>NW_025814838.1:0-2400000 GCF_022079265.1 Lynx rufus | reverse complement strand
TCCTGAGCTGACCCCACAAGCTTGGAGCCTCTGCCTCGGCTCCTTGAAATCGAGATGGTGGGACCTGTCGTGCACAGTCGTGCAGCTTAAAAGCAAGGTTTGCAGAACCGGATACTCCCCGAGTCCAGCTGGGAAACGTACGTGATTCTCCGGGCCAGGTGTAGACAGGAAGGGGCGCTGTGGCCGAGTCGAGAGGACCGCAAAGGGCGCCGCTGCCCCTCGGCTCTGTGACCGGAGCCACATGGGAATGCGGGCTCGATGCTGCCAGGTTTTTTGATTTGTCCAGAAAAGCCAGAAGCCTGGGTATTTGTGTGCTGTCTCTTGACTTTTAAAGTTGACAACTAATTAAAAAAATTTTTTTTTAACGTTTGTTTTTGAGAGAGAGAGAGAGCGAGCGTGCGCGCTCGCGCGCGTGCATGCGCAAGTGGGGGAAGGGCAGAGATACAGGGAGACACAGAATCCGAAGCAGGCTCCAGGCTCCAAGCTGTCAGCACAGAGCTTGACAGGGGGCTCGAACCCATGAGCCGCAAGATCATGACCCGAGCTGAAGTCAGACACTTAGCCGACTGAGCCACCCAGACGCCCCTAAAGTTGGCACCTAATTGAAGCTAAAAACAACCAAAAAAAAGTACAGACCAAATAAAACACTCGAGGTGGCCCGCCACTTGTGACCTCCAAGCCACCGAGGCAGGTGTATAAAGGGGATGCCTGGGTGGCTCGGTCGGTTGAGCATCTGACTCTTGATTTCGGCTCTGGCCATGATCTCACGGTTTGTGAGTTCGAGCCCCACATCGGGCTCTGTGCTGATGGCACGGAGCCTGCTTGGGATTCTGTCTGCCTGTCTCTCTGTCTCTCTCTGCCCCTTCCCATTCACGCTCTCTCAAAATAAAAAATTAAAAGAAGAGTGTATAAGAAGCTTGGGGGTCAAAGGCACTTAATAAAGGGTGCTTCTTCCTTTCTCAGCGGCGGAGGGTGTCAGGAGGAGGGGTCAGGGTTTGGCCTCACGGGGCTCTGGCGACACCCTGTCCCCCTCATCCCCTCCTACTGACTATGCATCCCCAGGCAGAGCTGGCCACATCACACAAGTGCCTGAGCCACGAGGTAAAGCGGCTGACTGAGGAAAACCAAGGACTCCGGGCCGAGCAGCCGCTGTCTTCAGCCCCCCGGGGCCTGGAGCAGGATGAGGGTCACGAGGAGTCACTGCCCAGCTTGGTGCCGGTAAGGGGAGTGTGGGTGCTGACAGCCCGGGGGCCACCCTGCTGGCCCTTATCCTCCACGCATAGCAGAGCTTTGGCCTGGGACCATCCCCCCTTCCCAGCCTCAGTGTAAAGAGAAGATGAGTTTGCAGAGCGCTTAACGTGAAGGAGGCAGTGATTTGACTGTTGTTGTTTTTTTTTTTTTAATTTTTTAATGTTTATTTTTGAGAGAGAGAGAGAGAGACAGAGCGAGAGTGGGGGAGGGCAGAGAGAGAAGGAGACACAGAACCTGAAGCAGTCTCCAGGCTCCGAGCTGTCAGCACAGAGCCCGATGTGGGGCTCGAACTCACGAACCGTGAGATCACGACCTGAGCTGAATTGGACGCTTAACCGGCTGAGCCACCCAGGCGCCCCTGGTTTGTTATTTTGAAGTGAGAGCCACAAAACTGAATTCATCGTCATCTTGGTTTATTACCAAGCTGTGTTCGTTGACCTGTGCATGGCTCTGTGGACCGAGTTCATTAGGAACCTGAAGGTCACCCGGAACCCTTGCCCACCCTGAGAGCTACGGCCTCTGTCTCCTTCCGTGCGCCCCCGTAAACCCCTGGGTTCTGTTTCTGCCGTCCTGACCTTTGATTGAACTAAGGGTAATCCTACAACTGGGTGTCCCCATGGGACTGTGGGGGACTCTCAGTGTCTCTGAGGTCCTGGTGGATCCCCTGTCGTTCTCTTGCTCTCTTTTGGTATCATTTTTGTTGTTCTACATGCGCGTCTGTCCAAATAGTGCAGTGCTAACTTTTGTTTTCTGAGCATTACAAAACGGTGTCCCGCTCTAGGCAATTTTCGGGAACTTTCTGCCCTCGGCGCCGTGCCGGCGGGTCCCTCCAGCCCTGGCGGTGTGGCCGCCGTAACGTGTTCACTGCCGGCTCTGTCCGTCCACTCTCCTTGGGAGCGGCCACGGGGGTCCTTTCCCCTTTTCAGTTCCCTCCCTCCGTTCCTTTGTCCCCTTCCCCGCCCCGTCCCCGTCGGGCTGCTGGCCCCTGTGGCCTCCGGCCCGCCGGGCAGGTGACCGGCCTCCCTTGCAGGAGCTGCAGCAGCTGGTGCACCACACGAGGCAGGAGGCGCGGGCCCAGCAGCAGGCCCGGGAGCACGAGGCTGAGCGCCTCCGGATTGAGATCGTGACACTCCGGGAGGCGCTGGAGGAGGAGACTGCGGCCAGGGCCAGCCTGGAGGGGCAGCTGAGGGTGCAGCGGGAGGAGACAGGTGAGGGCGGAGGAGGGGAGCCGCCCCGGCCTCGCCCCCCGGGGAGGCTGACCTCCCCACAGGGGAGCACCCGGGCACCAGTTGGGGAGAGAGAGGAGACCGCGTAAGAACAAGCCTTGACCTCTCTTTTTTCCTTTCCACGCAGAGGTGATGGAGGGTGAGTATGGGCTGGAGCCTGGCCGGGCGGGGAGGGGGGGGGGAGGGCAGGGCAGGGAGGGAGGGTGCGGGTCTAACGTCCGGCCCCTGCCTGACTTCCCAGCCTCCCTGTGCAGCCTGAGGACGGAGATGGAGCGGATCCAGCAGGAACAGAGCAAGGTGAGGCTGGACTCCGGAGCCAGACTCCATGACGGCGGGAGGGGCGGCAGCGCGGAGACCCCCACCGGCCTCTCCCGCCCTTTCTGTCGCCTTTAGGCCGGGTGGCAGGAAGGCCCCGAGGTAGCCACCGGGCTCCGGCCTCACAGAAGAGGTCAGGGTCGGGGACGGTGTGGAAGGGGCACCCCTGTCCAGACATCTTGTTTCCTTGGCCGCACGCCGTCCCATCTGGTGCCAGCCCCAGCTCTGCGTCCTGTCCCCACCAGGCCCAGCTCACAGACCTCCTCTCAGAACAGAGGGCCAAGGTGCTGCGGCTGCAGGCTGAGCTGGAGACCAGTGAACAGGTGCAGAGGGATTTTGTACGACTGTCCCAGGCCCTGCAGGTACAGTGTATCCCCTTCCCATCAGGCTGGCATGATCCAGGTGGCTTGTTCTAGATCCTGCGAGGACGGCCTTCCAATTAGGGGAGTTCCCTTCCTCTTCCCGAGGCCGGCGTCCTCCTCTCCTCTGAGTTATTGCTCAAAAGAAATTGAAGGCCGTGCGCATCTGTCTTTGGACACGTGGAGTCCTTGGCCCAGAGCCTGGCATGCCGCGTGTGGCGTATTATGTCAGCCCCACCTGCCCAGCCCGCGCTGCATCAGGCCACTCTGTCAGGACCCATTTCTTCCCTTGGACCCACTTTCACTGTGGGTTGGGAAGATGGGGCGCCTGGGTATACTGGTCCCGGGCCCTCGTCCCTTGGAGGGCTGGCAGGTGGGGCGGGGGCTACGTTTCCCCGCCAAGCACCCTTCTCCTGCCTCTCCGGACCCCACAGGTGCGCCTAGAACGGATCCGCCAGGCCGAGAGTCTGGAGCAAGTGCGCAGCATCGTGGATGAGGCGCCCCTCAGGGACATCAGGGACATCAAGGACACCTGAGGGGCTAGCACCCACCCACCCCGGGGGAGACTGCCTTTCCCCACTCCTGAGCCAAGAGGCCTGGGCCTTGGGGGTCTCGGGATAGTGTCTTCATCCTCTCCAAGCCTAGGGTTGAGGTGCCGGGGCCGCCGCTTCCCTGTGTCTCTAGCGCCTCCTCCCAGGGGTGGCTGGCCTCCTGCCCCCAAGGATGACACCTGGGTGGGAGTCCCAGCCCCCTCCGGGAACCAAAGGTGCAGGCTTAGCCCCGCGGCCGCCTGGCCGCCATGCCGCCTCCTGGGTCCTGGTCCTCCTGCCGCTGTCTCCTGAGCCAGAGTAATAGCCACATCGCTTCCCCGACGCACAGCCGAGCTGTGAGCGGCAGCTGGGGGCCTCTGGCGCGTGGCCGCGGGTCCCTCCACCCGTGCACCCTGGGACGGGCAGCTGCTCTCTGGACCGCATGACACTAAGATGCTTGTCCCCAGGGGCCCAACCCAGGCCCCAAGATGTGCACAGAGGCAAGGCCAGACTTTTCTGTCATTTATTTTCAATAAATAAGCAGCTCAGCTCAGTCCGTCGCCTTGTCCCTGCAAGCCCCGTGGGGTCGGGGAGGGGAGGTTTTCCAAGAGCAGGAGGGAGGGAAGGTGGGGTGTTGAGGGGGTTGGAAAAGTGAAAGGGACCATGGTGTTTATAAACAGAAAAACGTTGGGGGTGGGGGGACGGGGAGGGCACGTGGGAGTCTGTGCCACAGCTCTGCCTGAAGATGCGTCACTATCAGGGCGGGGAAGAAGGGGCAAAAAGGACTGATTACTTCCTTCTTTCATCTTCTGGATCTGGAAGGAGAAAGGGAAGGATGAGGCAGGGGGTGGGAGAGGAGGGGAAAAGTCCCTCCCGGGCTCTGTGGCCCCCGGCCCCTGGCACACTCACCTGGAGGGTCTCCCCAGCCCCCTGGACTCACCTGTGTCCCAGAGCCCACTCCTCCCCAGCACTGTAGCCCGGGCAGACAGCTCAGCGCCCAGCGCAGCGCAGCGCAGCGCAGCCCAGCACGCACCGTGCTGCCCGAGGCGGGGCGCCGCCGACCTCACGGTGAGGGCAGCAGCCCGCCCGGCCCCGGAAGCGTGGCAGCGGCAGTGGCAGCAGGGGCTCCAGGTGGAGCAGCGAGCGCAAGTGACCTCAGGCGCCACCGAGGGGGAGAGGGGGACGCGCGGGGGGCACAGCAGCTAGGGGCGAGGGCGAGAGGGGGGCGATACCTGTGACACGGTTCAAAGAGATGGAGGAGGGGGAAACGGGTTATCCTATGGCCAGAGAGGACAGAGAGACGGTTACGGAGGGCGGGGGCGGGCGCGGAGGGCCAAGAGGGCTAAGGGGGCTGCGGGTGCCTGCACAGGTGCAGGGGAGTGGGGGCCCGGGGAAGGGGCCAGAGCACCCAGCTGAGAAGGGGGGGGGGCAGGCGCCTTTGCAGCGCAGAGGGAGGGGCCGTGTGGGGCCAGGGGCGAACAGGGTGCCGAGGCGGGGGGCGTGGCTTACCCTCTAGGTAGTTCCGAGCAATGAACTTGAGGAGCTCATCGAGCAGGATGACTGGAAATGAGATCTTGAGGACCATGAGCCACTGGGTGCAGTCCAGGGCCCGGAGCTTGAAGATCATCTGGAGGGGGCGGGGGAGGGGCAGGCGGGGGTGGTGAGGACCGGCGCTGCCCTCGGGAGGGAGGGGACAGCCCAGAGCCCCGGGAGGAACCACCCGGGCCTGACGCCCTCCTCCGTCAGTGCCCCAGCCTACGAAGGCTCCCTGAGGGGCAGAGCAAGGTCCCTGGCGGAGGAGGCTCACCGGCAGAGGGTCGACGTAGAGGATGAGGAAGTGCAGGGACATGGACAGGCAGATGGAGCCCAGCAGCCAGATGTTCACCCAGGGCGGCATCCGCAGAAGGGACTGGTTCTCAGACAGGCTGTGAGGCGGAGGCCGGGTGGAGGCAGAGGGGGGCAGAAGAAAGCAGTGGTGAGCAGAGAGAGGACAGGGAGGACACGGTGGCCTGTGGGAGGCGGCAGGGGTGGGTGGGCAGGCCCCACCTGTTGAGAGCGTTGCACATTTCAATGGTAACCAGCACGGACAAGGCCATGGTCATGGGCTGGGGGGCCTCAAAGACCTCGCAGTCCAGGCCCTCAAAGTCGGGGTTTTCCTCGTTGCACTTCATGAAGTGAGTCTGCAGGGGGAGGATTGAGGAGCTGGGATCCCACAGAAGCCTCCACGCCACCCTCTTGCTCCTCACCCTCCTCCCGCCTCTGTCCTCCCTACCAGCTGGCTGTAAGTGACGTGAGGCCCGTCATCTGCATACAGGAACCACCAGGCAGCCGCTCCCACAGTGGCCGCACCCACGTAGCCTGTGATAGAGACGGGAGAGGGGAGGCGTCAGGAGGGCTCCTGGCCATGAACAGCTGGTTGAGGAAGAGGGCCCCTCGGGTTGGCTGCATCGGGGAGCAGGTGTCCCGGAGGGTTGGGAAGGATCGTGGGGTCCCGTCCTGCTCACCCCCGATTGCCATGTAGCGGAAGAAGAGCCAGCCACTGATGAGGGGCTCCTTGGGGCTCCGGGGAGGCCGGTCCATGATGTCCAGGTCTGGTGGGTTGAAGCCCAGGGCTGTGGCCGGGAGCCCGTCAGTCACCAAGTTCACCCACAGCAGCTGCACAGGGATCAGGGCCTCAGGCAGTCCTAAGGCGGCGGTCAGGAAGATGCTGCCAGAAGGAGGGGGTCACACGTCCATCCTGCCTCCGGACCTGGGGTCGCCCCCCCACCCCCACCCGGCCCTGGGTTCCTCCGCGGTGCCCTCCCTGGCCGCTCACCAGACCACCTCGCCCACGTTGGAGGAGATGAGGTAGCGGATGAACTGCTTCATGTTGTTGTAGATGGCGCGGCCCTCCTCCACCGCAGCCACGATGGTGGAGAAGTTGTCGTCGGCCAGCACCATCTCGGAAGCGGTCTTGGCCACGGCGGTGCCGGATCCCATGGCGATGCCGATCTCGGCCTTCTTCAGGGCGGGGGCATCGTTGACACCATCACCTGTCTGAGGGGAGAACGCGAAGGTGGGACGTGAAGCCTGGCACACACCCCTCCTCCGGGGTTGACCCTCCCCTGTGCATCTGGCCAGGGCCCCCGCTTAGTCCCCCGGGGCCCCCGGCTCTCGAGACCATCATCTCAGGGGACTCTGTGCAGACTGCTCGTCGCCCATGCACGTGGGCCCCGCCGCGCAGCCCTGCCGTCCCCTCACCATGGCCGTGATCTCATCGTAGGACTGCAGATACTCCACGATCTTCGACTTATGGGAGGGCTCCACACGGGCGAAGCAGCAGGCGCGACGGCAGGCCTCCCGCTGTTCCGCCAGGGGCAGGTCGTCAAACTCCCGGCCGGTGTAGGCTCGGTCGGCCACCTCCTCGTTCTCCCCAAAGATGCCGATTCGTCGGCAGATGGCAATGGCTGTGCCCTTGTTGTCCCCGGTGATCATGATGACTCGGATTCCGGCATCCCGGCACAGCTGAATAGAGCCCGTGACCTCCTTGCGGGGTGGGTCCAGCATGCCCACCACGCCGACAAATGTCAGGTCCGTCTGGGGAGACAGCAGACAGCGACGGGGTTGGGGAAGGACTCGGAAAATGAGCCGGGGAGGAAGCTCAGGGGGAAATGGGGAGAAAGCTGACCCTGGGCCCGGTGTGTAAATCCCAGGGGGGCCTCAGAAGCCCAGGGGCAAGAGATCCTCCCTGTTCACACGTGTGCCTGCAGGCCTGACGCCGCCAAGCCCGTCATCGCTGGCAGACCGCGTGCATTTCAGGGCAAGAACTCGAGCTGAGAGGACAGTGGCTTCTGCCCTCAGGAGGGCCACTCACTCAGTCTACAGCTTTGAGCAAATCCACGCTACCTGCCGGGCCAAGGGGTCCCGTCTGGAAAACGAAGGGAGTGGACTTTGGTGCTATTGAGAGAGCCAGTCCACTGCAAGATAAGGCGCTTGCGCCAGAATTCAGGTCTATGCCCTGCTTCTCGAATCAGGAATACCTCACTCTGGAGACACATCGGCAGAACCGAGAATGCCCGGTGACCGAGTGGCTCTCTGTTCTGGCTGCAAGCGCCACGCCTCACTTCACACGGGTCCATGATCACAAGCAAAGTAGTACTGGACTAGGGGATTCCTAAGGTTCTTTCAGATTCTAGGTCCTGTCCTGTGATTCTAGGGCCCGTGCGAAGTAGGAAAGGACCGGGGCGGTGCAGGGGTGAGGCGGATGACTCTGGGGTGACGGGAGGCTTCGTCTGCTCACCTCGTACTCCATGAACCTGGCAGAGTCATCCAGGATCATCTCCTCTCGCTTCGGGGGGGTGTCCCGGGTGGCCAGGGCCAGGCAGCGCAGGGTATCCCGGCCGGTGCCCCACTCCTTGATCACGGACAGGATCTTGTCCTTCACCGGCCCTGTAATCGGCACGCGGGTGGTGCCAACTCGCACGTAGTTACAGCGGTCGATGACCCCCTCAGGGGCACCCTAGGAGACCAGAATGGCTCTCAGAGACTACTGTCTTTCTTCCAGGGCACAGTGACAGGGGGCAGGGATAGGAGAGGGCCTCGGGATTCGGAAGAAGAGGAGGACCGAGGCACATTCTGATTTCTGACCTTGACAAACATCTTGTTGCCCACGGCAGCCCGGGATTTGGCCGGGGAGCAATAGACAGACATGGACTTCCGGTCTCGGGAGAACTCCAGGGTAAATTCCTTCTTCATTAGCTGGCGGATCACCTGGGAGAGAGGAGACAGACAGGAAGAGGCCAGACGTGAGGCTGGTGGAATCAGAACGATGATGTTGTGCCTGAAGGGCAGAGTCCCAGACCCCTTAAAACACAGTCAAAAAGGATCCGGAGGTCAGAGCAGCTCCCAGGCTGTCTCAGACTGAAGCTCAGTCTGGTACCTACGGCACAAATGGAGAGAATTCCAAGGTTGCTGGGGCCGCCTTCTTACAGCATCCAGTTTAAAGCCCAGCAGAAACAGGAGGGCACAATATGGCACTATCTGGTAGAACTTTCTGTGATGACGGGAATGTTCTGTAATCTGACCCGTCCAACATGGCACAGTTGAGCACGGTTATTGGGCATGGAAAACGTGGCTAGTGCAGGGGAAGAACTGGGTTTTTACTTTTATTTAATCTTAACTAATTCAAATGGAAATGACTACACGTGGGCTCCTAGAGACGTGTCATCGGACGACGCAGACCCAGTAGCCTGGCACGCTGTAATAAGCACTCCACGAAATCAGTGAGAGCCTTTTTTCACCAGATGCATCATAGACACTTCAGAGTAAACCAGGAATGACAGTAACAATAAATAAGAGAGAAGCTGATGCTTATATTAAAGCAGCAATGAGCATTTTACATATACAAAAAACAGAAAAAAAGAATGAGTGAGGGGCGCCTGGGTGGCTCGGTCGGTTAAATGTCCGACTTTGGCTCAGGTTCGATCTCACCGGTCGTGAGTTTGAGCCCCTGCGTCAGGCTCTCTGCTGTCAGTGCAGAGCGCACTTCAGATGCTCTGTCCCCTCTCTCTCTGCCCCTCCCCTGCTTGCGCACACATGCAAAAATAAATAAACATTAAAAAAAAATTTCTTTCAAGGGGTGCCTGGGTGGCTCTTTCAGTTGGGCGTCCGACTTCGGCTCAGGTCATGATCTCACAGTCCGTGGGTTCGAGCCCTACGTCGGGCTCTGGGCTGATAGCTCGGAGCCTGGAGCCTGCTTTGGATTCTATGTCTCCCTCTCTCTCTGCCCCTCCCCTGCTCATGCTCTCTGTCTCTCTCTCTCTGTGTCTCTCAAAAATAAACGTTTAAAAAAAATAAAAAAAAAATATTTCTCTCAAAAATAATTTTTCTCTCTCAAAAATAAACATTTAAAAAAAAAAGGAATGAGCGATGCTGAAAACATAATATAGAAGAGGAACTTGATATACACATTAAGTAAATATTAATCCATAGAATGGAGTTTGTTCATCTGGACAAGGGGAAGCACCGCGATGGAGGGCTTGTGCTTTGTGTGCCCAGCTCCGTCCCTTACACCTAAGGACACGCAGGAGGAAGTGCCATCCAGGGGCGCTGCAGTTGGCGGTGGAAAGTCCAGGGGCAGGAGGTTCCACCCAGAGCCAGCCTGGCCAAGGAAAGCTGTGGAGAGGCCGTCTGCTTGTGCGGACTGGGGTCCCGGCATGGGGCACAAGGCCCTGCCGGGCCGGACCGGGGGCCTCTGTGTCCTGAGGTTCCCTGGGTCCTGGCCTGTGCGAGCCGGGGTGAAGGAGGACCCCACGGGAGGCAGCGCGCAGACTCACTGAGTTGCAGGCGTTGGCCCGCTCCACTTTTGAGAGGCTCCTCACGTCTGTGCTGAACACATTCATCTTCTCCACCAGGGTGGTGAGCGCCGTCTCTGTTGCCTCACCCACCTTCTCATAAACACCTTTGGCCTGAGAGGACAGAGGAGGAAGAGCAAGTAGGTGCCCTGCGCTCCCGGCCCCTCACTCCCACCTCTCGCGCCCGCCGTCCCCCTTCCACCCAGGCCAGGACAGGACTCGGGACAAGGCAGGCCCTTCCCCTGCAGCCTGCTGAGGAGGCCTGAGTCAGTGGGAAGGGGGTGGAGGGGCTGCCTCTGGCGTGGAGAGGTTACCTCGTTGAAGTCCAAGGAGGAGTCATTGCAGAGGGCACAAATGGTGGCCAACTCCACCAGCCCATCATACTGCCCTGAGCGGACTGGCTTATCATTCTTCAAGCTGGCAGCGGGGCAGGGAGGAAGGAAGGAAAAGAGACAGGGAGAGAAGAACAGGGACTGAGATGCAGAGAGAACGTGGGGAAAGCGGCGAGGGACAGTCAGGGACACGGCGACTGACATGGAGGTCAGGTGGGAGAGAGAACAAGGTTGGGGCAGAAGAGGAGACGAGAAGGACAAAACTCGAGGCAGGGCCCCAGGGAGAGAAGTGGAGGGTGTGTGTCTGGGGGGTGGCGAGAAGCTAAGGGGAGAGCTTTGGGGGGACTTACACCTCTCCTTCTGGAGCGTAAGTGGAACCAGTGATGGAGAACTCGTTCAGGACACAGATGTTTCCGTCCACCTTGTCGATAATAAACATCTACAGGGAGAAGGGCAGACGCACAGAGGTCTGTCACCATCCCCGAAGGCCAGTGGCCTGTCCCATGCTCACAGACTAATGGGAGACTCCTGGCTGCTTGCCTCCCCTCTCCTGGTACTCCCTTGCCACCATTCTCCGGGTTCAGCGTTAGTGGCCCCAAAATAAGTCATTGGTTTCTGCAGGCCACCACTGGAGGCTCCTTCAGATCAGTTAATAAAAAGCGACCTGCACGTAAAAGGTGCCTGCGGCCAGATCTTCCAGTTTTGCAGGAAGAGCCAGAAAGTCAGGTTATTTTCCTGTGCCATCTCCACACTTTCAAATGAGGGCAATCAATTCATTTTTAGGGAACAGGACAGGAGCCCAGTTGCAGAAGCCTGCGGTCTGGCTTTGAAGCCTGGGCTCTGGAAGGTCCCAGAGAGGAGCAAGCCTGCTCTGAGCTATAGCCAGCGGGGAAAGGATGGGGCTAAAGACGAGTTCCGAGATAAAGCGGTTCTGTGGTCAAGTTTGCAAAACTCTGGGTTAAAGAAAGCGGAATCCACCCTCTTGACGGTCAGCGTTCTCCAAGGCTTTCAAGTGCCAGCAAGCATGTGGGTGTCCCCAAAGGAGCTAAGGGTACAGCCGTCCTCGCCTGACCACACGGCCCTCGATTCTCAGAACAATTTATTCTTCCTGGATATGCCAGCCCCCGGAACTCTCCTTAGAGCCGGGGTTCTCTGCCTGGGGTCCATGAATGAGACCCCCGACCCCAACCCTCTGCCAAGAGGTCTGTGAACTCTGATGGCAAAACAAAGAACAAAAAACAAAAAACCTCTCTTATTTTCTGACATTGAGCATTTCCTTCCAATTATGAATGCAGGCAATGGACCACATCAGTATTAGCAACAGCCGTGCCTTTGCCACCAGTGTGATCACAGATACTTTCCTATCACGCTGCATTGCTGCAGAACCCTCACAATAGGGGCGCCTGGGTGGCGCAGTCGGTTAAGCGTCCGACTTCAGCCAGGTCACGATCTCGCGGTCCGGGAGTTCGAGCCCCGCGTCGGGCTCTGGGCTGATGGCTCGGAGCCTGGAGCCTGCTTCTGATTCTGTGTCTCCCTCTCTCTCTGCCCCTCCCCCGTTCATGCTCTGTCTCTCTCTGTCCCAAAAATAAATAAACGTTGAAAAAAAAAATTATAAAAAGAACCCTCACAATAGCATCTCTGCTCATCGCGGCTTCCTGCTACTTAATGCGTTAGTTCCAAAGCCTATGTGTGACCAAATCACAAATTTGTTTTTAAAATGTTTTGGTAACTGTATTGCAATCACCGGTTTCCCTGTAACCCGATGCATTTTTTTAAACAGAATCCTATGTATTTTCTTTTCTACATTTCAACTGTTGTCCATACTGCCAAAGAGTCTGAGGTACAGAAAAAAGTAAGAGCCCAGGGAGCCTGGGTGGCTCAATCGATAAAGCGTCAGATTCTTTGTTTCGGCTCAGGTCATGATCTCGTGGTTCGTGAACACTGACAGTGCAGAGCCTGCTTGGGATTCTCTTTCTTTCCCTCTCTCTATCCCCCACCACCGCCCCTCCCCTGCTCATGCTCTCTCTCTCTCTCTCTTTCTCAAAAGTAAATAAAGAAAAAAGAAAGAAAGGAAAAGAAAGAAGAGAAAAGAGAAAGAAAAGATTAAGAGCCCTGGTTTAGGAAATGCTGTTCAAGATTCGTGTGGCCACGGAGGACCATTCTAGCAGGTGGGGTGAGCAGAGGGGTCTCTCTCAGCCTTTTTCGCAGCTGGCCGATCACACTCTACCTGCCCTCTGAGCATTTGTTTCCCCGGCCAGAATGAGAAGCTGCCAGTGAGGAAGGGGTAACCCCATCTTTGAAGGGCTCATTTCATCCCAAAGGCAGTCTTCGGAGAGGGAGCTGCCCCCCCTTCCCTGACCTTGCAGACAGACATCTGGTTGGTGGTGAGGGTGCCCGTCTTGTCGGAACAGATGACGGAGGTGCAGCCCAGAGTCTCCACGGAGGGCAGGCTCCTCACGATGGCATTTTTCTTTGCCATCCGCCGGGTGCCCAAGGCCAGGCAGGTGGTGATGACTGCAGGAAGGCCTGTGGGGAGGAAGAGGAAGGAGTGAGGACTCAGTGACAGGGGAGAGAGGGAGACCTTGTGTGGTAGGCTGAATAATAGCTCCCAAGGCAATCAGGTCCCGATCCCTGGAACCTGTAAACGTTACCCTACTTGGAAAAGGGGTCTTTGCAGATTAGATTAGCAGATGGGAGGAGAGAGAGAGCTCGCCATACCTTCTGGGATTGCGGCCACAGCCAGGGCCACGGCAATCTTAAAGTAGTAGATGGCACCCCGCAACCAGGAGCCGCCGTGGACGGGATCGTTGAAATGGCCGATGTTGATGAGCCAGACGGCCACACAGATGAGGGAGATGACCTTGGAGAGCTGCTCCCCAAACTCATCCAGCTTCTGCTGCAGAGGGGTTTTGTCCTGTTCCGTGGCAGCCATCTGGTCACGGATCTTCCCAATCTCGGTGCTCACACCAGTAGTGGCCACGATGCCTAAGGCCTTGCCAGCTGCGATGTTGGTACCCTGAGAGGGTGAATGAGAGGCGAGGAATCAGGCGAGAGGAGACCCTCACGCTGCATCCTCCGAACTGCGGGCCTCATCTCTTCTCATGCCGCCATGTCCCTCCCACAGCGGGGCCTCTGGCTTGAGCACACGACAGCTGGCCCTGCATGGCTCACCGAGAAAAGCATGTTCTTCTTATCCTGGTTGACAGCTCGGGGGTCAGGAACAGGGTCTGTGTGCTTGATGACAGATACGGACTCGCCTGTGGAGAAGGAGCCAAGGGGTTTTCAGATGACATCATGTCCTTCTCCCATCCTTCCCGCCCCTAACTCCCGCCCTGCTTGGCAGGACAGGGCCTGGTAAGGACCGAGCAGCAGTTCTGGGGGAAGTCTGAACTCTGGAAAAAGCGATGGGAAATCCATCGCACTTAGAGTAAAAGTTGACCTGAGTCCCAGCTTAACCACTTACAAGCTGCATAAACTGGGATCTCTTAACCTCTGTTCCTCTGTAAAATGGAGGCAACATATATATAGACTTCGGAACAGGGTCTTGGCGAACGTCGAACGAGCTGACGTATGTGAAGGTGCACAGTCAACGACAGAGCACGTTCTTGGGAAGGAGACGTCCCTACCGTGCCTCCCTCACCCCACTGGGCAGGGGCTCAGGGAGCTGCCCTGGGCCGGCCCATCCTTGCCTCTTTGGCCCACAGGGAAAGCTCGATGGCTCTTCACCCTCCCTCTCCCAGTGGAGAAACAGAAGCAGCTGTGGTTTTAACCATCCAGACCCTCCGTCATGTTCTAGAATCTATGGTTCCTCACTTGGGGGCTTTTGAGGGAACGGGAGAGTTCTCTGGGTGTCTGAATGCCCATGAGGAAGGACGGGGTCAATGACCATCTGGAGAGTAGACCATCAGCATAAACATCCTGCCCTCTCCCATGACCCCTTGTTTCAGGCTTGTGACAGTGAACAAAGCTGAGCCACTCTGAGTGGGTCGTGTTGCTGGGTGTTCTCTGTCATCCACCTGGAATTTCCTCCCTGTGTGTCCCCTCAGCTCCCCGCCTCATCAAATCCTCCCCCCCCCCGCCCCTGCATGAAGCATCCTCCCACCCAGGCCCCCGGACCCGTCAGGATGGACTGGTCAACCCGGAGGGTGGTGGATTTGATGGACAGGATCCGGATATCTGCAGGCACTTTGTCACCCACTGTGGGAAGAGCAGACAAGAGTGAAGTCAGTTGAGGAAGGAGTTTTCTTCCTTCCCAAGAAAAGCCCAATCTTCGTCTGATTACCTTACCTCGTCCTTCGGGTCGCCAGGGCTGGGTGCCCACCCTGGGCTTGTGTCAGGCCCTTGGTGTGGGTTGCTGAAGCCCTAGCAAGCACCCCCCCCCAACATTCATTCCAATTGCCCCCTTGTCGCTTTTCTCCCCCTGGGGCTGTGAGCCTGTGAGTGGGCC
Organism: Lynx rufus; assembly: GCF_022079265.1. Lineage (NCBI taxonomy): Eukaryota > Metazoa > Chordata > Mammalia > Carnivora > Felidae > Lynx > Lynx rufus. The sequence continues at coordinate 2,385,208 of NW_025814838.1, read as the reverse complement.
CTGGGCACTGCCTGGCACATAGCACGTGCTGGATAACGTGCACCGAGTGGCCAAAAAGAAAATTAGGAATGGTCCAGTTGTGTAACGGGACAGCAAAACAGAGAGGGAAACAAGAGGGAGAAAAGTGAGGAGAGAAGGGCAAGAAAAGAACTGAAGAAAACGGTAAATTTGAGGGATGCGCATCCGGGGGAGAGAATGCCATGGAATCATGGGACAGGGGAACAACAAGAAACGGGAGAAAACATGGAAATTGAGAAAATCAGTGTCAAGCAGGACAAAAGCTGGAACAAGGGGGAAGGGGGAGAAGGGAAGAAGCAGGAAGAGAGGGAGGAGCCGCAGGGGCAGAGGGCGCAGGTCCAGCAGGGCCTGGTGGGACCGCACGTACGTTAGAAACCCGCCAGGCCCTGGTCTGAGCACCTGAGGGAAGGCAGGAAGCCTCGGTGAGTGAGCTGGGGAGATGATGGGAGAGCAGGGGAGGTCTGCAGGAAACAAGGAATAGGGGGTGGGCTGGGGAAAGCCGAGCAAGCGTGGGGGCAGGCCACGGGAGATCCACGGGGGTGGGTCAGTACGGGAAACCACCTCGTGGGTGGGCTGACAAGGCGGGTAACGCCCCCCTGGACTTCAGGGCCTCTGGGGAGGCTAATCACCCCCCAGAGGCTCTGCTAATCCCGCCTGGTCCCACAGATGGTACTGGGGACAGGGTTTGCGGGGCCGTTTCCCTTTCCCTGTTTCTAGGGTCCCTCCTCCTATGCCGGAGGAAGCTGACGGAGGAGGGAGGAGGTGGCCACGGAGTTGGGCGGGACACCCTGTCACCCAAGCCCCAGCGATATTTATAGACGTCCATGGCGCTGACTCCAAACTGTCACCGTGGCAGGGTGGCCCTGTAATGGCGCAGCGGGGTCTTCAGCCCGCCCTCCCTCCCTCTCCCCAGGTTGCCCATGGTGGCAACTTGGGAGTCTTGTGGAAGGAAGGAGGCCTAGATCCATCCCCCTATGCCAGGGCCCTAGAGATGTGGGAAGGCCTGTGCGGGGCCAATATAAAAACCGCTGAAGGGGGCAGAATCCCAGTAATCTTAGCCACCCGGCCCCCACCCCTCCCTGGTCAGGCATTAAGTGTCCCTCACCGGAGAGGCGGGGCCCCTCCTTGAGCTCCCTCCTCCCAGGTCCCGTGCTCCCTGCTGGGCCCTGAGTTTCCCTTACATGGTTGGGGGCTTGAGCCTTCGGCCCCCCTCCTCCCTTCTACCCTCACTCCTTCCCCTTCAAGAGGCCTCAAGGGCACTGAGAGGTCAAGATTTAAAGCTGACCAAGCTTGGGGGTGGGTGGAAGGAGCGGGAAGCCAGGCTTCGGGAGGGGGGTGGAGACGGGGCCATTGGCAGGGACTAGGTTCCACCTGTTGCTTGCAAGTGCTGGGTGAGAGGAGGGGGAGCAAGGGGTCCGCCTGGAGTGTCAGGGACAGGACTGGCTGTTCCTGCTGAGACTCTGACGGGGAGGGGTGCTGTGGCCACAGTGCCCTGGGGTGACCTCCTGAGGAGTCTGGGAAGGAGAGGCAAAGGTTCCACCATCCTGGCTACCTCCCGGACACCAGAATCAGGGGCCCCCACCCTCAACATACACATCCTCCCTGTCTTGAACTCAAGGCCTCCCTTCCTGGACCACTCACTCCCATCACTCACCAGCCACCTCCACAATGTCCCCGGGGACAATGTCCCGAGCCTTGATCCTCTGTACTGTCTTGCGGTCAGCCCGGTAGACTTTCCCCATCTCGGGTTCATATTCCTTCAGAGCCTCAATGGCATTCTCTGCATTACGCTCCTGGAGGGACAGGGTGGAGGAGAGGAGGGTCATCAGAGGGAGGAAGGTTGTAGAAGGGGAGGGGACTGGCCGGGGAGGATTAGGGGCAGGGGCCAGAGTCCTCGGAGAAACAGGGACAGGACAGAGGAAGAGCAGGTTATGCAGCCCTGACTTCTGGCATAGGGGAGTAAGACACACCTATCACATGAAGGTAGGTGTGTGTGTCGAGGAAACTGTCACTTATGGCTGAAAACAGGTAAGGATGTTCAGAGGAGAGAAGAAAAGAGAATCAAAGAAAATCTGAAAGCAAGGGGCAGGAAAGGTAGAGGGTGGTAAGGTAAGAAGGAAAATCAAACTACATTTATTGAGCTGCTACTATATGCCAGGCACGGGGCTGGCTACTTCACACTCATCCTGGTACATTTCACCACAACTCTGAGGGACAGGATTGTTAACCCCACTTTATGGATGAGGAAACTGAGGCTGAGAGAGGTGAAGGAACTTGCCTGGGTTATCCAGCCAGCAAGTGACAGTGGGAACACCAGTCTCCCCACCCCCCCCTCTTTCCCACACTCCATCCCCTTTCCAAACCTGGCATTAGGAACAGAGAACAAGGCAAGCCCAGAGGAAGTGACGGAGGAGGAGGAGACTGGGAGGGAGGATGGCTTCATGTTTAGTGTCAGGATGTAAGGACTGAGGCGGGGTCACTGCTAACCTGCCAAACCCCCACGATGGCATTGGCAATGAGGATCAAGAGGATGACAAAGGGTTCAACAAAGGCAGTGATGGTTTCTTCACCTTCCTCGAACCAGGCCAGCACCTGGGAGCAGGGGAAGGGAGAATAACAGGTGATATACCCCCCCGAACACATAAAGAAAGGCAGTGAGGCTGCGAAAGTGTGCAGGAGGCAACAGGGCTGGGCATCACGCGGGTACCGCAGCCCCGCATGTCTGAGGTCCTACGCGCTCCAACGTGCAGACTCACAGGGGCACAGCCACTGCTGTTATGCAGCGGGAATGTGCAGGTGTAGACGTGTACAGCTCGGGGTTTAACTGGGAATGCTTTCGGATTTCCCTGGCCGAGCTGTTGGCCTGGAAACAAAGCTCGCAGGACACCCAGGCCAGCGACCCCCCACAACCACATCCATCCCATGGGAGACAAAACTCCACAGGGAAAACCCTGTGGTCCTCGCAGACGCTGCCCCCCCCCCCGCCCCCCCCCCCGCCAGCCCTCCCCAACAGCCCAAGGCAGGGAAGCTCCAATTTCATGAGGGAGCAGGAGGGGGGATAGTGTTACGGGGCCTCCTGTACACACCCCACCCCAGCTGTTGCCACTGCCGGGCAACAGCTACAGGCAAATGTCAAGGAGCAAATCTGAGAAGGGAGAAGGGAGGCCCTGCCAGCTAGTACTCAGGGGCCTCCAGGGCCTCCATGACGGAGAGCAGGGGACGGGGAGACATCTTGGCCCCAGTCTTGTCTTCCAGCAGGACTAAGATGTTAAGGAAGAAACTCTAAAAGATGGGCTGCTGGAGTGCTCGGTGTCGAGGGGGGCTCCTGGGCCAGACAGGTGTTGGTCCTGCCGCTAGGAGGGGCCCGGCTAGGGCGAGTAAGGTCAGGCCAGCGGGGTGAAGGGGGGAGGGGGGGCCCCAGGAGTCCCAGTCTGGACAGCGGCCGGCAGCAGCGAAGCCCGGAGACAGGTAAGGGGTCCGGCTGGGCCTTCTGGCACATCTGGGGGCACCCTCACACCAGCAGCTCTTTCCCGCCTCTGGGAGGGAGTCTTTGCCCTGACCAATCGGCGCCGAGAGGGCGGGGCAGGGGGGCCAGGAGGCTCGGGGATTGGTGGAGCGGCTGTGCGCCCCGGGGCATGCCGGGAGCGGCGGTGGCCTGAGCGCAGCCGTGTCTGAGCCCTGAGCCGGGGAGCCCAGCGTTTGGGGGGGGTAACCCGAGCCCTCGAAGCCCTTGAAGCTGCGGGGGTGGCTTAGCTTCAGTGTTTTGGCCGAGAACACCCTTAAAGCTTAAAATAAAACCTGCCTGTGGGGTGTGGGGAGGACCGAGGCGTATGCGCATCAGCACACCCCCCCCCCATACCCTCCTCGGCTCTGGTTTGGGGAACAGGATGCCGAGGGCTTGGACCAGAGGGGCCGGAGCCCCCCACTCCGCCCCCCGCCCCCCGCAGCCCCGTGGATGCTCCAGATCCCCGACCCACACCCCGGCCGGCCCCAGATGCCCTCCCACACTTACGAAGGAAATGCAGGCGGCCAGGAGAAGGATCCGCACCAGGAGGTCTTCAAACTGCTCTATCACCAACTCCCACAGGGACTTCCCTGGGAGAAGAGGCAGGGGAGGGGGCCCCCACGGTTAAGGTCTGGTGGATGAATGGCTGGGACTCCAGGTGCAGGCTGGGATCCAGGGGCTGAGAGTGGCCTGATTTCCACAGCCTAAGCAGGAAGGTTCTGGGGGTGATGGGCAAGCCGCTTGGTACTGAGAGAAGGACTGAGGGAGCTCGCCAGGAGTCCAGAAACAGGTTCCCCAAAGCTGTGGTTAGTTGTTCAAGGGCTGGAGGCCTCACAGAGAAAGTACCTGGAAACTCCTGCCCCCAGCCAGCCTTTATTTAACCTTTAGGGAGGGTATTTGCCCCAGGAGTCAGTCGGGAGAAGGTGAGGAGAAGGGAGTGAGGGGTGTGGGGAGGAGTGTCATTAAGAGAGTCCAGAGATTCCAGTAACTTACCTTCCTCAGCAGGGAGCTCTACCCAGGGAAAAAGAAGAAAAAGACACATTCATTTGGGGCTCAGTCTAATGCCCCCCCCCCCAGGATTCTGTGGCTAAGGTAAGAGAATCAGGTCACCAAAAGGGCATCTGAGGTTCACCAAGGTCATCCCAGAAAACCTCCCAAAACTCTGAGCCTCAGGGACCCTGTTTTGTCAGTATCCTCTTAACCCCTGCAGTCACCGGACCATGGCCAACCTCTTCCCTGAGGTACTCGGGAGGGAGAGACTCCAGTGTGTCTAAGTGTGTGAGTGTGTGTCTATGTCTGTGTTGTGGGGGAGCAAGAGGGCGTTACCAGCCTTTCATCTAAGAGACACTTACCATTGGGGCCGTATTTCTCTAGGTGCCGCTTCACTTGGTCCGGCGTCAGGCCTGTAGTCTCGCTCACCCCAAAATAGGCCAGACATTCTTCTGTGGTCTTGGAGTGTGCAGCCTCCATTGTGCTCCCTTCCTGGGGGCCAGGGGGCGGTGTGCTCCTTCTGGGGAGTTCTCACGCGTTGGGGGTCTTCCTCAGTGCGTCCAACTGCCTGTTTGTCTGGGTTTCTTGTTTTTTCTCTCCTGCCCCCCCCCAGGATTTTCTTCCCTCCACGAAGCTCTGACCCCCGTCCCACTTGCAGCAGCCGGCCACCCCCCCAGCCCCCAGCTGGTCCTTATGAGGGAGTAGGGGGGGCCAGGCTCCCCCCGCCCAGATCAGGGATTGGCTGGCTAAGACTCCGGCAGGAGGGGTCAGAAGAGAGATATTTCTGCTGACAGAGGGGGAACAGTGGGGCTGCAGCCTGAGATGTCACTCATGAGGGAAGCTAAGGTGGCCCCAGCCCCAGGGAAGGGGGGGGGCAGGGAAAGACTTCACTTTCTGTCTTCTGCTGACCCCTCCCCCAATTGCCTGGACTTCCTTGGTTGTAGCGAACTTCCTGTTCCAAACTCATGCCCCCAGTTCTTCCTCACTTCTACCCTCAGGCCTCCACCCTTCTCTTTCCCCAACCCCCATCCCGTTCCACCCACTCTCAACCTGTTTCTATTGTGACAGTCTCCTTCTTCCTCACCCAGTCTGCAGATACTCCAACCTTCAGGGGACTGGAGAGGGGGACAACATCCTTTTGGGGGCCAGAGGAAATGGTTCTAGAGGGACAAGGGGAAGTAGGGAGGGGAGAGGGTCAAGGGGACAGGGCAGAAGATGGTAACCCTACCCTCGGGAGGGGTTGCTGCAGCCATCAACAAGGGATTTAGTGTCCAAGCCCTGGTGAGCAAAGCCAGGACTGCCTGTCTCTCCCCCAAACTACCCCCCCTCCCCATTGCTCTAACTCAGCCTCTGGGAATGTAGCCTTCGGGGGCCCCCCCATCCCTGATAGGGAATCCCCCCCCCCACCCAAGAAAATGGGATACCCAGACAGCCAGGTAATCCAAGAGGCTACAGAATGTGCTGATGGCAGAGGGAGAGGGATAAATGTTTCAGGTTGGGGGCGGGAGTCACCCCCAGTCATGGAATGAGGGTCACCTCATCCCCCACTGTATTCTTTAATTCAAGGGGCTCACATGGCAGACCCCAGATGATGTGTGGTCTGCACTCCCCCCGACCCTGAAGTATCTCCTCCAGGGGAGAGAGGATCAGAGCTGCTCAGGTGCCAGGCACATCCCACAGGAAGAGGCAAGAGGGAGGAAGGGGTGTCAAGGGAAGGGGGCTGGGAAGCTGGATAGGGTAGAGGTCCCAGACGGAAGGAATGGGGAGGGGGTAGCTCGATGGGGACAGGTCTAGGGGAAATAAGGACAGAACAGAGCTGGGGAAACGGAGACAGGGCTGCCCGGGTCAGAGGGAAGTCTGAGGAGCAATGGGGAAAAGGGACAGCAGGGAGCTGGCATGCGGCAGCCAGGTGGGTGGGGGCCCAGGGCTGGGTGCAAAGCCACAAGTTGTTGCTGAGCGGCTGGCCTTGGTGTCAGCTTCCTCGTAGAAGCAGCTGCTCTGAGCCCCCCACCCCCACCCCTGCTCCGGGATGGGGGTGTCTTTTGGTTGCTACCAGGGCAGCTGCTGGAGGAGCAGAGGGTAGCCTGGGCTGTGGGCAGGGGAGGAAAGGAGGGTGGAGAGAGGAGAGAGGTTCAGTGAGAGTAGCAGTGGAAGGTCAGGGAAGGGAAGAAGGAGCCTCAAGTCCTTCCTGCGTCTAGGCCTCCGGCTTCCTAAGATGGACAGTCAGCAGTCCAGGCCACTGAAAGGGTTCTCCAGGCTGCTTCCCTCCCTGGCACTCAAGTTCCTAAGCAGACAATGACAGAGGAGACGGCGAGCAAAGGAAAGGGAAGCCTCACTTTGGGGGAGCGGGCTGGCCAGCAGGGGTGGGTGGCACTTAAGGATTTAGCCCCCCATACTTCTCCTTCTCTCTGCCTGGACTTGGCGGGGAGGGGAGCCTTCTGGGTGAGTTGAGGACACGGTGCTCCTTCTGTCCCCCTTTTCATGGTTCTAACAAACCCCTCCCTTAAGCTGTGACCTGGGGATGGGGGCTCAGACAGTGGGGTCACATCCACAGGCACCTCCATCTGGCCCAGCACCCACCTTCTTAGGCCAGAATCAGGCTCAGCATCTGCCAAGCCTTTTGGTGCTCTCTGGCTTCTCCCCGCCACCACCTGGAGAAGTGACAGGGGCACAGTCTTAAAGGAGCAGGAATGCCCAAACATGGAGAAGGAGGGGGGGAAGACTGGAGGGATCGCAGCTTCGAGGGAGTTGAGAGCAGGAGGCTGAAGGGAGGAAGGCTTTACAGGACACTGCTGCCAGCCGGGCCCTTTAAGGTGACTCCTACCTCCCCCAGCTTCCCAGAGGGAAAGCTGAAGCCAGAGAGGGAGAGCCACACGACAAGAGCTGCAAAAGGCTGGCCGTCAGGGAGCCTGGGGGTGCGGACCGGGAAGGCACTGGTTCTCTTGGATCCCTCCCGCTGGGGTCTCCAAGCCCACGGTTGTGGGTGTGCCTCCCCTCCTATGGGGGCTGAAGCTAATGGGAGAGGCCTGGTTCTGAAGGACAGGGACACAGAGCCTGGCCACTCCCTGACCGGTCCCAAACTTCAGCTCAACCATCCTTATAGCAAGGCTAGAGGGAAACAGTCTCTGAGGCTCTTCCAGCCAAGACATGCAGGTCCTGGAGTGCGGGGTGCTCCTTGTCCCCCTCCCCCACCCACTTCAGAAGGCAGGTTCCTGACGCTTGCTTGCGGGGTTTAGGGGGAGGGGGAGCCTCATAGCACCAGTTGCTGCTAGATTAGGAGGGGATCATGTCCTGCTTACCCTGGGACGCCACAGCCTTCACTCACCACCTCACTTTCCAGAATACAGCACCCAGATGTCCATACCATCCCCTCCTTTGCAAGGTCAAGTCTATCCCCAGTCTCCTGAGGCCAAGGTTTGGGGGAGCCCCAGGGATTAAACAAAACTGGGAGAGCCAGCAGGCTTCCCCCAGCTAGCCCCCAGCCTGGGTGGCCTGCGAGCCCAGCTGTCTCCTGTCCATCTCCCAACAGGACGCAAGGCCCAGAATAGCAAGGTCATAAGCATGGGTAGGGCCTCCTGGAGGTGGGGGAACGGTGGCTGAGGGGCGTGAGAACGTAGGCTCCCTGCTTCCCCGGGGAAGGAAGGTGAGAGGCAGCGCTGGGTGGAGGTGAGGAGGGGAGAGGGCGAAGCCCAACAGGCGGGATTCTTCGGAACCCGGCCCCTCCTTGTGGACACCCACCACCCACAGGGCTGCAAACCCATGGCTGCAATTCAGCTCAGAGGGCAGAGCCTGGGTTTAATGGGGGTGCTGCAAGGAGTGAAAGGGGTTGCAAACTCCTGCCCACGGGGCTGGGAAGGCCACGTGAGTGAAGTGGGCCAGTAGGGATGGAGCAGATGTGGAAAGAGAGCGGAGGAGCACGAGAGGGTGGATCTTCTGATTTTCTGGAGACGCCAGTCATCTGAACTTGTAGGTGAAATCCCAATGGAAACACTATCCAGGCCAAGCAAATCGTATCAGCAGCTCCAACCCAAACGAAACTGCCCATTTTACAGGTGAGGATCCTGAGGCCTGGAGAGGCTAACACCTGGCCTAGGCCAAACAGCAAAGGAGAGGAAAAGCTAGGAGTGAAAGCCAGTGCTCTCTGTCATCTACCCCCCAGCTTCCCAGCCTGGCCCCGAGAAGGGGAGCAGCCAGCCTGCCCTGGGCCCCTCTGCAGCCAGACTCTGTGGCTGCCACATTCAACCTCTCCCAACACGGCCACTGTGCCCCAACCCCGCCCCCACGATCTCCCTCTGCCTGCTTTCTCCCTCGGGTGGGAAGCCTTAACTGAAGAACTCAGAGCAAGAAGGGTCCTTGGAGGTTGCCGATCCTGCTGTTCACTGTCCGGTCCCGTTAAGAGAACTTGGCCGCAAACCCCGAGAAGCACTATTGGGCTCTGCACTTACCGCTCAACAAACAGGACCGCCCACGGGGGAGCAATGGGCCGAAAGCACAGGGCTGGAGGGCAACAGGGACTTGACCTGACGCAGCCTTCTGGCCTCTCAGCTCTGGAGCGGGCAACGCCGAGTGGGCTGCTTTCCTGCCCCACCTGCCCCAGCCCCCGCTGCAAACAGTGGCCACAGCCATCACGACGGAACTGAGATAAACCCTTTTATTTATTTATGCTTCTCCATTTTGTTTAAAACAACAACAACAACCACCTTAATATAACGGACAGCCCTTCCCCCTCACCCTTCCTCGGGCTGGGGGGGTGGTTAATGGGGAAAAGGCCCCCAGGGGTGGGGCTGACCATAAGAGCCCCTCAGGGAGGTAATGGAGCCCAAATCCCCTGCCCAGGGGATGGGGCACCTGTAGTGTACGAACCGGGGAAGTTAACAGGGCTCTTGAACCTCTTCTTGTACCAACATATATGCCCTTGGCCGTCAAGGGTCAGGAAGCACGTGGGGAGGGGATTCCTACCGCTCCTCTACATCCCTGCCCAGCCCCAATCTCATGAACTAAGGGCTGGGGAGCAAGAAGAGTGGAGAAAGAGCGGGGTAGGGTGTCTCACACGAAGGAGTACTGGTTATTAATGGCTCTGGGATGGCCCCCTTCTTCTCCATCGCCCCCTAGTGGTAACTGCTGCAGCTGCACCATTGGGGTGGCCCCGGGGTCCCCACCAGATCCAGCGCCTCCCGGGGCCTCCGTGCCTGGCGCTACGGCCTCTTCCAATTCAACCACGGGGACCAGCTCAACCACGGGGACCAGCTCTTCCTGGACCCCTCCACTGCCCGCTTTCTCTTTCTCTTGCCTCTCTTTGGCTGCTGCGGCTGCTGCTGCCGCCACTTCTGGCGCCCCCGACGCCTCTTCTGCCCCAGGATGTGGGGGATCTGTCCATGAAGGGGGTTCAGGGGGCTGGGGTGGGTCATGGGAGGTGTTCGGTTCTGGATAGGAACGGTAAGAAGACAGACTGTGGAGGGGAGGCCAGCTCTTGCGGCGGCCTCCCCTGCACTCATCCCCCCAGAAGCCACGTGCTATCTCCCCCACATCCCGTCTCCTGAGCAACCCCCCCGTCCATGGAAGATGGATCATGGGCGGCGGTGAGAGGAGGACCACACTTACACACAGTCACTCGCTCCGAAGGGCATGAGGGTGGAGGAGGCATCGGGGTAGCATCGATCTCCCTCGCACACCCCTGCATGGCTCCCGGCCTGCTCCCGGCCTGGGGGAGGGGGAGGGGCAACGTGGGGACAGATGGGACGTTGGGGTGGGGAAAAGGAGAGATCAGACAGGGACGTCAGACATCGAGGGAGGAGGGGGGGGGGGATCAGACCGAGCATCCCCCAGGAGGGCAGGCCCAAGGTGAGATTGTGACAAAGGGCAAAGACAAGACTGGAGAGGACCGATCCAAGAGACACACAGATGATGGAACAGAGGGGTCTGATGGAATGGGGATGCACCGGCCCAGCTTCTGCTTCCTCCCGGCTCCAGTGAGGAACCTCTGCCTCCCTACGTCCTCAGTGTCCTGCTTCCCCTCCAAGAGCCCAACACCCAGGAGCCTGCTCTGCCCTACTCTCCCTAACGAAGCCTCTCCTCCTCACAGCCCCCCGCCCCGTCTTGCTGGCACACACACCTCCTCGCTTCTTGGGTGCACGGGCACCTCCTCCCCTGCAGACCTGCTCTGCTCACCCTGCTGTCGCTGGGAGGACACGACATAGCTGACAAGAACAACGTCACTGGAGCCTCCAGACTCCAGAGGGATGGGGTGCACTCGGAAATGCTCGAGCATATCGAAAATGGACTGGAACCACAAGTGCTGGACCCGGCACTGACCCTCCTCGTTCAGCGACAGGCGCAGGTGCTGAGGGCAGGATGAGCAGAGTGAAGCGGGAGCCCCTCTCCCCTGCACGGCCACGTTCCCCCGCTCCACCCGCGGGCTCACTGCGTGCCGCACGGCCTCTTCCTCACTCACCTTGGCCTTGCCCTGGAAGTTGAAAGTGAGGACGTATTCACCCCGTCTCGTCTCACTCTGACGTACCAGGAAGACGCCATGGGAGCCGGTGCCTCCGGCCAGCACTAGCTGGGCGGCCTTGAGTCGAGAGAGCATCCCGTGGAACCAAGGATACCCTGAGAGGGGCTGGTCCCCTTCACCTCCCTCTGACTCCCCCTGGAACAGGAATGATCCTTCAGGAAGGAGAGAGGGAGGGAAACCGGGGTGTCAGGGAAGCCTCCCCCATCCTGGGAGAAGAAAAGCCTTGCTTTCCCCTCACACGTCACCTCCCTCCCCCGGGTCAGATCCTTCAGGATCCCGAGAGGAGAGTCTCCCGAGGGCGGGCAACCGGGCCTGGACGCAGACACACACTCTCACCTCTGGTACCTGTGGCCGTCTCCGGAGTGTCCAGGGGTGGGTAGGGAGCTGAGAGGGGATGGGCTGTGCCTGCTGGGGGTCCCTCTTCGATGGGGATACGGGGGGGCAACTCTGGGGGAAGCAGTTCCATGGAGTCAAAATGGGAGGCGGCGATGGAGGCGGAGCTGGGGGAGATGGACGCCGAGGGGCGGTCTGAGAGGCCCCCGTAAGCCCCTGGAAAACAAGGGAGGAGGGCCAGGTTGAGAAGCCGAGAAACTACTCTTTGCCAGGACTGGTCGGCCACCAGCCAGTCTGTCCTGCGTGCACCGGCACGGTCGGCCGGCCGGAATGCCGGGTCCTTCTGTCGGCGGCGGCCGCTGCTGTTCTCCCCCTCCGGCTCCCGACTTCTGCCTCAGGCCCTGCTGAGGGACCACAGACGGACCGTCCGGAGGGCCTGGAGTCCAACGCACCTCTAGTTTCTCTGAATCGACAGCTGAAATGACAGCGACTGTCGTGGAGGTGGGTGTCGCGAAGAATCCCTCGGATATTTTCGCATCACATAGGGTCCTTTTCCGGCCTTCAGGACCAACTCTCCAACCCTCAGAGACGTCAGAGATCCTCCTACCGATCTGCCCAACCTAGGCGACCTGACCTTCACGTTAACTCGTGTCCCTGTGCTCTCTATGCTAGCCTGAGCATCCTCTCCGATTTGCCCAGGGCTCCCGGGCTCCCCCGCCCCCATTGCAGGGCTGTGCTCTCGCCCTCTGCCTCCTCCTCCAAGCCCTGTTCTTTCCTCTCACCTCCTCTGTGTAGTATCCTGTCTATCCCACCTTCCCCGACTCTCCGCTTCCTCTGAGCTCCCGGGAAGCTCTCTGCCTGTGCTGCTCAGAGAACACGAAGTACAGGCTCTCCGTGTTAGCGTCCTGCTTTCCAGAGGGAGCGAGAGCCCGTCTACTCAACTAGACCGGGAGCCCACGGAAGGCAAGAAGCTCGTCTCAGGCATCTCCGGGCTCCCCTATCCTGCCCCAGAGCCTCGCACAAGGTCAGGGAGGTAGCAGGGCATTGCTGAATGTCTGCTGGTGGCAGGCCTGAGCCTACGGCAATGGCGTACGTTGTCAGCGCTCAGAAGACGGGTGTAGTGGTGCAGGAAGCGGACCGGCGTGGCCCCCGTCTTTGTCAGTGACTCTCAGGTGACCTCAGAAAAGCCATTTCCCCTCCCTGGTCTTAGCTGCCTGAGGGGTCTGGAAACGAGGAGATTGGACCTAATGACTCGTAAGGTCCATCCTAGCTCCAACATTCTTTAATCCATTTGTTTCCTCAGTGATCACAGCCAGGCACCATGAACCCTACACCCAGAACAGAGGAGCAGGAGAGACAGTATAATGGAGTCTACAAAGGTGAACTGGGCCAGGCAGATGCATGTCTTTGGGCGTGCCTGTGTGTGGGTAGGGCCGGTGCATCTTTAGTCAGGCCAAGAAGTACAGAGTCGAGAGAAGATCTCGTGCCGTTGACACGTGTACAGAAATGCACGGTAAGAACAAAACAAAGATGTGTACAAAGTGTTCCGGGAGCTCGGAGAAGGGAACCACTATGTCCAGCCAGAGTGGACATCTGCACAAGGCTTACGGAAAAGGAGAAAAGGCCGGACACGGAAGGCTGGACGGGAGTTCGCCTGGGGTTCGTGCGAGGCGGCGATGGCGACGGTTCTAAGTGGCAAACTGCGGTGTGGCACGTACGGGGACAAGGGACGGGCAGTCGGTGGGTGACAAGAGGCGGCTGAGGGGTGGGACTGGGGTGCGCGGTAGAGTCGGGAGGGAGGGCCTGGGCCTGGCACGGTGGGGTTCTGAAGTTCACAGCGCTCTAAGGCTCCGCCCTTACCCTGCGACAGGCGGTCATTGCTCTCGCTGGGTCCCAGCAGCAGATCCTGGCTGGGCAGGCTCTCTGAGTGATTGAGGCAGGGCAGCTCCAGGCTGTCTGTGTTCTCCCTCGTAAGGAATGAGGTCCCAGGGGCCAGGGGGAGGGTCATGGGGCGGGGACTGGTAGCGGGGCAGGGTCTGCAGAGACAGGGAAAATGGTGTTGTGAGGCAACTCACCAGTGACAGCCCCAAGGCTGCTCCCCACCCCCACCGGGTCCCCTCAGTGACAGCAGTCAGGCTCCTCACTCACCCCGGGCTCAGGCATTCTTGGATGTCAGACACCCAGGCCTTCACATGTAGAGCATCAACTGTCTCCAGGATGTACTCGGAGGGGCCTTCCACCTATGGGGACAAGAGGAGGCCCACGGGCCACTTCCAGGTCCGGAGGCCCTTAGCCACCCCTGCTGACAACAAGGACACCCTCCCCCCCTTTCCTCCTCCCGGAGGGGCTACTGCCCCAGACACACTCTCGAGGCCCTGGGCAACATACAGGCACCTCCTGTCACCAAGTTCCTTGTTTCAGTGTGCTGTCCTAGCTTTCTCCCCAGAACGAGCACTCCCCGAGGGGGCAGGAGCCCAGAGCCCCTACCTTAACCACAAACGTGTTCTCCCGGTCAGGCATCTCCAGGGCTGTGGTTGTCCGCACGTCCGTGATGGTAGAGCAGGGAATGCTGAGTCGAGGCCGAGACGCCTAAGTTGGGAAAGAAAGCAAGAGCCAAACTTTCGGTGTGCAGGGACCCCCTTTCACTTCCCTCCAGAGACCCATCTTTCCTCCCAAGCCCTAAGGGAGTCAGACAAAGGACCACAGCACTACTTTTGCGGTCCTGCCCACAGCTGCTACCCCAGAGTCAGGAGCTTTAGAAACCAAAGCGAGCAGGGCTACGCGTGTGGGCTGTCCCACTCCGGTGGCTCGATCGCCCCGCTCCCGGCAGTTCCCCACCCTCCTCGGTTCCCCACCCTCCTCGGGCCTCACCTTGGGCGGTACAAAGAACTCCAGACGGCTTCCTCCTCCTCCTTCTCCTTCACTTCGAAGCAGTAAGCGACACTTCTGCCACTGAGGCTGCCCTCCTCCCCCTGAGGTAGGCCCAGCTGCCCCTCCTCCCCGGCCCACTCCGGCTGGGTCCGGGGCTGCCTCTTCAGCCCCCATGAAACTCAGCAGCTCTTCCCTCTGCACCATCCCTGCTCCATCCTTCAAGGCCCCCCCGCCCCGACTGAGTCTCAGCCTCTCAAATCGGTGAGTCCATCTGTCCCCGGGGGATGTTCCATCACTAACCAGTCCCCTGCCAATGGTCCCAGCCCCGCCAGAGGAGTTGGAGTTGCTGTTTCCACCCAGGACTGGGGGGCCCGATGAGGTCTCGAGGGGCCCAGCCGGGGAGGGTGGGTCAACGGTCCCCCGCCACTGCAGGATGCCGCGGACTGAACCGCGGACCGAGCGACCCACGGAGCGGAGAGAGAAGCGTTTCTTTAGCTTCGGCTTCGAGGAGGTCGTAGAAGAGGAAGAGACTGAGGAAGGGAGGGGGCCGGCCAGGTCCTCAGATGATCGAGAAGGGCCCAGCACAGCCAGGGGCCCGCCCACCCTGCAGCTCTCAAGGGACAGGTCGTGTGGCGGGATCTCCACACCGGGACTCAGGGGAGCCAGGATGGGTGGCGAGAGGGAGCCGGAGGCCCGGGCCACCTCAGCTTCAAAATGCTGCAGGAAGAGCTCAGCAAAACGGCGGGAGAAGGCAGCCTCAGCCCCGGGCCCTGCATACTGGGGGTGGGAGGCCAGGTAGAGGCGAAAACGGCGGGCAAAATCCAGGGCGGCAGCCCGGGCGTGGGACTCACAGAACTCCCGCCAACTCGGGGGAGGGGGTGGTGGCAAAGGGGGAGGGGAGGGGGAGGCCCCGTCCTCCGGGGAAGGGGCACCATTCATGATGGTCCCCAGGAGGTGGAGAGGGGGAGCCTGTGGGGAGGGGCAGCAAAGAGGGAAGCGGCCAGAAGACACGGGGTGAGCGACAGCAGCTGCAGAAGGAAGAGAGGCACATACACCGAGTCACTGCTGAGGTGGGACTGGGGGCAGAGCCCCACCCCGAGCGGACTCCCCACTCTGGTCTGGACTCCTCGGAAAGCAGTGGGGAACACACCACACCGCCTCCCTTCCCTTTCCTAGAGCCTCACACCCCACACACCCCATTCAGCTGGCTCCCCGGGGGGGGGGGTGGGGGGGGAGGGAGGTGCACCTGCCCCGCTGCCTTCCCAACCCACTCCCCCTGGTTCTGGTTCCAGGAGCGACACGCGGCCGCAAAGCACCTGCCTCTAAAAAGGAGTCTTTACCACTCACACCACCTCCCTTCTCCAAAACAGGTCCTTCGAGGTTTATCACATGCTTCCCATGTGTTCTTACCTTTCCCTGCAACAGGCTTTAATAACCTTGATAATAGGTGAGGAAACCGAAGCTCAGAGAAGTCTCAGAACTCCAAGTCTACGGTTTTGCCCACTGCATAGTCCTCGTCCCCAGGGACTGGCTGGACCAGCCTGTCACAGCCCCTCCCTGCCCCAGCTCTCAGGGAGCTAGGTCTGCAGCGCTTAGAGACCCTGCCTCGCGTGTCCTGAGGTCCAGCTCTGGGGAGGGAGTCTGCTCAGTCAAGAGGCGGAATGGATGATGGACTGAAACCAGAACTGTCCTGAAAGCGGACCCCAGGGCCCAGCACCCCAGCACGGTGTGACAGAGGCTTGGAATGGCCACAGCCCAGTTCTTTGTGCCTTCAGCCTAGGGCCCAGAAGCAGCAGCACCAGGCAGCACCAGGCGGGGGAAGACTGTGGGTTGGGTCAGGGCAAGTCTTTCTTGGCCACAAAGTAAATAAAACATAACAGGGAGCTGGGGCCCTAGGGTTTCTCACTTCCTCTTCTTTCACTGGGGAGGGTGCCCTAAAGGCCGGTGAGTCTGGTGGTTAAGGCTGTGGGACGTGGAGTTGGACCTGGGATGAAATCCCAGCTCGGCCACCTATTAGCTGCGTGATCTTGAACAGATCCTATGTCCTCTCGGAACTGCGGGCGTGTATCTATAAAACAGAGCTCATGATCCCTAACTCCTAGACTCGCGGGGAGAATCAAACGGAACCTGTCAGGGCTTGGCAGAAAGCAAGCACACCATAAATGCCTGCCCCGTTATTACTATCTTTATGGGTTCCAATTTTTCCAAGAGAGAAATCAGAGAAAGGAAGAGGCTTCCCAAGCTCTTACAACTAGCAAGTGGCAGAGCTGGGCCTGGCATTTATAACCCATGGCTCTTTGTTAGTGTTCCTCCCCCATATTACGTTGGATGATGACTGGCACCAGGGCTGCGGGGAGGACAGCTCAGGAAAGTCTCCCCAAACCTCAGACTCCTGCTCAGACCCACAACCAGCGACCCCTCCCCTTCCTCCTTGGCCTAGATCCTACACATTCAGATGGCTCCAACCACAGGGACAATTCCAAACCAACGAGAAGCCAGGAGACGCAAGAGTCATGGAGCACAGGGGAACCGAGCCAAGAGGTGCAGACGCAGCAGGGAGAGCGATCTCCAGGCAGTGGCCACCTCGGCTCACACAGGCCCGCCCAACCCTCTGCACCACTGGCAGACCCGGCCCCCTTCAGGCCCGCTGACCCTGCGGCTCCTGAGCTGGTGACTCAGTTTCTCTTCTGCCAAGCAAGCCTCAGACACATTCCCCCGGTGCACCTGCCTCTGGGCTCAGTTCTGAAATTTCCCGAAGGGCGGGTGGTGGAGGGTGCAGGCTCCGCTCCCGGCTCGGACCCTCTGGGCCCGGTGGTCAATGCACTCCGACCCGACCCTACTCCCTGGACACCCTCGACCCGCCCATTCCCCGGGGCCGCAGCCGCCTCGGGACCAGCCCCGTCTGCTGCACTCTCCGGGGCCGAGCGCCCCTCCTGCCTCTGCCCCCACCCCCCACGCCCGCCCCCACCCAGGGCTCCTCTCAGGCGCCGGGGCCGGGTCGCGGCGAGGGAAGAGGTACTTGAAGAGGGGGGGTTCCGGTTCCGGTCCCACCTGCATCTCGGTCCCCGCGGTTAGCTCCGGCGGCGGCGGCAGCTCCCGCTCCCTGCCCCTCCCCCCGCACTCCGCGACTAGCTCCCAGGCCGCTTCTGCGCAGGCGCCGGGACCCCTTTTCCCGTCACCGAAGGAAGCGACCATAGAGAAGAGCTGCGAGAGGGAAGGGCACCTATACGCTCAGTTCCGCCACCTTCCTAGTCCGTGCAAACCCATCGAGTGCTCAGAGGGGGGTGACCCTCGGACGGCTGAGGGGCTTCTCCGCTTGCTCCTAAAAGGGACCCCAAAAGCAGTCATGGGCAGGGGGTGGATGCCACCAGGCGGCCTCTCGAAGGAAAGTCGGGACAAAGGAAGAGGCGTCAACCACGAGAAGCCACCTTAGGGGATAGAGTCTCGAGGCCCTGGTGCAGGCTAGAGTAGCCACCGGGTACCGGAAACCAGCGAGATGAGGAGGCCCTTTCCAAGGCCCGCCGCAGCCTAGAGCGTCTGGCCCTGCGGCTGCGGGGTTCGCAGACACCGCCCCCGCGGAGCCCGGCGAGGGAAGACGCGGGTGACCTTGGGGGAGGCCCCGAGAAGAGGCGGAGCCTGAACTTACGACCTTGGCTTCCCGGAGGAAAGAGACTGGAGGTCTAGGAGGCTCCATCTGAGAGAGAAGTAAAGATGAAGGGCAGAAATAAAGACACCACTTTGGACGTGCTTGTGGGACGTCGCGGGGGGCAGGTGGACATACAGTGGACATACAGTCTGGAGCTCAGGAGAGACATAAAGACCAGACACAGAAATGGAGCATCATTAAGGTATAGAGAGCCGTTGAAATCATAAGCACAATGAGATCAGTCATCTCAGGTCTCTCGCTGACCCAGCTCCAACTGGCCTACCTAAGCAATAGGGGAATCTTGGCTGAAGCGATTGAAAAGAGCGGCTCTAGCTTGTTCAGGGACAGTTGAATAAAAGAACCAAAAGATAGGAGAAACCTGTGGTTCTTTTCTAGGCTCTTCTTTCCCCATGCACTTGGCCTCACTCGCAGGCCGGCCTATCTCAGTGGTAAAATGGCTTTCTTTGGCTCCAAACTTAAGTCCTAATAGCTTAGCAACTCAAGTAGAAGCAGCATGCTTCTTTTCTGAGATTTGCAATCACATTTCCAGAACTGACCTTAGCTGATTGGCTTGGATCATATACTCATCCCGGAACACAAGAGACTGGAGATGGATAAATCCCCTGACTCACACAAGAATGTTTATTCAAGGCTGAGGCTGCCAGATGGAGTTGGAAAAATTCGTTGTAGAAGGCAAGTTCCTGCCTAGCCAGCTGTACTCCCCCAGCTCTGCCTCTGCTCTAACCAAGCTGACATCAGCCCGCAGGTGGCCTTGGCTAAGGTCTTCATTGCTGTCTTTGTCCATGCATCTTCCCAGTTCGGAGGAAGATGTCAATTCCTCCCTCCTCCCTGAAACCCTTACACACACTTCCTCTGTGGTTTCCAGTGTCTGCAGTCTCTGAGGTTTCTCCCCGTTGTTTCTAGGAGAGAGGCACAGTTGAGGAATGCAGAAAGGCAAGGGTCTAGTGATGATGAGTTAGGTTTGGAAATGTGTCTCTGTTGTCCGATAAAACTTTCTGCAACGACAGATGTTCTGTATCGACACTATCCAGTGTGGAAGCCACTAGCCGTGTGTAGCTATTGAGCACTTGAAATGTGGCCGGTGTGACTAGGGAATGGAATTTAAGTTTTAATTACAGTAGCCACATGTAGGTAATGACGACTGTATTAGTGCAGGAGCGGTCAAGGACAACTAGGCGGAGCTGTCCAGCAGAGATAGGGCTACAGTGAGCTGCATAAAGCAGTTTGGTGGCGATCAGAAGTGAGTAGTGGTTGAAGCCACGGACATCAGTGAGAGTGTGCAGGCAATATCGGCAGAGAGAATAGGGCCCCGGACCTAATTCTGGAAAACAAGCCGCACTTAACAGGTAGGCAGCGACACGGGAATAGAAAGCGCCAAGATGATGTCTTACGTCACGTTTCCCAGAAGCACACCTTGAGAGGAGGATTTGTGTGCAAGTGATGTAGTCAAAAAGTGCTACCAGAAGAAACCAGTAAGAGTGGGAGAAGCGGGAGAGGGAAGGAAAGGAAACCAAGCAAACATATGACCTCAGGCAGAGAGTAGTTCAACTTGATCCTGCAGGGGAGCTCTGGATGAAGGTTATGCCTCAGATTTGTCCGGAAACAACGGACATATGCCCACGTTCCTCAGCTTTTGACAAAGGGATACTCGTGGAGACATCAATTTATCAAGGTGAAGCCCCCAGTGGCCTGAGGGCATTCCTCCAAAAAAGAAAAAAAGCTGGGCATTCTTACTCTCGGGAGAGAAACCACACAACAAAGTTGGGGGGGGGCAGTTGGGCAGACACATCACAGGCAAACGATTAAAAAGGAATCCATGGTCCTGACATGGCCTCCTACAGAAAACATTGACAACTAATGACGTGTGGCCGTGAACAAACGGTCACAAAAGAATTCTTGAGATGTTTTTGACGCAAAGAGGTGCTTTTATTATAGCACGGGGACAAGACCCATGGGCAGAAAGATCTTCACTTTTGCTGTATGACGGTGGTGTTTATATGCTTAGTGTTCAAGGGGGAGGGAGTGTGCAGGGAGTATTAGATCACAAATGTTTTCTTCGAATTTCTACTCGTAAAACCACTTTCGCAAGATTTCTCTGGTGCTTATCATTCGGTTCAATATTAACTATCGGTGAGATGTGCTGACAGTCACGAGACCCTTTAAGACTATAGCAGCCAGCACGTATTTGATCCTTGTCAGAACTCTGCAGGCTTTAGGTTAGTCTTCTAGGCTGAAGGTGAATATTTTTCTGCTTCTATCCCTCGGCAGCTTAGCGACTGCTCAGCAACTTCGGTGAGAGGGATTTTAGGGAAGTGGGAGAAGCAGAAGCCAGGTGGTGGTGGGTTGAGGAATGAAGGTGAAGGTGAAGAAACAGGAGGAGGAATATGGAGAGCCGAGTCCTGAGGGAGACCTGATTACATGGAAAGTCTAAAGGGAGAGGATCCAGTAGAAAGGATAGTAATTGGAGTGAGGTTTGGGGGACGGTAGAACAGTAGGACCCAGGACCCACGTTAAGCCAAAGTATTCATATAAAAGGGAGAAGCACTTCTTCCGTAGGAACAGAGGATGTGATATTCAGGATGCTTTAACTACCAGTAACAGAGCACCCCCCCCCCCCAACTCAAGGTCTCAGCACGAAAAGAGGAGGAGCTTACTGGTTCACAGAATTGAAAAATCAGAGGTGGGATGACTTCGGGCATGGCTGAAGCCAGAGGCTCTTATAAATGTCCATTTGACGGGGCGCCTGGGTGGCGCAGTCGGTTGAGCGTCCGACTTCAGCCAGGTCACGATCTCGCGCTCCGTGAGTTCGAGCCCCGCGTCAGGCTCTGGGCTGATGGCTCGGAGCCTGGAGCCTGTTTCCGATTCTGTGTCTCCCTCTCTCTCTGCCCCTCCCCCGTTCATGCTCTGTCTCTCTCTGTCCCAAAAATAAATAAAAAATAAATAAATAAATGTCCATTTGAACTTGGTCTCAGTCTCCTAGCTCTGTTTTCCTCTGGACTGTCTTAATCCTTAGGCAGATGGTCCCCTCATGGGTGGCCAGATGGCTACCAGCAGCTCCAAGCGTACTTTCTACTAGCTTAGCAATCGTCCTGGGGAAAGATGATAGCTTTCCCAATAGTTCCAGTAAATGCAACAGGGTTGAGTCCCATTGGCTCAGCTTGGGCCACCCAACGACTGTCTGCTGTATAGTGAAGAATTTGGTTTTTGTCCCAGCTTCCCGGCACAGAGCTTTTTTTTTTTTAATTTCTAAAAAACATTTGTTTGTTTATTTATGAGAGAGACAGAGAGAAGGAGAGAGAGAGAGAGGCAGGGAGAGAAGGAGACAGAATCTCAAGCAGGCTCCACAGAGCCCGACGCGGGGCTTGGACTCCTGAACCACAAGATCATAACCTGAGCCCACATCAAGAGCTCAACCGACTGAGCCACCCAGGCACCCCCTGGCACAGAGTTTTTGCTAATGAGGTAACTGATGGCAAGCCCCTAGATAGCTTCAGGCACTAAGCTGGTCACCAGAAAGACTAACTTTGTGATTAGAGGCTTGGGATTTTTAAAAGTTCGTTTATTTATGTAAATAATCTCTACACCCAACGTGGGGCTCAAATTCACCCCCCCTCCCCCAGACCAAGAGTCACATGCTTTTCCGACTGAGCCAGCCAGGCTCCCAAGAGGTTTGGGATTTTGAGGCAGCTGGACCCCTGCCTTCCCTGGAGATTGAGTTCAGTCACATGGCGAGGACTTCGTCAATCACGTCTAAGAAATGAAATGAAAAACTCTGGGCACTGAAACTCAATGGGGCTTCCTGGTTGGTGACCACATTGATGTGCCGGGAGGGTGGCATGCCCTGGTTCCATGGAGGGCACGCAAGCTCTGCCTGTGGACCCTCCCAGACCTCACCTCACTCTACGTGATCTTTTCATCTGGCTGTTGCTAATTTGTATTCTTTACTATAAAACTGTGATCGTAAGTGTTTTCCTGCATTCTGTGAGTTGTTCTAGCAAATTATCACACCTGAGGGGGGTCATGGGAAACTCCCGCATCTGGAGCAGGTTGGTCAGAAGTGAAGACGGATGGGACTCCCCTTGCAGCTGGCGTCTCAAACGGGGACATTCTTGTGGAGGAGGGAGCCCTTACTTAGCTTGTGGGGTTTGAATTAACTTTGGGTTAGTTAGTTCAGAGTTAGTGCCAGAACTGAACTTCAGCACACCAGTTCGGGTTGGAACAAAAATGCTAACCCTGAACCAACATTTGTGATCACAAGGGTAGATGATGCTGATTGGTAAAGCGCTGGATCACGGACCCGTCGTCTGAAACTGGGATGGGCTGAGCACTGCGGAGTGTGGCTCTTCAAAGGAAAGCTAGGGTCTCTGTCAGGAGGGGAAGTGGTTGCTTGAGGGATTCTTCTGGAGGTCATCTTGACCCTAGCGCCCCCCTGGCACCAAGAGGTGGGGATTTCTCCTATTTTGTCCTCTTTCCTGGGATGTCAACTTCAGCTTTGGTGCTTTGGTCAGGACCTCCTGCCCCTCCACATCATACTGTGCTCAACCAGGGTATTTTGACAACACAAAGTACTCTCGCTTTGCTTAGGCTCTGCCTCTGAACCCACAGGCACCATTCCCCTCGCTTCCACCAGTCTTTCTTCTTCTAGTTTCACGCTTCAAGGGGTGGCCTCCTGGAGGAAGCCATGCACAGCCAACCCAGCTAGGCCGCCTCTGAAGTGCCTTCTACTCAGTCGCTTTTGTGTGACATTCACAAAGCACTTGCAACCGGAATGTCTCCAGTCGCATCTGAGTGACAGGGGTGTGATCAGAATTCGGTGTCTGGAGGGAAATCCAGGGCCAGGAGTGGGGTGGGTAGTGACTGGAAGCAGAGAGGAGGCTGGTGCTGACCTGGCCAGGGCAGTACAGTGGGGTTAGAACCAAGGAGAACGTCCAAAGAGATCGCTGAGGAGGCACTTCCAGGCTGGCCGGTGGGGAAGACTGAAGAATGCCCTTGAGCTTCCAATAGGTCTGTTGAATGCACTAGGACAAAGTTCTAGGTTCTGGTGCCCCATCTGTCACTGAGTTGCTGGCTAGCCTAGTACTTATTTCAGTGACATCAGACCCCACGCTCCCTTTAGAGGTTACAGCTGTAAGAAATCCTAGAGATCGTAAAATTTAACTTCATCACTCCATCCCCATTTTATAGATAATAAAGCAAGAGCTTCAAAAGTTGCAGTGGCTCACCTTTATCTTTAGCGTGAACTTGAATTCATAACTTGCTTGCCACTGAAAACGTCAGGACCCTTAATAAGCCCAACGCAAATGCTCAACTGAAATAATTCAACACATAATTCCTTCAACCAATGGTTCTTCACCTGCGTGTCAGGCACTCTTCTTGGGATAAAAAAGGAGCTCTTACTGTCATGACCTGGTGAGACGGAAAATAACATCAACCCCACAAACCAACCAACAGGCAAACTGAGAAAATAATTTCAGATATTTAGGGGCTATGAAGAAAACCAAACAGGACCACTGATGTAGAGGGGAGCTGGGGGCTACTTTAGATAGAAAAGGTGACAGCTGAGGGGGACCTTAATGGCGGAAGAAATAGCCTGGGGGGAAAGCTACAGGGAAGGACACTGCCGGAAGAGGAAACAACCACTGCAAAGAGCCTGAGGTAGAAACAATCGTGGGAGGTCTGTGGAACGGAAGAATGGCCAGTGAGGCCAGGAGAGGGGGTGAGGGAAATCACAGGAGACAGGCTCCAAGAGATGGGCCACAGGGAGGAGTTTGGATTATTAATTTTATGACAGCTTTATTGATATATAATCCACCCACCATACAATTTGGCCATTTAAACTACAGGTTGGGATTTTGTTCTACGTGTTGTAAGGAGTCATGGAGGGGGGGTTAATTTCTGATCCACATTTTATTTATTTAAACTTCATACATTTCAAAGGGAATCTTTATTTTTATTTATTAATTTTTTTTTAAAGTAAACTCTATACCGTGTGGGCCTCGATCTCATGACCGTGAGATGAAATCAAGTCACGTGCTCCACTGACTGAGCCAGTCACGTGCTCCTTCCGATCCACATTTTATTATCTTTTTTAAATGTTGATTTCTTTTGAGAGGGAGAGAAAGGGTGCGAGCAGGGAAAGTGCGGAGGGAGAGAGAGAATCCGAGGCAGGCTCTGTGCTATCAGCACAGAGCCTGACCCAGGGCTTGAGCTCACAAACTGGGAGATCGTGGAGCTGAAACCAAGAGTCGGGACGCTTAACCGACTGAGCCCCCCGGGCATCCCCTGATCCACATTTTAAAGCCTGGTCTGACTGCTGTGTGGAGGGTGGATTGGCCAGATATTGAGGGGAACAGGAGCTGGGAGACCCATTGTAGAGGCCAGTGAGCTAACCTAGGTGACAGATGATTCTGGACCGAACCACAGTGTCAACAGTGGAGACAGACAGAAGTGGTCACCTTCAAGGTATGTTTTGGAAAGATGACCAGCAGGACTGGGTTAACGGGTTAGATGTTGGGGCTGAGGGGAAGGAAGAAAAGTGGTGCTGTGTGTATTCAGATGTGTAAGCACACAGCCTGGGGAGAGCGGAGGGTCGTGTTTTGGACACGTTATGTTTGTAGCACCACGTGGTGGCACCCTTGGAAGAAGCCTCATCCATGGTTCAAGTGCAGTCATTCAGAGGCCTACAGTGGCCAGGCAGAGGATACAGAGATAAAGGAAGCCCAGTCCTGGCCCTACTCAGGCCACTCAGTCTCAGAGAGGGGAAACCAAGAATTAGGCCTCAGGGTATTAAATGCTGTGAGACAGCTTATCTGTTAGGATGTATTTGAATGTAGACAACAGACGACTCTGACACAGTCTGACTTAAATAAGGACATTAGTCATCACACCTCAAGGAGTCATCTAAAACCCTCTGCCTTTTGCCCTCTTCTGGATTTTGGCTTCATCACTGACTGGAAATAAGAAGGGCAGAGTAGTGCCAGGCTTCACACCCAGACCCAGCAACACCCAGAGTCAGATGGCGGTCTCTCTCTTCGGTGTCTCCTTAAGAGTGAGGGGCCCTTGGGGCGCCTGGGTGGCTCAGTCGGTTGAGCGTCCAACTTCGGCTCAGGTCATGATCTTACGGTTCACGGTTTCCAGCCCTGCGTCGGGCTCTGTGTGATAGCTCAGAGCCTGGAGCCGGCTTCGGATTCTTGGTCCCCCTCTCTTTCTGCCCCTGCCCCACTCATAGTGTCTCTCACAAATAAAAATAAGCATTAAAAAAAAAAAAAAGAGGGACCCTTCCCTGGAAGCCCCCCAAAGGAGATTCCTCTTACCAAACACTGGCCCCAAAGAAGTCACCCCCTAAACAACCCCCCCCCCCGGCAAGGAGAATAGGACCACCAGAAGCAGACCTGTCAGGATTTATTCCTGGAACTCGGGGAAGGGCCACCTTCAACAAAATCAGGGCCCTGCCTGGAGGAAGATGGAAAAATGCTGTTAAGCAGGAGCTCCAACGCATAGATTGCTAGGGGGGGGCCCAGAAGGCCATTTGATTTCAAGCGTGCCTTTTTAGAGTTCAACATTCTGCACAAAGAATGCAGTTTCTCTCTTTATAATCATACAAAAGACACGTCAGAAAGAGAAAAAACTTTCTCTACGCAAATTCACAGCCTCCTGAAGTCCTGATTGTTTTCCACTTCCTTTGTCGCTGTCCCCGCCGCCCCCTCCTCCCAATGCTGTTTTTCTATGGCAGCCAGCCTTCCACCTTCATTCGGCACCACTCACGAGCACACTCCCAGAGGGCTGGCTCCCCTCATCTCTGCAAGTCTGAGCCCACTCTATTCCTACTTCATCCGGTGGCTAGACCAGACTCATGCTCCCACGTCCCCGTACTGGACAGCTGTGTTCACTCTGCTCTTCAGCTTGTTCACGAGCACGGCTGGACATCTGGGGAAATTCCGTGCTCGCGCTCCTGCTCTCCATCAGAGGCGGGCGACATCTCTCAGACTCCTCTGATACAAGAACACTGACCTATGACGATCTAGGCTTCTCTGGCCAGACACCTTCAAGTGGGGCTTTGAATCTGCCGGACTTTGGGGGCAGGAGGGTTGGAAAGTCGGACGGGTCACTTTCTTGAGGCAGAGGTGGCTTTGGTGCCATGAGCAGGAGGTGTCGCAGACGAGTCTCAGTCCTGGCGTTTAGAGTTTGGTGGCAGTGGCAGTAATAGCAGCTGTCTTACCAGGTTCCGTAAGTTCCGTAAGGGAGCGGTTGCTCCGGCCTGTCCCACGATTCTGTAAGCTGCCCCAAACCCTTAAACACGTCCTCCTTCTGTGCAAACCAGCCAACGTAGACTCTGTTATCTGTAAATCAAGACTCCTAACTATTGCAGAGGATGCTACAGTCAACAGCGGGACAAAAGGTTTTCTCCCTCTGGACTCTTCCGAGCGTGACGTTTTTCAAATTTCAGTCATTCGTGCACTGCATTCGCCCAACTCTGCCATATATTTATGCCATCCATATTACGTACCAACACTGGCTTTTAAGTTGACTCATTTTTTTAAGCGCAGTATTTGCTACCTTTTTTTCAAACTAATACATGTTCAAATAAATTAAAATAGAAGGGATTCGTTCAAATACCACCCCCCCCCCCCCGCCCCAGTCTCATATTCTGATAGTGGCCAATAGTGTCTTAAGAGACATTCCTAGGAGAGGAGTGAATGAAAGACAGGATAAAGACAAAGAAGCTCTTTTAATTACGGCCCCAGGCCTTCCTAAGTGGAGCTGATGGGTTGGAGGGCCAGGACAGATGTCTTAGCAAGTTCTTCATTTTATTTGAAAAGTATATTGGCAGTTAAAGGACGGTACAGTGGTTAAGTGCGTACTTTTCTTGGAGTTTAGCGGTATTGGGTTCCTAAATCACCCTGAGGCTCAAGTTTTCTCACCTGTAAAACGGGGGAAAGAATGGCTTCAACCACAAGCGGTAACACTGGGAATGCTGAATGTGAACCAATATAAAGCATTTGCACAACGCCTGATCCACACAAAGCTCTAGTTCTGAGTTTCCCAAACTCCTTTGAGCTTGGGAAGCTGTGTGTTATAAATAAAGAGTTTCCCCATCTGTGCTCAGAGACCCTCTTGAATCATAATTTTTCAGGGAGGAATTAGGAAATCTATTTGAAACAAAACCCGTCAACTGAGCCTTAGGATCTGATGAGTTTCGGAAACATCAATCAGGGTTAAGCAGCTGCTGTTATCATTGCAAGGTGACGAGATGATAGATGTGAAAGCTAAAGGTCATTTGCTAGCCTTGCACTCACTCAGTCAACAGAAATTCACTGGGCACTCACTGGGTGCCCCGCCCTGTGTCAGGTGCCAGGGATACCGCAGGAACATGACAGGCTACCCTTACAGGCACCTGAGGCCAGTTCCTCAATCTTGTTATCATCAGTAAAACTGGATGAGTGGGTGGGGCGAAAATCAAGGGAATTAGCTCCTGGCCTGCTGAGGGGCTTCAGGGGTGGACGGCAGAACTGTCCCCGCCCGCTGTGTGACCCAGGCGGGCAGGGATTTGAGGGTCAAGGACTGTGGGACCTGGAGGCCCCTGGACCGTATTTCCTGCTTCCTGTCCAGCTCATTTTCTCAGAGCCAGATGTCAGAATCTCCCCATAAAGTAGATCCTACTGTTCCCATTTTACAGATAAGAAAACAAAGACTCGGCGGAGAGATGTGTCACACTTGCGCCCCACCCGCGAAAGGCTCCCAGGCCCGCCTCTTTTCGCCTGGCCGCAGGGCCTGGTCCTACCTCCGGCGGCGGCGGCTCAAGGGCCGCCAGATCTCTCGCCAGACCCCCGCAGTGGGTCGGACTCCAGGGGGCTTTGAGCCAGGCCGTTCCCGAGCAGGCCGCGCCGGGGCCGCCGCCGCCGCCGCCGCCGCCTCCGCCTCCCGGAGGCCGGCACCCTCGCTCCAGACCCGGCCTAGCCCTACGGGACTCCCACGACCAGCGCAAACACAGCACGCCCCACCCGGAACTACAACTCCCGTGAGCCTGCGGGGCTCTGGTGCGCGACCGGACGCTCCACGTCGGTCCCCGGCGCCGCCAAAGACACCTGCGTTGCCCCGTCAGTCCGCGAGGTTCGAGGTCCGCGAGCCTTGTGGAAACCGTCTCCCTCCCTCCCCGCCCGCGAAACACCAGCACCTTCCGGGCGTCGCCTTTGGTCCCACGCCCGGAAGTCGTAAAGATGGCCATAAAAACTGGAGGCTAGAGGGACCGCGGCATGCCCTCCCTGTCTTCACTTCCGCCGGAAGTGACCTCCGGTCTCCCGTGCCCTTTCCTTTCTGCACGCGCGGGCGCCCTGGACCGGGTACTCCGGGCGCGAGTACGACCACAATGGCGGCCACGACCCTGCTGCGCGCGACGCCCCTCTTGAGCGGTGAGGGGGCGGGGAAGGCGATGGCGGCCCGGGACGCTTGGGGCGTCGTCCGGAGTGGCCGGGCTCGGACCCGCGCTCTGATTCCAAGCTTCTTCCCCGGCAGGTCTCGGCACCGGCCCGACCCCGCTGTTGCAGGGTCTGTTGCGGCCGCTGAAGGCCCCGGCACTGCCCCGCTTGTGCCGCGGCCTGGCCGTGGAGGCCAAGAAGACCTACGTGCGCGACAAGCCCCATGTGAACGTGGGCACCATCGGCCATGTGGACCACGGCAAGACCACACTGACCGCGGCCATCACGAAAAGTAAGCGGGGTTGGTTGGGGACGTCCGGCAACGCCCTCTCTGCTGGCGGGACCTGGAGCCGGGGAGGTGCTGTTGGAGGTGGCGTGGCCCCAGGGGCCAGAACTTGGGCGAGCCGTGGGCGGGAAGATGCAGGAAACACATTTCCCCTGCACACAAAAGTGTTTGTGATGCAGAAGTTGAGGAGCCCGAGTGGCTTCTTTCTAGCCGTGGCCGGTGCTCTGTAAGCAGAGGCTTTTACCCTAGAGAATTCGCAGGGCTGGACCTTGAGGCCTTTTAACGTTTCATTCTGACCCCAGGAGCTGAGGGAGGGGGTCAAGGAAGTGTTATTCCCCCAGACTGCCCTTTGTGTAGGTGGAGATTCAGGGGTGTGGCTTGAGCCTTGCCTCTACTCCTGGAACTTTAGGTGAGAGGTTTATTCTCTTCCTTCCCCTTAGTTTTAGCCGAGGGAGGTGGAGCCAAGTTTAAGAAATATGAAGAGATTGATAATGCCCCTGAAGAGCGAGCCCGTGGAATCACAATCAATGCAGCTCACGTGGAGTATAGCACTGCCGCCCGCCACTATGCCCACACCGACTGCCCGGGTCACGCAGATTATGTGAAGGTGAGAGAGTTGCTGGGTGTGGGGCCAGGGGCTGTCTCCTGCCAGGAAAAATGTTGGACAGGTGGGGGAGGTTAGGATATTCAAGGTGTGTGGGTTGAGGTCACGGATATCTGGGCACGGCCACTCCAAGGTGGGTGGTAAGGAGATGGCAGAGAAAGGTGGGCCTCAGTTCCTAACCACTGTGCTTGGCTAGATGGACGTGGAGCTGAGGAGGTCCTTGAACTAGGCTGTTTCCTCTCCTACCCAGAATATGATCACAGGCACCGCCCCCCTCGACGGCTGCATCCTGGTGGTGGCGGCCAATGACGGCCCTATGCCCCAGACCCGAGAGCATTTATTGCTGGCCAGACAGGTACTCAGAGCCTGGGGAGGGGTGGAAAGAGGAAGAGTGGGGAGTTGGTCCATTCAGGACACCATGTCTCTCTGTTTCCCGTCCACAGATTGGAGTAGAGCACGTTGTGGTGTATATAAACAAAGCAGATGCCGTCCAGGACTCTGAGATGGTGGAGCTGGTTGAACTGGAGATCCGGGAGCTGCTCACTGAGTTTGGCTACAAAGGGGAGGAGACCCCGGTCATCGTAGGCTCTGCCCTCTGT
This sequence comes from Lynx rufus, assembly GCF_022079265.1. Taxonomy (NCBI): domain Eukaryota; kingdom Metazoa; phylum Chordata; class Mammalia; order Carnivora; family Felidae; genus Lynx; species Lynx rufus. The sequence goes on along the minus strand of NW_025814838.1, from coordinate 2,355,409 downwards.
GCCCTTGAGGTGAAGGCGGGCTCAGGCAGGGGCTGCTGGTGGCAAAGGATGGGGCTGGAGGGGCGTCCGGAGCTCTGCTGGGAGTCGGGGGAGCGTCTCTTAGTAAGGAGAAGCAGAATGAAAATTTGAGTCCTGTCACCTCCCCCACATAGCAACGTGACCCTGAGCTAGGCCTGAAGTCTGTGCAGAAGCTGCTGGATGCTGTGGACACTTACATCCCAGTGCCCACCCGGGACCTAGAGAAGCCTTTCCTGCTGCCTGTAGAGTCCGTTTACTCTATTCCTGGTGAGGACCGTGTGTTCACTTGCACTCCTCTCTGGTGGTAGCCTGGCCCCGGGTCCCTGAGGTCGTGTTCTGTTTCTTCCCAGGCCGGGGCACGGTGGTGACAGGTACACTAGAGCGTGGCATTCTGAAGAAGGGAGACGAGTGTGAGTTCCTGGGACATAGCAAGAACATTCGGACCGTGGTGACAGGTACAGGAAAGATGCCTTGGGACCCCGGGGGCTGGCTCCACGATTTCCCCTTGTAGCTCCTTGGTGCCTTCCCTCCGTCCTTGATCCTCCTCCCTGGTCTCTTCTCCTTCCTAGGCATTGAGATGTTCCACAAGAGCCTGGAGAGAGCAGAGGCAGGCGACAACCTTGGGGCCCTGGTCCGAGGCTTGAAGCGGGAGGACCTGAGGCGTGGCTTGGTCATGGCCAAGCCAGGGACCATCCAACCCCACCAGAAGGTGGAGGCACAGGTGAGGGCTCCAGGGGATGGTGGGCATCACTGAGCCAGACTGTCCTCTGCAAAGAGGCAGTGTTTCCAGCCAAGCACAGCTTCACCCTTGCTGCTCTCTCTTCCAGGTTTACATCCTCAGCAAGGAGGAGGGTGGCCGCCACAAGCCTTTTGTGTCTCACTTTATGCCTGTCATGTTCTCTCTGACTTGGGACATGGCCTGTCGTGTCATCTTGCCACCAGGGAAGGTATAGTGCACATAGGGAACGTGAAAGAGTGGCAGAGCCACTCTTCATACCAGCTCTACCTCACTCGTGGTGCCAAAGATGTGACAACACAGGACTTTTCCTTGACTGGTGTAGATGAAGCTAGTGATAGATGGGTCTGACCCAATGGGTTTAGGAGAAGTAAGTCTTCATCTAGTATTGCCTGGGTGAACTTAGCCATGCTAGCATTTACCCACAGAAAGATCTCCCAGAAAAGCATTCTCCCTTGAAGAATCATATACTGTGCATGACAGCTCAGAGAAGTCTTGTGACTAAGAAACCTGCATGGCCTAGTTTCCTTTCAACATTGGACCTTAGGAACACTGGTCACAAGTCCTTTGGTCTTCAAATATGTTTACCTCTGCTGGTGGCTGGAGTGAAGCTGTCCCCAGAAAGGATCTCCCTGCTGCCATTTCCTGTAACTTTAACCCTGGTAGGCAGCAGGTGGGGGAAAGGTGCCCCGAGGGCCGTGCCTGAACCCTGTCTCTGCCCTGTCCAGGAGCTTGCCATGCCCGGCGAGGACCTGAAGCTCAGCCTAATCTTGCGGCAGCCCATGATCTTAGAAAAAGGCCAGCGTTTCACCCTGCGAGACGGCAACCGGACCATCGGCACTGGCCTCGTCACGGAGACGTCGGCCCTGACTGAGGAAGACAAGAACATCAAATGGAGTTGAGTCTGGACTCTGCTTAGGCTCTCTTGAGTTTGAGGCTGCACTGGCCAGCGTTCTCTCCTGCTTCGACGCCCCCTTCCCAGGGCATGGGCTGCTGCCTAGCAGTGCAGCTAGACGGACACTTCTCCTGGTCAGGAGGGGCCCACGGCCTGCCAGGTGAGGTAGGTCAATAAACTGTTCTGTGAATAGGGAGGTTGTGTCTCTCGTGTCCTTGGTCTAAGTTGGAGAGGATGGAGGAGTATAAACAGGGAGCCTGGGACACATGAGCTCGTGTGCTGTCCTTCAGTTCACATCTGTGGTACCGTTTTGGAAAAGCTTTGCGTTTTCAAGTGGTCCGAACCACTGGGACATAAGGAGAGGAGGAAAAGCTGGTCTAGCGAATTGGGTAGGATCGTCTAGCAAGGTGCCATGGCAGGATACTGCTGGCTGTCCTGGGGGAGATGCAGCATGGGTTCGGCTGAGGTGCCAGACACACCTCCCGTGCCCGGGGAGTAGTTACTAGGCTGTTAATGTCTACCTGCCCTCGTCTAAGCGCTAAGATACTGGACGCTGCAGCTCACCTCCAGGACCAACACCCAGCACCTAAGGAGGTCCCTGAACTAGTTTGTGTGCTTGATAGGTTATCCCCACTATATATTACCAATTCCAAACACAGGACAATCTTCAATTGGAGGTTTCATTGTATAAATTTAAAACCTTCAAAGATGAAGGTTTAGAGCATGTACCGAGATTTAAAATTAAGGAGAGGACTTTTTGCCAGATAAATGGGAGTAAAATGCTTGAAAACTTGAAATGACTGACCAGGATGCTGACCCCAAACAAAAAAGGTTAGCTTCCAACAGGGACTAACGGGCACCCCTTTTAGCCTTGCTTCCTGACAAATGAGCCTGTTCTGTACTGACCAGCCTTCCAGAGTGGGGAGGTTCTTAGGCCCAACCTAAGAGCTGTTTTGAGAGTCACCATCCAACCTGTGAATTCACAGCACGGGAGTGGGCTCAAGAAAAGGACAGCAACAAAAGGCACTTCACGAGAAGTCCTGTCCAAAGATAGGGCAGGTTTGCTTTAGTCAGTGAGCAAGGCTGAAAGGTTTCCCGGGATTCCTGGTGGGACGAAGCAAAGTTCTCTTCCCTGAGGAGGACCACCCAGCACCCACAGCAGTTCCATCTCAGTACTTCGGAGACTGGTCTCCATCTGCGCCGGAGACATTCTGAGCTCATCTGGCTTTCTGCTGCTGCCTCTTCCATCAGTGCCCCACCCCCAACCACAATTGCCATCCCTTAAGAGAGCTCTTCCACTGGGGACCCCCACCCCTGCACATCTGTTTTCTATTTACCTCTATATACCCACATCATGCCCCCCAACTACCAGGTTTCCAACCCTCACACCCTGGATCTGTAGCCTGGTATGTAATCCTTTTCCTGCCCTGCTCCTCAGCTCACCTCTGGCTTTGGTCCCATCTGAAACACCCCTGCCTACCCACGAGTACTAGTGCCACCTCCCTGATGCTCTAAGGAGGAAATGATTTTCAATTAAAACGGTTGCCTGGGTGGCTCAGTCAATTGAGCACTGGGACTCGGGATTTCAGCTCAGACCACGATCTCATGGTTCAGGAGACTGAACCCTATGCTGATGGTGTGGAGCCTGAGATTCCCCCCCGCCACACACGTTCTAACCTTTTAGAAATGTGAACTTAAAAACTACATACAAACCTGAAACCTGAAGACAAGGCCAACATCAACATGAGAGAACAGTCCCCGGGAGGCTGGGTGATGTGTGGCAGTGAGAGGCAGAAGGACCAGCACCCACAGACTGTACTGCTATGCTGTCCCCACCCACTGCTGGGAGCCACCTCATGACACCTAAGACTTGACAGCTGCTATCTTACTCTTTTTTCCAGAGGAAACCATAGGCAGGTTAAGTTAGTTTAAAATTTTATTTTTTTTAATTTTTTTTTTTAATATTTTTATGTAATAAAAAGTAAAAGTCCTTGTCCAACCATCCTTGTAGGGCATCTGTCTGTCTGTCTGTCTCTCACGCCGGTCACTCAAGTTAATGGGGAAGAAAGAAACAGGGGGGCCCAAGTCTGAGGTTATAAATAATAGAAAATAAAAGATCTTCCGTCTCCAGCGGGGGATAGATGAGAGGATGGGAGGGCAAGATGGGTGGGGATGGGCAGGGGCAGAGCAGGAACCCCCCACCCCCGCTGGACCCTGGCCCTGCCCACTTTGAGCCCCGCCCCCCCTTCAAGGTGCTTGGCAGGAATTCCCCAGCTCCCCCGGGGGTAAAGGGGGGTTTGGGGGGCTGGGACTGGTCCGAGCTGCTGGGGGAAGAGACATAGATCACTCTTCCCTCCACTCATGGAGGTCTCAGGTCGCGGCCAGGACAATCTTCAGTTCCCCGGGGGGTGGAAGGGGAGCTGCTGGGAGGGATGAGATTGAACTGGTTGGAGGGGAAAGAGAAGAGAGCAGGAGCATTAGAACCCAAGCAGCTGTCCCTTCATCCAATGCCGTCCAGTGTGGGGTGTGGGGGGAGTGTGTGGGTAGGAGCGGCCTCCTCAAGGTGTCTCATGGGGCTGTCAGAAGCACAGATCAATCGCTGTTTCCCAGTGAGCCAGAGCCCTTACTCGTGTGCCCAGCTCAGCCCCCCACACCCCAGCCTGGCCCTGTCTGCTGCGCTGACCTTACCTCGGCTAAGTCAGGAGACAGTCGGGGTCACTGAGAGCTGGGGAGGCAGTGGGGAGGGGGGCTGCTGGATCACAACTGAGCGAGGACGGAGGGAAGCAAAGGACAGAGCCAGGAGCAAGCCCCTGGCGGCGGCGACTGTGGCTTCTGCCCACCCTACATACTTCACAGACAGGTGCAGGTCGGCGGGCGCCCTGTGGGACAGCCCTGCCTCCAAGACCCCTCACTCCCCTCCCAGAACCCGTGCATCCTGCCCCACCTGCAGCCCATCAGCTCTTCCATGCCAAATTCCCCCAGCTAACGAGAACTCACGAATCCTGTCATCGGCTCCTCCTGGAAATCCAGGCGCCTGGCCAGGCTGCTCACCTTGGGGGTGTCCGATGTAGGGGTAGGGTGAGGGTGTGGAAGCTGAGAGTGCAGGCACCCCACTCTGGGGCACCGCGCCTTGGGGGGGGCCCCCATGGCTCTGGGGTGGGTGCAGCAGCATCACCTGGGGCGGGTGGGGAGCCCCAGGGTGAGGGGGCGGGGCTGCTGTGATTCCAGTTTGGACATGGGCCTGCAGAAAACAACAAAAAATCCCAGCTGGGAGCACCCCAGAAGCTACACACAGGCTCCGAGAAGCCTGGTGTTCAGACCACTGAGGAAAGGGGCAGCAGGATAGCCCCAGGACCCGGGTCCTGATGGCAAAACAGACCCATAGAAAGCAAGTCCCTTGGGCTCTTACCTGGGTAACATGGGCCATGTTGGTGAAGCCGTGGGGCAGCTGCTGGTGGGCATGGATGGCATACACAGCGGCTGGCTGGGGGAAGCTGCTCTGAGGGGACTGGGCAGAAGGTCCCGGTGGCAGAGAAGGCGGCGTGCCTGTCAGGGCCCCTGGGTGGTACAGATTCTGCTGTGGCTGTCCACTGCCCAGGTGTGGGGCCTGCCCCGCCTGGTGCTGTTAGGGGGAGGGGAAGGGTGAGTGCCACCCCACTCCTCGGGTACCAGGCCTACCCCCCCCCCCCCACCGACTCCCGACCCTGCCCGAAGGGAATGAGCCCCTGGCTCCATCCCCCTCCTCCAGCCGCCCACTCCTGCCCCAACCACTCGGATCCCCCATGGCAGGCACCTGGACGGGACTGGGGGCCGCATGCTGGGACTGCGGCTGGCTCCCAGTAGGCGTGGTGGCCGGCTGCGGCTGGTGGGCATGGAGCTGCGTAGCATGGTGTGGATAGGACTGGTGAACAGTGGCTACAGCAGGAAAGAGGGAAGGGATCAGCGCCAAGCACACCGGAGAGGGCTAAGGAGCAGTCTTCGGGAAGGGCACAGAACTCACCATACAGGGCTTGGGGGGTGGGCTGCTCTGCAGAAGGGTACTGAGGGGTGGAGGACGACACAATGGCCTGGGGATGGCTCCCCGACGTCAGCATGCGTGGGTTGCTCTGAAGCATGGGGGCGAACACCGGCTGGAAGGAGAAGAGAGGAGCGGTGGGCATGTCGCGCTGCCCGATAACCCGTACACGGCACGACTCCGGCTTTGCCGCAACCACCTTGTTTAACGTTCACAAGGGTGCAAGCAAGGAGACGCCGTTTTACCTGCGCTTTAGAGAGTACCAGTGCTTTGCTACGGGTCCTGCTGGAGCCAGGACCGAAACCCGAGTGACCCTCAGCTCTGTACTCCCGTCTCCCTCCCGTGCCTCAGTTACCTGCGAGGGGTAGTGGGCCATTGGCTGCATCATGGCAGGCTGGCCCGGGAACTGCTGCGGGGTGTAGGGGATGTAGGAAGAGTACGGTGTGGCAGCCACAAGAGGGGGGCCAGCGGCGGCGGCGGCCTGCATCATCGGAGGGGCTGAGGCTGGCTGGTGTTGGTCCGAGCGCTGCGGGGGCAGGGAGCCTGGGGAAAGGGAGAGAACGTCAAGCTTAAGTTCCATCTGCCAGGAGGCAACGAGGCAGCACCACCCCCCTGCCGCCGGAGCAGCCCTGCCAACTCTGCTCACCTTTTGCTCCCCGGTACTTGCCCTGCTGTCCAGGCACGGAATTGGATACAGGATATGGATACATCTGAGGTGCCTACGAACAAGGATACAAATGAGGCTGAACAGCTTGCTAACAAATGCCCAGAACAGGCCTGACCCGGTCCTCACCAGCCCAGCCAAGCCTCTTAGCCTAGACTCACTCGGTCTCTCCTCTTACCTGAACAGCTGGTCCCATGTGGATCTGAGGTATGTAGGAAATGTACTGGGGGCTATAGAGCCCACTCTGGCCTGCTGTGAGCACCGGGATGGAAGGAGTTGAGTGAGTCCGGGGCCCCGGAGAAGTCGGGGTACTGGTGGATTTATTCTGTAGTAAGACACAACAGAGGATGCGTGCATTTTGATCTCTGTATGCCCCTCCTGGGCTTATAACAGTAACGGAGCACTGCACGCCAGATACACTCTACCCTTCATCTTGCTTAAGCCTCACGCTGAACCCCCTGAGACGAGTATTCTCAAAATACAGGTGAGGAAACAAAAGCCAAAAAGTTAAATGGCTTGTCATTCAAGCCAAAATCAGGGATCTGAATGAAACCTATGTTCAGAACTAGCCCAACATACATACTCCCTGAGCTAAACCCTAAACACATAAAAACCTGCCACACATATCGTGACCCCTCACCCCCAACCCTGACACGTTTGCCCTAGAGCAGCCCTACTTTCACAACCTCTCTCCCCATGCTCTCTCTCCCCACTCCCAAGCCTCCCTCAGAGAAACCAGTCCACCTTCGCCCATTCCATCTCACCACAGACAGCAGAGGCTTTGTGGGATTAAATTCCTTGGCATTGGGGTTCAGCGTGGACTTCTTCACTTGTCTGTGAGAGAAAAACAAAGTCAATCTTCACAGTTTGCTCATCTCCCCCGACACCTGCCCAGCTCCCCATCCTACTCACTCGGCAACAGGGCCCTCATCCTTGTCGTCTCCCTTGATGAGGCCCACCGGGGGGCTGCCAGTCTGGCTTGGGCAAGGTGGCGGGGGCTGCTCTGGCCCCTCGGTGGCTCCTGCCGGTGGCAGGGGTGCTTTGTCCTCCTTATCCGATACGGACTCTGTCTTGGAGGAGACTGGGGACCCCATTGGCTCTGAAGTCAATAGACCATCAACCTCCTTCTCTTTCCCTTTGGCCTCCTCCTTTAAGATCCGGGGAGGAAAAGGATCCAGGCTGGTCTCAGGGGAGCTACTGGACTGCAGCTGGAAGGAGAAAAGCACACATACAGTGCCCAGACAGCTGGTCCAGACCCCAGGCGTGGCTTCCTTCCTTCCTTCCTCCTTGCTTGGTCTCATCTCTTCTATTCCACCTAGTCCTGTGCCTCTTCTATAAGCCCCCTCACCCTCCCTCCATCCTTACACCCTGGCTCACTCCCATACTCCTCTCACCTTAAACTGGGCCCCAAACTTTCTCAATTCTTCCAGTTGAAAGCGTTTCTGTTCATTCTGAAGGCCAGGGACTATGAAAAACAGTGAAAAAGGAAAAAATACGCATTTCTTTTTTCAAGGTGGCTACAATGCCAGTAGCCCAAAGGACGAAGAAAACAAGAAAAGAAAAAAAAAAAAAAAAGGCTTGAGAGTTCTATAGAACAAATTAGGATCACATGACTGACAAGCTACTGTTTCCCAAACCCCAACAAAACTCTTGGTACTAACTGAGGTGCTCTCCTAATTAAAAGGACACTTAGACCTCAGCGGGGGGTGGGGGTGGAAATCCTCACCTTTCCCAGCTATCCGGGACAGCTCCTGGGATTCCAGAGTTCTCCCAGGTTCCTTGGCTGGAAGTTCTTTTACTGAGCAAGAAGAGACACATGCCTGAAGGTCCTTCTGTCCAGAACCACACTTCACATTGTCCACAAGCCCTCAACCATGTGGCTCTTACCATCTGTGGGGGCCAATGAGATCTTTGGAGAAGCTGGGGAAATGGAGCCTACTCCAGGATCCACAACTGACGATGTCACAGGGATGGAAGCTGAAGAGGTTGGTACTGCTGAGCCAATGGGGGGCTCAGGACAGGAAGCCGAGATTGGGGCAGGGGCAGCCGACTTGGGAGAGCGTGGGGGATACATCCGGCCCACTGGAAGAAAAGGGAAAGCTGTACGATGGTTACTGCTGGTCAGTGCACAATGGGCATAGGGAACCTACTAGAAACACCAAATCAAGTTTATCTGTTTTTTTAAAAATTATTTGTAATGTTTGTTTATTTTTGGAGAGAGAGACAGAGCATGAGCAGGGGAGGGGCAGTGAGAGTGAGAGAGAGACAGAGAGAGAGAGAGAGAGAGAGGCAGAGGCAGAGGCAGAACCGGATCCGGACTCTGAGCTGTCAGCCCAGAGCTGGATGAGGGGCTTGAACTCAAGAGCTAGATCATGACCTGAGGTGATGTCAGATGCTCAACCGACTGAGCCACCCAGGCGCCCCCACCCCTTTTCCTTTAATATGCAAAGTCAAACCTAAATTCCTAGAAGAGCAAGGCAGGTAACCTAATCAGGTAAAACAGATTCCTGGGCACCATAAAAGATAAGAATGTTTTACGGGAGCAAACTCACTGTGCAGAACTCTGTATTTCCAAAGAAGTTGAAAATTTTCTATTTCTCCTGTCTTAAAATGCTAACAACTGGGACACCTGGGTGGCTCAGTCAGTTAAGCGGCCAGACTCTTGATTTTGGCTCAGGTCATGATCTCATGGTTTGTGAGACTGGGCCCCTGAATTTGGCTCCATGCTGACAGCTCAGAGTCTGCTTGGGATATTTCTCTCTCTCTTTTCTCCCCTCCCCTGAGCATGCTCTCATATTAAACATTTTAAAAAATAAGTAAAATGTTAACTTAAAAGTTTGTTACTGTTGTTTTTTAAAGTAAGCTCTATGCCCAATGTGGGGCTTGAACTCACAACCCTGAGATCAAGAGTCACGTGCTCCTCTGAGCCAACCAGTCACCCTGACAACTAATTTAAACAAAAGACATCTGACAACCAAACACAAACCATGGATTGCTACATTGGTATTTCTACGGGAGGGAAACAAATTTCTTTTCTAAAAAGCATAAACTCAAAACCCCCAAAACATCTCTTTCATCTGGGAACGGTCTCCCAACCCAGCTTTCCAACAACTGACATTTACATCCCCCACAAATTTTTATTTCTTCATATAACACTCCTGAAATTTTACCTGCAGGAGGAGGTGGAACAGAAGCTTCTCCAGAGGGCCTACTGCTGGGTGAAGACAGAGTCTTGGCACCACCTCTCAGAGGCCGCTGTGCCTTAGGGGACATGCGGGAAGGGCCTATTTTTTTTTTTTTTTAAGATGGGGAAAAAAGAGGCAGAGTATCTATTACATTATCACCAACGCATCACCCTTCCAACCCACCTATCCTTTCAATTCTCCTTCCCACTTCCTTCCTATCGGCTTCCCTACCACCGCCCCCTGCCCCCCAAAGCCCGCTTAACTCACCTCCATTGATACCACGTGTCTCAGAACCTGGGCTGGGGCTGCTATTGTCAAGATGGTGAGGGCCACGAGGTGGCAAAGAGCTAAGGCCAGGGCGGCCACCCCGGGAACTACTGCATCGAACTCCTCCCCGGGGACCTTCCCGAACTCGTTGGGGTAGAGGGATATACTTTCCCTCCCTAGGGGAGAGAGTTCAAGCAAGGTCGATTAGTCATAAAGCCCACACATTTTGGAAAAATGAAGTTTTCCCTCCCAAAACACACGTGTACATGTATACACACACATACCCTGCCTGGCTCCGGCTTTTTGCACTGCCCCACCTGAAAATCTGTTCTAGTTAAATGTTCTGTGGCTATAAGGCTTGTGATCTTATGATGTGCCAATCCCTGACCTGACCAACCTGGCCAAAGCTCCACATTCTACCATCCTGACCTATGAGAAAAATAGTATCACATTATAGTTCAAGGTACAGCTTTTACAGGTTACTGTTACTGGACATCATGTACACTCTGATTTCATTTGCATGAAGGGAAGAATAAGACCTACAAATGGATTAACCTGCAGAGCAAAAAAGGGGAATCAAACTCATTTTTTCCTCCCTAAACCCACAAGCTTTAATCTTTGTTACCTTGAACAAATTACTTATCTGCTCTAGGCCTCACTCTTACACCTGAAAACTGGGGAAAACTACGTACTAACCTGTATCTTACATGGCTGTGAAACTTAGAAAGGAGTGTACAAAGCTCTTGGCCCCAGCCCTAGCCCGTACAGAGCCCCAAACAGACCAGGCCGCCCCCAGCAATCACCTGGATGCCAGGCTGGGGCTCTCCCGCCCTGAACCCTGCCGTTGGACTGCACTGTGCTTCTCTTCCTCAGTGCGCCCATCATCGTTCTCCATGGCGATCCGCAGGCGGTACTGGGGGCTTGATTCAATCTCTCGAGCCAATTGGGCCGCACGCAGCTCCCGCTGACGAAACTCTTCCGAGTTGTCCTTCTCCAAGGGCACCCTAAGAGGACCACCACAGATCACCACCACCCCAGTGCCAGGGGACAAGAGAAGAAAAAGGAAAAATGTTTCTATCGGTCCTATCACCAGTTCAGGCGTGTGGATGTTTAATCCCTTCAACAACTCAACATATTTAATGGGCATCTACTAGGTCCCAGGCAGAGCAACAAGGCCTATCTCTGAACCTGAGGAGTATTTACACGCACATATCAGTATGTTTTAAGTTCTAGAAGAAAAGCATGGATAAACGGACAAAAAAGCAGTTAATTCTACCAACGAGATGGCCTGGTATTTTGAGGGGACAATATACAAGACAGATTAGGAGTGGGGAGAGGACATCCTAGATACCCAGAAAAGAATGAACAAATGCCACGACCCTAGGCCTCAAACTGCATCATCTAGGAAGTACCAAGACACTCACGTATAAGAAGAAAGACTGCTATCATAGGTGGTCTTCACACCATAGTTCTCCTCGTTGAACTTGAACATTTCATTGGGGTCCCATCCGTTGGACTAAGGTGGGAAGGAAGGAGAATGTTTTAAAACCCAACAAGGAAAGCAACAATGACCTGTCATTCTCCTCCACCAGGCTGAAAAAAACAAAGATATGACCAAACCAGGCGTGGAAAATAGAAACAAGGCTGGCAGGAATATCAACTAGTACTAGCAATTGTAGGACAAACTGCTAACAACTAGTAAAACCAAGGTCTTACAGGACCTAACAAATCCCTTACCAGGTTAATGTCCCAGAAAAATTTAGCGTACATGCATGGGGACACATGTTCTAAAGTTCAGCAAGGCACTATTTTTTTTTTTTTTTTTTTGAAAGACAGAGAGAGACAAAGCCCGAACAGGGGAGGGACAAAGAGAAAAGGGGAGACACAAAATCTGAAGCAGGCTCCAGGCTCTATCAGCACAGAGCCCTATGCAGGGCTCGAACGCATGAACTGTGAGATTATGACCTGAACCGAAGTCAGACACTTAACTGACTGAGCCACCCAAGTGCCCCTGTAAGGCACTATTTCTAACAACAAAATAACGAGTCAAAACACCAACCACTAAAGAAAAAAAAAAATACACTCTGTTGTATATATATCCATGTATACGTATATAAACAGAATAAGACAAAATCACTAAAAGCATTGAGTAGATCGTGAAATAACTCAAACATGAAATAATTCAGGAACAGAAAGGGAAAGAAAATTCTTGTATGGATTAACTATAGCATCATAATGCCTTAACTCATGAGGAATTTTAAATGATTCATAGTAGTGCTTGTTTTTGGAAGGGACATGGGTCCACACGGTCCTCGATCTTGTCTATACTTTGTTAATTAGAAAAAAAAAAAAAACACCTTCAAGCAAACGTTAATAGTTGTCAATCGCAGATGTTGGGAGAACTGGTATTTTTTGTTTTATTTTCTGTACCTTTCCATTTGGAATCGGACTGCCAACAACAGGCAACAGTAAGAGATTTTTCTCCCCTTCCCCAGAAGCAACTCTTGGTTCTACGACATCACAGTCAACAACCCACACTCAGACAGTAGAGTGACCCAGCTCTCGGGTTCTCAGGGAAGGGGACCATACCATGTCAGACTCGAGGTCATAGTCATCACTGTTGCTGTCACCCCCTTCCCAGCGCTGAAGCACCTTCTCTTTGTGCTCCCCATTCACTTTTGAGTTCATGGCAATGGCTGAATCCGTAAACTTGTCTGTGGGGGCAGAGTTGAAGATCAGGAGTCAAGAGATACTTCATAGCCTTCTTCCAACACCCCCTGCCCCCAATGAATAGTTCAGGAGCAAAGAAAAGTTTGCGTGTGTCAGAGGTGGGTGAGGGTGGATGCAGCATAACAAGCCACATCTTAACTGTCCAAAAGAAGCAAGGAGTTAAAAGCAAAGCAAGGAAAACGTGAAGAACTACACCACAGGCCGGAATTCATCCCACTGCATCTTAGGTATCGAGATACAGTTTCAAAAAGAAAAATCTGGCCATCCTCCTCAAAAAAAAGATGTTTATAAAGGGGGAAGAAGAACAAGTCCTTACGTAACTGCTCTATGCCCTCTACTCAAAGAGTGGGTCTGGCATAAAAACTCGACACGGTACCTTTAGTAGCATAATTGAAGTCAACATTTCGGAAGTGGACAAGCATGACATCACTTGGCTTAAACACCATGGTATCCACAATGTCTTCCCGACAAGGGCCACCTGCTGGCTCAGATGCTTTCCGGTGTACAGCATCCACGGCTAGTTCAAACTATTTCCCAACAGTAAAGGGTCAATATCAAGAAATGTGATGGTCAAAATAGGACTATTTTTCTCCTACCCTAACCTTTTTCCAACACCACAGTCACACAAATAGTCTTCTGAACATTAGCCACAGGACTAGTATTTTAACACTAAAGTACCCAGCCCTCAATTTTCCAATCCACATTTTTTTAGGGCTTCCAGCACTACTCTGGTACAGGCCTAGAGAAATGAGGAGCACACACCACAAGCCTGTCCAACACCACTCAACTCACATCTTCAGTGAGTCTATTTCATTCTCCTTACATGCCACTGCAAAAATAAGCTAATTTGAGTCCACTAACCTTTGAGCTCAGAGTCTTGAAGATACCTTCATACGTGGTACCATTCTTCACCTTCACATCACAAGTGGAGCCCTGGAACAGAGGAATAAGAAGAGTGTCTCCAGCAAACTGGCGTACTACATCCCTCAAACAACGTAGGGGCTAGGTACCCACTTACCACAACAGCTGTAAGAAAATGCAGCATTCTGGAATTGCTGTAAACACCCTCGAACACCTGTCAGTAACACAGAAGAAATAGACACTTGACACCTCCCCTTCCTTCTGAATATCCACACTCCCCTCACATCATTTCTTATTCTGAGCCCAACTATTTGTGCACCTAATCTGTCCCATATGCCCACATGTACCTCTGTACTTTGGGGTGTGTGTGTGAGGAGGCACTCACCGGTGACTGTGGGGGGCCCTTTCCTGTGCTTTGTCCCCTATGAGAGGAAACAAAAAACTAGTTAAAAATGTTTAATCCCTCTTATACGATTTATTTCAAAGAACGTGGTATCCGACAATCACATACCCTGTGAACATGCCTATTTAGACTACAAACCAATTAACAAGATTTTCAAACTCTCACCTTACAGAGGAAGAAAGGCATAGGCAGTAAAAGCCAGTAAACACATTTCCTCCAAATGCCACTAAAACAGACCTCAATCAGCAATGGTTGTCAATTCAACACAACCTTCTCCCCTCCAAGGGGCCAGGACTACATGCTTCCCCCCAAAACGCTACAGTAATCGTTAACCAATAATCCACCCCAAACATAAAAGTGAAAGCAGATTCAGAACTACCCAGTTTACGCACGTTACCTCTCAAAACAGAAAAGACAATCATTTTCACCAGCCTTACGCCCCAAACTCTGGGAGGAGGGTACTCCTTTTAGGACCCACCCTCCTCTCGACCTCTTTTACTCATTCAATATTACCCACTCTGGGAGGGGTCACTGATCGCCCGGTAACCCTGCTCTTCGCTGGCTGATGTAACCGGCGGTTGAGGAGGGCGATGAGGGGGCCGTTGGCGGGGCTGGGGGACAGCGCAGCCGCAAAAGCCATCCACCGGGAGGCCTCGCCCGACCTGCGCCTGCGCATTAAAGCCCACGGGCTTCCAAAATCCCCCCTCCGCGGCCAGAACCCACTGCGCCTGCGTGTACCGCCACTCTCAAGTCCATTAACCCACACGCAGAAGCAGCCGAGTGGGGTGCCCACCACTCATCCATGAACACCAGGCGAACCCCGCCACGCACACTCCCAAACCCTGCCCTGTAGGTTACCCGCGGCTCACGAATGCCCGGGTCATAAGACAGAGCATCCGCGCGCACGTACGGGAAGAGCGCGCGCGCGCTGGAGGTTCCCTGCCCGCAGTCCTCCCAGTTGTCCCTCCTTCCGTTCCCCCGCCCACCCCGCTCCCCTCCTACTGGCCAGACCGGGAAGGAGGTGGTAGCAACCCGCTCCCAAGTCCCTCCCTCCCCATTGGCCAAACTGTGGGCCGCGCGCCCCCCTCCATTGGCTACGGCCGGGGCCCCCTTCCCGCAGCTGACTCCCCATTGGCTGAAGCCGGGGACCGCGAGACCCTTCGTGGTAATGGAGCCGGGGACCCCGATCACCTCTTCACCCCCCCAGCTCCTCGTTCTGACGGCGCTGGCGGGATGCGCCCCGCCTGCCCTTAAGGCCCGAGCCCCGAGCCCTGACTAGGCTCTGAGAGCTGAGCACGGCCCACAAATGTCCCGGTGGCCGCCCGGGGACCCCTTCCCTCTGACCTGTTAGGACCTGAGGGGGCCCACCCCCAGCCTCACGGGAATTCCTCACTTTCCCCGGGCGCCCCTCTAAGGTGGCCAGGCTAGGTACCCGCCACGCGCGGTGTCCTCGGGTGCCGGCCGCTGGGCTGGAGCCGAGCGGCCGCCGCCGCCCCGCAGCTTAGCCTCCAGCGCCCGGAAACCCACCCCTCCTCACCTGGCGCTGCCGATAGCCGCTGCCCCTGGCCTCTCCTGATGTTGCTGCGGCGGCGGCGGCTGCGGCGCCAAAATGCCCTCGGCTCCCCGGCGGAGCCCGCTCCCGGCGGCTGCTGCAGGCCCCAAGCAGGGAGTAGCGGCCGCGGGAGGCCCTGGGGGAGCCGAGGTGGAGGCCAGGGGCCCCGGGAGGCCGCCGTTGGGAGGGCTGGTGCCCCCGGGAGGCCGGCGGGCCACGGCCTGTTGCGTGGGGGGCGGCTGCTGGGGCTGGGAGGTCTGTTGTGGCGGCTGAGGCTTCAACATGATGGCAGCGTCCGGAAGGGGAATTAGGGGGAAGGGAGGGAGAGAGGAGGCTGGGGCTAGGCCCCCGCCGGAGAGCGCGGGAAGCGAAGGGGATTGGGAAGCTGGGGACCCGCCGTTGGCGGGCGGGGGGAGCCCCGCGGTGTCGGGGGTGGACAGAGACGACCGCGGCTCGAGGAAGCGCCGCGAGGCGGAAGGGGAGGGGGGTCCCGCGGGCCGGAGGAAAGCGAGAGGGCGCGAGCCGGCCTGGCGCGCGTGCGCGTCGCCGGGGAAAGAGGAGGAGCGCGCGGGCGGGAGCTCCCGAAGGGGGAGGGGCGGGCAGGAGGGAACGGCGGCGCGAGAGGTCCGCGCGCACCGGGGCGGTTGGCTCCGGGCGGGAGAGGAGAGAAAAAAGCGAATCTCGCACCCCTAGCCTTTGGAGTGGGGAAGGAGCAGCGCGGGCGCTCACGCGCGCCAAAGATTTAGAATCCCTAGGTCTCAAACAGCCCTAGGGGTTGATGCCCGCTGTCGCTTCACAATGAGCGTGTGAAGCGCTAGGGGAGGAGCCGAAGTAGCCGAGAGGAAGGAAGAGCCGGCCGCCCCGCCCACGCCGGTGGCGTAGCGTCAGGATGCCTCCGCATTTGTGTGAGATGTCACGACGTAGCGTGCAGTTCTTCCGCCATTTGGGTGCTCGTGGGCGGAGTCTAAGTGCAAAGAAATCCCGGGTATAGACTAGCGACTGCCCCTCTTCGGGGGGTGGTGGTGGGCTTCTTGAGGAGCTCTACTTGACCTTGTCTGCTTTAAATAAAAGACTGATAGACACTCAGCATGCTGTAGATAAATGTATGCTAAATCCTGAAGTATTTTAAACGTAAGTGATTTAAAACCTAAATGGGTTCTCCGTGCCCTAGAATGAACCCTTAAACTGTAGTGACGGAGAGAGTGTTTGAAGGTCAAAGTACTTAGGGTCTAATTCAAAATTCTTGATACTCACCTCTGCGATGAAGCCAGGCTTCATTCAAAATCAGTTGGGCATTAGGACATTAGGCTGGATGCACTGGATACAACTGTAATTTAACCGCTTCGTGTCTTCAAGGAGTTTAAGCTAGTTGTAGACCCAGACAATTAGATGAGATCTATCAGGTGAAGCATATGAGCACAGATAGGAGTTACACTGAATCCAGCGTTGGGTGATGAATTGCTAGGCAAGGGGAATAGGATGTGATGAGATAAAACGTCAACGTGGCAGGAATACAAAATTAAAGAAGTTTTTAAAAAATGAGACCTGGGACTAGATTTTAAAGAGACTTGGACATTATGCTCAAAGTAGTGGGGAGCCTTTCACAGAAAAGGAAGAGGCCAGATTTACATTTTTAGAGGAGTACTCTGCAATGTGGAGAATGGAGTAGAGCAGCGATGAGTCTGGTCTTAATCCCAGTGAAACTTTCAGTATCTCAATCTTCCTTCACTCCAGGCATTAGCACTGGAAGCCTTCCCAAACCCTCTACCACAAACAGGCACAATATCTAGCTAAAAGTCACCCTTCCTTTTTTTTTAAATTTTTTTTTCAACGTTTTTTATTTATTTTTGGGACAGAGCGAGACAGAGCATGAACGGGGGAGGGGCAGAGAGAGAGGGAGACACAGAATCGGAAACAGGCTCCAGGCTCTGGGCCATCAGCCCAGAGCCCGACGCGGGGCTCGAACCCACGGACCGTGAGATCGTGACCTGGCCGAAGTCGGACGCTTAACCGACTGCGCCACCCAGGCGCCCCAGTCACCCTTCCTTTTTGGGAAGTATGCCTTCACCCGTGTCTCACTCCAGGCATCGAGTGTGTTAGGTCCCCCCTCCTATGTGCTTGCCAGGCAAATTGCTCCGCTTCATTCTAAGACCTCCTTTAATTCTGTCTCGCTTGTGTCCGCTCCCTAAGAGTTGGGATCCTACTCTTACTGTACCTGTAGTGCCTCGCACAGTACAGGTAGTCAATTGAATACTTATGAAAGAAATGGATCCGAGTGGCAGCTTAAAGACTATGTCTCCTGGATGCCTAAATAATACAGATCTGGCGTTTTCCTGGTATCACTGGCACCACTGGGTGCCCTGCCACCTCTCCAGCCTCTTTATGGGCACTTCTGTCTCCTCCACCTGCAGCAAATTCTAAGTTTTAGCCTCATGAAACTCCCATTTTCACGACACACCTTGCTCTTTTCCAACTCTTCCTTTACTTGTGCTGTTTCTTCACCTACCTTCTCGTTCGTCAAGCTGAGGTGTCCATTCTTTTGAACAGCCTGTTACCGACTCACTCCTTCAGGCTCTCAGAGTACTGGCATGGTTTAGCTTATACGGACCCCGAGGTTATAAAGGGCAGGGACTATATTTATTGATTGCCCTATCTTTTATGTCTAGCTCAGTGGCTGGCACACAGTCACTCAAATTATTTGGTAAGTGAATGGAACGTTGTCTTACTATATGCAATTTAGAAATTGTATCACTGTGATTTGATATGGAATGATTTCCAGGAAGAAAGCAAAGTTTATAGTCTGTGCTACCTCTTGTTCACAGAAGGGAAAATAAAGAAACAAATGTATCTGCAAATTTTTGCAAAGGAAAGCACAAAAAGTATAACCCCCAAACTAATAAAATCGGTTACCTAATGAGGGTTCCTGGGTTGTTGTTTATGTTCTTGTGGAAGGAAACAACAGAGGGTGCGTGGGTGGCTCAGTCGGTTAAGCTTCCGACGTTGGCTTAAGTCGCTATCTGGCGGTTTGTGAGTTCAAGACCCATGTTGGGCTCCATCCTGATAGCTCAGAGCCCAGAGCCTGCTTCAGATTCTGTGTCTCCCTCTCTCTCTCTGCCCCTCCACCGCTCACACTCTGTCTCTCTCCCTCAAAAATAAGCATTAAAAAAAAAATTTTTTTTTAAGGAAAACAACAGAGCTCTGGAGAGAGGAAGACACTTCTTTGAGTATACCTTTTCATATAACTTGGACTTTTCAAATCATGTTTAATGGTCAACACTTTCTTTTTTTAAAACTTTTCTTTAAGTTTACGTTGAGAGAGAGAGGCAGAAGAAAGCATGAGCAGAGGACAGGCAGAGAAAGAATCCTAAGCAGGCTCCATGCTCAGTATGGAGCCTGACGAGGGGCTCCATCATGAGTTCACGACCTGAGCCAAAATCAAGAGTTGGATGCTTAACCGGCTGAGCCACCCAGGTGCCCCAATTTTTTTTTTTTAATGTAAGCTCTACGCCCAACGTGGGGCTTGAACTCACAACCCCGAGATCAAAAGTCTCATACTTCATCGCCTGAGCCAGCCAGGCGCCCCTAATGGTCGACCTCTTCAAAAAGTGAAATCAACAGAGATGGACGGTAGCTAAAATCAGAATATAGACATAAGTAAACGATCCCAACTCTATTTTAGATGAGTGAAAGTGACCCACTGAAAGAGGAAAAATAGAACTAATTCAAGTAACTTTCAGGCACTCTCTGCCTACAGAAAAAAGAACTGCAAACCTTAAGTTCTTCTTAGTAGGTTTGCTCTAGTGGTAGTGGCATAGCAATTCTGAAATTACCTTGGGTATGGGGATTGAACATGCAAGTAAACAGACATTGCTGAGAAGGAGGATTATCGTGCGGAAGTAGGGAAAAGCAAATATAGAAGGAAAGAAGTGAGCAAAACTTTAGTGGGGCTGGATCAGAACAGGAAATATCAGTATAAGATTTATGGGGAAAAAATAGATGATAGATTGACTGATTTACACATACCTAGTTCCCAGATCTTGGCTTCTAAATATTCCACAGAAAGATCCCAGGTCCCAGGGCCCTTTGAAGCTTCCTTCCTGGTTCCAGCTTGGGGAGGAGCAAGGAAGATACCAAGGGAGTTTGGAATATTTTGTTGTGCCAGGAAGTAAGTACTAAAAAAAGTATTAGGGCATTAAAGGGACATAGGAACCATCGTGAAGAGGCCAAACCTGACACAGTTTGAGGATCCACAATATAGAAGTATAGTAATAGGTTATAACCCATTGAATAAAAGAGGAATCCATACATCCATACTGTTAATAGGTGTAAATATACATGCATACACAAAAAGAAACATAGAAGAGAAATAGCAAGACTGTATTCTTCAAAACTGTTCCATGGCATGAAAGACAAAGAAAGGTTGAGGAACTGTTCCAGGTTAAAGAAGGCTAAAATGACTAACAATAAATGAACTAGAGGGGCGCCTGGGTGACTCAGTCGGTTGAGCGTCCGACTTCGGCTCAGGTCATGATCTCGTGGTCTGTGAGTTCAAGCCCCGTGTCCGGCTCTGTGCTGACAGCTCAGAGCCTGGAACCTGCTTCGGATTCTCTGTCTCCCTCTCTCTCTGCCCCTCCCCCACTCATGCGCGCGCTTTCTCTGTCAAAAATAAATAAACATTAAAAAAAAAGTGAACTAGATCCTGGCCTAGATCCAGGAAGAAAAAAAAAACTGCTATAAAAGACATGGAGAAAATGGACAAATTTGTAATATAGACTGCATAATACATCCAGGATAATTTCCTGAATGTGATAACTATTGTAGATGTGTAAAAGTATATTCTTAGTAAATATGCACTTAAGTATTCTATGGGGTAAAGGAATATGATATATCCAACCTGCTTTCAATTAGTTCAAATTATGTGTATGTATTTTCTTTATGTTCACACAGAAAAAATGATGAAGCAAATATGGCACAATGTTAACTAGTGGATCTGGATAAGCTTTATTTTTCTTTTTTGTTTATTTTAAGATTTTATGTTTAAGTAATCTCTACACCCAATGTGAGGCTCAAACTCACAACCCCAAGATCAAGAGTTGCATGTTCTGACTGAGCCAGCCAGGGGCCCCATTCCGGGTAAACTTCATACTGAAGTTCATTGTAGTAGCCTTTCAACTTCCTTGTAAGTTTGAAATTATGTTCAAAATAAAGAATTTACATATAAATAAGTAAATGTCATTGTAACACCCCTAAAGTTAGGGAAAGGAGTGAGTAAACCACATATCTACTAAACATCCACAAACTCATTGATGAATTAAGCGAGGAGTTTTCAGTTCTCAGGAATACTCTTAGGCACTACACCAGTGTTCACGGCATTTTATCCGCGTGTATCTGAGAAGTAGTCCCAGTTTGAGGCTCAAATGATACTAGGACTCCATTCATACAAAACAGTGAGGGCATATTCCTCACTTAAGACATGTCAGAGAGTGGCTGGGGCAACGAGATGAGATGTTCCTTATGATGAAAATTCGACTCTATCTCCCCAACACACATCCTACAAGGACACTCTTCCCCCATAAATGCCAAAATGTTTTTCAAGAAGAGGCAGCATCTGGTAGCAGAAACAATACAGGCCTAACAGGATATGGCCCAGAAGAGAAGAATTCTAGCTCTGCCTTTGTCTTTTACTAAGTCTACCGACTACAGCAAGTGATTGGACCTCTGAGGCCACAGTCTCTGTCTAAAAGGAGAGGTCAGAATAGACAAAGGGTACCAAATTCAAATGCCTATATGAGAAAGCTGGTAATAAAAAAGAGTGAAGCAAGGAGGCACCGTGACAAACGGGACAGCATGCGCTCTCTCTAAAAGGAGTCCCTGAGTGGCTCAGTCAGTTAAGCCTTTGACTTTGGCTCAGTCATGATCTCACGGTTCATGAGTTTGAGCCCTGCACTGGGCTCCCTGCTGATAGCACAGAGCCTGCTTTAGATCTTCTGTCCTCCTCTTTCTGTGCCCCTCCCCAGGTTATGCATGTGCATGTGAGCTCTCTCTCTCTCAAAAATAAACACGTTAAATAAAGAAATAATGAATGAATGAATGAATGAATGAATGAATAAAAGAGATACCTGCTTCTCAGTTCCAATCAACTTCTGCCGGTAGGGTTGTGTTCTAGGATTGCCAGAGATCTTGACATGGAACGTTCTCCAGAATAGATCACATGCTAGGCCACAAAACAAGTCTTAACGAATCAAAAAGATCAAAGTCATACCATGCATATTTTCTGACCACGACACTATGAAACTAGAAGTCAACCACAAGACAAAAGGTCTGGAAAGAGCACAAATCCGTGGAGTTTAAATAACATGTTACTAAGCAATGAATGGGTCAACCAAGAAATCAAAGAATAAATAAAAAAATTACATGGAAACAAATGAAAATGAAAGCATAATGGTCCAAAAATCTTTTGGATGTAGCAAAAGTGATTCTAAGAGGGAAGTTTATGGCAATACAGTCCTACTTCAAGAAGCAAGAAAAATCTCAAATAAACAACCTAACCTTACATCTAAAGGAGAAGGAGGAGGAGGAGGAGGAAGAGGAGGAGGAGGAGGAGGAGGAGGAGGAAGAAAAAGAAGAAGAAGAAGAAGAAGAAGAAGAAGAAGAACGATGACAATGACAACAACAAAACCCAAAACCAGCAGAAGGAAGAAAATAATAAAGATTAGAGCAGAAATAAATGATATAAAAACAAACAAAAACACCCACAATAGAACAGATCAATAGAACACCCAGGAGCTGTTCTTTGACAAGATCAACAAAATTGATAACCCCCTAGCCAGACTTATCAGACAGAGAAAAAGAGAAAGAGAGAGAGGACTCAAACAAACAAAATCACAAATGAAAGAAGAAAAATAACCAACACCACAATTTCTCAGAAATACAATTATAAGAGAATATTATGAAAAATTATATGCCAACACATTGACCAACCTAGAAGAAATAGGTGAATTCCTGGAAACATAAATTACCAAAACTGGAGCAGGAATAAATGGAAAATTTGAGCAGACTACCAGCAATGAAGTTGAATCAGTAATCAAAAAACTCCCAACAAACAAAACCCCAGGACTAGATGGCTTCACAGGTTAATCCCACCAACCATTTAAAGAAGAGTTAATGCCTATGCTTCACAAACTATTCCAAAAAATAGAAGAGGAAGAGAAACTTCCAAATTCATTCTACGAGGCCAGTGTTAGCCTGATACCAAACCCAAATAAAGACACCACGAAAAAAGAGAACTGCAATGTCAATATCTCTGATGAACATGGATGCAAAAATCCTCAAGAAAATACTAGCAAACCAAATCCAACAGCACATTAAAAAAACTATATGCCATGATCAAGTGCATTTATTCCCAGGATGCAAGGTGGTTCAGTACTCACAAATCAATCAACATGATACATCACATCAATAAGAGAAAGGATACAAACAATATGATCATTTCAATAAATGCAGAAAAAGCACTGGACAAAGTACAACATCCATTCATGATAAAAACCCTTAACAAGGTAGGTCTAGAGGGAATGTACCTAACATAATAAAGGCCATATATGAAAAACCCACAGTGAACAGAGTTTTTCTCCTAAGGTCAGGAACAAGACAAGGATGTTCACTCTCACCCCTTTTATTCAGCGTAGTATTTTAGTAGTCTCAGCCATGGCAATCAGACAGCAAAAAGAGATAAAGGACATCCAAATTGAAGTAAAACTTTCACTATTTGCAGATGACATGATACTATATATAGAAAAGACTCCACCAAAAAATCACTAGAACTGATCAATTCATTCAGTAAAGTCACAGGGAACAAAATACATGTACAGAAATCTGTTGCATTTCTATACGCTAATAATGAAGCAGCAGAAGGAGACATTAAGAAAACAATCCCATTTACAATTGCACCAATAATTTAAAAAAAATAGCAGGAATAAACTTACCCAAAGAGGTGAAAGGCCTGCACTCTGAAAACTATAAAACACTGATGAAAGAATTTGAAGATGACACAGAGAAATGGAAAGATAGCCCATGCTCATGGATTGAAAGAACAAATATTGTTAAAATGTCTATATTACCCAAAGCCATCTACAGATTTAATGAACTCCCTATGAAAACACCAACAGCATTTTTCACAGAACTAGAACAGACAATCCTAAAATTTGTATGGAACCGCAAAAGACCCCAAACAGCTCAAGGAATCTTGAACAAGAGAAACAAAACTGGAGGGATCACAATTCCAGACTTTGAGTTATATCACAAATCTGTAGTAATCAAATCTGTATGGTATTGGCACCACAATAGGCACATAGGTTAATGGAACAGAATAGAAAACCCAGAAATAAACCCACAGTTATAAGATCAATTGATATTTGACAAAGCAAGAAGGAATGTCCAGTGGGAAAAAGATAGTTCTTCAACAAATAGTGTTGGGAAAACTGTACAACATGCAGAAGAATGAAACTGGACCGCTTTCACCACACACAAAAATAAACTCAAAATGAATTAAAGACGTAAATGTGAGACCTGGAAGTATAAAAATCCTAGAAGAGAGCACAGGCAGTAATTTCTCTGACATTGGCCATAGCAACATTTCTCTAGATGTTTCTTCAGGCAAGGGAAATAAAAGCAAAAATGAACTGTTGGGGCTTCCTCAAAATAAAAAGCTTCTTCACAGCAAAGGAAACAATCAACAAAACTATAAGGTGAAAAAGCAAAAACAAAAAACTCCTAACAGGCAATCTACTGAATGGAAGAAGATATTTGCCAATAACATATCCAATAAAGGGTTAGTACGCAAAATATATAAAGAACTGATAGAACTCAACAGCCCCCAAACAAATAACCCAATTAGAAAATGGGCAGGAGACATGAACAGACATTTCTCCAAAGAAAATATCCAGATGGCCAACAGACACATGAAAAGATGCTCAACATGAGTTATCATCAGGGATACACAAATCAAAACCACAATGACATTATCACCTCACACCTGTCAGAATGGCTAAAATCAAAACCACAAGAAACAACAAATGTTGGTGAGGATGTTGAGAAAAAGGAACCCTCCTGTACTATTGATTGGAATACAAACTGGTACAGCCACTGTGGAAAATATTAAGGAACCTCCTCAAAAATTTAAACATAGAGCTACTCTATGATCCAGTAATCGCACTACTACAAGGTGTTTATGCAGAAAATACGAAACACCAATTCAAAGGGATATGTGCACCCCTACATTTATTGCAGCATTATTTATATCAGCCAAATTATGGAAGCAGCCCAAGTGTCCATTGATAGACGAAGGGATACAGAAGATGTGGTACACACACACACACACACACACACACACACACACACAGGAATATTATTCAGCCATAAAAGAATGAAATCTTGCCATTGCAACAACATGGACACAACTAGGGAGTATAATGCTAAGTGAAATACGACAGAGAAAGATAAATACCATATAGTTTCACTCATATGTGGAATTTAAGAATCAAAACAAATGAATAGAGGGAAAAAGAGAGAGACAGAGACAAACTGAGTAACAGACCCTTAACTATAGAGAACAAACTGATGGTTACCAGAAGGGAGAGGGGTGGTGGGATGGGTGATGGGGATTAAGGAGTGCACTTGTGGTGATGCGCACAGGTTGATGTATGAAACTGTTAAATCACTCTATGGTACACCTGAAACTAACAGAACACTGTATGTTAACTGTACTGGAATTAAAATTAAAAACTCAATGAAAAAAAATACCTCACAAAGATAAAAGAAAAGTATACTCTCAGGAACTTGGAAATAACCACAGGTTGAGACCATGGATCAGCTGATCCCCTTGTGAGTTGGACTTGAGCTAGGAATCCATCTACTACCTGACCACCTTCAGCCCCTACCTTGATTGGTGGGCCATAGCACCATTGGATCCCTCAAGGAATTAGCATCAATTCAGAGCCAGTACCTAGTAATTCTCAAAAGGTCTGGGTATTTTCTTTCCCCTAATACACAGTTACTCCAACAAACCTCCACAGTTCCTTTCTCAAGGAGATGTAATCTCCCTTTTAATCAAGGTACTCTGAGTCTATGCTGACTTAGGTCTAGAAACTGGGAGAGAGACTGTGGCTTCCCAATGTAGTGACTCAAGTTAGATTTGTTGGCTACCAGAGCAAATTTTTTTTTTTCTGTTACACAGATCAAACAACTTTTTAGTAGGCTGCTCATCCTTTGGTTCTTAAGAACATGGTGACCAATCAGCCACTGCCAAAGATTGCTGTGGGCCAAAGTCTTCTGATTACTGTCATGTCTCTGCTGCCCTTTATAGCAGACGTACCCATCATACCTTTGGTGGAAATATACTGTCTATAGCCTCTGCTACTTCAGGTTCCTGTCCTCACCGAAATCAGGGAGCCCACGTGATAAACCCATTGCGTGGCGAATCCTCTATGGAATACCTGGCTTACACAAACACGGAGCAACAACAGAGATTTTTCAGTGATGCAGGCACTTTCCTCACCAGTGTATTTCTCAATGCCTTAGTGAAGGAAATATCTTCTAGGAATTCTCGTGGAATGCGGTTAGGAGGGAGGTATGTTGATTGCACATGATAAGTCTACTCCGATACTCCTATCTCGCTAAGCCTTTGGATTCTTTATTCCACATTATGAAGGGAGCTCGGGCATCCCAACTCCATTACGGTAGGCCAGTGCTGAGTTTAAATTTCAGTCAGCTTACCAAGTAAACTGTTAGGACCACTTCCATCTGCATGAGTCGACACATCTCCAGACTCTCTAGTAAGTGCACCCACATCAAAGAATTTGACCCAACCTAGTGCTCTATTTTGCTCAACTTGGCCTAATATCCTTAGGATCCCCTTCCATACATATTCTCCAGGTGTTTGCTGATATGTCTTGGTCAAGTCTTGTCTGTTTACTGTGTAAGTTATTTCCTCCTAAGCTATAGTGTGCACCTAAATCCTCTGGACTCACTGAAATCTGACCCTTATTATGGGTCTAATGGCATCAAGAAGGGGTTGTGATGGTTTAAAAAAAATTTTTTTTTAAGTTTAGTTAAAAAAAAACCTAAACTTATTTTGAGAGACACAGAGACAGCACAAGGTGGGAGAGGGAGAGAGAGAGAGAGAGAGAGAATCCCAGCAGGCTCCATGCTGCCAGTGCACAGTCTGACGTGGGGCTCAAACCCATGAAACCATGAGATCATGACCTGAGCCGAAGTCGGAGGCTCAACCGACTGAGTCACCCGGGCGCCCCGGGAAATAATCTTCGATAACATTTTTTTTTTACATTTCTATGATTTTTTTAATTTTATTTTTTAAAATTTACACCCAAATTAGCATAGAGTGCAACAATGATTTCAGAAGTAGACTCCTTAGTGCCCCTTCCCCATTTAGCCCATCCCCCCTCCCACACCCCCTCCAGTAACCCTCTGTTTGTTCTCCATATTTAAGAGTCTCTTATGTTTTGCCCCCCTCCCTGTTTTTATATTATTTTTGCTTCCCTCCCCTTGTGTTCATCTGTTCTGTCTTAAAGTCCTTATATGAGTGAAGTCATATGATCTTTGTCTTTCTCTGACTGACTATTTTGCTCAGCATAATGCCCTCCAGTTCCATCCACGTAGTTGCAAATCATGTGACTGTTTTAAGGAGGATGAACATCTTCTTCCAAGGAATCTGTCCCAGGTGAGGTTATCATGGAGTTTTCAATAATCTCCCCAGATATTGGAAGGCAAGATACTTCTACTGGCAAGCACTCAGAAAACTGATGTTCAGTTTCATCATGGTTCAATAAGACGTTCCTATTCCAGGTTTCAGGATCCCATTTTTTTTTATTTTTTCATTTTTATTACAATTTTTTAAAACGTTTGTTTATTTTTGAGAGAGAGACAGAGCATAAGCAGGGGAGGGGAAGAGAGAGGGAGACACAGGATCCGAAGCAGGCTCCAGGTTCTGAGCTGTCAGCACAGAGGCCAACGTGGGGCTTGAACCTACGAACCGTGAGATCATGACCTGAGCAGAAGTCAGATGCTTCACCGACTGAGCCACCCAGGTACCTTAGGATCACATTCTTTCACAATCAGTGCCCAGAAGTTCACATAAGAAACTTGTGAGACTGGGAATTTAACTGTTATTGTAATTCATTAACTCACAGAATTCATTTTTTTTAAATTTTTAAGTGTTTATTTATTTTTGAGAGAGAGAGAGGGAGAGAGAGAAAAAAAACAACAACAAGCACACAGATGGGGGAGGGACAGAGAGAGAGAGACACATAGGCAGAATCCAAAGCAGGCTCCAGGCTCTGAGCTGTCAGCACAGAGCCTGACGCGGGGCTCAAACCCACGAACTGCAAGATCATGACCTGAGCCGAAGTCGGATGCTCAACCAACCGAGCCACCCAGCCACCCCACAGAATTCATTTTTAAAACCAGCTTAATTAATCCATAAGTAAAATACAACATATTGAACACATACCAAGTGAAAATTTTGATATATTTTGACATATTCATATACCTGTGAGACCATCACCACAGCAGAAATAGTGAACACATTCATTACTCCAAAAGTTTCCTGGTGACCCTTTGTAATCTCTCCCACCTGCCCCTCTCCACAACCCCCCATCCCCAAGAAACCACTGATCTGCTTTCTGTCACTACAGATTATTTGCGTTTTCTAGAATAGGAGTCGGCAAACATTTTCTGTAAAGGGCCAATGGTAAATATTTTAGATGTGGACAACAGGCAAAAATGAAGATATTATATAGGTACTTGTATAGCAAGAGAGAAAAAAATTTTATTTGTGAGATTGAAAGAACAATAATTGAGTCCAACTTTTGTAATACAAATCTACTAATGCAAAGAAGTTTCTATAACATTTTATTTAATTGATGTTCAGACTCAGTGTTCCCTCTCATCAAAATCTATCACCGACATTTATCTGTTAAATCTGATTTGTAACACAATGTTTAAAAATGTCTTCCACCCTGGGGCCCCTGGGTGGCTCCGTTGGTTAAATGTCTGACTCTTGATCTTGGCTCAGGTCTTGATCTCAGGGTCGTGAGTTCAAGCCCTGGACTGGGCCCCATGCTGGACGTGGAGATTAGGTGTTGCCAAATACAGATGTCAATTCATAAGTATATGATTTTACTTCATCATATTCATCATTTGAAAATCAATTATAGAATCCTATTAGAGTGTTCATCGGCTATTTGCTGTTTAGCATTTCACCACACTGGAGTTTGATCACTTCCAACTGAAGGTTAAGTGCAATTGCCTCAATCACACAAGTGGATTTTGAAATATGGAAACTTGCTTTGTACTTGTTTTGAAGTCCTAAAAATGCTGCTGGAATTGTAGTTTGAGTTTGGAAAATAAAGCTACTACAAATGTATGTGGGCATGGAGATCTTTTTTACTTTTTACTTTTTACATCATGTGTCTAAAGCAGCTTGACATTAGTTGTAATTCAAACAATATTATCAAAATTACTTCATAGCAATATAAGTTATGTATATAGGTGCCATTTTGCCTTATAATTTTAGGTCGAATTCATTAAGAAACCTTGTCAAGTCTGCAACAAAAGCTAGTTACCAAGGCCATTCAGTGTTTGACAGTAATGGCTGGGAGTGGGTCTTCTCATTCAGAAACATTTCAATCTAAACCTTGAGTTCAGGAGCGCCTGGGTGGCTAAATCAGTTAAGCACCAGATTTCGGCTCAGGTCAAGATCTCACAGTTCGTGGGTTTGAACCCTGTGCTGGAGTCTGTGAACTCCAGAACCTGGAGCCTGCTTGAGAGTCTGTGTCTCCCTCTCTCTCTGCCCCTCCCTGACTCGCACTCTGTCTCTCTGTCTCAAAAATAAATAAACACTACAAAAAAGTTTTTTTAAACCCTGAGCTCAAAACACCCCACTTTGGTACTGCTAAGACATCAAATTGCTATGTGGTAGGGTAAGTCAGAACATTCAGCTTCTATTTCTAACATAAATTTATAATGGTTAAGTCCACAAGAACAAATGAAATTCATGTAATAGATTCAAATAATTTCTGCAAAGTATCTACTGATGAATAATACAATTAATAATTACAGGCTTTAAACACCCTTCATTATCACAAGGTTTGTAAATTTGTTTGACGAAGACCTTTTCAACTCCACGTGTATTTTTATCAGCATTGGTGGTAACACATCTTAGCAAGTTCCACTTCAGTTTGTAATGAATTAGCGTTTCCTCAATTTCTTTAAAAATATTTTTACCTGTTATTCCACCCAGATTATTCATAAAAGCTAATTCTTGAATCACTTCCAACTCACCACTGATTCCTCAACTAAACAACACCAAATAAGTAGTATTGGTAACATCTACTAAGTCATTAAACGTTTGGAAGAACCACTTGAAATAATTTGTCTTGTTGTTGTTTTTTTTTTTTAATTTTTAATGTTTATTTATTTTTGAGAGAGAGAGGCAGAGCATGAATGGGGGAGGGGCAGAGAGAGAGGGAGACACAGAGTCCAAAGCAGTCTCCAGGCTCTGAGCTGTCGGCACAGAGCCCGATGTGGGACTCGAACTCATGGACCTGAGCCGAAGTCAGACACTTAACCGACCAAGCCACCCAGGAGCCCCTGTCTTGTTTTTTAATTGTTATTATGTTGCCTTCGATTTTCTAACTCTTTGAGCAACTCTTCTCACTTAATGGCTAAGAGTCTCAAAACAAGTTTATTTTCTCTGGCTATTTTTTCTTTGGCTATTTTTGTCATCAAATATGATTTAATGAATAAACTACTTGGAAACTGTGGTTGTAGTCTTCTGTATTTTTTATTTTTTATTTTAAATTCTGCTAAAAGCTACTTTAAGTTTTCTTTTGTTCCCCCTAACTATTGCTTCTCTGTGAGTTAGGAATATTACGACGAGTATGATGCGTACCCGATCTGAGAAGTCAATGTGCATTGTTCTTTTGGTTTGTTTTTTTGTTTTTTGTTTTTGTTTTGTTTTTGAGAGAGCGAGTGAGAGAGAGGAAGCACGCGTTTGCATGTAAGCAGGGGAAGAGCAGAGAGAGGGAATCTGAAGCAGGCTCCAAGCCCAGTGTGGAGCCCAAGGGAACGTGGGGCTCTATCTCACAACCGTCAGATCCTTGACCGAAGCTGAAATCGACAGTCAGCCACTTAACCGCCTGAGCCATCCCGGCATCCCAAGGTCAATGTGAATTGTGTTCTAGCACCCCTGCAGAGTCACTAAACCATAAACACAATGCGTTGCCACCTAATTCAGGAACAAAATAATCTATACTTGAGTGCCACCTTTTTTCTTATTTTGACTTGAACTGGTAATTTTTTGAAGAAAAATCACAATATGGTAATATGCGTGGCACTGGAAACCCTTGTCACATTAAACTGTACCACTGTGACTTGCAGCACCTCTAGGAGCAGCTGGAAGTGACAAGAGTGCCAGAACACTCTAGTCTCTTTCCCAATTATTTAATTAAACTATTGTAGCTCAACAGCAGCAATAGACAATAAATAAACTAATGTGTGTGTGTGTGTGTGTATTCTTATAAACTTGATAGACCCTGACATTTGAATTTCATATGATTTTCACATGTCATTCTTGTTTTGCTTTTTTCCAACCAGTTAAAACTGCACAAATCATTCTTAGTTCACAACCATACAAAAACAGGCAGGAAGCTAGATTTGGCTTACAGTCCGTAGTTTGCCAACCCCTGATCTACACACAAATGAATCGGGGCGCCTGGGTGGCTCAGTCGGCTGAGCGTCCGACTTCGGCTCAGGTCACAATCTCGCAGTTCGTGGGTTCGAGCCCCGTGTCCGGCTCTGTGCTGACAGCTCGGAGCCTGGAGCCTGCTTCCGATTCTGTGTCTCCCTCTCTCTCTGCCCCTCCCCTGCTTGCTCTCTGGCTCTCAAAAAGAAATAAACACTAAGAAAAACTAAGCAGTAACGAATCACAAATGTATATCTCAAGCTATAATCTGTACCTTGAACTTCATGCTTACATAGTCAAGTGTCCGCTTACATCCTCAGTATATCGTATATCTCAAAAAGAAGCCATTCAAACCCATCGTCCTAGTCATTCCCCCCCCGCAAAATTTCATCATGAAAAATTCCAAAAATACAAAATGACCGAAAGGAATTTATAGCGAACATCTGAATACCCACAAACAAGGTTCTATCATTAACATTTTACTATACTTGTGTTGGTATAAGACCCTAGTATAAGATACATACCTAAAATCAGAATGGCTGGGTCACACGGGATGTGTATGTTCACTTTGTAAGAAACTGCCAAACCGTATCTACTCACAGTTCCAGTTGTACCACATTCTTGTTGATGCTTGATATGATCAGCCTTTAAATTTTAGTTATTCGAGGGGCGCCTGGGTGGCTCACTCGGTTACGTGTCCGACTTCACCTCAAGTCATGATCTTGCTGGTCCCCAGTTTGAGCCCCGCGTCGGGCTCTGTGCTGACAGCTCAGAGCCTGGAGCCTGCTTCGGATTCTGTGTCTCACTCTCTCTCTCTCTGCCCCTCCCCTGCTTGTGCTCTGCTCTCTCTGTCTCAAAAATAAATAAAACATTAAAAAAATTTTTTAATAAAATATATTTGGGGTGCCTGGGTGGCTCAGTCAGCTAAGCGTCCAACTTTGGTGCAAGTCATGATCTCTTGGTCTGTGAGTTCGAGCCCCGCGTTGGGCTCTGTGCTGACAGCTCAGAGCCTGGCGCCTGCTTTGGATTCTGTGTCTCCCTCTCTCTCTGCCCCTCCGCCACTAGCCTCTGTCTTTCTCTCTTTCATAAAAATAAACATTAAACAAATTTTTTTTAAAGAATGTCTTTTGAAGAGTATACATTTTTTATTTTGATGAAGTACAATTTATAATTTTTTTCTTTCATGGATTGTCCTTTTGATGTTGAATCTAAGAAGTCTTTGCCTTAATTGAAAGTCACAAGGATTTTTTTCCTGTTTTTTTTTTTTCCCTTGGAAGTTTTATAGTTTTAGATTTTACATTAAGGTCTATGATTTTGAGTTACTTTTTATCTTATTATGTTTAAAATTTTTTTTAAATTTCTTTTTTTAACGTTTATTTATTTTTGAGACAGAGAGAGACAGAGCATGAACGGGGGAGGGACAGAGAGAGAGGGAGACAGAATCGGAAGCAGGCTCCAGGCTCTGAGCCATCAGCCCAGAGCCCGACGCGGGGCCCGAACTCACGGACCGCGAGATTGTGACCCGGGCTGAAGTCGGACGCTTAACCGACTGAGCCACCCAGGCGCCCCAGTTTAAAATTTTTTTAATGTTTATTTTTGAGAGAGACAGAGACAGAATGCAAGTGGGTTAGGGGCAGAGAGGGAGACACAGAATCGGAAGCAGGCTCCAGGCTCTGACCTGTCAGCACAGAGCCCAATGTGGGGCTTGAACTCACGAGCCATGGGATCATGACCCGAGCCAAAGTCGGACGCTCAACCGACTGAGCCACCCAGGTGCCCCTTATCTTTTTTTTTTTTTAATGTTTATTTATTGTTGAGAGAGAAACAGAGTGTGAGCAGGGGAGGGACAGAGATAGATGGAGACACGGAAGCCGAATTGAGTTACTTTTTTTTATATGGAATGAGATATGGATCAAAGTATTGGGGGGGGATATGGATAAATAATCTAGCACCACTTGTTGAAAAGATACCCTTTCTCCATTGTATTACTTTAGTGCCTTTGTCAAAAGTCAGTTGTCCATATATGTGCATCTGCATTACCTACGCTGTTTCACTGATCAGTTTGTCTGTCTTTACGAGACTACACTGGTTTTGATTACTGTAGCTTTATAATAAGACTTGAGATTGTTATAGTGGTAGCCCTCTACTTTGTTCTTTTTTCAGAGTTGTTTTGACTATTCTCTAGGTCCTTTGCGTTTCCATATACATTTTAGAAATAGCTTGTTAATTTCTACCCCCCCCCGCCCAAAAAAGTCTATTGGGATTTAGTTTGAGATTGCATAGACCAGTTCCAGAAGAATTGTTGTCTTAACGATATTGAGTCTTCCAATCAATGAACAAAGGAGGGCTCTCTCTTTGTCGAGATGGTTTATCTGTCATTTCTCTCAGACATACTTTGTAGTTTTCAGTGTTACACGCCTTTCACATCTTTTGTTAAGTTTAGCCCTGAGCATTTCATTTTTGGTACTTTTGAAAATGTTTTTTTAAAAATGTCAACTGTTTGTTGCTACAATATAGACGTACAAGACGTACAAGCCACCTGGGTGGCTCGGTCGGTTAAGCATCCGACGTCGGCTCAGGTCACGATCTCATGGTTTGCAAGTTCGAGCCCCACATCAGGCTCTGTGCTGACAGCTCGGAGCCTGGAGCCTGCTTCGGATTCTGTGTCTCCCTCTCTCTGCCCTCCCTCCCTTGCTCACGCTCTCTCTCTCTGTCAAAAATAAATAAACATTAAAAATTAAAAAAAAAGAAATACCACATTGATCTTGTGGTCTACAACCTTGCTACACTCACTTATTGGTTCTTGTAGCACTTTTGCAGATTTCATTGGCCCCCATACATAGATGATTGGGTCCTCTATGAAAAAAAGAATTTAATTTCTTTCTGAGAGGGTAACTCTGGTCCTTGCTACTTCATCTTCGTTGGAAGCAGAAATCCTCCAGGCAATTTTTATTTTGGATTGTAAGCAAAATCAGCACCGGGGCTAGAAGAACTATAGTCATTTTAGGGCCGTATGGAAGCTCTCTGGTTGCGAGACCGTGGCAGGGATCTGGGCGTGAAAGGACCTGAATTTGTCATTTTCCCTCCGTAAGCGGACAGTGCACTTTGAAGAACCCACTGCGCACTACACATCTCATAGTTATCATTACTGATGTGACCGTCCAGTCCAACAGCCACGTGGGCTCCCAAAATACATGCCTGAGTCACTCATCAAAGAAGCCACAGGTGGGGCGCCTGGGTGGCGCAGTCGGTTAAGCGTCCGACTTCAGCCAGGTCACGATCTCGCGGTCCGGGAGTTCGAGCCCCGCGTCGGGCTCTGGGCTGATGGCTCAGAGCCTGGAGCCTGTTTCCGATTCTGTGTCTCCCTCTCTCTCTGCCCCTCCCCCGTTCATGCTCTGTCTCTCTCTGTCCCAAAAAAAAAAAAAAAAAAAAAAAAAGAAGCCACAGGTGACAGTTTGATTGTGACACCACTGTATGCCATGAATTACTAATATCCTATCTCCCGTTTTATTTTTTTTATTTTTTTAATTTATTTTTTTTTAACATTTATTTATTTTTGAGACAGAGAGAGACAGAGCATGAACGGGGGAGGGGCAGAGAGAGAGGGAGACACAGAATCGGAAGCAGGTTCCAGGCTCTGAGCCATCAGCCCAGAGCCTGACGCGGGGCTCGAACTCACGGGCCGCGAGATCGTGACCTGAGCTGAAGTCGGACGCTCAACCGACTGAGCCACCCAGGCGCCCCCCATCTCCCATTTTAAAGGAGCTCCAACCCAATGACATGACCAAACAAATCCCAAAATTCCATCTTTGTGGATCTATCTCCTGGCGCCTCCCTTAGTATTAATTCTTTTTTTTTTTTTTGAAGTTAATTAGTTAGTTTATTTATTTATTCATTTAGAGAGTGTGAGGGAGGGAGAGGCATAGAGAGAAGGAGAGAGAGAGAGAGAGAGAGAATCCTAAGCAGGCTCTGCACTATCAGCGCGGAGCCCGAAGTGGGG
The DNA here is from genome assembly GCF_022079265.1 of Lynx rufus. Lineage (NCBI taxonomy): Eukaryota > Metazoa > Chordata > Mammalia > Carnivora > Felidae > Lynx > Lynx rufus. The sequence continues at coordinate 2,320,326 of NW_025814838.1, read as the reverse complement.
CTCTAACCCAGGAACCATGAGATTGTGACCTGAGCTGAAATCAAGAGTTGGACTCTTAACCGACTGAGCCCCCCAGGCGCCCCTCGCTTGGTACTAATTCTGTATCCGTCAGTATTCAGTCAGGAGGCAAAAACAGTAATTTGAACAGGGAAGTTTTAACACAATGATGAGCTATTTACATGGCATTGCTGCTAAGTACAAATAAAAGAGAACTCTAAAAAGTTAGCATAGGGAGAGTACCCAAGAAAGTAACAAACTTAAAAAGGGGCTGCCCGGCGCAAAGCTGGGATGCAGACCTTATTGGAGAGATCTGACTGCAGGACGATGGATGGTGCGGAGAAGTTTGCGGGTCCGTACAGTCAGTGGAGGCTGGTGGCCGGGGAACTATAAACAGGAAACCCATGCACCCAAGTGCCGGTGTGCTGAGGCTGTCAGGCAGGGAACCACCAAGTGGGATTGGCAAGCTGGAAGCTGAATGTCACCGGGTGTCCAGTGCGGCGCTGCCTGCCACGGTCAGCAGAGAAAAACAAACCAAAAAGACCAAACAAAACCCGTAGAAGAAACACGAAAAGCCCCTTCTTCCCACAGTGTTCCTCTACCGCCCTCTACTGGCAAGCCGAAATGTTTACCAGTTCCAATTCCAGAAGCAAGCAAAGCAACTAAGAGGCAATAAACTGGTAACTGGCATACTGTGCTTGATAGTCGTTGTACTTTTCACCAGTACGGACGTAGAGTTAAAAAAAAAAAAAAGGACAGGGGCACCTGGGGGGCTCGTTCGGCTAAACATCAGACTTCCGCTCCGGTCACGATCTCACTGTTAGTGAGTTCGAGTCCCACGTCAGGCTCTGTGCTGACAGCTCAGAGCCTGGAGCCTGGATTCTGTGTCTCCCTCTCTCTCTCTCCCTCCCCAGCTGGCACTCTGTCTCTTTCTCTCTCAAAAATAAATAAACATTTAAAAAATGAAAAAAAGAAAGACCGTTTCACTTAAGAATGTTGTTGGAGCAGCAAAAACTATCGATTTTATTAAATCTCCACCCTTGAATTTATATCTTTTTAATATTCTGCATGTCAAAATGAGGAGTTCAGATAAAGTACTCATGATGCATAACGAACAATGGTTATCTCAAGGAAAGACACTTGTGAGATGGGGTTGTGAGTTGTGCTAGCCATTTTTTATGGAGTACTATGTTCGCTCATTAGAATGAAGAACAAATTATTTTTACTCAGATTTGGGTATTGGCAGGCTTTATTTTATTTTATTTTATTTTATTTTATTTTATTTTATTTTAATTCCAGTATAGTTAACATACAACGTTATATTAGTTTCAGGTGCAAAATGTAGTGATTCAGCAGTTCTATATGTTACTCAGTGCTTATCACAGTAAGTGTGCTCTTAATCCCTTTTGCTTATTTCCTTCAAGCCCCAATCCACCTCCACTCTGGTAACCACCAGGTTGTTTTCTATGTTTAAGAGTCTGCTTTTTGGTTCTCTCTTTTTTTTCTTCGTTCATTTGTTTTGTTTCTTAAATTCCACATATGAGTGAAATGATATGGTATTTATCTTTCTCTGACTGACTTATTTCACTTAGCATTATACCCTCTAGATCCATCCATGTTGTTACAAAAGATTTCGTTCTTTTTCTTTTTTTTTAAGATTTCATTCTTTTTTATGGCTGAGTAATATTCCATTATATATATATATATATATATATATATATATATATACACACACACACACACACATACATACATACACATACTGACTGCATCTTCTTTATCCATTCATCCATTGATGGACACTTGGCTTGCTTCCATAATTTGGCTATTGTAAATAATGCTGCAATAAACACAGGGGTGCATATATCTTTTCGAATTAGTGTTTTTGTATTCTTTGGGTAAATGGCCAGTAGTGCAATTACTGGATCATAGGGTCATTTCATTTTTTAATTTTTTGAGGAAGGTCCTTAATGTTTTTCACAGTGGCTGCAACAGTTCGTATTCCCAGCCAATAGTGCAGGAGGGTTCCCTTCCCCCCCCCCCCCCAAATCCTTGACAACATTTGTTGTTTCTTGCGTTTTTCATTTTAGCTAGTCTGACAGGTGTGAAGTGATATCTCATTGTGGTTTTAATTTGCATTTCCCTGATGATGAGTGATGTTGAGCATCTTTTCATGTGTCTGGTGGTCATCAGGATGTCTTTGGAGAAATGTCTGTTCATGTCTTCTGCCCATTTCTTAACTGGATTATTTGTTTCTGGGGTGTTGAGTTCTACAGTTGTTATATATTTTGGATGTTAACCCCTTATCAGAGATATCACTGCAAATATCTTCTCCCACTCGGTAGGTTGTCTTTTTGTTTTGTTGATTGTTTCCTTTGCTGTGCAGAAGCTTTTTATTTTAATGAAGTCCCAACAGTTCATTTTGCTTTTATTTCCCTTGCCTGAGACACGTTTAGAAAAATGTTGCTATGGCCGATGTCAGACAAATTATTGCCTGTGCTCTCTTCTAGGATTTTTATGGTTTCAGGTCTCACATTTATGTCTTCAATCCATTTTGAGTTTATTTTTCTGCATGCTGTAAGAAAGTGGTCCAGTTTTATTCTTTTGCATGTAGCTGTTCAGTTTTCCCAACACCACTAATTGAAGAGAACATCTCATTGCGTATTCTTGCCTCTTTGGCCATAGATTTATTGATCATGTAATCATGAGTTTATTTCTGGACTCTCTATCCTGTTTCATTGATCTTGTGTCTATTTTTTGCACCAGTACCATGCTGTTTTGATTACTACAGCTTTGTAGGGTGTCTCAAAATCTGGGATTGGGAAACCTCCAGATTTGTTCTTTTTCGAGATTGTTTTTGCTATTTGGGGTATTTTGTGGTTCCATACATGTTTTAGGATTTGTTCTAGTTCTGTGAAAAATGCTGTTGGCAACACGTTGCATTAAATCTGTAGATTGATTTGGGTAGTATGGACATTTTAACAATATCTGTTCTTCCGATCACTGAGCAAGGAATATCTTCCCATTTGTTTGTATTATCTTCAATTTGTTTCATCAGTGTTTCAGAGTTTTCAGAATACAGGTATTTCACTTCCTTGTTTATCCCTAGGTATCTTATTATTTTTGGTGCAATTGTGAATGGGATTGTTTTATTAATCTCTCTTTCTGGTACTTCATCATTAGTGTATAGAGATGTAACAGGTTTCTGTATATTGATTTTGTATCCTGTGTTACTGAGTTCATTGATCAGTTTTAGTAGTTTTTTAGTGGAGATTTTAGTGTTTTTTATATATAGTATTATGTCATCTCTAGCAGACGTTTTACAAAAATGAATTAAGTAAGCCTGTCACGCCAAGAGAAAAAACTGACAATGTTTGTTGCCAGTGATAAAATTCTACCTTTTATTTTTTATTTTTTCAACGTTTATTTATTTTTGGGACAGAGAGAGACAGAGCATGAACGGGGGAGGGGCAGAGAGAGAGGGAGACACAGAATCGGAAACAGGCTCCAGGCTCTGAGCCATCAGCCCAGAGCCCCACGCGGGGCTCGAACTCACGGACCGCGAGATCGTGACCTGGCTGAAGTCGGACGCTTAACCGACTGCGCCACCCAGGCGCCCCAATTCTACCTTTTAAATGAAAATATATAATTTTTGAAAACTTATGCCTGTAATCAAGATCCTGACAGCTTCTCAATACATTAAGATTTTTTTCCCAATGAGACGGGTGGTAAAGATAGACCACTGGAATTTCATATAACAGAGTAGGATATATTCATTGATATGATTTCACATTCCACATTTTTTTTAAAAAATTTTTTTCAACGTTTATTTATTTTTGGGACAGAGAGAGACAGAGCATGAACGGGGGAGGGGCAGAGAGAGAGGGAGACACAGAATCGGAAACAGGCTCCAGGCTCCGAGCCATCAGCCCAGAGCCCGACGCGGGGCTCGAACTCCCGGACCGCGAGATCGTGACCTGGCTGAAGTCGGACGCTTAACCGACTGCGCCACCCAGGCGCCCCCCACATTCCACATTTTTAACGAATCTTAAAACAACCCAACTCTGTCAACTTTTGGTGTAGTATCAAAAAAGTATATCCATAATTATCTGAAAAATAGTCTTCCTTTTTCCAGCTATATATTTGCATGAGGCTGGATTTCTTTGTATATTTCAACCAAAACAATGCATCAAGCCATACTGAATGCAGAAGCAGTTATGAGAAGCCAACTTTCTTCCAGTCAGGTCAGACATGAAAGAGATTTACAAAAATGTAGAACAAACTTTCCTTCTCTGTAAATTTGGTTTTTTCTTTTGGAAAACATTGTCTTTTCATTTAAGACCACGGTATTTATGTTAATGTAGTTTGTTATTGGCATTTTTAAATGAGAGACTAACATTTAAATCTTCGTTTTAATCTCCAGCGGGATGAACATCATGGCTACATGATAAACTACATAACCTGAAGTTTGTTCGGGTTCCTTAATAAGAGTATAAAGGTATCCTTGGAGCACTTGGCTGGCTCAGTCAGTAGAGCATCCAAGTCTTGATTTCAGGGTCGTGAGTTCAAGCCCCATGTTGAGCATGAAGCCTATATATATATATATATATTTGTCCTGACACACACAAAAATTTGAGAACCACTGCTACAAGGAAAGTGTCTGGTGAGCATTAAGTGTTCAATGAGTGGTGTATTCTCTGTACATTTGGCAATAAAGCAAAGGAAGGAAATGATGGAAGCTAGAGCTGGCATCAGAGCTGAAAGGATACTTGACAGTTTACAATCTTGACCGCTCATGTTTACAGACCACCGGAGAATGAGAAATTGTAAGTAAAGAAGTTATCGTGCAAACATCTCACCCAGACCGTCTTCTGTCTCCCTCCTTTCCATGTTCTTTATCTTCTGTGACCTCTTCGTTGGCCTTTTCATATCTTCTTTGACCTCTTCTGCCATTTCACTGCACTGCTTTGCACTTTCACCATAGTAGCTGCTGCCGGGATGTCCTATGGCTGGGTGGACCACGTGACAGGTAAAAAGTCAGGCCCTTGATCTTAGGGCTGTAGAATCAGGCTTAGAGCAGCTCCAGGTCAAAGGTGCTTTCCAGGTCTGTGTGGGGAATCCGGTGCTGATCACCCTCGGCTGTTCCTTCCTACCCCACAGCCACCAGGCCTGAAGGCCCCCTGCTGCATAGAAATCTTCGAAGTGTCAGAGAAGAGTGGTATTCTCCCTTGAAGATAGCTGGATTGGGAGCAGAGAGATGGTGGGGGTGGTGGGGAGATGGGGGCACAGCCAGAGGAATATGAAAAGGGAAGATGGATTATTATTACAAACATTCCCATCCATTTGTCTGGAACATCTTTCATCTCAGATGCAGACAACTCAGGAAGAGATAGGGTTATGTGGAAGTTGAGGGCAATGAAGAGAAAGACCTAAAAGCTTGCTGCATTCTGAGTATCAATAGGGAAGTGTTGCCTTGAAAATAGAACCTGGGGGGACGCCTCATTACTACTGTTCTCCTCCTTCTCCAGAAATTAGGCCATAATGTGTAGGCCATATGGGACATGACAGTGTATCTGGAGTAGCCAGACCAATGATGTTCCTTCTACTGAAGGGACACATATGCAGCACAGAGAGGCCCCCAAGGGCTCATGAATGTAGCTTTGTAAGCTACAAAGCTGAATGGGAAGCTACAAAGCTGAATGGGAAGGAGGAATAATGAGTCAGGAGAAAGAAGGAAAAAGAGACAGGTTGAAGAGGTGTGAAGAGCGAGAAAGGCCGAAAAATGAAAAGTAGAGAGTAAGAGATAGGGAGAAGAGACAGAATTGTGAAGAAGAGGGAGAAGGAGCCAGCACCAGTTACAATCAGTTCAGTATTCCGATTTCAAACCCTTCAGAGTAAAGAGAATATGCTATGAACAACCGCATGCCAACACGTGGGATAAGCTAGATGACATGGGCAAATTCTTAGGAACATACAATCTGCCAAAAATGAAGGAAGAGCAAATCTGAATGGACCTGTAGACAATGAGATTGAATCAGTAAGCAAAAACCTCCCAGCAAAGAAAAGCCCTGGGCCAGATGGCCTCGGTGGTGAATTCTGCCAAACATTTATAGAAGAACTAACACCAATCCTTCTCAAACTCACCTACTTGTCCTGGCTAGAAACTCGAGTTTTAATAGAAGGGGTAAGAGGAGATATCCGTGTTTTATCCAGGAGTTTACGGTTAATTTTCTGGGATTTTCTATGTAGACAATCATGTCATCTGCAACCAAGATAGTTTGTTTCCTCCTTACCAATCTGCGCACCTTTCTTGTCTTGTCTTACTGCACTAGCAGTAAGAATGTTGAATACTAGTGGTGAGAAGGGACATCCTTGCCTTATTCCAAGTCTTAAAAAGGAAATCACCTACTTTATCACCATTGAGTATGCTGTTAGTCATAGATTTTGTTCTCCTGTATCCCTGATCTGCTGAGAATTTTTTTTTTAATCATGCGTAGGTGTTGGATTTTGTGGAATGCTTTTCCTGTAGCTATTGATAGAATCTTGTGATTTCTTCTTTATCTTGTTGATGTGATGGATTACATTAATTAATTTTTGAATGTTGACTCTGGCTTGAATCTCTGGAATAAATCCTCCTTGGTCATTATGTGTAAATTCTTTGTAAACACTGATGGATTCAACGTGCTAATATTTGGATGAGGATATCTGCATCCATGTTCATGGAGATATTAACCTATAGTTTTCCTTTCTCGTATTGTCTTTATCTGGTTTTGGTATTAGGATCTCCCTAGAGTTTGCATATACAGTTGCAACTAATCTAGGTTCATTTTAAAAAAAACGTTTATTTATTTTTGAGAGAGAGAAAGAGCGCAAGTGGAGGAGGGGCAGAGAAGAGAGAATCCCAAGCAGGCTCTAAGCTGTCAGCACAGAGCCAGATGAGGGGCTCGAACCCATGAACTGTGGGATCATGACCTGAGCTGAAGTCAGACACTTAACTGGCTGAGCCATCCAGGCGCCCCATCGGCTCATTTTTAAATATATTCCTTCATGGACAGTCAAATATCTTACAGTATTCCTCCCTTCCATCCCTTGTAACATTCAATTTCTGTAGCTATCATCATCCAACACCTGATTGCTATTACCATTTAGAGCAAAAAGTTACTTATTAGATAAATTAAGAATAAGAAATATAAAGGTTTTATTTTACCTTCATGCATTGTTTCTCTAACACTCTTTTTTTTTTTTTTTAATGTAGATCTGAGTTTCTGACCTATATCATTTCCTTTTCTTTAAAACACTTCTTTTAACCTTTCTTGCAAACAGGTCTACTGGTTAGAAAATTGTCTCAGTTTTTGTTTGAGGAAAATCTTTGTTTCCCCCTCATTTTTGAAGGATAATTTTACTGGATATAGAATTGTAGAGGTTTTCTTATTTCTTTTGGTGCTTTAAATATTTTACTCCCCTCTCTTCTTGCTTACGTTTGTGAAAAAAAAAAAAACAAAGGTCTGATGTAATATTTATTCTCGTTCCTCTATATGCAAGGTGTTTTATTTCCTCTGGCTTTCTGCAAGATTTTCTCTTTGTCTTTAGTTTTCTGCAGTTTGAATATGATATGTCTAGGTGTAGAATTTTTGAGACTTATCCTGGTGGTTGTTCTCTGAGCTTCCTGGATCTGTGGTTTGGTGTTTCATTAATTTTGGAAACTTCTCAGCCATTAATCAAATATTTCTTCTGCTCCTTTCTTTCTTCTCCTTCCGGTATTCCCATTATATGTATGTTACACCTTTTGGGATTGTCCCAGAGTTCTTGGATAGCCTATTTCTTTTTTTTTTTTTTTCCATTATTTTTTATGTTCACATTTGTTTGGGAGGCTTCTACTAACATATTGCTAAGCTCACTGATTCTTTCCTCAGTTGTGTCCCATTTACCAATGAGTCCATCAAAGACATTCTTCATTGCTGTTAAGTATTTTTGCTTTCTAGTATTTTCTCTTGATTCTTCCTTAGAATTTTAATCTTTCTGCTTATGTTACTGATCTTGGATGTTGTCTACCTTTCCCATTAGAGCTCCTAGCGTATTATAGTTATTTTAAAAACCTGGTCTAGGATCACCTGGGTGGCTCAGTCAGTTAAGCTTCTGACTTCAGCTCAGGTCATGATCTCACTATTCATGAGTTCGAGCCCCACGTCTGGCTCTCTGCTTACAGCTCAGACCCTGGAGCCTGCTTCGGATTCTGTGTCTCCCTCTCTCTCTGCTCCTCCCTCACTTGAACTCTCTCTCTCTCTCTCTCAAAAATAAATAAACATTAAAAAATTTTTAAATATAAATAAATTTTATTCAAGAATTTAAAATAATGTTTATTTATTTTTGAGAGAAAGAGAGAGAGAGAGAGAGAGAGAGAGAGAGAGTGCTCGAGCGGGAGGAGCAGAGAGGGAGACACAGAATCCAAAGCAGGCTCCAGGCTCTGAGTTGTCAGCACAGAGCCTGACGTGGGGCTCAAACCCACAAACTGCGAGATCATGACCTGAGCTGAAGTCAGACGGTTAACCCACTGAGCCCCCCAGGCTCCCTGAAACTCCTTCTTTGATATAGTCTAGCCCGTACAGTTCTTTCAACTATAATCCTCTGTTATTGTATGGGAGTCTTCTTGATGTGGTGGCAAGGAATGGGGGGGGAGGGGAAAGCAATCTATAATCCTGTGATTTGTAAATACCACAGTATTTTAGTGGATCTGTGCCCCTGGAATGTGATATTTACAAATGCTTCTCAGCTTTTTCCCCTTCTTAAATGAGACAGCATGGCTAGAGAGGGCTGGGGGTGGATGTGCCCCTTCCCCATACAGGTTAGGCTCTGATAAAGTAGCTTCCTTTGAGGACAGATAGAGAACAGAACGCCCTGGAACTAAATAGTTACTTTTTCCCCTCCATGAGGATATTTTTCTCCAATACTCATTATGAGAAGGTGGTGGGCTCCTGGAGGTAAAAGTCAATAGTGTGAGGGTCCCCTAAGACTGAGTCCCTGGGAGTTTTTAACTCTCAAACTAGTCCCTCTTCATCCTCTACAGGCTCACAGATTGCAGTGTGTTTTCCTACTGGTTCCTGGTTCCAATTCCTTCTGCACCTGGTAAACTGGGATTCTCTGTATTGTCTGTCTTTTCAGTTTTCAGACTGTTGCTTTGCCTTGTGACTTCCATTCTCTGATGCATCTAAAAATGGTTCTTCGTTTTTTGTTTGTTCAACTTTATTTCTTTTCTTTTTTTTTTTTTTTAGAGTAAGAGAGAGCCCAAGTGAGTGACAGGCAGAGAGAGAGAATCCTGAGAGAGAGAGAGAGAGAGAGAGAGAGAGAGAGAAGTGGGGCTCACCCAAAATGGGGCTTGTGTCTTACCCGAAGCTGGACTCGAACTCACAAACCGTGAGATCATGACTTCAGCCAAAGTCAGATGCTTAACGACTGAGCCACCCAGGTGCCCTGTTCAGCTTTTTTTGTTGTTGTTGTGAGATTGAAGTGATAATTCCAAGCTTTTTACATGTTGAAGTAGAATATAATCCTTTTTAAGTGCTGCTGGATTCTGTTTGCTAATATTTTTTGAGAATTTTTGCATCTGTATCAATAAGGATATTGGTGTGTAGTTTTCTCGTGATTGTGTCTAGTTTTGGTATCAGGGTAATACTGGTCTCAGCATAAGTGAGAAAGTGTACTTCCCTTTTTAAACCATCTTAATCGTTTTTAATCGGTGTGCAGTTGGGGCACCTGGGTGGCTCAGTCGGTTAAGCGTCCGACTTTGGTTCAGGTCATGATCTCACGGTTGGTGGGTTCGAGCCCCGCATCGGGCTCTGTGCTGACAGCTCAGAGCCTGGAGCCTGTTTCAGATTCTGTGTCTCCCTCTCTCCCTGCCCCTCCCCCACCCACGCTCTGTTTCCCTCTGTCTCAAAAATAAATAAACATTAAAAAAAATTAATCGGTGTGCAACTATCACCACCATCCTCTCTAGAACTCTTCTCATGCTGCAAAACTGAAACTCTGTACCCATTAAGCAATCAGTTCCCATCCTCCCCTTCCCTCCAGCCCCTGGCCACCACCTGTCTCTATGAATTTGAACATTCTAATACCTAATATAAGTGGAATCATATAGTGCATGTCTTTTTATGACTGCCTTATTTCACTTACTATAATAACCTCAAGGCTCAATTCATGTTGTAGCATCTGTCAGAATTTGCTTCCTTCTTCTGGCTGGATAATATTTCATTGAATATACAATATACATTGCTTATCTACTCATGCACCTCTAGGCACCTGCGTTGTTTACATTTTGCCTAATGTGAATAATGCTGCTCTGAACATGGATGTACAAAGATCTCGTTGAGAGGCTGCATTTCTGGGGGCATATACCTAGAAATGGAATTGCTAGATCATACAGTAACTATGTCTAATTTTCTAAGCAACTGCCATACTGTTGTCCACAGTGGTGGAACCATGGTACATTCCCACTAGCAATGCCTGAGTGTTCCAATTTCTCCACATCCTTTCCAACACATTATTTTCTGGTTTTGTTTTATTTTTTACTACGTTTAAATGAGTTTTTTCTTTCTTTTTAAAAAAAGTGTTTATTTATTTATTTTGGGAGAGAGAGAGAGAGAACAGGGGTGGGGGGCAGAGAGAAAGGGAGAGAGAGAATCCCAAGCAGCCTCTGTACTGTCAGTGCAGAACCCAACGCGGGGCTCATTCTCACGAACCGTGAGATCATGGCCTGAGCGAAAACCAGACTGAGCCACCCGGGCACCCCGAGGAAATTGTTTTCTTAATTTCTTTTCTGAATTGTTCGTTGTTAGTGTCTAGAGACACAACTGATTTTTTTTAATTAAAATTTTTAAATGTTTATTTATTTTTGAAGGAGAGAGAGGTAGAGTGTGAGCGGGGGTGGGGCAGAGAGAGAGGGAGACACAGAATCCAAAGCAGGCTCCAGGCTCTGAGCTGTCAGGACAGAGCCTGACGTGGGGCTTGAACTCACACGCTGTGAGATCATGACCTGAGCCAAAGTCAGACGCTTAACAGACTGAGCCACTCAGGCGCCCTGAGACACAACTGATTTTTGTGTGTTGAGTTTGTATCCTCCAACTTTGCTGAATTGGTTTATTATCTGTGTTTATTAGCTTAAACTCGTGTGTGTGTGTGTGTGTGTGTGTGTGTGTGTGTGTGATCTTTAGGGTTTTCCACATACAAGATCATGTCATCTGCAAATAGAGATAATTTTACTTCTTCAGTTTAGATACCTTTATTTTTCTTGACTAATTGCTCTGGCTAGAATTTTTTCTTTTAGTGTTTACTTATTTTTGAGAGAGAAAGAGAAACAGCATGAGCTCTGTTCTCAATTGATGCACAGAAAGCATCTGAAAAAATTCAACACTCTTTCATGATAAAAATAGTTCCCAAACTAGGAATAAAAGGAAACTACTTTAATATAATAAAAGCCATATATGAAAAACCCACAGAGAACAACACAGTCAAGGGTGAAAGATGGAAAGCTTTTCTTCTACAGTCAGGGATAAAGCAAGGATGCCTGCTTATGCCGCTTCTAATCAACATGGTATTGAAAATTCTAGGGGCGTCTGGGTGGCTCAGTTGGTTGGGTGTCCGACTTTGGCTCAGGTCATGATCTCGCAGTTCAGAGTTTGAACTCTGCATCAGGTTCCGTGCTGCCAGCTCAGAGCCTGAAGCCTGCTCCAGATTCTGTGTCTCCCTCTCTCTCTGCCCCTCCCCCACTCATGCTCTGTCTCTCTCTATAAAAAGTAAATATTAAAAAAATTTTTTTAATCTATTGAGATTTAATTTGTGGCATAACGTTGGTCTATTCTGGAGAATGTGCCACGTGCACTTGAGAAGAATGTGTACTCTGTTTTGTGGAGTAGAATGTTCTGTATATATTTGCTAGATGTAGGTGGATTATTGTGTTGTTCAAGTCCTCTGTGTTCTTACCTATCTTTTGTCTAGTTGTTCTATCCATTACTGAGAGTGGAATATTTAAGTATCCAACTCTTGTGGAATTGTCTATTTTCCCCTTCAATTCTGTCAGTTTTTACTTTATATATTTTGATGGCCTATCAGGTGTGTAAATGTTTATATTTATTACATTTTTTCTGTATTAGCCCTTTTATTAATATATAATATCCTTCTTTGTCTCTTGTGTTCTTTTAAAATTTAAAGACTATTTAGTCTGGTATTTGTCAAGTTTTCATCCATTATTTCTTCAAATAATCTCTGTGCCTCTTTCCCTGGTCTGCTTATGAGGCTCTGACAACACATATGTTGGTCTGCTTGATCATGACTGACCCACAGAACCCTGAGACTCTGTTCACTTCAATCTTTTTTCTTTCTGTCCCTCAGACTGGACAATTTCAAGTGTCCTGTCTTCAAGTTTGATGATTATGTTTCTGTTCAAATCTATGCTTGAATCCCTCTAGTGTATTTTTCATTTTAGGTATGTAATTTTCAGCTCCAGAATTTCTTTTTAGTTTCATTTTAAACCTATCTTTTAATTGACATTTACATTTTGTTCGTACCTCTTTTTTTTTTTTTTAACTTTCCCATGTCTCTCTTTGATTCTCTGAGCATCTTTAAGACAGCTGTTTTAAAGTCTTTGTCTAGTAGGTCTTCTATCTGGTCTTTCTCAGGGACAGTTTCTATTGGTTTCTTTTCCCCTATGAATGGGCCATACTTTTGTTACTTTTTTTTAAACGTTTGTTTGTTTGTTTTTTAATGCTTATTTATTTTTGAGAGAGGGTGACAGAGAGACAGAGCGTGAGTGGTGGAGGGGCAGAGAGAGAGAGGAGGCACAGAATCCGATGCAGGCTCCAGGCTCCAAGCTGTCAACTACAAATCAGACTCTTCTTTCCTAGAGTTTGCTATTTTTGCTTTTTGCATCCCATAGGCTGTCTCTGTGCTGAAGATTAGACTGAATTGTAAACCTAAGGTCTCTTCAGGTCTTTTCTGAGTCTACACCTTTCTCTGGGCATGTGTGATGACTCTCTAATTTCCCTGTATATATGGTTGGTTTTGGATATCCTAGTCTTTAATGTCTGGCTCCCAAAAGAAGAAGAAGAAAAAAATAAAAGGGAAGGAAGGGTACCTTTTCTTTAAAAGGTACCCCTAGAACTCACTTCAGCCAGAGGGAGAAGGACTGGCAACAGTGATGTGTGTTGTGTGTGTGTGTGTGTGTGTGTGTGTGTACATGCACCAAAGGCTGCCTGCCTCTGGGTGTGCACCTCTATGATTAGAAGCAGCAATCAGTGACGAGAACACAGACACCCCTTTATTTGAAGGACAGGACTGCCCAACCTGGCTTCCACAAGCTGCGTGTGAGTTGTTCCAAGAACATGTGCACCATTGCCTGCAACAGGATTGGGGGTTGGGCAGCTGCTATCAAGGTAGGAGCTGAAATGGATTGAAATTAAATACTACCCAACACTTCCCCCTGGAATTGCAAGCCTTCAATAGACTCCAGTTCTAAACTAGTCACATCAGACAGACTCTGCCAGTACAACTGCTGTCTAGTGGGAAGACGGATTCCTGGTGTTTGCTATTCTGCTGTCTTCCTCCCTCTTTCAATTTTTGAAGAGCATGTGAAGGATTCATGTTAATTCTTTATTTTTTTTTTAATGTTTATTTATTTTTGAGACAGAGAGAGACAGAGCATAAGCAGGGAAGGGGCAGAGAGAGAGGGAGACACAGAATCTGAAGCAGGCTCCAGGCTCTGAGCTGTCAGCACAGAGCCCGATGTAGGGTTCAAACCTGTCAACTGCGAGATCATGACCTGAGCCGAAGTCAGACACCCAAACGACTGGGCCACCCAGGTGCCCCTCATGTTAATTCTTTAAATGTTTGGTGGAATTCATAATGAAGTCATGTGGCCTGGGCTTTTCCTTGTGTTAAGTTTTTTAAAATTACTAATTCAATGTCTTTACTTGTTATAGATCTATTCAGATTTTGTATTTCTTCTTGACTTAGTTTCAGTTGTTTGTGTTCTAGGAATTTGTTCCTTTCATCTAGGTTACCTAATTTGTTGGTATACAGCTGTTTATAGTGGTCCCTTATAATCTTTTTATTTCTGTTCTTCTGGTAGTGATGTCTCTTCTTTTGTACTTGCTTTATAATTTGGGCCCTCTCTTTTTTTCTTGGTCAATCCATCTAAAGGTTTGTCAACTTTGTGGATTTTTCAAAGGATCAACGTTCAGTTTCACTCATTTTCTCTATTCTTGGTTTCATTTACTTCCGCTCGTCTTTCTTATTTTCTTCCTCTGCTTGCCTTCGGTCTATTTTTCTAGTTCTTTAAGGTAGAAGTTTAGATTATAGATGCAAGATCTTTCTTCTCTTTTAAAAATATAGATGTTTACCACTATAAATTTCCCTCTAAAGCCTGAGTAAGATGATTTCCCTAAGTTTTGGCATGTTGTATTTTTGTTTTCATTCACTTCAAAGTACTTTGCAATTTTCTTGGTGATTTTAAATTTGACCCATTGATAGTTTTAGGAGTGTGTTGTTTAATTTCTACATACTTGTGAATTTCTCAAAATTTCTTCTGTTCTTAATCTCTGATCTAATTCCATTATGGTTGGAGAACATACTTTGTGTGATTTCAATCTTCTTAAATTTATTGAGATTTGTTTCATGGCTTACTCTATGTTCTTACATGGAGAATGATCTAAGAGTACTTAAGAAGGTTTATTCTGCTATTGTCGGATGGAGTGTTCTACAAATGCTTAGGTTCAGTTGGTTTATAGTGTTGTTCAAGTCCTCTATCTCCATGCTAATCTTCTGCCTAGTTATCACATACGTTGTTGAAAGTAGGGTACTGAAGTCTTCAACTATTACTGTTGAGTTGCCCGTATCTCTCTTCAGTTCTATTAATTTTTGCTTCATGTATTTGAGGGCTCTAACATTAGGTGCTTGTATGTTTTTTAACTGTTAGGTCTTCCTAATGGATGACCCTCTTATCATTATAAAAACACCCTTGTCTGCAGTAACAATTTTCCTTTTTTTTTTTTTTTGAATTTTTAATGTTTATTTGTTCTTGAGAGAGAGAGAGAGACAGAGTGTGAGTGGGGGAGGGGCAGAAAGAGAGGGAGACACAGAATCCGAAGCAGGCTCCAGGCTCTGAACTGTCAATACAGAGCCTGACATGGGGCTCGAACTCATGAACTGTGAGATCATGACCTAAGCCACAGTCGGATGCTTAAACGACTGAGGCACCCAGTTGCCTCGCAATTTTTTTCTTAAAGTGTATTTTGCCTGACGTTAGTAGAGTCAGTCACTCCAGCTTTGTTCTGCATTGCATATCTTCTTTTACTTTCAACCTGTTTGTGTCTTTGAATCTAAGTAGATCTCTCAAAAACAGGATACAGTTGGATCATCAGTATGTTTTCATTTTATTATTTATTTGATTTTATTTTTTAATATATTTTGACTTATTTTCTTCCTTCCCTCCTTTTCTTTCTTTCATATATATATATATATATATATATATATATATATATTCATTTACATCCAAGTTAGTTAGCATATAGTGCAATAATGACTTCAGCAGTAGATTCCAGTGATTCATCCCCTATGGATAACACCCAGTGCTCATCCCAACAAGTGTCTTCCTTAATGCCCCTTACCCATTTAGCCCATCTCCCCACCCACAGCCCCTCCAGCAACTCACAGTTTGTTCTCTGTAAAAGTCTCTTATGTTTTGTCCCCCTCCTTGTTTTTATATTATTTCTGCTTCCCTTCCCTTATGTTCATCTTTTTTGTATCTTAAAGTCCTCATATGAGTGAAGTCACATGATATTTGTCTTTCTCTGACTAATTTTGCTTAGCATAATACCCTCTAGTTCCATCCATGTAGTTGCAAATGGCAAGATTTCATTCTTTTTGATTGCTGAGTAATGCTCCATTGTATATATACCACATCTTCTTTATCCATTCATCCATTGATGGACATTTGGGCTCTTTCCATACTTTGGCTACTGTTGATAGCGCTGCTATAAACATTGGGATGCATGTGCCCCTTCAAAACAGCACACCTCTATCCCTTGGATAAATACCTAATAGTGCAATGGCTGGGTCATAGGGTAGTTCTAGTTTTAATTTTTTGAGGAACCTCCATACTGTTTCCCAGAGTGGCTGCACCAGCTTGCATTCCCACCAACAATGCAAAAGAGATCTTCTTTCTCCACATCCTTGCCAACATCTGTTGTTGCCTGAGTTGTTATTGTTAGCCATTCTGACAGGTGTGAGGTGGTATCTCATTGTGGTTTTGGTTTGTATTTCCCTGATGATGAGTGATGTTGAGCATTTTTTCATGTGTCTGTTAGCCATCTGGATGTCTTTGGAAAAGTGTCTATTCATGTCTTTTGCCCATTTCTTCAATAGATTGTTTCTTGGGTGTTGAGTTTCATAAGTTCTTTATAGATTTTGGATACTAACCCTTTATCTGATATGTCATTTGCAAATATATTCTCCCATTCTGTTGGTTGTCTTTTAGTTTTGCCTATTGTTTCCTTCACTGTGCAGAAGCTCTTTATCTTGATGAGGTCCCAATAGTTAATTTTTGCTTTTGTTTCCCTTGCCTCTGGAGACACTTTGAATAAGAAGATGCTGAAGCCAAAGTCAAAGAGTTTTTTTGCCTGCTTCTCCTCTAGGATTTTGGTGGCTTCCTGTCTTACATTTAGGTCTTTCATCCATTTTGAGTTTATTTTTGTGTATAGTGTAAGAAAGTGGTCCAGGTTCATTTTTCTGCATGTCACTGTTCAGTTTTCCCAGCACCATTTGCTGAAGAGACTGTCTTTATTCCACTGGATATTCTCTCCTGCTTGGTCAAAGATTAGTTGGCCATACATTTGTGGGTCCATTTCTGGGTTCTCTATTCTGTTCCATTGACCCGAGTGTCTGTTTTTTTGCCTTCTTTCTTCCTCTTTTTTTTTTTCTTTTTCTTTCCTTTTTCTTTTTCTCTCATAGGCTCCATGCCCAACGTGGGGCTTGAACTAATGGCCCTGAGATCAAGAGTCACACACTCTACTGGCTGGCCCGGCTAGGCACCCCTACCAGTATGTTGTTAAAGCTTCTCAGGGGATTCTGTTTTTAGAGTGTGGGGAATGTGAGGCCTTGCTAGTGGGGAAGACTGAGAAGGGCTGTGAGGGCAGAATGGATTGGTTAAAGCAGAAGCTGCTGTCATATGGCCTTTTGCTGCTTTTAGAAGAGTGGGCCTTGGACTCTGTGAGAGAATACCACCTCCTGGAAAAATTAAGATGGCCTGCAGGATGAAAACAGAAACTAGCTCAAGGATTTCTCAAAGGCAACAAAATATGCCCTTTTATGCCCTCAAACTTGAGGGGAATTGGCGCCTGGTGGTTGGATCTGAAGGCATCCAGAGTCCCAAAGAGGGGATCATCTGGATTGTCCTGGAAGTCCCTTTCTCACATATTCTGACTGCAGGTATGTTCTCTAGAGCACAGAGGTGGCCCTTGCTTCCCCTGGTCTCTTGAGCATGAAGTCCTTGTTCATATGTGTCCAGAGGGCCCAGATCAGGGACTAACACAGAGACAGTGCACAGTCCATATTTAAATGAATTACATTCACTGAATTTCTCCCCAGTGCCTTCCTTCCACAAAGACCTACATGAAAGCCTCGATAAATTGTGGTTGAATGCTTGACAGTAACTACATGATGGGAGCAGAATTCACAAACCAAGAGCCCCAGAACCAAACTAGCCAACGAATGTTTTGTTTGTCCTACAAAATTTATTCATCAGCAAAATGCTTTATAAAAATCCAACATATTGCGACCAGAAGATGTCACAATAAAATCTAGATTTCTGCTTCCCTTGAAAAAACCAGCTCTGGCAACACCAGACCTATGTTGAGGGGCTGACTCCCGAGACAGGCCATACACTCTCCAGTTTGTCACATTCTCTGTCAACACATCAGTTGCCCTTTCTCATTTATCTTGTTCTGTTGCATTACTTCCTCACGAATGGTCCCAGTGGGCACTGAGTTGTGATCCCTAGACCAGGATAAAGGAATGTCTCTCCCCTGACTCCACTAAGACACTGATTGGGAAGTGAAACACCAATCCCAAAGGTGGTTACCTCAGGTCTCAAGGAAACAAGGTTTCTTATATGTGACTCAGAGCAGAAATTCCAGTAGCCAGGTCAGAACTCTCCCTAGAAAGATCCAGTGACTCCTCTCTAGAGGTCAACAAAACTCATGTGTGTACCTCTTGCTGGTCCATGCCACCTGCTGGCCTGGGGACCTGGAGTACGGGGGCTCAGCAGACCTGGAGGGAGGGGTTCTATCTCTCCCTCAAAGGGAGTGTAGTTCAGATGCCACACACTCCAGAAAACCTTCCTTGGTCAAATGTCTCTCATTACCCAGGCCACACTTTCATTGGTTCATCAAAAACTCAGACCTTGCCATGACAGGATAATGAAGTGCACAGGCCAGTCCTGGGTCTCAGCCCATCTGGCTCCCTCTCTAGGTCCCTGGGGAACCCTGGGCAAGTCACGTGACCTTCTTGAGCCTTGGTTTCCCCTTTAAAAAATGGCTTTTGGGGTGCCTGAGTGGCTCAGTGGGTTGAGCATCTGACTTTGGCTCAGGTCATGATCTCGTGGTTCATGAGTTCAAGCCCCCATTGGGCTCGTTACTGTCAGCGCAGAGCCTGTTTCAGATCCTCTGTCCCCCTCTCTCTCGGCCCCTGCCCCATTCACTCTCTCTCTCAACAATAAACATTAAAAAAATGGGTTTTGGTGAGGATAAAAAGAGATAATGCTAAAAATTAGATAATATAAGGTGGAAACAGCCCAAATGTTTATCAGTGAATAAATGGATAAATGAGTTCTGGAATATTTGTAATAAATGGAATATTATTCAGCCACAAAAAGGAATGCAGTTCTGGCACACGCTATGTGGATGAACCTCCAAAATATGTGAAGCAAAAGAAGCCAGTCACAAAGGGATATGAAGGATCCAGAAGAGATAAATCCATAAAGACAGAATAAGGACAGACTGCAGGGTTGGGGGGGGGTAGGAAATATGGTGAGAAACTGCTTAACGGATAAGGGACTTTACTTTGGTGCGATGGCAGCATTTTAAAACTAGGTACAGATTCACATTGTGAATATACTAAATGCCACTGAATTCCTTGCTTTAAATGGCTACTTGATGTTTTTCATCTCAATTTCTTGTAAAGTAAAAAAAAAAAAAAAAAAAAAAAATTGATCAGTTTAACGGAACATTTTGAACACGAAGTTTTTGTTCCTGTATGTTGAAAAGTATTCGCTTCATCTGAGAGATGAGGAAAGTGAGATCTGAGAAGGGCAGGTTGGTTCCCGCCTCTGCGACAAGGTCTCTGCCTTCTCCCCGCTTACTTAGGCTGTGAACCCGTGGCACAGAGCCACCTGGTCACTGTTGGGTTACACTGCGCCTCTGGCTGAGACTTTGCACCTGTAGGGTCTCTACAAGCGATTATGAATGTGAATGGCCAGTTGCAATAGCCACGTAATTGCCTCCTTCCCATGAGGGCCTCCATCTCAGCACTGGATGCTCCTGAAGGTGTGAAATACCACTGTCCCTGCCAACGCTTCACTCTGCCTTAGACTGGACTCACGCAAGGCATGCCATCTCATTTATATTACACAGCGATCCCAATAGACAGGTATGATTCTTGTACAGATGAAGAAGCTGAGGCTTAAGAGGGGAAGTGATGTGGGGTGCCTGGATGGCTCAGTCGGTTGAGTTTCGGCTCAGGTCATGGATCTTACGGTTCATGGGATCAAGCCCCACACTGGGCTCTGTGCTGACAGTACAGAGATTCTCTCTCTCCCTCTCTCTCTGCCCCTCCCCTGCTCTTTCTCTTTCTCAAAATAAACTTAAAAAAAAAAAAAAGAAAAAAAAAGAGGGAAAGTGATTTGCCCAAGGGCAGTAGCTTATAAGGGAAGGAGTTGGAATTTGAACCCCGATGACTTAAGTCCTGTCCTTTGGCTACTATGCCCTCTTACCTCCCCAGAGGATTAGTTAGAATTTTTAAAAATAGCGGGGGGGGGGGCGCACCTGGGTGGCTCAGTTGGTTGAGTGTCTGACCTTGGCTCAGGTCATGATCTCGTGGTTTGTGAGTTTGAGCCCCACATCTGGCTCACTGCTGTCAGGGCAGAGCCCACTTCCGATCCTGTCCCCCTCTCTGCCCCTCCCCCACTCGCTTGTGCTCTCTCTCAAGAAAAAGTTCATATTATGTCCACGAAGAACAAAACACTAAAGCAGTACAAAGTGAACACACACACACACACACACACACACAC
Source organism: Lynx rufus (assembly GCF_022079265.1). Taxonomy (NCBI): domain Eukaryota; kingdom Metazoa; phylum Chordata; class Mammalia; order Carnivora; family Felidae; genus Lynx; species Lynx rufus. Next base: position 2,300,000 of record NW_025814838.1, on the reverse strand, counting down.
ACACACTCTCTCTCTATATTCTATATATATGGAAAGAGAATTATTCCAATTTGGTAATAAACTAATACACACACCAGAAAAAAGACACCAAAATGTTAACGGTGCTTATAACCTCTGGGTAGTAGAATATGTATGCAAGTTACAAGCGATTTGTCTCCAGACTTTCTAGTATTTTCCATGTTTCCTACAATACGCAAGAGTGACTTGAAGGTCAGGGGAAAAATGTTTTCCACTCAACTATCACTCAGGATGCATGTGTAGGTTAGTGGGGGGTCTTCCATACCTGCAGACTGCATGCCCTTCCTAAACACCCTCCATACCTCTGGCAGCCCCAGAGCCTGGACTGAACTCCAGCAGGGGCGTGACATTTGTCCTCCAAACTCTTAGCTTTTAACTGGCCACAGCCTTTTCCCTCTGCCCGACCTAGTCTTTGGAGCAAAGGTTTGGACTTCCTATTCCAAATATGGTGGCCATTTTTTCTCAGGCTCCAGAATTCGTTTCTGAGGCTAAGATGTGGCAAGGCCAGGCCTAGGAAACTTCATCGTGTTTGTTTTCTGGGGGTTGGCAACCCATGTTCAGGAATTGTGGCAGTGTCCAGGAGAGGCATCCAGAACGGGCAACATGAAGAGAGCTTCTTGGGACTGAGTTTCTTTCCTACACTAAAGGGGAGAGGTCATGGAGAGAACACTGGTGGGAGTCAGGGAGGCAAAATACCTCGGGAAAATCACTTTCTCTTGCTGTGTTTTCGTGTCCTCATCTGGCAGATGTGGGAAGATGACCACAACATCCTGAAAGTCCCTTCAATTTCTAACATCATGTTTCTTTTGCATTAGCTGTGTGACCTCAAGCAGTTAAAACTTCCTGATGTTCATGACAACGTAGCATAACATTTCATACTTAAATGGCTTTTTATAAACCATACTATCACAGCTCTTGTTAATTTTTTTAAATATTTATTTTTGAGAGGTTGGGGAGGGGCAGAGAAGGAAACAGAATCCTAAGCAGGCTCCACAACGTCAGCGCAAAGCACAACCTGGGGCTCGAACCCACGAACCGCGAGATCATGACCTGAGCCCAAGTCCAATACTCAACCGACTGAGCCACCCTGGTGCTCTGTTATCATAGTTCTTGTTAAATCTTACAGTGTGCCGGTGATGTTGCCGTGGTACTGAAGAAACTGAAGCTCAGAGAGGTTGGGAGAAATCTTTCCCAGATCACACGTGCAGAAGTGGTAGAAGGGGAACCCAAGCCAGGATTTGGCCCTGCCACACCTCTGCCCTTCCCATCCACAGGGTTGTCACAAGTCCAGGAAAGGCAAACAAGGCATGGAGAGTATTACACATGGGTGTCTTCAACGTTTTAAATCTCTTGAGACCTCTGTCCATAGGGTAGCTATATGTTTAGCTTTGTAAGAAAGTGTCAGACTGCTTTCCAGACTGGCTACGCCATTTTACATTCCTGCCAACAATGTATGAGAGTTCCAGTTCCTCCGCATCCTTTCCAGCGCTTAGGATATCAATCTGTTTAATTTCAGACATTCTAATAGGTGTGTAGTGTGGCATCTTGTGGTTTTTTTCATTTCCCTAAAACTAATGATACTGAGTCTCCTCCTAATGTGCTTATTGGCGATTAATATAGTATCTTCTTTGGTGGTCTGTTCAAATCTTTTACCCATTTTTTTCTTTCTATAATTTATTTTTTAAAATTTACATCCAAGTTAGTTAGCACATGGCGCAACAATGATTTCAGGAGTAGATTCCTTAATGCCCCTTACCCATTTATCCCATCCCCCCTCCCACACCGCCTCCAGCAATCCTGTTTGTTCTCTATATTAAGAGTCTCTTATGTTTTGTCCCTCTGTTTTTATATTACTTTTGCTTCCCTACCCATTTATTTTTAAGTAGGCTTCACGAACAGCGTGGAGTCCAACACAGTGCTTGAACTCACGACCCTGAGATCAAGACCTGAACCAAGACTGCGGCGCCTAGGTGGCTCAGTCAGTTGAGCGACGACTTCAGCTTGGGTCATGATCTAACAGCTCGTGGGTTCGAGCCCCGCTATCAGGCTCTGTGCCAACAGCTCAGACCCTGGAGCCTGCTTTGGATTCTGTGTCTCCCTCTCTGCCCCTCCCCTGCTCACACTCTTCTCCCTCAAAAACAAATAAAGATTAAAAAAAAAAAAAAAAGACCTGAACTGAGATCAAGAGTTAGATCTTTAACTGACTGAGGTACCCAGGCACCCCTCTCTTTTATCCATTTTAAAATTGGGCTGTTTTCTTATAGAGTTTTTAAACTTCTCTATATATTCTGGATACAAGTCTTTTTTCAGACATGTGATTTGCAAATGTCTCCCAGTCTGTAGCTTGTCTTCTCATTCTCTCTTAACGGTGACTTTTAAAGAACAGAATTTCTCAATTTTGATCAGATCCAATTTACCTTTTTTTTCGCTCTTTTATGAATTATGCTTTTGGTATTATATCTAATAAATATTTGCTTAATTAACTCATGGCCACAAAGATTTCCTTCAGGATTCTAATAGTTTTATTTTTAAAAATTTTGTTTTTTAAAATATTTATTTTGGGGAGAGCACAAGCGGGGGAGGGGCCGAAAGGAGGGGACAGAGGACCTGAAGTGGGCTCTGCGCTGACAGGCTGACAGCAGCAAGTCTGATGTGGGCTCAAATTCACGAACTGTGAGATCACGACGTGAACTGAAGTTGGATGCTCAATCGACTGAGACATCCACGTGCCCCTCTTCCATAGTTTTATAAGTTTTTTTTTTATAGTTAGGTCTCTGATCATTTTCTATTTTACTGTGGTATAATACACATAAGATGAAATTTACCATTAAAAATACTTTTTTTAAAGTTCACAGCAAAATTGTGCAGAAAAAAGGGATATCCCATATATCCCCCTTGTTCCCACTTAAGTACGGCCTCCCTCATTATCAATGTCTCCCACCAGAATGGTGTATTTGTTATACCTGATGAACCTACATTGATACATCATCACCCGAGGTCCACAATTTACACTGGGGTTCACTCTAGTTATACATTCCATGGGTTTGGACAAAAATTTAATGGCATGTATCCATTATAGTATCATGTAGTAATTTCACTGCCCTAAAAATACCTTTGTGCACCACCTGTGCATCCCTCCTCCCTAATCCTTGGCAACCACGGATTTTTTCACCGTCTCCATAGTTTGGCTTTTACAAAATGTCAAACAGTTGGGATCAAACAACATGCAGCCTTTTCAGACTGGCCTCTTCCACTTAGGAAAATTCATTTAAGTTTCCTCCAGGTCTTTTCTTAATTTTATTTTAGAGAAAGAGGGAGAGAAAGTGGGGGAGAGGGGGAAGAGAGAGACAGAGAGAGAGAGAGAGACAGAGAGACACAGAACCCTAATCAGGCTTCACACCCAGTGCAGAGCCCAAAAAGGGGCTTGATCCCACGACTCTGGGGTCGTGACCCGAGCCGAAGAAATTAAGAGTCAGACACTCAATGGACTGAGCCACCCAGGGCACCCCTCCTCCATGTCTTTCCATGGCTTGGTGATTTTAGCATGAATACTACTCCAGGGTCTGGATATACCAGTCTATTTATCCATTCACCTTACAAAGGACATGGTGGTTTCCAAGTTTTGGCAGTTACAAATAAAGTTACTATAAACATCCAAGTGCAAGTTTTTGTGTAGATGTAAATTTTCAACTCTTTCAGGTAAATACCAAGGAGTATGACTGCTGGCTGGCATGGTAAGAGTATGTTTAGTTTTGTGAGAAACCGCCCAAGTGTCTCTCAAAGTGGTTGTACTATTTTGCATTCCCACCATCAATGAGTAAGATTTCCTGTTGGTCTACACCCTTGCCAGCATTTGGTGGTGTCTGTTCCGGGTTTTGGTAATTCAAACCGGTGCATAGTGGTAATTTTTAACCATTTTTACATGCACAACTCAGTGGTATTTAAGTACGCCCACAATGTTGCAGAACCATTACAATCTACTTCCCAAACTTCTTTACCTAAAACTGAAACTGTGTAACCACGAGAAATGACTTTCCATTTCCCTGTGCCCCAGCCTCTGGTAATCTCCATTCCACTTTCTGCCTCTGTGAACTTGCCCACTCCAGATGCCTCACAGAAGTAGAATCATTCAATGTATACGCTTCCTTTGTCTGGCTCATTTACCGTGTTCTATCCATGTTGTAGAATGTATTAGAACCTTATTCCTTTTTAAGGCTGACCAGTACTGCATTTCATGTATACATCAGTTTGTCTATCCAGTTCTCTGCTGATGGACACTTGGGTTGCTTCCATCTTTTGGCTCTTGTGAACAAGGCTGCAATGAACACTGGTGTACAGGTTATCAGCTTAAGTCCCTGTTTTCTTTCTATTATTGAAATGTAGTTGACATACAATGCTATGTTAGTTTCAGATGTACAACACAGCGATTCCACAACTCAACACAGTTATGCTGTACTCACACGCGTAGCTACATCTGTCACCATACAACACTCTTACAATACCACTGACTACATTCTCCACGTGGTACCTTCTGTCCTGTGTCAAGTTCCTGTTTTCAGTTCTTCTGGGCATGTAACAGATGGAACCGATGGGTAACATGCTAATTCTGTTTAGCTTTTGGAGGAACCACCAAGTTATCCACAGCAGCCACACCATTTTACACTCCTACCAGCAATGTACAAGGATTTCAATCTCCCCACATCCTCATCAACATTTATTTTCTATTTCATAATAGCCATGCTAATGGGTGTTAAGTGGTACCTCACTGTGGTTTCGATGTGCACTACCTTAATGGTTAATGTTTCATGTGCCTGTTGGTCATTTGAATATCTTTGGGAAAATATCTTCAAGTTCCTTTGACCATTTTAAAATCAAGTTTTGTTGTTGGGTTTTAGTTCTTCATAAATTCTAGGTATTAACTCTTTATCAAGCAGAATTTGCAAATATTTTCTCCCACTCTGTGGACTGCCTTTCATCCTGATAGTGTCCGATGATGCATGAACAATTTGTACTCCGTAATTTGGCTGAATGTCTGTTCTAGTAGCTAGCTCTCGTATGGAGTCTTTGGGTTTTTCTATATACAGGATCATGTCTGTGAATAGAGATTTTATTTCTTTCTGCCTTTCAAGACTGGATGCCTTTTATTTCTTTTTCTCGTCCAACTACTTTGGCTCAAACTTTTAGTACTATGTTGAAAGAGAACTTCCTTGTCTTTTTCCTGATCTTGGGGGGGGGTACTTTGTTTTTCATCACTAAGCACATTAGCTGTCAGGTTTTCACAAATGCCCTTATCAATATCAAGTAAGTTCCTTTTGTTCCTACTTTTCCAGTATTTTATCATGAGAGGGCACTTGGTTTTGTCAAATGCCTTTTCTGCATCAATTGAGCTGATGAATTTTTCCTTTGTTCTATTAATGTGGTATATTACACGTTTTTTAAAACTTAATGTTTATTTTTGAGAGAGAGAGCGCGCGCGTGGCTCACACGAGTGGGGGAGGGGCAGAAAGCGGGAGACACAGAATCCTAAGCAGGCCCAGGCTCTGAGTTGTCAGCACAGAGCCTGATGCGGGGCCTCAAACCCACAAACCGTGAGATCATAACCTGAGCCGAAGTTGTACGCTCAACAGACTGAGCCACCCAGGCCCCTCTACACAGATTTCCTTATGTTCAATCACCCTTCTTGCATTTCTGCAATAAATGCATTTGGTCATGGTGCAGAATCCTTGTAATAAACTGTTGGATTTCATTTGCTTGTATTTTACTGATGATATATGAAGATCTACCTTTTCGTTCACTCAAAGTTTGTTTCATGCAATAACGTTACAGTAGGTGCTTTACAGGTTTTGTTATCGGTTGGCATCTGTCAATAAATAGCCTTTTCCCTTGAAAACTGGTCATATGATGAATAATTCTAGATTGCATCCAGAACATTTTTTATTATGTTGTGAGACTAGATTCTGTTAAAATCCCCTCATGAATTTTTAGCAGGCAATTGAATCTCAGTCAGAAAGGCAGGGTTCTTTCGAAGTTTTAACTGCTGGTGCCACTACTACAGATGACAGGGGAACCTTTAGGCCAAAACAGGAAGAGAAGAATAAAATGGGGGTGCCTGGGTGGCTCAGTCGGTTAAGCATCTTACTTCGGCTCAGGTCATGATCTCGCGATTTGTGAGTTTGAGCCCCGCATCAGGTTCTGTGCTGACAGCTCAGAGCCTGGAGCCTCCTTCGAATTCTGTGTCTCCCTCTCTCTCTGCCCCTCTGCCGCTCACACTCTCTCCCTCTCTCTCAAAAATGAATAAACGTTAAAAAAAAAAAGAAGAAAATGGGACCACTGTCCCCTTTTCCTGGTTCCTCTACCTTAGAAGTTATAGCTACCAGAGCCAAACTGCCACAGCCTTGCAACTCTTATTTGTGCTTGTGGGAAGGCCAGAGGAAGGAAAAAAGAAAAAAGAAATGGGATTTTGTTATGTTTTCTAGTCACAGGTTGCCTTTTCCTGGTTCTGTGGCCACAGCTAAGATGGGTCCCTTTGGGATTTCTGTAGCCTGAGCTCAGAGGCAAAAGCCACGAAAAAGGGAAAACACCAGGAAATTCACCTCTGTATGCACTACTTAAGTTTTGACTCCCCTCCCCGATCCGCCTGCTTTTATCTTTTAGAGTCCTTAAGTAACTCTTTTTGTATTTTCTCCCCATTTTTAGTTGTAATCAGTGGGAGATGGGGTCTAGCGGGTTTAGCTCTTGACTAGCATCAGAAGCTGGGAAGCAAACTTTGGAGAACTCAGGAGCCTGTGCTTTCACACAATTTCACAAGTCTATACTGTTGTTTTCCATCTAACTCTGCCCAAACTGATGTTGGGGGGAACAGTGGAGAATGCATGAATTTCATCTCACTTTTACCACGACAGCAATCTCCAGCTCCATGTGCTTAAGTTCATATACAAAGTCAGTTTTGTGAATCTATGAAACTGGGTTTAATATTCAAAAATGGCTTCATTTTTACTCTATCCAGATTTGAACATGTTTTTGAGATGATTTTTTCAAGTTTAACACAGAAATTTTCTATCCTCTAAATCTGTTCAAACTCCTTGGAAGTTAGTTTTGAAAACTCCTGAATCTGATCTTGTTTTCCTAAAAGACTATTGTTAATGGCGTGATTTGTACAATTAAGTGACCTTGAGAGATCAGTTTTGTGAACTTTTGAATCTGAGCTCATTTATACAATAATTACTAGACTTCAGATATTAATTACTGGTCAAACTCCTGTTGGGAAGTTACTTCAGAGACTGTTTTCCAAACACTATCTTTTTTCAATTAAATGTATTTAAACATGGCTGGGAAGATACTTTCAAGATTTTGTGCCTCTGAGGCTTTTTTTTTTTTTTTTTTTTACAAAAACTGCTATATTTCATCTGAAGTGCTCAAATTCAATTAGGTTTCTTTTGAAATTTATTTATAAATCTTGGAGGCCTGGGTGGCTCAGTTGGTTGAGCGTGTGACTTGGGTTCAGGTCATGATCTCACGGTTCGTGGGTTCAGACCCCACACTGGGCTCTGTGCTGACACCTCAGAGCCTGGAGCCTGCTTCGGATTCTGTGTCTCCGTCTCTCTGCCCCTCCCCCACTCACGATCCCATGATCTCTCTCTCTCTCTCAAAAATAAACATTGAAAATAATTTTTTTTGGAAATTCTTTGTAAATATGAAATGTTCTGTTTTGCTTACAAAAAGCTACTGTTTCAGGTATTTTTAAAAAACACTTTGAAAATTTTCTTTTGAGAAAAACTTATGGATTTGAGTTTTTCACAAAAACTGAAAGGTGTGCTTTGGGGGAGGTCATTTCTTTTTCTTCTCTCCAAATGCCAGAGCTGAGGTAAAACAATGCGCAACATTTTATAGGCCTCAGTCAGTCATGCTCTGTCATACAATTCTAGGGGGCACCAATCACTTTGTATCTAGGGCAGTGATTGGGGCAAACGTAGTCTGTGGATTCTTTTTGTACAACCAGCCAAGGATGGATTTTAAATTCTAAAGAGTTGCTAAAAAGCAGCAAGGCTGTATGTGACAGGTCATATGTGGCTTGCAAAGCTGAAATCATCAAGCCCTGGATAGAAAAGGCTTTGACAACAATGTTTGATGGTTACCACTCATAGCCTAGAAGATGAAAGGTACCCCTTGGAACCAAGCATGTAATGAATGGCTCCACCTTTTGCTAAGGAATGCTAAAGCGACCACATTCAGCACAAGGCAGCATAGCCCAGAGATGCATAGGCTCTTCAGCCTTTCCGTTGCCTCTCCTCCCTGGTTCCACCTCTGGGGCCACTCCTCTCTCTGGCTTCCCCTTCATCTATCACTCCTATCCTGATAGTTCAGTCTTTAGCCCTACCCTCTATGCTGCGCATTCCAGAAACATAATTAGCACTAAGTACAATGGTTAAAAGCCAGGCTCACGCAATCAGGTTACCTTGTTGTGCATCTGTTTTCCTCACTTCCTAAGTTATGCGATCTCACTTAACCTGTTTTGGCCCTCAGTTTCCCCTTCTATAGAATGGAAATAACAGAATTATTCTAAAAGGACTAAACGAAATGAGGCACGTAAAACACCAGCACAGAAGCACTCAATAATGTTGTCTCTGACAAATGTTACCCACAGCCCACACTTTTGATAAGCATTTACAAAGCACTCACTTCCGTATCTCTTCTTCTCCTTCTGCAATAGACTAATAATTATCCCCCAGTGTCCACTTTCTTCTTTTAGTAATAGAACCCCTCTCCCCAAGTAAGTAATAGAACCCTCCCAGGTTGGAATGAGCCCGCAACCATTCAGCCATAGGGATTTTAGTTTTCCACACAGGGACAGAATAAGAATATGAGACTTAAGTTCTAGCCAAAAGGATGAGTGCAATATCCAGGCCCACTACTTCATCTTCCCCCCTCTGCTGGTTTGAACAAAGATGTGGGGCTGGCGTTGCAATATGACAGTGGGACCCTGGGTCCTTAGATAATCTTGTGGAACACAGCTGCTTAACCCCAAGCCTGGACCACTCAACTACCTCTGTGCATGGGAAGTAAACTACTCTGTTTGAATCACTGTTTTGGAATCCCTTTGTTATAGCAGCTTAGCTCACAGTCTAATTAATATGCAATCCAACCTCTTAATATCCAACTGCTTTATGTTCCAAATGTGTCTCAAACTCAACATTTTAACATCTAACCACATTCAGTCCACTCTACATACCCTGCTGTTTGTATACCCCTGAACACAAAGAATTCCCTAAGTACTTCTTGTTAATGGCCTTTTTAGACCTATTTATTCCCAGCCAGGAGGATCTTTCATTCCTCACCCCTACGACTCCCACTCTCAGCAGGTCACAGAAACCCCAGCTTGTTGCGTACTTCCCTCCTCGGCCCCTCCCTCAGCTCAGATCCCAAACACTCTGGCTACAGACGCTTTTTACTTTTTGATTGGCTCTCTGGTCTCCAATTCCAGTCTATAATGCTGCTCCATTACCTTCTTAAGAGCGGGTCCATTCATGTATTTTGTTTCCAAAGGTCCAAAGCATTCAGTCCCCACCAGGTGGAGTCCCATCCTATCTCCTACACATATCCATGCACACTTTGTGCCAACCACACTGTTCCTGTGCTCCTCCCAATTCTTTGCACTTGCTCCTTCTCCTTTCCCTCCATCAGTGCTTCTCAAATGTGGGGGTGGAGCACTAAACAGAATTTTCAGATTTCCTGTGGACCGATACTTTTGAAAACCCAATACAAATAAATTAGAATCTGTTTAGATGTCACAGAGGTGGCATGTTTCTCCATGCGGACTCTTAATTACAATCCCTGTCTCATCGCAGACAGGTTAACTGCGGACCCACACTGGTCCCAAGACCATACTTCATACAGGTCTACACTAACTCTCCCTTTTCCCTGCCTGGGGAACCACCACCCAACCCCCACCAAGGTCCAACCATCACTACATCCTATTCGGCACACCCACTGCCTTTCATACCCCCGTCAGAACTTATCACATGGGCACCTGGGTGGCTTGGTTGGTTAAGCCTCTGACTTTGGCTCAGGTCATGGTCTCGCGGTTCGTGGGTTCAAGCCCCGTGTTGGGCTCTGTGCTGACAGCTCAGAGCCTGGAGCCTGCTTCCGATTCTGTGTCTCCCTCTCTCTGCCCCTCCCGCTCGTGCTCTGTCTCTCTCGCTCTCAAAAATAAACAAACGTTAAAAAAAAAAGGAACTTCTCCCACATTATTACAACTTTCTGTCAAACGTCAAAGAGCAGCAAGCTCTGAAGTCAGCGACATGCACAAGTCACCTCTGCGTCCTGAGCCTCGTTCGTGCCTATTATGTGGCGGAAGGCGCAAAAATACAATTAGCAAATGAACATGTCCAACCCACCTCTGTGGTGACATGCAGACAACGGGAACCGTAACAACTCGAAACAGAACTTTAATAAGTCAGAGTGTGGTTGAGGACTTCAGGGTTGAATGGGTGAGGCCACAGGAACAGAGGAAGTGATCAGTAGGCTGTCTGAGACTGCTGCTGGCGGTAGCCACCCCGGCGCATGTAGCCCTCGTTTTTGCGGTAGCCGTCCTTCTGGTCTGCAGGACGGGGGAGGAGGTGAATGACAGCGAAGAGGCAGGAAGGGGGCCAGCACCCTGGGAGAGCAGAGAAACAGAACCACTTACCTCGGAAGTAGCCACCGTAGGTCCCCTGCTTGTGGTCAAACACCCGCTCATTATTTTCCACCAGGCTGCCCAGCTTCTCGGCCAGCTGCAGAGCCAGGTTCTGTTGGGCGGTGGGCTCGGTGCGGTGCATCACCACGGTCTGCGTCGGCTGGTCCAGGGAGGCCTGATGGGAGGGAGAGAGAGAACGGACACGACACAGGTCTCCAAGCTGACTGGAGATCTCCACTCAAACTCCCCATGACTCCACCTGCCTGCCCATTTATCACCCTGGCCCTTACCATCAACTCCTCGTTAATGATCATCTTGCTGATGATGGAGTGCACGGTGGGCAGGTCCAGTTCAAACATGTCAGACAGGGTCTCCATGCTGTGGAGAAGCAAGGCAGGAAGCAGGGAGCAATTAGGAGCTTTGACTACGAAGCTGGGCCCCCTGTACCTCCTCGAGGCCCATCCTACCTGATGGAGTCATAGACACTGCTGTAGGTGAAGAGGTAGGTCCGCAGTGACTCTTCCTGGATCTTCCTGTGGGGAGAAGGGAGAAAGGGGGACCATCTCCACTGAAGGAGACCAACCAGTCTTGTCTTCCCCACCCATCATGGCCTTCCTTTCCGCTCACCTAACCAGCATGGTTCGGACTTTGTCAGCCTCAGGGAAAAGGTCCCACACTTTGCCATTCATCTTTTCATTGATGATGAAACTGTGGCAGGTCTTCCAGTCGCCCATCTTCATAGCTTTGGAGGCAGCCACCACATGTTCCCTCATTGACTCAGGGGGACCTGAAAAGTTGGGAATGAGGCAGGGCTTAGGGAAGCTTGGCAACATAGCTCCCGCCTTGGGCACTATTCAAGGAGGAACACTGGACAAGAGAGCAAACAACCAGACTGGGACTCTCCCAGCTCCCCATTAAATAGCCGTGTGATTGCAGAAATCACTTAACATCAGAATACGTTTATTTGGACTAAATTAGTTTATGACACGCGTCGGGACTAGTGAGTGCCTTGAAAACGTTGGCAAATTGTTGTGCCTATCCTCATGTACATCTTCCCAGGGAAAGGTCCCCAGCTTTCATCAGGTTCTTAGGAGGTTTCTTGACCTAAAACAATTTCTAATATCTCTGCTGGAAAAACAGTTACCAAACTTCATTCCTTCTTATACTACCTTCATGATTTTGAACAGATCTGTATATCACGCTGTTCAGCTAATTTTTCCTTAAAGACAAGCCGGGAAGAGAAAACGTGGCAAACAAGAGTCACAGGAATTCCGAGTTGACAGGCAAGTGCAAAAACTCTTAAGACTGGAAATGGGTGGTAGGTATAAAGAAACATGAACATGGCAGAACCTGGAACAGACAGCAAGCTCAAAGGTATAACAGATCAGCCCCAAAGAGAAATGTATGAATAAGGCTAAGAGAACACACTTCTGGTCAGCTTCTACTCTGTGACTTTTAAAAGAGGCAAAGTTAGAGGTTCAAAGAGTATTTCTCTACAAAACGAACAGTGGTGCAGAGCGGAGATAGAAACCGCCTTTTGGTTTTTTAGACAGTAATAGAGAGGCAGGGACTGTAGTGAACCAGAGAGCTGTAAGTGATGCTGGAAACAGACTTTCACTATAAATTTTCCAATTAAAAGAAAACAAAGTTTCACTACACAAGGCAGACAAGATTTGTAAAAGAGGCACCTGCAGTTAACACAACCAGTAGAAGACAGAAGTGAGGGGATGAGGCTGTGGACAGTAAGCTTGGTCCCTCACCAAGTCCTTCAGGCACCAACCCCACCAGAAGGGCACCATTCCTTTCCCAGTGAAATCACAACCCATTCAACCCCTGGACTGATCGATCAGACCTCCAAGTGATCAAAGGAGCCAGTGTTAGATTTTCAAATGCCAAAGGTCTAGTTGGTTGGGAGAAAATAATGTGCACAAAAGGAAAAATGGGAAAAAAAGAAAGATCAGAGAGACACACATCAGCTGTGTTAACCTTGGGTAAGTCACTTAACCCCCATGCCTCAGGAAAAAACAAGTTAACAATGGTACCCATATCACACGGTTATTACTAACGACAATTAAATGTATTATTTATAAAACAGTATCGTTGTTTGGAAAACACTTAAAACAGTGCCAGGCAGAAAAAAGGTACTACGTAAGTTTGTGTTAAATAAAAAATATCATTGGAGTCAGGTCATGGAGAGTTTAACTTAGTTAAGGAGGCTGGACTTTATTCCATAGACAATGAAGAACTCTGGAAGGTACTGGGGGTGTGTAACATCATAAATTTGGTAGAAAGATAATGCTGAGGGGGTGCTTGGGTGGCTCAGATGGTTAAGAGTCCAACTCTTGACCTCAGCTCAGGTCTTGATCTGAGGGTCATGAATTCAAGCCCCACACTGGCTCCACGCTGGGCGTGGAGCCTACTTAAAAAAAAAAAAAAAAAGACAGATAATGCTGGGAAACATCGACTGAAGAGAAGAATGACAGGAAATAAGGAGCTTAATCTGTAAGCTAAGACACCATATCCCACAGCAAGAGACTGCAGAGACTATTGAGTAAAAGGAACACTTCTAGGTTACACGTGGAGAGATCATTCCATCAAACAGAATCATCTCAGGTGAAAGTTATTCCCTTTAGCTTCTCATAATCCTCTAAATAAAGGGGAAGCGAGGGCCCAATGAGGGCAGTCTGTGGCAATGCAGAGCCCCACACTCACCCAGCAAGGGCTGCCGCTCGCCCACGCGCAGCTGGTGATGGAACTGCTTGCTGATCATGCGCCGGCGGGCATCACTCTCGTGGGCAGCCATGTAAGGGATCTCCAGGAGCATGGCAGACACCAGATACACGCACTCCAGCAGCTCCAGGTTGATGTGCAGGTGGAAGGGCACCTGCCGGCGCCGCTCCACCTTCTCCTGCTCCTGGTTGCGCTCCTGCAGGCTGCGCAGCAGCAGACCCTGGCCCAGAAGCTCCTTGGCCCGGCCGCTTGACTGAATGTCCAGCAGGGCGTTGTGAGCGTCCTTGGTCAGGCCTTGGCGGAAAGCACATATGCCCAGCTGCACCATGGTGCGGTTGTACAGGATCTGGGGACAAAGGGCAATGCACTCAGAAGCGACAACCATGAGGCAAGCTGTTCATCCGTTCACGAAATCTACATTGAGCACCCACTGGTGCCGGGCACCGGGCTGTGGGCCGGGACAGGGAGCAAAACACGCGAGTCGCTATCCTTCCACGGAGCTTACATTCTAGGGATAAGGGTATGGAGGACAAAATAACCACAGCATGCAGACAGTGACTCATGCCAAGGAGAAAAATTAAAAGAAGAGAGAGTTAAGAAGGGAGTCTGGGTGGTGGCAGTGCTGGTAGGAACTCACAATTTTTCCATAGGATAACCAGGGAAGGCCTCATTTTGAAGGTAAAGTTTAAATAGAAACCTGATAGAAAAAGTCATGCAGATATCTGGGAGAAGAGTATTCTAGAAAAAAAGGAAAAGTCAATGCAAAGGCTTTATGGAAGAACTGTGCCAGGTGCACTCAAGGAACAAGGAGTGTGATTCAGCCCGAGCCAGTAAAGATGTGAGCATAAATTGGATAGGCAAGCACACGGCCCTGGAAGCCACGTTAAAGATGTTGAGATGGGAAACCATGGGAAGGTTCTGAGAAAACACGTGGTATAATCTGACTTATCGAGGTTAACCCTGGCTGCTGTAGGGAAGGGAAGGGAAGGGAAGTAAGAGCAGAAGCAGACACCAGGAAGATGACAGTGGCTCAGGCCAGAGGGGAGCGATGGAAGTAATGAGTGGTCAGGTATGGACTCTGAACAGGAACGGCTGGGGAATGAGATGTGGCACATGAGAGAAAAATAAGAATTAACGACTCCGAGGCTTCTGGCCTAGGCAACTGAAAATATGGACTTGCCACTAATTAAGACGGGAAGATTTCAGGTGGTGCAGATTTTTGGGGGTGGGGGCAGATAAACTCTTTATTATAACAACAGAAGTATACAGGTCAGTATCAGTCATGAACACAGATGCAAAGAGCCTGAAAAAATATTAGCAAACAAAATGCAGCAATAGATGAATGACATAATATATCATGATCAACGGGGATGTATCTCTGGAATGAAAAGCTGATACAAAAATCTAAAACCATGGTTACTCATCCTATGAATACAATAAAGGAGAAATCATTGCATCATTTCAGCAGATGAAGAAAAAGCTCTGGACAAAATTCAACATCTATTTAGGACAAAAATTCTTGGTCAGCTAGAATCAGAAAAGAACTTCCTCAATCTGAGAAAATGTACCTACAAAAATGTTACTGCTAAAATCACACTCAGTGGTAAAATGCTGACTGCTCCCCTAAGGCTGGGGGCAAGACAAGGTGCTTGCTCTCAGTACTTCTACTCAGCACTAAGTACTGGAAATTTGAGTTACCACAACATGGCAAGAAATAAAAAAGGCAAGTCCTACTAAAGACTGACATAGTAATAAAACTGACTACATGTACATGACATGACTGCTTTAGCAGAAAATCTTAAGGACTATCTATTGAATGCTAAACCAAATAAGTGAATTTAGCCCAACAGATGCATTCAAGGCCAAAATACAAAAATGAATCGTTTTTTTTCTTTATATTCAAGTAGTTAATTAGCAATTAGAAACTGAGATAAAAAAACAAGTCCATTTACACAGCATTGAAACTCATAACATTCAGGAATAATTTCTTAGAAGATGTGTAATGCATCTACAGTGAAATCCACAGAACGCTGCAGAAACAAATAAAACAAAAAGATAAAGTGTTTAGATCCAAAGGTTCAATGTTGTTAAGATGTCAGTCCTCTCAAAATTCATTTACAGATTCCATAAAATTCCAGCAGGCATTTTTGTGGAACTTGACAAGAGAATTTGAAGATTTATGTGGAAATGCAAAGGTCACAGAATACTCAAAGCATCTTAAAAAAGAACAAAGTGGGAAGACTCCTACTACCTGGCTTGGGAGACTTACTCTACGGACAGAGGAATCAAGACAGTGTGGGACTTGCCTAAGGACAGAGATGAATGAAGGAAACAAAACAAAAATATACTAACTTCATACCATCTATCAAAATCATAGATCTAAACGTGAAAGCTAAGACTTTTAAGAACTTAAAAAAAAAAGTATCTTCATGAACTGCAAAGATTTCATTAGATAGGATCCCGAAAGTAGTAAGCATTAAAAAACCCGATAAATTAGACTACACCACAAGACATGGTGTTAAAAATGAACAGGCAGACCACAGACAGGAACAAAATATTTGGAAAACATTTATATGACAAAGGACTGGTATCCGATAATAAAAAAATGGAACAATCCAATCTTCAAAATGGAGGATAGGGGAGGGGTGACCAGACATTTCACAAAAGAAGAGACATAAAGAGGGGCACCAGGGTGGCTCAGTCGGTTAAGCGTCCGACTTTGGCTCAGGTCATGATCTCATGGTTTGAACTGACTCCTGCTTTGGGTTCTGTGCTGTCAGAGCAGAGCCTACTTTGGATCCTCTGTCTCCCTCTCTCTCTGTCCCCAACCCCTTCTTGCATGCGCGCGTGCACACTCTCTCAAACATAAACAAAAGTTAAAAAAAAAAAAAGACAAAGAACCAATAAACATGAAAAAGTACTCAACTTCAGGTTATGAGGGAGATACAATTCAGTGCCGTAATGAGATACTACCACATAACGACCAACGTGGCTTATATTAAGACTGAAAATGCCAAATATCGTCAAGGACTATAATATCCACACGTTACGGCAGGAGTGTAAAGTGGCGTCGGCACTTTTGGGTTTCTAATGACTGGACACACACCTAAACTAGCACCCGGCAATTCTACTCTTAACCATTTACCCAGGAGAAAACATACAACCACACAAAGGCTTATAAATGCTCATGACAGCTTCTTTATAACAACCCCATACTGGAAACAGACGAGGCATCTACCAAGAAGAAAACACATCAAGAACTTGTGATAAATTCATACACTGGAATAAAAGAGAACAAATGGAAATGCTGTTTAAAAACCACCACCGCTCGGGTTCACCATGGATTCACCACGTCAATACTGCTTCACTGTTGCAAATACGCACTTACAGGATCTGCACCTAGATGAAACCGCACTCCTGTGTGAAAACGTCCCCCACTACTGCCACACGCGTAGAGGTCCTAACACATCACCCTGCATCTGGGTCCCGTCTCTCCTTAGTTTAACAACTTGCTACTGTTCTCCTCCTATTAAAATAAGAGCTCTCCTAATGCTCTGAACCAGACACGCAGTAGGGATGAAAAATGTTAGCTGAACCCAAAGCTCCATCCCAGAGGACTCCAGTGGTGTCAGAACAGGAAATAATATGCTAATGTGCAGGGGGATCAGAGAATGCTGGCATCTGGGAAGGACCAAGCGCCCGCTCACGTCTTCACCAGCCAGAGAGGTGACTAACCTGGCCGAGCCATTCTGCCTCCAGACAGGGGCCTGGCCTGGTCTTCCCTTTGCCACCGGGGCCAGAGCGCCTCTTTCCCATCCTACCTGTACTGGCGGGTCCGCATGCTGAATGTTGTCCTGTAGGTGGCTCATGAGCATGAGGTCGCGGGCCTGGTACCAGCGGGAGTGCAGAGCGTGGTGGTAGATATGGCAGAGGATGGCGCACGTGCGGATACGGTCTGTGCGGTCCTTGGCATAGATGTACTTGCACAGCCTCTCCATCAGCACAGCGGAGTCCTCACCCTCGTTTTCTGCCTGGTCTTGCTCAGACTGGGAGGAGGGGTGGGATGTCGTTGAAAGAAAAGTACCGTAGAGACAATGGCTCAGGCCTCCGCGATCAAAGGTGAGACGCCGTGCAGCCTCCGTCTAGTCCCTCCAAGTCTCCCTCCCTGCTCCACCCCAGAGAATTCCCAGGGAACAGATCTGCCAGGAAGTCCTGACAGGCACTTCCCTCTCGCTGTGACTTGGCTGCTAAGACTCACCTTCGAGGAGCCCTCAGGGGGGGTAAGCTGCCGCTGATGGGCCTTGTAGTCAAACTTGTAGTAGGTGTGGAGGATGCGCCTCAGATAGATGCGACAGATCTCCTCAGTGGTGCCCTTCTCCTCCAGGTAGCGCTGCACGCGCTCAATGATGGCACACACCTGCGCCTCATCCTTCAGGTGCTCCACGTACTCTGGAAAGGAGGGCGTCCCTCATCTCAGCCAGGCACCCGCCTTTCCTAATCGTGTGTCCCCGACCAACCCAGTTAGCTCTATGTGGTTTCTGCGCCCATCAGCAAAGTCTCCTCACAGTGCCCTGAAAACACCATCCCTTCCCTGGACACACCGCAGTCGCTTTCCATTCCCGTCGGGGGTGCTCTTCCGATGAACCTCTCCCCATGCCGACGGCCCCTGCTTTCTGTCGCCTTCTCTAGCCGTGATCTAGAACTGTCTCATTTATTTACTTACTGAAATGGCTTTCTCCTTTCTCCAGCACCAAAACGTAAGCTCCATGCGCCTGAAAGGCCTCCGGATGACTTGTTCATCACTACACGCCTGACCCAGGGGACATGTGGCACACTCCAATTTCACGGAGTAAGTGTCCTGTATTTCCCCCAACCCAAATGCCTTTGGATCCAAGCTAAGCAAAGTGAACTGAGGCAAGACCCCAAGGATTTTCAAAGTGTAGTCCCCAGACAGCAGCATCACCTGGGAACATGTAAGAAATGCAAAATTTGGAGCCCCTTCCCCAGATCTACTGAATCAGAAGCGATGGGGGTGGGGCCTAGCATCTTCCCAGGTCGTGTGTGTGAATGCTGGGCTAAGTAAGGGCTGGCTCCCCAGACACTCTGCTAATATAATCCTTTGTTTATTCCCTACACCTTTCCTCTAACTGATGCCCACGCTTGCCCAGGCTCACCTTGGGAGTGAGGATCAGTATTTTGCATTATTTTGGTAAATTCTTCATCCATTCGTTCCACCAGGGTTAGGATACAGCCACGGACACGCAGTGGCTGAAAAGGAGGTAGGGGAGGAGCAAATAAATTAGCCCAGATCTCAGTGCCAGACTTCAACCCTCCTGTCTCCACTGAGCCTTCCCAAGGAAAAAACATACACCTCCAATTAGCCTCCAATTTCTCTCTTTACCTGGTCAACATTGTGCAGGTTCTCACTCTCTTCCAGAATGTTCTCTCCAACAAAGATGTTGGGGTTTGCAAACAGGATGTCCATGAGCTCATTGATGCAGTCTAGGCACTTCTGCCACATCTCAGGCTGCAAGAGATCAGACGGCAGTCAGAGGTGTGAAGGTGGAAGAAACGAAGGCCTCCCAAGAGCTCCTTCACCAGGAATCCACGGGGCCTTCAACTACCAAGACTGCTTCCACAGCCCTTGAGTTTTAAGACACTAGGCACCCCACACCCCCAACCCACCAGCTCAGCTCTGTGATGGTTCTTCATTGCCCTCACCTTCATGTACGTGGCCAGGTTTGGGTTGTAGTCATAGAGAGAGGCGATGATATTGAACTTGATCTTGACTATGACACCCTCTCCCAGGTTGTTTTCAGATGCAATCTGAACGAGCAGCTGTAGCAGCTCAATCTGGGCTGCACTGGAGGGGAGCACAGGTGGGTGAGGCATTGGAGACAAATCAAAACCCTCCTCCTGTCACGCAATGTGCCCTCTGCCAACAAGCAAGGCAGTGTCATTCCCACTAACCCCCTAGCCTCACCACCCGCGTCGTTGCTTCTCCTTTATAAATTCCAAACAGAAGCAGCAATAACACTAACAATCCGCCATCCTCTTTAGGCACCAAATAACTAAAGAGAGCATCATTTCCGTTTTACAGATGAGCAAACAATCCCCAAAGGTTAAGTGACTGGTTTAAGATCAAAGAGAGAGTCAATAGCAGAAAATGGACCAGTAAGTTCCACGTATACCATTCCTTCAACTATAGCCACATATAGATCTTCCCAAAACAGCACTATTTCCCCACTAATCTCTACCTGTGTCTTAAAGAAAAAGAGCATTCCCAGTCCAGGCCCGTGAATCTTACCGATCAGTTCCCTTCTTGCCTCGTGCCTGTAGGATCTCATTCAGTTTCTTGATGACAACAGCATGGGTGATCTCAGTTCCCTTGGCAAACATTTTTGGTTTCTCCTAGGCAACACATGTCCCATCATTCTCGCCCTAACTTTTCTCCCAAGCCCTGAGTGGGGCGGGGAGACAGCTGTATGCTCTACCAAACCATTTCCCAATTCATCTTGATACCACCGTCCTCACCTTAACAAGGGGCACACCCCCCCGGACCCTTTCCCACTCTCCGCCGTCATTGTCCTCCTCCTCCTCATCCAGGCGCTTCGATTTCCTATCGTGCTTCTTCTTGGCTTTGTCCTCTCGTTTCTTCTCGGCCGCCTTCTTGTCCTCCTCGGTGGTAGGGGCCCTGCCAGGAGACATGGGAGAAGGTGAAAGATCAGTCCCAGTCCACCTCTGAGGCTGCTTCTTCCCATGAACTTCCCCTTTCCCTCCATCCAGCCCTGGGTTCAAGTTACAATCTGTGAGAATGAGCTTGAGTTAACCATAACCAAAGCAAGGACTATCAAGCTTGTGAACTTGACAGGCCACTTACCAAGGTCTGTCACCATATCACACCCACTAAGAAACTCTTATGGCGGAAACAGTGTGGCCTGGTCTAATGAGGTAGAGGGGCCCACTCAGCCGTGGGAGACACGAAAGCAGACTGCCATGTTGTCCCATAGCTAACCTCTCAGGTTTTCCAGAAAAACCTATATTGATAAGCTATGTAGCTGTCTTTTAATACTAGTTGCTCTATCCAGACTGATCTTTTCACCAGCCACCAACTAATCAGTTTGAACTTAGTGTAAAAAAACTGCTGTTCCTACACTGTCTGCTCCCTGCTTATGACAATTAACCTAAGTTCTGAATTTAAAAAACAATAGTGTAAGACAAGAAAATTCTCCCACAAAAGTGAAAAAGATCAGTGGCTACCCCAAAGTGGTCTTAAGCCACTTGGTGTCTGAAACCATCTCCAGGCTTTAATACTTATCTAATGAAATACAAACCCCAAATCAGAGAAAAGTTATCACAAACTTTACATAGATACTAACAAAAAAATCTTTCCAGTCTCAAAAGACAAATTATCGACAGAGAGGGCACACAAGCAGGGGAGAGGACCAGAAGGAGAGAGAGAATCTTAAGCAGGCTCCACGCGAATACAGGGCTTGATCCTACAACCCTAGGACCGTGACCTGCGCTGAAATTAACAGTCAGATTTTCAACCAACTGAGCCATCCAGGCACCCCACCAACTGCCATTTAGACATCTAAAAATAAATTTTGGGGCACCTGGGTGGCTTAGTTGATTGAGTGTCCAACTTCAGCTCAGGTCATGATCTCGAGGTTCGTGAGTTTCATCTCTGTATCAGGCTTGCTGGTGTCAGTGCAGAGCCTGCTTGGGATCCTCTGTCTCCCTCTCTCTGCCCCTCCCCCACTTGCCCTCTCTCAAAAATAAACATTAAAAAATTAATAAAAAATAAAAATAAATTTCATTTGAATTGTTTAAAAGGTCTGAATATATTTTAGGAATAGTTTATACACCTGCCAGCTGGATTAAACTTTTCCCCTTGCCAAAGGACGTACGCCAGAACTCTTAACAACAGCTTGTTCGTTTTCTCTCCATACTACTGCCATATTAATGATAAAAGCTCACTTTATAGGTCAAATACTTTGCAAACATGCAAAGTATGTTCATTAAACTGAAATCTCTTGGTCATATCAACTCTAAAGCTCTGAGAAGATCAAAAACCTAATGCTATTTAAAAACCAATGCAGCTTAGGGGCGCCTGGGTGGCGCAGTCGGTTAAGCGTCCGACTTCAGCCAGGTCACGATCTCGCGGTCCGTGAGTTCGAGCCCCGCGTCGGGCTCTGGGCTGATGGCTTGGAGCCTGGAGCCTGTTTCCGGTTCTGTGTCTCCCTCTCTCTCTGCCCCTCCCCCGTTCATGCTCTGTCTCTCTCTGTCCCAAAAATAAATAAACGTTGAAAAAAAAAAATTAAAAAAAAAAAAAAAAAACCAATACAGCTTAAACTTCCAAAGACCTTCATCTTTCTCAGCCTAAAGTTTTACTCCTAACCCTGAGGGTGTTGGGATTTATACTTCAAAAACACAACGAACTCTTACCCTATGAAAGAAAAAATTTCTTTTTTAAGATTTTATTTTTAAGTAATCTCTATACCCAACATGGGGCTCGAACTCACAACCCTGAGGTCAACAGTGGCACACTCCGATTGAGCCAACCAGGCACCCCTTCTCACCCTACGAAATTCGAACTGAAAGACTAAAACTTGGCTTGACCTCTCTATGACAGATAACACTTTGGTATATTCACTTGTTAGAAATTACCAGAAAACTAACGCTTATGCTCTCAGTTATACATCCAACAGAGACAAGCTACTGTTGCAAAAGAGCGTCACCAAATACACTTCTACTTAAACACACGGCCAAGAGACTAAAGATGTGTTTGTTTGTTTTAATGTTTATTATTTTTGAGAAAGAGAGAGAGAGGATCTGAAGCAGACTCTGTCCTGAGAGCAGAAAGCCTGATGCGGGGCTTCAACTCACAAACCACGAGATCATGACCTGAACCAAAGTCGGACACTTAACTGACTGAGCCACCCAGGTGCCCCAAAACTAAAGATATGTTAATCTTTTTTGCCTTTTTTCTCCACTGCTAACCTTTTGACAATTAAGTATTATCTAAATTTCAAAAAAATCTTGATAGCTCACTGTTGGAAGGTCATCAAAAGGATAAGACTGCCAGTTAACCCTTGAGCTGGACACAGGCAACAGGAGGCTCCTTACCCTCTCCCCTGTCCTTGCAACGTACATTCTGCCCACCATTCCCACTTTGGGGGCCGTTTCCAGAATGCAACCTTGTGAGTGATGTGTTAAGACCATCTGGTCTGTATATGTGACACTATCACGTTAAGACCTCTATCTATACTTTTATGATTCAGGTGGGCGGGTGCGGAGATAACAGTAGTCTTATAGCCTCCCAAGAGAAGTCTTGTATATGAGTCCCTTTGCTTATTAAACCTGCCACATACCAACCTGGAATCATCTGCCTCTTTCCTTGGTCTTTCCCTGTCCTCCATGTACAGAGACTGGTTTCAGATTTCACCCTCAGAACTCCCAAGGTTGTTGTGAACCAATACATCTAACATGGCAGGTAGTCAATAAATATTTGTGGAATGAATGGAAAAAAAAAGTCTAACTTGGCAATTTATCAGAAGGGATTTAAGACATTAGATTTCATTACTCTGTACTTAAGAATTCCTACCCCAATTATAAATTCAGAAACATTACTGTATAATCTGTCATTTACCTCTAATGTGGTCCATACAGCAAATTAAATACACATTTTAGCCCCAACCTCATATTAATTTCCTTAGCTAAGAATTAATTAACCCTAAATAAATACCATAATAAAGTCAAGACTATAATAAAAACGTGCAATGAATAACATCTTATTGTACCTGGACAAATACTCTGAAAAATAAATCAATTAAGAGAAAAGCGAGGGCACCTGGTTGGCTCAGTTGGTTGAGCGCCCAACTTTGGCTCAGGTCATGATCTCACAGTTTGTGGGTTTGAGACCCACATCAGGCTCTGTGCTGACAGCTCAGAGCCTGGAGCCTGCTTTGGATTCTCTGTCTCTCTGCCCCTCCCCCACTCGTGCTCGGTCTGTCTCTCAAAAATAATGAAAGAAAGAAAGAAAGAAAGAAAGAAAGAAAGAAAGAAAGAAAGAAAGAAAGAAAGAGAAAGAAAGAAGAAAGAAAGAAAAAGAAAGAAAGAAAGAAAGAAAGAAAGAAAGAAAGAAAGAAAGAAAGAAAGGAAGGAAGGAAGGAAGGAAAAAGCCACTTGTGGGGCGCCTGGGTGATTCAGTCGGTTCAGCGTCCAACTCTTGATTTTAGCTCAGGTCATGATCCCAGGATTAAGCGATCGAGTCCTGCATCCAGCCCCATGCTAAGCATGGAGCCTGCTTGGGATTCATTCTTTCTCTCTCTCTCCCCACTCCTTCCCCGTCTCACGTGCTCTCAGAAAATAAATAATAGAAAAAGAAAAGAAGCCACATGAGGAAAAAAGAAAAAAGGTATTTGATTTTAAAAGTTCACTATACTGGGGGACACCTGGATGGCTCAGTTGGTTAAACATCTGACTCTTGGTATCAGCTCAGGTCATGACCTTGTGGTTGTAAGATCAAGCCCCGCATGGGCTCCACACTAAGTGTGGAGTCTGCTTGGGATTCTCTCTCTCCACCTGCCCCACTCACACATGCAAGAGTGTACATGCTCTCTTAAAATAAATATTAAAAAGAAAACGTTCACTAAACTGGGGTGCCTGGGTAGCTCAGTCCATTAAGCGTCATTTTGGCTCAGGTCATGATCTCATGACTCATGGGTTTGAGCCCCATGTCAGGCTTAGTGCTGAAAGTGCAGAGTCTGCTTGAATTCTCTCTCTCTCCACCCCCCCGCTCTCTCAAACTTAAAAAAAAATTCAGAGCTGCTTCTTTATAAAACATAGACTCTTGTGTTTCTTATAATATCTTTCATTGTCCTCATATTTTCTGCCCAAAGCCACTACCTAATATCCAGGTGCCTTAATGTCGCTAGACATTAAGAGACAACGTCTCATGAAAAAGAGACAAACTCTTGAGATTAAATCCATTCCTTTATATGCTTGTTTTAATCAGAGAAACGAAAGCTGACGGGTAACTGGGTGGCTCAGTCGGTTAAGCGTCCAACTCCTGATTTCGGCTCAGGTGAGGATCTCTCAGTTGTGACACAGAGCCCCAAGTGAGCTGGAGCACTGAGCATGAAGCCTGCTCTCCCTTTCTCTCTGTCCCTCCCCCTCTTTCACACACTCATGCTCTTTCTTTCAAAATAAATAAATTTAAGACATTGAAAAAAAAAACAAAGCTGAGAGATTCTGAGGAAAAGGGTATATAGACTGGCTTACTATGGAGATGGTGAAAAAGGATCCTGCAAACATTATGGAAAAACTATCATGCTTCTAGAAAACCCATTAACAACTGACACTAATGCTGGCTGGCTTAGTTAATGAGAAAATACATGCAATCAGAATTCACTGTTCCATATCATCTGTGGTTTTTGTCTTTCTCCTTGTTCCTTTTTCTTATTTAGATCTTTTTCTTTTTTTGGTTGGAAGTCAATCTTAAAAACTGGTCTTGTGTGGGGTGCCTGGGTGGCTCAGTTGGTTGAGTGTCCGACTTTGGCTCAGGTCACGATCTCAGTCCGTGAGTTCGAGCCCCGCATCGGGCTCTGTGCTGACAGCTCAGAGTCTGGAGCCTGTTTCGGATTCTATGTCTCTCTCTCTCTCTGCCCCTCCTATGCTTGTGCTCTCTCTCTCTCTCTCAAAAATAAAAATAAACATTAAAAATGGAAAAAAAAACTTTTTTAATTGGTCTTGTGATACAAGCAAAACAGTGTCTCTGGATTATTCTTTGACATTATGAAGTCAAACTCAATGTCAAAGACCTCTGAGGATCCTACAGTTAACCCGACCTCTGTCAAGTGGAATTTTAACTAAATCTAATTTTAGGTGTTTTTTGGGCTAGGTATACAAAATAAAATTTCATGTTTAAAAAAATATGCATCAAGGGTAATCTCCAAAAGGATAGGATGTAACTCCCAAGCCAGTAGAGAAACTGAGAAGAAAAAAGACAATCTAGAAATGGGTTAAAAAGTAGGAAAAAAGTGAGAAATAAAAGAATGAATTTAATCTCAAAATAATTATTCTGAGTGAAAGAAGCCAAATCCCTCCCAATCAAGTAACATACTGTGATTCCATTTATGTAAAACTCTAGAAAACGCGAACTTTTCTAGGGATAGAAAGCAAATCAGTGGTTGCCCAGGGAAAGGGAGGGGGGCTGGTTGCCAGAAAGATGACGGCATGATTGGGGTTTTGGAATGTTCAGCCCCACCATGACCACTAAGATGGGAAGAAGGGCTGGAGAGACTGACATCAATGACTTAATCCATCATGCTAAGGTAATGAAACTTCCCCCCAAATCCCTAAATGATGAAGTCTAGAAAGCTCCCTGGTTGGTGAATGTATCAAGGTACCAGGAACGAGGGGCACCCAGAGGGAACGGGAGCTCTGTGCCTGCTCTCCCATACTCTGCCCTACGCATCTCTTCCAACCGGCTGTTCCTGAGTTGTCCCCTCTAAAATAAATGGGCAATAGCAGGTAAAGTGCTTTCCCAAGTTCTTTGGACTGTTCTAGCAAATTCTCAACTGAGGAGGGGGTTGTGGAAACTCTGAATTTACAGCTGGTTGGTCAGAAGTCCAGGAGCCAAACTTGGACTTGTCACTGGTGTCTGAGATGGGGGCAGTCTTGTGAGGTCTGCAGTTAACTCTGGGTAGTTTCAGAACTGAACTGCATGTTGAACACCACGCTGGTGTCCGGACAGTTGGACAAAGTGGAAGGTGTGAAGAAAAAAAAAAACCCCACACGTATGGTGTCAGAAGTGTTGTGCGTAAACGCGTATCAGACACACATGCTCACTGGACTTGATCGGTCAAGGGGAGCACAGAATAAAAAATGCTTCCCAGGGGCGCCTGGGTGGCGCAGTCGGTTAAGCCTCCGACTTCAGCCAGGTCACGATCTCGCGGTCCGTGAGTTCGAGCCCCGCGTCAGGCTGTGGGCTGATGGCTCAGAGCCTGGAGCCTGCTTTCGATTCTGTGTCTCCCTCTCTCTCTGCCCCTCCCCCGTTCATGCTCTGTCTCTCTCTGTCCCAAAAATAAATAAACGTTGAAAAAAAAAAAAAAAAAATGCTTCCCAGACTAGCCTGTGCCTGGTCCTCTATAGTGTCAGGGAACTCACTACCTCCTAAAGCAACACAACCCTAACTTCTGAGAGCAGAGCAAATCCTAAGAACAGCAACAGTTCCTATAGGAAAGCAACACTGTTACCAGTGAGCTCCACACTGGACCCCTGCCAGGTGCACAGGGGCAGCTCTTCACCTTGACCTCAGAGGAAGAAACAGAAGCCTATGGAGGTTCAGTGACGTAGCAAAGTTGACAGCTACCACAGGACTAAGGGCTGGAACCAGAATCCAAACCAGACTCCTTCCCCATTCCAAGACGGTCCCGGCCAAGTTCAGGAAGACTTGCTGCGGTCTCTGTTTTACACACTACGACGTTCTCAGGGAGAGGGTCAGAGTGGCAGTGCCGTGTGCTGGCCCCGGGCTCAGCCACTTCCCTACATCATCGTTCTTAGCTACCCTTGGAGGCAGGGTCAAGTAAGCCTCATTTTAGATGAGAGAACCTGGAAAGGTTAAGGAGCTTGTCCAGTATCGCAGGCATGGCTAGTTGGTGCCAGAAAGAGATTCACACTCAGTCCACACGCGGGGAGTCATGTCCCGGTTAAATATTTGCCTCCGGGGCTTTCAAATCCCATCCTCAAACTCGTGAGACACATCAGCTTTGTGCCCTTAGCCACCCAACATACTTGATCCCGAGGTCCCCCCGCTGGCCTGAACAACCCGCAAGGATTCTGTGGAAAAAGCAACAGCCTTCAAGATGACGCCAGGCTTTCCCACCCTGCCCACTGTCGCCTGAAGCACCACTACTTTTCTTACTTTTTAAGGAATCTTGAGGCCAGCACGGTCTGTTTTCCTTCTTCCTCTTCTGAGTCTGAATCAGAAGATGTGGAACCCGTGTCCCAATCTTCATCATCCTCTGAATCTTCCGAGTCCTCATCTTCATCCTTAGAGAAACAAGAGAATCGGCAGGAAGAAGATGAGGAGGCCGACTGGCCGACCCGCTCTGCCAGCTGACACACGTTCCAGAGTCTCTCAGGAGCAGAACACGAGTGGTCATTTGTGAATCGGCAATTTAGGAGCTGGACTGGACCACCAAGGCCCAGAGCGAAGGGCTGGCTTGCTCCAGGGACACACAGCTCCCCAGGGGCAGAGCTGGGCCCCGAATCTATTCTGTTCTCTCTGTCCCAGGTCGCTCAGTGCTCTAATCCAAGGGGAAGCCTGTTCCCAAACCGGACTCTACTAACCCCACCCCTCCCAGCCCTAGGGTTCTGGGAGTCTTCTCCCCAAAAACCCAAGAACGGTCCACAGGAGGCAAATCACCCTTCGTAGTCTCACCCTGGCTCTTACCTCCATTTTTTTGAGGAACTTGCGACTGTCTCCAGAAGGGGCTTCTGGTTTCTTCTTCAGGAAAGCTGCAGCGCTGACTCCATCCTCATCCTCATCCTCATCCGAAGAGGCTGGTGGCAGAGGAGCGAGGAGAGAGCCGGATGGTCAAGAGCAAAGCTGAGGGCAGCGAAGAAGCCAGGCCGAGGGAAGCCCTAGCTCTGGGCCTCTAACCGCCTGCAGTAAGGGGGTCCCCTCTCACCTTCTGAATCCTCCTCATTCTTCTCAGCATCTTCATCTGCAGACTGTTCAGGGTT
The DNA here is from genome assembly GCF_022079265.1 of Lynx rufus. Taxonomy (NCBI): domain Eukaryota; kingdom Metazoa; phylum Chordata; class Mammalia; order Carnivora; family Felidae; genus Lynx; species Lynx rufus. Next base: position 2,271,826 of record NW_025814838.1, on the reverse strand, counting down.
CTTGACAAAGGGAAACGAGAGGATAATTCACGAGGCCTGCCAAGCACCACCCCAGCCTACCCCCTCACCCCAGAGAGTCGTGACCTGATTCCTTCTCTAGTCACACCTTCCGTTTGCAAACGCTTTTGTCTCACTCGTGGAGTCACCGTCCCCACAGGGCAGAAGGTCTGCCTCCAGCATCCCTACCTGCTTATAATTTGTAATATGGGACTCAAAATCTCGGTTGTATTTTCGGATCTTCTGACGCAGGGTGCTCAGGGCCTTGGCGTTGTTCTTGTTCATCTTCTTCTTCCCTTCCTTATCTTCCCACAGCTAAAGGAAAGAAGAGGGCAGAAAGGGGGAAGACGGGGCTGTGACTAAGCGGTATCTTCTTAAACTCCAGGCTTCAGCACACCACTATGAGTTTTACTATCTGTACACCGTCTGTACTGCTTACCAACCATATTTGTTATTTTTTTAAAACAGATTCTTTGCGTATTACCACCAAAAGAAGAGAAGCCACAAATAAACAACATAAAAACAAATACGATTAAGATGCTTGGCCGTAAAAAGTCCCTCTCCTCGCTTCATCCCCCCGTTTCTTATGTTCTAGGAAGTACCGTACACACAGCAAACAACCAAGAGGCGACAGGATCCCTGGAAGTGGGTTAGGAGCAGGTCCTAGGACCACGATACCCTCTGGATCCACCCTTACCCACAGGAATCACACCTCATTAAGATAGTCCTCCAGGTCAGCCAGGATGCGGATGTAGAACCGGGGGACACCTTCCTTGTCCACGATGCTCTTAGCCTTCCCATATGCTTTCCCCAGGAGCTCAAACTCTTCCAGGCACTTGGTAACATCCCGGATCTTCATGGCATTACGGATGGTTCGGATGAGGTTGGTCAGCTCCTCAAACCTAGATCGGGAGCCCAAAATCACACTGGACATGCCCACCAACACCAGAAAAGCCACCACTGCTGCAGAGACTCCCCAGCACCCGGCCTCCCCCTGGCCTCACCTTTTGTCCTTGGCACTTCGGACAACTCTCTTGGTATCTTCTTCATCCTCGCTGAGCAACAATGGCCTGTTTGAAACAACAGAGATCACTAACTTCCCTTCCTGGCTCCAGTCTTTTCAAGTGATCTCCAGTTCCCTTCTCAGACGGGACAGAAAAAATGGAATTATTCAAGCCATCATACCACACTCATCCTTGACTCTTCCTCTTCAAAACTTGATCATATATAACTCCGTTATTGAAGCCTACTTCAAGAATGCCCTTTTGTCACTGTTGCACCTACAAAAATGACCATCCCCATCCTCTCAAAAATAAAGGTGCTTATTCACAGGGTCAGAAAACTTATTACATGAAGACACAACTAACTAAGCACACACACACACACACAAAGGTACCACAACTAGAATGAAAGGAAATGGCTTTAAGAAGGTGGTATTTGAATTAGATCACAGAAAGCAATGTTTCCCAGAGTGTGAGAGGCCAACGGCGAGGTTAAACATTTAACATCTCCATTACCAGCGCTTTTCTTTAATAAGACCACGGACAGCATTCAGCTGGCAACACACTTCCATTCTTTTCCTTCCATTTTATTAACCTTTCCAATTATTTTCTATGTTAGAAGTCATATTGGTTTTCCGATTGCGGCAATAATATAAAATCACATGCAGGTAGGTACACATGGGTACGTGTATGTGTTTTCAAACTGCACAGGGATATAAAAATCGTGAAGGTGACACGTGTGGGAAGGAAGTTGGAGAAACAACGTTCCACTGTTGCAAAAGACGCAAAGAATTTTAATTCGCAGAGATAGGGAAAGGGTATTTAAGAGAACACCCCCCCCCCGAAAAAAAAGGAAAATAATAGATCTTTAAATAGATGTTTATGAACCAGCCCACAACGCCAGGTGGCTGGGCTTCAGAGCCACATCAAGCAGCTCTGAAATACCAAACGAGCATTCTGGATTTCTTTTTGCGAACAGGGTTTTTTAGCGGTCAGAATAACTACGACTTTTGTTGGAGTCCCATGCCGAGCAGAGGAGAGGTGGTACAGAAGCTGTGGACATATAAGCCAGTTAGGAAGCTGATGCAACAGACCCAGCCAGTGGGAAACCTCTGACTCTGTCTTTTGTACCCGGCGGGTGGTACACAATTCACAGCACCCCGAAGCATGAAGGCTGTCCCGCCAACACTACTGCTCTGGTTCCTCGAACTCTCGAGAACTCGCTCTCGCTCCCACCTCCCCTCCCCACCTCTCCCACATACCCGGCCGTGCGGAGCCTGCCGAACACCGCACGCCCCGACTGGTCACCCCCGCGCAGTCCCCCCACTCACTGTTTGCCGTAGTTGCCCCCGACGGGTTTGGTGACGAGCTCCTCCCCTGACAGGGAGGACTCGGACTCGCTGTCCGAACCGGTGGTGAAAAACCGCGACATGGCGACGGGCTGAGAGGCTGCGGCGGGCGCAGCGGAACCTGTGGGAAAAGCCGGAGTCACAGGCCACAAAAAAGGACTGGGGTCGTCACCTCTCGACCCCCACCTCTCACTGTCCCCGCAAGTACCCCGACCCGCGACCCCTCCTCAAAGAACAAGGCCCAAGAAAAACACACCGTCGCAACTCGGGAGTCACACTGCGTAGTCGGCACAGCGGAAACGGAAAGAGAGGGAAGGCGGGACGCTACGTCACTTCCCGGAGATGCTGCTGAACTACACCGGCGACTACAATTCCCAGTGGTCTTCGCGCCACTCAGGGGCGGAGACCGGCCTGACGTCACCTTGGCAGGCAAGGCGGTTCCTCAAGAGTCTCACAGCATACTGCGCGATGTCGTCACGTTTTGTTACTCAGATACATCCTCACCCACCTCCTGCGGAATCATAATTTCAGGGCCGGGAGTTTACTTTTTTAAAGTGCCCACGTAATACTGATGAGCTGCTAGGTTTTGGAGCTAGGCTTAGAGCAAACTTCGAATTAGACTTTGGATTCAAATCCTAGCTCCACCGTTTTGTGTGAATTTAGGCAAATTTCCTGATCTCTCTGTGTTTCATTCTCCCCAAACTGTAAAATGACAATGATAGCACCTACCTCATGGGGTTGCATGAGAGTTAAATGGCTTCGTATATGTGAAGCATTTAGGGCAGTGCCTTGTACAAAATAAGCATGTAATAATTAGCTAGTATTCACTCATTATAACACAAATACGTATTTATCAAGCATTTATCACGAGCCAGCAGTGTTCTAGGCACTGGATACAGCAGTGAACAAGACGGAAATGGTCCCTAACTTCCCAAGGAACTCAGTCTAGTGGAGTGGCATAAATTAACAAGTAAACATAATTTCAGATAGTAATAAGCACCATAAAGATATTAAAGTAGCTGGTTAGGTGGGAAAGTTGTTTTGGATAGGAAGGTGAGGGCCTCTTTGAAGAGGTGACGTTTGAGTTGAGATCCAAATGACAAAAAGAAGGAAGCCATGCAGAAGGTCTTTCAGGGAAAGAGCGTTTCTAACTCTTCTTCTAGGAAAGAGAAACAGCAAGTGCAAACGTCCTGAGGCCAGGTTCTGGGAGTAAAGAGAATGCCAGTGTGCTATCAGGCATTAATAGTTTAGATATGGACCATACCAGATCATTCAGGTCCTTCTAGTCCTGTGGATTTAAATCCGGGTGGATTGAAGAAACCATCATCAGGGGTTTTACCACCACAGGGACTGTCTTACATTTTTAAAGGTAGTTTCATTCATTCAGTATTTGCTGCATGTCTGGGCCCCTGTTTAGTATTGAAAGCACAGTGCTCCTCTGAAAAAAGTGGGAATTAGCAGCAGACTGAAGGGCAAGAAGGAGGCCACTTTGGGTAGGGAAAAGAGTATGAAAATCCCAGAAACAGGAAAGCTCGGGCACATTTAGCGACTGGTATACTGAGATTAGAATGTGGCAGGGCCTCTCTGCACATCTTGGCCAGTCATCTCTGTTCTTCCCATCTCCCTCTCTCTGTCTGTCTCTCTCTCTCTTCCTCTCTCCCCACAGGTCCATTTGATTCCGACATCAACTTCATCACCTCCGAGAACAGAAAAAGAGTGCATTGAAATTGCCAAGGGAGCCCAAGGTAAAGGGTGAAGGAGGTTGGGTGAGATAAAGATCAATGTCAGTGAGGATGAGGAAATGCAAATTAACACTAAAGGAAAGCTACTGATTTTAGCGTGGCTTCCTGTTACTCCCCAGACCCTGATAATTTGCAAAAAAATCATCTCATACTCAATTTTTTTTTAAACCAATCTTTTACTAAGTGATTATGAAAAATTTCAATTTAACAGGAAAGGGTTTTTTTAGTAAACTTTTTTTTGGAGTGTAACATAGGTTCAGATGAGTGACAGATACAGCTTGATGAATTTTCGTAAAGTGAGCAGACTTATAGAACCAGCACTCACATCAAAACCAGAACATGACCAGAGCCCCCCCACCCCACCTCTAAAGTCTGTTCTTCCATTCGCCTCCAGTTACTACCCAGCAGGGTAGTAGATTTTATTAAATTTTATTAATAAAATTTATTTTTTTATTTTTTATTTTTAAATTAAAAAAATTTTTTAAATGTTTTTGTTTATTTTTGAGACAGAGAAAGACAGAGCATGAGCAGGGGAGGGGCAGAGAGAGAGGGAGACACAGAATCTAAAGCAGGCTCCAGGCTCTGAGCTGTCAGCGCAGAGCCCAACGCGGGGCTTGAACCCACGGACTGCAAGATCATGACCTGAACCGAAGTCGGACGCTTAACCCACTGAGCCACCCAGGCGCCCCAATAAAATTTATTTTATTAATTTATTTTATTGAATTTATTTATTCACCATTTATTTTATTATTTATTATTAATAAATTACTAATATGATCCATTATTTATTAATCATTTATTTTATGAAATTTTATTTTTTATTATAAAATATTTCCAACATAGAGACAAGAATAAAGAGTACTCTAGTGAACATCTATGGACCCACAACCCATCCAGGGTTGTCACAACTTAATATGCCACATTGGATGCAGCTTTTGTTATTTTTTTTTTTAAATAAAAACACACTCAGGAACTCCTAGGTAAATAGAGGTCTTAATGAATAAGATTCACATCCACAAATATCTTTAAGGTGCTTAGTGTGTGTCAAACCCTTTCACATGGACGGTCTTTCTCTTAATAATATGTGTGCATGATTACAGAATGTAATTACATTAATTAATTCACACAACGTAAATGATACAGGGGCGCCTGGGTGGCTCGGTCGGTTAAGCATCCGACTCTGATCTCAGCCCAGGTCTTGATCTCACGGTTGGTTGTGAGTTCAAGCCCCATGTTGGACTCGGTGCTGAGCGTGAAGGCTACTTTAAAACAAATGTAGGGGCGCCTGGGTGGCGCAGTCGGTTAAGCGTCCGACTTCAGCCAGGTCACGATCTCGCGGTCCGTGAGTTCGAGCCCCGCGTCAGGCTCTGGGCTGATGGCTCGGAGCCTGGAGCCTGTTTCTGATTCTGTGTCTCCCTCTCTCTCTGCCCCTCCCCTGTTCATGCTCTGTCTCTCTCTGTCCCAAAAATAAATAAAAAAAAATGTTGAAAAAAAAAAATAAAACAAATGTAAATGACACAGCAGACTATAGAGGAAAAAGAAATCTCTTTCCCACCACTGACGCTCAGCTTCTCTCCCCAGAGGCAAACACAATTATCAGTTTACAGTGTTCCTCGTCCACATTTTCTTTCTCTGTCTGTATATAGCTAAGATACCTGAAAGAATGCAGATAGATATATGTGTGTATGGGTATGTATATGGGTTATATCAGTAAGGATGTGTAGATAGCAAGATTTCTGATAGATCTTATCCATATAATCCTTATAATATGCATACACACATATATCTGTATCTTTTTATGTACGAATATTTATACAGAGAGGTATATCAGTAGAGAGATGGAAGAGATATATCCCCTCCTTTTTTCTTACACAAATCATTAGCACATTTTTGTGCTTTTCTGTATCTTATTTCATTATTCATATATTTTGCAGCTCTTTGTAAAATTTTTTCCATGTTACTGAAGAGTGTGATGCTAAGTGAAATGAGCCATACAGAGAAAGACAGATACCATATGTGTTCGCTCTTATGTGGATCCTGAGAAACTTAACAGGAACCCGTGGGGGAGGGGAAGGGAAAAAAAAAAAAAGAGGTTAGAGTGGGAGAGAGCCAAAGCATAAGAGACTCTTAAAAACTGAGAACAGGGGCGCCTGGGTGGCGCAGTCGGTTAAGCGTCCGACTTCAGCCAGGTCACGATCTCGCGGTCCGGGAGTTCGAGCCCCGCGTCGGGCTCTGGGCTGATGGCTCGGAGCCTGGAGCCTGTTTCCGATTCTGTGTCTCCCTCTCTCTCTGCCCCTCCCCCGTTCATGCTCTGTCTCTCTCTGTCCCAAAAATAAATAAACGTTGAAAAAAAAAATAAAAATAAAAACTGAGAACAAACTGAGGGTTGATGGGGGGTGGGAGGGGGGGAGGGTAGGTGATGGGCATTGAAGAGGGCATCATTTGGGATGAGCACTGGGTGTTGTATGGAAACCAATTTGACAATAAATTTCATATATTAAAAAAAATTAAAAAATAAAATAAATAAATAAATAAAATTTTTTCCACGTTTATTTATTTTTGAGAGAGAGAGAGACAGAGAGCGAGTAGGGGAGGGGCAGAGAGAGAGGGAGACACAGAATCTGAAGTAGGCTCCAGGCTCTGAGCTGTCAGCACGGAGCCCGACGCGGGGCTTGAACTCACAGACTGTGAGATCATGACCTGAGCCGAAGTCGGACACCCAACCAACTGAACCACCCAGATGCCCCCACAACAACCCTTTAGAGAAGCAGATGGTGACGCCTAGGCAGGAGGTCAAGTGACTTGCCCAAGATCACGGCTAGCCTGTATTCCAACCCAAATATTCCTTCACGGCCTTCAGAACTGTTGAGAGCTTTTCTGTTTTAGAGCAAGATCCTAACAATTTGTGAGTTAAAAAAAAAAAACAAAACAAAACTTGGTCTTCTCAACAGGATGGATGGGAATGAGGTCAGCAGAGTAAAGAAAAGCTGAGAATTTCTTCCTTTAAGGGCACAGCGAGGCCTCGTAACTGGAGCCAAGCGTAACATGGGCGTTTTTAATAGGTGAATTTTGTCAATGCCTAGATTTTGATGGGCTCCTTGATGGTGGCAGAGCAGGAAGCACACCCTGGCAGAAGCACACCCTGGCACACCCTGGTGCGTACAGTTCATGTGGGCATCACACACCCCACCTCAGAGAGATTGCTTCTCTCTGAAGGCCTGTAATAATGCAACCGGCAAGCCGGAAGGTGTTAGTCATCACTGGCATTTGAACAGCAATTTCAAACGCACAGAGGCATTTGAAACTCGTGACAAACTTGTAGCTAGGCAGGAAAAGCAGTTACTACTAACCTCATTCTACAGATGAGAAAACCAAGACTCTGAAAATGCAGGTGATGGCTCAGCTAGTGACAGATCCTCTAATTCGGAGGCCACAGAAGACTCTTCTGGATACATTGTCTTACTTTGTAATGTTGAGCAAAGCGGGATACATTATTTTCTTTTTAATTTTATTTTTTCAAATTTACATCCAAGTTAGTTAGCATCTAGTGCAGCAATGATTTCAGGAGTAGATTCCTTAATGCCCCTTACCCATTTAGGCCATCCCCCCCGTCCCACAACCCCTCCAGGAACCCTCAGTTTGTTCTTCATATTTGTGAGTCTCTTCTTCTGTTTTGTCCTCCTCCCTGTTTTTATATGATTTTTGCTTCCCTTCCCTTATGTTCATCTGTTCTGTGTCTTAAAGTCCTCATATGAGTGAAGTCATATGGTATTTGTCTTTCTCTGACTAGCTAATTTCACTTAGCATAATACCCTTTAGTTCCATTCCACATAGTTGCAAATGGCAAGATTTCATTCTTTTGGATTGCCAAGCAATACTCCATTGTATATATATATACCACATCTTCTTCATCCATTCATCTATCAACAGACATTTGGGCTCTTTCCATACTTGGGCTATTATTGATAGTGCTGCTATAAACATGGGGGTGCATGTGTCCCTTTGAAACAGCACACCTGTATCCCTTGGATAAATGCCTAGTAGTGCAATTGCTGAGTGGTGGGGTAGTTCTATTTAATTTTTTGAGGAGCCTCCATACTGTTTTCCAGAGTGGCTGCACCACTTTGCATTCCCACCAGCAATGCAAAAGAGATCCTCTGTCTCCGCGTCCTCGCCAACATCTGTTGTTGCCTGAGTTGTTAGTGTTAGCCATTATGACAGATGTGAGGTGGTATCTCATTATGGTTTTCATTTGTATTTCCCTGATGATGAGTGATGGTGAGCATTTTTTTATGTGTCGGTTGGTCATCTGGATGTCTTCTCTGGAGAAGTGTCTATTCATGTCTTTTGCCCATTTCTTCACCGGATTATTTGCTTTTGGGTGTTGAGTTTGATAAGTTCTTTATAGATTTTGGATACTAACCCTTTTTCTGATACGTCATTTGCAAATGTCGTCTCCCATTCTGTTAGTTGCCTTTTAGTTTTGCTGATTGTTTCCTTCGCTGTACAGAAGCTTTTTATTTTGATGAGGTCCCAGTAGTTCATTTTTGCTTTTGTTTCCTTTGCCTCCGGAGACGTGTTGAGTGAGAAGTTGCTGCAGCCAAGATCAAAGAGGTTTTTGCCTGCTTTCTCCTCGAGGATTTGGATGGCTTCCTGTCTTACATTTAGGTCTTCCATCTGTTTTGAGTTTATTTTTGTGTCTGGTGTAAGAAAGGGGTCCAGGTTCATTCTTCCGCATGTCGCCGTCCAGTTTTCCCAGCACCACTTGCTGAAGAGACTGTCTTTATTCCATTGGATGTTCTTTCCTGCTTTGTCAAACATTAGTTGGCCATACATTTGTGGGTCCATTTCTGGGCTCTCTATACTGTTCGATTGAACTGAGTGTCCGTTCTTGTGCCAGTACCATACTGTCCTGATGATTACAGCTTTGTAGTACAGCTTGAAGGCCGGGATTGTGATGCCTCCTGCTTTGGTTTTCTTTTCCAAGATTGCTTTGGCTATTCAGGGTCTTTTCTAGTCCCTTACAAATTTTAGGATTGTTTGTTCTGGATCTGTGAAGAATGCTGGTGATATTCTGATAGCGATTGCATTGAATCTGTAGATTGCTTTGGGTAGTATTGACATTTTAACAATTTTTATTCTTCCTATCCAGGAGCTTGGAATCTTTTTCCATTTTTTTGTGTCTTCTTCAATTTCTTTCTATATCTTTTAGTGTATAGATTTTTCACCTCTTTTGTTAGATTTATTCCTAGGTATTTTATGGTGTTTGGCGCAATTGTAAATGGGATCGATTCCTTGATTTCTCTTTCTGTTGCTTCATTGTTGGTAAAGTGAGATACATTATAATTGTAAGAGGGGAGCAGACTGAGAGGAGACAGGACTGAGCATGGCGATGGGGGGGGAGGGTTGCCTTAAGACTGCTCTCTGGGACTGAATCCTAGGTACCACGCTCTCTCTCACTCCCTCCAGCCGTGGAGGCCTCAGTTCTGGTGGATCCGGTGCCCCATTTTTAAAACAAATATCTTAAAACAATTTTTTTTGGTAATGTTTTATTTATTTTTGAGAGAGAGAGATAGACACGGAGCACACATGGGGGAGGGTCAGAAAGAGAGGGAGGGAGACACAGAATCTGAAGCAGGCTCCAGGCTCTGAGCTGTCAGCACAGAACCCTACGTGGGCTTGAATCCACAGACAGTTAAGACCGTGACCTGGGCTGAAGTCAGACACTTAGCCGACTGAGCCATCCAGGCGCCCCTTAAAACAATTATCTTGAGACACTTTATGAAATTCATAGACACCATAACCTTCTGACACATACAATTTTTTTTTTTTACTTTGTGTGTGTTTTATTTTCCCAAATAGCTCCTGAACTCTTTGAAGACAGGAATAATATCTTTTTCAAAAAAAATTTTTTAACATTTATTTATTACTGAGAGACAGACAGAGAGAGACACAGAGCATGAGCATGGGAGAGGCAGAGACACAGAATCCGAAGCAGGCTCCAGGCTCTGAGCTGTCAGCACAGAACCTGACACGGGGCTTGAACTCACAAACCGTGAGATCATGACCTGAGCCAAAGTCAGATACTTAACTGACTGAGCCACCCAGGCACCCAGGGCTATAGTATCTTTAATACATTTTAGTACCTCTTTCAATGCATTTCTTTTTTCTTGTTTCTCATTTTTAAAAATATTTATTTACTTTTGAGAGAGAGAGAGCGCGTGCACAAGTCAGGGAGGGGCAGAGAGAGAGGGAGACATGGAACCCAAAGCAGGCTCTAGGCTCCAAGCTGTCAGCACAGAGCCCGATGCGGGGCCCGAACCCATGAACCATGAGATCATGATCTGAGCCAAAGTCGGATGCTTAGCCCACTGAGTCACCCAGGTGCTCCTCCCTCAATGCATTTCATGTGGTATGTGTTCAATAATGTCTCCTTCTCACGATTACTATTGAAAGGCAAGGCAACATACATACAAGTAAGTGCACCAACTTGTTAGTTTCACTTCTACCATCGTGTTAGTCTTTCCTGTCCTTGAGCCTCATATACATAGAATTATAATGTATGTCCTTTTTTGTGTCTGGCCTCTTTCAGAAGTGAGTGAATCTGTGAGATTCATCCATGTTGTTACATACTGGTCGTTGCTCTCCAATTGTGTAACTAGGCCATAATGTATTAATTCTCCTGTTGGTTTGGGTTGTTCCCACTCTGGGGCTATTATGAGCAAAGCTTTTATCAACATTTTTATACAACTCTTTTTGTGGACATTAATACGTACCTTCTTTGGTGAGATAGCCCATAGCTGAACCATAGAGTAAATATATATTCAGCTTGAGTAAATACTGCTATACTTGAACTGTATTTATAAAGGAGAAAAAGACAAATAAACTCTATTTGAAATATGTGCTTAAGGGGTACCTGGGTGGCTCAGTTGGCTCAGGTCATGATCTCTCGGTTCGTGGGTTTGAGGCCCGCGTCAGGCTCTGTGCTGACAGCTCAGAGCCTGGAGCCTGCTTCGGATTCTGTGTCTCCCTCTCTCTCATTCACACTCTGTCTCTCTCTTTCTCAAAATAAATAAACATTTAAAAAGTTTAAATATGTACTTAAGGGGTGCCCGGGTGGTTTGGTCAGTAAAGCGTCCAATCTCTGATTTTGGCTCAGGTCATGATCTTGTGGTTCATGGGTTCAAGCCCCAAAAGAGCTCTGTACTGACAGCTTGGAGCCTGCTTGGGATTCTCTGTCTCCCTCTTTCTCTGTCCCTCCCCCGCTCACACACCCCTTCTCTTTCTCTCTCTCATTCAAAAATAAATAAATAAACATTAAAAGAAAAGGAAGGAAGTACTTAAATATGCAAATGTTAAGGTGTGATTTCCCTAGAAGATATAAGGAAAGAGTCAGAGATTTACATCTACTTGCAATGACATAGTTTGATTTTATGAGAAGACAATTATAATATGAACAAACGTTGAACTTTTTTCTTTATATTTGATAATTTGAAAGAGGTATGTGTATATATACTCAGCCTTTTTTTTTCAATATATGAAATTTATTGTCAAATTGGTTTCCATACATATACTCAGGCTTTTGACATATATTTAGAATCACAGTGAACGAGGCAGCTACGGTGCAGCCTTATAGGTTTTACCATAAGGGATGCCTTCAGTGAGGGGATTTTCCAAATACAGTAAGCAGCTCTTGGGAGAGATCCAAAGAAAACAAAACACAGTCTTCCTGCAATGTAAATAATAGTTGAATTCCTGGAAAATTTGGTGCAGATTAACAGCAAGCAAGATATATCTTAAAAAAATTTTTTTAATGTTTATCTTTGACAGAGACAGAGAGAGACAGAGAGAGACAGAGAGAGAGCATGAGCGGGGGAGGGACGGTGAGAGAGGGAGACACAGAATCTGAAGCAGGCTCCAGGCTCCAAGCTGTCAGCACAGAGCCCAACGCAGGGCTTGAACTCATGGACAGTGAGATCGTGACCTGAGCCGAAGTCAGATGCTCAACTGACTGAGCCACCCAGGCGCCCCATCAAGCAAGATATATCTTGAGTTTACATGTAAAATGAAGTTAGATTTTTGGCACGTATTGTTAGACGTCTAGTAGGGACACTGACAGGCCACTTGGGTATAGGAAAATTATTCTTCATGCAGGACGATATTACACATAGCAGGATGGCTTGGCCCTCACCCTGTAAGGGCCTGCCTTCATTCACAGTGAGATTCAAAACCCCCACAAACTTCCAAAATGACGACAGGGGGCAGTATCACCCCAGTGAGAACCACTGTCCAAGCAAGACCTCTTTTGTCCAATATGGTCAACAACAGCCATCTGTGGCTTGTTGTATATTAACTGAAATTAGAAGTCCAGTTTCTCAGTCATACTAGCTACATTTCAAGTGCTTAAAAACACACGTAGCAAAAACTTCCCACAGAGAAAAGCCCAGATCCATATGGTTTCACTGGTTAATTCTTCAACTACTTAAAGAATTAATAGTAGTTCTTCACAAACTCTTCCAAAAAATAGAAAAAAGAATACTTCCCAACTCATTAAATGAAGTCAGCGTCACCCTGATACCAAAAACTAGAAAAAAAAATGACATAAGAAAATTACAGACTAATATCTCTTATAAATAGAGACACAAAATCCTCAACAAAACACTAGAAAATCTAATATACAAACTGTGACCGAGTGAGATTTATTAGGAATACGAAGTTGTGAGGGGGGTGCCTGGGTGGCTCAGTCAACTGGGCGAATGACTTCGGCTCAGATCTCGCAATGTGTGGGTTCGAGCCCCAGGACAGCTCTGTGCTGACAGCTTAGAGCCTGGAGCCTGTTTTAGATTCTGTGTCTACCTCTCTCTCTGCCCCTCCCCATCTCATGCTCTCTCTCAGAAATAAATAAACATTAAAATATTTTTTAAAAAGGAATACAAATTTGGGTTAACATATGAAAATGAATTAGTGTAGGTGCACCTGGGTGGCTCAGTCAGTTAAACATCTGACTCTTGATTTTGGCTCAGGTCACGATCTCACAATTCTTAGGTTCAAGCCCCTCATCGGGCTCTGCGCTGAAAGTATGGAGCCTGCCTGTGACTCTGTCTCTCTCTGCTCCTCCCCTACTCACTCTCTTTCTCTCTCTCAAAATAAATAAATACACATTAAAGAAAAAATGAATCCATGTAATACACCATATCAATAAAAGACAAAAACCACACGATCATCTCAATAGATGTGAAAAAAAGAGCATTTGACAAGATGCAAAACATCTTCATGATAGAAACACTTTACAAAGTAGGAACAGAAGGGAACTTCCTCAATATGATATATAGGACATCTACAAAAAATCCACAGCTAACATCATACTTAATGATGAAAGATTGAAAGCTTTCCCCCTAAAATCAGGAATAAGACAAGGAAGTCTACTCTTACCACTTCTCTTCCGCGTTGTACTAGAGGTTCTAGCCAGGGCAATTAGGCAAAGAATTACATAAAGGACAGATTAGATAGGTTTGCAGACCTCGTATATAGAAAATCCTAAGGAATTCACCAAAACCTGTTGGAAGTAATATTGAGTTCAGCAAGGTTGGAGGGTAAAAGAGCAAAAGACAAAAAGCAATTGTATTTTTATACGTTTGTAGAGACCAATCCCAAAAGGAAACTAGGAAAACAATTTCACTCATAAAAGCACCGAGAAAGAAGAAAATACTTAGAAATAAATTTAACAAAAGAAGTGCAAAATGTATACTTTGAAATTAGAAAGCGTTGTTGAAAGAAAATAAAGTTCTGAATAAGAGGAAATGCATCTCATGTTCATGGATCTAAACAGTTAATATTGTTAAGTTGGCAATACTCCCCAAACTGATCAACGGGTTCAGTGCAATCCCCATCAAAATCGCAAGTTGGTTTCTATGCAGAGATTCATAAAACGTTTTTGAAAAAGAAGAACAACGTTAGGGGATTCACACCTCCCTATTTCAAAAACTCTCTACAAAACCACAGTAATCAAGACAGTGTTGTAATAGCATAAGAATAAGCATGTAGATCGATAGGATTGAATTGAGAGTCCAGAAGTAAATCCCCAAATCTACAGTCAACTGATTTATAACAACTGATCTTCCGAAACAAATCAATAGGGAATCTTTTTTTTCTTTAAAAACATTTTTTTTAAATGATTACTTATTTTTGAGACAGGGAGAGATAGGGCGTGAGTGGGGGAGGAGCAAAGAGAGAAGGGAGACACAGAATCCGAAGCAGGCTCCAGGCTCTGAGCTGTCAGCACAGAGCCCGACATGGAGCTCGAACCCACAAACTGTGAGATCATGACCTGAACCTAAATCAGACGCTTGACTGACTGAGCCACCCATGTGCCCTGGGAATCTTTTCAATAAATGGCGTTGGGACACCTGGATATCCACATGCAAAAGGATGAAGTTGGGCCCCGTGTTAGGGGTCCCCAAGACCATCCTCAAGTTCAATGGTTCACTAGGAAGACTCATAGGACTCAGCATATAGTCATACTCACGGCTGAAAGGAAACAAGCCAAAAATCAGCGAAGGGAAAAGAAAGACACATGGAATGAAATCCAGGGCAACCAGATACAAGATTCCAAGAGTCTTGTCCTGGTGAAAACACATATTTAATTCCCCCAGCAATGAATTGTGACAACACCTATGAAATGTTGCCAACTAGGGAAATTCCAAACTTCTAGAAGGAAATCGGGTGTTCAGCAGAACCCATAGTGTTTGTACAAGCCTTTTAAGAAGTTTGTGCCCCTGGTAGCAATTAATGATGGGAATCCTCCTGAAACCTAAGTTCTCAAACTCCAACCACAGGCCAACCTTGCAAGCAGCCTTTTACAAGGTTAGTCGTTTGGGCCTGCTATGTTAACTCTTTTCTGGGCATATCCTTACCTCACATGACATGTAAATAAGAACTCAAAATGGACGAAAGACTTAAATGTAAGAGCCAAAACGATACAACTTTTAAAAAGAAATAGGGAGGGGCGCCTGGATCGCTCAGTCAGTTAAGCATCTGACTCTTAATTTGGCTCAGGTCATGATCTCACGGTTTGTGAGTTCAAGCCCCAAGTTGAACTCCACGCTGACAGTGCAGAGCCTGTTTGGGATTCTCTCTCTCTCTCTCTCTCTCTCTCCCTCTCCCTCTGACCCTCCACCGCCATCTTAAAAATAAATAAATAAATAAACTTAAAAAAAAAAGAAACACATGGATAATTCTTCTTGACTGTAGCTTTGGCAATGCTTTCTTAACTATTTCACCAAAAGTCCAAGCAGCCAAAGGAAAAATAGACAAATTTGGCTTCATCAAAATTCAAAACTGTTGTGCACCAAAGACATCATCAAAAAGGTAAAAAAAAGTAACACACGGAGGAGGAGAAAACATTTGAAAATCCTGCCTCTGATAAAGAATTTATATCTAAGATACATAAAGAACTTTTTAAAAAAATTTTTTAACGTTTATTTATTTTTTGAGACAGAGAGAGACAGAGCATGAACGGGGGAGGGTCAGAGAGAGGGAGACACAGAATTCGAAACAGGCTCCAGGCTCTGAGCCGTCAGCACAGGGCCCGACGCGGGGCTCGATCTCCCGGACCGCGAGATCGTGACCCGAGCCGAAGTCGGCCGCTTAACCGACTGAGCCACCCAGGCGCCCCAATACAGAAAGAACTTTTACAACTCAAACATTTTTTTAAATGGGCAAAGGACTTTTTTCTCCAAAGAACATATACAAATGACCAATAAGTACATTAAAAGACGCTCAAAATCCTTAGCCATCAGGGAAATGCACATCAAAACCTCAATGAGACACCATTTCACACCCCCTAGGAGGCTATAATAAAACAAAGAACAAAAAAACAAACAAAACAGGAAAAGAGTAAATATTGGTGAGGATGTGGAGAATCAGAACCCTCACGCGTTACTGGTGGAACGTAAAATGGTATAGTCACTTTGGGTAACAGGCTGGCAGTTCCGTCATGAATTAAACAGAGTTACCAAACGACCTACAGTGTTATAGTCCCTGTTACTCAAGAGAAATGAAAACATATGTGTGCTCAAAAACTTGACCCAGTAGGGCGCCTGGGTGGCTCAGTCGGTTGGGCGTCTGACCTCGGCTCAGGTCATGATCTCGCGGTCTGTGAGTTCGAGCCCCGCGTCGGGCTCTGTGTTGACAGCTCGGAGCCTGGAGCCTGCTTCCGATTCTGTGTCTCCCACTCTCTCTCTCATTCTTTCAAAAATAAACACACACACACACACACACACACACACACTTGACACAAATGCTTAGAGCAGCATTGTTCACAGTAGCAAAAAATTAAAATTAAAAAAAGGAAACGCGCTGGATTTCCATCAATGGACACGTGGATAAACAAAGCATTGTATGTCCACACAATGAAATAATATTATTCGGCCATAAAAAAGAATAAGATACTGATCCATGTTACAACATGGGTGACCCTTAAGAATATTATGCTAAGAGAAAGAAGCCAGTCACCGGGGCCACATGTTATATGATTGCATTCACACAAAATGCCCAGAATAGGGAAATCTATAGAGACAGGAAGTAGACTGGAAGTTTCTTAGGGCTGGTGGGGGTAGGGTGGGGATGGAAGGGTAGGGAGTGACAGCTACAGAGTACAGGATTCCTTTATGGGGTGATAAAGGTGTTCTAGAGTTGACTGTAATACTGGGCATACTTATCTTTGATTATACAGAAAACCGATTACAGTATACGGTTACATGAAGCAATGTATATCTCAGTAAAGTTGTTAGAAACGTTTAGATAATCCAGATTGGATACATTTCCACTCACTTAGCAAATGATCAAAAATGATTATACCCAGTGCTGAGGAGGGTGCTGTGAAGCACACACACTTTGCAGGTGCACTAAACTGGTGAAACAAAACACCTTTCAGAAAATTATGTGGTTACGTATCAGCACTCAAAGAACGCGCATCCTTCAAGTTTCACTTTTGAGAATCTACCCCAGAGAAATACTGTTATATACAGAAAAATCTAATGTAAAAGGGTTATTTTTAATAATAATAATAATAAATGGAGACAAGACAAATGGCCAGCATTAATAGAACGATTAAATGAGCTGTAAAGAGCCACGGTGATGGAATACTATGTACCTGTCAAAATGAAACATATTTTTCTATCTGAAAAGTTCCTGGCCTGAAGAACAAACTCATAAATTTGTTGAACCGAAAAGGAGGCTGAGGGAAGTTTTCTTAAAAAAAAAAATGTTTTAAAGGGGCACCTGGATGGCTCAGTGGGTTAAGCGTCTGACTTCAACTCAGGTCATGATCTCATGGTGAGTTCGAGCCCCGCATCAGGCTGTCTGCTGTTGGCACAAAGCCTCCCTTCAGATGCCCTGTTCCCCTCCCTCTGGGCCCCTCCCCTGCTCTCTCTCTCTCTGTCTCAAATAAACTTAAAAAAAAAAGTGTGGGGGCGCCTGGGTGGCGCAGTCGGTTAAGCGTCCGACTTCAGCCAGGTCACGATCTCGCGGTCCGTGAGTTCGAGCCCCGCGTCGGGCTTTGGGCTGACGGCTCAGAGCCTGGAGCCTGTTTCCGATTCTGTGTCTCCCTCTCTCTCTGCCCCTCGCCCGTTCATGCTCTGTCTCTCTCTGTCCCAAAAATGAATAAACGTTGAAAAAAAAAATTAAAAAAAAAAAAAAGTGTGGTCCCAAGAACAACACCATCAGCATTACCTACGTGTATGATAGAAATGCATATTCTTGGTCCCCACCCCACACTTCCTCAATCAGAGCCCTGGGGGTGGGCCCAGCAATCCGTATTTCACTAGCCCTTTGGAGCACACTAAAGTGTGAGAACCACTGGCACAATGCAGTGTAACAGGAGAGGCAGGATTCCAACTGTAGCAGGATCAAAGCTAACATGTACTGAGTGCTGACTCTGCCTTCCCATGAGGTCATGTCATTTCCACAACCATATTACGAGGGGTTGGAACTTCTGTTATTCCCATTGGACAAATCAGTAAACGGAAGTGCAGAGATGAAGGTAATTGCCCGAGATCGTGAGTTAGCGAATGGTGGAGCTGGGGCCCGCAGACCGGGCTTCTCTGCCTGCAAAGCCCACGCTATTAACCATCATGCCCACGTTTCGCTGAGCGTGGGCCCCAAACATCACATGTAGTGATGGGATGGTCTCAGAGCGTACTTGGATGTTCACTTTGAACTCCGAGAGTTATGTACCAGTAGGTCTTCCTCGACTGAGGACGGGGTTCTGTTGTGATGAACCCATTAAGTCGAAACTATTTTAATTTGAAAATGCATGTGAGGGGCGCCTGGGTGGCGCAGTCGATTGAGCGTCCGACTTCAGCCAGGTCACGATCTCGCGGTCCGGGAGTTCGAGCCCCGCCTCAGGCTCTGGGCTGATGACTCAGAGCCTGGAGCCTGTTTCAGATTCTGTGTCTCCCTCTCTCTCTGCGCCTCCCCCGTTCATGCTCTGTCTCTCTCTGTCCCAAAAATAAATAAACGTTGAAAAAAAAATTAAAAAAAAAAAAAAGAAAGAAAGAAAATGCATGTGATACACCCAACCTACTGAACATCATGGCTTAGCCAAGCCTACCTGAAATGTGTTCAGAACACTTATCCCAGCCTGCAGTGGGGCAAAGTCATCGAACGCAACATCTATTTTACAATAGAGTGTGGAATACCTCATGTGATTGATTGAATACCGTACTGAAAGTGACAAAATGGTTGTACGGGAACACAAGGGTTGTAGGTGAGTCTGTCGTTGACCCCGGCCATCGCGTGGCTGACTGGGAGCCGCGGATGGCCGCCACTGCCCCGCGTCACGAGAGGATAGCACCACGTATCGCCAGCCCGGGAAAAGATCAAAATTCCAAGTTCCAAGTAGAGCTTCTACTGACTGGCTCTCACGTTCACACCATTGTAAAGTCGGAAAATTGTAAGTGAAACCCTCATGAGTCAGGGACTGTCTGCGTTTATTTTAATGGGGTGTAGAAGAAAACATGTAACTAGCATTTCAAACTCATGATTCCAAGAGTAGCATTAAGCTTCCTTTTAAAAATTTATCTTGTCACTTAATTAAAAGAAATACTAAGGTGAATAAAAGCACTCGATGGGGACGCCTGGATGGCTCAGTCGGTTAAGCATCCGACTTCAGCTCAGGTCATGATCTCACGTGTGTGTGGGAGTTGGAGCCCACGCTGACAGTGCACAGCGTGCTTGGGATTCTCTCTCCCTCTCTTTGCCCCTCCCTTGCTTGCTATCTCTCTCTCTCAAAATAAATAAGCATTAAAAAAATTTTAATGAGGTGGGGGAGGGGCAGAGAGAGAGAGAGAGAGAGAGACAGCGAATCTGAAGCAGGCTACCTGCTGTCAACGCAGAGCCTGACGTGGGGCTTGAACCCACACACTGTGAGATCATGACCTGAGCCGAAGTCAGGTGTTCAACCTACTGAGCCACCCAGAAGCCCCTAAAATTTTTTAAAAAATATATGATTTATGCAGGGGCGCCTGGGTGGCTCAGTCAATGAAGCGTCCAACTTCGGCTCAGGTCATGATCTCAAGTCTCGTGAGTTCAAGCCCCCGTCCGGCTCTGTGCTGACAGCTCAGAGCCTGGAGTCTGATTTGGATTCTGTGTCTCCCTCTCTCTCTCTGACCCTCCCCCGTTCATGCTCTGTCTCTGTTTCAAAAATAAGTAAACATTAAAAAAGATATGATTTATGCATTTTAGTGTATAAAAATTATACCTAAAAAAAGGGCTGTACAAAAATACTAGATTCTAGCTAATGCGCATGCTGGAGCGTTTAATGTTTATTTATTTATTTTGAGTGAGAGAGAGAGAGAGAGAGCGAGCAGGGGAGGGGCAGAGAAAGAGGGAGAGAGAAGATCCCAAGCAGCCTCCACGCTGTCAGCATGGAGCCCGACATGGGGGCCGATCCCACAAACTGTGAGATTAGACCTGAGCCAAAATCAAGAGTTAGATGCTTAACTGACTGAGCCACCCAGGCGCACCTGCATGCTGATGTGTTTAGAGGGAAGTGTATTGGGGGCGCCTGGCTGGCTCAGTCCACAAAGCATGCAACTCTCGATCTCAGGGTTGTGGGTTCGAACGCCATGTCGGCTACAGAGATCACTTTAAAATAAAATCTTGGGGGGCGCCTGGGTGGCTCAGTCAGTTAAGCGGCCGACTTCAGCTCCGATCGTGATCTCGCGGTCCGTGAGTTCGAGCCCTGCGTCGGGCCCTGTGCTGACAGCTCAGAGCCTGGAGCCTGTTTCAGATTCTGTGTCTCCCTCTCTCTGACCCTCCCCCATTCATGCTCTGTCTCTCTCTGTCTGAAAAATAAATAAACGTTAAAAAAAAATTAAAATAAAATCTTGGGATGCCTGGATGGCTCAGTTGGTTAAATGTTCGACTCTTGATTTTGGCTCTGGTCATGATCTCCCGGTTCATGAGATTGAACCCTGTGTCAGGCCCTGTGCTGGTGGAGCCTGCTTGGGAGTCTCTCTCTCCCTCTCTCTCTGCCCTTCCCCCACTCTTCCTCTTTCTCCCTCTTTCTTAAAATAAATAAACTTGAAAAAATAAAATAAAATCTTAGAAACATAGGAGAAATATATGAAAGTCAGCCTCCTACTTTGAAATATGTCACAAAAATAAGATAGGCTGATTTGCATGGAGTGTTACATATGGGATAAAGTAATTCTAGCAAAAGGTTTACTGTGGAACCATGCCTACATGAATACGAATTCTCTCAACCTCCCTGTAGGCTTGAAAACTTACATGTTGGGGGGAAATGTATATATATGGCCCCGTACAGTGAATGAATGAATGAATGAATAAGGCCTCAAAGATGAAGTAGAAATCTGCTGAAATGCTTTATGCTCTCCTGCCTACATTCCAAAGTGGGTTCATATTACTTCTGTAATAAAAGAAACATTTTTTTTCAACCAGAAAAAATGGCACAGGAATCAATTGACAAAATAGGCATTTATTCCAAGGACATAATGCCGTGAAGAAACCCCCCAAGGCCAGCCTGGGAGTGGGAGAAAACGGCTCCCCCCAGCTCAAGGGGGAACGGAACCTCGGTGCTTCTCTGCACCCCAGCCGTGCAGGGAAGCCTGGGGCGGAGCTCTGGGAATGAGCTCTGGGCTGTGGGCCTGCGGCCTGACTTGCCCGCCTGTCAGCGCAGGCCCAGATTAGTGTGACCGGTGCTCCAAGAAGCCAGAGTGTCAAGACAGATGACAAAGGAAGTCGTGCAGAGGCAGGGCCAGGAGCCCTGACAGGGAGATGCCCAAGGTGTCGGAGATACAGGCGGCCGCCATGGCAAATTCCCGGTGCTCATCACTCGTCTGGAGAGGGCAGAAAGCAGGGGTGAGGCTTCAGTCCTAGACACCCGTGCCCTGGCCTTCCCCAGCGAGGCTACCCACAACCCTCAGCCAGCTGGTGCTGACCTCTAGCGCAATGTTGTGGAAGGTGTTCACATAGGCAGCACCGCCCAGGAGTCCCTCATACAGAATGATCAGGAAAACGAGGTAGATGCTGGGCAGGAAGCTCAACCACACGTCCACCAGCAGGAAGGCCAGGTTGAAGCACTATGGATGCAGGGGAGGGGAGGGCTGAGCCTGGGACTGGCGGCGGGCAGGGAGGTTGCGATCCCATCCAGTGGCCCCCGGTTCTGAGAGATGCTGAGAGGGCTGACAGGCCTGGATCACATCCCAGCACCCAGCTGGGCTACCAGACCCTGAGATCCGGGGTAAGCCTGCTCCCTGTCCCGTCCCAGCACCCGAGACCTCGTAGGTCTTTCCCCACCTCACCTTTGGTCCTGTCACTCCTGCCGCCTGGAGCGCTATTCCACCTTCCCCTCACTTGGGATCTCCTAGCCACCACTGTTCATGGCTCAGCTTGGATCAGGACCCCTCCCACCCCAGTGCCCTCCTCCCAAGGGCATGCTCCCCCCCCCCATTTTACCGGACTGAGGCTACACATGCACCAGCAGTTCTCAACCGGGTGTGATTTTGCCACCCAGGGGACATTTGGCAACATGTAAAGATGTTCTTGGCTGTCACGAGTGGGGACGGAGTAGGCAGAGGCCCAGCCCCCTGCAGGGCACGAACGGCCCCACGACAAAGGATGGTCCAGCCCCAAACGTCAACAGTGCCGAGGTTGAGAAACTCTGGCTAAAGTGTTCTCAGTTCTCTTACGAAGCTTCTCCGACCCCACCCAAGGGGGTAGGTCCCTCCTGTGTGCTCCAGTCCTTCAGAGGATCCCCAGTGTCCCAGGTCTGAGCACACAAGGTTGCCTCCCCAGTGGGTAGGCCACCGTGGCAGCTCACAAGGTTGATGTACATACACCTGGGGGTGTGGTGACCCACATAGACCTTGCCCTCAGAGGTTCTCATTCATGAAGTCTGAGGTAAGCTCAGAGACCTGCACGGAAAAGAACACACCCAGTAGGGGCGCCTGGGTGGCTCCGTCGGTTGAGCATCCGACTTCAGCTCAGGTCATGATCTCACAGTTCATGGGTTCGAGCCCTACATTGGGCTCTGTGCTGACCGCTCAGAGCCCGGAGCCTGCTTCAGATTCTGTGTCTCCCTCTCTCTCTGCCCCTCCCCTGCTCACTGGCGCGTGCACACTCACTCTCTCTCAAAATAAGTAAATAAATACACTTAAAAAAAAAAAAAAAGGACAGCTAAAATCTCAAGCCACCCATTTCAGCGGCATCTACTGAGTTCAGAATTGTTGACGCAGTGCTTTGGCACTTCGGGGGTACATAGCCCTGGGTTCGCAGTACTGCTCAGACCAACAGAGAAGAAAGCTGGAGGCCATTCACATGGCGGCGTCATAACCCAGAAGTGCAAAATCTTCACTTGCCCTATATCTCGTTATCCGAGGCATGAGCTCAGCTTATTAAAAAGGACTTTCCTGTACTAACCAAAGATGTAGTTTGAGAGTTACCTTCAGGGGCTGTAGACACATGACTTTGAAAACGAGTTACCTCCAGGGGCTGTAGACACATGACCTTGAAACAGCGAAGGCTGGTTATGTGAAGCTACTTGGCTTAGACCGTTGGGAGTGGATGGTGTTTGTGCACTTAACGCTGTAATACTTTTGCTGTGGGAAGTCACAATTTGCTCGCCAGCCTTGAGGTCAGTAGCCTGTTGACTACGACATCACCGATTCTATTACAATGAACCATCCAGAATAAAAGAATGGTACATTTTTTTTTATCCTTAGAAATGTTATTTGAAACCCTGTGTCTCTGCACGAGGCTTGTGGAAATAACCATTAAGTGAGTGCTTCTAATGGGTTAAAACAGAATACAAAATCTCATTTTCTTCTTCTTCCTCTCACCTCTATTTCCTACGACTGCCCTGACAAGTAGGTGTTGGCCACACCCGATTTATAGAAGAGGAGCTCTAGGCTCAGGCTGGTGTAGAGACCGGCCCTAAGTCACCCAGCTACAGAGTACACAAGCTGGGATTTGCACCCAGGTTTGCCAGGCTGCCGAGGCCACGCGTTTTACGCAGAGCCGGGGCCCTGCTGGCCTTCTGTCCCCCGGGCCCAGAACCTGATGGTGAGCAATAAATAATTCCTGCTGAGGGAGGGAAGCCTGGGGTCTGGGAAGCCGGGAGCTACGGTGGGAACAGAGGGAGGGCTGGGCTCGGTACCTGCAGCAGGGCCAGGACCCACGTGAAGCGGATTCGACAGCAGCGGAGAGAAGAGCGGGACACAAAGACGCCGGCCTGGTAGAGCATCTGGTACCTTCGGTGGAGGCAGGGAGTAGGCGGAAGCCCTTCCGGGTGCCACCCCCAGCCCCCTGCCCGTCCTGCCGCCACACCCTCGCCCTTCTTACCAGCGGTACTGCTGAGCGTGAGTCAGGGACGTGTTCCGGAAGAACAGGAGCTCAAACTGCAGCAGAGAGCAGACAGGGCAGACGGTCAGAGACACGCGGGGCCCCGCCTCCATTGCTACTCCCCCCCCTCCCAGCAGCCCTCACTCACAAGCCCCTGATTGATGAAATACTCCGCAAAGTAGACCAGGACCAAGGGGACGATGTACCACAGCAGGCCCTGGAAGGGTCAGAAGCTGTAAGTGGCAGGCTGGCAGGCGGGCACTGGCCACGGGGGACCCGCCACCATCCATACCTTGAACACGGTCCACCTTTCCTGAAGGGAGAGGTTCGAGCTGGAGTCTGCAGGGGAACAGGGAGAGAAGGGCAGGTGAGGCTGGCACGTTGACTCGGCACAGGGTGCTGGTGTGCAAGAACCAAGCACGCTCACGCTCAGTGAACGCACTTAAATGCCACCGGACTGTACAATTCAAAATGGTCAAATTGAGGGGCGCCTGGGGGGGGGGGCCAGTTGGTGAAGCGTCTGACTTCCGGCTCAGGTCATGATCTCGCGGCTTGCGAGTTCGAGCTCCGCGTCGGGCTCTGCGCGGACAGCTCGGAGCCTGGAGCCTGCTTCCGATTCTGTGTCTCTTCCTCTCTCTGCCCCTCCCCTGCTCGTGCTCTGTCTCCCTCTCCCCCTCTCAAAAATAAACATAAAAAAATGGTGAAATCGGTAAACTTCACGTTAGCTCTGTTTTACCACTGCTTAAAAAGGAAGGAAGGAAGGAAGGAAGGAAGGAAGGAAGGAAGGAAGGAAGGAAGGAAGAAACAAAGAAAGAAAGAAAGAAAAGAAAGAAAAAGAAGAAGCCGGTGAGACGTCTTCACGGCTCATGTATACAGCTCAAAGGCTACACACTCCATCCCAGCCAAGCTGGTCCCTCCTGTTTCTTGAACATCCAAGCTCATTCCCACCACAGGGTTTTAGAATTTGCTGCTCCCTCTGCCTGCAACCTGTTCACCCCGACATCCATAAGGCTGACACCCAGTCATTGAAATTTCAGCCCAAGGACACTGCCTCAAAAAGGCCTTCCGGACCACCTTCTCTATGCAGGACCCTTCTCTTTTTCCTCCTGGTTCCCAGCAGCAAAACCGCTTTGTGTCCGGCCAGCACTTACCAATGCTTGAAAACAACACATTTCCGATTCAGCTGCTTCTTCACGAATCTCCCCCCTTTCCTATGTCAGTCACCTGGTACCCCCAGCCAAGTGCTCAATGAGAGCACTTCTTGAATAGATGAACGCAAATGATTCTTACCATAACCAGCACATCCACTCCCCCCCCTTCCCGACTGGGTCCACTGTAGACAGCAAAGGCTAAAACCCGGCGAGAGAGACAGTGACGGCTCTGCGTCTCTTACCTGGCTTCGCCTCGGGGGCCTCGCTGTTTATCAGGGGCTGCCGGGCTGATGTCTCTGCCTCTTCCTCCCCTCCAGGGTCCTGGGGCTCGGGAGATGTGAGCAAAAAGAAATAGCTAGGAGCGGGTGGGATGAAGGTAAGACCAGAGAGGCCGCTCCCTTCCAGGGCACCACCCCCTCCACCCATCATTGCCACAGCCCCTCATCCCGTGCCAGAGATGATCGCTCTAGCTACCGTGTGTTACGCATTCATTCAACTTTTCAAATTTCCGTCACTTCTAATTTGCCGTATCTACGCTCCTCCTATATACAATTTTTTTTTTTTTGCTTGTTATTTTCCTTTAAATTGATTCCCTTTTTCTACGTGGCCTTGTTCTAAGCATTAATATGTGGATAACAGGTTGGATTGGCTAGTTTAAATTTTTTTCCTAATACACTCAAAATTAAGTAAGGGTCCCCCCCACCCCACCCCCGCAAATCATCTTGGGATCCACACTGTACCAGAGGCTTCACACACATCACCTCATGAGGACACAAGGAGAACTACCGCCATTTAAGATATGGGGAAACTGGGGCGCCTGGATGGCTCAGTTGGTTAAGCATCTGACTTGGGCTCACGTCATGATCTCACGGCTCGTGAGTTCGAGCCCCGCCTCAGGCTCTGTGCTGACAGCTCGGAGCCTGGAGCCTCCTTTCGATTCTGTGTCTCCCTCTTTCTCTGCCCCTCCCCACCTTGCGCTCTGTCTCTCTCTCTCTCTTTGTCTCTCTCTCAAAAAACAAGTAAACATTTAAAAAATTAAAAAAAAAGAAGATACGGGGAAACTGAGGGCCGGAGAGGTGAAACACCTTGCCCCACACTACACCGCTAGCAAGTGGCGGCTCCAGAACTCAAACCAGGTCCATCAGAGTCCAGAATCCACATCCCCTCTTTACAAGGCGGCCAGGATCGGAAGACTGGGAGCAGGGTCTAGTTCTCTCCCCTAACATATCACCCTCCCAGCCCAGGCAGCCTACCTGGCCAGCAGCAGGGCGGGGATACCCAGCATGGACAGCAGGGTGTGCTGGGGGGAGAGGCCAGCCTGGGTGAGGCCCAGGTAGGACAACGCTCCCAGCAGCCCTGCTCCCCCGGTTCCTGAGGACCACCAGGAGATCACGGCCCTGAGAGGAACACAAGGGTTGAGGAAGGACCAAAGCCAGCACCGGGAGGTCCTCTCCCCGACTCCCTGCTCTGCCTGCTTACCTGGGGTAGAAGGCGGTGAGCGAGAGGAAGGTGACCTCCCCCAGACCTGACGAGATGCTAGCCAAGACCACACCTGGGGGGGGAGGGGGGGACAAGCATGGCAGTGACCACACCTAGCCTCCCTGATATCTCCGGTCCCCTGAGGTGTCTGGCCAGGGCCTCCTCTGCATCAGCTCAGCGGAGCTAAAAACAGATCCCTTGGGCAGGCGGGCTTCAGACCTGGAGTAGAACCAACCCGCTCCCCCGCACATCCTCTCACAGGGAATGGTACCTCCATCCACCCAGTTATCAACTCCGGAGCAAGAACTCATCTCTGATGCCTCAGCCGTCATGGAGTCTTGGTGACTGCTCGTCTTGAGCTCCCGGTATTCCATCCATTCCCTCCTATCTCCCCACCCCCCAACCCCTCCAATACGACCTCATCCCCCCTCTCCTGCCTGTGACAGTCCTGGCAGGCTTCTGAGGGTTACACAAACAATCCCTTTCCTCGGGGAAGCTGGGGAGACTACCCCACGATGCTCAGTTTCGGTTCCTCTGGGTTCCCCACCTGACACAAAACCTCACACTCACCACACAGGCTGGTCCCCACTGAATGAGAAAAGGCAACCAGGATGAAGCTTCCCGCAGAACAAATCCCACTGACGAGCACCCGGGGGCTGAGGGGGAGAGGTAGCGAGAGAAGAAGAGGGTCAGCTTCCGCCCGCAACTCCTCAGCCCTCTGGCCGTCTCAGCCCTCCTGGCCTCCCCACTCTCAGATCCCACCTGCCCTTCCTCCCACCACCCCCACCCGGACCTGTAGGGCAACAGATGAAGACCAAGAGGGGCCAGCAATTTGATGACGAGGGTGGGGAGGATGTCGGCCAGGAGCACCGCCTGGAACGGGAGAACACATTGAGACCCCAGATGGTCCCAGGCACAAACCTCCCAACCAAGTGGCCAAGGAAAGACACACACCAGCTGGGTCGACCCGCTACAAACACAGGCCCTGAAGTCAGACAGCTCTGGGTTCAAGTCCCAGCTCTGCTGCTCCTTAGCTAGGAGTCAACAAGACATTCACACTCTCCGAGTTTCAGTTTCCTCGTCTGGAAAATGGGGGATGGTTATAGCGCCTAGCTCGTAGCACTGCTGTGTGCATTAAATGAGCCAATATAGGCCACACACAGAAAAGGCTCAGTAAATGGTCTTGATTATTATAATCACGACAGTCGCAGCTGGGTGCTGGGGGTGGGGGTGTGGGGCAGGAGGAGACCTGTGGGGGTACTCACAGCCGTGGAGACAGAGTTGCAGTCAAATCGGGATGAACTATTGTGGGTGGTGGGCGCTGGGTCTGGGTCTACCTGATAAAAGAGAAGAGTCTTTTACCCAGGGAGGCAAGAGGAGAGACCAAAAGGGCCCGACTCCAGTCCCAGCTCAGCCCTAACTTGAAGGATGGGTTTGGCTCCGCACTGTACTCTTGGGACCTGGCTTTTTCTATGTGCACAACAGGCAGGGTGAGGGGGCCGTGGAAACCTTAAACTAAGGACCCGAAGGCCAAAGATGGCCCTGTAAATGGGCTCTACTTGGGTAACACATTCAGGAGCTTTCATTTTTAAAGATTTGGGTTTCCAGAAAAGCTGATCTTGGACCGAATTCCCTGTGGGGCCTGTAAGGAGGTGGCTGCTGGCCTTTGGCGTGCATCCCCTCGCTCATCATAGACAAGAGGGTCTCAATGGGAGGTGATTATAGCCCCCAGGGAACATTTGGCAATGTCTGGGGACATTCTTGTCTCAACTGGAGAACTGGGGGGGCGGGGGGGGGATGTATGCTACTGGTATCTAATGGGTAGAGGCCAGGGATGTTGCTAAACACCCTACAATGCACAGAAAGCCCCACAACAGAGAATTCTCCAGCCTAAAATGTTCAGTGCTGGGGTTAAAAAAACCCTACCAGGGCCCCACCCAGCCAAAATTTGAGTTTGGATACCTGGCACCAGTTGATTCTTAAAAACCCTTCTCACTCTGAGGTCTGGGAGATTGGGAACTTTAGTCCTCTTGCCCCAACCCTTGGCTACCCCATTCCCTGAGTTTTTCAAAGGGGCCCCTGCCCTAGGTTGAGTTCTTCATCTTCCCATAATGACTAAATATGGTGGCGGTGATAGAGAGGGTCACTTACGTGGCTTTGGTTCCCGGATGCCCTCTGGTGGCTAAGGATGTCATGGGCGGCGCTGAGCATCACCACATAGGAAAAGTTGTTGCAAAGGCCCAGGAGCCTGGAGTGAGCATTATAGACCTTTTGTTTCTTCAGTTTTATTGAGATATAACTGACACAGAAGAACAGATCCCAGCCTCCTTCCAGGCTTACAATCTACCCACAGTCCTAGCACCAAATCTCCCCTTCCTGTGGCCTTCAGTCAGCTCCCTTGTTTTTCTCTGTCACTAGGGCCCCCCCCCCCCCCATCTCCATTCAATGTTAGGGCTAGAAATAACTGGCTTTGGGAGGCAGACTTGGGTCCACATCTTATCTCTCCCAGGAAGAGAAGGAAGTCGTCCTTGATGCCTGTCTCCTCCAAGCTTCCACCATGATTCAGTTCCTGGGACTATTCTCATCCACTGATCCACAGTCTCTGACGTGCTGTGGGACAGTAGAAAGATCCCGGAGCTTGAAGCTCGGAAGGGGTCACGTTCAGATCCCAAACCTGCTGCTTCCTACTTGAGTGGCCTTGGTCTCCTCATGGGTAAATGAGGATACAAGTTTCTCTTCTCACTGCCTCGCAGGGGGCTGCAGGGATGAAAACAAGATAATACCAAAGTCCTTTATGACCCATGAAGAATCTTTTTTGCTTAGTCTCATTTCCCAGAGCCACGCTCAGTGATGGGAAAGGAACTGGGCCAAGAGCCAGAGAGTTCACGTGCTCCTTCCACAAGCCTACAAAGTGGTACTACCGTTCTCATCTTGCTGCTGTGAAACCGAGGTTCAGAGGGGTTACGAGACTCTTCCAGAGTCACGTGGGAAGTCACTTCCAACCCAGTGTGCCACCCAAGCCCTCGATGGTCAGGTTAGTGCTAGAAGCATTTCCCAGAGCTCAATATTTGAATGATTCCAGGAGGTAGGTGGATGATCGTTTAAAAAGCAGGCATGTGCTTTTTAAAACATGCATTGGGAGAAATACTGGCTTTCTGTCTAGAGTAGTGATTTAAAGTTTTCTTTAAAGAAACACATGCATTTACAAATCTAAAGCCTGACTTGCTTGAAGTAAAACACGAAGTAGTCCTACAGGTGAAATGAGGATCTGGCCAAAATAAGAAGGTGGTAAGTAAATGAATAAAGTCTGGGAACTTTACCGGCTGCCTTGGGCAAACCAACTGGCTCAGTAAATATTTGTGAATTCAGCTCCTTTTTCAGAGCTCAATTTTTTCCTCCTCAGCTCTTTCTTCCTGTTGCTTCCCCTCTTCCCACCGCATTTTTACTTCTGCTGAACTCTTCGGGCCACTCACCAGAAACCCATCGCGTTCTTCCAAAGGGCTCCCTGACGGTCTAACAGACGGGGCCGAGGTTCGGGGGCGGTCTCCTCCCCTGGGAAGGCGAGAAGAAGCGAGCATGACCTCCACCCCACTCGCAGGTGCACGAAGGCCCCACGGGGCTCCTCCCGGGGCCGAGCCAGAGCCCGAGGCCCGAGTCTGGTGGGAACAGAGGCTGTCACTCTCAGGAGGGCGCGCAGGAATACGCACCCTCGGAATCCAAAAGGCGCCGCCGCGAGCCCGCACAACCTCCCATGGCATCAAGTTCAGATCCCGCGAAGGGTTCAAAGTCAGCGAGAGTCCAGGCTTGGCTCTGACCCGGCGGATGAGGGTCTGCGACAGATGAGAAGGATCAACGCCCCACTGCCGGTCCCGGCTACGGCTTCTCCGCCGCACTCGCGCCCGGCGACCCACCACGTTACCCCGGGCTCCATCTCGCGCCCTCGCACACCCCACCACGTCCCACCCGTTGGACTCTGCCCCCGCCCCCCTTTAAAGCAGGGGGCTCTGCGGTCTGTACCTTTAAGAGCAGCTGCAAGTTCGGCCCCGAGGTACCGCAGGTGGGCGGCTCACGTGACAACACCAGCGGGTCCCTCATCACGTGCTTTTGGAGGTCACCACAACTTCCGGGTCCTCTCTCTGTCTTCGCTTTGGGCCTTCCCAGCCTCGGGGCGGGGGACAGAGAGAGGCCGGGAGAACCCTGGAACCGCTGGTTTAAAACTAGAGCGGGTAGGATCAGCAAAGAAGAGCCACGACATTAGACTAGCGGGGCGCAAGGTCTTGACCGTATCCTGCCAGCACTAGGCATGGCAGCGAGCGGCTTCAGCTCCTCTCGCGACCTTCAATTGCCAGAAATAAATATGGCCACCGGGTTACTCCCTTCACTGTTTCTGGCCGGGAACAAAGACAGCCAGTTTCGGGCATCCTTATTCTTATCTGTTGCCCTTAGATTGCTTCGGAACTGAAAATAAAGATAACACTCATCAAAGAGGATTTCTACCTATTGGCAATATCCAAAGCATTAAAGAGATCCCTTTCCCCAAATTATCCTAGAACTGAAGATTATCACAGAAATAGTCCCGCCTCCCCCGTCGCTTTACAGATGAGAAAACAAAAAAGGAAAATTGCTGGTGAAGACGCAAAGTGAGACCTAAACGTGACCTTAGAGACCTTTTTAGCAATAGGAAATAGAGCACCAGAGGCAGGTGTGTTTGGCTGAGCAGGCTGCAGCAGAATTCCTGCCTGCATCGAGGATACTTAGACCTGACGAGTAATAAGGTCCAAGATTCTGATTCTGTGATCTCATCTAGTCCCTTTAATTGGAAATTTAGAAGGTGGGGATTAGGGGAAGAGGTGTAGATCAAGGTCACTTCACATAGTCCCAAGTAAGGAGTGATTATTCTCTTACCTTTCTCTAGGTAGTTAGGCAGCATCCTGAATTTTCTTCATGGAGTCCTTCCCCTGCTAATCCCTTCTATGGGCTTCCACCAGCTGGTGCCCACCTCTACCAGCTCTTTCTCACCACCAAGTCCTCAGGCTGCTGTTTGACATGTGCCCCCCTTGGGCTGCTTCCCAGGTCACTCAACCAATGAAATATGGTGTCCTACTACCCTTGTGGTGCCCTAGAAACTCAGCAACATGTCATACATGGCCTCTGCCTTCAAGGAACTCACAAGAGGTTGAGAGGTAGACACAAATAACCACAATACAAAGCTTAGCCAAGTTTTGTTTTGCAAGAATGACTACAGATGAGGGAATGGACATTGGAGCCACCAGCCCGGCCCCTTCTTCCCCTTAGGGAAGCATTAATGACCCTGAAATGAGAAGCCAGAGCTCTTACCAACCCCTCTTCACTCCTACTCCTTGTCCCTAGGCAAAACAGGAACCACAAACCCCAGCTTCCTCTCACAGAGTGGCTGTGGCTTGTGGGGGAGACGGAAATGGCTGAGGTGTGAATACAAGACCTGAGTCATTTAAGCTGCAGTTGCCACGGCCCCCTCCCCCCTCCCCAATTCTGAGGTCTCCTGCTCCTACGTTTTTCTTTATGGCCTCCCTTCCCTTGCCCTTCAGCTCCAACTATGCACCTGAGTCCCCCCAGGTGATGCACACCGATTTCCCAGCCAGGACTGGAAGCTGCTGTGGGCACCGCAGAGGGTGGGCAGGGCCTGGGGAGGGGATGCGTCAGGCAGACTTAGGGGAAGAGGAAGTGTCCTGGGCCCCGGGGAAGACTGGCTTGTCTCAGTGGGTGGGGACGGTCATTTGTCGGCTTTCTGGACACACAGAGACAGACAGGATGGATTTCCTCCGGCTCCATCTCCCTGGGCTGCATCAGGCCTTGAGGGGGGCATTGGTGAGAGGGGCAAGGAGATGCCAGAGACTTTCGCCCTGCTCCCTGGGGCCCCCCCTTTCCTCCACCCTTTGAGACTCTCCTCAAGACTTGAGATTCCTTTCCCAGGGTCAGGTAGCCTCCTAGCCTGATTGTTTCTGGATTTCAATACCCCACCTCCACAGATACATCCCTACCCCTAACCTAGCCCTTTCCTTTTCCTTCTGCAGATACAGTTCTCTTTCTCCTTCCAGATCCCAGAACCCCTCTTCTGTATCTGAGTTCCTCTGGGGCAGGGTCCCATCCTAAACAGTTCTAAGAAGGCTGGATCTCCCCTTAATGCCTTTGTCCCCCTGCCCCTTCTCTTCCAGGATTCCCTCAGCACCTTTGTCTCCTACCTTATGGGCGATGAGGTCCCCATTGTAGAGAGGAGGGAGGCAAGGGCAGCTGAGGAACTGGGGGAGGTGGCTGCAGGAAGGCCAGAGGAGACTGAAGAGAAGGGAGCCCAGGAGGCCCTTGAGGGCCTTGGAGGCAGCCAAAGCAAGGAGGGTGGAGGGCTGAGAGAGCCTAGAGAGGCTGGAAGGTACCAGGAGGGAGGTTCAGCTACAAAACAGACCTGGGATTGGGAAGAAGGCAGCTCCCATCGGTCTCAAGCAAACAGGCAGCTCACTGGGGCCTGGGAAGCAGCCAGGGCTGCCAGGTGCCAGGAGCCAAGTGCCCACTTGGAGGCCGAAAAGACGTTTGAGGCAGGGTCTAAGGCTGGTCGAGGCAACGGCAGCCAAACCCAGGAGAGTCGAGGGCCCAATGAGCAGGAAGTGAACCGAGAGGAGACACGGAGAACCTGGGAACAGGAGGAGGAGGCGGAAGAGATCAGGGAAGGGAAACCAGGGGTGGCCGGAAAGGCGGAGTCAGAGTGGACCTGGCAGAGGGAGCCCGAGGGGAAGGTAGCAGGGGACAGCAGGGAGTCATTAGAGCAGGTGTTCAAGGAGGCAGTTGCAGAGGAGATCCAGGCGCCTAGGGCCAAAGAGGCTGGGAAGGAAGGAGAGGTGATGGTGGTCCTACGGGGTAGCCAAAGCACAAGGGTAGCGAAAACACGGGAGTCAGGGACAGAATCTGAGGCTGGGACAACCTCAGGCAGGGAGGAGGAGGCCAGGACAGCCTCAGGCAGGGAGGAGGCAGAGACAACCTCAGGTGGAGAGGAGGAGGCCAGGACAACCTCAGGCAGGGAGGAGGAGGCTGGGACAACCTCAGGCAGGGAGGAGGAGGCTGGGACAACCTCAGGCAGGGAGGAGGAGGCCGGGACAACCTCAGGTGGAGAGGAGGAGGCCAGGACAACCTCAGGCAGGGAGGAGGAGGCCGGGACAACCTCAGGCAGGGAGAAGGAGGGTGGGACAACCTCAGGCAGGGAGGAGGAGGCTGGGACAACCTCAGGCAGGGAGGAGGAGGCCGGGACAACCTCAGGGGGAGAGGAGGAGGCCAGGACAACCTCAGACAGGGAGGAGGAGGAGGCAGAGACAACCTCAGGCAGGGAGGAGGAGGCCGGGACAACCTCAGGGGGAGAGGAGGAGGCCAGGACAACCTCAGACAGGGAGGAGGAGGAGGCAGAGACAACCTCAGGCAGGGAGGAGGAGGCCGGGACAACCTCAGGCAGGGAGGAGGAGGCCGGGACAACCTCAGAGGGAGAGGAGGAGGCAGAGACAACCTCAGGCAGGGAGGAGGAGGGTGGGACAACCTCAGGTAGGAAGGAGGAGGCTGGGACAACATCAGGGGGAGAGGAGGAGGCCGGGACAACCTCAGACAGGGAGGAGGAGGAGGCAGAGACAACCTCAGGCAGGGAGGAGGAGGCCGGGACAACCTCAGGGGGAGAGGAGGAGGCCAGGACAACCTCAGGCAGGGAGGAGGAGGCCGGGACAACCTCAGGCAGGGAGAAGGAGGCCGGGACAACCTCAGGCAGGGAGGAGGAGGCTGGGACAACCTCAGGCAGGGAGGAGGAGGCCGGGACAACCTCAGGGGGAGAGGAGGAGGCCAGGACAACCTCAGGCAGGGAGGAGGAGGCCGGGACAACCTCAGGTGGAGAGGAGGAGGCCAGGACAACCTCAGGCAGGGAGGAGGAGGCAGGGACAACCTCAGGCAGGGAGGAGGAGGGTGGGACAACCTCAGGCAGGGAGGAGGAGGCTGGGACAACCTCAGGCAGGGAGGAGGAGGCCGGGACAACCTCAGGGGGAGAGGAGGAGGCCAGGACAACCTCAGACAGGGAGGAGGAGGAGGCAGAGACAACCTCAGGCAGGGAGGAGGAGGCCGGGACAACCTCAGGGGGAGAGGAGGAGGCTGGGACAGCCTCAGGCAGGGAGGAAGAGGCTGGGACAACCTCAGGGGGAGAGGAGGAGGCCAGGACAACCTCAGACAGGGAGGAGGAGGAGGCAGAGACAACCTCAGGCAGGGAGGAGGAGGCCGGGACAACCTCAGGGGGAAAGGAGGAGGCTGGGACAGCCTCAGGCAGGGAGGAAGAAGCTGGGACAACCTCAGGGGGAGAGGAGGAAGCCGGGACAACCTCAGGCAGGGAGGAGGAGGCCGGGATAACTTTAGGCAGGGCAGAGGCCGGGACAACTTTAGGCAGGGCAGAGGCCGGGACAACCTCAGTTGGGAAGGAAGGTAACCTCTCAGGAGCCAGGGAGCCAGAATATGGGGGAGTAGTCTCCGGAGAAAGGATCTCAGAGGGCACTGGGAGGACCTGGGCAATAGAGGAGGCCACCAGGGAAGACCAGGAGGAGGAGGTGGATGAGAAGAGAAAGGCTGAGATGAGCGTTTCCCCCAAACAGAGCCAGGCTCTAGGAACTGAGGGTGTGGAGGAAACAGTGAAGGACCAGCTGGCAGGGAGGGAGTCTGCAGGAGGCCAGGGGTCAGAGGGGGAGGGAGAGGGGTTTGAGGTCCAGGCAGATCAGGACGGGGAAGAGGCCGAGGGGAGGCAAGCCTCAGTGAACAGGACTGTTGCCCTTGGTCTGGAGGAGGTGGTGCAGGCAGAGAAGGCCAAAGAGGAGGGAGAGAGTTGCTGGATCGCCGAGGCCGAGTTGCCCAAGAACAAAGTGGCAAATGAGGCTGAAGGTGATGCTGGCTTGGAGGCAACCCCGGAGGCCAGCCTTGAGAAGGAGCGCAGGGGGGAGAAGAGCGAGGGGGAGGCTCGGACAGGTGGAGAAGGGCTGGCGTTGGAGGGCAGTGGCCTTGAGCACGAGGTCACCGAAGGCCAGGACCCTGAGCTGATGGCCGCCCCCCAGACGCCAACAGAGCAGCCTGAGGAAGGACTGGGGGAAGAGGAAGAGCCCCGGGGCATTCCAGCCCTGAACAAAGAGGTGACAGAAAGGAGCCTGGAGGAATACCCCAGAAACCTGGGGTATGGAAAGCCTGGTGCCTCTGGGACTGAAGCCCAGAGGAGGGACTTGGAGGGAGGGGATTCCCACAAAGAAAAAGCAGATGCTGAAGAGGGGGAGGAGGAGGCTGTAGGAAGCCAGGCATCAGAGGAGGCCGAGGAGGCCGAGGGAGGCCAAGAGTCTGCGCTCCCAGATGTCCTGGAGGCAGGTGGGGAGTGGAAGAAAGCCGAGGAAGCAGGGTGTGGAGCAGAGGAGGGAGAGGCCCGCGGAGCACAGAGCCAGGAGCCAGGTGGAAGGTTCAGCGCAGGGGCAGGGGCAGGTCGGGCACTGGGGGAGTCAGATGCCCGAGACACCGAGGATGAGGAGGCAGAGGCCACGGTGCCCTGCAGGGCAGACACGACATCCAGCGGAGTCTGGGGCCTGGAGGAGGCGGCTCTGAGCCTCCAGGACAGCGAGGACACAGGGGTCAGTTCTTTGGCCGCTGAGATAGCGGGGGACAAGGCCGATGGGAGGGCTGCTGTGCCTGGGGGAGGGCCCAAAAGAGAGGCTGGGGAAGCTTGGGAATCAGAAGGGAGGCAGGAGGCTGGGGGAGGAGAGGAGCTGGTGGAGGCTGCGTGGGAAAAAACCCGAGGGGGGCCAGAGTTCGGCCCGGAGGGCTCAGCAGACATGGAGGTAAATAGCAGAGGGGGCCCAGAAGAAGCTTTTGAGGCCGGAGACGGTGAGCCCAGGGGAGAGTGCGCAGAGGTCAAGGAATCTGCAGTGGCAGAGGGAAGCTGTGGGATGGACAGCTTTACCTGGGGTTCCCAGGTGGCGAGGGCAGAGGGCGCCACGGCCACCACGGTAGAGGCCGAGGGGCTCCCAGGAGGGCAGACGCCGCCGTGGGAACAGGAGGCTGCGGGATGGCGGTTAAAGGAGCAGGGGCCAGGCGGTGAGGGGCAGCGTGGGGACCTCCACCCTGAGGAAGAGGCACAGAGGCCCCTTGACGTGGAGGGTGTTGAGGTGACTGAAGACCAGAGGGCAGCGGCCAAGGAGATTGTTCCAGAAGGCCCGGAGGACATCCAGGGCCAGGAGGACCAGTCAACATACCAGGAGCCTGGGCCACGTGGGGAGACGGCAGCAAGTACCGGAGGGGATGCTCACGGCAGCTGGAGTGAGGTGAGGGCTCCAGCCAGGGTCCGGGGCTGGACAGAGCAGAATATCGAAGCCAGCCCCTCGGTACTCGGTGCCCCTGTCCCTGCAGGCCCTGCTTCCTGGGTCTCGCCTGGACGTCTCTGTCTCGCGGAGCCGTGTACTCCTGTCTCGAAGCTCCTCCCAGCGTCGCTCCCGGCCCTCTTTCCGACGGACCCCCGCCCCTGAGCGGCAGGAGGAGCCTCCCAGCCCCCCCCCTGAGGAAGAGCCGTCAGCCCCCGAGCAGAGACTTCTCCGGCCAGAGGAACCCCCGGAGGCAAGCCCCCCAAGGCCTGAAGGGACCCCACTGCCAGCCAGGAGAAGGCCCCTGGGACACGGGTAAGCAGAGGGCGACGTGGCTCGGCCGGGGTGGGGAGGAGGCCGTGGACACGTGGAGGCCAGCTCCCACAGCCCGTCTCCACCTGCAGGTTTGGCCTTGCCCACCCCGGCATGATGCAGGAACTGCAGGCCCGACTGGGCCGGCCCAAACCCCAGTGAGCGCCCCGAGCCCCTGGGAGCCGGGCCCTGAATGAGCGTCAGAAGGATCCACCAAATCCTGCTCGGCCTATCTCCCTCCGCCACTTTGGACACACCCTTTTCCACCGTCTGGGCCTTGGTTTCTTGGTGTGTCAAGCTCGGAGCACACAGAGGCAGACATCCTCGAGAAGCGTGAACTGGAGGAGTCTGACTGCAATGTGGCTGATGGACACGCCCCCCCCCCAACCCCTGGCCCGCTGGGAGCGCGCCCCTCACGGCCCGTCCTGATCACGCCTCCGGCGCATCTCTGCTGTCTGCAGGACCGAGGGGACGGGACAGTTCTCCTCACGGCCTTCCCTCCCCGACCTCTCCGGTCCCCACCCAGGTCTCCAGAGGGCAGTGCAGTGAGAACCCAAAGCTCGGCGGGGTGGGCGCTAGCCCGGAGGAGAGGGGTCAGGAGGCCCTCTGGACCTCCATCTGCAACCAGAGGTTGATGGGAGGCGGATCAGTGAGTGGCCTTGAGCTTTGAAAAACTCACGGCTCTGCAGGTTACTGTGGCAACCACCAGCCCAGCAAGCCAGTCTGGGGGAAGGTGGGCCAGGAGCCCCCGAAATTTAGGAGCAGAGAGGGGTCCAGGGTGGCCAGAGACTACAGACCCCCCCCCAGACCCTTTTGTCCTTTGGCGTCAGGCACCCCTTCTGGGAAAAGAAGCCGAGGCTGAGAGAGGATGACAGTGCTTTATTCGGCACCCCGCACGGTGGCCTAGCCCGGGGACAACTAGCCGGCTCTGAAACAATAAATAAACCATCATTTTCCTAAACAATAAATAAATATCCAAGAAATAAATATCCGGCAGGGCCTGGAGGGGCCTTAAGTTATTGGGTGGGGGTTGGGGTGGGAGGCCGGTGGAGTCCTGCCCTGTTTAAGGCAGACGAGCTGGAGGCTGTCCCGTTGGCCCGAACTGAATGAAGGGCGAAGGGAAGGGGCTGAGCGGTCACCCCATCAGGGCCGGGAGCCGAATGAGGACCCCGAGGCCGGGGCTGGGTTTCCGGCTTGGGAGAGTAAGAGCAAGTCCCTGACGGCCCGAGCTAAGACGAGCTCCAAGGAGTGCAGCAGCTGGTAGGTATAGAGGAGCTGGGGCCAGGACGGCTGCCCTGACACCCGTGAGAGGCCACTCGGAGCCCCTGGGAGCAGCTCCTTCCTCTCCTCGTCATCTTCCTCCTCGGGGAGGTTGAGTCCCGCAGCCAGCACCTGTGAGGAGAGGCCCACGGGTCAGACAGTGGCCAAGCGGAGACCCCGAGCAAACCCTTGTTCCTTTAGGTGCCCAGTGGTAACAGAATGACATCAGATGCCACGAGGTCATGATTTCCCTGGACAGCCCCTACTCTAGACCTTCCATTATGTCATCGTCTCACGTGTCCTGCCTGATTTTTTGATTCGAGAAAATGGAAGTCACCGAGCCAGATGCCGCGCCCGGGGCGGGCACACGATCCCAGGATCGCCCTGGGCGTGTGGGATGCCCGAAGTTCTCCTCTCGAGGGTCATTTGGGGGTCCGGAGTGGGCAGCAAGGTGGGACAGCCAGTTTTCATGCTGCTTACATTTTATTAAGGATAAAACGCCTGTTTCCCTTGGAGATATTCGGGAGGATCTGGTAACGTTAGGGGCTAAGGGAGAAGGGACCGAGCTTTGCTGTAGGGCCTGCTAATGCCAGCAGCTGTTCCGGGTGCTTCAGAGCTGTTTGGATCAAGACATCAAGAGGAGGCAGAGATTCGGGGGGGCAGAGCCAGGGCCTCCACACACACACACACACACACACACACACACACACACTCAGAGGATCTACAGCATCTCCTTCCAAACACCCAACCTGCGGGCAGGGAGTGTTTGAAAAAGGGGGCCCGTGAGCCTCAATGTTATGTGTTGGTCTCTGGGAGTTCGGGAGGGGGGTGAACACTCTACCTGGAAGTGGAGATGCCGCTGCAAATCCCGGAGGTCCAACCTCATGGTCCATAGCTCTATCTTCTCTGAGCTCGTCCAGCCCCCCTGGCTTCCCAGGCTTCCCAACAGGGCATGGAAGGGGCGAAGTGTCATGAAGAGGAAGCAGAGTCGTTCTGGGTCCTGCGGGAGGGAAGGGAGGGGGTCAGGAGAGGCTTGCAGGCTGAGGATCAAACCTAAGCCCATCTCCACTGTCCTATCACTCTCTCTCCACAACCCCACTCTATCCTCTTCCCTACCATCCCCTTTCATGTTCCTTTCCTTTTTTTTTTTTTTAAGTTTATTTTGAGCGGGGGGAGGGAGGGACAGAGAGAGAGAGGGAGAGAGAACCCTAAGCAGACTCTGTGCTAACAGCAGACTGGGGCCTCGATCTCAGGAACCGTGAGGTCGTGACCTGAGCCGAGATCAAGAGTTGGACGCTTAACCGGCTGAGCCACCCAGGCGCCCCCCTCCGTTTCACGTCCATGGCTTCACTTGTGTTTTTATCCTGTCTCCAACCTCCTTCCCACACTAATCCCACGCCATCCCTCCTCCGTATGTGCAGCCTCGTTCTGACATGACTTCTTTATTCCAGCTGGATCTTGATATCCGGCGACATGCCAAGCCTCATCCGGATCCGATTCCTCCATTCATCCCCAAATCCATTTTCCATTCAATCCCCTGACTCCATCACCATCCACCCGGCCCAGCCTTGCTGCCAGCTCTCCTGCCCCACCCCACCGGCCCCCAACTCACAGAGAGGCTGTGCCAGGCCTGGAAGGTCAGGGAGACATTGGGGAGCCGATCTCCCAGGGGCAGGAGGTCCAGGCTCACTCCTGGCAGGTGAGATTCAGCCTGTGGGGCAAGATCTGTTAGTGGGGGGGCCAGAGGGATTGGGGATTGGCCCGTCCCCAAAGCCAGCTGCATCAGAGAGAGACTCACAAAGCGGTGGGCCTGGCTCCGAACCTCGGAGAACAGCTTCCTGGCGAGGTGCAGGCTGACCTTGAACTCCCTCCGCAGCTCCTGCAGGCTCAGGGGGGGCCTCCCTGGCGGCCTCGGGAATCCCCAAACACCAGCACGAGCCAGGAGCAAGGAGAGCAACAAGAGGCTGAGCCCTGGAGAGAGGGGGGAGATGGTGGGCCACGTGGGGGGAAAGCCCGAGAAGAACTCAACATGCCCCTTCTGAGCCTGTGCTGTAGGCAAAGCCTGTGTGCCATTTTGCTGACCCCGCAAGGCCACTAATAACATGGAAGCTATCGAGGACACCATACGGCATCTCTGTCTGAACGAAAGGAAGGTACCCCTCCTCCGAGGCGGACACGGCCTTGCACAGAAGGCCCACATTTGCAAGCAGATCTGAGGCTCCATCTCGGCCCCTCACTAACTCCCTTGGCTAAGTGTCTTTTTCGGTGAACCAACCGCTCAACGGTATGTGGCAGCCTGGGGGCTATCATCCGTGCATTTTGCAGATGAGGAAAATGTGAGGCTGACTAGCCCAGGGTGGCGTGGCGAGAGGGGGAGGGAACCAGGACTGGATTCCAGATCTGCCCAAAGGCAGATCCTGCGCGCTTCCCCCGCAGGGAACTCAGACGAGGCAGCCACCTCCCCTGGAGTGGGCACTCTGTTCTGCCGAAGATCCCTGGGGCTTAGCCAGGCGGCTCTGATGGCCTGAACTGGAGCCCCAGGGGTGGGCGGGCAGTGCTGGAGACTCTACCTCGCAGAGTCAGAAGGACAGATTGGTCCAGCCACCACCGAGGCCGATGGGTCACTCTGCAGGGGGTGCCAGGGGGAGGAAGGGGGCCTGGGATGGGAGGCATAACCTCTGTTTCTCGTCCAGGTCCTTCCCTGGATGAGATGAGTCGCCTCTTATCTCTGTGCCTCAGGTTCCCATCCGTAAAATGGGGTAGTCAGGCCAGCTGGTTTCTGAAAGTATTTCCGGCCTATGTTTCCTGGACAGAAGAGAGAGGGGCCCTAGGGTGGGGGGTCTGGGAAG
Organism: Lynx rufus; assembly: GCF_022079265.1. NCBI lineage: Eukaryota > Metazoa > Chordata > Mammalia > Carnivora > Felidae > Lynx > Lynx rufus. The sequence goes on along the minus strand of NW_025814838.1, from coordinate 2,230,444 downwards.
AGGCCAGGGTTCGGTGGTTTCTCCATCAGGGAGAGGAAATCTAGCAATCATGGAGTTACACAATTCTCCTCGAAACACAAACCAAAACTAGGCTGTAAGTCTGTCTGTTCCCGCTCACCCTCCTCTCCATGCTTCTCCCTTGTCCATTCTTGAGTTCTAACCCCTGAGCTCTGCTTCCCGAAATGTCCTGTACGTAAAGGTGAAGGAGAGCTTCTGGGTCCTTCACCGTACTTCTAGAGGTGGTGGGTGGTCCCTGGGACCCCTAGCATCCAGGCTCCCTGGTTTAGGGACCACATCCCAGGGACTTCAGGCAGAGTGGGGTTCTTCTCAGCTCTGTGTTGAGGGAAAGTGAGTACCCCAGGCTCTGGTGGATATTGCCACCCCAAATCGAGCTGGGCCACTTCCTAGGGCTTCCTGTCTGAGCTCTGGGACCCCAGACCCTTCCCTTGGCTTCTCCCTACGCTCTGCACTCAATCCCAGCTCCTTGGCTCTGGCTCTCTACCCGTTCTCCAGCCCTTGGTCCCTACTATGGCCCTACCATCTGCTCTTCCTTCTGTGTCTCTGTGTCCTTGAGTCGCCCACTGTGGATTGGACCTCCTTCCAAGCTATAGACCCTTGACCCAGTTAGGCCGCCGCCGCCTTGGCCCCCGCCCCACACTCCAGCCCACTCCTCCTGCCCTTCTTCCTCTCCCAGCCCCGGTTCTCAGCCAAGCTGTCCCGTCCCCGCTCAGCCGCTCCAGCCAAACTCCTGGTCCTGGTCCTGGTCAAACTGGCTGCCCGCCTCTCCCCATCCGGGCTGGTCAAGGCTTCCCATCCGCTGCCCAGCCCTGATCAAACCATCACCCTCATTCACGCCAGCCTCATTCCTATCCTCCGGTCGACTGTATCCTGTATCCTTAGTCTTGACCCAGTAGCTGTCCCTCGGCCCCCGGCCCCCATCCACACCAGTCAAGCCCTCCCACCCCCTGCCCAGTCTCAGCCAAGCTTGCCACCCCCTCCGCCCCCCGGCCCTGGCCTCAAACTCACGCCAGCCAAGGTCGCCTGCCATCTGGCCCATGGCGGGGCCCAGCCTGTGTGGCCAGCCATCTCCCGGGCAGGGGTCTTATACTGGGGGCTGCGCCGGTTTCACTTTCCGTCCTGCTTGTACTTTCGGCTTTGCGCTCAGTCTTCCCTCCTCACCACCCCTTGCTGAAATGGGGAAATGTCATTTCCCTTCCCAGAGGGGGCGGGAGGTGCAGCAGGGGGGGTGGAGGGGGTGGCGGGAAGCTAGGGTTTCGGTCAATCCAAGCTCCGGACCCCCCGCTGAGCTCCTAGGACATTTCCTCCCCTCGCATCCCCACTCCCGGGTAAGTCACTGCTCTAGGGGCTGGTGTTGGGTCCTGGACCCTCAACCCCTCCTGTTCCTCTGCTCTGTCATCATCATCCTATGCCATCACCAGCTCACTGTCTGGCAAAAGATGGACGGCCAGGTAAGGGGATTGCCCAACGGAGAGGACTTGGGGTTTTGAGTCATCCTACTCTTTTCTGGTTTACCAGATGGCTGAGTGAGGGAGTGCGAAGGAAGCGGGGAAGTCGCTGGGGGGGCTGGGAGGGGGGCTTTGTGTGGAGCAGTGGGGCTCCAGTCCGGGCAGGGGCAGGGCTCAGTCTACAGGCAGGGGCAGGGCAGGTGAGAATGGGCCGAGGGCTCTGTCTTTGGCCAGAGTAAGATCTGGGATTAGATCTCGGTCTGTAACCATGATCAGGACTTGGTCTACTAGGGCCGGACTTGGTCTAGAACTTTGTCTAGGGCCAACATCCTAGCTCTGTCTGTGTTTGGGGTCAGAGCCGTCAATGACCCGGAGGCTCTGCTTGGGACCCATCGGGGTTGAGCTTAGACCTCAGTCCAGATTGGGCCCAGAGCTCAGGCTGTGGCCGAGCTTCTGACAGAGCGTGTGACTCAGGTCAGGGCTCAGGCCTGGGCTGGGATAAGAGCTCCCTCGATGACCAGGGTCAGGGCTCACCAGGTTGGGGTTGTGTGAGGTCAGGATGGGGCTCAGCCAGGTCCCAGAGTAATCCTGCCCTGTGTGTTTCTGCTCTGTGGATGGCTGTCAGGGCTGGGCTGCCTCAACGACAGGTCTCCCTTCCAGCACGGTTCCACCCTTCGCCCCACCCTGGATTTTCCATCTTCAGGGACACGATGGGGGTTTCTTGGTCTTCCCCGAGGCCCACTTTCCTTTTGGGATCCGTGGGGTTTCCCTGTTGGGTCCCTGCAGTGAGACAGAAACCATGGGGGCTTTCCCTTCCTGTAGTCTGCCTCCTCGGCTCTACACAGGCCCTGCCCATCGGGGCCGCCTGGAACCAACTGCCAGGGAAGTACCAGTACATTTCGGGGAGCAATCCCAGAGGGCTGCTTGGAGGAGAAGGAAAAGGAAGAGCGGCTGGCACCTGCCTAGCCCAGACGGGTTTCGCTTGCCGCGTCCCCCCGTGGCGACAGCTCATTCTCCCACATCCCACGCAGCTGAGGCTCCCCACTGTGGGGGGGGCCCAAACATCCTGAGACTGATCGTGAGGACAGACGCAGGCCCTGGTCGGTCCTCCTCCCATCCCCAAGTCCTGCGGCCACCCTGGAGGCATGCCACCCCACTCACCCTCCGATGCAACCACTCCCCACCCTTTGCCGGTACCCAGAACTGCCGTACCTCCCGAACCTCGAACCCCATCACCCGCTCTCTCACCACAACCTCCTGATCCTCCCGACCTCCTCTGATGGTTCCTCAAGACCTCCTGTCTCTTGTCGCGTCGCTGCCCTTCTCGATCTGGCTGCAGCTGACTCCCACAACCTCATTCCTGGCCCCTGCCCTATCTCTGCTCTGGCAACTGGAGCTTCATGCTTGGACACGATGAACCACCTCAGACCTGCTTGCCTTTGCACACGCTCCTCTCTTTGCCTAGAACGCCCCACTGCCTTCTCTGGAGTTCCCTCTCCTCAACCTTTTCTGAACCTACCCCTTGCCACGGGCTTCCTCCCCTGAATAGCTCATTCCTTCCTGCCATAAATCCTGACTCCAACAGACGTTTCATTTTTATTTCTCTTGCTTATTCTATCCTCGCTCATACCACTCCAGCCATCCCGGCTCCCTCATTGCCAGGCATGCATGCTCCTGCCTCAGGGCCTTTGCGCTTGCTGTCCCTTCTGCCTGGAAGGCTCTTCTTCCAGATATCTGCAAAGCCCACTCTCTTCTTTCCATCCCCGCTCAAACGTCACCTTCTCAGATGGAGTCCTCACTGACTACCCTATTAAAATATGCAGCCCGGCCCCTGGCACTTTCTCTTTTCTTTGCTCTAGAAAGCAATGTTGCAATTTCCAACTGTAACTGTGGATCTATCCATTTTCCCTTTTAGATGCATCGGTTTCTCTCAACTGCTTTGAAGCGCTGTTATTTAGGCAGACACACCCCTAGGACTGTGATGCCTTTTTGAAGAGCTGACCCTTTTATCAGAATGTAATGTCTCTCTTTCTCCCTCATACTATTCCCTCTTTTTCCCTGAAGCTTACTTTTTTTTTTTTTTTAATTAATTCAACCGGTCCTGCTCTTTTTGATTGGCGTTTACATAGCTTATCTTTTTTGTTTTTTTGAACATACTCACTTTTAATCTATTTTTATTTGCAGTGGGTTTCGTTAAAACAAAATTTTAGATTAATATTTTCGTCAGTGTATATGGTATTGATCAGTGTCCGCCCTAAGCAAATAAAAGTTCTATTGCTGACCGAAGGGATCTGTCCTATTCTGAATGTGAGGTCCGTTCTTAGCCCTGTGACCTCAGCGCCTTCATGAGTTCAAGATCATTAATTTGTAGTTTGTCCTACTTTGTTCCTGGTTATAAAGGGCAAGTGGTGCCTTTTCCAGATTTTATACCTTTAAAAAGTACACATTATTTGTGTGGCCTTGTTTTTTCTAGCTGGGTATTTTAGTACCATGATAATTAGATGTGACAGTGAACATCTTTATTTTTGTCTTCATTTCAGAGAGTAAACTTTATTTATTTATACCCTTTAAAAATTGTATAATGTTTTTATTTATTTTTGAGAGAGAGAGAGAGCGACAGAGTATGAGCGGGGGAGGGGTAGAGAGAAAAGGAGACACAAGAATCCGAAGCAGGCTCCAGGCTCTGAGCTGTCAGCACAGAGCACGATGTGGGGCTCAAATTCACAAGCTGCGAGATCATGACCCGAGCTGAAGTCGGATGCTTAACCGACTTAGTCACCCAGGCGTCCCTATTTATAGCTTTTTAATTGTTATTTTTGAGAGAGAGAGAGAGAGAGACAGAAGAGTGCGAGGGGCAGAGAGAGAGGGAGACACAGAATCTGAAGCAGGCTCCAGGCTCCAAGTTGTCAGCAAGGAGTCCAACGTGGGGCTCGAACCCACGAACCGGGAGATCATGACCCAAGCCGATGTTGGATGCTCAACTGACTGAGCCACCCAGGCGCCCCTCAGAGAGTAAACTTTAAATTGTTCATTATTATTTTTTTCTTATTTTTTTTATAGATTCCCTTCATTAAATTCCAGAAATCCCATGTAATCATAGTTTGAAGACGTTATCTTTAATAACTCTTCACTTTAATTATTTGCCTGTGTCTCTTACATACACTTTCTATCCCTTTCCCTGCATTATATTTCTCCATAACATTTAAAAATATCTAACATTTTTGACCTCCTGGGTGACTCGTTCGGTTAAGTGTCCGACACTTGCTTTCGGCTCAGGTCACGATCTCACGGCTTCATGGGTTCGAGCCCCACAGCAAGCTCTGCGCTGGCAGTATGGGGCCTGCTTGGGATATTCTCTTTCTCTCTCTCTCTCTCTCTCTCTCTCTGCCCCTCCCCACTTGTGCTGTCTCTGTCTCTGTCTCTCTCTCTCAAAAAAGAGAAAACACCCTTAAAAAATATTTAACATTTTCTCTCTCTCTTTTTTGTCTCTCTCTATGCACTAGAGCGCGAGCTCCCCAAGGGTGGGAATGTTTGCCAGTTATGTGCACTGATATATCCCCCGTAGCTAACAATAGCAGCTTCTTAGCCAATCAGCAAACAAATCTGTCTTTTATCACAGTGCCTAATGCAGGTTCTACTCACGGCTGGCGCCCTGTCAGTTGCCCTCCTAGAGCGGGAGGTCTGGGACCCACTGCCGAGCCCTGAGCTCTTGCTGTCAGCCTTCCCCGACTCTGCCAAGGCTCCAGACAGGTACTGAAGGATGGAAATGGGGTTTTCTGGGCTGCTGGCCACGGCCCTGGGCTGATGATCTTGGCAGAGCCTTGCCAAGAAACCAGAGGGCCGATGAGGAGAGGTGCGGGGTGGTGGCGGGGCGTGGGGGGGTGGGCAGCCTCTGTCTATATCCTCGGAGGATGGGCCTGAGCCTGTCTCTGTCTACCTGGGCCTCAGTTGCCACGAATGGATCTTGGCTGGTGAGCTGAGGCTTGGGCTGGGAGCAACAGGAAATCGAAGGGATGTGGTGAAGGCTGAGAACTGCTGGAAAGGAAACCAAGATCCCGGAGCTCTATGGACTCCAGGGTGTAGCTGACACTTCTGGTGACCTCAGGTGAGTCACTGGCCAGCTCCGGACCTCAGGTTCCTCATTGAGAAGCAGTAGCAGTTTTCAAATGCTGCCCCTATTATTACGTAGCGAAATTAAAACCTAGATGATTTAAAAGAGAGAGAAAAGAGCCATCCGCCACATTTCTGATCATTTCCCAAGTACCCCGTTAGAGCTCTGACCCCACGGGACACTCCATGGGGTTGCATGGGAATCCTGCGCCCAGGAAGTAGAAGTTAGAAGCTTCAGATGTGACATCAGGATGGAATCAGGGAGGGGAAGTCTCAATTCAGAGTCGACACAGCAGATCAGTGACAGGGCGAAGCCTGGAACTCAAGTCCCCTTGTTTTCAGCTCGGGCTGGTGAGGGGAATCCCTGGGCCCTCTGATGTCAACTCCGAGACTTGGAACTAACCCCTCGGTTAAATCAAGCTGGGCTTCGCTGACGGCAGGAAGGCTGGGGGGAGGTGGGGCCAGTCTGGAGCTGGGGCCACACCTCGGAGTCTCCCAAACACAGGTGGTGAGACCCTGAGCCCAGGCACAGCGCCCACCCCTTCCCCCCTGAGTGTGGAGGTGGAACATCCCAGAGCCCCAGCCCCCATCACCTGACTTCTCTCCCGTTGTACACATGCACCCCACACCACACCCAGGGTCAGTCATTCTTTCTGCAGCATGCCCTCGCCACGCCCCTTCCCACCGACCCTGGGGGCTGCCTCTAGATGGGGTGTCTCCTATGCGACTCCGACCTGGGGCGGGGGAGTCTGGCAAGGGGAAAGGGTTTCTCTCCCTCGATCCCATCTCTTTTTTCCCTGTAAGAGAGAAAAAAGGCCTCAAGGCCATGGCAGACACCTAGGGAGGGCTGAGACAAAGGGGTGGGGGTGGGGGACGCACTGGTGATGAGATATTTATCGCGGGGTGTTCTGTGTGCGTGACGCAGGAATGCAGGGGCGGGAAGACTGAGCCACGCAGGGTGTGGGGAGAAGGTGGGACACCAGCTCTGTGGAGTGCCAGGAAGGAAGAGTTTGAAACTCAGGAGGCAGGGCTGTCGAGGAAAAATCACCGGCCTGGGGGTAAAAAGTCCCGGTTCAAGTCCCGGCCCTGCTTGCCCTTCCCCCATCAAGTGTACCCTCTTGAAAGAGAGCGGCCCAAACACTCTTGGCTTCAGTTTCTCCATTTGTAAGATGAGGCTTGCGATCCCAGGCCTGCCCACCTCCCAGCTCAGACGTGGAGGTGAACTTGGGAGACATAGGGGACCCTCAGGGGTCAGGGCCCCACTTGGGAGTCAGTCCTACGCTGCTTTCACAGCCCCTATACTTCCTTTGGTCAAGTACGACCTTTGGCGAGGCCTGAAATCCCCCTGTTCTTGGCTCATCTACTAGGTGGGGAGGCTACTTATTCGCCGGATGGGACTGCGGTGACGATTACGCACATAAATGGCTGCCACTGAGTAGCTGTGTGATCTTAGGCAAGTTACTTAACCTCTCTGTGCCTGCTTTGCCAGCTATAACATGAGGCAAATAATACAAACTCCTAAGACTGTTTAGATGATTCAATGAGCTATTATTTACCAAGAGGTTGGAACAGGGCCTGCCATGTGGTAAGACAACAGGTATAAGGAAAGAAATGTTAGTTGTCATTAATAAATACAAGGCATGGTTGCCCTCCACGGACGAAAAAAGGTGGAAGGAGAGTGGGAAGAAGAGGGTAAGGAACAGAAAAGGCTGCAGTCACATCTTACGAATTAGGGACGGTTGGGGCTGTGAGTGGTGAGGGCACAGGCAGAGGGGACCTAGTGACCCAGAAACATGCGTCAGGGCAGAATTCAGGCCAGAAACAGAAATCACCGGGAGCCAGCCAATTGGGCCCTGGGCCAGGGTGTGGACAGCCTCAAATATGAGAGCCAGTGGGTGGGACTCACCTCCCAGGCCAGGGGAGGCTTCATCCTGTCTATGAAGAAGACCTGGAATGCAGACAGACCCTGGGCTGAGCCCCCGGACGGGTCACGCCAGGTGTCTGAGGGAGGGGCGCAGGCCTGAGCACACACCAGGCCTCCGGCGGCCCTAAGCCGGGAGGCTGACACCGGGCCCTACGCCCCACCCAGAGCTGTCACCCCGCAGCCTCTGCGGGGTCTCAGCCACCCGTGGCTGCCGTGTCCCTCACTCGTCTGGCCCACTGCATGTGAAACCCCCAGGTGGCTCCCCCGGAATGGTGCGCACCCACTGCTTATAGTTTTATGTCTTATCTGATTCATACAAAAGAATATATACAACCCACCCGCTTTTCTTGCTCCTGCCTCAGTTTTGGTCCTGGCCTTACTGGTCCCCGTGGCTTCTCATTCCACTCAGTGAAAGCAAAACCCTCTGAATGGCTTACAAAGCCCTGGTGATCCTTCCCACTGACCTTCTTTATTCCCTCCCACACCTTCTGGCTGCCCCACAAACACTCCAGGTGCACTCCTACCTCAGGGCCTTTGTACCTGCTATTCCCTCTGTGTAGAACACCTTCCTCAGCTCTTCAAATAACCGGCTCCTTGTACCTTCATCTGGTGTTTCATCTCTTCATGGATGCCTTTCTCCCTCTATGGCTTGAGGACTGTCACCTCCGGTTCCCACCTACACTAAGACCCCTAAGATCTAGATGTTAGTCTCTTAGCTTTTCAGTTTTTCTGCACATTCTGGGCCCTTCCCAATGCCCCTAGGGTCTTCCCCAGACCTCCTCCAGACCCACCTCCTCAGACATGAGTCCTGCTGCCAATATTGATGTGAACAACTTCCACTCTTTCCCGTTGGGGTAGGAGAGGGGAAGACAGAATTAGGGATTGAGTACTGAGGTGTGGCAACCATGGTCCCTGCCCCCAGAGGCGGCCACCTAGCTGAGAAGACTGGATACACGTGGGAGACCAGAGGCAAAGCAGGGCAGTTTGTAACTTACCGGTCTGCAGCTGTGACCAAACAGGCAGGATGTGAACTTGAACCTGCTGTTGGCTGCCATGAGGGAAGACCCTGCCTCAGTCTGGAACTGACTTTGGAAAGTAGAGCTGAGAGCCAGAGAGGGAGACAAGGGTCTTACAAGTTACTTCGAGCTCCTGGATCCAGCTCTTCCTGAAGCGATTACTTTGAAAAGTTTAGTTTCGTGAGTGAATCTCTAAAAAAAATATTTTTTAAATGTTTATTTGTTTTTGAGAGAGAGTGTGAGTGGGGGAGGAGGAGGGGCAGAAAGAGAGGAGACACGGAATCCGAAGCAGCCTCCAGGCTCTGAGCTGTCACACAGAGCCTGATGTGGGGCTTGAACCCACGAACCGCGAGATCATGAGCTGAGCCGAAGTTGGACATTTAACCGACTGAGGCACCCAGGCGCCCCTCTTCTGCTTAAGCTATTTGGAGCTGTGTTTCCCCTCCCCTGCTTTGAGCCACCTTCACAGTGGATTTCCAATGTCAAAAATCACAGACCAGATTTTTGTTAAAGGATAAAGGCAAATACATCGTGTAGTAGAAAGAGCCCTCTGTTAGAAGCCAGTGGAGAGAGCGTTTCAGATAGAAAGGACAACGTGAAAACAGAGTAGATGCTTGGTCAATATTTACCGAGCGCCAACTCGGTATGTCCAGGCATTGTTCTAGATATTTGAGTTCAGCAGTGAATGGGGCCAATGGAACGTTCTGCCTTCACGGAACTTATACTGAATGGAATAAAGTTAAAATTATATTATAATTATAAAACTATACAAATTAAAGTGATATAAAATGTAATCAAATGCTTCTATGTGCCCAGGTACTTTTCAACTACTGGCTCATGGAATCCCTATGCTGGAGGTATTATTATTTATATTCATTATATGAAGAGGAAACTGAGGCCCAGAGGGGTTAAGGCTTTGTGCCCAAGGTTACCCAGCTAGTAAGCGGCAGCTCTGGGACTTGAACCCTGGACCACTTATACTATACTGCCTAGCAGAGCGGTTAGCATTTTGAACCTTCTCTATACATCAGACATCGCTCTAATGGCTTTACACGCCCAAACTCGTATATTTCTCAGAACAATCTAGTTTACGGATGAGGAAACCAAGGTTGATAACACAACAGTAGCAGGACTGAAATTTGAATCAAAACAGAACAGTTTGAGAGGCCGCATCCTTCCCCCCCCCCTTTATGGAAGTCTAATTGACAAATAAAATTATAAGCTAAAGTGTACGAGGTGCTGATCTGATACGTGTAAACACCGTGAATGTGTTTCTCCCTTGGCGTTAATGAACAATCCATCACCTCGTATCCCAACCCCCCCCTTTTTTTGGTGAGAACTGTTAAGTTATAGTCTCTTAGCAAATTTCAATTCCACTACCGCCGTGGCAGTTCATGCTCCTGATCACTGGCATCAACGGCCTCTAATTGCGGAGGACACAGAAAGGAAGAGGGGCCAGAAAACAGAAACCCTGCTCAGGAGCAAAAGATAGCAAGAGGCCTACCCCTGAGGCCTCCTCTCCAAATGGTGCCAGGGTTCGAACTTTTTTTTTTTTTTTTAAGGTTATTTATTTATTTATTTTTGAGAGAGAGAGCGTGAGCACAGATGCAAGTGGGGAAGGGGCAGAGAGAGAGCATGGGGGGGGTGGGGAGAGAGAGAGAGAGAGAGAGAGAGAGAGAGAATTCCAAGCAGGCTTTGCACGGTCAGTGTGGAACCCGACGCGGGGCTCGAACTCACAAACCATGAGATCGTGGCCTGAGCCAAAGCCGGACGTTTAACCCACTGAGCCACCTAGGCGCCCCAGGGTTCAATCTTGACAAAGAGATGATCCCTCCTGCATTCACTGAAAGTGCCAGGAGCCCTACTGGCCCGGCCCCCCCACCCTAGGGTCCTCTCCGTGTTCCCTTGCACCGAGGATCTTGCCAGGGTGACTGTGATGAGCAGTCAGAAGAATGCAGGAAACAGTGACACTGAAAGAGGGCAGAGGAGACGGGCAAATAAGAGAGGGTGGGACCCAGCCACCCCCCCCCCCGGGGCTCCACACATCCCACCAGGAATCTCATGGCCATTCCCCCAAAGTCCAGAACCTCTCACCTGTCCGGGAGTAGGAATATGCACTCCAAGCTTTCTATAAATACCAGGAAACCCTCAGGAGCAGAGGGGTGGGGGGTGTCTCCCAAGGGAGACGGGGCCCTTGTTGCCAGAGGGGAAGCTGGAGTAGAGGTCAGAGGTCACAGCTATGTCAGGCCCCGCCCCTTCCACCTCCCGGACCCCCATCCTGGCTCACACTCTCCTCTGCAGGTGATAGACCAGCCCTGCTCCCAGGACCCTCTCGCAGAGATTGCTGGTCAGGACCTCGTGCCCTCACCGCTGTCCTTGCTGGTCTGAGCCCCAGAATCCAACTGACCGCCCGGTCCCAGAGGAGGAGAGCAGGGCAGGCCCAGACAACTCCTATAGAAGCAGCAGATACACTGACTCCAACACCGTTCTCGTTCAAGGGGGAGCAGACGTCAACACAGCCCTAAAATAGGCCAGACTGCAGCAGGAGGTACAGAGGAGCATGGGGTTCGGGGTGAGGAGAGGGTGGTTCTCGTGAGAAACAGAGGAAGCTTCCTGCAGGTGAGAATCTCTGACCCAGACCTAGCGAATTGTGTTCCTTTTCAGCCTCGGTTTCTGCATCTGCAAAATGGGGGTGAGGACTATATTTGCCCGGTGAGGTTGTGGGGTGGGTCAACTCTGTCGGGCGATCAGACGGGGGAAAACTCTGGAAGGCAACACTGATTGTTGGGAATTAGTAGGATTCTGACAGGACGGGGCGGGAGGAGAAACGTCCCCAGTAAAAAGAGCGCTGTGAAGCGAGACTAGTCCTGACATACTCGTCCGCGAATGTTTATTGTGCACCTACTTGACCAGCCCTGAAGAAGAACTTAGCCTGAGGGGCGGGTGGTTGGGGTCTGAACACCACACTCGAGAATATGGACTGTGTCAAATGGGCAGTGGGGAAGCATGTTAAGGAGGATGGTGACAGAGAGGGCGTCCCCAGAACACCTTTAGGAGACTCCCCAGGGCAGTGCACCTGCTCCACGGAGGGGCCCAAAGCACCAGACTTAGGGGAGGAGGGGTCAGCGAAAGCAGAAGAGAGGACACTTAGGTCACCCAGCCCAGGCCCTGCCTTCTGCCTCTGGTCACTGAGCCCCTGCCCTTAGTGCTTCGGGCTTCTTGGCTGCCAGCGGTCACCTCCCCTAACCCCAGACAATAAATTAGTAAGCAAAATGCATAGTATGTTAGATGGGTACTATGTGCTCTTTTAATAAAGAGGAATTTCAGCACAAATGACTCCCTAACTTCCTTCTGGTCTTCACTTAAAGGCCCTCACGTCTCAGTGAGGCTTTCCCTAACCAAGGCGTGTTTTATTTTTTTTTAATGTTTATTTATTTTTGACGGACAGCGAGAGAGAGACAGAGAGACAGAGCATGAGTGGGGAGGGGCAGAAAGAGAGGAAGACACAGAATCCGAAAGCGGGCTCCGGGCTCTGAGCTGTCAACACAGAGCCTGACCCAGGGCTCAAACTCACGGACCACGAGATCATGGCCTGAGCCGAAGTCGGACGCTCAACCGACTGAGCCACCCAGGTGCCCCCCCCCCCCGGCAACTGAGGCATTTTAAATTGCACACACCCTGCTGAAATTCTTTTGTTTGTTCACTTTTATTGTTTGTCCCCCACTGGAATGTGAGCTCCATGAGAAGAGAACTGGTTTCCTGTTGTACTCATAGCTTCTAGAATATTCCCTGACTCCATAAATATGTGTCGAAGGAATAAATGATTATTTCCTCAAACAGTAAAACACACACACACACACACACACACACACTCCAACAAAACTTCTCCAAACCAGTTCTCCAGAAAAGAGAGAACAGGATAAGCCTGCACAGAGCTGGTGTAAGCATTCCGTGAAATGATTACAAATGAACTTCAATTTTATAACTCAAATGTAAGGCAAAAGTTAGAGGGAGGAGGTGTTCAGTCAGGAGGACTGAACCCAAGGGGATGGTGCTCATCTTCTGATTCCACAGTATTCACTGCTTTTGTAATCAGAAAAGCAAAGTATAGGGACGCCTGGGTGGCTCAGTCGGTCGAGCGTTGGATTTCAGCTCAGGTCATGGTCTCGAGGTTCGTGGGTTCGAGCCCCGCGTCAGGCTCTGTGATGACAGCTCAGGGCCTGGAGCCTGCTTCAGATCCTGTGTCTCCCTCTCTCTCTCTGCCCCTCCCCCGCTCATGCTCTGTCTCACTCTGTCAAAAATAAATAAACATTAAAAAAATTATAAAAAAGAAAAAAGAAAAGTGTACCTTCTTTTACACAGAAAAGGAAGTGCTTCTAGTTGTCAGAGACCTGGGCGTAGTGTCTGGCCCCTGGGGAAAGGTACCCCTGTGTGGGGCAGACTGCTTGCTCAGGGACTCTGGGGATGGGTTGTTCTTCCTTCTTTGCTTTCTCCAGCCTGGCACTCCCTGAAGGCCACAGAGCTCTCTGGAAAGCTTGGATGTGGGAATCAGCACACCGAGTCTACTCCCAGCTCAGCCTGTGACTGCCAGTGAACCCATAACCCAGGCCTTTGCCCTCCCACAGGACTTTGGCATTTGCCAAAGTGTGATAATAATAATTACCATGCGGGGCACCTGGGTGGCTCCGTTGGTTGGGCGTCCGACTCTTGGTTTCGGCTCAGGTCATGATCTCATGTTTGTGAGTTTGAGCCCCGCATCCGGCTCTGTGCAGACAGTGTGGAGCCTGCTTGGGATTCTGTCTCCTTCTCTCTCTGCCCCTCCCCCCCTCATGCTCCCTCTCTCAAAAATAAATAAATAAACCTTAAAAAAATATATATTTAAAAAAATAATAATTGCTGTGGTTGAATAATATTTTTATGCTTTATTATTGAAGTCAAGTTGGTGTAGAACATGTAAGTTTCAGGTGTAACGTGATAATTCGACGTTGGTATGCACTACAGAGTGATCGCCCACCAGTGATCACTGGTTACCATCCATCACCGTGCAGTTTTTGTACACAAACCAAGGTGGAGTTTCCCCACATCTCCTTTGATGCTCATCCCATTCCTGGTAAGTCAGTGAGGGCCATGTGGCTTTCATTGCTACGGCGAAGGGATGTCAGTACGGTTTCATTTTTAGTTCAACAGCCGTGGGGGACTGAAGGCACAGAGGATCGCAGCGACCCGAATAGAAGGTGGATGGGGTGGGGGTGGGGCCAACTTTAAGGTACTCCCCAAGTCAGGGAAGAAGGGAAGCAATTTGAAAAGGAAAAGAGGAGAAGTTAGAACTGGCGCGTCCCCACAGAGTCCAGGCCACGCTCGTTTTGAACAGTATGGAGAGATCTGAGGACGGAAGGGACTGTGCCCCCCTTTCCAGTGGAGGACAGGCCCCAGATGTATCCCTGCCCCCAGGTGTGGGAGGTGGCCCGGAGCACACAAAGAGCAGGGCTGTGAGGGTTGATCGTAAACAACAAACGGAAAGGACAAGGGGGTGCCTGGTGGCTCAGTCAGTTAAGCATCTGACTCTTGATTTTAGCGAAGGTCATGATCTCATGGTTCATGAGTTTGAGCCCCTCATGGGGCTCTGTGCTGACAGCGTGGAGCCTGCTTGGGATTATCTCTCTCTGCCTCTCCCCTGCTTGTGCTCGCTCTCTCACAAAATAAATAAATAAACATTAAGATAAAAAAAGAAAAGAAAGGACAGGAAGGGCAGTGGCGGGGACACGGTGGCAGATGGCAATGTACCAAGGGGATGTTGAGGCCTCGAGCATTCCACGCCCCTTCCCAGCTCTGCTCCTGATCAACCCTGGAGAAAGGAGAGAAAGGAGGGCAAACTGACCCCATCAGACACCTGCTGCCAGCAGAAAAGGAGCACTGTGTATCAACTTAAACAATAGATTGCATTTCTTGCACGCCGGAACTCTGTCTCCGGGTCACTGTTTTTTTTGTTTTTTTTTTAATTTTTTTTTCAACGTTTATTTATTTTTGGGACAGAGAGAGACAGAGCATGAACGGGGGAGGGGCAGAGAGAGAGGGAGACACAGAATCGGAAACAGGCTCCAGGCTCCGAGCCATCAGCCCAGAGCCTGACGCGGGGCTCGAACTCACGGACCGCGAGATCGTGACCTGGCTGAAGTCGGACGCTTAACCGACTGCGCCACCCAGGCGCCCCTCCGGGTCACTGTTTTAACCAAGCACTTACGTGCTGCTTACTACGCACTTTGCAACACTTCCTTGCTTAATCGCAGCAAGGACCCCGTGTTTAATGTTACTGGAATTCCTATTTTACACGTGGGGAAACTGAGACTAGAAAGGTCAGGTAAGCGGCCCAAGGTCACACAGAGGATGAGGGAGCAGGGACTTGAACCCACAGAGTCTGGGTCCAGAGACCATTGTGTTCTGCTTCTCTGCCGTTTCCTTAAGGTCTTGTTCTGGGTCGGGTGCCCTGCTAAGTGCTTGAGAGACTCCATTTCCTCCTCAAAACCATTCCGGGGGGTGGGTGTACTTTTCATCTCCTGTCTACAGATGTGGAAATTAAGGTGCAGGATAAACTGGGGCGCCGGGGAGGCTCAGTCGGATGAGCGTCTGACTTCGACTCAGGTCATGATCTCACGATTTGTGAGTTTGAGCCCCACTTGCAGACGGGATCTGGACTTGGGCCCGGGGGACCCTGAGGCTGTTCCAGTCACTATTGCCGTGTAACAAACCATCCCGAAACGTCAGGCTGTGAAATGACCGTTTGGTCACGCGCTGCGTCCGTGGGTGGGGAATTAGAGCTGGCTTGTCTCTGGCGCCCCAATATGTTGTCGGGCCTCATCCGGGAGGACTCAGATGCCAGAGGTGACACGGCGGCTGGGGCTGGAAATAGTCAGCGGGTTCCCTTCGCTCACACGTCTGGAGCCGGAGGATGGCTTTCAGCTGGGACTTCCGCGGGGCTGAAGACCAGAATGACATCAGCACGTGGCCTTTCCATGTCGTGTCTCCACGTGTGTCGCTTCGGACTTTCTTGCAGCAGGGTGACTGCGCTCCAAGAACCCCAGAGAGCAAAGTTCCCCCCACGTTCAAAAGGAGCACAGTCCCCCATCTCCCATTCGATAGGAGGGTGGCAAGGCCCCACGGTAAGGAGGGCGTGTGGCTTGGGAGCGCTTGCAGTGATGACCCTATTTGTTAAGTGCAGTGTGAGACAAAAGCCCCGTGCACCTGACGCCTTCACGCTTCACTGCACGTTAGACTCACTCTCCCAACTCCCAGTGCCCGGCCTCCACCTCGGACCAACGAAATCAGACTCTCTGGGAGGGGAAGCCAGGCAGCCGTGTCTTTAACGCACCTGCGACCGGGTGATTACAAGGCGGCCTTCTCCCGTGTATGCAGAGCACCTGGCGGAGTGTCTGGCTCCAAAACAACCCGTGTTTCTCCGAGTGTGAACGCCCGTGACCCTTAGCACACAAGGTCATCCGAGGTGTGCGCAGGTGGACTGAAAGAAGTGATATTAGGTGTCTTTCTACGATCTTCGAGTTATGACAAGTGATTGTGGTTTTCCAGTTTGGGTGGTGATGTAGTCTCCTTTTAAAGTGCGTTTGAGTGGAAAAGGTAAGGAGGTAATTTGAAAAATTCTAGGCAAACAATGGTACAGCCTAAATGCACGTAGGGCAGAAATCAAGAAAGTGCTGTGTGAAAGATGAGGCGGGGAAAAGCCTCAGGCAGACCATCAATGATGGTGGCCATGACTCTTCCTAGTACTGGCATTACCTTTAAGGAGTGCCAGTTAAATCAACTTTGGGTGCTTTTGAAATTGGAAAAAATACACAGCCCTGAGAGCTGAGTGGGCAGAAGAGGACTAGGTGTTGGTGAAGCAAACCCCGTAGTGAGTTTCCAGATTCTCGGCAAGGAGCTGGGAATCCTTAGAATTGTGGCAACCTGGTGGGGAAACTTCCGCAAGCTCCCAAGGGGAAATAGAAGTCAGTCATCCCTCTGTTCTCAGGAGGACCCCTAGAAACTAAGGAGACAGACATTACATGCAACTAGGGGACCAAAAAAAAGGGGGGTAAAAAGTGGGTGGAACAGTAGAGGGGTGTTCTGGACAGGTAGAGTCAAGAACAGGTTCTTGTCCTGACTGCGTTCCCAGTCTTCGTATGAGTTTTAGCCCCTGCCCCATCAGGCCTTGATTTTCCCTTCCGCAAAGGGCAGAGTGGGGCTCTAACATCCAGGATCCTTTCGGATCCAAACATTCAGTAATTCCAAGAATTATCTGGTTCCCGGAACAGCCACGTAAAGGCCTCCCAGGCAGAGTTTGTGCCAAGGTAGGGCGAGGCCAGGGAGGGCCAATCACAGGCCAGGAGTGAGGGTAGCATATGGGGCCTCCTGGCAAAGTGTCAAAGGACCCAGAAGACAGGGAGTGGCCACGTTCGGCCACAGACACAGCGCTTTGCAGCCTTTGTTTTCTCCTTTGAAGTAGACCTTTTGACAGGAAAAGAAACAGGCTCAGAAGGAGTAGTAATTAACCAGAAATGAACTAACATCTAGGATTCCACATTGTCGTACAGGTTATCCTCAGGCATATAGTAAAAAGGGAAAGACCCCGGGCTTCAAAAATTAGACGGACCTGGGGCGCCTGGGTGGCGCAGTCGGTTAAGCGTCCGACTTCAGCCAGGTCACGATCTCGCGGTCCGTGAGTTCGAGCCCCGCGTCAGGCTCTGGGCTGATGGCTCAGAACCTGGAGCCTGTTTCCGATTCTGTGTCTCCCTCTCTCTCTGCCCCTCCCCCGTTCATGCTGTGTCTCTCTCTGTCCCAAAAATAAATAAACGTTGAAAAAAAAATTAAAAAAAAAAATTAGACGGACCTAAGTTCAAAATCCCAGCTCCTCCAAGTTGTGGCTGTGTGACTTTGGGCAAATTACTTAACTTCTCTTAACCTCGGTTTTCTGGTCTGTAAAATAGGATCAAATAACATTATGCCTATTGGATTAGTGTAAGGGTTAAATGGAACAGTGCCTGTAAAACACCTGTCACAGAGTAGTAGCCCAATTACCTGGGGGCTGTTGCCATGATTTTCTAAAGCTGACACACCAGATCTGTGCTGGGCTGAGGCCTTCCTCTGTTCATATTCTTAGGTCCCTAACTAAGAACAGTTGCCTCCAAGTTGTGCAGCCTAGGGCTTATATGGAAAGGCAGGAGAAAAAGAAAAATGCTTTGCCCAGGACCAGACCTAGGGCTTTTCTCCCCACCCCACCCCCCTGCCTTGTGCTGAGTCTGCCGGTGGAAAATGTTTCTTGCCAGTTTTTTCCCCAGTATTCACACCCCCGCCCTCCCCAAGTTTTGGCGAACGTGTGGCTAAGCACCTGAATACTGTGTCTCCCAACCTCTCCGGTAGTTGGGCGTGGCCATGCGATTAAATTCTGGCCAGATGTAACGTATTCTACTTTTAGGTCATGGTCTTCAAAATGAATTGGTGTGGCTTCCCGCACTCCCTTTCCACGGGTTGAGATGCAGATCTGATTGGTGGCAGACGCCGAAGCAGCGAGTGTGGACCCCAAAGTGGAAGCCATGTTTGGAGCGTGGCGGAACAATGAGTTCAAAGTAGCTGGAATCCCTGACGTGGTCAAGTTGTCATTTTAGCCCAAGAGTACTGACTGTTGGAGCTGCTACGTGACAGAGAGAGAACTTTCTATCCCGTTTTGAGACTTCAGTACAGCAGCCCCCGAGTAACCTGGGGCAAGTCCCTTCATGTTCTAAATCTCGGTGTTCTCCGTTTTGCAGACGGCACCATAAAGAACAGTCATTTCAAAAGGTGGTTTTATATGAAAATGACATGATCAGTAAGATTGTTTATTCTGAAAAGGGAGAGGAGCTGGGGAGGGTCTGTTTCCGTGCATTTCCTACGAGACCACAGAGGCACATTTGCCAAAACCTCTGCGCACCAAAATAAAACAAAAGCAGCCAGGCTGGCCTCTACCCGTCCCTACCAAACCGGGGACGCCCTCTCCCAGACACATATAACCCAAGACAAAAACCGTTCTTGTTGGTTCTTGCCTCATGCAGAGGCAGACATATGCAGGCAGGGACAAGAAACAAACAAAACCACACAGAGGGAGGGGGGACAAAATTCCACACACAAGCTGCAACTGCTGAATTTTGTTTATTGTCCTTGCCACCCTTAACAGGGTGGCAGAACCAGTTTCTTTGGTGTCTTTCCTTCAGGGTGGGGGGTACTTTTCGTGACGCTGCCTCTCCATTCCCTTCGTCTTGCTCCCCACCCCTAGCTTGTCCTTTTTCTGGGGCTTGGCGGCCCCTCAGAGCCTAGTCAGGTAGGGTAAGTCCCGGGGTGGAGTGGGAGGGCAGGCAGGCCTGGATCCCTCCCCCAGGTGCCAATTCTCCGCAGTCCTGTCTCCATCGCTGTGTGGTATCCGTGCTGTAGCCTCATCTGGGGCAAGGAAAGAGAGTGACAGTTCTAATTCTGGGTTCTAACTCTTCCTCTCCCGGTCACTTGCTCTGGGTCTCCAGAGAAGGACCCTATCCTCTCTGGGCCTCTGTTACCCTCTCCGTAAACCAAATTTCCCTCCAATTGCAAAGGTTCTGTGTTTCCCCTTTTGCTCTGGCCACCAGGAAACTCAGAGTCCGATGTGTGTCTCGTTTTATTCTATGTTGAGACAATCGTTCTTTTTTTTTCTTTTTTAATTTTTTAATGTTTATTTTTGAGAGAGGGAGAGAGACAGAGTGTGAGCAGGGGAGGGGCAGAGAGAGAAGGAGACACAGAACCCGAAGCAGGCTCCAGGTTCTGAGCTGTCAGCACGGAGCCCGACGAGGGGCTTGAACTCGTGAACTGCGAGACCGTGACCTGAGCTGAAGCCAGACACCCAACTGACTGAGCCACCCAGGCACCCCGAGACGACAGTTCTTGGAACCTTGCTCCCCACCTGACCACACACATTCAGGCATGTCCTTTGGAGGCAGAGGGACTTCTACCCCTGACTCTTTACCTCCAGCTCTGCCTCAAGACCGTGCCCCTCGCTTTTTCCGCTCCGTGTTCTGAAGCTTGGTCACCAGCTTCCTCTCGTGGCCACCGGGGCTGGGGCGGTTGGTGTTGGCGGCAGCTTCTCTCTTGCTGCGACCTTTCCGACCTCCTGCTCCTGGGAACCAGTCAAGAGACCGAGGTGAGGTGGACGGAGGCCTGATACATCCAAGGAGAGGCAGGGGGTTGGGAGTGCGGGGTGGAAAGAGCACGGGTTGGAGGAAGCGGACTGGAGAGTGGTCACCATATAGCTTTGGGGCACTTGTAACCCCTGTCTCCCCATCTGTGAAATGAGGGGCCCCCATGATCTGTTGTCGCCCCCAAATTCTAGGGGCCTGTGAGGTCCCAGGGCTGAGCAGGACAGCACTAAGGGGAAGAGGGGTTGGAAGGGGTGACTGGAGGGGTCAAGGGAACAGGTTAGAGGGTGGGGAGGAGTCCAAGGAGGAATCCTAGTGGGGGGGGGGGGTGGGGGTAGAAGGTAAGGGACCAGGAAGGTGACCGGGCCAGACCTTACCCAGGTAAGAAGGAGCCAGGTTATAGAGGTCATACTCATCCAGGCTGAGGTCTTCGTCCTCCGGACCTGGGGGCTGCTGGGCCGGGCTGGCTGCTTGCGGGAAGGTGGCCATCACACCTGACTTTCCCTTGCTGTCTCCCTGCCGTCTCCCAACGCTTTGTTTGTGTCTGGTTTCCTGACACCTCCCTGTTCACGGGCCCCAACTTATAAGGCCACGTGTCCTCCCCAGGCCCTGTCTGATGCAATCTGGCCCTTTCCCAGAACCCGACCCAGTAAACAGCAATCACGAGAGGGGAAAAGAGTCGGTCCTGTGAGTCCCAGCCCCTTCCCCTCGCCTCCTCCCTCTCACTGGGGCTCGCCCAGCTGGGTATTTTTCCACAGAGGAGATCCCCGCCCCTCAGGGAGGAGGAGGAAAGAGGCAGAGTCTGAGCATAAACAATCCTTGGGATTATGGCCAGTGGGGATCGGAGGGCCTCACCTGGCCGACTCCTTCCTGTCCGTCTCCTGCCCCCTGCCACACAGCTGACCCCATCCCAATTCTGCCTTAGACGCAGGACCCTGGTGGCAGATTATGAAGAACACTCCATGAAATAGGTCAGCTGTTCTCACCCCGAACACACCCAACACCCCTTTTTGATAAGAAACATCTGGAAAGCCCCCTTCATATCCCGAGCTAGGAAGGGGGGGGGGTGTGGTGATGGAGTGGGTCCCTAGGTAGTTTCCCTCACCCAACAGGGTGCAGATTCTGGAGCCAGCTGCCCTGGATTCAAACCTCTGGTCCACTACTTCCTGGGTGACCCCAGACCAGTCACTTAACCTCTCTGTGCCTCGGTTTTCTCCTCTGTACAAATGAAGATGATAATCGTTGCATTGACTTCACAGGGTTGGTGAGAGAATCGAATGAGACACCTCAGGGAAGGACACTTGCGACAGTGCCTGGCACGCTCCTACGGTCTTAGCTTCCCTATGAGTTATTCGCACAATTTCCAAACAACTCAATGATGCCGTCACCGTAATGGGAAGGCGACGTGAAAGGAAACCCACTTATGCTGCAATAATGTCTTTCAAACCATGGAAATGCTGAGGGAGAAGACATTGCGGAGTCAACAGGCATTTGGGCCTACTTAATATGAACGAAAGGAAGGGATTCAGATAAGAAATGCATGAAGATGGAATGTTCCACACTTGCCTGAAGGGATCTGCTCGCGTGGGTTGAGCTGACCCAGAGAGGGCCACACCTGGGGTGGCCCACTCACACTTTCCCTGCGGTTTATGTGCCAAATCCCAGGGCCGGGGCTGAGGACCTTCTCGGGCTTAGCCAGGTGTTTAAATTCTCTGCTCATTTGCCCACCTTGCTGTGAGCCCATTCAAACACCGTTCCCTCTCAGTGCTGCCTAAATTTTACCTCCCCCAAAACCCTGTAATAACCCAGTCTCGTTCTGTGTTTAACACGAAGAGGCACTTCTGCTCCCGTTTCTCTAGAATTAACTTTAGTTTTTGTTTTTCAGGTTTGGTTGATATGTGAATTCCTGAACATCCAGGAAATGAAAGTGAGGTCACCTGAATAAAACAGAGCTTGGGACAATCACAGACGGACCGAGGGCAGGCCGCCCCACAATGTGCCGCTTCAGCATATTGGCTATTTTATTTTATTTTTTCAATGTTTATTGTTGAGAGAGAGAGGGGCGGAGAGGCAGAGAGAAAGGGAGAGAGAGAATCCCAAGCAGGCCCACACGGTCAGTGCAGAGCCCGATGCAGGGCTCGAACCCACGAACGGTGAGCTCGTGACCTGAGCTGAAACCAAGAGTCAAATGCGTAACCAACGAAGCCACCCAGGCACCCCTAGCATATTGATTATTTTTTTTTTAATTTTTTTTAACATTTATTTATTTTTGAGACAGAGAGAGACAGAGCATGAACGGGGGAGGGTCAGAGAGAGGGAGACACAGAATCTGAAACAGGCTCCAGGCTCTGAGCTGTCAACACAGAGCCCGACTCGGGGCTCGAACTCACGGACCGCGAGATCATGACCTGAGCCGAAGTCGGCCGCTTAACCGACTGAGCCACCCAGGCGCCCCGTATATTGATTATTTTAAATAAAAGTTACTTCGGGGCGCCTGGGTGGCGCAGTCGGTTAAGTGTCCGACTTCAGCCAGGTCACGATCTCGCGGTCCGGGAGTTCGAGCCCCGCGTCGGGCTCTGGGCTGATGGCTCAGAGCCTGGAGCCTGTTTCCGATTCTGTGTCTCCCTCTCTCTCTGCCCCTCCCCCGTTCATGCTCTGTCTCTCTCTGTCCCAAAAATAAATAAAAAACGTTGAAAAAAAAATAAAAAAAAAAATAAAAGTTACTTCAGAGACAACCTGTGGTGAGAAGGGCAGACCCTCCTCAGTTGCTGAGAGCAGGAAATAAATCTCCCAGGTGAAAGTTAAGGAGGTAAAGAGACACCCTGATCACCAGGCATAGGAGATTTAGAGCCAAGATGTCCGTGATTTTTTTACTCATTTCCTATCCCAGCCCAAAATCTGTTTAGAATTGCTTACAAATTAAAGCTCCCCAAGTTAAGTTCTCTTTCTCCTTTCAATTCCTCATGGATTTATGGTCTCTTCGTCGAAAAGGATAAAAACTGCCTGCTTTGGTCATTTTTGTTAGGTCTCAATTTCATGACGGGCATAATAAAACTTCGCTTTTTCCTGTTGTTTATCTGTCTCATGTCCATTCAATTCTTAGTCCAGCTGGAAGCTTCTGAAGGACAGGGGAAGAATTTTTCCTTCGCACGAATACTAACAGACCAGATGATCAGGGGCAGAGGAAAATAACCTTAAACCAAGATGCCACACGCAGGCAAATTAAGGTGGAGACAATGAGGAAATACGCGGTTCCTACAAGGCAGGGGACTTCACCACTGCATGTGATGGAGTACGTTCTAGCCTCACGTCCTCGTAAAGGAGCGTTTTAGCTTCATGACTGTCTAGCAGGACAAACGTCTGCGCCCTGTCGTGGTCACTACCAAGAACACCCCCCACCCTCCAAATTCCCGAGCTGCCCAGGCCCTTGTACGAGCTGCGAGATCCTGGGCTCCCTTCTGACTTTCCATTGGCTCAGCTGCACGGGGAAGATGGTGACAGAACCACTAGGTGCGACAGGCCTTTGTCCTGAGCCGGCACAGTGTAGACCGCTATTTCCTCCGATCTTTGGAGAAGGGAAATTGAAGCTCCGAGAGCAACTTGCTCAAGGTCACGCGGCTGGTGAGTGGTGAAGGATCCCTCCCGAGGTCTACCTGACCCCGGTTCCAGCCTGGTTCTAGATCAGCACGGCTGGCCAAACACTGGCAAGCTTTTGGCGGCCGTGCCTAGGGAAGCACCTGTCAGGGATTCCTTCCTTCCGCCCTCCCTGTCCCTCCTCCCTTCCCCTTGAATGATTAGGACTTGCTTTGGACCAGGCTGGGTGCTAAGGATTCCCCATTTTTACCCCATGACCCTCATTTTATTATACTTTCCCCATAGAGATCACTGATGGAAATATCCTTTTTTCTTTGTTTCCTTCTACGTGATATGTCCCCACTCGAATGCAATCCTGGTTTGGTTCAGTTAGTGGCTAAAGGAGTAGGCTCTGCTTGGGTCCAAAGCTTGGTTCTTGTACCTGTTCGTTTTGTGCCCCGAGAGAAGTTATTTAGCCTCTCTGTGTCTCAGTTTCCTCATCTGTAAGATGAGATTAACGATGATACCTACCTGGTGGGATTGTTAGAAGGAGTAAAAGGCCAATTCGTGTCAAGGCGCAGAACAATGCCCAGAACAGAGTAAGTGGTCAATACATGTGAGCTGTTATTATTATCGTCATTCACGAAGGCAGGAATCTCATCTATCTTGTTGTATCCCCGGTCCCTGGAACACAGTCAGTGCTCAATAAATGATCAGTTGAATCCGCAAAGCTCTTTTAAGGTCGGTGGGTTTTTCAGCTTCTTGGTGCTGTGCTCTGGGGGAACTGAGAGCCCCAACCCTAGTCCCACAGAAGACTGTGAAGGCAGTGTGACCGTTCTCCGTGGAGCCAGGGAGGAACGTTTCCTGGCCTTGATCCTGCAGGTGCTATTAGAAGAAAGCCCAGATCCCAGGGGAGCGGGGCAGACAGAGGGAGGGTGGCCAGGAGAGAAGGGACTTTTGGGAACCCATGGCATGGACCTGTAGGGCCCAGAAGGTGACTCAGTGGGAAAAGTTGAAGTGTGTTTTCCCATTCTCTAGTCTCCAGGTAAATACGTGTAATCGGCCAAGAGGAAGTTTATTTTCTTTCTATGTATGACTGTACCTTCGTGACATTCCAGGAGATGGCCAGGCACACCTATTACAACCCAGTGTGATCCGCACGTAACCCGGAGTAAACCCCGGGGGCGCTGGGGAGCTCTCAGGAAGGTACCCAACCCAATGGGAGTGAGGAGGGTGGGGGACAGTTGGGAGAGGATCACAGCAGGTTTCCTAGAGGCAGTGAACCCTGAACAAAAATGACTGAGAAAGAGGGGTGCCTGGGTGGCTCGGTCAGTTAAGAATCCAACCTTTGATTTCGGCTCAGGTCATGCTCTCACGGTTCGTAGAATCGAGCCCAGCATCGGGCTCTGCCCTGACACTGTGGAGCGTGCTTGGGATTTCCTCTCTCCCTCTCTCTCTCTGCCCTTCCTCCATCCATACTCTCTCTCTCTCAAAATTAAAAAAAAAATGAGAAAGACACCAAAACACATCCAACTCCACGAGTTAAACTGGCCAAGTCAGGAAAGCGTGGACAGCCCAAAGGATGTGCAGGTGTTTTTGGCTCAAAGGATCTGGAGATTCCCAGGCTGAAGGCAGATAACGTAATCAAGCTGGGCTGGTGGCATCCCTGGGTACCAAAGAGACGAAGAAACCTAAATGTGGTGAAATAAAATGGGTCCGCCTGACTTTATAGCAGCAGGTCCAGAGACACCCCCCAAACCCGGCAGCTGACTTGCAATTATTCTTGGCTGTGCACTACCATCACCTTGAAGACAAGTGGGTGCGTTCTCTCCATGGGCAGTTTGGCAACGCTGTTCAGAATGTTAAATATGCCGTGATATTGTAGTTCTACTTACAGAGTCTCCTGAGGAAATGCTCCTGCGGAAATGGCCTTGTTTATAATAGTGAAAAGCTGGAAACAAGCTAAGCATCCAACAGAAGGCGACCGATCAGCATTCTTTGGTGAAATACTCCATAGCCTTTAAAAACAATAAGCTACGGGGGTGCCTGGGTGGCTCAGGCGGTTGGGCATCCGACTTCGGCTCAGGTCACGATCTCACGGTTTGTGAGTTCGAGCCCCGCGTCGGGCTCTGTGCTGACGGCTGGGAGCCTGGAGCCTGCTTCCGATTCTGTGTCTCCCCCCCCCCCTCTGCCCCTCCCCTGCTCATGCTCTGTCTCTCTCTCTCTCTCTCAATAATGAATAAACGTTAAAAAAACAACAATAAGGGGCGCCTGGGTGGCGCAGTCGGTTAAGCGTCCGACTTCAGCCAGGTCACGATCTCACGGTCCGTGAGTTCGAGCCCCGCGTCAGGCTCTGGGCTGATGGCTCAGAGCCTGGAGCCTGTTTCCGATTCTGTGTCTCCCTCTCTCTCTCTGCCCCTCCCCTGTTCATGCTCTGTCTCTGTCCCAAAAATAAATAAACGTTGAAAAAAAAAATTTTCTTAAAAAAAAAAAAAAAAACAACAACAATAAGTTATGTCTCTGGCTCTGATGAGAAAGTCGTCATGAATGAGAAAAACAAGTTGCAGAACATTATGTGTACTATAATCCTAACTTTTACATTACGCTGTTTAATTTTTTTATTTATTTACTTATTTATTTTTCCAAATATTTCTCTTTTTTTATTTCATTTATTTTTTAAAAATTTACGTCCAAGTTAGCATACAGTGTAACAATGATTTCAGGAGTAGATTCCTTAGTGCCCCTTCCCCATTTAGCCCATCCTCCCTCCCACAACCCCTCCAGTAACGCTCTGTTCTCCGTATTTAAGAGTCTTTTATGTTTTGTCCCCCTCCTTGTTTTTATATGATTTTTGCTTCCCTTCCCTTGTGTTCATCTGTTCTGTGTCTTAAAGTCTTCATATGAGTGAAGTCATATGATATTTGTCTTTCTCTGACTGACCAATTTCACTTAGCATCATACCCTCCAGTTCCATCCACGTAGTTGCAAGTGGCAAGATTTCATTCTTTTTGACTGCCAAGTAATACTTCATTGTATATATAGATACCACATCTTCTTTACCCATTCATCCATCGATGGACATTTGGGCTCTTTCCATACTTTGGCTATTGTTGAGAGTGCTGCTATAAACATCGGGGTGCAGGTGTTTTTATTTATTTTTAAGAGAGAAAGACAGAGAGCCTGAGCGGGGGAGGGGCAGAGAGAGGGAGACAGAATCTGAAGCAGGCTCCAGGCTCTGAGCTGTCAGCACAGAACCCGACATGGGGCTCAAACTCTTGAACCGCAAGATCATGGCCTGAGCTGAAGTTAGACACCTAACCGACTGAGCCACCCAGACGCCCCTTACATTACAGTTTTTGAAACAATATAAGTAACTGTGTGTAATACAGTGTTTTCAGCATAAAATAGGTATCACACTTCCTCTGGTAAATAAAGAAGATGGATGGTCAGTTAAAACAATCTTGAGGGGCGCCTGGGTGGCGCAGTCGGTTGAGCGTCCGACTTCAGCCAGGTCGCGATCTCGCGGTCCGGGAGTTCGAGCCCCGCGTCAGGCTCTGGGCTGGTGGCTCGGAGCCTGGAGCCTGTTTCCGATTCTGTGTCTCCCTCTCTCTCTGCCCCTCCCCCGTTCATGCTCTGTCTCTCTCTGTCCCGGAAATGAATGAACGTTGAAAAAAAAAATTAAAAAAAAAAAAAAAACAATCTTGAGTGAGTCTAGAGTGATAAATTCTATTCCTGGAACACTCCCTAGAAATCAGTGAACCCAACCCCTTTACCAGAGGAGGAAGGAAGGGCAAGACAGGCTAGCATTCACTATTCTACAAACGTCTAGGGCACCAATCATACGCCAGGCACTTGCTTGGTGCTGGGATATAGAAGTGAACAGAACACGGCACCCGTATCCAAGGGGCTCATAGGCTGGTGGATGATAGTGTCCAATAAGCAGGATGTTACCACCCAGCGTAATAAGTAGTGTGACAAAAGCACCTTCAGGCTGCCCCATGCACCTAACCCAGGCTTGTGAGCAACTCCCAGAAAAACTCACGTGTGAGCTAACCTAGGAAGTCAGAGAGACCAGGTCAGTTTCCCAGGAAGGCCAAAGTGAAGGGAAGCACAGTGCATTTAGTTAGCCAAAGGAGCTGGAGCACAAGGGAATTCTAGTCCTGGGTTTATTAGACAAGAGTCTCCTGTCTCACAGTTCAGTGCTCTTTTTTATTCTTGTCTTTTTTAAAATTTTTTAAAATTTTTATTTATTTTTGAGACACAGAGGAACAGAGCATGAGCAGGGGAGGGGCAGAGAGAGGGGGAGACACAGAATCTGAAGCAGGCTCCAGGCTCTGAGCTGTCAGCACAGAGCCCGACGCGGGGTTGGAACTCACAGAGTGTGAGATATATGATCTGAGCTGAAGTCGGACGCTCAACCAACTGAGCCACCCAGGTGCCCCTTAAAATGTCTTTTTAGAGGAATAGTACGGACTTCTAGTTATGCCAAAATTTCTATATGAATTGGGTCATGCCATAGAACTCTTAAATCTGGACGGGATTTTTTTTAATGCAACCAAATATTTATTAGTTATTTTTTTTTATTTTTTAAATGTTTATTTATTTTTGAGAGAGAGAGAGAGAGAGAGAGAGCGCACGCAAGTGGGGGAGGGGCAGAGAGACAGAGAGAGAGGGAGACACAGAATCTGAAGCAGGCTCCAGGCTCTGAACTGTCAGCACAGAGCCTGATGCGGGCCTTGAACCCATGCACCATGGGATCATGACCTGAGCTGAAGTCGGACACTCAACCGAGTGGCTCAGTTGAGCCACCCAGGTGCCCCAAATCCAGAAGGGACTTTAAAAGGGATCGCTTTGGTAGGAGGGGCCAATGTCAGCATTCTGACACTAAAGGGGTCGTTGTCTGTAAATTGACCCAAATCACGTACTTTTTATTATCACCATCAATCCTCAACAATGTCAATAGTACAATACGCCTCCCTGCCACAGCCAACACCTTCGCCCTTCGTATGCCGGGGCACCTAGTATGCACCTACACACACGTAAAAAACAGGACCAAGTGCATTTCAGAACCAGCAGAAGTATCCATATTAGCTATCTATTCATCTCATGTTACCATATGTTCTCCATTCTGTTTCATTTTGTAAACATAGCTTGAGTAGTCAAAATTACAGACATACGAAGAACTCACAACTCTGTTTATCTTCGTAAGATGACGGTATTTACCTCCAGCGAAGAGCCCTGTCTCTTCAAGTCTCAAATCCATTCCCCACCGAGGCCGTGGCGTCTGATGTCCAGTGCTGTCACTTCTGCGTTCGCGGGCTTACCTTCTCTCCTGGGTACTCTGGCACCTTCTTGGTGGGGTAGACACACAGAGGTCTTTAATGTCCAGCTGGATGTCAAAACACTGGGCGGACAGCATCACCTTGTAATTCCTGGTGAAGGTTTCCTGGATAGGATAGCCATCCTTGACTATAAATTCCAATCCAGGTGTCATGTGATCTAGCTGACTTTCTGTCTGACCACTCCTGGATGGTAATGTGCTCTGGGGATCCCCTGTAGAAGCCCTGGTCTTTAAAGGTGGCATCCAGCCTGAGGAATGTCAAGAGAATCCTGGGAGTCCATCAGGGAGATCTTTGAGCATTTGCTTGTTGGCTCATTCAATCTGATACATCATTCCATACTTACAGAGGAAAATCTATTGAAATACGATTTTCAAATAGTGAAGATCATAGCCTTGCAGTTTGAGTGGGTGGTGGTAGGGGATGGGGAATGTCTGTAGAGCCCAGTACTCTTCAGGGGCAGAATCTGGCCCCCCTCCCACCAGCCCTCCTCCCCAGCCCTGCTCTCAGCTATCCCAGGTTACAGAAGTTCCCGTGCTTTGAGGAGTGGCTTCCCCCTACCCCAGAGAAAGAGAGCCCCAAGCCAATCTTATTTTTGTAAGCAAAATTATTGTAGTTACTGAACAAAGAAAGGGGGAGAGGCTAGGGGATGGGATGTCATCACACTCTTCGGGAGTGGTCATACCCTAGACAGGGATCATGGAGAATTTGTACTTTTTCCATTCCAGATTCTAGATCTCTGCAATGTTTGACTTTCTACCGCGTATACCCATTTTTAATTTAATTTAATTTAATTTTACTTTATTTTTTTATTTTATTTTATATTTTATTTTATTTCTTTTTTAAAATTTGTATCCAAGTTAGTTAGCATATAGTGCAATAATGATTTCAGGAATAGAATCCCCTGATTCGCCCTCTACATATAACCCCCAGTGCTCATCCCATCAAGATTCCTCCTTAATGCTCCTCACCCATTTAGCCCACCTCCCAGCCATAAGAGTCTCTTAAGTTTTGCCCCCGCTCCCTGTGTTTATATTATTTTTGCTTCCCTTCCGTTATGTTCATCTGTTTTGTATCTTAAATTCCACATATGAGTGAAGTCATATGATATTTGTCTTTTTCTGACTAATTTTGCTTAGCATAATACACTCTAGTTCCATCCATGTTGTTGCAAATGGCAAGATTTCATTCCTTTTGATTGCTGAGTAATACTCCGTACAATGTATACCTATTTTAGGAGCGGCAGTGGGGTAGGGGAGGAGATAAAGGCAATTTTTAAGAGTTCATGTATTGTATCCCCTTCCCGCCTTGGGTTCCATACACACTATGCCACCTTCTGGTCATGCTACGGCTTCTTTTGTATGTGTTGGGGAGGAAAAGCAGTAAGTGTAGAGTTAGAATTTGCCCCACCTGCCTGCCATGGGAGGTCAGATCCAAAGGAAGAACCTGTAACCAAACCCAGTGAGAATTCATTCACCCGATGCACAGCAAGCCAGTAAAAACTGACACCGAGCTTTTGCAGTGAAGGAAGATAGGGTATTTATTGGTGTGGTGCCATCCAGAAGAACGAGGAGCTAATGCTCAAAAGTCCCAAATGCCCCGATGGCTTACCAGTGAGGGTTTTTCAGGGCAAAATTTGGGTCAGGGATCTTCTGAGAAGGTAGATGCTGTTGACTAGAAGCCCATGAAGTCACGTTAACAGTTGTTCCTTAGTTGGTTCTGGTGTTGCTTTGTCCGGTCCCAGGGAGGTCAAAAGTTTGTTCCACCTTTTGAGGGACTTGGAATCTGAAAAATATCTTTGTTCTGTGTGTCACAGATTTCGTAGGCCGCATCTGGTGCTTATGTGTTCAGGATAGTGCTGGTTAGCTGCCTGTATGTGCTCGGACTACTTGTAGGTGCATACAAGTAGTTGGGCTGTATTTCTTCACGTTCCTTTGAATAGTAAGCAAGCATTTCCATCTCTTGGGCCTGGATTTGTATGTTGTTCCCTGGTCAGTCCAGCCGTGTCTGGGGATCATATGACCTCTAGTTAGTTCTATCATATGCACTAAGAAGATGGGTGTGGGATTCAAGCCTTTTTTGTTTTGTTCAAGTGGGTTATGGGTAGGTATGAATAGGGACAAGGTGAGAGATGGGCAGCTGGCTTTCCATAGAAGGTGCCAGAAGCCCCCATGCACAGAGTCAGTTCTGAGAGAAAGAAAGCAAAAAGGAGGGAGAGTATGAGCACCGTCTTCAGCAGTGGAACTCTGTGAAGAAAGGGATTTGTAAAGGGATTGTTAGGAAGTCATGCTAATGTAACTCCCTCCGCATGACCTAAAGAGACCTTCAGTCAAGATCCCTGTGACTTTTCAAGGCTTTTTGGAAAAGATTTCAGATGTGATGCTCTGACGCAAAGGGACTCAGAGACCAGAAGGGCCCAGTTTTCTTTGCCACACTGTGCCTTTCTCACAGGAAGAAATGGTGCTGTCCAGGCAAAGTGAGTGCTCTGGTCAGCACCACATTTCTAAATCAGTGGGTTCTGGTTTGTACATCGGTCCCTTTTGAGCTGCATCGGTGTGAGTCTACCCTGAGAGGTTGCTCACAAAATGGAATTTCTGGTCCTGCAGACCTGAGGACCAAATTCTCTAGCAGTCACCCCACCAAGACACCGCCCCCTCAATGGCCCTCCCCAAAGCAGAGATAACACCTTCATTTTCTCTTTCATCTAACAAATGTTTTTGTTATCTGCCAGGCACAAGGCTGTGTGCTAAAGATACGGTGATGAACATAAACAGGTATGAGCCCAGCCTTCATGGGGCTTATAATCTAAGGAGTGAGAGGTAGGACAGACATAAATCAAATTATGCCACAAACAACTGTACGATTGTGTTATTGTGTTATGGTCACAATTACAGGAGGTCTACTACATGGGGCTCTCGAGGGATCGTGACAGAGGGATTTGGCCCAGTCAGGGAGACCTGAAGTTGGGTAGGAGATTTGGAGGTAAATAGGGCAGGGAAATATGCTCCAGAGGAGGGAGGAGGGACATGGCAGGTATGAAAGACCTAAAGAAGTGGAGACACTGAAGGAGAGAGCGAGGTGGAGAGGGTTGGGAGAGAAGGTGATGGGGCGGGAAACCCAGGTGCCAGTTCACGCACACCTTTGTGTTTTAAGAAGAGTGCTCTGGCCAGAATGTGTGAGGGCAGACAATTTAAGGGGCTATTACCAGTCTCATTGGGCAGTTATACTTCCCAGAAAAATCCTCACATTGGCCGCTAGAGGACAGGCATGAGGCTGGTTGTCTGCCGTAGCCAGTAGTTGGAGGCGATTTAAATGTCCATCACCACGGGTCCAGATAACTACAATGTGGATGTCCATTGAGAAAGACTGCACAGTTATTCTAAGTAACAGGCACATACAACAACAAGGACAAATCTTTTTTTTTTTTTTTCAACGTTTATTTATTTTTGGGACAGAGAGAGACAGAGCATGAACGGGGGAGGGGCAGAGAGAGAGGGAGACACAGAATCGGAAACAGGCTCCAGGCTCTGAGCCATCAGCCCAGAGCCCGACGCGGGGCTCGAACCCACGGACCGTGAGATCGTGACCTGGCTGAAGTCGGACGCTTAACCGACTGCGCCACCCAGGCGCCCCCAACAAGGACAAATCTTAAAAGTACGGGGTGGAGTGGAAAAAATAAGAAACTGAGGTTTATAGCACAATACCATTTAAGCAAATTAAAAATACATGCACCCTAAACAACACGCGTGTTTTGTAAAGACACACACACGCTGGGGAAGGGAGGAGGAGTGGAGAAGAGATAAAGGTCATAAACAGAGAAAACAAGAGAGAGGGTGTACTGAGCCCAGTGATTGTAGTCTGTCATAAAGCGAGAAATGAGTAACCCAACCTCCACATCTGGGAATAAACAAATAAAAAGCTCTTGCAGTTGTTGAATGAGGAGTAGAGACCCCTCAGACGAGGGTGCAAGTAGTGAAGACGATAAGTGTATGGAGTATGTTTTATGAATGAAACATACAAAACATATTAACAGCACCTGGTACATAGTAAGTCCCCAACAATGTGAACTGTTATTATTTATTATTTAACCAAGCTACATGGAATTTCTTGGTCAGCACTAGGACATTTACTGATAGATCCTTTCTATTCCCCTCAGGAGGGGTGACCTTGCCCAAAACAATGTATTCTTTGCTAATAATATCCTTTTTTTCTGCTCCCTCTCCACTTCAAAAACCTTTCCTTTTCTTCAGCTCGGTGGGTGGGATGCTGCCCAATTCACGAACTGTTTCAATAAAGCCAATTTGACCTTCTAAGTTACTCAGTTGAATTTCTGTCGTTTGACAGTAGTATAGGAGATTAAAGATAAATTCAAACAAACAAACAAACAAACAATTGTGAGCTCCAAATCCCTTCTGAGGAGCAACTAAGGTCAGTATTTGACATTCAGGAGAAACAGCTCTTGAGACCTCCACAAACGCAAAATTTGTGATATCCTTGCCAGCATTAGCTTCATAAAATGCAGGATATAGGGCTGAGACTGGATAGATGGTCATGCCATCATCATTGAGACAGAGATCACAAAATCAAAAAGAAGCTTGATGGGGGGGAATGATGCATTAATTTGGGGCTGAAACAGTTTGTGTTGAAGTCTGCGATCCTTCTAAGTGCACACGAAAATATTGAGGGCCTACTATGCGCCCTCATAGGTACTAGGAATGTGCTAGGTACTGGAAACACATAGGTGAACAAAACAGATGATCCTAACCTTATTGGGCTGGCAAGTGTATCAAATAATCAAACGACATAAAATGTACTTCTAAACTTTGGCAGGGGTTATGTAAGAAGTTATAAGATACTGGTATGTAAACCAATATAGTTAAACATTTACTCACGTCCTTAATAGGTTCCTGAGAAGACTCCCTGAAAGGGCAATTTCTGGGTCTAAGGATCTGTTTGTTTTAATTTATTCAAACTTTTTAAAATAGAATTTATCTTTTGGAGCAACCTGTGGTTTCACACACACAATTTTTTTTTTTTTTTATTATCTTATAGAGGCTTTGGGGAATGAGAGGGTACTGAAAACAGACAAAGGCCTTAGTTTGTTAAAATAAGGTCCAGCGGCTGACTCCGGACTAGGGTGACAAAGTCAAAACTACATTTCCCAAGGAGCAGCGCGGCACGTCACACGGGAAGGAGGGCGCATGCGTGAAGGGGTTCGCGCTGCGACTAGCTCATAAAAGGAAAACAGCGTGTGTGGCTCTCGACGTGCCGCGAATCTTCGAACGTAAGGGCGTTAGCTAACGCTTTGAAAAACATTCGAGGGACGCGCCCGCTCCTGCCGTCGTAATTTCCAGCGCGACGTGCTTACTCCGTTCGTGGCTTGGCAGGTGGGGCTGGGTCGCGGTCTGGGGCCCCCGGGAAATGGCGGGAGCGGAGGGTTAGGGTCCCCGGTGCGTCCCTACTCCCGGGCCTTGCCGAGGCGGCTCTCGAGGGGCGGTGCGCACGCGCCCTGGGCGGGGAGAGGCGGGGCTGGAGGAGGGAGGGCCGGCGGTGTTTGAGTTTGCGCGTGCGCTCGCCGAAAGCTGGCGCGCGCGGTGCGGGGCGCTAAGGCGGCGGAGGCGGGGTACTCAGCCCAGGTGAGGGAAGACAGCAGCCGAGGATGCGCCCCCCTTAAGGAGATGACTTCATTCGCCCTCCAGAGACTTCCAGTTGCCTCCTCATCTGTCTGCGCCCGTTTACAGCCTAGGGCTTCAGTCTGTAGCTGACATCTCATCTCCAGGTCTCTGAGAACCCACTCCAGTCTAGGCCCCCACCATTCCACTGAAATAGCACTTTGTCAAAGCCACCAATGATCGCAACGTCGCCAAATTCAGTTTTAACTTCGTTCGCACTCCCGTAGCAATTTTTGATGCAGTTCATCGTTGCCCCTTCTTGAAGCACGTTCTTCATTTGATTTGTGCAATAGCCACGTCTTTAGCCTCAGCTCTCTGGCTTCTCCTCTGCTGATTTCTTGTTCCTCTTCCTTATCTCTAATGATTACACCGCTCCCAGGCCTCATCCTGGATCTCTTCTCCGTGATCACTTCCTAGGAGCTATCAATTTCAAGGCTTTAAATATAAATACTGTGTGTTGTGCTCTCAAATTTCTATCTGCAGCCCAGTGCTCTACCTTGAACTCCAGATTCTTATAGTCACCTCTCAAATGATATCTCTTAAAATGTCAAATCAGCATCTCAAACATGTACAAAACTGACATTTTAAGTTTTACCCTTCTCGTACCTTAACCTGTCTGACCATTCTTCCAGTTGCTCATGCCAAACACTGAGTTATTCTTGGTGTATTTTGTCCCCCTCCCCTTTCCTTCTCCAGTATATTATCATGTATTTGCCCTTGAGGCTTTGAAGTTTCACTATTGGGTGTCTAATTGTAGATATTCTCTTTGGCACTTTGTCCTTTTTGCCTGAGAATTTGTGTTTTCGGTTCTTCGACATCCCTGTCATTGTTTATTCAAATTTATCTGTGTATCTACTCTGTCCTCTATGTCCCTTTTATTTAAAAAAAATTTTTTTTAATGTTTATGTATTTATTTTGAGAGAGTGCACATGTGCATGCAAGCCGGGGAGGGATAGAGAGAAAGAATCCGAAGCATGGAGCCCGACAGGATTCAATCCCACGAACCATGAGATCATGACCCGAGCCAATATCAAGAGTTGTTCCTTAACCAACTGAGCCTCCCAGGCGCCCCATCTGTATGTCCCTTTTAACTTTCACCTACAAATAAGTATATGGGACTATTTGTTTAATGTCTGTGTTCCTTTCTGGACTGTAAGTTTTTTACAGCAAGGCAGGGACTCTTTGCCTCATTCACTGCTGTATGTTCCCCATGCCTGGCACAGCAGTATTTAACAAATTATTGAATGGATTAATTTATAGAGAAAAAGTACCTCTTCTCCGTAAGTGGGAGTAGATTGTCTTTCTTAGAGTATGTTTATAGGAACTTTTTTTTTTTTTTTTTCTGGGATTGGAGAGAAGGTATTGACTAACCCAGCTTCAGAATTGGTGCATGCTTCTAAGCTGAAAGACTGTGCCAGTAGGTGCCAGGCCCTGTGCTAGTGCTGGGAATATAGGGACGAATACGCCTGCTTCTCTGTCTTCTGAGAGTTTGTGGTCTGCAGGAGAGACAAGTTAATGCAAGTGTCTTGTGCGTGTGTGACAGGTGCAAGAACAGAAATTTGTGTACTGTGCTTTGGAAATTTTGATTGCCCTTGGCATCAGGGCACCTGAGCAGGGCCTGGGACAGCCAGATCCCCCTGCCATTCTCTTCTGGCTGCAAGCAGCTTTGTTCTTTTACACGAGGACACAAATAACATCATAAATACTATGTTCTGTGTATGCTGTGGTGTGAGAAATGTTGGCAAGTACCGCCGTGAAAGTATTAACTTGGCTGCCATTTGATTTGCACCTGAAAGACGAGCAAATTTGAGACCCACAGAGAGGTAGGGAAAGGATTAAAGGACCTGAAGCATGAAAGTCTGTGCTTGCTTGGGATGGGGACACTGGAATTGCTTACTGCAGTTGCTGTATGGTATTGCTGTTTGAGAGGGGCTGGCTGTCCAGGATCTGAAGTGGTGCCTTGAAAGTGTTTTGTCGGGGCACCTGGCTGGCTCAGTTGGTGGAGTGTGTGACTCTTGATCTCGGGGTCGTGAGTTCGAGCCCCACGTTGGGTGTAGAGATTGCTTAAATAAACAAACTTTTCAAAAAATCTTAAAAAAAGAAGTGTTTTGTAAACCACAGTGTGTGTTTTATAAATACCTGGCCCAGCCATGAGGCACCCTGTTCTCAGTGGGTAGGTCCATTAGAATTCATAGTTTTAGTGACCCAGCTTTCCAGAGCTGGAAACAGGGGCATGTAGTAAGTCAGCCTTTTAAACCTCATTTCTAAATTTGTGTACAAAGAG
Source organism: Lynx rufus (assembly GCF_022079265.1). NCBI lineage: Eukaryota > Metazoa > Chordata > Mammalia > Carnivora > Felidae > Lynx > Lynx rufus. The sequence continues at coordinate 2,193,877 of NW_025814838.1, read as the reverse complement.
TCTTACAAATGTTTTAAAAATGAATCTTCTATAGGATCCTATATCATTTGCATTGGAAAAAATACCCAGTATACACCACTTCAGGATTTGTGGTCACTCTATCTGTGGAGGGGAAGCTACTTTGTTGAACATTATACCAATAGGTTTGGGATGTTGATCATGAGCCTTAAGGCTTAGGTCATAGAGTCAGACAGATCTGGATTTGAATCCCACCTCTTCCACTTATTACTTGTGTGACTTCAGTAAAGTCACTGATTTCTCCAAGACTCCTGTTTCCACAGTGTTAAATGAAGAGCAGTTTAGATGGAGTCATCTACATAAAAGTGCTTAGCTCATAGTAGGTATTCAGTAAGGAATAGCTGTCAGTGTTTGTCGTAGATTCTAAATCTAAAGTTCTCTCTTGGCCAGCAAGAGAGCAGACGCAGGATTAAAAGCAAGAGATGGCTAATGTCAAGACCCCGAATAAGGGTCCTTGCTCCGTATTTATTAAGATCAGAAGGCTTACAAACGTGATGGGCATACACAAAGAGACAATGAATCTGTGAACATTAACTCATGGGCATGAGGGAAAGGGGGTTTTGAAGATACACGGTGTTTGAGGTTTGGGTCAATCCTGGCGCCAGGCAGATGGGCAGATGGTTGTTAATGGCAGACAGGAGGCGCAATGTCTGTTTATCTTAGCTAGCCTAGGGGATAAGGCAGATAGGGGAAATAACCTCAGGGTTAACAAGGCACCTTTTCTTTTGCTAATCAGCTCTGCTCTGGGCTGCTTCACCCACAGCAGCAGAGGTCTATAGCCCTATTTACCTGTTTACTTAACTTGGTCCTTCCCTCCTGTGAAAGCAGCTTTACTGCTATAGTACTAAATTGGGGGGCACTTTTGCCCTGAATACCTAATCTTGCTTACTTCATATACCTTTGTGTTGGGGGCCTTTGCCCCCTACCATGTCTATTCTGGGGGCCTTTGCCCCTCTCCTACTCTATTCTGGGGGCCTAATCTTGTCTACTCAAGCTTGGGTAAGAGCATCCTATGGCTTTGTAATTCTTTATGCCTTGTTAACCCACTGGTGCAAGCCCAGGGAATTTCTAAACTTATTTCCCACAATTGTTACCTTTATGTTTATCAGATGCCACTATGAATCGCCGTCCTATTGGTGACTCTTTCAGTGCAATCTTAATAACAGTTGATTGACAGTTTCTAGTAGACGAAATGGTCTTACTTCATCATCTCTTTTGCTAATGAATAAGCCGAAGTCCTTACAAAGTTTGAAATTGGGAGGGAGAACATAGATTTTAGAGTTTGCAGTTTTGTAACTACCTGTTATTTCCTGAGTTACCAAGCATAATTTAACCACTCTGAACTTCAGGTTCCCCAGCTATAGAGGGTGTGCTTAGGCGATTGTTAGGTTTCAATGAGAATGATGTATGTAAGCTTTGGTCTAGAAGCATGGTAGGTAGTAGGGGAAAGAAATCCGCATCTCCTTAATTTTTTCAAACCAATTGATGAATGTAGATTGTTGTTGAGCGTGGCTACATTGAGAGTATGGGATCTGAGTGTAGGGTCTTAGATGCCTGCCTTCCCTTTGATTCAGAACAAAGCTCTGTCTTAAGCCCTGTGGGACTGATGTTAGAGTGGTTTAAGTATAGAATGTTTGGATTTGTTGGTATGAGGCCTTGGCTTCTAGACAAGGTGCTAGAGAACAGGTTTAGACTGAGTGGTTAGCGGTTAACACGTTCTTTGTCCCTATAATTACCTATTAGGCTTCTCAGTTGCAGATATCAAAAAGCTAACCCAAACTAGTCCAAGGAGAAAAGTAGTATCCATTAGACTCTAACTGAAAAGTCCTGGGTATACCAGCCTCAGGCACAGTTATATCCCGAAACCTAAGTTATGTCACCAGGAATTTTTTTTTTCTTTTAATGTCTTTCAGCTCCACTTTTCTCCATGTTGACTTCTGTCTCAGACAGGCAAAAGCCTCCATCAGTTCCAGGCTTCCCTGCTACTCTGTTAACAACCAACTGAAAGAAGGTATCTCTTTTCAGATAGCTTCCAGCAAAAGATCTTTTTTTTCCCCCTAATTTCTGTCTAATTTTAATTAAAACAATTTTTTAAAATTTTTTCAAACATTTATTTTTTTGAGAGACAGAGCACTAGGGGGCAGGGGCAGGGAGAGAGAGAGAGAGAGTCACAGATTCCGAAGCAGGCTCAAGGCTCCAAGCTGTCAGCACAGAGCCCAACATGGGGCTCGAACCCATGAACCGTGAGATCATGACCTGAGCCGAAGTTGGATGCTTAACCGACTGAGTCACTCAGGCGCGCCCCAGCAAAAGCTCTTAAATTGATTTGGGCCAGACTTAGGTCACATTCCTCTTCCTGAGCTAGTCATGGCGGTCAGAAAGAGTGGAATACTCTTGTGGGCCCAGGTCATATACCCATCTTGGAGCCAAGGTGAAGGACATTTTCTCGAAGGAGAAATTGGGAGTACTGTTACCAAAATGGAGAGAAAAGGTGATGGGCACACACTGAGAGGTTGCTTCCAGTAATGATGGAGGAGCTCAGATCAGGCCAACCCTCTCACAGACGATGACCATAACTCGTACAAATTAAAACAAAACAAAAACCCACTAACTGGAGTCAGTGGAGCAGGAGCTGACCCCCAGTGCCACCCATCAGTGGCACTGATGAGGTGTTCTCAATGTCTTGTTACGTGATACTCATCTTGAAAAGATAGCCACGCAGAGGGAGTTCCAGTTTTTTTTTGTGTTTGTTTATTTTTGAGAAAGAGAGAGACAGACCGAGTGCAAGCAGGGGAGGGGCAGAGGGAGAGGGAGACACAGAATCCGAAGCAGGCTCCAGGCTCTGAGCTGTCTGTCAGCACAGAGCCTGATGCGGGGCTCGAATTCATGAACTGCGAGATCATGACCTGAGCCGAAGTCGGATGCTCAACCGACTGAGCCCCCCAGTTGTCCTCCAGATTCTTGATATAAAAGTCATTTTACCTAAATGTCCCACCCACCGATGAATGGGAAAACAAAATCCATACCAGTGGGGTATTATTCAGCCATAAAAGGAATGAAATACACATATATAGCAGGAATGAACCTTGAAAATATTGTGCTAAGTGAAAGAAGCCAGTCCCCAAAGGCCACATAGTGTGTGATTTTGTTTCTATGAAGCCTCTAGAACAGGCAGATCTGTAAAGTCAGAAAGTAGAATAAACAGTTGCCAGTGGCTAAGGGGAGTGACTGCTGATGGGGACAGGTTTTTGGGGTGTACAGGCTTTGGGGGTCCTGAAAATAATTCTGAAATTAGGTCGCGGTGATGGTGGCACAACCTTTTGAATATACTAAAAGGCCGCTGAATTGAACATGCAAAGGAAGCCATATAAGCACATGGGAAGGTGCTCAGCATCAGTGGTCACCAGAGAAGTCTAAATTAAACCCACAATGGAAAACCACTTCACACTAGCTAGAATGGCTAAATTTTCTTAAATAAAATGAAAACAACAACACTGTATGTCATCGGGCATGTAGAGCAACTAAAACTTCCATATGTTGTTGTTGGGAAGCCGGTACACCTTCTCAGGAACAGGGTCTGGTCTGGCGGTTTCCTGTAAAATTAAGTATCCACCTCAGACCTAAGCACTTAAGAGAAATGAACATATGTCCGAAAAAAGACTCACATGTGACTGCTCATGGCAGTTTTATTCACAGTGGCCCCGAACTGGGAATCACCCAGGTGCCACCAAAGCGAGGGCTGGTTAAAGAAACAGGTTTTTTCATACAGGAGAATGCTGCTGGGCAGTGGAAAGAAACAGACTCCTGATACACATACCACCACCGATGAATCTCAAAAACATGTTGAGAGAATCCGGACCCTAAAGATGGTGGATGGCATGATTACATTTCAGTGAAATTCTAGAACAGGTGTAACTAATCGATAGTGAAAAATGTCAGAATGGTGGTTCCCTCTGGGTAGAAATAGAAGGTGGGCTTTTTTTTTTTTTTTTTTTTTTTTTTAAGAACATGAGCAGGGTAGAGGAACAGAGGGAGAGAGAGAGAATCTTAAGCAGGCTCTGCGCTCAGCATGGGTCTGACCTGGGGCTTGATCGTATGACCCTGGAATCATGACCTAAGCCCAAATCAAGAGCGAGATATTCAACAACTGAGCCACCTAGGCGCCGCGGAAGTTGTGGCTTCTAAACCGGTTGGAAGAAGAGAGTGCTAGGAGCCAAAAAGTGTATAGTGTTGGGCCTTGCCTCAGAATTCAGAAGAATGCCTGAAACCTTGCAGGGATTGCCTGGCCTCCCAGGGTTAAGAACAGTGATAGATCAGCTGGGGCCTTTGGACTCTGGTAACAGGCAGCTTGGGCTCAAAGCCATGTCCTCCCAGCTGGGAGCTCTGGCCTTTCAGCCAAGTTCCAGTGCCCGGTGCTTGGTTCCCACAGGCTCTGGTGTTGCAGATGTTTTCTGGGGAAGTCCAAGTTCACAACCGACTGGATCCAGTTAGTGGGAGTTTGTTGTAAAATCATAAAATGAGGTGGTTCTCCCAAGCAAGGCGCCACCCAGCAGGCAGAGCTCACACAGGAGAGCACTCCTCCATGGTGTGGTCTTTGTGCGGGCCATCCGCTCAGAGCCGCTCCCCTCAGGCTCGGGATGCATCAGTGTTTTCTTTTGCTTGTGCCTTTGACTGCTTTGCTCGACTTAGCATAGTCCCTGTTTTTTCCTGGCAGTTCCCTGAGCCACATCTGCGGACAGAGAGGGGGAAACTCATGTCCACTAAGTGTGTGTGTTGTCCCAGGCACTGCCTGGACCTCACTTGTGTTGTTAATCCTCCAGTGGGTGCTCTGGTCTTTATGGAGACTCAGAAAGGTTAAGGAGCGCCCACGGGGTGAGTAAAAGGCCTCATGAGAACTTAATGTTCCCTGTTCTGTCCCCTTTCCCCTCCTTGGAATGCTCCTAAAATATGCATGGCCGTTCATTTCTCTGATGACTTGTTGGTGGCGTATTTCATTTCTTTTTGTGACTTGATGCGTTTGGGCATGCGGGAATGCTGTTTGCCTCTTCCTGTGTTTACCAGAATAGTTTCTGATAAACAGCTGCCAAGCCCTCCTATGTTCTAGGCTTTGTTTCGGGTGCCAAGGCACAGAGATGACTAACACTCAGTTCTTGTACTTAAGGGGCTGGAAATCCTAGAAGTGGGCTCCTACACAAATAGAAAACAGTTTTACAAGAGCAAGTGCACTCTGATTGCAGTTATATTGCATGTACAGGGAGCGGCACACAAAACGAAAATCATTTAGGTTGCTGAGGTTTACTTTAATAATTCTTTAATAATTGTTATACTATTTTTTTGTCTGCTAAATTAGGAAAAAATGGAAAGAGAGGTGTGGCCAGAGTGCTCTGGGGCCCAGGGGCGTTCCTCACTGCTGAGTGGTTAAGGAGTGCCCCAAAGAAGAGAGGGCATTTGAGCAGGAAGAACATGCTGGCATTTGTCTGTTAGGTTTGGGGGGAAGGGGCATCCGGGTAGTGGAAAAGCTTGATGGTCCACTTGCAGAGGTGACTGGTTCCAGAGAAAGCAGTCGTTCGTTGTATAATCGAGAGATGAGCTTTTCCCGGCGGGGCACTACCCAGCGGACAAGGCGACCCTCCGGAATGCTGTTCTCCATCTCAGCACTTCACAGTGTTTCACACTGGATAGAAATGAGGGGAGGCGAAAGCATTTTAAAAACTACCAGTCACCATTTATACGTGAGGGGATCCCGATGATTGGTATAGGGGCTGAGTGTCGGAGGCCAAAGGTCTCCAAAAACGGGGCCCACCCCCCACTGCTGCTTGCCTGTTGCAAGATTAGGCCCTGACTGCTTTGCTCTTTGACCTCCTTCTTCCCCTCCAGACCACGTGGGTCAGCTTTCAAATTTCAGTGTGCTGAAAGTTTCAAGCTCCATCACGTGTGTGTGTGTGTGTGTGTGTGTGTGTGTGTGTGTGTGTGTGTGTGTGTGTCTGTCTGTCTCTGCATCTTCCATTTGCAAAAGGTTTTCTGAGATACATGCTTTTTTTCCTGTGTATGCATAGGATACCTCTGGAGAAATACCCAAGAAACAGTAGGGGTTACTTCTAGGGGTGGGAGATTTCATTGTACTTCTGGAATCATTTGAATTTTTTTTTATTATGTGCATATGTTAAAGGTTTTTTTTTTTTTTTTCCTTAAGAGGAACAGGCTTTGTGTCCAGCCACAGTGAGGCACAGCAATGGGTGATATTGTGATAGTGTGATGAGAGCCCCAACTAAGACAGTGACAGGTGGGGTGGAAGGGAGGGGCCGGGTTTGGGAGAAATTTCTGAGGCAAAATCCCTAGGAATGGAATGGGGTGGATCAGGGAGATGTGGGGTTGCAGATGGCCAAGAAGGAGGAGTGGATGCCTCTGAGATGTGAGGCCTGGGAGGCTGGCTGGGCAGCGATGGGTGCCATCAAACCACATCTGGAAGGCAGAGCAGAGCAGGAAGTGTGAGTTGTCTGAGGGGCATCTCGGGCCCTCAGCTGGCAGCTCAAAATCTGAGCTGGGAACCTTGGCGAGGGGTCAGGGTTGATGGAGGAATCTGGAAGTTTCAGAATATGGGGCCTTACAGCAGATGAGCTACCCAGGGAGCTTAGAGACTGAGAGGGGCGTCCTGGAGTAGCCGTCCTGTGGGTTGGAGGAGGGGGCAGCAGAAGGACCGCACAGGGTGGTTGGAGAAATAGGAGGGACCGCAGGCCTGGAAGCTCAGCCAAACTTTGAGAAGCAGCATGTGGTCAGGTGTTCAGGGCAGCAGAAAGTTCCAGGAGCTAACAGGAGATCACTGGGGACTGGGCGGGAGGAGCCATGCTGTGTCGGGAATAGAAAATGAGGACAGTGGGTACGTGTGGAGCCCTGTGCTAGGTATCGAGGATCTAGTGATCCCCACCCTCAAGAGAGGAGACAAAAACACACAAAGAGAATTTGAATATGATTTGATAGGCACTATGTATGGTAGAGAGATGCACAGGATAATTCGAGGCCACAGAGAAAGGTGACAAGTTAGCCTAGGAGACAGGTTTCTGACCGTGGCTGGTGAAGGGAGATGGTATATGAGCCAGATCCTAGAGAGTAAGTAGTTAAATTGGGCCGAGGATTAGGGACGTCCTGCTTGCAGGAAGCACATCCCAGATGGAGGGAACAGCATGGGGATAAGAAATGTGACATGGTGTGTGGTCAAAAGCAGGAGTGTGAAGCGTCTGGAGTATGAAGTGTGAGGCAGGCAGGGTAACGAGAGGAGATAGGAATGGGGGGCCAGGGATGGAGGCCTCTTCCGACGAGTCTGTGTTGTGGGTAAGGACTTGATGTACCCTGGAGGCACGGGTTGAAAGCGTTTGGCAGGGGAACATGGCCACGCTTGTCTTTCAGATGGGTGGTGCTGCGGCCGTGTCGAGGGTGGATTTGATGGAGAGGAAAATGCAGAAGGGGGTGCTGTGTAAGTTACCGGGAGGCCATTGGTGTGGTGGGAAACAGTGACTGAAGGCTAAGAAGGGGGCAGTGAGTCAACAGGAGCGGTGACCGATTGGACAGGGGATTGAGGGAGAAGGTGGTTTGAAAACAGCTGTTTTCAGCACAGGCAGCTGAGTGGCTTCTGGACATGCCGGCAGGGAAGGAGCGAGCTAGCACACAGGAGTTTTAGGGGTGGAGTGGGTGGAGTGGGTAGGGAGGGATGAGTTGGGTTTTGGACATACAGGTTTTTTTTTTTTTTTTTTTTAAGTTCTATTGAGCTATAATTCACATACCATACAATTCACCCAAAGTGCACGATTCATTGTTGGTTTGTTGTTGTTGTTTCACTGATTTGAACAGCCATCACCAGTATTTTAGAATGGTTTCTGGGGGCGCCTGGGTGGCGCAGTCGGTTAAGCGTCCGACTTCAGCCAGGTCACGATCTCGCGGTCTGTGAGTTCGAGCCCCGCGTCGGGCTCTGGGCTGATGGCTCGGAGCCTGGAGCCTGTTTCCGATTCTGTGTCTCCCTCTCTCTCTGCCCCTCACCCGTTCATGCTCTGTCTCTCTCTGTCCCAAAAATAAATAAAAAATGTTGAAAAAAAAATTAAAAAAAAAAGAATGGTTTCTGGACAAATTGATTTAAAATCTTTCTGAAATAGTAGAAAATTTCTAGCGTATAGGAGAGACTCATACATGGAATGTCTGTGTCAGGCATAGGGATTTGGGGTCTTCTCTGGTAGGGCTGTCCAGCCGGCATGAAAATAAGGTTCTGAATCTTGGGGAAGCTGTGGGGGCTGGAGGTAGATTTGGGAGGTGGTGCCATGTGGCTCATAGTTGATAATACGAGGGAAGAAGCCTTTGCTTAACAACAAAGTTTGGGAGAGTTGATGTGGGAAGTTCACAGTAGACCTTACTGCGGGGGCGGGGGGTGGGGAGAGGGTCAGGGCAGGAGAGAGGTGGTGTGTCAAGTAGAATTATTATCAAGTTCTTGCCAAGTCCTTGACACAACTTACCAGTGGTGGTTATTGATGTGAGGGGATTGCTGATGAAAGCAGAGGTGTTTGTTCTTGCCTGAGGAGCTCCCAGTCTGGTTGGGGAAGAAAAGCCAGTTTATAAAGGTAGGTTGGAAAGTCTAGATAGGAAGAGTCCAACAGGAGACACGTTTGGCTTATTTAGGGACAGTCAGGCAAGACCAGGCTTGAGCTGATCCTTGCAAGTGTAAGCTTTGGAGGAAGGGCATGCCCTTCAGCCTCTCTGGAGGGGAGGGGTGGTGGAAGGGACCTCCATGTCAAGTGTTTGTAGATGGGACGGGCTGGAAGGAATGTTCGCAAATAATGAGGGCTGCCACTGTGTGTATCTCAGGGCCGGATCCCGTCCCTCAACTGCCCGTGTCTTCTTCAGATGCAGCCCTGTTCTCTGGCCCTTGGTCTTGTTCTCAGCATGCTTCTAGAAGCCCCTCAGCCAGCGTACTCCCATTTCCCCACCTGAAGCTCCCCCCCCCCACCCCGCATCCACACTGCCTTCCCCTCAGGCCTCCACCCTCTCTGGTGCCACAGCTCTGGCAGGAGGTAGTTGTGTACATGTGCTTCTCCTGCATGGTGGCTCCTGTCTCTCCCATTGCCTGTTTCCTGAGGTCCTAGTAAAGTCCTGACTGAGACCACTCCCGAGTCCTTTCCTGTAACATCTGGGGGCAGGTGGATGGGGTGGCGGCCAGGGCAGGGTGGGGTGGGGGAGAGACCTGGAAGTGTATACGGTGGCGGCCAGGCTCGAGCCCCAAGGAGCGCCAGCATTTGCAGGACAGGCCGGCGAGAGGCCGGTGCAGGAGAGGAGTGGAGGCTGACCACGCAGGAGGGAGGCCCTGACGCCAGGGGAAGAGGCAGTGGGCACCTGTGTCCAGCGGATGCAGGCAGGGGAAGGATCTAATTCTTTGACCTGTGCGGTTCCTGGTTCTCCCGAGAGCATCATCGCTGGGCTGGGGAGGACGGAAGCCAGACTGAAGTGGGTTGCGAAGTCAAATGGGGGCGAGGACTAGAAGCACGGGCTTGGACCACTTCTGAAGTTTTGCCGTGAAGAGACGAGGTGGGGAGCTGGAGAGGAGTGTGGGGTTTGGAAGCTCTTACATATTTAATTTTTAAGATGGGCTCTCCTAAAGTATGCTCGTGTGCCATACGGCGTAGGAAAGGGGCGTCAGCCGGCCCGAGAGGAGATGGGATTCAGAGCACAGATGACGGGTTGCTGTTCACTAAGTGCAGAGGTGACCGGTGCTGCTGCACTTAGCTTGTCCTGTTCATGGTGGGAACAGGGTCTCTGGCTTCTCTTCTGACCAGAGTGGGAACTTGGGACTTCAGCTAGGGGGGCTCAGACCTGGGTCTGAGGGCAGCAGCAAAAACATTGAAAGAGAGAGAAAGGTTGAAATGTCAGACAGACTTGCCGGGAACGACACCGATTTACGGGACAGCATTGTGGGCACGCCTGCCGCCGGTGTTTGTGGTGGCACAGCGTAAAGTCAGATGCACCCGTCCGGTTGTGGGGCTCGCCCCAATTTTACCGTGCACCGGTGTGGGCAGGTCCACGGCAGGTGGCTCCACCCAGGGTTCCTGCTTTACTTAGTGGGAGAGAACAACTCTTTTCCACGCGAATCCATCCTCCTTGGGATCTTTCCACTGAGCTCTCCTTCCGTCCACACCTTCACCTTTGTTGTAGCTCACTGGGGGGGGGTCTTTCTCCTTCCTCTTTTCTCACTCAGCAGATCAGTTCCTTCATGCTGATCATTCTCAAGTTTGTACGCTTCTAATCTCTAAACTGTCTAAACTCGAGATCCATTATTTCATGCGATTCTAGCTAATGCAGCTGGACTTTTTTTTTTTTTTAAGGGACATGTTCTTCCCTGTATTAAAATGTATTATGTAAAGCTGTGGTGGTAAAAAATAGTGTTGCATGTGGGAAAACGTGTCTTGTGTCCCAAGCAATCAGGAAAAATAGATAAATTGGACTGTATAGACATTTAAAAATGTATTTCAAAGACAAAAATAAAGACAACCCAATAAAAATGGGTGAAGGGCAGTTCTCCAGAGCAGACACACAAATGGCTAATAAACAGGTGAAAACACGTTCAGCATCATTAGCCATGGGGGAAATGCAAATCAAAACTGCTAGTTAACTTTTCAACCCAACTAGGAGGGCTGTGATCAGAAAAGACAGTTACACGCACTGCTGCAGATGTAGGGATATCGGAACCCTGGTGCTTTGCTGCTGGGAATGTAAAATGGTGCGCCCACTTTGGAAACCGTCTGGCAGCTCCTCAAAAGGTTAAACCTAGAGTTACCATACAACCCAGCAGTTCCACTCCTGGGTATAGACCGAGAAAATGGAAACATGTCCACAGAAAAGCTTGTCCACGACTGTTCATAACAGTGTTATTCTCATTAGCCAAAAGTGAACACAACCCAAATGTCTATCAGTTGTTGGATTAATATACAAAGTGTGGTGTATGCAAGCAGAGGAATATTATTCAACAATGAGAATAAATGAAGTGCACAATAGGAAAATCTATAGAGGGGCGCCTGGATGGTTCAGTCGGTTGAGTGTCCGACTTCAGCTCAGGTTGTGATTTCGCTGTCCATGAGTTTAAGCCCCATGTCAGACTCTGTGCTGACAGCTCAGAGCCTGGAGCCTGTTTCGGATTCTGTGTCTCCCTCTCTCTCTGCCCCTCCCCCACTCATGCTCTGTCTCTGTCTCTGTCTCTCTCTCTCTCTCTCTCTCTGTCAAAAATAAATAAACATTTTAAAAAAATTAAAAAAAAATCTATAGAAACAGAAATAGATTAGTGTTTACCTGAGGCTGGTGGCTGGGCGTGGGGAGGTATATCTATCTAAAATTAACAACTCAGTGAATTTCAGTATATTCAGAGTTGTGCAGCTGTCACCACAATCAGTTTTAGAACGTGGTCATCCCCTGGCTAAAAAGCCCCATACTCATTAACAGTCCCTTTCCCCCTAACCACACTCCCGCCCCCCCCCCCCCGCCGTCATTTTCTGTGGATTTACCTAGATGATATTTCATCTAAATGGAATCGTACAGTAGGTAATGCAGTCTGTCGTGTGTGGCTTCTTTTACTTAGCATAAGGTTTTCAAGGTTCACCTGTGTTGTAGTATGTGTCATACTTCGTTCCTTTTATTGTTGAATCATATCTGCCTTTGTGTGAACAATACCACTTTCCTCCATTCGTAGGATTTCTCCACATCCTCACCAACACTTGTTGTCTCTTTTTAATGTGAAATGATACCTCCTTGTGGTTTTGATTTGTATTTTCTTGATGGCTAGTGATACTGAGTATCTTTTCATGTGCTTTTTGGCCATTTATATATCTTCTTTGGAGAACTGTCTATTCAGATCTTTTTTAAGTTTATTTATTGAGAGAAAGAGAACAAGTGGGGAGGGGCAGAGAGAGAGGGGGACATAGGATCCAAAGCAGGCTCCGTGCCAATAGCAGAGAGCCTGATGTGGGGCTCGAACTCATGAACTATGAGATCATGACCTGAGCTGAAGTCAGATGCTTAACCGACTGAGCCACCTAAGTGCCCCAGATCATTTTTGTATATGGTCTGAGGAAGGGGTCGAAATTCATTCTTTTACATATGGATACCTAGTTGTCCCACTACTGTTTGTCAAAAAGACTATTCTAGTTGTCTTGGCACCCTGGTTGGAAATTAATTGACTGTAGGTATGAGGGTTTATTTCTGGTCTCTCGATTCTGTGTCATTGATCGATAGGTCTATCCTTATGCCAGTACTGCATCGCCTTGATTGCTATAGCTTTGTGTAGTGCATTTTGTGATTGGGAAAACATCTTTATATTCAAGATTGTTTTGTCTGTTCTTGGTCCCTTGAGTTACCAAATGGATTTTAGGATGAGCTTGTTAATTTCTGCAAAGAAGCCAGCTGGGATTGCACTGAAAATGATGAGGGACTGAAGCAGGAAGATGTTTACCCTTATCCAGGAAGCTGACCTAAAGCCTGCATAGTTTTGATACAGATCAAATACATGCTGGTTACTACATTCTGTAAGGGTCTCGCGACTGCCTCTATATCTCCAATAGTTAATATCGAACTGAATGACAAAGGAATCTTGCAAAAGTAGTTTTACGAGTAGACATTCAGAGAAATTCGAAGAAATTTTGGTAATCTGATATTCCCAGCATGCCTCCTTCCCTTTGATTACTGAGTATATATAACCACCAGCCTCACACAGCAAAAGTACAGCACCTTCTGCCCATGGGTCGGGTTCCCATGCTACTTAAATACACTTAGTAAGTTGCACTGTCAGCGGCTCAAGAATTCTTTCTTTACTGTTGGCCTCAACCCCCACATAATTTTTGGTAGCCTGTACGGGGACAGTGATGAAAGAAATTCAGGAGCTTCAGTGTGGCTTGGTAAGTCTTCTTTACCCCCAGTATTTGTTTCTTACTTGTTCTTTTTCGGAGATGTCCTGAATAGTATGACTCTCCAGAATGTGCCTTGTCCAAGTGCTCAGGAGAGAACCTGTGCCTGTGGCTACACTACAGGGAGGGACAAACTTCTGCCCCCCAGCTGGACACTGGTACCTTGGCCGTAACAGCGTTGGTCAGAAATCAGGCTCTCCCTGTTTTACTGGTTTATTTATTTATTTTTTTTTAGTGTTTGTTTATTTTGGGGACTGAGAGAGACAGAGTGTGAGCAGGGGAGGGGCAGAGAGAGAGAGAGAGAGAGAGAGAGAGAGGGAGACACAGAATCCGAAGTAGCCTCAGGCTCTGAACTGTCTGCACACAGCCTGACGCAGGGCTCAAACTCAGGAGCCATGAGATCATGACCTGAGCCGAAGTCAGACACTTAACCGACAGAGCCACCCGGGAGCTCCTGTCTTCTTGGGCTTGGGATGGCCATACATGTCATTAGGGTGGCTGCCAACCTTCAGACCCCCTAAATAGACCAGTGTGATCCCTCGATGAGCATAAAATTCAAGATACATCTTCTTGTGTGCTTCCCGAAAGGGACAGGTGGGAGCTGTTCCCATTTGGGGCACTCACCCAACAGGGGACCCCTCCCTTGGGACTGGATCACGGCTGAAACTCATGAGAAAGTTGCCCGGGGTAGGTAGGAGTTCCACACTGCCATCTTTTCATGTCTCTCATTTGACCTTCCCCATCGACTGTTTGGTGTTCTTGGTCCTGCTCTCGGGGTAAAGGTACCTTAGATATCTCATGCGTAATTCGATATGAAATGGCTGCCCCTTCTAAACAAAGGCCAGGACCTCCACCCCATCCATTACTACTAGATCCAGAGGCTTATGAAGGGTATCATTATTGGTCACCAAGCCTACCGACTCCCCCAAAATGGAAAGAGGCAGCCTCAATGGTTGCGGCATTTCAGTCCATCTCCCCGCACCTACTGCAGGTTAGGGTGCAATAGGGGAAGTGGAGGGAGGCCCACATCCCTCCTCAAGTAGTACAGGGGTGTCAGAGCAGTCAGGGGAGGGTGCCTCCTGCCGCCCTGAACCCCAGGAAGCTTCAGCAGTGTTCCTGATAGGATGCCATTCAGAAGCCGAGGGAGATTTTGGTCAAGGACTCTTAGTTAATGTAACTATGGATGGGATCAGCTTCTTCAGTCCCAGAGGATTCCCCGTCTCCTAACACAATGGAGTTAATTTGGATTTAAAGAAAAAGTGCCGAACCCTCCTCCCCACCCCAAAGGATAAATACTGCCCCCTAGTTAACACTGCCAATAAAAGATAGAAACCCAAGTGCCAGGGCGTGCAGCTCACTCTCTCGAGCTTGCCTGCTCTCACATCTCGAGAGTGTCTTTTTCACTTTAATAACCTTTCCCTCCCCACTTCTTTTACTCATCTGCTGTGCTGCATGTCTGTCCTGAGCTCCTTCCTGAGACAAGACCAAGAACCTTCAGCATCCGCTTTAGGTCTGGCTGGGTCAAGGCTCCAGGGATCGGGGTCTCCCCAGTTCACACGGCAACACCTTTGGCAGCCATGAAGGGACAGGGTAACAACAGGTCGAGTGACCGTCTTCATCGGTGAGGTTCTCACCTTCCTTGTGCTGGACAGTTGCTTAGTCACTCTTTGTTCTGCTCTCTCTCTCTGATCTCCCTGGGGAAAGGCCTCAAAAGGAAACAAAAAATTCCAGTATGCCAGATTATATCTCAGTACAGGGGAGACTTCTCCTGTCTCTCCCAAGGACACGCATGTTGATTGAAAGGAAGGACGGGCAGGGGTTCCCTCTTGGGGGGCACGCTAGGCCAAAGAGGGCAGCAGGTTGGGGATGCCCACCTGCATCAGGGATGATAGCGTGATGGTTCCAGGGAGATGTCCCAGGGCCCAGACTCTCCAGACTCTTGGGGTTCAGCAGGGACGCCTCTAGCCCAGGAGACTGTCAACTTTCTTTCCTCTAAATCCTTGATCCCATCCCACCCCGCCTTGAGATGCATCTTGAGAAACTAGAACCAGTTTGACCCTGGCACCTTGTATGCTTCCTTCCCACGTCGGCTTCTTTGTAACATTGTCGGCCTCAGTATAAACTAAAGGATGGGGAAGACTGACCAGAAAAATAGACCGAAATCCCATATGGTCAGGCTTTTACGGATCTGTACCCAAACCCTGATCTGTCCGTGCTCTTTTAGGGGCCCTGAGAACACCCACCTCCACTCCTCAATCCACCATCAGCTCACCTGCCTTAGGCCTTGTACTTCTGTTAATCCGCCACAAGCCTGTGTTCTGTCCTGTTCTGTGTGCCCACCCACCTTGTCTCTTTGTAAACAGGCTGCTGCCAGGATCCTGTACAGCCCCCCCGCCGCTTTTTCCTGAGTTACTCGTCTCCTCTTTGGTGCTGCTTTTGTGTGTCAGATCTGAAATCTGTCTCGAGAGACCTGGATGAATGTCGCCTGATCCTTGTACGTGGAGGCGTCTCCCTCCTTCGTCTCCAGGTTAATGGCTGTGATAAACAGAGCCAATTGTCTGTTATAGGTCTTCCTCAGGATGAGGACTTTAAGGAATATTCCCGAGCAGCTTTTGAAACTCCTTTTGTTTCAAGGGGGTTGCCTGTATTGTCTGGCCAGACTAGACTGCCTTTTTTCACATTTTGTTGGGGGAAAGAAAATGTTCATCTGTTCTTCTGTCTGGTGACCGGGAGTCTCTTTCTTCTGTTTGGGCTTTTATCGCCTCCAGCCTTGCAGGCAGCACCTCGCCTCTTCTGCCTCCTCCTCCCTCTCCTCCTGTTTCTGCACCACCCTCCACCCTAGGCAAGGCTTACCTAACAGGCTCCTGCACCCTCCTCAGTGCCTGTGGCACCAGTGGTTTCTGGTCCTACTCTCAGTGTCAAGGAGCGGAGAGCACTCCAAGCTGTTGGGCCATCTCCTTATGAGGTTCAAACCGAAACACCTCCCAGGTCAGCAAGAAGGGGCCTAACGGTTCCCTTGGACTTAAACCACCCCTCAGATTTCCCCACAGGTACCCCAAGTAACATGGACGGTGCGGAGCAGATTGATTGACTTTTAGTGGGCACAGGTGCAACATATTTTGATGTAAAGTCAATTTAAGTTTGTTTATTGTTTTTAAGTTTATTTATTTTGAGAGAGAGAGGATCCCAAGCAGGCTCTGTGCTGACAGCACAGAGCCTGAGGTGGGGCTCGATCTCATGAACTGTCTCATAAAGCTTTCATGGATAATGGTTACGAACAAGTAGGTAGGTTGAATAAATGGAAAGGTTTCTAGGTAAAACTTTTAATGGCTTTCAAGATCTTTTGTAGCATGAATTTTTTTTTATGTTTATTTATTTTTGAGAGAGAGAGAGTACCCATGCAAGCAGGGGAGGGGCAGAGAGAGAGGGAGTCAGAGAATCCAAAGCAGGTTCCAGGCTCTAAGCTGTCAGCCCCAGTGTGGGGCTCAAACTCATAAACCATGAGATCCTGACCTGAGCCAAAGTTGGATGCTTAACCGGTTGAGCCACCCAGGTGCCCCAGTAACCTGAAAGTTTTAAAGTTTTGCTAAGTTAAATGATAAATTGGATTGAATTCATTGGATATCCATAACCTTTCTAAATAAGGTAAAATACCTAAAGCATTGTTTTCTGAACATAGGTTTGTGTTTTTTGGCTTCTTATTGTGGAGAAACTGACAGGGTTGCTTTCCTCATCATTTCCATCAGCCTTAATTATGTTTAATAGAATTTTAACTTAGAAACCTTAGTTTCCAGTGAACATGAAGTAGTAACCGATTGTGAACTGTCTGCTACACCAGAATTCTTTAGATTGGCAAATTTATGAATATAGTTCATAATTTCTAAAAACATGTTTTCCCATAGCACAATCTTTCAACAAAGCATGCTTAACAAGAGACTCAACTCTGTATGTAGGAAAGTGGGAAATGTGTTAGGAAGATACAAGAAATGAGAATACATTTTGTTGAGAGGAAAAATAAACTAATTTTGTCCTAAAATGAGACTGTTTATTTAGAGAGAGAAGGCTTAGGACAAAGCCTGAGTGAAAAAGAAAGTTGTAGAAGGTTTGTCAAGGCAAATCTTTGAAAAGAACTTTGTATGTAATCATGACTAAGATTGAAATGATCTCTTATTGTCAGCTTGGTTAGTTAAATATGGAGTTTTATAGTGATCTATGATCCTGTTTAGGCATGTACCATGAAACTTCCCAAGATTCAAACTCTAAATAAAGTCTTTTTGACTGATTAGGCTGGTTTATTTGGTATGGTAAGCTACTTGGGAAGCTGTATCACAGAGATGATGATAAAGGTTATGTGGTTTGGGTAAATGCTGTAACTGTTCTAGAAATTATATGAAATTCCTGTAGTTTTAGTATGTTCTGGTACAAGGTCATCATTTGACATTCCGAGCTTCAACATACCTTTTGGAGGACACGATGAACCTGTAACAGCCACTAACAGGGTTCTCTCCTATTCCTCTCCACCCCAGGCACCCCGTATGCAATGGCCCTGGTGTCTGCTGATTCCCGCATTGCAGAACTTCTCACGGAGCTCCATCAGCTGATCAAACAAACCCAGGTAAAAAGCTGCAGCCCTTGGCTCCTGGAGGGCAGCATGTGAGTGGCAGGGGCGGGGGTGGGGGGTGGGGGGTGGGGAGGGTTGTGTTCAGAGAGATTGGACGTGCAGGAGCCCAGGTGATGTGAAGAATGCGTTTTAAGAACGAGAATGTGGGGGTATAACTACCCTTCCTGCTGGATTTTCTATCAGGGGCAGGATTTTGTGATTCTTTCTGTTTAATGACAGCTATATTGAGATCTGGTTCACTAGTTCCAAGTGTCCGATTCCAGTGGTTTTGGTGTATTTACAGAGTTGTGCAACCATCACCACGATCAATTTCAGAATGTTGACATCATCTGACAAAAATGCCCTGTACCCATTATGGCCATTCCTCTTTTCCCTCCACCCTCTTATCTCAGCTGAACACAGATACTCTTACTGGGCAGGATATTCCAGGAGTGCAGGCAGAGGTTCTCTCCCAGGAGCTGGTCAAGGGCCAAAACTTTTTTGGAATGTGCAGGATCTGAAAACACAGGCCTGTTGAGTTCAACTTTTCCGGCACAGCCCCCCGTCCCCAGCCCTTGGCCTAGGCTCCCTTAGAGCGAAATGATATTGGAGCATCTACATTTAATACAGCATTTCTACATCAGCTATAGCAGCAGTGTCAACACGAGTATGCCTAACATTTGGAGGAGCCGGTGTGGGGTCGGGATAGACTTCAAGAAACAGCCTGTCCTATTGAGCCATTACATACATTTTCATATTTTTATACTAATTTGGTTACCCATTTCGCCCCTTCATCCACTCCTGTCTGTGCCTTATAATACGTTTGTGTTGAACTGTTCCTTTGGGCACTGGTACCAGAATTATCATATGACTTCTTTACGTAAGGCAGTTGAGTTTTACTGGCGATACCAGGGTGGTACACTGTTGAACTATGGTCATGGTAGAATTCAGTTTCATTATAGAACAAGTTAGTAAGAATTATAGACTTATTTCTTATGCCTTCCCACCGGAATTGGCCTTGCCCACTTACTAAATATCGTACTTAACTAGATATTGTCCTGGACAATAAAAGTATACTTTACAATATTTGCTTTATTACGGTTGGCCACGATTCAGTTATTTCTGGGTTCTGGTGACAAAGCCAGTCACCCTGTTGCAGCTCACAGGCTTGTAAAGAGACTGGTTTTCATTGTGTGCCCTTGTACAGCGGGGCTCACCTCCTCCCTATGGGAAAGACCTAAGTGATACTCAAAGTAACAGCCCTACCTCTGCCAGCTGTACCTCAGGATGTCTTATTTTGATCTGTTCTTGGATCAAGGTAGTCATGGTGCATCAATATAAATTATAAAAGCCCTGTACAGGTGCCCTAGAAGGGCCGCCACAGGTTTAGAAACCCGTGCTTCCCCCAGGTGTGTCCTTGGAGCTCAGTGGCTAGAATGGAGGGCCATTGCCCCATGGCTGCGCAGCCCCCGTCTAGATTAAAATAGCCAAGAGGCCCTGAGGGGCAGGATGGCAAACCTTTCCCAACAACACATGGGTCCGTGAATTATCCAGCACTATCTGTTGGATTGACCTGGCCCAATACACTAACTCCTCCTCATCTTTCCAGGTGGACACACACTCCTTGTCTTCCTCCTACCAGAGAACTCACCTTAGTCTGTTCGTTTTACTAATCAGTCTTCCTCTGAATGCCACTTCTCCTTAAAAGTGTATTCAATTGTCCCATAAGGCACACACTAGCACCCGTCTCCCCTAAAACCCTTTCTGTCTGTGGGCCAGTGTACTTTCTCCAGCACGCATTTTGTTGCTATTGTTGTCTACTGGCCTGGGTGCAGTGAGGAGACCTATTTCGTACTCCAAAATGCTGAGTGCCCTATACTGGATGTATGGTGGCCACACGTAGATGTATTTTAGCCTGAATGTATCAAATGGCCTCTCCAAACCTTCTTCACCTCAGGGCGAGAAGGTTCCCCAGGGGAATTTGGACCCACCATGTGATGCCTGCTGCTTTAATCCTATCAGAAAGCCATTTTTTTTCCATTTAAAAAGATATCTTTTCATTCACAAAAATAAGAGTGGTGTGTGTTTGTGCACGGCCTATTGGATGTGCCGCTGCTATACTTTGGTCCATTATAATCAGGGTCCTCTCCAAGCATTCGGTCATCCAGGTTTATAGTTACACAGGGACCCATCTCCTGGGAGCCATGCACCACACAGTCATGTGGCCCAGAAGGGAGCGGTTCCCGGAAATTCCTTCCCAAATGAAGTCTTTTGTAGTAGGATGTAACCTGAAAAGTAAGGGTCAGGAGATGCCGGTATAAATATTTCTGGGGCCTCTGGCCTGGGATGCAGGGTGCCACAGCAGGACAAAGGGCCGCCCTCATGCCTGTTGACCTCACCCTTGCAGGAAGAGCGTTCACGGAGCGAACACAACTTAGTGAACATCCAGAAGACCCATGAGCGGATGCAGACAGAGAACAAGAGTAAGTAGCTGGGCTCACAAGAGAAAGGGGTGTGGGCCGAGACAGGGAACCTGACTGTTACTAGTGTCGGACAGGATTTGGACAGGATTTTTGCATGTACCTACACAACCCGAAATGAACTGCTCCTTAGCCAGAGGGACAGTTTTCCCTTAGGCTGTGTGATATATGGTGACCCAGGAAACAGATAGCATATGACTTAGCACTAAGGAGCCTTAAAATCCCCCAATTCTAGGGACTGGGACATCAGTGAAATGAGGCTGCATCCAGGGGAACCCCTTTGGGCACACAAGCATCCCCAGTAGGCTGGTGTTTTCTAGAGAGAGCTTCCCTCCCGTGCACTGCACATGCCCCAGCGGCCCTCATGCTCAGCCTCCTGGGTTGGTGCTTTCCAACCCTGAGCAGCTTTGAGAGTTGTTGTCTGTCTTCCTCTGTGCTGACACGTATTTTCTGTCATGCGATGGCAGAGATTAGAAAGTCCTCTCCTGACATGTAATGATGTGATCTGTACCATATGAAAATGTGAACTCGTCGAACATGGGCATCTGCCTCAGAGAGCACTTCTGACCCAATAAAGCTCACACCCTGGCCCGTGGCCTCTGTAAGCCTCCGGAAGTCTGATTTGGGTGTACTGGAAGCAGGGCCACGTGACCACCAGCTGCCCCTTGCCCACGCCTCTTTCTCTGTTCACTTTGCAGTCTCTCCCTATTACCGGACAAAGCTGCGTGGGCTCTATACAACCGCCAAGGCCGATGCGGAGGCGGAGTGCAAGTGAGTACTGTCCCACCGCCCTGCCCTCATCTCCCCTTCCCCGCCCGTGTGCTGGGCTCCAGAAGCCTGCAAACCACAGCCCCAGCCGCCTTTCCTGCCACGGATAAGCAGATTCCCACTCCCCAGGCTGTCCCTGGGGGCCTGCCTTCCCTAGAACCCACTTTTGGACCTCTCTTTCCCAATAGCCCTGCTGTTTTATAGATGGCAGTGAGGTGGGGACCAGACCCCAGCACTGCCATTTACCAGCCACAGTGACCTTTTGAGCAGGCCCTTCCGTCGAGATTCAGTTGCTCCATCATTACAATGGGGATAATAACCATCTACAGAATTGTCAGCATATGAGACGGTTGTATATATAGTGCCTAAGACCAGTGTTTTTCAAACTTCTGATCATTACCTGTGGTAGGAAATACATTTTCTGTTGTGGCTTAATAAAAATAATATTAAATACATAATCATCATGTTAATAATATTAATAAAGATTCCTATTGGCCTTACTGTGCCAGGCATTATTCCAAGTACTTTATGTATTTATCTCAATGCTCAGAGCCACCATTTTACAGATGAGGAAACTAAGACACAAGGGGTTCCATAATCTGCTAAAAGACATACAACTAGTAAGTGGGGGAGCCCAACTTTAGACCCAAAGTCCATATTCTTGGATACCATGCTAGAATGGTTTAATGACTGTCTTTTCACATTTATTTTATATGCACATATATCATAGAACTGGAACAAGAAATAGTTTGTACTGTTACTATGTCTTTGTGTGTGTGTGTGTGTGTGTTTTGTTTTGTTTTGTTTTAAGTAATCTCTACACCCACTGTGTGGGGCTCAAGCTCATGACCCAGAGATCGAGAGTTGCATGCTCTTACGGCTGAGCCAGCCAGGTATCCTCTGTTCTGTTTTTTTTAAATGCTGGTTGTTACCCAGGAAATTAATTTCACAACTCACTAATGAGTTATGGGCTCCATTTAAATACTGGCCTGCACATGTGGTGATGGCCAGCACCCTAAACATTTCTAGTGGTTCCAGATCTTCCTCTCCTCCCGTCAGGCTCTTCATGAGCACACTGCCTTGTGCTCATGGTCCCAGATTTTCGTCGCCTGCTGTCATCTTTGTTTTACAAACCTTTGCTGGCACCTGTGTCTGGTGCTGGCCATCCACATATAGAGACACGAGGATAGCGAAGACCCTGCCTTCAAGGGCAAACGGTCCGGAAAGGAGAGGCACCCTAAGAAAAGAGTTACAGGACAGTGTGGTTGATGGGCCAGCAGAGGTGGGCTCACTGTGCCTGCAGGCCTGGGATGGCCGCGGGGAGGAGGAGAGACTTGAAGTAGGGGTCAGCAGGTGGACACGGCAGAGGGGACAGTGTGTGGAGGCTGTGGAAGAGTGCCCGCTGGACATGTGCACTGGGGGACTGAGAGCCAGTCCTGTGTGGCTGGGAAGGGCAAGGCAACATGTGGAGGGCTTCCAGGAACTGGGTTTTATCCTGGAGGCCACAGGGAGCCAGTGAGGATGTAAAAGGAGAGAAACCTCTGTCTGCTGTGTGGACGGTAGACTGGGTGAGATTCAGAGCCAGTGAGGAGATCAGGCAAGAGGTGATGGGATTGAGCCAAGACAGTGGCTGTGGGGATGGAGAAGCAAGGGTGGGTTCAAGGGCAGATTCTGAAATAAAACTGGGGGAATCAGGGGCGCCTGGGTGGCTCAGTCGGTTGGGCATCCGACTTCAACTCAGGTCATGATCTCACGGTTTCTGGGTTCAAGTCCTGCGTCAGGCTCTGTGCTGACAGCTCACAGCCTGGAGCCTGCTTCGGATTCTGTGTCTCCCCTCTCTCTGCCCCTCCCCTGCTCATGCTCTGTCTCTCTGTGTCTCAAAAATAAATAAAAACATTTTTAAAAAATTAAAAAAAATAAAATCGGAATCATTTGGGACAGGGGAAGGTGAAGATCCCAGGGTTTTTTTTTAGCTTAGAGGCACCAGCTGGGCTCCCTGTGCTGGTCTGGGGAGGAGAACAAAGGGTGGGGCTGACTTAGGCAGGGGGAGGCACGGAGCGTTCTGACTGCCAGCCGGCCTTCCAGCCCACCCTTCCCCACCGCCTCTTCTCCCTGATGTGCAAGTTTGTCATCTGGCCATCGTCAGGCCCTTTCCCGCTCACCTGCACTGGAGTTGGGCTGGCATGAGTTAGAGGGACATGCACATTAGAGAGTAAAAGGCAAATGGCCCTTCCAAGCTTAACTGCTGGGAAAGTGACTGCTTCAGAAACCAGTCTGGTGTGGGCTCCTCTCTCCCATTGACCCACCGGGAGTTAAACACTTAGAAGCTTATTTCCTAATTTCAGGGCCCAGCCTCTTGCAGTTCTGCCACTTTACTTTTCAGACTGTCAAAAGTTCATACACTTATTCACTAGACTCTGAGTCCTTGTCAGCACCGGGTGCCGTGCTGGGCCCGGGAGCACGTGAGGGGGCGAAGTGCCACCCTGCCTGCGGGAGGCTCCGAGTCTGGGAGTCTGGATGGGGAACACATGTCACGGTGTGTTCCCGCGACACTCTCCTCCACCCATACATCTCCAAGCAGATTAATTAAAGCCCTCAGGAAACTGAAGAGGCGCCAAGAGCCAGCGTCAGGAGTTAGTCCCGTGACATGCCGCTAGCTGACTCCTTAACATGCTGCTGCTCTTTCCTCCACATGCTCTTTCCTGCCCCCCGGCTGGGTTTCATCCTCCTGCTTGCAGAAAATGGAAAAGTGCCTGTGTCTTCATTTAACAATTTTTTTTTTTTTTTTTTTTTTTAAAGGGCTTGAGGTTGCACACTGGCTGCAGAGGTCAGAGGGCAACAAGATCAAAGATTTCACTTTCCAGAAATAGGCAGCCATTCCCAGGCAGGAACAAATTGTTTTCTAGCCTTAGTGCAAAAGGCCTTCCGCAAGAGTGGGAGGGATGGGGTCCTCAGTGATACTTTGGCCACAGACAGTGGCTTCCAACCACCCCGAGTTCCAGCTGGGGAAGATGGTTTTAGCCCTGGCTCGGCTGGCGCAGGCAGAGGTGTAGGTTAGCTTCCCAAGGGCCTGAACGACTCCCAGGCTAACACAGCAGGTCCCCAGAGGAGAGAATGATTTGTGGTCTGAGGACGGTCCTTCCGCACCAGGTGCGGGGCCCTGGACAGCTGACCGTTGGCTGCAGGCGCTTGCGGCGTAGATGTTGTTCCAGGCTGCAGACCAGAGGTGGCGCTCTAGTCTTGACCTGTTCCATAGGAAGGAGGTCTCGTCCACTTTTTTCCAGGGTTATGGCCGTTTTCCATTGTGTAGTTAGTAAGTCTCTTATGGGAGATCATCGAGATTATGTAAATATTCCAGGTCAAGCTGTCTCTTAGCTTTGGCATCTGTTTATGGTTCTTGTTCACAACAATTGGGATTCTTTTTCTTAAAGCTCCCCAGGGGATTCTGATGTGGTTGAGACCCACTCCATTAATGTCTCACAGAGTACAGTTTAGGACATACTGCATAGAGCTGTGTTCTTCAGACAGGCCCAGCAGCAATGGTCAGACTCCCAGGTTCCCTTTGGCCTCCTGGCTTTTACTCCCCTCCTGTCCTGGTGCCTGACTGCCCTGTGTCCCAGTGCTCCCGGCCTGCAGTGGCCCTGGCTGAGCCCTCCCTGTGTCCTGTGCCGGCCGTGCTGAACTGTGATGCTGCAGGCATATCAGGTGACATGTCCACCCCTCCCTGCTTTGGACTGCCCCACTCCATCTGCCTGACAAGCTCCACGAGAGCCTGGGACCCAGCAGGACACAGCTGCGAGGCTGTATCGTGCTGTGTTCTTATTTGTCTCCCTCCTGCTAAATGAAGGCCTTCAGAACTACAGGGGCATTTACTAAAGGTTTACTAGAGGAATAGCTATGGGAGAGGAGAATAAATGACCCAAAATGGAGTCTGTGCTGCTTAGTCCTATTGAAATACTTTTTGGGGAAGAGTCCTCAAGATCTAGGATAAAGAAATCTTCCTCCAGCGAGAACTGTGTTCAGTCTGCTGGATTGCCTGGGCCCCAACCACTCTGGAACCCCATAAGTTAACTCCAGAGGTTTACTGGGGCTGTGGCCTTTCGGAGACAGATTCCTTCTACCCATACCCCTGCTCTGAGCTGAGAGGACTCCCCACAATCCTCTGGAGTGTCTCCTTTTACACGTCCCAGCGTGGGCAGACCCCGAGCCTTAACTTCCACCCTGCGAATCTCCAGACTGTTCAAAGCAGCCAGACCTGTAACATGCTTTCTTCAGGCTTTGTCAGATGCAGTTCTCTCTGCTTTGCTTGCCTCTCTGCGATTCTCTTGGGTTCTTTGGCCTGCTTCCTCTCACTACCTTATCGGTTCTTTTATGCTTTTAAAATTAAAAAAACGCGGGTGCCTGGCTGGCTCAGTCAGTGGAACATGTGACTCTTGATCTTGGGATTGGAGGTGTGACCCCCGACCCACGTTGGGTGTAGAGATTACTTGAAATTAAACAAACAAACCAAACCAAATAAGTAGGGGTGCCTGGGTGGCTCAGTCGGTTAGCGTCCGTCTTTGGCTCAGGTCCATGATCTCACAGTTCATGAGTTCGAGCCCCGCGTCGGGTTCTGTGCTGACAGCTCGGAGCCTGGAGCCTGCTTGTGATTCTGTGTCTCCCTCTCTCTCTGCCCCTCCCCCACTCACACTCTGTCTCCTCTCCTCTCCTCCCTCTCTCTCTGTCAAAAATAAACATTAAGAAATAAATAAATAAGCACTTAGGGTTTATAGTTTTTGGCAGTAGGGTTGATCTGAGTTACCCAGCCTGCTGTAAGCAGAGACGGAAGTCTGTGCTTTGTGCTTCATCCTGACGCCTTCTCTCCCTTCTCCCCACCTTCAGTATTCTCCGGAAAGCTCTAGATAAGATAGCAGAAATCAAGTCTCTGTTGGAGGAAAGGCGGATCGGTGAGTCGGAGATGCGTCTTGACCAGGCTGAGTGAGGCTTCTGAGAGCAGCAGCCACGGCTCCCTGCAGCCTCAGCCCTGTGTGCTCGTTCCGTGGACTTCCGACGGGGGGAGCGCATCTGTGCAGCCCGGGTCTGGGAGGGAATGGAGACGCTCCCCTGCTCAGAGGCAGGGGCTCCCCAGCGTCCCTGTGCAGACCTGGAAGGTTTCATCCCCCCACCCGTGCTCGTCTCCCTTCCTCTTGGGCCTGGGCAGGTGCCTCCTTCCCGCTACCTCCACTCGCACTTCTTTCTGTCGTAAACCCTGGCTGCTCTGTGAGGGCCGTCCTAGGATGGAGTTTACACAGGTGCTGGCTTCCAGATCCCTTCAGGCGGCCCCGGCTCTCCCACCTCTCTTACCGTGAGCCCACAGCGGGCAGTCGCCTCCCCCGTCAAACGTGTCACACCGCCAGCAGGGTCCGTGTGAGGTTGACTGGGTGTGTGGCGCCATGCCTGAGGAGGTCAAGGGTCTAAGGAACCTAAAGTTCTTTTACCTTTATGTGGAATAACAGCACATTCTAATAGTAGAAAAGCACACCTAATTGTACACACAGCTCTGTGAAATTTTCACTGACTGAACATCTGATGTGACCAGCATCTCAGAAGCCCCCCTTTTTGCCCTCTTTCGTCCTTCACACCAAGGGACACCCCTGACCCGACATCTCACCGGTCCGTGAGAGTAGTCCGCAAGTGTTTCTCTGCGGGCATCTGGCGGAAGGGGCCCGGGATCCCATCTGGGCCCTTGCTGCTAACTCGGGAGCTGGGGTTCCAGGCCGAGCTCCACTGGCAGCTCAGTGCACGGGTGGGCCTGGGGGAGGCGCCCTGTCCCCGGTGCCTCAGGGGCTCGCTTCCTTCCCACAGCGGCCAAGATCGCGGGCCTGTACAATGACTCGGAGCCCCCTCGGAAGACCATGCGCAGGGGGGTACTGATGACCCTGCTGCAGCAGTCGGCCATGACCCTGCCCCTGTGGATCGGGAAGCCTGGTGACAAGTGAGGGCAGGCCCGGGGTGGAGGGAGCTGATAAGTGGGAGGGGCTGGACCTAACACCTTGTCCCACCCTCAGGCCCCCGCCCCTCTGTGGGGCCATTCCAGCCTCTGGCGACTACGTGGCCAAACCTGGAGACAAGGTGGCTGCCCGGGTAAAGGCTGTGGATGGGGACGAGCAGTGGATCCTGGCCGAGGTGGTCAGCTACAGCCATGCCACCAACAAGTGAGTCGACACCCACGCCTCCGTCTGCGCTCCCGTTACACCTGTGTGGCTGCCCCTCCCCCACGTGCAGGATGGGAGAAGGGCTTCCCTCGGGGTGCCTGTGGGGACGGGGACGGTGTGTGGAGCAGGCTCCTTGGGCCCCTTCCCTGCCCCGTTCGTGGCTGCCCGACTTGGCGCACCTCCCTGCATCCACCGTTTTCCTTTTGTTCGCCAGGTATGAGGTAGATGACATCGACGAAGAAGGCAAAGAGTGAGTGTGCTGGTCAGGGCGGGACCATGGAAGCTGCTAGGAAGGAGCCCCCGCCTGGCCGCGGGTTGACCTAATCCCCCCTTCCCCCAGGAGACATACCCTGAGCCGGCGGCGCATCATCCCACTGCCCCAGTGGAAGGCCAACCCCGAGACGGACCCTGAAGCCTTATTTCAGAAGGAGCAGCTCGTACTGGCCCTGTATCCCCAGACCACCTGCTTCTACCGTGCCCTGATCCACACGCCCCCACAACGGGTAAGCAGCCCCCACGGGAGAGACCGCACAGGACACGACGACTGGGCTGACCCCATCCATGGGTCATGGGGTCACCGTCCACCTCCCTCCCCTCCTGACCACCTCCTCCAGCCTCTCTGAGCTAGGAGGGTCCCGTGCGTTGCCCTGTCTCCTGCTCACACTTCCCCGCAGCTGCCCTCCGGCCCTGCCCCCTACGGCAGTGCCAGCCAACCCCTCTCCCACCTTCAGAGTCCCGGCAGGCCCTGAGTGGAATGTGACCCACGAATCCCCTAGTCTCACCTCACCTGCGCATTTCGACAGGCAGCCTTGAGATGGGAAGGCCCGTGCCGGGGCCCTTTCTCCGTCCCTGGCTGCGCTCCCTCATGCTGGTCACCCTTCACCTCATGGTGGGGGAAAGGCCCTTCTCCCCTCTTCCTCCAGGATTCCTGCCTGCTGCCCTCTGGGTTTTTGATCCCCTTAACAGAGGGTCCTCAAAAGGCACCAGATCCTCTGTGTAGGATCTCCCCATATAGACAGTAAGTCTCCCTCCTGCTTGCTCTTTGTTGCTGAGAAAAGAACTCCGTCCTAGCAGGGATTCGGTTCAAACATCTAGACTTTTTGAGCAAGGTTGGGGACAGGAGAGGCTGGGAGCCCCAGAGGTTCTGCTCATTCTCGGCACAGGGCCTCGTCTGGGGGTCTCTGACCAGCCCCTCCTGTCTGCCCCCTACTGCAGCCCCAGGATGACTATTCAGTCCTGTTTGAAGACACCTCCTATGCGGATGGTTACTCCCCTCCCCTCAACGTGGCCCAGAGGTACGTGGTGGCTTGTAAGGAGCCCAAGAAAAAGTGAAGTGGGCTGGCAGACTCCAAATCTCCTGCCGTCCTCACAGGGGAGTGCAACAGAAGATTTTGTGATCAAATAAATATTGTTCCCCTTTGCCCATGTCTCCTTGGCTTTGCTTTTCCAGGCCCTTCTCCCCCTCCTCCTGACAGGACAAGTTGGGGAATTGGAGGCCGCGGAGGAGACGGCCGCATCTGGTCCCAGCAGGCATTTAGTTTCAGTTGAGGTTTGCTCTTTGCTCGCATTAGAGACTCAGGGTGTTAACACAAACAGGATTTTATTCTCGACCCCGGGGTCAGGCCGCGTCACAGCAGCGGGGCCGCGGGCGTGCCTCGGGGAGCATCACTCACAGGTGCGTGCGGAAGCGGAGGCTGCAGCCCGCCATCTTCTCCGCATAGTGGGCGTCAAAGCGCTCGTTCTGGGCCACGGTGAAGGTGGTCTTCCAGTCCCCCGCGACGCCTGTGGGCACGAGGAAGAAGGGCAGCGTGGCTGTGCGTCCTGGCGGCAGAGGTGGCCCCGGGTGGCTCGGGCGGCTCTCGCTCTGCTTCCACGCTTGCCTCCCCGCCCGGGCGCTCACCTTTCCTCATGAAGGCCGAAACGCTGTGATCCATGATGTCAGGGGGTATGGTGGTGTAGTTAGCCATGGGGTTCTTCTTCATCTCCTTGAAAGACGTTTGCTGGGTGATGAGATCCACGGTCTCCTCTGGCAGGGTGTGCCCCACAAACTCCAGGATCTTCTGAATTTCCCTTTTAGGGTTCTGGAGCAGCAGAGGGGCTCTTCAGTAGAGGTTGGGATCGCTCATTGAGCAAACAAAAGGGGGTCTCCCAACCCCTTGGGGGACCTGGCCGCTTCCGCTTCCGGCCCTCCCAGCCCCAGCTCCTTGGGCCTGCCTTCCCTGGAGGCACATTAACTGCCACCGCCCTGTGACCCTGTAACAAGCTCTGCCTGGGTCCCAACGGGTGAGGGCAGGGACAGTCGTCTCTCAGAACTCTGGCCCCAGGGAGAACAGCAGCAGCAAATGGCCAGTGGGTGGCGAGGTGTCGCTCCGGTCTGAGCCGAGCCCTACAGTGTTGCCCCCCGGGTGGCATCGCAGCTCCATGTCCCGGGCGGGAAGGCGGGCTGGAGGGGTCCCGGGAACTGACGTGGGGGCTGCCATGGGGAAGGTGGCTGAGAGGGCCTCGGCAGGTCCCTGTGGGCTTCTTGGCTCTCTGGAGAGAAGTGGCAGCAGGTGACCTCACCTCTTTCATGTCCTCATAGAAGAGGTAGAGAACAGGGTGGGTATGACTCAGCTCCCACCACTCCCGCACGTGCTGATACCAGGACCCGTAGGACACTGGGGAAAGGGCAGGGGCAGGGACACAGAGCTGGCATTAGTTTTGACTGACCGCTGCTCAGCTCCACCTCACTCCTTCCTCCAGATTGAGCCCCACCTTCTCCGGCCATGAACTTCTCCAGGAAGCTGTCCCAGGTGCCAGGGTCAGGGTGCACCTTGGCCATGCGGTAGAAGTGGTAATAGGAGACAGCCACGTCCTTTGCGTTGCGGGCAACATAGACCACCTGGAGGGGCAGACGACCCCCCCCCCACACACACACACACACCCACGTATCACCACCACACAGTGAGCCAGGCACTGGATGTTCCACCTTTCACAGCATCCCTGCGAGGGAAGTTATCCCTGGTCTGACCAGAGGGGAAACTGGCTTAGAGGCTGACTTGTTTGTGTCCCCGGAACCCTATTTGATGCTAATCTAATCCCCTCAGTGCCGCCATACCCAGATTTGGAACCAGGCGTGCCCCACTGTCACCAGCCCCCTCCTCTGCGGGCCTGGGGAGGCCTGCAGAGAAGACTGTCTTTCACAGCTCTGCACAGAGGAGGCTCACTTTCACCGACTTCTACCACAGGATGGGGCAGACAGCCTCCCCCCTTAAGATGAGACCTTCCTCTCAGGACCAAAACTGGGATGGCTTCCTCTGCCACTCACCTTGACCTTCTGATCCAGCAGGGTCTGAGGGAGCAGGGCCAGGGGCAAGTGCGTCTTGATGATTCGTGGGGCCGGTGTGTCTTTCAGAACCTCCATACCTGTGCCGTGGGCGGGGAAAGGTCTGCCGAGCTAGAGCCCAGTCCTGCCTCCTCCCTCCGTTCCACTTGGCCCTAGAGCCCTACTGCACACCTGTGGGAATCCCTGGAGCCTTGAACTCAAGGAAGGGTACCCGGATAAAGACGGGGGCCCTGCGACACTTCTCCAGATCGCCACGTTGGTAGATCATGTCCAGGATCTCGCTCACCCAGGTGGTGCCTGGAGAGCAGGGAAAGAGGAGGCGGACAGGGCTGCGGGTGGCCCCCTGCTGGCCCAACGTGGGACTTGTGGCCCAGGAGAGGAGTGGGTGGCCCTCATCACTTACCGGATTTGGGGTAGGTGCTGATAAGCAGGTCATCGGGCTGGGCCTGGAAGTTCTGCAGTGGCCCCAGTGCCTCGGCAAAGTACTTGATGAGAGGGATCCCCTTCACGTACTGCAGTGGCGGGCGTGAGGTGTCCGGGACCAGCTCCATGCCGCTGCGTCAGGGGCCAGAGTGCAGCCTACTTCCCTTAACGTCACAACATGCCATCTACTGAAACCTTTGCTTTAAGATAAGGGACTGAAGGCTGGGTGACTTGCCCCCACTCACAAGGCTAGCGAGCGGCGGGGGCTGGGGTCCAAAGTCACACGTAACCTGCAGAGGGTCACAACGCCGGCTGCACCTTCACCTGAAGGGCCTGAAAAATCCCAGAGCTTGGGGCCACACCCCAAACCAGTTAAATCACTCTGGGGGCCCAATCCCAGTTTTTGGGAAACTCTCCAGATTCCAGTGTGCACTTGAGAAAACTACTCTAGAGGCTGCCTGTCCTAAGTCCCCGCCTGTTTTCTTTTTCATACTACTTCTTGCTTCAGCCCCTGGCCTACTGCACTGGCCTCCTCGCCCTGTCGTCCCCTGGAGCTCCTTGGGCCCCTCACATGTGGAAACATCCCAAAGGCCAGCCTGTGACCCCACTTGTCCAACCACACTCCATCTTGGCTCCGAGATAAACACAGCCAGCTGAGCAACTGAGCTGCTTTTAGGGGCTAAAGTCTGAGATGTAGATGAGCAAAAGAGAGGAGTCACGGAAGGGGGTTTCGGACCGGGTTGCAGTTGGCAGACTGCTTTCCCGAGGAAAGGCACAAGGATGCCATGCCATCAGAGGCAGCAGCAGAGAGAGAGGATCTGGAGAGAGAGGAGCTAGCAACACCAAGTGAGGGAGGTCTGGCCCAGCCCAGCCCAGCCCACCCCAGCACTCACCGCACCTCTCTGGATCTTGGCCTTGTGGCTCCTTTGTGCAGTTGTGGGGAGTACAGAACTGCTTTCTGAGCTGAAGCGTTTCTAAGTCCAAAGTGGGAGGTCTCTGGAGCCAGCACTGGGATCTGGCCGTCCTCCAGGAAGGAAAGGGTGGAGTTTAGAGTGGGAGGGCCCCCCTGTGCTCCCCTCCTCAGCACCTTAGCCAGAGCCAAGCTTAGACTGACCCGAAAATCCAAGATACGGGTTTAGCATGCAGAAAATAAGAGTGAATCTAGACAACAGGGCCCAGTAAGCTTTCATTTTTGTCTTTTGGGGGTTTTTTGAGCTGTAATCCTGGCTCCTGACCTGCCTTCCAAACTCCACCCCTGCAGGGCGGGCCAACCAACAGCTTTTTCTAATGGATCCAGCCAGTTGAGAGGGGGCAGGGTGGAGAGGAAAAATGGGACACTCCCGTGAGCAGGGTCGCTCACCTTCCTGGCTGGCTCCAGGCCAGTCTTGGAGATGCCAAAGGTTCAGGCCGGGGGTGGCACACAGGCCCCCAGCAGCCCAGGGATTCTAAAAACTGTTACTCTTGACCTCTGACAGCAAGGCCAGTACAGAGCAATGTGGGTGGGCGGTGTGACAGAGTGTGGGGTGGAGCAGAAAAGGGAGGAAGAATGCTGAGTCTAATAACCCTGGGAGTGAGTCCAGCTTCATGATTCCCAAGGGATTTCATGGAGATTCATTCATGGTTGGTAAAAGAACCATGGCCCCCAGAAGGTGCTTTTCTCTCACTGGGTCTGAAGGGGCTCTGCAGACAGAGACAAGAAGGAGTTGGGGCTTAGAGAGCCATGGGGCCCCATGGGGGTAGAGTATCCCCCTCCCCCTTCCACCGCACTCTTGGCCTCTGTCCTTCCTATTTGTATTAAAGTCCAGAGTCAAGCTGGGCACTGGATTTGGATGGGCTCTGAGTCAAGAGTGTGTCCCCCAAGCAAAGCACTGTGTGATGTCAGAAGCGTGCTAGGGACAGCTGAGGCACCCGGGCCTCCAGAAAGAGGAGAGGCTCATCCACACAGGCCAGCAGCCTCTCCCTGCCTCTGCTCTTCTCTTCAGGCCCCAGTGACTGGCAGGGCCTCTGCCTCCAGCCCCCAGCAAACACCAGGAAGTTCCGTTAACTCAAGACTCTTTATTGTGCTCAAGTAAAAACCGCCCAGACCCACAGGAGTGGCACAAACAAGCAGTGGGCGGAGGATCAGGTCTCCAGCATGTCTGTCCAGTGTTCCTGTGGAAACAAGAGGACCGGTCAAAGGCAGCCTGGGGGGGGTGGGGCGGGGGAGGGGGAGGCTGGGGCCAAAGCCACCTCTCACCTCTTCTAATTCCAAGTTCTCTTCTTCCTCCTCGGTGCCCATCTGGCACAGCCAGATCAGGTCTCCCCACAGCAGTGAGTTCTTACAGCTACCAAGGGGTGCAGTTGGTAGGAGACACAGTCAGGATCACAAGCCTCTTCCAGGCTAGGCCCTGAGTGCCAAGATAAGGACTCGGCTGCCCTGGGCCTGGACTTGGACAACCGACACCATCTTCCCAAAGGTAGGCCAGGCTGGGGCAGGGGTGGTGGACTCACCCAGGGCATTGACCCTCTAGGGGCAGAAGCTGCCCTGGCTCCTTCTCCAGGAACTCCTCTGCAAGGCAGATCACGTGGGCCCTGAGGCGGCAGCCAGGGTGGGGGCAGCACAGGGGGCCCTCTTCATCCTGTCAGACGTGGCAGGCAGGTTAAGAGAGAAAAGCGGGAGGAATGACGTAGCTAAACACTCAGAATTTCTATGGACCAGATACTGTTCCAGGGGCTTTGCATTAAACAATCCTGTGAGGCACATACTACTGCTATTTGCATTTTATAGATGAAACTGAAGCACGGAGAGGTTACAGCACTTGCCCACAGAGACCAAGCTAATCAGTTTCCTCTCAGCATGAGCAGTGATTATATATTTTTTAAATTGTTTTAACGTTTATTTATTATTGAGAGACGGACACAGAGCATGAGCAGGGGAGGGGCTGACAGATGGAGAGACACAGAATCCAAAGCAGGCTCCAGGCTCCGAACTGTCAGCACAGAGCCCAACGCCGGGCTGGAACTCACAAACCGCGAGATCATGACCTGAGCTGAAGTCGGACGCCTGACCGACTGAGCCACCCCGCCACCCCATGGGCAGTGATTATATAAACAGCATGGCCACTGCAGCCACACCTATAGTTCTTCCAGCTAACCGACCTCAGGCAGGTCACTTAATCTCTGAATGGCAGGTACTCAATTTACATTTCCTGAGAGCTCCGAAGAAGTCAGGCCCATCCTTTCAGTTAATCTGTTAAATATGTATTGTCTGTCTTCCAGACCCTTTTCTACAGCAGTGAACAAGACCTGGCCTTGTATGGGCGGTGGGAGAAACTGACAAGATGAATAAAACACCTAGCATGTTAAACAATAAGTGTTTAGGTTAAAAAAAAAAAAAAGGCAAGGAAGTGTACAAGAAAGAATTGCAGTTTTAGATGGAGAGCCGAGGAAGACTTCATGGAGCAGGGGAAGGTGGCACTTTATAAAGACCGAGAGTCTAGGGAAGAGCCTTACAGTCAAAGGGAAAAGGCACAGGCCCTGAGCAGGAGGGTACTGATTCTGAGGAATGGCAGCAAGTAGGCTCATCCCCATTTGAGAAACGAGGACAAAAGGTGTCAGTGGGCTGCCCGGTCCCTCAATAAACAGCTGGATCCCAAGTCGTCTGAACCCTGAAGGCCAGGTGGAGCCGCTCACCTGGAAGGAGCGCGCGCACAGGGCGCAGCAGGACTCGGCATCTTGGTCAGGCTCGGACTCCAGGTCAGCTAAGGGTCCGGCGCGGCGCTTCGGGGCCGCGGCGCGGGGCGGCGGAGGCCCAAAGGTCAGCGGCATGTGCGGCGGTGGCGGTGGGCAGAGGTCACATCGGAAGTCGGCGCGCAGCCAGCGCACGGTGAGCGGGAGGCGCACCCAAGGCGGCACGCGCAGCATGTGTGCCAGCACGCGCAGGTGGAAAGCGAAGGCGGCCTCGCTGCGCAGGCGCGGGCCCACGTGAGCCAGGCGGCGTGAGGCTTGCGGGTGCTGCCAGGCCCACTCGAACTGCGGGCGGAGAGTAGGGGCTTCAGGGACGCCCCAGGAAGGGGGCCGCCAGGGGAAGGCCCGAAGCCCCAGCCCATTCTCCCACCGTCCCCGTCTCCTTTCTTACCCGAAGGGCGGCCACGGCGGAAGGGAAGCCGTGCACGATAAGCACCATCGCCCTGGGGAAAAGAACGAGGGCGCGGCCTGTGAGCCCCCCGCCTCACCCCGCGTCAAGCTGAACCCCCTCGCCATGATTCACCCCCAGTCCTACCTGAGAGTGAAGTCCTCATGCCAGGCTTCAA
Source organism: Lynx rufus (assembly GCF_022079265.1). NCBI lineage: Eukaryota > Metazoa > Chordata > Mammalia > Carnivora > Felidae > Lynx > Lynx rufus. The sequence continues at coordinate 2,158,851 of NW_025814838.1, read as the reverse complement.
GCTTAGTCCGCGAGGCCCCGCCCCCTTCGCGAAGGTGCATCCTCTCACACCTGCCAACCTCAGGCCCCGCCTCCAGCACAGGCCCCGCCTCCTGCCCTCCCCCTGTCCTCTCCCTTGCAGACTCTCTCTGATACAACCCCAGCCTTGTTCATCAGCCGCTGTCACCGGACCAACCCTAGATCCTCAGTCCCCTTCTCACTCAATCCCTGCCTCTTAGTCCCACAGCCGAGTTTCACAGGGCTCCGCCTCCCCACCGTGCTCCTCCACCCTTGGTGCCATTGCACCAGGAACTCGCACCCCGGCCCTGCTCTCAGCCACCGCACCGGCTCCGCCCACTGTCACTGGCTTGGCCCCGCCCCTCTCGGCAGGCCTCTCCTCAGAGCCTCGCCTCTCCCTGGAAGCCCTGCTCCAGACAGCAATCCACTCCCTCTTACCAGGGCCCGCGCCCGCTGGTCCGCCAGGCCCCTCCTTTCTTGCGGCCCCCGTTGTGCTGCTGGACCCTACGAGTAGGGTTGACGGTGAACCCCACGTAGACGCGACCCCGGTGCCGAGGGTTCAGGCAGTAGAGCAGATAGACGCCGAAGAAGCGCCCGGGCCTCGCCGCGTCCCCCCCAGGGCCCATCGGGACTTGTGGGTTGATTGCTGTGGCCTATGACCTTAGGGAGGACTGAGTTGCCAGGGCCGCAAGATGCCTGTCTCGGAAAAAGCGTTTGGAGGCGATCCCGAGATACCCTAGAGGCCACGGCAATGCAGATTCGCGCACCCTCTCCTGACTGACTGGTGCTAGGGTGTCCAAACCGGCCCACGGGACCCGGGCTGCTGTGCAGGCGGCGGGCACTTATTAGCGCCAGATTCGGTCCTTGGGCTGACTCTGATTGGCTGGCTGATGGTAAGCGCGGAAACCTAGGACTGTTGGAAAGCTGGACTTGCGTGAGGGCGGAAGTGCCGGGTTTACAAACGCCTTAGTAAGGGCGGAAGTCGAGACTCTGACGGAAGTGGCGTCAGTAAGGGCGGAAGCGGTGTGGCTACGTGGGAGCTGGGATTCCATCCCCGCTGGGCTGCCGCCCCTTCTGGGCTGCCGCAATGGAACTCAGCGCCGAGTACCTCCGGGAGAAGCTGCAGCGGGACCTTGAGGCAGAGCACGTGGTGAGTTGAGCGGTCTAGATTCGCGCAACGAGGGGGAACTCGCCTGAGGGGCGGGTTTCATACTCCCCACACCGTTGTTCCCCATAGGAAGTCGAGGACACGACTCCCAACCGTTGCGCGTCCAGCTTCCGAGTCCTGGTGGTGTCGGCCAAGTTCGAGGGGAAGCCGCTGCTTCAAAGACACCGGTGAGGCCCCGGGAGCCCTTCACTCAGCGCGACCCCAGCGCCGGGACCACAACCCTGGCCACTCCCCTCAACCTAACTCCCTAACCCCCACCAGTGCGGCCCCGCACGGTGAACCACGACCCCAAGGATGCCGCCTTCGTGGCCCCTGTATTGACACTTAGGCCCTCTTCCTCTTTGGTCCGCACGTCCTGGGGACACAACCTGGGAGACACCTCCAGTCTCCCTGATCACCCTACATTCTGGGATCGCGACTCAGGCCTCCACCTACCGTTTCCTAACCCCATCTTTCCCCCAGGCTGGTGAACACGTGCCTAGCAGAAGAGCTTCTGCACATCCATGCCTTTGAGCAGAAAACTCTGACCCCAGAGCAGTGGACCCGTGAGCAGCAGAAATAAAGAGACCTAGGCCTGCACAGCCACTAAATTATGAATCAGGGCCAGCTTCTGTGTCAGCGTGTTGTGGGGGGGAGGGTGGGAAGGGTGTTGAGCTTTAATCTAGAGCCTGGTTTCTCCCTGCCCCACCCCACCCCCACTCTCCATTGTCTTACTTTGGACCAGTCTTTCACACATCCACAAGGCCTTAAGTATTGAATCAGATTAAAAAACAAAAAAAAACAAAACTGAGCCTCAATTAACTCACAGGCTATCGTTTCTTCCCAACAGAGGCTACTGGTATTGCCTTTTGGCTTCAGCTAACACCCAATTACTTTACAAGGATTAATATGATCTAAAATCTACTGCCTCCACTGTAAGTACTCACTGACTAGTGGGCCAGGCATTTATGAAAAAGGAACCAACATTCACAAGAGGGTGAGTTAAGTAGGAGAAGTCAATCAGAAAGTTCCCATGTACAATGTCTCATATCTGACTTAAGCAAACAAAAAACCCAGTTAATACAGAATATAGTAACAGGATATCATGGGCCTGAATAATGCTGAAGTTCTTTTGGAAAAAATAAAACATTTAAGCACATGTAGTCTGAATATTTTCTCCCAGTCTGTCTTGCCTGTTCATTTTCTCAGTGCATCCATTTTTCCTTTGTAATTAGTGCTTTTTTTTTGTTCTGTATCCAAAACATTTGCCTACCTCAAGGCTGTCAACATATGCTCTCATGGTTTCATCTAAAAGATTTATGGTTCTAGCCTTTATATTTCGGTTTATGATCCATCCCAAATTAATGTGTACAGAATGAGGTAGGGGCTAAGGTCCATTTTGTTTCCACTTGAATTTCCACTTTACCCAGAATTATTCATTAAAAAGACGTCCCTTTCGCCCACTGAATTGGCTTGACAATCTGGGTGAAGATCAACCAACAGTACTTGTGTTTGGTCTATTTCTTGGACTCTTTATTCTGTGTCATTGATCTGTCTTTATGCCAAAGACTTTGATTGCTGTGGCTTTACTGCAAGTCTTCAAATTAAGCAGTATTAAGCAGTTTAAGTTCTTCAACTCTGCTCTTCGTTTGAAGACGTTTTCGGCTATTCAAGACCCTTCACGTTTCCATATACATTTTCGAAACAATCTGTTAATTTCTTCTAAAAAAAAAAGATGGCGAGGATTTTGACGGTGATTGCACTGATACCACGGATCAAGTCAGGGAGAACAGGAATCTCAAAACATCAAATCTTCCAATGCATGAACAAAGCGTATCTCCCATTTATTTCAGTCTTCTTGAATTTCTCTCGACAACGTTTTACGGTTTTCTGTGTAAAGGTGTTTTGCGTCTTTCATTATATTTATTCCTACCCAGTTTAGGTTTTTGGATGCTATTGTCAATATTTTCAATTTTAATTTTCCTACCCATGTATGTACTTGTACAATATATCTATCTGACAAAGAATTCCTATCCAGAATATATAATAAACTCCAATGAGTCAAAACCAAAAACCATTAACAACAAAATGAACAAAAGACTTGGACAGTTCACGAAAGATGTAGGAATGTCCAATAAGCACACAAAAAGATGCCTAAGATCATTAGTCACCAGGGAAATGCAATTTAAACCCATAACGAGATGCTCTTTCACCCTCACTGACAATACAGAATGTTAACAAGGATGTTGAGCAACTGGAGTTTCAATATATTGCTGGTGGGAAGTGCAAAGCGATAAACCACTTTGGAAATTAGTCTAGCAGTTAAATATATACCCACCCTGTGACTAAGCAATTCTATTCCTAGACATTTGTTTGAGAGAAATTGAAGACTTGTATAAGAACGTCCCTTGTAGCCTATTCGCAATGACCAAAAACTTCGATACAACTCAAATGTCCTATCATTGGAGAACGCACGAACAAATCATGGTGTATTCATACATGTATAGGAACAAACTACTTTACACTGACAAAGACTCTTTCCTTGACCAAACTCTAGCCAGGTTCCTCGAGCCCTCTTCTCAACTAGGCTTCAACCTTGACTTACTGTATAGAGACTCGAACAAACACTAATGAAGACTTTAACAGCTCAAGGCTCCACCCCTAGGATGATTCCAGTACCCCTTAGTGCCTGCCCGAGAAAACTCAAGGCTGCCAAAAGCATCCATTGTTTCTTCTAGCCAACACTGAAAGATCAGGTCCCTGTCTCCCAGTGAGCAAATCCAGGTGGTTTCACATGAACCAATACCTTTTCTGGCTTTTGTAATTTTTTACTTCTGATTTTATTCACCCCCAACTTTACTCCCTCATTCTCTCTTTAAAATCTCCTCTGTACAAATTGAAGTTGAATTTCATTCACTCTGGACTCTTTTCCTTATTGGAATAGTTAATTACTGATTAAACTCTGTCCTCACCACGTGAACTACTATCTGGCTTTATCTTTAAAACAATTTTTTTAATGTTTATTTAGAGAGGCTGTGTGTGTGCGTGGATGCATACGCAGAGGAGGAGCAGGGGGTGGGGAAGACAGAGAAAGAGAGAGAGAGAGAGAGAGAGAGAGAGAGAGAATCCTAAGCAGGCTCTGCACTGTCAATGCAGAGCCAGACATGGGGCTCAATCCCACAAACCGTGAGATCATGTCCTGAGCCGGAATCAAGAGTCAGATGCTCAAGTGACCAAGCCACCCAGGCGCCCCTGGCTTTACTTTTGATAACACAAACAACATGGATGAATCTCAAGGCACACACTTGAGTGAAAGAAGACAAAAGAATACATACTGTATGACCCCATTTCTATGACATTCGAAAACAGGCAAATCTAATCTACCACAGATTTTGAAACCAGAAAATGACTGGTGAGGGTAAGGAGACTATTTAGAAAGATATAACAAGGGAAGTTTCTAGAGTTTCAGATATATTTTATATCTTGTTTTGGGCGGTGGTACACAGATATACCGCTGACTCTTGAACAACACAGGGGTTGGGGAGTCAACCTCCTGTGCAATCAAAACTTTGAATATAACTTTCAATTCCCCAAAACTTCACTACAAATTGACTACTGTTGACCAGAAGTCTTAACAGTTGATTAACATGTATTTCGTACGTTAGATTTATTATATATTGTATTCTTTCAATAAAGTAGGCTAAAGAAAATATTAAGAGGGGCACCTGGGTGGCTCAGTTGGTTAAGTGTCTGACTTCAGCTCAGGGCACGATCTCATAGTTCATGGATTCGAGCCCCGCATCGGGCATTCTGCGGTCAGTGCGGAACCCACTTTGGATCCTCTTTCTCCCTCTCTCTGCCTCTCCCTTGCTCGTGCACGCTCTCTCTCTCAAAAATAAATAAGCATTAAAAAAAAAAGAAAATATTAAGAAAATCAAAAAGAAAATACGTTTAGAGTACTGTACTGCATTTATCGAAAAAACCACATATAAGTGCAGTTCAAACCCATGTTGTTCAAGAGTCAACCATATACACTTGTTAAGACTCATCAAACTGAACACTAAAGACCTGAGCATTTTATTTTATAAATCATCACCCTCTCACCCCTGCTCTCCCACCTCCATTTTCTTCCTTCCCCTCTCCCTCTGTCTCTTAAGAATACCTGGGGAAATTCTGAAGAACAAGAAAGATGAGCGATATAGCTGACCCTCCCAGGTCCCCATTCAATATCCACTTACCCCTTCCTCCTTACCCCCATTTTGTTTGAGGTATCAATCTGCCCCGTGAGAAATCCTCCCCTCCCACACTTTCTTGCAGCTAGGGGTGAGGTCACCTGCCCAATTCTGGCCAATGAGAAGTATGTAGAAGTCTACAGGGTGGGACTCCCTGAAAAGCCATTGCTTTCACGGACTCAAACACATGCTTTGGTTAGTATCGCTTTCTTTTCTTTCTTCCTGGGGCACAGCTGCTCAAATGAACTAAGGAGATTGTGCTAGTCCCTGATACAACCCTGTTTTACCCCAAGCTAGAGGAGCTCTTGGCAAGTCACGACTAACACCTCGCAAGTGAAAATGTTTAGGCATCGAAATGAAAAAAGCAATTCCGACTGGAAGTCAGGAATGATCTACGCATTGCTGTGCTAAAGTATACATAAGAATTTAGTATGTAAGTGATATTTCAAATCAATGGAGGATACAGACCATCAACGGACAGTGTAGGAACAAAAACTGCTAACTTATAACATACAAAATTATAAAGATAGATGAGTGCTCTAAGCAATAGAAGCCAAAACCATACAAGTGCTAAAAGAAAAGGCAGTGAATGAAAACGGTCTCATAACACGTTACCCAAAAGCCCCAAGCCATAAAGTTAGACTGTCAGATTTGGCACCATAAAGATTCAGAATTTCTGCATCATGAAATGTACGGTACAAGCCAAACTTAAAGACAAGCAACAGTTTGAGAGAAAATAAGGGAACACATACGTAGGCAAAGGACTACTACCATACATATGACAAGTTCTTACAAACCAATAAAAACATAAATGAAACAAAAAACCAAAAACCCAGTTAGGAAAATATAAGGAGAAAGGCGTCATGTAAAAAAATATCAGAGATAGTGAAGAACTAAAAATGCTCAGTCTTAGGACGCCAGGGTGGCTCGGGCGGTTGAACGTCTGGCTTCGCCTCAGGTCATGATCTCACAGTTTGTGAGTTCGAGCTCCGCGTCAGGCTCTGTGCTCATAGCACAGAGCCTGCTTCGGATCCTCTCTCTCCCTCTCTCTGCCCCGTCCCCGCTTGCTCGCTCTCTCTCTCTCAAAAATAAACACAAAATTGTTTTAAATAAAAATACTCAGTCTTCCTAGTGAGTATAATAAAAAAGTTTTTTAAATAAAATAAAAAATTTTAAGAGGTATTATCCACCTGCCAGCTGACAAACAATTTAAGAGACTGAGAATACTCTGTGTTTAGCATCTCTTTTCCCATGAGAACAGAAACGGACACAACCTCTTTCGAGGACCACTTTGCAAAGGCTTCTCCCCTGAAATCCATCTCACTGGAAAACTGAAACGCACATGCAAAGATGTTTATCGCAGCCCCGTTTTAAGAGCAAAATCATAGCTACCCAAATAACGAACAGAAGAACAGTCACATAAACTAAAACCACATTGTAGAATACTGTTCAGCCATTACAACAACAACAAAAAAAGGAGACAAAAAAGTATATGTACAGTATATTCAAATTAGACTAATGAGTTGGGGAAAAGTATTCACTTTGGCCCTTTAACAAATTAACCATTAAGGGGCACCTGGCTGGCTCAAAGAGTATGTGATTCTTGATCTCAGGGTTGTGAGTCTGAGCTCCACGTTGGGTGTAGAGACTACTTAAAAACAAAATCTTGGGGGTGCGGGGGAGGGGGAAATCTGGGTGGCTCAGTCAGTTAAGCATCTGACTCTTGATATCAGCTCAGGTCATGATCTCACATTTTGTGAGATCAAGCCCCGCATGAGGCTCTGCACTGACAGAATGGAGCCCGTTTGGGTTTCTTTCTTTCCCTCTCTCTCTCTGCCACCCTCCTCAACCCGGCGTGCACACTCTCGCCCGCTCGCTCGCTCGCTCGCGCACGCTCTCTCTCAAAATAAATAAGCATTAAAAAAATAACAAAAAATAAATAAATAAAACCTTAGGGGCGCATGAGTGGCTCCGTTGGTTAAGCGCCTGGCTCTTGACTTTGGCTCAGGTCACGATCTCATGGTTTGTGGGACCGAGCCCCACACTGGGCTCCACGTAGATGGCATGGAGCCTCTCTCACCCTCTCTCTCTCTGCTCCTCCACCTCCCCCCTCAAAAATAAATAAACATCAATAATAATAATGTTTAAAAAATTAAAAAATCATAAAAAACATAATCATTAAAAAAAATTAGTATTCTAGATGTGAAATCGTTGTTTTTCATAGATATTCTCCAAAATTTAATTTGTTCCTCTTTTGAAAACATGAGGAGAGGGTTGCAGAAAATCCACGATTTACGGGACCTTCCTGATGGGCAAGTTGGGCAGCTAATTTATCCTCACCAGAATATTCTAATTCTAAAGTGACACATCTCTGAGGATGGAAAGCAGCAGCCCCCACCTTCAAATATCCAGATCAATCTCTCAAGCGCTGCTCTCTGGGCACGGCTGCAAAGATGCAACCCGTGTGCTGGAAAGGCCTAGGCCCTTGGGAAAATGCCGCCTCTCCAGGGAGGTGATCCTGTGACCCACCTGCACCTCAAGGGGGACATTTTTGGATTCGGTTGAAATCAGATTAACTTCTGTAATTTTTACAACAGGATTTCAGCCTTACAGCCCCTGGCCTGGTATCTAAAACAGACAGACCACTCAAATCCAGTGAAACAGGACAGCAGAATGTTGAGACCTCATCAGGAAGTGCAACCCTGAGCATCGGCATTCAGTTCCTCGTCACTTTGCCGCCTGAGAAATGGGTCTAGCAGGCACGTGGCTAAGGCAGACACGGTCATTCCCCGCACCTTTCTTCTCGCGGGGGCAGACAAACGTTCAACACTACGCCTACGCCGCAGCCGGACTGACCACCGCCAAGGACACGCACAGAGAACACGGAAGGGGCTGGGCCTGGTCTGCAGGTGTCAGGGGCCTCCTGGTGGGAGCCGCATCTGAGATGAGCCAGAGGGCTTGGCTTCTTCTTGCACTCACTGGCCTCACCCACATCCGATCTGTCAACACATCCCATCACCTCCTCCTTCAAAACGTACCCAGAATCTGGTCGATTCTCAGCCCTTCCAGTGCTACCATCCTGACCCAAGACAGCAGCACCTCTGTCTTGGAATATTCCATCAGCCTATTAACTGATCTCCCTGCTTCCGTCCAGAGGCTGCTCTCAACAGAGAAGCTAGAGTGATCCCATTAAAACCCAAGTCAGGTCACCTCGTTCTTCGGTTCAAAATTCTCCATCGGACACCACCACAAGTCCCTAAGACCCCTTCAGCCCTCCTCCTTCTCCCTCATGCTGGCCTGGTCCTTCCTGGAACAAGTCAGGCCTGCTCCCTCCATGGGGCCTCCGACCCTCCCTGCTCCCTGCCTGGGACACCGTTTCCAGAGACATCCACAGGGCTCCCTCCCTCACCTCCTACAAGTCTGTCCCCACCGCTGTCCTTCTCAGGGAGCCATCTCAGGGGAAACTCTAAGCTCTACTCAGAGATACCAGCCTAGAGGGCATCTAAAGGACAGAAAAAAAAAAAAAAAAAACAAAACCAAACCCCTCAGGTCCTAAGGAAAAACACCCTGAGGACATAGCAGAAATAGCTGACCAAGCAAGGTGGAAAGCAGAGATCGGGGTCGAGAGGGGCCGCGCTGCTCACGCATAAGGCGGCGCGGCACCAGGGCGGAAACGCAGGGTGCCACCGCGGCGATGGTGACAGACATGGATGAGAAGAGGTGATCACTAGAGACGAGGCGTTCCAGAAAACGAGTGCCCTGTGCATAGCCTGGGTCCTCCACACGCACCATGAAGCCGACTCGGCTGATGGCAAGAAGGTCGAGACAGACAGGAGGACTGTGGGCCAGGCACCCAAGACGTCCACGAATCAGGTGAATAACCAGGAGAAAACAGTAATGAGGAGGAAGAGAGGATGCTGCACCTGGGGACCACGGATCTCAAAGAAACGGGGGGTTGGGGGGGGTCAAAGAACAAGGACACAAATCTTGCACCCCGATCCTGAAATCTCATACCCCGGGGTATGAGAAAACAGAGGCACCATCTGAGAGGACTTCAAAAAAGGATATCCCCGGGGAAGGACCAGGGTTCAAAGCAAAGAGAGGGAAGAGATGGCTAAGGAGAGGCTGAGGAAAGAGACGAGGCTGGCGATTAAGGAGTGGGAATTTCCCAGGGCACAGGGAGGGTCTGGGGAGAGGGGGTCAGGGGTAAACAACAGAGGGAACTGCCTTGGGCGGGCAGCACAGGACGGAGAAGACAAGGAGAGGGGAGATGGGTAGTGGCGAGAGTTAGCGGTCACAGTAAGTGCTGGAAAAATACCTGCGGAATCCCATGGAATTTTTAAGCATAAGCCCAAAGTGTCCGCTCAGAAGAGTTCTCACTGTAGGACCGCAGGACTGAGAGCACAGGCCCATGCTGATGGTCACGGCACTGACGATGACAACTGGGACAGTGCTGATAATAACCACCAGTCTTCGACCCCTGCCATGTGCCAGGCAGTGTGGGGGAGCGCGCCACATTTAATCCTGCCGACAGCCGTCTGACACCGTTCACATCACCACTGTCCCCGGGAGGGCTCTGAAAGGAAGGAAGGAACAACCTGCAAGAGAAGTAACAGAACCGCACGAGTCCTGGGAAGCTAACTGGCTCCTGTGTTAAATTAGGGCTGTTATGGCCGTAACCTGAGGCGGGGGGAACCAGCCTGATCCACAGGGATGACATATTCAGTAACTTCAACCAAACAGTGTTCGGAACGGAGGGAAATCAAAACCAGTAGTAACAATTTATTGAAGGCTTCACGCTGTGCCAGATCCGTGCTAACTGCCTCGTGTCTGTGATCTCATCGAATCCTTGCATCCTAAAGGTGGGTTACCATTGTTATCCCCCCACTTCAAAACTCAGACGACAGACAGCCCACGGTTCACGCAAGGAATCCCTGTTTAATAACGTGATCTTTTGACAAGATTGAAGGGTTTAACACATTACGGTGAAGATATCACGGAACTTGAAGGAGAGAGACCTACAACATGTCTTAAAACACTAACTTACAGATTCTCACGATCTTTTTGCATGTTTTTTTCAGATGAGGGAAAGCCCAGTGCAAAAGAAGCTTCAATGAAATGCGCCCAGATGGCAAACACGCCCAGTCTTTATAGCCCAGGACCTATCCCAGCAGATTCTGATTCCATGAGTCTAGAGTAGGACGTGAGCATCTGTGGTTTCTTTCTTTCTTTCTTAATTTTTTTTAACATTTATTTATTTATTTATTTATTTATTTATTTATTTATTTATTTTCAACGTTTATTTATTTTTTGGGGGACAGAGAGAGACAGAGCATGAACGGGGGAGGGGCAGAGAGAGAGGGAGACACAGAATCGGAAACAGGCTCCAGGCTCCAGGCTCCGAGCCATCAGCCCAGAGCCTGACGCGGGGCTCGAACTCACGGACCGCGAGATCGTGACCTGGCTGAAGTCGGACGCTTAACCGACTGCGCCACGCAGGCGCCCCACATTTATTTATTTTTTGAGAGAAAGAGACACAGCATGAGCAGGAGAGGGGCAGAAAGAGAGGGAGACGCAGCATCAGAAGCAGAGCCCGATCAAGACACTTGATGCAGAATGGTTTAGTGGCAGAGCTAGGATCAGCTTGACAGAGCCTGGCCCCAAGGTCCATGTTTTAAATCACTATGCTTAGTCTCCAAGAACCTACAAAAAGTGCGAGCCTTAACCCAAAACCTTGGCATTCCCCACCTACATTCCCTAGTGGCCCCAGCTTCAAGGGCATTCTACCCATTCCTTTAACAGTTCGCACTCCCCTGCTCTGCCCCAACACCCTCCCATATCCCCGTTTTGCATTCAGCCTTCTGATCTCAGCTTCAACATTATTGCCTAAATTACAAACTCGAATGGCATGCCGTATTTCTCAGCACTCAACACAAAACCGTAATTATGTATTTCACAGGGAATTATTTGCTTCCTGACTCTTCCGACGAGGTGGTGCTGCCATCAGACCCCACGTCAGTCCTATTCATCATGTGTTCCCAATAACTGAATACCCACCAACCATTCAAAAAAGAAGGCTTTGGCACAACGGATACGCTCAATAATTTCTGTGGAACGAATGAATAAATACACTCGAGCCTCGTGCTTCCAGGTGTGTAATACATGTCTCTGCTCACGATACTGCCCTCACTACACCCCCAAGTATCTAGACCCCTGTGGCATAATTGCTCCGGCCTGGGAGGAGAAGGAGGAGGAGGAAGAGGAGGAGGAGGAAGAGGAGGAGCCGCCGCAGCCGCCGCCGCCGCCGTCGCCGCTGTCGCCGCCGCTGCCGCCTCGGCTGGAAGCGACGAACCTCCGCCAGGCCGTCCCCCGCGTCAGTGAGGGCGATGTTCCGGCCCGGGAGGGGGAAGAGGAGGAGCCTCCGCTGCCGCCGCCGTCGCCGCTGACGCCGCCTACGCTGTCTCCGCCGGCAAGCGATGTATCTGCGCCAGGCCTTCCCCCGACCTCCCCGGCCTGAGCCCCGCGGGCCGCCGCTGCCGCTGCCCTGAAGAAGCACTTCAAACGCGGCCCCCCGGCGGGTGGCGCCGCTGGAAGTGACCCGGCGGAGAGGGATGGGCTCCGGCCCCGGAGCAGCCGCCATCGCCCCCACCGCTGCCGGCGGCCGGGAAGCAATGTAGTCCCGCCAGGCCGTCCCTCGAGCTGCACAGTCCGAGACCTGCGGGCCGCAGCTGGCGCGGTCGCCATGAAGAGGCAGTTAAACCGCAGGAAACAGCTGGCCAACCAGACCGTGGGCAGGTGAGTGAGCCGTGCCGGGCGGCAGCTCGCGGGCCGGAGACCTGGGGTCGGGGTCTGGGCGCGGGCCGGGCCGGGGCGGGCCGGCTGCCCCGCGGGGCCCCGCGCTCCGGCCCTGCCGCCCGCCCGCTCCGCGCCGGGTCCGCTGCGGGCCAGGGACGAGGGCTGCGCCACGCCGCGGCCTGGCGCCCAGCTCGGGCCGCCGCCCGAACCCCCGGGAACAGCGGGGAGGGCCGGCCTCCCGGGACGCCCCCCGCGCGGGTCCCCGCCGCCCATTGTCCCGGCCCCGCTGAGCGTCGTCCTCTGGGGTCTGGACCCAAGCCTTCCCCGGGCCTCCCCCCCCCCCCCCCCCCGGGGTTTTGCCTTGCGTGAAAACTCGCTAACTGGTGTGCCCGAGGCCGGGCGGGCGCGGTGCTCTGGGGGGCGGCATTCTCAGCCTTTCCGGGTCGCCCGGCCACTGCCGACCGACCGTCCACCTCCAAGTGCCTGAAGGCAGTAAATAAGGAAGGGGCGATCAGAGCCCATCGGAGCCGCTTAGGGAGACTCAGGACTCCCTTGGAGGGACTTTGGAGGGTGTGCCGTCTCCCAACCGTGGCCCCTGTGGACCGGACTGCTCAAGTTCTTGACCTGTAGACATTTGGAACCGGGAGGAAAGAATTGTGGAAAGGCCTTGGGCAAATGGAAAAACAAAAAGAGGGGGGGCTTTCCAAACAGCTTTGCGCAGAACCTGCTTCAGGTCCCCCCCCCTCTGCCCCTCCCCCATTTCACTCTCAAACAAGAAAAATAAACATCAAAAAATTACTGCAAACAAAAAAGTAGCCACTGTTTTTTTTAAATTAAAAAAGTATTTTTATTAACGTTTATTTATTTTTGAGAGACAGAGACGGAGCATGGGTGGGGAAGGGGCAGAGAGAGCAAGAGAGAGAGGGAGACACAGGATCTGAAGCAGGCTCCAGGCTTCCAGCTGTCTGCACAGAGCCCGACGCGGGGCTCAAACTCACAAACTGCGAGATCATGACCTGAGCCCAAGTTGGGCGCTCAACCGACGGAGCCACCCAGGCGCCTCTAAATTTTTTGTTACGTTTATTCATTTTTGAAAGACAGACAGAGAGCACAAGCAGGGGTGGGGCGGAGAGAGAGGGGGACACAGAATCCGAAGCAGGCTCCAGGCTCCGAGCCGTCAGCACAGAGCCCAGCGCGGAGCTAAAACTCAGGAACCGCGAGATCACGAACCGCCGCCCCCTCCCACCGGTGCTCGGCCTAGCCGGGGCCGGGCGTCGGGACCCGCGGTGGCGCCGGGACGCGGGGCTCCACGCGCTCGGCGGAGTGGCCCGGGTTGGTGGGGGGGGGGGGTGGTGGGCGGAGGGGGCTCGGGCGGCGGGGGCCAGGCCGCGCCCTAGCCCGGGGCTCCTCTGCCAGCCCGGCCCTGCGCGGCCCCCGGCGGGCGGCGCCGCTGGAAGTGACGCGGCGAGGGCTGGGCTCCGGCCCTGGAGCAGCAGCAGCCGCCGCCGCCGCCGCCGCCGCCGCCACAGACGCCGCTCAGCCGCCGTAGGAGCCGCAACCGCCGCCGCCGCTCAGCCGCTGCAACCGCCGCAGCCGTCGCAGTAGTAGCCGCAGCCAGCTCAGCCGCCGCGCCGCAGCCGCCGCCGCCGTAGCAGCAGCAGGCGCAGCCCCCGCCGCCGCAGCGGCCGCAGTGGCGCCGGGACGCGGGGCTCCACGCGCTCGGCGGAGTGGCCCGGGTTGGTGGGGGGGGAGGTGGTGGGCGGAGGGGGCTCGGGCGGCGGGGGCCAGGCCGCGCCCTAGCCCGGGGCTCCTCTGCCAGCCCGGCCCTGCGCGGCCCCCGGCGGGCGGCGCCGCTGGAAGTGACGCGGCGAGGGCTGGGCTCCGGCCCTGGAGCAGCAGCCGCCGCCGCCGCCGCCGCCGCCGCCACAGACGCCGCTCAGCCGCCGTAGGAGCCGCAACCGCCGCCGCCGCTCAGCCGCTGCAACCGCCGCAGCCGTCGCAGTAGTAGCCGCAGCCAGCTCAGCCGCCGCGCCCGCAGGCGCAGCCCCCGCCGCCGCAGCGGCCGCAGGAGCAGCCGCAGTAGTAGCTGCAGCCAGCGCAGCCGCCGCCGACGCCGTCGCAGTCGCCGGGGCAGCCGCGGCTCAGCCCCCGCAGTAGCCGCAGTAGCAGCCGCTGCCGCCACAGCAGCAGCAGCCGCAGCAGGCGCAGCAGCAGCCGCCGCCGCCGCCTCGGCCCGGAAGCGATGTAGCCGCTCCAGGCCCGAGCCCCGCGGGCCGCCGCTGCCGCTGCCCTTGAACCGCACGAAGCAGCTCGCCAACCAGACCGTGGGCAGGTGAGTGAGCCGTGCCGGGCCGGCCGGGAGCGCGCGGGCCGGGGACGGGGGGTCGGGGTCGTGGTCCGGGCCGGGGCGGGGCGGGCCCGCTGCCCCGCGGGGCCCCGCGCTCCGGCCCCGCCGCCCGCTCCGCGCCGGGTCCGCTGCGGGCCAGGGAGGAGGGCTGCGCCACGCCGCGGCCAGGCTGCCAGCTCGGGGCCGCCGCCCGAGCCCCCGGGAACAGCGGGGCGGGCCGGCCTCCCGGGACGCCCCCCGCGCGGGTCCCCGCCGCCCATTGTCCCAGCCCCGCTGAGCGTCGTCCTCTGGGGTCTGGACCCAAGCTTTCCCGGGGCCTCCCCCCCCCCCCCCCGGGGCTTTGCCTTGGGCGAAAACTCGGCTAACTGGTGTGCCCGAGGCCGGGCGGGCGCGGTGCTCTGGGGGGCGGCATTCTCAGCCTTTCCGGGTCGCTCGGCCACTGCCGACCGACCGTCCACCTCCAAGTGCCTGAAGGCAGTAAATAAGGAAGGGGCGATCAGAGCCCATCGGAGCCGCTTAGTGAGACTCAGGACTCCCTTGGAGGGACTTTGGAGGGTGTGCCGTCTCCCAACCGTGGCCCCTGTGGACCGGACTGCTCAAGTTCTTGACCTGTAGACATTTGGAACCGGGAGGAAAGAATTGTGGAAAGGCCTTGGGCAAATGGAAAAACAAAAAGGGGGGGGCTTTCCAAACAGCTTTTCTCACTTTGGATTGGGGAGCAAATCCTTGTCCAGGTTTCACTGGTATGGATGGCTTCAATGCTTGACAGGAAACGATCGATGATGAAATGATAGAAGAGACCGGAGTTTGTGGTGGTTTTGAGAGCCTCTGGAGGTTGATTATGGTGTGCTGTGTTATCTGGGGTAAATCTTTCAAGGTCTTTCAGGGCAGTGAGCTGTCCTGTCCCCGCTGACTGTTTCTTCCGAGAAGGGGTATGAAAGTGTGACTTTTTCATCGCTTTTTCTTCTTTGTTTTCAACAGTTGAGTAAAAGGGGGTGTTTGGTTTGGCCAGAGCACGTGGGGACACTCCTTTTCTGTGTGTGTCTGAAAACACTTTTACTTCCCCTTGAGCTTTCTATATTTGCTTTTTACACTTTGGTTCCCCCCCCCCCCAACGTTTTGCTTAGTTTTGTTCAATTTCGTTGTTCAACTCCAAGCCTCGGGGGGCCAGGCTATAGACCAGCTCAGGTCATGATCTCCTGGTTCTTGAGTTGGAGCCCTGCGTTGGGCTCTGCACATACAATGCTAAGCCTGCTTGGGATTCTCTCTCTCTGCATTCCCCCCACTCACGCACTCTCACTCTCAAAATAAATTAATAAACCTAACCCCCCCCCAAAAAAAACAATTGCATTTGCAACAGCATCAAAGTATAAAATACTAATTACATTTAACTAAAAAAGAGATTCAAAACTTGTACACTAAAACTATAAAACATTATTGAAAGAAATTAAACAAGATTTAAATAAACAGACTCCTGGATTGGAAGACGATATTGTTAAGATGGCAGCACTTCTCCAATTGATCTACAGATTCAATGAAATCTTTATCAAAACCACAGCTGGCTTCTTTGCAGAAACTGACAGGTTGATGCTAAAATTCATATGGGAATTTCTGGAACCCAAAATAGCCAAAGGAGATCTTTAAAGAGAAGGACAAAGTTGGAGAACTCACCCTTCCTGACTTAAAAACTTATTAGGAAGCTACAGTAATCGAGATAGTGTGGTATTAGTGTAAGGAAAGACATATTGATTAATGGGATAGAATTGAAAATCTAGAAATGTACCATCATATTTATAGCCAATTGATTTTCAACAAAGGCATCAAGACAACCCAATGGGAGAAAGAACAGTCTTTTCAACAGTGTGGGGACAACTGGATATTGCATGCAAAAGAATGAAGTTGAACTTCTGCCTCACACCATAGGTAAAAATTAACTCAAAATGGATCAAAGACCTAAATGTTAAGTGCTAAAACTATTAAATTCTTAGAAGAAAGCATAGATGTAAATCTTTGTGGCCTTGACACCAAAAACACAGCAGAAGGAAAAAAACAGGTAATTGACATTATCAAAATTTAAAAATTTTGTGCTTTGGGGTGCCTGGCTGGCTCAAGTCAGTTAAGCATTTCTTGATTTCGGTTCAGGTCATGATCCCACAGTTCGTGAGATCAAGCCCCACGTCAGGCTCTATGCTGACAGCATGGAGCCTGCTTGGGATTCTCTCCCTCTGTCTCTGCTCCTGCCCCCACTCATGCACGCTCTCTACCTCTCAAAATAAGTAAACATTAAAAAACGTTTGTGCTTTAAAGGACATAGTTGAAAAGTGAAAAGACAACCCATAGAATGGGAGATAATTTTTGCAAATCATATTTCTGACAAGAAACTTGTACTAATATAGATACAGAACTCTTACAACTCAAAAATGCAAAAACAAATAACTCAATTTAAGAATGGGCAAAAGGGATGCCTGGGTGGCTCAGTCAGTTAAACGTCCAACTTTGGCTCAGGTCGTGATTTCACGGTTTGTGGGCTCAAGCCCCACATCTGTCTCTGTGCTAACAGCTCAAAGCCTGGACCCTGCTTTAGCTTCTGTGTCTCTCTCTATCTCTGCCTCTCTCTCTCTCTCTCTCTCTCTCTCTCTCTCTCTCTCTCTGACTCTCTCAAAAATAAATAAAACATTTTTTAAAAAATGGAAAAAGTGGGCAAAAAACTCAGTCTAAGAAGATACACCCATGGCCAATAAACATGTGAAAAGATGTCAACATTGTTAGTCATCAGGGAAATGCAAATCCAACCCTCAACAGGATACCACTTTACACTTACTAGAATGGCTAAAATAAAAAAGACAGATGATAACAAGCATTGAGAGGATAGGAGAAATAGGAATGTGATACACTGTTGGTAGAAATGTAAAAGGGTGCAGCCACTTAGGAAAACAGCCTGGAAGTTCCTCAAAAAGTTAAACATCCAGTAATTTCACTCACAAGTATATACCCCCAAAGAATGAAAAACAGGTGTTCAAACAAAAACTTGTACATGAATATTTGTAGCAGCATTATTCATCATAGAAGAAAAGGAAAAAAATGCAATGTCCAGCGAATGGATGAAGAAATGTGGTGTACTCATACAATGGAATAACTGGGAGTAAAAGAAATGAAGTACCGATGTGTGCTACAACATGGACGAACTGTGAGAACATGCTAAGTGGACGAAGCTCATCTTGAAAGACCACCTAATGTATGTATCATTCCATGTATATGAAATGTCCAGAAGAGGTAAATCCGTGGAAAGAGAAAATAGATTAGTGGTTGCCTAGGGCTGTGGGCAGAAGTGGGATGGAGGAGGGGCAAGAGGGGTTGGGGGAGGTTGGGATGAAATAAGGAGTACTCCTAAGAGGATACAGAGTTTCTTGTTGGAGTGATGCAAATACTCTAAAATAGATTGTGGTGATAGTTGCTCAACTCTGCAAATATACTAAGAACTATGTACATTTTTTTTTTTAATTTTTTTTTTCAACGTTTATTTATTTTTGGGACAGAGAGAGACAGAGCATGAACGGGGGAGGGGCAGAGAGAGAGGGAGACACAGAATCGGAAACAGGCTCCAGGCTCTGAGCCGTCAGCACAGAGCCCGACGCGGGGCTCGAACTCACGGACCGCGAGATCGTGACCTGGCTGAAGTCGGACGCTTAACCGACTGCGCCACCCAGGCGCCCCAGAACTATGTACATTTTAAATTGGTCAATTATATGGTATGTGAATTCTAGTTTCCATAAAGCTGTTGTAAAAATAACAGTGGTGAGTCACTGATACCAGTGAAAATTAGAGTTGGCTAAGTAATTGTTAGTGTGGTTGTTGCACCTATAATAATTGAGAAAACTATGTTTTGGGAAAAAATAGATTCTTTGTGCAACGATTATCAACATTTTGACAATCTTACTTTGTCTCCTAGCACATATTTGAACACCTTTGATAATCTGGGACCATATAAATTCTTTTACATACATTCTTTTAGAATACATATTTAGCATTCTTTTCAGCTGTCCACAGATGAGGAGGAAAAACGCACTCTTCTTGTGACTCTCTCCTTTACTCTCACACAACTACCACACTCACAACACTTCTAACACCAGATGTGTTGTGTTCCCCTCCCGCCTCCTGGTACCAAGCAATTCTCCATGATACCAGCTGGGTATCTTACAATTCAATTCAATTCTGACCCTAACAGGAGTAGCACAGAACCCATAGGTTAAGGGCCCGGTCCCACGAGACTGCCCCCCACTTCAGATGCCATTTCCAAGTAGTAGGTCCTCAGATTACCCACAATTTCTGTTGACTTGGTTGCTAGTCAGAGGTTCCCATGACCACCCCCACCCCCGTTTTGAATTCAGTTACTTGCTAGAACAGCTCATAGGACTAAGAGAAACACTGATTTACATTGACAAAGATGATGTGTGATAGAGCATACAGAGGACTGTCCAGATGAAGAGATACATAGGGCAGGTTCTGGGAGGGTTCACTAACCCTGTTCACCAACGTGGAAGTTCTCCAAACCCTGTGCTATTGGATTTTTATGGAGACTTCATCACGTTGGCATGAACAACTATTGACTCGTTTTCATCCCTCTTTTCTCTGTGGAGAATGGTTGGAGGGGCAAGGCACAGAGAGAGGTGGTAGGGCTGAAAATCCCAAGCTTCTAATCACAGTCTTTCTAGTAACCAGCCCCCATCCAGGGGCCACCCATTAGCCCATCCAGAGTTTTCTCATTAGAACAAAAGGCACTGCTATCACCCAGGAAATTCTGGGGAATTTAGGAACTGTGTCAGGAACTGGGATCAAATCTCAAATATTGGAACAAAAGAAGCTCTTAGTGCTCTGATCGGTTAGGAAATTACAAGGCTTTTGGGAGTTCTGTGCAGGAACTGGGGGCAGAGACCAATGAACGTATTTTCTATAATTTCATAACAATACTTCTAATGGGTTATTACTCACTGAAGATGGGAATTGTCTTGTTTACATGCTGAATTCTATTATGACTCAGAAATGCTTTCAGATGCAAGTAACAAGAAACCCAACCACCGTGGTTTATACAAACACGAGGCTACCTTTTTCTTCATATGAGAAATCTGTGAGTAGGCAGCTGCTGACATTGGTTCAGATGCTCAACAATGTCAAGGCAAATGTTTCTGGCATTCTCTTGGCCTTTCTCAACACTAGCACTCAAGACAGGAAGAAGGAGGAAGAAGACCAGGCAGCACCAACATCAGAAAAACAAAAGCTTAAAAAAGAAAAAAAAAAAAAAAAGCTTTCCTAGGAACCTCACCAACTTCCACTTACATCTGGGTCACATGGCCTCCTCTGGCTGGAAAGTGGATGATAACAGGAGGGTCAGGGATGAGAAGGGGAGGCAGGACATCAACTGACAATATCTGCTAGGATTCCAAAGTCTATGACACATTTTGGTATATAGCAGGACGTGTCTCCACAGTCCTTTATAAGTATCTGTTGAATGCATATGATAGAATGTTTATTCACAAATACTCAGTCCTCCTCCCTTGGGAGGTTAAGACATCCATGCTGTGTGGAACCTTGGCATCTGAATTTCCTTCAGCCAATGAAATGAACACAGAAGTGGCTTTAAGAGCCAGGTTCTCTTTTCTTTGCCCCTGTGATCATGGAAGCAGGTGTCAAAGTGGAGCCTCTATCCGCTCCAGTCCTTAAATGGATATGATGAGAAGAACACCCAGCTTACCCATGGTAGTTAAGGCACTGAGAATATTTAGTTGTTAATTGCAGCTTAACCTAACCCATCCTGACTGATACAATGTACGTACCCAGGCAAAGAAATCCACAACCAATCCCCAAATTAAAATTTTACAAACTCGATTTCCTGATCACATTAATAGCAAGACTGTGCCTAAATGAAGATAAATGATAGCCATCTGGAAGTTAAACAAAATAAAAAATAGCTCCTCTGTCAAAGTGGAAATCAATACTGAAAAGACAGACTAGACATTTAAGATGATGAGACCACTGTATACAAATACATACGGGGATGGGACTAAAGTTATTCTTAGTAAAAATTCATCATCTAAAGCTGATACTGCTAACATAAATACGCTTAAACATTGGAAGATTGAGAATAATTGGATGAAGAATTCGAACTAAGCTAGAAAATGAACAGCAAAATAAAAAGTGGTGGAAGAAATTATTAAAGATACGAGCCTACATTAATCACAAAGCAAAAAGTCTGTGGAATTGATTAATCAAATCAAGGACCAGAACTTTGGAAGGATAAATCAAGTAGACAAGTCTCTGGGAAATAGGATTCCCCTCAAAGCAGGTAGAAAGAGATAGATACTCAATGTAAGGCATGAGAAACAGACAATATAAATTGGTACAATATTTCTGGTGGGCGGATTGACACAACTGTCAAAATGTAAAATGTGCGTACCTTGAAAATTTGATGAATACATAAGTGTTAGGTTGAACTGACTGAGGTTCTCAAATGTCGAAGTCTCACGGAGAAATACTACTTTTTTGTAAGAAGTTTGAAACCCCAGACTTGGCGAACAGGGGATAAATGGAACTCCCCTCTCCAGAAGCCTTCGGAGAGGGATGTGTCTCAGTCATTGACCTTGGCCCCACGATTCTATTGAATCGGTCCTATACAAAGGACATGGTCCTAGGTAGCCAACTTCCCCTCTTCTCCTTCTGGAAAATTGTCCTGGATTGTTCTGGGCTCTAACAGCCAAAACCATCCCCAGGCTCCCAGAGCATCCCCAGACTCAAGGGGTGTTCACAGTGATGCCTCCTCCACTCACCGAACTGTCTTTATCTGATGCCTCCAGGGAAGCTCCTTGAGTCCACTTGTCCCTTCTCATGCTGTGAAGCAGGGCCTTTTTGAACTCAGGTTCACATCCCCTCCTCCTCCATCATGTTGCCCTAGGCTTAAATCAGCGCTTCTGGCTGGAAGGCTGGGGCTCATTCTGAGCTCTGGATCTCACTCTGCCTTTAGCATCGCCGTCTCCCATTGGAAGATTTCTTTATGCCCAGGATCCTAGAATGCAAAGTGCAGATACGTCCAGGCTTCTGGCCTAGAGTAGTCTCTGGCCATTGGGGTTCGTGGCCAGAAATGAATGCCTGTTCATTCATTTATGCATGTTTACATTTATTGATGTACTCTAGTCACTCAAAAAAATATGTATTTGCACACCTAATTAGTGCTGGACATTTTTCTAGGCACTGACGATTCAGCAGTGAAAACAACAGAGGAAAATCCTTGCCCTCCTAGAGCTAAGATCCCAGTAAGGTGGATCAGCAGCAAACAAAATAAGTAGGTGAACTAAAGTGTGTGTCAGTAGGAAAGTCTACGGAGAAAAAGAAGACAGAGATGGAGGCTAGGGAGTATGTAAGGGGTAGAGGCCGCATTGAATGATGACATTTGGATAAAGGTATGAGGGAGTGAACCCCGCAGGTTCCCAGGAGAGTTCTGTCCCAGTAGAGGGGATGGCAAGTGAAAAGCCCTAAAGAGGAAGCACGTGAAGAATATCTGAGGTAGGAGGTCAGGAGTGCTGGAGCTGAACAAGCAAAGGGTGACCGCGAAGAGGCGAGGTTAGAGGGAACAGTGGCGGTGGAGGCTGTGGCCAGAACCCTGGCTTTCCTCGAAGTGAGCTGGGAGCCACTGGAGGGTCCTCAGATGGAGAGGGACACGAAAGACCTCTTGCTGCTGCGCTGGAAGCAGACTGTAGTGAAGCTGGGATAAACACGGGTCAGTCCAGAGGCTTCTGTAACGATCTGGTGACAGGGGAGGGTGGTGTGCACCCGGGGGATGGCACGGAGGTGACACCATGGGCAGTGAGAAGGGGGTGTGTGAAGAAAGGTAACTGGAGTGGCTCCAACACCAGCCTTTAACACGCAGAGCCTGCGCCCCGTCTAGGAATCCCAACAGGGTGACATGGTCTCTGGTGACTCCTCTTCAGCCGCCTTCTTCCTCTCTGAGGACCTGCATGTGATCATGTCTGAAAGCTTGTTCCCCAGAACTCTGTGATTCTCCCTCCAGAGGGCTCTGTTCCTCGCTGTCGGATGAAAAATGCCTAGGATGAGAACACCAAGTGAGCATGGGCTCATCTGAATTCTGCCTCAGCCCCCTTGCTCTCTTCAGTGACAGGAAGAAAACACCATGTAAGCTGCTCAGTGAAAACACAATATTTCATTAGGGCTGAGAGAGTTAGACAAGTAAACAATTAAATGTTCTACTATGATTAGTCTTTAGCCATTTAAGCGTCAGTTCAAGAAGGAATCATTAGAAAGGTCTAATAGAAATGAAAATAGAAGTAGGGTAGTTTTGTGTTACAGTTCAACCACGGCCTCGGCCCTGCAGATCTAAAGTCGGTTTGACCATGGCAGAGAAAGGCTGCCAGCCACAAGGGGACTTACACAGACAGGAAGGAGGTGGAAGACAGGCATGTCTACCAACTGGCTGGGGTGGAAGCAGGAACCTTTCAGCTCAGACGGTTTCATCCTGCACAACAGGAGCTTTTTCATTTTATTTTTAATGTCTGAGAAGCAACGTGAGAATTCTGCCTGGGAGGCAGGCAGGCGAGGCAGCTTACAAGAAGCTTCTGGATGTCTTGTGAGATGCTGGATTGTAGAATAAATATGTCTAATAAAATCCCCCTGGTTACCCAGCTTGGAGGATTTGGAAATACCATTAGACTGTTTCTGGAAGGAATTGCTTCACTGAAACTGGGAAAATACCTGCTCAGGACACCACAATCCCAGCAGAGGACTTTGGAATAAAGATACCGTTCATCACTGAGGTCTGAGTCTTTGCAGCCAAGACGCCGGCACGTCCTTCTGGGGCTATAGAGAGGCAAGCCCAGGTCACCTCTTCCTTGGATCCTCTCGATGTCTTGTTCCTCTCAAGGAGTTCCCGTCTCTTCTCCAGGGTGTCCAGAATCCCAGGGGACTTCCAGAGTAGAGGGTGCTCCAGGGCCCAGGTTGCCCATTAGAGGAGTCCTGCACTGGGCAGAAATGGCCAGCCCCTAGTACTGCCATACTTCTCAGTCTTGGCCAAGGACCAACCCACAAAAAGTGTCACCTTGGTTCAAATCTAAGTACCTGGGAGGAGCTGCCAGATGGAGGCTGTCAGTGATTCATATTCTTGCCACGGCAGTTTGCTGCTTCTGAAGGGGAACTTGAGCGCTGTGTCTCTGGGTCTTCCACAAGCCCCCAAATCAAGCAGTAAATGTGAGAGAAGAGGCCAGGGAGGAAGAATTGCTTACCCTGGAGTAGGACCTTGGCCTGCCTCTAAAATGGGCCACACGGTTTAGATTTGGGACAAAAGCCTTTCGGTACAAAGTGTGATTTTGCCTACAGTATTCTTTCTCTTGAGAACCCATGGTGACATTTAGCAGATGAATGAGAAGCCAGAGGCCCCGGCTTCTGGCCAGACTCAGCGTGGCTACTCCGTTTGAGGTGAATCAAGTTCATTTCTCCCCCCATCGGCAAACTTTTAGTTCTAGTTTGGCTTCCCATGTGGCTTTCTCTACAGTAAAGATGGTGCTGGCCATTGGGCTTGAATGAACAATTGTATTTCTCATTGTAAATGAATGCTTTGAAATTACACCTTCCATGCCAGCCTTTACTTCGGTAAGTCCACCTCAGAAATGGGTCCAACGTCAGAGTCTGGACGGTATTTCAGCCCAATAAACTGAGAACTGTATTGTGAACAGAAAAAGCAAATGCCACCCTAGAAGGCTTTTGGGAACTTAAGAAGGCCACCTTCCTTAGAAATTCCCCTAACCCGTCAAGCTCTTCTTTGGACCTTCTGTATTACAAATGTTTGAGAAGGTTCTCTGGGTGGATGACAATCAACAGATCCTGTAAAGTGTAAAAGGCCCCATCATTCATCAACATCTGTGTTACCCTGAGGTCAGTGCAGAGGTCAGTGCAGTGAGTCCAGGGTACAGGCGGGTACACTGGGGGTAGAGAAAAAGAAAACTCTGGAAGGGGCACAGGTTCGCATGAAAATTATTTCTGTGCCGAGGTCCAAGACAGTTGTCATGTGTGGAAAGCCCCATCAGAAACATCGTGACCGTGAAGTTTTCGCACACGTGCAATAACCAGAAGAGCTGTTGATGATGAAGATTAACCAAAACGGCATCCTCAAGTACAGCAAAAGCTATGATTCACCAGATATTTGGGACAACAGACCAAGTTGCAAATAGATTTGTGTTATCTTGGAAAAGGGGAGATTTAAAGAATTTGATAGCATTTCTAAAAGTTATTTTTTTTCATTTCAACATTTTCTTTCTTTCTTTCCTTCTTTCTTTCTTTCTTTCTTTCTTTGAGAGACAGATCGTGAGTAGAGGATAGGCAGAGAGAGAGAGGGAGACACAGAATCCAAAGCAGGCTTCAGGCTCTGGGCTGTCAGCACAGAGCCTGATGTGGGGCTCAAACCCATCCACACTGAGATCATGACCTGAGCCGAAGTCAGACGCCCAGCTGACAGCCACCCACGTGTCCTGATAGCATTTTTTTTTTTTTTAATGAGGAGCGTTCCTTTGAAAATCCTGTTTCTAGCTTCTCTTCTAATCTAGGGCTTGAGCAGCATCTGTCTTCTTTAAATGGGGCCTAGGGCTTCATTCACAGGGGGCCACCCAGCCAGCTGCCCTTGTTTATATCCCCAGTCTGGCTGGTTCCTTCTGCATTTGTAACTCTCGGTTTCACAGAGAACAGAGCAGCAGGACTTCCCAGAGGACAGAAGTGGGTGTCTTCCTGTGTCTTCCCCGGGTCCTCACAGCCTAGGATAGATCACAGGTACTGACTTGTGGATGGCCAGCCTGGAGCCTCAGGTCAACAGGGTCCTTACACCCTTAGGGGGAGCAGAGCAGTGCTTGCAGTGCCATGACCCAAGCCAGGGGCCACACAAGGCCACGGGAGGTGGCACCTTCCTGAGGAGTAGAGTGACCCCACCAGCTTTGCAGAACGTTCCATCATCTTGCTAGGCATGAAGAGGCTGGCCACTGGTACGTGTGGCTCTGAGGCGGGGGAACGGATGAAGGTGCACGTGGGGTCGGCGTGTGGAGGCCCTTTCCCTGGGTGGTCTCGGGTGAGTGGTGTGCGTGCCGAGGGAGAGGGGCTTTGTATCTGCTGGCATCGGAGCAAGTACGTACATCATGTCTGTGTGACTGTGACAGATGAGGAGCCTATGTCTTGAACAGAGGGCATGAATAAATGTGTTTAATGGTTATCATCACACAGCTCTTTTATCGGCATATTGTTTGTTTAATTGATAGCAGTTCTCCCTCCTCCAGGATAATTCATTCGGGTTTAACATTGAGAACAGAACTCAACCGTCCATCCTCACTTCACAGGGTGTTTGAGACTGATCTCCTGGTCCTGGTTTGCCTGTCTGGTTAGCTGGTTAGCTAGCTAGCTGAGCGGTCATACTTTTAAGTATCCCGAGTGGGTTTCCTGTCTTTTCTGAGCCACATCTTTGGCTTGTTGTGTGACGTCCCCAAATCCCTGTTCTCTGTGTCAGCTCATTGCTGCAGAATTCTTTCTTCCCTTCTTTCTTTTTTTCAATTTTAATGAGTTTAAGTTATTTCAGAATGTATGAGATTATTCTCTCCCTCGTGTTGGATATTTGAGGGGATGCAAGTAAACCGAACGTTTATCAGTCCTCTCTTCTCTTAATTGAACAGGGGCTGACTGCTGCGAGGCTTGGTATTCTGCCCAAAGATGTCCCTGGACATCCACAGCTGGGCTTCTGTCAGCTCTGGAAACAACAAGGACAGGCCAGGGCGAAGGTGCTTCGGCATTTAGAGCTGGAGCCTCTCGGCGCGTGAACAAAGCCTGTTTGAGGCACCCCGTTTGAAGCCCTACTGAATCCATGATGGCCGAGTCCTACCTTAATTGGCAACCATCTGCCTCCTACAGCAGTTCACGGGGAGCTCATGCCAGCATTTAGGCAGCTTCCTATTTTGCAAATGATTTGTGATTCATAATGAACAAAAGATTGCTCTTCAGGTGACCTGTCAGGGTAAGCCTGATTCGGGGATGGGGTCCATAGGAACCTGTCCTCCGTGTTCTGAGGGGTCGTAGAGATCGGAGGGGCCACAGTAGTGCAGGGGTGGTACAGCTCAGGCTTGCTGCTAGCTTATATAATGCCTTTGAGTGGATTTGCAAGATGTGCCCCCTCTGGGTAGACACAACCCCATGGCCACACAGCTTGGCAATGGGAGGGCTCCTTCTTGGAGGAAAATGTGTCTCTTTCCCCTGGCACATTCAGCCCTGAACCAGGGAATGTGCTTTGGTAAGGAAAGCGTAGACTGTACTTAAGGCCCCACTTGACCCCTGGTGCTTTAGGGGTGCTTTAGTGCAGAGCCCTGAAGCAGATGCCCCTCCTTCTCTAGTGGCAACTGGGCGAGCCTTTCCAGTGCTGGTCCTTTCCACCTTGAGAGTGTTAAAGACAAGACAGCATACCCAAACTGGAGTCGCTTATGCTAAGTCCCACTCCACCAAACTAAGGCTTAACTTAATTACACTTTTGGCTCTCCCAGAAAGGGAACCTTAAACCGTTGACTTGCCTGATCATCATGAGTCAGGTCATCTGCATGATAAGCCCCTTACATCCCCCAAAGGAAAGGAACCTTGCAATAACCAACCCACTTTTTTTTTACTTGCTTCTTCCTGCTCCCTCCTGCCTATAGACCTGAGCTCTTTTTCGGACGCTCAACTGACTGAGCCACCCAGGTGCCCCATACATAGCCACTGTTTTCAGTTTGGTGAATACCTCTGCAGTCCTTAAAAGACAGTCTTTTCAAATATTAAGAATATTTTTATTTAACTTAAACCAAAACTATAAATCTATTACATTTCGCAAAAGGCCATTTTGTGATAAGGTACACACACATAGTGACTTGGTTTCTTTCAAGTACTGTCTCCTCTCTGGCTTAAGAATCCTGTATTGCTTTGAAAGGTCTTTGGCCAGGTCAGTCCTCTTCCCAGGTGACAGTATTAATGGTGTTGTACGTGGGTAAAGTGTCAGTCACAGCATTTAGAAGATGATGCCCACCCCCATCCGTTTCCGGTCCAGGTGGGTTAATAAGAGACACAGCAGTGGCCGTGGCTTGGGAAATCCCATCTGTGTTTCTGGGTGTGGATCCAAGGGTAGTTTTAAGACATGGTGGTACTTTTCTTAAAGACAGTGCTTTCCTTCCTGCTGAGTCTGGAGGCTTCATGTCATGAGCAGGGAGCTTGGGCGGTGGAAAAGCTAATTGAGGTTCAGTTTTTAGAAATTTTACCAAAAGTCCTGGAAAAGAGTTACTGGGCGTGGATTGGTGATTCGGTTTCACAGGTGTGTTGGGGGCACCTTTGGGTCCAAACCACCCAGTCATCCACCCGGTGACACCACCTTGTTCCTCATTTCTTCCTCTTTGATACCCAGGCTGCATCCCATCAGCCATCAAGCTTCACGACGTCCGTGTTCCTGTGCTTGAACATATCCAGTTAAGAGTTTCCTTATCAGGATTCTGTCCACCTCTCGGCGTCAGTGAGTTCATGAATTGCTTCTGCGCATCATCCGGTATTTCCTGTTGGACCTCATTTTGCGTTTTGAATTCTTCAATTTGGTCTTCCTTCCGATCCAAGACAGCATCCGCTTCGGTTAACTGTCCCTGCAATGACATCAGTTTTCCTTGTAGGGTGTCCGCTTTTTCCATCCATTCGGCTGCTTCCAGCTTTAGCTTAGCTAGTGCTCCAGCGTGCTGCTTTTTTCTTGTTCCTGGGAGGCAGAAAGCCAGAATACGCTTTCATCTTTTTGCCTGGTGACCACGTGTAATTGCTCCTGCGGTGACGCTGTCTGCGGACTGGCTCGATGGCTCGCATTGTCCATTGCGTTGGAAGACACAACTAGCTTCTCCTCCAATACCATGGTCTACTTTCTTAGTTTAGCCGCTCCGTGTTCTGTGGCCAAAGCACCGCGCTGACGAGAATCTTCGGATCCCAAAGCGTGGCGCTGTGATCTCTCCAGCTCCTGCTTTAGGTGTCATTCTTTTTCACGTGGATGTTGGGTCTCATTCTGGAGGGCACAGGTTTCCATTTCTTTGTTCCGGGGCCCACATGACTTCATCTCTCTTCCCGCTGGCACATGGCTGTCTTGTCCTGAATTGATGTAACTGCATTTACAAGCTGATGTAATTCCCCGGTCTTGCCCTGTTCTTTGTCTTTCAGTAGCCCTTTCGAAGCAAGCACCTTCTCTTTCGTTGGAGCACGCTAGGATTCTTCCTCTCTCTGCACCATTAAAAGCTGCGTATTTGTCTCTGGTAGTGCTTGATTTTGTGTCTCCCGTTCTCTAGACGTTTCCACTCTTGTTTCATTGTCCTGTTTTAGTTTACACACGTCCATTTCAAAATTTGATAGTCTCTCCTTCAGATTTGTTACTGCCTGCCTCCAAAGTTCCTTTTCACCCACTTCGCCGGTGAAATTCTCGTTCAGGGGAAGCAATTCATCACGTTTTCTGCTTTGGGAAAACAGGAGCTGTTTTTCCTGAAGTAAGTTTGGTAAAACATCTCGCTTCTCCTTGAGCTGCTTGATCTCCGAATCGGGGTGTTCGTGTTGTTTTCTTTCCAGTTCTGAAGGGGCAGCAGTCGAAGCAGACAGTCTCTGGTTATCATCCTGGAGGGTTCTCATTGTGGCATCTTTTTTCCTGCATTGACTTTCTGAGCTCCTCTACCTCTTAATGGAGCAATCGAGAAGACTCACTCGGATACATCAGACTTAATTGCCTTAAGAGAGCCTGCTGACTCGGATGATTCGGTGGAGGGCTGGAACGAAATGATGGCGAATTTCCCTAAAAGCAGATCCTTGCCATTGCAAAGCTCCGCGGTGCTAAGCTGAATTTGTGTCAGTCCTGTCTCTGAATTTTTTTAGTTTGATTTCGTTTCCTTCGTGACTCTGGACCAGGCCAATACAGGTCATCTGTAGTTTAGGATTATTGTCACGGTGAGTTTGGCAAAATTGCCAATAAAGCCTGACATTCCTGCCTTAATGCATCCACTCCAGTGTCTTTTTCTTGGATACCGTGTGACAAATTCTGAATCGTTTGTCTAAACACGTCCTGGTCGCTAGACTCGATTCTAGTGAATATTTTCATCTTACAGCTTCATGAGATATGCTTCTTTGGCAACAATTCTATCTGTCATTTTGTGATACTCTCTGTTCAGATTGCTGTTTTCCCTAGTTCTCCTGTAAGGCAGCTAATACTTGTTCTCTTTCCAAAGCATACCTTGCAATTGCCGCTGAAGGTATTCCACATTCTAGTTGTAGGAAGCCACAGACGTCCTGCTGGGGCGGTCCTCTATCTCCAAATCTTTTTGCTGGATAATCTGAGTTAGTTTACCAGTCTCATCTTTGGATAGGTGATCAATCTGTTCAGTTAATCAGATGTTCTTTTCAGTGAGGAGTTTAATCTCCAGTTCTTTTTTTTTTATGTTTTTTTTTTTATTTTTAATCTCCAATTCTTGTCGTTTTGTTCCTTTTACTTAATCTTTCAGTTTCAGCTTTAGATAAATCATGCTTTTCACTTCCGTTTTTCTACAGGAAGATGCTGAATCGTTGTTACTTGGAAAACATCAGAATGTTTTGTAGGAATGTGCTGGGTTTTTTAAGGATCTGGGTTTTCATTTCCTCTATTGTGTTCTGCAAAATCTTAATCTCCTCATCTTTCGCTGAAAGGAGCTGAGCGTGTTTAATGGTCATTTGCTCATGCTGGTGTGTGAGATCCTCTACCCTCCGTTTCTGGTCTTGTAAAAAACGAAGCCATTGTAGCTTACCCTGGCGTTGATCCTCAATGATCTTTTGTTCTTGTTTGATTTCGTCTTCCAGACGAACTCTTTCTACATTCAGCTGATACACCTCACATTCTAGTTCTGTGATACGGTCTTGCGTTTGCGGGTCGACCACAGGTACAGTTTGGCTGTCTTCTCCCAGACACTCCAGTTCGTCTTGCAGAAATTCATTCTCTTCTCTCGTGGTTGCAAGACGAATGTCTTGCTCCTCCACGGTTTGCTGTAAAATTTCATTTTCTCTTAAGACTTGGACGTACTTCTCTAATAGCTCCTGGAGCTCTGGCCTTCTTTCAAGTTTTTCGATACAGATTTCTTTCTCTTTAATAAGTTGTGTCAATCGCTTATGCTCCTCCAGAGCAGAGGAGAGCATGTCCTTAGTTTCTCTATGGTCGGCATCCATCTGCTCAACACTCTTTTTGAGTTGTAGTATTTCATCATCTTTGTCTTGACTGAGTTGAATTAAACACTCCTGCTCTAACTGGGAGGAGGATTTAGACAAGTTATACGTGTTGGTCAGTTCTTTAATAGCTTGCTCATACCTGGCTGTTTCCTCCAACGGCTTCTTTTCAGCCCGGCACAATTTTACGATTAACTGTCCTTTTTCTATTTTTAAGGCCCGCATAATAGATTTTGTTTCCAGAGAATTCTTACGGTTACAGACAGTAATTTCTTCCAGCCGACGTCTTACGTCTTCAAGCTCCAAAACCAACTTTCCATTTTCCACCTTGAGATTGCAAGCAACTTTCTTTAAATTGCCATTCAGCTCTTCCATTTCTGAAAGGCTTTGCTGCAACTTTCTAACCGTCGTTTCCCTCTCTTGAAGTGAGTCCTCTTCAACAGTATTGTCAGAGTCTTGATTAAGAGACTGTGCTGGCTCCTTCTCAGCTCTAGCAGATTCCTCCTCCTCTTGTTTAATATGTTCCTTAAGTTCAACGTTCTCCGTCGGGACGTTTAAATTATGTGTTTGCGACGGATCTGACCGATGCAAATCATTAACAGCCAGTTGACTTTGAGGTGATTCTTCGTTTTGCGCATCTAACTCTTTAGCTCTGTCCATTGGCTCATCTTCAAATGGACAAGCTCTCTTTTCATCATTGAGATCGTGTTCCACTTTGCCGTTGATGCCGTTGCCTTCGTTTTGTTGTTCTGATAGCTGACCTTTCATCAAAACCCTGGGCTGTGTGGTTTGTTTCTGTCCATCGAACTCCCCCAGCTCTGCTGTTGGGAGTTCCTTCTCGGTCCTGCCCTGAGTGGATTTTTGTCCGTCGGCCTCCAAGTCACATCTTAAACGCTCTCCTTCTGAATCCAAATTCACACCTCCTGGAGCCGTACGTTCAATGACTTCCTGCTCATGGCTCACTTTCCAAAGTGCCAGTTGAAGTGCTTCCCGTCCTTGACCTAATGAGTTTCCTTGTTCTAAAACGTAGACTCGCTCTTCAAGTTTCAGATCACCTCCAATGAGGTTGTCACCCTGGGTTAAGCTACACCGTGGCGTCATCTCCTTTTCCGCATCGGACAGCACTTGCCGCAGTCCAGACACTTCTTCCACCGCTGTACTCTCGGAAAGAACTCTTTCCTTTTCCGTCACTGTGTCACTTTGCCTCAAAACGGAAGGCTGCGATTCACATTCTTCAGTCCTTCCTTTCTTTTCCTCATTTATCCGGTCCCATTCTCTCCTTAAAGCGTCTCTCTCACTTTCTACCGAAGATAATTTGCTATTGATGTATTTGACGGTGTCCTCAAGTTCTTCAATTTTCCTGGTAGACTCCACTTTTTCAGTCTGTAGCACTTGAATGGTGTTTTGCATATCCTCAATGACAGACTCATCAGCTGCTCTGAGTCCAGAGTCGTCCTTCTCTAACAGATTTTCCAGTTCTTTGATTCTTTTTTCATAGCCTTTTGACTTTTGATGGTACCTGCGACGTATTTCTGCCAGTGTCTGTTGATAGACGTTCTGCAGTACTACTGCCTTTTCAAGTTGATGGTCATCAATTGCCTCCTTTTGATTCTGTTCAAGTTCCCTGATGGTAACCTGCAGTTTGTAGATTTCATTTTGCTCGGCGCTATTCGCTCCCGGTGCTGAAGTCTGGGACAAATGCTTCCAATGGCTAACTTCAGCCTCCAGTCTTAAAACTTCATTTGACAGTCTGCTTATTTCTTGTTGTGACCAAGTGAGGTCAGCAAAGCCCAGGTCATCCCCCGGGGAAGCTGAAGCAAAGTGGTTGATACCGTAACCCAAGGAAGGTGACGCTGTGGTTGATTGAAGGGCTGATTGGAGCTTCAGCAACTGGTTCTTGAGCCCTATCAGTCTCGCTGTAAGAAGTTTCATTTCTACCTCTTTCTGTTGTAGCTGATGTCGGTAGCTAAGAGTCTGCCGCTTTATTTGAAGCTCCGAGGCTTCATACTTCTCTTCCAGGTGACTACAAAGACTTTTAAGTCTCTGATTCTCCGATCTTAAGGTTTTCCGACTCACTTCACTCTCTTTTCGGTCAGAGTCAGGTCCTTCTCCCACCTTTTCGGTTCCCTCCATCCGCACATCTTTGATGACCCCAGAGATGTGGTCAGTGAAGGAAGCCACACTACCACCCACTTGCTCTAGGGAATGGCCCAGGCCACCAAACGAAAAGGACATCGCTGCGGGTCACAGAACTGACCTGGTCCGCTCGGCAAAAAGCGTCCAGCGCAGTCGGACAGTCCCGCTAACTGTCTCCAGAGGGAGGCCTGCGCCAGGCTACCGATGACATCACAAATCCGGCGTTTCTAGGCAACGCCACACCGCACGCGGGGCTGCTAGGGTCCGCGAGACCCCTGCCCACGACCTCCCATCCCTTACCCTCCCCCCACTGCCCCGCGCCGTCCCTGGCGGCCCCCAGGTGCCTGTGAGCACCTGCGGCGGAAAATGCGTCTCTCCCTGGACTTTCCCGGGAAGTCCAATCAAAGTACACAGAGCTCTGCAGCTTGTGGTTTCCAGGTAACAATTTCTTGTAATTGACATGAAATGTGCACAGTGACAGCACCCATCCACCTAGGAGGTAGAAACAGGTCTACACCCGCGCGTCGGCACAGTCCTAAAGGGGGCATCCGGAGGCTCCCGCCTACCCCAACCCCTGGCGTCTCCCACCATCGTCCCCCCAGCCCCCCTCGCGGGTCCCGCCCCGTGCCCAGAGCGCCCCAAGCCCGGGTGTGGCTGTTCCCGGCCGCCAGGATCGCCGGGTCACGCCGCTGGCGCCTGCTGCCCCCTCCCACCGGTGCCCCGCCTAGCAGGGGCCGGGAGTCGGGACCCAGGCGGCGCCTGGACGGGGGGCTCCGTGCGCTCTGCGGGGCAGCCCGGGTGGGGGGGGCGGCGGGGGCTTGGGCGGCGGGGCCGGGCCGCGCGCCGCGCCCGAGCCTGGCAGAGGGCGGCACTGGAAGTCACGCGGCGAGGGCGGGGCTCCGGCCCGGGAGCCGCCGCCGCCGCCACCGCTCAGCCGCCGCCTCAGAGGCCGCTCAGCCGCCATAGCAGCCGCCGCCGCCGCCTCTCAGCCGCCGCAGCAGCCGCAGTAGCAGCCGCAGTCGGCGCGGCAAGCAGCTCAGCCGCCGCAGCCGCCACAGTAGCACCCGCAACCGGCGCAGCCGCCGCCGCTTAGCCGCCACCGCAGCCGCAGTAGCAGCCGCCGCCGCTCAGCTGCAGTAGCAGCCGCAGCCGGCGCAGCCGCTGCCGCTCAGCCGCGGCAGCAGCCGCAGTAGCAGCCACAGCCGGAGCAGCCGCTGCCGCTCAGCCGCCGCCGCAGCCGGCACAGCAGCAGCCGCCGCTCAGGTGCCGCAGCCGCCGCAGTAGCAGCCGCCACCGCTCAGCCGCCGCCTCAGAGGCCGCTCAGCGGCCATAGCAGCCGCCGCCGCCGCCTCTCAGCCGCCGCAGCAGCCGCAGTAGCAGCCGCAGGCGGCGCAGCAGCTGCTGCCGGTCAGCCGCCGCAGCTGCCGCAGTAGCAGCCGCAGCCGGCTCAGCCGCCGCCGCTCAGCCGGGCAGCAGCCGCAGTAGCAGCCACAGCCGGAGCAGCCACTGCCGCTCAGCCGCCGCCGCAGCCGGCGCAGCAGCAGCCGCCGCTCAGCCGCCGCAGCCGCCGCAGTAGCAGCTGGCGCAGTAGCAGCCGCTCAGCCGCCGCAGCAGCAGCCGCCGCTCAGCCGCCGCAGCAGCCACAGTAGCAGCCGCAGTAGCAGCCGCAGGCGGCGCAGCAGCCGCCGCCGGTCAGCCGCCGTCTCAGAGGCCGCTCAGCCGCCATAGCAGCCGCCGCCGCAGCCGCCACAGTAGCACCCGCAACCGGCGCAGCCGCCGCCGCTCAGCCGCCGCCTCAGAGGCCGCTCAGCCGCCATAGCAGCCGCCGCAGCAGCCGCAGTAGCAGCCGCAGGCGGCGCAGCAGCTGCTGCCGGGCAGCCGCCGCAGCTGCCGCAGTAGCAGCCACAGCCGGAGCAGCCACTGCCGCTCAGCCGCTGCCGCAGCCGGCGCAGCCGCCGCTCAGTCCCCGCAGCATCCGCAGTAGCAGCTGCCGCCGCCGCCGCCGCCGCCTCGGTCCGGAAGCGATGTAGCCGCGCCAGGCCCGAGCCCCGCGGGCCGCCGCTGCCGCTGCCCTTGAACCGCACGAAGCAGCTCGCCAACCAGACCGTGGGCAGGTGAGTGAGCCGTGCAGGGCCGGCCGGGAGCGCGCGGGTCGGGGAACGGGGGTCGGGGTCGTGTCCCGGGCTGGGGCGGGCCCGCTGCCCCGCGGGGCCCCGCGCTCCGGCCGGGCCGCCCGCCCGCTCCACGCCGGGTCCGCTGCGGGCCAGGGACGAGGGCTGCGCCACGCAGCGGCCAGGCGCCCAGCTTGGAGCCGGTGCCTGAGCCCCCGGGAACAGCGGGGTGGGGGCCGGGAGGCCCCCACCACCCCCCCCCCCCCCGACCAGCGCGGGTCCCCGCCGCCCATTGTCCCCGCGCCGCTGAGCATCGTCCTCTGGGGTCTGGACCCAAGCTTTCTTCAGGCCTCACCCCCACCCTGCCCCCTTCCCAGGCTCTGAGCTGTCAGCACAGGGCCAGACGCCGGGCTGGAACTCACGGACCTCGAGATCATGACCCGAGCCGAGGTCGGACGCTTAATCGACGGAGCCACCCAGGCGCCCCTTTTTCAGATTTTAGAAAAGTAAAAATGTACGTATGCTGTTACTGTATAATCCATGGTGTGGGTCAGCAGTCCTTTGTTGAATATGTTAATATTTCTAGAGTGAAAATATAAAGGTACTTCATGCTAAATGGAACACTTAAAGATTGTAAATGGCTTCATATTAGTTCAGGTCAAGTTGTTACCAAGTAAGTTACCAAAGAACCTTGTTTTTTAGAGTTCAAAGTGATGGATAAGGGGTTATGGAGCTGGTTTACTCAGCAGTAATGCTCCTATTGAGAGAGTCTGAGATGGTTTTTTGTTTTTTGTTTTGTTTTGTTTTGCCTTTTACTCTACGTAATGCTCCCTTACTCCAAAAAGTTAGAAACCACAATGATGTTCTGTAACTAGGGGTCACAGACTCAAGTGCTAGGCAGGTAAAATTAATAAGCGAAGGGAAGGTAATTGTAGGGCAGTAGAGAGAGGCGAGGAATAGCAAAACTAGCTCATTGCACGGGCTTGCTTGCTCTTGGCAAGTCTAGCTACCTGTTGACATGGTGAATGTGGGTGCAGGAACACCCACCTTCTCATTTTTAAGGATACTCCAGAACGGTGATTTTTTTTTGTGAAGTTTATTGATACTTAAATATCAGCAATGAAAAAGGAAAAGAAAAGAAACCGCTGGACGTAGGCCAGAGAAAATCTATCTGCAAGCTTTATCTGGCCTTGGGCTGCCTGCTCTGACCTCTAGCTGCGAGACTGATTCTTACCAAATGAAAAGTTGGACCGTGGTGTTTTGGTAGTCAACGCTTTCTTGGGATGGGGATGAGACATTTGCTTTATCATTATTCGTTGTGCTTTACGTATATGTCACATAATTTTGCAGTCAGATGCTCTACCCCTGAGCTATACCCCCTATTATATAATTTTGGAGCGTAAAATATTTCAAAAGAAAAAAACACTGGAGCACTGCCTTATTTTCTAGCCAGTGGGAAGTTTTCGTTCTCATCTATGAATTTATTTGAAAGTTTAACGTTATTTATTTTGGAAAAGGGAATGAGAACTCCAAGTCAAAATAGGACCCTCTTTTTAAAAAAGTTTGAGGTAAGGGGGGTTAGATTATAATGTCCCTGCCTTTCCCGGGCCACAGTGATCTGAAGTGCCATTGCATGTCTGCCCCCGTATTTGGACTGGGAGGTGTGCCTCATCTTCTGTCCTCTCAGACCGTATCCCTGGTCCTATCCCCATACCTACCGCCACACGGCTGATGACTTTGAACTTGATGTCTTTTTTTTTTTTAAGTTTATTTATTTATTTTGGGAGAGTGAGAGAGAGAGCGAGAGCGAGAGAGAGAGAGAGACAGAGGGAGCGCACACAAGCAGGGAAGGGTCAGAGAGAGAGGAAAAGAGAATCCCAAGCAGGCTCCACGCTGTGAGGGCGGAGCCTGACGCGAGGCTCAAACTCACAAACCGGGAGATCGTGACCTGAGCCAAGATCAAGAGTCAGATGCTTAACCGACTGACCCCCCTCTGTGTGCTCCTTAATTTTATGTCTCTAGTCCTGGCATCTCTTCATCTCTAGATTGATCTTTGTCTTGAACTTCTCTATTTAAAAGTCCTGCTGAAATTCAGCTCATGAACTGCATCCTCAAATTGGCCTTCTTTCCCTTTATTCCTTAGGCCGTGGGTCAGCAACCTCTGGCCTGTAGGCCAAATCCTGCCCACTGCCTGTTTTGCGAAAAGGGGTTATTGGATCACAGCCACGCACTGCAGCAGCACAGTCAAGCAGATCTCACGGTGACTGTATGGCCCACGGAGCCCATGCTATTTACCGCCTGGCCCTTTGCAGGAAGAGTTTGTGGACACCCGCCCTGGCGCACTGAATGCCGGAAGCGCATCTCCTCTGTCACCTGCGATCCCCCTCTTTCTCCTCCATCTTCTTTATATCCAGGCTCTCCCTGCCATCTGGCAGCTCTGCCTCTGGACTGTCTTCTGACTTGGTCTCTGCCTCTCGGTGGCCTTAGTTAGTTCAAGCTCGCGGGGTTTTTTCTTTCTTTCTTCTTTTTTTTTTTTTAATGAAATGTACTGTCAAATTGGTTTCCATACAACACCCAGTGTTCATCCCAACAGGTGCCCTCCTCAAGGCCCATCACCCTCTTTCCTCTCCCCCCCCCACCCCCCATCAACTCTCAGTTTGTTCTCCGTATTTAAGAGTCTCTTACGGTTTGAACTGGTTTGTTTTTGTTTTTGTTTTTAACCTGGACTCACAATTGTCTTCCAACTGGCTTAGCTAGCTTGAGCTGGATTTTATCCATACGTGGGACATCTGGGCTTCCACTTTGGTCAGACATGGCCAATCCAAATTTTAATGGTCATAGCTATTCCTCTCTAAATTATTTTCTTCTGATGAAATCATGACGTTCATAGGACATTTTACGTCGTCCTAGTATTGCTAAATTGTCTTCGAAACGTAGTGCTGTCATTGAGTTACGGTGCGGCAAATAATTTACACTGGATTGTATGTCACCGTGCGTGATATGATGAATGTCGTGTTTCACTGTCACGCTGTGCTGACTTGTAGATGCTGTCTTGTAAAAAATCTACCTATTTTAATTTTTTCTGTTAAGGTTGAAATGAATGTGTCCCATATTTGTATTTCTTGATGAGTTTTCTATATGTGTTATTTGGTCATTTAATTGCCAGTTGTCAATTTCGTTTTTTAATCACCAGTTTCGGTTCAACACCTGTCTGCTGAGAACCTGTCAAATGCTGGGGTTAAAAAGATAACGGATTCCTAGGAATTTGAGTGGGGAGAGAGACCTACAAGCAGATAATTTGAATACAGCCGGTTGTACTTCTTCCAGCAGGCCTTAGGAAGTATGAATGCCACATCTTGATTTATTTATACATGACAAGGTAATAAACAGGTTCACTTTCTTATCCTCAGGTACATCACGTAATGAGTGCAGTGACAGAATCTTGAAGGAACGCATTCACGACTAGGTACAGGTTTGATACAAGATTCAGAAAATAAAGCGGATTCTGTTGAAAATCCGACCGACCCTGTGGATTATAGAAGAAACTGCTTTTGAATAGGAGGAGCCTCTTTGTAGCCAGTGACACGAAAACAATATTAAGTTCATCTCAGCTCTCCAGGTTTTAAGACTCGTTTCTGAAGTCTTGCTATTCCCTGTGAATTACAGCTTATTAATTACTTGCCTAGACTCCTTCCTTTTGATTGGTCCCAGCATGTTTCTCTCTGTCCTTTCTCACAGTTCTTTTTTTTACGTGTCTTCCTTATCAGAGATACTTCGGCCTATTTGTCCACTTGATCTCTCCATTCATGTTTCATTAGCAGTTTTTCTGTCATTTCTGAATGGGTTCGTTAAATTTCTGCCTCCTAAAGAGTTTATAGTATAAGCGGTAGACTGAGTGACAAGGTACTCAAATGAAAATAAATGTTCAGAACTGCACAGAAATTCTCCTAAGCAATGACCAGCTCCATTTATAAGTCTACCAGCTTGGACTCCACGTGGTCGCTGGATACTTTGATGCATAGACAGGACTGGCCACTTGAACCCACGCGCATCTGTACCTTGGGGAAATACACGAAAGTACTTCTACTTCACTAGGTACGGTGGGTGCAGGATAGATGTAGCGTGGGCGCTGGCATGGGGTCGCTGAGACGTGCCCAGGGGTCCGTGAAGCCTTCTCTGACATGTGACACTTGAATAATCTTGAGAACAGGAAGGTAGGGGTGATGGGTGGTAGAGGATTCCCAGGGAGAAGAAAAATTCTCGGGGGAAACTTAACCCACTGACCATTTTGTCCTTTAACTTCATGTTTTGTTTGTTTGCTTGTTTGTTTACTATAAATTGGAAAAAGGCGACACTATCTGATTGCTAGCAGTGGGAAAAGTCTGTCCAGCTCTTATTTTCCAATGAGGTAGTGAACTAATGGCTGTTTGTAGATCCATATGTTCTCAAGTCCAGAGCAATTGTGGTGTTTAAATTCACAAGCCTCTGGATGCATTTCCATCCAATAGATAGAGTAAGTTGGTTCTTAAAAGCTTTGAAGCTCTAAAATCAGGGGACTTAAGTGGCTCATAGTTAAGTAACCAGCTCTTGATTTCGGCTCAGGTCATGATCCCACGGTTCATGGGTTCGAGCCCCGTCCCGTGTCAGGCTCTGCGCGGATAGCTTGAAGCCTGCTGAGGATTCTCTCTCTCCCTCTCTCAACCCCTCCCCAACTTGTTCTCTCTCTCTTCTCTCAAAATAAATCAACATTAGTAAACAAGGTTTAAAACTAGTGTATCCTTATTTTCTTTGCTTAATAAACACTGACAGCCATCTTTCCCCAAAATAGACAATTTTTAATTTTTTCTGCTAAGGTTGAAATGAATGTGTCCCATATTTGTATGGGAAAATCGGTGGAGGCATCATTTCTCACGGTGAAGCTTATCATTTCCTTAATTTGCATCATGCTTATTCATCTCCTCTTAGAACCTTTTCACTACTCTCACGGCTTTTACCTTCTTGGACACGCTAGGATGTGTACTGTTCCTCAAACAACCCCAAGATGGCAGGACTAAAACACACGAACACCTGTGACCGTGGACGTCAACTTTTAGAGACGGGCAGTATCGATCGGCCTTTGTGCTCATCGGTGGAGGACCATTGTTCGAAAAGCTTCCGGGCCAGTTTTGGGGGATCGTGGTTTGAGGACCACTGCAGTAGAATTGGGGGAGCCCATATGTGCAGAAGGTTGAGGAAGCCAAGCTGGTGATTGAGGAGGTGTCCTGTGGTGGCAGGTGAGCCAGGACTGTGGAGGAAGGGGAAGGGACACGAGTGAAAGACGAGTCAGGAAGCAGGAAGCGATCGCAGCAGCCTGAGGGAGAGGTGATGGCCCCCAGAGCAGGACAATGGCGTGGGACTGACGTGAGAAACTATTGAGCACCATGGCTTTAGGGGCGAAGAAGGGAGGGGTTGGCGTGATTCGGGTTATGTCTGGATGTTATTTACTGAAATCGGTGACGCAGTGATTATTCGCTTTTCCATTCGTTTCAAATGCTTCTCTTTTTTGAACCATAGAATTCTCACACCTGCCTCGACTTTCTGTTGACTTTGTTTTCATTGACACGTGGCTTCGGGTGGGTGTGTTTGTGCGCACCGACACCACACTGTGCTAATAATAACTGTGGATGTGTAATGTGTTCTCACTCTGGCAGAGCTGGGCTCCTTTGGCTTTCCTTTTTCAGTTGCTGTCTCCCATTTCTGTGTAGAAGTGAATTTTGGTATCGTTTCTAGTTCCTAGAAAAATTCTATGATTGTGATTGGTCAAGAGCACATTAATCCATGTATTTAGTGGGTCCCTGCTATGGGGTGGGTCCTGAGAACCCAAAAATAAGTAAATCCCAGGCATTGATGGCCTGGCATATCTGTGAACTAAACTTTGGGGAGGATTGATGTCCTTTCCCATGAGCCTGGCACGTCTCTTTCTACACACAAAGGTTTTCTGTGCTTCCTGAGGGCTTTGTTGTCATAGGAAGAGTCCCTGATTAGTTCAGTTGGCAAACGTGAGTGGTGTTCATGTCTGTCTATCTCTTTATGTACTAAATAAAGATGTGCTAAATTAGTCATAGCTGATCATTTTTGTGACTTCTTTGAATTTCTACGTATGTATTATCTATGTTTTTATTTCTCCTTTTCCTTTTCTTTCAGCAATTTCTTTTTCATCCCTCGTTTAATTGGTTAGACTCGAAAATAATGTGTAGCTGTGTAATTGTTTATAGCAATATTGTCTGAAGGGCGTGTGATTTCACCCTAATTAGGCGTTTCAGAAATGTGGTAAGGTGAGCTCGTGTTTAAATGCGAATGTCCTAATCTGAGTGGTTCTCAGTGGAAATCTACAAGCATTTTCCCTCTGCTTTTGGAGCCACACACCTTGTAGTGTGTCTGATGTTTGAGCCTTTGTTCCAAGGCTCAGTCATAAGATTGGCAGGCGTGTGGCTTAAAGGCAGAATACTGAATTGAGGTAGCCTAACTGTATGGAGAAAACAATCACGGTGCACTTGGACTGAGGAAGGAACTGGAAGAGAAATTTGAAATGCAGCCTATGTGGCAATAGGCTTGTATTTGTTTCGTTAGTTTTAATTTTTAAAAGGTTTTTATTTTTGAGAGAGAGAGAGAAAATGTGAGCAGGGGAGGGGCAGAGAGAGAGGGAGACACAGAATCCGAAGCAGGCTCCGGGCTCTGAGCTGTCAGCACAGAGCCCAACACGGGGCTCAAACCTACAGATCGCG
This sequence comes from Lynx rufus, assembly GCF_022079265.1. NCBI lineage: Eukaryota > Metazoa > Chordata > Mammalia > Carnivora > Felidae > Lynx > Lynx rufus. The sequence goes on along the minus strand of NW_025814838.1, from coordinate 2,117,072 downwards.
AAATCGTGACAGGAGCTGACTTCGGATGCTTAATTGACTGAGCCACCCAGGCGCCCCGGCAACATATGTTAATATAACTTCTAAAGAAGTGATCAGCAGGTCACAGGGCAGTGGACTTAACTGCAGCCTTTGACTCTTAGAACAGTCTTTAGGAATAGAAACCTTGCTCCCTGTAGATGTTACATGGAGGTTCTGACGGCCTCTTCCCCCCCCCCCCCCCAAAAATCATCCACACACACAGATTGGCAGAGAATTTCACGGACTCCACAGACCTCTTCAAGCCCACGGCCAAGAACCCCGGGCTAGTTCCTGGAGAGATGTGTAGTCACGGCCCCCACGCTAGAAACACATCTGTGGAGAAGCGCTGTTTACAGGTGTCTACCTCCGGTGTAGGTGGGTGGTGTTCCGCTGTTCTCCAGAACACACACTTGACGTCTGTGAGAGCCTTCCCCAGAAAAGCTGAGATGGGATATTCTCCACGATGAGATCTGGCGATCACATGAAATTACTTTCCCTGAATAATCGGCTTCTTTTGATAGTCCGTTCCATAATGTTTTCAAAGCTTTTAGGCGAGGGCTTAAGAAAACGAAGACTCCTGTGGGGCAGCTGGAGTCTAGTAAAGAGTAACTGGACTTGAGTCCGTGTGGTCCCCCAGCTCTCTGTCTGACCGTGGCCGCCTGAGCCTCCCGGCTGTGCTCCCACGCTGGTGAGACGGGGCTCCTGCTACCACCTGGGAACCGGCCCTGGGAGATTTAAGAAGGCGGCATGAGGTAAGGAGGCGTCAGAAGACAGGGAGGAAACAGTATGAAACAACAGGTTAGCACTGGAAAAAGTAGGCGGGTTAGATTGTACCTCACCGTTAGGGGCCAAAGTCGATTCCAAATGGATGAAGAGTTTCAAGTGAAAACCCAGAACCACAGAACGGAGGAAAAGATGGAAAGTTCTTCACGCTCTGGCATAAAAGTACAGAGAATGAACAATAAAAGATAACCACGCAAATAAAACCACCATTATAAACTTAACCACACAAGAATTAAACTTCTGTCTGCCTATCTCATAATTAAAATTATGGCCAATGACTAGGTGGAAACAGGAGCAGCCACAACGGAGCATTAAGATCTTTAATGTATAAAGCTGTGTTATCGATCAGTTTAAAGAAGTGCACGACGGGGGCACCCGGGTGGCTCAGTTGGCCGAGCGTCTGACTCTTGAATTCAGCTCAGGTCATGATCCCAAGGTCATGGGATCAAGTCCCATGTTGGGCCCCACACTGAGCATGGAACCTGCTTAAGATTTTCTCTCTCTCTCTCTCTCTCTCTCTCTCTCTCTTCCTCTTCCTCTCTCCCTCCCTCCCTTCCTCCGTCCCTCCCTCCTTCCTGCCCTCTATCTCCTTCCCTCTGCCCCTCTCCTACACTAACCTGTCTCTCTCTTTCTCTCTCTCTCTCTCTCTCCCAAAAAAGCACACTATAGTGAGCAAATGCCATGAACAGAATGCTCACAGATGAAATACAGATGACCAGTAAGTATATAAGACTCATTTCAAAATTGTAACTAACCGAAGAAACCCAAAGCTCTGAGACTGCATTTTTCACTTACTAAACTGGCACAGCTCAAAATGATGATATGTTGCTGTCTTGGGAGAACTGACGAAGGCCGTCATACAGCCATACACAGGTGGGAATATAAACTGGCATTCGTTTCCAGAAAGAAATGTGCCTTGGCGTTTTAAGAACCATTTCTAAAATTGGAACCCAAATCGTCCACCTCATCCTCCAGTCTCTTGTCTTTTTGGATTCCTTTCCTGAACAGTCCCCCTCTGTGCTTTGCTGGGTCCCTTTCCTTCTCTGACCTCAGTCAGTCACAGAGGGTGTCTTTCACATCCCTTCCAGCCGTCTGTCCAGCCGGCCTCTTTCCTTCACCTGTTTCGCAGAGCCACAGCCAGGCTCGTTCATCTGGGGCTTCTTCGCGCCTGTACCTGGGATGCAGGGCGTGGTCCAGAAAGATCGTCTCATGTGGAGGGTCAGGCCGGCCCAACTGTCACGGCCTCCAAGCTCAGCTGGGCTTTAAAGACTGCCTTCCAGCCCTTGGCGCAGTTTCCCATCCCGTTTCCCTAAGCCTTGTTGCCAGACTTTTACTTCCCTCAAACCTACTCCACCCCTTCTGCAGACACACCCGCTCTCCTGGGCCTGATGACCTGCCTCCCAGTTCCCAGAGAAGACCTGCTGCCGCCACCTTCCCTGCCGTCAAGGTCATTACCTCCCGCACGCACACGGCTCTCCCCCTCCCCGGGGGCTTCCCTCCTCGGCCTTCCTCTGGCCACTCTGCATTTCCAGCTTCCCTCTCTCCACTGGCTCTTTCCTGCCACTCGCGATGTTCAGGTTTGCGACAGCTCGCGTCTCTCTTCACGTGGCTTTGCTTCTCTGTCTGCGCTCAGCGCCCTGCGTCTTGGCTCCCGGGAGCCACCGCCCTCACACCTTCCTGCCCTCCCTGCCACACTCTGCATTCTCGGCTGGTCCTTCATCCTTGCTCTGGTGGCCCACACTCCCGGCTTCTTGGGCTTCTTCCCCGGCCTCCCCGCTGCTCTCTGCTCTTGGGCTGCTCTTGCGCTGCGTTGCCCCTAAGGCTTCTGTGCTTAGCCTTCGTCTTCTCCCCAGATCTGCGTTCCGAGCAAACTCCCCCAAAGCAGTGTTTTTTGCTGCTCCTGCTAACACGCTCTGAGTTTCCTTTCCGGGCGCCTCTGCTGTGCTTCGGAACCTCATAGCAAGAAACACACCGGACGTCTCCACTGCACGCCCAATCGACCCCTTAAATCCGGCATTTCCGGAGCTGACCATGTTGACCCCAACCTCAGAGGCTCCCAGACTTTCTCTGGAGTTGAAGAGCCTCGCTGTCTAGCCGGTCACTCAGCGTGGAAACATGGTGGCTGTTCTAGGGGATTCCCTCTCCCTCTCCATCCACGCCACGTCACGAAGTCCTGCGTGTTGTATCTTTGTAATAGCTCTCTGTCGCCTCCCCTCCCTATCCGCTGCTTTTGGGCGGGGTGGGGGTGGGGGGAGGCTCCTTATTCTCACTTGGATCTCCCATTCTCCCTCCGGTCTCTTCATTCTCAAGTCCTCGGTTTCCCTGCGCACCGGTGTGTCTTCCCTCCCCAGCCCTCCACGCACCTTCCACACTGTTGCCAGGAAGATCCTTCCAAAGAAAATAATTGTAACACTGCTAGCTTACGTGTGTTTGGGTGCTTACCATCTGCCAGGCCTTTTCCCAAGTGCTAGTCTTGTGTTGACTCATTTAATACCAAAATCAGTGCTGTATTATCCCCTTTTACAGGTGAGAAAACAGAGGCCCAGAGAGCTTCAGTTAAGTTGTCCCCCGTCACAGAACCAGCAAGTCTGTCTGCAGAGTCTACACTCTCAGCCACTTAACGTCATAACAACAAAAACCACATTTTGAGCTTTCTAGGAATTAGCTCGTTGCGTGTATCGTCTCTTTTAATCCACTCAGTTCTGGAAGTTGGAAATTCTTAACGTCTCCACTTTTCGGACGAGGAAACAGGGGCACGGAGACATGAAGTAACCCGCTCATACTTACACGGCTTTTAGGTGGTGGACGGGGCTTTGACCCGCAGCAGATGTGCTCTGGGCTGTCAGTCTTAGCCACCTCACCCGCCCACAAGGGGCCAGCACCTTCTGAACTCACACTTTCATGAGTATTTTTCTGTTCTTCTGGGTTGTGGGTGGCAAAGGAGGTATACTTGTGTGAGATGTTCATGCTACTAAGAGTGTGATGAGAAAAGACCAGCGCCTGTTCAAGTGATATCCAGATGGAATGGGACGCTTTGCCCAGTAATGCCATTGAATTTCCTGTGCCAGTTGAACATGCTTCATTCTGTTTTTCCCTCCTGCCTTTGTAGGCGTTGACCGTATAATTTGGGATTTTTCATAAATCCTTAGGAATACAACTACCATAGTAATATGTTATAGCACAACAGCTTGTCTCCACCAGTGGGTTCCTGAAATTATCCAGGGTAGGAAAATTCTCTCGTGAACTTAAGACATTATGGGAGACGTTTTCGTTTCAGGTGACCGGGTGAACACGTGTGTATTTCTTCTCTCTCATTACAGTCCACTGAAATGTTAGGTATTTAAAAAAAAAAGAAAAATCTGGGAATTAGAAAAGATGGTACTAAAAGCCATTCAGAAAAAGTCCCAGATGACTGATTAAGAAGCAGCCCTGGGGCTGTTTTATTTGTTCGCTCATTGTCCAAGGCAGGACAATAGGATGTAAGAAAATCCTCAGAAAGGCTCGTACATCCATTAAAAACAAAACAAAACAAAACAACAAGCTACTGAGAAAAAGGTACAGAGTTCTTGGCAATTAAAAAATCTGTCACCAGTTCATAAAAAGTCCTAGGACACTAAGCAAAGAAACGGTCTTTGGAAAAGCAGTGAAGCAAGTTTCTGTGTTCTTTCATTTCTCAGGATATAGGACTCCCCCAAATGGACATCGTCGGGAATAGCACTCATAAAACAGGCCATTACACAGAGCAGCGTCCTTCCTGTTCCTGCAAGCCTCCCGTCCTATTAAGGTGACTAAGTTACGTTGACTTTCACACAAAAAGACTGCTATCTTTTAGCCTTCCTGGCAGCCCTAAAGATTTTTTTTTTTTTTTTATCCCAGTGGTTCTTAACCGGAAGCAGTTTTGTCGTCCTCCTCGCCCCCTGATCTGGCAGTGTCTCCAGATGGTTTTGCCTGTCCCTGCTGGGGAGAGGGGGACATGTTGCCACTGGGTTTTAAGCGTGTAAGGGCCAGGGATGCTGTTAACATTCTACAGTGTTCTGGACAGCCCACAGGAAGGAATTATTTAGACCAAAATGTCAAAAGTGTCAAGGCTGGGAAATAGTTAACTGTAAATTGCCAAGCCGACTTGCAACCAGAACTTTTCCTTATTCTCCCAAGATGTCAGAGACCTAAGAAGTTAAAAGCTGCAAGCTCAAAGTTGGCAGTCTTCTCTTTATGCTAAACTCTCCTAATACTTTACTAGAAAGTAGATAAGTCTCTAACAAACACTTCTTGTGCCTGATGTGCCCGCACAGTGAAGCTTAAGGCGTGACATCAAGAATAACATTTAGCCTGGGGGAAAAAAACATCCGTAGTTGGACTGATTGGTACATCCTTCTGTCGTCACTGTCTGTCTGGTTCTCTTTCCCAGGGTGCCTGGGTGCAGTCTCACAGCCCTCCTTTGACCGGGACTGCAGACAGCCATGACGAGTCAGTGCTGGCATCATCCTTCCCTAAGAGCTATCCCCACCCAGACTGGTCCAGTATAGATGGCAGATGCCTAAATTCTTTCCTTCTCCACCTCCCTCTCCCTCCCCTCCGCACGACCGTGCCGTGGTGAGGTCTTCAGGAGATGAGATCTCTTTAACCTTTGTCTCTTTGATAAATGTCATGATTTTAGGGTTGCCTGGCTGGCTCAGTTGGTAGAGCATGTGACTCTTGATCTTGGGGTCGTGAGTTCGAGCCCCACATCGGCTGTAGAGATTACTTACAAAAACGTTACTAGTTTTGTCTTCATCTTTGAAATATTGGCATTTGGTGTGCAATTGCAGGTTGACTGGATTGTTCGTTTTTTCTTCCTTTAGCACTTTAAAATGCCACTCTATTGTCACTTGGTCCTAGTGTTTCTGATGATGAGTCAGCCGTCGTTCCTGTGTCGCTCCCCTGCACGTTAAGTGCCTCTTTTTTTTTTTTTTTTTTTTTTTCTGTCTGCCTTCAAGATTTTCTCTTTCTCTTTCTCAACACTTCAACCTTGATCCTTTTAGGTGTGTTGTTCTCTGTGTTTATCCTGCTTGGAGTTCTTGGAGTTCTGAATAAGTGGATTGGTATTGTTCATTAAATTTGGATACTTCCCAGCCACTGGGTATTCAGTAGTTCTCTGCCCCACTGTTCTTGGATATTGTTCCAATTTTCTTCCTCTCTGTATTTTCATTTGGGTCATTTTTTAAAAAATTTTTTAATGTTTTTATTTATCTTTGAGAGAGACAGAGCACGAGCGGGGAAGCGGCAGAGAGAGAGACAGAGACAGAGAGAGACAGAGGGAAACACAGAATCCAAAGCGGGCTTCAGGCTCCGAGCTGTCAGCACCGAGCCCGATGCGGGGCTCAAACCCACAAACTGTGAGATCATGACCTGAGCCAAAGTCAGACGCTTAACTGACTTGAGACACCCGGGTGCCCCTCGTTTGGATAATTTCTTTCAACTTCCAAACCTCTGATGAAACCCCTCATCTACTCATTCATTCGGCCCGCCTTTTTCACTAGATGCTCTAAGGTACTTACTGTAATTGAGTTCCTGCAAAATAATTCCAACATCTTGGCCGTCTTTGGATCTAGTTCCACTGACTGTGTGTCCTGATAATGCATAGTTTCTATTTTTCTCCTGTGGAGAGTTTTGACGGGATGCTAGCCACGTGTAGACACTGAGAGTGCCACACCTCTTGTGTCAGGCTGTTCGTGCAGGCACTCAGCTCTGCTAGTCTGTTGTTGCAGGAGTCTGGGCTCTGCTGTGGCTCTGGGCGCATTCAGTTCGCCACAGGCTTCCGCTTATTTGAGGGTCGGATGAAAATGTCTCCTTTGGCAGCTCTTGTTTATCTCAGTTGTCCTGCCTTACCCCCAAACTTAGTAGGACTTGTGTGCCTGCCTCAGGAGAGCTAGAACTCTCCTCAGCTCTCGTGCCCTCCCTACGGTAGTGGACCAGTGCCCGATACTCATTTTGAGGTGCAGAGGCCGGCAGGGACCGCTCCTCCTCTCGCTCGTTCCCACCGCTCTTCAGCAGGCTCTGCCTGTCTGAGCCTCGGATGGTCCCAGGGTCGGGGGTGTCGTCAGCTGTCCCTTGCCCTCCTTCCGTGGTGGGCGGCCCTGACCTCCCGCTCCCCCTCAGACTCCAGCAGGCCCCACACACCCAAGCCTGAGGGGTTCCGGGGCCCGGGGTTCTCCCACCCCCGTTATCGCCTTGCGTGTGTTCTTCCTGCGCTCTCTTTCCCACCTCCGTCCTCACTGCCTTCACATACCCTTCCTCAGCACCCAAGCTTCTAAATCCAGCTCACGGAGTAGGTCTCAAGAGCCATCACCGGTTTCAGAAAACCTTCCTGCTCTCTCAGGCCTGCATCAGATGCCCTCCCATCACTTCTAACCTTTGGTAAGTTATCATCATCTCTGCATCTAGGTTTCTCATCTCCAGAATGGGTGTGGTGATAGCATCGATGGCTTAGTTATCTTGAGGATTCAGTGAGTCCACACGTGCAAAGCACTCGGAACACAGAGGCGAAGAACGGGATCTCGGGAGCAAAACTGCCCAGACTCAGCGCCCTCCCGTGAAACCTGGAGCAGGTCACATCACTTTTCAGTGCCTCCGTTTCCTCCTACCTAACGTGGAGGTAACGATACTTACCCCCTGGATGTTACCGCCAATGTCAAGGGGATTAACTCTTACGAAGCACCTGGACCAGTGCCAAGCACATAGTATGAGCTCAGTACACGTTAGTTAGCTGTGATGGTGGTGACGACAGCCCTCTCCTCTCGGAGGCCCTGTGCCTCACTCACTGCGCTGGAGCATTAATTGCTTACTTTCCTTGACAGCCCTTGCGCCCAGTCAGCGCAGGGGCCGTGACTCTTACTCGCGATGGCTCATGGAAGGGACTCCAACACATATTTGCTCAGTGACTAACTGAATGAAAAGGTTAGTGGCAAAGTATGCATGACAGCCTGTGGGGTCGAGTGCAGCGATGGGCCGTACTGTTCCACTCAGGCACCATTTCATCATTCTGAATATCCTTTGGAGGAAAAGCCTCTTTTTAAGGGTAAAAAAAAAAAAAAAACTCGCGTTCTGTTTTGAGTCATCAATAGCGTCCTTCCCTCCATCAAGCCACGGTGTTGGAACACTCTTTTCTTTGACCTTTAAAAAAGGGCAAGTGAAGATTTATGGTGTTGTCCATCCAGAATCTCGCCGTCATCCAGCAAAAGAGCCTCACCCCAGTTTTCCAGGTGAACATTTTTTCCCTTCATTTTCTGCACCACGCTGATCATGGAACTTTCTGGGCTACATCTGCAATGTGTTCTCCTCCTCGACACTTAGAGGATCCACAGTTACTCCAAATCCTTTGCCTTGCATGCCTTGAAAAATATGTAGCATTTATTGTTGTTTATAGAGATACGACCGTACATTTGCAAAGCACAGCTCTGAAGGTTTCAAATATTCTCTTTTCTCACAAATATTCTGTTTTGTTGCAATCTCTTAAAAGTTGCATGAGATGGTTGATGCAAACGTAAATAAAGTGAGGTACAGGAATGTCACGAGTTGTATTTTTAGAGCATAAGGTTAGTTTGTGGTGGAGCTGGGACCAGAATCTGGCGTGAAAACAAATGAGGAGAGAGTCCGCTTTGGTCAGGGACCTTAAAACTGCTCTTCCTGAGGGTCCAGAGGCTTCGGTTCCCATGTCATTTATTTAACGGGTGGCTGCCCCAATTTCCACACCCGTGAGATAGGGATAAAAATTGCCCGATAAGGGTACGTGTAAGAGAATAAAATGAAATAATTATGCAAAAGTGCTTTCATAACAGAGAGGAATGTACGAATGCAAGCTTAATCTAGTACTGGAAAGCTGGTTGATTGCCTGAGTTATGTCCATGAATTCTAGCTTCTGTTCTGATTTTTTTCCTGATGAGAGAGACCTCCACATTTTATAGGTTTTTCTTGAACTTTTTAAAGCGTTTTTCAAGTTGATGGTTTATAGTCAGTGAGTCAGTCAGTCCTACCATTTCTTTTAAAATAGCAGCATGGCATCGGCCCAGATCGGACTGGGAGGGCTTCCTGCCTGTGTTCTTGTTCACTCCCTGAATAACTGCAGAGGCCCTCAAATGCTCTCCTACCTTTGGCCTGTCCTCCAGTGTCAGAATTTTCATTCTGAAACTCAAGTCTGATGCCACTCCAGGACAGAGAAACCATCAATGGCTTCCCGTTGCCCCTTAGTTCCTGGTTCTTGGTTCTTTTCAGCCAGGCCCCCCTCTCCTCTTCTTCTGTGCCCTAGTGTAGGACCCTTTGCGCATTCCGTCTCCCATACTGTTGGGGTCTGCTTAGGCTGCTTCCCTGTAAAGCCTTTCCTGGCCACACAATCCATTCTGCTTCTCTCTCTGCTCCCAGAAACTCGGAACAAAGTTGGTTCTTTACATTTCTGTCTTTCCTTTTAGCTCCCAAGGGTGGGGACTGCGGCTCATTTCTCTCCTTCTAGCCTCCCCAGTTCTTGACATTTAGAGAGGGCTCCACGAATACCGGCTGAATGAATGAAGATCTACACATCTCATAGCAAGGTCATCCTAAGATGGTTTCTGTCCAGAGAGTTCTTTGGCCCTCTGGGAAGGCACACCTGAGAACCACCAGGGCTGGCATTTTTATAGCCTCATTCCCAGCGGCGTCAGGCACAGAGGACTGAGACGTTGATCCTTCGATGAAGGGTTTTTGCTAACTCACCACGTACTAGGTCTCTGAGTTTCTGTGCGTTACGTGCCTGTGATTCTCTTTGGGGGCCTCCAGCCCACGCAGTGTGACCACAACCAACTCTTTGTTGTAGTTGAACGGGCTGCCCGCTTCTGTTGTGGTTTTATCTTTGTGTGGCCTGCACTCGGCCATAACTTCTGGGAGAAGCAAGAACACTTGGTCACTGCAGAAGCCTTCCACAGATAAGACTTAGCTTGGGAGTTATCTGAAGGTGGCGGTCATCTGTCGTACTGCTCCGGACAGCTGACGCTCCGTGAACCCTCACCCGGGACCACATTAATGAGCCGAAGGCGATGAATGGCGTCGCTAAACGATCACTGTGGTGGTGGCATTATTATGACCATCGTTCCCATTTGACTGTGGAAGGCATGGGCACTCATATTTGCAGCGACCAAGCAACAGCACTGGGACTCCCAAGTCAGATCTGTCTGACCCCAGAGCCCTGACTCAGCTCGTACCGCATTCCGTCTCCTTCTTTGCCTGCGGTGAACCTTAGAGTCTGCCAGCCCTCGGGTTCTTATCTTTCAGCCTGCAAAGGCAGGAGCGTGAGCTCGGTTGTGAGTCACACACATCAGACCCCGTTCCAGGCAGTACTGACCCAGCAAGGGTGCGGCCGCGGCCCGTTCTATGGGAGCACCTCTGTTTTTGCTACTGCCAGCCATTTACTGCTGGACCCTCTTTCTGTCGCGTCCTGGTGATTACCGCGCCACCTGCCAGCTTCGGTCCTCTGACCCTCCTCCCTCGGGGGTTCTCAACCCTCGCCGTACTTTGGAATGGCCTGGGAAGCTTTACAACAGAATGCCCGGCCCTACCCCCAGAGGTTCCATTCGGTCATTCCGGCTTGGGGTCCGGGTATTAATCTTCCTGAAACCACCTTGGGATGTCATAGAATTCGCACGTTTTAAGTGCAACACTCGGTGATTTCTTTCTTTCTTTTCCTTTTTTAATGTTTATGTTTATTTTTGAGAGACAGAGAGACAGACAGACAGCGTGCAAGCAGGGGAGGAACAGAGAGAGAGGAAGACACAGAATCCGAAGCAGGCTCCAGGCTCTGAGCTGTCGGCATGGAGCCTGATGTGGGGCTTGAGCTCACGAACTGCGAGATCATGACCTGAGCCGAACCCAGTCAGACGCTTAACTGACTGAGCCACCCAGGCGCCCCCAAAACTCAGTGATTTCTTAGCAAACCGACAGCATCGTGTGACCGTCACCACAGTCTGATTTTACAAAAGTTCTCTCACCCCAATGAGATCCCTTAGGCCATTTTAGAGTCAGTGCTCAGTTCCACCCCTGCCCTCAGTTAACACTAATCTGCTTTCTGCCTCTGTAGATTTACTTTTTCTGGCCATTTCATACAAATGGAATCATCTGGGGGTGGCTGGGTGGCTCAGTCAGTTAAACTCCAACTTTGGCTCGGGTCACACTCTCACCGTTAGTGAGACCGAGCCCCGCGTCGGGCTCTGTGCTGACAGATCGGAGCCTGGAGCCTGCTTCGGATCCTGTGTCTCCCTCTCTCTCTGCCCCTCCCCTGCTCGTGTTCTGTCTCTCTGTCTCTCAAAAATAAATATTAAAAAAAAAAATGGAATCACCTGTAGTATTTTTAAAGCCCCCAGGATTATAATGTGTAGCTATGGTTGAGAATCGCTGTTACCTCTTGGATTTTTCTTTCTTTCTTTTTTTTTTTTTTTACTACTGTTGCCTAGATTCGCAGTGGCTCAGAGAAATCAATAGGCGCCTACAAGGGCTACCTTTTAGATAAGCTGTAAGCGTAATGAGCACTTCAGATAAGCCGTAAGCCCAACGGGTCCTGGACTGAGAGCTTCATGATCATTTATAACCCGCTTTTTATGGAAACGTGCTTTTCAAAGTCCAAATGTGCTGACTTAGGGAGAAGCATTTGGAAAAGAGCTTGCACAACCTGTCTTAAGATGCGGAGTGCCTCCCTGCCGGTGGCCACGGCACTGAGTCAGAGCCGAGCCCTGAATTCGTGTGGCCTTGCCTTTGGCACTTCTGCTTTACATTTTTTTGTGTATGGCTTTTCGCCTCCGCCTGACTTCTTGCCCGGCTGTGGCAGTAAACTGAATCCCCCATCCCAGAACCGCCCCCCCTCCCCGATAGGATTTAGCTCCACATGCTTTGTCCGCATTGAGATCCTTTACAAAATATGTCTCACATATTTCTGCCTGCTTCAGTACATTTTGAAATCTCAAACTCAGCTGCCCTCAGGCCCAAGCAGGTTTACTATCTAAATGACTCCCCTGGGGAGACCGCTGCAGGGACTTGCACAGTGTCCCCGGCAGCGAGCTTCCTTCCGACTTTGCCACGAGCAGAAATTGTTGGTGGAGCACATGGTTACAGCAGGGACAGCAAATAGATTCCATTTCGTGTGCCAGAGGGGGGAAAAAGGCCAACTGACCAAACAAAAAGCTGTGGGATAAGCTTACGTGCGTAGGAAGACAATAAAACCCAATTCCGTTTATCTGAGAATATAACCTTTTGTCTTATTGACTGGAATTCAAATAATAGTATAGAGATTCAGTTAAGAGCCATCAGGGTTTTGTTATCGTTGTTTAAGGCAAAAAGTAAACGGTATTAATCTTAGGAAAGCTATAAATATGAAGGCAAATATGTACGTAGGTATATGTATTAGGTATATACAAATAGGTATTAGGTATATTTCACCCATCCTATTACCAAAATACTTTGATCATTTTCCCTCTGAAAAATACCCTTTTTCTTTTCAGTGTTATGCGGGGGGGGGGGGTCTTCTGTTTTTCTTTTCCCATACTTTCCCTTTAGAAGTCTATAAACCCTCTTTTAAGTCTTTTAAAACTACTTTTGGAATGTGTAACAAATTGTTTCGTTTATAAAGTGTCATAGGGTTCCTTTACTTTTAAAATCCAGTTAGGTAGACTTCAGATCACTGCCCAGAAATTTAAGAAGACAGCTAATCTAATGAGACAGAACAGGAAAAAGTCACCCAGTAGTTCCCTGGCTCACTGTGAAATCAGACGAGTGTGTCCAGACTGGGCACAGAGGCTCAAGTGGGTTTTGTAAAGGCTTGTACCAGGAGAGGACAGCGTTGCTCAAAATCTGGTTCCCGGCAGAATGCATCTGGCCGCTGTCATTTCCCTGCAAATATAAATTTCATTGCATTTGGTGACCATGTATGTCTTTGCCCTGTAGACCGTATTGAGACGCCTCAATTGATTGGTCATAGTTTATATTCTTTCTCAAACATGCACTTAAATATTTGCAGGTAACCAGCATTTCAAATCAGTTTATTAAAAATTCTTTCCATGTCTCCCTTTTTTTTTTTTTTTTTTTTGATACACCCAACTGTGATTGTTTAAGTGAAAAACCAACAGAATTATGAGCTCTTGTGTGGATTCGTCAACCAAAGCCGTCAACACCACAATCTTGGGGCAGCGGGAAGGCACTGATGTTTGAAGTTCGTGTTGGCTCTTGGGCCGTGTGTTTGCCATCCCTGGGGAGAGAGGGACTGAGTGGTAAAAGGTGAGCTTTTGCTCTCGGGCTGAGAGTGGCTCAGAGCTGGTGAAATCCCGAAAAGCTAGCGGCGCCGCTTGCCTTCAGAAGAGCAAGTTGGGAACGCGCAGACATCCCCCTTCAAAGTAAGAAGAATTGGGAGTGATTAGAAAAGATCGAAGCTTCTTGGGAAACCACACTGAACCGGTACACAGATCAGAGGTCAGCAAACTATGCAGGTTTAAATGTTTGGCGAAAAAATCAGGAGAATATTTTGTGACCTAGGAAAGTTATGTGAACTCACATTTCAGCGGCCAGAAGTCACGGTTATTGGAACATGGCCAGGTCCATTCGTCTGTATGTTGTCTGTGACAACCTCTGTGTCTCAGCGGCAGAGCAGAGTAGTTGCAGCGGCAATGGTGTGGCCTGCAAGCCCGAAATATTTACGATCTGGCCTTTCCGGAAAAAGTTTGCCGACGCCTGACCCAGGCAGTTGTATTTATTTAGAACTTGTCCTGACATTGGTGTGTCGGTAAGGATCAGGAAGAGAACAATAGTTACAATACTTCAGTGGGTTTTGGGGAGGGGAGTGGGTGGAGGTGGGTAGGGGGGAGGAGAGACATCATTTCTGATTTCCGCCTGTCACCAACGTCACCAGCATCGGGCTGTGCCTCACATTTGGACCGTATCATCAGAGTCAGCCGCCCCCGTTCATTTTAGCAGCAGCGTCTCAAACATGAGGCGGGACTTCGGAGAAGGCCGGCTACACGCCTCCAGACCGGCTTCACGTACCAGTCCTCAAAGTGACTCCAGAAAGCCTCCTTGCGAGGTTTGCACCACACCCCGTGAGGATCACTGGTGTGCAGCCGGGGTTGGCACCCTGGTTGGTAGGCAGCCAGAGAGTAAATATTTTGAGCTCCACAGGCCGTCTGGTCTCTGTCGCAGTAACGCCACCCTGCCGTTGTGGTGTGAAAGCAGCCATAGATGATGCAGAAACGTATCAGCCTGGCTGTGCTCCAGTCACACTTGATTTGTGCACACCGAAACTTGAATTTCGTATCGTTCTTGTGCATCGTACGTATGTTCCTCTTTGGAGTTTCTTTCCCCCACCCCCAACCATTTTAAAGTAAAAACCATTAGCTTGCCATACAAAAATAGGCAGTGAGCTAGATTGGATCTGTAGGCCACAGTTTGCTGACCCCTGGTAATATGGGTAGTTTACTTGCTGTATTTTTTTCATTAAAAAAAAAACAACAACATGAGCTTTGGAAGGCACTATCATGTTTTAATTTTAGTCGCTGTGGATTTTACTGTGGAAGGCAATTCTACGCACACGTCTGCTTTTCTGCCTACTGCTATTGAATTTTTTTCTTGCTACCGCTGTTGAAATCTACAAAGACCTTTTTTTCAAACCATTCTCTATTGTTGGGACAGCCATTTGCTTTTTCATTAATGCATTCAGTGTGTATTTACGAAGCACCCACAATGGTGTGGCAGGCAGGTGGCAGTGGCAAGCCGGGTGCTCCGGGGAAGGGGGCCGTGATGGCCAAGATAGACTTGGTCTCTGCCCCCGTGGATCTCTCTGGCTCGCAGGGAAGAGGTCAGTCATGCACAGTGCTTGGCAGATCACAGCATGCATTGAAGGTGTGGACTTGAGCATTTATTTCCACGGTCCCATAATACGTGCGTTATGCAGGTGGACGCGGCCCACGTGCAGTAGTCTGTATCCTGGGAAACAGGGTGGTGTTTCACATTAGTGGCGTTGGGCATTTGAGTGTACCGATGGCAGAAACTTCTCCAGAAATCAGTCCACAATTAGAGTTGGAAATTGTCACGCCAGTTGGAGATTTTCCTTTGACCCTGTGCCCTAGTGTAAGCATCTGTGTCTTTCCGGGTAAGTTGAACTGCTTCAGGTTGGGGGCGTTTCCATTTTCTTCTGGCCCAGTAAGAGTGAGACTCCCGTTAGGCACGACTGAAAGGCTGGCCATTACCACAACCAGTCAAGGGAACCGGGGAAGACATCAAGGCCTGCACAGCCCTGCCGCTTGTAGGTTTTGGGGATTACAAGGGAAAAAGTTAATGCTTTACCAAAAAGTAATAAATTTAAAAATCCTGCCCTATGTAAGCCTTGTTGGAATGACTAGTGGGATTGCACGGTGGCTTGCATAGGAAAAAACAAACCCCAGAGTAAAATGGTGAGCCGGAAGTGCTTTCCTGCTTTGTATCGTTTTCCCAGTTACAGACAGGAAACATTCAAGTGTGTTTTCAAGCACAGAACACTGGACACAAAGAAGGCTCTGACGAAGCAGAAAAAAGACCCGTATACAAAACGTTTACGTCTGTGGAGCAAAATGTCTGATTGAAAACAATCTGATTTAGCAAGTATTATGTTTAATCGTTGGCTTGCGTTGTCTCTAGGTGCCTTGATAAGCTTAACATATTGCTCTCCCTCTTTGCTTTATTCATGAATTTTTAAAATCTGATCAAAAATCACATCTCAGGGGCGCCGGGGTGGCTCAGTCGGTTGAGTGTCCAACTCTTGATTTCGGCTCAGGTCACGATCTCGCGGTTCAGATTGTGAGATTGAGCCCTGCATCAGATTCTGTGCACTGATCTCGAGGAGCCTGCTTGGGATTCTCCCTCTCTCTCTGCCCCTCCCCTAGTCACACTCTCCCTGTCTCTCTCAAAATAAATAAATAAACTTAAAAAAAAATCACATCTCAGTAAAAACCAAGTTTCTGTGGCTAATATACTCTTTGAATGGACACCGTGGCCAGTATTCTGAGTAATTGCTAGACTTTCCCTGGGTGAAAATTCTACTGGCAAATTCTCTGCTAAAGATGAACATTCCCAAACAGTTCAGCATAGAAAGGGCTGAGCCTTGGACCAGACACAGTGATGAGAAAGATCGAGTCATTTGGAGCACATATTGGGGGAGGTAGGGACCATGGTGGTTCCCTAAAATTAAGGTGGGGATAGCATAGACCAATGGGGGTATCTTTGTGTGAAGGAGCCACCCCAGTTTGTATGTTACATTCCAGACTCATGATTCGTCACGAAAAGTAATCTTCCTCATGGTTTAGACGACTTAATGTTATTAAAACCTCCATACTACCCAAAGCTGTCTACAGATTCAGTACAGTTCCTACCAAAATTCTAATGGCATTCTTCACAAAAAAAAAAAAAAAAAAAAATTGTAAAATCCACATGGAACCACAAACGACTAAAACAGCAAAAGCAATCCTGAGTTAGAAGAACGAGGCTGGAGGCGTCACACTCCCCGATTTCAAACTCCTTGACCCTTGAACAACGTGGGTTTGAATGGCATGGGCCCACTTATATGCAGATTTTTTACAGTACAATACTGTAGATGTATTTTCTCTTCCATACAATTTGCTTAATAACATTTTCTTTCTAGGGGTGCCTGGCTGGCTCAGTCGGTTAAGCGTCCAACTTCGACTCAGGTCATGGTCTCACAGTTCGTGAGTTCGAGCCCTGCATTGGGCTCTGTGCTAACAGCTCAGAGTCTGAAGCCTGGTTTGGATTCTGTCTCCCTCTCTCTGTCCCTCACCTGCGCGCGCGCGCGCACACACACACACACACACACACTCTCTCTCTCTCTCTCTCTCTCAAAAGTAAATACACTTTAAAAAATTTTAAAAAGTAATTACATTTTCTAACTTTCTTTATTGTAAGAATACATTAAATAATGCACATAACATATAATCATGTTAACCAACTATTCATGTTCTCAGTGATGTTTCTGGTCAACAGTAGCTACTAGTAGTTAAATTTTCAGGGAGTTAAAAGTTACGTGCCAATTTTTCACTGCACAGGGTCAACACCCCTAACTCCTATGTTGTTCAAGGGTCGGCTGTATATTACAAAGCAGTAGTCATCAAAATAGGATGGTATTGGCATAAAAACGATACATAAATGGAACAGACTAGAAAGCCCAGAAATAAATCTGATTAAGAAGAGATATTGGATCTCTTTCTAAAATTAATTTTATCAACGTAATATATGGCTGAGTGTCCATAAAGGCAGGAAACATAGCGTAAACTTACTTTCAAGCTGTATGTTAACATTTTCATATAATATGTTCCACATAGATTTCAGTCTCCAGATACCTTTTTAGGTAAAGTACCTCTAAATTGAAAGCAAAGGGTCTAGTTGGTAAAATGAAAAAAAGGATAATCAATACATTGATTTGCTTTGTAATCAAATGACTTGATTACAGGGGTGTCAAATGACTCGACTTAAATCACTGTTTGAACCAGAAGTCCCACTATGGCACCTCGATTGCCATCATTCTGGGTATTACGTACAGCAACAGTGCTGCCCCTTTGGACTGCAGAGGAGTCCTCGGAAAGTACCGTGATCTGGCAACTGAGGCTCGAGCAACTCAGGCTGTTCCTCTGCCGATTGATGGCCGCCAGGTCGGCTTTCTGGAAAGGTCTACATAGTTAATGATAATTGGAAAGCATGAGTGGGAGAAAGCTGTGAAAATACTTTGTTTCTTTTTAAAGTAAAGATGAGATGCCTGAAGGAAGGAGTACTCAGTTGTTAACTATTTGTGTGTGTAGTATTGAATCACGTTCCTGGATTTGTGACAAACTTGTTTCAGTAAGGCTGTGTAGCTCAGAAATGATCGTTTTAGGAACTGAAGGTTCAGCTTCTCTACAGCGGTCTTTTTTTATTTTATTTTTTTTTAATTTATTTTAAGTAGGCTCCATGCCCAATGTGGGGCTCAAACTCATGACCCCCAGATCTAGAGTTGCACATTCTACCGACTGAGCCAGCGAGGCGCCTCTAGAGCAGTCTTTTCTCCAAGGGTGGCCTGTGGGTCTCGGCCATGGAATTCTGGGAGGCAAGGGCCTCTTAAAGAAGCAGGATCGTGTTCCAGACCTGCTTTTGAACAGAGGTGAGGCCTGGAAACTGGCATTTTAAATCCGCACACTCCCCACCCTCAGTGATTCTATACACGCCCAGGTCTGGGAGCCACTGGTCTTGAGGCTTTGTTCTTGTTTGGGGTTGCTATTCTTTGCAGACTTTTGTTTGCTGGTTTTTTTCTTTGGTTTTGCTCAAGGAGCCCTCTGATTGGTGGAATTTCCACATTAGTGGAATTTCCTCCCATGTTATCATTCATTTCTTCCTGTTTTATGTATTTTTTATTTTTTTATTTTAGAGAGAGAGAGTGTGCATACACAAGTGGGGAATGGGGTGAGACAGGGGCCGAGGGAGACGGAGAGAACCCCAAGCAGGCGCCACCCTCCACACAGAGCCTGACGTGGGGTTTGATCCCACGACCCTGGATCATGACCTGAGCTGAAGTCAAGAGTTGAACGCTCGACCGACCGAGCCACCCAGGCGTCCGTCCCTAGCTGTTTTGTTTTAAACTCTGGGATAATAATTGTTACATTTCACGAGTTCCTTTGCATTTCTGGATTTCTGACTCTGAGCTTTTCATTTTTTCCCACAGAGCTGAGAAAACAGAAGTCCTCAGTGAAGATCTGTTACAGGTAACAAAATAAAATCTTCTTAAAGTGCTTTGCTTAAAGAGGAAAACAAAACAAAGCCTCATCGGCGAGAACTGAAGCAGATCTGTGTATGTACGTGTGTATGTATGATCTGAGACACGATGAGACTGATCGGCCTGGTCCCGAGCAGGAAAGAAAAGCAGTTGGGTTGCACAGTGATGAAAAGGGGATCTGGAACTTCGGTGTCATGTTGTAAAGTTCAGATGGGGCTGTCCTGCTTTCAAGTGCCAGGTGTCGGGGTGGGGTGGGGGAGGCGCTGGCTGGCCTGGGCGGTCCGCCGGCACTGCAGCCTGGTCACGGGTCCCGGGCAGGCTGCGGGCCTTGTCGCTCGCTGCTATGACGGTGTCCTTGATGGGACAGGCCCTGCCAGCAACAGCCTAGAGTTTCCACTTCTTGCCTCTCATGCTATCATCCTCCACTTCTGGGCTGAGTTGGCTCCTGAAGGACTTAGAGTCTCAGTGACGGTGACCAGACCTGTCAGAACCACCCTGAGGCCCTGAGGTGGCCTGTTACCAGCCTGGACTTCTCTGCCCTGCAGGAGGGATATTTCCTGCAGGGACCTCGGCCGGGGCCACCGCACTTCGTCTCTCACAGGCTTCCCTAACTTTGGGGCTGGGGGTTTCTTCCAGAAGGCCTGGGGCCCTTTGTGCACATCCCTTCACTCGGCCTCAGCCCCGTTCCGTCTCCGCCCACCCCAGAGCACGCCGGGAAAGACAGAACCCTTCTGCACTGAGGTTTCCCTTAAGCCTCCTTGCTTGTGTCCTTGCTTCTCATTCCATGACCTTCGGCAGGTCTTTTCACCTGAGCCCCTGAAGACCAGCAATCTGCTCCCGGGTGACTTTCTGTCTCTTCCCACAGAGAGGAGCTGGCATAGCTTAGAAAAATGGTGCCATGCCAGCCCATGTCAGAACATCCTTCTAAATTATGACAGCCACCTGCAGGTAGAAGATTCTAAGAGCACGTTTTGTTGTTGTTGTTGTTGTTGTTGTTGTTGTTGTTGTTTTTTAAGGACCAGAAGTTTTTATTATGAGTAGGAGGGGTTGTTTTTTTTTTTTTAAGAATTATTAGATAATCATATTCTTTTTTTTTTAATTTTTCTTTTTAATGTTTATTTTATTTTTGAGAGAGAGAGAGAGAATGTGACCAGGGGAGGGGCAGAGAGAGAGGGAGACACAGAATCTGAAGCAGGCTCCCGGCTCTGAGCTGCCAGCACACAGCCCAATATGGGGCTTGAACTCCTGAACCGTGAATTCATGAGCTGAGCCAAAACTGGACACTTAACCAACTGAGCCACCCAGGAGCCCTGACAATCTTATTCTTAGTAATATTTCCTCATTGGCTTTTATCGTATATTTCAGCTTCACTTTCAGACTTTCAGAAATGTTGCTTGGGCTCGATAACCTTTAACTAGACTAGGTTTCCCATCAGTGTTCTCTCTCCCACATCCCACATCCCACAGTATTCCGTCAAGGCTGATGTTTGCTAATACCCAGTGCAGTCAACGGAGTCGGGTGCAGGCTCGGCCTGGGAGCCGGTCAGACCACTGACCAGCTGCTCCACAGGTAGACTCCCACGTGCACGCCAGGTGCAAGAGGGTTTACTCCACAGCATGATGTGTAACGGGACCTATGACGGAAAGGACTCACATGCCCATCCGCTGGGGTTAAAGCAGCTGTGGCATGGTCGTTTAATGAAATATTACATTGCCATGAAAACAGCAAGAGGACATCCAAGTAGACGTAGGTACAGATGTAGACACACATACACAGATACGGATGTGGAATGATTCTCAGATAACAGACTCTCAAAAAGTACAGTACAGAGGGATGTGCGTAACATGCTCCTGTCTGCCCTTAAGAAAAAAAATCTCTAGCTACATTTATACATGCACAGAATAATTCTGGAATCTGGCAGTGTTGCTTCCCAGGTTGGAGGACTCACTAAGGTCCGGGGTAGAAGAGAGACTTACCTTTCCCTGCATACCCTTTTGTACTATTTGATTTTTTTTTGAAGTTTTGCATGTGGTGTTATCTAATGAGAAACCACTTAAAACCCCCTTCTTACAATGTTTATTCGTTTTTGAGAGAGACAGAGCATGAACGAGGGGAGGGGCAGGGAGAGAGGGAACCACAGAATCCGAAGCAGGCTCCAGGCTCCGAGCTGTGAGCCCAGAGCGCGACGTGGGGCTCGAACTCATGAGCCGTGAGATCATGACCTGAGCCAAAACCAGATGCTTAGCTGACTGAGCCACCCATGCGCCCCCCATTTACCACTTCAAAAAAAACATTAACGTATCTATACGCACAAATGTCACAAAACGTACATAATACACTGCGCACTATTATTACTTTGTCCCAAAACGTCAACAGTTTACTATACGAAACGATTCCCAGAGCTCCTGTGACAACGGTGGCAAGCAAGAAGCAGCATCACTCTCTCTCGGTGGACGTGTGAGGCTTACGTGGCACGGATGGTCACACTGGGTGTCTGTGAGCACGTGCTCCGTCGTCTTCCTGCCTGGGTCGGAATCCTGGCCTGAAACTTACCAGCCGTGAGGCTGTGCGGCCGTGGGCAGCAAGCTGTCCAATCCCTCTGTGCTTCGGTCCCCTCACCGGCCACACCCGCCACACCCTGGTTACTGTGACAAGTCGGTTAATACAGGTCACACTCATGGAAGGTGCCTGCTATATAGCAAGCAACTTCTACAAGTTCGCTACCCTTATTATATCAGTACTGAAATCTGCATCACTCAGGGCGCCTCGGTCGGTAAGCGACCGACTCTTGATTTTTGGTTCAGGTCATGATCTCACAGTTTGTGGGTTTGAGCCCCGCACTGGGCTCTGTGCGGACAGCATGGAACCTGCTTGGGATTCTGTCTGTCTCTCTACCCCTCCCCTGCTCGCTCTCTCTCTAAAATATAAATAAATATTAAAAAAAATTTTTTTTTCATCATTCATGTGGTTTTTGTCATTTTAAAATACTGATTAGGAAATCACGGAAGGCATGTGAGCAATTAGTACACCTGAGGAGGCTGATGGTTTGCATTTGTTAGGAAATTGCTGAATTAAGTTAAAACGGACACATCCCCAGGCTTGCTCCCAAGTGACTGGGTCCGTGGTCAAGATTCACTTCATCCACCATTGCTATATGATGTTGAATAAGAGAATGCACGAATGAAACAAGGTGAACAGAGCAGGGTGAACACCCACAATGTGTGAAAACAAAGCAGAATTCAGGGGCGCCTACGTGGCTCAGTCGGTTAAGCGGCCGACTTCGGCTCAGGTCACGATCTCACAGTTCGTGAGTTTGAGCCCCGCGTCGGGCTCTGTGCTGACGGTTCAGAGCCTGGAGCCTGTTTCAGATCCTGTGTCTCCCTCTCCCTCTATCTCTGCCCTGCTCGCGCCCTCTCTCTCTCTCTCTCAAAAATAAACAAACGCTAAAAAAAATAAGATAAATTTGAAAAAGAAAGCAAGCAGAATTCATTTTCCCCAGTCCTGGTATCCTGCAAGCAAAGACAGATTCCCAGGACTTACAGAAGCCAGATGAGGCCAGCTACCATTATGTCCACTCACCAGGACTGAAGACCGAGTCTGAGGAATGCCCCCAGTTACACAGAGGGAAGGAAGAAAACTCAACCGAGAACCACCTCTACGGGAATGTGGCCTGGAGCATGAAGGGGTGAGAAAGTCAACCAAGGTAAGGTCTAGCCGTAGATCTGTCCATAATTATGTGACACGGGGCAAAGCCTTTACTGCTCTCATCCGTAATGGAATTTAAAAATAAAATGAGATGAAAAAAATAAAATCAATAAACTTAAAATGAAACAAGCAATGAAATTAGCCACCACGTATTCAGTCACGTGCCCCCCCGCTACACATCATCTCATGAACTCCCATAATAGTCCAGAGAAGTTCTCCCTTTATAAACAAAGCCCTGGCGGGGGCACCGGGGTGGTTCAGTTCCTTGAGCGTCCATCCAACCCTTATTTCGGCTGAAGTCATGATCTCACAGTTCGTGGGATCAAGCCCCGCGTCAGGCTCCAGGCTGCCAGCGCAGAGCCTGCTTGGGATTCTCTCCACCCACCCCCACCCCCACCCCCACCCCGCTCCTTCCCTGCTCATGCTCTCTCTCAAAATAAGTAGAGAACTTTAAAAACAAATCGAAAACAAAAACAAGGACCTGGGGCTCAGAAAGATCCAAATCACAGCTAATAACCTGCTCAGCAGCCGGGCAATCCTGAAAACGCTCCTGTACAAATTAACTCGCTTACTCCTCACTACACCCTATTAACGTCGGGACTGTTATTATTCTCATTTTCCTGATAAAGAGACAGCACGGAGAGGTTATGAAACTTGTCCAGGTCACACAGCTAGGCAATCTACCTCCAGAGCATGGACTCCCAACCACCCTACAATTCTGCCTAAGGGCACCCGGCCAATCATAAGAGCCAGGGCCAGGACTCGGACCCACGCTGAATAATTCCAAAGCTCTAAAACAGAAGCCTTCCCACCACATCAGAAGAGAAAAACAGGCAACCAGCGGGCCAAACTCGGGGATCTTACAAATTAGGAATTTTACATTAAAATTCTACACTGTAGCTTCTCCTGAAAAATTGGGGGTTCTCAACTCCAGGCTCCCATGTCCACGTGGGAACAACGAGGTGGCACTGAGCAGGGGTGAACTGTGGTTCACCAGAGTCCCCAGCACTCCTGTCTGCCTTACACCTGGCCAACTTCCTCCACTGCATCACCTGCCTGCCTCGGAAGGAATCAGGGTTCGCTACCCTGACACCCATATGTTAGCCAAAATTCCTTCCATCGCGATCTATGACTCGATAATTAATACAACGGTAAAATGTGAACTTTACAAAGTTTTTGTAAAGGCCAAGAGAGAAGTTCCAAAAACCCTGGCTGCGAGTTTGCAGGAAGTTAAGAAATCAGGAACGCTGGGAATTGCTAGAATCGATTTAAAAAGGAGATGTGTGTGTGGCCAGAGGCGGAAGGAAAAGAGTGAGTGGAAATTTATACTGAGGTTGCTCAGAGAGGGTTAGCCACCACGCGAACGCATACAGCACGCAAAGGTCTTGAGCTTCCTTTTACCTGTGCGTAGTTTATGAACATAGCTGTCTCAAAACTGTTAGCTGCCCACTTGAGAAGGTTGGCCGACTGCTCCGGAGTCATGTAAACCAGCACGCGTTCCGTTATCAGCAGTGTTGGCAATCTTCAGAGAAGAAAAAAGGCACATAAGTATGTATTCATCAAATCGGGACTCTAACGGCAGCCACGGATAGTGCTGGCAGGGCAGGAAAACCCTGGGGTGCACACCGCAGGAAGAGGAGAAGCCCCGGATAGCACGTCAACTATCAGGGCGGTAAGAGGTGGAGAGCCCCGTTGTGACCCAAAGTTTCAGACCGTAACAACGTGAGCACTGAGCAAGGTTTTGTCTGGCTTGCTCCAAATTCTCCCCCGGCATGCCCGCACATGGTGACGAGGTGGCCCTGCAGACCCCTTGCTCCGAGGTAGTCTAGTTCCCTTCCCCTGGAATCTGGGTTAGGCCTGTAACTTGCTGTGGCCAATACAACAGTAGCAAACACGACGCAAGCGGAAGCTGAAAATCACTTGCACGTTGGCCCTTGCCCTCTTGCTCGGAAGCCTGAACCAGTGTGGCAATGAACCCAAGCTGGCTTGCTATCGGAGGGGAGGCCCTGTGCGTGAGAATGAGGCATCCGCATAGGAGGGAACCCCAGGGGATCTCAGCTACAGGAGTGAACCCCAGGGGACCTCAGCTGCAGCCGGCTCCAGTGGAAGAGCCACCCAGCTAAGCCCAGTCCAAATGGTCAACTCACACAATCCCGAGCAACTTGTGAACTGCTCTGAATTGTGAGTTGTTCGAGACCGCTGAGGCTGCAGAGATTTTGGTACACGTCAAAAGCTGACTGATAAAATGCAGAAATACTGCTGTCCCTTTAACAGAATCTAATTCTTCTTACACAGACTTTTATCATCAAGAATTAAAAACAACACGAACAGTCTTCAGCAAATGACACACTAGTATGCGGTCTGAGTTACCAGACCCGAAGTAACGAACAAATTACGAAACAGGAAAAGCAATAAACTCCTACAGAAATCTCTAAAAGCTTTACATGTTGGAAGGGAACACAGGCAGCCCTAAATTACGTGAGCTCTGCTGATTTATTCCTGCTCCTTCTGACTCCTTTACTGGATCCTCCTCCTTCTCTGCCCCTTTACGCTGCTGTTCCTCATGGCTGGTTGCTAGTTTTCTCACAAAGCAAGTAGGTTGTTTTTGCCTATTTTTATTGGCGGGGAATTTCAAAACAAGTAAATTGTCTGAACTGAAAATACCCAAGAAATTTGCTGAAAAGAACATCGTGTACGCTAGTGTCAGAATGTAACCCATGCAGTCAGACTCAGTGCCTGGACTCAAGATCGCTAGAGAGAAAGGCTGCCCACAAATGCTGCTGGCTTTGACCTGACGGTCCCAACTATCCACTGTTACTGTTTATCAGGATTTCCTTTTTTTTTTTTTTTTCTTTTTTTGACAAGGAAATGTTGTATAACTCAAGTGACTTAAAAATATACATCCAGGGGTGCCCGGGTGGCTCAGTCGGTTAAGCATCCAACTTCAGCTCAAGTCATAATCTCACAGTCCATGGGTTCGAGCCCCACATCGGGCTCTGTGCTCACCGCTCAGAGCCTGGAGCCTGCTTCGGGTTCTGTGTCTCCCTTTCTCTCTGCTCCTCCCCGGCTCGTGCTCGCACTCGCTCTCAAAAATAAACAAACACTAAAAGAAATTAAAAATATATATCCAGGTGCGCCTGGGTACCTCAGTCAGTTGAGCATCTGACTCTTGATTTCGGCTCAGGTCATGATCCCAGGGTTATGGGATTGAGCCCTGTGTTGCGCTCCATGCTGACCATGCAGCCTGCTTGGGATCTTATCTCTCTCTCGTTTCCTCTACCCCTCTCCCTGACTTGCACATGCTCTCTTTCTCTCTCTCTAAAATAAAAATATATGTATGTGTATATACATACACACACACATATGTATGTGTATATCTACAAATGCTCTCTGGACCCAACTGGGTCATGGTACAAAGAATGAGGGAACTAAATCCAGAGGATAGACAATGAAGTCCAAGTTGCAGATGAAGTTGAAAATCAGAAAGAAAAACATTAAAAGGAAGTTTAAAGTAAGCATTTTTTTTTAACCTAAGTCTAAAACCCCAGATTATATCAATAGGAACGATTCGAAAAAATGAGTGAGTGGGGAGAAAAGTTTCAAAACCTCAATAGGTTGGTAATTAGAGAAAAACAGTTCCAAAAACGTTTTTATTTATTTAAAAAAATTTTTTAAATGTTTATTTATTTTTGAGAGACAGAGCACAAACAGGGGAGGGGCAGAGAGAGAGGGAGACACAGGATCTGAAGCAGGTTCCAGGCCTCCAGGCTCCAAGCTGTCAGCACAGAGCCTGATGCAGGGCTCGAACCCACGAACCATGAGATCATGAACTGAGCTGAAGTCGGATGCTTAACTGACTGAGCTACCCAGGTGCCCCTCCAAAAACCTGTTTAATGCAAAAGGCACCGACTATTACATACGGTATTACCACATGGGGGGAAGCCAGGTGGAGAAGGCTACGTGGGAATTTCCTGTACAATTTTTGCAACTTTCCTTTACAAATTTGAATTATTTGAAAATGAAAAGTTAAACACGTTTACAGTGTATTTTTAAGAGGCAGCCTTCGCCAATATTAAAAACAGGATTAATACTTTTCAGAAGAGAAGTCTCAGCGAAGCAAAAACAGCCCACGGAGGAAAACACAGCACAAATGAACCCCAGAGAATTATGGATGTAATTCTAATACTTGTGATAGCCGCTGTTCCTTATCCATTTTGTAGATCTCCATAAGTGAGGCAAACTTGCCTATCAAGAGCTCCCCTGATTAATTTTCTTTTAAGTGTATTTACTTATTTTGAGAGAGACAGAGGGCAAGCAGGAGAGGAGCAGAGAGAGAGGGAGGGAGAATCCCAGCAGGCTCTGTCAGCACAGAGCCCAATGTGGGGCTCAATCTCATGAACCATGAGATCACGACCTGAGCCGAAATCAGAAGTTGGACGCTTAACCAACTGAGCCACGCAGGCATCCCAGGAGCTCTCCTGATTTGTAAGTGATTATTTCCCTGGCTATGTAGCACATTTGCCCAAATGGTGTGTTTCTACGTTCGCAGCGGGTTGCTGCTGGTTACCACTGCAACTGTAATAATCTACAGATTATAGCTTATGCGCCAATTTCCGTTGAACTGCTTTCACACGCATACTTAATGTAATCTCCAAGCTGTCAGCGCAAAGCCTGACATGGGGCTCGATCTCCCTAACCGTGAGATCATGACCTGAGCGGAAATCAAGAGTTGGACACTTAACCAACTGAGCCACCCAGGCGCCCTGCAGTTGTAGGTTTCTATACATATAATTATCTTCTCTCAAACTTTATGGTATTAGGCACCGGTATGTTATAAAAGCAATACACGTGATTCTGATGTGAAAACAGGAGAAACAGTGCTTCTCAAAAACTTAGAAAACCTCCCTCATAGCAATGAAGTGATAAACATTTCAGAATTAAAAACGGAACACGGGTCTCATGCTGCACTTTCAGCTGACCTCATTTCGCATTCACATGAAATCACAAACGCGTAAGAGGTTAAAAAAATATCTCACTGTGGATTCATGTTGCATTTCTTTAGCTTCTCTTCGAGTTCAGGTAAATCTCGGAGATCTGCTCCAATAATGGCATATCTCTTTGAATCCAACAGGTGTCCATCTGGAAAGCCAAGAAGAGATTATCATTTCAACAGAAATTCATCCAGAGATGATCATTTCAATGGATTTTTTTTTCAAAATTAAATTATTTTTTCTCCAATACAGAAATACATGTCCCACTGCAAAAAGGAAAAAAAAAAATCAGGAAGGAGGAGGGTGGAATGAACGAAAATCACATCTTCCAACTAGTAATGTTTTGGTATAGAACATTCCAGTCTTTTTCCTATACATACAACATAAACTCATACACACATCATAAGCACATTTTCTGTCACACAAATACATACACACACATCACACAGGAAAAAGAAAACAGGGCCAATTCTTCTTTTGAAAACTGCTTTTCCTACTTAACAGTAATATCAATGACATCATCGTCTGTAATGATTTCCCAGCATTCCATCAGTGGATAAAACAACTTACTCAGCCAAGCCCTCACGATTAGGCCTGTGGTATCTCCAAATTTTCTCCATCTGAGGCACTGCGATGAGCATCTTTGTATAGACCTCATGAAGCACCTGTCCAGTTAAGTAGGTCTCTAGGAGTAGAATTAGGAGGTCAAAGGGTAACCTATTTAAGTATTGGTACCGATCGGCTGGCCACTCTCTAAATGTCGTGCCAATTTGTGAGATACTATGTTTAAAAGAAAATAGCTTCTAAAGTATTTACAAACACAATGATAACATTTGCTTGAAAATACTCCCACAGAGATCAGATAGCATGGTTTCTATAGTGGTTCTCGAGCTTTGGCAGTCATCAGAATCACCTGGCGGGCTTGTTAAAACAGACTGATGGCTTCTACCCCCCGGGGTTTCTGATGTAGCAGATCTTCCAGAAGTAGACATTTTGTCAGATTCTTTCAAAAGCTAGACATCTGTATTTCCAACAAATGCTCTGCAGTGGTGATGTCACTAGTCCAGGACTACACTTTTAGAACCACTGGTACGGATGAAATTGGCCACAGTTAAAAGTTCAGTGACGGGAACATGGAGGTTCATTTACTTACTTATTTTGAGAGATGGCGGGGGGGGGGGGGGGGGGGGGGAGGGAGAGCGGGGGAAGGGTGGAGAAAGAGGGAGAGAAAGAATCCCAAGCAGGCTCTGTGCTAATAGCACAGAGTCCAGTGCAGGGCTCAAACTCATGAACTGTGAGATCCTGACCTGAGCCCAAATCAAGACTTGGCCATTTGACTGACTGAGCCACCCAGACGTCCCCCTTGATTTACTCATTGGGACTGACTTTTCATTGTGTGCCCATTTATATACTTTTAAGTTTCACCTCATGCATATTTCAGCTTTAAGAAATGATCAATTTCAAGATGCGTATTTTTTCTCAGTTTCACATTTCTGAAATGAGGATGCATCAGTCAATAACGTTTAGGTTTAACTTATCAGCACCTTTTCTTTCCTGACGGTAAATAAATAGTGCGATTCTTGCAATCACAGCCTCAAACGTTTAATGAAATAGGGCAGTTTTTCAATGAAAATGTGTCAGTGTTATCATCGCCTATCACTTTTCTCAAATTTTCACTCACATTTGTATTTTCATTAATTTTTATTTCAACTGTCCCTCTCCCAGTATGATGGCAAGATCAAAAACTATCAAGGCCAGGACTAGAAAATTTGCCTACACAAGACACAAACCCAGAGTTAAAAACCAAGTGACAGGCTAGGAAAGAAATCTGCCAATCAACAGTTGACGAGGGATTTATATCAAAGAATATTGCTTTATGTTGTAAAGGATTCCTATAAATTGAAAAGAAAATGAAACAATGCAACTGGAAAATATATGAGCAAAGGAAATTTACAAAGAAATCCCACAGGCCAACAGAAGGAAGGAAGGGTACTCCGTTTCACCAGCACGTTCAAAGTTATAAAAAATTTAAAACAAACAAAAAAAGTTACAAAAAATTTTTTAATTCATAGATTTGGCAGACTGGCAGGAATTTTTTAAAATGGTAGTAGCCAGTGTTAGTGAGGGTGTAGAGAAAGAGAACCCTCATCTACTCTAGTGAAAATACAAATTAGTCGAAAGGGTCTTGAAGCACGGCTTGGCAGTAGCTATTAGAATTCATAAGGTACAATTTTTTGAACTGGCAATTCCTGCAAATATGCACATATAACTAGGCTTTCTACAAAACTGTTTCGCAGGAAACCATAAAGAAGGCGGCAATCTAAAGGACCATCAGTCGCAAATACGTTAAGTAAAATGGAATTTCCATGCAGAGGAGTACTACGAAGTCACCAGAAATAACGAGGTAGATCTAATATGGCAACATGAAGACAGCCGTGATTCACTAGGATGCACGAAGAACAAGTTTCAAAACAGTACGTGTAAATGATTCACTTTACTAAAATTATACATAAAACTGTATTTATTTATTTATAGAAGTATAGATTCACTCTTTCAACAAACACATGTTGATCTACATCATATATATTTATTTATTCAATATATGCATACATTCCTTCAACAAAAATTTACTGAACCTTTTGCGGGCCGGGCACGGGATTCTATTTACATGTGTATTTTCTTACGCGTGATATTTATCTGCCTGTAGGGACACTGTCCATCCACAGGAGAAAACACCCTGCACAGTGGTTATCGTGGTGGGGGGAGAGATTACACAGGGTCTTTACTTTCTACTTGACCTGTTTCTACACTGATGGGTCAAAGGCAATGCAAAGTGCTAACCCTTTCATTACAGCTAATCCTTCTGACGCAAATATTAACCAAATACACAGAAAAGTATGACGGCTACGATGTAGAGAAAGCAGATGTGCCAGCCAATGGCAAAGCCTGAGGAGGTTCTACTTAAAATTTGTACGAGGGAAACAAAGGATGGGGGAGATATTAGTTTCCGTGGGAGTCTGTTCACTAGGAGCGTGACGAGGGCACTGTGCTGCTGTAGAGGCCTGTCTAGTTGCCTGACGTTTCCTGTGTTATCTGTGCCCACCATCTAAGGCCATCCTCTCTGAGCATGTTTTCTGACCTGAATTATTAATAAGCCCCTTGAACTTCTCTGTCAGACACACACTGAACACAATGGGACATTCTGGAAGAGTGTTTGTGATCTTAGTTTTAAAGGCTTAGAAGGGAGGAAAGAGTTGTTGGAAACACTCATACTGAAAACTTACGGGGAAAAACTGAGCCCCGGGGCCAAGGACCTAACCTAACGTGAAGCGGCTCAGGTACGAGACAACAGTGGTGGGGATGTGCATTCCCTCTCAGTGAAGCAGCCATGTAGGAGTCAGGGTCTGAGGCTGCCGGACTGGATTTTTCCAAGGAAAGATTTTCGGGAAAAAGCTCCTATATTTGAAATGTTTGCAACTCACTGAAATGTTTTTAAAAAGATTTAACATTGGGACCTATGGACATCTAAGAGGGGCCATACAAAAAATTGTTTCAAGTTCCTTTACAGTAAATGTGATGCAGAAGTATACACTCTGTGACGTCATGTGCACACAAGCGCAGACTCAGACGTGCACGTGCACGCGCACACACACACACACACACACATACACACCATCTTTAAAAAGAAAGGGGAAGAAAAGCAGAGAGGTAGCCCGTACTGTATTACTTAGGTTAAGGGTACTTGCCAATTTGCAGTGTGTCCTCTGAATGTAATTCTATAATGGGTTGTAATAAGAAAGGCTTGTATCTATGGGAAGATGGGAAAGAGAGAGAAATGAGTCAAGTAGCTTAGTTAGTGAAAAAAACGCAAACACCCACTACCGAAATGGCCAATAGGTACCGCTACTGCTCAAAGCAAGGGCGACTCCAGAGGGCCTGCTGCTTAATCACGTCTGACCCTAGGCACACACATGAAAAATTCAGTGGGTCAGCTGTCAGAGTAGGTCAGTAAGCGTTACACTCCGAACCTGACGTCAAGTCACAAACTGATCATGAAACACTCAAGACGTAGAAATCGCCAAAGATAGGCTAGCGATATGTTTCCAAACGTTCCAGTGTTTTCCAAGCCATCTCTCGTTTCCTGCTTCTGCTCACTCAATTAAAAATTTTAACCATTATTAATCACAGACAACTAAACAAACCGATTCCTACTCAGACCTGACGTTCAGTAACATTTGTGTGATGACTCTGCTCTCCTCCAGAATGTGCAAAAAATTAGACAGCAGAGAGCCGATTTCCGTATCGCAACCACCATACACACATCTTTCACCCCAGAAACCTCCTCTAGGCTTAAGTGAGAGCCCACCTGCTCTTATTTGACTTGGTGTCCTAACAAGCTAGGTCGTATTCTGTGGCTGCACAGCGTCAGATGCCATAGCGCATCTCAAATGCACACTACGTGGGGCGCCTGGGTGGTCAGTCGGTTGAGCATCCAACTTCGTTCGGCTCAGGTCATGATCTCGCACACAGCTCGTGAGGTTGAGCCCTGCGTTGAGCTCCGTGCTGACAGCTCAGAGCCTGGAGCTTGCTTCGGATTCTGTGTCTCCCTGTCTCTGTGCCCCTCCCCAGCTTGCACTCTGTCTCCCTCTCTCAAAAATAAATAAATATTAAAAAACATTTTTTTTAGATAAAATGCACATTCCGTGTAATATAATCTTGTATTTGGAAAAGGGGAAAACTTGTTTCCATAGGGTAAGTTAGAAAAAAAAAAACTTGAAAACTATTTCTAGCTTGTGGGAATTACACATCTTTTAAGGACAAGGTGAAAGTTTTAATGTTTACTAAAAATTTTTTTCAATGTAAGACTTAAGATTTTGTTTAAATGACTAATTTAAAAAGAAGGGGAAGAAGTATACGTTAAAAACCACGGAGAAAATCTGACCTTGGGCTTGAGGTCAGGGTTTAAATTTCAGCTGTACCCCTTTGTCAACAGGTAACCTTATGGAAATTAGCTTAACTTCTTTGAGCTTTGGTTTCCTCAACTGCTAATAAAAGCATGTCATTCCTGAGTCGCCTCTGAGGGCTGAATGAGATCATCTGAGTGAAGCATTTCACATGGTGCTCCAAAAGCTCTCAGCAAAGATTTACAAACTCGTCATCTAT
The DNA here is from genome assembly GCF_022079265.1 of Lynx rufus. Taxonomy (NCBI): domain Eukaryota; kingdom Metazoa; phylum Chordata; class Mammalia; order Carnivora; family Felidae; genus Lynx; species Lynx rufus. The sequence goes on along the minus strand of NW_025814838.1, from coordinate 2,084,642 downwards.
AACTGCAGAATTCTTAAAACATGGACTCAGGGTGGCCCCCATACTATCTCATATATAGTAAATGGCCAATTTGGCCTCCCATTATTCATTCAAACGCTATTTACTACACATCTGCTCTGAGCCAGGCCCCTTTCTATGCTCTGGAGATACAGAAGTAGCCGGAGCACACATAAAAATTCAGATTATTGGAGCGCCTGGTTGGCTCAGTCGGTTAAGTGTCCAACTTTGGCTCAGGCCGTGATCTCACGGTTCATGAGTTCGAGCCCCACATCGGACTCTGTGCTGACAGCTCGGAGCCTGGGCCCTGCTTTGGATTCTGTCTCTCTCTCTCTCTCTCTCTCTCTCTGTGCCTCTCCCCCACTCATACTCTGTCTCCCTCTCTCTCTCTCAAAAATAAATAAAACATTAAAACACTTTTTTAAATTTCAGATTAAAATTAAACCACTATAGGTCATTTCTATTAAGTGTTCAGAGAATTACGTTAACGGACAGAAGAGTTGCAAGGGAGGGGACATTTCATTTTGAAGACAGTTTGGAATGGGGATCTTGGGGCCAGAAGGAAAGTGGGAAGGGGGTGAAAGGGAAGAGTCCCCTAAAATGAGGTGTCTGGCGTTCAGACCGGCCACCTCCTGAACGCTGCCCCTGAATCCTACCGGGCTCTCTCATCTGGTCAAAGCCATACTCACTTGATGCTGTGCAGCTTTCTCGTGACTCTCATGGGAAAGTCCACTTCACAATATTTACTTGGGAGAAGATCTTCGTCCTGAGGAAAAACACGAAGTAAGCTTTAGAATTATGTATTCACTCCTACATTTACTGACCACCTTCATGTACCGAGCGAGTACTAGGCCCCGAAGAGCATCACGGCACTTAAGGGTTTGACATCCAGGAACGATATGGGCAGAGACGTATTTTCCAGCTTACTGTGGTCTCCACGTGGGGAATGGATGGAGGACAGGAGTCAGGGGTTCACAGCTGTCCAGGGAAGAAGTCACAGGGAGCCTGAACTGGGGGAGCAGTGCCTGGGATGGAGGTGGGGGTATGTGGAGGCACTGGGGGAGTAGCACCTGACAGAATTTTCCAAAAAGCAGATCGAGATGAATCAGAGAGGGTCAGGACACCAATGCTGACCAGCATTTGAGGGATAAAATGGAATAAAACAGCAAAAATCCCGAAGCATCGCACACAGTGGGGGTGAGTACTCTTTTGTGACACGTTTACTTTTTTCTGTGAGGGGAGGATACAGCGGGTGGTAAAGGGCAGGTGCTCTGGAGCAGGGGACGGGGGTTCGAATCCCAGCTCCACCGCCTGTCTGCTGCGAGGCCCCAAAGTCACTCCACTCCCTGGGCCAAGTTTCCCTCCTCTGCGAAGCAGAGACAGGGACAGCACCTCACGGGGTTGTGAGGAGTAATGAGGAAATAAGTACACACAAGGGACACTCAGAACAGGGCCTGCCTTAGTAAGTGCCACGTGTGTGCCTTTATCATTGACTGTCACGGGGACAGGGCGCCGAGGTGGCTCCGTCGGTTAAGTGTCTGACATTGGCTCAGGTCATGATCTCACGGCTCGTGAGTTTGAGCCCCACGTAGGGGCCAGGGCCCGCTTTGGATCTTCTGTCCCCTTCTCTCTCTGCCCTTCCCCCACCGGTTCTCTCTCTCAAGTTAGATAAATAAACTTAAAAACCTTATTGACATGGGTACTTAGAATTAGGTCTTGGCCTGGGGTGTACATTTATCTTTACTGAGGGCTGCAGTAAAAAAGCGTGGCAGACGCGCGCGCGCACACACACACACACACACACACACACGACCCTGCTCCCCCTTCTGCATCCCCAGCCTGGTCTCCCCTTGGCCCCCTGGCCATCCTAGCACATTCTCTGTCACGTCCAACCAATCCCTCAGCCCCGATGCGTATTCACGAACGCATTCTCTCCTCCTCAGCTCGCCAACTGCACACGCTGTAAGGACACCGCTGTCTGGACTCTCAGCGACACCCTGCGTGTTGCCTGCAGCAGCTCCCGATGCCCCTGAGGCTTGGGGAAAGAAACAAGGCGCTCCACAACCTGGTGACCTGCCCGGCGCCCCCCCAAAGCGCTCTTCTAACGCCTCCGTATCCACCTGTACTTACATTCCACAAGTACAGAGCCGCTTACTTAAAGTGGAAAGAAAGACCAAGAAAAAGACAATGGTTGGTGCCCAGAACCCGGTGGTGGGCCTCACAGGTGTGGGCCGGGATTAAGGAAGAGCTGGGGTGAGGATGACACCCCTCTTTCTGACTTGAGCAACTGCGCAGAACACCATTTACGTGCACAGTAACGAGCGATGGACAGCAGGGACAGAGAGGGAGCCGGCCCCCCAAGACAGCATGATGGCGGGGGGGGGGGCTGCAATCACAAGCAAGCATTTTCCAGTAGGAGGTGACCCTAAGGGCAAGTGTCAGAACTGTGAGAGCCAGCTACCCCTCAGCCCTTGGAAAATCTCAGGGGATCTGGTCTGGGGGACAAAGGGGGAGGGAGGAAGGGGGAGACAGGAAGACAGAGACAAAGACAGTCTCCTGACCCATCAGAAGAGACACGCTCACCGATCTCAACCGTTCTCTCTCGGTGCTGCCGCGCTCCCCTGCCCGTGTGTAGGGCAGGGCCAGGTAAAAAGCTGTCCGAAGATATTTGGAGGAAACGTTTAGAGCATACCAGAAGATGACTTTTGCTAGGAAATTCCAGAACACCCTCTAAGGATTTCGCTCACATGATATGAAGTTAAGGACACGCTAAAATTCAAGAAGGCCTGGAGAACAAAAGCAAATGCAGGACAGCATACGATCCTATAGCTCGTCTAGGACTTCTGACTTTCTAAACAGCTTTCCCACTCATCAGCTACTTGCCCTCTTAAGAATGCCGATTAAGGGGTCACCATGGAGGGAAAGCTTCCAAAAGGCACACCTGGAGCTTTTAAGGAACAGACATCTTCTTTCTTGCCTTTGGGAAAGGGGCAACAAATGGCTGTGGGACATGAGGCTTCAACTTTTTATTCTGGGATTCCCTGAGCCCTTCCGACACTCCACTCGCCAGTAGCTCGCACGTCACAGGAGGCATGGAAGGCAACCAGGACCGTGCCTAGCTACCGGAGGGCAGCCGGGGACAACCGTGAGGAAGAGTATCCCGTAGGCTCAAAGGAGATCCAACGTGGCCGACCGCTGCACAGGCTGCCATATTGAGACTGACCCCCTGCGTCCTTGATCCTCTGGCCGTGTGGAAATAGGATTCAAGAGACACCAAGAAGCTGAGGTCCCTTAAAGGGTTTCACTCACCCTTTATTCTTTGTCTGGGGTTGTACTGGCTTTCCTGCACCCTACTCTCACCCGCTGCTTGAAGGTGGGAGCCTTCAACTGTCCCAGTGGTCTTGGGGCCTGACGTCATACAGAACGAGCTCACACACCAGCGGCAGCCAAAAGCCTGTGACCCACAGCCAAGCCTCTGCTGGTGCAGCCAGGGGACCCTCCCAGGTGGAAGGTGCACGAGACAACAAGACTAGCCGACGAGATTTCCCCTCCTCTTTTACAGAAGCACATAGAGCTCAAAAACAGGGATCAGGGAACGTGCTGTAAACAGCCAGTACTCTAGCCTTTGCAGGCCAGACGGTCTCTGCTGTGACTTCTCCACTCTGCTGCCGTAGGGCTAAGCAGCCATAGGGAAGATGGAAGGAACTGGGAGTTGGCTGTGTCGGAGTAAAACTTTATTTACCAACACAGGTGGCAGCCTAAGTTTGGCCCATTCAGCTCCTGCTCCAAAGAGCAAACAAGCATCATTTTTCTAAAAAGAAACTTAGATTTTTTAAAACCCTTTCGACTAATGTCATTATCAAAACGAAAAAACTCCACCAAATTTTTCAGACCCTGCACTATTCTCCTTCTTCACTCCTCACAGATAACCTTTTTCTTGGAAGGGGCACATGAGCTTCAGTGTACCTTGCTCAGAAATAAAAATCTCAGATTTAGTAATGATTAACCCACCTACACGGCGGGGGCAGAAACCAAACCATGGGACCACGTTGAAAAGGGTGTCAAGCCCAAAGGAGGAGTTTCTCCCGTGGCTTCTGTTCACACTGCACACATTCTGCCACTGCATTCTCTTCCAGTTCCTTCCACCACACCGTGGTCTCTGAGGCCCAGAGGCACCGCCGACCTATAGGAAAGAGCTCCCCCCCCCCCCCCCGAGCAGCCGCAGGGCTCTCTGGAGAGAACAAGGAGGGAATCTGGACGTGGACGAACTGCAGTCCAATGTTTGTTCCACGCTCCAGTGCCACTGGCTGTCCGACCTGGGGATGGCACAAGCTCTCGGAGCCCGCCTTGCCCCATCTGGGTAACCCCCCCCCCCACCTGCAGAGCTCTCATGTTCATTCCCCAGGTCATGGATGTGCACGCCCTTCAGAAAAGTTAGCTATCTTATCCCGAATGAAGAATGCAAAGGCAACCGGTTAATACTAAGGCTGTGCTGAGGCCACTGATTTCTCGCCTCAGTGAGAGAGAGGCTGGGGGCACCGATGACCAAAGACCTTATCGGGTGAGCTGATGAGGGACAAAATACACACTCAGGTCGCATTAGGCCCACACACTCTAGTTTATCTTGGTGTACTTCTGCAAGAATCTGGGGAAATGCACGTACCCACGACTGCCACATGACCGACCTGACAGGAGAACCAAGAGAGATCTGTACAAACCTACAAAAAAGAAAACGCAATCAGTGAGATCGTTGTAGAGAAAAGGTTTGGTGCTACAATTCCAGCCCGGAATCAAAGACCAGGCCTGTGGTCCTGATTCTGCCACTAACTGGACCCATTTCCTCTTCTGTGAGGGAGTGTAATTATACCTGCTCTTGAACCCTAACGAAGGAGGTGAGGGACCAAATCCGAGAATGGAGGGGCACCTGGATGGCTCAGGCAGTTGGGCTCTGACTCGATTTCGGCTTGGGTCACGGTCTCGTGCTCCGTGGGATAGGCCCCGCATCCAAGCCCCACTTAGGATTCTCTCTCTCTCTCTCTCTTTCTCTCTCTCCAAATGAATAAATAAACTTAAAAGGGCTTTATGTCATGCTACCATCACCCAGCCTTGCAAATCTCCAAGCTATACTGAAGACACCGTCACAACGACAGTAAAGTCTTTTGTTGTCAAAACGGCAAATGCATGGGCCCCTGGTCTCAGCTACTCCACTGGCTGGCTCTTGCACACACGCAGAGAACATATACAAGGATTCTGATCAAAAGCCCTGTTTGTAACGGCAGGAGCTCAGAAGCAAGGCACATATCTAGGGCCCTGGTGACATCACGTACGTGGCTGACAGTGGTGGCACAGCAGGTGCAAGCAGATGGGGACAGGGACGCGAGACAGGCAGTCACCGCATTCCTTTTGAATAGATTTCTAGCATTTAAAAAAATGTCTATTGACTTATTTTGAGAGAGAGATGGGGGAAGGGCAGAGAGAGAGGGAGAGTGAGAGAGTGACAGAATCCCAAGCAGCCTCTGTGCCGTCAGCACAGAGCCCAATGCGGGGCCTGAACCCACAAACCGAGAGATCATGACCTGAACCGCAGTCAAGGGTCGGGTGCTCAACCGACAGAGTCACCAAGGCGCCCCTGACATTTTTGAACCCGGTGGGAACCTTCACAAAAGTAAACAATTCAGGAAACAAGGGGGCGGTATTTTTTAATTTACCTTGAGTCTCCAGAAGGGTTAGGGTCATCCCAGCCCCAAGATGAATCTGACAGGGACATTCTGTCTTCCGTAGAAATGCCTTTATAAGCTGACTGACGCCATGGACGCGAGCAACATATCCTGAGAGAGAGACAGAGACAAGCCATGACTCAGTGATGATGGAAATAAGCCTTGCCAAGTTCACCACACCAGGAGGACAAAACACAACCCTTCTGCCCTTCTTCAGGGGTAGCGGTTTAGGTTATCCATAGACCTTATGGGAGAAGTAACGACTTTAAAATTCTCTTCCTTGGGGCGCCTGGGTGGCGCAGTCGGTTAAGCGTCCGACTTCAGCCAGGTCACGATCTCGCGGTCCGATCTCGCGGTCCGTGAGTTCGAGCCCCGCGTCGGGCTCTGGGCTGATGGCTCAGAGCCTGGAGCCTGTTTCCGATTCTGTGTCTCCCTCTCTCTCTGCCCCTCCCCCGTTCATGCTCTGTCTCTCTCTGTCCCAAAAATAAATAAACGTTGAAAAAAAAATTTTTTTTAAATAAAAAAAATAAAAATAAAATAAAATTCTCTTCCTTTTTTTTTTTAAAGCCATTTGAACCAAAAGAAGCACAATCTATCTAATGGTTGGATCAACTACCTTAAGGAAAACGCCCCCTAATTCTACATATGAAAGAAAAATATTTTACATCAAAACATGGGATCTAAATGTCCCTCTTAGAAATGTGTCTTTTCGTGGCTAAGTGAGAGCTACTCAGAATTCGGCTGAAACTCAAAATTGGGAGACCGTCTGGAAAGTATCCTGGGGTCAGGAAATGGGGCAGATAAATGTCAAAGCAAAGACAGCCATATTTCTTACCGTGCTCCCTTCATCTCCATCCTGTGCGGGTTAGAGCCTCGATGTTTGTAAAACATCCCAGGCGGGGTTGGGCGGGGGGCGGTGCACAGGCAAATGGTGCCTAATAAACTGACTTGGGAAGCTCTGGCGTGGGAAGCTGGAACAGAGGAGACAAGAAATAAAAGAGGGTGAAAGGAAGATAACATTGATCTGTGTTCTAAACCCTTCTGCTTACAGTATTACTATTTTAAGAACAAAATTTGAGTGGCATTTAGACACTTACTGCAATTTGACATAGGGATTTCATGTCTATGGATTCTACTAGTAAATAATTTGAGCTTGTCTTTTTACATGTCTCTTTTGGGGCTCCTGGGTGGCTCAGTCGGTTAAGCGTTCGACTTCGACTCAGGTCATGATCTCACAGGCTGTGAGTTCGAGCCCCCTGTCGGGCTCTGTGCTGACAGCTCGGAGCCTGGAGCTGGCTTCGGATTCTGTGTCTCCCTCTCTCTCTGACCCTCCCCTGTTCATGCTCTGTCTCTCTCTCTCTGTCTCAAAAATAAATAAACGTTACATGTCTCTTCCATTTTACTTTTCTAGTAAATCCTTTTTACCGTGGGTTACAGAGTTATCACCCACAACGGACTGGACATTGGAAAAATTTTAAAAATGCTCCCCACACGCTGTTTGGGACGCACTCTCCTACTATGGGGCCCTAGTCTAGCGATGCCAACCCAGGGAGAGGAAGAAGGACGGAGGGCTGACCTGCTGCCCAGGGCCCCCAGCACCCAGGGCACCATGGTGGGGCCCTGCCTCTGCAGCGTCTGTTAGGAAAGTGTCCTCAAGAGTGTGGGAGGGAGGCTTAAGGCCTCTTAGCCAGGCCTCGTCCAATCTTACTGATGCCTAGTTTCACGCTCAGCTCAAAGTAAGTACCATGTCCTTATTCTCAGGAAGCACCACTTTAAAATTTCTTCGCATTTCTCATTGAAACTACCCATAGGATCCGTCTTTAGGGCCAAGATGCCCTGCACCCACAAGAACTATGGTCATTTGGCCAATTTCTCAATCTGGCTGAGACTAAGTCACCCTCCTGTCTCAAATCCTTTCACTGCCTTGATAGAAATGACTTGTACAGCCTAACAGTGTTACTGTCACTTTAAAGGCCAAAAAAAGTAATTCCTTCCATGAACAGACAGTTCACAGTAAAAGATATATAAATGGCTCTTAAACATATAAAATGATCTTGGGGCACCTGGGTGGCTCAGTGGGCTAAGCAAGTGTCCGACTCCTGATTTCAGCTCAGGTCATGATCTCACGGTTCAAGGGTTTGAGCCCCACATCGGGCTCTGTGCTGACAGCATGGAGCCTGCTTGAGATTCTCTCTCTTTCTCCCTCTCTCTCTCTGTCCCTCCCTGCTTGCAAGCAAGTGAACTCTCGCTCGCTCGCTCTCTCTCTCTCAAAATAAACATTTAAAAAAGATATTAAAAAAATAATCATAATGATCTTCAACTTCACCCCAAAATAAGAGGAATCTAAAATAAAATTACTGTAAGACACCATGTTTCATGGATCAGATTAACACAGATGAAAAGTTTCATAATGCACTGTGTTGGTGAGGATGTTGGGAAATAAGCACTTTCATATACTACCGGAGAGAAGGAACACTGGAACTCTCGTGTTAAGAATGAATCCCTATGTTACACTGCTGGCTTTGCAATGGAGAAGGGGTCATCTTCCATGGAATGTAGGTGGTTTCTAGAAGGTAGACAAGAAAAGGAAATCGACTCTCCCCTATGGTCTCCAAAAGAAACGGCCCTGATGACACTTTGATGTTAGCCTAGTAAGACCCATGTTTGACTTCTGACCTTCAGAACTGTAAGATAATAAATTTGTATTGTGTAAAAAAAAGAAAAACGAATGAATCCCTAAAACGCCAGGCCTCTCTGCTGATGAGGGAATAGTGAGAAGGGAGGGGGTCACTTGCCTCTGTTAATTTCGGGGGCCTTCCTCTCCTTAGACAGTCTTACCAAATGCTGGATGTAAGGGTCATGCCAGTAGCCAATGCTCACTGCAAACCTGGAAGGGATAAAAAGGAGGCAGGTGAGTAGACGTCAGTAGATTCAGGTTCTCGGGAACCAGGTCAAGGAGGAAAACCATCTACTTCACAAGGCCAACACGCTCCCAGTTAGCACTCCGTTACAAATGTAAACAGACTCAGCCATCAGCCGAGGTGCTCACTTACACTGCCTCTCACCCTTCCCACGGCGGCCATGTGTCACCTCTCTTTATTCTGACTGCTAATTCCTTTCCCAGGACCCTGGAGAGCATATAACCTCACCTCGTACCTCACCCAGAAGACGTGCAACCGTTTATTCACTCGGCAGACTCGCTGGCCAGAACTATTCAGACAACTCTACTCAACCAGAAGTTCTGGGTCCACAGGAAAGATCTAGAATTGTTTTGTCAAACCCGCTAATGACTCCCTAAGTATTTCCCCCGGCTCTGTCATTTCACGTCCCTTAAGGAGTAAAAGGGAAAACCAGGAACAAACAAACAGAACAGCTACAACCTAGAAAATGCCGTTGTAGCCTACCCTCTCTGGCATGCACTACAACCTGGAAAATGCTACAGTAACCTAACCTCTCCCCAGGCCACACGACAGGGAATCAAAGCTCTAGTGTTCTAAGCCAGGGATCTGAAACCCCAACGACCACTTAAGGTCTTCTGGCAACCATGAGTGGAACCAGCCTTAGGACAAGGACATGTAATGGAAGAAACCTGGATCCTTAAGGCCAAGCCACTGTGGGCCTCACCCCGCTCTACCTCTCCACAGACATTTTGAGAGTTTCCAAATGTCTTCATCGCTTAAACCAAACGGAGTCAGGCTTCTGTTACCTGCTACACCCTGAAGCATCCTAAGTGATATCCTGAGTGTATGAGCTCATTTCCGTGTTTCTTGATGAACAAGCTGAGAGGGGAAGGGGTGAGTGACTGTTACCCAGCTAGAGTCTGAGCTCCCAGAGGCAGATATTATATCTTCTCTTCACGTCCACTGACAAGGCTTACTGCTGCCTTGACTGTGGTCGGTGCTAATCCTGTACAAACCTATCCCCCCCAGTCTCTCTCATGTCCACATTCACACATCCACACACACACACACACACACACACACACACACACACAAGGAAGCACATACTTTTGGCTTCTCGAGGCAGCAAGTCAGCACGGAAATGCACAAAGTACTCATTAAGGAACGCGATTCGCTACGGGCCCAGACTGTCCAAGTTTTCCAAGGGTGAACAGGCTCAGCTGTCTAAAACGGTGCTTTCCAAACGATGAATTAGGACCCATCCGTATAATAAAATCAGTGTAGTAGTTTGCAAGTCTCCATCTGTGAAAATGCAGTCGAATAGAGTGAAATAGACAATATCAGTATGCATTCCACACTGTAAGAGTTAAGACGGTTTTGTGAAGCTTTTGTTGAGGTGGGTGTTTGGGGTAAAATGCAATGAAAAGTCTGTTCTCCGAACAACCAAAATCGACTCTGAAACACAGAGAACAAGGTGGTGGTTGCCAGAGGGGGCGGGGGGATGGACAGAATAGGCAAAGAGGGCTTAAGAGGTACAAACTTCCAGTCATATAAGTAACGCACAAAGATGAAAAGTGGAATATAGGGAATCCAGTCGATAATACTGTTATAACAGTACGGTGACAGATGTGACGACACCTAACCGTGGTGAGTGCTGAGTGATATGTAGATTTGTCAAATCACTCTGTTGCACGCCTGAAATTAATGTCACATTGTATGTCGACTATACTTCAATAAGTAAAAAAAGAGAGAAGATGCTGTTCTCACTGTTGGCGGATTTGAGGAGCCCCGGCCTCAAAGGAATCACCTAGTGCCATCTAGTGGTAAAGGCCGTATCTGCAGTCCAAGAACCACAGACTAGCGATGGGAACATCAAACATGGACCTAAGGGTTGGAGGCGGCCTTGGAACTGACCTGGTCAACCCTGACATCCGATGCCAGAATCCTTCAACGACACCAAGCCACTGCCTGACTACGCACCACAAAGAAGGCACTCACTCCAATGCCCAGCAGCCCTACCTGCTGAAAAGCTGATCGAGTCGCCCCCCTCCGCAAGCTCTGCGTTGGACTTACTACCGCCCTCCTCTGGATGACAAGGAGCAGTTTCCCCTCCTCTCAACCGTATCCTCCGTCAAGTTAATACTATTGATTCCGTCAAGCCATCTTTGGTGAGTGTCTGCTAAGTGCCAGCCATTGGGGATACAGTAGTGAACCAGACACAAAGAGAAGGAAGGGCTTGTGACAGATGAAGGACAACAGCATGGAGGACGGATGGACCTACGTTAGAGAATGTGAGAGGGAAAGCCTCTCTGAAAAGGGAATGGGCTGAGTTGGGTCCTTACAGAACTGGAGAAAGCTGTGCAAAAGGCGTTCTAGACAGGAGGAAGAGCAGACAGAAATGCTCTGGACAGGAACCGCCTTGGAATGTTCCAGTAACAAAGTCGGTAGGGAGGCTGGAGAACAGCGGAGAAACAGGAGAAACTAGAGAGGCGGGTGGTGGGAGCCAGGGAGAGACCTCTGCAGCCACGTGCAGCGGCCCCAAACCACGGCGAGGTGCACAAACGTAACAGGTGGGGACAGAACACAAACGTATCCGGTCACGAGTCCTTACGACTCCCACTTCCTAATGTTTCCAACATGCGTCTCCTTCCGGTCTCCAGATCTAGAAGACTGCCAGTGGTTTCTGGGAGGAAAAGGATGTCACTGATCTGCCCTTCAGAGTGGCTAACATAAGAAGATTTACAGAGCACTGCTAAGAAGAGTAAGGGTCAAAGAACTAGCAGGCACTGCTGATGGGGAGTTCCAAAAGGAGATGGGCAACCTGTTTCAGAGCTCAGAATTCTGTCACCCCTGGGAGCCCAGCTGAACATGGTGGATCCACACAAGGAAACACTAACCGGTCATCTCAGACATGAACTAGAAGGATCAGACATGCCAAGATGTTCAAGACACCGTGAAGGGAAAAATGTTAGGCCAAAAACCTAGGTAGCCAACGTGCCTGTGAACACGTGTATGTGCGTATCTACAGACGAGTACTAGGGAACTGGCGATTTCTGGTGTGTGTGTGTGTGTTTTAATTTATCTTTATGTTTTAAACTTTCTGTCCATGAACTATATGCCATATTTCATCTAAGACATTATCAATTATAAGACTGAAAAAAGAAAGAAGAAACACTGCCAGTTAGTTAGCTTAATGTTTTTCTTATTGCTTACAATTTTAATTTTGTGCTTGTTGGAAAAAGCCCATTTACTTGTTTGTTTAGTTTTCAAGTAGGCTCTGTGTGCAACGTGGGGCCTGAACTCACAACCACATCCAGAGTTGCGTGCTCTGTTGACTGAGCCGCCAGACGCTCCTGCAAAAGCCCTTTTGTGCTTATTTAAACGGATTGAAAGGGAATGGATGAATGCAATAAGAGGGTTAAGGCTTCCCTTTTGGGGTATCTGTGAGTTTCCACACAATATTGACCTTCGGGCCGCCAAGGGCATTGGCAAGGCTGCATCCCCAAGAGATCACCATCATCCTCTCCAAGATTTCCTTCCACGCTACCGACCCTCCGGTGCAGGTTTTGTTACTGAGCCTTTCTCGATCTCATCAGGAGGTATCAATGGATGGTTCTCCAACAGCATCAGGATTTGTGCTCCTTCTGCAAATGGCCCTTAAAAGGCACGTGGCCAGAAGCACCCAAGAGCTGACGGTGTAGTCCTCCGGCCATGCCGCAAGCAACAATGACCACATCCACTTGCACAGGTAATGACAACTCTAACACGACTTGGCAGTGACCGCGGGACACATCGAGAATAAATCACAGCTGATGGCAAAGACGTAAGAACGTGTGTCACAGCATGGATCAAATACAGTATTGCCTTCACCACATGAGCAACAGTAAGCTTGGATATCATAAGCAAACATAAGAGGCAAATATTAAGCAATGAAAAGTACCTGTGACATCACAGAGTAACATCCGTAAAACATAAAGAACTTATAAATCAGTAAGGAAAAAAATCCTAATATCCCAGAAGAAAGGCCAAAAATGGGCAGTTCACCAAAGAGCCAAGTGATCACTGAATATACAAAATAAAGAAACCCAAAATGCAAAATGAAAGCAGAAACAGCAAGCAGTAAATCTGCTATCAAATCAGCAACAAAACCGTTTAATAGAACCCGGCTTTGGTGAGGATGAGAAAGAGGGTCACTGCCATGCCACGAGGCACTTCGGCTGCTGGTACTCAAAGCTGAAGAGTTATATTTACGCGATGACCAAGCAATCCCACTTCTAGGATTTTACCCTAAGGAAATACTCAAGAATGAACACAAAAAGGTTTCGGTAAGAACACTGAACCTGGGGTTACGCTATCAGGTGAACAAAGCAAGCTACAAAATTCTATGTACGGAATGTTCCCAATTCTGTTAGATGAATATACACGTGAATATACATACATGTACAGTATACATATCGAGACTTCCCAGAGTAGGCACCAAAAGGTGAACAGTGGTCGCCTCTACACTGACGCTGTGCACCTAGTGCTGCTGTCTGTCTGTCTGTCCCCACCACAGTCCTCTGTTGCCCAAACCCAGAAAATAGCCCCTCTCTTTGTGTATCCTGACTTTGTTTAAAACCCAAAGCATCAAAAATCTCAGATTTGGGAAGACCTATTTCGCAGTCTTCGGTCAATCCCTATTGCTTTTGAAATTTTCATGACATTCACATACCACCTGTTCAGTGTAACATTTCTTTAAATCAACTCGCTTTGTTTTAGTACTCGGGTCTGACGTGCTACCTGGGATTTTCTTCTAACACATGCTATAATAAATACCTAACTATTAAAATTTCAAACATCTGTGTGCCACCTAAAGTCATTTCACATTCCTTCCGTGGGAAACACTGATCTGGGCCAACCGCCTACTCACTCGAGAGCATTTACTGACTCTGCCCTATAGGCATGAGTACCACCTGCAACAGGAAAGGGGTGACATGCTCTCCGCCAGGGATTTCTTCACCTGAAGGAAAGGGCAGGGGCCCTCCGCGCTCTCCCAGCCAGTGAGGATCAAGGCCAGGTTCATTTTACTTCTATCAACACTCCTGAGAGCTGACTACAATGCCAGGCATCATTCCAAATGCTTGACCGATAGGAACGGAACGCCTACAACCCTCATAGTGACCCTCCGTGGGAGGCACTGCTTTACAGACTGAGGTGAAGGTCGGTCCCTCAAGCTGCGGAACCTTGTAGAAAATTTCATTCTATTGCTTTTCAAACCTATTTACCCACCTGGATTTGGATCCCTCCCCTGACACTTCAGTTGCTTAAATGATATCTGTGTGTGCGTGTGTGTGTATATATGTACACACACACACATACATATTTATACATTAAACACATATATGTAACGTATGCACACATACACATACATACAACGTACTTAAATGCAATTGCAAAAATCAATCCGATACTCTTAGCATCAATTTTTAAGTTTGAAATCTGAACTACATACTGCATACTAGCCTAAGATACTGCTCTACCTCTTATTGTTAATTTTATTGTTCTTTTTTTTTAGTCTCATTTTTTTTTGTTTCTATTTCTTGGTAGTTTTATTCTTGATTATAAATGGAAGGCAGGAAGCAAAGTCTTAAGGGCAACAGACTTTGTACCTAAACAGACTTTCAGTTTGTTTCCTTTCTTGTGAGCTCTGTTGCTTTCTTAAGTAGATCCATAGGCCTCTGTGCCCCCACCTATAAAATGAAGTCTCTTCCAGGGCAGGCCACGCAAACCTTCTCTGTAACTCTTGGTAGAGCCCTAGAAATACTGCTACTATTCATCGGCCATTACTGGGGGCTCCTGCCCTCTGCCAGTTTTCAAGGCGCACAGATGAAAAAGTACCCAGAGTTTCAGGACACTGGCCAACGTGACAGACCTCCCCCGCTCCTCAACATCACCCCGGTGTCAGAGGTGGATGGAGGATTCCACACCTCCCTGCAGGTTACCCAGCCCTTGGTAGCCTCACAGCATGTGGTACCACAGCAGCGTCTCCCCAACACCTGGAACGTTGATGCTTTCTGGCCCACTGGAGAAAGTCCAGTGACCCCGTTAGCCCAGGGCTTGATGTGGCCACAACTGCTCCTGGAGAGAGTATGAGGACTTCAGGAATGGAGCTGTGGACAGGAGCTGGGATAGAGTTAAGGGAAAATAAAGCCATCTGAGCCATCAGATTGGGGTACGTGGTGCCCCTAGTATCAATCTTAAACACAGGTGCCAGGGTTGGTAAGGCCTGGCACAGATGAGGTCCCCAGGACCCAGGTGGGTAGCAGGTAACCCAGATGGGACCAGGGCCCTTCAGGAGCGAAGGATTGCGGTTTTCAAGCCTCCCGTCACTCTGTTCCCCTGTGTTTTCAGGGCCAATTTCTTGGCCCCTAAGTAACCTCCATCCTTCCTCGTACCTGCCTCTTTCCTATCAGAGGGAGAATGGGCCGGTAAAGCTAGAAGTCCTGGTGGTGACGGTTAACCCTTCTGGGTTTCTATAATCCTTTCCCGAACTTTTCCAGATCCCTCGGGCCAGGAGGGGAACTAGTGACTCAGAGTACTCAAGCCTACTTTGCCAGCAGGGCGCATCATCCCCATTGTGCAGGAGAGGCTCAGGGAAGGAACGTCACTTTCAGGGGCCCAGGTTCCAGATTTTCTGATTCTCTCTTTATCACGCCCCTGATTGGATCCACCCATTACGTTCACAGAGCTGCCTTGCTAACAACCCTCCCCTCTTTAGAGAGCAGCTGAGACCTGGAGGGAAGTGACTTGCCCAGGGTCACATGGCTTGCAGAGATTGAGACCCAAATGGATGGACAGGGATGTCTTATCAGCTGCCTGTCTAACTAGGTAGCTGAAGAAGGGGCGGGGACTGTGGATGAGGCGCTGGGTCCTTGCTGGGCTCCCTGTGTGGTATGAAGAAAGCTCTGCTGTGGCCAGGACAGCCATCCCTAATAACCGTGCCCTAGCTTGAGGTCGCCCACTAAGGTGGGCATCAGAAACCCACGTGTAAGCCCCCACTTGATAGGGCCTAACGGGCCTCTTCTGTCCGGGGAGGATCTGCTGGGAACCGGAGAAAGGGGTTGAGAGGCAGCAGCACCGCAGGGAAGGCTGGGGACCGGAAGGAGAGACAGCTCATGCCTCCAGATCTGCCTCCAGCAAACCCCTCTCTCCTGCTCTGTGCCTCAGTTTCCTCACCTGTAAAACAGGGTTGAGTTCTAAGCTTTTTCCTCACAAAAGATCCCCTGATTTTGCTCCCTGGAGCTTGCAGTTTGAAAGATGTCATGTCAGTGCTGTGTAAGTGTCACGTCAGTTTCAGTTCCCCCACCAGCCATACTGATACTGACAGTAAGGTGGCGTGTTGTTGTGGTTGACTAGAAAAGACAAATCCTGAGTAACCGTGGCAAGGGCCTGGAGCGGCTCAGACCCTGCCAGCTCTGCGAAGGAGCTGGAAAAGAGTAGGCTCGCGGCCCACATCAGCATGGGGGCTCCCACCCACCAAGGCCTGTTCCTGTGGTCTAGGGTATTTGGAGGCATTCCCCGGCTCCTGCTATGGGCCAATCTCACAAGGTAACTGAGGGGGAAGCTCAAGGGCAGGTCATTTCAGCAGACCCAGCATTCAGGTGGCCATCAGAGTCTGAGAGGTACCAGAAAATAAAGCCATTTTATTTTTTATCTGCCATCGTGGCCTGGGGAGAAGGGTACGACTGGAAGGGAGGGAGGTGATGCTGTGGCCCCAGCTGAGGCCCTCGGGTCCTCTACTTGGCCTGGACTGTCTCCTCCAGACTCTCCAAGCGCTTCTGTAGCTCCTGCACTGTGGCCTGGAGCTTCTTCATTTCCTCCTCCAGCCGGTGTATGGCGTCCTGGGGGACCCATCGTCGCGTGAGTCCCAGCTCCATCCCGGGCTCCCCTGACCCTGGCAGCCCCCCACCCCCCTACCAAGAGCCCCAGGGCCTGGCCCTTCTGTCTCTCAGCTGGTTGCTGCCCAGACAGCTGCAGGCCAATAAGCTTGAAACCTGTTTTCTGAGGCCTCAGGATCCCCCACTCCCGGCCCCCAAAGGATCCCCAACGTTGTGAGTGTGAGGGGGCCCAAACACCAGCCACCTTCCACTCGGACAATGACTCCATCTATCAGTAGCAGCCCCTGCCCTATAGGTCTTCTCGTCCTGCCTCCCAGGTTCCCGTCCACTTCTCACCGAGCTGGGGGTACCACCGGCCTCTGGTGCTGCCTTTCTGCGCCCGGTGTCCAGGCCCCGGTTGACCCTCAGCTCGCGGCTCTTTGGGGGCACATAGCCATCCTTGAGGGAAATGAGGAGGGGCCCGGCATCCTGGCCCTTCAGCCACTCCTCAGCCGTGAGGGCAGCGTCAGGCCCCGCGGTGGGTGGGTAAAGGTCCTCCTGGAACAGGTCCGACTGTGGGCAAGGCCAAGGCTGGGTAAGCGAGTGCTTGGGCCACACCACCACCACCCAGCAAGTGTGTGAGGTCAGTGCCTGGCCCGCAGCCCAGGAAGGGACATGGGAGCATCACCTTTCTAGGCACTGTCATGGCAATGGGCTCACACCTCCGCTCGTGCAGCTTGTAGAATCTGTGGAAACGAGAAGGTGAGCAGCGCCTGCGGCATGGGGGCGGCTGGAATCCAAGGTCGGCACGGGGTCAGCACAGCCCAGGGAGCATGCTCGGGGCAGGGGCAGGGGTCAGTCACCTGGCAATCTCACACTTGTTCACCTCCAGGCCGCGTTTGGGCATGTAGCCCATGCCCCGCTGGGACTCCTTGGAACTGAACATGGAGAGATAGTGCAGATATGGGGCCTCGGAAGTGATCTCGAAGTACCGGATGGAACTGTCACCCTGCAGGTGGCGCGTGCAAACCCCGGGATCAGCACCGACAGATCCCTCTTGCCTGGTCCTCTCCAAGATCCACCCCCCCCCACCCCAGACCCCCCTCCTCCCTCCACAAGCCGCTGCCCGACTGGGACACCTTGCCACAGAGGTAGACTATGTTGGTGTCGGGGTCAAAGAAGGGCAGCAGGACGCCACTGCTCGTGTCCAGTTCCTGCAGGGACAGTGGCTCCTCCAGGTGTTTCTGTAGAGATGGGTGAGACAGGGAACAATGAGCTGGTCCAAGTCAGGCCTGTGAAGCCCACCGGGCAGGGACTCGGGGAAGGCCCTCACAGAACAACCAGAGGAAACCTCCATCCCACAGAGGGTAAACTGAGGCCCATGGCTGTGTGGGATCATGCAAGTGGCAGGGCGGGGACTAAGCCTCCAGTCCTGCCCGATCGCCGCTCCCCACCCGGCACTCACCGTGTCCCACAGCGCCACCTGCCGCTCACTCATGCGGCTGAAGCCTGTGGTCAGGATCTTCCCATCAGATACAAACACGGCGCGCACAGGCCGGGTCCCCTCATGGGGACGGTCCTTCTCCTGGAAGGAAAGGGAGGTGGTCAGTCAGTACCCGCACACTCATCCTAATGACCAGACTCCAGGTGAGAGCAAGGGAGGGCAGCATCTAGGGACCCGGCTGGTGGTGTGTACAAGGGTAAATGTCCTAGGGTCAAGGGGCACGATACATGGCAACTCACAGCTACAACAGTGCCTTTGCGGGGCTCGATGATGCGCACGCGCTTGTCGCGGCAGGAGGTGCAAATGAGCGCGCCATCTCGGCTCCAGTCCACACTGTAGATTGTGTCCGGGTGCACGTCCGAGCCGAGCGTCAGCACAGCCGCCCCGGTGCCCACGTCCCACACCAGGATCACGTTGTCGCAACCTGGGTGATATCCCCACTGTCAGAAGCCACGAGCCTCGCTGTCACGTGACCAGCCCGCCCCTCCTCTTCCCCCAGGCACCTGCACTGAGCAGCACATTCTGGGCTGTGGGGTGCCAGGCCACGATGCCCACGCGCTTGGTGTGGCCCTCCAGGGTGACGACGGGCTCCCTCAGGGGCAGCGTCAGGCCCCCATCCGGGATCTCCCACACCTGCAGAGAGGGGGCAAGTGAGACTTGGGGGCTCCAAATATCAGATCTGGTGCTGGAGCTCTCCCGGCCCCCGTGTCCCCCCCACCACTCACCATGACTGTGCAATCCTCAGAGCCACTGGCAATGACATTATCATTGTGCGGGCACCAGGCGATGTCCAGCACCGGGGCTGTGTGGCCGCAGACCATGGGCGCGTTCTTGTCCACACGTCCAGTCTAGAGAGCACAGCAGGATTCTGAGGGAGGTGTTTTTGCTCTCCAAACCTGATCCAACCTCCCCAGACCCTTTCAGAGAGGCACAGAGGAAGGCAGTGGGGTCCCTGTCCGGGCAGCTCAGAAGGGCTGGCCACAAGTAGTGCAGGAAGGGGATGCCACACCGGGCGCTGGTCCTGCCTTAGTGTTAGACCCTGGCCAAGGTCCTGACATCTCACCTATGCCCTGGGGCTGGCCCCCGCCCCCTTCCCTGAGTGAAGCTTCCAGGGGATGACAGGCCAAGGCTCTAGGGAAGGGAGGCTGCATTAAGATTAGTGTTCCCCAAGGAAATGTGGGGATGGGGATGGAGATGGGTCCTTCCAAAAGGACAGGGACCAGGAAAGGCCGTCATAATTGGCCCCAGGCAGGAGCAGAGGTTTGGAAATGGCCGCTTCCGGGGACGGCTGCTGCCTCGGCAGGGCTTCCTGTGTGAAGAGCGCACCCAGCTCTCACCCCACAACCACTTCCTCTTCTCTCTGCTTCCATCGGCCCTTTTAAGGTAACATCTTAGGGCCGATCTCCCCTTCCTGTCTCACCCCCCAAGAGCACAGGAGTGTGCTGGGGGTGGGGGTCAGCAGAGCGGATGGGGGTGGCTGTGAGCAGGACCAGAGGAAAGGCAGGTTTGGGGGAGGAGAGAGGGCCTCTTACACCCTCCCTGCCTGCAGCAGGGGGGGCCAGGGCTCAAGCAGGCCCAGGCCCAGAGCCACCCCTACCCTGAGAGCACCGCTGGGTCTCCCCTCTCCCCACGGAGCCCTCTCTGTGCTCCACAGAGGCATCAGGCTTGGGAGACCAGGCCCTGGGTCTGCAGGACTCGCCGTGTGACCTTTCTGGTGTCATCTGAGCTCCAGTTTCCATGCGACCACTACATGTAGGAGCTGGAGGAGGCGTAAGGCTCATGTGGCCCAGCTCAGTTTTACAGATGACAACGCTGCAGCCCGGGGAGGCTTAGCGACAGCCATCAGGACCCCCAAGGGGCCACTGGATGGCCAGAGGCCCCCTCAAGTGGAACACTGCTGCTCCAGGGGCTCACCTTGCCCAGGGACAGCACCAGGAAGGCCCCTCCCCCGCTGGCCTCACAGATCAGGGCAACGAACTTGGGGTTGACAGCACAAAAGCCACTGTCCCAGGTGGTCTGTGAGACGCGCACGTCCTCATAGCACTGGTCGGCCTTGGCTGGCTGTCCAAACACGTGGCGGAACTTGCTGGAGCGGACCACCTGCCGGCTCATCCTGGGGGGCGGGGAACGTGGGGTTTGAGGGCTTTGAAGGGAGCTTCAGGTCAACTCTGACCTTAGAGTGTCCTCTGTGCCCCCCAGAACACCCCTCCGCCTGGCCTTTAAGGTCTCAGCTAATTCATCTCCCTGGGCTCCCTGCCCCCTCCACCATAACTGCCATCCTGTTGCCCTCATGCTCGCCTTCCTCACCCCTTCTCACCCCACCCCCCCCCACCCCCCCCCCACCCCCGGCTAACCTGCAAGGCCAACCTTCTCTACCCACCCCAGGCCTCACGTCTGTACCCTCAGCCTCTAGGGCAGAGACTGGTGTGGGGTAGCACCAAGTGTCGATTTGTCGACCGCTGATGGACACAGCCCTTCCTCTCTGAGGCCTCACTCCCACACTCTGGGGGCTTCAGTGTAGACAGCCCGGAGGGTGGGTTCGCTCAGTCACAGCAGCCAGGCCTCACATCCTTCACACTACATGGGGAGCTTCCTGAAGGCAGGGACAGGGCTGGCCCCCCATCGCCTGCTGGCACCGGGCTCCGCAGACACAGGGAAGCAGCGTGCGGGCCTGCCTGGGAGGCAGGTCCTTGGGGTCAAGACAGCTTCCCCAACAGGTCTCTGGACACCAGAAACAGGCAGATGGCTTGGGTCCTACTATCTCCTTCCCACACCTCTGCTTCTAGAGTCTGCCTAAGCAGGTGCCCTTAAATACTGTCTCCACCTGCACTGAAACTATCCACAGGGAGAGGCGGTGCTGACTTCTCTGAGGTCCAGTGAAGACGGTTCCCCCACCATGGCTGGGCGGAGAGCGATTAAAGCCAAGGGGACTGCCTCTGGCTCCCCAGGTTCCAGACCCCATCCTGACGCCCACCTGCATCACCTTCCTGCTGAGCCGCGGGGCCACGCTGCCGGCTCAGAGGGCGTCCTGCCAGGCCTCCACTCCACCCGCCCAGCTTCACCCCTTCTCACCCAGGCATCCCCCCCCCCCACCCTGGCCTGGCCTGGGAGGTTCCAGGAGGCTCCAGGGCCACCTGCCCAGAGAGCAGGTGAGGAGCATTGTGAGAAGGAGCAGTCTGGAAACAGGGGGATCAGTCCCAGGTGAGAGACCTGGGCCTGGGGAGAGGGGAGCCCCAAAACCGAGGTTGGGGGACAGGAAGCCGGCGCCCCACCCTGCCTCCTCCCCCACCGCAGGTACCAGGCCCAGAAACCGCGGAAAGGGGAACTTGGTCTTTTCTTGTTTTGCTCTCAACCCCTTCCTGTCTCCAGGCTCAGGGCAGCTGCTCGGCGCACCCCACCCTGTCCCCACCCCCACCCCCGATGCCCGTTCCGGGGAGCGTCAGGCCCCCGGCTCCCCCACCTCCATCTTGGCTGCGGTGGTCCCTCACCCTGGCCTGCTCACAGCGCCCTGGGACACGCGGATGGGCCCTCCCACGCACGCCCACCCCCGGGGCCAGTCCCCTCCACGGCGGCGCGGACGGTGGGCTCTCTCCCACCCCCGGGCGGCGCGCGACAGCCCGGCCGCCCCCACAGCCGGCTTCCGCCAAGCTGACGCCGGCCCCACAGGTGGCCCGGGGCAGGGATGCCTAGTCCCTTGCCCGGGGACCCAGGCTTACCTGCCGCTGAGAGATGAGTGACCCACCCCCAAATGGAGGAGGGAGAGGAGGAGGAG
The DNA here is from genome assembly GCF_022079265.1 of Lynx rufus. NCBI lineage: Eukaryota > Metazoa > Chordata > Mammalia > Carnivora > Felidae > Lynx > Lynx rufus. The sequence continues at coordinate 2,062,896 of NW_025814838.1, read as the reverse complement.
GAGGAGGAGGAGGAGGAGGAGGAGGAAGGAGCCGACGGAGCCAGAGACTGCCCGCTGAGGATGCTCTTGTCAAGACAATGAATGAGAAGCGGCGGCTGCCCGCCTCCTTCGGGGTGGCAGCGCCCCTTTGGGCGGAGCTCTTAAAGGGGATAGCCCTTCTCCGGGCGGAGGCACCGCCCCCCTCCCCCCCCCCCCCGCCCCCCGCCCGCGGCCGCCCTCCCTCCGCCCAGCTCGGCCTCGCCTGCCAATTCCGAACCCAAACAGATGCTGCCGGCCAGTCTCTGACAATCTCATGGGCGCTTTTGTAATGTCAAAATGCAAAAATACCCTGTTCCTTCTTCCCTCCCTCAGTCCGCTCCCAGCCCACTCACCATCCTGTCCCTGGCGTTCGTAGAAGCGCCCATCAGCCCCCCCCCACCGCCCACCCCCAGCTAAGGCTGAGCTGCCTTCCGCAACCCCCCCACCCCACCCCCGCCCCCGCCAGACGGGGAATGGAGGGGGAGGGGCTCGTCCAGGCTCCTGCACTTACAAACGGTGGCCTCGGGAGGGTCACCACCTCTCGCATCTCGTGCCTTCATCCGGGAGCGCCTCCGCCCCGCCTGCCTCGCGGAGAACGGATGAGATACTCTGGCATCACGGAGGCTTCTTCGTGCCCGGGGTTGCAGAGGTGAATGAGTCAGGGAGGGTCAGGTGCCTGCCCCGCAGAGAGCTCTCAGCCTGTTGGAGGGAGGGGAGCGAACGAACGACGGCTCCAAGGATGCTAAGCAGAGGAAGAAGCCCGACTTCCTGCTCAAGAGGAAGGGGGAGTCCACTGTCATCCTTGGGCTCAGAGAAGGGGTCATGGAGGCTGCAGAGGGTACGAGAGGCCTTCCCCAGAGTGAGACTGCTCTCTGAGTTGGGCTCCTGGCTGCCCCTGCTGAGTGATCCCGGGCAGGCGTATTTCACTTCCCTCAGCCCCAGTTTCTCCCCTCTGTAAGCCTCATACCCCGCTCAAGAGGTTATGGGGAAAGCAAAGCCTTATGCACTTCGTCCGGAGAGATACAAGTGCTTAAGAAGTGTGGGCTCTTATCATTTTTACTATTTCCAGGGCACCGGGCTGGGCCTGAGAAGGTGGGAGGGGGGCCAAGAGGCATGACCGGAGGAGGCCTTGTGGGCTGAGGGGCAGCCGAGCAAAGGCCCAGTGATGTGATTCCTCGAGGGATGGGGTCAAATCCCACCTCCACCACGGACTGGCGGCACGATCTCGGGCATGAGGTCTGACCTCTGACAACCTCCGTTTCTCCGTCTGCAGATGGGGGACAAAGACCGTGTGACCTGCCCTCTTCACAAAGGTGTAAGGCTCCAATGAGACAAAACTCGTAAAAGTGTCCTACACATTATTAAATTGTAGAAACCTATGGGTGGTGTTGTACCTGAGAGCCTGCCACTGGACTGGCCTGGACCGGACTGGACGGGGATGGTCGGGGACTGCAACGGGTCGTCTCCACCCGAAGTGATGAGAATAACAGCCAGCATTTACTGTGCGCCTACTGTGTGCCGGGCGCTGTCTCAACACTATAAATATGTTACATCCTTAGCATAGGAAACCCATCCATCCATCCTTAGGAAATCGTTTCATCCCTATAACACAGATACCACCTCCCTTTTACGGAGGACCCAGGCACACTTTGCCTTCGGCCCTGGAGTGCCCCGCTTCCCGGCAGGAGACAAGTGGACTGGCCAGAGGCCTGAAAACCATGCCCCCCGGAAGCGAGAGCCTGACAGGCCTACAGAGGGACAGGCTGGGAACCGCAGATGCCGCTTGCACATCCCAGCAGGTGTGCGGCGTGTGGTGGGACGGACAGGTATGGGGCTGCCGCAGATGACAGATGTGAGGCCAGTGGCACCGGCTACGGGGAAGCAGGTGTCCGGGGAACGCAAGCCCGAGAGGCAGTCCAGTGGTGGGTGGCGAAGGCCCTGCCGCGAGGCTCCTCGTGTACCTAAGGAGGGGCAGACGGCTCCCTGAGAGGGGCGTTGGGACAGTGTGACTGTGGCGTGCTTCTGGCCCAGCCTCTGAGCGTCCTTTTCCTTCGGGGAACGAACCTTTCCACACTGGCAGTCTCTAAACTTCAAGAGGGGGTCCGAGGTGGGCACAGGGCCACAGCTCCCCAGTCAAAGCAATCTTTTCTGATTGGTTCAGGGAGGGCCACTGGATTCAAGGCCATGTGATCAGAAGCAGACGCGTTGGAGCTGCTGGCAAAAAGAGCCCACTTTCCACTGGGGGTCAGTAAGCCGATAGGCTATAAGCCCGGCACTAGGAGTGACCATCTTGTCACCGTATAGGAAAAGCTGGCCCGAATCAGCCCACACAGACACCTCCAGAAGCAAGATATGAAGACTAACATGTTCTTGGCGTCATTTGAGTACCTGGATCGAGCTGTGCCTGAACCCCTTAACCTTTCTGTCACGTAAGGCATAGGTTCCTTTCTCCACATAAGCCAGTAAGTCTGAGTCGGATTTCTGACACTTACAACGGAAAGAGGTCCTGATGGGTACACCCACTCTGAGAGAGACAGGACGGCCCTAAAGAGACTGTAGAGCATGATGGAGTCGGACAGACCTGGAGAACCGTAGCTTTGCATGTTCTGCTGCCCAGGCAGAGTGATAGTTCCTAACCGCTAAAAGGTACACAGCACTGCTCACTTTCTAGAACACGTACCCATCACCCAGCTTTAACAATTATTAACAGGTACCCAGTATTGATTCATTTCTTCTTCCACATTATTGTCTTGTCTATTAAACAAATAGACATATTTGTCTATTAAAACAAATCCAAGACGTCATAGCATTTCAATACTTAAATAAAAACTTAAGTATTTTCAGGGGTGCCCGGGTGGCTCAGTCGGTTGAGCGGCCGACTTCGGCTCAGGTCATGATCTTGTGGTTCGTGGGTTCGAGCCCCGCGTCGGGCTCTGTGCTGACAGCTCGGAGCCTGGAGCCCGCTTCGGATTCTGTGTCTCCCTCTCTCTCTCTGCCATAGGTATATAATAGTTTATATTATATAGTATATTATAAGTATAGGTATATTATAGGTGTATTATCGTTTTGTAACCATTTTGAATGGATTCTTCTTATCCTAGAATGCTTTCTTTCCTTCTAAAATCGCTTTTATTTACAATAAAATACGTCTTTCTTTCCATACAATGAAACACATTCCTTTTAAATTTTTTTTTTTCAACGTTTATTTATTTTTGGGACAGAGAGAGACAGAGCATGAACGGGGGAGGGGCAGAGAGAGAGGGAGACACAGAACCGGAAACAGGCTCCAGGCTCTGAGCCATCAGCCCAGAGCCTGACGCGGGGCTCGAACTCACGGACCGCGAGATCGTGACCTGGCTGAAGTCGGACGCTTAACCGACTGCGCCACCCAGGCGCCCCAGAAACACATTCCTTTTAAAAGGCATGATTCAATTAGTTTTGACAAATGTATATACCCAAGTAATAGGCACCATAATCAAGATGTGAAATACTTCCATCTCCCCTAAAAGTTCGCTCCTGTCCTTCTACAATTAATCCTCACCCTCAGCCCCAAGGAACCACTGATCTGCTCTTTATCAGTCTGGAGTAGTTTTGCCTGTCCTAGAATGTTCCACGCAAATGCAATCATACAGTATGGGTGTGACTTTTTTCATTGAGCATAATGTGTTGCAATCCATCCATGTTACTGTATGCCAGATAAGGATTTTTACTCTACCTAAGCACAATACCATTATGTAATACATAATTACACCTTTAAAAAGCTAGCAATAATTTCTTAACGCAATCTAATGCCCACGTTATGTTCACGTTTACATGATTACATTAAAAAAAGGACTTCAGCAGTCAATCTTAACCTCACTATTGAATCTACTCGATTCCCTAGATCTAACTGTTAGTTTGTATGAAATACTGGGGATAGAAAACCAGGGTAAATGACACCATGGGGGGTGCAATTACATAAATCTGCATGTGAAAAATGTGTGAATCTAGAAATGTGTGAAAACCCTATGGGACAAATAAACCAGGTTATTTGTCATTCAACAAATGAATGGCATTCAAAGAAAAGGAGGGGAAACGGTATGAGAGACTTTTGAAAACATCAATCAACTGTAATATCTGGGCTGATCCGTGATAGAAACAAAGCAACCGCAGAAGGAGATTTTTTATATTCGGTTCTGTCACTTACAACCCAGAGTCCCGACTGCTCCAAGCAGTACTAGGTCCCCCGTGCAGCACTAACATTCTGTCCCTGAGGAGTCTCGGGAACCCTGTCAGGTGTTTTGCTGTCCCTCTTTTCCAAATGATGAAATCGAGGCTCAGCGGAGATAAGTGACCCACCCAAGAGCACACAAAGTGGCATTCAAATCCAACCCCTCAGGGCAGGTGGGTTGACAAACTGGAGTGGAGCTCTTGGCCATGGCTGGAGCCTTGGGGGCTTGGGGTCAAGGGGAAGGTGGTGAAGCTGGGAGGATCCGCAAGAAGCAGATCCGGAGGGTCCTCAACTCGTGTCTTCTCGAGGAGTTTGCTCCCAAGACAAAGAGAAGCAGGGCGCCTGGGTGGCTCCGTGGGTTAAGCATCTGACGCTTGATTTCGGCTCAGGTCACGATCTCATGGTTTGTGAGATCGAGCCCCACGTGGGGCTCTGCGCCGTCAGCGTGGGGGTCTCTCCCTCTCTCTCTGCCCCTCCCTCTCGCTCTCAAAAGTAAATAAATAAACATTAAAAAAAAAGGGGGGTCTCTCCCTCTCTCTCTGCCCCTCCCTCTCGCTCTCAAAAGTAAATGAATAAACATTAAAAAAAAAAAGGGGGTCTCTCCCTCTCTCTCTGCCCCTCCCTCTCGCTCTCAAAAGTAAATGAATAAACACTAAAAAAAAAAGGGGGTCTCTCCTCTCTCTCTGCCCCTCCCTCTCGCTCTCAAAAGTAAATGAATAAACACTAAAAAAAAAGGGGGGTCTCTCCCTCTCTCTCTGCCCCTCCTTCTCGCTCTCAAAAGTAAATGAATAAACACTAAAAAAAAAAAAAAATGACCAGGGGAAGCGCACACAAGTCTCTAAGCAAAGAAGTGGTGGGGCTTCATTTGCAGGGCATTACTCCGGTAGCCTGGCCCCTGCCCCTGTGGCCCCCCAGGCCTTCTCTCGGCTGTGGTCCTCCAACTGCCTCCAGGCTCAGCTCTAACCCACATCCGAGAACCAACCCTGACCTTAAGCAGGAGGCTCTAAGGGCGCCGTGGCCACAGGCTCTGGCCTAAGTTAACCTTGCCAGTCCCTCCTCCTGACCATCTGCCCAGGCGGCCTTCCTCACATTTACGAGATGATCGCCGCTCCTATTGCATGGGGAAAAGAGGTGAGAACTCTTCTGAACCCTCCGCTCCCACCAGCGACAGCACCTCCACTTCCTCTGACCAGCCAGACACTGTAATCACACAGACGTCCCACTTGGGCCCAAGGCTGAGTCCTCCTCCTTGGGACGCATTCCTTCCCTTTGCCCTAGTGACCTCGCTCGGTCCCTCAACCCCGTTCTCCCTCACAGCCGAGTCCTACTCTCCACCAACCCTCTCTCTTCGCCGTGTACCAACGGGCTTAAGTCCCCTGTGCCTCTGGGGGGAAGCTCTCTCAACTTGGCAACCTCTAAACCACTTCCCTATCTCATTCTTACCCTTCACCATCAAGTTTCTTGACAGAGCTGTTCACACTCATGGCCTCCACTTCCTCATCTCCTACTCTGGCACCTACGTGAGACCGGCTGCGGTTCCCACCACCAGACATCGCCTCGCCCTCGCCAAGGCCACCGATGCCCTCCTGATCGTGAAATCAGACGTTTTGGCGGCGAGGCCGCCAAGCTGATGCCACTGACTACTCCCTCCCTCTGGACTCTTGCCTTGGGGTCCCCCTCCTGCTTCTCTGCTTTGCTCTGCAGGTTTCTCTCTCGACCCCCTGCAGAGCGGCTCCCTTTGCTCAACTGGCAAGGTGCTCCCAGGACTTGGCTGCTTCTCCTCGCTCCCAAACTCCCCACCCCATCGCATCCATGTCTGCGGCTTCAACTACAAATGTTGACACCCCCCCTCCCCGCCTCGCCCCCATCTGTCTTTGTGGCCCAAACTTGCCGCCTGTGCTCCCTGGTTCTGACTGACGACTCCCCGGCTCGACCTGTTAGCACCTCAAGGGAGGGCCTCCCAGAGGAGGAAGTCTTGACCTTGAATCTCTCCCTTTCGCTCCGTGCCCAGCACCGTGGCCTGAGTTGTGTTGCTTGGGCCATCGCCCTAGCTCCCTGTCTAGTGACTGTCCGCTCTCTTATGCCATTGCTAAAGTCACCTTCCTGGTCATAATATGCCTACCTTACAAAACGCTACCGTCTCCTCAAGCAAAAAAAGTTGAAACTCTCCCAGCACGATGTACAAAGCCCTTCCTGATCTTCCCCTTCCGGCCTTGCTGTTCATGATGACATGCTGCCTCCCTCCTCCGGTCCGGAGGCTGGACCCTCGGATGTCTACAAGGGGAGGAGAGCAGGTGGCTGGTCCAGTTACCTGTTGCAGGGTAAACTAGTCCCAAACTACAACCACTTCTTTATCTCTCTTTATTCTAAGGTTTTGAGAGGGAGTGTGCCAAGAGAGAGCCCTCCAAGATGGTAAGCCCATGATTGACACGGGGTCCTTCAACTACATTCTACTGGGTGAGCAGTCACATGACCAGTCCAGATTCCAGGGGAGAGGAAATTAACTCCTCCTTTTGGTTCTTTTTTTTAAAATTTTAATCTTTTTTTAATGTTTATTTATTTTTGAGAGACAGAGACAGAGCGTGAGCAGGGGAGGGGCAGAGAGAGAGAGGGAGACACAGAATCTGAAGCAGGCTCCAGGCTCCAAGCTGTCAGCACAGAGCCCAACGCAGGGCTCAAACTCATGAACTGCGAGATATGACCTGAGCTGAAGTCAGATCCTCAACTGACTGAGCCACCCAGGCGTCCCTAACTCATTTTGATGCGGAGAGTGACAAGGAGCTTGCAGTCATCCTTAATCGGATGCAGAGGACTGGGCAGGTAAGATGAAGAGTTGATAAGGGCCAGGTGAATTACGATAGGGAATGGAGGGGGTGCGGCTGCACTTGACCTTTCTACCACAAGGGAATTCAGACGCTGAGCTAAACCTTCTGGTCTTCCTTCCTTCCTTCCTTATTTATTTATTTATGTATTTATTTATTTAGAGAAAGAAAGATAGAGCGCAAGTGGGGGAGGTGCGGAGAGAGGGAGACACAGAATCTGAAACAGGCTCTGAGCTGTCATCATAGACCCTGATGCAGGACTCCAACCCATGAGCTGTGAGATCATGACCTGAGCTGAACTTGGATGCTTAACTGAGCTGAACTTGGATGCTTAAGTTCACTGCTTAACTGGGCACCACCCAGGTGCCCCAAATGTTTATTTTTGAGAGGGGGGGAGGGGCAGAGAGAGAGGGAGACACAGAATCTGAGCCGTCAGCACAGAGCCAGATGCTGGGCTCGAACCCATGAACCGTGAGATCACGACGTGAGCTGAAGTCGGATGCTTACCCGACTGAGCCACCCAAGTGCCCATAAACCTTCTGGTTTTTCAAGACAAGTTAGATTTATGTATTTTTATAGGCAAGCTCCAGATCTTTCAATGTTGGCAACTAATTCAAAAATTTCTAAAAATATTATACGAACAAAACTAAATGTGTCTTTAGTTTGAATGTGGTTTTTCTGGGCAACAATTTTTTTGGACTCTCTTCTTTGCCCTTGGCATAGGCCTGAAATCTCTTATTCCATGTTTGCTACCAGACTCTTATGTGCCTTACTTATCCTTTAAGACTCAGGTTAGGGGAACCTGGGTGGCTCAGTCGGTTAAGCCTCTGACTGCAGCCCAGGTCACGATCTCACAGTTCATGAGTTTGAGCCCCGCGTCGGGCCCTGTGCTGAAAGCTGGGAGCCTGGAGCCTGCTTCGGATCCTGTGTCTCCCTCTCTCTCTGCCCCGCCCTGACTCGCGATCTGTCTCCCCTCTCTCTCTCAAAAATAAACATTAAAAAAATTGTTTTTAAATAAAAAATAAAAGAGACTCAGGTCAAAATTCCCTTGTCTGTGAAGCCTTCCCTAACAACACACAGCCCCTCCCAGAGTGATTTCTTCCCCCCCCCCCCCCATGCTAGTGACCCCTGGTGCATTCCTCTATCATGGCAATTTGTATATTGCATAATAATTGTTTACAGGTCTGACTCTTCCACCAGGTTGTTTTATTTCCCCAGCACAGGGCCCAACACGCAGCTGGCATTCAATAAAATCCTCCTTCCTTTCCCAATACTGCTAATCAACCACCAACTCACGCACACTCTACCTTCACCCATTTGATTTCCTGCTCGGTCCATCCTCCATCTGATTGCCATTACCCCAGTTCAACCCCTCCTCGCTTCTGCCCAGAATGATTCCAAGAGCCTGCTAGCAAATCTCAATTCCAGTCTCCTCCATTGCCCCCAATCCCTGTCCCTTAACCAGGCTCCTAATGCACAGATCTGACATGTCAACCCCATTTCAAGATTCCTCCTTTATTCTTCAGAATAGAATCCACTCCATGGGGTGGGTTGGTGGATCTTAGTTTTTGTGCCTGTCCATTATGGCTGGTCCAGTAGACCCAATCAATGTCAGCCTTGGGTCTTTTTCTGGAGCCATTTCTGTCACTATGAGAGGAAAGCCTTCCTGAGAATGAGGCCAACAAAGGAAAACCAAGTGGGAGTGAAGGGTGAGGAAAGAAAAAGATACAGGTTGATTCAATGACCGTGTTGAGCCCCTCAATCTAATTGTGCCTGAAGCTGGGTACATTCCAGGCTCTTCTGTTCTCAGAGTCAAGTGAGATAGACAGTGAGATAGACAGCCTGCTAGCTAGGCTCAGGGGCCTGGTTTGACTGATGTGAAAAGCAGAAGTGATATGTACATAAAACAAAGGACATTCAGCAAAGAAGACTCCTGCTTGATTTATTTCCACCTTGCTGCATTTTCCGAGAACGAGACCCACCACGAATCAACTTCCATTTTGGAATTGACAAACCAAATTCACCGCACATGAGCTCTAGAGAGGGATTTTATCCCAAAGCTTTGTCAGCCCCAGGGAGGATCTCTCCAAGTGATACAGATTCCTCCTGTAGCCTCCCTTAGGGGCTCTGCGATGGAATCTTGGGACACCAACACCGGAAGGGATCTTTGCCCAGCTCCCTCTTTTTATGGGTGACGAAACCAAGACCCAGAGACCAGTTGGACAGAGTCTGAACAAAATTTTTCCCAAAGTAAAATCAGAGCGGAAGAAAGAATAGTCCTTGGCAGGCAAAAACACAGACTAAACTGCATGATTTAGGTGGCTATTGTCAATGAATCATCTACGTTTCTGATGCTATAGGAGTCTCATGGTACATAAATATTAGGGTAAAGAGATTTTGAGTGGTATTTACAAAAGTTGCTCTTATGTTATTATCAGAGTTGCAGAAAAGCATGTGTGCCTTTTTTCATTGCTAGAAGGCTATATTGCTATATATATATATATATATATATAGCTATGTATATGCTATGTGGAGATATATATATATATATATATATATATATATTCAGTAGCAGGGCTATTTAAAAGCTAGAAAGAATAATTCCATTTGAAGAAACAGGCCTAAAGAGTGAAGTAATCTGTAAAATCACCCAATAAGTTAGGAGCAGAGTCCAGTATATAAGTTTTTCTCACCACATCCCAGCTGTTTCTGATGGTGCCGTAGACATCTGGTTTTTTGCCTGGTCATCATCCATTCTATACTCCAGTAATAGGAACCAGAATTCCCTTTGGAAGTCTATAGTGGTGCTATGATGGTTGCCTACCTAAACCTCCATTCCACTCCAAACAATGAGTCTAATTCAATCATGGAAATTCTATTCTTCATGCTGAACCTCATTGGTTCAGAAATGATCGTTAGTCTCAAACTGGCCAATGAGACCAGAAGAAGTCATTAGGGGTGGCTTCATGTAAAGACTTCCTTGCTCACAAAAAAGATAGACTGGTGATCCCTACCTTCCAAAACTTGTTATTTTTTTCTTATTTTATTTTATTTTATTTTATTGTTTGAAAGAGAGAGAGAGAGAGAGAGAGAGAGCACTTGCATGAGCAAGGGAGGGGAAGAGAGAGAAAAAGAAAGAGAGAATCCCAAGCAGGCTTTGCACTGTCAGTGCAGAGCCCAATGCAGGGCTTGATCCCATGAACCACATGCGATCATGACCTAAGCCAAAATCAAGAGTCAGATGCCCAACTGACTGAGCCACCCAGGTGTCCCTAAAACATATTATTATTCAACTTTTTTATTATAACCACCTTAGTAAGTATGAATGGAATCTTATTGTGCTTTTTATGTGCATTTCCCTAATGACTAATGATGTTGAGCATCTTTTCATGTGTTATTGGCCACTTGTATATTTTCTTTGTAGTAGTGTCTGTTCAGATCTTTTGTCCATTTTCAATTGGGTTGTCTTTTAAATACTGAATTGTAAGTTTTTTATATGTTTTGGATAGAAGTCCTATATAAGATGTATGATTTGCAAACGTTTTCTATTCTGTGAGTTGTTTTTTCACTTTCTTGATGGTGTCCTTTGAAGAACAAAAATTTTTAATTTTGATGAAGTCCAATTTATTTTTTTTTTATTTTGTTGCTTATGCTTTTGGTGACATATCTAAGAAACCACTGCCAAATTCAAGGCCATGAAGACTTATCCCTATATTTTCCTCCAAGAGTTTTATAGTTTTAGCTTTTACATTTAGGCTTTTGATTGATTTATGTTAGTTTTTGTATATGGTGTGAGGTAGGGAGCTCAAATTCATTCTTTTGCATGTGTGTCTACAGTTATGCTAGAACCATTTGTTCAATGACAGTATTTTTCCCATTGTATTGTCTTGGCAGCCTTGTGAAAAGTCAACTGACCATAGATATATGGGTTAATTTCTGGACTCTATATTCTATTCCATCGATCCATGTGCCTATCTTTATGCCAGTACTACACTGTCTTGCTTATTGTAACTTGGTAGTGAGTCTTGAAATTGGTAAGTGTGAGTCCTCAAAATTTGTTTTTTTTCAAGATTATTTTGGCTATTCTAGGACTGCTAAGCTCCCATATGAATTTTGGAATGCACCTGCCAATTTCTATTTTAAAAACCCACTGGGGTGGGTGTTAAACACATAGGGATTGTGTTTAATCTGTAGATCGATTTAACAATGTTATGTCTTCTTATCCGTGAGCATGAAGTGTCTTTCCCTTTATTTAGATCTTCTTCAATATCTTTCAACAATTATTTGAAGTTTTGAGAGTATATGTTTTGTATTTCTTCTGTTAAATTTCTTTTCAATTACATTATTCTTTTTTTCCTTTTTTTTTAAATTTCAATTTTAGTTAGTTAACATACAGTGCAATATTGGTTTCAGGAGTAGAATTCAGTGATTCATCACTTACATACAACACCCAGTGCTCATCATAGCAAGTGCCCTCCTTAATACCCATCACTTATCTAGGCCATCTCCCACCTGCCTCCATCCATCAACCCTCAGTTTTTTTTCTCTATCATTAAGAGTCTCCTGTGGTTTGTTTCCCTCTCTCTTTTCCCCCTTCCCCTATGTTCATCTGTTTTTTTTCTTCTCGAATTCCACATATGAGTGAAATTATATGGCATTTGTCTTTCTCTGACTGACTTATTTCACTTAGTATTTATACTCTAGCTCCATCCATGTCCTTACAAATGACAAGATTTCATTATTTTTGATGGCTGAGTAATGGTGCTATTATAAATTGATTGTTTCCTTAATTACCTTTTGGATCATTCATTGCAAGTGACCATATTATAATTGATTTTTACATATTGACCTTGTATCCTACAACTTTGGACCCATTAATTAGTTTTTTAATTTTTATTAATTTTTAACTAACTTTTAATGTTTATTTACTTACTTTGAGAGACAGAAAGAGAGCGCATGTGCTCATGTAAGTGGGAGGGGGCAGAAAAGAACGAGAGAGAATCCCAAGCAGGCTCCACACTCAGCACAGAGCCCGACACAGGGCTTGATCCCACAACCACGAAATCATGACCTGAGCTGGTACCAGGAGTCAGGCACTTAACTGACTGAACCACCCAGGCAACCCCCAATTTTTTACAATAGTGAAAAACATATAACATGAGACCTACTGTCAACAATTTTTAAGTGTATAGTACAGTATTGTTAACTATAAACTCAGGGTTGTACCACAAATCTCTTTTTATCTTGCATCACTGAAATTTAATACCCATCTAATAAGAACTCCCTATTTCCTCCTCTCCTCAGCCCTTTTGTTTCTATGAATTTGACTACTTTAGACAGCTCATCTAGTAGAATCATGCAGTATTTGTCTTTTTATGACTGGTTTGTTTCACTTTATGTAATGCCCTCAAGGTTCCCCCACGTTGTAGCATATGACAGAATTTTCTTTTTCATGGCTGAATAATATTCCACTGTGTGTATATACCACATTTCCCACCACACCCCCCCGTTTCATCCATCAGTGGACACTCAGGTTGTTTCCAGATCTTGGCTATTGTGAATAATGCTGCAGTGGAGTTGGGTGTGCAAATATCTCTTCAAGTTCCTGATTTAAATTCTTTTTGGATAAATACCCAGAAGTCAGATTGCTAGATCATATAGTCATTCTATTTTTTTTTTTGAGGAACTTTCATACTGTTTTCATAGTGGCTGCACCATTTTACATTCCCCCCAAGAGTGCACAAGGGTTCTAATCTTTCCACACCCTCATCAACACTTGTTATTTCCAGTTTTATTTTATTTTTTTTATAATGACCATCCTAACAGGTGTGCAGTGATGCCTCACTGTGGTTTTGATTTGCATTTCCCTGATGATTAGTGGTGTAGTTCTAATTTTGAGTGGATACCTTAGCATTTTCTACATACAAGATAATGTCATCTGCAGATAGAGGTAGTTTTATTACTTCCTTTCCAATCTGTATGCCTTTAATTCATTTTCTTGCCTAATTTCCCTGGCTAGAATATCCAGTACAATATCAAACAGAAGTGGCAAGAGTAGACATCCCCGTCTTGTTCCTGAACGTTCACCATTGAGTATGATGTTGGTTGTAGGATTTTTGTAGATGTCGTTTATCAGGTAGAGGAAGTTCCCTTTTATCTTTAGTTTGTTGCCTGTTTTTATCATGAGAAGGTATTGGATTTTGGCAAAGGCTTTTTCTGCATATATTAAGATGATTATGTAGGTTTTTTCCTTCATTCTAATAATGTGGTCTATGACATCAATTTATTTTCAGATGTTAAACCAACCTTGCATCGCTGAGATACACCTCATGTGGTCATGGTCTATTATCCTTTTTATACTTGCTGGATTCCGTTTGCTAGTATTTGTTGGGATTTTCACCTCTAAATTCATAAGCAATATTGATGTATGGTTTTTGGTGTGTTTTTTTTTGTTTGACGTCTTTGTCTAATTTCAGTAACAGGGTAATACTGGCCTCATAGAAAAAGTTGGCAAGTATTCCCTCATCTTCTATTTTTGGGAAGAGTTTATGAAGAAATGGTATTCATTCCTCTTTAAATGTCTGTTCAAATTCACCAGTGAAGCCATTTGGACCCGAGTTTCTATTTGTATGTGGGAAGTTTTTTGGTTACCAATTCAATTTCTTTACTTGTTATAGATCTATTCAGATTTTCTATTTCGTTTTGAAATTTGCCAGTTTTTGTCTTTCGAGGACTTTATCCATTCCGTCTAAGATATCTAATGTATTGGCATACAGGTGTTCATAGTATTCCTGCATAATTCTTTTTATTTCTATAAGATTGGTAGTAGTGACGTCCCCTAGGTGTCTAATAACAAATTGGCTTTAATTAAATAGAAACTGAAATAGATCAGTTGAACCTAAAATAACTTTTTGGGGGTCAGGTACTATGTTTTAAATCCCTTTCATTTTGCTGATAAGAAAAGCCATCTGTAAAAATAGACTCCAGAAATTACTAATCAGGTTTAAAAAAACTTCACTTGTGTCTTGTCTGGAATAGGCAAATCTTTAGAGACAAAAATTAGATTCATGGTTTCCAGAGATGCGGGGTGTAAGAAGGAGTCGGGGAATGACTGCTAATGAGTGTGGGGTTTCTCTTGGAGTGATAAAAATCTGGAATTAGGTAGTCGTGATTGATACACAACTTTGTGAATGTAGTGAAGAACAAAACCACTGAACTTTTTAAAGTTTATTTATTTTAAGAGAGAGAGAGAGAGAGAGCACATGAGCAGTGGAGGGGCAGAGAGAGAGGGAGAGAGAGAATCTGAAGCAGGCTCCGAGCTCTCAGCACAGGGCCTCGCGCGGGGCTTGATCCACCAACTGTAAGGTCATGACCTTAGCTGAAATCAAGAGTCAGATGCTTAACTGACTGAGTCACCTAGTCGCCTGAACTTTAAAAAGGTAAACTTTATATACTATGTATTGTATTTCAATAAAACTGTTTTTTTTTTAAGACTACATGTGACCTTACTCTGTTCCCCATTTTAAGGAACTAAATGCTGTGTTTTCCTGTCACTCAATAAAAGAGATAAGAGCTCTCTTGCTGTCAATTTATTTTGTTACCACTTAAATTTTTTTTAACGTTTACTTACTATTGAGAGAGAGACACAGAGCATGAGCAGGGGAGGGGCAGAGAAGGGGGGAGGCACAGAATCTGAAGCAGGCTCCAGGCTCCGAGCTGTCAACACAGAGCCCAACGTGGGGCTCGAACCCACAAACCACAATAACATGACCTGAGCTGAAGTCGGTTGCTCAACCAACTGAGCCACCCAGGGGCCCCAGAACTTTTCATCTTAAAAGCAATACATGCTCATTGTATATTAAATCCTGAAAAATAAATACAGAAAAAGTTAGGGGTGGCTGGGCAGCTCAGTCAGTTAAGTGTCCGAATCTTGATTTCCACTCAGGTCATGATCTCACGGTTTGTGAGTTCGGGCCCCACATCAGGCACTGCGCTGACAGCACAGAGCTTGCTTGGGATTCTCTCTCTCCCTCTCTGTTCCTCCCCCACTTGCGCTCTCTCTCAAAATAAATAAACTTAAAAAAAACAACAGAAAAAGTTAATCCTTCCATTGCCAACCCTGCATTCTCATTACCCCCAGGTAACAAATGTCAACAATTTTTTTGTCTAAAAAAGAGAAAAAAATTATTTCTTTTTATTTTTTAAATTTACATCCAAGGTAGTTAGCATATAGTGCAATAATGACTTCAGGAGTAGATTCCAGTGATTCATCATCCCCTATGGATAACACCCACTACTCATCCCAACACGTGTCTTCCTTAGTGCCCCTTACCCATTTAGCCCATCCCCCCACCCACAACCCCTCCAGCAACCCTCAGTTTGTTCTTAAGAGTCTCTTATGTTTTGTCCCCCTTCCTGTTTTTATATTACTTTTGCTTCCCTTCCCTTGTGTTCCTCTGTTTTGTATCTTAAATTCCACATATGAGTGAAGTCATATGATATTTGTCTTTCTCTGACTAATTTTGCTTAGCATAATACACTCTAGTTCCATCCACGTAGTTGCAAAGGGCAAGATTTTATTCTTTTTGATTGCTGAGTGATACTCCATTGTATATACATACCACATCTTCTTTATCCATTCATCCACCAATGGACATTTGGGCTCTTTCCATACTTTGGCTATTGTCGATCGTGCTGCTATAAACATGGGGGTGCACGTGTCCCTTCGAAACAGCACACCTGTATCCCTTGGATAAATGCCTAGTAGTTCAATTGCTGGGTGGTAGAGTAGTTCTATTTTTAATTTTTTGAGGAACCTCCATACTGTTTTCCAGAGTGGCTACACCAGTTTACATTCCCACCAGCAATGCAAAAGGGTTCCTTTTTCTCCGCATCCTCGCCAACATCTGTTGTTGCTGAGTTGTTAACGCTAGCCATTCTGACAGGTGTGAGGTGGTATCTCATTGTGGTTTGGATTTGTATTTCTCTGATGATGAGTGATGTTGAACATTTTTTCATGTGTCTGTTCGCCATCTGGATGTCTTCTTTAGAAAACTGTCTGTTCATGTCTTTTGCCCATTTCTTTACTGGATTATTTGTGTTTTGGATGTTGAGTTTGCTAAATTCTTTATAGATTTTGGAAAAATTTTTGTTTTTATACTTGACATACAATGTTAGCTTCAAGTGCGATGTCAGCAGCTTAATGTGTATTCCTGCCCACCTGGTAAAGAATATCCTAAGTGTAGGTATTTCCCAGACAGCCAAAAAAGTCCTGGCCAACATAAGCATTCAAGGGAAGATGCGCCTAAGCAAGAGAATAAAAAGAGAAAGCTGATGGACTGGAAAAGGTATGGGAAATCTTTTTGAGGAGATGAAAATGTTCTAAAAGCAGATTGTCATAATGGTCACATGACTCCCATGAATTTGCTAAAAGTCATTAAATTGAACACATAAAATGGGTGGACATAAATTATACCTCAATGAAGCTGATTTTTTGTTTTTGCTTTTTATTTTTTTTTAATGTTTTTATTTATTTTTGAGAGAGAGAGAGAGACAGACAGAGCGTGAGTGGGGGAGGGGCAGAGAGAAAGGGAGACACAGAATCCGAAACAAGCTCCAGGCTCTGAGCTGTCAGCACAGAGCCCGACGCGGGGCTTGAACTCCTGACCCTCAAAATCATGAGCTGAGCCCAAGTGAGACGCTGAACTGACTGAGCCACCCAGGCACCCTTGTTTTTGTTTTTTAAAGCAGCCAGGGAGATAGGAGGAAAACCAGGTGCTGGGGCACAACATGGGTGTGAGAGAAACTCTGCCCTATAGAAGCCACAGAATAATGCCCCTTCAGGGATGTCCACGTGGATAATGCCCCTTCAGGGAGGTCCACACCTAACCACTGGAACCTGTGAATATGTTATCTTACATAGGTAAGAGGACTTGGCAGATGTAACCAAGTCTGCAGACCTTAAAATAGGGAGATTATCTTGGATTATTCAGGAGAGCCCAATCTAATCATATGAACCTGTAAAAGCAGAGAACTTTCCCAGCTGGCAGCCAGAGAGATGAGGCACAAGGGGAAGTCAGAGGTTCCACATGGTGCTGCAGGCTCTGGGCTGGAGGGCTGTGTGCGAGCGCAGGAGTGAGGTCTCTGGGAGCAGAGGGTGGCCCACAGCAGACAGCAGCCAGGAAACGGGAGCCACGGCCGTACTACAACCACAACGAACTAGATGCCGTCGACTACCTGAATGAGCAGATTCTTCACAGAGCCTCCCGAGTCCGGCCGGCCAGTACCTTGATTTCAGCCTGGTGAATCCCAGAGCGGAGAAACCAGTGGCGCCAACCTTGACTGCTGAACGACAGAATTTGCGTGGCAATAAATTCGTGTTAAGTCTCTGAGTTTGTAGTAACTGGTTAGGGCAGCAATAGAAAACGAATACGATACCTAAACAATAAATCTGAAGGCGGACCCCATTTCAAACCTTAATGACCTTTACCGCCCAAAACCAAATAGAGTCTCAACTCCTTAATGGAGCACCGATGGCCCTCCGCGACCTAACCCCTGAGTCACTCAGCCAGAGGTTATATATCCACCTGAAAGCCCTCTGCTACCTCTCACCTCCCTTCTCCCTGGTATGCCTTTCTCATTCTGTGGGTCTACACTCAAGCATCACCCGTTCCAGGAAGACTCTCCTGTCTGTGTTCCATGGCACCCTCTGGATATTTCCAGCATGATAATACAGTATAATTAATAATAATAATAATAATAATAATATAGTGTATAACTACACTTGTAAAGTATTACAATGAACCATTTACATGCATGTATTCCCCACTTAGGGTGTAACTTCCTTTGGGACAGGATCAAGTCTTAGCTTTGCTTCCCCAGGTGCCCTGTACACAGTGGAGTCTCAATAAATATTATTTACATGTCCCATTTGGAAGAAGAAGTTTTGGTAACTAAGAAGCTCATTAGTCTAGAGGGGCATCTGGGGGGGTTCAGTCAGTTAAGCATCCGGCTTGCGCTCAGGTCATGATCTCACAGTTCATGAGTTCAAGCCCCACATCCGGCTCTGTGCTGACAGCTCTGTGCCTGAAGCCTGCTTCGGATTCTGTGTCTCCCTCTCTCTCTGTTCCTCCCCTGCTCACTCTCTGTCTCTCTCTCAAAAATAAACATTACAAAAAAATTTTTTTTAAAAAGAAGCTCATTAAACTAGAAATAGGCTAGATCCTGAAGTGCTATTCACATGTCCCTTTATTCGTAAGGAGGTAAGCGGGGTTTGGGCTTGTGTTGCCTAGATACATTTTCATGAAACAGAACTATGTGTTAGTCCTCAAACTCTAAAACAAGCTCCTCTTATCCTCTTTCCAGATGTTTTTTTTTTTTTTATGTTTATTTATTTTGAGAAAGAGAAAGCGTGCACTCGTGGGGGAGGGGCAGAGAGAGAATCCCAAGCAGGCTGTGCACACTGTCAGCAAGAAGTCCAACACAGGACTCGATCCCATGAACAGTGAGATCATGACCTCAGTAGAAATCAAGAGCCAGACGTTTAACCACACCTGAGCCACCCAGCTGTCCCCTCCTTGCAGATATTTTCTAGAACACTGCTGTTGACATCCGCGGCAGAAGAAAACCTCCTCCCCCTTTATCTCAGTGTCAGAGTGACCTCCTCGCAGCTACACACATCCACTCTTGCCACCTGGATTTGGATTTGGATGCTGTCCGTGTCAGAAGGACCTTGGGAGCCTGTAAGCTTCCCGAACGAATATCAAGCTAATAGGCCTTGGTGGCATTCGGCCATCACCTTTCCTCTTTTCTTGACGATTAACGTCAATGACACATTTCTGCGGGTTGCATAATGGGATCTTTGCTTTTCGGGCTGGACTTCTATTGGGGAGAAATTCATCTCACGTACGCATGACCCCTCACCATTTTCTTACGACTTACAATTGTTGCTACCTGCACACTTTCTACTTCGTCCTTTTGACACTGATGAGGGATGGCAGGGTTCACAACGTTTGTAAAACACCTCGAAACCAAGCCCGAACCCAGGAAACACACGAAAGATTAAGGGACAATGCTGACGCTGAGTAATGCTAAAAGGACCCACACAACCATTAATTCCATCTGTTGGTTCAAGCAGAGTTGGCACATGCTTTTTCTCGGGTACAGCTTGCTTTTTCCTGTAAAGATCTGTCCGCTGAGCAAGGGAAGAAAACCTTGTGCTTTGACTTGAAATTAAAATTGTGTTATAATATGACAGCATGCACATTTACAGGCAAATGTTCAAAAGGTTCACCATCAGCCTCCGCTGATTGTTGAGGATGATAAATCCTTTTGTTTTCTACACTTGGTCCCATCTCCTCTTTTCAATAAACGAGCGCCAGATAAGTTCCACCTCGAATCCATCATGGAACCTAAAGGTGACCGCACGTCTTGGCAAAGGAGTTTCACATTTGCGTCTCCAGCACCGCGGAGCCCTTGGTAACCTTTTCCTCTTCCTTCAAACCCACTTCCAATGCTCCAACATCAGGTACGATCCTGACATCCTGAACCTCTACTTTTTCACCCACACTATACCGGGTGCAATCATATGACATCAGTAACACCAACCGGGGAGCTTATCGGGAAACGGTACAAATGGTCACATTTTGCCTATTTTTGTAAATGCCCTCATCAACATTCAAATGTGTGAATGTTTTCCTGCAACACCCTGAAGCTGAGTAACATGACAGAATACTCTCTCTTGGCAGAAAATCCAATCTTGTTATCCAAGCCTTCGGGATTTCTTCATAATTTGCTGTCGATTCTTCAACACACAGCTCTAATTCTTGACCCCTTCACTTCAGGCAAATACACTGTCTTCTGCATTTGGTTTTCTCATCACTTCCTCCTACCTATTCAAACCCCACCCGCATCCCCGAAATCCCGGTTTTTCCATGAAGCTATTTCTCTTCTGAACTCCTAAATAATTTCTTAAGAATCAGACAACTTCCCGCAAACAAACCGGATGTCTATCTTACACTTCAAGAAAAGATTTCCTGTTAAAAACTGGAACCCTTCAGATTAAAAATGGTGTGTTCGGCGCGCCTGGGTGGCTCGGTCGGTTAGGCGTCCGACTTCGGCTCGGGTCATGATCTCACGGTCCGTGAGTTCGAGCCCCGCGTCGGGCTCTGGGCTGATGGCTCAGAGCCTGGAGCCTGCTTCTGATTCTGTCTCCCTCTGTCTCTGCCCCTCCCCTGTTCATGCTCTGTCTCTCTCTGTCTCAAAAATAAATAAACGTTGAAAAAAATTAAAGAAAAAAAGAAAAATGGTGTGTTCAACACAGGTATTTACCTCTGCTCTGGCCCGATAATAAACATGGCAGTAAGAAGATGTTTTCAATGCCAGAAATCTACAGCCACCATGGGATTGGGAGGGAAGGCTGTAGGGACACGATTTTCAAAGCCAGTTAATAGATGGACGTGTGGTAATTGGTTTACTAGAACCCAGAAAGCAGAATCTGGAGCTGGCAGTGGAAAAAATAAGTCAACGGATTTTCTTTGCAGAAGCCACAAAGGACACACCTTCAGGCAGGAGGAAGTTGGAAGAGCTTTCAGGAGAGGATCTGGCCGGCTGGGTCCCTGCGATGAAGGCCACGGGAGAAGCCTGCCCATGTGTGTAGAGCTTTCAGCTGGCCTTGTAACTGTCCCATGATTAAGAATGAACAGACCCCCAGGATTCACCAGACATTTGAGAAAAGCATCCAATACACAAAGAACAGAGACCAACTGCTTGAGTGGGTAAACAAAATATGATACACACACACACACACACACACACACATAATGAATTATTCTGCCTTATGAAGGAAGGAAATTCCGACACATCCTACAACAATGATGAGCCTCGAGGACCTTATGCTAAGGGAAATAAGCCAGTCACAAAAAGGCAAACACTATGTGACTCACTTATATGAGCAGTCAAATTCAGAGACAGGGAGTTGAATGGTGGCTGCTAGGGGCTGGGAGGGGGGGGACAAGGGAAGGGAGAGTTGTTTAATGGGTACAGTTTTGGTTGGGGAAGATGAAAGGAGTTCTGGAGATGGGCTGCCCAACAATGTGAATGTACGTAACACCACTGAACTCTACACTTGGAGATGGCTGAGGTGGTCAATTTTATGTTACGTGTAGTTCATTCTTATAAAGTCCCAAGCAGGTGGAACTAAACTGATTGCTTAGAGATCTATCCATGGGAGGAAAACCTACCAAGAGAAGCAAGAAGATGGTCATCAAAACAGTCATGATGGTCACTAGACCCCCAGGGGAGGGACCCATCTGGGTTTGAGACTGGGCTTCTGGGGATGCTGGCAATCTTTCATGTCTTGATCTAGGTGATAGGCTTTCTTTCTTTCTTTCTTTCTTTTAATGTTTATTTTTAGGAGAGCGAGAGACAGAGCACGAGCGGGGGAGAGGTAGAGAGAGAGGGAGACACAGAATCCAAAGCAGGCTCCAGGCTCTGTGCAGTCAGCACAGAGCCCGATGCGGGGCTGGAACCCACAGACCTTGAGGTCATGACCTGAGCTGAAATCGGACGCTTAACCGACTGAGCCACCCAGGTGCCCCTAAGTAATAGGCTTTCTTAGTACACATTTCTACTATAAAAAAGAAAAAAAAAGAAAAAATATGTAGGAAATGAATTTCCAGACTGGTGGGATCCAACACAGTGAAGGGAAACAGAGCCAGACCAAGAAATTTGTATGTTTGTTTGTTGTTCGTTTGTTTGTTGAGTAATCTTTACACCCATTGTGGGTCTCAAACTCAAGTCCCCGAGATTAAGAGTTGCATGCTTACCGATTGAGCCAGCCAGGTGCCCTGAAACCAGGAAATTTTGAACACTGGGGCTGGAGAAGACCCCCACATGCTTCCAGAGAGACAAAACCATTTTCTAAAAGTCATGATCCAGAATGAAACTGGATTTCTCAAAGCTGACAACAGAAGACATAGCTGGACAGGGGTGCCTGGGTGGCTCAGTCAGTTAAGCATCCAGTTTTGGCTCAGGTCATGATCTCGCAGTTTGTGGGTTCAAGCCCGTCAGTCTCTGTGCTGACTGCTCAGAGCCTGGAGCCTGCTTCGGATTCTGTGTCTCCCTCTCTCTCTCTGCTCCTCCCCAACTCACGCGCATGCTCTCTCTCTCTCTCTTTCTTAAAAATAAATAAGCACTAAAAAAAATTGTTTTTAATGCTAAGGACAAATGATTTCCAATCTTGAATTCTCTACCCAAGCTATTAAGTATGAAAGTAAAATAAAGACATTTTTAGACAACCAAGTCTCCAAAATGCACTCTTACTTATTAAAGTATTAGAGAATGTAGTCACCAAAACAAGGGATGAGGCAAGAAAGGGGAAGATATGGAATCCAGAAAAGCAGGGATCCAACTCAAGAAAACCATGAATGAAGTCCCAGCAGGTGGTGATTAGAGTTCTCAAGGACCCGGCTATGCAGCAAGCCTGGAGAATAACCACCCCAGCTGGAAGCAGGTCAGAAGGCTGTGTAGAGGTGTTTTTTTAGAAAATAAAACCAATAGAAAATCTAATGTGCTTGAACGTCATGAGATATTTACACCTCAAAGCAGAATGTAAGATTGAATTAGTGTTGTTGGTACAATGCAAACAAATGATAAGAACAGGATGTAATTATTAACTTAGTGGCAGAGAAAGTTGAGGAGGGGGCAGACAAGAAGTGCAGGAAAAGAAAAGTAACTGCATGGTTCAGCTGTGGATAGCATTTACATAGTTACAGTGTTGCAAACTGGGAATATCTATGTAGCCAAAACTGTGGGCGATAGAGTAACATGGGGGGGGGGGAGGGGTGGATGCTGAAGACAGGAAGTTTAGAAAAGATGAAAGAGTTAAAGTCTCAACTTTCAAAATGATCACTGATAATGCCCAAAACCAAAAAAATCAAGAAGCAGCAAATGAGCACACTACTTAGATATATAGAGAATACAAAGGAATCCGCTAAAGGAGTTGAATGTGGTGCTTCTGGGGAACAGGAAAAGAGGGATAGAGGACCCTGGTTTTTATAATAAGCCACACAGCATTCCTAAACAGGTGCATATGTAACTTGGGAAAAAAAAGAAAGAAAGAAACCAAATTGAGATGGAGAATTTTCTCACTTTCCACACGTCTGAGTTTTTATAAGAAGCATAAATGTTTAAAGTAAATATTTCTGGGGCACCTGGGTGGTGCAGTCGGTTAAGAGTCCAACTCTGGATCTCCGCCCAGGTCATGATCTCACAGTTTGTGAGTTCAAACCTCATTTCAGGCTCTGCTCTGATGGTGTAGACCCTGCTTGGGATTTTGTCCCTCCTTCTCTCTGCCCCTCCCCCGTTTGTGTGCTCTCTCTTTTTCTCTCTCTCAAAATAAATAAATATAAAAAAATTCTTTAAAAAATAATAAAATAAAATAAAATAAATATTTCTGGTCACTGGTTTGGCCACCATCCAGCCAGGGACATATACCTGACCTTTATAAATAATTATTTGTAAAGTTGAAGCATGTTTAAAACTGGGCTATAATTTTTTTTTAATGGCTTAAAGCAATACTGTTTTGGGGCGCCTGGGTGGCGCAGTCGGTTGAGCGTCCGACTTTAGCCAGGTCACGATCTCGCGGTCCGTGAGTTCGAGCCCCACGTCAGGCTCTGGGCTGATGGCTCAGAGCCTGGAGCCTGTTTCCGATTCTGTGTCTCCCTCTCTCTGACCCTCCCCTGTTCATGCTCTGTCTCTCTCTGTCCCAAAAATAAATAAAAAACGTTGAAAAAAAATTAAAAAAAAAAGCAATACTGTTTTATTTGGCTTACAATTCTGTGGGTTGGCTGAGCAGTTCTTCTGAGCCATAAATCCTTTGACACTCCTGACGTAGGTGTGGCCAAGGTCCTTCCCCTTCCTCTGGGCAGACCGTGACTGCTGCAATAAACAGAGTGTGGTGGAAGAAATGCTATGAGACTTCCAAGGAGACTTTAAAGGCCATGCAGTTTTCACCTCGCTCACTGGAATGCTCGTTCCTGGAGTCCGGAACTCCCGGGGAAGAAGTCCAGCTCCCCTGCCATAACCAGGCTAGTAAGGACAGCCATTGGCACTACAGTTGACAGTCCCTGTCCAGGTGGCAGACAAGTCAAGAAGCCATCTGGGAAGGGGGTCCTCCAGCCGTCGCTCTCCAAACCCTGGCTGTTAGAGTCGCCCTCTGCTGTTCAGGTCAACGAGCTGAGGCTGGACATTGCGGAACAGAGTCAATGCCTGATAAATGCCTTTTCCAAATTCCTGACCCACAGAATCAGTGAGTATTTAAAAAAAGAAGTCATTTTTATGCCACTAAATCCTGTGATGATTTGTTACGCCGTAATAAAGAAACAAAAGCCAAGGGAAAAAGTTGCATGGCTAGTTTATGCATAAGTGCATGAATGAGGCGTCGATGGCTATATTAATGAACAATTACTACATGTACTAAATCTTTTTCTTTATATTCCAATACTAAATTAATATGTGTGGTTTTAATGATCATTTTAAGAATATTCATCTCCCCCAAAGAAAAATAGTCACCCCTTCATCCCTTTTAGACCTTGATGAGGAAGCAGTGAGGGAGCATTTAAAGGGACAAGGGTGGCTGCATAGGAGACTCTATGAGAAAGGACAGAAGAACCACCTTCTTCTACATGGTTCAGCTGTGGATAGCATTTACATAGTTACAGTGATGCCAACTGGGAATATCTATGTAGCCAAAACTGTGTGAGATACAGTATAACACGGGGGGGGGGGGGGGAATGAACCGTGTGAATAAACACAGAGGGCTGGTATAAACCTGTAAGACTAGTGTCCGGATGGCCATAACGCAGAATCAGCTGAGGTTGTGAAACATGCTATAGACAACAACAACAAAAAAAAGGGTTTTTATAGCTATATTTGGAGCAAGAAGAAGGAAGAAATGGGCCCATGGCTTAGGGTAGATGGTGTAATATTAACAGATGACCAAGAGAAAGCAGAACTTTTCAACTTTCATTTGGCTTGTCTTTATAAGGAGAATGATGCTCAATAGTAACATTGTCCAAAGTTGTAGTGAGGAGGAAAATGAAGCCCCAAAGAAGTGAAGAATGATAAGAGAACATTAACTCAATTGAAATGTTCAAGACTCAGATTTGGATGCAGTACATCCCCCACAATGAGGAAAGAAAGATACGGTTTTGGAAACATTGCAGACAAACTCTGAGACCTTTTGGAAAATAGGAAGAGGACTGGGGACGGGCAAATATTCTGACTTTCAAGACATTTTCAAAAGTAATTGATAAGATGGTTCACTGATTATGTTGGTATTAATCACCCTGACAAGGTTCTGGATGCTACATTCTTTCCGATAATTTGTGAACACCAAGTGGCAGGAGCAATGAGGAGTACTCACTTCCCTTTTTCAGTGTTACAATAAGGTTACAACATTGTGAGACAGGGGAACCTTTAGGACTTCACTTGCCTTTTTTTTCTTTAATTAACTTTTATTTAAATTCAAGTTAGTTAATATACAACACAGTCTTGTCTTCAGGAGTAAAACCCAGTGATTCGTCTCTTATATATGATACCCAGTGGTCATCCCAACAAGTGCCCTCCTTAATGCCCATCACCCATGTAACCCCTCCCCCCACCTCCCTCCCCTCCAGCAACCCTCACTTTGTTCTTCATACTTAAGAGTCTCTTGTGGTTTTCCATAACCAGTAAAGAAATTGAATTGGTAATCAAAAATCTCTCCAAAAAACAAGAGTCCAGGGCCAGATGGATTTCCAGGGGAATTCCACCAAAGATTTAAAGAAGAGTTAACACCTATTCTCTTGAAACTGTTCCAACAAACAGAAATGGAAGGAAAACTTCCAAACTCTTTCCATGAAGCCAATATTACCTTGATTCCAAAACCAGACAGAGACCCCACTACAGAGGAGAACTATAGACCAATTTCCCTGATGAACATGGGTGCAAAAATCCTCAACAGGATATTAGCCAACCATATCCAACAATACATTAAAAAAATTATTCACCACAACCAAGTGGGATTTATACCTGGGATGCAGGGCTGGTTCAATATCCGTAAAACAATCAATGTGATTCATCACATCAATAAAAGAAAGGACAAGAGCCATATGATCCTCTCAATAGATGCAGAGAAAGCATTTGACAAAATACAGCATCCTTTCTTGATAAAAACCCTCAAGAAAGTAGTGATAGAAGGATCATACCTTGAGATCATAAAAGCCATATATGAATGACCCAACGCTAATATCATCCTCAGTGGGGAAAAACTGAGAGCTTTCCCCCTAAGGTCAGGAACAAGACAGGGATGTCCACTCTCGCCACGGTTATTCAACATAGTATTGGAAGTCTTAGCTTCAGAAAGAAGACAACACAAAGAAAAGGCATCCAAATCAGCCAGGAGGAGGTCAAACTTTCACTCTTCGCATTTGACATGATACTCTGTATGGAAAACACAAAAGATTCTAGCAAAAAACTGCTAGACCTGATCCTTAAATTCAGCAAAGTTGCAGGATATAAAGCCAATGCACAGAAATCGGTTGCATTCCTATACACCAACAATGAAGCAACAGAAAGAGAAATCAAGGAATCGATCCCATTTACAATTGCACCAAAACCCATAAAATACCTAGGAATAAATCTAACCAAAGAGGTGAAAAATCTATACACTGAAAACTATAGAAAGCTTGTGAAAGAAATTGAAGAAGACACCAAAAAATGGAAAAAAATTCCATGCTCCTGGATAGGAAGGACAAATATTGTTAAAATGTCAATACTGGGGCGCCTGGGTGGCGCAGTCGGTTAAGCGTCCGACTTCAGCCAGGTCACGATCTCCCGGTCCGGGAGTTCGAGCCCCGCGTCGGGCTCTGGGCTGATGGCTCAGAGCCTGGAGCCTGTTTCCGATTCTGTGTCTCCCTCTCTCTCTGCCCCTCCCCCGTTCATGCTCTGTCTCTCTCTGTCCCAAAAATAAATAAACGTTGAAAAAAAAATTAAAAAAAAAAATGTCAATACTACCCAAGGCAATCTACATATTCAAAGCAATCCCTATCAAAATAACACCAGCATTCTTCACAAGAGCTAGAACAAACAATCCTAAAATTTGTATGGAACCAGAAAAGACCCCGAATAGCCAAAGCAATCTTGAAAAGAAAACCAAAGCTGGAGGCATCACAATCCTGGACTTTAAGCTATACTACAAAGCTGTAATCATCAAGACAGTATGGTACTGGCACAAGAACAGACACTCAGATCAATGGAACAGAATAGAGAACCCAGAAATGGACCCACAAACAGATGGCCAACTAATCTTTGACAAAGCAGGAAAGAATAGCCAATGGAATAAAGACAGTCTCTTCAGCAAGTGGTGCCGGGAAAACTGGACAGCGACATGCAGAAGAATGAACCTGGACCACTTTCTTACACCAGACACAAAAATAAACTCAAAATGGATGACAGACCTAAATGTAAGACAGGAAGCCATCAAAATCCTCGAGGAGAAAGCAGGCAAAAACCTCTTTGATCTTGGCCGCAGCAACTTCTTACTCACCACGTCTCTGGAGGCAAAGGAAACAAAAGCAAAAATGAATTACTGGGACCTCATCAAAATAAAAAGCTTCTGCACAGCCAAGGAAACAATCAGCAAAACTAAAAGGCAACCGACAGAATGGGAGAAGATATTTGCAAATGACATATCAGTTAAAGGGTTAGTATCCGAAATCTATAAAGAACTTATCAAACTCAACACTCAAAAACCAAATAATCTAGTGAAGAAATGGGCAAAAGACAAGAATAGGCACTTCTCCAAAGAGGACTTCCAGATGGCCAACTGACACATGAAAAAATGCTCAACATCGCTCATCATCAGGGAAATACAAATCAAAACCACAATGAGATACCACTTCACACCTGTCAGAATGGCAAACATGAACAACTCAGGCAACAACAGATGTTGGTGTGGATGCAGAGAACGACGATCTCTTTTGCATTGTTGGTGGGAATGCAAACTGGTGCAGCCACTCTGGAAAACAGTATGGAGGTTCCTCAAAATATTAAAAATAGAACTACCCTACCACCCAGCAATTGCACTAGTATGTATTTATCCAAGGGATACAGGGATGCTGTTTCGAAGGGACACATGCACCCCCATGTTCATAGCAGCACTATCAACAGCCAAAGTATGGAAAGAGCCCAAATGTCCATTGATGGATGAATGGATAAAGAAGATGTGGTATATATATGCAATGGAGTATTACTTGGCAATCAAAAAGAATGAAATCTTGCCATTTGCAACTACATGGATGGAACTAGAGTGTATTATGCTAAGCGAAATTAGTCAGAGAAAGACAAATGTCATATGACTTCACTCATATGAGGACTTTAAGACACAGAACAGATGAACATAAGGGAAGGAAAGCAAAAATAATATAAAAACAGGGAGGGGGACAAAACAGAAGAGACTCTTAAATATGGAGAACAAAGAGAGGGTTCCTGGAGGGGTTGTGGGAGGGGGGATGGGCTAAATGAGTAAGGGGCATTAAGGAATCTACTCCTGGAATCATTGTTGCATTATAGCTAACTAATTTGCATGTAAATTAAAAAAATTTTTAAAGGGAAAAAAAGGGTCTCTTATGGTTTGCCTCCCTCTCTGTTTTTATCTTATTTTTCCTTCCCTTCCCCTGCGTTCATCTGTTGTGTTTCTTAACTTCCACGTATGAGTGAAATCATGGTATTTGTTATTCTCTGGCTGACTTATTTCATTCAGCATAATACCTTCCAGTTCTATCCATGTTGCAAATGGCAAGGTTTCATTCTTTTTCATCACTGAGTAGTATTCCAGTGTGTGTGTGTGTGTGTGTGTGTGTGTGTGTGTGTTTTTCTATATACCACATCTTCTTTATCCATTCATCAGTCGATGGACATCTGGGCTCTTTCCATAATTTGGTTATTGTTGATAGTGTTGCTATAAACATTGGGATGCCTGTGCTCCTTCGAATTAGCATTTTTGTATCCTTTGATTTTCTGCCTTGATTTCAAGGAATAAACACAATCTTTCAGGACATCGTTGCAGATCAGATAAAGAAACCTGAGCACAAGCACAAGAATTTAGTGAATCTATAGTAGTTTGAACATTAACATTAATTAAATGTTCATCTTGGTGGTGTCATCAAAAATAGCAAAGAAAGGACCTATGCAAACTCACTCCTACCTACATAAAAGCAATGAAAAAGCCCACAAAAATTTCCAGAATCAATTTCTTCAGAACTCTGGAAAGTAACCAAAGGCCTACAGCCACTTGAGGAATGCTCGTTAAAGAAAAATGGCTGAATCTTAGTAAGGACAGTGAACTTTGTGACGTTTTAACTTGCCCTAGTCCTATCCCCCACTCTCCAGCTCTGTTACAACCTTGAAAAACAGGCCACATCCCCAATGCAACCTGGCAGTCAATGAAGAAAACAGTACAGAGCCAGACCTCTTTCTGGGTCTTACTCCCAAAGAAATGTCATTATTGGCACTGTCTTGTGGTTCCTTGGAAGATTACACTTAACGAGGCCAGCTATATTTGGAGTTGGAGCTTGCTCAGAATGAAAAAACTTCTTCCTGGGGGTAATTTGCTGAAAGCATTTACAGACAAGTGTTTTACTTTGCAGGTGCCTAAGTTAGTGGACAACTGTTAGGACAAACAATAGACTAACCAAAAAGCTTAAAAAGAAAACCTGGGGGAGGGGTGCCTGGGTGGCTCAGTTGGTTAAGCGTCCAACTTTGGCTCAGGTCATGATCTCAAGGTTTGTGGGTTTGAATCCCTCATCGGGCTCTGTGCTGACAGCTCAGAGTCTGGAACCTGCTTTGGATCTGTGACTCTCTCTCTCTTTCTCTCTCTCTCTCTCTCTCTCTGCCCCTCCCTTGCTCACACTGTCTCTCTCTCTCAAAAAAAATTAACATAGAAAAAGAAATAAAACCTGGGGGAGATCAAAGTTTTGAGATGATGTAAGGAGCTCTGTATACCCAATACCCCCCAAAACAAACAAAGCTGGTTAAAATTAAAATTAAATTAAATTAAAATAAAATCTCTGGAAATTGTCCTAATGACATATAGCCAATTAAGACCCATTTATTTAAGGAAACCTCCTACAACTTAGTAAGAATAGGGAGAGTCTGCGGCATAGGAGCCACAACCAATTCCCTCCCTGCTTCTCACCCTCTCTCTCCCCAGCTCAGCTCGAGGGAAACTCCATTTTGAGTCCGTGTAGTCAAAAAGAGATTCCCAGAGTGCCTGGCAGTTTCAGTTAGTGGGGTATGTGACTCTTGATCTCAGGGTCGTACACACTGGGTGTAGAGATTACTTTAAAATCTTCAAAAAGAGGCGCCTGGGTGGCTCAGTCGGTTGAGCTGCCGACTTCGGCTCGGGTCATGATCTTGCGGTCTGTGAGTTCTAGCCCCGCGTCGGGCTCTGTGCTGACAGCTCAGAGCTTGGAGCCTGCTTCGGATTCTGTGTCTCCCTTTCTTTCTGCCCCTCCCCCGCTCATGCTCTGTCTGTCTCTCTCTGTCAAAAATAAACAAACATTAAAAAAAATTAAATCTTAAAAAAAAAAAAGATACAGTTCCCTCTCCCGTAAGCTCCCAATCAAGTCTTATCATATCTCACAAGGAGGAGAAAGCTTTCAGCATTTCTCATCCCCTCCTACTCCAAGCTAACTAAGTTCAACTTCCAGTGAGTGTGGCAGAGAGGTAAGGGGCTTCCTTCCTTTATCCAGCCTCTATTCATAGGATGGAGGTTCTGTCCCAGGTGTGACAGTCTAAAAAATATCAGGTTCTGACTGCCCTCATGCCTGCTTTCTCGCAGAGCAGGGATCTCATCCTGGGAAAAGGAAGCCAAGAGGACCAGAGGCTACGGCTCTACCAGGTGCCCAGAGTAGTACCTCAGAGAAGTTGTCCAGGGGACAGGCAGTCCATAAGAAAAGACACATGAGACTTTCTACAAAGGAACTGACTTTACTTGAGACAAGGTATGTGAAAGTTCAAGCCTAAGGGCACTCTCAAAAACAAAACCAAGCCAATAGCTCCCCACTAGGCTAAACCATAGGCTATTTAATCCTCCAGAGAGAACCTGGGAAAGAGACTGCTAAGAAAAGCCCTCCTGAGGTCAAGACAAACTTCAAAGACCAGCCTCAAATTTACCCCTCCCCAATTTAATTGGGTCAGAATGCTATGTAATATATGCCCCAGGGCACTGTCACAAACAATAGAGCCATCAGTCAGTAATTAGTGGAGCCTAACTGTTAGTGTGTGATACCACATGAAGAGGACAGCTTAACAGAGAAGTCAGGGAAAGACACCATCAAAGAGAGCCTGCTACAATTACTATCATCCCAAAGTGACTGCGCACTTGCCCAAGGCTATGCCCTCTGAGAAGCAAAACCAAATGTTTCCCACTGGGGGGGGGGAATACGCCTAACCAAAATAGTGGAGTCAAGTCAGAGAATAAACAAGCAAACAACAACAAAAACAATACCCAGGCAGGGAGAAGGGAATCGGTATCCAGAGTTGCTATGATGTACTACCTAAAATGTCCAGTTTTCAACAAAAATTATGAGACATGCAAAGAAAGAGAAAAGCATGACCCATACACAAGCAAAAGATCAGGTTACAGACACTGACTGAGAGAGGAACCAAATGTCAGATTTAACAGACTTCAGTGTAGCCCTTCTAAAAATGTTCAAAGAACAAAAGAAAGCCATGCTTAAAGAAACAAAGGAAGGCATGGCGACAATGTCTCATCAAATAGAGAATATCAATAAAGAGGTAGAAAGTATTATTTTTTAACAATAAAAATTCTGGAGTTGAAAAGTACACTAATCAAAAGGGAAAATTCATTACTCAACAGTAGGTCTGGCCTGGCAGAAGAATCAGAAGACTTGAAGATAAATAGATAGAGATTATGGAATCCAGAGAACAGAGAGAAAATGAAATGAAAAATGAACGGAGTCTCAGAGAAAAGTGAGACATCTTCAAGAATACCAATATAGGGGCGCCTGGGTGGCTCAGTTGGTTGAGCATCCAACTCTTGATTTCGGCTCAAGTAGTGATCTCCAGTTTGTGAGGTTGAGCCCTGTGTTGGGCTCCATGCTGGAAGCTCAGAGCCTGCTTGGGATTCTCTCTCTCCCCCTCTCTCTCTCAGCCCCTCCCCTGCATGTGCGCGCTCTCTCTCTCTCTGTCTCAAGATACATAAATAAACATCAGAAAGAAAAAAGAATACCAGCATAGATGTAATAAGAGTACCAGAGGACAGGAGAAAAGAATAGAAAAAAAGTTGAAGAAAACTTGGTTAAACACTTTCCAAATTTGCTAAAATATGAAGCTCAATGAACTCCGAGTAGGATAAGTACAAAGAGATCCACACCCAGAAACATTATAGTAAGAGTACTGAAAGACAAAGAGAAAGTCTTGGAAACATTAAGAGAAAAAAAAATCATCACATGCAAAGCGTCTACAATAAGATTAACAACTGACTTCTTATCCAAAATGATGGAGGCCAGAGGCAGTGGGATGACATATTCAAAGTACAGTTGAGTCCCATTGTTCATGGTAGTTATATTCTATAAAGTCACTGCAAACACTGAGTTAGCAAATACTAAATCGCTGTTCCTAGGAGGAAATACAAGGTTAAGTTCATGCCAGCCTCTGGTCACAATATTTTTGTCAACTGATCAATATAAGGTTGACCCTTGAACAGCACAGATGTTGGGATGCCAATCTCCCATAAAGTCAAAAATCTATGTATAACTTTTGACTCCTCCAAAACTTAACACTGGGAAGCCTACTGTTGACCAGATGCTTTACCAATAATATAAATAACACATATTTTATATGTTACATGTATTATACTATATTCTTACAATACCTAACTTTTTCTTAATATTTTGGCATTTCTAGGCTACATGGTTTATCTATGTGTTTTTATTTTTTAATTTTTTTAACATTTATTTTATTTTTTTGAGAGACCAAGAGAGACAGAGCACTAGCAGGGATGGGGCAGAGACACAGAATCTGAAGATACAGAAGGAGACACAGAATCTGAAGCAGGATCCAGGCTCTGAGCTGTCAGCACAGAGCCCAACACGGGGCTCAAACCCATGAATGCAAGATCGTGACCTCAGCTAAAGCTGGACATCTATGAGTTTTCTTAAACTGTACATTTCAATCTTCAAAAAATTTTCCAATATATTTATTGAAAAAAATTCCATGTACAAATGGACTTGTGTAGTTCAAACTCATGTTTTTCAAAGTTTGTATAACCTTGTTTTATGTGTGTTTCTGCTTAAAGACACCTTATTTAATATATATTATTGATTCACTAACGTTAAACTCATGGCCAACTGCACTATAATTCATGCCTGAAGGAACCTTCTCTAGCACATGTATTTTTCTCCTAAGGCACATTATGGCCTTCTTGCACATAGGAACATTGGACAGCACTTCAACACTATTTTGGGGAACTATTTAAACAGTGAATACACCAATAAAATGCACAAAAATTCAAAATCATGGCACTAACTAGACCACGACAAGGACACTTGTTTATTATAAGAGCTGAAATAAGAGGGCAGAGCATCACTCTGTTCAACCTCAGCTGGGAGCACGCTCAATAAAATTTAGTAAGTAAGCAATTCGCAAATAGAGAATCTGTGAATAATAAGGATCAACTGTACTGAAAGAAAAAGAATCAACCAATAAATCTTACATCCAGCAAAACTATCTTTCACAAATGAAGGTAAAATGGGTGGCTCGATAGGTTAAGCATCTGACTTTGGCTCAGGTCATGGTCTCATGGTTCATGAGTTCAAGCCCTGCATTTGGCTCTGCACTGACAGTGTGGAGCCTGCCCTGGATTCTATCTCTTTGCCTCTCCCCTACTTGCTCTCTCTCTCTCTCTCTCTCTCTCTCAAAATAAATAAAAAACTTTTAAAACGTTTATAAAAATTAAGATATTATCAGATAAACAAAACTGAGAAAATTTGTTAGCAGACCTGCCTTACAAGAAATACTAAGAAATATATCAGGCCGAATGCAAGTAAACCCAGACAGAAATTCAAATCCACACGCAAAAAAAACAAAAGTACCAGTTAAGGTGATTATGTCATTATGTCAGTATGAATGCATATTTTTGTTTTCTTCTCTTAAATGATTTTAAAAGATATAAAGATATAAAACAATATGCGTATAATTGTGTTGTTGGGTCTATAACATATACAAATGTATATATAAAAACACGTAAAAATATATCTGACAACAACATCTCAAAGAAGGTGGGTGGGATGAAAGTTGTATTGGTGTAAGTAAATTATGCCAGATGGTAACCCGAACCCACAGAAACAAACTAAGAGAACCAGAAATGGTGGAATAAATATAAGGAATTCTAAATAAAATGGTGCCTGGGTGGCTCAGTTGGTTAAGCACCTTTCTTTTGACCACAGCTCAGGTCTTGATCTCAGGGTCGTGAGTTCAAGCCCTGTATTGAGCTTCCTGCTGGGTGTTGAAGCCTACTTAAAAGAAAAAAAAAAAAAAGGAAATGCTAAATATATACTTGTTCTTTCTTTTCTCAGCTTTTTAAATGACATAAAATGATAAAAATGTGTAACAATGTATTGTCAGGTTTGAAACATGTAGTGATATGTGTTAACACTAACAGCATAAAAATGGGAAGGGGGAATAGAGTGACATAGGAGTAACATTCTATATCCCCATGGAATTAAGTTGGCATAAATTCAAAGTAGATTCTGATTAGTTAATATGCATATGGTAAGCCCTAAAGCAACCATTAGGAAAATAAATGAAAAATCAGTAAAAAAAAAAAATTATAGAAAAAAATGATATATGACAATATGTACTCAATGCAAAATAAAACAATAAAGGAAATTTAGATTGAAAGATACAAATAGGTTGAGGGCACCTGGGGGGCTCTGACTCAGGTCGTGATCTCTCGGGAGTTCCAGTCCCACATTGGGTGAGCTCAAGCCCCACTTCAGGTGAGCCCTGCTTCTCTCTCTCTCTCTCTCTGTCTCTGCCCCTCATGGGATTCTCTCTCTCTCTCCCTCTCTCTGTCCCTCACTAACTTGTGTCCTCTCTCTCTCTACAACAAACAAACAAACAAAAAACAAATAAAAAAGAAAGATACAAATAAGTTGAAAGTAACTGAATGGAAAAAGATCATGCAAAAAGCAACCCTAAGAGAGATGGAGAGAGAGAATCCCATGAGGGGGCACAGAGACGTGTAACATGGGTATATCCTTTGCGGTTTGGAGACCTGCATATTCAAATATGTCCAAAATATTATTACTGTACCTCCCAACTTTGTGAAGTAGACAGCATCAATTTTATCATCCCAAATTTGCATTTGATAAAACTAAAGTTTCAAAAAGTTCATACGTAAAAGTGTTTCAGTCTCAGCATCCCTATGAAGTAAGTAGTGTATCCTCTTTTCCAGGTGACAAAACTGAGGAAGAAGTTAAACCACTACGTGGTGAGCGGGTTCAAACTCAGGCAGTCTGATTCCAGAATGTGTATTTTTGTTTTGCTTTTCAGGACTTTTTGCGTTTGTTTTGTCTCATTTATTCAAGAGAGACAGAGACAGCATGAGTTGAGGAGAGGCAGAGAGCCCACCGTCGGGCTCGAACTCAAGAACCGTAAGATCACGGCCTGAGCTGAAACCAAGAGTCGGATGCCTAACTGACTGAGCCACCCAGGCGCTCCTTGCTTTGGTTCAGATTAAAGGAAAGCAAAATGACATGGGCCACGCAATATGCATTTGCGAGCTGAATATGGCCTTGGGCCACCATTTGAAGCCACCATCCTGGAGTCAGAGGGACATGGGTTTGAGTCCCAGGCCTGACACTTATCACATGTGTGGTCTTGAGCAAAAGGTCGACATCTACCTCACAAGGTTCGTGCGAGCCCCTCGGGAGGCACGCAGGTTCCCCCTCCATTGTAGCCATTGCCCCCTGGCACAAAGGGACTCAATAAAAGTGTGTTGAAGTAATAGAATTCAAGCTTCTGGAGCTAACCTCATTTCTCCACAGTTCTGGGAAGTAAATTCGTAGAAGCAGGAAGAAAAGGAACCTTGCAGCCCCCACACTTACAATCATTGCCCTCCGTCACCTCGCAAAGGGGTCGGCAAGAACAAGTTGTGATAAGTTCCACGCAAGAAAAGAACACCGTGAGGGAGGCTTATGAACAGCATATATTTCAGACTGGGGGTTCAGGGAGAGTCACTGTGTGGAGGTAGATAAAATATTGGTCCAATGCAAGGGAAGCAATACTCCTACCGCACTCCCACTGGTCTATTTTGGATGCTGCATTTTAACAGGAACAGAGTCAACCCTGCACTCATCCAGAAAAGCGCTCTCCCAAGCTGATGAAAGGTTTAATATGCACCATAAACATTCAGGTCCCTCATCCAGCAAATATCTATTGAGTACAAAACACTACTTGATACTAGAGAGAGTTTAAAAATAAAGACACCAGGGGGGTCTGGGTGGCTCAGTCGGTTAGGTGTCAGACTTCGGCTCGGATCATGGTCTCATGGCTGGTGGGTTCGAGCCCCGCGTGGGGCTCTGTGCTGACAGCTCAGAGCCCGGAGCCTGCTTCGGATTCTGTGTCTCCCTCTCTCTCTCTCTCTCTGTCCCTCCTCCACCACCACTATCTCTCTCTCTCAAAAATAAATAAACATTAAAAAAATTGTTTAATGTAAACATTTAAAATAAAAATAGGGACACTAGCATTGTGGCCTTCTGGAAATTTTACAACTTAGTAGGGAGGGCAGGGTGAGTACATAAGGAAATAGAATGCAAAGTTGACGTTTGCCCCAAGACATAAGAAGTATAGATACAGCACGTACAGGTGTGGCAGGTGCAGCATCTCATAAGAGGGTGGTATTTGAGCTAATTCTGGAACTGGAAAGGATTCCTTTTACTGAAAAACCCATGCCACCTAAGGAGAATCCAAAATAGTAGTATGAGCGGAGGTACAGAAGCAGGGATGTATGCCAGGGAGAAGTCCAGTTTGGCCAGAGCAAAAGGTTCATCTAGGAAGTGAGCCCGGAAAAATAGATTTGGATCAAAGTAAGTAGGGCCTTGGATGTTGGTAAAGGAATTTGGGCGTTATTTGGTAGTTAATGGGAGGAATTAAGAATTTCTAATGAGGAACATTGTAATGAACACTGCTGTTCTGCCTGGTCAGCACTTTCTGGCGCTAGGGCCCCAATTTTCTTTTTTATTAAATGTTCTTAAACATTTAATATTGAGGGAGAGAGAGAGAGAGCATGAGCAGGAGAGGGGCAGAGAGAGAGGGAGACACAGAATCTGAAGCAGGCTCCGGGCTCTGAGCTGTCAGCACAGAGCCCGACACGGGGCTCGAACCCACGGACCACGAGATCATGACCTGAGCCAAAGTTGGACGCTTAACCGACTGAGCCACCCAGGCACCCCGAGGACCCCAGTTTGCTGTGGGAAACCCATCCCTTCCCCAGCCTAGTTCAGGTGACACAAGTAGAGATAGCTAAACCCTCAGTTCCACACTGATTGGTTCAGGGATTTTTTTTTTTTAACATTTATTTATTTTTGAGAGACAGAGCATGAGCAGGGGAGGGGCAGAGAGAGGGAGACACAGATTCAGAAGCAGGCTCCAGGCTCCGAGTTGTCAGCACAGAGCCCGACATGGGGCTCAAACCCACAAACCATAAGATCATGACCTGAGCTGAAGTCGGAGGCTTAACTGACTGAGCCACCCAGGCGCCCCTTGGTTCAGGGATTTGTACAGGCTCCAAGCAGAACCAATAACCAATGGGAGTCAAATCTGAAGTTTTTGGTACAAGGAGACAGAGAGAGGTCACCTTTTCCCTCTGCTGGAGTTACTGGGGGAAAAAATCAGACATAAATCTAGAACTGCTGGCATTCTTGATGCCATGAGAGGAACCACCTGAGACAGGAATCAATTCAGAAGAAAGCAGAGCTTAGGGCTGGGACCCAAATCTGAATGAGATTGAGTCCCTGAGCCAAATGCACCTTAATATCTACCTTTAAACTTTTCAGTAAGCTAATAAATTCCCTCTCTTGTTTAAGTTGGTGTGAGCTGGGTCTTTGACCTCTTGTTACTGAAAGATTCCTGCATGGAGTGCCTGGGTGGCTCGGTCGGTTAAGCCTCTAAGTCTTGATTTTGGCTCAGGTCATGATCTTATGGTTCATGGGTTCGAGCTCCGAGTTGGGTTCTGTGCTGACAGTGCAGAGTCTGC
The DNA here is from genome assembly GCF_022079265.1 of Lynx rufus. NCBI lineage: Eukaryota > Metazoa > Chordata > Mammalia > Carnivora > Felidae > Lynx > Lynx rufus. The sequence continues at coordinate 2,024,522 of NW_025814838.1, read as the reverse complement.
TTGGGATTCTCTCTTCCTCTCCCCACCATGCCCACTCTTTCTTTTCTTTTCAATTTTTTTATTACATTTGTTTATTTTGTTATTACATTTATTTTTGAGAGACAGAGTGAGACAAAGTGAGAGTGGGGGAGGGGCAGGGAGCGAGGGAGACACAGAATCCGAAGCCGGCTCCGGGCTCTGAGCTGTCAGCCCAGAGCCCAACGTGGGGCTCGAACCCACCAACCGTGAGATCATGACCTGAGCCGAAGTCGGACGCTTAACCGACTGAGCCACCCAGGCGCCCCTCACTCTTTCAAAAATAAATAAGTAAACTTAAAAAAAAAGAGCATGGAAGATTCCTGCTTGATGCAAACCTTATAAGGGCTGAAGAAAGGAGACTAAGTCAATACAATAGTAATAGGACAATACGATAGTAAAGACTAAGGAACTGGGAGCGCCTGGGTGGCTCAGTCAGTTAAGCTTCCCACTCTTGATTTCAGCTCAGGTCATGATCTCGAGGTTCGTGAGTTCAAGCCCTGCGTCAGGCTCTGTACTGACAGTTTGGAACCTGCTTAGGATTCTCTCTCTCTGCTCCTCCTCCGCTCACACTTTCTCTCCCCCGCTATAAATAAATAAAAGTAAAACAAAACAAAAGGCTAAGGAACTGTTAGATTAAAGGAAATGAAGGAGTCATAACAACTAAATGCAACATGTGATCCTAAATTGGATCCTGTGCCAGAAAACGGAGGTTAGTGGGACAATTGGCAAAATCTGAAAAAAAAAAAAAATAAATCTATAGGTTAACTCTACTGATGTTAATGTCTTGATTTTAATAATTGGATTGTGTTAAAAAAAATAATCGTATTGTGTTTATTGACACTCTTAACATTTGCAGAGCATTGATGAAGGGTATGCGGAAATTCTTTGAACTATTTTTGCAGCTTTTTGGTAAGTTCTGAAAACATCTAAAAAGTTAAAAAGTAAAAAAATTAAAATATGAAATTTGGGTTTGATCAACAGTAGAGGCGATGGCCTTGGGAACGCCGATGGTAATAAATTGGCAAGGACTTGTCTGGATACGGAGAGGAGTGGAAAAAGGAGACAATATCTGGGTTCAACGCTGAAAGCATTGTGGCCCTACTCACCGCCACAAGCACAATCTGGAAGACAAGCAGGTTTGAAGTAGAAAGGGCACATTTCACAGGACGTGCTGAATTTTAAGTACCAGCAAGCCTCCAGGTGAAGCCGTCCAGCAAACGCTGAAACTTTGCAACTGGGATTAAGGGCAAAGACGATGCTAAGGACAGACGTTTCCATAAAGGAGAAAGTTGACAGCACAGGAGTATGATGTGACCAAGGGTGACACTGTCAAGGAAGGAGCCCAGTGGGGCAGGCAGTGCTGACCACAAAGATTTCAGAGAAGGGATAATCATCTGCAGAATGCTTATGCCAGAGGAGGGATGTTTGAGTACAGTTCATCTCGGAGATATGAAGAAGTGTCGAAACAAACAAGAAAACTCTATCAGAGGTTTTGGGGGTCAAAAAAACCCCTAGTTCTTAAATCTTCATAAATTATTAAATGTGTTTTGACTCCTATTCCTGAACACTGGCTGCCTTCTTGGATTGTGCTGACTGGTTGAGTTGGTAGAAATGGGAACATTCACTGGTGCTCTTCAGATGTTACTCCCTCGTTAATTAATGTTCAATAACGCTCTTCAAATGTTACTCCCTCGCAAATTACCCACTGGCCTCTCTTGGGACCTTAACAACACAAATAAGGACTGGTTTAACATTTAATCTGGGTAGGGGCGCCGGGTGGCTCATTCGGTTAAGTTTCTCACTCTCGGTTTTAGCTCAGGTCATGATCTTATGGTTCATGAGTCTGAGCCCCACATCGGGCTCTCTGCTGTCAATGCAGAGTCCTCTTCGGATTCTCAGTCTCCCTCTCTCTCTGTCCCTCTCCCCAGCTTGCACTCTCTCACTCTCTCAAAATAAATAAATAAACTTAAAAAAAAAGACCTGGTCTGGGTAGATTCAGAGGCTAGAACTAAGCCATATATGCGGCAGTCGTTAGAAAACCTCTAACAGTGCAGTGAGCTGTGAGGTAATGAACTGTCTGATGGAGAAAATTATTCCTAAAGCTCCTTCCAGATCAGTAGTTCAGTAAGCTTCTGGGTTTGTGTTCCTGTTAAATGTTCAGAGTATCTGCTTCATACGGCTTCTGTGAGGAGGACGGAAGATAAAGCACATTAAAGTGCCTGGAGCAGAATAGCTGTTCAGTCTTTACTAGTCAGATACCAATCTATGAAATAGACCAAGAAATCCCAAGGAAGTACCAACCTCGGCCACTAGAGGGGGATTTCAGTCACCCTCCTTTAAAAGACACTCTCCGATACCGCTTGATGGGGCAGACACCCCCTCCCGATGCACCAGCCTTTCCTCTGCCGGGAAAGCCAGTCCCACTCAGGAAACCTGGCTCCACGCTGAACTCCATGGTGTTTTCTCTGAGTCATTATATTCTCCCACAGTTGCAAAATGATCTGGCAAAAGTCCCTCAAAGGCTTTTACTGCTTACTGAGTAACATCCAAACTCCCTGCCTGAATCCAAAGCCTTCCTCAGTCTGGCCCCAACCTACCTCTCCAGCCTGAACTCCCTTCAGTCCTTTATACTGCGGCCACACTGGACAAATCAGCTCCTGCCTATATGTCGGGGCACATGCAGCTCCTTCTTGACGCCTTCCCTCTATCCTGACCTTCTGAAACCATACTTCTTTTTCAGGAATGTAAATGTACCTCCCCCTTAACTCCCTTCTTACTTCTCTAGAAAAGAGTGATCTCTCCCACCGTTGAGCTCCCACACCATATATTATATCCATCTATCTTGTATTTCATTGATTTATGTATGTGCATCTTGTCTCTTCAATAGATTAGGAACTCTTTGGGTAGAGAAGCCAGGGAGTAATCTGCCCAGGATCACACAGCGAGTAAAGACGGGATTCTAACCCAGGAAATCCAGAGAGCTCTTGCTCTTAACCACGAATTCACAGCTATATAGTAACCTTTCATCAACCACAGTGCCTAGCTCAGAGCTTTGCACACAGTGCTATGCAATAGCTTATCAAATGTATAACTAAAAAACAAAAAACGAAAAACAAAAACCTCCCCCAAACATTGATCTAATTAGCATCTCTTAAACCTTCACCGACTCCTGGGCTATTGGGAAGCGGCAACTGAGTCTCATTAATCTGCACTACAGTGCCTGGCTGTAGATCTAATTATGAGCCATTTCAGAAGCATAATTACTGTTCCATTTGGTCTCTTGATCTGTAATGCATATAAGGATCTACTCCCAGCTTCTAAGGGATTAAAAAAAACCCAACGTGATTACTTTCTGAGGCCTGAGAGATGTGTTTTGTGAAGTTTCAGCTCACATCTTTTCTGTGAAGTGAGGGGGGTGGACATGGTGGTCCTTTCTTTGGTTTTAAGTCTATGATTCTGGGAGATAGGAAGGAATAAAAAAGAGCCTCTGCTTCTGCGTCAGAAGATACCATTTTGAGTCTCAACTCCCCAACTCAGATTCCCCAGGTGTAAAATTTGATTCATCCGGTCAAAAAGCTTTGAATATCTGAGTGCCCCGCAAGGGAGGGGCAGTAAAGAGCAAGGCAGAAGTGGTCCCTGCTCATCCTGCTAAGAAACTCGGTGGACGCCTATAGTGTGGGGTTGTCCTGTGGAAGAAACTCAAGTGGTCACAGTATGGTGGAAACTACAAAGTCTGGTACCAAATCAAAAGCTGATGATCTTGACAGGATCTCGGTTTTGTCAAGTCCAACGACAACAAAGCTTATCTCTTTTGCTGTTTTGGGGAAAAGCCTGATAGTGTGTTTTAACCAAACCTAATCAACACCGCACGCAGCTTTTGTGACTTTCTGCGGCAGTTCCACGTAAAGGTGGGCTGAGGTTATCTGTCCTCACTTCCGGCACTGGCCGGTTGCTGGGAGAGGCCAAGTTCCTAGCCCACCCCCGCAGGTCTCGGTCAGTACGCCGTCAGGCTGGGAGCCTGGGCCCCTGGGTTCTCCAGCGGTCAGTCGTCTGACGGACTCCCAGTGGCCAGACCCGGCTCAGGCGTCATTCAATGACCTCGTCTGTGAAAGGCAGGCCACATCCGTGAAGAAGCCTGGCTCGGGGAGGCCACCCTCCAGAGCTCTGGGGAGGGTTCTCGAGCCCCAGGCTGCAGCAGAGCTGGCAGGGCCAGGCGACTCTGTCCCGGTCCCCGGGCCCGCGTACACTCGCAGGGTGGCTCTGGGGAAGGTCACCGGGCGGACCTGCCGGCTGCTCCGCGTTCGACGGGAGGCCTCGGACCGTGTCCAGACGGCCCCCGGGAGCCCCTAGACTGCCTGGAGCAGCCGGAGCGGCGGGGGTCGCTGGACCAACGCGGAGCAGGGGGTGAGCCGGGCGCGCTCGGGCGCAGGTCACGTGGCGGGCGCGGGGGGCGCGCGGGGGCGGGGCCTGGTGCGCGCGGCTCCGCGGGTGGCAGGGCGGGCGGGAAGGGGCGGGGCCTCGGGCGGGGCCGCCGGGGGGAGGCGGGCGGGCCGGCGGGAGGGGAGGAGTGGAGATGGCGGCGGCGGCGGCTCAGGGGGGCGGGGGCGGGGAGCCCGGGGGAGCTGATGGGGTCGGCCCGGGGGTCTCGGGGGAGGTGGAGGTAGTGAAGGGGCAGCCGTTCGACGTGGGCCCGCGCTACACGCAGCTGCAGTACATCGGCGAGGGCGCGTACGGCATGGTCAGGTGAGGGGGCGTTCCGGGGGGAGGGGGCTCCTGAGGATGGGGGACCGGGAGGGATGCCGAGGGCCTTCTGGGCCGGGGAGACTCCCAGGGTCCTGAGGAGGCGGGGGCTTTCGGGAGGCTGGGGGGAGTCCCACGGAGGGGGCCTTGGGCTGCTTTCTGGGGGAGCGGCGCTGCGTACGTTCTAATGGGAGGGGGCTTGGAGGCCGCAGAAGCGCCCATTCCGTTGTGAGGGGAGGGGCATCTGAGTGTACGTGGGGGAGCTGTGGGGCCCTCGGGGACCCTACGGACTCGGGGAGAGGCGGAGAAACTAAGTATTCTTGGGGGAGGTGATATCGTCAGCGAAGAGCGAGCGAAGGACCCTACTCTGGGGAGAGGATGCCTTGGATTCTCCCAGTAAGGCCTGCCAAAGAGTTTGGGAGAGAAGAGCGGAGCTCAGGGCTGGACAGGGTGGGGCAGGCCTTTGGGCCTGGGGCCAGGGGCCCAGTGAGCCATGAGGGGTCCAGGAGTGCCCGCTTGCAACTTTTAGGAGGGATCTGTGAGCTCTCTCATCCCCACTGTGTGCTCTGGGCCTTTGTTCATCTGGGAAGAGCTCTCCTGCCCAGGTGCCTCGCCCTAACACCCGTGTCTGTCTCAGCCCTTCTTTCCCGTCTCTCCTATGACTCCCTCCTTCTCACTGTGTGTGCCTCACTGTACATCCTCCACTCACGTCCCACCCCCTGGACCTGTCTTGGGTTGAGGGAGCCCATCCTGGATAGGGGAGGATGAGAGGTCAGGGCAACTAGAATGGACAGGATCGAGGCAAGGGGAAGTCAGTGAGCGGTCAGTCTCTTCCTCTGTTTGTGAAGTCACTGAAGGGCTGCCTGGCTGGTCCCCAGCTTTCTCCCTGGAGATCCCAGGCCTTCACAGCAGGAAGGAACCAGCATTGTTTATAACTTGGCCAGAATCCTCTCTTGCTCCCTCCCCTCCCTGCTCAGGCCTGGGTGGGGCCCCCAGGCCTGGACTCCCCCTATGGAAGGCCACACCAACAGCATCTCTCTGGCCCCCTCAGCTCAGCTTATGACCACGTGCGCAAGACTCGCGTGGCCATCAAGAAAATCAGCCCCTTCGAGCATCAGACCTATTGCCAGCGCACACTGCGGGAGATCCAGATCTTGCTGCGCTTCCGCCATGAGAACGTCATTGGCATCCGGGACATTCTGCGGGCGCCCACCCTGGAAGCCATGAGGGATGTGTATCCTTCACCGTGGCCAGATGGCTGGCCAGGCATGGCCTCAGAGCTGGGCTGGGAGAACGTTGGCCTTCTTTCTGTTTCCTTCTTCCCTGCCACACTCCAAAACAAACCCAGTAAATGAAACTTCCCAGCAGAAAAGAGGCCACAGAGTGTAAGACGACTGGGAGGCCCGAGGTGCATCCTGGCCTGCCGCAGACAGGCTGTGTGGCCTTGGGCAAGTCTGTTCTCCATGCTCTGCCTCATTTGGAGGGGAGGGAGGGGAGGGCTGGGCTCTATGGGAGCTTTGTCTGTTGACATCTGCAGTTCTGTGACGTGATCCGGCCTCTGCCCACAGTCAGTTCTTGTTTAACAGACGATGATTCTTTTCTCTCTGGGTCCTCAGACGGGAAGGAAGGCAGGAAGGAAGAGAACTGCCCCTTTTTTGAGGGCCTACTATGAGTCAAGTGCAGTGCATACCCAGTACTTTGACATTTCTTGTTCTACCTCCCAACTGCTGTCTGAGATGGGTCATCAGCTCCATTTCAAAGATGAGGAAACTGGGCCTCAGAAAGCCTAAAATCAAGTGCTACCCTTGCTGCCTCCTACCCTCCCCCAGATGAGAACTGTCCTTCTTTCTCTGGGACTTCCTGCTCAGAGCCTCACCCCAGTCACCTGTGGACTTGCACTTTGCCCAGGGAGGGACAGCCTTGCCTTTGTTGCCCTTCCCCCACCCCCACATTGCTTTCCTAGCTCGCTGTCCACTTCCTGCCAGGCTCTGTTGTTAGCAGCTTGTAGCACCCATCACCTCTCCCCACCCAACCCACCCCCGGTTAGTCCCAGTTCCCCACTCAAATGTGGGGATTTGCGCTGCACTGTCTGCAGCCCCCACCACAAGCTGTGGGCAGGAAACCTCCACAGTCACCCCCAGCTTGCTGTGTGACCTTAAATCAGGCACTGCATCTTGCTGGGCCTCTTTGTCTCTTAAAACAGCAGGATTGATCCACATGTTTTCAGAAGGCCCTTTTGAGGCTGATTCTAAAAGACAGTCCTGAGGGTCATCTCGCTGAATCTCCATAACTACTCTCTGAAGAACCGTTCTTTCCCCTACTTTACAGATAGGGAATTAGAGGTGCAGCCAGGTTGAGGTCATAAGGCCAATGAGCAGTGGCGTGGGGGTTTCAGACACCGGCGGGACAACTCCAGAGCATTGCTCTTGACTGTGAAGCTCTCCCGCCTCCTGCGGTTTATTATCCCCGTTTTCCCAGGAGGGAAACTGAGGCTACAGAATTGAAGTACTTCTGCTCAGCGCTCCCAGCTGAGATGCGGCAGGGGGCCCGAGCCCAACTGCTGAGTCTGGGCCTTGTCCAGCTCGTGATAAGGGCTGGCAGATCTTTCGAGTCCTAGCTGGAAGGGGACGTAGAGCCTAGTCACCAGAGCCTGTTCTTCTTAACCAAATATCTCCTGCTGCCCCCACGTGGGGGGTCTCCGGTGCCATCTTCAGCTACATTGTGCAGGACCTGATGGAGACAGACCTGTACAAGTTGCTCAAAAGCCAGCAGCTGAGCAACGACCACATTTGCTACTTCCTCTACCAGATCCTGCGGGGCCTCAAGTATATCCACTCAGCCAACGTGCTCCACCGGGATTTAAAGCCCTCTAACCTGCTCATCAACACCACCTGCGACCTTAAGGTCAGAGGATTAGGTACCTGTCCCTTCTTCCCATGGGTCTGGGGCTTCCAGGCGGCCATTCCGGCCCGCTTGAGTAGAACATCGCAAGCAAAGGGAACATTGTGGGCAGAGGCGTGGTGAGGTGACCTCTTGGGCCTTGGAGGCCTTAGGCACCGAGCTTAGCAGCCTGGGTTGGCTTCCAGATCTGTGATTTTGGCCTGGCCCGGATTGCCGATCCTGAGCATGACCACACTGGCTTCCTGACAGAATATGTGGCCACACGCTGGTACCGGGCTCCAGAAATCATGCTTAACTCCAAGGTAAAGGGGCCACCCATGCCTGAGGGAAAGGGACCAGGTTCCAGAGAGCTCTAGAGCCACCTCTGAGCCAGGCATGACCCCTAGATACAGGAAGTCTGCCCCCAGGCCTAGTCACATGACTCTGGTGCTTAGGCTCTGGAAAGAGGCTGAGCTTAGGCTCTGGAAAGAGGCCTGTGCCCTCTGCCTCCGTGGCTGGTATTAAGTCTAGACTGGAGTCGTGGCTTGGCCCAAATAGCAGGGCCCTGCTGAAGCTGGCCTAGGAGCCCACTACTTTCTCCTCCTCCCCAGGGCTACACCAAGTCCATCGACATCTGGTCTGTGGGCTGCATTCTGGCTGAGATGCTCTCCAACAGGCCCATCTTCCCTGGCAAGCACTACCTGGACCAGCTCAACCACATTCTGGGTGAGGGGGGCCTGGCCAGCTGAGTGGGGGTGGGGGGAGATTAGTGGGAGGTGAGATTTCTTTATAGTCCAGGTACCACCGCATGTGGAGCCCCTACAGCATCTCACAGTATTTCGATGAGATACAGGTACTATCCCCATTCGATAGATGGGAAAAGCAAGGCTACAGCCCACACTGAGGAAGTGCTAACATCAGATTTGAACATAACGACTGCCCAAATCCAGATCCCTTGCCCTTCATCACCATAGTATTGGCTGAGAGATTAACTGTCAGGGCCTAGAGCTCGATGGTGGGGACTCTAGTTTCTCTATAGTTTCTGTTCCCAGAAGAGAGAGGAGAACTCTCAAAAAGGCACCTGCCTTACCCACAGGGATCCTGGGCTCCCCATCCCAGGAGGACTTGAATTGTATCATCAACATGAAGGCCCGAAACTACCTACAGTCTCTGCCCTCCAAGACCAAGGTGGCCTGGGCCAAGCTTTTTCCCAAGTCAGATGCCAAAGGTGAGAGAGACATGGGGGTCGGTATGGGGTAAACACACAGTGCAGAGGAGGGAACATGAGCCAAGCCCCTGACTGAGTAGACAGAAACCTGGGCATGAGAAGCAAAGCAATGCTTCTGGGAACTCTTCCAGCCTCCCTTTTGACCCCTGACTCTTGCCCTTACCTAGCCCTTGATCTGCTAGACCGGATGTTGACCTTTAACCCCAACAAACGGATCACAGTGGAGGAAGCACTGGCTCACCCCTACCTGGAGCAGTACTACGACCCAACGGATGAGGTGGGCCAGCCACCAGCAACAGGGCTGGTGGGTAGATGGATGGGTAGGCGACCCTCAGTACCCGGCCTGAGCCTGACTTCTTTACTACCCCAGCCAGTGGCCGAGGAGCCTTTCACCTTCGACATGGAGCTGGATGATCTACCCAAGGAGCGGCTGAAGGAGCTCATCTTCCAGGAGACAGCCCGCTTCCAGCCTGGGGCACTGGAGGCCCCCTAACCTGGACAGACACCTCTGCAGTCTGAGGCCTGGTGAGTGCTCCCCACAGCCCGCGCACAGATTCAGCCTACGCCAGTGCTCCCGGCACGCCTCCGTATAGTCACAAGCTTGTTCACGCCAATGAGGCGTGTGCATGGTGGCCACAGAAAGGCTAGAGCCTGCCCGGGCCACAGACCTGGGGGCCACAGGTTCTTTACATCCATCTTCCTTTCCCCTAGTCCCAAAGTCTCCCCCCCGGGCAACACCCTGCACCCTCCAGCCCCCTCAGGGACCTCAGCCCCTCTCTCCCATCTGAGGGACAGCCAGAGTTCGGCTCTCCCGGTATGGGCAGAGAGGCAGGTGGGGCAGTAATTGCTTTGGGAGGAGCCAGCACCCGGCCTGACCCAGATGCCAGGCTTCCTCACACCTGGTGCCCGGGTCAGCGGTTTGCACACCCACCCATGCAGGGCTCCTTCCTCGAGTCTCCTTTCCACCTTTCCCGCCAGCCGCAGCTTGATGGAAGGAAGGCACACACACCTGGGCTCAAATTCCAGCCCTGCCCCTTAGTAAGAGCTGTGTGATGTTGTGCAAGATACCTCACCTGTCGGTGCCTCAGTTTCCTGGGGAGAGTCCTGATGACGAGAGCAAACATAGGGCACTAATCATTGGTCCGAGAGGCTTATGTGTATTAACGCGTTCAGCCCTCCGGCTGTCCCTTGAGATAGGCACCGATGTTATTCTCATTCGCAGTCAAGGAAAACAAGACACATCCCAGTCAGCCGTGAGGAACAAATGAGGGGACTTGAGGTCAGGGCTCTGGCAGGTCATCTGGTGGGTGCTAATGGCTCCTTTCCTGCCTGCCTTTCTGTTTAGGCCCTGCCTCCTGCCTGCCCCTCCCCTGCTGGACTGTTAGAAAATGGACACTGTGCCCCGCCCAGACCCCCCCGGCAGACCGGGTCAGGGCGGAGGGCGGGCCTGGCCACCTTCCCTGATTTTGCTCTGGCCTCCTGCTTCAGGCAGGCCAAGGTTCCCTCCGCCCCACCCCCCCTGTCCCTCCCAGGACCTGAGGGGCTTAGGTGGCCCCCCACGCAAACTACCCTCTGCAGCTTGCCTTTGTCTACCCCGGCTATCCCAGTCTCTGGTAGTTCTGGAATGGAAGGGCTCTGGCTGTCCCAGGACCTCCTGAAGGGCAGTGAGGGGATGGGGGACGCTGAGTAAGGGACTCAGGGCAAGCCCTGACCCACTAAAACCCCGCCCCATTTTCCCCGAAGGAATATTCCTGAGGCTCAAGGGCTAGTATCCCTGAGGAGCAGGGCCCAGGCCGAAAGCCCCTCCCCCAAAGCTGCCACATCTAACACCCCCTGCTGCCTGTGTGTGTGGGCGAACAGAAGTGGGGCTGGGGGCACGAGGAGAGCCTGGTGCCCCTGCCCACCCCTGTGCCTGTATCTAATATATAAAGATAGAAACGTGTATATGATGGCCCTGGCTCTGTCTGTATCCGCCGATGCCCTACCCTAACCATTACTTTGAGGACTGACTCGCCTGCCCAGCCCCTTCCCAGCGGGGTGGCTTTCCCCAGTCTTGATGCTCCTTGGCTCCCCGGGTGGCCAGGGTTGAAGATGGGAGTGTAAGGAGCGCCAGACTCCTGGACAGAGTGGGGTCAATTTTCCCCTTAGTCACTGTCCTCTCCGCTCCCAAATGGCTTCCCATCTCGCTGGCTGGGGTGATTCGGGGGTGACTCAGGGACATCCTACACACCCCTGGATTCTCTGGAAGTGGCAGGGGGTGGTGTGCTGTATACCCCGGCCACCAGCACCCACGGGCGGGGGGAAGGTTGTAGCAGACCCCGCGCTTGGGGTGGGGGTGGGGGTTGTTTCCCCAGCATGGCCGAGGAGAGAGGGGTGCTGGGGTCCGTGGAGGATCTAGAGGCGTGAGAGCCAGAGCTGCCGGGCACCTCTCCTGCCTGTACCCCCTCCCCGGCTGAGCCCTGCAGCCTGGCCCCAGGCCAAGAGCCGGCTCAGCAGGTCCCAGGGGTGTGGTGGCTACCAGCGGTGGAGCCAGCCTACGCTGGCCAGGCAGTCAGCAGAGGCAGCACAGTCCATCAGGAGCAGCCGAGTGTGTGGCAGCGGGAGCCCAGAGAGGCAGCGTGACCATGAGCTCTCTGCTCTCCTACGCCCTGCCCGCCCTGGGCAGCTATGCCATGCTGTCCATCTTCTTCCTGCGCCGGCCTCGCCTGCTGCACACACCCTGGGCTCCAGTCTTCCTGCCACGCCTGGGGGCCCACCGAGCAGGTACGCTGGGCGGCGGTTGGGCGGGAGGATGGTGATGGTGACCGCTGAGGGTGGAGTAAGGACAGCAAGGTGCCAGCAAGGGTGGACGGCAGTGGGGGAGGTCCAAGCAGCGGGCTGTCAGGAAGAGGGCAGAGCCTGAGGTAGGAGAGCAGGACGGCAGGGAAGGACGTGGAAGGGGGAAGAAGAGGCAGGGGTGAGGGGAGAGGAGGGAGGCCAGGCTCCTGGGACCCACCCAGCTGCCCCACACAGGATCTGGAGAACTACTGGAGAACACCATGGAGGCCATGGAGAAGTGAGTGCACCTGCCAGCTGTGAGCTGCGAGACACCAGGAGGCGCCACTCACTTCCTAGTCTGAGTGACCGGGGCCCTCTGGAGGTGTGCAGTGCACAGCCTGCCCATCCTGCCGTGAACTCTGGCCCACGCTCCCCTAAGCCTCCCCGCTGTCCTGTGGTTTGTCCTGTTCCTTCCCCCGGGCCTCTCCGCACTGACCTTCACTCCCACAGCTCCCTGGCCCAGCGATCAGACTTCCTGGAGCTTGACTGCCAGTTGACACGAGATGGCGTGGTGGTGGTATCTCACGACAAGAACCTGTCCCGCCAGTCAGGCGTGAATAGGGACGTGAGCAGCCTGGACTTTGAGGTGGGCCTTGCCCCAGCCCCCCCCCCCCCCCGACTCTACCCAGAGAGCCACGGTGCCTCCACGCGTGCCCCCTGGTGACGTGCTCCCTCTTCTCCCCAGGAGCTGCCCCTCTACAAGGAGGAGCTGGAGGTCTACTTCTCACCAGGTGAGAGTGTGACCTCACGAGTGGGGTCCTGGCCTCAACCTCCTGCCCTCCCTTCTCCTCTGGGACTGGTCCCCCTCCCCCTGGGCTCCCACCCTGCCCATCCCCCTCTGATCCCTCTTGCCACAACCCACCCAGGTCGCTTTGCACACGGGTCGGACCGGCACATGGTGAGTCTGGAGGACGTGTTCCAGAGGTTCCCTCGGATGCCCATGAGCGTGGAGATCAAAGAGGAAAACGAAGACCTCATTAACAAGGTGGTGCTGCTGCGGGGCTGGGGTGGGAAGGGACCTGGGGCTGGAGAGAGGCCTGACTCCCCTTCACCTCTTCCTTCTCCTCCTCCCAGATAGCAGTCCTGGTGAGGCACTTTGACCGAAATGAAATCACCGTCTGGGCCACGGAGAAGAGCTCGGTCATGAAGAAGTGCAGGGCTGCTGTGAGTCCCTGCTCCCTCCCTGCTCCAGCGGCCCCTTCTCCCAGGCGCTGGAGGCTCCAGGGGCCTAGGCTGGACAGGTGTGGGGTGTTGTGGAGGAACCAGCCCTGAGCAGAGTCTCAAAGGGTAGGATGCCGAGAGGAGAGGGGTGGGGACAGGGGGAGCACAGGCATTGCTGCTGGAGACCCAGAGGGTGCGGTCAGGCCTGAACGCTGGGCCGACATACAGCTCCGATTCCGCAGGTGGTGGACCTTCCTGAATGTCCACCGCTGTTTCCCCTGCAGCCCAAGTCCCCTTTCTGCTTTCCTGGGAGCAGACTGACCCTCTTCTCCCTTCCCCTTGCCTCCCAGAACCCTGAGATGCCGTTCTCCTTCACCATCGGCCGAGCTATCTGGTTGTTACTGCTCTATTACCTGGGGTTGCTGCCCTTTGCATCCATCCCGGAGAGGTTTTTCTTCTGCTTCCTGCCCACCATCATCAATAGGTACCTGCAAGGTCCCTGCCTGCCTTCTACATCCTCCCCCAGGCCCCCAGATGCTTTTGTCCTCAAATAAACTCCCCCCACTTCACGCCCCACTACATGGGGTCCCCAGCTCCCTGGCCACCCTCAAGGATCCCCCCAGGGTCCCCTGAAGAGAAGGATTTTCAGGAGCATTCATGAATACTGAGGAGCCAGGAGGCTTCCTCCTGGAACCCTTTGAAATTCTATGCAAATGTGTGTTGATGTGGATGGGTTTGAGGACAGAGTATTCATGTATTCATCCATTTCATCCAACAAATATTTATTGAATGTCTCCTCTGTTCTGGGCACAGTGACACTAGTAAATAAACCCAGTGTGAGTGGAGTAAGGCCCTCAGTGAGCTTATAGTCTGGCTGGGAGACAGATACCAATCAATTATAGTATTCTCTGATTCTCAAAAGGAAAAGCAAGTTTTTTCCTGCTGGGAGAGTGGGATTAACAAAGTAACAGCTGGGTAAAGTATCAGAAATTTGGATACTTCACCAGCTCTGAAGCCTGGCCCCTCCCTTCCCTTTCTGAGAACTCTGTGGCAGCTCCTAGGCTTCCTTCTCCCCTATGTTATCCTGAGGGAAGCTCTCAGCCAGTCCCCACAACCTCTTGCTACAAAGACATCATTAGACTACCGAACTTTGTGTACAGACCTTCTCATACAGTGTTTGCAAAGTGTTTTCACATCCTTTGGTTGGTTAGAGCTTTATCTGTGGCAACCCAGAAGGTACTAGAATCATGACACCGCCCCCTCAGTACCCACGGAGAATCTGAGGCTCAGAGAGGTTCTGTAATTTGCTCAAGGCCACACAGCTAGAAGCGCAGGGCCTGGGTTTGTCTGTGTCTGACCCCAAAACCTGTGCTGGGACATTGTAAAGGGCCTCTAAAGTCATCCCTGAAGCGGGCCAATCATGGGCAAGTAGCCGACTCACTGGAGTGTTGTCTGGTCACAAGAAGCTGGTCGGGCCCAACCAGGGGACCTTTAGATTGTGCATCTAGCTTGAGAATCAAGCTGGGTTCTGGTCTTGGCCCTGACCCCACCACAGATTTGCTGCGACACCTTGGGCAAGTCACTTTAGCTCTCCAAAACTGAGTTTCCTCCTCTGTACAACAGCGAGGGAGGGCACACTCTCAAAGTATGGAGGCACAGATGTGCACATAGAAGAATCTCACTAAACAACAGGTGACTTTTTCATATGGGCTTCTAGAGGCGCCAGGGTAACACCGGTCAGGGGTCACTACCACCCCACTCCTGTGACAGAGTGAGACGCAGGGGGCTGATCATGATTCCACCTCTCTGCAGGACCTACTTCCCATTTTCCTGCTCTGGGCTGAACCAGCTGGCAGCTGTGATTTCCAAATGGTGAGGGGGTGAGGATGCTGCATGGCGTGTCCCCGTGGAGACCTGCCACTGCCCTTCTTAGTCCCCTCTCATCGTGGCCTTTGCCACCCTCTCCCCACTAGGTTAATCATGAGGAAAAGTCTGATCCACCACCTGGAGCAGCGAGGAGTGCAGGTGAGGCTTGACCTCCACGCCCTCAGCAAGTGGGTGATTCACAGTGTGGGCCTAGCACAGCGTTCCAGTGAACAGCTCTGCTACCGATTAACTGGGTCCCCTGGGCAGGTCACCTTCGGAGTCTCAGTCTCTTGATTTGTGAAATGGGGGTGATGGTACATTTAACTGGTACTTAGTAATGGCTTGACAAGTGTAGCCATTATCGCCATGATGCTGCATTGAACCTACTGTCCTGATTCCTGAGGAGGGGGTGAGTGGGCTGGGGAAGAAAACCGGCCGTCCCCTCCCCTGAGCATCCACTTTGATCATTTAATTAGCAAACCTTTGTTGAGAATGGACTACATTCCAGGCACTGTGGTACCAGGGATGGAGCAGGGAGTCAAATCAGGGGCAGAGGAAGGAAACGGGCACTCACAGGCACCAAGTGGACAGAAAGGAAACAGCACTGTGGTCTGTGGGGTCACAGGAGGCCCTCTGGAAGAAATGAGGAGCTGGCTCGCACGGAGGGGGAAAGGAGAGCGTCTCAGGCAGGCTCAGCCTGTGGGAAAGCTGCGGGGAGCAAGAGGCCACGGCAGGAGGAGGAGCTGAGAGAGGTTCCACCAGGCCGCGGTGTGTGGCGAGGGGAGCTGGAGGAGGCGGCCTGTGAACCTCAGTAAGGAACCTGGACTTCAGCCTGGAGGGCGGGAAGCTTTGGAGGGCCTGAAGCAGGGCAGAGACCTGATCCAGTGGAGTCTGGGATTAAGGGTCACTCTGGCCACCGATGTGGAGAAGCGATCACGGGCGCCAGGGTAGGAGCAGAGAATCTCAGGAGGCGGATGCCGTCGCTGACTGGTCCTGGGCTGAGGCGTCAGCAGTGGGATGGGTGGACCAGCTGGCTGACGGGCCAGCAGCACTCCACAGCCCGGAGGTGGGGGTGAGTGAGGCATGGGGAGGACGCGCCTCTTTCAGATTTGCACCTCCACAGCGCCTCCACTCCGTGGGCCTTCACCACAACTCTGGAGGTTGGCCCATCGTTCCCATTTGTCACGTTAAGAAACCGAAAGGTCCAGTGACTTGCCCAGGGTACAGACACCATCTCTACCTACCGCCGTGCCCACGAGAGAGGATTCAGGAGGCAGGACAGACACAGAGCGGCAGCAGATTCGGGCAGGCCTGGAGACCTCACAGCCGGCTTTCCAGGGGAGGGGGAACAAAATGCTCTGATTTGAGCAATAGACGATTTATTTCCCTGGGTGTGCATCCTCTCACCTTGTCCGATTTCAGGCCACCAACATGAAGTCACTGAGCACAGAGTTGGGTAGTATTTCCACCTTACACATTCAGCAGATGCGAACAACCGCCAGAGCGTAGGTAACAGTAAAATGTAGTAAAATCATTAGGAAGTGATGAGTTTTGAGTATTTATTACCTTCGTTTTTAAAGTAATTTATTGAATTACACGTTTATATAATTTAATATTTAATAATGGCTGTGTTTAATAACCAGTTTGCAAAAAAATCCAGACTAACAATCCACTCCAGCATCCCACTGCTGGGAGGTCTCCGCAGAGGAGGAGAGCTCCCACCATCTGGATTCAAGGGGAAACTCCAGGTAAAGTTGTTTGAAACTATGAGCCCCTCCCTCCCCACGCAGGTGGTCTTTTGGTGCCTTAATGAAGAGTCGGATTTTGAAGTGGCCTATGGCCTGGGGGCCAGTGGCGTCATGACAGATTACCCCACAGCCCTGAGGCGCTACCTGGACAACCATGGAGGAGCTGCCCAGGCTTCCTAACAGCCCGGAGGCCCTCACCCTCTCCTCTATTTCTCTTCTTCAATAAATATTTTCTTTTCAGTCATGTGGTGGTGTTTGGGGGGCATGGGTGGGAGGAGGTCCTAGCAGACTGCAGAGGGCAACTTAGGGCAGAAGAGGCCAGCCTAGGGCCAGAGTCTGGGGCCCTAACCACCTTGACCCACTGGTTCCACCACATTCCAGGCCAAGTAATGCCACACCTTGTGCCAACCTGGCCTCCACTCTCCTCAGGAATGTCCCTTGCAGGAAGGAGCAAGGCTCCTGCCCCTTCAGGGCCACAGGTTCCATTCTCTTGAGGCTACGAAGAGCCTTAAGACACAGGCACAGGACAAGGGACTTCATCTGCTCATGGCGCCGCAGATGGTGGACATGGCCTCAGAGGCTGAGTTTAGGGTTTGCTCATCTGCTGCTTCAGCCTTTCCAACCTGCACTTCCAGATCTACTCCAGAAGTTCCCCAAACTCCTCAACCCTCTCCAACCCTAGAACCTTATGCATTGAACGAATCACATGTTTCACAAACCTTTGTTGACTACTCTAGGCCAGGCTATGTACTGGGGCCACTGCAGGGAACAAGACAAGTCTCCTAGGGCAGACGCACACATTTTCCCGTTCAGAGTCACGTGAGAAGCCCACAGCAGACACCTAACTCAGCCTGCAGAGGCAGGGGCATCAGAGGAGGCTGCCTGGAAGAGGTGATGCTCAGCAGTAGGAACTGGCTTGTTCCCAGGCTCCGGCTCCCAGAGATCTAACACAGACGGACGGGCACCGTTAGCTCTTCTGTTCCAAGAGCCTGTCCCGGGTGCTATGGCAAAGACGGTGGAATCGGACCAAAGTGAGCATTCCAACTTTGCCTCTTCCCGGCTGGATAACCTCGGGAGCGTAGCTAGACCTCTTTGACCTCTGTTCCCTGTAAAATGGGGAACAAAAGCTGCCTCATAGGATTGCTGCGGGGATTAAGAGAGTGGGGCACCGGGTGGTTAAATGCAGATAATTATGGCTATTATCTCCCCGGGGACGTGCGTCCAGACACCTAACCCCGAGCCAGGTCTGGCACCGCAGATCCTCGCCCCTTCAAGGACCGCGGGAGGCCAGAAGGGCGACGAGACCCGGGCCGCGGGGCTGTCTGGCTGGCTTGCGGGCCGCAGCCGCATTTCCGGGCCGGCCGGAGCCCGGAGCAGGGGGAAGGGCAGCCGAGGCCTGCGCTGGCCGCGGTGTGACGCGCCCCCTCATTTGCATGCGGCGCGCCGATTGGCCACGGCGGCCGCCGGGACCAGAGGCCGGCCCCCTCCCCCTCCCGCCGCAGCGGCGGCAGCAGCTGGTCTCGGTGTAAACAAGTCGCGGCGGCTGCGAACCCGGGCCGGGGGGGACGGCGCCCACCAGGAGCGCCCCCCACTCCCAGGCCAGGCCACCTCGGCGGACCGGGCCCCCGCGCGCCCAGGCGAGGTGAGGCCCGCATCGTCAGGGCTGCGCGTCGCCCCGAGCCCCCGCCCCGCCAGCGAGGACTGCCCCCTTCCCCCGGCGTCCGCCCCCCACCCCCGCGCCCCAGGTGAGCCCCGGGGTCTCAGGTAAGGCTCCGCGATGCAGGTAAGAGCCCCTCGGCATAGACAGGGCCTCTGCGCCCCCCACCCCCCCCGCCCCAGGTAAGAGCCCCTCCCCTCCTAGGTGACCCTCCACCTTCAGTGAGGGCCTCTGCCTCTTCCAGGTGAGGGACCCTCTCCCCAGGTGAACTCCCTTGTACCTCAAGTGGAGCTGCTAAAACCCCACCCCGCCCCGCCCCGCCCTTGGCAGTTCAGGTGAGGTCCTAAGGACCCTCCAGCTCCTAACCCCTCCATACTCCCCCTAAATGAGAACTGACAGCTCATCCAAGCCAGAGCCCCTTCCTCCAGCTTCAACTGCCAGGTCCGCAGGGGTGAGGCCGGAATTAGATGCGTGACTCACCTCAGGCTTCTCCAAGCCTCAGTTTCCCCGTGATGCAACTTGAGGCCTCCTCAGTGAGTCAAAACTGAGCCGGTTCCGGCCCCTGGAGAAGCTGCTGCCTCTGGGGAGAGGAGACAGCAGCCAAGTGTGACGGAGAGAGTCCCCATGGCCCTGGGTGTGCCCGCGTATGTGTGGCCCTGGTCCTGACAGCCCACTTCCTCCCCGGCAGGCACTGGGCTCCCTCTGCTCCCCGTGGGCCGCTCCCCGGGTGGGGCCACTGCCCCCGGCCCCCGCCATGGTGCGTATTTCAAAGCCCAAGACGTTTCAGGCCTACTTGGATGATTGTCACCGGAGGTATAGCTGTGCCCACTGCCGCGCTCACCTGGCCAACCACGACGACCTCATCTCCAAGGTAACCAGGTCCCAGTTGGAGGCGAGAGGGGCTACCTGGCAGCTCTCCCACCAATGGCCCTGACTCCCTTCCTTTCTCCCTCCACCCTTTAGTCCTTCCAGGGCAGTCAGGGGCGTGCCTACCTCTTCAACTCTGTGTGAGTATTTGGTCCCCCTTCTTTCTTTCCCTGACCTCTGTTGTGACCTGTGACCCCTGGCATCGTGCTGAGACTCCCAGAGTCCCCTGATTCAGGTTGGAAGCTGATGCGATCGCCCTTCTCTTGGATGCTAAGAACAGACACAGTTGGATACAAGCTAGCGGGGGGCTTTGTGATGGCGGGACCCTCCCTGGGACTGCCCCCATGTCCCTGCAGGGTGAACGTGGGCTGCGGGCCAGCCGAGGAACGGGTACTGCTGACAGGCCTCCATGCTGTGGCTGACATCCACTGCGAGAACTGCAAGACGACTTTGGGCTGGAAATATGTGAGTCCGTGACCCCTGACCCCAGGCAAGCCTTTGACCCAACCTCACTTCACCTCCTCCTCACAAGCAGTCATCTGGTAACCTTCCGGAGTGTACAGGCCCCGCTCACTCAAGTCAGACTGTCTTTTCATCCCCTGACCATGCCCTCTTCTGTCACATCTTGCAAGGGCTTTTAGAATTTTTCTCTCCCCCCATCCCTCACGTGCACATGCGTCCCATTTTAGAGATGAGGCGATCAGCAGAATGACCATTTACTGAATGCTTACGTGCCACGCACTGTTATGTGCTTGGCATATGTTATCTCATTTCATTGTTACAACAATCCTGTGGGTAGAGTCTGTAATTATCTCCACTTTACAGAAGAAAGGAAGGCCCAGAGATGGTAGGTAACTTTCCCAAGGTCACACCACGGGTAAGGAACAGAACAGGTACCAGAGTCCTGGTTGCGTGTTTTGTTGTCTGTCTGTTTTTAACTCCAGATCCTCGGCCACCGGCTTCCATTGTCATTCAGAGGTTCAGAGAAGTTGCCCCAGACCCCACAGTGACATGGAACTTGGGTCCATGAGCTTCCTTTTCACTGCCCTCATGGCCACAGCTGCTATCCGGGGTCTGATTTCACTACCTGAGTCTCATTTCCTTATCTGGCTGTGGAGGATGAAGCCACCACCTGGCACCCAAAATTGTCATGGGGATCAGATTAGATGCAGCAAAAAAAGATGCTCTTGGGAAACTGTAGGGGACATGGTTGGTTCCTCAGGCTTCACTTGGAGTTTTGGTGCCTCTGAGAGGTGGATGCCCCCAGCAGAGGCAGGCATCCCGCCCTCATGTGAGTTCACCCCTGGCCTTGCCACAGATTTGTGCTTTGTGTCCCCGGACAGGTGGCTCGGCCTCTCTGGACCTCTGTAAAATAAAGAGATGGCCTAATCCAGATGTCAAAAACTCAAGGGTTTGCAGGGCCAAGCGCATACTGTGGGTCTGCAAAAGAGGCACCATAGATCTGGGGTAGTGGGGGAGGAGGGTCTGTAGCAAACTGGAGTAAGCATGGCCTGCCTATATCCTAGTATTTTTAAGTTATTTTTACTAAACTCTCTGATGGCCAAATAAAACACCTGCGTAGGCCAAAATTGCCCTTCAGGCTACCAGTTTGTAATCCCCGGATCTTTTAGAAACTTCCATATCCTCTCTGTTGGAGCCAACATTAGTACTTAAAAAGTACCGGTGATTCAGAGAGCTCTGTCTGTCCCATTAGTGAGAAACCTGGCTCTGTCATTTACCAGCTGTGTGTCTTGTGGGCAGGTGGTTTGGCTTCTCCGCATGACAGTTTCCTTATATGTAAAATGGGGCCAGTCATATCTATTCCCCAACCCGATCCCTTTTGGTAAAGCCCTTGCTCCAGAGATGCCGTCCTCTCCCCTCTTTTCAGGAACAGGCCTTCGAGAGCAGCCAGAAGTACAAAGAGGGGAAGTACATCATTGAACTCAACCACATGATCAAAGACAACGGCTGGGACTGACCCCTGCTCCTGCCGCATGTGGCTCGAGCCCGGCCTGACCGCCAGGGGGCGCCAC
The DNA here is from genome assembly GCF_022079265.1 of Lynx rufus. Classification (NCBI taxonomy): domain Eukaryota; kingdom Metazoa; phylum Chordata; class Mammalia; order Carnivora; family Felidae; genus Lynx; species Lynx rufus. Next base: position 2,003,507 of record NW_025814838.1, on the reverse strand, counting down.
TGGCTTCCCTCCACCAGAAGGGAGCTCTGGACCCTCAGGGCTCCTGCAGAGGACGGATCCAGCTCCTGTACATATATTTTATTGCATGCACTGTGACCTTGGGGGGAGCTCAGAAGGAGGACGACACCCCCGCACTTCCCTGCGATCTGGCTGGCTTGGATCTCGTTTTTAACCCCTTCCTGCCCCGCCTGCCCTATAGATATGGCCTGTGTGCTGCTCTCCTGGCCCCAGTGCACCGTCTGCCCTGTGAACTTCTCCCACCGGGCCCCTTTTACCCCACGCGTGTCTGCTCCCCTTGTTCTGTAGCGTTTGTACATAATAAAACAATGGAGTGGAGACAGCCCCAGGCTCACGTGGAATCCGGGAAAGGGGGACTCAAATGCAGATTCCTTCCTCCGTCGACCTGTTCTTTTCTGGGCCCCCACAAGGCATGGAGTAGGCACTGCGGTCAAAGCTGGGAGTCTGCCCTCCGGAGACTCAGCCATCTGAGACCCGGGACCGATCTCACTGTCCGTGCAGATTCCCGAGCCCACTCTGGCTCCCTAGGCCTTGACCTCGGCTGATCTGCGCCTTCTCAGCTTTAGCGTTTTGCCGCCGCCTAGGGGCGAGCTCTCCTGGGAGGCAACCGCGCAGCCGGCTTCACCGCCCCTCTCGCCGCCACTACAACTTCCAGCGGCCCCAGCCGCGTCCGTCCGTCTCCTCCGCACCGAGTCTCGGCGCTGCGCCTGCTGGGAAGCGTAGTTCCGAGGGTTCCCCAGCGCGGGACCTTCTGGGAAACCCAGGCGCCAGCCGTCAGTGGCTGTCGAGCGGTGGGTGCTTCGGCACCTCGGAGACTCGGCGGAGGGTGGAGGTTTTTCAGAATGGGAAGCAGGAAGGACTACAGGGTTCAGGCCTCGGCTGCGGAGTCCTCGAGGTCCCCAGTGCCCCGCGTGACAATAAGCTCAGGCCGCGTCCCTCCAGCCCTGCTGTTTCCCTCAGGTCATGCTTCATCCCCTCCAAGCTCTGGTCTCCAAGTGAAGGGGGATGGGGGGGGGTCACCTGCTAGAAAAGTGTGGGGCGCCAAGGTCTGCCCCGGGACTCTATGGACTCCATCCCAGGGTCCAGGCCCCGCCCCTCAGTAGCTTATCCCTAGCCGGGGCTCCCCCCGTGGGAACGGGGACCAGCTGGCCGGAAGCGCCAAACTGCGTCCCTGTCGAGCCCCGGGGATCAATCAGGCCGAGGAGTTAATTATGTAATGAGGGGGCAGGGGGTCGGGGCTAATGAAGCCTGGGGTGGGGGGAGAGAAGGGGAGGGTACCCAGGTATCCGGCCCCCTCTTGGACCCCTTCCAGGCCCCAGGGGTCTCCACCCAGCCCAACTCCAGGGCCCCAAATAGGGGAGGGGCTGTGATCCCGGGTCTGGAAGGGGCTGAGCTGTGAGCTATAAAGGGGGCATCTCTCAGCACCCGGGGACTCTAGGCAGCGTGACCTGAGGCCAGACAGGACTACTCCATGTACCATCCACGAGAGTTGTACCCCTCCCTGGGGACAGGCTACCGCCTTGGGCCCCCCCAGCCGGGAGCAGATTCCAGCTTCCCGCCTGCTCTGGCAGAGGGCTACCGCTACCCTGGTGAGCATGGGGGCCAGCTCCGGTGTAGAGGCCGTGGGGGGCTGTGGCCCTCTGCTGGCTCTCATTCCTCCCCCATCTCCAGATCTGGACACTCCCAAATTGGATTGCTTCCTCTCCGGGATTGAGGCTGCTCCCTGCACCTTGGCCGCTCCCCCACCCCTGCCCCCGCTGCCCCCAGCCCTGGGCACTGAGCCGGCCCCCCCAGCCCCAGACGCCCTTCATTCGCTCCCTGGAGTCAGCCTGAGCCTGGAGAACCGGGAGCTGTGGAAAGAGTTCAATTCCGTGGGAACAGAGATGATCATCACCAAAGCTGGGAGGTGAGGGGCTGGGCCAGGGTCAAAGGGCCCAGTGTGCTCCTGGTGGGGGTCTTTTGGGAAAGGCAGAGTTCCTGGTGAAGGGGCTAGGTTTGGGGGTTCCTAGAGGGTCTAGAGCGCTCCCTAAGTTCAGGGTGCGATTGTGGCCTGGGTCACAGGTTACTCTACGGCAGGATCAGGGGTCATTCTGTGGCAAAGGTCAAGGGTCAGTCTGTGGAATCTGTAGCTGGTTTAAGGACCAACCTACGGCAAGGGTCCTAGGTCAGTCTGGGCCTGGGTCAGAAAGTCCGGCTGGGTTATAGTATAATTCATATGTGGCCCAGATCAGGGGTCAGTCTGTGACTGGAGCCAGGGTTCAGACTACGATTGGGGTCAAGGGCCAGCCAGTGACCAGCATGCAGAGAAATCTGGCCAGGATCAGGGTCAGTATGTGACTAGGTCTGGGGTCGCCCTGGAGGCATGGCGTGTGGCCTGTGAGCCAGGAGCTCGGGCCTGAGCGTGGTAAGTCCTCGGTCCCGCTGAAGGCAGGACACTGTTTTCCTGAAGCAGGTGTGTCCAGCAGTGTAGACTGTGGTGCTGGAGACTAGGTGAGGAGACCAGAGTGGGGAGCAGTAGGCTCTTGGCAAGACTTTAGGGACAGAAGCGTGTCACCACTGCTTCTGCAGATGGAGTTTGAGGGCTTAGGAGTCCAGAGTCTGGCTCTGCTCCTAATCTGTGTGACCCCGGTCAGATCACCTGTCTGTCCCGTCACTTCCGGCTCAAAGACCCTGCCCTCTGGATTCTAATTCCACCTCTCTCAACGTTTCTCTGACGAAACCGGGTGAGCGCCGGTGGTGGCTGCGCCCACCCCTGGCCGGCGGGTCGCGCCAGGCCTCTCCCATCCCCTCCCCTGTCCAGGCGCATGTTCCCTGCTTGCCGAATATCAGTCACTGGGCTGGACCCCGAGGCCCGCTACCTGTTTCTCCTGGATGTGGTTCCAGTGGACGGGGCTCGCTACCGCTGGCAGGGCCGGCGCTGGGAGCCCAGTGGCAAGGCCGAGCCCCGCCTGCCTGACCGCGTCTACATTCACCCTGACTCTCCTGCCACCGGTGCCCACTGGATGCGGCAGCCCGTGTCTTTCCATCGTGTCAAGCTCACCAACAGCACGCTGGACCCCCATGGCCATGTGAGGCCCTGGCTGGGACAGGCTGGGGGTTGGGGGTGGGACCCCGGGCGGGGAGTCATCTCGTTTCTTCCCTCTCAGCTGATCTTGCACTCCATGCACAAGTACCAGCCCCGCATACACCTGGTGCGGGCAGCCCAGCTTTGCAGCCAACACTGGGGGGGCGTTGCCTCCTTCCGCTTCCCCGAGACCACATTCATCTCTGTGACAGCCTATCAGAACCCGCGGGTAAGTGACCCTGCTGGAGGGGGTGGTGGGCCCCACCCAGGCCGTGGGAGCTCTGACTCCGAATGTGTGTCCCCAGATCACACAACTGAAGATCGCAGCCAATCCCTTTGCCAAGGGCTTCCGGGAGAATGGCAGAAACTGTAAGAGGTGGGCATTGCTCATTCATTCACTCCTTCCTTCAGCAAACGTCTATGGACGGCCCACCGTGTGTCTGGCACTGTGCTGGAAGCCAGGAACACAACAGTAAGGAAAAACACTTATTCGCTCGATGATCCCACAGATACTTGTCTTAGCACCTGCTGTGTGCCGGGCACAGTTCCAGGCACTGGAGATCCATCATGAAGAAAAGAAATGAAGCCCCTGCCCTTATGGGACTGACACTCTAGTGGGCAGAGTAGACAAGTAAACACGAGAAATAAATAAAATATAATGTGTTAGGGATAAGTTCTGAAGAGGAAAGAAAGAAAGGAAGACGGGAAAGACTGGAGTGGGGTATTTATTAGATTAGAAGCCTGTTCCAGCTCCTGAAGGAAGTATGGGGGGAAAAAGTCCTGAAGGAAGTGGATATCTGAGGCACAGCGTGCCAAGAAGTGGGAACAGCATGGGCAAGGGCCCTGAGGTAGGAGCACACCTGCGGTGCGGCTGGAGTGGAAGAGGCGAAGAGGCAAGTGAGAGGCGAAGAGGAGCCAGGCTTTGTTGGACAGTGAAGGTTTATTTAGGACTTTGGCTTCTGTTCTGAGTGGAGCTCTCTCAGTCGAGCTGTTCTTTGTCCTCAAGGGGTGTACAGTCAGGCAGAAGAGACAGCCGTTAATCAAAGGGTCACCCTAACAAATATACAGCAGAACGGTTGACAGATGCTATGAGGGTGGTGGTGTAGTGCCGTGGGAAGTCGGAGGACTTCCTTGAGGACGTGAGACAAGAGCGTGAACTGAGCCAGGGATGAGCTGAACAGGTGAGCAGGGGCAGACGAGAGGATTCCAGAGGATGGCTGCCAGGCAGCCAGTGATGGGGAGGTGGCCTCAGCCCATGCCCTGGCCTTCTAGCTTGGGAAGGAGTTTCCCAAATGCAATGAAGGCAATAGGAAACCACTGGAAAGGTTTAAGTGGAAGATACTTTGCCCTTTCTAGTCCCTTAATTCTCTGGCCTTGAGTTCCTTCATCTGTAAAATGGGTATAATAATGGCACCTCCCTAACAAGGTCCCTGGGAGGGTGAAAGGCCTGGCACCTGGTAAGTGCCATTATTACCATCATCATCATCATCATCACTATCATCATCATCATCATCATTGTCACTGTCCTCTAGGGAGCGAGATGCCCGTGTGAAGAGGAAACTGAGGGGCCCAGAGCCAGTGGCCACAGAGACCTACGGGAGTGGAGGTGAGCATAGTCTCAATAGTGATGGGGGCCAGTCCTCAGACGCTGTTCCTCCTTAGCCCGACCTCTCTCTTCTGCCTTCCCCAGATGCACCAGGGGGCCCCTGTGATTCCACACTGGGGGGGGACGTCCGTGAGTCAGATCCCGAGCAGGCCCCAGCCCCCCGCGAAGCGGCCCAGGCCCCGGCTCCTCCGTGTGGCGGCTCCAGTGCCGAAGCCTACCTTCTGCACCCTGCCGCTTTCCACGGGGCTCCCAGTCACCTTCCAACCAGGCGAGTGGGACGAGGGCGCAGAGTTGGGCTGTTTCAGGTCAGGGAGCCCTGCGTCCTGTCCTGACACCTCCTTTTTACTTCAGGAACCCCAGCTTCCCCGAGGCTGCGGACTCTGGGCGCCCGGCCCCCTACTCGGCCGCGTTCCTGGAGCTGCAGCCTGGGCCCGGGGGCTCAGGATACCCAGCAGCTGCACCCCCAGCCCCCTTCGCCTCGCACTTCCTCCAGGGGGGCCCCTTCCCCCTTCCCTACCCCGGCCCTGGGGCTTACCTGGACGTGGGCTCCAAACCTATGTACTGAGCTCTTGCTGGGCCCCTCTGCCTCCCTCCCTGTCCTCGGTCCCAGACCTCCGCCGCCCTTCCCCCAGGCCTGCAGCCCCATCACCTCCACTGGCCCCATCCCCCACACCAAATGGCGGCCCGGGGGGGCCTCCCCCACCCCACTTCACACTTTGATTTCACTCCCACCCACCCTGGCTTCAAAGCTCTGGCTAAGCTGCTGGGAGTCCAGCTGGGGCCAGCTTCCCCTTCCAGGCTCTCACCTCGGTGTGAATGGAGGGAGGCTCTGCCTGGCCAAATGGGGCCACTGCCCAGCACCCCCTCCTCCTGGGCCTCAGCCTTGGGCTCTGCAAGTTCTACCCCCTCGCCCCAGGACAACCCACACCGGTTTGTTCTCAGGACCAGAGTATTTTTGTTAATAAAACTCAAAAGACCTCAGTGCTCTGGAAACATTGGCTAATGGTGTTTAGCCCTGGGCAGGGCTGGGTGAGCAAAGGTTTTGTGGGGAGACCCGAGCCCCAATTTACACTTGCCAGTTTCCAGCTGCATGACCTCGTGCATGTAAATCAACCGGCTTTGGTGCTGTTTCCTCTTCAGGGAAGTGGGGAAACGTGAATGTCCTGACCCTCACTGTTTTGAGAATTAAATAAGGCTGCTTCTGAGAACCCAGCCCTCTGCCTGGCACGGCAGAAGCCTTCCCGGAAGTCACTGTCACTGGATGCAGACCAGGAGGCTCTGGGGCAGTCAAGGTCCTCAGGTCTACCCCAGGCCCCAAGGCCGGCATCGCTGCTCAATACCAATCGAGTCTGACACAAACCCAAAGACCATTTTTCTCCTTTTATTAGAATTTTTCTTTCTCTCAAAATTTTTTTATCTAAAAACAAACAAAAAAAAAAAGGAAAAAAGAAAAACAAAAAATTATTGGAAACATCATGGTTCAAGTGGGGAGAAAGGAGAGGAGCATGGAGCGGAAGCTCCAAGCGTCTCCAAAGAAAGTCCTCACCCTCGAAGTGCCCTCTCTGGGGGGAGAGCAGGGCCGAGACAACCCCCCAACGCCCGGCCTCCGTCTGGAGAAGAGGGCAGAGTCACAGTGGTCCGAGGGCCAGAGGGGCTGGAGGGATCACAGGAAGTAATCGGCCACGGGTTTCTTGGAGGGGATGCCCCGGGTCTCTTGGGGCGCAGCCTCGAAGATGATGAAATCTTTCTGGAGATGCTCATCTAGCTCCAAGATGGCTGCCACATTCCCACAGCTAGAAGCGGAGGGCAGTGGTGTGAGAGGAGTGGGTCAGCCCGGGCCCCCACCCCCATCCCCTCCTCCTGGCCCAGGCAGCTCACCGGTAGCAGTAGTTGGGAGCCGACCACACAGTGAGCACAGTCTCATTGAAGTGCCACTTATAACCTTCCATCACCAGTTGGTGGGCGCGACAGATCATGTCAATGTCGTTGGCTGCATTAAACTGGGCCACCACGTCACTGCCAAACAGGTAGCCAGCCCCACGGGGGCTCACGCCCCAGCCTGTTGTGTCTGAGGCAAAGGAAGGTAGGGATGGGGGGAGAGGGTGTCCTCGAGGTTTCTCTGGTGCCCACCGCCCTTCGAAAGAGACCATCCTGTCCCCCTCTCTCAATCAAGCCCCACGGGGCCAGAGCACACGGCCTGTGTTCTGGGGGATCCTGGAGACAGGACAGCAAATGCTGGAGAAAATCAGCTCCAAAGGAGAAAGAATTTTCTGACGGTTGGAGCTACCCCATAACCAGAGTGACCATGTGACTTACAGGCCAAACAGGTGCACACAAAAGCGAGAGAAGACACTTATAATGACCACATTGGTCCAGCAGGTGACAACAAGGGCTGTCCTGGCCGCCCTGGGAGCAGTGGCCAGGCAGGCGGGCACGGCAGTGAGGGGGCGGAGGCTGTGCGTGTTACAGCAGGAGCTCTGGACTGGTACTTGGGAGACTCGGCGTTCAGTCTTGGCTCTGCTCTGTACCAGCTGGGGAACCCCACAAAATGAGGGACGTTCGTGGGGCCGTCATTCTCGGAGTGTGACCTCTGCAGAAGCCCCTTCAGGTTCAGGGGGCCAATGATTTCGTCCCAAACAAGCCTCTGAGCGATGAAATACACACCCATCCCCTCTCCGAGCTCACGAGCACCAGCTGCCCACACTCCTCCTCCTCTCTGAGGGTGCCAGGGGGCAAGCCGGCCAAGTGCAGACACCAGTGAAGACCAGCTCCACTCTGCTCTTCCCTAAGCCCACCTGGCCTGTCTCTTCAAGGCGCTTGCTTTAGCTACAAGACCCCCTCAGTCTCCTGCCACACTAAGGGTAGAGCCACCCTGCCCTGCCTGCCTGCCCTCACCTTCAGGGTCAGACCAGAGCAGGTCACACATGGGCCCGTCATGGGGCACTTCTTGCTTTCGGTCAATCGTCCGGATCTGGTCCAGGGTCTGGATAGAGGGGGAGAGGCCCCCATGCACGCAGAAGATCTACAGGGGGACAAGAAAGGAGTGAAGGCCGGCTGAGCCCAGCGCCTCTTCCCCCGCGAGTCCGATCCCCGCGGGACCCGGTAGCCGGCCCACCTTGCCATCGATGATGGCCGACAGGCTGAGGTAGTCAAAGATCTCAGTGCAGTAGCGCCACACGGTCACCGAGCCATATTTGCGCAGACACTCGTCGTAGAAGCCGTAGACCTGGGTGATCTGGCGGCTTTCGTGGTTGCCCCGGATCAGGGTGATTCGGTCAGGATAGCGAACCTGGAGGGGGCCACCGATCCAGGGCTGGGGGCTGGGCTCTGTCCCTCCCTCACAGCCCCACCGGCCCTTCCCAGATCTCCTCATACCTGCCCACCCTGTCACCTCACCACTACCCCAGCCCAGAGTCATGCCACCTCTTGCCAACCTCACAGGCCCCGGTCCCTCCTCTAGGGGATTTGAGGCTGACCCCTCCCCATCAACTACAACCTATCGGTTCCCCTTTCACCACTGAGTCCTTACTGAGACCCTCAGGTCCTCTGTCATCTGGCCTACCAACGGATACCGCACCCAGGTGAACTCAACACGCTGCCACTTTCCGAGCACGGGGAGCCTCTATTCCCTCCCCTCCAATGCCGCAGCTCCGCCTTCTCCTCCAGGAACCCCATCAGATGCCCCAAGCCAAGGAAAGCTGCTCTGCCCATCCCCGGGCAAGCTGAACACCAGCAGGACGGCTCAGAGCTGGGGGTGGATGGAGAAGGAGACGAGGGCAGGAAGGACACAGGTCAGGCCGGAGGCGGCCCGGGTGTGGGCACCGGAAGCCCAGATTCCCACCTTAAGTGCCAGCAGCAGGAGGAACGTTTCGACGCTGTAGAAACCACGATCCACAAAGTCCCCCATGAAGAGGTAGTTGGTCTCAGGGACGTCGCCACCCACCTGGGGAGGGAGGAGCGGGGGGAGAAGGGTTTGCTCGATCCTCACCTGTCCCCCGCCGTGGCAGCCCATGTGCCGGTCAAGTTGAGGCCCTTCTTTCACAGAGGGCCCACCAAACAGGAGGCCTCTCACTCACCCAAGTCAAAGCTTCCACTCTCAATTAAAGGGGTCTTCCAGTCACCCCCCAGGTCACCTGTCCCAGAGTCTCCCCACACTCACTCTGAACAGCTCCTTGAGGTCATAGAATTGCCCGTGGATGTCGCCGCATACCTAGGAAGTGAGGAGAGCTGGGTCGGAACTCGCATAGCCGGAGAGCCTCCGCCTCCAGGGGCTGGCCTTCAGAACACCCACCGCTTTAGTAGCTCCTTATTGCTCCCAGCGAAACCTCAACTTCTCAGGGCCACCAATCTACTCTCCTACCCGGACTTCATCTGCTCTGGAATCACCCCCCATCCCGCACTGAGTGCCAGCTGTTCTGTGGGCAAGAGCTAAAACTAGGTCTCTTGAGCTAGGCCTGTAGCTTCTGGAGGACCTGGCCCCTTCCTCTCCGTGTTTCCCTCAAGGAACCCGGAATAAAGCTACTAATGACACAGAATACACAGAAATGTGTGGGGTAGAATCACTCACCAGATTCAGAGTCCTTCTGCCCTGACCAAGAGTATCCCCCCATCAGCTCAAAAGACCCTTCCCGTAACATCCATTTCGTATAGCAAAGCTCCCTTGAAGATGGGAGAGGGATACACGGGACTTTCCGGGCTCTCGGGGATGAGGGGCAGACCTCTGTAGCCCACAAGATTAAGGGGAACGGCCATGTGCCTAGGCTCTGGAAGGACACGCGGTACTCACTGTGACTGGCGAGTCCACCCTCTGTACGTTGCTCTCCTCTACCAAGATCTCTCTGGGGACGGGAGAAGACCAGGGTCACCACAGCCAGGCCAGCCCAGCTCAGCCCAGCCCAGTTCCTCATCTTTTGGAAGGGAGGATCTGAGGTGGGCCTTGAACCTCTAGGGGGCAGGAGTGAGGTGTGCAATATCCCCAGGATGGGCTGACCGCAGGCCTCCCCAAGGCCAAGAGGCCAGAGCCCAAACTCTTGCTGCGGCATTCAAAGCCTTTCCAAGGAGACAGTGGCCTTTCAAGCCCTGACCCTCCCTGTTGCCCTCTTTCCCACATCCAGTGCTCGTTCCAGAGAACAGACCCGCTCTCCACGCAGAGCTCTCTGCTCACGCTGCTCCCTTGGCCTGGAGCGCTCCGAGACCGTGCCCCCGGCTGAGCCTCCTCTCCGCCCGTCACGGAGGCTTTCCCAGACTGTCCAAAGGCACCCAGTGATCAAACACGCCATCAAAGTGATGCGCTTTTGCCTTATTTAGAGGGAGTGACAACTTTGTTCTTTCGTTCCTCCCTGCAGTGGAGTCTACTACTACTCGAGAGCGCGTGACGTGAAACCGCTCCGTCAGCTACACACACACAGCGAAGTAAGCGGTGCCACGTTTCCAGATTTCACCCTTGGTGATGATGGCAGCAGTAACCGCTCCAGTTCACGCCACACCCCAGGACCGTAGTAAGAGCTTGGTGTCGATGACACAAACCCAACGGCCACCCCCCAAGGCGGGCACTGTGGTGACACCCACTGCTCAGGCGAACAAACTGGCCACGGTCATACAGGTGGGATTTAATTCAGGCAGCCTGGCGCTGCCACCTAGCTACTCTGGTGTGGGGGGCGCTCAGGCACTGGCCTTTTTCTGCCAGCCTCCTCCTAGGAGACAAGCAGCTCCCTGAGCTCCGAGAACGGATGCTTTCACCTATGGCCCTGAAGATGCTCTCTATGAAAAAGGGGGCTTGAGGGAAGTGCGTTTGCTTGGCTTTCTGGGAATGGGGGGACGTTCGGGGGAAGGCACTGGCAGTGATCGAGCGGCCATCCAACAACCAGGCCCTCCCACTAGGAACGCATCTGGCGTGAAGCACTGTTCCACACCAACTGCTTATGATGACCTCCCCAATGGACTCAGGGAGGTTCTTTTCCTCCTCGACAGAAAAACCAAGGCTCAGAGAAAAAAGGGGGCAGGATCACGGTCACGAAGCTGGAGAGTGAATGAACTGAACTCAGGAGCCCAATCTCCTATGAATCTGTGCCGGCCTCATCCACAGATTCCAGGCCCAGCCTCCAAGCCCAGCTCTGTCACTCACAGCACATCATCCGCCCTCTCAGGGGTCACACCTGCCCACCTTTACTTCCACAACGAATGCTACCTTTAGAAAATGCCTGCCAAAGTGCCAGCCCCTGTCCCTACAGATGCAGAATCTCATCTGAGCTCCGTAAGGACTTCAAAGACTTGGAGAGATGGAGAGACTTGACCAGGATTACATTGTTTATAGGTGACGAAGCTGGGACTCATATTGAAAACCACCGGATTCAAACCCTCTGCTCTTTTCCTGTACTGGTATTTTTAGTAGGACTGAGTTCAGTCCACACACTTCAGGCCTCTCTAGTTCCAAGGGTTTGAGACTATGTACCCTGTGAGCAAAGGGAGGTTCCTGACACTTTCAGCCTTGGCTGGGCCCCTGGTGGGTCTCCAGGAGGCCATGGCCAGGTGCAAGAGTTGTTCCCCCTTCAGAATGGGCCCAAGATAATACTGGCCAACTTGGGCCTCAGCCCAGTACCTCCCAGGCCCTTCTCAGTTTCGGCTGGATGGGACTCTCCCACTCCTCAGTCCTCTATAGCTCCCCAGTACTTTGTACACAGTTTAAGTGTCTCTGCTTGGCTGTCAATGAGCATGGAGTACAGTGAAAGATCTGGATCCAAAATGAACCTCCCCTCCAACGAGCTGTGAAACTGCAGGCAAGACATTATCTTTTCAGAGACTCAGTTTCCTCTTCTGTGAAACACTCACGCTTGACCTGACGAAGCCACAGGGCTGCTGCCAAGAGCAATGGAAACGGAATAAATTACCTCTCTGTTATTCTGAAAACTCCACCGTGCTATTCGAGCATTAGCTATCCTCACCACCGAATCAATTCAGGCCCTCTGGGCAAGATGAGTCTAACAGGAAAAAGAACAGTGCCAGGCAACAGTTGGTTTAAGTTCCTAAAAATGCCACTCAAGACAGAGAGAACAGGGATGACTAAAAACATCTTGGGGCTCTTCCAGTCAGGGAAATTTTCTTCAAACGGCAAAACACAGTCACAGACAAAAAAGGGCCTTGCCTGTTCACCAAACAGGCCTCGTCTCACTGCTACGAGTCTGTCTGTGTGAAGTAAAACCAAGCAAGAGTCTGAGAGCCACAAGTTCAGAACCTAGCTCCGCCACGTTCTCTCTGGGTGACCTCAGTCAAGTCATCAGGCCTCCAGGAGTCACGTTAAATGGAGCAAATAGTCCTGACCTCACAAAACTGCTGTGAGGAAGACGGAAGTTCCTGGCCAGTACAAGGCCTGTTGTGGAACCGTGGGCCTGCTGTTCGACAAACGTACGGTGGTTCTCCTGGCTCTTTCCCTACAATTCTCCAGCACGGTGCAAGCTGCAAACAGTACCTTAGGGGAGGCAGGTTTAAGTGGTCTCCTTGCTGGTGCCCACACATCTCGGGGCCTCCACTCCTGCCCTCATCCTACTACGAATGTCCTTCCTCCCTGGCCCTGCTCCCATCAGCCAGCTAAATGATTTTCATCCTTCCAGGCCACCTTCTCTTAGAAGCCTTCCCTGATGACTTCAGTCCATATCAGCAATGCCCTCTTCCCACACGGTAACAACAGTAACACCTAAGGATTAGTGAGCACTTACGTTGTACCAAGGAACTATGCTAAGCCCACCCCACACACCAACTTACTGACTCGTCACAGCCATCTTAGTAAGTACTATTATCCCCAGTCTACAAATGAAGAAACTGTCAGGGACCTCAAGATCACCAACACAGCCAGTAAGTGGCAGAGCTCACCTCCCAACCTAGAACCATCACATTCCAAAGCCTGAGCTCCTAACCACTACATCATCCTACTTCCCACAGAACTCAAGGGTTGGGTTTATCCCCAAAGTTCAGTTCCTCCAAGAAACCTCGGTTCCTCCGGCAGGTAAAGTTGTTTCCATGAGCTTCCTAAGTATCTTATGACTCTCTAATGCCACTGAAAACGTGTCACTTCATACTTTCGGTGTCTTTATCCAGGTCTGTCTTCTCTCAACAGGCTGGTTGCTCGAGGGAAGTGGCCCTATTCTGCTCCTCTCTGGGAAAGATGCCAGGATGATCCAGGCCCCAAGTTGTCACTGGCTTTGCCCCAGACCGGAACCCCCTTGGGCAGCGGGGCCACCAGGCTCACCTGGCCTTAGCGCACAGGGCCTTGACTTCGCTCTCTTTGATGAGCTCGCAGCGCCGCAGTTGCTCGATCTGCCGGTCCAGGTCGCTGATCTCCGCCATGGCCCACCACCCGCCCCCGGCGCGGGTCAGAGCCGGGGCCGCCGCCCCCTCCGCACCGCACAGGGGTCTCCTGAGGAACGAGAAGACGAGTCCGTGGATCAGAGCGTCCGTAGGGGGAGCGGGGGGGTGGGGGTGGGGAGGCAACTAAATTCTGGAGCCGGCCCGGCCCCCCCACCCCCACCCCCGCCTCCCCTCACATCGGCCCCGGGACCCCCAGCGTCCCACGGCCCTGGCCGCTCCCCGTTAACTCCCGCCGAACCCCGCGATCCCGCGCTCGGGACGGTGGCCTAGAGGGGTCTCAGCCTATTACCGCCGCCGCGACTCCGGCTCCGGCTCCCGGACTCCCTGCCTGCCTTCCTCCTTCCCTCCGCTTTGGGCCGCCGCCGCCGCCGCTTCTACTTCCGGCCCCGCCGCGGAAGCAAAGGGAGATCAGTTCCGCCGCGCGCCGGATGTGGCGTCATACACACCTTCCCCCTCGCGCGCCGCGCCCTTACCCCCACCTCTCGGAGCAGAGGAGTGGGGATGAGCCGAAGGAAGCGGATGTGGGCAGCGTGCAGGCGGAGGTCACCGGGGGCCCGGCGGACCCGCCTCTTGCGAGCTGATGGACGCCTCAGTCCGCCCCACTCCCATCTCCGTTAGGGAAGCAAGCTGAGCCGCGGGGCCGTCGTGTAATTTTGTGACACGATTTTATTTACCTGTTTGAGTCGGCCTACCCATCCCTGAGGGTCACCCTTGCAGCCCTGGTGCTTAGAACGAGGCCTGGCACAGTAGGCATACCTAAACATTTGTTCAGTGGGTGGAAGAATCCTGTCCAAATCTCTTTCCGTGGCCCCAGAGAAATCTCTGCCGTAGAGGACCTCCGAAGTTAGAGGCAGAAAGGAGTCCACCTTGCCCACACCGAGTCTGGGCCTCAGTCAAAATGACCTCCCCGATTCCAGAACAGTACCCCCCCCCGACACCCTTCAGTTGCTTCCTGTTGCCTGCAAGTTTTATTCCTTTTTTTTTTTTTTTAAAGGAATCAGTTCTAGTATCTCCACCTATCACACGTTCTGGAATTCACCGTTAGTATAAAAAGCCCACCCCCCACCCCCGCCACTGGTATTTGGGGAAGGGACTGGTCTGTGAGCATACTTGGTGTCTGAGACTTTGCACATGCTGCTCCCTTTTGAAAACCCCTTTTTGCTATCTTCTGTTGACCTTCAATTTTTATTTGCTTTCCTTAAGACTTTGTTTCAGAGAATTGAGTGAGGCTAGGCACAGAAGCGAAGCCAAAGTTTAGAGAGGCACTGGGAGTGGGGTTGGTTTTGTATGTAGGTAATAGGTGCAGATGTGCACTGAAGGAAATGACCAAGTTCTTAAACTCCTAAAAAGTCCTAGGTTAAGTCAGTTCTATGCACATCACTACAGGAATTCAGTAGGTCCAGAGAGATCACAAAAGTCAAGGTTATTTTTTTCCCTCCAGAAGGGAGCTCAGACAGTAAAGGGCCCAGAGGGAAATTCAGGAAGTGGCAGGACTCACTAAGATCCCTGGTTAGAACTAGGGCCTTTAACAGCTCAAGAGACCTGATGCAGTTACTGCTACAGCCCAACCTGGGTGACTGGGAAAGGGTTCAAGGTGTGGCAGAGGCGTTAAGTACGGGGCCTTCATTCTGGCTTCACGGAACGCAGCAGCTACTTTGGCCCAGTTCTTAACCTGGAACCTGCGCCCTGTGTTGTTGAGGGGGCTGAACAATCTGTGTTGTTGAGGGGGTTGTTGGAATAAATTCCAGGTTCTTCAGGCGGTTCCATGGTCCAAGGAAGATTAATTAAGAAACCAGTTCTAATCCCATCTCCTGTTGAGATGGGAAAACAGACAAGCTCAACAGTACAGATTAAGGACATAGGCATTAATAATCTTGTCTTCATCAAGAAAGTGCAACCTCAGGCAGCACAGACTTAAGCAGGAGATGGGAATAACAACACCCACTCATACAGATCACTTGCGTGGTGTCGTGTCGTTGTCACCTGGCTCATACCACTCAGGAAATGTTGGCTTAGGTTAGTGGCTGTTTTTGTCACGGGCCTTGTGCACCTGGGAGTTCTGGGTCTAAAAGTGAGACTGAGCCTAACACATAGTCCCCCCCACTGTGAGCCTTATCAGGTGCTGCTGGTAAAAGCGGATGGGGAGCTTGATGGTAGGGAGAAAATTTCACGAGCTCTCTTCTTGAAGCCCTGGGCAAGCATAAAACAAAGCAGGAAGGTCCTCTCCCAACCCATTCACTTTTCTCCTGCCCAGGAAGGAAGAATAGGAAACAAGGGATCTTTCTTCTTCCAGGCTCTGCCACCTCCCCTGGCCCTCCCCGGTCCTGAACACCAGACACGGACGGCACACTCCCCCTTAAATAGATGTTTATTGGCAGTGGGCTGGAACGAGCAGTGGAGTTAGCATATACAGACAACACCACACACCAATGTCACATGGGAGGCAAAAGTGATGGGAAAGAGCAGCCTGGAGCCCTGGGTGAAGTCCCCTCCTCCAGAGTGAGTGTGGGAGGGGACGGGGCCTGGAGTGTTGAGGGGGCAGCCTTAGGACACCTCCGCTTAGTAGGCATGGTTAGAGATGAAGAGAGACTCGCTGGCTGCGGCCCCAGCCTGACCACTTGGGGTGTACTTTCCTTGGCAAGCGAGGCTGTTGGCCTAAGAGGGGAGAGGAGCCAGAGTGAGGTCTCATCAGAATCCCGTCCACCCCGGCACCCCGCCCGCCTCTTGCCCCCATCCTTACCAGGGCTCGCTTGACATACTCCTCCTGGGCAGCCTTCAGGTTCTCCTTCTTTCCACCCCAGGCCTTCAGGGCAGAAGCCTGCAGGGCTCGGCCGTAGGAGAAGGTCAGGGCCCACGGCTTCAGCAGGGGGCATTTGTTGATGGCGTTGAGGTTGATGGAAGCCTCCTCCTCACTCTGGCCTCCAGACAGGAAGGTGATCCCTGTAGAACAAGGGGTGAAGGGGGGGGAAGCAGATATAGTCAGAGACTCAGGGCTTGGTAGGAGCCCCTAGAAGCTGAGCTGGAAGTCAGACCAAATGGGCGTAAAGATTGTGGGCACAGTTCATCTACCTCCCAGAGGTCAAGATGAGGATGTGGGTCTCACCAGTGACAGCGGGGGGCACCGTGCGGCGCAGAGCTGTGACAGTTGCCATGGCAATCTCCTCATGAGAGTATTTATGGGTGCAGGCGTGGCCTGGGGTTACCATATTGGGCTTCAGCAAAGTGCCTTCCAGGTAGATGTGGTGGTCACTCAGAGCCTTGTAGACAGCAGCCAGCACCTAGAGCAGAGCAGGGCCAAAGTCGGTTGCGATCGAGGCGGGGGAGGCGGGGGGAACAGGGGTCAGTCCTACAGCCCTTGGCCCAGTCACCTATCCACCATACTGCCCAGGCAGGCAGGGAACTTACCTTCTCGGTTACATACTGACAGCGCTTCAAGTCATGGTCCCCATCAGGGAGGATCTCGGGCTCCACGATGGGCACGATGCCATTCTGTGGGGTGAGGGACAGGGTGGCCATGAGGCCTTCTAAGCTGAAGCCCACCCATAGCTCTCCACAGCTATCAGCCAAGATCTTATCTCCATGATGACAGAGACTCATGGCCTCACAGCCCTCAGCAGACTGTAGGGAACAGGCATCTCCTCCAAGACACCCACACAATCCCTATTCTGCCCCTCTGCTCACAGAACCCCCGAGTGTCCTCCACAGGCCCGAGCCTGATGCTTGGGGAAGATGCAGAACAACTGCGCCGGGGGAGGTACGTATCCTGGCAGATGGGTGGCAGGCTAGCTGACACTCCGGAACCAAATGAGGTGGGAGGTGGCCGGCTGGGGAACTGGAGGCCCACCTGCTGGCAGATGCTGGCATAACGGGCCAGCACGTTGGCGTTTTCCATGATGGCAAGGGCTGAGGGGGTGTGTTCCCCAATCTTCAGCACACAGCGCCACTTGGCAAAGTCGGCTCCGTCCTTCTTGTACTGGGCACAGCGCTCAGACAGCCCATCCAGCCCTGGAGAGGGAACAGAATCGTCAGAGCACAGCAGAGGAGGGGGCAGGCGGCTCCCCACTCAACCTCGGCACCCAGAGGGCTGGTGGCCTGGGTGAGTCAGTCCGTAGGGCAGGCAACGGTTCTCACCTTGGGTGGTAGTCTCGCCGTTCGTTCCTGCCAGGGGTACCACGCCCTTGTCCACCTGTTGGGGTGGGGGGTGGGGAAGCAACAACATAAGATAGGAGGAGTGACCTCTAGTACTCCACTCTGCCCCTCACTTTACTTAATCTTTTTTTAATTTTTTTTTCAACGTTTATTTATTTATTTTTGGGACAGAGAGAGACAGAGCATGAACGGGGGAGGGGCAGAGAGAGAGGGAGACACAGAATCGGAAACAGGCTCCAGGCTCCGAGCCATCAGCCCAGAGCCCGACACGGGGCTCGAACTCACGGACCGCGAGATCGTGACCTGGCTGAAGTCGGACGCTTAACCGACTGCGCCACCCAGGCGCCCCTCACTTTACTTAATCTTAAGTGATACCTCACGGTTTGCAAATGTTTTCAGTTAGTTACAATACCTGGGCCTAGGAAGGAAAATACACGGGGAGGTTACTGGACAAAACCTGGACTGCCACCACTTACTAACTCTGCGAGCCAAACACTTCACTGCCTTGAGCTTCTGGGTCTTAGTCTGTACAAGGGGAACGCCTTGCTCTTGGAGTTACGAGGATGAAAAGTGCCAAGCAGGGGTACCTGGCTGGCTCAGTCGGGGGAGCATGTGACTCTCGATCTTGGGGTTGTGAGTTCGAGCCCCACACCGGGTATAGGGATTACTTAACTAAAATATTAAAAAAACAAAAGAAAAAGAAGCCAAGCAGTTCCCGTAAGTTTCTGGCTTTTCTCACACATGCTTCGGAGGTGGCCTGGGGCAGACTCCACTCACGTCTCCAGGCTCCCAACCCAATGTCCACCCCCACCCCGGCCTGCCACTCTGATTTCTTTCCCCGAGATCCATCTCATATCCTGAGACCCAGCCCCCTCACCTTGATGCCCACAACACCGCCCTTGGATTTGATGACTTGGGGGAAGGGGCGGCCATCGTCTGTCTTCTGGTACAGTGTCTCATGGAAGAGGATGACACCCCCAATGCAGGGATTCACACGGTCGTCGGCAGTCAGCAGCAGCTGGCGGTAGAAGCGCCGGTTCTCCTCAGTGTTCTCGGTGCCGATGGACTGCAGCCGCTTGGCAATGCTCCCTAGGAGGGGACATCATATAAAAATAAGAGGATCAGCCTGTCACCCTCAACCCTGGGCCCTCCTCCCACTGTGTCCTGCCCGTACCAGTGGACTCATCTGCAGCCAGGATGCCCTTGCCCGGAGCCACAATGCGGTGAGCGATGTCAGAGAGCTCCTTCTTCTGCTCTGGGGTCAGCGCTGGGTATTGGTAGGGCATGGTGCCGGTCAGTTCCTGGCCAAAGGAGGCAGACAGGGGAGGAATGGTTAGCTGGCTCTTCCCATGGTCTCCCCACAAGCAGGGCCCCTTGCCTGGAGGTCAGGACAAAGGTTCCCTACCTCCCCTAGTCCACACTGGGCAGGTCTTGGGGCACTTCCTGTGCCCAAGCCTCCCCTACACCCAACTTCCCTGTACTAGGCCTGCCTCCTGTACCTTCCCTAACTTTGTTTGTTGCTGGGTGTTTCCCACCTTAGGGTGGGGTTGCGTACTGGCATCTGTGGTAAAGCAATAGGCCAGAGACATGGAAAGACAGGTCATGTAGAAGCTGGACCCTTCTGGCTTGCGCTCTGCCATGGGGTCACCTTGCCTAGAAGCAGAACCGAACCGGAGTATTTTAGAATTTAGAGGTCGCACATCAGGCAGAGGGCCCAACAGAAGGACCCAGAGAAGGGAAAGCTCTGGGCTTCAAGTCCCACAGAAACCAAGGGCCAGAGCTGAGACTAGAACCCAGATCTTCTGACTGCTGTACGGGATCCACCCAAGATTCCAGGGCCAGCCCAGGCTCCAAAGCCTCAAGGACATCCCAAGGTTAAACTTCTCCTCCCAGGGTTGGGGGAGGGCCTTAGGAAAAGGGTGTTAGAAAAAAGGGCAGGAGGGTAACGGGAAGCCCAGGAAAGGGCAGCAGAGGAAGCCCAGCCCAAGGGGGAGGAACGGGGTAAGGTTTACCGATCTTATTGCTCATACAGGGTAAGAGAATTGTAGAGAGGCGAGCGGCCCCACCCCTTCCCCTGAAAATGCTCCTGTCTGCCCGCACAGCTGCAGCTGTTCCAGGCTCACAATCAAGGTCACCAGATAAGTAAAGGCACGGAAAGTGTTAACTGAGCAGCACGCGCCTCCAAGGGGTTTCCCCTCCTCGCCAGGGGGGTCCCACCTCCCAGGGCAGGGACCAACCACGCTTTCGGAAACCCTGAGAGTATACGGACTGGCCCCCACCCCCTCGCTGCCTCTTAGGATCACCGCAGAGGCAAAGGGGCCGTAATCCTTTGCACCTGGGATCCCAGCAAGGAAAGGAGAAAAGGAATGGCCCTTCATCTCGTCCTGCTTCCTCCTCCGCCATGACTCAGCGCGCGTAGTCGCTGCATTGCGCAGCAAACCAAGGAAACTCAAGCTGAAGAGGGTTGAGGAGTCCGGGCTGGGAGCATGTATGTGGGAGGTAGTGGGGCGGGGGGAGATGCTGGGACGGGGGAATGGGGGTGGGCTCCGACCCGACCGGCCACTGCCCCCAGGATCCTTCTCCAGGGTCCCTGACCTTCGCACACGGCGAGGGGAGCTCACCTGGCACGGGAGGGGGCGGGTTTGCGGGGTGCGGCGGTGGAGGGCGACGGGCCGGCGAGCGGACTGAGGGAGCGAACGCGGCAGTCGTCACCAGCACCCTGGTTCTGCGGCGCGTTCCAAGCAGAACGCAGCCTACTCAGCTCCGGAGGGGGCGGCGCAGGGGGCGGGAAGCAGGGAGGTGGCGCCGGGCTTATAAAGGCACCGCGCCAGCCTTCGCCGGGTTTTTTCCCTTGAAGGGGGCCGGGAGAGCGCTGGCGTCCAATTGCAGGAGAGGAACGGTGGAGAGGCCGCCCCCGAAAGGCGAAGCCCGGAGGCGGCGCTTGGGCGGGGCCAGCGCTACGAGAACACGATCCCTGCCCCCCCCCCTCACCCCCCGGCCCCCTAGGACGTGACTCGGGCCACATCCTTCGGGTCGCCTGGGCTCTCCACCCCCCACCCGCCGTCTCCCTTCTCCCCCCAGTTGGCGCGTTCTGGGGAGCCGTGACTCAGCCGATTAGGGGCCCCGGAGGAGATGGGAAGGGAGGTGGGGGCAAGTGGGTGCAAGAGCCTGAAAGGACGGAGGCTCAGCCTCCCGGCCTAGGCCCAGCCGCGCGGCCGCGGGGCAGCCCCAGCTTCCGGCCTGCGCTGATGCAGCGTGTGTCACACTGTGACAGAACCCGGAGGTTGGGCGTCTGCCGGCCTCGCCTGCAGGCTCGACTTGCGGGCTCTGGCGCGCGGGGCCGCCCCTCCCTGGGTCACCAGCCCAGGCGGAAGAGCGGCGGGGGGAAAGGGCGGCGAGTGGCTGCCCCGGGAGGAACACGA
Organism: Lynx rufus; assembly: GCF_022079265.1. Classification (NCBI taxonomy): domain Eukaryota; kingdom Metazoa; phylum Chordata; class Mammalia; order Carnivora; family Felidae; genus Lynx; species Lynx rufus. The sequence continues at coordinate 1,982,887 of NW_025814838.1, read as the reverse complement.
CAGGGCGGCGGGGCTGGCGGGGGGGGGGGGGGGGGGCGGAGGCCGGGCGGCAGCCGTTCCGGGTGGCCCGCCCGCGCCGGTGTAGGCGCCCCAGCTGCCCGGGTCGGGCTCGCGGCCGCGGGGGACCGGCCTCGCCGTGCGTGCGCACGCCCTCTCCGCCCGGGCCGGCGCGGACCCGCCTGCGGCCCCCGCCGCCATCCACAGCCAGACTGCGGCGGAACCGGCCGGCCGCCGCTCGCCCCAGCGAGTCTGGAGATGCAGCGCCAGAGTCCCCGCGCAAACGTCTCCCTGGGACCTGACTTCCCCCTCCAGACTCAAGCCTGTCCCTAGCCGGTCAGCCCCCAGATACATTCCGCGTCCCTCATCCTACCAGCCAAGCCTCCCCTCCTAATCTGGACCCCTTAGGCCCAACCCCAACCCTGCGGCGTCCTGCTGGCGCCCACCTGCGAGGAGGCTGAAGGAGCGGGCAGAGCCTGGTCAGCAGCGAGTGAGCCAGGCCGCTCCTGGGCTGGGTTATAAGGCAGCTCCTGCCCTCCCCCCAGCCAATGTCCCCAACCTTCTCCGGTGACCCCTGCCCTTTCCTTGCCACGGATCCCCTGGCAGGGTCCTATATTTAGGGAAACCTGAAGCCCCTGACATTCAGGCCAGCGTGGGGCCTAAAGTGAGAGAAGGGGGAGGAAGCTCTGGGCCTGCCCTAGTTGGGGGGCAGGGGGAGGGCCCCTGCCCACTCACGCGTCCATCTGAGGAAATTTCTTCCTTGGAAATCCAGCCTGAGGCCCTCAAAGGTTGTCAAGAGAAATCAATCTTTGCCAGGGATCTGTGGGGAGGGAAGGAGAGGAAAGGGGACTCAGATCTGTGGCCCTCTCTGCCTCCTTCTCAACCCCCTCCCCTCTGGGCCCTGATGATGGCTGTTGTGATTCTCAGGAGACCAAGCTTTTGGCAGGAGAGCAGCTGCAGGCACTACACTCACCTCAAAATAACCAAGAGTCCGTGGACAAGGTGTGGTTGTGGTACCCCTATATCCTGACGCTCAAGGCTCAAGTTTGTCCCATAATGTGGTCTGTGGTGAGCAGTGTCTCCCACCCTCACCTTCAATTTTAACAGTTTATGTGGGGAGGAGGAGAGGCGGGGAGGGGGCACCTGCCAGAGCACTAGCCCCTCTCCCTCCTGGCCCCCCAAAGGGGTTGCAGTCCAGCGGGCCAAGGGCTCTCTGAGTCCTGCTCTGCAGGAAGCCAGGCTCTCCACAGCTGGTTCCCGGGCTGATGAGCTGGGCAGGCCATTTGTGGTTCCAGTGGCCTAGAGAAAGGTGTCCAGTGGCCCCTCAGGGAAAGGAACATGTGGGCCCAGGAGGTTGGCCGCTCCCCAAAGGGCAAGGACTCCGGGTCCTCATCGGAGCTTGATCTCAAAGCAGAGACAGTTGAGGCTCTGGCAGTCAGGAAGTTGGCACGCACAGGCACAGTCGCAGAGTGGGCAGCAGCGAGGGCAGCGAGAGGCCCAACCCTGAGGGAGAGGAGAAAGGGGTGAGGGCGGTGGGCAGGAGGAAGGGTGACCAGTGCCCTACGCTGTTTCCCTCTCAGGGGAGAAGGGAACAGGGAGGCCTGGAGAGTCCCATTTGCCCAGTGGAACAGAGGGTACCGTCTACCATTCTTGGGAACAAATCAATTCCCTGTGCTATTAAATCAGCAAGGAGGCAGTGTTCCAAACAACTGAGTTCAGGCGGTCCTTTCCTTCTTCCTATTTAATAGACAAGGAGACTGAGGACCAAATTAATCCTGTTTGATTAAGTCCCAATGTTCAGCTCCAAGATGATTCTACTATATCCTTGTGGCCTCATTCAATTCCAAGCCAGGAGACCGGGGAAAGCACACATTTTCTGTCCATGATGAAAATGACTTGGTTTTGTGAATTTCTTCCTTGGCATGAGACCAGATTGCGGGATCTCGTTCATCATTTCTGAGCGCCTACTCCATGCAAGGCACAGACTGTATTCGTGAATGACTTTTAAAAAATCTCAATTGTCTTTGAGAATGGTAATGTACAGATCTAAGAAAATTTTTTAGTGTTTCACACAGAGTCACCTCTCTTTTATGTATCAGAACCTTGCACAGGGGGCCTCTTTACAAAAGAGGCAATGGAGGCTTAGAGAGGGGGATACCCCTCAACACCAATGCCAGGAATACCAGCTTCCTTCTGGGTCTGCTGGGATAGGGACAGTTTATCTCATGTCACCACTGGCCTAGCACGGGTACTCGTGCTCAGTAGGTATGTGAGAAACAAATGAATGTTGAATGAGTGGATAAATCAAACCATTTCCCCCTCTTTGGGCAAAGAAGAAAGAAGAGGGCTTCAAGGAAATCAGAAGGGTCTGTCTCTTGGGAACTAGGAACAGCATGTCCTTAGTGACAAGAACGGAGAACTGTCCTATGTCTCCCTTCCTGCCCTGTGACAAGGGTGATCTGTGACTGCTTCACGCATGGACTGGAGTCAGGCCAAGTGGCTGGGGTGGGACACACCCAGGATGTGACAGGAGATTGGCTCCTGGAGGCCTGAGGCAGAGCTAGTGACAGTCACAGTTGCACAGCTCAATCAGACACCAGGCCAAGCCAGGAATAGGGGAATGACCTTTCAAACAGCTGAGGTTTGGGGGTGCGGTGTCAGATGACTGGTGAGATCAGATATCAGTAGGGGCTGCGGTGAGGGGAGGGGATCTGCCCGCTGCAAGGACAGGGGTCTGAACTGGGCTGGTGTAGTGCCAGCAGAATTGTCTCTCAAGAAGAAGGCTAGAGGTGTCATGGTGGAAGGGAGATTGAAGTGGTTCCCTTGTGTTTGATGCTGGGGTGGTTTGGGGCCTCCCTGGGGAGTCCCAGTCTGGGCATGAAGCGGGCTCTGTGGGTTTTTGGAGGACCACACCGTCACTCCCTACACAGGACCGGTGGCTGAGAGACGCTCCGTTGCCATCAGCTCAGAGGAGAGGGTATGAAAAGTATTTCTGGGCTCTGTCCACTGGAAGGGTTTACAGCTAGTCATTTATAACTGTCTAATGGATTTCTCGACTCTCACAAGCAGCCATGTGGCTTCTCGAAGGAATCTGCTACTTCAGTACATTAGGCAAGAATGCCACAAGACCGTTAACCCTTGTGTGTTAGGCTCTTTCCGCTTCGATTTCTCTCACTTTGATTTTGGGAAGGCCAGCCATCTTTAGTGGTTAGAGCTCAGGCCCGGATGTGAATCGAATTCAGGCCCAGGTTTGGCTAATTCATGTTTCGAGCCTCAGTTTTCTCATCCAAATGTGCCTCCTTCATAGGTTCATGGCGGCAAGAACAATGCCTGGTACACAGTGAACACTCAATGGCAGGTAGATATTCTTGTCGGCGTTCTCTCCCCCAGGTTTTTAAATAGGCTCCGTGCCCAGCATGGAGGCAAACCGGGGGCGGGGGTGGGGGGAGGGGGGCGTGCCGACTTTGCGCAGGTCGTGATCTCGTGGTCTGAGAGTTCGAGCCCCGTGTTGGGCTCTGTGCCTACAGCTCGGAGCCTGGAGCCTGCTTCGGCTTCTGTGTCTCCCTCTATCTCTGGCTCCCCCCCACTCGCATTCTGTCTCTCTCTCTCAAAAATAAATAAACATTTAAAAAAATAAATAAAATAAACATTAAAAAAAAAAAAAAGAACTGAACCAAGATCAAGAGTCGGCCGCCCAACAGACTGAGCCACCCAGGCACTGCCCTGAACAATAGTTCTTAACCCTGATGTGCCCCAGGGTTTGTTTAATTAATTAAATAATTTGTTAAAAATGCACGAAATCCAGGGCACTTGGGTGGCTCAATTGGTTGAGCAGTCTGACTTTGGCTCAGGTCATGATCTCACGGTTCATGTGTTCGAGCCTCACGTCGGGCTCTCTGCTGTCAGCGCAGAGCCTGCTTCACATCATCTGTCCCCCTCTCCGCCCCTCCCCTGTTCGCACTCTCTCTCTCTCTCAAAAATAAATAAACATTTAAAAAAATTTTTTTTGATTCACAAACTCCAATCCCATCCCAGACCTACTGAGTGTGGGGCCTGGACGTGTGGTTTTCTATGTCTCATATGTGCCTCTGATCACACACAGGGCTGAGAACCAACCATTGCACTGTATGACTTCATTTCTCATGGTCTAGCATAATTGCCTACTTTTTCTTCTCTGCCCTTCATTCGAATAGAAGCCCTGTGCGGCCGGGACCGTGTCCAGCTTGTTTTGCTGAGCCCCTAGGGCCTGGCACAGGGCTTCAACAGTGACTCCATAAATCTTTGGTAGGTGAATACATAAGTGAACGAATAAATGAATGAGTGAATGAATGAGATCCTTGCCACATGCTTGTGAAAAAGCAGAGCAGGCAGGTTTGTCCCAGAAAGGAAAAGACACCTGGGTTTGTGTCCTGGCCTAGGCCTCAGGTGACTCACTCAAGCCTCTGTAAGCCTCAGTTTTGGACAGCTATAAAGTAGGCAAGAGCTTTGTAATATTTGTGGTCCTTGTTACTATAAGGAAACTGAAGAACAGACACTTTACTATACTACGTACAGAGACGGCTCAAGGACAGAATGATCCCGCCCTGCTCTGTGCCATTCTAGAATCCTTCCTTCCTGGCTCTGGCTGAAGCCGGAAAGATCAGGCCCTGAGGTCTCCAGGTCCAGAATTCCTCACTCCATCCTCACGGGTCTGACCAGGGAGGAAAGGCCCAGACTGACAGAAGGGGCAAAGGGCAACCTCCCTCCCCCCCCCCCCCCCCCGCCAGGAGAGGGGGCCAGAAATCACTTTGTAATTCAGCATTTCCTATAAAATAGGAGTTTTTAGGACCCTGGGTCTTCGTTTTCCCCTTTGCCCTCTTACCCCCAGTCCTGGGCTCCTCTCCCGGCTACCCTTCAGAAACCAAAAGCAGATTATTTGAAGGAGAGCCCCTTGCCTCATAATTTATTTCAAAACTCACAACTTCTCCCAGGAATTTAACCAACTAAGGTCCGCACAAGTTGGGAATTTGCTGGGTCTTTTATCCTCCCTCTTTCCTCCTGGGGAAGGTCACCACTTCAAAGGCAAGAGCTTTGCTGTCTAAATCTGAGCCCCAAATAGGAAGGTGGTCAGTTACATTTAACATGTAAAACCCACAAAGACAAAAATGGCCTGGCCTCTGGGAGCAAGGCTCCTCCCTGAGGATTCTGTTTCAACACACAATGGAGCGATTTGCTCTGCAAGACTCTGACCGAACCTCCCGGAGGCAACTTGTCCCCCTGCAAAAACAGGATAAAAATACTTAACTATCTACACACACAGGCATAGCTAGGGGGTCAAGGTGTGATGTCCAGGTAAAAAGGGCAAGTAGCAGTTGTGATGAAACAGTATGTGTGGTATGACCCCATCTTTACCAAATAATGGCATAATATAGCAGGAATAGTACTGCATATTAGTATATAAGGGACGTACACAAAATGTAGCAACCTTGGTTATGGAGCTGGTTTATAAAGTGACTTGTACTTTCTATGTTTTTCGACACGCACACTGTAATCAATGCTTTTCATAATCAGTACTATATAGCTTTTTAAAAATACCCAGCGCTCTTGGGGCGCCTGGGTGGCTTAGTCGTTTAAGCGTCTGACTCTTGATTTCCGCTAAGTCATGATTTCATGATTCATGAGATCGAGCCCCACGTCAGGGTCTGTGCTGACAATGCAGAGCCTGCTTGGGATTCTCTCTCTCTCTCTCTCTCTCTCTCTCTCTCTCTCAAAATAAATAAACATTAAAAATAATACCCAGGGGCGCCTGGGTGGCTCAGTTGAGCGTCTCACTTCGGCTCAGGTCATGATCTTGCAGTCTGTGAGTTCGAGCCCCATGTCGGGCTCTGTGCTGACAGCTCGGATCCTGGAGCCTGCTTCGGATTCTGTGTCTCCGGCTCTTTCTGCCCCTCCCCTACTCGTTCTCTCTCTCTCTCTCTCTCTCTCTCTCTCTCTCAAAAATAAATAAATGTTTAAAAAATACCCAGCTCTCAGGGTTGCTGAGAAAATAATAATGCCAGTAAAAGTGGCACACTGTCTGGAATGTAGTGCTCACTCAGTGAACGGAAGGAGCGGTGAGAGGAGTCGTTTATATTTCCGTTTTCGGAAGCCATTGTGTGCCCTACATGGTACTCACCTTTCTCCGGCTGCCACCTTATTTTCTTCTCTCAAAGTAGTTTTCAGCACCAGAAAAGTATGTGATGTGCTGTTTATGGTGTCTTGGGCTGTCTCCCACTGAGCCAGGACCCCGAACGGGGCCTGGCCTAGAGCAGGTGCTCAGCAATCAACGTTGTTGAACAACAACAACACAAAAACGCACAGAGCGCGCCCAGGTCGGGGCTCGGGGGGCCAGGGACAGGACAAGAACTCACAGCTTCGGTGGGCTGGGGGCAGCAGGCATCCAGGCAGCGGGCAGGGCTGGGCAGAGGGAAGTCGCAGGCTTCCGCACAGGTCCAGCAACAGTCCTGGGGCCGGGAAGCGCCTTGCTTCCTGCAGGGGGAGCTGCAGTCCGTGCAGCAGCCCTGGGCCTAGGAGATGGAAAGGGCTCAGGATCCGGGCCAGGTGGCATGTGGGGGGGGGGGGGGGACAGGAAAGGAGGGACCGTGATAGGTACAGATGCGGGGACTAAATGGCAAAGGAGCCTCAGAGTAAGGGCCTGCAGATGAGGGCACCAACTGACCGCCTCCTCTTCCCCAGAGCCCACCCTTCAGCCTCCACCAGGCCCCTCACCAGCAGGCAGTGTCTCGTCAGCAGCACTACACCGAGCAGCAACAAATAGATGCCCACAGCGATGAAGACGATGGCGGGGATGGGGAGCAGCAGGGAGGGACTGCTGACGGGAGCCGGGGTTGGGTTCCACGGGCTAGAGGAGGCCTGGACAAGCACAGGAGGAAGGGGTGACAAGGAGGTGGGAGGGGCTGCAGGAAGGCAAAAATACCAGGAGGGACACCGGAGGTGGCTGGGAAGAGGGGAGGAACAGCCATCAGATGCTGGGGAGAGAGTCATTGGGACTACACTATCCTGTTCCCCAAATGTGACCTTCCTCTGTCATCCCCGTTTCAGCACCATCGGTACCTGTTGATCATTCTAGAATGTTCCAAGATGTGTTGCTCTTCCTCTCAGAATGCCTCTTCATAACATATCTATTGTCTCTGATTCCTCTGCACTACTTTACTGTCCCTTAGGCCACATTACTGGCCGCTGACTGTCTTCCAACCCGCAATTCTGCTCCTTCCCATCCCAGCTGTGTTGTGTATCTGTCCTTTCCTTCCAGTCCTTCAATGGCTCCCAGTGACTCAGTCCAAACTTCTTATCTCGGTGGCAAAGCCCTGAGCTAGCCCTGCCCACCTCAGCCTCCCTCCTCCTCTCCACTCCAGCCATACTGAAGTCCCAGCAGCTCCCCAAACGCCTACCCTCCCTCCCACCCCCGAGGCTCTGCCCGAGCTGCTCCCCCAGCCTGGGATGCCTCTTCTCCTTGATTACTTGGCAAGCATCTCATCTTGCCAAGAAGCGCGGGAACGTGCGCTCCGTGGGAAGTCTATTCCCGGCACTGTCTCACAGCCCTCCTCCGGAGCTCGAAGGGTCTACGTTGGGTACAGAGCCCCCTGTCCAGTCCGGGCTCGAAGGCAGGCAAAGTCAGGGCGAGTTTAAGGCACTTAGGGGGTCCCTCCGGGAAAGGGTAAGGGGCCTAGGACTCACGTCCATGGGGCAGGACAGCGCCGGTCAGTCCAGGAGCTGCAGAGGAGAGAAAGTCCTGGGTCTCAGAGGCTAAGAGGGGCCATTGGACTGAGGTGCCCGATACCCCCCGCCCAGTTTGGAGAAACTGAGGCCGAACGATGGCTACTGGTCGGGACAGTGGGGTCGGGGGTCCGGGGGATTCGGGGCGGCGCCCCCCTCGCAGGCCCCAGCCTGGCCCTGGCCACACCCTTGACTGTCCCCACACCCCGGCCCCCTCCGTCCGCTGGTCCCCAGCACCTGCACCCGCGGGGCCGCGGGCAGTTCACGGATTCCGCGCCGCTCTCATCCAATCCGCCGCGGCGGCAGCACCGCCCAGAAGCTCCCGCTGCTTCTTGCCGTTGCCATGGGGATCCGAGCGCCGCTCCTACGGCGGCCGCCGAGACCCAAATTCCTTCTCCCAGCCGTTCTTCTCCGGCCAGATCCTCTGCGGTCACCAGCTCCTCGTAGCCGTGGTCGACCAGGTTTTCCCGCCGTTACTGAACGGAAGTGGCGATTTCCCGCTGCCACCTGCCGCAGTCGGACCCCCATCTTGTGCGGCGTCCGGCGGCGCTGCAAAGAAAAGACTGACACCCGGGGCTACACCAGCAGCGTGCTGTGTGACTTCGGCCAAGTCACTGAGCCTCGCTGAGTCTGTAAAACCGGGAAACGCCTGCCTTACGGGGATGTTGTAAAAATCAAAGCTACTTGTTAACTGTATACCGCTATTCTTTTTTTTTTTTTTTCCCCAACTTGGCCGCACCCATTTCTATTGACAGTGTCCTAATTTAAGACTTCAGCGGGTCTCTTTAACCTTCACATAATTGTCAGAGTGATTTCCTCCCACCCACATCAGATCTTGTCCCTTTTCCGGGGGGCTGGGGGGCTCAGTTGGTTAAGCGTCAGGCTTCGGCCCAGGTCATGATCTCATGGCTCTGGGTTCCAGCCTCCAGTCGGGCTCTCTCCTGACAGCTTGGAGCCTGCTTTGGGTTCTGTCTCAGGGTCTCTTTCTCTCTCTGCCCCTCCCCTGCCTGTGCTCTCTCTCTCAAATATAAAAATAAACATTAAAAAAATAAAAAAAGGTCTTTTGTCTCTTTTTTAAAGTTTATTTATTTATTCTGAGAAAGAGGGAGAGAGAGAATGAGTGGAGGAGGGACAAAGAGAGAGGGGACAGGATCCCAGCCGGGCTCCGTGCTAACAACAGAGAGCCTGATGCGTGGCTCAAACTCATGAGCGGTGAGATCTTGACCTGCAGGGAAATCAAGAATTGGACGCTTAACTGACTGAGACACCAGGCACCCCAGACCATGTCCCTTTTCTATTTTAAACCTCCGGAGGCTCCCCAGCCGACTCCAGGATAAAGCCCAAGTGCTTAGCTGACAACATCATCCACTCTGGGCCCCTTTTGTCTTCCGTTTGTTCATTCACAGCATATCTAGGCTCTGGGACTCTAGCAGAGAATAAAGCTGACAAATTTCCTGCCCTCATGTTGCTTACATTCTACTAGGGGAGGGGAATCAGATAATCTGTAAAACCATAACTAAATAACAATATGTAATCATTCTTCCAAATTTCTACCGTAGGACCTGTTCAAGTTTCCTGAACCAGTGCAGAGGGTCTCACAGCTCCATACATTTGCAGATGCTGTTCCCTCTGCCTAGAACACCCTTCCCCTGTTTCCCTCTGAAGAGTTCCCTCATCCTTCCAGCCTCTGCCTCAGGGAGGTCTTCCTGCCAACCTCACGGGGAGGTGGCTGCTTATAGCACCATATATGCACCGCTGTCCCAGCACTGATGACAACTATTTGAATTCTCCACTTTGCTCCCCGGTTAGACGGCGAGTGCTGGGTCTGATTCATCCCCATATCCCAAGCCCTGGCAGTTCCTGCGGTCTTGGGGGCCTCGAGTGAGTACTCACTGATTCTGTGAATGAATCAAATCCAATGCCATCCACCAATGAAGTGTTGTTATCCAGATGCCCTACCTCCTTTGGCTCTCAAGCCACTCGGGCCTCCCACTTTTCATTCCTGACCTTTCCGGTTCTACGCAAACAATGCTCGCGCTCGTGCACACTCACGGAAGCACGCCTCCTCCATGGAGGCCACAGACTTCCTCCATGATTACTGTATCTGGGCATGTTCCCCTGAAAGCAGTGCCACCGTGTACCTACTTTTGTCCATGTTGTCCACCCCGAAGTACCTTGCCACACTGCTGCCCCTGGGGATCTCCTGCACCACAAGGCAGCCACAGAAATCACCAGGGCCTGTGTCCCTGGTTCCCAAATCTCCCTTCTCACCTTCAACCACACTGACAGAGTCCCGCCCAGCACCGCCCCCCCCCTGCCCTCCCCAGCCCTCTCAGTGGGAGCTTCAAGCCGAGAAGACAGGAGGCTAGCTGTCCCCAATGTCACATTGCTGATTCTAAGTCAGGGGCAGATTGCCTTCTTGGGACTGTCTTCTTGTCTGCCCCATCTTCTTTGCAAAACCCCAAGGCCCAAGATGAGGCCAGTCCCCACCCCAGCCCCAGGAAAGGTCTCAGGTGACACCCACTCCCGCCCTCTGTTCATTTCCTGCCAAGAGAGACGTCAGCCTTGGCAAGGCCTCTGGACACGTCCGTGGCCTGCAGTGGTCAGACTCGCTGCTGATGGTATTCTGTTCCTACCGGGGGCTCATACATTATGCAGGATGGTGGACAGTGCACCGGGCCTGCTTGCCGTAAGACCAACCAATAAGATGGGTGATGTAGGCACCCCACTCTGCCAAGGCCACCTCTGCCCTCCCTATTGGAGGCAGGGAGAAAATGACTTCAGAATAGTCAAATAGCCATAAGGTCTCCTTCTCCCTGAAGTTCAAAGCTGGGGGTGTCAGATATGATCGCATGGAGTTTTGCTCTGCCCCTGGGAAGGAGACAAAAAGACGATGTGCTCTCAGTGGTCATGGGCTGGGCGGGAGACCTGAGACCCACCGAACACCCAGGAGATGAAGGAAGCCTGGGCGGGCCTGGGCTCGGGCGTGGGAACGGAATCTGGCAGCTCCGATTTTGATCTTGGACTTTCAGCCCCTCCTATGGACATCAGACAATATTGCCTCGCAGAGACTAAGAGGAGGTCCTCAGCCTCCTTCTCAGGAAAATTGAAGGCCTTTGCTCAAGTAGTTACCCTGGGGGAATAAGAAGTTGAGGTAACCAGAGCGAGAGCAGCCATTAGTCAAGGCCTCTTCCCAGACTTTATCTTCCTGAATCCTAACAGCAGACCTGAGTGGCAGCAATCATTATTTCCATTGTAGAGATAGAAAAGAATCCTGACCTGGTTGGAAAAGAATTTTAGGCCAGGCAAGATCTAGGTTTGAATTCTAGGCCTGCCACCGTGTGTCTCAGTGACCCTGGGCAAGTCAGTCGACCTCACTGTGCCTCAGTCTTCCTCATCTGGAAAGCGGGGATCACCTAACAGCCTCAGAGGGTTTGTGATGGTTGAAGGAAAGGTATGTAGACTACCTGGCATAGAATAAGGGCTCATGAGGGGTGCCTGAGTGGCTCAGTCAGTTAGGCCTCCAAACGCTGATTCTGGCTCAGGTCATGATCTCACAGTTCGTGAGTTCAAGCCCCGCATCCGGTTCTGTGCTGACAGCACAGAGCCTGCTCGGGATTCTCTGTCTCCCTCTCTCTCTCTGCCCCTCCCCTCCCCCCGTCTCTCAAAAATAAACATTAAAAAAAGAATTTAAAAATATATAACCGGAACAACTAGGAATGAATATCACAGTACTTACAAGGCACCACATAGGAACTGTGCTTTAGACCCTTCTCATGCCCTAATCCTAGCAGCCCTGCTCCTGGCCCTGTCCTCATCCTAAGAGGAGATGAGTCGCTTGCACAACTTCTCCTGGCTACTGAGTGACAGAACTAGGATTTGAGCCCGGGGAATGGGACTTTGTGTGTGTACAACTGAGGCTCAGAGAGGTTCTGACACTTGACCAAGGTCACACAGCCCATCTATGGGAGAAAAAACAAAAAACAAAAAAAAAAAACGCCTGGCTAGACTCTTGGTTTTCTCACTCCCGATGCACCTGTTGTGCCCCTCAGCTTTTTCTATCACACAGATCAAGGGGGGGGACTGGACTTGCTCAGAGCAGTACCTAGCCTGGGACAGGCACAATAAAAGCACTAAATAATAAATGTTCTGGCCCGCTGGGCGGGACTCTTTCCAGAGCACGGGTAGGGGGAATTGGACCCTTCCCTGGGTATCATGTGGGAAACAGGCCACTTCTGGCTTCTTATTGTTTACTTATTCACGGCCTTCGATGATATCACACCCGCACACCTCCCAGGGCCGTCGCGGGAGCCTGAAGTAGCAGGAAACGGTAAACTCCAGGCCCCGGGTGAATTGCGTGACAGGTGTGTGAGGACCGCGCGGGGGCGAGAGACTCACCCGAGGAAGCACGCTGGGCCGGGAGAGCGGGTCCCGCGAGCCTGGCACCCGGGGAGCGCCACCCACGCCGTCCCTCTCGGCAGGCGCTGTCCGAGGCGCCGCGTGGGCAGGGCCCGCACCCCTGCGCGGAACTGGCCGGCGCTGTCCTCCTCCGGGAAGTTCAGGCACTCCTAGAAGGCCCAGGCGAAGGACCACGGTGTGTGGCATGCGTCCCATCTCGGGTTTATTTCCCACGCTGCACCCCTCGGCAAGAGAGCGAGCGCGCGAGCTCTTCTCTTTCCAACTCCTTTTCAACGCTTCTGATTATTCCAGGAGCAAGTCTCATTTTGCCGCCAGAAGCCTTTTAACACCTCTCTCTCCGTGCTTATCTTGCCATGTCTTGTCTTTAACAGAGAGAGAGGGTAGGCCTCCGGCTCAGAATTCCGAGCAGATGAAAGTATCGAGCTAGAAGGTTAGAACGAGTTTGTTTGTTTGTTTGTTTTTCATTTCATTTATTTTTTGTTACCTTCTATTTACAAGTGATATTGGTTTTCTATTTTCGGTAGTGAGAAGACGTTTCCCTTTAAAGTACATGGTTAAAAGCAGGTACTCTGGAAATTAGACTAACTAGGTTCAAATCCCAGCTATGCCACTGAACTGCCGATGTGACGTCGAGCAAGTCTTGCAACCTCTCTGTGCCTCAACTCCCTCCTCTGTAAAGGGAAGTGATAATGGCATCTCCTCCTTATGTTATTGTAAGGATTATATTAGTGTATGTAAAGGGCACCGATGGGTGCCTGATATGTAGGCTGTGTAAATGTTTGCTGTTAGCTTAAATAGGGCAAAAACGAACAAACAGACAAACCACAAAACCCCGAGGTTTAGACAAAGTTTCTTTGCACCGACCCCACCATTTTCCATGTGAGGAAGCAAAGTTTTGGAGAAGATAATTAAGTGGCTAAGCTAGGATCTCCGCAGGTCTCTGGATTCCCCATCCACTTACCAGCCATTTCAAACTTCGATAATTAATATAGCTTCTCGCAGTATTCAGGTGTGCAACGAGACTAATACTATTTCACTGATGTTGAGATGGTGTGTGTAAAGGTGGCTCAGAACACGAGTTGGTGTGATGGCCCTAATGCATTTCAACAGGGGTAATATCGCCCCCAAGGGGACAGCAATAGGTTCTTGAGGGCAAAAAAAAAAAAAAAAAAATCTTAACTTTTTTTTTTAAGGGTTTTATTTTTCAACAAAAAATTATTTATTTTTCGGACAGAGAGAGACAGAGCATGAACGGGGGAGGGGCAGAGAGAGAGGGAGACACAGAATCGGAAACAGGCTCCAGGCTCTGAGCCATCAGCCCAGAGCCTGACGCGGGGCTCGAACTCCCGGACCGCGAGATCGTGACCTGGCTGAAGTCGGACGCTTAACCGACTGTGCCACCCAGGCGCCCCTAAGGGTTTTATTTTTAAGTAATCTCTACACCCACCGTGGGGCTCGAATTTACAACCCCCAGATCAGGAGTTGTACACTCCACCGACGGAGTAGCTAAGGAAGCAAGAACCATTAACAGAGATAAGTTCTGAAACTGTGACTGGTGTGAAGTTATTTTTTTTTTAATCTTGCAGTTCCTTTAGGAAAATGAGTTTATGGGTTTTATATATCTGCTTAACATTATAGAGACCAATGCATTCAGAAAATAAGATTTTAAAAATCCTACTTTGTTCACATCCTGTGTAACTTTGGACAAGGTACCAAACCTGTCTGTGCCTCTGTAAAGTAGACACAATAGAAAACAACTCATAAAGCTGTTCCTTTGTTAATGAGGAAATGAGTTGATATTTTTAAGCGCCCAGATCAGTGTCTGACCCATAGTAAATGCCATATAAGTAGCATTTAACAAACTGGAATTATTATTATCCCACAAATGAAGAATTGACCCACAGAAATTGACCCACAATCATTCAGGGAATGGGAGAGCCTAAATTTGTTTAGCATTTTTAAAATTCCAGGGACGACTGGGTGGCTTGGTCAGTTAAGCGTGGAACTCTTGATTTCGGCTCAGGTCGTAGTCCCAGGGGCATGGGATCAAGCCCCGAGTCAGGGAGACTGCTTGGATTCTCTCTCTTTTTCTCCCTCTCTCTCTCTCTCTCCCTCTACTCCTCTCCCTCTCACATGTGCTTGCACACACTCTCTCAAAATAAAAAAATAAAATAAAATAAAATAAAATTCCAGCTTAATTTAAATAAAGCGCACACCATTTTAAGGGTATGCCTTGGACATGTTTATCCATGTATACACTCGTGATCAACATAAGGGTACTCCTAATCTCTCAGAAGGCTCGCTGGGGTCCCCTCTCATCAATACCTCCCACCAAGTTAAGTGCTGTTCTGATTTTTCACTGAAGATATTCTGCCTGTTTTGAATTTCATCCAAGTGGATTCATACAGTATGTTTCTTTTATTATACACGGAGCCTGAATGTGAAGCCCAGATGGTCCCAGCCTAGAAATTGCCATCTTAACTCTTATCCTATACTGTACTGCCTTTTAAAGCCACGACTACTTAGGGCGTTATCTTCTCCCTCCCCTTTCCTTACTCCTCTTTTAGCTCTGGGGGAAATGTAGCTGTCCACTGAGCCATGACCAGTTCTAATTGGTCAATTCTGCATTAGAAGGCCCCACAGTCCACCCGCTGCCAGCAAGCATATGATAGGGCACAGGTGTCAAGAGTGGGCCAATGGGAGGATAGCATGGTCTAAACCGCCCACCAGTCCACCAATGGGAGGGAAGTTCCCGCCCTCTGCAACTGCCTCCCCAGAGCAGAGCCGCCTCAGCCTCGTGCCCTTGCAGTTTGACACTTTCCTTGTATCCTGAAAGAAGGTCCCCTCACTGCTGCCTAAGGGATGCAGGATGGCGGCCCCAACTCCCTGCATCCCCCCTGGGCTTTCTCCACCCCTCCCCTCCCTGGAGTGGACGGGAGGGGAGGCTTTTCCAGACAAAAATAACATATATGTAAATACGTCTGTTTTCAGGGATTCTGTTGTTTCTTGATTTTTTTTTCCCTTTGTCAATGGGATAATACTTTGGCCTTCCTCTTTCTTTTTTTAAAAAAAGGTTAGTTTTAAAATTCCAATATCTTTACGATGTGAACACCCTCTTTCCTTTTTCTGAATTCCGGGCGCTGATGAGAATCATCAGCCTTCCTCCGTAGCCTCCACCTCGTCCCCTCAGAGGTGAGGACCTAGGAGAAGGGAGAGGTGACCCGAAGAGCTTGGGGATGGGGCAGAAGATGGGACGGGGTAGAGTTAAGAAAGAGCAGGCACATCCTTAGGGTTGAGGATGAAGAGAAGAAATTTTAAGGTGTGAGATGGACTGGGAGGTATAGACCAGCTTCCAGGGTGACAGGGAAACTGCTTGAAATTGTTGGAACAGGTTGATAAAAAAAAAAAAAAAAGAAAAAAAAGAAAAAAAAGAAAAAAGGATGTCCAATTGCCCTGGATGAGGGACATTTAAAGAGCAGTAAAGGTCCCAAAGAGATTAGGGAAGAGAGATGCCTGGTGGTTTTTGGTGCTTACAGATGGGTGGATCCCATGGGCTGTTGAGTTATTGGGGTGAAAGGGGTGTCTGGGGCTGAGGGACGCCAACCGTGCTGAGGCGTTCTCATGGTCACCTTTTCTCACCTTCTCTACCCCCCTCCCCCACAGGCATGCCCCTGCTCTTTGTACTGGGCTGCATTTTCTTCCCACTGAGCTTCACTGTCCTCTGCTGGGGCCTGCAGAACCACTCCCACCTGCGGATGGAGAGACCAGAGGCTGTTTTGGTGGCGTCCAAGTAAGAGGACAGAGTGAGGGCATCCTTCCTGGGGCCAGGGCTGGTGGAGCTGATCCCCTGCTTTCAGGAAGAGTCAGCGGTGAGAGCAGAAGCCCAGTATGCGCGCGTGCGCACGTGCGTGTGCGTGCGTGTGCGTGTGTGTGCGCGTGCACGCGCACCAGGGGAGATGAGTCAAAAAAAAAAAAAAAACTGGCTCTGGGATCTTTTGCAAGTCATTTCACCTCTCTGAACTTCAGAGCCCTCACTTGTAAACGGGCTTACTAAGAACACCCACCATCCAGTCCTTGTGGAGATGTTGGGTTGAGTTGAGTCGGTTGAGTTCATATCTCCGAAGTCGGGGCTGCAGACTCCTGCAAGTCACACGAAGGCCACAGGCTCCGTGAGGACTGGTGAGCTCATCGAATGGGGCAGCGGCTGCTCAGCTCCAGCCAGATAGTATGGACCTAGAACGTGGGCTCCATGTAGTCTGGCCTTTGGATTCTTTCCTAAAGGAAGTTGAGCTTTGGTGGGAAATCTCGTAATTTTCAAACACTGACACAGAACTTGGAATTTCAGAAAATTCTGTATTGGCAACTCTATACTAGCCGAACAAAGCATGCCTGTGGGCTGGATTGGGGCCCTTACACTGCAAATTTATGACCTGTTTGACACAGCTTAATGTACATGTGACCTATCATGGAAACTTAGGTAGGAGAGAGAGCAGGCAGAAGGCAGAATTCACTTGGGTGTCTAGGTGAATTCTTGGAGGACAGAAAAGTGTCTCTGCCTGCTGTAATTCATGTCATCTGCAGAGAAGCCACAACTTGGCCAAGTTTGCTGTGCTCAATCCAGTAGTTATGGTGCCCTACCATCCCCCAGGATGGTGCCCATCTTCCCCCAGACTCAGTGGCTTTACTCTTTGCCTTTGGAGCTATCCAGTTTTGCCAGTTTTCGTAGCTGTGTTATCTTGCTCGAGTTTTTTTGTCTTTTGTTTCTTAAATCTCTAAACCTGTTTCTTGTCCATCAAACATATATTACCATTTTGGGAGATTAAATAAGAATGAACATAAATCACCTTGCCTCATGCCCAGCACACAGTGAACACTCAAGAAGTTGGGTTCTGGGGCATCTGGGTGGCTCGGTCGGTTAAGCCTCCGACCCTTGATTTCAGCTCAGGTCATGATCTCGCAGTTCATGGGATCGAGCCCCACATCTGTCTCTGTGCTGATAGTGCTGAGCCTGCTTAGGAATCTCTCTTCCCCTCTCTCTGACCCTCCCCCTGCTCTCTTTCCCTCTCTCAAGATAAATAAATAAACTTAAAAAAAAGTTGGGTTCTTTTCCCCCTGAAGGGAAGCCCTGGAGTCAGGAAGCTGGGTCCACTATTGTCTCTAAATTGTCCCCAACTTCTGCCTAAGGCCAGAGACCTCTCAGGATCTGTTCCTTCCTCGTGCCACTAGAGGGCAGCATAAAATTGCAAATCCAGCCTTTTGCCTCTCTTTTGGGGAGGAAATGGAATGGTCTGAGGACAGGCAAAAGCAAATCGTAGGGCTGCTAATTGAGGTGCACCTTAGGACAGGCCTGGAAACGAAAGTATGGTGTGGGTACAGGCCCCACATCATGCAGAAGTCCGTAGGACAGTTGGGTGCAGGCCAGGAAGGCCAACTTCCAGGAAGGCAGCACGAAAGGGTGAGAAGCCGCTCAGAGGGTTCCAGCTGGGCTTTGGACACACAAATCACTGGGCCTTGATTTCCTTGTGCTTGAATGAGGGGCTCGAACCAGCTAATCCTTGAGGTCCTTTTCTGGGAAACTGGGCTGTTCTGTGAAGTCGAAAATGAAGGGGAGCCAGGAAGATGATAAACCGGAAGAAAAAGCAAAGTGACCAGTGCTTAGGGGAGGCCAGGAGAGGCCAGGCAGCCTGAAGGACAGGGGCAGGGCCTCCTTGTGCTCCAGGTGGGTTTTCAGAGAGGCAGGTGTTCTTCTTCAAACCCTGCAGCCACTCTGACACCCAGCACGAGAAGGTTCCTGCCTCTTCTTAGCTATGGGACCTTGGGGAGGGCCACTGAAGGCTTCAGGACCATTTCTTGACCTGTAAAAAGGGGATAAGTGCTGTCACCTCAGTGCTATTACGATAGTTAGACAAGATTACAGGGCAGTCTTGCAGCAGTCAGGAGACACCTCATGTATACCTAGAATTTTCTTCTTCCCATTGGAATGAAGGATGTGTGTGTTGGCGGGGGGGGGGGGGGTGGGCATCTCAGAGCCTGAAAGGATGCTGTGTTGAGGTGTTTTTATTCCCATGCGTCCTTAAACTCATCCTTCAGAGACAGCAAGATGCACCACTTTGTCTTGCTCCCTCCTCCAGGGAATCCTCTTTTTCTCTTTGCTGGAGGGACACCCTTAAACTGGGACCCCAGCGGGTCACTGAGGGACAAGTGTCGGGAGGCATTGGCAGCGGAAGAAATGGTAGGCATTTGCAAATGTACTGGTGGGAAACAGGGTCGAGCCCCCATCTGACGGCTCAGAGCCCCCTCCCAGCTAGCCAGGGACCCCAGGGCCACCTTTCTCCCCAAGAGGAGAGCTGACCCTCCCCTGGCCCTTGTCCCCAGCAGCCCCCTGCGCCGCAGCTGCTGTCTCTTTAAGGGCCTCCCCCTCCCTCTTTCTCTGCTCCCCCCATCTCTGTCGCAGCCGCTGCTGTGGCTCAGAGCTGCATGGGAGACGCGCTGCAGGTCCGGTTTCTTGGTGTCTGGTCGGTGCCATCATTCCCCACCCCTCCCCCCCGCCCTCCCCAAGCTGGTGACTCCCCCTCCCCCTCCCCCTCCCCTCCGAGGGGGCAGGGGGCTGGGCACGAACTCTCTATAATGCCCCGTGCAGCCTCCGGGGCCGGGCAGCGGGGACCGTGGCAGCAGCGAGAGGCGGGAGAGCAGTGCTGACCGCTGACCACTTGCCCGGCCACTCCTCTGTCTCCCTCCCTCCCACCTCCCTCCCTCCCTCCCTCTCCCTCCCTCTCAGGGCTGGCACCACAGTCCCACCCCGCCTTCTCGGGTCCTCCCAGCCTCTCCACGTAAGCCCCCCCTCCCCACCTGCCTCTTCTCTCCCTCCCCTCCCCCACCCGCATCCTCCTCCTCCGGTACCCTCTCCCTCTCTGTCCTCTGACCAAGTCCTCTCCTCCCGTCTCGCTTCCAGCCCTCTGGCCAGCTTCCTCCCGCTCCCTTTCCCGGATCCTCCCTCTCCCCAGCCTCTCCCCATTTCCCCAGTCTCATCTAACTCCCATTCTCCCTTCCTCTGGTCTGACTCGCCTGCCCCATCCTGTCCCCGCCCTGTCCCCTTTGTGCCCCTTTTTCTTTTTCTCTCTCCTTCCCTGGTTTGGTGTCCCTTCTCCACCTCAAACTCCCTTCAGCTCGGCCTCCCTGCCCCCTCACGGCCTCTCGCTTCCCTGCCTGAGGCCTGAGCCACCATGCTGACCCCAATGGTGGCTGGGGGGGTGGTGTTCCCCGGTCTCTTCCTCCTCTCCAAGAACACGCTCCAGCGGCTGCCCCAGCTGCGCTGGGAGGAGGCCGACGCGGTCATTGTCTCAGCCAGGTAAACTGCCTCCCTTCGTCTCAGCCCCTCTCCCCTCCTCAAGCATTATGGGGGTGGAAGGGATCCCATCCTTCCCTGGACCCTTGGCTCATGGGGGATTGGGGGTTCCTGAAGTGATTGGTGGGCTTTATCTCCAAGCTTCCTTCCTCCCTCACTGCCTTACTCGCCGTCCCAGGAGACCTCGTCCAAACCCAGCCATCTGGTCTACTAGTATCCAGACTGCTTTTCCTTCCTTTCCCCCATTCACCCTCCCAGCCTCCAAAACAGGGCCAGCGTGTGACTGAAACATTCCTCTAAGATATTAGGGGATAAGGCAAGGGGCAGAGAGCTGTGTATTTATTGTTCAGGGCATATGTTTGAGGGCACAAGGGACAGAGGAGTGAATGGTTCAACTCAGTACAACCCCAGAATAAGGGCCAGAGTTGAGGAGGGGAGCACGGGGGCAGTCAAAGAGTGAGTGGGAAAGTGGCCAGGGGGAACTTGAGGTCACTGAGGGACCAGGTGATGAGTGGCATGACTGGGTGGCTGAATGTTGCAAGAACAGGCCCAGGGCTCCCTCTTGCCATCCAGTGCTGTCCCTTTCCTGCCTCTCCCTGGGAAGAGACCTCGTTATCAGCACCGTCTCACCTCAAGATGACCTCCCTGGTCATGAGAAGAGGGCGACTCAGTGTCCACAACTGAGGGAAGGAAGATGGCAGTGAGGAGTTGGGTGGACTGAGGAGTAGCAGCTGGGCAAGTCCCCCAGCCTCAGGCTGGGGGAAGCCCTGGGCAAGCCAGCCTCAGGCAGAGATGGGCAGAGAGTGGCCCGAGAGGTGCCCGAGTCCGAAGCGCAGTAAGTGGACAGTAAAGAGGAGAAACTGAGATCTGCGTCTCCTTTGTCTACCACGGCTCCCTCTTTCGCCCTAGGCTAGTGTCCTCTGTCCAAGCCGTCATGGCCTCCACAGCTGGCTACATCGTCTCCACCTCCTGCAAGCACATCATTGATGACCAGTAAGTGCCATGAGACCGCCTTTGCCCAAGTTTCCAGCAGCCTGTGTGTGTGTGTGACTCCCGAGTACCCCAGGTCTTCTACGGGACTCATTCAATGGTCCCCGAGCCCTTCACTTGGGACTGAGCAAGTTAACTGCATTAGCTGCAACTCAACACCCAGGGATAAATTTATCCTTGTCCTGTCCTTAAAGGTCAGAACTAGGAGGAGAAGGAGTGGCGATCAGAAAGGATTGTCAAAGCAGCCCCTAGGCTTCCCGGCCTCTCGTACCCTCATACTAGTAGGTCCTGTGTGTCCTTCCCTCCCGACTTCTTCCCACCCTTACATCCCTCAGACCCCTTTTCTAATCAGCACCCACATGGGGTGCCTTCCTCCTCATGCTGGGCTCACCCCTCACCTCCTCCCAGAACCCAGGTGTCCAGTCCCAGCGCTGGGTACAAGAGAGAGACAGAGGAGAGAGATGACAGAGACAAGGCCACTAATGGTTAGGCAGTGGGGGAGGGGGAGGAGAAGGGTGAAGAGGCCAAAATTTGGCACTGGTAGCTGCTGCAGTGCCCGGTGCTTGCCAAAAAAGCCCAGGCCTGAGGAGGTGGGGCGGCCAGAGGAAGGAGAGGGGCCCTGTCCGTGGTGCTGACGGGCCGGCTCCAGGCGACCCACGGGCTGCTGCAGAATTGCCTGGGAGGGTGCTGAAGACCCCCCACACCTGACTTCTGGCCCTGACCCCCTTCTCTGGTGACTGTGGGGCCACAGGAACGTTGTCTGGATGACCCTGACCTGGCGTGCCCCTCTTTCTCTACAGACGAGTTCCCTTATCTGTGGGGTGAGGTACATCCCTTCCTGGAAGCGCTGCCATGAGGAGGAACTGAGCTGTGTGTCAAATGCCTAGAGCAATTCTGGCTGCCGCACAGTGGGTGCTTAACTCTTCCTTCACATCTTGGTGACTTGGGTTCCTCTTGCCCTCTTTGCTTCTTCCCCACCCCTGGTTCTAAGATGAGCCTGGATTCCCAGGCTTATCCTGCTCTCGCCTTCTCACACAGAGGTCACCTTTTGGCTCTTACGTTTCCTTCCCCCAACTCAGGTCTGTTCTCGTCCCTCCCCCTTTAATCCTCAGGTGGGTGTCCAAGATCAGGGTTAATGCGGGGACAACAGCTGTTCCTTCTTCTGAGCACCTAACTGCTGAGAGGGTGGGGATGGGCTTAACTCTTCAAGGTGCAGCGCGGGTCCTGGCCCTCCCTCCCCACAAGCCACTCAGCTCCTGGGGCCAGCTCTCCCAGCCACTCCCACTGTAACTTCTCTTGGGACAGTTTGGGCTGCCTGTCCTCCTCCAGGCCAGTCTGGCCCAGGGCTTGCATTCTGTTTTCTGTTTTCATCTCACTCCATCCTTCGCTGCACTACCGCCCCCCGTTCCCCCCCCCCCCCAACCAGGCCTCATTCCACTTCTCCCTTCAGCAGCTCCTCATATTTTGTCTCCACTCTCGTTCTGCATCACTCTGGCTGACTTTGCTTTCATCCCTCCGCCTTGCTGGGCGAGTTCCCAGGGCCCTACCTCCCTGATCTCCCACTCCCACCTCAGAGCTGTCACAGGGCTACAGGATTGAAGAGACAGTGTCCAACATGCTGAGTCAAGAAGAAAAATGCAATGTTGCACATTCATGCACTTTTCATTTTTGTTTACTCCCAAAGTACACAGAACTTTCTCTGCTCTTGGCTCCTTTCGCTCAGCGTTTTTGCCTTAATGCTTGGCTGTACCTGAAAAAGCAAGAGGTTGGACCACATTCAGGCGGAAGAACCAGCACTGAAAGCACCACCAAATCCCTAGCAAAGGCCCGTCTGTGACACCTGTCTCGAATCTTCTAGAGACAGTGGGGCTCTAGGCGAAGGCTGTGGAACCAGACTTCTCTCATGGTTATTCCTTGGCCAAGTTACCTAATCTCTCAGTTTCCTCGTCTGTGAAATGGGGGTGATAACCATACCTACTTTGTATGAAGTTTTTTTGTGGGGAGGGAATAAGTCTATGTATGTGAAGGGTTTTAGCTATTAGGACAGCGCCTGCTTGTAATAAGCAGTCAATGGATGTCGGCCACTCTGATCCCTCTCCACTGCTCTTGCCTCTTCTGCTGTTATTTGTCCTAACCTCAGCTGTCTCTCATATCTTGCCGGAACTTGCTTTCTCACTCTCACACTGCCCTATGGTCTGTGGCTGTCTTTGGGTATCTTTTCCCTTTTCTTGCCTACCATATTGCAGAAAGAGAGAGAGAGAAGAATGAATGAATGAATGAATGAATGAATGAATGAATATGAAAAATGGGTGGGCTCTGAGATCAGACAGTCTGGGTTTGAATTCCAGCACTACTACCTACCAGCGGTGTGACGGTGTGACCTTGGGCCAGTTTCTTGCCCTCTACCCTTGGGTTCCGTCATGTAATTCGAGAGTCCACTCTCGCCTCAGGGTTGTTGTGAATATCACTTGAGATCTGACTCATGTGGCACGTCCAGTGCTGACTGTGGCACCTGGTGGCTGCTCTGTCCCTCTCCTTTCCTCTTTGATCTCTCTCTCTCTCTCTCTCTCTGCCCAACAGACACTGGCTTTCCTCTGCCTACACGCAATTTGCAGTGCCCTACTTCATCTATGACATCTACGCCATGTTCCTCTGTCACTGGCACAAGCACCAGGTCAAGGGGCACGGAGGGGACGAAGGGGGGGCCAGAGCCCCAGGCAGCACCTGGGCCGTGGCACGCGGCTACCTGCACAAGGAGTTCCTCATGGTGCTCCACCACGCCGTCATGGTGCTCGTATGCTTCCCGCTGTCGGTGGTGAGTCGGGGTGTAGAAAGCCAGAGTCTCCTGTCCTGCTCATGCCAGCAGGAACCGGGGAAGCCCTGTGGCCGGGTCTCAATAGCAGGACAGGTTCGGGAGAGTCTCCACAGAGGGTTTCCCGAGCACCAGACCGGCCCCAAACAGCGTGAGGGTGTGGGGTCAGCCTGGCCTGGGCTGGACATGCTCAGCCGTGGTGCTTGGGACCTGTGGCTGCATGTCTCTGAGCCTCAGTTTCCTCATCTGTGATATAAGGGAGAGCGATCTCACCTGCAGGATGACGGTTGGAGGGATACAGTGAGTGATGCTCGCAGCTTTGCTGCTATACGCACGTGTTCAGACTTTCAGGGTCAAGCATCTCCGCAAGTGGCCAAGAGGAGACAGGGAGGGAGTCCAGGGTGAGGTCAAGCTGTTTCCTTCCTCTCCTCGCAGGTGTGGCGTCAGGGCAAGGGAGATTTCTTTCTAGGCTGCTTGCTGATGGCTGAGGTCAGCACCCCCTTCGTCTGCCTTGGCAAGATCCTCATCCAGGTGAGAGGGTACCTGAGGGTGTAGCGGGCCCCACGGGAGGGCAAACCTGGGAGGGGCTACAGGCCGGGGTCGGGGGAGGCAGGGCTCTGGGGGGCTGAGTGGGGGCAGTGGGCCGAGGGTGGGGCCCCTCGCCCCGCTCACTCTGCCCCCTGCCCGCCCGCAGTACAAGCAGCAGCACACTCTGCTGCACAAGGTGAACGGGGCCCTGATGCTGATCAGCTTTCTCTGCTGCCGGGTGCTGCTCTTCCCCTACCTGTACTGGGCCTACGGGCGGCACGCCGGCCTGCCGCTGCTCGCCGTGCCCCTCGCCATCCCGGCCCACGTCAACCTGGGCGCCGCGCTGCTGCTGGCCCCCCAGCTCTACTGGTTCTTCCTCATCTGCCGCGGGGCCTGCCGCCTCTTCAGGCCCCGGGGCTCCCCTCCGCCCTCCCCTTGTCAGACCCAGGACTGAGGGTGGGGCCGGGGGACCCTCCCCATCCCACCCCTTGGGGACGGGGCTCTGGGGCCGCTGGGCAGGGGGTGGGAGCCAGGGGCCTCTTGCCCTGACAGCCCGGGGACTGACAGATGGACTCTGAAGGGGCCGAGGGGCGGGACATCTGCCCTCAGGGGCAGAGGGTCAGGGACCAGGTGAAAAGGAAGGCAGGGAGGGGGAACCTCTTCTCCCAGCAGTGCCTGAGCTGAGGGTAGCAAGCCCCTTCCTGCGCGGCCCCCCTTCTCCCGTCACCAACCCTGGGGCTCTGGGGGGAGCAAAGGACCAGAGGAAGGGGGCATCACTTCCTATCCACTGAGGGCTAGAGGGCCGTGGGGAGACTGACTCAAGGGGACCAGGACTCGGAGAATGTGGGGGAGGCCCTGCTGTCAAGGCCATCCCAGCCCCCCTGCTGCAGACTCCTCTCGGTTCCCCACCATCTGGGAGGGAGGGGACACCCTAACTATCCCCCCCACCCCCACCCCAGGCCTCGCTTGGGGCTAGCTGCCTCCACTGCTCCTCCCTAGGGAAGGCCAGCCTAAGGAATCTTATTTATTTTATTTATTCGCCCAAATTCATACTAGTTTGTAGGGATGGGGGGAGGGAGGTGGCTGCTACCCCCCAACCTTCCCAGTGCTGAGCAACCCCGGGGGCGGGCGAGGGGCACCCAGTCCCTTCCCCATTAGGCTGCACATCTTGCCCTCGGGCCCTGGCATGTCCCTGGTGCTACAGACCTCTCAAGGCTTCCTCCAGTCTGGGGTCAGGGGACCCTGGGAGGTGCTTTACAGACCGCTAATAAAGACGATCTGCGTGAACGCCACCAAGGCCCTCTTCACCCAGTTCTTTGGTGCTGGGAAGGGTGGGGGGGGGCCTGGGGACAGAAAGCACAGATGACCACAGGACGGGGCAGGACCCCCTGGATGGCTACCGAGCAGTCAGGGAAGAAAAAAGCAGACTTTTATTCATCAGCGGGAAAGGAGGGCAGGTTTGGGCACTCAGGGCAGAGTGCAAGGCCCTTGTCCGGCTCCTTAGGCCCCTTTTTGGCAGCTCCTATGGGGTATGAGATCAGAAGTGGGAGGCCACGCCCTGCCTCCCTAGGCTTTGGGGTCCTTCAGCCTCTCCCAAGGAAAGCTGGGGTGGGGCGGGAGGCCGGTAGGGGCTGGGGGGGGGGCTTACATGTGTGTGCAGAACTGGAAAAGGAGGAAGAGGAAGGCCACTACCAGAGCACCCACTAGGATGTGATAGAAGAACTCAGAGTTGTATCCTGTTAGACAAGAAGGGGGAGATGGGGACCCTGGACTCACCTCCAATTGGAGGGCCAAGGGCAGCTCTTCTCCAGACCCTGGCGAGGAAGGAGGCCGTCTCAAGCTGGTTCATACCTGAGTTAACAAAGATGACGGGTTTCTCTCCAATAAACCGGGCCACGGCCAGGAGCCTGGTTTGGTCTGAGTCCGGGTAATCAAAGAAGTCAGGTCTGTCCAGGAAGAGCACAGACTCTGCTCCCCGGGTCAAGGTGTTGGCCCTCTGTGGGCTGGGTGCTAGGGAGCAAAGTCTACCTCAAGAATCCAGCAGACCCATGCCCTCTACCCCAAGAAGCTGAAGCCAACCCAGGACCCTGTCAGGCCACACGGCCTTAGTGTGGCTATGGAGGGGCTTGATTTTGTTCCAGGAATCTCTCAAGGATCAACTGAGCTCTCCATGAGAAGGCCCATGCTGGATGGAGAGAAATGTGGAGGGCAAGAGGAAGGCCCAGCCTTGGCCACCCAGCTCCTCGGGCAGACTGGCCCTTTAACCCCCAAGACTTTCTCCTTCCCGCGGCTCCCGGGACAGCTTCCCACCTGTTTCTATGGCCCCCAGCCCCAGCAGCCACACCCACACCCAAGCCCACAGCCACAGCCTCATGACTCCTCTCCTCCTGTGACAGGGGTGGGGGCTCTGTGATGTCACAGCCTGGAGCCATTCTGATCAGGAACTCCGGGTTGAGGGGAGAAAGTACTGGAAGCTGGGACGAAGAAGAGGTGCATTTGTGTGTGGCAGGCAGTTCTTCCTGGAGGGAGGGCAGGGATAAACACCTCCAGTTACCCCTGGATCCAGCGCTTAACACAGACGACTTATTTACCCATCACAGCAAGCCTGCCTGCATTATACAGAAAAGGGACAAAGAGGGGCAAAGAAAGCAATGGAGGCAATGCACACTTCCCAGGGGTGTGCATCTTTCTCTCGGACGCTCCCCTTTGCCTTGTGTCACCAAATTCAAGGGCCTAGGGATCTCTTAGGGGTCCATTGAGGAAGACCCTGGGGTTGGCAGCCAAGAGAAATAACAGGCTTGTACCACTAGGTGGCAGCAGCGTCCACGTTGGTCTGTTTCCTTCCCACCCGGGAAGGCCCGGCTCCAGCCCTTCCAAGCCCTCCTCCCGCCTCTTCCCGCAGGTGCTGCAGGAAAAGGTACTGCAGGCGCGAGGGTTGTCAGAGGAACCCCCCCGCCCCCCGCCCATCTCGACGCGGGTCTCTTGGTCACCCACAGAGCCCTCGCAGGCTCCGCTCTCTGGGTGGGCTCCCCCAAGGGCCCTCCCATTTCCCATTTCCAGTCCCTGCTTTTCTCTATTTGTCACTTCCCAACAGCCACTTTCCGTCCTGCAGGCCCGTCTCAGCCTCTAAGAGTTAGCTCCCCTCGGATTGGCAGGTGGGCCTGTCTGTCACCGATGTGTCCCGCCCCACCCAAGCCCAAGGACACTTCAGGGTCTCCTCAGTTCCGACTACACAATTGCCTGTTCAACAATCTCTGACAGTGGCAGTTCCAGGACTTACCCCTACACCAGGCATGGGTCTGTGGTGGGTTGGGACGTCCTCTGCCCTATGATGGAGGCACCCCCCTCCACTGGATCCCCACCCCTCATCTTTCTTGCCCTCAGGGTCTACCCATCTAGTCTCCTCCCCTTAGTCTTGGGAGGTCCTTGCCGTGCTCAACTTCTATTTCCTAAACCATAAAGCCCAGAGAGAAGAAAATGGGGGGGGGGGGGAGAGGCAGACTAACATCTATGGGACCTCCTGTGGGACTGTTTCCCCTTCACTTCTCTCCCCAAAGTCACAGGCATGGGAGGAGCAGGGGGATGGCTGGGGGGGAGGAGTGGGGGGGTGGAGCAGGGTTCCCACCCCAGGCCTGTGTGCAACTGCTCCCCATCCTCTCCCTCGTTTAGCTGGGAGAAGGGGTCCAGAGCCTTTGGCCATTGGCGTGGATCTTACAGTTTTCTCAATTGCCCCAAAAGGATACAGCTGTCCTCTCTACCAGGAAAGGCCCTTTAGACACAGGCAGTGAATTATCCGTTCATTTATTCATCCAATCATTAGGTACATGTATTGAGCTCCTGCTATGTGCTGGGCTCCATGTATGGCTTCAATAGAAATCGCCAGGGCACGGTCTCTGACCTCGGGGATCACAGGGGCGAGAACTCAGAGTATAGACGGACAACCCCTCGGGGCTGTCTACACTCGCTGTCTCCGCTCCCTCACCTTTAATGTATTCTTCAACCCCTCCCAACCTGGTTTGGTCCCCACCACTCCACTGAGGCCACTCTTGCCAAGTCTACAAATGACCCTTTAACTTGCCAAATCTAAAGGTTACTTCCTCTGTCCATTCTGTCTGTCTGTCAGCAGGGTGCGCCTGTCCCTGCCTCACCAATTTTCAGGGTTCCTCCTTCTCCAGCCAGCTCAGCCTTGGACCTTCTCCTTTCTGTCTATATTCTCTCTCCCTAGGTGATCTCATTCAGTCTCATGGCTTTAAATACCATCTATATGCTGGTGACTCACAAATGTATATTTCCAGCCTAGTCCTCTCCTCTGGGCTCCAGCCTCCTCTACCCAACTTCCTGCTTCGTGTCTCTGTACGTCCAAAACCATCTCGAACTCAATAGATCCCAAATGGAGTTCTTGGTTCTCCTATCACAAACTGGCTCCTGTTTTCCAACGCTGCGAACGGTCTCATTGTTCATCTAGATGCTCTGCTCCACACAAACACCCAGGAGTCAGGTCAACCCCTCCCTCCCTCCCCCCCCCCCACCTCCTGACAAAGCCATCATCAGGACCTGTTGGCTCAATTTTCCAACATGAATCTCAAGTTCGCCCACTTCCCTCCCCCTCCGCTGCTGCCCACTGTCAACCCCATGCCTCCTCTGGTATTTCAACAGCCTGTAGACTGGTTGACTTCTCTCTGTTCACTCTTCCCTCAGGGAGAACAAACCAGAACACTCAGATCCACCACTTAAAACCCTCCAATGGCTTCCCGTGATGCCTAGTGAATTATGAACTTCTTACCCTGACCTGCAAGGCTCTTGCCCAGCCCTGTCCACCTCCCCACCTCAGCTCTTGCCGCGACCTCCCTCCCTTGGCACATGCCACCCTTTGCACACGCCTGTGCCTACGACACGCTTGCCCTCGCACTTGAACCGGCCGACTTCTCCTATCTCCCGGGTCTCAGCTGAGAAAACACTTCCCCTGGGAAGGGAACTCCCACGGCCTTTTGACCATCTCCCGTCACCGCATCAATCTCACTGCACTGGAGGTGTCTCTTTGTCCGCCTCCCCTACAAGGCCGTGAAGCTAGAGATCATTGATCTTGGTCACAGTTGTCACCAGAGTATACAGTAGGTGTTCCATAAATATTTATCGGCTAAATGGATGGAAGAAAACCTTTCCACCTGTGAACATGCCGGGGCTCAGCACTGTCTGCCATTTCCCCTGCTATTGGCTTGAGCTCCAGCTTTATCCCTGTGTTCCTCCAATAAGGCTTTGTGTAGCCTGGGCTTCTGGGCCTGAGCTAAGCTGTGAAAAGGGGCCACAGTGGAGGAGGCAGGACCACTGGCTTCTTGTCCAGCTTGCCCCTCCTCTCACGCAGACCCAGATCTGCCTCGCTCCAAACCTGCCGGCTCTGGTCCTGGACAGGGTCTCTGAGTCCTACTTCCTCTCTGGTCCTGGACATCCCTGAAGGCAGCCTGATGGTTGCCTTTAAATACATATTATTTTAATGTATTCTTTTGAATAGGCAGGATATGCGCACGGTACAAAATTCAAAAGGTACAAAGGATGGAAAGTAAGTCTTTCCTATTCCTGCCCAAACCTCCCTCGCAGCAATCTCAGAGGTCAATGTAGTTACCACTTTCTTGGGCAGCCTTCCAGAGATAAGTTAGGCACACATAAACAAACATATATGAACTCTCTTCTCCTCATTCTGTACGTGCTGCCTTGCACTTTAAGTTAACCTGAGACCGCATGATGACTCTACAAGTATGAGCACAGGGGCCTCTTTCTTTGTCCTGGCTGCATACTATTTCATCGTATGAAATTGTGTCATCCCTGATTGAATGAATCCCCTGCCCGTGGACACTTAGGTTGCTTCCAGTCTTTTGCTGTTGTAAACGCGCTGTGGTTAATAATCCTGAACTCCAACGGTTTTGCTCATGGGCCAGCATGAGGATAAATTCTAGGATTTATCTATAGGATAAAATTCTAGAAGCGGAATCTCTGGGTGGAAGAGTCTGTGTATTCGTCATCTTGGTATCCACCGTCAGAATGGCCTCCGCAGAGGGGGGTGCCCATTTACCCACAGCGTTGCACACGTTGTGTGTTAACAGATGCTTTGAGTTTTGTCATCTGGTAGGTGCTAAGTGCTATCTCAGTGTGGTTTGACTTTGCTTTTCTCTCATTAAAAAAAAAAAAATCGTGCATTAAAAAAATACACATAACGGTATTTCTTTCTTTCTTTCTTTTTTGAAGTAGACTCCGTGCGCAGCATGGGGCTCAATCTCACGACCCCGAGATCAAGGGTTGGATGACCTACCAACTGAGCCAGCCAGGCACCCCAACAATATTTCCGTCTTAAGCATTTGCAGGCATACGGTTGAGTACTGTTGAGTATATTCACATGACTGTGCAGCCACGGTTCTCTTACTTTAAAATCACAATACTTAGGGAGGCCAATTTAGTGCTAGGCCTGCTTGGGGCGGCCCCCATGGCATTCCCTGGTGGGGGGTGGGGGAGACGTGACAAACCAGGGTGGTGAGAACTGAGTCTAAGATAGCACATTCGGAGCTAGGGGGTGTGGTGGGGATGCTCCAGAAAGGCTCCAAGGAAGAGGTGACCCAGGGTGACCCCTGAAGGAAGGGAAGGTCTTCCAGGCAGTGGAGGTCCTGTGAGCAAAGGTCGAGAGACCTCAGGGATCCAGGTGTGTTCTAGGAACTGCAAGAACATTCCTGCCAGCCAGCCAAAGGTCATGGAGGTGACAAGATGGGAGAAGCCAGGGTCTTGGGCTGGATGGCCTTGACGGCCACTGTGAGAACTCTGAGGACTCAGTCTTGGGCAGGGATGGCGGGGGTGGGGTTGGGGGATGGCGAGTTCAGGGCAAGGAAGAGCAAAGATCTCAGGCTGGAGTTTGACAGGCAGATGGCAGGGTTCAGGTGGGAAATGGCAGGCTGGTGTGGAGCTGAACTGCAAGGCTCAGGGGCATTCAGAGCGAAG
The DNA here is from genome assembly GCF_022079265.1 of Lynx rufus. Classification (NCBI taxonomy): domain Eukaryota; kingdom Metazoa; phylum Chordata; class Mammalia; order Carnivora; family Felidae; genus Lynx; species Lynx rufus. The sequence goes on along the minus strand of NW_025814838.1, from coordinate 1,952,060 downwards.
CCGGACGGCCCTTCCCGCCTGATGGACAGAATCGGAGATGGCAGGGGGTGGGGTGAGGGAGGGTGGATCCCCAAGGGAGATGCCATCCCTGAGAAGGGGACCCCGGCCCTCAGAGGCTAGGGTGGGCCACAAGGAGAGACGCCTGAACGGCCACAGAGAAGAGGCTCGGACCTGTTTCCTCCCTCAGACGGTGAGGCTCCCCAAGCCTGGCTCGGGGACCCCCAGATCCCAGGCCAGCGGCCGCGGGCGGATCAGATCCCCTCCCCCTGCCCACCCCTGGGTCACTGCGGAACTCTAAGCCCCGCCCCTACGGGTCTGGGGATGGGGGGGGCCTGATTACCTACTCCCTCCCCGACACGCTCTCCGTGGGGGAGGGGCGTGAAGCTACTGGGGGGGGAAGGGGGAGGAGGAGCGGGCGTCGCCATGGCAACCGGGCGGGTGGTCGGGCCCCGCAGACCCGGCCTGGAAACGAGGAGACCACAGGGCAGAGAGGGCCGCGGGCCCGGCGCGGGGGCGGGGGCGGGGGCGGGGGCGGGGGCGGAGGCCCGGGTCCCCGGGGAGTTGGGGAACACCGGGCAATTCTCGCTGCCGGTTCCCGGTGGCGCAGGGAGCCCGTGTGTTTCCGAGTGTGTGCATGCGAAGTTCTCCGGGGTGGGTTTGTGCATGTGTGCGAGCGTGCACACGTGGGCGCAGGCGTGTGCTCGGGAGTGCCCGTGTGTGTGTGTGTGTGTGTGTGTGTGTGTGCACTCGCGTGCTCCCCTAAGTGTGCCCGGCGGACGCCGGCGGGAGAGTCCCGCCCCCTCCCCAGCCTCCGGCCGCCCCTCCCCGCCCCCCGCCGCCTGCGCCGGCTGCTTCCTCGCCTCCACCTCGCTCACCCCCTCCTCCTCGCACTTTCTCCTGCTCTCCCTCCCTCCCTCTCGGCTCTCACCACCGGACTCCGCGCTCTTCTCGCTGGCCGCCCCGGGAATCGCCGGCTGCCACCGCCCAGCCTGTACCCGCCATCCCCCCAGTGCTTGGGCACCTGTTGGAGGCAGAGACACAGGTGCAGAGGGCTGGGCCGCCGGGGGGCGTGAGGGTGACAGCGAGCGTGTGTGCTAGCTTCTGTGCCCACGGGGTGTTTAGCTCCCCGGAGGCTGCAATTTCTGGCTCCTCTTGGAGAGCCAGTCTCAGGAGGAGGCATCGGAGGCAGGGGTCCCGGGGTTGGGCTGCAGGGTTGGGGGGGGGGGTGGTACCAAGCAGGCAGGCAGGCAGGTCCTGGGGCTGAATGAAGGGGCAGTGGGCAATGAAAGCCTAGAGGGAAGGTGACACCCGGTCCAGAGGAGCGCCTGGTGCAGAGGGATGGACAGAGCTTAAGAGAGATAGAGGAGGGGGCCTGTGGGGCTGCTTCCCAGCAGGCAGAGCCCAGGGGTGGGGTGGGGGGGCAGACGGCCGACCAGGAGGAGGGGCAGGAGCTGGGAAGATGACATAGGGACAATCCAAAGGCATGTGGGCATGGCTGAGGTGGCGCCAGGACTTATGGGGTGGGGGGGAGGGCTGGCAGGCCAGCCCCTGAGGAGCAAAGCTTGGGGTCTGGAGGGTCCAGGCCTCCTGCCTGCCCACCAGCTGGCACAGGCCACCCTCTCCCTGGACACCTGGGAAGGGAGGCCGGTGAGGGCCCCACCAACTGGGGAGGTTGCCGCCTGGCCCTCAGCCAGCAGACAGCAGGTATGAGGAGTCCGTCTTGGGCTCATGCTCTCCTGGACCTCCCTCCCGCAGCCAAGGGTGCTGCATGAGGGGCCGCAGGGGCGACCGCATGACCATCAACATCCAGGAGCACATGGCCATCAACGTGTGCCCCGGGCCCATCCGGCCCATCCGGCAGATCTCTGACTACTTCCCCCGCCGGGGACCAGGACCCGAAGGCGGGGGCAGGGATTTCAGGGAGGCCCCTGCTCGTCTGGCCCCCCTGGCCCTGGCCCCCCCTGCAGCCCTCCTTGGGGCCACCACGCCCGAGGAGGGAGCCGAGGTGGACAGCTACGACTCGGATGATACCAGTGAGTCTGGGGGCTTGAAGGGCCCTGGGGCTAACGGGGGGTGGGGGGGGGACCGCCTCAGGGCTGTGGAAAGGGGCTGGGGCCCTGCTGGGCGCGTTGGGGGAGGCGGGCCCACCACGGCTGCAGTCAGTGTGGAGGCTACAGTTTCAGCAAGGCTCAATATTCAATATTTCTGCTGAAACACTCAACCACCCACACAGCCCCAGTCACGGCCCAGCCAGGGACCCAGATGCGCGCACACACTCGCAGGCTGACAGACACAGCCGGGCACACACCTTCACCGCCAGCACAACAGCCCGTCTGCCCACCGGTCTCACACACCTGTCTTCACACACTGACTCTTCCCTCTTCTGCAGCCGCCCTGGGCATGCTGGAGTTTGACCTTCTCTACGACCAGGCCTCCTGCACTCTGCACTGTAGTATCCTCAGGGCCAAGGTGGGTTCTCCCCGCCCCCCAAGCCCTGGCCCTGTTTGCCTCGCACCCTGGGAGGGGTGACTTTCCACCTTTCCTTCCCTGGGCTGGACCCCTTCTCCTTCCCCCTCCCCCTATCCCCCAGCACCCTTCTTCTTGACTCTCCACAACCACTCTGCAGAGGGAGGGAGGGAGGGAGGGAGAGAGGGAGGGCTGGGAGCCTACAGCCCTCTTCCCTCCGCTCCCCTGCAGGGCCTCAAGCCCATGGATTTCAATGGCCTGGCCGACCCCTACGTCAAGCTGCACCTGCTGCCTGGAGCCTGCAAGGTATCGTCCTCCTTCCTCCCCTAGCCTGACCCGGCCTGTGGGTCTGCCCCCAACCTTCCCCTACCTTCAGCCTCCACGGGTCAGGGGGACATGTCCTGAGAACGTTTGCCCCCACACCTCAGGCCAATAAGCTAAAAACTAAGACTCAGAGGAACACGCTGAATCCCGTGTGGAATGAAGATCTGACGTACAGTGGGATCACGGATGATGACATCACCCACAAGGTGCTCAGGTGAGCGCTCCATTCTCCCTGTTACCAAGGATTCCATCTCAGCTGTCCTCTGGGACAGCTGTCATTGGCACCTTCTTTGGTTGATCTGCCTCCCATTAAGTGCCTCTCAGATGCTCAAGAACAATCACGGGCTCCCCATCCCCTTCGGCAGTAGGCCAGAGGTTTCCCTGGCATTCCTGTTCCCCAAATATCTCCTCCTACTGCTGCTCCAACAGAGGACTGCTGTCTTCGGAGTGGTCAGGTTCTATGCTCCTGACCTTTGCCTGTTGTGTCTCTTCCATGGAAAGTGCTCCCTGCTTCCTCTCTCTTGGCCAGACTAAATCCCACTCAAAATTTAGGCTGTGCCTCTTCCTGGAAGCTTTCTCTGGTCACCGAGACCCCTCCTCAGAGCCCCTGACAAGTCAGACCTGTGTAGCAACCATGCTGTTGCCTGTGTCTCCCTAACATCCATCAGGACAGGAAACCTGCTCCATCACCCCAGGAGAGGGAGCTGTGGGGGGTGTAGTCCCCGACCTGAGTGAAGGGCAGCAAAACCCAGGCTTGGGAGACCTTTATCGGCGCTCTTGGCAAATTGGGAAACCAGGGGAAGGTTTGTACTGGGGCAGGCGCACAGTCAGGGTTGTGTTTTGGAGATCGCCCTGTGTTGGCTGTGAGGCAGACTGGAGGGAAGGACAGACCTGACTCCAGGAAGGCTGGCCCATCTTTCAGATGGGAGAGAATTAGGCCCAATAACTGAGTGCTCACTAGTGCTCCCAGCCCTGGGCTATGCGTCTTTACATTTATTTCCCTTGATCCCAATAGTTCTGGGAGGTAGGTACTCACTATCTCCATTTAGAGGTGGGAATTGAGGTAGAGGGAGCTTAAGTGACTCGTCCAAGGTCACATAGGTGGCCAGCAAGTGGCAGAGCTGGGGTATAAATATCCCTACATGACATAGCTCCTCAAGAGCATCAGGACAAAAGAAAGTGCAGGGGGCTGCAGAAGGGGACGCATGGAACTAAAAGCAACCATTGCTTCACGGCTGGGCTCCCGTATCCCTCCCAGGCTGGTTCCCCGGCTCCGTGCAGAAAAGGACAGGAGCGTCAGAGGAGGTGTGGGATCCTTGTCCCGCTGCGCAAGGCTGCTCAAGGCCCTTCTAGCCCTCACATACTGAATCTGTGACCCACATCCACCAGTGCATGCCCTGGGCACATTCAGTTGGATCCCGTCCCCAGGCTCTTGAGTGGAGGCAGTGGAGGGTAGTGGCCTCAAGATCTGGGAGGGCTTCCCACAGTGGCGGCGCAGGTCCTGATGGACCGGGGGTGGCCTGGGCAGCTGGAAAGGGAGGGGTGGAGGAACAGGGCAAATCAAAGCACCCTTCTCAAGCTCCGGGCCTGGTGCTCACCACACGGCCCGTGAGACAGGCGAGGCGCAGAGTATTTAGGGTACAGCTAGCACTGGCTTCAGGTGCTCAGAGTTTGGTCGGAGGACCCTTCTCCCCACACTGGAGCAGGTTCAGGTACGCCAGGGGGCCCTGACCCTGCAGTTCCCTGCCAGGATCTCCGTCTGTGACGAGGACAAGCTGAGCCACAATGAATTCATTGGGGAGATCAGAGTACCCCTCCGCCGCCTCAAGCCTTCACAGAAGAAACATTTTAACATCTGCCTTGAGCGCCAGGTCCCGGTCTGTGTGGGGCTGTGGGGTGCCGGGTGGGGGGAGCGGGCCCTGGGGAGGCCGGTTTCCAGAACCTTCTCTCTGCCCCCTCAGCTGGCTTCACCCTCCTCCATGTCAGCAGCGCTGAGGGGCATCTCCTGTTACCTGAAGGAGGTGAGGCACCTCACAGGGACCACACCTGGGGGGGGGGTGGTGAGGATGCAGGCTGACCCCTGCATCTGCCCCACAGCTGGAACAGGCAGAGCAGGGCCCCGGGCTGCTGGAAGAGCGTGGGCGCATCCTGCTGAGTCTCAGCTACAGCTCTCGGCGCCGGGGGCTGCTGGTGGGCATCGTGCGCTGTGCCCACTTGGCCGCCATGGACGTCAATGGCTACTCAGACCCCTACGTCAAGACGTGAGCCCACCCCTCCCTCCCCAGGGAGCCTGACCTCTGCCCCATCCTCCCCCGGGGCCTCACCTGCCCCTGACCTCCCCACTCCTCCGCCACCCCCTCCTCGGCAGGTACCTGAGGCCTGACGTGGATAAAAAATCCAAGCATAAAACGTGTGTGAAGAAGAAGACTCTCAATCCAGAATTTAACGAGGTAAGTGGGGCAGGGCTCAGAAATCAAGGGGGGCTGGGGCTCGGGACAGGGGCCAGGGCCTCAGGGAAGATGTGGCCTGCTCTGCCCCAGGACTTCTTCTACGAGATGGAGCTCTCTGCTCTGGCCACCAAGACTCTGGAAGTCACAGTCTGGGACTATGACATCGGCAAATCCAACGACTTCATCGGTGAGGAGGGAAGCCTGCCGGGTGGCGCTGATGGGGGTGGGGGGGCGCAGACCCGCAGTGAGATGGGCCCTGCTTTTGCCTGCCTCTCCCTGCTTCCCAGGTGGCGTGTCCCTGGGGCCTGGGGCTCGGGGAGAGGCCCGGAAGCACTGGCGTGACTGTCTGCAGCAGCCGGACGCAGCCCTGGAACGCTGGCACACCCTCACCAGCGAGCTGCCCCCTGCGGCCGGGGCTTTGCCCTCGGCCTGAGCGGGACCACACCTGCCCAGCACAGGGCCCCCCCCTCCCCCGGGGCCAGGTCCAGTACCCAACCTTCGCACGAGTGTGTTGCACGTTTACACGGGGTGGAAGCCCCGCCCCCCACTACCTGTCTTATTTTGTGAGAGTCTGCGTGACCGTGGGTCTGTCTTCTCGTGAGGGACCGTGGAGATCTATATTCACATATGCAAACTTCCTCCTGCCTGACTCGCTACTACGCAAATATGCAAACACCCATCCTGTGCACACCTGCAGGGGGCTGCGCTCCTCTCTCCTGCCTCTCCAGGCTGCCCCGTCCCCCTCGGCCCACAGGGAGGAGGTCGGATTAGGGGGGGTTTGGAGGAGGAGAATGTTTCCAAAAAAGAGGACGAAAAACAAAAAAGAGCCACTCCTTTAATACAGAATCTTCGTTAAAAACCAACCAACCAACCAACCAACCAACCAACCAACCAACCTAGCCCTGTACAGCTGCCCTTTTAAGTGGGGGGCCACTGCAGGGTCTCTGCCTCTCGGAGAGGTGGCAGTGCTCCTGGCCACTCATTTAAATAACTGTCCCCTGGATGGGGCTGGGATGTGAGGGCAGGGCCTGTGCCCTCCCCAGTGGGGACCCACCTTCCAGGGGACGTTCGTGCATGTTTACGCCTTTTCTGATTGTGTCAGTGGCCGCAGCATGGCAACTGGGCGTCAATAAACGTCTCTGCGGAAGCTGGGGGCTCGTGTGTGCTGGCATCGGGCACGGGGCAAGGGCTTGGCCGGGGGTAGGGGTGGGGGGGTCACTCCGGGATGTCGATCACCAGGTCATCATCCCCGTCCAGGGCATCGTCCCCGCTGCCCGCGTCGCTGAACATCTGCCGAGGGACGGCGCTGAGGATCGTGGGGGGAGGCATCTTGGGGGGCGGCAGTGGGGCCAGGGCTGCCCCCACCCCAGCCCCAGAACCCCGGCCTGGGAAAGTCAGCGGCCCTCCCACAGGGCAGTCAGGGGGTCCCACGGCCATCTGCAGCAGGGGGAAGAAACACAGAGTGGGCTTATCAGGGAGGCACTGGAATCCAGGGGGCTGGCAGTGCCTCCTAAGGCAGTTCTGGGGGATGGGGAAGGGGGCAAAGATTCATCCAAGGGGTAGTGGACACAGCCGGGCCGGCCAATGCTGGAATCAGGGGCCTGCCCCACCTCAGCCCCTTGAGCCTCGAACCAGCAAGTGCCTGGAGGTGAGGGGTGGTGATGGAGGCGGTGATGAGGGTGGTGGTGGTGAGGGGTCTTACAGAAACCAGGAGGGGAAGGCCTGGCCCTGCCCTCTCCAGGGAGGCACCTTGGCTGCCCCTGTGTCGGCACTCACAGCCGGTCAGAGGCAGCCTCCGGTACCTGCCTGCCCGCCCGCCTCTGGGCACCCCAGACCCCACTTTGCCAGCACTGGCCTCCTCTCCTCCCTCTTACTTCGGGACTCACTGGTTAGGTGGAGGGTGTCCGAGGTCTCTGCCCCGCCCCCCCCCGCCCCCCCCAGCGGGAGGTTTCTACCTCTTATATCTTGGATGGGCCCCTCCTTGGGATACCCACAGCCGCTGGCCCAGGCCAGGCCCTCCTCTCACAGCTCACCTGGGCTACGGTCCCAGCCTCCTAACTGGACTCCCTGCCTTCAGCCTCTCCCAGAGCCAGCTCTTCCTCCACACTGCAGCCAGAGTGAGCTCTCTAAAACACAAACCTGAGCACGTCACTCCTCCACACAAGGGAAAGGCTCCTCGCTGCCCTTGGGACAGGTGGTAAGGCGTGCCTGAGAACAGGCCGGTCCCTCCACCTGGAGTGCCTTTTTCTATTTACCAAAAGTCCTGCTTTGTCCTCTGAGGCTGAGAAGTGGCCTCTGTCCTGCCCGACCCTCCAGCCTCACCGTCGCCGGATGTCCTCCCCACAGAGAGCTCTGGGGGGGGGGGGGTCTCACCCTTTGCCCGTGGGCACAAACTGAGCACCTGCTCTGTGCCAGGTGATTTCCATTAACGGTCTCTGACCACTCCGAACACCCTCGAAGGGAGGGGAGGTCATGGGCCAGAGGAGGAATCTGAGACTTGCAAAGGGAGACTTTTAAGGCACAGGGCTCCTGGGACCCCAGTGGGCAGTGTGTCCCATCTGGCCCCAGGTCGGGGTGGCAGGAAGCGCTTATATGTGTCTTTACGGTGGTCCCTGGGATTGCTTTCACACCTTCAGCCCTCAGGCTGCTGTCCTTGGGGTGGCGGTGGCTTTTACCTCCTGGTCGGTGCCTCCAGGTACAAGAGTCTGCTGGGACCAGTGATAGACAGGAGGCCCAGCTCCATGAGGAAGCCTCCCTCCTCTGGCTGCCACCACTGGATCCCCACCCTCGTCCCCACAGCCCACACCTGCTTGGCCTTACTCAATGGCTGCCTCTGTGTGACCGAGAGCACTCCTGTTTACCCACAGCTTACCAGGGACCACGCACTGGGCTATGTGTTTTCTCTTCTTTAACTCATTTTATCCTACACTAACCCCACTGAACAGAGAAGAAAGTCGAGGCTCAGAGGGGCAAATGACTTGCTCAATGTCACAAGGTGGGTGCTTGGAGGACCTGGGACTCAAACCCACTCTGTCTGACCGAGGCCCAGGCTCCTAACTAACCTGTTCCTGTCTTTGTGCCTGTCTCTTGTCTCCTCAGACGAAGTCACCAGAAAGTTCAGTGACCCCCACCCCTTAACAGGACATCCTGGCTGTGGATACCCAGGCCTTCTGCGGCCCCACCTCACCCTGTCTTTCCTTCCGACGTCCTTCTCTCTTCTCACTCCTGCGTCAGCCCAAACAATATTCTCACCATGTCTCTCGTCTTCCTTCCACTCCTGCTCAGCCTGCAAATTTCCAAATCTCACTTTCCCTGGGCCCAAATATGACCTCTTCTTGGAGGCCTTCCCCGACTTATCCCTTCCTCCACCACAGCAACAGATCCCAGCCCCTCTCTCAACCAACCTTCTCGTGCTGGTATGATCAGAACTTAGCTCTTCAGGACCCAGCACTTTAGAAAGCCTCAAACCGCCATGCCACACCCCTACCCATCCGCTCCAGGCTTCGCTGACCCCTGCTTTCTCCACCATCCTGCCCTACAGACGAGAAGCAAAATCCCTGCCAAGGAGATCGAAGGGCCAGCATTATCACGCATTATCTACCCATTTCTCAGGCTCAAGACCCAAGGTCACCGAAGGAGTAAGAGACACAGCTGAGATGTGAACTCCAAAACCCACACTCCTAATCGCCACAAAGCGACCTTTCAGTTTGCTCCTGGCTCCAGGGCCTTGTGTCTATAGTCTACCCACTTTGAAAGCTGTCCTGCCCAGTCTGAATTCCACTTGGATTCAGAGCTGGGAGGGCACTGTGTCCTCTGTGCCCCATCTCTCCCGGGGCTCAGTGCACAGGCCTCTTCTGTTCTCCATCCACGTTCTCACCCAATAATCGTGCCCGCCTCCACGCCGATGACTTCAAAACGCGCACCCACGAGCCCCAGGCTCACGTTCCTCTGTTGTCTGGCTGGCATTTCCAGCCAACATCTTCATGCATCCACAACCAAACTCGTTTTCCCTCCCAAAGCTGCTCCTCCCAGATCTCCTGGTCCCAGAGAAAGGCTAGCCCACTTCTTCCCTGGCTCGGGACCCACACCCTGGACTCGCCCTTGCCTTTGCTCTCTCCCACAGCCCGTGCTGGTCTTCCCATGGCTCAATCTTTGAAATCGATCCAGCAGCCACTTCTCAGCGGCTCTACCCGCTTCCCCGCAGGAGCCTCCCCGGAGGTCTCCCCACATCCATCCTGACCCAGCCCCTCCCCAGTCCACTCTCCACACAGCAGCGAACCACGTACACTGGAGCAGATTCCTCTCTGCCCGACCTTCTACCATGGCTCCCCGCTTTATTCGCAGCACAAGTAAAATCTTTACGATACCCGGAAAGCTCTCCACAATCCTGCCCCCTGGTTATTTCTCTGATCTACTCACTCCCCCACCTACCCCTCCTTTGCCTCCGACCACACCGACCTCCTTCCTGGTCCCTGAACAAGCCAAACACCCACCCTCCACAGGGCCTTCGCGCTGCCTGTTCTCCCTGGAACACTTTCCCAGAGAGCCGCATGGCTGGTTCTCCTTTCTTTTAAGCCTCTGACCGAATACCGTCCCAGACCAGACCCCCATAAGTATCAGCTCCTATCTACCCTGGAGTTTCCCATGCCCTTCACCTGGCTCCATGTCTTAGCACTGGCACCGATTTATCGGGTCCATTTTCCCCCGCTCTTGCTAGAACAGGGATTTCTTGTCTCTTTTGTTTACTACTGCATCTGCAGCACCTAAGACAGTACCTGGTACATAGCTGGTGCTCCAGAAACCCTTGTTCATCACTCATTCATTTACAGATGCAAAACTGGAGATCTAGAGGGTCAGAGAGACCTGCTCACGGTCACGTGGTTTTTAACTGGTGCAGCCTTGACTTGACTGTCCACAACTTTACCTGTCCCCTGGGACTGCCTGGCATCACAGAACAGCTATGAAAAACGAGACTGGCCTCCAGGAGTCTTCACTCTGAGTCCCACAAGGCTGGTCCTACCCCTCATTTTTCTCCTCACCAAGCCTATGGGCCAGCACTTCTCTGACCTGGCCCTTGGCGCCTGGCCCTGGGTTGGGCCCCCAGCAGCCCTAAATCAATCCCTGGAAGTTTTTGGACAGGCCCCAGCCCCTGTCTTGAGCCTCCCTCAGCTGGCTGTCCTGCTGCCATCCTGGCCCCTCCCTAACATTCCCCAATCAGGGTACCTTGAGTTTCCGGGGCAGGCGGGGCCGTTTCTCCCGCTTGGGCCTCAGGGGGCTGGGCTCGGGCAGCTGCAGGGCCAGGTAGTCGGAAGGGAATGGGGGGTAGGGGGGGGAAGCCAGCTGCAGGCAGGAGTCAGGGGGATGGAGATGGGAAATGGAGTGGATGGGGTGGGGGGTGAAGGGAAGAAACGCAAACAGGAGGAAGAATGGAAAAACAAGAGATGGTGATGAGTGTGGCTCCTGAGAACAGAAGGGGAGGGGACAGCAGCAGGACTTTGTCCTGAGCTCTGCTCTCCTCAGTCACGTCTGTCCCCCATTCCTACGCCAGAGAGAAGCGGGCAGCCCCGACTCACACCCCTCCAAGGAACGCTTGCTGGTCACACCCAGACAGACGCCCCCAGGGCTGGGCCGGCCTCACCCCTCATGAGGCCCATCTGCCCAAACGATGCCCACCTTCTTCCCAGGCATCTCACTTATACTTCCCACCCTTGACCCCAACTCACCGAGCTCAGGTATGGGGAGGGGGCCCCCGAGGCCTGAAGGGGAAACCCTGTTGAAGGAGGCAGGGAGAGGCTGGAGGGGGAGGGGACACCCCCCAGTGGAGGGCTTCTCTTCCTGGAGAAAGGACAGGGGAGGGGGCTGGTCAGAAGCAGCTAGGAAGCCCAGGTACCCCCCCCCTACCCTCCACCCCCAGAGAAGAATGATGGCTTCTTCTCACCTCTTGGGGGCTGGCGTGTCCGACAACTTGGGTGTTCCCTCTGTCTCGCTGTTATCTGAAGATGCAGTGGCATCTGAGTCTGTGAGGGGGGAGGGCTGATCAGTGGGGCAGCGGGGGGAGGGGGGTTCCAGTCTACCTCAGAGAGGTGCAATCTCAACTCTATGGAAGGGGCCCAGGGAACCTGACTCCCCAGGTGGCACATACATGCTATGCTGGGAGGCCCACAGCCTCTCCAGCTTCCTGAAACGTCCTTGACAATGGACTTCCTGCCTGGACTCCATCATAATACATCTGTCAAGCACTTAACTGTGTGTCAGGCTCTGAAAGAGTGTTCTGGGTCACTGTTACTCCCTGTCTTCATAACCAACCAAGGAGGAAGTTGAGGGCATCACATCCATTTTCCATAGGAGGCCACTGTGGCTCAGAGAGCAAAGTGTAGAGCTGGGACTTGAACCCACATCTCTGACTCCTTGACCACTTTAGACCACTGGCCTTTATTAGGTCGGGCCACCATCAAAATCACATCTAAGCAATCTCACCTCTCCCTCCACCCACTGAGTACTTCAATTCCAGAATGATCTAAAGGTAAAGTCGATCACGGCTTTTCTGGTGACGTTCCCCACTGCCTGCAAGCACTCGGAGTGCTTCTTAATCTGGTCTCAACCTACCTTTCTGGTCTCCCAACCAAACTGTACTATCCACATCATGCCCACCTATGTTCTCAAAAAGAAACTCATCTCTCGGTTCTGTACGTCACCTCGAAGGCCCACGGTTCATTTCCAAATAGCTGACAGGGGCACCTGTGTGGCTCAGTTGGTTAGGCAGACAACTTCAGCTTGGGTCATGATCTCACAATCTGTGAGTTCGAGCCCCCACACTGGGCTCTGCGCTAACAGTGTGGAACCTGCTTGGGGTTCTCTCTCCGCCCCTCCCCACCTCTAACACGAAATAAACTTAAGAAACAAAAAAACCCGAGACCCGTGATCATATGCTGTTCCCAATTTCCCTGCTCAGAGAGATCCTTTAGGAAGCGGATTAAATGCTACCTCTCTGGGAAGAATCCTTCTGGAATCCTTCAGGCTCAGTTAATTGCGGGCTCTCCCACAACTCGCTACTCTCACTTGTCATGGTTTTCCTCACACTGTGCTAAGATGTGTCGTGTGTGGGTGTCTCCCTGACCAGACTGTGGGCTTTTCCCGGATAGGAATGGTGGCTGACAGCTGTGGCTGTCACCCCTCAGATTCACTCCACTGTGACCGTGAACTTGCTGGTTTTCTCATAGCTCCTGTCCTGAAGTCCCCCCTCAAACAGCAAACTAACTGGAAGATCTCAGGAAAGGAGTAGATAGACAATGAGAAACAAGAATAAAAAGCCAAACGTTTTGCCTTGACCTACACGAGTTGGCTCCTGCCTGTTTCTCTGATCTCACGCATCATCCACCATCCTATCATACATAAACAAATGGGCGTCGTGTGTTCCAATAAAACGTTACTTACAAAAGCAAACAGCCTCGTTGACTGTTGCTTGCCCACCCCTGCTCCAGACCAGTGTTTAAAGGCACCATGGGGAAGAGGTGACCGTATTTCAAATAAGTTACATGGACCGGACCCTGGAACGGGACCACAAACGCCCACCTTTGTACTTTTTCAAACTGTGGGTCTCAATCCATTAGTGGGGTCATCAAGTCAATTGACTGGTTTGCAACCAGCATTAAGTTTAAAAAAAAAAAAAAAGAAAGGAAGAAAGAAAGAAAAAAGTCTACACACCAACAGAACAAATTGTATACAATGATCTTAACATTGTTTTTTCATTAAATTGTTTTATAAGTAAGTATGCACGGGGGGGACTTGGTCTGATGTAATGAGTCCCACGCTCAAAACAAAGTCTGGAAACACTACATGCTTCAGCCCTGCTGCTCTCCAGACAGCCTGGTCCGTTCTTCCCTCTGCCTTTGTCATTTCCTCCACCTGAAAATCTCTCCCTTCTATCTTTCCAAGATTGATTTCTGCTTCTTATCTCGGTCTCAGCTCAAATATTACTTCCTGAAAAAGGCTTTTCTTGAGCACTGTTGACGCTCTCTGTCACCTGCTTTTACACGGTCTGCAAACTAAGAATGGCTTTTACATTTTCAAATGGTTGGGGGCAGGGATAAAAAAAATGCTATTTATGACATGTGAAAATTACATGAAATTCAAATTTCAGTGTCCATAAATACAGTTTTATTGAAACACATCCAAGCTCATTTATTTACAGATCACCTCTGGCTACTTTTGCACCACCATAACAGAACTGGGTAGCTGCAACAGCTCTGCAAAATGTGAACTATTTATTACCTGGTCCTTTACAGAAAAAGCTTATCAACCCCTGCTCTGCTCCAATCACTACCATACAACCCTGATTTTATTCCTTTCACATCTGAGACCCTAGCTGCTTTGCTTTCCTATCACCCTCAACCAGAATGCGAATTCCACTGTATCCCCTGTGCAAAGCAATAAATGCTTGAGTGAAGGATAACCGATAGATTTAAGAACCACCGGAGGTTTTTATCAGCCTCCGCAGCCTAAAAGGAGGGGCCCAGGAGGCTTGCTGAAGTGCCAGGAGCCATGTCCTCCAACAATTTTTCATGACCTTGCTCACCAGAAGAATCTTCATCCACGTTCTCGTACTGCAGAAGTCGGTCTAGGAGGAAACTAAGGGAAGAGGCGGAGAGAACAAGAGTGTTTGTTGCCATCTCAGTAACATTCTCCCGGAATCCTGTCCCGTCCAGCCGGCCCGTTGGATCCTTGCAACAGCCCCAAGGAAGGCGCCATGCATTTGTGGCCTAATTCCAAGGACAGGGTCCGAATGTAGATCCACAGGAGCCATATCACCCGCAGGCATTCCCCTTCCCCCCAGTCCCCCACCCCCACCGTGTCCCACCTCTTATCCCGGGACACCTTCAGCAACTTCCTCTGCGCCTTCCTCAGTTCCTCCTGGAAGCACTCGTGTTCCTGTATCACAGGCAAGGTGGGGCGCTGAGCCAACGGCCACCCGTAAAGACGCCCGGGACCTGGGGACAGCTCACTCCACTCCCCTTTACACGTGGGTAAACTGAGGTCCTACAGACTCCAGGCCTCACCCCCCACAACCTCTCACGCCAGCACTCACGTAGATGAGGAACTTGAGCTTCCGCTTCAGGTTCCGGTACTTCTTCTTGTAGTCCACTTCGCCGTCCGCCGGCCCGTTCATGACCTGCCCCGGGAGCAGTGCCCCAGCAGTAGTCGGGCGTCCCGCTACCCGGAGCCTGCTCAGCCCGGCTTCTCACGCCTCCACTTCCGGAGACTCCGCAAGGCTGTGTCCGCTGGGACTACAACTCCCGGCGTACCCTGCGCCCAGGGATCTTAACCACAGGGGCTGCCCTCTTAGGGAACACCGGGAAAGGAACTTTGCTTCCAGGGACTACGCTGAAGATGGCGTCGCAGCGACGCGATGAGGTCATAAAGATGGCGGACGACGAAGGCACGTTTACTGATTCCAGATGTGCTTAGCAATCGGAAGCCGCAAGACTTGCCTCCAGGGATTCTTAGTTTTCAGGCGAGGATATCCTTTTCCATCTGTCTTTCGAAATCACAGTCGCCTAGCTAGGGCCTGTGACCACGAGAGGAGGCAGTGTCGCAGGTTGATTACGTTACACCCAAAGGTTGCGGGCGCCCAGTCAGTTTCTAACGAGAACTTGAAAAAACGATTGGTCCTAAGAAAAGGAGCCGCGAGACCCTCCAACTACCCGAGGAAAACAAGTTTTGTCTGGCAAAGTTCTCGGTCCAAGCGACCCGCCACCGACCCCCAACCGTCCCTCCCCTCACCGCGTCACGACCCTCCAGAGTGCGCAAGCTCCTGTCAAACGCGGTGACGGAGGCCGAGAAGAAAAAAAGGCGGGAGCCACCAATCCCAGGTGGAGCAAAATGGCGCGGGAGAACGAGATGCAGGAGTTCATCCGTAGCTTCTTCCGAGGCCGCCCGGACCTCAGGTGCACTAGAGACTGGAATTGGGGTTGGAAAGGGCAGGGGCGGGACGGGGACTCCGTCTTGACACATGTCTCCGCAGCACGCTCACGCACTCCATAGTGCGGCGGAGGTTCTTGGCTCACGCGGGCCGCGACCACCTGGAACCCGACGAGAAGCAAGCACTAAAGCGGCTGGTGGAGAAGGAGCTGCTGAAAGTGCAGGTGTGGGCGCGAGCCTGGGCCGCGGGAGGCGGGGTTTGTTGCTGAGGAGGAGGGGCCTGGGATGGCGTAGGAAACACAACCTTCCTACACGTTTTGACCTCTTGCGCCCACGCAGGTAGATGAAGCAGGTGCCAGGGAAGAGAGGCCAGATCTTGCCAAGAAGGCTAAGAGGCCTCCCACCCCCAGCAGTGGCCCTGGGAGAAAAAGGTTCCGTTTCGATTCGGAGTCAGGTTAGTGACTTTTGTACAGTTGGTTCATTCAAAAAGTATCGTGCATGCATTATATCCCAAAGCATTAGATGAGGGTACGAGGCCAGTGAGTCAGGAACCAGGAATAGGGTGGACCGATTGATAGCTGTGTTTTCTGTTGCCCTTCCCTCCATCTGTCAGAGGTAACCAATCCCAAGTGGAGGGAGAAGGGACAGGAGGAACCCATCCCAACCTTCTTTTCTCTCCATATTCCAGAGCCCAGCTCTGCAGCCTCCAGTCCAGACTGTTTTGGCCTCTCAGCAAAGAATGGGATGGCAGCAGAAGTCAGTTCAGCAGAGGAGGAGAGTCCAAAGCGAGCCTCAAGGAAAGCAGTTGAGGAGAGCAGTGATGAGGAACAGCAGAGGGACCTGGCTGCAAAGACTGGATTAGAGAGGGAGGTGAAGGAGAGCAGTGGGGAGGAGGAAGAGGGCTCCGCCAGAACAAGTAAGGTCTCAAAGGAAGAGAGCAGTGAGGAAGATGAGGAAGGGGACGAGGAGGAGTCCAGAGGCAGGATTGGGAAGAAACCTGTGACAAAGAATAAGCAGGCACCGGGCAAAACCTCAGCCAGTAGGAAGCAGGCCAGGGAAGAGAGTGAGGACAGTGAGGAGGAACCTGCCCAGAGGACAAGAAAGAAGGCGGAGGGAAAGAAAGGTGCTGAAAGCCACCAGGAAAGTGCAAAGGACAGTGAGGAGGAAGACACCATAGCCAAGAAGAAAGAGAACAGAGAGAAAGAGGAAAAGGATTGGAAAGCTGGAGCCCGGGGCAGTGGAGGGAAAAAGTCAGCTTGGGAGGAGAGGAGCTGCGAGCAGAAAAGCAGGGCAGCCAGGCTACTAGGAGACTTGGGGGAAACAGAGGAAGAAGAGGAAAAAGCAGCAGCAGGCAGTGGGGATAACAGCGGGGGAGATGAAGAGCCCCTGGTGCAGAGAAAGAGCAAGGACAGGACCCCGCAGAAAGGTGGGAAAAGGCAGAGTGGAAGCAGCGAGGATGGGGAAGACAGTTGGAGAAAGGTGAAACCAACTGCTGAAGGTGCTGGAAAGACAGCCAAAGCGGGCGGTATCAGTGGTGAGGCGAGTGACTCAGAGAGGGAGGTGAGTGACAGTGAGGCAGAGGATAGCCCTAAGGGGGAGAGGGGGAACCGCTCTTCCAAGAAAAGCTCCAGGAAAGGCCGGGCACGAAGCTCCTCCTCCTCTTCCACAGATGGCAGTCCGCAGTCCAAAGGCAGGAAGGTGAGGGTGAAGATGGGCTGGGAGGCCACCTTTAGGGAAGACGGAGACCTCACCTCAAACTCTGAAGGTTTGGCCTTCAGCTGCTGTTTTTCCTTGCCAGGCTGGCTCCGGTCGCCGTGGTGAGGACCACCCAGCCGTGATGAGGCTAAAGCGCTACATTCGGGCCTGTGGTGCCCATCGAAACTACAAGAAGCTTCTGGGCCCCTGCCGCTCACACAAGGAGCGCCTCAGTGTCCTCCGGGCAGAGCTGGAAGCCCTGGGCATGAAGGGTGAGGCTGGGTGTGCCCTGGAGGCTGTGGGAGAGGGCCTTGGCTGCTGGGGAAGAGAGGATCATGAGCCTCTTCTGCCCCAGGCAATCCTTCCTTAGAGAAGTGTCGGGCCCTGAAGGAGCAGCGGGAGGAGGCGGCTGAGGTAGCCTCCTTGGACATTACCAACATCATCAGTGGTTCAGGTGAGGGATTTCCTCCCACTCCCCAAGAGGTGGGGCTAGGGTTTTCTCAGACAACTGATCTGCTTTTCCTGCCCCCCAATCTAGGTCGGCCACGCAGACGCACGGCTTGGAACCCTTCAGGAGAAGCAGATCCCCCAGGGGAGCTATACCGCCGGACTTTGGGCTCAGAGGATGAACAGCCCCGCCCCCCACCCCCAGATTGGTCACATATGCGTGGCATCATCAGCAGTGATGGGGAGAGTAACTGAGCTCCTCACCTTCCCCAGGAGGCTTTCCACTTGTAGAAAGCAGATATGCCGCCCGCCAACCCCCCGCTCCAATCTGTGCCTGCAGAGCAGAAGCCGCTTTCTTCAGAGGACTTTCTTCAAGGACACAAATTGTTGGGATCCTACTTCTCAGCTTCATGTTCTCAGTTTAAGGTGTTTACAGGGATTATTTTTTAAGACTCAATAAAGGAGTTGTTTGAATCACTTGGTCAAAACTGGTCCCCACTTGGGGGGTGCCTGGCTTAGTTGGGAGGTGCAACTCTTGATCTCGGGGTCATTGAGTTCGAAGTGTAGAGATTACTTAAATAAGATTAAGTGACTAACTCTCGGTTTGGGCTCAGGTCGTGATCTCATGATTCATGGGATTGAGCCCCATGTAGGGCTCTGTGCTGACAGAACAAAGCCTGCTTTAGATTCTTTCTCTCAAAATGAATAAACTTAAAAAATAGTGAAACAAAAAACCGGTCCCCTCTCTTACCCCTATACCGTGGGCCAGGAAGGTGAGTAGCCATTGCCTCCCTACCCCATCCCATTCCCTTTCATTTCCCTCAGGTTCTCCAAAGGAAGTCCCAGCCTCCAGACCCTGCCATCCAATCTGCCACCAGGCTCTATCAGAGAAGAGGGTGGCTCCTACCCTTCTTCCTCCAGCCTGACCAGCAGGGCCCTCATTATCATCACGCTTTTAGCTATCATAACCTAATGCCTAGTTGGGAGGAAGGTCTGAGTAACTGGCCTTAAGAAGAATGTGAGGAACATAATGATAGAACCTGGGGACAGCTGGTGTCTACGTCTTCCTTTTCCCCCTGGAAACAGCCATTTAGTCCCTGAGCCAATTCTTTCAGCCTTTAAGGGGTGGGTACAGGGCGTAGACCTGGTCAGGAGTACCCCAGGCCTCTGGCTACAGACTGAGCCAATGAAGTCACTTTAGGACTTTGCTGGCATTCTTGCTGTTGAGATTGCTATGAAGATACAGGCTTGGAGCTGCCAGGAGCCTGGTGTGAAGTGAACCTTTTGAAATCTTTGAAGTCAAAACAAAGGGAAGCAGAAGTCAGGAGATGGATGACCTCCTTTAAAGTTGTGGATCCAGTCCTACCCGAAGTCATTAAAATCACTGAAATTTTTAGTTACACATCCCAATAAATTCTCTTTTTAAATACAAATGACACTATCACCTCCCACGAACAGTCCTTAATACACACTTTAGACAGAAAGGGTGAGTCCCGGGGTCTGTTAGAATAACCAACAGTTTATTAAAAGCTTGCTGTGGGGCTCTGTGCCAACCCCATAGCTGGGAGGGGTTCCCACGACTGCCCCCAGGTCTGGAAGCAGCCCCTTCCAAGGTCCTTCCCTTGTTCCCCTGCCCCAGCTCTGATCTCAATAAAAAAAAAAAAAAAAAAGAAAAAAAAGAAAAAGAAAAAAGATAAAGGACAAAACGGCACAGGACGTCAGACAGCAACGGGGGAATGGAGAGACCAGGCATCCTGACCCCAAGACAACATCCTGATCCTTTCCTAGGAAGGCCTTTTCCTTCTGTTCTCCCCACCCAGACCTGCTCTGCCACACCTCAGGTCTGGGGGGCCTGGCATCCCCAGTCCATGGCCCCATTACAGGGGGTAGTATAGTTCTCTGAATATAATATATCTAGACCCACCCTTCCCCTCCCCCAGGGGACCAGATGAATATTTGACACGCACATCTCCCTCCTTTCCCAAGGCTGTGATGGAGAGAGACCCTGGCACCATGGTGGGGAGGCAAGGGCTCCTGGTCAGCCTTGAGGCACCGAGGCCCAAGCTGGCCCTGGGCCACTGGCCAGCCCAAGAAGCTCATGAGATGAGGAGGTCTAAGGGGAGCTGGAGCCAACATCCTGTCCCCCACCTGTGGGTGGACCTCAAGCTTACAGCCCTCCAGGAACCGGCTCCACCCACCCCTGCCCCTGCCCCTGCCCCATTCATCTGCTCATCCACCCTGCACTTCAGGAATAGAAGTGGGAGGAACCATTGAGGATGTGGGAAGCGACACTGGTGCTACGGCTCAGAGGCCCAGGCACTGCAGCAGCAGGTGGGCCCACGTTGTCGCTGCCACTGCCCCCTGAGGCTGCCCGCCGCAGGGGCTGAGGGCTGTTTCTTAGCAGCAGCAGGGCTCCACCACGAGGTGTCCCACTCTGTGTGGGGGGCCCCAGCCAGTTTGGGGGACCCGGAGGAGCCAGCAGAGAGGGCTGACGCCAGGCTGGGGGGGGCATGCCCGGTGGAGGAGGGCCATGGCTCCAGTGTGCCCCTGATCGGGGAACAGGACGGGAGGGCCAGGCAGGGGCAGGAGGTGGAGCAGGATAGCCCTGTGCAGCAGCCTCGGCTGGGATGCCCCCCAGAGCCATACTGGAGAAGCCCAGCCTCATGCTCTCAGCATCGAAAGCCTCGATCTCACGGGCCTGCCGCTCGAGCAAACTCCGGATTCGCTCGGAGCGCCCTGTCTGCAAGGCCAGCAGCTCCTCTTCCACCTGGGACACCCAGAAAAGAGGTTAGCGCATCCGGGGGCAGGAGGTGGGGAGCCTGCCCTCCCCAGCGCCTCTTGGTGCCGGAGCCCCCTTACCCGCTGCTCCAGCAGCGCCCGCCTCAGAGCCACCCTCTGCTCCAGCTCCCGCAGCTCCCGCTCATGCTGGCTCTCGGTGCGGATCTTGATCTTGCTCTGGTAGGCGTTTAGCAGCTCCAGCTCCTGCTGCAGCTGCTGCCGAAGGGCCTGGAATTCTGCCTCCTGGGTCTCATCAAGCCGTAGCTGGCAAACAGGGAGAACTAATTTTAGGGGCCTCCTCCCCCACCCCCGCAATCCTCCCCTGCCCCAGGTAGGCCTGGGCCCTAAGGTTTCAAGAAGCAGCCAGTCTCAACATCTATCAAAATGAAAGGTCGCCATACCCTGTGACACAGCAATTACACTTCCAGGAATTTATCCCCCAGGTATACTTGCACATGTGCTCGAAGGTGTTCACTGAAGCGTTGTGATAGCAAAATACTGGAAACAACCTAAATGTCCACCAATAAGGGATGGGTTAAATAAATTATGGTACGTCCATACCATGGAAAATTCTACACTGTTTAAAAAATGAGATAGGTGTACTGACATGGAAAAATGTCCAAGAAATACTAGGTGGAAAAAGAAGAGAGCAGTATGTACAACACAATCCTACTTTTGTTTATAATTTTGTGTAATCTTTCAAATATGCATAGGGAAAAAACCTAAAATACAATTATTAACAGTTAACTGAGATTGGGTCAGAGAATGGGATTGGGTGAGAGAATGGCAATGAATAGGGGCACTGTCACTTTTTACGCTATGGTATTTTTTAATTGGCCCATTCCAGTGTTGTTGTGTGATCACTTTTAGAACAGCAATCTTCAAAATCCTCAGAAGTCTGGGTAAATCGGCCCAAGGGCCACGATCATTTTGATTTGCTCCCTGTTCACACATTAAACTAACTCAGGCCCAGGAAACAATTATAGCCACTCTTTCCTTGGTGGTTCTTGGTAGAGTAGTCAGGCTGGCTTTGTCAAGACCTTAAGAAAATACTCAAGAGAGATAAAAAAAAAAAAAAAACCATTGTGGAGAATACTAACAGTGGGAGAGTATCCAAGTTTCCCCCAAGAACAAAAGCCCCATCTTTCCCCGCACTCCCCCACTTCCAACTTCCCATAACCAAGGCGGGAGTACAAAGGCCAGCCTCCACCACGCTCCCTCCCTGGACCCCAGGCCTCACCGCCTGCGAGCTGAGCATCTCTGAGATGGACTGGTCATACTGCTCGGCTAGAATCGCCAGCTTGCGGGTCTGTTCTTCCTTGAGCCGCTTAAGGAGGCTCTTGTGCTGAGCTTTGGGTGTGGTCTCCAGCAAGTGTGCCCGCAGGGCCTTGTACTGCCGAGTCTGGATCTTACACGTCTCCTGGAACTGCTTCTTGATCTGCAGCTCCTTAGACTATGCAGTGGACGGACCAAGGGGAGATGGGGGCAAGGGAGAGGAGGAGGAGGAGGAGGAGGAGGAGGAACAACCAGGGGAGAAGGGGAGAAGAGAGAGAGGAGGAGAGGAGACAGAAGCAGAGACAGGGAGAGGGAGAGAAACAGAAAACATGTTAGACAGAGGGGGCGGGGGGAGCTGTATACAGACAGACATGGAGAGATGGGATTGTGCTGAAGAGAGATCAGGAAGATTCTCAATGGGCAAGAGATACAAGTAAACAAGAGCATGTTCCAAGAGCATGTTCAGGGTTGGGTAGAAAACACAAGAAACAGCAGGAGAATTCGTGGACAGAGAACTGAGAATCTTTAGGGTACGGAGTACACACAAGAAGCTCTGACCATGCAAAGACAGAGGAAATACAACCCAGAGACAGAAACCAAGTGAGCAGATACAGAACGTGCACAAGAGTGAGAAAACCAAGTCACATAACACACCCATGGAAGAGAGCGACACAGCTAAGGAAAGACAGAGAAAGTCCCAGGTTCAACACCTTAGGGTGGGAGGGAGGGAAGGAGGATAAGCTCCGAGCTGAGAAATGGATAAGATGGGGTGGCCCCATCTAGGGCCACGTAAGGGAAAGGGGCAAAGGAGGTGGCCAGAAAGGGCCTGACAGGTTCAATGGGCCAGCAGCTGCTACCCTGACCAGATCTCCACGTCCCAGCCCAGCCCCTTAGACACTCAGCTCCCACTCCAAGCCCACAACCAATCCCATTTCCATGCCCCCACTCTCTGCCTGGCCCCCCAAACTCACCACCCCCTACTGTAGTTTGCAGTCCCTTCCCCAAGCCCTCTAGGGTAAAGCCTAATTAATGCCAGGGGAGATATTCAGTTCCCAGAAGGGAACCACATAGGGAAGGGGCTGGGACAAAAGGCAGGTGATAAGGACAAAAGGCCCCGGAACCTAAGGACACTCTCTGGAAAAGAACCCACCAACAGGGGAGCTGTGGGGCCAAGAAGTTCTGTGGAAGCTCAACAGGGGCCCAGACCTCTGAGCTGGTGGTGGTCATGGTGCAACGAAGCTATGAAGGCAGAGAGGATGAGGCTGAGGAGTGAAAGGGGTTAAGATAACGTAGATGGGGGTGAAGAGGTCATGGAACTGGGGGCCGAGGGTCCAGACTGGGGGCATACCGGGGAGGCTAGGCGGCAGGACAAAGCAGACAGAGGCAGCCTGGGCCAAAGGTACAGTTCCGCTCAGATATTTTATTTGTGTTTGTCTTTTTCTTTTTTTGGTGGGGGAAAGGGGACAGGTTGGAAGGGAGACAGAAAAACAAAATCAAAGAGAGAAAAAAAAAACATGACTTCCCACCCACCGCCACCCCTGGCCCCAGGCCTGAGTTGATGAGGGTGAGGATGAGCACACACACAGTGGGAGAACAGCAATAACTTAGGGTGGGGAGGAGTGTCAGGAGAACACAAAGTGTAACTTCTGAACTCCTGGTGGAGGAGGCTGCCTGTCTAGAGGTCCAGAGGACTGGGCTGAGGTGGGGAAGTGTACTAAGGAGGTAGGGGTGAAAGGGAGGAGAGGACTGGAACTCGAGAAACCTCACTGAGTAGTGGGAAATAAAGTGCTCGATGCTCTAAGATTTGGGCAGGGGAAGAGCTAGTCGGTTACCTCCAAGGAGGCAGGGCCCGGGACTGGCGGGGTCGGGATCGCCGCCCAATTAGAGTCCCGGGCGCTGATTGGCGAGAGGCAGAGGGCACTAGCCGGCGCTGGCTACGGGGCAGCAGCCGGGGGATACGGCTGGGCCTCTCACCTCGGAGCAGGCCCCAGCTGGCCAGTGTGTGGATAGCCCAAGGGGGCAAGTGGGAGGCTAAACCCTGGCTGGCCCGTGCCAGGCGCCAGTTCCAGCCCTTGCACAGGGTCCAAAACCTCGCCAACAGGGCTAGCGGGTGTCGGGCAGTGCGGGGATTACCCCGCCGGGGCCCAGGAACGGGCAGACGGCTGCGGAAGCCATCCTTGTTGGTCTTGGGGTAGAGTGCAAATAGGCCTCGGTCCCCCACAGCTCCACAGCCCTGTAGGGCACAAAAGGCCACAGGCGACAGGCGCAGCAGAGCCCGCAGCCAGAGTCGAGAGATGCCCCGGCGCATCCGGGGGCCCTGCTGCCGCACCCATTTGCCCCCAGCTGCCAGAGCTGCCAGAGGTAGAGCCAGGCCTGGCCAGGCTAGGAGCCAGGCAGCCCCAAGGCCCAGAGGGACACCCATAAGGCCACGGCGCCAGCTCAAACCCAGGACAGCCCCCAGTGCGGTGCCCTGGGCCAGGAGGAGGAACAGACTGGGGGGCAGGTGCAGAGCTGTACAAAGAAGTAGGTAGGAGGCCCCCAGGCCCACCAGCCCGACCTCAAGGGCCAGGAGCGCTGCCTGCAGGCCACCCCCACCCTGGGCTGCCAGCAGTGGGAGCAGCAGCAGAAGTAGCAGGGGCAGGAGGCCAGAGGAGGATCCCACTGCAAAGGAGAGGCCAGCCAGGAGGCCATGGGACAGGAGTCCAGGGAGCTGGCTAATAGGGCCATGCCTCAGACGTGTTGGAGGGGGTTCAGGGGGGATGTCTGGTGAGGGACAGCCATCTCCAGGATCCCTCGGGGTCCTAATTGGCGCCCCCTCTTCCTCTTCCTCATCTTCCTCGGGGACTGGGGTCAGCGCTGGGCCCGGGATCCAGCCAAGCTCAAATTCCTCATCCAGGAGGCTCCCGTCCTGCTTCTCCCATAACCTCCATTCCCCAGCTGCCTCCTGGCCCACAATGCTCCTCTCTTGGGGCGCCAGGGATGGGACCCTAAGCTCTTCTATCTCCTCCTCAGGCAGACCCCAACCTTCCTCATCAATCAAACTATGTTTTTGTGGGTTGGGACTAGGGGTTCCTGATTCTTCCCCCAATATCCTCTGTTCCTCTGGCTCCAGGGTAGCCCCTTCCTTTCCCAGAATCCTTCTCTCTGGAACTGCTTCCTCCTCCTCCTCCTCTCCCAGAATTCTTTGGTTCAGGACTGCCTCCTGGCCAGATGAGCAGGGCTGCTCTTCTCTAGGGGTGCCTGTGCTGGGTGGTCCCAGAGCCCCAGGAATGGGGAGCGGGAGGCCCGGGGGACGCTGGCCTGCACGTACTTTGAGGCTCTTGGGCTGCTGGCGAACCTGGGCTGCATGCTTCTGCCGCAACTCTTGCTCACGCCGCTTGTTGTACTCCAGCTGGTTGCCCAGCTCTGTCTGGTGCTGCAGGCGGGTGAGTTCGGCCCGTGTGCGCTGGACAGCCTGGAGCTGCCGTAGCTCCAGCTCTCGCGTGGCCTCATGCTGCCGCAGCAGCAACGCACACTCCAAGTCCTTCTGGGTCTGCTTCTTGTTCAAATCCTGAGGCAGAAGGGAGGCAGGGCCCAGAGCTCAGTCAGGAAGCCTTGTTGGTGTCAAGAGAGCCCCAGAACTCCCTGGCAGAGGGAGCTGAGCATGGGGAGCTGAGGGGTGTAAAGGAGCCAAGCTGCTGGCTGGCCTGGGAATGGAAGCCCAGGGAGCTCTAGCAGGGTGACAGGCACGAGGAAACAAGGGGTGTGGAAGAGAAGCCAAACCACAGCACGAAAGAGGGTAGAGGGAAAAATAGGTGCCTGTGCTGTGGGGAGGGGGATGGAGGGTGGGGTGGCCTACCTCCCGCAGCAGGTCCTGGTCCAGGCTGTGACGGGCCAGCAGCATCTTGCGCTTATACTGGCGACACTGAAGCTCAAAGTACTGACGCTGTCGCCGCAGCAGCCCCGCCTCCTCCTCTGCCTGGCACTGCTGGAGTTGCTCCTTCTGCCGCAGAAGCCACTCGGCCTTCTCCCGCTTGGGTGTGCTGGGGTTCTCCTGGAGCTCCTGGGCAAGGCCATGCGGAGGGCAGGGAGTCAGGGCACCTCACCCACCACAGGCCCTGTCCGTTGCTGCAGCCCCATCTCACCTCCTTTAGCTGCTCCTTCCGAAGTTTGTAGGTTCGCTTCTGTGCCTCCAGCAGGGCCGCTAGCTCTTTCTTCTGCTGCCCAAGGATGTGCTGCTGGAACTTTCGCTCCTCGGCCTGGGCGGCTCGTGCCTCCTTCTCACCAATGGCCTGGTGCCGCCGGGACAGTTTTTCTGCCTCAGCCCCAAAGCCGGCCCGCTGTGCCTCAAGCTCCCGCTGTAGCCGTGCGCTATGCTCCTCACGTTCACCCCTCAGCCGTGACTCCAAGGCCAGCAGCTGTTTCTGGTGCTGTCGTCGCATCCGCTTATAGCCACTCAGCTGCTCCCGCAGGGCTGAGTCCTGCTCATGCTCCTGGATCTGACGGCTGACCTGGGGCAGGACAGAGGATGAGAAGTGGGGCTCAGTCCTGGCCTCATCTCATTACTCACACGGTTTTCATGCTCTATTGGTGAACACGGATTTCAGACTCATGGGTTCGGTTCTCATTTGGTGCCTTCATCACACGTAGCCCCTCTGAGTCTGCCACCTCCACTGGATGATGGAGATACAGTCTATTTCACACGCTGATATCACTGAATGAGTCGATAAAAGGTGCCGCGCGCAGGGCCCGATGCAAAAGTGGCAACAATTCAGGTTAGTTCAAAGTCAAACATACCTGGGCCCAACCCCCAGCTTGGTCACTTACTAACCAGGTAACCTCAAGCAAGTTAATGACACTAGCCTCAGTTCCCTTATCTGCTAAATGGGACAATACCACCTCCTTATAGAAAGCTGTGGAGATTACGCCTGATACATGCATAATAGCGTCTAGAACACTCTGAACTAACAAACACTGTTTTTCTTCCCCTTCAGCAAACACTGAGGACTCATTATAGCCCAGGTATGCAGCTGGGATCTGGGCCCTGAGATGTTGAGAGTATCAAGAACACTGGGCCTGGATGTCCACATCTGAGGTTTGGAGCTCAGGTCCCATTGTCAAGTGGGCACAACTCCAACTAGTCCAGGTGGCCAAGTCCCTGGAAATCAGGGACCGGAAATCAGGTCCAGGAAACCCTGGACCTCTCTACACAGTACAACAAAGCACTAAGCATCACAGGATCTGAACAGCTGTCCCATAAGAATACACTAGACCAATCACTGGCCCATAACGGAATTAATGTTGGTGTTTGCAACTAAGCAAGAACGAAATCTAAAGGTTTACTCAAAGTATGGATGAAAGACTGTGTTTTATGAAAAGTCTACCCATCTTTTCCTGTGAACTGAGAAAAACATTACCATGACTTGATCTTAGGAAAACCAGTCTTGCTTAATTTGAGAATCTGAAAACCACCAAAGGTGTTTCGGCAAGTGCCTTGGACAAGCAGAATGTCTGAGTCACCACTGCCTCATCTCTCAACTGGGATCATACCCTCTCCCTCCAGAGGAGCTGGAAGGATGAAATACTCAGGCATGTGTGTGAGCCTGAGAGCCAGTCATGGTATGAGGCAGACACTGGCCACTATTCCTGCCCTCCAGGAGCATAAAATCCAGCACACCTATCACAATGTCATTTAGAAGCACCACAGCACAGGGATGTGATACACCTGGCTGGTCAAGGGCCTGGGAAGGCACCCCAGGACATGCTACTTAAGCCTAGCCATGAAAATGGAGGAAGAGTTTATCAAACTAGGAATACCCACATCGGGCAATGTGACCAAAACAGTCCGTTGGGAGAAGAGAATGGAGAGGGTCAAGGAGAGGAGAAAGTGAAAGACGGCAACAAAAAGTGAGAGCGGAATCTGAACTTAATCCAGTGCCAGAGGGGAAAAACAAATCATCTCTGGACTTAAGAGTTTGGGGCATCCAGGCTGAGGGAGGATGGCTACACTTACCAGGGAGGCAGTACGGATGGTGGCAAAGTGATCCCTGTTGCGGCAGTAGGCCCGGCGGCGGGCAGAAGAGGTGGTAGAGGTGGGAGCTGGGGCTGCGGGTGGCTGGAGAGGACCTGGGGTCATCTCCGGCTGGTAGGGGTCATCATACAAGTTGTCAGAACCCTAGAGGAAGGGAAGGTGAAAGGGATGCCCAAGGTTCAGAGGCCACTGGGCCCAAGAGGAGATCCCTGGAGACCCAGTCTGACTTAGAGGAGGAGCAATCACACTTGGGAGGGAGAGCTGGGGCTCGGCCTTGTCACCATCAGGCCTCCTGAAGGTGAGCTGCATACCGGCAGTCGGTGGATGATGGAACTATGGGAGGTAACTGTATGCTCCCCTTCTTGCATCATGGCCATCTCTCGGGCTTCAGGGCCTTCCTCCTCCTCCTCTTCCTCTTCCTCCTCCTCCTCTTCCTCCTCGTTGTCCGAGGCATCAGCTAGGCTATTGACTGAACTGCTCTGGCTGGAGGCGCTGATGGACATGCTTGGCACTGAGTGGCTACTCTCTAGACTGGTCAGCGTCCCAGCCCGGTGCATGTAGGGCTCGGCCTCCTGTGGACAGGGCGCAGGCTGTTGGGCAGGGAAGGGGAAGGATAAGGGGTATGTATATGGAGATAGCACAGGGAGACAGAGGGCAGGAGGAAGGAGAGGGAAGGTGAGCCAAGCAGCTGCTAGGAGGCAAGCAAAACACAGTGGGGAAAAAAGGGTGGCAGGGTAAGCTGGGTCACCTCCTCCTCCTCTGGGGCTTCAGCACCA
Organism: Lynx rufus; assembly: GCF_022079265.1. Taxonomy (NCBI): domain Eukaryota; kingdom Metazoa; phylum Chordata; class Mammalia; order Carnivora; family Felidae; genus Lynx; species Lynx rufus. Next base: position 1,923,921 of record NW_025814838.1, on the reverse strand, counting down.
GGGCCATTGGGTGCTTCTTGGAACAGTATCTTCTTCATCTTTCGGTACTGCAAATTGTCCAGCTCCCGCACGGCATCCTTGGTCCTCTGGATCAGGTCCATGATGACTGTGGGTGGCCGCTCCCGGAGCACAAAGCGGTGCTGAGGGGAGAGAACACTGAGGCCTGCTGCAGAGCACCTACCCCCACCCCAAATATCCCATGGGCCCTGACACTCCCTCTGGCCTGTGGAACTTCCCTGGGGCCCATGCCCACCAGGAGCTGATGCTGGCCTTGTGCTAGGTAAGCCCTGCCCCCACATTTTCACCACCCAATCACCCCTCCCCAGACAGGCTCCTGTTCCTCCAAGCACAGCTGACAGACAAGAACAGGCAGGAGATCTGGATTCTAGTCCAGGTCCTCTATCAACATGCTGTGTGCCCCTGGACATGTCATGAGGCCTCTCTGGATTTCATAAGGTATCCCACAATTATAAAACAAGTAGGTCAAACTAGACTGTCTACATCAGTTCCCAACTGGGGCTCCTTAGGCCCCATGGATCTGTGAAGGGAATGGGGGCCCCTCTACTTTTGAGATCTCAAAACACACCTAAGGGAAATCATACATTTACCCATGACAAGGCTACCCAGGCTTTTGGCTTGAATTACATCAGATCAGTGTGGTAACCCTGGTTATCGCACGCAGACCAGAAGCTCTGGCTGGCAATTATATACGTCTTTGATTAACAAAAGATGGGAAAACAAATTATTACTTAATAAATAAAGACAGTCTGGTAGACAAAATCTTGCAAAACACAGAGTCCATTGGGCACTGGGAATGCGGGTGGGAATTCATACATGAAGTTCTTGGTGGAGGAAGAGCTGGGAATCACTAATTTCACTGAAGGGTTTTGTGGTTCTAACAGGCAACGGTTCTAGGAGAATGCTAGGCCAGTGAGCCCTTACCTTCAGAAGAACCTCTGAGGTTGGTCTGTCTTGAGGGATTTTCTGAAGACAGGAGTCAACAAAATTCCGGAAGTACTCAGACCTAGAAGTCATGGGAGGATGAGGAAGGGGGGGAGGCCATAAGCCAGGTAGCCTTACCCTATGGCCTAACCCCTGGGCCCAGGAATCCCAGTCCTCACCAGTGTCCTGACTGGAGCACGGGGGACTCGTTCTGTGCAATGTGGTATAAGGCACTCATCGCATTCATGTTAAACAGCGGTGGTTTCCGTTCCGCTACAGAGAAAGGTGAACAGGGAGAAGGTGAGAGGTGGCAGATGGGCAGAGGAGTGGAATGGAAATCAGAGGATTTGGGTTCACACCCCAGCTCCCTGACTTCCTTGCTGTATGGCCCTGAGCAATTCTCATCATCTCAATTAATTTCCTCCATAAAATGTAACACCCATCCTCTCCCCTGTATACAACGGAATAGAGATCAAAGGCAGAAAGAAGCAGTTATCAGCCCAACTAACATTCTATTAGGTGCCAAGTAAGAGCAAAAAACTTGCTAAGTGTTAAGGGAAAGATAAGGAAAAACAAGAGACAGGCTCTGTCCTCAAGGAACCTCTAGCCTAACAGGAAAGATTAAGTAAAACTCAACAAGTACTATCAAGTTACAAGAGGGAGACAGAAAAATGGTTGGGAAGCTGGGAGTGCATGTGGGTTCTCAAGCTGGTAGGTGTGCAGGGGATTAAGGGCAGGTCTTTTGGAAAAAGGGATATTGGAGCTGGGCCTTAGATTAGAAGTTGCAAGCCAGGAGCTCCTCGAGGCCCAGACAAATGTTTTGTTATGTTTTTGGCCCAAATAGCAATTTTTAAATTACATTCCAACCTAGCAATTTAGTAATAATAACCTAAATGTCCGGTTTCTTCTAAAAACTTAGATGTGGTGAAAAGGAGCCGACACTTACGCATAACGATGGGCTAGAGCAAAGCAATAGCAGTCTCCAGTTTGCCGTAATCTTTTTCACATTACTTCTTTGATACGCACTATCTGCTTATAACCAGGACTGGTGGTTTCTTTTCAATAACAGAGAAATATTTCTCGGCGTCCACATCTCTACCAAAAAGTAGGAATAAAATGGACAGCTCTATATTTTTCTTCTACCTGGCTTGTTCCAATGTATTTGCATCACCTGCCCAGCTGTGGTCTCGAGTGACAAATGCACATATGTGGACATGGAGGGAAAGGGCGTGTCCAAATCTCGGACTTCGGGCAGAAGACAAAATACAAACCAAGTTAAGAAAGTGGAAAAGTTCATGGCACACTCAGGGTGTGGAGCTTATAAAGGTGAGAGCCAACTTTCAGAAAGCGGGGCTTTTAGCTTGGTGGAAGGAAGCGCAGGGATGGCATAGGTCTTGAAGAGAATGGGTAGCACTGATGGCTCTGAGGAGGGGAGCGAAGCAACAGCACCCGGCTAGGGCAGATCTCTCTGACATAAGAGAGACTGGAGGGAAGAAGAGACTGGAGGTAGGAAAGATCATGGCAGGAAGTTGTTGATAAGAGAGACTAACAGCATCTCTTTTCTTGGGCAACTGTCTGTGCCGGGCACTGTGTTGGAGGCTTTACAAACATTACCTCACTAATAGTTAATTTCAGTAGCATAGGCTGGCAGAGACGAGAACCCGGACAGGCTTCAAGGCCTCATGAACTCACGTGAGCCTTACTCTCTGGCCTTATCATTCACTGCTCTTTACATGGCATTACCTGCAATATTTCAAACAACTGAAGCCAGTCTCAGCTCCGCATGCCTGCTCTTACCTATCTGGAATGCTCTTCCCTATAGTCTTTCAAACAGCTATTATCTACTTTATGGTTCTGCTTAGATATCTGCTGTAAGATATTCCTTAGCCCCTGAAATAGATCAAGTCTCTTGCTTTATGGTTGTACTGCTCCTGTAACCTCCATTCAGCTTCTGTCCCGGTAAGAGAAAACACATCTGTTTCCCCAACTGGAATGTAAGTTCCACAAGGCCAAGAACCTCATTCATTGCTATACCCCCAAAACCTGCTAGCATAGCGTGGTACAAAGCTAGCACTCAAAAAAAAAAAGTAAAACTAGAGTAGTGGACAGGAAAAGAATGCTCTGATATCCTCAGGTCTAAGAACTGGTAGGATTTGACAGCTGCCTGACTTGGGGGTCAAGGGTACAGTCAAAATGGACAGGAGCTTGGAGGCCTGAGGATGAAATGGTATGGGGATGGAAAGAGACAGAGAAAGAGAAAGCAGTGGAGAGAAAAGAGGATGAAGAAACAGAGGATGTCGTCCTTACCCAGCTCGATGCAGGTTATCCCCAAGGACCAGACATCCACTTTGCCATCGTACTGCCCCTCATCCATTGCGAGGATCACCTCTGGAGCCATCCTGGGAGAATGGTCAGGAGAAAGAGGCTTATCACCTGCCCAGACTCTGCCAACTATCGCTCCCAACATCCTAGGGGCTCCCTCCACTCACCACCATCCCACTCACCAGTACGGGGTGCCCACAAAGGAGTTGGCGGGTGCCATGATAGATGCAGAGCCGAAGTCCCCTAGCTTCACCAAGCCTGGCTCTGATAGCAAGATGTTTCCAGCCTTCACATCCCTGCCGGAGATGAAGCACAAGGATGAGGCATACATCTCAGGAAGGCTGGGCAAGGGGCTTTAGCACCAGGTTTCCAAGAAGGCTGCAGCCCAGCTGAATAAGTGGTGTAGAGCGCACCCCCTCCCAGCCATTGTCAATGTTCCTTGTACCTATGGATCATGTTGTGGGAGTGCAGGTAAGCCAGGCCCTGAAGGGCCCCATGGGTCACAGCTGCAATCTCCACCTCCTGAAGGGGCTTCTTGTGCACTGGGGAGTGAGGGAAAAACATCAAACTGAGGGAGCCCAAGGGTGGGGCTGGAACAAGCTCCCCTGATCCCTTTCCCTACAGCTTCTTTGCTCTTCTCACTTCTCCCACTTGTTGGCCAAAGAGCCACTTACCTTCTAGAAGGTCAGAAGCTGAGCCCAGGCAATACTCCATCACCAGCTAAGAAAGGGTGAAGGGTCAGAGATAAGCACATCTGGTCACCCCTGGCCCACCTCTCTTGGGCAGAGATCCAAACAGAGAGCTTCTCTGCCTATTCTTCACTCAGGCATTACCTCCAGGGTGAAGACAAAGAGGAAGGACAACTGAGAAAACGTGGTGGTGGTGGTGGGAGAGTTCCTAGTCAGGGCCTCCCCTAGGAAGGGGAGACAAGATACCACAGCTCCCATCTGAATCCTTTCAAAGCCCCATTATATCTCCATTTCCTCCAGCCCATATGCCCCTTTCCAACTACTAACAGTTTATGACTCTCTTCAAACCAGCCTCTCTTTCTGGAGACACTGTTGTCCATGGGTTTGCCTGAGGACTAAAGAGGTTGGGAGAGACTTCCTCCCTTCCAAGGTCCCCATAATGGCACCTGGAACAGGGCCCACTAAGAGACTGGACCAGGACAAGGATGGGGGCAAAGATCAGGCCAGATTCAGTGGGCTAGCTCACCCAAGCCGTGTGCTCCCTCAGGTAACAGCCCCGGTACTGAATGGTATTGGGGTGCCGGAGCTTCTGCAGGAACCGCACCTCCTTGATGATGTCCTGCCACTTCTGAGAGGAGGTCAGGGGAGAAGAGGTTTACTCAGCCCGCACATTGAGCCTGGGGTCCCCTGCTCTGTCCCTTACCATTCTTGTCAAACCTGACCCACCTCATTTGACTGCTTCCCACTATAGGACATCTTCTTGATGGCCACCACCTCACTATTCCGGACATCTCGGGCCTAGAAGACCAGACCAGAAGCTGGTGAAAGCCCTTGGTGAGAACTGGGCAGCAGGAAGATTTTTTGGCCCAAAAGGAGAGGGCAGGAAAGGCTGGTGTGGTATGGCAGCGCAGAAGGAGGCTTGGAGGTCCACAGGGGGAAGAATGCAGTGCCCATCCCTACCCCATTCTCCTAAGCCCCAACTTACAAAGTACACGGCTCCAAAGCTGCCATGGCCAATTTCCCGGAGATCAGAGAAGAGCTTTTCAGGGTCATCCTTGAAGAAGAGCTCAGCCACATCAGGGTCCTTCAGGCTCCCGGCCCGGCCCCCAGCTGGCATGATGGCCCCTGGGGGCCCTGAGAGTGGGGCCTGACCTGGAGAATGAAGAGGGGACCCTTACAGCGAAGATGAGACACTCAGAGAGAGGCAGGGACCCCTCAAATTTCTGCCTTCTCCTCCCCTAGTTCCCTGATGAGGGGGAGGCACCGCTGAGGAAGGGCAGGGGGGAGATTAGGAACAACATCAAAGCTCCAAAAAAATGAAGTTGCCCTAGCAACCAGAGCACGGGGGCCGGGTCCCTGGAGTCCCTAAAACTGCTAGGAAGACTGAGAGCTAAGCATCCTTACCACCCCCCTCAGCCCTCAGCAAGATCCATTTCCCTACAACCCCCCTACTTCTCCCCTTAAGAATAAAGATCCCACCTCCTAGCCAGAATCCCAGATTCCCAAGTGTCCTGTCCCACAAGTCCCATACCCCAAATATTTCCAGGCACCTTCCTGTTCCCCTTGGCGTCGAGGCCCCCTCCTCCCTCAACCTCTCACACCCTGGAAGAGAGCAGGAAACGGCCAGGCCGGAGGTAGTGGAAATCCGGCCATTGTTAGAAGTGGGTATTGGCCCAGAAGGGCCAGAAGACTTGCTCTCAAAAACGCCTAGGGACGTTGTGGCAGGGAGGATGGGAAGGACAGGGACAGAAATGGTGGCTGGCTTTGGGGACCTCTCTGTGACCTGGGCTGTCTTACTTGACCAGTCCGATTGCATATGCATCACACACAGGTACAGGACATTTGTGGTGTACAAATAACATTTATTGAGCATGTACAGTAAGCACCTTACATGCATCTCTCTCATTCAACCCTTGCCACAACCTTGTGAGGTATTACTATCGGGGTACCCTTATCTTGCAATGAGGAAACAGGCTCAGAAAGGTTAAGTGACATCCAAAGCTGGTCCTCTACCACTGTTTTTAAAACAGCGCTATGAAACAAGCAGGGCAGGATAGTGATCACCATTTCACAGATGAGGTGACTGAGGCATAGAAAGGAAGGAGGACTTCTTCAAGGTCAGAGAAGAGGACCTTCTCTCCAGTCAGGCCTGTGTGCTTATTACTCTCTTAGCCCCCTCCTGCAGGAAGCCTCCCTTGACCACTTCAGCCTTTGGGGAGAGCTCCTAGAGCACCCAGCCAAACACCCAGAGAAAGAGCCTGCAGTACCTGGTAGCCAAGGACCCCGCCCCTTTTCCCCAGGGAATGCCAGGCCAAGCTCCTGGCTAAGCACTTGTTGGAATTTAGGCACAAAAGAGCCTTCAGCAGAGCTGGACTCCCAGGGCAGAGTTCTAGCTCCTTTAAAGCACCTAACAATTTAGCATGTAATTATATTCTGTCGGGCATTGTTTCCTGTTGTGTTGTTAATTTTGTCTCAGCCCAACTGGAAGCTGGAGGGCAAGAAGTAAGCCTGACTCTCCGGTGGGCCCCCAGGGTGCAGAGGGCTCAGAATAGCCCAGGAGATTGATTGATTGCCCTCAGCCAAGCCCTCAGCAGCTCCCAAGCTGCTCAGAATCGGCCCCCTTCTCCATTCTCCTGCCAGCAACCCTGCCAAGCACCCCTCACCCCCACCACACACCCACACACAAAGGCAGGTGCTCACAACTTGCCAAAGGAATCTTCTTGACCTCTTTACCAGCACCCAGCCCAGAATGTCAACCCAGGACCATAGGCCACATGTAAGGATGCCAACAAAATATCACACGGGGCCTCTTCCTCAAATAATGAACATTTGAGCAATTACCAAGGTCTGTGCTAAATCACAGCCACCTTCTCAAGGGACAATGTTATCACCATTCTGCAGATGGGGAAACCCAAGTCTGTCTGTCCCTAAACTACACTAACAGTACATCTCATCGGCAACATACAGCAACAGGGTTTTGAGTAAGTTCCTTATGCTTGGTCTTCTCTTCAGTAAAACGGATTACAGCATAGGGCTGTTGTGAGATTTTTAATGAGATCTCATCCTTAAGAACACTATGCAGACACTCAGCATATGGATTTTTCCTTCCCTGCCTCCAGGGTCACCACAAAAAGGACTTAAGACTTTGGGGATCATCCTACCCCAGCAGCTTGGCTTTAACTGTGAAGAGACACCACTATGGCTATCATTTGTCAAAAGACAGAACCCTCTCAGGAACCTAGACCAAAGACTGGAATCAGGGTAGAGATGAAGGTCACAGTAGGGAGAAAAATCCATGAGACAGAAGACAGGAGCCAGAGCTTCCCATCAGGGAAAGCTTCTGAGTATAGTCCTCCTAAAAAGGAAGCTCTTCTCCCCACCCCACCCCCCATTCTTCTATCTCACCCCAACTCATTCCCCTTTGGACCCCTGGCCAAGAAGAGACGGCAAGAGACAGGTATGGAGCAGGGGCAAAACTTCATCAAGAACCTGGGTTCAAATCCTGATTCTGCTACTGTGTGACCTTGAGCAACCTCTCTGAGCCTCAATATTCTCAACTGTAAAATGGGAAGACGGCAATAAAAGAGGCCCCCACAGGGTGAATGGGGGGGGTGTCACATGAGAGAACAGATATAAAACACTTGTAAATGACAGACCGCTTGACAAATGTATCACCATCAGCAGGAGGTTGGAAGGTAACAATACAGGTGGGGGAAAATATTGCCAGGCATCCCCAAACACAAATGCACACACACACTTCCTTCAAAGGACAAGAAATCCAACCAGATCATGCCTAAAAAAAAAAAAGCTAAGTGGACCCATCAGAGAGATCAGAGGCAAGGGAATCAACACCCCAGAGCAATCAGGAGAAAGAGGTATAATGGAGAACAGGTAGCTGTGAGGGACAAAGTGAACATGGGAGAAGAGCAAAAGAGTGCAAACCCATCTAATTAGCTCAAGCACCTTAGGGCGTGACCCCCAATGACATCAAAGACCCTGTCACCTGAGGTCCCCCATGAAACAGATATTATGAAGGAAGAGGAACAAGGTGGCAGCAGAAGGCACGGCTAGCCAGAGGCTGACCACTGGCCCACTGGGCTTCATTCTGAGGAGAGGGCCTACCCAGGCCCAGTTCCTCAAAAAGGAGCACGCTTTCTTCTCAATGTTAGACACAGGGACCCGCGCCCCTGCACCCCGTCTCACCTGGTAGGGGTCACTATGGTGCCCCAGCGCTTCCGCCTCCTCCTGGGGTCCTCCAGCGGCTCTGCCAAGCAGGGAGAGGGGCAAGGAGACCTTTCCCCTTGCCACCTCTTCCTCGGCTTTCGCCCTTCCTGAGGGGCGGGCCCGGGAAGCCTCCCCTGGAGGGGAGGGGGTGACAACCTGATCTGACCTCGCGGTCCAGTCCTCCTCCTCCGCGAGGGCGACAGTTGCTGAATCCCGGATTTCTGATTGTGGGGTCTGAACCCCAGATATTTGAACGAAGGGAGGCTGAATTTGATACCTGAACGCGTGGGGAATGAACCCCGGATACTGGTGCACGCAGGGACCTGAACCCGATATTTGAAATCCTATGAAACGGAGCCCCAGGTTTAGAGAGGTTAGGACCCGAGTCCTGGATATGTGGGATCTGAGGGGCTGATACCCGGATATTTGAGAAGCGAGGAGTCAAGCCCGGAAATTCACGACGGAAGGGCCTGAGCCCCAGGTCTTCGGCCACCGACAGGGGGCCCACCCCGAGGACGTCCGGCCGCACGGCCCCTCTCACGCCGGGGTCCGAGGGTGACAGCCCTCACTCCCGCCCCGGTCTCCTCCCTTTCCCCCTTCCTCTCCTGAGGGCAGCTGAAAGATTGTAGCTAAGGGCGGTCCCCGCGCCTTCTCTCCCTCTCCTCTTCTCAGCCTCAGCCTCTCTCCGCACCACAGCCCCGGTCTCGTCCCGGTCTCCCTCTCTCTCTTCCTCCCAATTCCAAGATGGAGACCGGGCGGGAGCGCGCAGGCGCGGTAGGGACGCCGGGCCAAAGGGGGCGGAGCCCTAAGTGAATAGCCCCGCCCCTCTATCCTTACTGCCGCGGCCAGGGAGATGTGCAGCCACCAAGCCGGAGTGCGCGCGCGCTCCGCCACGCGGACCCTGGGATGGAAGGAGGCGGGGAGAAGGGCTAGGCTTGAAGGGGGAGGAGCTCAGCGCGCAGTCCGACAACTGGCGGTGGAGAGGGCTTCGGCGCATGCGTTCGCTCCTCCTCAGCGCAGAGCCCGAGCTTGTTGCTAGGGGAAGCTTTGAGGGGGCGCGAGTGGAAGGAAAGAAGAAGCCGTGATCTGCGCCTGCGTGTAGGGTAGCTGTTGGGAGGGGCAAGGGAGGGAGGCTTGCTGGGCTCGGAAAAGGCGGGAAAATGGACTGCTCTGGTTAGTAACCATACAGCCAGGACGTGGGCTCCTAAGTTCGAGGAATCTGCTAGGAAAACTCAGTCTGTCAAATCCCTTCGGGAAGCAGGCATCTCACAATTGCATGACCTGCCCAAGGTCACAAAGCCTTTATGTCAGAGCATCTCCATGACCATACCCACCTAATTCTATCAACTAGTGGGAACTATCAACCTTATTTCATACAAGAAAACAAGACATAAAGTGGCAGAGCTGCGATCAAAAGGTGTTTTCCAAAGGTAAAAGGAGGATAGAGCTGCAGTAATCCACGCCCTTTGCCAGCCTCTATCCCAAACTGAAGATTCAACAAGGTAAAGTCCCCCAAACCTGTCTGCCCTGAAATTCCCACCTCCATCCAATCCCCAATAAACACCCTGGGCGACATTGGGCAAAAAAGCCTTTTATTTCCCCCCACATTCCAGCTCTCCATTTTTTGTAACATCTCTTCGAACTTAGAACAAAGGCCAGAGAAGTTGATTCACACCTGGAGAAAAACAAAATTAAAAACCAGGGCAGATCACAGGGCCCTTGGGGGAAGCTCTGGATGGCTGCAAAGTAAGGAGCAGAGGCAATGGCAGCTAGAGATAGGTACAAGCACTTATCTTGACTGGGGTGGATAACTTCAGGACCCCAGAATCTGCCAGGAGCCAGAGAGGCTTCCTTTCCCAGTCCACTCAGATCTAAGAAAAGCTAAGAGAGTTCCACCATCTCCCATCCCAGGCAGATGGATAGGGCAGTGAAGTCTAGCCCTGAGCAAAATAAGCAAGGTTGATTTTCAGCAATCCAGTTCCTTTGGCCAGAGCCCCTCCCTGGGCTTGGGCAGTTGCCGCTTCTCCCAAGGTTATTTCCTAGGGCACAGCAGCCAGTTGTTGAAGCTGAGAATAGTTTAAGAGTTGGCTGCACAATAGGTAACTTGCATATTATGTGAGATCCATCTGACAGAGTGAGACTTTTTTACAGAAAAAATTTTTTTCTTTAATGAGCTGACACATGAAATGGTTAGCCAATATGTCCCCCACCCACTGCTACCTTTGTGAGGTGTGTTCCTCCAAAGATCCTGTTAGCAGAATCAACTTTTTCTAAATGCAGTGAAGGCTGATGGAAAAGAGGTGTATGTAAAATGCTTGGGCACAAAGTATGTGCCTAGTAAATGGGCATCACCGATCCTTTTGAGCTGTTCAATTTGAGTTTTACAAAAGCTGCATCATAAAAATGGGTATCAGGATGTCAGGACAAAAGCAAGACAACCCTAATTCGCATCCAGGATGCATCATCAAATTTGAACCCTCTTGACTCCCACTGTTACCAAAAAACTTGGATGTGAACTACAGCTATGCATGAAATCTTAAAAATCAGAATGTTAACTGAAAGAAGTCAGTCACAAAAGAATGCATGTGATTCCATCTACATAAAGTTCAAAAATAAAACCAAACCATATTATTAAGGAATGACTCTATCTTAGTTATAATTGCCACCCCTACTCCATCCCCTACTCCCACAGGACTGGGGCAAAGAACCTTACCTGAGAACAAGTTGGGAACTAGGCCAGCGCCCTCAGAGCCGGGTTCTAGACCAGTGGGATTCCCGGCGCGGGTGAAAGCACACAGCAGTGAGACAGCAGAGAAGGCCACAGAAGAGAAGCAGGAAGGAGCCCAAAACAAACAGTCTGGAGCCACACAGAGCCAGCTCCTCCTAGGGATGGGCACAGGAAGGGAAGGAGGCATGAATGAGAGAGGGAGGGTGGAGAATCTTCCCCTGGGAAGACATCTTATCCCCAGGCCAAGAACTACAGAGAGAAGCCCCCATGGGGGAGAGGGCTCTCTACATCCAGGAGAGAAGGAGAACCCAAAGAGAAAATGTAATTTCTGTATAAGCTAATTGTCTCGATGGTCTACAAACTGCTTTCTTGCCCAGCCATTTACGTGAAATCCCACAATGTCTCCAAGAGGTAGGAAAGTCCACTACTATCCACATTTTAAATATGTTCAAGTAGGGCCAGGTCTGGAAACAAGTATTTTCTCTGGTTCTAAACTCCCAGGTGATGTTCCTCACCAGGGTCCTTGCAAGTGTGAGGAAGGAGTACACAGCAGCCTCCTAACTGGTCTCTCTCCTTCCACACAGCACCACTGGACCCCCTGGCCTACAGTGTCAAGTTGTAGCATTTTAGCCTGGCATCACGGTACCTCATAATCAGGCCTCTGCATCCCTTCTGTCTCTTCCCCTCAGTCATTCCTAAGCCCCTCAGCATGGAGTGCCCTCGAAGGCCAAGCACTTTTCAATCTCTAGGCCTGTGTTTGTGCCGGTCCTTTTGCCTGAAATGCGTTCCCCCTCTCCTGAACCCCCTCTATTGCATTCTCTATCCACATCTTCCTCCTCTTCAAGGGTCACCGTGAAAGGGCAGACAAAGCCTGGGACTACAGTCAGAAGGCAGAGGTTGCAATCCTGTGTCTGCCACTTAACCAGTTGTGTGGCCTTGGGCAATTTGCTCCCTCTAAGCCTGTTTCCTCATCTGTAAAATGGGATAATAACAGCTACCTCAAAAGGCTATTTTAAGATCAAATGAGATAATGAACTTGAAAGCATTTGGTACATTATAAACTACTGTATACAATTCCCTTTCTTAAATGCCACCTCCTCTGTGAAGCACTCTCCATAAATGTTCAAGTTAGGGTTAATTGCTCCTTACTCCATGTCTGAATAACACTTTGCTCACATCTCTATGATAGCAATTAGCCCATTCTGCCCCTTCTTACAGCTTCCAAATTCCTTTACTCTGTTTAAAGACAAGTTAATAGTAATAGCTGTCGTTTATCCAAATCTCTGTTATGTACCAGGCATTGTCCTGAGCACTTGACATTAATTCTCATTCATCTTTATTTGTTGGAATCAGGAGATAATATTATGTTTTCCATTTTACAGATGATGTTTCCATTTTTACAACTCAGAGAGGCTCAGATGCTTGCTCAAGGTCACACCCCCTCTGAGGCAGAATTATAGAGCCCTATGCCTTTTTCTGTTAGGTAAAATTGCCTCCAGAAGCCTTCAAGACACAGCGTTCAGCACGGCAGTCTATGAAACCCCAACAACCTGAGGTTCTTACCGACGTGAGCAGCTTGGTGAGCACAAGGCCTTCGTGGCTCCAGACCCTGACACACTCCTCAGCCATCCTAGAATTCAAGGTGGCATTTCCTGCTCCCTCCTCTGAGCAGGATATGGGGGGCTGGCTGGCGGGCAGGATTCCTGGGGCAGCACTAAAATACAGGCAGGTTCCTGGGGTCCTCTCTGCGGTCACCCTGGCTGTAATGAGGACCCGCTCTGTTGCAGAGGATCCTATGAGAGACACAGGAGAGGGGTTGGAAGAAAATGGAGGGTGGGTTGGAAGGCATCCATCTTCAGACTTACATTCATTTCTAAGGCTTCCTACAGTACCGGGTGTTTTGGCATTGAGGCTATTCAATAAAGTACTCTATGTGCCATCATCATGTCATTGAGAAATGACAATAACTGTGTACCAATATAAACAAAAAATTAAGTTAGCTTACAATCAATAAAGTAATCATACCAGTACTCACAAAGTTGCAGTGAAACTGGAGCAGATACACATTGCCAATGTCAGTCTGTATAAACTAGTTTGTCCTTTTTAAGAAAGTAGCTTTCTACTAGGTACCAAAATCCATTGAAAGGTTCACACCCCATTTCAAATTAGCGGGAAAAGGATGGCCTATTTAGTCAGTGAATTTGGAACGATTTCCATTTGTGGAAAAAAAAAAAAAGTTAGACTCATCTCACACTATAAAATAAAGTCCAGATGTGCTAAAGACCTATACTAACAAACTAAACAAAACAAAACCCAAAGAAAATACAGAAGAATATTTTCTAATTTTAAAGTGAGGAAGGCCTTCCTAAAAAAGACACAAGACCTAAAAGCCTGAGTAAAGAATGAGAGCAATAAACAACTCATAACAGTTAAAGACTTCTCTACAGTGAAAGAGAACTTAAAAAAAGTAACAGAATGGATGAAAATACCTATGTTTAACTGGCAAAAAGGTTTACTATACAGAATGTAAAAGGATCTTCTAAAAATCAAGAAGATAAAGGTAAACCATTTTTTTATTTTTTCCCCCCCACAAAACCGCAAGACAAATAAAAGTAAAATGGGCAAAGGATATGAACAGGAAATTCACGGAGGCACAAAAATGGCCAATAAACCAAAAGATGTTCAACCTCACTAATAATCGGGAGAAAGTAAATTAAAACAATCAGGTAATTCCTTTGCTCATTAAATTGGTAAAAATTAAAAAGACTGATAATAATAAGAATTGCTGAAGATGTGGGGAAATGGGCAGTTTTAATGAGTGACACCTTTCAGAAAAATACAATTTGGCTGTTTCTGTCATAATTTCAAATGGGTACAGAGAGGGACTAGGAAGATGCCCATCAAACTGTGGACTGTGCAGGGGAGATGAGGAGGATTTTTTGTTTTGTTTTTCTGATAGAGAGAGAGTAGGGGGTGGGGGGGACACAAGGGAGGAACAGAGAGAGAGGGAGATGGAGAATATGAAACAGGCTCCATGCTGACAGCATACAGCCCGATGGGGGGCTCAAACCCACCATCTGTGAGATCATAACTTGAGCCGAAGTCAGTCACTTAACCAACTGAGCCATCGAGCACCCTGAGGCAAGGAAGATTTTTACACCTGCTTTGTATACTTCTATGTGCTCTAAATCCACAACAAAATGAATTTGTCCATTAAAAAAAGGTCCATACCCTTGGACTCAGTCATACCACTTGTAGAAACTAATCCTAAGGTAAGGATTCAAAAGAAAAATGCCACGTATACCAAGATGTTTATTGTGATTTCACAAAAAATGCCAAAAAATAAGAAACAGTAGAGATATTTAACACTAGGAAAAGCATTACAAGTGATGGCCTAGCCACTTAATGGATCACCTTACATCCATTAAAATAATAACATTCAGGCCGGGCAGTAAGAAAAAAGAATGATGTCATAAGGAGAAAAAAGAGAAATAGAAACCAGTACATATATCATAATGAGAACTGAGAAATGTACATGTAAAATTTTCTAAGAGAATGCCCCTTTTTCAGTGTTTTCCAGATCAAATTAATTACCAAAGTCCTGTCAATCCCACACTGCCAATGTCTCTTAGATCAGTCCCGGTTTTTCACAGCATTGTTTTAGCTCAGTTTTTCTTACCATCTTCTTTTTTTTTTCCAAAGATTTTATTTAGGGGTGCCTGGGTGGCTCAGTCGGTTAAGCATCCGACTTTGGCTAGGTCATGATCTCACGGTTCATGAGTTCGAGCCCCGCATCAGGGTCTGTGCTGACAGCTCAGAGTCTGGAGCCTGCTTTGGATTTTGTGTCTCCCCCTCTCTCTGCTTCTCTCTCGCTCTATCTCCCCAAAATAAATAAATGTTAAAAAAAAAAAAGATTTTATTTAATTTTTTTTATGTAATCTCTACACCCATCATGGGGCTTGAACTCACAACCCCTAGATCAAAAGCCGCAGACTCCACCAATTGAGCCAGCCAGCTGCCCCTTCTCATCATCTTTCTATTGCAACCACCTCCTAACTGGTCCTCCTCCGTCTGGGCGCATTCCTACCAGACAATCAGCCAACAGACTGTGATCTTTTAAAAGAACAACAACAAAACCCTACTATTTTTCTGCCTAAAATTGTTAGTTTGCCCAACATACTAAAGTTCAACTACCTGGGCTTGGCACACAAGACCTTCCATAGGATTCTGTCTGCTCTCTCCAGTCCATCTGTTGCCACTCACTCAACACTCCTTCCCCTGCACCAAAATGAACCCCTTGAAGTTCTCAAACATGCCATTACGGTCCCCATCTGCATACTTTTGTATGTGCTTGTCCCTCTGGCTGGAAGAGCAAAGCCCTAAACCTCCCTCAAGCCAGCTCAGGCACTGAATCCTTGGAAAAGCCTGTTTTCACTATCCCTGCTTGGCAGGCTCCTAACTATTCCCACTGTATCTTGTGCGCTACTACATACATTGAAAGGTATTTACTTTGGGGAGCCTGGGTGGCTCAGTGGGTTGGGCATCTGACTCTTGATATCAGCTCAGGTCGTGATCCCAGGGTGGTGGGATTGAGCCCCAACTTGGCTCAGCAGGGAATCTGCTTGAGATTCTTTCTCTCCCTCTGCCCCTCCCCCACCTGTGCACATGCTTTAGCTCTTTCTCAAATAAAAATTAAAAGGAAAGAAAGGTATTTACTTCTGTTCATGTCTGTATCCTTGCTAGACTGTGAGCAGCTTGGAGTGAGGACCCGGGTCTTATACATCTCTATATTCCCCATGCTTGCTACATAATAGGTGCTCAATAATTATTACTTAGGTGATGCAATCATAGGTGGGTTATATTTTATTTTTGTCCAGAGTAATCTCTCATGATATTATTCTGGTTCTAACCATTATAAAAAGAACAAGGGCTTGTTTGCAAAAACAGAACTGGAGAAGTTGATCCTAAAATTCATATAGTAATTAAAGGAATCTGGAATAATGACAATTTTTTTTTTTAATTTTTTTTTTTCAACATTTATTTATTTTTGGGACAGAGAGAGAGAGACAGAGCATGAACGGGGGAGGGGCAGAGAGAGGGAGACACAGAATCGGAAACAGGCTCCAGGCTCCGAGCCATCAGCCCAGAGCCTGACACGGGGCTCGAACTCACGGACCGCGAGATCGTGACCTGGCTGAAGTCGGACGCTTAACCGACTGCGCCACCCAGGCGCCCCAATAATGACAATTTTTAAAAAGAAGAACAAAGTTAAGGACTCACATTTTCTTTCTTTTTTTTTTTTTTTAAGGTTTATTCATTTTTCAGAAACAGAGAGAGACAGAACTTGAGGCGGGGAGGGGCAGAGATAGAGGGAGGCACAGAATCTGAAGCAGGCTCCAGGCTCTGAGCTGTCAGCACAGAGCCCGACGCGGGGCTTGAACTCACAGACTGTGAGATCATGACCTGAGCCGAAGTTGGATGTTCAACTGACTGAGCCACCCAGGCACCCTGAAGACTCACATTTTCAGATTTCAAACTTAATACAAAGCTACAGTAATTAAGAGAGTGTGGTGCTAGCATAAGGATAGACATATGGATCAATGGAATAGAACTCAGAGTCCAGCAATAAATTCATATATACATCCATGCTCAGCTGGTTTTCAATAAGGGTACCAAAATTATTCGGTAAGAAAGAATAGCCTTTTCAACAAAACATATTGGGACAACTGAATAGCCACTTGCAAACAATGAAGTTGGATCCCATCCTCACATCATTCACAAAAATTAACTCAAAAATGGATCATAGAGCTAAGTGTAAAGTCAAAACTACAAAATTTTAGTAGAAAATATACAAGTAAATCTTAGTGAGCTTGAGTTAGGCAAAGCCTGCTAAACCAACACACTAAAAGCACAAGCAACAGAAGAAAAAATTGATAAACTGGATTTCATCAAAATTAAAACCTTCGTGCTTCAAAGAACACCATCCACAAAATGAAAAGACAACCCAGAGAATGGGAGAAAATATTTGCAAATCATACCTCAGATAAGAGACTTGTATCCAGAAAATATAAAGAACTCTTATAGGGGCACCTGGGTGGCTCAGTTGGTTGAGCGTCCGACTTCGGCTCAGGTCACGATCTCACAGCTTGTGAGTTCGAGCCCCGCGTCGGGCTCTGTGCTGACAGCTCAGAGCCTGGAGCCTGCTTCGGATTCTGTGTCTCCCTCTCTCTCTGCCCCTAATCCACTCGCATTCTGTCTCTGTCTCTCTCAAAAATAAATAAACATTAAAAAAATTTTAAAAAAAAGAACTCTTAGAAGTCAATAATTATAAGACAAATTATCCAATTATTTTTTCACAAGCAAACTCCAAATAAACATTTCTCCAAAGGAGATAGACAAATAAGTGCATGAAAAAAAGACGTTCAGTATCATTAGCCGTGCCAATCAAAACCACAGCGAGATGCTATTTCCCACGGCCTAGGATGGTTGGAATAAAAAAGACCGACAATAACAAATGTTGGTGAGGACGTGGAGAAATTGGAATTCTCATTCACTGCTGTAAAACAGCCTGGAAGCTCCTCAAAAGATTTAATGGGAACACCTGGGTGGCTCAATCAGTTAAGTGTCTGACTCTTGATTTCAGCTTAGGTCATGATCACAGAGTCGTGAAATCAAGTCCTGTGTTGGCCTCCAAGCTGAGAATGGAACCTGCCTGGGATTCTCTCTCTCCCTCTCTCTTTGCCCCTCCCTTGCTCATGCGCGCTCTCTAATAAAAATTAACATTAAAAAAAAAAAAGATTAAACATAGAGTTACCGTATGATCCAGCAACTCCACTCCTTAGTATTTCATTTTCCTCAAGAGAAATGAAAATGTATGATCACACAAAATCTTGTATGAGAATGTTCATGGCGGCATTGTTCATAATAGTAAAAAAGTAGGAACAATCCAAATGTCAATGAACTGGCGAATGGATAAATGAAAGATGGACTATTCATACACTGAGCGCTATTCGGCAATAAAAACATGAAGCACTGGTAAGTGCTACGACATGGATGAACCTTGAAAACATGCTGGTTGAAAGAAGCAGTCACAAAAGACCACATATTGTATGAAATGTTCAGTACGCAAATCTACAGAAAAAGCAAGATTAGTAGTTGCCTGTGTCTGGGAGGTTAGGAGGAAAAGGGGAGTGACTGATAATGGGTTTAGGATTTCTTTTGGAGGCAATGAAAATGTTCTAAAATTGACAGTGGTGAGAGTTGCCCACTTTTGTGAGTATGTGAAAAGCCATTTAATTGTACATTTTAAATGTGTGAATTTTATGGTATGTGATCATATCTCAACAAAGCTCTCGTATATATATTTAGAAAATAAAAAGCACAGGAAAAAGCACCCCAAGTCTGTATGTATCAGACACCTGCCTTTATTCTCATCCTGTGATCACACATATGTATACCTGGACATAAGAGACCTCCTCCTGCGACACACTCAGCTTCATATGTAATTCACAAGAGATGCTTAGAATGATAGTGTCGAAAAGGACCTCAGAAGCCACACAGTTCCACCTTTCTCTCCTCCCTTTTCATCTCCCCAGTTTCAGACAAGGAACTTGAGGCCAAATCTCATGCAGGAATAAACTGACACACTCTCTCTCGCTCTCGCTCTCTCTCTTATCATTTTCCCAGATGACTCTAAGCTCTGTGGGAATGGAGATGCCTAATTTTTTTCTGTATCATCCATAGCACATAGAGCTGTGGTAAGAACAAAAGAGAAACTTAGGACACTTGCTTAATTGAAGGAGGACATGCTTCTTGAATATCCCCGAGGAGAAAGAAGGTAGCCTCCAATAGGAGAAAGCGGTAGAGATCAAGAAGGATGAGAAAAAACATTAGGTCAAATCTACCCCATCTCATTACACCTCCAAGGATGGAACCAAAAAACTTCAGGGGCACCTGGATGGCTTTGTCTGATTTGATTTCAGCTTAGGTCATGATCCCAAGGTCATGGGATTGAGCCCCATGTCAGGCTCTGCACTCTCTGTGTCAGAGCCTACTTAGGAATTTCTCTCTCTCTCTCTCTCTCTCTTTCTCTCTCCCCCCTGCCCCCACCCCCACTCATATTCACTCTCTCAAAAACAAACAAACAAACAAACAAACAAACAAACCCACCTCAGAGCCGGAAGAGGAGAAAGAAAACACTTGTTCACTGAAAGTATCTAGCCCTTACTACAGCAGAAGTGACTAAGGCCAAGGGATATGCCCAAGGTCACCAGGTTGGGGAGGTCAGAGACAGGGCCCACCCCTAAGTGTTCTGATGCCCAACCCCTATTCCTCCTTGATCTCACCTTTCAATCCAATATGACTACCCAGGACCTGGGTTTCAAATGTCTGGGTCTTGTTCCTGTCTGGACCATCTCCGAAGTTCAAGGTGGTCAGTAAGCCTACAACGTGAGATCCACGCGACTTCCGTGCGGCTGTCCCATTCACGGGGCACAGGGTCAGCTGGCCAAAAGATCTCAGGAAAGAGACCCAGTCCTGTGTGCAAAAGAAAGGTGAGAGGTGAGACCTTAGCAGCATGAGCAGACCTGTATGGAAAGGATGAAGGTACTCACCTGAGGGATGTCAGGGCTGCGCAGGCCAGTCCTGTGGGTGAGGAGGAAGCTGCCAAGGCCCAGGCCTGAAAGGCCAAGAAGCAGCAGGATCAAAGTGGCACAGACCAGAGGTGGGTGGTGGGCGAGACAGAGATGCAGGTTGTGCCCTGCCTGGCAGCTGCCCATGGGGAGGAGAGGGGTCCGGGCCTCCACGGAGAGCCTGCTGGAGGACAGGAAGGAAGAACTGGACAAGAGCCTGAGAGTCAGAAGGCACTTACCCATTTTTATTCAAAGGGAGGCTAAAGCACTGAAAAGACAGGGGACTTGCTCAAGGCTCCACGGCCAATAGTGGCAGAGCCAGGACAAGAACCCAAGGCTCTTGACTCCAAGTATTCATCCCCCTGCACCACTCAAAAAATGTCTGCTGTATTTCATTTCTGATGTGATCAATGCAGAAGCAAAGTAGAGCACACTGTGCTCGAAAACGGAACCCAAATGGAGAGTTCTCAAGGGGAGAAATTGAGGAAGCAGCTGTTCTGGGGTTAGGGTTTGGCTGAAGAACAATTCCAGCCAATAGCCTAGACAAAGGAAGTGTCTGATGAAAAGAACTCCACTTTGGAGCAAAACGGTTCAGTCTGAAGCCTCCTCTGCCACTCACTGGCTATGTGAGAAAAATCTGTTAACCTTTGTGAGCTTAAGGATCTGTGAAGGGAAGGAGGGTGAAGGGTGGTTCTAAGAACACCAAATAATGAGGACTAAATGTGACAAATAAAGCAGTTTGCACAGTACTTGGGCCTTGCAGGGACGCAACAAATGTCCATTTTCTTTCTATTTCTCTGTGTCATAATGATCTTTAAAACTAGGTGAAGCAAAGCAAAAAACACTGTGGTGGAAACTGAGGTTCGGGGACTTTAACAGAGGAGGGGCAGGGCCAGGTCTGAAACCCGTTTTCTGCTTCCAGGTAGAGAGAGTGCCCTTTGCCAAGCAAGAAGCAACAGTCTTATGAAAAGGAACATCTGGAAGACGGGATAAACATATTGGGTGGGGGGAGAAGGAAGGCTCCAGGGAAATACAGGTGTCCCAAATGCCCAACCCCTGCCCTGCCTCCCGTCCCGACACATCTGGAAAGAGGGAGGAAGCGCGAAGGGGGAGGGCAGAGCCCGAGGTCAGCGGCTGGTGGTGCCCCTGGGCCTCCCTTCCCCCCGCCCCAAGCCCCTCCTGCATGAACTCAACACCCGCAACATCCCTTTCCCGGTCTTGCGGCGTCGGTTCCGCCTGCCGCTAGCTCTCACCGCTCGGAGCCGGGCGGAGGCCGGCGCCCCCCGCGACGTCACGCGTGGAGCAGCGAAGGGGCGGGGTCCGTGCTCCCACTCACCCACCCCCACCCTCGCCGTGGGATTCGCATGCGCAGTGGCTACGCGGGCGGCCGCCCGGCCTCTCCCAGACTGGGCGGGGGCGTACCAAGAGGAAAGGCAAGGAAGGGGCAACGGAGAAGAAACTACCGCGCGGTAGGTGAGTGACAGGGAGAGAGGCAAAGGCGCTGACTCCAGGGACGTTGTTAGAACTGGAAAGCCTCACTCCGGAGACACTGTGGGGCATTTCAACGACAATCCGGTCGCGGGCATTTTTCTGTTGTTGGTCCCCCACCCGCGCCAGTCGCACAGCCCAGCCGCGCCCAGGTTCCGGGTAAGAATTTGGGGTCCGCCCGGGGGCGGGACTCCAGTCCTAGGACGCTGGCCTTCTGGGCTGTTTGGGTTCGGCTCTTCTCTGCGGACGTAACGTCTACACTTCACGCTTGGACTGTGGTTTTAGCGACTCCTTAATGCGTAGGATAGCTGCAGGGCTGCTCAATAGAGACCGTCTTATTTCACTTCTGCCCAGATTTTAGAGATGAGAACACCTGAAATAGCGAGACGCATGGAGCCAAGAACCGTGGGTTCAAATCCTAACTTTGTTCCTGCCTCTGCATAAGCCATAACCGTGCTCTTTTGGGGAGCCGAGTTTGTTAAAGGGGTTCATCCTGGGGTGCCTGGGTGGCTCAGTCCGTTAAGTGTCCGACTTCGGCTCAGGTCATAATCGCACGGTTTGTGAGTTCGAGCCCCACATCGGGCTCTGTGCCCACAGCTCAGAGCCTGGAGCCTGCTTCAGATCCTGTGTCTACTTCTCTCTCTACCCCTCCCCTGCTCGTACTGGGTCTCTCTCTCTCTCAAAAATAAATAAACATTAAAAAAAAGGGGGTGGGGGTTCATCCTACCTACCTCACTGGTTGGATGGGAAGCTGAAGAGGCAAAGTGTGGGAAAACATGGGCCCGGTATGCACTGAGCACTCAACTGCACTCGACAAATAAATGCTCCGTGAAGCAAAATCTTAATATTCAACTCTCCTGACGCTCTGTTAAGACAGAGACCATGTCATTCCTGTACCACCCCGCTTCCCAAAAGTTTATAGCCCCAAACCCTTTCCTAAATCGTAAAATAATATTCAACAAGGGTGCAAAGACCATTCAATGAGGAAAAGCTAGTCTTCTCAACAAATGGTGTTGGGAAGACTAGAGACCCACATGTTAAACCCTTACCTTACACCATATGTAAAAGTTAATTCAAAATGCACCAAAGAACTAAATGTAAGAGCTGAAACTATAAAACTCTTAGAAGAAAACATGAGGAAATCTTCGTGACCTTGGATTTGGCAACGATTTCTTGGCTATGACACCAAAAGCACAGACAACGAAAGAAAAGATGAATCGGACTACATCAAAATTTAAAACTTCTGGGGGCGCCTGCATGGCTTAGCTGGTTAAGCATCCAGCTCTTGGTTTCAGCTCAGGTCATGATCTCATGGTTGATGAGTTCTCAGGCTTGACACTGTCAGCACAGAGTCTGCTTGGAATTCTCTCCCCCACCCCCCCCCCCCCCGCCCTGCTCACACTCTGTCTCTCTCTCAGAAGAAATAAACTTTAAAAATGTTTTTTAAACTTTTGTACATCAAAGGACACAAGAGAGTGAAAAGCAACCCACTGAATGGGAGGAAGTATTTGCAAATCACGTATTTGCTAAAGACTAAATAATATCCAGAATATATAAAGAGCTCGTACGGCTCAACACAACCACCACAAAGACCCTGGTTTAAAAAATAGGCAAAGGACTTGAAGATGTTTCTCCAAAGATATACAAACGGCCAATAGGCCCATGAAAAAATACTAAACATTACTGATCATTAGGGAAATGCAAATGAAAACCACAATTAGATACACCTCACAGCAATTAGTATGGGCACTATTAAAAAAAAAAGAAGAAGAAGAAGGGAAAATAAGTGCTAGCAAGACTGTGGAGAAATTGGAATGCTTTTGTGCTGTGGGTGGGAATTTAAAATGGTACAACCAGTACAGAAAACAGAATGGTGGCTCTTCAAAAAATTAAAAATAGGGGTGCCTGGGTGGCTCAGTCAGTTAAGTGTCCGACTTCAGCCCAGGTCATGATCTTACAGTTCGTGAGTTCAAGCCCTGTGTCAGGCTCTGTGCTGACAGCTTGGAGCATGGAGCCTGCTTCTGATTCTGTGTCTCCCTCTCTCTTCCCCTCCCCAGCTCATGCTCGCACTCTGTCTCTGTCAAAAGTAAATAAACTTGAAAAATGAAATTAAAAATAGAATTACCAGAGGTGTTTGGCTGGCTCTTGATCTTGGGGTTGTGAGTTTGAGCCTCATGTTGGGTGTAGAGATTACTTTAAAAAAAAAAAGCCTTGGGGTGCCTAGGTGTCTCAGTCAGTTAAGTGTTTGACTTCAGCTCAGGTCATGATCTCACGGTTTGTGAGTTTGAGCCCTACACTGGGCTCTGCACTGACAGGGAGGAGCCTGCTTCACATCCTTGGTCTCCCTCTCTCTCTGCCCCTCCCCTGCTCGAGCTGTCTCTCTCTCCAGAAGAAACATCTTAAATAAATAAATAAAAATAAAATCTTTAAAAAATAGAATTACCATATTATCCAGCAAGTCTAATTTTGGGGTATATACCCCCAAAGAATTGAAAGCAAAATCTCTAAGAGATATTTGTATACCCATGTTCATAGCAGCATTATTCACAAGGGCTAAAAGGTGGAAGCAACCCAAGGGTCCATCAACAGATGAATGGATAGATAAAATATGGTATATACATACAGTGAAATATTTTTCAGTCTTTAAAAGGAAGTTCTGATACATGCTACAACCTGGATGAACCTTGAGGGCATTATGCTGAGTGAAATAAGCCAGTCACAAAAAGGCAAATACTGTATGATTCCATCGATTTAAGGTAGTAGAGTAGTCAAATTCACAGAGAAAGAAAGTAGAATGGTGGTTACCGGAAGCTGGGGGTGGGGGGCTGGGGGGTGGAAATGGGAATGGGGAGTTACTGTTTAATGGGTACAGAGTTTCAGTTTTGCAAGATGAAAAGAATTCTGGAGGTGGATGATGGTAATGAATATACTTCACACTACTGGATTTCTGCACTTAAAGATGCACAGAAATGGTTAAGATGGAGGGCCCCTGGGCAGCTCATTCAGTTGAGCATCTAACTCTTGATTTCCGCTCAAGTCACGATCCCAGGGTTGTGGAATTGAGCCCCTAGCATGGAGCCTGCTTAAGATTCTCTCTACCCCCACCTCTGCCTCTTCTTCCCCAACCCCCGGCTCATGCATGTGCGCGCTCTCTCTCTCTCTCTCTCTCTCTCTCTCTCTCAAAAAAAGAAAAAAAAGGTTAAGATGGTAAATATGTATGTTATGTATATTTTGCCACAAACATAATTAAAAAAAAAAAACCCTGGGGTGTGTGTGTGTGTGTGTGTGTGAGTGAATTTATGGCACAGTCTCCTAGAGTATAGTGAGTGACGAATCCATTGATCAACTTAATTGAAATTCCAAGCATAGGAAGTATTTTCTTCTCAAAGGAAAAAGAAGTGTGGCCGACAGAGAATTTTAAAATCTAAGAATCGGAAGGCACTCAATAACTGAGCAAGTTCCACAATAACCACCCCCACTTCCACTTTATTTTCCAGGTGCTAAACTGATGTCTGGAGAGGTTAAGGGACTTGCCCCAAGTCTCCCAACCAGTTAAACCTCAGCCAGAACTAGAGCCCAAGTGTCCCAACACCGAATCTAGTCCTTTCTCACCAAATCCTCCTTGCTAGATCCTGCCAAGGGATCTCTCCTGAAAACCTGTAAAAGTCTCTGCCCATCTGACTCTCAGCCACACCCAGCCCCGTTGGAGCCAGTGAGGTCACCTTTCCCTAGTCTCAGTTTTGTCTCCCCAGCCTCTACCACAGTTCTTGGAATTGTATGCTCTCACAAGCCCCAGTTTTCATAGTTTGAGTACAGTATTTACTCAATAAATATTTATTGACTAATGTATTGAAAACAGCTTCTTGGGTTTTTTTTAAAAATATTTTAATGTTTACTTCTTACTTATTTTTGAGAGAGAGAATACAAGCAGAGGAGGGGCAGAGAGGGAGGGAGACCCAGAATCTGAAGTAGGCTCCAGGCTCTGAGCTCTCAGCTCAGAGCCTGATGTGGGGCTCAAACTCATGAACTGTGAGATTGTGAGCCAGAGTCAGATGCTTAACCCACTGAACCACACAGGCACCCCTCGAAAACAGCTTCTTACAGGCCAATTTCACTGAGAACTCACCAATTTTCGGTTTCATTTTAAGGTTGGAAGCACATCTGCCCATGCTGAATGGTTGTGAAATTTAGGTTAAAAGATAAAAGAAAGTTTATTTAGTCAACAATTATATTTTAGTGTCTACTGGGGTCCAGGCACAAAATTAGTATCCATATAGCAAAAACTTTGTCAATGTTTCTACTTAATGACAAGTCTAATTTGCAGGGTTATAAGATAAGGCATGAAAGTGCCCAGTGTGGTACACAATAGGAAGTCAACAAATGTGAATTTCCCTTTATTATTCTTGTACTGCAGAGTAATAGGGCATGTTTGGACAGCAGTTCTTGTAAATGACCATAATTAATATTTACTTATGTAGTCCAATCAACCAATTCTACGGACCAGTAGAGGCAAACTGGTTAAAGCATTGAACTGCCTCAAGGCCTAAGAATCAGGGTAAATGAATGTAAACAAATGTCTTACACAGAAAAAAAAAAAAAAAAAAGTTGGGGCGGGGGTAGCCCAAGAAGACACACAATTGGTTGTGTACTGTAATCCATCAGCATTATAGCTAAACTCTGGTTTGGTAATCCACTCATCAGGCCCTTAAGGTGAGTGTTACTGGGGAAAACTGGTCCTAGAGAGCTTCAATAATTTAACCAGGGTCACACAGATAGTGGGAGGCAGAAGTTGGCTTATGATTCAAGCCTGAATACAAATGTAAGAATCTACAAATGTGAGAATCAGAAAGCCAATTGAGAAGGGAACCACCCATTTCTTTGAAAGGAATCGAGGGAGGGGTTCCTCCATCACTCCATAATGATAGATTCCTCTCTGAGCTCTGGCCCAGGTAAAAGCTCTTAGGGATCTGTTTGATTTTTTTCCTTCTATATTATTGAGCTCTAAAACTTTAGGGAGTCACAGGCCGCTTTGAAAATCTGATGCAAGCTTTCATTCAGTCAGATAACATCTCTGAGCGGCCAGGCACTATTCTCCAGGCGGGGAATACAATGGTGGATCCCTGACTTCCTAGAAAGTAAAATCCGCCAATGGAAGTTCTCCCTCGAAAAATGCGCTTTTACCTGAACATTTGCAGTTTCAATCAGCAGAAACTCAGTTCTCTTGGAGCCTATCCTCAGACAGGAGACCCTACAAATTTAGTAAGTTTCCTTCTACCCTAGTTTGACTTCAGTTTAGTGTTTAGTTTCATATCAGGACTGCTTGATAAAATTAGCCCTTCTTTCTCTTTTACTTCTTGATTTTATCTTGTGTTATTCACCTATTCAATCAACTCATTCATTCATTCAACAAACATTTGAACACCTGTTAAATGCCAGGTACTTGGTTAGGCAGTGAGGAAGCCACATTTCCTACCAATGAAAATCCTTACTAAAAGAGACAGATACACAAAGAATTACGACAAAATGTTAAATACCATAATAGATAATACCATAATATAAAATAACAATAGTTACCCTTTTCTGAATAACTTCTAAGTGGGTCAAGCATTTAATGGCCTTCAAAAGTTATCTAGTTCAAACTTATCAATAGCAAAAGCAAATCAGCATTATCCCTACTTTACGATGAGAAAGCCAAGGCTTAGCAATGTTAGGAAGCTTGCCCATGGTGTTCAGCTGGTCAACAGCTACATGTAATACATACATATAAGCACACACACACACGTATGTATGATACACATATTGGAAAAAAGAATATTTGCAAACTTGGAATGAGATACTTTCTAAAGTAAGGCAAATACCAGAAACTATAAATGGAAAAATGGATCAACTTAGCTATTTTTTTTAGGTTTTTTTCCTTTTTTCTTTTCTTATTTATTTATTTATTTTTTTTTTTGAGAGAGAGAGAGGGCTGGTGGGAGTGGGGGGAGAGCAGCAGAGGGAGAGAGATAGAAAGAATCCTAATCTCCATGCTCAGCACAGAGCCTGATGAGGGGCTCAGTCCCATGACCCTGGGATCATGACCTGAACCAAAATCAAGAGTTGGATGCTCAATGGACTGAGTCACGCAGGCACCCCATGAATCAATTTAACTATTTAAAATTAAAAGCCTCTGCAGTAATCTCTTGGACATAGCAACATATTAGCCTTAGCAACATATTTATGGATATGTCTCCACAGGCAAGGGAAACAAAAACAAAAAAAAAAACTATTGGGACTACACCAAAATAAAAAGCTTTTGCACAGCAAAGGAAACCATTAACAAAACAGAAAGGGTACCTAGTGAA
The DNA here is from genome assembly GCF_022079265.1 of Lynx rufus. NCBI lineage: Eukaryota > Metazoa > Chordata > Mammalia > Carnivora > Felidae > Lynx > Lynx rufus. Next base: position 1,896,554 of record NW_025814838.1, on the reverse strand, counting down.
TGGGAAAAAATATTTGCAAATGATATGTCTGATGAGGGGTTAATATGCAAAATATATAAAGACCTTACACAACTCAACATCAAAAAAATTTCAAATTAAAAATGAACAGAGGACTTGAATAGACATTTTTCCAAAGAAGACATCAGATGGCCAACAGACACATGAAAAGATGCTCAACATCACTAATCATCAGGGAAATGCAAGTCAAAACCACAAGGAGATATCACTCCACACCTGTCAGAAAGGCTAATATCTTTTTTTTTTTTAATTTTTTTTTCAACGTTTATTTATTTTTGGGACAGAGAGATACAGAGCATGAACGGGGGAGGGGCAGAGAGAGAGGGAGACACAGCATCGGAAACAGGCTCCAGGCTCTGAGCCATCAGCCCAGAGCCCGACGCGGGGCTCGAACTCACGGACCGCGAGATCGTGACCTGGCTGAAGTCGGACGCTTAACCGACTGCGCCACCCAGGCGCCCCAGAAAGGCTAATATCTTAAAGACAATAAATAACAAGTGTTAGATGTGGAGAAGATCCAAAGGATGTGGAGAAGAGGGAACCCTCGTACATAGCTGGTTGGAATGTAAATTGGTGCAGCCATGTGGAAAACGGTATGAAGGCTCCTCAAAAAATTAAAAACAGAAATACTACACAATCCAGTAATTCTGCTACTGGGTATTTACCCAAAGGAAATGAAAATGCTAATTTGAAAAGATACGTGTACGCCTATGTTTATTGCAGCATTATTTACAATAGCAGCCATGATACAGAAGCAAGTGTCCATCAATAGCTGAATGGATAAAGAAGATGTGGTATATAAACACAGTGGAATATTAGCCTTAAAAAAGAATGAGATCTCGGGGCGCCTGGGTGGCTCAGTCGGTTAAGCATCCAACTCTTGGTTTTGGCTCATGATTTCATGGTTTCATGAGTTGGAGCCCCACCTTGGGCTCTGCACTGACAGTGCAGAGCCTGCTTGAGATTCTCTCTCTCCCTCTCTCTGCCTCTCCCCAACTCACGCTGTCTCTGTCTCTCTCAAAAATGAATTTAAAAAGGGGCGCCTGGGTGGCTCAGTCGGTTAAGCGACCGATTTCGGCTCAGGTCATGATCTTGCAGTCTGTGGGTTCAGGCCCCATATCAGGCTCTGTGCTGGCAGCTCAGAGCCGGGAGTCTGCTTCATATTCTGTCTCTGTCTCTGCCTCTCTCTGTCTCTGTCTCTGTCTGTCTGTCTCTCTCTCTCTCTCTCTCTCTCTCTCTGCCCCTCCCCCGCTCATGCTCTGTCTCTCTCAAAAATAAACATTAAAACAAATTTTAAAAAATGAATTAAAAAAAAAGAATGAGATATTGTCATTTGCGACAACATGGATGGGCCTAAGGGCATTATGCCAAGTGAAATAAATCAGAGAAAGAGAAATATCATATGATTTCACCTAAATGTGAAATTTAAAAAACCCCTCAAAAACCAGAGTCTTAAATACAGAGAAGAAACTGGGAGTTGCCACATGGGAAGTGGGTGGGGAGATGGGCAAAATAGATTAAGGGGATTAAGAGGTACAAAAAAAATTTTAAAGCCTATATATGTTAAAGGACTTCATGCAAGTGAGAAATAGGAGAAACTGTATATATTAATGTCAAATGATTAGTAGCAGCTAATAGTGCCCCCCCCCCACCAGGTGAAATTTACATGAAGTGCACAGATCTTAAGTATGAAATTTCTAAGTTTTGACAAATGTAATGCCCATGTAAACACTCCAATCAAAACATAAAACATTTCCCATCACTCCAGGAACTTCTCTCATTCCCCTTTCCAGTTATTCCCCATCTCCTCTGTCCAAGGAAACCACTATTCTCACGCTATCATCAAATACTTAATGTTTTTTCCTTAAATGTCCAAATTATCTTACTAGATTGTAAGTTTTTGTGGTTTGGTTTTGTTTTTTTTAGATTGCAAAATCTTTAAATGAGGACCTGCCTGATTTTTTTGCTTAGTTTTCCTGATTTTTTTTTTGCTTAGGGTTGTTTTTGTTATTGTTGTTGTTGTTTGTTTGTTTGTTTGTTTTAGTGTAATAAATTACATATAATAAAATTTCCCAGTTTATTTTTTTAATTTTTATTTTTTTTCAATGTTTATTTTTGGGCAAGCACAAGGGGGGGGGGAAGGACAGAGAGAGGGGCACAGAAGATCTGTGCAAACAGGCTAACAAGCAGCGTGTGGGGCTTGAACTCACGAACCATGAGATCATGACCTGAGCTGAAGTGGATGCTCAACTGACTGAGCTATTCAGGTGCCCATAAAATTAGCCATTTTAATCATTTTAAACTATACAGTTCATTCACAATGTTGTACAACCATCACCACTGTTTATTTCTAAAACTTTTCATCACCCTAAACAAAAATTCTGTAACCATTAAGCAATAGATCCCCACTTCCCCCTTGACCCAGATCCCCAAAACCGCTTTTCTACTTCCTATTTTTACAAGTTTGTCTATTCTAGATATTTCATATAAGTGGAATCATATGATATTTGTCATTTTGTGTCTGGCTAATTTTAATTAGCATAATGTCTTCAAGGTTCATCCATGTTATAGCATGTGTCAGAATTTCTTTACTTTTTTTTTTTTAATAGAGTTCATTCCCAACATGGGGCTTAAACTCATGACCCTGAGATTGAGAGTTGCATGCTGTACCAACTGAGCCAGCCAGGTACCCCAAGAATTTCTTTCCTTTTTAAGGCTGAATGATATTCCATCATACATACACATCACATATTGTTTATTCATTCATTTATAGATGGACACTTAGACTGTTTGCACATTTTGGCTATTGTAAATAATTCTGCTACAAACATTGGTGTACAAGTAACCGTTTGAGTCCTTGTTTTCAAATCTTTATATGCCTGGTAATGGAATTGCTTGGTCATAAGGTAATCCTGTGTTTTGTTTTGTTTTAAAATTTTTTTTTAATGTTTATTTATTTTTGACAGAGACAGAGACAGAATGTGAGTGGGTTAGGGGCAAAGAGGTTGGGAAGCAGAAGCAGTCTCCAGGCTCTGAGCTGTCAGCACAGAGCCCGACGCAGGGCTCGAGCTCACGAGCTGTGAGATCATGACCTGAGCCAAAGTCAGACGCTCAACCGACTGAGTCACCCAGGCGCCCCGGTAATCCTGTGTTTAACTCTTTGAGAAACTGCCAGACTGTTTTCCGCCATGGCTACACCATACTACATCTCCACCGGCAATGTGTAAGTGTTCCACTATTGCCACATTCTCACCGACACTTGTTATTATCTTTTTGATAATAGCCATCCTAGTGTGTTGGAAATAGTGTCTTGTTGTTTTTATTTGCATTTCCCTAACAACCAATGGTGTTGAGCATTTTCCATGTGCGTATTTATCATTTGTACATGTTCTCTGAAATAAATCAAATCCTTTGTCCGTTTTGGAATTAGGTTGTTTGCGGTTTTGTCATTTGAGTTGTAGGGTTCTGTATATGTTCTGGAAATGAATCTCTTAACAGATACGTGATTTGCAAATATTTTCTCCCGGTCTGTGTTTTGTCTTTTCACTCTCTTGAGGGTGCCCTTTGATATACAAGTTTTTCATTCTAATTAAGTCCAATTTTTCTACTTTTTTTCTTTTGTTGCCTGTGCTTTGATGTGATGTTTAAGAAATCATTGCCAAGGTCATGAAGATTTGTCCCTATATTTTCTTCTAAGAGTTTGGTAGTTTTCGTTTTTACATTTAGGTCTATTATCTACTTTTAATTAATTTGTGTATTTGGCATAAGGATCCAGCTTCATTTTTCACCATGTGGATATCCAGTATTTATGGCACCATTTCTTTTTTTTTTTTCAATATATGAAGTTTATTGTCAAATTGGTTTCCATACAACACCCAGTGCTCATCTCAAAAGGTGCCCTCCTCAATACCCATCACCCACCCTCCTCTCCCTCCCACCCCCCATCAACCCTCAGTTTGTTCTCAGTTTTTAAGAGTCTCTTATGCTTTGGCTCTCTCCCACTCTAACCTCTTTTTTTTTCCTTCCCCTCCCCCATGGGTTTCTGTTAAGTTTCTCAGGATCCACATAAGAGTGAAACCATATGGTATCTGTCTTTCTCTGTATGGCTTATTTCACTTCGCATAACACTCTCCAGTTCCATCCATGTTGCTACAAAGGGCCATATTTCATTCTTTCTCATTGCCACGTAGTACTCCATTGTGTATATAAACCACAATTTTTTTTATCCATTCATCAGTTGATGGACATTTAGGCTCTTTCCATAATTTGGCTATTGTTGAGAGTGCTGCTATAAACATTGGAGTACAAGTGCCCCTATGCATCAGTACTCCTGTATCCCTTGGGTCAATTCCTAGCAGTGCTATTGCTGGGTCATAGGGTAGGTCTATTTTTAATTTTTTGAGGAACCTCCACACTGTTTTCCAGAGTGGCTGCATTTATGGCACCATTTCTTAAAGAGACTCTTATTTTCCCCATTGAATGATCTTAGCACTCTTGTAAAAAAAAAAAAGTCACTTAACCAGGGGCACCTGGGTGACTCAGTCAATTAAGCTTCCAACTTTGGCTCAGGTCATGATCTCACAGTTCATGGGTTCAAGCCTAGCATTGGGCTCTGTGCTGCTAGCTCAGAGCCTGGAGCTTGCTTTGGATTCTGTGTCTCCCTTTCTTTCTGCCCCTCCCTTGCTTGCACTCTGTCCCTCTCTCTCTCTCTCTCTCTCAGAAAATGAATAGACATTAAAAAAAATTTTTTTTTCTTAAATCAGTTAACCATACAAAGGCATGGCCACTAGCCAATTTTCAAGACTTGCAAAATACGGATCTAATCGTTTTTCACAACCTTTTTTTTTTTTTTTTACTACAAGAAAGTTTTTTGTCATCTACCTTCTCACTGGCTTCATTTAATTTACATACAAATATTTATCTCTATTCATTAACAATATAAAAACAAAGCAACCCTGAATTCCTTTTATGAAAACCACCCTGTCAACAACACCATTGTCTAAATCTTTTTTGATTGTACACTTCTGTTAGGAAGAACTTTTGAGCCTATACCTTTAATACATATGTATTTGTTTACTTATAAAGTTTTTACGATATTGCTCTACTAATACATTATTTATTGTATAAAACATGCAAAAATAGATAATTCAATGGTGTGAAAAGTCAATTGACTATAGATGTGAAGGTTTATTTCTGAGTTCTCAATTTTATTCTATTCATCTATATGTCCATCCTTATGCCAACACCACACTGTCTTGATTACTGTAGCTTTATAAGAAGTTCTAAAATCAGGGAGTATGAGTCTTCTAACTTTGTTCTTTTTCAAGATTGTTTTGGCTATTTGGGGTTTCTTGTAATTCCAAATAAATTTGAGGGTTGACCTTTCCACTTGTGGAAAAAAAAATGCTATTGGGATTTGATAGAGATTGCATTGAATCTAGAGATCTCTTTGATTAGTATTGTCATCTTAACTATGTTAGGTCTTCCAATCCAAGACCTTCCAATCCAAGGATGCCTTTCTATTTATTTAGGTCTCCTTTCACCAATATTTTGTGGTTTTCAGTGTAAAAGTTTTGTGCTTCATTGGTTAAACTTATTCCTAATTGTTTTATTCTTTTTGATGCTATTGTAAATGGCATTGTTTTCTTGACTTGCTGTTCAGATTGTTCATTCCAAATGGTCAACTTTTACTGAAAGTTTACCATGTACCAAACATGGTGCTATGGTCTTTTTATGGGATTGTTTCATTTAAATCTCAAATAAAAACTACACAAGAAATAAACTATTTATTATGAGCACTCCATTTTATAGATGAAGAAAGTAAGAGTAGTTTATAAAAGTTACACATTTAATAAGTGTTGGGGCAAATATTTGAACTGAAGCAGTCTAAATCTAGATCTGTGTTTTTAACATCTGTAGTATATTATGTCTAGAATAATATCTTGAATATATCATATAAACTTTGCTGATATCTTTCCAAGATAAATATTTAAAAAGCTATTGCCAAATATCTGTGTATATATAAGATATACTTTTTTTAAAGTTTATTTTTAGAGGGAGTGAGAGAGAGCAGGGGAGGGGCAGAGAGAGGTAGAGACAGAATCCCAAGAAGGCTCCTCACTGACAATGGGGATTGAACTCAAAAACTGTAAGGTCGTGACCTCAGCCGAGATCAAGAGTCAGATGCTTAACCAACTGAGCTACCCAGGTGCCTCAATATAAGTTATAGTTTTATATAAAATTATATATGTACATACATTTTATATAATATATATATATATACACATATATATATATATACACATATAGTAAAAATAGATAGTACAGGGCACAGGACCAGTCATTAAATTTAGGGGGGCAGGTGACAGTAGTAATTTTGTTTTGTCCTAAAAAAGAATTTATTTAATACTGATGTAATTTGAAAACAGCTTCTGTTTCATCAGTGGCTTCAATCACCATCTATACATTGATGATTCAAAAATCCCTATCTTTAGGTCATACAGAAGCCAAGTTTAAGGTTCATATTTTCAAATGTCTTCTTAAAATCCCCATTCATTCAACAAACATTTGTTGAGTGTCCCCTTGTGCAATGAACTTCTAAGTTCTGGGTATCTAATGGTGTGGACAGATATCTGGTGGCTTCAAGAGTTCATAACATTGTCTACTCTTGGTGTCATACAGGCACCTCACTTAGTACATTTAAACTGAGCACATGGAACAACATCAGTGAGAAGGGCAGGGTAGAGACCTCTAGCAGCCCGTTCTCCCCAGAACTAGCAAAAATTGTCAGAATGAACATATCACAAGTCTGGACGATAGCAAAGGTTTACAGCAACTATGTGAATGCTTAACCAAAAGAAAGGTCACAGAAACCAGGTAGGAGAACTTTGTGGTGCTTTAACGTTAATGTTACTCCATCCCCATCCTGCATAGTGACAGTCTTGAAGATTGTGTTTCTGGTGTGGTTACCTGGTCCCAAAGGGAAGAGAATGGATCTCATTCCTAAGGAATTATATTTGTGTTTTGACCTGCCTATGGGTTCCCTGAAGGACTGATGAACTTGTTTTGTCTAATTCAGAACACTCTCAGGACAGAGAAGTGGCTATAGTGTAGGAGGACCTTCCCAGAACACAGTAAAAGCTAAATTAACAAGCCAGTGCCAACTAGGGGGAAAGATAATGGGAGGGGCAAACTATAGGTATACCAAAAGCCAGGGAGAGAAAAAAACCAAAAAACAGGAAGTGAGACTCTTTGGAATATAGGGCTTTGAAAAGCTCCCACCTCCAGGGCTCAGAAAATAACCTGAGAAGACCATAAGTTTCACTTCTGGCTGGTCTTTAGGTTCTGCACAAGCAGTAAGTGAAGCCTGAGGCAGAGTTGTGAGTGGCCTGGCTAAGTGTTGAAGGAGTGCTCTAACACAGAGACAATCTCCAAAGACCTGGCAAGTATTTTTAATTTTATTTTGCTCTCCTCTCTTCTTCCCCTCCTCTCCTTTTCCTCTTCCTTCCCTCTCTCCTGTCTCCACATCATATTTTCAAAATGTTCAGTTTTCAGAAAAAATTACAAAGCATGCAAAAAAAAAAAAAAAAAGCCCACAGTAAAATATGGCCCACTCACAGGAAAAAGAAAGTAATAGAAACTGTCCCTGAGGAAGCACAGACTTTGGATTTATTAAACAAAGACTTTAAATCAACTGTCTATAATGCATTCAATAAGCTAAAGAAAACCATGGACAAAGAACTAAAGGAAACCAGAATGATATCTCAACAATAGAGAGTATCAATAAAGAGATAGAAATTATAAAAAAGAACCAAATAGAAATTTAGTAACTGAAAAGTACAATAATTCTTAAAATTTTTTTAAGTTTATTTATTTCGAGAGAGATGGAGACAGAGAGAGTGGGGGAGGGGCAAAGAGAGAGGGAGAGAGTAAGCCCAAGCAGGCTCTGCACAGAGCCCGATGAGGGGCTCCAAGCCACAAAATCACAAGATCATGACCTGAGCTGAAACCGAGAGTCAGATGCTTAACCAACTGAGCCACCCAGGTGCCCCAATTTTTTTTAAGTACAATGATATTTTAAAATGTACACAGAATTTGTTTTTATCAGGTATGATAAGATATTGAAATTAAAGTCATGAAGGAAGAAGTTTCTACACTCAGAGATACCTAGAAGCAGGAGGCACAGCACAATATACAGGTCAACATGGAGAAATACCAGGACAAGTGCCTTTATTGTGGTTTTACCCATGAGAAGGAATGGGTAAGACAGGGTAAGCATGCTTAGGATTGGCTAGTTTGAATAATTTCAGTGGGCCCTGGAGTGTTGAAACTGTCTCTAGTTGTATCTAGCCCTGGGGTGATTAGGGCAGGGGCATAATGGCCTGAAATGTAGGAGGTTGGTAAAGGAGGTGGTTGGGGATATGGGCTTTGGGTTGTTTGGTTTGCATATGAAAAGCACACTTGCAGATGAATCCTTTACTATTCCTAGGAATTGACTAGCCCTGGGAAGAGGGGTCTCTCTAGGTTAGCAAGTCTCCATATATAAAAGCATCAGGAAAAACAGAAAAAACAATTTTTTAATGATTAATAAAATGAAAAAGAAAAATTTACTAGAGGGGTTCAACAGCAGATTTGAGCAGACAGAAGAAAGAGTAAGTGAACTTGATGATAGGTCAAATAAAATGATCCCAATCTGAGGAGCAGACTGAAGGAAAATAAGAAGAGCCTGAGAAACTTGTGGGACACCATCCATTGTACCAACATAAAAATAATAGGAGTCTTAGAAGGAGAAGAGAGAGAAGGGAGAAGGAAGAATATTTGAAGAAATAATGGTTGAAAACTGCCCAAATTTGATTAAAAAGAAAAAAAAAGATATGAATCTACACATCCAAGAAGCTTGATGAACTCCACATAGGATGAACTCCAAGTAAAATAAACTGAAAGAGATCAACACTAACACATTGTAATCAAACTGTCAAAAGCAAAAGCTAAAGAGAAAATCTAGAAAGCAGCAACAGAGAAGCCACTTGTAGTGTATGAGGGATCTTCAATAAGATTAACAGCCATTTTCTCATCCGAAAACTTGGTGGTCCGTGGAATAACATGCTTAAAGTGCAAAAAGAAAAACAATTGTCAAACAAGAATTCTATATCTCACAAAACTGTTCTTCAAGAATGAAGGTGAAATTAAGACTCACACATAAACAAAAGCTGAGGGAGTTCATCACTGGCAGACTTGCCTTACAAGCAGTGCCAAAGAGAATCCTTCAGGCTGCAGTGAAAGGACATGAAACAGTAACTTGAAGCTATCTGAAGAAATGAAGAATACTGGGAAAGGTAACTACATAGGTAAATATCAAAGTCAGTATTATTGTATTTTTTATTTTGTAACTCCCATTTTTTCCTATATGGTTTAAAAGGCAAATGCATAAAGCAGTAATTGTAAATCTACATTAATCAACACAATGTATAAAGATAGAATCTGTGACAATAACAACATAAAAGGGAGGGGGAGAGCTGTATAGGAGCAGAGTTTTTGCACATTATTGAAGCTACATTGGTATTCACACTAGGTTGCTCTTAGTTTAAGATGCTAATTGTAATTCTGAAGGCAACCACTAAGAAAATAATCATAAAAAAATAGAAAAGGAAGTGAGAAAGGAACCAAAAGGTTACATTACTTTAAAAAAATCAAATAAACTTAAAAAGAAGTTAGGAGAAGAATGAAGGAATTGAGAAACCAAAAAGATATGACATACAGTGCACAAATAACAAAGTGGCACAGGTAAGTCCTTCCCTATCAGTAATCACTTTAAATGTAAATTAATTGAACTCTACAGTTAAAAGGAAGAGATGGGCAGAATGAATAAAAAAAGGAAAACATCTATGTGTTATTTACAAAAGACTCACATTAGATCCAAAGACACAAAGAGGTTGAAAGTAAAAGGATAGAAAAAGATATTCCAAGGGTGCTTGGGTGGCTCAGTTCGTTGAGCATCCAACTTTTTATTTTGGCTCAGGTCTTGATCTCACAAGCCCCACATTTGAGCCCCACGTCAGGCTCTGCACTGACAACGTGGAGTCTGCTTGAGATTCTCCCTCTCTGCCACCCGCCACTCTCACTCTCTTTGTGTCTCTCAAAATAAATAAATAAATAAATAAATAAATAAATAAATAAATAAATAAATGTAAAAAAAGATATTCCATGCAAATAGTAATCAAAAGAGAGCAGGGTGGCTCTGCTAATATCAGACATAAAACTTTAAGTAAAAAATTGTTTCAAGAGACAAAGGGCATTACATATTGATGAAAGGGTCAATTCATCAAGAAGATACAACAATTACAAAGATTATACACACCTAACAACAGAGTCCCAAAATATGAGAAGCGAAAATTGGTAAAATGGAACGGAGAAACGGCGTTTAAATAATAGTTGGAAATCTCTATATTTTCAATAATGGCTAGAACAAATTGAAGATCAATAAGGACGTAGAGAATTTGAACAGCGTTTTAATTTAACAATTAAATCTAACACACATTGAGACATTCTACCCAACAATAGTAGAATACATTCTCCTCAAGTGCACGTGTAAGATTCTCCAGGTCACAAAACGAATCTCAACAAATGTAAAAGATTAGGATCATACAAAGTATATCCTCCAACCACAGTGGAATAAAACTAGAAATCAATAACAAGAAGAAAACTGGAAAATTCGCAAATGTGTGGAAATTAAATAACACACACAAATAACCAATGATTCAAAGAAGAAATGACAAGAGAAATTAGAATACTTTCAGATGAATGAAAATGAAAAAATATATGGAAATAAATATATTCCCAAATATATATGGAAATAAATATATATATATATGGAAATATATATATGGATATATATGGAAATATATATATGGAAATATATATATGGAAATATATATATATATGTATTTCAAAATTTAAGTTTCACATCTCCCATAAGGGATGCAGAGAAAGCAGTGCTCAGAGGAAAATTTATAGTTGTAAACACCTACCTACAGTAAAAAAAAAAAAAAGTTCTCAAATTAATGACCTATTTTAATACCTAAAGAAACTAGAAAAAGGAAAGCAAACCAACCACAAATTAAAAAAAAGAAGGAGTTAATAAATTTTAGAGTGGAGATAAAATAGAGAATAGAAAACAATAGAGAAAAACAATGAATACATAAGTTGGTTCTTTGAAAAGTTTAACAAAATTGACAAACCTTTAGCTAAATTGACTAAGGGGGAAAAAAAGAGAGACACAACTCAAATTACTAACAAAAAATGACAGTGGGGACATTATTGGCAATCTTACAGAAAGAAAAAAGGGGCACCTGGTTGCTTGGTCAGAAGAACATGCGACTCTTGATCTTGGGGTTCAAGCCCCATGTTGTGTATAGAGATCATTTAAACAAACTTTTAAAAAATAAAGAAAAAAGATTATGAGAATACTACAAACAATTGTACAGTAACAAATTAGAAAACCTAGATGAAATGGATTAATTACTGGAAATACAAATTATCAAAATTGATGAAAAAGAAACAGAAAATCTGAACAGAACTATAACAAACAGACTGAATTGGTAATTAAAAAAGAAGTAAAACCTCCCCACAAAGAAAATCCCAGGACCAGATGGCCTCGCTGGTGAATGTTACCAAACATTTAATGAAGAATGAACACCAATCCTTCAGAAAGAGAAGAGGAGAGAACACTTCCTAACTCTTTCTGTGAGGCCAGCTTTACCCTGATACCAAAACCAGACAAAGGCATCACAAGAAAACTACAGACTAATATTACTTTTGAATAATGATGCAAATACCCTCAACAAAACACTAGCAAATCAAATCCAGCAGCATATTAAAAGGATTATATACCATAACCAATTTGGATTTATCCCAGGAATGTAAGGGTGGTTCAACATACAAAAATTGATCAATGTAATATACCACATTAAATAAATAGATACAAATATACAAATATAAAGTATAAATAGGATGGAACTAGAGTGTATTATGCTAAGCAAAGTAAGTCAGTCAGAGAAAGACAAATATATGATTTCACTTATATGTGGAATTTAAGAAACAAAACAGATGAACATAGGGGAAGAGATCGAAAAATAAAATAAGATAAAAACAAAAAGAGAGGCAAACCATAAGAGACTCTTAAATACAGAGAAGAAACTAAGGGTTGCTGGAGGGGAAGTGGGTAGAGAGAGGGGCTAAATGGGTGATGGGCATTAAGGAAGGCACTTGTGATGAGCACTGGGTGTTATATGTAAGTGATGAATCATTAAATTCTACTCCTGAAACCAATACTACATTATATGTTAACTAGAATTTAAATTAAAAAAAAAAAAAAAAGAACGGGGCATCTGGGTAGCTCAGTTGGTTAAGCCTCTGACTTCAGCTCAGGTCATGATCTCATGCTTCATGAGTTCGAGCCCCAAGTCAGGCTCTGTGCTGACAGCTCAGAGCCTGGAGCCTGCTTCGGATTCTGTGTCTCTTTCTCTCTCTGCCCCTTCCCCTCTCATGCTTCACCTCTCTCTCTCTTTCTCTCTCTCGCTCTCAAAAATAAATATTAAAAAAATAAATAAACATCAAAAATAAATAAACACCCACAGCTAACAATATGCTCAGTGGTAAAAGACTGAAAGATTTCCCCTAAGATCAGGAACAAGACAAGGATGCTTACTTTGGCCACTACTTTTCAACACACACTGGAAGCCCTAGCCAGAGCAATTAAGCAAGAAAAAGAAGCAAAATACTTCCGTGTTGGAATGTAAAAAGTAAATTTATGTCTTCCTACAGATGACTACAAAAATTTTAGGAGCTAATAAATGAATTCAGCAAAGTTGCAGTATATAAAAACACATAAAAATCAGTTGTATTTCTACATATTTGCAACAAACAATCTGAAAAAGAAATTTAAAAAAAATGATTCCACTTGAAATAGCATCCAAAAAATTCTTAGGAATAAATTTAACCAAGGAGGTCAAAGACCATATACTGAAAACTACAAAATATTTCTGAAAGAATTTAAGGAGACCTAAGAACATCCCCTGTTCATAGACTGGAAGACTTACTATTGTGAAGATGACAATATTACCCAAAGCAACCCCCAGATTCAGTCCCTACCAAATCCCAATGGCATTCTTTAGAGAAATAGAAAAACCTATCTTAAAATTCATATGGACTCTCAATGGACCCCAAATAGCCAAAACTGTCTTGAAAAAAAAAAAAAAGGAAAGAACAAAGTTGAAGGATTCGCTGTCCTGGTTTCCAAACATACTACAAAGGTACAGTCATCAAAACAGTGTGGTACTGGCATAAGGATAGACAGATAAACCAGCGGAATAGAATAAAGAACGCAGAAACCTTTACATACATGTTCAATTGATTTGCAACAAGGGAGCCAAGGCCATTCAATGGACAAAGGACCAACCTTTGGTAAGTGGGGAGAGGAAAACTTGATCTCCACATGCAAAAGAATAATGTTGGACCCTTATTTTACACCATGCACAAAAGTTAACTCAAATGGATCAAAGGTCTAAATTTAAGTGCTAAAACTATAAAAATCTCAGAAAAAAATAGGAGGGAATCTTTGCGGTATTGTATTTGTCAATGATTTCTTGAGTATAACACCAACAGCAAAGCAACACATTTTTTTTAAAGATAAATTGGGCTTCATCAAAATTTGAATATTTTGTGGGGCACCTGGGTGGCTCAGTCAGTTAAACACCTGACTCCAGATTTCGGCTCAGGTCATGATCTTGTGGTTGTGGGATTGAGGCCCACATCAAGATCTGCACTGACAACATGGAAACTGCTTGGGATTTTCCCTTTCCCTCCCTCCCTCCCTCCCTCCCTCCCTCCCTCTCTCTCTGCACCTCCCCCACTCACGTGTACATGTGCATGCTCTCTCTCTTTCTCAAAATAAACTTTTTTTTAATTTAAAAGTTTTGTGTATTCAAGAACACCACCAAGACAGTGCAAAGAAAACCCACAGGAGAAAATATTTGCAAATCATGTATCTGATAAGGGGTTAATATAGGATATATAAAGAACTCCTAACAACTCAACAACAGCAAAAAAACAGCCCAACTTTTAAAATGGGCAAAGGGCTTGAATAGACATTTCTCCAGAGGAGATATACAAATGACCAATAAGCATGTGAAAAGATGCTCAGCATCATTAGTCATTAGGGAGATGCAAATCAAAGTCACAATGCGATAATACTTCACATTCACTAGGATGGCCATAATAATAATAATAATAGTAATAACAAAAGGGAAATAACACATGTTGGTGAGGATGTAGAGATTTTGGAACCTTGTACATGGCTAGTAGGAATGTAAAACGGTGAAGCCACTGAGGAAGTTACTCAACAAATTAAACATACAACTACCATATGACCCAGCAAATCCACTCCTAAGCATATACCCCCCAAGGTTGAAAACAAGTGTTCAGACAAAAATCTGTACACTAATGTTCACAGTGTTTCTATTCATAATGGCCAAAAGGTGGAAATAACCCACATGTCTATCAGCAGATGAATGGATAAACAAAATATGATGGATATATAAAATGGAATACTATTTAGCCTTAAAAAGGAAGGACATTCTGACGCAGACTGCAACATGGATGCACCCTGAGAACATTATGCTAAGTGAAATGAGCTAGTCACAGAAAGATGCATACTGTATGGTTCCACGTATATGAGGTACTAGAGTAGCCAAATTCATAGAGACAGAAAGTAGAATGGTGTTGCTAGGGGCTCGAGGGAAAGGAGAATGGGGAGTCATTATTCAATGGGTACAGTTTCCGTTTGGGAAAATGAAAAAAGTTCTGGAGGTGGACAGTGGTGGTGGTTACACAACGTGAATGTACATAATGCCACTGAACCTTGCCCTTAAAGATGGATAAAATGGTAAACTTTATGTTACATATATTTTAACACAATAAAAAAGATGGGGAAATAAAGAATGAAGTACTGACATGTGACACAACATGGATGAACCCTGAAAACATTATGCTGAGTGAAAGAGGCCAGACACAAAAGGTCACATATTGTATGATTCCATTTATATGAAATGTCCAGAAGAGGCAAAGCCATAGAGACAGAAAGTAGACAAGTGGTTGCCAGAGGCTAGGCAGAAGGGGTCTAGGGAATAACAGTTTAATGGATGTGGGATTTCCCCTAGGGTGATGAAAATATGTTGGAATTAGATAGAGGTAATGATTGCACAACATTGTAAATGTACTTAATGCCACAGATTATGCCCTTTAAAATGGTTAAAATTGTGGGGCGCCTGGGTGGCGCAGTCGGTTAAGCGTCCGACTTCAGCCAGGTCACGATCTCGCGGTCCGTGAGTTCGAGCCCCGCGTCGGGCTCTGTGCTGACTGCTCAGAGCCTGGAGCCTGTTTCCAATTCTGTGTCTCCCTCTCTCTCTGCCCCTCCCCCGTTCATGCTCTGTCTCTCTCTGTCCCAAAAATAAAAAAAAAATAAAAAAAAAAAAGTTGAAAAAAAAAAATAAAATGGTTAAAATTGTATGTTATATGTATTTTACCATAATTTTTTTAAAAACTGAGCTTATTACTTTTGCTCTCTTACTGTATCTTCATCTCAAGTAACAGTATCATTATCTACCCAGTCTCCAAAGCAAGAAACCTCTGAGTCAACCTTGACGCCACCCTCCCCCCTCACCCCCCACACTCCATCCATCATCAAAACTGGAATCCCTCCCCTTCTCTCCATGCCTACTGCCTTTGATTTCTTGAGGCTGTCATTAGCTCTCATTGGGACTACAGCAGCCAGGTGTCTCCTCACCCTTCTCACTGCCTCCATTTTCTCCTTCCTTCAAACAATCAGCCACATTGCCTACTGGGTTAGCTTCCTAAAAGAACAATCCCAAGATTCCACTGCTCTGCTAAAGACCTTTGCTGACTCCAGGAGAAAGTTCTAAGTCCTGGTACATATAAGATCCTTTACAACCTAGCCTCAACCCTGCTTTCCAACAACGCCTTCCATTTTCCACTCCAGCCACATAAACGTCTTGCAATTCTGCTATTCCCCACCACCATACTTTTGGCTAGCACTGTTCTGTCTTCCTGGAACACACTTACTTACTTCTACCTGGTACACACTTTCTTTCTTCAAGACCAACCTCTAAGGGCACAACCTCTGTAATGTTTTTTTCCTACTCTCAAGAGTCCCCACCCTCATCATGCCTCTCTGCAACACTCCATCCATTACAATACACAGCATCCTGCATTCCAACTTTCTTGTAGAAAGTCTCCTTTGAGTTGCAAATTCCTGAAAGCAAAGACTGTTTCACATCCTCCTTATCTCTTATACCTCAACACTCATCTGGTAGCTGGCATGTGGTAGTCTCAAAATGTTGGGGAGTTCCCTCTCCCATTCTCCTCAGTAACTGTTCCAAGGCTCTCCCACTCTCCTTCAGATCCTTTACCCAACCTCTGAAACTTCCATCTGAGTTGTCAACAGGTGACCAGAAAGAAGCCATCAACCATGAAATCCTTGGACTCCATGCCCTTGCCACACACCCACCACACCCCACAAACACACTTGCCTGCATACCCATCTAAGCTTTTCTCCTTGACTCTGTCACAGAGGAGCATGTATGTGTCCCTCATCCAGCCCAAGGCCAATCCCCTCATTGTGCTCCAGATCCCCTCTCAACTCCTCAGTGCTTTCTCCAACATCTTTCTCTCCTTTTCCACCTGCATTCATTCTACAAAAATTTACAGAGCAACCCTATGTGCCTGGATGCTAGAATTATAGTGGGGAACAAGTTTGATAATGCTCCAGACCTCATAAAGCTTCCATTGTAGTGAGAAAGATAGACCATTAACAAGTAATTTTGAAATGGATGTGAAGGAAATGAATATGAAGATACAGGGAATAAGAGATGGGTCACTTTAAATAAGGGAGTCAGATAGGTGTTTTTTTGGGGGGGGTGTTTTTTGGTGTGTGTGTGTGTGTGTGTGTGTGTGTGTGTGTGTGTGTGTGTGTAAGTGACATTTGAGCTGATACCTGAAGTTTTCTGTGTGAAAGTCTGGCAGATGATCATTCCAAGTAGAAGGAATAGCAGTGATAAACCCAGAGAGGAAAGGACTGGCTTGTAGGGAGTCAGGGTGACCAGAACATGAAGGAGGGGAGGGTGGTATGAAAAGAAGTTGGAGAGCTACTCCAGGGCTGGGGCCTTGTAAACCATTGTAAAGAGACTGGAGTTTATTATAAAGAGAAATGGGAAGCCAATGGGGATTTTAAAGGAGAATAATATGATAAAATATGCATTTGTAAGTGATCACTCTGGCCTCTGGAAGGAGAATAGACAGAAAGGAGGAAATAGAGGGAAAGGGGAAATTAGGAAAAATTCCCAAAGTGCAAGGAAGATATGATGAGCTAGTACCAAGGTCATCACATGGGGTTGGAGAAAAGTGGTTGAATTGAAGATACCAGAAGCAATAGGATTTGGTGATGGAGGGAAAGAGAGAAATCTAAGACTATCCTCTACTGGTTCCCTTCCCTCACCCAAACACACTCATACCCATGGTTTTAACTATCCTTTGATAACAATTAGTTATCAAAGGGATCCAAAACCCTAAGAACAAACCTTTTGGCTAATATATCTAACATCCAACTGTCACCTCCAACTCAACATATCTAAAAGGACTCATGATGAGCTCGTGTTCTATCTGCAACTGCTCCCCTCTACCTCCACTGTTCCCTGTCTGATTGACACCACCACCTGTACTCTTATCAAACCCAAAATCTTGGAATC
The DNA here is from genome assembly GCF_022079265.1 of Lynx rufus. Taxonomy (NCBI): domain Eukaryota; kingdom Metazoa; phylum Chordata; class Mammalia; order Carnivora; family Felidae; genus Lynx; species Lynx rufus. The sequence continues at coordinate 1,878,717 of NW_025814838.1, read as the reverse complement.
CATCCTTGCCTCTTCCTGACTCCTGAACCCTCCTATCCAATCAATCTGAAACTCTACCGCCCTATAGGTATTTCTCAAATTCACTCTTCCCTCTGCCTTTCCACTGCCACTGCCTTGGTGCCGGCCCTCAACACCTCTCTTGCCTGGTCGAAACCATTTCCAGACTTGTTCCCCAGAATCCTTTCTCTCAGATGAAGATTGATCATTCTGAAATACCAGTTTCAGAAGTTGAAGTTGAAGTTTAAAGAAGGTAAAGTTGGGGCACCTGGGTGGCTCAGTCAGTTAAGCGGCCGACTTCGGCTCAGGTCACGATCTTGCGGTCGGTGAGTTTGAGCCCCGCGTCAGGCTCTGTGCTGATAGCTCAGAGCCTGGAGCCTGTTTCAGATTCTGTGTCTCCCTCTCTCTGACCCTCCCCTGTTCATGCTCTGTCTCTCCCTGTCTCAAAAATAAATAAAACGTTAAAAAAATTTTTTTTTTTTAAATGAAGGTAAAGTTGAAGTTTCATACCCTTGGCAGTCATGCTCCTGCTGACCTCTGCAGGGCTATCCTCTGCTGCTGTAACCCCCCTTGTACTTTAAACCCCAGTGAAAACTATGGTTCCCCAGACATAAGTTGCTAATTCAAATATTTATGCCTGTGCTCAAGCTGTTTCTTTCACTAGATCACTCCACACCCTTATCTGCCTCAAAACCCCCTATTAATCATTTACATGTGGAATTTATATTTCTTGTCTAGACCTTTCTCTCAAAGTCCACATTCATATTGTTCACTGCCTATGTGAGATCTCCACTTACATGTCTAATAGGTCTCAGAAACTTAAAATATCCAAAACTGAATACTCCATCTTACCCCCTGAAACTTCTCTTACCTTCAGCCTGCATGTCTCCTTTGAGGGTAACTCCATTTTTTTTTTTTTTTTCAGTAGCTCAGGCCAAAACCCTGGAGGTCATTTTTAACTCCTTTCTTCCTCTCTCATGCCACTTCCAATTCTGTGGCTCTACTTAAATACATGTCAGAATCCAGCCACTTCTTAGAATCTCCACAACAATCATGTTGGTCCAAGCCTCCATCATCTCACAACTGACTTACTGGTCTCTCTGCCTCTACCTATACCCCACCACAGTCTGCTCTAAATACATCTAGAATAATCTTTTTCTTTTAATTTTTTTTTTTTAATTTTTTTTTTCAACGTTTATTTATTTTTGGGGCAGAGAGAGACAGAGCATGAACGGGGGAGGGGCAGAGAGAGAGGGAGACACAGAATCGGAAACAGGCTCCAGGCTCCGAGCCATCAGCCCAGAGCCCGACGCGGGGCTCGAACTCCCGGACCGCGAGATCGCGACCTGGCTGAAGTCGGACGCTCAACCGACCGCGCCACCTAGGCGCCCCTCTTTTAATTTTTTAAAGTTTGTTTATTTAGAGAGAGAGAGTGCATGCACATGCGAGCACATACATAGAGGAGGGGCAGAGAGAAAGAGAGACAGAATCCCAAGCAGGCTCCACGCCATCAATGCAGAGCCCCATGTGGGCTCGAACCATGAGATCATGACCTTGGCAGAGATCAAGAGCTGGACGTTTAACTGACTGCACCACTCAGTCACCCTACATCCAGAATAATCTTTAAAAAAATTATTGGGGCGCCTGGGTGGCGCAGTCGGTTAAGCGTCCGACTTCAGCCAGGTCACGATCTCGCGGTCCGTGAGTTTGAGCCCCGCGTCGGGCTCTGGGCTGATGGCTCAGAGCCTGGAGCCTGTTGCCGATTCTGTGTCTCCCTCTCTCTCTGCCCCTCCCCCGTTCATGCTCTGTCTCTCTCTGTCCCAAAAATAAATAAACGTTGAAAAAAAAAATTTTTTTTTAAAAATTATTTTAGGGGTGCCTGGGTGGCTCAGTTGATTGAGTGTCCAACTTCAGCTCAGGTCATGATCTCATGGTTGGAGTTTCAGCCCCTTATGGGGCTCCCAGCTGGCAGTGCAGAACCTGCTTGGGATTCTCTCTCTCTCCCTCTCTCTGCCCCTCCCCCAATGGTGCACTTGTGTGCACTCACTCTTCCTCTCTATCTCAAATAAAAAAATTATTTTATTTTATTTTTTCTTTTAATTTTTTATATTTCATTTATTTATTTATTTTTAAGTAGGCCTCAAGCCCAGCATGGAGCCCAGTGTGGGGTCGGAACTGACAGGCCCAAGATCAAGACCTGAACTGAGGTCAAGAGTCAGGTGCTTAACTGACTGAGCCACTAAAGGGAAAAAAATTTTTTTTAAGGAAGATCATGTTACTCTTCTGCTTAAAACCATGTAGTGACTCTCATTTTACCTAGAGGAAAAACCAAAGTTGTCTCAGTGGCCTATAAGGCTCTACAAGCTGTGGACCATATCATCTCTCTGACCTCCCTCTCCTACCGTCCTTCCCCTCCCTCAGTTCACTGGCCTTATTGCTTCTTTTCAAATATGTCAGGCCCACACTCACCCGAGAGCCTTTGTGCTGGCTGTTCTGACTACCTGGAAAGCTTTTCCTTAGATATTTCCTAACCAACTCCCTTTTGACAGATCTTCGCTCAAAAATCACCTCCTTGATGGGGTGCCTGGATGGCTCAGTTAAGTGTCTGACTTCAGCTCAGGTCATGATCTCACAGCTTGTGGGTTTGAGCCCCGCATCAGGCTCTGTGCTGACAGCTCAGAGCCTGGAGCCTGCCTCAAATTCTGTGTCTCCCTCTCTCTGCCCCTCTCTGCTCACGCTCTGTCTCTCTCTCTCTCTCTCTCTCTCTCTCAAAAATAAATAAAAACATTAAAAAAAATCACCTCCCTGACAAGGTCTACCTGACTATCTTACTTAATGTTGCTATTCACATCCCCCTCTACCAAAGATACTCCTTATTCCCCTTACCAGATTTTGCTTTTTTATCTTTTCATAATGCGCATCACCTTGTAACATGTGATATAATTTACTTATTTGTTATATCTACTAGTTATTGACTCACTAGGATGTAAGTTTCATGAAGCAGGAATCTTTGACACTAATACAGCCTAAGAATCCAGAACAGTGCCTGGCACATAGCAGGCACTTAACACATATTTGTTAAATAAATGAATTCTTCACAAATTATCTCAGATATCTGGTTCTTCACCAAGTTTTCCCTGACTGTGAACAAACCCCACTGTCCCTCAAACAGATGAAATTAACCTCTCCCTTTGTTGTGCTACCTTTGTACCTTGTACCGTTGTTGCATTTTCCAGATAATACTGTAGTTTGCATGTCTCAATTATGAGGGCAAAGTTCAGGACTTGTCCTTTTCATTTTTACATTCTTGTGCTCAACTCAGGGCCTGACAATAATATGCATCATTTTGATGAATAAACTAATAAAGCTGCACCAAGATCTAATGTCTGGAAATATCCTATTGGTGGGGGGATGGGAAAATAGGCCCACCCTCAGTGTAGATGGGAGTCTAAATTGATTTAAGCTTTCTGCAGGACAAAGTGAAAATATCTGTCAAGATGAACATAACCTTTGACCTTTACCCTTAGGAATTTATCTGACAAACTTATTTATGTATTTCAAGAAGTATTACAAATATATTCATTGCAGCATTGTTTATACTATCAAAACAAAGAACACCACTGGAATTGTCCCCTCAGTAGGGCCAAAATAGAATATGGTGCAGCTGCTGAGACATATCTATATGGACCTGAAATAAGTCCCAAGTGGAGCTTATTCAGGTGAAAACAGTATAATATAAGAAAACATATAGTATGTTAATTAGTGTCTTTCACAAAAAGGAGATTAGATACACGCGTGCTTATACATGTATAGTGTGTTTTGTAAAGATAAAGAAGAAACTCTAAATAGGGGCTGCCTCTAGAGAAGAGAACTAGAGGTCAGGGTTGGGGGTGGGGGAGGAAATGAATTTTATACTGCATACTCTATTACTGTTTGAATTTTTTATCATGTGTATCATATTTTCAATAGGAATTAAAAATTTCCTAATTACTAAATAAGACCCAAAGGTGCATATTGGACAAGGATGGAGAAGAGATGTAGCCCTCCATTATGCCTTGGGTGATTGATTGATCGACTGAAAAACGACAGATCTTTTTTAGGGGCCTCTGTCCCCAACACATCTCTCTCCTCTCCTTTTCTCTCTGTCTCTGTCTTTATCTCATCTTTTTTTTTTTTTTTTGTCATCTCTTTCAAAATGAGCAGCTTGGCCAGAGAGACATCTTGTCAGTAGCATGGTCGGGGTGAGAAAGAGGACAAGACTGGGGCTGGAGACCTGGGCTGGGAACCTGGTCCTGCACAGAGCCACTCCTTGAGAGATGTGGCCATGAGCCACAGGACTGTGTCCAAGGCATCTTGATTCGGGCTGTTCAGATCCATATAGTACACGAGAGGCAGTCAAATACTCTCTGTAGTGGCTATATTCAGAATGTGGTTCTGAGTAATCAGTTTCTTACATCAAGGCTCAGCCTGACATTATGAGCATAGGAAGACGGTCTTGACTCCAAGGGCCAGCATTGGCCAGGGGAGCTAGCGCCAGTCCTGGGGAAACTGTTTTGTCATTCGGGGAAATTGAGGCAGAAACGTTGGCCCACATAGCAGAGAAAAGGGGAAAGGCAGGGGTTTTATGGGCTTAAGACTCCCAGGGCTCACCTTAGGCAGTCAAAGGAAGACATAGGTCCCTGGGCTTTTTGGAGAATAGAGTGAAGGACATATGGTGTGGGAAATGGCAAGGATACAGAAAGGGAAGTGAGTTAGTGGGAGCACTTAGCCTAAAGCTTTTTCTGTTTTCTCCCATCTTCACAAACCAAAGATGTCATAGAATTGGGTCCCTTGCTCCTATGATTCCAGTGCTGGAAGGATCCTTAAAGATTCTAGCCAATGCCCCGGGTGATGGTAGAATCCTTCTATACTCTAGGCACAATTCATACACTCAGAGATCTGGTAAAGCCCTCAGAGACCATGCTACCTGGTACACAAGCCCCTTTCTCCTGCTTTCTCCTCCGGAGAAGCATGCCCAAAGGATTTTTCCCCATAGTCTTTTTCTGCCTGCCCCAGACCTAGCTCCCAATAAGAAGCCCATACCTGAGACAGCTCCACTTTCTCTTCCTCCAAAGCCAGCTGGAAGTTAGGAGGTGGCACACTGCTGAGAAGCCCAGGAAGTCCCTCAGATTGCTCTGCAGTCAGACCAGCTTCATTAAAATGAACTTTGTTCCCCAGGGACTTGATCACGGAGATGTTATTGTGTACTTGATCACAGTTCCTATGGCTACAGGCTCACAGTGGGAAGGGAACAGGTATACATTAGCATTTTCCTGTAAAGTAGGGATTTGACCTCATTTATAGTCAAACATGCAGCAGGCGACCTTGCAAATGGCACAGCATGAATAGAATTCAGGGAGTTCTGAATGACTTATGCAGAAAAGAACATTAAATAAAACAGTACATGTGAAAGTATGTGTTCAGTCCCTGGTTCAGCTTAGGTACTTAATGGCTGTTAACTATTCATAATATTAATCTTTACATCCAGAAGGGAGATCTTCCAACTGAAAGGTTGCAAATTGGCAGCCCTCAGACCAAATCAAGCCATAGACCTGTTGTGTATGATTTCAGACTTCTTAAAACTTATTTTGAGTTAACTTAAAAAAAAATCAGTATCTTTCAGTGAAAACAAACAAACAAAGCCAATTTCCAGTGGCAATGTCCTCCTGTCAAAGGCAACCAAGAACACACCTATAATTGAACAAAGTTGGGTTTATTGACTCATTGCAATGAGGGAGACCACACAAGATGGGAAATTGTAGAGCATTTCAGTATAAGAAGATGTTAGAAATGACTTCGTATAGGACTTGAGGTTGGGTTAAGTTTCTGGAGAAGACCCAGGGAAAGGGGCTTTGCTCTGGTTTGAATGCTATGAGGAAATGGGGATAGTTCCATGATTGGGTATCTTAAAATTTTTTATATAAAAGGTGGGAAGAGGGGTGCCTGGGTGGCTCAGTTGGTTAAACATCCGACTCTTCATTTGGGCTGAGGTCATCACCTTGCAGGTCATGAGATTAAGCCCTGCAGAGAGCTCTGTGCCGACAGTGCCGAGCCTGCTTGGGATTCTCTCCCTCTCTCTCTGCCCCTCCCTCGCTCTCCCTCTCTCAAAATAAATTTAAAGGTAAACTTTAAAAAATAAATTAAAGGTGGGAAGAAAGGAGCAAGACTAAAGCTGTAATTGATAAAGGAGCATAATTCTCATACTAGCCAGGATGGAGAATATTTGGTCATTTCTGTTTGGCTAATGCTTGTTTTTGTCGGTGTTCAGTCATGACAGAATGGTCATGTTTTTGCCTTGATCCATCACGGTGGTAGCCTTGTCATGTTAGTGTTTTGTGAAATTGTTTATGTTTATTAAGGGAAACCCACAGTCTAGCTGTGAGTGTCATACGAATTCCGATCAACACCAAAGCCTAGATGATAGTGTCAGGCAGGCTCCAGGCTGTCAGAGGATGCTTTCTCTTTCTCAGTCTCCCTCTTGGCCAAGGGCAGATGGAATCAGGCCTTAGGATTTTAGTCTACTACTCAGCTCTTTGCCATTGCCAAGATTTTTCTCATTAGGAGATTGCCAAGAGAACATCTACAGTTCAGCTTAGGTCAGTCTCACCTTCTCCTTTTGTTACAGCAAGAGTTGTTGAATCCTCTGACATGATTTCGGTTACACAGTAGCATTTAAGACTCTGAAGACAAGGGGCACCTTGGTGGCTCAGTTGGTTGGGCATCCAATTTTTTTTTTAATGTTTATTTATTTCTGAGACAAAGAGAGACAGGGCATGAGTGGGGGAGGGGCAGAGAGAGAGGGAGACACAGAATCAGAAGCAGGCTCCAGGCTCTGAGCTGTCAGCACAGAGCCTGATGCAGGGCTCGAACTCATGAAGCATGAGATCATGACCTGAGCTGAAGTCAGACGCTCAACCGACTGAGCCGCCCAGGCACCCTGGGTGTCCAACTCTTGATTCCGGCTTAGTTCATGATCTCACAGTTCGTGTGTTCGAGCCTCACGTCAGGCCCTGCACTGTCAGCATGGAGCCTGCTTGGGATTCTCTCTCTCCCTCTCTCCGCCCCTACCCCACTCACTCTTGCTCTGTCTCACAAAATAAATAAATAAATATTTTTAAGAAAGACTCTGAAAATGGTACATCAGCCAACTACATTACAGGAAATTACCAAAAACAAACTAGTTTCTATTGAACTATTACTTCTTGTAATAGGTCCTCAAGACAGTGGCCCAGGTTATCAAACCCAGGCAATGAAACCATGTCCAAAAGCCCAGCTTGTCTTTTTTAGAGATTCAAGTGACTTCTTCTTTATTTTAATATTTATTTATTTTGAGAGAGAGAGAGAGAGAGAAGAAAAAGAAGAAGAAGAAGAAGAAGAAGAAGAAGAAGAAGAAGAAGAAGAAGGAGGTGGTGGTGGGGCAGAGAGAGAGGGAGAGAGAGATTCCCAAGCAGGCTCCATGCCCAGCACTGAGACCCACACAGGGCTCGATCCCACAACTGTGAGATCATGACCTGGGCCAAAATCAAGAGTCCGATGCTTAACCGACTGTGCCACCCAGGTGCCCTTCAAGTGACTTCGTTTAGCACAGTTGCAGACTGTTCTACTTGACCTGTATTTTGCAGGTGCAGCAACAAGTGTTTACAGAAGCATAACTTTCACCTTGGTTAACAAATTTAAGTTTAAGTTGGTTGTTGAGCTTCTGAGTAGAAGATCACTTATGATGTCTGCTGAGGTTATGGACAAGTTTTGCATCCTCTTTTCCAGTAGTCTTTTTCCTCTCTGGGAAGTGAAGCTCATATCACATGCATGATTAGGGAGTAGGTTATCCCTCCTGGGAGTTTATCTGAGTAGCCTATTCTTGTCTCATTTCAGAGATTTCTAGGTACCATTCTCAGGAAAACATGATCCACTGGAAAGGTGGTTGTTGAAAATACCCAAAAGGCTCTAACAGTTACCCTGAATCTGTAGGATAAGTTAGTGTGTAGCAGCAAGTAAGAGCTTGATGTCTGAACAAGAAGTATGACCCCAGCAAGGCATAGGTTGTACTGGGAGATAAATATCATGTATCAAAATAAGTGTATCCAACTTTTGAACTCCTGAGGTGGACAGATTCCTTGAGTGGGATTACATAATTGCTGTAAGTAGGCTAGAGTGTAGCAAGAATAGCCCCAACATTAGTTCCCATTCCCGATAACCTAGGTTTTACTAGTAGGGTTATAATGACCTCAGCAAAAGCATTTTGTTCAGGTCCAATTTCTACAGGACTAAACTTTGGAATTAATTATGTAAGGAGAACTCAAGACTGGAAAGGACTTGTGAAAGGAATTCTACCTTCTGGAAGTTTTTGGTTTTTGTTTTTTGTTTTTGCTTTTGTTTTTTTGTCAGCAAGATTAGCTGGAGAGGCGACAGGTCCAGCAATGAGTTAAATTCAGAGCAATACAAATAACAAGTGTTGGTGTGGATATGAAAAAAAGGGGAATCCTCATGCACTGTTGGTGGGAATGTGAATTGGAAATGTGCTTTCTACTGTGGAAAGCAGGATGGCAGTTCCTCAAAAAATTAAGAATAAAAATACCGGGGCGCCTGGGTGGCGCAGTCGGTTAAGCGTCCGACTTCAGCCAGGTCACGATCTCGCGGTCCGTGAGTTCGAGCCCCGCGTCAGGCTCTGGGCTGATGGCTCGGAGCCTGGAGCCTGTTTCCGATTCTGTGTCTCCCTCTCTCTCTGCCCCTCCCCCGTTCATGCTCTGTCTCTCTCTGTCCCAAAAATAAATAAAAACGTTGAAAAAAAAAAAAAGAATAGAAATACCATACGATCCAGTAACTCCACTGCTGGGCATTTACCCAAAAAAGATGAAAACACTGGGGCGCCTGGGTGGCTCCGTTGGTTAAGCATCCGACTTTGGCTCAGGTCACTATCTCACAGTTCATGGGTTTGAGCCCCACATCGGGCTCTGTGTTGACAGCTCAGAGCCTGGAGCCTGCTTCAGATTCTGTGTCTCCCTCTCTCTGCCCCTCCCCTGCTCATGCTCTGTCTCTCTCTGTCTCTCAAAAATAAAAACAAACAAATAGATAAATAGATAAATAAATAGATAAGTAAATAAATAAATAGAAAATGAAAATGAAAACAGTAATTCGAAAAGATATATGTACCCCTATGTTTATTGCAGCATTGCACTAGCCAAGATATAGAACCTAAATGTCCATCAATAGATGAATGGATAAAGATGTGGTATATATACATAATGAAATATTACTTAGCCATATAAAAGAATGAGATCTTGTTATTTGCAACAACATAGATGGACCTAGAGGGTATTATACTAAGTAAAATAAGTCAGAGAAAGACAAATACCATATAACTTCACTTATATGTAGAATTTAAAAAGCAGAGTAAATGGACAAACAAAAAAACAGAAGCAGATTCATAAATACAGAGAATAAGCTGGTGGAGGCAAAATAGGTGAAGGAGATTAAGAGGCACAAATTTTCCAGTTATGACATAAATAAGCCATGCAGTTGAAAAGAACAGCATAGGGAATGTAGTCAGTAATTATGCAGTTCATAATACTGTAATACTGTTGGGTGGTGACTACACCATATTATAGTGATGAGCATTGAGTAATGTATAGAATTGTCCAATCACTATGTTGTACACCTGCAACTAATGTAATAACATTGCGTGTCATTTCTATTTTAAAAATAGAAAAAAAAATTTAATGGAATGTTGTACTTTACTTAGATTAGTGATAGATAAAATTTAAAATGTGATTTTAATGTTTTTGTAATGTGCACATTGTAAAATAATTAAACACTGCCTACCTATCTGTGAAAGAAAATTCAGAGCAGTAGCTAAGGTCTGAGAAATATGCACCAGCATTTTTTTTTTCCTTAAGTAACAAAAAGAAACCACTGGGGTTCAAAAGTAACAGAATGAAGATACAGAAGATCATATTAAGAAAATATTAGTCAATTAAAGAGGGGATGTTAAAAGACAATAATAGGTAGAATTACTAGTAGAACAAAGGGTATGGAAAAGGGTACAGAAGAACTAAAAAATTGATCTTGTCTTCTGCAGAAGCTGCTCCATTAGCATCCTGTTCCATCATCTGGGACAGAAGCTGCCCACAGTCAGCAATTTCTAGAGAAATGCTAAGAATCCTCATTTTGAGGTCCCCTATTGAACTAGATGCCAGTATTCAGGAGAAAGCGATATATGTCTTTTTAGTTGGGAAATATGAGCCTCAGGATCAACAATTTAGAGTTTATTATCGTATCAGTTATTTGTTAAAGGTCATTTGTTTAGAGGATCAAGAGCAGTTGTTGTGGTTGTTGTTTTTCATTCTTTTCCGGAAGACCAAATCTCTAGGTATCAGATCATGCAGAGCTGCTTAAGGTGGATGTTTTGGAAATACTTATCAGTGGTAAGTCTGGAGGTATTATACGAGTCCCTGCAGAAATTAGTCATATAAGTTTATAACAGGATCAGTCTAGGATTAGAAGTAATTCCCAAATGCATGGGGCCGTTAACTCAGTAGGAAATAACTTGTGAATCCTGGAGGGAATTGATCTTGTGGTACCAAGCGCAGTGGCAAAGCTTGGGGTTTCTGAGAGTTTTGATAATTATGAGCTTTCAAATTCCTTTTAGTTCTCTTATTTTTGTTGACGATAGTGGATGATATGGAGAGTTTATTTTCTGAGTAAAAGAAATTAAGAAAATAATGGCACCAGTGCATGTGTTTCTGTTATCAGAGAGAGAAATTGAGACACCCCCCCCGCCCCAGCACCACCAACGTCGGGAATTTTAAAATCAAGTAATTTTTTCTCCACTAGTACGTACATAGCTCTCCAGCGAGAGAAAAACTTAATCCATCGTGAGAATAAACCACAATAACCAGAACACTCATAGTTCATCTGGAGGTGTTCACAGGGCCTGGGAGGCTTTGGTTCCTGTTCATGTCCTACCTTTATAGATAGTCTTGCAGGGAATATGTCCTTGGCAATTAGGGCGTGCATTGGAAGCATCCTCTGCAAGACCCTGAAAGTTACCCCCACCCATGTTGGTTCAGTGTTGTTAATTTATCTCTGCTATATGGGCAGTATCAGGAAGCATTTATGCTAAACTCCATTTTGACTATGTTTACCTCTTAGATAACAGCAAAACATCTAAAAGTTCTTTGTTTTTTTAGTTTTTTTTTTAAATGTTTATTTATTTTTGAAGGAGAGAGAGAGCATGAGTGGTGGAGTGGCAGAGAAAGAGGGAGACACAGAATCCAAAGCAGGCTCCAGGCTCTGAGCTGTCAGCACAGAGCCCAACGTGGGGCTTGAACTCAAACCGTGAGATCATGACCCAAGCCAAAGTCAGATGCTTAACCGACTGAGCCATCCAGGCACCCCAAACATCTAAAAGTTCTTAATTTGCTGTCCATTTTAGAGGGATATGTCAGGAAATCTGTTTCCTTTTTAAAATTTAATAAGTTTTTATTTGGAAATCATAACATATCCACAAGTAATTCCAGTAATTCTACTTCTGGACATTCACCCAAAGAAATGGTAGCAATCCCAATGGTTACATCTTACATAACAGTAGTGCAGTGTCACAATCAGGAAATTGATACTGGTACAATCCACAGACTATTCAGACTTCATCAGTTTTACATGCATTCATTTGTGTCTGTGTATATACAGTTCTGTGTACATACTGAATTTTATCATGTGTAGAATTATGTAACCACCACCACCATCAAGATACAGGAGCCTGCTTGAGATTCTCTCTCTCACCCTCTGCTCCCCCCGCTCAAGTTCCCCCCCACACACACAAAAAAAATTTTTAATAATTTTATGTAAGCGACCTTGAGGTCTAAGTTGTTGCATGTTTCAATAGTTTGTTCCTTTTTATTGCTGAGTAGTATGATAACCAATGGCCGAGAACCCTAACAGGAGGTGGTAAGCTTCTCCAAAAATTAACAATAGCTGAAAGCTGTTAACCACTCTTAGGATGGAGGGACAAAGTTTAGTGTTACCAGATCCTAGGGTCAGGGTCACCTGTAGAAGTTGGAATTATGGCCAGCCTCTCCCATGGGAGATGTGATAGCTACAGCCATCATAGGGTATACTATGGGAATAGGAAGTGAGGGTGGGGGAGGGTGCTGGTAGAGAAATACCCTGGCTCCTCCCTTCCTTCTGCTTTACATTCTCCTTCCATTGCCTTCCATTGCTTGAACCCAACTGGAAGCCAGCTGACATGGCTGCTTGAGATGGATAGCCTGTAGCAGTCACCCAGCCATAAAACTGAGCACAGCAGGGGACTATGAAGAGTGGCTCCAAGAGCAAATAGGCCCAGAACCTGCACAATAGCATATATGAGTGTTCAATTTTATGAGATGAAGCCACACCGTTTTTCTAAGTTAGAACGTCTGTTCCCGATGCATTTTGAAGTCAGGAATTGACCTAAAAGTGTAAACCCACCGTCGGTATGAATATTTGTTTTATTATCTTTCATCAGTTTGCAGGCCTGGGTGAAGGTAATTTATTTACCATCTAAACTGATTTAACATCTGGAACAAGCTTACAAGGATAAATCCAAGATTGTGATAACATAGGCTGCTTGGATTTTTTTTTTAATTTTTCTTTTTTTTTTTTTTAACTTTATTTATTTATTGGGGCACCTGGGTGGCTCATTGGTTGAGTGTGCAACTTCGGCTCACGTCATGATCTCACAGTCTGTGATTCTGAGCCCTGTGTTGGGCTCTGTACTGACAGCTCAGAGCCTGGAGCCTGCTTGAGATTCTGTGTCTTCCTCACTCTCTGCCCCTCCCCCACTCACACTCTGTCTCTCGAAAACGAACAAATCTTTTAAAAATTTTAAGTTTATTTCTTTATCATGACAGAGAGCAAGAGAGCACAAGCTGGGGAGAGGGGCAGAGAGAGAGGGAGAGAGAGGATCCCAAGCAGGCTCCGCACCACCAGCGCCTAACCCAGCGTGGAGCTCAAACCCACAAACTGTGAGATCATGACCTGAGCCAAAACCAACCAATGCCCAACCGACTGAGCCATCCAGGTGTCCCATATATTTCTTTCTTTTCTAAATTGTTAATTGTGGTAAAATACACATAAGGTAAATCTCATCTTATGGCTTAGCATCTTAGCCATTTTTAGGTGTACAGTTCAGTACATTTTTAAGGTACATTTTAAGAGTACATTCACATTGTGCAACCATCACAACCATCCATCTCCAGAACTTTTTTCATCTTGCAAAACTGAAACTCTGTTCTCGTTAAATAATGACTCCCCATTCCCCTTTTCCCCAAGCCCTGGCAACCACCATTCTACTTTCTGTCTCTATGAATTTGACTACTCTAGTACCTCATATCAGTGGAGTCATACAGTATTTGTCTTTTTGTGACTGGCTTATTTCACTTAGCATAATGTCTTCAAGGTTCACCATATTAGAGCATATGTCAGAATTTCCTTCCTTTTTAAGGCTAAATAATATTTCATTGTATGCAGATACCATATTTGGTCTATTCATTCATCTGTTGATGGGCCCTTGGGTTTTTTCTACTTTTTGGCTCTTGTGAATATGCTGCATACATATGGGTGTACAAATATCTCTTTGATACTCTGCTTTCAGTTCTTTTGGGTATACATCCAGAAGTGGAATTGCTGGATCATATGGTAGATATGAAGTGGTAACTAACTGTGGTTTTGATTTGCATTCCCCTAATGATTAGTAATGTTGAGCATCTTTTCATGTGTTTTTGGTCATTTGTATATGTTCTTTGGAAAAATATCTATTCAAGTGCTTTGCCCATTTTTTAGTCAGGTTAATTTTTTGTTGTTGCTGTTGTTGAGTTGTAGGAGTTCTTTACGTGTTCCTGATATTAAGTCTTTAGCAGATACTGGATTGGCAAATATTTCCTCTCATTCCACAGGTTCCCTCTTCACTCTGTTGATTGTGTCCTTTGATACGCAGAATTTTAAATTTTTATGTAGTTCCCGTTTATCTATTTTCTTCTCTCTCTCTCTCTCTCTCTCTTTTTTTTTTTGTCTGTGATTTTGGTGTCTTATTTAAAAAAACATTGCCAAATCCAACATCATGAAGCTTTTCCCCTATGTTTTCTTCTAAGAGTATAATTTCAGGTCTTACATTTAGTTCTTCCATGCATTTTGAATTAATTTTTGTATATGGTGTAAGATAAAGGCTCGACTTCATTCTTTTGCATGTGGATATCCAGTTTTCTCAACCATTTGTTGAAAAGACTAGCTTTTCCCCATTGAATGATGTTGGTATCCTTGTTGAAAATCATTTAACCATATGTTTGAGGGTTTATTTCTGGACTGTCTATTTTATTCCATTGGTCTATATATCTATCCTTATGTCATTGCCCCACTGTTCTAATTGCTATAGCTTTGTGGTACATTTTGAAATCAGTAACTGTGAGATCTCCAATTTTGTTACTTTTCAAAACAATTTTGGCTATTCAGGGTCCATTGGGATTCCATATGAATTTTAGGATGGATTGTCCTATTTCTGCAAAAATCACTATTGGGCTTTTGATAGGGGACTGCACATATCTGTAGATGAATTTGGGTGGTATCGACATCTTAACAATATTAAGTCTTCCAACTCATAAACTTGGATTTCTTTTGATTTATTTGGTTCTTCCATAAGCTCTTTCAGCAACATTTTATAGTTTTCAGTGTACAAGCCCTTTGTCTACTTGGTTAAGCTTATTCCTCAGTATTTCATTACTAAAAATTTGTTTTATGTTTTGTTTTACATTTGAGAGAGAAAGAGAGAGGGAGAGCAAGCAGAGGAGGGGTAGAGAGACAGAGACAGAAGCAGACTCCAGGCTCCAAGCTGCCATCCCAGAGCCTGATGCAGGGCTCGAACTCACGAACAGTGAGATCATGACCTGAGCCAAAGTCAGATGGTTAATGACTGAGCCACCCAGGTGCTCCAGTATTTTATTATTTTTGATGCTATTGTAAATGGAATTGTTTTCTTAATTTCATTCTCAGATTGGTCATTGTTAGTATGTAGAAACAACTGATTTTTGAGTGTCAATTTTGTATTGCACACTTTGTTAAAATTCCTTTATTGGCTCTAGTGGGTTTTTTGTGGAATCTTTAGGGCTTTCTACGTATAAGATCATGTCATCCTTGAATAAAGAAAAATTTACTTCTTCTTTCCAATTTGGATGACATTTTTATTCAGTTTGGATGACTTTAATTTTTCTCTTGCCTAACTGCTGTGGCTAGGACTTCCAGTACTATGTTAAATACAAATGGCAATAGTAGGCATTCTCATTATTTTTCTGATCTTAGAGGAAAAGCTTTCAGTCTTTCCTCATTAAGCTCCATTATGTCTGGTATTAGTATTTATCTTTTTAAAGTAAGATTAATCAACAAACGCAATTAAAGCAGGGGTACAAGGGAATCTCTAGAAGGTCTTTCCAGGATTTGTGAGTTCCCTAAGAGAGAAAAACAACCATGGGCTTCTCCTCCTCCATGTAAGAAAAGGAGGGTGTCTGATTTACAGGGTTGCAGTGACGGACAATGACACGTAAAGGGAAAATAATAGTATTTCATAGGGAGATAGGCCACCAGCTGAGAAGTGTTGAGTGTTTTCTGTCAGTAGAAGAGTCTTTAGAATGGGGAACCATAGTTAGCAGAGACCTTAGAACTAAATAAATCAATGGAAAGTTGTATGCATTCTGCTGTTGTTTCTATAGCTCTTAGACAAGGTAGGTATGCCATGGCTATTGGATCTAATGAAAAACTGAAATAAGCAGTAGGCCTCTGATGACCCCCATCTGAAAGTTGACCAGTACTCCTAATGCTTGTTCAGACTTTTTTTTTTATTATTAAAAAAAATTTCTTTTACATTTATTTATTTTTCAGAGACAAAGAGAGACAGCATGAGCAGGGGAGGGGCAGAGAGAGAAGGAGACACAGAATCCGAAGCAGGCTCCAGGTTCCAAGCTGTCAGCACAGAGCCCGACGCGGGGCTCGAACCCATGAACTGTGAGATCATGACCTGAGCCGAAGTCAGACACTTAACCCACTGAGCCACCCAGGAGCCCCTTGTTCAGACTTTTCATGAAGATAAAGGAAAGATGCTTGTGACACTAAAATCTTGGAAACTGATCTTTTTGTAGATAGTTATCACACCAATTTTTGTGCTTAAAAATGATTATGCTTGGGGTGCCTGGGTGGCTCAGTTGGTTAAGAGTCCGACTTCAGCCAGGTCACGATCTCGCGGTCTGGGAGTTCGAGCCCCGCGTCGGGCTCTGGGCTGATGGCTCAGAGCCTGGAGCCTGTTTCCGATTCTGTGTCTCCCTCTCTCTCTGCCCCTCCCCCGTTCATGCTCTGTCTCTCTCTGTCCCCAAAATAAATAAACATTGAAAAAAAAAATTAAAAAAAAAAAAAAAAAAGAGTCCGACTTCAGCTCAGGTCATGATCTCGCAGTTTGTGAGTTCGAGTCCCACATTGGGCTCTGCACTGGTAGTGTGGAGCCTGCTTGGGATTCTCTCTCCCTCTCCCTCTCTCTCTCTCTCTGCCTATCCCCCACTTGTACTCTCTCTTTCTCTCTCCCCCCCTTAAATAAATAAAAACTTAAAAAAAGATTATGCTTTTTTTTTTTTTTTTTTTTACTAAAAAGCATATAATCATTGACAGATATTTACATTAACCTACACTTTAGTCACGTGTAAATAACTTAGGAAGAAAACTCTTTGGTTTATTATTTTTTAATTACGAGTATAGAAGACAAAAGAGTTCTTATTTAATGAATTCAAACTAATAGGAGAATTTGGAGAAGAGGAGTTTGGAGAATTCCTGGTAAACCTAATGATTCCTATTGTTCTTCATTTTATAAAGTAAAGGAGAAGATCTCTGTGTTACCTAATGGCTTTTTTAGAAAATCGAAGCTAATTTAGGCATAAAAAATATCCTAATAGTGTTATTAGTCTAATTTTGAGGACTGAATCTAGGAAAGGAAAAATCAAGAATAGTTGTAGAGGAAACAATATACAGGAAACAAAAGCTAAAGAAAAGAGATATTTGGTGCCTGGGTGACTCAGTTGGTTTAAGCATCTGACTCTTGATTTCAGCTCAGGTCATGATCTCATGGTTCGTGAGATTTAGCCCTGTGTCAGGCTCTGTACTGACAGTACTAAGCCTTCTTGACATTCTCTCTCTCTCCCTCTCTGCCCTTCCCCCCAAAAAATAAATAGATAAACTTAAAAAAAAAATAAAGTACCAAGAGTTAATAATCCCCAAATTTTTATGGTGTCACAACAGACTCCAAGTAGCCAAAGCAATCCTGAAGAACAAAGTGGGAGGTATCACAATTCCTGATTTCAAGTTTTCCTACAAAGTTATAGTAATCAAAACAGTATGGTACTTGCACAAAAAATAGACATATAAATCAACAGAACAGAAAAGACCCTAGTAATAAACCCACACTTATATGGTCAATTAATCTACAACAAAGGAGGCAAGAATACACGATAGGGAAAAGACAGTCTCATCAATCAACAGTTTATCCTGGGAAAACAGGACAACTGCATGCAAAACTGGATCACTTTCTTACACCAAACACAAAAATAAACTCAAAATGGATTAAAGACTTAAATGTGAGGGGCGCCTGGGTGGCTCAGTCGATTGAGCATCTGACTTCGGCTCAGGTCATGATCTCTCAGTTTGTGGGTTCGAGCCCCGCGTCGGGCTCTGTGCTGACACCTCAGAGCCTGGAGCCTGCTTTGGATTCTGTGTCTCCTTCTCTTTCTGCCCCTCTCCCACTTGTGCTCTATCTCTCTCTGTCTCTCAAAAATAAATAAACGTAAAATAATTTTTAAAAAAAGACTTAAATGTGAAACCTGAAATAATAAAACTTCTTAAAGAACACATAAAAGCAGTAACCTCTTGGACACCAGCCTTAACAACATTTTTCTAGATATGTTTTCTCAAGCAAGGAAAACAAAGAAAAAATAAACTATTGAGACTACACTAAAATAAAAAGTTTTAGCACAGCAAAGGAAGCTATCAACAAAACAAAAAGGCAACCTACTAAATGCAAGAAGATATTTGTAAATGACTATCCAATGATGGGATTAGGGTGTCTGGGTGGCTCAGTCAGTTAAGTGTTCGACTTTGGTTCAGGTCATGATCTCAACGGTTCATAAGTTCAAGCCCCACGTTGGGCTCTGTTGCTGACAGCTCAGAGCCTGGAGCCTGTTTTGGATTCTGTGCCTCCCTCTCTCTCTACCTCTCCCCCGCTCTCTCTCTCTCTCTTTCTCTCAAAAATAAATAAACATTAAAAAATCCTCCAATAATGATATTTTTACCTGAAATATATAAAGAACTTATACAACACCAAAAAAAATCTGACTTTAAAATGGGCAGAGGACCTGAATAGACATTTTTCCGAAGAAGACATACAGATAGCCAACAGATACATGAAAAGATTCTCAGCATCACTAATTATCAGGGAAATGCAAGTCAAAACCACAAGGAGATATCACACCACATTAGTGAGAATGGCTAATATCAAAAAGACAAGAAAAAACAAGGGTTGGCAAGGATGTGGAAAAGAGGGAACCCTCGTGCACAGTCATTGGGAATGTAAATTGGTGCAACCACTGTGGAAAACAGTGTGGAGGCTCCTCAAAAAGTTAAAACTAGAAATACCATATGATCTAGTAATTCCACTACTGGGTATTTACCCAAAGAAAATGAAAATACTAATTCAAAAAGACATATGCATCCCTATGTTTATTGAAGCCAAGGGGTTATTTTTTTTTTCAACGTTTATTTATTTTTGGGACAGAGAGAGACAGAGCATGAACGGGGGAGGGGCAGAGAGAGAGGGAGACACAGAATCAGAAACAGGCTCCAGGCTCTGAGTCATCAGCCCAGAGCCTGACGCGGGGCTCGAACTCACGGACCGCGAGATCGTGACCTGGCTGAAATCGGACGCTTAACCGACTGCGCCACCCAGGCGCCCCAAGGGGTTATTTACAATAGCCAAGATATGGAAACAATCCAAGTGTCCACTGATAGATGAATGGATAAAGAGGATGTGATTGATATGTATATTCGATGGAATACTATTCAGCCATACAAAGGCAAGAAATTCTGCTATTTGTGACAGCATCGATGGAACTTGAAGGCACTATGCTAAGTGAAATAAAGAAAGAGAAACACCATAATATTTCATTTATATGTGGAATCTAAACAACAACAACAACAAACAAAACTAATAGAGACAGAGAACAGATACCAATCTGTTGAAACAGATACCAATCTGATTGAAAGAGGCAGGGGTTGGGGTAAGGGAAATGAATGAAGGTGGTCAAGAGGTACAAACTTCCAATTATATGATAAGTTCTGGGGATGTAATGTACAGCATGGTGACTATTTTATTTTATTTTTATTTGAGGGAGGGAGAGAGAGAGAGAGAGAGAGAGAGAGAGAGAGAGAGAGAGAGAAGGAGAGGGGCAGAGGCAGAGAGACAGAATCTTAAGCAGGCTGCATGCTGAGCACAGAGCCAGATGTGGACCTTGATCCCATGACCCTGGGATCATGACCTGAGCCAAAATCAAGAGCCAGACACTCAACTGACTGAACCACCCAGGCACCCCAACATGGTGACTATTTTTAAAAGAAAAATATTTTAAGGAAAATAGTATCTGAAAACTATGATAATTTACTTCACTTTTAAAATCAATATAAAATATAAGAAGGTTTAAATCACAAGAAGACTGACACTGATCTTATACAAACCAAAATATCATACTGGTATTATTTTTACATGGCAAATTTAAATTTAAAGACATTGGATTATGCCAAAAGCTCTTCCTTTATCTTTGAACTGAGGCCTTTTCTTATCTTGTACTATAATAACAAAGCCTATTACATAAATATACTTTTCAGTGCACACTGAGGAAATCATATATAGTTTAACAATTAGTTTAGACATGTTTGTTTAACTAGATTAGATATTTCTAGAGTGCACACATTCAACAGAATAATTCCCTAAAGTTTTCCAAGAGAAGAAAATGGACAGCAAAAAAAGTGAGAGGTAGCTACTTAAGGCTATAAAACTATCACTCTAAAAGGCTAATTCATGTTTTTCCTGCAAGGAGAAGGAAAACAGTTTAAATGTTAAAAAAAAAAACAAAAAACACATTTTGACATAATACACACACACACACACACACACACACACACACACAGTGATATTCCAGCCTATTTAAAAAAAAATAAATGAGGCACTTGGCAATGTAATACAGCTATACAATTAAAAGGTCAGCATTTATTAATCTCCAAAGTATGGAAATGAAATAATCACCTATGTTAAACAAAATAACCTCTCTCTCTCTCTCTCTCTCTCTCTGTCTCTCTCTTTCTTAGGTAGGCTCCACATCCAATACGGAGCTTGAACTCACAATCTTGAGGTCAAGAGTTGCACACTTTACTAACTCAGCCAGCCAGGCACCCCATAAAATAATCTCTCCTTTTGACAAATAAGACAAATAATCTCCTCAGGAGACTTTCTTCCTTTTTTTGTTCTAAGGTACCTCTCAAATAAATAATCTTGTTAGGGGCCACTGCAATTCTAAATTGTCCCTAGTGAGACTGTGTCAGAGAGATAAGGGTACAAGTTAGTATAATTGTGAGAAGGAAGCAGGTATTTGGCCCAATCTTAGTTGAGACAAGGATCCATAAGGATGCTGTGCAACCTTGCATCTGCAGAACTTTGCCAAAGGCCAATTTTCATTGACAGGGACCAGAGAAAATGTCCTGATTCTGGCCAGAAGAAATGAAACAAAGAAGTTTGCAGGGACACAAACAAACCTGAGGAAGAAGACCTTATAGCAATTTAAAATGGCAATCTGCTGCAAAGTTTATCCAAAAGACACTGGTCCGAGGATACCTTTTGAATTTCATAGCCTCTAAGACTCGTTATAGTACAGACTTATTGGGCATTGGTTGATAGAGTGATTTGTCTGGTTTATCCTGGTAATAAATGACACTCCAGCATGCTAACTAGTTATATGACCCCTGAGTGGTTGGCATCTCCAGCTTCTTAAAGGGACAAGTGACATTCAATCATTAGAGTTTGAGCAGTAACAGGTTTGTGATGACCTTAGACATCCAGCACTGTGTACCTGTCCTTTCCCTAGAAACGTTTCCTGTTATAGACAAATGGCATTCAAAACACTAGACAGGAGGTCAGACCATAATAGCAGGTATAAAAAACCCGAAAACAATTTTACCAAGGAAAAATAAAAATCTAATTGGATAACCAAAAAACCAACGGGGACATTATACCAAGAAAAACAAAATAATCCTAACACATAAGGGTCTTAACAAAATATTAGAGCTCAATATAGTGAGAACTTGGCTCCTGGTCATGGACAGGATGGCACCTCCGAGACACAAGGGATCTCAGATGTGTACATTATTACTAGAGTGGAGGGTTCCAGTCCACGGTGGTAAGGGCTTTAGCTGAATCTCTGTGGATTCCCCATTTCTGACAATGCCCTCCAGCCAAAGATCAACAGGAACACACCTGTAGTTAAACGGGCGATGGCACACCATGGGGAACCCCATCATGGACATCTCAGCAAGCGTGTGTTAGGAAGGACTTATTTATTACAGGATTTAGGCTTGTGTTGGATGATTTTCAAGGAGGGTTTGAGAAACGGGAGATTTGCACTAGGTTGGAAGTTGTCAGGAGGTAGGGATAATTCTTTTTGGTTATCTTAATAATTCTTATCTAGAATTTAGGAGGAACGGATCAAGGATTAAAGCCGTACTTGGTAAAAAAATAAAAAGGCAGTCACTCAAACTGGGGGGGGGGGGGAGAAAGAGTTATGTTTGGTCATTTTTGTGGTTGGGACAATGTTCTTGTTTTTGTGTTCAGACATGATTATGAAACGGTCTTTCTCTCAATCCATCAGAGACTGCCTTTGTCTGATGTTGGGAGTTCTGTGAAATTGTTTACGCTCAAAAGGACAACACCATAGCCCGGCTGACAGTGCTAGGCCAGCTCCTGGCAATACCAAGGCTTCTAGAGGGAGGGTGCCCACCAGCTCTCAGCTGTGATGGGCTGCTTTTCTTTTTCACCAGCTACACTTGTAAAATCACAATCGACAATCCCTTCTGGTAAAACATGAACTCTTTGGGTCACCCCAGGCCCCATTACTCCCCAGTGCCTTACAATGGCCCACCCCACTCATTTACACTCCCGTCCCCGGGCACTGAAATCTGCACCCCTCGCTAAGCAAAAAAGGAACCAAGCCCAGAGAGAGGTGGCTCGCCTAGGATCACTCCGTGAACTGGGAGCATGGTGGAAACTACAACTCCGTTTTTCCCTGCTAGACATTAAAGGCCCATTATTAAATCTCTGAAGTAGCAGCTTCTAGAAGGAAAGTAGATTCAGTCAGATAAAACACACGCTCTTGTCAACA
Source organism: Lynx rufus (assembly GCF_022079265.1). NCBI lineage: Eukaryota > Metazoa > Chordata > Mammalia > Carnivora > Felidae > Lynx > Lynx rufus. The sequence continues at coordinate 1,856,200 of NW_025814838.1, read as the reverse complement.
AGGTGTTCCGATCTTATTCCTTTTCTTTCAGGATTGGCTGTCTCGTGACATCAGCCGGGATTCTGAGACCCTTGCCTGGCTGCGGCAGCCATCCTTGACATTCATTCTGCTCCTCAAAACCACCAAGCGCGTTCTGGCCTGGAGTCTGTGTTTGTGCCCTTCCCACAGCCCGGAACTCTTGTCCTTCACACCTCCACGTGGCCGCGTCTTCTCTGCTTCGGCCCCGCATCACCTCCTCAGGGACGCACTCCCTCTAGACCTTACCTACTCACACCCTGCATGCCCTAGCACTCCTGTCACCTCCTCTAGAAGGCCACGTCACAGCAGTCTCTTGTAAGAGTCTCCCTTGGTGCTTTGTTCGCAGTTCTCAGTTTGTCAAAAACGCGGCGATGGGAGGCGGGAAACCTTGCCCTTCACGCCCACGAAGCGCTCTGAGGGCAGAGACCCAACGACGCGGAGGAGACCTCGTTTTCCACGGCAGACTCGCGACCGTGGGGGAGGGGAGTGGGGGGGGGGAGGAAGCCTCCTACACTCAGGGTCCCGGGCTCGCGGAGGGGCGCCCACCTTGCACAAGACCCCGCCCCGCCATAGGCGGAGCGCTGTCTCCCAACCGGGCCCAAGGCCAGCACGCATGCTCCGCACCGCCGGCCCGCGAGGTCGGGGGCGGGACCTTGAGGCGCCTGCGCAGTTGCTCGGCCCCGGCTTCCGGGCGGTATCGGCGCGATGGAGCGGAGGGCCAGTGCCGCCGAGTAGCGGCGCCGTGAGGTCGCGCGGGCCGGGTGGTGTGACCCGAGGGCTTGGGTCTCCGGGTACTTGGGAGCCGCCGGAGGGTGCGGAGAGAGCCTAGGATAGCCGTCCGCCGCCACTCCCCGGCATGTCGGCCGAGGCTTCGGGCCCGGCGGCGGCCGAGGCCCCGTCCCTGGAAGCGCCTAAGCCCTCGGGTCTCGAGTCTGGCTCCGCCGCCTACGGTCTGAAACCGCTGACCCCGAACAGCAAGTACGTGAAGCTGAACGTGGGCGGCTCGCTGCACTACACCACGCTGCGCACCCTCACGGGACAGGACACCATGCTCAAGGCCATGTTCAGCGGCCGCGCAGAGGTGCTCACCGATGCGGGAGGTACGCCGCGCCGCCCTCACCTGTGTGGTCTTCCAGATCCCCGTCTGCCTTTCTTCGCCCAGTCTCCTCCTACCCCCTCTCTCGTCTCTATCGTCCACTCAACTCTTATTCACCTCCCTCCAGCCCCACATCCCGTCTTATCTCCCCTTTCTCATCCATAATCTCCCTCAGTCCTTCACCCCCTGCAAATAACCAATGTTTATGGAACATCACTTCCCCCCCGCAACAGGTGCTACGGTTGTGATTCAACATGTCACTTCAGAATTTTTATTATCACTTCCCTCCAATTCTCCCACCCTTTACTCCTCTGCCCAAACGACTTGGGAACCAGCCCTTCTGCCAGCAGCGCCCTTCCAGGCAACCTTCAGGTTCCTTCTAACTGCTTAGCCTCATGTTTGCCTGTCTACCTCAGCACTGCTAACCACCAGCCGGGAGGAGTTGTCTGTTAGCGTGTTCCTGTAACACAGGTCCCTGTACACTCTAGGGATTCATCTGTAAATGCAGATTGTAGAAAAGGGCTGCTTTGGGTTTGCCAGGGACACCAGAATGGAGGGTGGACAGTTCTCTTTGGCAGGTGAACCTTACGTTCTTGGAGTGTTGCCTTCAGGGTTGGACACACATGCCCCGGTGGAATCTTAAAGTTTTTGTGAGGGGCGGGGGGGATTTAGAGGGATATAACGAGGATTGTAAGAGCAGGAGAATTAAAATTTCAGAGGTGGAGTTCAGTCTTCAAATATCTGAAATTGAAGAATGGATTTATTCAGCAATTATTTGTAAAGCGCCAGTTAGTGCCCGAGATACTTTGGTAAATGAATCAAACAAGATTAGTCTTGTGGACTTTACTTTTTTTGTGGGAGCAGGAGGAAAATAATGAGCAAGTACACATGCAAAAAATACATGTAATTGCAGATAGTAATAAGTTCTATGAATAATATAAAGGTTAAAATGGTAGTGAACCGGAGGATGGGGTAGGCATTTTAATTAAGTAGGATGGTCAGAATTAACACCAAAGGTTAGAGTTTGTTGATACGGTAATCTGTAATAACTTTCTCACGGTGAGAGCTTTTTCAGCATGGGACAGACTTGGAAGGGAGTTAATTCTCTGTGTCTGCAATATGTTGTTAAAAAGGGGCCTATGGGAGAACTCACTGGAGATTTTTAAAAGGGATGTTCTTGGGGATGGCAGCGGTCTGAGACAGATCAGTATTCAGACTCGAAGAGGGAAAATCTATTTTTCATAAAAGTTTAGTAGCTCCGGAGCCACCTGCAAAGCCAGCCTTCCTCCTGCCTCTCTCCACCCCACTAGGTTGGGTGCTGATTGACCGGAGCGGCCGTCACTTTGGTACAATCCTCAACTACCTGCGGGATGGGTCCGTGCCACTGCCTGAGAGTACCAGAGAGCTGGGGGAGCTACTAGGCGAAGCGCGCTACTACCTGGTACAGGGCCTGATTGAGGACTGCCAGCTAGCACTGCAGGTGAGGGTCCCTGGGTCCCACCCTATGCCCATGTCCCTGGGAGAGCTGCTCAAGCAGTTAGATACTAGGACATTAAAAAAAGAGAGAGAAGAGGCATATGGGGTACTATCCAGAGATGCTGCCTGTGGCCTGGCCGTGACTGGTCATGACCACAGAAAATTTGGGGGTGCTTTCCACTGTATCCCTGCTGCCTCAAGAAGGACCTCTTTCACCACCTCATGCCAGGACTAATGCAGTTGTTAAATAACTGCTCTCTCCTTGCTGTTCCTACCTGGCTAATGGAGCTCTCACACTAGCACCTGAATGATGGTCCTTAAACACAATCCCAATCTCTTCTCCTCCTTGCTCAGAAATCTTAAATAACTCCATGTGCCACTAGGAAAAAACAAAAACAAAAAACTAATTTAAACTAGAATATAGTGACCTGTGTGATTTGGTTCTGTCCTGGGAGGCAGCATTCCGCCTCCAACCAGGTTTGGTTTTTTTTCCTTTTCTTAACTTTTTTTTTTTCTTTTTTAAATAGCGTTGAAATCCTAGAAGCAGAACTGCTCCCAATACAACAGGTTGGGGGTTCCAGAGCCCCAACTGCTGGGCTTCTCTTCTATGGATCTCTTAGGATTCTGAGGAGATAGAAAGCATAGCCAGGACCTGTGGGTTAAGTGTCACCTCTCCTACAGCTCACTGAACGACCTTGATTGAATCAGTTCCTACCTCTGGCATTCTGTCCTCATGTTCCAAAAGATAGGGAAACAAGAAAAATATGTACAGTGTAGTGAGTTTTACATAAGCCTTTTATTCTGTTCTACTTTTACAATGTTAAACATGTCCTTTCTTTTATGATACAATATTAATAGGAGATAATGAGGTTTTTTTTTAATGCCCTTTATGTGTTAAAAAGTGGCAACTATTAACAACTTTCTGTTGTCTTGGTGAATACTTACTGGTTCTGGAAATCCAAAAATATAGAGTTCCTTTGGGCAATATCCATGTTTTTCAAACTGCATCCCATAGAAGAAAAAATGCATTTTATACTCACATATATATAACTTAAATAAGAGTTTTATGAAAAGATACTTTTAGTGAAATACACACTGATATATTCTGTTCTCTTTTTAATGCTTTTTGGGACCCATTAAACTTATTCATGACCCACTAATGAGTAACCACTTGCAGTTTGAAAACCATTGCATTAAATGATCTTGAAAGTGGGTTCCTGCTCTGTGGTTCTACATTTATCCAGTGTTACCTCACACCCACTGTGTGTCAGGAGCAATTCTGCTATCTATTTGTGTGTACATCTTGTACCTCCTGTTTGACATAAAGGAGGGAAGTTGGGGATGCCTTCGAGGTCAAAGAGCCAGTAAGCTGCAGAGCTCAGATTCCCAGGTGCAGTGCTTTTTCCTCTGTACTCTAGCTGCCTCCTTTCCAGGTTTCCCTGACACCATTCCCATCCTCACCCCACTCAGAGTTTTCTTGTTTGCCTGGAGGTTTTGTTTTTGTTGTTAAGATTTGGGTTTAGAGAATTGAGTTCATCATACTCCTCAGTGTGTGGTACTTAATCATTATTGGTGTATACAAATCTTTTTACTTTTTCCCTGTCATTCCCAGTCCCTTGCCCATTTCCCTTTGACCCATAGATAGCCCTCCAGTTCTAATGTTTTGATACATACACTTGGATTATGTTTGTACCCTTGAAAAGCTAAAAGCATTGTTTTATATATGTACGTTTTAAATATCCATAAATGGCATTGAGCTATTTGATTGTGTTTTCTGTTTGAACACTTTTTTCAAGATGTATTCATGTTGCTATATGTACATTTAGTTCTTTACTTCTGACTGCTGCACAAGAATCTATGGCTTGTATTCACCATATTTTATTTATACATTCCCCTGAGGTTGGAGACCTAGATTGCCTCCTACTTCCTTCCCCTACAAACAGTGCCACCTGCCACTGTGAGTGTGGATCCTGGGCCAGGGTTTCTCATGTTTGGGAGTGGAATTGCTGGGTCACAGAACACATACAAATAAATTTCAGCGAGTATCATCAGATTACTCTCCCCATTGACTGTAGCACTTTATACTCTTGATCAGCAATGCATAAGGGATCTCGTTTCTGCATATTCTCAACCGCACACAGCATCATCCAGTGTTCTAATTTTGCAAATCTGATTCGTATGGAGTGATCTCATTTTAATTTGCATGCCTCTGATTACTAATGAATTGAGCATCTTTTCATATGCTTAACTCACTTTTTTGGTTTCCCATTCTGTGAATTGCCTATTCATATTCTTTACCAAATTTTCTACTGAGTTTCCTTTCTTTTTCTTGTTGCTTTGCAGAAGATCCTTGCATATTTTAGTTTAGTTCCTGGGGAGAATTAAGCCCTAAGGCATATATTGTACATAATAAGTTTATTCTCCTCCTGTGCAGCTAGAATGGTACTATTTGCTTATCATCCTTGGAAGAATTGAGAAAATAGTTACTCAAATTATTTATTTGCTGGGTTTGTGATTTGGGTGAGGAATCCTAGTTGAGAAAATCTGTTTCAGATAATTTCTAGTCAGTTTTAATTGTGGCCAGTATTTTCTCTTGAAATGTCACCTGTCTGTGGCATCTGTTGTTGAATAGAAATCCTTGATTTTTTTTATTATAAATAACCATTTATTATTTTTAAAGCAGTATATATATATGTATTGTAGAAATTTAGAAAACACAGATAATCAAAAAAAATAAAAACACCAAATATCCTTCCGGGTCTATTCGTGTGTGTGTGTGTGTGTGTGTGTGTGTGTGTGTGTGTGTGTGTTTGCCAAATTATGGTCATGCTGTATGTGCTGTTTTGTAGTCTGGTTTTTTTGTTTATTTGTTAATAATTGCCATCTTTCCATGTCAATAAAATTTTTTCTTATCTAACATCCAGGGTATACAAATTCTCCATTTGTTCCAGAAACATCTTTTTTTTTTTTTTTTTTTTTATTTTTTTTATTTTTGGGACAGAGAGAGACAGAGCATGAACGGGGGAGGGGCAGAGAGAGAGGGAGACACAGAATCGGAAACAGGCTCCAGGCTCTGAGCCATCAGCCCAGAGCCTGACGCGGGGCTCGAACTCACGGACGGCGAGATCGTGACCTGGCTGAAGTCGGATGCTTAACCGACTGCGCCACCCAGGCGCCCCTAGAAACATCTTTTATAGCTGACTCATCTAAACCAGGATCCAGTCTAGATCTTTGCATTACATCTGGTTATTATGTTCTTTAAGTCTTCTTCCAGCCGAAAACCATCCCTTTTTTGTTCATGCTGACTTGTTAAAGAGACCACCAGCTGTCTTGCACAGTGACCCACTTTCCAAATTTGTGTGGTTGTTTACCTGTGGTGTCATTTGGTTTGTTACTCTACCCTATTCTGAGTTTTCTGTGAACTAGACTGTAGATTTAAAGACTTGACACTAAACATTTTGGTTAGAATACATTGTAGGTAATTTTATGTATTTCATACTGTGTAATATGAAGTGACCCATAATATTGTTAATATGACCCATCATTGGTAATGCTCAGAATTGGCTCCTAGATTCAGATGATAATGGTCAGATCCCTCCATTATAGTTACACTTCCTTCGTGCCAGCTGTAAAGCAATCTGTGTAATGTTTATGCACTGTGTGAATGGCAGTTATCTATCAACCACACACCAGTTGAGAATCCTTACGTGAATCAGTAGTTTCATTAGGGTTGTGGAGTAATTATAATTGTTATTATTCCTTCAACATTATGACCTGGGGTTATTTGTAAAGTCACGTTTTCCGTTAACTGGAGAAATTCTTGATTTTTTTTAATGTTTATTTTTTTTGAGAGAGAGAAAGAGAGAAACAGAGTGTGAGTGGGGGAGGGACAGAGAGAGAGGGAGACAGAATCCGAAGCAGGCTCCAGGCTCTGAGCTGTCAGCACAGAGCCTGATGCGGGGCTCGAGCTCATGAACTGTGAGATCATGACCTGAGCCAAAGTTGGCTGCTTAACTAACTGAGCCACCCAGGCTTCCTGTGAAATTCTTGATTTTTAGTGTCAAATTCCTCCCCGCTCCTTTATTTCCCCCCTTAATGGTATATCCTTTCAGGGTCTTGCTTAAAAAGGTTTTTTGTTTGTTTGTTTTTTCCATTCTACATCTTTTATTAGCTTTATGGTTTTATCTTTCATATATGGGTCTAAATGGAATTCACTGTTATAAATGTAAATTATGAAGGGATTTAACTATTTTTTGTCCTCCATAGAGTGAACTAGTTTTCCCAATGCCACCTACTAAATATTCTGTGGTAGCCAGTGTCCAAGATGCCCACCTGCAATTCTTCTTCCTTATTCATGCTCTTGTTTAGTCCCCTTCCACGCTGAATAGGGCTGACCTATGTAATCAGTAGGATATTGCAGAAGTGATGGTGTGTGACTTCTAAAGCCAAGTCATAAAAGACATTGCCATTTCTGCCTATCTCGGGTCACTCACTCTGGGGGAGGCCAGCTGCCACACGAGGACAAGGGAGGTTCACTTGGTGAGAAACTGAAACCAATAGCCAGCTTCAGCCAATAGCCAGCACAGACTCCCAGCCATATGGGTGAACTATCTCAAGCAGATTCTCTAGGCCCAGTCCAGTCTTCGGATAACTACAGCCCTGGCCAATGTCTGGACTCCAACTTCATGAGAGACCCTGGGCCAGGACCACCCAGCTAAGGTGATCTCAAGTTCCCAATCCACCGAAACTGTGTGATAATAAATGTTTATTGTTGTAAGCTGCTAAATTTGTAGTAATTTATTACCCAGCAATAGAGAACAGATTGGGTATCTGGAGTGGGGTTCTGTGGTAACAAAACTCTAAAGTGTAGGAGTGGCTTTAGAACTGGGAAGTGGGCACAAGCTGGCATGGCTTTGAGGAGAATATTAATAAAAGCCTAAAGAGCTTGAGAGGGTCTGTTCACAGAAGTCTGATGACCTTGGAGTAGGCTGCTGGGATGAAAATGTTACTGGAAACTGGTGTAAAGGGGATCCTTGTTATGTAGTGGCAGAAGTTTAACAACACTGTCTCCTACAGTAATGTAGAAAGTGGAAAATGTACCTAATGATCTGGGTGGTTAGCTAAAGAGATTTCCAGAAAGAATGTTGAAGGTGCCACTGGGTTTATTGTTGCTGATAGTAAAATAGAAGAGGAGAGGGTAAGCAAGAGGAAAAACAATTGAACACAAAGGAGCCAGGTATTACTGGGTTTGAAAGTCCCCAGCCTTTCCAGGTAACGCATGATGTTAAAATTAACAAATGGCTTCCAGGCAAAGATCAAATATAGGGCATTCTCAGTAAAACATGATCTAAAGATGAAACTGAGGATATGATTGTAAAATCCTTTGTTAAGACTTCAGAAATATCCAAGAAGATGCCTCAGAGAACCTTTGAATCAAATAATAGTGCTTCTAAGAAACTTAAGGGTGTTACCCCTCAGCAGTCTCAGCACAAGCCCAAAGTAGAGGACAGCTTATCTCACGAAGATTTGTGGGTGTGGCATTTGTCTAATGAACTGAACCCCAAGACTCACAAGACACCCATTAAGTTTTTAAGAGAATTATATTGGCAGAAACACTGCCAGCTTGGACCAAAAGTGACAGACCGTGTAAGACCTTTGGACCCCCAGAGTTCTACTGGCAGGAAACCATGGAGCTGCAAGCATGGATTATCTTTCATGGAAAAGGAAGGATGACTCAGGGCAGAGCCAAGAGCCATAGAGAATCATTTCTGAATAAGAGTAGGCATCAGAGAGCTCCCCGTATTCATCCAACTGGATTACAGAATTGATACGAAACAGTGACCTCCGTGTGCCACCTACCTCCTCCCCAACCATTTGAACAAGAGTGCCCCGGTGATTGTGCTAATGCCTGTTCCACCACTGCATAGTAGGTATATGGGAGAGATGAGTGGTCTCTTTAGTTCACAGGTCTTCAGATAGAGTGGAAATGTTTACGGAGCTATACTTAAGGAACTACACCTAAGGAGCCTCATCCCAACCTACACTGACTTAGATAACAAGATTCTGTACTTCAAGTGACGCTGAAATGGGATGAGACTTTGGGGGATCTTAGGAGGGAGGAAGTGTGTTTTTCAATGGGAAGGAGTTGAATCAAAGGAGCCAGAAGGTGGCCTGTAGAGTTAGTTAGCCTCCAAGGCAGTCCCCGGTGATTCTTATTCCCTAGTATTCATTCTTTCATGTAGTTTCCTTCCACACTGAACAGAGCTGACAAAACTAGGTCATGAAAGACATTGAGCCCATCACCTTGGTCTCTCGGATCATCTGCTCCGGAGAAGTCAGCTGCCATTTTGTGAGGACACGCAAGCAACCCTATGGAGAGGTCCAGATGACAGGGATGAGATGTTTCCTGCCGACAGCCAGCATGAACTTGCCAGCCATATGAATAAGCTTTCTCAGACACAAACCGTCCAAATCAGGCATGTCTTCAGATTCCTGCAGCACTGGGTGACATGACTACAACCTCAAGGGAGACCCCTATGCCAAAACGACCCATCTGAGCCACTCCTGAATCCTTGACCCACAGACACTAGGGTAATAAATATTTATTGTTGATTTAAGCTGCCAAGTTTGGAGATAGTTCATTACACAGCAATAACCAATACATACTTCATACTTGCCCCCCACTGATATGTGGTGTCCTCTTTATAAATATGTTTTCCTATATATACCAGCCTGTTTCCAAACTCTCTGTTGTGTTCCATTGGTTTCTTGTTTGTTCCCCCAAACCAAAACCACACTGTTTTCTTTAGTATGGCTTTGTAGGATACATTAATATATGATAGAGTCAGTCTTTTGGTTCTTTTTAAAAATTGACCTAGGTAATAGACTTTTATTTTTCCATGTTAATTTTAGAAAAAGTCATATGAGTTTTTTTTCTTTTAATGTTTGTTTGTTTGTTCGTTTGTTTTGAGAGAGAGGAGAGGGGAGAGAAATTCCAAGCAGGCTCTGCGCTTTCAGCACGGAGCCCGATGTGGGGATCAAACACATGAACCGGGTGAGATCATGACCTGAGCCAAAACCAAGAGTCAGACGCTTCACTGACTGAGCCACCCAGGTGCCCTAATTTTTAAAAATCTTCTGGAATTTCTAGTTAAGAGATCTTCTGGTTGAGAGAGGTGAGAGGGGTTTTGGCATAAAGATTCTTAAAGACAGGAAAGAGGAAAGAAGCCCATGTATCTGGTTTTGCCTCAGACCTCATCCCACCCAACCAAGTTCATTTATTGAACAGACACTGAGCATCCACTGTATACTAGGAATTCCCTAGGTGAGAAGAGACCAGATCATAAGCAAACATACCCCAAAGTGAGAAAATGTGAAGAACTAAGAGCCATGAAGAATGAGCTGTTAATGTGAAAAGGAAGTAGAGGAGCCTACTTGACTCTAGTAGTGGTCAGGGAGCTTCAGGAATTGGACCAGCACCCTCTGGGGGGTACTGTTTGAGTTATCTTAATGGTATGAAGGGGCCAGCCGTACATACAACAGTGTAGACCATTCCAGGCAGTGGGAACAGCAAACACCTGGGTGGGCACAAGGAACAGCCATGGGTGGGGCTGAAGCCCAGCAAGTAGGGGAGAGTGGTAGAGATGAGATCGGAGAGGTTGAATCCTGCAGAGCTTTGTGGACCACTAAGGAGTCTGAATTTTTTTCCCAAAGGCAACAACAACTTTTGACAGCTTTTAAGTGGGGGAGTGAGTGACCTTTGGTTGTGCTGTTAACCACCTTCCGCTTCTTCTCCAGCAAAAAAGGGAGAACCTGTCCCCGCTGTGCCTCATCCCCACGGTGACATCTCCCCGGGAGGAGCAGCAGCTCCTGGCCAGCACCTCCAAGGTGAGGCCCCTGAGCCCTGTAGGGTGGAGGCCGGGGGCCTCTCCTTGCAGCCTGACCCCCACCCTTCTCCATGCTCTCTCCGCCAACAGCCCGTGGTGAAGCTCCTGCACAACCGCAGTAACAACAAGTACTCCTACACCAGGTGACCACCACGGGGCGGGAGGTGCACCGGGTGGAGTCCTGAGCTCAAGCACACCCCAGGTCTGGGCCCAGGGGAAGGGACAGAGGGACAAAGAGAAGGCCTGCCTAGATCAGGGTTCCAGCTCTGCCACTTACCCACTGGGCACTTTGGGCAGGCCATTTTCATTCCTGAGCTTCAATGTGATCACCAGTAAACAGGCTTGAGGTGAGGATTAGATGATAATGGCTGGCATTTACTAAGTGCTTTTCCGTAACAGGCATTGCTGTCAGTGCTTCACACATATTAACTCCCATCATCCTCACAGTCGTTTGAGGTCGGTACTATTGTGATCTCCATTTTACAGATGAGGGAACTGAGGCACCAAGAGGTGAAGTAGCTTTCCTGGTGTCATTCAGTTAAAAAGCAGCTGGTCTAGGACGTTAGGTGAAGCAGCCCAGCCCCAGAGCCTGCACTGGGAGCCACCCCGCTGTGCTGGGATTTGCTCCGCAGATGCTGGTCCTCCCTGAGGCCTGCTTAGCCTGGCCCCAGGGGTGGAGGAAGCTCCCTGCTGGGCACCAAACCCCTAGGCAGGACCAGAGTGCTGGGTAGGGGGGCCCCTAGGCTAGGGGAACAGCGGGCAGGAAGCCAGTGTACTGAGGCCTCCTGGCCCCTGGTCCTCAGCACTTCAGATGACAACCTACTTAAGAACATCGAGCTGTTTGACAAACTGGCCCTGCGCTTCCATGGGCGGCTGCTTTTCCTCAAGGATGTACTGGGGGACGAGATCTGCTGCTGGTCCTTCTACGGGCAGGGCCGCAAAATCGCCGAGGTGTGCTGCACCTCCATTGTCTATGCCACGGAAAAGAAGCAGACCAAGGTCAGAAGGGGTTCAGAGTCTGATCAGGGAGGGCTGTGGTGGTGGGCAGCACCAGGACCCTGGACTGGACAAAGGCAGCTCAGCAGACCAGGCAGCGGAGAGTCCGTTACTGGGAGCTAGGAGCTGCAGTTCCAAGTTCCAGGGTCTTTTGTAACCTTGGGCATGTCACCTTACTTCTGTGGGCCTGTTTCTCTGCCATGAAATGAAGGTGTTGGATTACAGTGGGATTCTTTACCTAGGCCATTTGGGTCTCCAGGCTATCTGGAAGTGGTTTGCAAGTTTGGGAGTGTGTATGCATCTTTCCATTTAGAAAGACCATAGTTGTTAGAATCTCAGAAGGGTCCATGACTCAAAATAGGCTTTTAAAACCTCAGGACCTTAGAACACACAGGTCTCTTAGAACAAGTGAGTGTATAATTCCTGAGTCATTAACATGACAGTCATCAGCAGATAACTTCCTGAGCACCTACTCTGCACTAAGCTTTGCACCAGGCTTCAAATCAAGGTGAATGAAATGTCTGGTTAAGTACCAGCCCTCTGTCATGGCATCTACTTCCTTCTGCCCTTGATATGAGGGAAGAGCCTCAGATACACCCTCTGAGCACCCAGTGCTATCTCATACCTCCCCACCTTTGTACACACTGTCCCTCTTCTTAGACTGTTTCCTCAGCCCCGTCTGCCTAATGAACTTGTGCTTAATCTTTAAGACGCAAGTCAAGCACAGCTTTCTTTGGGACACCTTCGCTCATGAACTTTCAACCCCACAACCCCAGAGTTGATCATACTTCCTTCTTAGTCTGCAGCAGGCAGAGGCGGAGATAGGGGGCTGTCACACCAGCAGCAAGGGGTTAGCTTCTTGAGCGTAGGGGGTCTATCTTTTCTTCCTATCTCTCTAGTACTAGACAGGCACTTGCCACACAGCGAAAGCTAGGAAACATTCATTGAATGCATGCATGAATGAATGAGTGACCAACCCACCTTCTAAGAAGTTTCCACTGTAATTGGGAAAACAAGATAAACCAGTAATGAGAATGCAGCTTGTTAAGAGTTAGTTATATCCCTCCAGGCCACACAAAGAGACCCTCCATCACCTCCTCACTTCACTCCTTTCCACTCGCTCCACTGCCTCCCTCCTTACTATACTAAGTGCACTCCTGCCCCAGAGCTCTTGCACTTGCTGTTGCCTGTTCCCCAGACTGCTCTTTCTCTGCTTATCCACCCGGCTCCTTCCCTCCTCCTTTGTCTCTTGGTTCAATGTCACCTTTTCCAGGAGACTTTCTCTGAACTCCCTCTCTAAAATTGTAACATTCCTGGCCATGACAATCCCACCCCCTTTTTATTACTTGTATGTCTGTGTCCTCCCCCTAGAATGTAAACTTCCTGCAGATAGAAACTTTGTTTAGTTCACTGCTATCTTCTCAATGTCTAGAACAATGCCTGGTACAGTGCAGTCACTCAGTAAAAATTTGTCAAATGAAAGAACATACCAAGAGACTTGGCAGCAAAGGAGAGAAAACAAATAACTCTGCCTGACTTTAGAGCTGGACCTTGAAGGATAAGTAAGACTTTGCTGAGTAAAAAATTTGCAAAGAAGATAGTCCAGGCCAAAGAACCTGTGATTGCAAAGGCTCAGGGGTGTGCCAGTGCAGGGCCAGCTGGGGGAGGGGCACGTCTGTGTATCTGGATCAGAGGGTTGGAGCTGGGGGTTGCTGGCCTTTTGCAGGTGGAGTTCCCAGAGGCCCGGATCTTTGAGGAGACCTTGAACATCCTGATCTACGAGACTCCCCGGGGCCCAGACCCAGCCCTCCTGGAGGCCACAGGGGGTGCAGCTGGAGGTGGTGGGGCAGGCCGAGGGGAGGATGAGGAGAACCGAGAGCACCGTGTCCGCAGGATCCATGTCCGGCGCCACATCACCCACGACGAGCGTCCTCATGGCCAACAGATTGTCTTCAAGGACTGACCTTTGACCTTTCTCCCTGTTTTCCTCCTGCCACTGGAACCCAGTTCCTCTCTCTTTCCCTCCTTTTCCCATACCTTTGCCCCGGCTTTGCTGGCCAAGTCGTGGGCCCATCTTCTGTCCCTTCATCGCATGGTACAGTTCACTGTGGCCCTTTTCCATTCATTCCCACCTCACTGCTAACAGCACGGTACATTCCAGCCCCCTCCCTAGGTCAGAGCCCTTCAGAAGGCCTGCATTTGTTCCCTTATCCCATTCTTGTCCTGTTCTTCCCTCACCAGCTGGTTTAGAGGGATTTAGAGCTCCCTTTCTCCCCTTCTCTCTCTCTCTCTCCCCACCCCGTCCCCCCCCCCCCCCCGCTTTTTCAGCACGTAGTACACGCCAAAGTGTCAAGCCAGCCCTTACTGAGCCACCTCCCTACCGCCGTGCAGGGTAGTTTCCCTCCCTCGTCCTTCCCCCACCAGCCCCCCCCACCTCCTTAACTTTGTACTAGGCTGGCCTGGGCTTGCACCAGCTCAGCCATCTTCTCAATCTATTTCATATTATTTATTTTAATTTTCTATTAAATTATTGGAATAAAGTTGAGTTGAGGGTCTGGTGCTGGCTCTGAGGGAGAGGATCGGGGAGATGGCTTGTGTTAAGGAGGTACTTGGTTAGTTGGATGGGACAGGCCAGGAGCTCCTGCCCAAAGCCTTGAACTGGGCTGGTAGCTAGAAAAAGGTAGTCAGGAGTTAGGAGAGGATTTAAAATCTGTATTTCAGTGTTGGCTGGTCCGTTCCCACCCGCAGCCCCACCCCACCCCCTGCAGTGGAGAGGCGGTCCTGGCTACCACTCAAGCCATCCCTGAGTGCAGCATCTCTCCAGCCCAGATGTCTGAGGGGAGCCCCTTCCTTCAAGGGTCTGGTGCGAAGACAAAGTCAAGGGCCTGGCGCTCAGCCCCAGCCACGTTGGGGTGCCAAAGGTCCACGATGAAGACCACTCGAGGCCCATCTTCTGGGGAGCCTAGGGCACATGGGGATGGAGACAAGAGAGCAGCTGACATTAATTACTTATATGCCAGAGCACTCGCCAGGTGCTCCTAACAGCACTTTGTAAATAAGTGCCAGGCATTGTTCTAACCCCTTGTATGTGTTAACTCTTCATCATCAGAACAAACTTGAGGGTCAGTACCACAATTATTCCCGTTTTATACAAAGTAACTGAGGCACAGAGAGATTAAATAACCTGCCCAAGATCACACAGCTAGTAAGTGCCAGAGGTAGGACTGGAACCCAGGTGGTTCAGGCCCAGACTCTTGTGCTGTTAACCACTTGGCTATGCACCTACATTAACTTATTTAATCCTTGCAGTCACCCAATAAAGAAGGTGATCGCCCCATTTCACAGGTGTTTGGGGAAGTTATAGGACTCGTTCAAGGTCGTGCAGCTGGAAAATGATGGTGCTAGGACAGGAAGCGGGTTGGGCTTGATTCTGCAGTCTCTATTCCCTTTCACTCAGTCTCTCATCCCTCCTAGCAGAACGGGAGCCCATTACCATTATGAGCCACTGTGTGCAGGAAGGAGTCGTCCACCAGTAGACAGTGTCCTTCAGCCCAGCACTGGGGCTCGCCCCCGACCACCAGCTCACAGCCAGGAGGAATCTTCAGGCCTGTGGAAAGAGACCCAGGCATCCAACACCCCTGCTTCCATCAAATGGGCCCACCCCATTTAGTCAAAATGCAGAATTGCAAGTCTTAAGCACCCCATGTAGTGTCCCTCTTTGCTGTCTGGAAGGTGACCCAAATGTAATTACGACATAGTAGCAGCTGAAGTGCTGGGAGATACAGGAAAGGCAGTGCAAAGCACAACATTTGTTTCAGAGAAAAGGGAAGGCTCCCTGGAGGAAGTGGCATCTTTTCTTGGGCTTCTGCCAATTTAACTCAAGAAGCTACTTAATGTGTGCTTGGCCCTCATTAGTATAATACTGATGGATCCACTTTGGCCCCAGGACCACAACACAGTAGAGTGCTGTGAGGAAAGTGGGCACCAACTCCAATGATGGGGAATAGACCTCCCAGAGGCGGTGTGGCACTTGAAAGTGGAGTCCTGAAGGCTGAGTAGGATTTTTCGAGGAGGTGATAAGGGAGAAAGAGATTCTAGACTGAGGATAGTGTGAGTGTGGCATCTGCCAGGATCAGCCAGAAAGCTCTCATGATTTAACACATGGTGGGAGGGAAGGGGAGGAAGGGAACAGGTGGGAGATGAGGAGAGAAGGAATCTGGACTTGATCCTGAGACCCGTGTGCTTCGAAGTGAAGGACACGTCAAACTGGTAGCACACAAAATGCTTTTAGGCAAAACAAGGTTTTAAGTAACAGCACATTAAATAACAAAAAATGTTTCCTTTTCCATTTTCTTTCAGCTTTTAAAACATGAAGAAGAGAATCTCAGTTTGGTGCTACCATAACTTTAACACCCCACCAACACTGCTCCCTTCTAAAGGAAGAGAGTGGAGGCTTCAGCCTCAGAGAGACTATTTAGCTGGGATTTTTAAAGCTTGCTTCTTTCTTTAAGTTTAAATTTGTTTTTATGAGTCCTTTCTATCTGGAGCAAGTAATACTGATTATCATTGTTCTCTAAAGATTCCTTTTAAATAAGCGAGATAAAATGTAGGGAGAATCAGTATCGAGAAAAACAGTACAGGTGGAAAATGACCATGGCAAAGCTTATGAAGATGGTTCGCAGGTAACTGAAGCTCAGGAAATGCTGCTGTGGGCAACAGGGAGTCATGGAAGATTTCTGAGAAGAGAGGCATGATCAGAACCATAGTGTAGAAAGCTCTGGTGGCAGAGAAAAGTCTGGAGGAGGGATCGTGGAGGCAAAGAGGTTGTCTGTAGGCAGCATCTACTTACCCAGATGGCATCTGACCCGCGCATTGGTGGGCCCACAGCGACCCTCAAGCCGGGCCCCAGGCAGGAGGACAGAAAAGCCAGCATTGCCGAAGGTGTTGGCACTCATAAAGCTCCGCAGCCCCCTCAGTGCCCGATAGGCCCCCGGGCACCGGCGGCAGTTGCTGGGTTGGCACCGGCCTGCTTGGTACAGCAGGAGCTGGTAGCACCCAGGGGCCAGGGGTGGGGACCAGCCCCGAGGCAGAGGAGTTGTCCCTGAGAAGTCCCAGCTCACAGCCCCAAAGTCCCGCAAAATGGCAGGGAAGCTGCTCTCCAGGAGCTCCACATCATGCCGCTGGGCATCCCGTGGCACGAAGGGGACTGAGGGCAGGTCTGGCAGGAAAAGCAGGCCTGGGCGCTGAATGCCCAGGACCCCTGGCCCTCCCCCAGGGCCTGGACCACCTTGAGCTGCCCTCCTCACCCTACCCATGCCCGCCCAGGAGTAGCGCCTAGCATAGGCCCGCAGGCGACGGCTCACTAGGCCTTCTGTCCTGAGTCCTTCCCCCGGCTCCCCAGAGCTCCCAGGGCTTGGCCTGCCAGTCTCAGAGCATCCCCTAGGCCCTCCACTGACACCCCCAGCCCGACCCCCAGCCTCCAGGGCCTGCATGTCTTGGGAGCCCAGACGGTAACAGTACCAGAGGAAAAGGGAAGTGAGGGCTCCAAGGAGCAGGGTAAGGGCTGAGGAGGCCAGGGGCGATGGCCACGCAGGCATGATGGGCAGGGAGGCCCTGGCCAGGAGGCCTGGGGCATCTTCCAGACCCCAGTTCCCCTGTCCCCCCAGTTCTCCACCGGTTCCCTCTGTGGCTGCTCCAGGGTTACCCCCTGGGCTGTTTCCCGTCCACATTTCCCACTCTTGGTTCTGTCTCCTTCTGAGGTCTTCTCTTCACCTTCTAGCTCCCTCTTTCTCACCTCCTTCAAATACCTCCAATCCTCCTTTCTCTTTCTTCCCTTCTATCTCTCTCTCCTTCTACCTCTTTTTTCTCCTTCAACACTCTCCTCTTCCTCCTCCCCCACCCCCTCTCCTTTCTCCTTCCGGCAGTTTCCTCTCTCCCCTTCAGCCTCTCCTTTCCCCACTCTCTCTGTCTCCCCCTCTCCTTTCTCCTCTCTTCCCTCTCCTCCCCGCCCCTCTTTAAGCTCTCCCTCCCTTCTAGCTTCCCCGGACAGCAGTTCCTACCCCACCTGGACCTGCAGCCCCGGGAACCCGCAACCAGTCGTCCTCCGCAGCGGCTTCTCTCTCTCCTTCCTCCCCCTTCTCCCCTCTGCCCTGGCTTCTCACTCGACCCGACCCGCGGGTCTTCTCTCCCTCTCTCTCTCTCCTTCTCCCTCTCTCTCTCTCTCCCCCCTCCCTCCCTCTCTCCTACTCGTTCCTTCCTTGGCTCCCACTCACCCTGACGTCACCCATCCCCACAGTCCTCTCAGCTTAGCTACCCCCGCCCCCACCCAGTGGCAGCCGCATCTCAGCCGGGATGGGGGGGGGGGGGGTCGTCTCCGGATTTGCCTCCCCGCCCCGACGGGGCGCCACGTGGGGCGCAGGGGGCACTGTGCCAACCTCCAGCCGCCCCGCAATGCGAAAAGGAGGGGCGGGGGCTGAGGAGGGGCGTGGCAAGGCAAGGCAAGGGGCGGGCGCGCGGACTGATGGACAAGGCCGGCGCTCGCGGACTGAGGACAGGGACACTGCGGCCCGTCCATAGGTCTGCAGATCCCTTGACCAGTCGGCCTGTGACTCCCCTCCCCCTCCGCCTTCGCTAGAGCCGGCCCCCGGCGGGAGACTGATTGATAGCGAGGGTGGCTTCAGCCAATCGCCGGCGGCGCGGGGGGCCGGGCCCGCTCCGGCTGGGCCGAGAAGAGCTGTCCGCTGGCTGGTGGTGCTGAAAAGGGCGCCCCAGAGGCGTGGTGACAGAGGCCAGGAGAAAAAAAATCAAAGTTGAAGCTGCCTGGCCGCTGGCCGGGGTCGTGAATGTAAGAGAAGGGGTTTCCCCTCCCCAGATCCCGGCCTGTCGCCCCTGCGATTTCTCATAAACGTGTAAACTTGCCATTCTCCTGGAAGAGGGGAGCCCATTGCACATGAGCTGTAAAACAGAAAGGGAAGTCCTGTGGGGGGTGGGGGTCCTGGATGTGGGTAGGGGGCATACTGGGGAGCCGAGCAAGCGTGAACCCAGCTGTGCCGCCCCTCGGCACCCTGGGAAGAGGAGATTCAGATTCCAGATGTGCTGGAAAGGCTGGGGGAAGAGGTTGTAATTACAGCTAGGACCAGAGTTTCCTTTGCCTCCCCTAGGGGCCGCGGGAGTGAGGATTACGGTCTGGCTCATGTGGTCCCTCCTTCCTCCATCTGCACTTCCTCCTTCTCCCTCCCCCCCTCCCCGTCGCCCCCAAATAAATCCCGGCCCCTCCCTTCGCCCGTCCCCAGGATCTGACGTGGGTTCGACACCTTTCTCAGCTTCTCCCTCCCGCAGCTCCTGTGCCCGAGCTTCGGCTCTCCAGGTTCCGCAACCCCCTCCCCTCCCCGCCAAGCCCCGCTAGAGCACAGTAGGGACCCTCCTGATCCTCGACCCCACCCCAGACCCCCTGAAGCTGTCTTGCCTCTCCCCACTCCTCCAGCTTGGGATCCAGCCAGCTGGGGGGACCCAGGCGCCCGAGCGAGAGGGTAACCCAAGCGACCCGGCCCCTTCGGCCTTCTTGGTCCCACCCCCTGCAGCCGGAGCCGCGCCCCCTCTCCCACAGACCCGAGAGCAGAAGACAGAGGAGATTGGGCAAGGAGGGGTGGGATCCAGGCGACCTCCAGCCCAATTCTGCCCCTCCATCCCAAGGGGCAGAGAAATTGTCTTTCTTGCTCCATGCTAGCAGGGAAAAAAAAATAAATAAGTAAAGGGAAAGATAAAAGGAGACGGAGGAAAGGTGACAGATTATTTAGGAGAGACGCAGAGGAGAGAAATCGGTGTGAGTCGCCATGGGGACTCCCAGGGTCCAGCACCCGCCGCCTCCCCAGCTGCTGTTCCTAATTCTGCTGAGCTGTCCCTGGATTCAGGGTAAGGACATGGGAGCGTGGGGGTAGGCCCGGGGAAGGTCCTCAGCTGGGTCTTCTGCCATCCTTTCTCTGAACATCCTGGGCTTTCTGAGCTTCTGGGGGAGGGGAGGGGTACAGCTGATGGGGAAGGGGCAAGCCAGGGCTTTCTCGCTGGTGCCTGGAGCCCTAACCCCCAATACTGAAGAGGTGGGGGAATGAATGAGGGGAGCTTTTACCAGAGCCAGGGGGGGTGTTAAATACAGAAAGAAGGGCTGGGGAAGTTGGGGGGATGTCTGCGGAGGCGGCATGAAGCATGCAGGGTACCTGGGTGGGACACGGAGGTGGTGGGAGAAACGCCAGGCACTGCACACACAAACGCTCTTGGACGAATGGACAAAGACAGATGAACAGAGGCAGTGCTCAGAGACCAGAGACCAAATATTCAGTCCTCTAATCTGACCCCTCGCCAGACTCCAGGGAAGCTGGCAGAGACTGCAGAGAGGGAGAGAGAGAGAGAGAGAGACAGAGAGAGAGAGAGAGAGAGAAAGAGAGAGAGAGAGAACACCACACTGCAGAGACAGAAACCCAGAAAGAAAGCTGGGCACTGCGGAAGCAAGGGCTGGGAGGTACTGCCAGACCCTCTGCAGAGCTCCAGGGTTGGGGAAGAGCACCAGTGAGGGGAAAATGAAGGTAGCACTGTGGCCACGCTGCTGGCGCTGTCCAGGGTTCACTGAAGGCCCACTCAGCCTGGGGGGTGGGGGGAGAGGGGAAGGTGCAGGAGTGTGTGAGGCAGCTGGGAGCCCCTCCTCCAATCTTGGCTCTCAGCCCAGTCTGGGACCCTCTGAGCTCCTGCAGGCCCTGCTGACTGGGGAGAGGGGAAGAGCTCTGGAAAAGATCTTTCTGGAGAAGGAAAGAGTGTGGGGCAGTGGAAGGGCTCACACAACTTCATCTCCTAGGTCTGCCCCTGAAGGAAGAAGAGGTACTGCCAGAGCCCGGAAGTGAGGCCCCCACAGTAGCCTCCGAGGCTTTGGCCGAGCTGCTCCATGGGGCCCTGCTGAGGAGGGGTCCAGAGATGGGCTACCTGCCGGGTGAGGCCCCCAGAGTGGCACGAGTGGCATACAGAGAGGGAGGAAATAAACTCAGGGAAATAAACTCAAAACTGGGCATAGACAGAGACCCAGGGAAGTCGAGACAGAATCATCAAGAGACAGAGCCAGACAGAAAAACAGACCATCAGAGAGAAACACAGATGGAAACTCAGAGAACCAGACTCGGAGGAACAGGGGGGAGAGAGACACAGAAAGAGAGAGAAATGCAGAGAGTAGCAGATTTAGACTCATAAAGTCAGAGAGCCATAGGAATACTAAACAGAGAAGAGTTCCAGAGAGAGCGAAAGAGAGAGAGAGGAGAGAGAAAGGGGTACACAGGAAGGGGAGCTGGATCTGAAAGGGGAGGCATGGAGAGGCTCAAGGAGACTGTCAGAGTGGAAGGACCTAGGCAGAGAGGTGGCCAGGGATGGGGGGTCAGGCTGTGGACGCCTTGGGAGGAGGCTCAAAGTTCGGGTGGGGAAGGGAGACGTGGGGGGGGGCTGCACCTTGTGGGGGAGGTCTTTGGGGTTCAGTGGGGGAGCCCCCAGTTTCCCTCAGCCCTGCTCCCTACCCATGGCCCCCCAATTTGCTCCTTCTGTGCCCTGACTTCCGTTGCACTGTCCCAGGATCTGATCCAGACCCCACACTAGCCACCCCTCCAGCCGGCCAGACTCTTGCAGCGCCCTCCCTGCCACGGGCCACTGAGCCAGGGACAGGGCCTCTGACAACAGCCGTAACTCCTAAAGGGGGCAGGGGGGCAGGCCCCACCGCACCAGAGCTGCTGACCCCGCCCCCAGGAACTACGGCCCCGCCCCTTCCTGGCCCCGCCTCCCCAGGCCCACCCCTCGGGCCTGAGGGAGGAGAGGAGGAGACCACGACCACCATCATCACCACGACAACTGTTACCACCACGGTGACCAGCCCAGGTGAGGCGAGCGAAAGGGGATGGGGACAGTGTGCAGGAGTACGAATGTGGGAGAGGAGCGGGTGTGCAGGGGGAGAGGCTGCTGGGAACGTGTGGAAGAAGGGGTCTGGGCTTCCGCTCAGTAATAATAAAGGCTGGCATTCATATGCCCTTGCTATGTACCAGCACCTCTCTCTGTGTTTTATCTCCATTACGGTTGGGGAAGGGAGTTGTGGGCACGGGGGAGGGGGAGGGGGGGGGAGGGAGCACCGGATAAAGGTGGTGAGAGGGGTGCTGGGGCCAAGACAGGTGAGGACCCCCAGAGTTGCTTGGCTGGGGGGGCAAGAACACAGGGATTCTCCCAACTCCAGCCACTTGTATCTCTTCAGTTCTGTGTAATAACAACATCTCTGAGGGCGAAGGGCATGTGGAGTCTCCAGATTTGGGGAGTGCAGCCAGCCGCACCTTGGGGCTCCTGGACTGCACATACAGCATCCATGTCTACCCTGGCTACGGCATTGAGATCCAGGTAACTGGACTTTGAAGCCCCCAAGCCCTTTCCTCTAGGCCCAGGGGTGTGCACAAGTTTGGCCTGGGAACCAGAGAACCTGTTTCCTAACTGAAATGGGCCTGTTTTCCGGGGATCTCAAAGACTCTCCTAGAGTTCTATAATTTGACCGATGTCACAGTGATATTTGGCTGCCACACGCAAGGGAGGGGAAGGCAAGGGGTGGGGGACTTAGGGGTCACCCACCCTCACTGACTTGTCCCGGGGGGTCTGGGTCTGGCTTCTTTAGGTGCAGACGCTGAACCTGTCTCGGGAGGAGGAACTCCTGGTGCTGGCTGGTGGGGGGTCCCCAGGCCTGGCCCCCCGACTCCTGGCCAACTCCTCCATGCTGGGAGAAGGACAGGTCCTTAGGAGTCCAACCAACCGACTGCTCCTGCACTTCCAGAGTCCACGGGTCCCAAGGGGCGGTGGCTTCAGGATCCACTATCAGGGTGAGGAGTCTGGGGTGCTGGTGGAAGGGGAGGGGCCACACTGGGCACAAGGGACATCACCAGGAGCCTTTCCTCCTGGCTAGGACCCTGGGGGCAGAGCCCATAGAGGAGATCTACATACACTTATTTCACACACTCACAGACCTGTGTCTGGGTGTGCACACATCCAGGTGGCAGTTCACCCATTCACTCGACAAATGTTTATTGAGCACCTGTTTCATACCGGCCCTGTGTTATCCCTGGAGGGAGAAATGAACAAGCTAGATGTAAATCATCAAGGAACTCAGAATCTAGGTAAAGAGATGGGCAAGTAATCAGGATGATTATAATTCAGTGAGATTCGGACCTATATCCCTATGATGAAGGAAACACAGGCAGAGGGAACAAATTTCAAAGGGACCTAAATTTCTCCTAAGGGATACAGGGACACCTTCTTGGAGGAGGTAACTAAGCTGGGAACTAAAAGATGAGCTACTAGGGGAAGGTGGGAGGGGGAGAAAGAGGCAAGTGTCCTGACGGATGAAAAAGCATGGCCTCCTTGAGGAGTTGAAGTGATTCAGCATGGAAGACAGAATTGTCTTAGCTGTGTGACCTGGGGCGAGTTTCTTAACCTTTCTGTGCCTCACTTCTCACCTGAAAAGTGGGGATCATAATACTTAGCTCATGGCATTATTAGGAAGATCAAATTAACTAATACATGTCAGGTGCTTAAAATAGTGTCTCGTACACAGTGAGAGCTCAGCAATGTCAGTTGTTGCTACAGAAAAACCCAGAAAGTGGTGGGCGGGAAGCAGGCTCTAAGAGACCAGACTGGGAGGTAGGTTGGATTCAGATCATGAGGGGCCTTATCAGCTTCAGTAAGGAGTACAGATGACTTTATCCTGCAAGGGGCATGGAGATGGGTTGAGAGGTTTTAAGCAAGACAGTGACAGCCTCAGATTTGTGGCCTAGAAAGATCCTGCTGGGTGTGGGGGGCGTAAGAGGCACAACTGCATTCATGAGCAACCACCCACAGACAGCCTACAGACAGGTGGACATTGGTGCTCACCCGTGTGTACGGGAACCTTCCCACAGTGCAAGGGTATGTTCTAGCATACACGTGTGTATGAGGCAACAGTTCCAGCCCACTGTCCCATTCCGGACCCTGCTGCCATCTCCAAAGTCCCTGTGTTCCTTGGAAAACAGAGAGGGAACTATGTTTGGGACCAATGTCCCCATTTACATCACCTCATGGCCTTGCCTGCCTCTTGTGTGCTCTGCTGCCCCCCGTTTCCCTTGTGGGCTTTATCCAGCTCACACAGCGCCCGTACCCCTTCCTCACACCCTTTCGAGTTTCTCCTAGGGCTCTGCCCAGCCCCAGGGGCTCATGTGTGCAAGGTGGAGAGACCTATTCGCGGAGAACCCAGTGAGGTGGGGGCCATGTAACTGGTGGTCGGATCAGCAGGAAGCAAGGGCATGGCCCAGGGCCCGGGCCCAGGGCAGGACTTCCGATTTTACAAAATGGCTCCCCGCTGGCTCTCTTAAGCAGCCACTTCCCTAGGGCATTGAAAATAGGACTCTTTAGACTAAGTAGAACATTTGGGGAAGCAGGGCTATTGCATAAATTGGCCTTCATTACCTGCCTCGGTCTTCCCTGCTTTGCAGCTTCTCAGGGCACCTTTGGGACCGAGGCCCTGTTTAAGCGCTCCCCAGTCTGCACTAGCTGGGGCCTCTGGTCCAAAGTGGCCTCATTAGCTTCTCTGAAAGGCCAAAGGCTCCATCACTGCTCGCCCCAAGCCCAGCGAGCGTTCCCATTTACAAAACCCCTGCGCCAACTGTGGTTTCCTTTGCATCTCCCAGCACCCCCGAGAGTGACCCCCAGCTCTGAGAGGATGAAAGGTCAGATGGATGCTAAACCACCTGTAAGTTCATTGCAGAGTCAGCAGTCAGTCCCCAGCCCTGACTCTGAGGCATTCATTAATTGAGATGGAGTGGCAAGTGATTAAGCTTTTCTGAGTACTTTCTATGTGTCAGGTGCTTTGCGTGTTTCTTTCCTTTAACCTGAAGGCCAGTTGTCAATGATAGTGATTATTACTGCCATTTACAGGTGACAGGCCCTAGAGGTGACATCACCTGCTCAAGGTCATACAGCTAATAAGTCTTGGAGCTGGACCCAGAACTCAGGTCTGCCCGGTTCCAAATCCAGTGCTCTTGTGTATTGTTCCAAAAACCCTCTTCGCCGCCGCATCAGTGGACCAGTTAGGCTAGGCTTTGGGGAGACAAAATAAATAAGGCGTGGTTCTGTCTCATCATGGCAATAGACAGCAGTCAATGTGATGATAAGATTATGCAGGTGCATGTGAGGAGGCAAGAAAGAAACAAACTCAATTGGAAAGGGGAGGGGTGAGGAAGACTTCCTGGAAGAGGTGGTTCTTAAGTTACTCCTTGAGAAATGAAAAAGGGCGAGAACAGGGCCTTGCAGGTGGGGGAAATGGTGTGAAAAGATACGGAAGTCACAAAATTACATTGTGTAGGATATACAGATTGCGGGTGCTAAGACCTGACGCTGGGAGTGTTGCGCTGGACACAGCTATGGAAGGCACTTGAATGTCAACCCAAAGCATTTGGACTTGATTCTGCTAACTGTGGAGAGTCATCAAGAGGCTAATATGTACTTAAACCACTGTATTCTAGAAGGTTTTTGTGTTTATCTTCATAGACTGTGAACTCCCGAAGGGCAAAGCCTGGGGGCCCTTTTTGCCTCTCTGTGCCCAGCACCCAGCCAAGGAAATGCTTATTGAATTTTGAAGTAGGGAGAGACCAGGTCTCTGATAGAATCACTTAGGGCTGGAGAGTTAGCAAAAACAAAGGCCCAGGCAAACCGGTACCTTCCAAGCACGGTTACCCAGAGCCTACCCCTGCTACAGAGACCCAGCTTTGGTGCACCTCCGCCTGGCAGCCCTTCTTGATGAACTGTGACTGGTCTGAAACAGACACACAGAACTGTGTCAGGACCAAATTTAGAGTCCATTGTTTACTACCAAGTCTCTTCCTTTCTTTTTCTTTGTTCCTTCCTTCCTTCCTTCCTCCCTTCCTTCCTTTCCTTCCTATTTTCTTTCATTCTTTCGTTCTTTCTTTCTCTTATTTAATTAGTCTCTACACCCAACATGGGGCTCAAACTAATGACCCTGAGATCAAGAGTCGCATGCTCGTCTGACTAAGCCAGCCGGGCATCCCCAAAGTCACTTTCTATTTATTTCTCTCATAGGATTCCACAAGGTTTTCAGGAGGCTTTCAAAAAAGAACACAGCAAAATTAAATAAAATAAGAAGAAAATTGGTGCCAGGAAGTGCGTATTAAAGATGAAAAAATAGACGTGGATGGACAGGCCCTTGTTGCTAGGGACAAGCTTCGATCTGGTTCCGAGCGTCTTAGCAGCCAGCACAAAAAGAGAGATTGGATAGTTCTCACTGCAAGAGAGGAGGAGAGAAACAAAGGAAAGCAAAGCTTTCCCTAGCACTTCACTTTCACTGGAGGATTCATTTAGGGGGCACTGAGTATGAAGGTCTTTAATGACAAGATGGTCAAAGTTCCTAAAGGAGTTTCATGTGGCTCCTCTGGATGAAAGCTGAGGGAATCCTACCACCACGTGCCTCCGTGGAAGAGAGTCTGTATGTGTGTAGAAGGGAGAAAGCATAGGGGCGCCTGGGTGGCTCACTTGGTTAAGCCTCTGACTTTGGCTCAGGTCATGATCTCACGGTTCGTGGGTTTGGGCCCCGTGTCAGCACAGAGCCTGACGCCTGCTTCGGATTCTGTGTCCCCTTCTCTCTCTGCCCCTCCCCCACTCATGCTCTCTCTGTCTCAAAAATAAATAAAGCATTTTAAAAAAAATGCTTTTAAAGGAGGGAGAAAACATGGTGAGGCACTTAGTAACCAATTTCTACATCTGGAAAACGTATCACAGTCTTACTCTGGCTACCTCAAAAGTGCTGCATAAACTCACCTTACCAGCTGAACAGGCTCTGGAAATACTATTTGTTATTATTAGAGCCGGATGGGTTCAGAGTGGTCAACTGATTTGCCCGAGGTCACACACCAAATATGTACCACAGTCAGAATGTCTTTGAATCTCAGATACTTCATCTCTAAAATGGAAGCCAAAGTGGGTAGATTACAAAGATTAGGGGAGATAAGAGACATTGAAGTTATCTCTTCATTAGACCAAG
Source organism: Lynx rufus (assembly GCF_022079265.1). Taxonomy (NCBI): domain Eukaryota; kingdom Metazoa; phylum Chordata; class Mammalia; order Carnivora; family Felidae; genus Lynx; species Lynx rufus. The sequence continues at coordinate 1,829,643 of NW_025814838.1, read as the reverse complement.
TAGCCTTGTGAAAACTCCAGTAAGGAGCCAGTCTGTGCCTCCAGGGGGATGTGGAAAGGGGGAAGGAAGTGCTGGGTGATTGGTGAGAGTGGCCTGGAGAAAAGAGTCCTTCTCCCTGCTCTGCCTTATCCAGCCTATCTCCTGAGCTGTGGCTTCCCTCCCCGGCCGACCCATGGGGATGTGAGCGTGACAGACCTGCACCCTGGGGGTACTGCCACCTTCCACTGTGATTCGGGCTACCAGCTGCAGGGTGAGGAGACCCTTATCTGCCTCAATGGCACCCGGCCAGCCTGGAGTGGTGAACCCCCCAGCTGTATGGGTGAGTCTCCTGCATGCTAAGTGGGGCCTGTCCTGGGAGCCCCATTGGGAGGGTACTATCTTGGGCATCTCCATCTTTGGGGAACATCCATCTTCAAGTGGTTTCTGCCTAGAAGAGTCCCTATCCTGGTGTCTCCATCTGGAGCTCCTTACACTGAATGTCCCTATCCTCTGAGAATCTCCATTCTTGGGGGTCTCTATCTGGGGATGTCCTGCCTAGAGGGTTTCCATTTGGGGAGTCACCATTCTGGCTGCCTCTTCTCTTAGGGACTCCTCATCCTCAAGGAAACCATTCTTGAGGTCCATATCTAGAGGGTCTCTATCCTGGAGAGTCTTCATCCTGGTGATCCCGTCTGGAAGATTTTCCATTTGAGGGCTTCAATTTGGGGGATCCCCCATAATTCCAGATGCCAGGGTATCCACATCTGGAGAGTGTTCATATTAGCAGGATTTCCATCCTAGGAGGTGTCCATTCTGGGGTTTCCTATTTTAGGGCTGGTTCCCTACCTGAGTGGTGGCCTGGAAATGTCCTGTCCTCTGCCGTGAGCCTGTAGGGCACCCTGAGGCCAGGTCCCAACCAAAGGTGTGGATGTAACAGCTCTGAAGACAGGAGGACAAGTCACCTTAACATATCCCCCCCCCCACAGCATCCTGTGGTGGCACCATCCACAATGCCACGCTGGGCCGCATTGTGTCCCCTGAGCCTGGGGGAGCGGCAGGGCCCAACCTCACCTGCCGTTGGGTCATTGAAGCAGCTGAGGGACGCCGGCTTCACCTGCACTTCGAGAGGGTCTCACTGGATGAGGACAATGACCGGTGAGGATCTGCGCCTTGAGTCAGAGGTCCCCACCTCTGGGAAACAGGGAGGCTGCAGGGGGTGGTCAGACAGGTCTGGGGTGGATCCCAGTTAAAATTTGTGTCAAATACAGATTGGTCCTTCCCCTTCTTAGGCAGTATAGCTGTGTCAACTTAGATGAATCACTGAACTTCTCTGTGCCTCAGTTTCCTCTCCTGTAGAGTGGCAATAATAGGACCTCCTTTTGAAGGTTTCTGCGAGGATACATGTTAAGACACATGAAATACTTAGAAGGGTGCCTGGCCCACAGAGAGCACTGTAAATGTGCTTGGCATCCTCATCATCATTGGTACCCCCTCTATCTAACTGCTATCGCAGCTCTGCCACGAGTTGCTGTGTGATGTTGGGCAGGTTATTTACTCTTTCTGGGCCTCTGTGTCCTCATCTCTAAAGTAAGGAGTAATAAAGAGTACCCACTCAAGGGCTCTTGTGAAAATTAAATGAGACAAAATGTGTAAAGGCTTAGAGTACTTGGCATGTAGTTGACCTTTGAAAATAATAGCTTGAAAACGAGTGAGGAGAGCCTGGCAAGAGGTGGGGCAGCTTCTGAGGGGAAACTGAGCTCCTGACGACCCTTCTGTCCATCTCAGGCTAATGGTGCGCTCAGGGGGCAGTCCCCTCTCCCCAGTCATCTATGACTCAGACATGGATGATGTCCCAGAGCGGGGTCTCATCAGTGATGCCCAGTCCCTGTATGTGGAGCTGCTCTCAGAGACACCTGCCAATCCCCTGCTGCTAAGCCTCCGATTTGAAGGTAACCGCCCTCCTCTCGGGGCCCCAACTCCTGCACTCTCCCCTCTTCCTGATGGCCAGGTACAGTCACAAGCACAAACACTGTCCCTGTTCATCTCTGTGTTTAGATCCCTGGAACCTAACTTGCTTTCCCACCCCAAAACTCTAAAAATCCCCTCTGATGGACCCCTTCTAATTCCTGAAGTGGCTTTTTCTCTTTAAGTTTCATATATGGCTGGCTCTAGATACACAGCCGAGAGTCCAATTACCTTAATCTCTCAGTTCTTGGCTCTGCGTTGGCTTCATTGTCAGGCTCTCATATGTGGTGGACCTAGCAGTTCTGACTGATAAACCACCAACTTAGTAAGTCAACCAGAAAGAGAAAGTATAGCACTTTCTCAGCAGAAATGCCAAGAAGGGCTCTCGTTTCCCTGGCTTAGGTCATGTGCCTACACCCGAGCCTCATTAAAGCTAGGGTCAGGTGGTGTTAGGATTGGCAGATCCACATCACATAACCATCCAGAGTTGGCCCCAACCGGACCTCATTGACCGGGGAGGCATGTATCCCAAAATGAAAAAAGGAGTGCTGTAAACAGAAGAAGGGGGACCGGATGCTGGACAGGTAGAAACAAGGAGGTCAGCCGACCATGGGAGAAGAGGTGTTTGAACACCTTTACAGGATAGAGAGAATTTTGAGAGTCTCATACTCTACCTACTGGCCAGGCTCTGGGATAGAGAGAATTTTAAAAGTGGGAGATTACGGGCACCTGGGTGGCTCAGTCGGTTAAGGGTCTGACTTGGTTTCCACTCTGGTCATGATCTCATGGTTCGTGAGTTGGAGCATTGAGTGGTGTTCTGTGCTGACAGTGTGGAACCTGCTTGGGATTCTCTCTCTCCCTTACTCTGCCTCTCCCCCACTCATTCTCTCTCAAAATAAATAAATAAACTTAAAAAATAAATAAATAAAAGAGGGAGATTAGGGAGGAGCATCTCAGGTGAAAGGAACAGTGTGAGCAATAGTAAAGAGTCATAGAAAGGCCTGGTATGTTTGGGAAACAGGAGATTTCAGTGTGACTGGAGCAGAGGATTTGTGCAAACAGTAGCAAGAGAGAGATAAAGAAAATGAAATGCTCAGAGATGGGAGGGGCTGGTCTCTGGTATGAATCAAGGGAGAAATGGAATTGGCACTGGGCCCTGATGGGTGCATAGGATTTGGACATGACACTTAACCTCATCGGGTTAAATCACAGTAAACTACAACAGTGGATCTAAAAAATAATTTGCATTTTGTCTTTGAAAATGTGAAAAGAGTTCCAGGTTTAAGGCCTGCCTCCCTAGTTGTGGGTCATTGCTGTTCCATGAGCTTCAGATTCCTCTTCACGTATAGTTTTGCAGCTAAGATATGATCACGTGGGCCAAAACTAAAATGCTCTCCAAATGTTTATTTTTGCTGACTTAGTCCAAAATCAAAATTGAGTAGCTTCTGCATTCACTGCACTTTTGGATTCTAGCCACAGCATGGATGATCAGGGGTAATCAGAATCTGTTATTTTTGAGGGGAGAACACACTTACATGAGCCAGTTCTCCAAAGGCACCCTTTCCTCTCCCTCCTCTGCAGTTTCTAAAACCAAGTGTCTCTAGCTGGGAATCAAGCCATGTGAGTCTGAGACCGGATTCTGCCACTGCCCTAGTGTATGACACTGGGAAAGTGACATTTTGTCCTTGGACCTCAGTTTCCTCATCTGTAGAATGGGAGCTGGGATTTGACTAGCCTGGCAGTTTTCCTCCAGAGGCCAGGAAGGTAACAGAAATGTGTAAATGAGAAGTGTTAGGGTTTGGAGGAGACTGGAGAGTGAAAGTTAAGCCCTAAGCATTCCATTGTAAACAGACCACGGAATGGCCAAATGACACTTGAATTCAGCCTAAGTCCCCCCAGTCTGAGACCCCTGAGACCTATCTTAATGCTTAATTTCTGTGACTGACTCCTCTCTAGCCTTTGAAGAAGATCGCTGTTTCGCCCCCTTCCTGGCACATGGCAATGTCACCACCACGGACCCTGAGTACCGCCCAGGGGCACTGGCTACCTTCTCGTGCCTCCCAGGATATGCCCTAGAGCCCCCGGGCCCCCCCAATGCCATTGAATGTGTGGATCCCACAGAGCCCCACTGGAACGACACAGAGCCAGCCTGCAAGGGTGAGCCCTGGACATCGCCAGGAGGTCCTTCAGTCTACAGACTCCCCCCGGGCTGGGAATCTTAGGAAGGCCATTCAGGGAGGAGACTTGCCTCTCCAAATCTAATAAACCCAGGCCTTGGGCAAATCCCTGTCCCTCTCAGAAATAGTCTTCTTAACTAAATAACTGGTGGGTTTGTTACAAAACTTAGGGGTCACAACCCAAATGTCTTGAAGAGCTAGAAATAGAACTAAGTTATGGGTTGGGGGGGGGTAATGCATAGGCTGGAGCATGGGCAGGGCTAATTGAGAGCAGGGCTGGGGATTGGGTACAACAGGACTGGGTACATCGAGAAACAGGTGTCTTAATAGATAACAGGAAACCTGTGAGGTGGTCTAGTGCATGCAGTTGGGAGCGGTGAGGTCTGTGGTGAACTGGAGACCGCCCTCCGACCTGGGTTCTGAATCTGACGACCCCCCCCCCCCGCTTCCACCCTAGCCATGTGTGGAGGGGAGCTGTCAGAGGCAGCTGGTGTGGTCCTCTCTCCTGACTGGCCCCAGAGCTATAGCCCCGGCCAGGACTGCGTGTGGGGCCTACATGTCCAAGAAGAGAAGCGCATCTTGCTCCAAGTGGAGATGTACGTTTGGGTGCTGCAGGGGTGCGGCGGGCGTGGGTCGGTGAAGTGTGGTATGACAGCCTAGCCTGCATTCTGAGCCTGGCCGGCTTGCACGTCTACACGAGATTTGGTGAATATACGATCTAATGAAAGAGGCAACTAAGGGTTCAGGATGGGGGAGTGCGTTGTCGGGTAGACCTAGGTACAAATTATTAGCCAGGCGATTTTGGACAAGGAAATGGGCTACTGCAGTCTTCTGCGGCTGGGGGGGGGGGGGGTAATAGTGAACAGGGGGTTCTGGCCTGGAGTCTCCCACTCTTTGGCTGTTTCTGAGGCCGCCCCTGGAGTAACTTCCAGGGGCCCAGGCCCAAGCTATTGTATCACCACCAGCACCAGAGGTGGGTGTGGGTGTGAGGAGAATCCAGTGAGCTGATTTGGTGTGAGGTGGTCACGTGACGAACCAGAAGCGGGCCTGCAGATACTCCGGTGGGGCCTGGAGTTGGGCTGGTGGTAAATGAACAGGGCCTGTGATTGGTCAGGGCGGGGCTTGTGCGAGACTGTGGCTCACCGCGTGACGGAGGAGGGACCAGAGAGTGCGAGGTCGCAAGGAGTTGGACTGGGAATGGGGAAGCAGGAACTGGGAAGAGCCACAGAACAGGTGGAACCTGGAGTGGTTAGCACAGAGAAGCCCAAAATTGGTCAAAAGGCGGGGCCGGGCCTGGGATGGAAGAATGTGGGCAGGGCTGGAGAGTAGGTAGGGTTACTAATGAACTGAGTTAGGGATTGGGCAGAACCGGATAGGAGGGGCCGATCATAACCCAGCCCCCTTATCTGGTCCCACTCCCCGCAGCCTGAATGTGCGCGAAGGGGACATGCTGACACTGTTCGACGGGGACGGTCCCAGCGCCCGAGTCCTGGCCCAGCTGCGGGGACCCCAACCGCGCCGCCGCCTCCTCTCCTCTGGGCCCGACCTCACGCTGCAGTTCCAGGCACCGCCAGGGCCCCCAAACCCGGGCCTGGGGCAGGGTTTCGTGTTGCACTTCAAAGGTACCGAGGTCTAAGCTCCTGAAATGGGCAGGGGTCCGGCAGGCCAGAGATCGCGGGAGGAGCTCGAGGTCCCCGAGGCTGGAAGGGCTCCCCGAGTCATTCGCAGGGCAGCATCCAAACTCTCTGTCTTTCCCCTGCAGAGGTCCCGAGGAACGACACGTGCCCCGAGCTGCCACCCCCGGAGTGGGGCTGGAGGACGGCCTCCCACGGGGACCTGATCCGGGGCACCGTGCTTACTTACCAGTGCGAGCCTGGCTACGAGCTCCTCGGCTCCGACATTCTCACCTGCCAGTGGGACCTGTCCTGGAGCGCAGCGCCGCCCGCCTGCCAAAAGAGTGAGCTCGGGCCCCGCCCACATCTCTCGTGGCCCCGCCCCTCCCCATCTGGGTTTCGCGGCTCAGCTCGGGCGCCGCCAGACCCGTCTGCGTCCCGCTTCGGTCCCTTTGTGTCCCCGCCCCTGTCCCGGCCGCGTTTCATCCCTTCGTTCTGGATTCTGCCCAGATCTTGCTCAGGCCCCGTCCCCCTTTCCCTTTGGGGTCAATTCCTCCGATCCTCGGTGTCCCAAAACTGTCCCCTCTGGACCCACTCTCATCTCCGGGCGGCATCCCTCAAGTGCACTGTTCTGGGCTCTGACCCCGCGTGCCCTGGGTCCAGCCTCACCTTTTCGCGGCCCCGCCCCACAGCCTACTGGCCCCGCCTCTGCTGAGGCCGAGTTCCACCCCTCCCGGCCTTCCCGGTCAGTTCTCGGCTCCCGCTCGCTCTTTTCGTTCTAGACCCTGCTCCAGTCTCTCAGTCCCTAACCTTTGACCTTACGGGGAGTCACTGTACTAGGGCCGAGGCTGGTCAGAGAATTCGGTTTATTTTAATGCAGTCTTTGAAGCCCCATGCGGGGTTAGGGTTATGCAGAGGGTCTGGGGTCCCTCCCGACCCTGGCGGAGCTCACAGTCCAGGAGGGGGACAGACGCTTAAATAACTCAGAATATTGCACAGTGGTAACTGCGGGATGATTTGGGGCAAAGTGCTTAACATCTCTGAGCCTTGGCTGCCTCATCGGTGAAATAGGAAAAGGGGCTGTGAAGAGCAAATCAAGTTCACACAGCGCGCGTGTCAGCAGTAAGTAGTAGCTGCTATAAATATGAAGAAGGGAAGGGAAGGGGGGTCATTGTTCCAGTGATGGGACAGGAGATTTCGCAGAGGAGGTGACATTTAAAGGAGCTGGGAGTGTTTATCTCTTAGAATAGCAGAAAGGGGTGGTTGCTGTCATTTTCTTCAAATTTGGGGAAGCCGGCCACGAGGACATGGGATGGGAGGTCTTCTACCTGGTCCTTGGGGGCAACGGTGGGCCCGATGAGATTAAGTTCAGGAAGGCAGATTTGGGCTGCGCACAAGGAAAACGTTCTGGATAACGCAGCTCCCCATCTCTGGAAGGATTCACAGGATGTCCAGTCTGAAACCCAGACAGGACAGGACAGGGACAGAGACAGGAAGGGATGGAGGCAGGACCCAGAGGGGATAGGGGACAGGGGATAGGGCCTGGCCAAGGCAGCACATTGAGCCTGAAGCTGAGCTGAGACTCAAGTCTCCGAATCTCAGCCCAGTGTTATGGGGCTGTGACCTGGCTGAGTGGCCACGGGCCAGTTATTTGACCGCCTTGAGCCCTGGGAGACACGTGGGCTTTTCGGGACCATCAGGGTATAGGATACCGTGGATGTAAAACATTTAACAGGGTGCCTTGTGCAGGTCTAAGTACAAGAAATGGCTATGATTGTTACTTCCTGCAAATAAGTAAGCACCTGCAGGGCGGGCTGTAGGAGCGCACAAGGGGCTGGGAAGGACAGTGATGAGCTGAGCAGGAGGGCTCTAAAGAGGACAGCTGCTGGACCGCCTGGGTGGCTCAGTCGGTTAAGTGTCCGACTTTGGCTCACATCATGATCTCACAGTTCGTGAGTTCGAGCCGCACACTGGGTTCTCTGCTGTCAGCACAGAGCCTGCTTTGGATCCTCTGTTCGTCTCTCTCTCTGCCTGCTCCTCCCCGGCTCATGCTCCCCCTCTCTCCCCCCTTCCCCTGCCCCCCCCGTCTCTCTCTCTCCCTCTGTCTCTCAAAAATAAAATTAAAGAGAGCAACTGCTGTCCCGCCCAAGATCCACCATGCAGGGCTGGCAGTGCTGGAGTGTAGCTGGTCTGCTCTGGTACAGGGGCCACGATATTTCAAATCTCACCCTAGGGTGAGGGCCTGGGTTGCCTCCACCACTCTTTTCTGGAAGAAGCCTGAAACCTAAAATGCATGGGGGTTTAGGGCTTTCCAACTTCTGATCTCTTCATTCAGAGGAAATAGGGGGAGGGGGGGGCTTGCCTAGAGGGAAGACGGCCCACGGCTCAGCCCTAAGCTTTCTGGGAGATCCTTTAAGGGCCGAGTTCCCCCTGACCTTGCCCTCCTGCCAACAGTCATGACTTGTGCCGACCCTGGTGAGATCACCAATGGGCACCGTACCACCTCGGACGCTGGCTTCCCTGTTGGCTCCCACGTCCAGTACCGCTGTCTGCCCGGGTACAGCCTGGAGGGGGCGGCCGTACTCACCTGCTACAGCCGGGACACAGGCACACCCAAGTGGAGCGACCGGGTCCCCAAGTGTGCCTGTGAGTCTGGGGACACCCTGGGAAGGGTGGCTGGGTGGCCTGCTCAGCAGCGAGCCGGCCTGTGACTGACATGTGCCCTGCAGTGAAGTATGAGCCGTGCCTGAACCCAGGGGTGCCAGAGAATGGCTATCAGACGTTGTATAAACATCACTACCAGGCGGGCGAGTCTCTGCGCTTCTTCTGCTATGAGGGCTTTGAGCTCATCGGCGAGGTCACCATCACCTGTGTGCCCGGCCACCCCTCCCAGTGGACCAGCCAGCCCCCACTCTGCAAAGGTGCCTGGGCAGACAGGGCCGGAGGGGGCGCAGCAGTGTCTGGGGAGTGACAGGGCTGGGAAAGTCAGGAAGCGAGTTTGAGGCCAGCGGTTAACCCTGCCGAGCTCCCCCTTCACCTACGGAGGGCTCTGATCCTCACGGGTATTACAGAATTGTCCTGAAGGATGATGGAGCAGAGGGGGCTTTGGCTTGGAAGTCCCGTGCCCTCTGGAGCAGTCTCCACTCCCCTACTTTTGACAAATTCCACAGACCAGATTCATTTAGACTGCCCAAGAAGGCTGAACTTTTAGGGGTCTGGAGAAGGAGGAAGAAGGCCCTGCCCTGACTACTCCTGCCATGCCCCCGCCAAGGGAAGGATAAAGTTTAGGGTGAGCAGAGGGCAGAGAGACCCAGGCTGTCCAGCCCAGCCCCCCTGGGCTCCCGGCCTCTACCCAGCCTCCTCCCCTCCCTGGCTCAGACCCCGTCCCCTCCCCCTCCTCTCCCTGCAGTGGCCTATGAGGAGCTCCTGGACAACCGAAAACTGGAAGGTCAGTGAGGGCACAGGTGGAGAACCAGGCCTGGCCGAGTCGGGGGGGCAAGGCAGAGGCCGGGGGCAGGAGGCCAGGCCCCGGAGGGGTGAGGCCCAGGGTTCGAGGCCCAGGGCAGGAGGCTGGGAGAGCCCAGGGCTGGGCCCAGCCCCAGCTCACTGGCCTCTCTTCTCCCCAGTGACCCAGACCACAGATCCGTCGCGTCAGCTGGAGGGTGGGAACCTGGCTTTGGCTATCCTGCTGCCCCTAGGTTTGGTCATTGTCCTCGGCAGCGGCGTCTACATATACTACACCAAGTAAGTACCCTACTCGGGAAGCTTCGAGCCAGGGCAGACATCCTGCCTGCCTGGCACAGACGCCTGGGTGAGGGGGGGTTGGGGGCTCACCTCTCGATAAGCCCCTCTATCTCCTCCCTTTCCCAGGCTACAGGGAAAATCCCTCTTCGGCTTCTCGGGCTCCCATTCCTACAGCCCCATCACTGTGGAGTCAGACTTCAGCAATCCACTGTATGAAGCTGGGGTGAGCCCTTCCCCTGCCCCCGGAGCGCCACACCTCTCAGCTCCCCCAGGACTCCATAACCTTCTCTCAAAGTCTCTGTAATACCTGTCTGGGGAATTTCAACCTCAGCTGCCTACCAAGGCCACGCCAATGAACAAAGCAAGTCAGGTGTGAACAATAGAGGGTGGTGAGGACTGTGGCTAAATGGAGACCTTGCACCCCATCGGGTCCGTAGTGGAGACTCGGGCGCAGTTGCCAGATCTTCCAGTTGTTCGAGACAATCCAGAAACTCTGATTTTGTATGTGATTTTAAGATACTATAAGATAAACCGAACATCCCCTGGCTGTTCCCACCCCCTGGTTCCCAAACGTCGCGATCGGTGTTATTTGTAAAAAGCCCACGGTCTCTCCCCTTCCTTGTGGGTGCCTCCTCTCACTTTGTTCCCTCCTCCATCCCCCTCCCACTCCAGCAACTGATCCCACCTCTCTGTCTCCAGGATACACGGGAGTATGAAGTTTCCATCTGAACCCCAAGACTAAGGCCGCAGGACCCAGGACGCCCCTCCCCTCCCCCTCCTGGGCAGGGAGGAGTACAGGACCTTGCCTCTGGCTCCCCTTCTCCCTGATGTGTAAATAGTCTCCTGGTCCCACGAGGGGGCTTTGATGGCCCTTGGGGACCCTACAGTAAATAAACCAGCATCCTGCCGCCCAAGCCTCCTCTTCTCAGTTGCCAAACAAGGGGCCTGCCCCTCCCCTCTGGCCCTACTGGCTTTTGGACCCTGGGAGGGGAACTCGGCCCCCTGCAACTCCTGGGACCCCTCCAGCCCAGGGCAACCCCCCCCCCCCGCCCCCTGCCAAAGGACTGCCTGAGAGCTCTGCATTCCCTTGGCCGTGAAGCCTCTTCCCAGACGCTCTGGCCCCAGGCCTAACCCCTGGGCTCTGGAGAGTCACAGGAAGAGAGATGTAGGGGGAAAACAGGGACAAGGCCCCTACCCACTTCATGCCGTCTCCCAGCCCACAATCTCCCCGCCTTTGCTTATGGATTTTTGTTTTTGAGCAATAAACAGAAAACCACCATTTGTAACTGGGCTGGTGGGGCGTGGGAAGGTGGGTCACAGAGTGCTGGACACAGTGACGGTGGCCCATCTGGAGAGAGGCCTGGGGAAAGGGGAACAATTTGGAAAAAAGATGGCGTTCCAAGACTGGGCACAGGGCAATGTCAAGGGGGGCTGGCTAGGGGTCAAAAAGCCTGGCTTTCGTCTCACCCTCTGTGGAAGCTGAGCCCCCTCTGGGCCTCAGCTGTCTCTCCGCCAGGGCTTGGTGCTTCTAGGCTCGTATAGAAGCACCTAGTCAGGAGATGGCGGACAGTAGGCAGGAGGCAAACAGCTTTCCATTTGTTTCATAACCAGTGTACCTAAAATGCAAGCTCCTTTTGAGAGCTTTTGTATCCATCCAAGTATACCATTCTTTTGTCCCCTAATCTGCTGTTACACGTCTACTAAGGAAGGGTCAAATTTGTAGCATTTCACAAAGAATGAGCTTGTTTTTTACCCTGTGGGCTTCCTTTTCCGGCACATCCACTTTTGAACATTATAAGGAATTTGTAGCCCATTTGTCTAAAGAGTCTCCGAATTAATTGCATTTCACTTAATTCAGATTTTTATATTTAAATATAATTAAACACTCTTAGGACACTCGAAAGGACACTGAAATACTCAAAAGGAGGTTGAATTTAGGAGAACATGATGCAAGCTGATCTTACTAATAATAACAGCCTGCATTTCTGGGCGTTTAACCTGTGCCAGGCATTGTGCTAAGCACTTTCTATGCATTCTGTTTTTAACCCCTACGAGGACCCTGTGAGACAGGGACAATTATTCCCATTTTTCTCACAAGAAAACTGAGGCTCAGAGATGTGAATGGACTTCCTCATGAGGCTCCAATAAGTGGCCGGACCGGATTTATTTTTTTTTAAGTTTCTATTTATTTATTTATTTATTTATTTATTTATTTATTTATTTATGTTTTTATTTAGAGATACAGAGACAGCACGAGTGGGAGAGGGGCAGAGAGAGAGAGAGAGAGAGAGAGAGAGAGAGAGAGAGAGAGAGAATCTCAAGCAGACTCCACGCTGACAGTGCAGAGCCTGACATAGGGCTCGATCTCATGAAACCGTGAGACCATGACCTGAGCTGAAACCAAGAGTCAGATGCTTAACCGACTGAGCCACCCAGGTGCACCCCAAGCCCCGCCCCCCCCACTCAGATTTAAATGCAAACTCTACAAAGCTGGCTATAATGAGTGTGACCTGTTCCCCTAGGCATGAGGCCCCAGAGCTTGGAGGGGAGGCCTCAGCACTGCCATTAGTGGCAGAGAAGCTCCTCAGATGCCAGAGGCAAGGGTGTATCTTCTCAGATGCCAGAGGCCTAGACCTTAAGCTGTTGGAGCTTGGCTAGGAGGCTGGGTTTGGATCCATGAACTCATCTCTGCCAACAGGTTGACTGATAACAGTTTGTTGACTGCCTATATTAAAGCCATTCCAATAATATGGAATATTCCTGTCCACCAATATGCCCACACATCTGGCAAAACAAAAAAAGGAGCAGGAGGAGGGGGGAGGAGACGAAGGAAGGAAGGATGGAAGGAAGGAAGGAAGGAAGGGGGAGATAGGGCCACCCTCTCATAGCCCCACCCCAGAGAAGTCACTGCAGAGCATGACCTGGGTTGGGAGGAGGGAAGGACCTCTGTCTTTTTATTAAAGCCTTTGATTTCTGGTGATGTTCTTGCCAGTTGAGGGGGAGAGGTGTGTGATGGTTCCTGAACACCTAGGAAGCTTCCAGGGGTATGTTGCTCATGACCAGAAGTCCCAGCAAAGTGAAGTGTTAATGACTCGTGAAAGAGGAGCTCTGATGCACGTTCTAGAAGGACAGAACAGGGGAGGACTTGAGAGGCCAAGAGCAGCACCAAAGGGGGTTGGGGTCATCCTCCAGATGTTAAGCTGCTAGGCAGAGCTCTCTAGAAAAGCAAAAGAGCCTTCTGATTCTTTGGACCCAAGGCTCATGTCTTCTTATCCTTCTATCCTTCATCTATCCATCTAACCCATATACCCCACTCACCTATTTATGCATCCACTATTCCCTATTTACCCACTCATCCATCCATCCATCCATCCATCCACCCACCGTCCATCCATCTATCCACCCACCCACCCACCGTCCATCCATCCATCCATCCAACCATCCATCCACATATTTATCCACATATCAACCCATCATTCTTCATCAATCGTTCTGCTCATCTGTCTGCCCATCCACCTATCCCTCGTTCATCCATCCACTCACTCACCTCTCTTCCACCTAATCACTCCACCCCCATTTAAACTTCTCAAAAGCAGGGACTCTATCTTGCTCACTTCTAGCCTCCAGCCCCTACAGCACTGCTAGCACATAGAAAGTGTCCAATGAACATTCAGTGAATTTACCTAACCATTTATCCATTCATCCATTTGCCTACCCTCTCCATCCACTCACCCATCCCCCCACTCAATATTTCGATCACCTACAATGACCTATATTTCAAGGGGCAATTCAAAGGTCTGTAGGCTTCCACGTTCTTTCTTGAGGAAGGAAAAAATCCGTTGGGACGATGGGGTGCTGCCCGGGGGGATGAGAGGGTATTGGCTCAGGATGAAATTCTCAATCAAGTGCCATTTGGGAAGAAGCAGGAAACCACTGTGCGGGCAGGTAGGGCCCTTACAGAGCACCTTGTCCAAGGCTCCCATTTGACACATGGGGAGGAAGAAAGCAACTTGCTTCCTATCTAAGCTAACTATCAGATTGACACCAGATTAACCCAGGGTTTTTCTGCTACTTCAAGCTGCTTCTAACACCAAAGCCCAATTGGGAGACCTCAAGTGTCCCAAAGGCACTAGGAAGCCAGCTCCCTGAGGATAAGAACAGTGGATTGTTCTCAGCTCTCTTGTGCTTCTGGTCTTGGTCATGAACGTTTGAAGCAGCAGCCCTGGAGAAATGACTATCCCTCAGACCTGGTGGACCGGGCACGAACAAGACACTCAATAAACATTTGCTGTCAGTTCCTTTTCATGACCCCCGTCTCCTTCTCCACCAACTCCTTACACGGAGACACTCTTCAGGGCTCTGCCCTCAGGGTCCTCTTTTTTCTTACTCTGCATAACCCCCACCTCTGGGGGCAACCACACATCCTTCAACTGCCAACTCCCTCCAAAATCCAATTTCTGTCGCCAGCCCAGATGTCTCCAGTGAGTTTTGAAGCCGTATTTCCAACTATCTACACTACGTTTCCACACGGAGTAGGATCTGTCCAAAGGCGGGAGCATGGCTGCCATACTCCAAGAAGAGTGAGAAGGCTGGCATGACTGGAACAGGGGCAAACAAGGGGAAGGAGAGAGATCATGTAGGGCCTTAGAAGCTATGATGGGCTATGGCTTTTACTCCGAAATGGGGAACTAGTGTGGAGTTCGGAGCAGAAGCATGAGGTCATCAGACTTGTTACCTAAGTCAGAAACCTGGGGGAAGGGAGGGGTCATCTGATTTCCTCTTTTATTTGTTCCCCTATCATTTCTAATCAGTTACCAAACTCAGTCTTCCTGGTCTTTATTTCTCATATCTGCTCCTCTTCTCATCTATACTATCACTGTGACAATTCGAGACCTAATCATCACCGACTCAGTCTCTTGGCACAATTCCTAACTGGCCTCCACCTCCGGTCTTCCCTTTCCAGGTCATTCTCCCCACTGACCACCAGAGTGACTGATCTAAAATTGCAGTCTCTCTTGCTCAAATCTCTTCAGTGACTTCTGATCTTAGTAAGCACACATAAGGTCTCTGAGTAGTCCCTGGCTACCCTGCCTGAGTCCTCCCACAGTTAAACTGCCTCTGGTCCCACCCTCTCCCCTGCCCTAAGCATCCATACACTCCCATGCACTCTAGTGAGACTCACCTTTGTGTCTTTGCTCATGCAAGCCCTACCACTTGGAATACACTGACCAATCCATTTTTTTTTTTTCCTAGAAGATTCTTTCTTTCGGTGTCACCCCCTCCAGGAAGTCCCATGATTCCTTTCCTTGCTGTTCCAACTGCAGCTGGGATAAGGGCTCTTCTCACTGTTTCCACTTCTATTACAGGGCTCTTATACATATTATGCTGTAACTGACCATCTACTTGACCGGTCCCACATGACACCGTGAACTCTTCAGGGGCAGAGACCGTATCGTTCGTTTCTGGGTCCCAAACTCCTGAAACGGGGACTCGCATAACCTGTGAACTCCACACGTTCGGTTAATACTGAATGGCGTTGTCATTCATGGACTCGGTACAAACCTTGTCACGAGGGGATGGCAGGAGGTGGGTCTTGGTGCGGGTACGGTTTCTGTCAGAACTAGAGATGGCGGACAGAAAGGGGAGGGCTGAGAAGTCTGAATTTGAGGATCAGACCAGAAGAGAATCGGACTTTCCGGTTTAAAAATCCCCCTGCCCCGCTAGCATGTTGTCAAACCCTCCCTCTCTCCCCTCCAGGCTCCTTATCCTTTTCCCAGGACAAAGGGCATCTCCAGGGGCGCCTGGGTGGCTCAGTCGGTTGGGCGGCTGACTTCGGCTCAGGTCACGATCTCGCGGTCCGTGAGTTCGAGCCCCGCGTCAGGCTCTGTGCTGATAGCTCGGAGCCTGGAGCCTGCTTCCGATTCTGTGTCTCCCTCTCTCTCTGCCCCTCCCCCGTTCATGCTCTGTCTCTCTCTGTCTCAAAAATAAACATTAAAAAAAAAAAAAAAAACAAAGGGCATCTCCATTGAAGATTTACTCACCGGGTGTCGGTGCCTCGGGTCTTGAAGAACACTAGAAGTAGAAGCCCCAGTCAGAGAATTTCCTACCCCTCTAGCCAGAAAGAGATGTGGCTAGAGAGGAAGGGGCTGAGGTGATTCCTGGCCAGCAGTGGGGAGTGGGTACCGGGTGAGTTGTGCGGGGAAGCACTAAGCAGTCCCAGGGAGGGCTGTGAGATGTGAGATTGCTGGAGAGCTCAGCTGTGGTTGGGAGGGGTCAGGGATTGGAACTAGGGGTATGGTGGGGTCTCTGGACACAGTGGTCCTGGAGGTGGGGTCACCGTGTTTGGATATCTGAGTCCCTCGGTCTTGGGTCTGTTTCTCCTTGGTGGGCACAGGGTTTGTGCCGTAGCCAGCGGTAAACAAGGCCTCATCAGTAAGTTCTGTGCTGATCTGGGTCAGGAATTCCTCAGAACGGGATAATGAAACCTGCAAAAGGGGAAATCAGAGAGACTCAGCCTAGGAGTCCCCACATGGGAGTCCTGGATCTGGGGGCTCCCAGGCTGGGGCTCTGGGTCTAAGGAGTCTGGTACTGGAGGGCTGAGTCTTGAGATTTGACAAAGGCGGCCCTGGAAGTAGGGGGGTGTTGTGGGTTTTTTTGGGGGGGGGAGTTTCTTTGAGGACCTGAGGGCCTAGTGCTGGGGGCTATGGGCTCAGGGTTGAAGCTAGCCTCTCAAGGCTGGAGACTCTAACCCCTGGCCTAGGAGCTCTCCACTCCATCTCACCCCCATGCTCACTGGACCTCCACCCAAGGAGGTTGCAGCTTGGGACATCCTGCTGCCCTTTTCCTCCTCATTCCTGGTAGGTGTGGACGCCATCCTCCTGGGAACAGGTGGAGCCTGTGTTAGGCTGAGAAACCAGCCCACTTCCCCCAGACCCATCCCACCACCATTCCTCGGGGCCAGAATTAAATAAGGCCTTTAGGTGAACCATCCTGCTGTCTCAATTCTCTCCCTGGGTGGGGGAAATCCTTGCCTTAAATCTTCCTGGGGGGAGGGAGTGGAATAGGGACGCTCACAACAATCCTCTCCCCACCCCCACTTCTCCCAGGGACACTCTCCTTCCTCCCACCTAAGGCCCTTCCCAAATCAAGGCAGCTGGCTTGCCGGCCCAGACCTGGCAGGAGTTGAAGTCTCGGCAAGAGGTAAACGGAGAGGGCTAAGGAGCCCCTATTTAGGTCTCAGGGGACGGGGAGTAGGCACTGGGGAGGAAGGTTGGAAAGAGGGGGGTACCGGGGTGGTGCGGCTACCGTCGCTATAAAACCCTTGGTGTCTGCGGACGTTCTGCAGCCCGGTTGCCAGGATATTAGGGATTCTAGAACCAAAGGCGGGGGCCGGGGAGGGGGAGCATTTTCCCAGCATGTCGCGTTCGCTCCTCTGGTCTCCACTCCACCTCCTTCTGGGTCCCTCCTTGGGGATGCTGGGCCCAGCACCAGAAGTCTGAAAAACTTTGGAAGATCACAGGTGGTGCCTGGGACCCAGTCCTCCTACCACTAGGGGCAAGCAAGAAACAACCCCGCCCTCGGCCGCCTTCCAACCTCTCTAGCCATTCTCTCGCTCCCTGGAGCCTGCGAGAGCAAGGGCGAGACAGGGGCGGGGAAGAAACCATGTGGGCTGTACTAAATAACCTTGTATCTCAGGGACGCGTAGGTCTAGGAGGGCGGAATATTTTCTCCGTGTCTTCGTCTCCAGGAAGCTATACCCTCCGGAGAGAGAAGAGTAGAAGCAGTTCCTCTGGGCCTCCTTTTCTTTTGACCTCTCCTTCTCGGTTCCCTCCTCGGCGTCATGGGTTCCTTGCCCCGCTCCTCCCTCTGCGTTTTGGTACGCGCCGATAGAAAGGGGCGGAGGGAGGAAAAGGAAGAGGAAGCGGGCAGGTCTTAAAGGGGCCGCAGCCATTTTTAAGCTTTTTTTTTTTTTTTTTTTTTTTTTTTTTTTCTTTTTTCGTCCAATTTTGCCCGGTGGGGCTCAGCTGGGGTGGCGAGGGCGGCCGCTGGAGGCGCGAGGGCCTGCCCCCCGGGGAGGGCGGCGTGTGCGCGCCCCGGCGCCCGACGCACATCTGGGCCGGCCGGTGCTCCGGCGGGCTGCGAGCTCTAACACCTGGGGCCGGGCGGGGACAGCGGGGAGCTGCGCGCTCTTGGCGCTGCCGATGCGCCGGGCCGGAGGGTGAGGTCGCGCGGCGGGGCTGGGACTCAGTTGCCACCTCCAGATCGGGCCCGGGGCTGCAAGGGGGTCGCCGCGATGCCAGGCGAAAATATCTTCCTGTTTGTGCCTAACCTCATCGGTGAGTGCTGCCCGCGGCTCCGGGCCGGACGGGAGGGCGAGGGGCCTCGGGCGGGGTCTCTGATTCCACCCTCTCTGCCCCCGTCCATCCCAAGGTTATGCCCGGATTGTCTTTGCCATCGTTTCTTTCTACTTCATGCCCTGTTGCCCCCTCACGGCCTCCTCCTTCTACTTGCTCAGCGGACTTCTGGACGCTTTCGATGGACACGCTGCTCGAGCCCTTAATCAAGGTGACTGACACCTCCTCCCAACCAGCCTTGGGGCCCGACAACCCTCGGTCCCCTTTTCCTGCTTCCTGAGGACCTTAGGGCAGGCGGGTACTCGGGACCAGAGGGCTCCGTCATTCCCATCTCTAGAAGGCAGAACAGAATGGCCTGGTTTTGTAAACGAAGGGATTTTAGCGGGCTCTGAAGAAGAACTCACTGATAGGGTGTGGGGTAAGCAAGACGAGGTGGCAGTGGCAGTGCTGAAGGTCTCTCTGAATAAAAATCCACTCGACAGGTGTTTGCTGGGGGGTCTCCTGTGTGCCAGGCACAAGGAGTAGGGGTTCCAGAAGGCATGTTTAGAGGGAGACTGGAGAGGGAAGACGGATGGTTTCTGGAGGGTTGATTTTTTTTATTCTATTCTCCAAACCCACCAGCAAGACTTCCCCTAAGACTTTAAGTCTGCTTGTCTTGAGTCCCGGACCATTGATTCTGGGATTGATGAGTTGTAGACCTAGCCTTCTCAGGCCCTGCTACACGCTCCTGTGTCTCTGCATTTCCTGCATGGTGACCCTTGTCCATTGACCTCACACCGCACGGATAGCAGCAGCCTGTTTTCCTCCCCAGGCAAGTAGGTGGTGACATTTTCAGGCTTCTTTTAGACTCTGCATCAGAAAGACACAGCAAACCGGGTCCCTGCCCCTGATGGCCCCTTCCCACCTAACAGCCCCCGTTTTTCAGGGACCCGGTTTGGGGCCATGCTGGACATGCTGACGGACCGCTGCTCCACCATGTGTCTGCTGGTCAACCTGGCCCTGCTGTACCCACGGGCCACCCTTCTCTTCCAGCTCAGCATGAGCTTGGATGTGGCCAGCCACTGGCTGCACCTCCACAGGTCTGCGATTCTGGGGGTGCCGGCCAGCTGAAGAAGAAACTAGAGTGGGGAGGGGGGGAGGCTGTCTGGGAGGGTGTTTGGGATGGCTTCCAGCTTCCTGGGAGGTCTCCCTTTCAGCTCTCCTTTGTTGAAGGACCCTGGGCAAATCCTCTGTCGGTCAGCTCTTGGTCCTGTTCACAGTTGAATTAAGCAATCCCTAAAACTCTTCAGACCGGATGGTCCCAGAATTCCAAATAGGTAACAGCTGGGGGCTTTTGAAACAGCCTTCGAATCCTGACTCTGCTAGGTAATTACCAACGAGGTAATTGTGTGGCTTCAGGCAAGACCGTGGTGCTCAGCTGTGCCCCACTTCCTCTGTACGGCAGGGACGATCCCAGCACCTACGTCGTGAGGGTGGATAGGAGGATTAGATGGGCGTTAGTGGTCAGGAATGCTCATGGATTCCCCTTGCTTTCTCCCCAAGTTCTGTGGTCCGAGGCAGTGAGAGTCACAAGATGATCGACCTGTCTGGAAATCCCGTGCTTCGCATCTACTACACCTCCAGGGTGAGCATTTCCTGCCCCTCCCTTATTCCCTCAGCTCCCTTAGCTCCTGCGGGGGGGGGGGGGGCAGCCCTAGTCCTACCTTAGGGGTCGGGAGGGAGGAACCAACCCAGAGTTTTCTCCGGAGAGGGCAGGGGAGGCCTGTAAGCTGAGGCACGAAGGGGAGGGCAGGATTGGTGAGGAGGACTTGTGCAGGCAGCAGGTGGGCTGGAGGCCCGGTGCACCCAGAGAGGGGCAGGTGCATCCAGAGAGGGGGAACCTGCCCCGGAGGGAAGGAGAGAGCGAAGCCAGATTGGCCTGTGGAGCCAGTGCGCAAGGCCATAAAGTGTGGGCTTTATTCTGGAAGCGGAGGTTGTGTCTGAAAGGATGTTTCAAGAGAGAAGCAATAAAGAGAGAGCTGAGATTGCTCTTTCCTCTCACCCTTGCCCCACCCTGCACACCCATTTCCCGGGTCTGGTTCTTCCCGGCTACCCATCCGCAGAGGGTTCTGGTCCCCCCTCCCTTCGCAGGGGGAGGGGCGGCACTACCCTTGCTGAAGCAGCCGATCTGCTGTTTGTGCAGCCCGCTCTGTTTACCCTGTGTGCTGGAAACGAGCTCTTCTACTGTCTCCTCTACCTGTTCAATTTCTCCGAGGGACCTTTAGGTAGGAGGCGAGGGGCTGGGCAGGAGCGTGGGAGGGGGGCCTGGCCTGCCCCGGGGTGACGAAGGCCTGAAGGCCGCCAGCTCCCAGGCCTCTCCCTCACCTGCATCCCATTTTCTTTGTATCCTCCCCGTGCTCCCTTCTGCAGTTGGCTCTGTGGGTCTTTTCCGACTGGGCCTCTGGGTCACTGCCCCTATCGCGGTGCTCAAGTCTCTCATCAGTGTCGTCCACCTGATCACAGCCGCCCGCAACATGGCTGCCCTGGACGCCGCGGACCGTGCCAGGAAGAAGTGACCCCGGAACCTCCAGCCCCTGGCTGCCCACCTGCCCTGGGAGTCTCGCTGTGCCACGCGGCTCCCCCTCTCACTCCCTCGAGGTCCCAGGCTCACGTCTTCCTAATGTGTTGTCCGGCCTGCTGGGAAAGGCATCGGCCTCTTTGGTGATGCCATGTTCTCTGAAATCCTGAGGACCAGTCCCACCAGTAGGATTCCCCAGGACCTGGACTTCAAATCAGGAAGGATGCCCAGGAGGCCCCGCCCATACGGGCAGTGCTCCTAGGGCACCAAGAGACCTGTCTGAGGACCGGGCATTGTCGCACCTGCTGGCTCAGCTCTGGGGCCTGGCTTGGCCTGAGGCTTCAGAGACACCTGAATGAGGGAGATGGGGTAGGGGCCAGGTTTCTCGACAGGCAGGGAGTCAGGCCTGTGCCCCTGGCCAGAGGAAGCCTGCGGTCCCACGGCCAAGAGAGAAGGAGCCGAGTAGATCCTTTCCCATCCCAGCTTCCTGTGTCTGGTCTATCCCAGCTCTGAAAACCTCTGTAATAAAGGGGGAGGGGGACGCCACTCTCCAGGATTTGGTTTCCTTTGAGATACGGTTGGACCAAGGCCTGGGTTGAGGGGAGCTTGGGGAAAAAGAAGATTCATCTGGATGCTTTCCCCTAGTTGCTTACTGTCTGGCTCTGTCCCGTCGTTCCACAGTGACCTCAGACAGAGGCCCTCCCTGCCACCCAAGCTCGTACCCTGTCTCTGCCTAGTTTCTTGATGACCTCGTCACTGGCTGTCTCCATTTATTTGTATACCTCATATTTTCTACCCCCACCAGAATGTAAACTCCCTGAGGGCACAGACTTTTCTTGTTCTTCCTCTGTCCCCACAATGAAGATTAACCTGAACCTGGCAGATCATAGCCACTTAATAAATATTCACGAACAGATCAGTTGGTTTCTCAAGAGTGCAGTCTTTGGATCACCTGTGGATTATTTCTTTAAAATTCAGCTGCCCGGACCTTGTGCTAGACCTTTGGAGTTGGAATCTCTAGGGATGGGCCCCGAGGTCCGCAAGTTGAATACACTGCAGGTGACCGATTCTTCCCCATAATGTTGAGAATCACTGTTCCTTCGTAAATAGTTCTGGGCATCTGTCCCTAATAGCTACCTACCCCTGCCATTTGAGCTTTCTCTGCTGTCTGGCACCAGCTTGCTTTTTAAGGCTATATTGAGCCTACCATATGCCAGATCCTGTGCTGGGGGGTTGCGGATGCCACTCATTTCATCCTTATAATAGCTTGGCCAGGAGGCCTTCATGTCCCGGAGAGCTGAAATTTAGCAGATGGGTATTGAGCCTCAACGCCTGTGCTAGGCCCAGGGGATTAGGTCAGCCCTCTTGGAGGTCACAGGCGAGCATGTGGGGGGTGGGGGGAGGAGTCTGGTGGTGCTTGGAGGAGGGGACAGGAGAAGGAAGTCCGGAAGTCCACGAGCGCTTAGGTGTGGCTGAAGCGGGTGGGTGTCTAGACCGCTGCTAGGGATTGGGGCGGGAAGGGTTAATGTATCAGAGAGGGTGGATTCGCAGCTGAGATGGGAGCCTGGAGAGGCCAGAGAGCACACTGAGCAGTTGCAGAAAGGGAAATGGAAACAGATCGATGTGCCTGGAACACTCAGCGCTGGGGGCTGGGGACTGGGGGCTGGGGGGCGGCTAAGAGATGCCCTCAAGCCAGCGGGGCAGCCCGAGGAGTCCCGTAGGGCGTTTGGGTTTTGTCCTGAGGGCCACATGGAGCCACCGAAGAAATCTTTCCAAATAATAGGTAAAATATTCGTGCGGCAAAGATACTAAATCGTGACCGAGTCTGCCTCCTTAAGCCCCCACTCCTCCCCAGAGGTGACCAGGGCTCCTCAGAGCTCAGACGTCTGTCTCGGTAAATTCTCCACGTCTGCACGCACACATTCGCATATCGTAAACCTCATCCTGCGGGTGTGCTGTTCCACTCTCCCAAGCCACCCTCGTGCCAAGTGCTTTTTGTGTGCGTCTGTTCCCTCACTTCGCCCCACACCTACGCTGTCCTGTGTACTAGACAGCACGACAAGCCTTTTATTGTGCCCATTTTCCAGAGAGTAGGTCGAGGCCCTCAGAGGCGTCCATCTTGGTTGGCCTGGCTCCAGAGCCTGCACCCTTAACGTTTACCGCCCACAGCCGTCCACGTCGGCAGTCTGCTTAATGGTGGCACAGAATTCCATTATTTGTTTCACCAGGTCCCGCCACCAAAACAAATGAGGCTGTGGTAAATCGCCTGTGCCCTCTTTTGGAGGGCGCTTGTCTAGGCAGGGACAGATTTATACTTGAAGCTAGTGTACGTTACTCAGCTGCCATTCCAATGCTTCAGGGGTCCCCCTGCCTGGCCTGCTCCCAGATTCCCATCTGTCTGCCCACTGTCCCTCGTGAACCAGCTGTCCCCTCCAGAGGGATGCATCCTTTCAGCACTCAAGATGGCTCCCTCCACCGCCGGCCCTGCCTCCTTGGCTCTTTGACCCTAACCATTTACAGCGACACCAGGAGTCTCTAACTTACATAAACCCAGCAAACCATGGCCTAAGAAAGAGGGAGAGGTGGGCAGGGGAGTGTGAGTGTCTCCACTCAGAAGAATACACCCCTGAGGCCTGAGGCCCCAGCATCAAAGACTCGTGAGTCCCCTCCCCTGGTAGGGCCTGGAGGTCAGCCTGTGCCTTTGGTCCCATGTCCAGTGGCTGGACTGAGCCCAGCAGAGTGGCCTGGAGGAGGCCAGCGGGGAAAGGCTAGGCTGAATTTGATCTAAGGAACGTGGTGGAGGAGCGCCTGGGTGGCTCAGTCGGTTGAGCATCCAAATTCGGCTCAGGGCATGATCTCGCAGTCTGTGAGTTCGAGCCCCGCATCGGGCTCTGTGCCGACAGCTCGGAGCCTGGAGCCTGCTTCGGATTCTGTGGTGTCTCCCTCTCTCTCTGCCCCTCCCCTGCTCATGTTCTGTCTCTCTCTGTCTCAAAAATAAATAAAAACATTAAGAAAAAAAATTTTTAAGGAACATGGTGGAGCCATATGTTACCATGGGCTAAGTGTTTGTATGCTCCTAAAATTCATGTTGAAACCTAATGCTCGACGCGATGGCGTTTGGAGATGGGGCCCTTAGGAGGTGATAAGGTCTTGAGCCTTCATGAATGGGATTAGGGACCTCACAAAAGAGGCCCCAGAGAGCTCTCTTGCCCCTTCCACCAAGTGAGGACAAAGTGAAAGGTGCCGGCAGGAAGAAGCAGGAAGAGAATTCTCACCAGAACTTGACCGTGCCGGTGGTGCCTTGATCTTGGACTTCCAGCCTCCAGAACTGTGAGAAATGCATGACTGTGGTTTATAAGCCCCCCAGTCTGTGGTATCTTGCAGCCCGAATGGACTAAGACATCATATGTGCAGTAAGAGCTTTCCGGATTTCAAGTATATGCTTTCAGAATAAACGAATAACCACCATGCAAGACATTCCATTTGCTCATTCCACTCAACGGGCTCAAGCCTCCGGGAGGGCACGGCCTGGGCACCGTGAATCTGTTCTTCCCTCCGGTAAGCCTCACCGCTATAACAACCTCAAGATGCACAGTGGCTCAATCACAACAGAAGTTTATTTCTGACTCCTGTTAAGTCCTCATCAGGAGCTCCCGACTGGGAAGCAGCTCTCCTGAAGCTGAGACTCAGGGAAGCCGCCATTTTCAACACAGGACTTCCAAGAACATTCCACCCTCGCATTAGCTAGGCGGGGGAGGTGGGCCCGGAGGATTGTCTGAGGATGGCTTTTACGGGAAGCCAGGGAATTGGCACGTCTATTTCCCTTCACTTTCCATTGGCTACAATTCAGTCATGCAGCCACATCTCTATGCAAGGGAGGTTGGGAAATAGAGATTAGTTGTGGGCTTAGGAGGAAGAGAAAATAGACTGGGTAAACATCTTACCACGCTGAGTGTGATTTCACTGTTTAAAGATGCACATTTTTCTTTCTTTTTAAATTAAAAAAAAATTTTTTTTTCTTCTTAGCATTTATTTTTGAGAGACAAAGACTGAGGGCGAGCAGGGGAAGGGGCAGAGAGGGAGACGCAGAATCCAAAGCAGGCTCCAGGCTCCGAAGCTTGTGGGCTTGAACCCACAGACCACGACATCATGACCTGAACTGAAGTTGGGAGGGAGCTTAACCAAATGAGCCACCCCAGGTGCTCCATTTTTCTTTTTAAACTTTTAGAGGAAACCAATTTGACAATAAATTTCATATATTGAAAAAAAAAATTAAAAAAATAAAAATAAACCATGTCCTTAAAAAAATAAATAAATAAAATAAACTTTTAGAGAGAGAGAGAGAGAGAGAGGAGAGGGGCAGAGGGAGCGAGAAAATCTAAAGCAGGCTCCATGCTCAGTGCAAAGCCCAGTGCTGGGCTCAATCCCATGACTCTGGGATCATGACCAGAACTGAAATCGAGACAACCAACTGAGCCACCCAGGCGCCCAGACACAGATCTTTCTTACTCAAAGGGTCCTTAAGTCAATTACTTTATCAGTATTCAAGCAAAGAAAAGCCAATTGCTCGACTGCTGGAGGAAAACAGGTTGTGTTGAACTTCATCAGAGGTCACAGTGTTCTGT
Source organism: Lynx rufus (assembly GCF_022079265.1). Lineage (NCBI taxonomy): Eukaryota > Metazoa > Chordata > Mammalia > Carnivora > Felidae > Lynx > Lynx rufus. Next base: position 1,804,629 of record NW_025814838.1, on the reverse strand, counting down.
ATTTTATGGGCAATTTAAGGGACTCTCAAGGGTAAATTTAGTACCAAAGGGACTGGCTTAGAATCCGGCTCACATCCGGCTCACACCGGATAATGTGAGCTCCACATTATCTCCAGTGAAGCCCCTTTTCCTGTCATTGGGGTATATCTGGTCTCCCTCACCCTACAATCAGTACCGGGCCCGTCTTCCTGTGTACATTTATTTATTTTATTTATTTTTTAATTTATTTTTGAGAGAGAGAGAGAACATGAGCCGGGGAGGGGCAGAGACAGAGAGGGAGACACAGAATCCAAAGCAGGCTCCAGGCTCTGAGCTGTCAGCACAGAGCCCGACACAGGGCTCGAACTCACGGGCCACGAGATCATGACCTGAGCTGAAGTTGGACCCTTAACCGACTGAGCCACCTAGGCGCCCCATGTGTACAATTTAAAGAACAGCTTCCCCCATTACCTTACCAGACTACAACCTTGTGAGGTACACGGAAGTGGTCAGGATAGGCTAGGTTACGCTATGGTAGCACCCCCCCCGCCCCGCCCCTGCAACTTCGGTTCCCTAACACAGCAAACATTTCCTGTCCCTGTGGCAGGTCTACTGTGGGTCAGCTGTGACTCTGCCTCATGCCATTTCTCTCTCGGGAACCCACACCGACAGAACAGCCTCTGTTTGGAATATTGCCTGTCACCACGGAAAAGAGAAAGGAGAGGACAGTGATGCCACTTCCCCTTGCATTTCACTGGCCAGAACAAGTCATACAGCCAAGCCCAATGGCCATCAGAGAGCCATGTGGAGACATCAACTCAGTTGGAAAGGAGTCCAGAGTTCAGGGGTGAGGTCAGGGATAGAGGACTACATTTGAAGTCCGTGGGATAGAGATGCTCTAAAGCCATGGGACTGGCCAAGGTTGTCACTAAGAATGGGGTTCAGGGCAACCTGTGACTGAGACGGAGCAGAGGGAGTGGAGCTGGCCAGGGAAACAGGAGTGGCCCCTGAGGTGGAGGCCATGTCATGGCAGCCCAGTGTGGAAGAGGGATGGCCCCTGTCCCGAATGACAGGAGAGGCTGAACAAAGAGAATCTAACTGCGGGGTCTAGCAACAGGGATGTCATTGGTGATGCCAATAAGAGCAGTTTCCATGAAGGAAGGGGTGGAGACAGCAGCTGATGGGAGTGACATGAGGAGATAATGAGAGGTGAGGGATGGAAACTAAGAAATGTGGCTGCGAAGGGAAAATAGAGGAGGGGGTGCAGCGGGAGGGAGGGCAGGGCCCAGGGGGAGCTCACTCGTTGAGTCTGTGTGGCAAAAAGTAGAGCACACTCACCTGCTGGTGACAGGGAGCCGGGAGGGGGAGAGATTGACAGTGCGGGACAGAAAGGTGATCCGTGGAGGAGTGGACTCAGGGACTTGAGATTGGTGGGTTGTAGAGCTCAAGGGGAGGAGTGGGGCTCAGGGGGACACATCCCCAGTGGGAACGGGGGTGGGGGGGAGGTTGGAGTCCAGGTGCTGGTGGTAGTTTGCTAGATTTGCTGCTGGGAAGCAGGGGTGGGGGGGCTTCCTGCCCAAAGTGCTTCTATTTTCTCTCAGAGGTGAGAGAAAGTGGGTGGGGATGTGGGAAGCTGAGGGGAGAGGTGTGAGTGGTAGTTCTGAAGGAGATCTTGCACAAGCAGGAGAAGCGGAGTCAGAGGCCCTAGGTCTCCCTTGAGATGTGTTGCCAGGAATTTAAAATGAGATCAGTCAGCATGTGGGCTGTACCTCCCCCAGCAACATGCAGCTGGGCAGGGGCGGGCAGAGAGGGCGGTGGATGGTTTAAGGAGGGACAGGGCTAAGTAGCCCAGGGGATGGGGAGGGTGGAGTGAAGGAGGGAGGTTTCCAGTGAGTGAATTACCCAGACATGCAAAGGGTGAGTGTCAATGTTGAGGGGGTGGTCAAGGTCACTGAAGGAATGGTTTTTGGAAGGCGAGGGTGAGGCAGCAGTTGTTGGTGGCAGAAGTGGGATGGTCATTAGTAAAGACAAGCAGAGGGACGGCCATAGGAGCCGGTTGCTGAGGGGTAGGAACGTACCCACCTCGCCTGCTGTCACCCATCCCCAGAGGCCCTTGGCCATAAGCTGTGCTAACATAGCATGTAAAGCTCTTCAGCTGGTACCAGGCACATGTTAACTTCATTACCTCTCTCAAGGGACAATATAGGACAGTTAGAAGGAAGCTGGGCTGGAGGGGCCAATTCACTTGCCTGTCCCGTCAACTCTGAGCCAGCTCCACCAAGTGCTGTGGGCTCAGCAGTCAGCCCCTGGCCTCAAGCTCAGACTTGAGTGGAGCCACTGGCCACACAAATGCACCTCAACTCGGAAAGAGACCAGGCTCGTAGGGTCAGCCCTCAGTGCACGAAGAGGAAGAAGGCCCTAACCAAGCATCAGCCCTGTTCAGGAGGAGAATTCCTGGGCTCTTTCACGGACAGAGGAGATCAGAGAAGTTGCCTTCCTCAGTTATACCGAAAGTAAACCCAAGCTTGTCTCTCCCCAGGATCTTTTTACTTAGTTATCAACCTAGTACCTACGGCTCTACCTGGGCAAAGGGCTGGTGCAGCCTCCTCTGTGCAGCCAAATTCGATCACGCCTGATCTTTCCTTCAGAAAGGGCTCTGCACTGGTTGCAAATTTGATCACGCCTGGATCCTTCCCCCAGAAAGAGCTCTGCACTGGTTGCGGGGGAGGGTGGAAAGAGGGAACTCCTCCCTCGATGCTTGGGAAGAGCCCATATCAGAAGCCCAGAAAGGCATTCCAGTTCCTGTGGCCCCTGGGCAGGATCCTGACATCCCATCTGAGAGGGACAAGTGCACAGGCCTGCCGGCTATGCGGTAGGACCAGCAGGTGGTGCCAGAGAGAGAGAGAGTCTCCCAAGTGCTGGGAGGCGGGGGAGGGGATGCAGGGGTGGATGCACCTGCGGCCTGAGGGCTAGATTCCAAAACCCGCCCAGCCTGCAGTTTCCTGGAGGAATTAGCAGTGAGGAGAGACGTTGCTAGTGCAGGAGCCATCCCAGGGAGGCTGCCTAGGCGGGGGGCCCCATTCTCTCCCCTGTGGTATCAGCTCCCCCACCTGGGGTCTAAGGGAGCTGACCACCAAAGACAGTCCGACTAGTTGACTAGCCATGGCGCCTGGGTGGCTCAGTTGGTGAAGCCTCCGACTTCAGCTCAGATCATATCTCCCGGTTCACGGGTTCGAGCCCCACGTCGGGCTCTGTGCTGACAGCTCAAAGCCTGGAGCCCGCTTGGTTTCTGTGTCTCCCTCTCTCTCTGCCCCTCCCCTGCTCGCGCTCTATCTCTCTCACTCTCAAAGACAAACAAACATCAAAAAAAAAAAAAAAAGTGCGACTAGTAAGACTTTAGGGTCACATTCCCATCAGCGTGACTGTTCCCTGCCTCAGTTTCCTCTCCACCTCACAGGCGAGGATAGTCTCTAGTAGCTACCTTGAGATTTCAGGGGTATCCACAATGCTCCCTTGTGACAGAGACTTGAGGCCCAAGGTTAGAATGCCCAGAAATGTTTAATTTGTCAGTTGCAGCACGGCGCTAAGGGACAACATGGTTGTCTCCAAGAGACTGAGGGGCAGGAGGGGACCGGAGAAGCAAGCCCTCTTGGGGGCTGGGCATGCCGGCTGCCTTTTTGGTTGGGGGCTGGGCCTCCGACCCCAGCCCCAGGAGACCCAAGGCTGTGTTGAAGAGGTTGATGGGGGTGGAACCATCGGTGATGAGTGTTGATTTCAGGCCCAGGCTCTGGAGCAGTTTCACCTTGAGGAGCAAGAGGGAAGAGTCAGGCCCCTGTTCCTTTTCTTGTCTCCTTGGCCACCACCCACACTTATGGGACTCTGCAGCTGTCACCCGAGCCATCCTCCTAGGATTAGTCGGGGACAATAAGCGAGGTGTATCGGGGAGACTGAAGGTTTCACCGGGGCTTAGAAGGCCTGAAAGACCCGGCCCCACTGTAGCTGCTTCCAGAAGCTCACCGTTCCACCCTCGGTCGCGGCCATTCAGTCCTTTCTGTTCCTTAAACGCACTGAGTTCTGTTGTCCTTGTGTCTTTGCACATGGAGCCTCTCCCAGGAAGCTCCCGTCAACTCTACATAGGCCTCAAGTATCCCCTCCTCCGAGGGACTCTCCCTAAACCAGCCAGCATCCCTGGCTCGACTTCCTTCAAAGCACTTGCCACGGACTGGGGTTCCACTTGATGACCATCCGCCCCAGGGGCTGCAGCTCCCTGCCGAAGCTAGCACAGTGCCTGACAGAGGCCACCGTGCACAAGTGCTACAGGCCGGGACACGGGGACAGTTCCACCTCCTCTCCTCTCCGCCCCCAGCATCATCTTTCCAGATACGTCTGCCCCAGCTCTGCCTTCTTGGTTTCAAATATGGTCCCAACACACACATACACACACACACACACACACACACACACACGCACACGCACACCAGCCCCCTCCCCACTCTGACCTGCATCTCTGGCCCAGCCACAGCAAGGTCCCTGATGGTGCTGGGGCCCAGGGCCTCTGTCATCTGCTTGAACTTCTTCACCTCCACCTCCGCCAGCTGCTGGGCCTTGCTCACCTCCAGCTCCAGCTGGGCCCGGGCATAGACCAATTCTAGTTCTCGTACTTTCCGTACCCGTTGGAGCTCAGCCTCCTGGAAGGGGGTGGGGGGAGAGAACGCAGGATTGTGTGGCCCCTGGGAACTGTCCCAGCAAGCCAGAGGGAACAGAGGCCAAAGGGATGGAACTGTAAACGGATAGTCAATTCGGGGTGACTCCTGGCCAGGCTGCCTTGTAGCTGGGAGTCCTCAATCCAAGCCTTGGTTCTGCCATCTGTAAAATGGAGACAGTACCTGCCGCCTGAATGGGACTTCAGGCATTAAATAAGACCGTGTGTGTAAGACACGTGCAGCACTTTGCACAAAGCTGGCCAACGTGTGAGTGCACATTACACAGAAGACAGAGGTCATCATGCCAGGAGGGGAAAGGTGGTTAAGTGAATAGACACAGGGCAAAGGACTTTATAAACCACGGAGTATTTAAATAGGGCTTTGCATCGGGACACCTGGTCTCCCACTCCTCTCCAGGGCTGCAGTGATGGGGCCTCTTCCAGACCCCCGGGGCCGCACCCTTCCACAGGCATCGCCCCCACTCACCGTCTCAATGGCCAAGGCCTCGGCTTTCAACTTGGCCTGTAGCACGGAGCCTTCTCCCTCGATGCGCAGGGCCTCAGCGCGGGACTCGGCCTCCGCCTTGGCGGTCCCCGTGCTCTCCACGGCAGTGCTGGAGGGGCGGCGGGGGTCAGGGGACGCCAGGAGGAAGCCCAGCCCTGCCCTCCTCCACCCTCACTTCTGAGCAGCAGAAGTCACACTCGTCTCGGTCCCTCCACCAGCTGCTTTCCAAGACCGGGCCCTCTTTTCCTCTGGTTCTCAACCCACCTCAGAGCCTCCAGCTCCAAGAGTTCGCGGCGAGCCTTTTCAGCTTCGGACTGGTCCAAGATCTTCTGCCTCTCAAGCCGGCCGCGGGCTTCTTGCTCAAGTCTCTGAGCCTCGTGCCTGGACGGGAGAGGGGACTGGGAAGATGCTGGCCATCTTCCAAGATGCGAGCCAGCTCTCCAAGGGCAGGGACCGCCAGTCTGCTGGGGGTGCCCGCGGGAAGCACTCAACGTGCCAACGGAAGAACGGCGTGCGCGCTGACAGCCTGGCACGATTGCAGGCGCAGGGGAAGGGACGGACTGGTGACCCGAGGCCCCCGCTTCCACACAGCCCACCCTCCAGTGGGGAGAAACAAAGGGACGTGGTTGATTTCGGACAATGACAAGTTCCCTGCAAGTGGGTGATGGGACACCAAGCAGAGCGGGTGCTGCCTCAGTTGGGGCAGAAAGAACTGGGCTCTGCGAGGAGGCGAGCTTCGGGCTGAGGCCCGAGGAGGAGGCCGGCTGAAGCACTCTAGGCGAAGAGCATTCTGGCCGGAGGGAACAGCCAGCGCAGAGGGCCCGAAGCGGGGAGCCCGGCTGTGCATCTGAGGGGCAGAAAGGAGCTGGTGGGATTGGAGCACGTGAGCCTGGGAGAGGCTGGAAGGTGAGGTGGGGGAGGTAGGCCTGGATCCCCGGTGCCTGGAAGGACCACGGGACAAGTTTGCGTTCTAGCACAAGCAAGGTGAGAAGCCACAGGAGGGGGATGGCACCTAGTCATACTTTTTTTTTTTTTTTTTTGAGAGAGAGAGAGAGAGAGAGAAAGAGAGAGAGAGAGAGAGGGAGAAGTCAGGAAGGGGCAGAGAGAGGAGACACGGAATCCAAAGCAGGCTCCAGGCTCCGAGCTGTCAGCACAGAGTCCGACGCAGGGCTCGAACTCACAGACCGCGAGATCATGCCCTGAGCCGAAGTCAGACGCTTAACCAGCTGAGCCACCCGGGCGCCCTGTCCTAGTCGTATTCTTAAGTGGGCCATGCCATCTGCTAAGGGTGAACGCAGGCCGACCGTAGGCGGGGCCGGGGGAAGGGCACCTTGTTACCCAGGTCGTGGCAGTGGGCCGAGGTGAGGACTCTGGAGAGGTCTGGCCCGCAGTGGGCACTGTGGGCAGTGGGGAAGCCCTGCCCCCAGGCCTCACTCACTTGGCAGCTGCCTCCTGGGAGTTGGTGGTGATCTCAATGGCCAGCTGGACGCTGCGCTGTAAGGCGTCCCGGGTCCTCTGGTCCACGGGCTCCACCGACTGCACGTCCACGCTGCTGACCACCAACCCGTTTTGGGGGAAGACGGCCCGGTCCCGGGGCTGGAGCAGAGCCCTGCCGTCGAGCCCCTTGGTTTCTGGGGTCTCAAAGCCAAAGACAGCAGTGCGAATAATGCGGGCAGAATTCTTATGGAAGTCATCGAAGGTGACGGAGGCCACGGCCCCCCGCACCCGGGACGCGATGGCCTTGCAGGCGTCACCCACGAAGTCAGGCACTGAGAAGAGCTTGGCTGTCTCCTGTGGGTCCTTCCGGTCCCTCAGCTCAAAGTGCCTGTGAACAGAGAGGCCCAGAACAGGGAAGCCATCTTCCTCCAGGAAACGGCAACTCTCGTCTTTGAAAAGGACTCCGACCCCCACCCCCCGTCACTGGCCAGGGTCTCCCACGACAGAGAACGAGAATTGCTACCCACCATGGGCCCAGGTGAGATGCCATCTTATTCTCCCAGCCACCCTAGGAGGTGGGGATGAGCACTATCCCCTTTTACAGATGAGGAAAGAGAGGCCCAGAGAGGTTAAGTGACAGGCCCAAAGTCACATCATATGTGGCAAGCCAGAAAGGTGAACTCAGGCAGCGTGGCTCCAGGGTCTATGCTCTTAGCGACCATGCTGCATTCCCTCCCCCCACCCCCCAGAGAGGTCAGCGCCCCCGTCTGCCCCTGTCACAGTCCTGGCCACTCCGCCCAGAGGTGGGTGTGGTGGGGCACAGCGACCGACCGTATGGGACTCCCCTCCCCCGACTCCGGTCGCTGCCATTTGAGCTCTAACTACGTACAGGGCACTGTTCCAATTCTCACCGCATCCCTTCGACCGCCCCGTGAGGCTGACGGTTGTCACTCTCATTTTACAGATTGGGAAATGGAGGAAAGCACCGAGTCACTGGCCTAGGTCCACAGCTAGCAAACGGCAAGGCCGGGACCCAGGCAGCGAGCCCCAGAGCCTGTGCTTGGGGACATCTGCCCACTCGCACTGGGTGTGTCCAACCGACATTTTCATGACCTTGCAGTTATGTGGTTGGCTGAACGTGAGCCCAGCGCTGCGGGACCCAGGGCTCTACCTCCTGGCTCCCCCACCCCGGGCCGTGCCAGCACCCCAGCCGAGCCCTCCCCACCCCTCACCAGTTGTAGGCGAGCTGCAGCTGCAGCCTGGCATGGTCTGCTGTTTCGATGGTGATGACGTCTGTGAAGAAGTCAGGCCCGAGCAGCAGGCAGAGAGCGCGGCGGGCGTGGGGACGCTTGGGCCTCCCGGCCGAGAGGGACAACACGGTGAACTGCTCCTCGGGACCCAGTGACACCAGCTCGGGCCCAAAGACCACACTGCAGAGGGAGCCGGGAGTCAGACACACGGAGAACCCCTCCCGCCTCGTCCCCCTCGCCCCCCCGTGGCCCTTCCTGCCTCCCCCCTCCCCCCCCAGTAGCCTCCCCAACTGCTCCCCCCCCATGGCCCCTCACCGAGCTCTCTTCTCTCTGTAGTCATACACCTGCACGGCAGCGTTGTGAGGGACCCGGTAGCTGACCACGCGGGTCTTGTTCCGGAGAGGGGAGGGCTGGGGGGTCTTGGGCATCTCCTTCACACCCCTGTCTGCCAGCGGGTCCTGCCCCTTGTTCAGCAGATCCTCCACCCCAGGAGGTAGCTCTTTCTCCCACAGGACTTCGTCCTGGGTCAGCATGTAGGTGCTTCCAATCACAGCTCGTACCTTGAGAGAGAATGGGGAGGGACGTCACCTGGGAAGGGAAGGGGGAAGGACCCAGCCAGCAGCCCGGTGGGGGGGGGGGGGTAGGGTAGCGTGGCGGTGTGGCCAAACATGGTCTCTGGAACGAGGCTGTATTCAGATGCACCGGGGGCTAGCTCCGTCGTCTTGGGCGCACCCCTGCTTTGGTTCCTCATCCGCACAGGGTTGAGGAATGAATGACATCTCAGATGTCTAGTGCTGAGAACTTGGCACGTGGTAAGGGCTTCAGAGGATTTCTTCTGGAACTTTCCTTCTGGGGGCAGCTTGGAGGGCATCGGAGGGACAGATGCCATCAATCCTAGGACCTAGGTAACATTCGCTAACACTTCCTAGGATTCTGAGCTCTACTTTCAGGTTGGCGTCTTAGAGAAAGAGGTTGGAGATGTGGTCCTAGGTCAGACCAAGGTCAAGGCTTCAGATTAGGGCGGGGGGGGGGGCAGTTGGCAAAGAGGAAAAATTCCACCTGGATAAGGGGATGGGGGAGGAATTTGGTTCTTGCTGTTCCCAGGCCACTCCCCAGTTAGATCTTTATGCTGGGGCCAGTTCTGCAGTGGAGACAGAGTCCCCGTCCTTAAACCTGGCTCATGTTCTCCCTGGGGAGCTTCTCAAGTTTGCACTTCGCTATTTACGACAAAGGGAAGGCAGATACTCCACAGAATGCCGGCCTGCTCGGATGCCACCACCAAGGCTGTCGAAGTCTCCTCCCCCATCTCCACCACGCGCCTGTCCCCGTCAGCCCCGAGCAGGCCACCACCGTGGCCGCACAACAGTAAGGGTGCCCATCCCTCAGCTGTTACCCTTCCAGTCTTGACATCCTGCACGTAGATGCCCTCATTCTCGTCCAGAGGGATGGCCTGACGTTCTTCCACCACCTCTACCTTGGCAGAGGGCACGTACTCCAGGGGCCCGCGGATGAGCCAGTTGTCCCCAGCCTGGTGGGAGACCTTCTCCTCCTCTTCTCCCTCCTCCAGGGGTTGCAGGGCCCTCAGCAGCAGCCCCTGCTGCTCTGACAGCACATATATATCCTGGATGCCTCGCTCCAGCCTCTCTCCAGGCTGGAGGAAAAAAGACTTCTCGCCCTAGCGGAAAGACATGGGGTTAGAAGCGGTTGCCACCCGGAGTCGTGACTGCCTCTGATAGCGCCTCTTTTGGTTCCTGTGGCCACAGGCTTGTGATGAGGACAGGAGCCCCAAAAGACCCTCCTGACGTTCCCACTGTAATACAGCGAAGCATTATCGGGACCATGAGGCTCTAGACAAATGCCCACAGGTCTCGTCCGGTCAAACCGCCCTTGATAAATCCTGTAAATCGTCAGGACCTGGACCCTCACAAGCTCAACCGTTAAGAATAAACCTCTTGGAGGGCCTGGGTGGCTCAGTCGCTAAAGCGTCCAACGCGCTTTTTTTTTTTTTAATTCATTTTTGGGAGAGATAGAGCATGAGTGGGGGAGGGGCAGAGAGAGAGGGAGACACAGAATCCCAAGCAGGCTCCAGGCTCCGAGCTGTCAGCACAGAGCCCGACGCGGGGCTCGAACTCACAAACTGCGAGATCATGACCTGAGCTACAATCAGATGCCCAACTGACTGAGCCACCTAAGTACCCCGTAAGTGTCCAACTCTTGATTTCAGCTCAGGTCGTGATCTCAAGGTCATGGGATCAAGCCCCACAGCGGGCTCCGCACTAAGCGTGGAGGCTGCTTGGGATCCTCTCTCTCTCCTCTCTCTCTGCCCCTCCCCCCCAAAACTACATTTTAAAAAGTAAAATAAATGGAATTAAACAATTCCAAGTGCTAGCTGAAATACTAATGTAGTTTTTTTTAATGTTTATTTGTTTTTGAGAGAGAGAGAGACAGAACGTGAGTGAGGGAGGGGCAGAGAGAGGGAGACACAGAATCCGAAGCAGGCTCCAGGCTCTGAGCTGTCAGCACAGAGCCCGATGTGGGGCTCAAAGTCACGAGCTGTGAGATCACAACCTGAACTGAAGTCGGACGCTCAGCCGACTGAGCCACCCAGGCGCCCTGAATGCTGATCATTAGCACACGAGCATCCGTACATGCTTATTTCCTTTTATAGCTGAAGGATATTCCATTGTGTGGATATGCCTCAATTTGTGATCTGTTCATCCACTGCTAGACATTTGGGCTATTTCGGGAAGTAAAATGTTACAGGAACACAGAGGCACTCGTTCATTTACAAGCTGTCTATGCTTTTGCTCCACCAGTACAGTGGAATGTGCTCCCAAAGCCCAAAGTATCTACGATCTGGCCCTTTACAGAAAAGGGTGTCGATCCCTGATAGTCCCATGTATAGTTAAGAGAGGGGTGAGGTGGGGTGGGGAGAAGCATAAACCAAGAGGTTTGTTTTATGCAAGATGACAAGGTTTCCAGAACAGCAGGCACGGATGGGACCCGGGAGGTGCTCCCAGAAGAAACTGTGTGGAAACTGAGGTTGGGGGCCACCAGGGAGATCAGGGGGACTCTGTCTCAAAAGACAGAACTAGACGTGCAAGGACACAGAGGGAGCCGGAACAAGCTTGGTGCTTCTAGAACATGTACCTGGGGTGGGAGGAGGGAAGGAAGAGGTCCGAGGGCCTCCAGTCAAGGGCATTCGCCCTCCCAGAGCAGAGCTCCAGGTGAAATGGAGGCACTCACCTTGACCACACGCTTCTGCCCCAGCTGGTTCTTGCCATCCGGTCCCACTGGGTCGAGAATCACACAGTAGTTGCGGGGGCCCAAGGTGGTGATGGGCACGACCCCCAGCACCTCCTCGTAGACATCTGGCACGTGGGCCTCCGTGTCCTGCACGGTCACCAGCCACTCCTCCCCCGTGCGACGGGTCACTCCTCTCAAGTCTCGGAAGTTCTGCCGAGCCCGGAGGTGCAGGGCCGTCTGTAGGACAAGAGGTCGGGGTGTTTGGGGAAACCGATCTCCAAGTTCCTCAGGGGACCTGGGAACCCCACTGGCCACTAAGTGCTTCCAGGCCTGACCGCCAGTCTCCACCAACCCAGGAGGGCATTTTAACCCTCTCAGAGGACTCAGGATACCCCTCAGGTATCTGACCTCTGCAGTTTTCTTTTAGTGGCCTTAGAAATATTGCTTCTCTTTCACGTTCATGTCCTCTGCCACTATTCTCTGCCACTCAGAGTGATCCCTACCCCTGGGTCCCTTAACCCCCCAGAGCACAGACCTTTTCTGTGAGGATCACGGCGTCCACCAAATCCAGAACCTCCTCAAACACTCCCGGGAGATATGCCCCCACGGAACGCACCAGCCATTCTTCCCCTGGGTCGGGTGAAGGGTGGGGGTTGGGGGGAGGGAGAAGCCATGTCAACATGACAACAGGGTCAGGGGAGAGCCCGCACAGGGGGGGTTAGGGAAAGCAGCAGTGGGCAGCCCCCAAAAGCTCATAAGAGAGATCCCAGGGAAATACTTCCTCCCAGGCTGCTAGTGGCCATCCCCAACCCTGCGGGCAGAGCACGGCCTGTCCGCCCCCATCAGCACCCCTTATCGACCCCACCTGTCACCCTCTCCTTGCCGTCCCGGTCCCAGCACTCCTTGCGGGCCCTCAGCCGCAGGGCCTGGTTCTGCCTGATGACCGTGGCCTGGATAATCTCCAGGACCTCCACCTCCTTCTGGGGGATATATGTGCCTGGGGAGGGGAGAAGAGGCTGGAGGTGAGCAGGTATCAGAGCTATAGTGGAAAGGCCAGGAGCCTCTGACCCGGGCTCCGGCCAACGGAAGGAACTTACCAGGTCCTTCAAATAGCCACTCATCTCCTGCCACCACCTTCTCTCCATTCTTATCCTCAAAATCCAGCAACGCCTTAAGATGGAGGGCAGTGTTGGGCATAACCACCTGCAGTGGAGTGATGTCCTGACAAGGGAAGAAGGGAGGTCATGGGACATCCTGTAAGTACTGTGACTCCAGGAGTCACGCCCAATACCTTGGAGGTCAGAGTCCGCAGCACCCACCTTTATAGGTCCCCCCAAAAGCCACCAAGTGGAATGTACAAGGTAGGGGTAGTCCCAAAGCCATCTGACCTGAAGAACTAAAACAGCTGACCGAGCAAGAGGAAGCCACTACCAATGAGCCAAGAACACGCGATCCTCTGTAGGAAGTGCTTAGAAGCGGTTCTGAATTAGAAACCTAGGCTGGGAAACTGGGACACACCACAAGGCCTAGTATGCCCCGGGAAAGTGCAGAAAGTAAGGAAGTGGGAAGCCTGGACGGCTGTAACAGGCATGCTTTGGCACGTGGCTTTGTCATCAGGGTCGCTTCACGGTCACAAGATGGCCACCGTGCTCCAGCCATCACGTCTCTTTTCATCAGGAAGGGGGACCTGGCAACAAGCATCCAAACCTTTTAGAAGTTTGTAGAAAGGTTTCTAAGAGTAGAACTTCACTTGGTCTTTGATCTGAGGGAGGCAGGAAAGGAGAGAAAGAGGCTCAGAGAGGCTGGAAGAGATATGCCCAAGGTCACACAACTAGTGATGAACGGGATCCGGACTTGAACCTCAGTCTTTAGTGAAGCTTAGCTGCCTGCCGCTCCTTTCGCTGACCAGAGTGACCCAGCGCGGAAAGGTCGAGCAGCTCTACTCTCTCCCCGCTGACCACACACTGGGTTGGAGGCAGGCGAGCCCTTCCTTGTGCATCTTCAATGGGCACAGCACCTGGCTGATTGTGGTAGGGGCAGGCCACACACACACACACACACACACACACCCATCTTCCTGGATTGGAAGTGTCCAGCAGGTGATTAGACAGATACAGACCCCTGTCTCCAAGCACACCGTGGACAGTGTCAAGGGACAGAGGTTGCAGAAACCTAGGGCACATCAGGAAAAGCCCTCTGGGAGTGGCATTTGAGCAGGGGCTCAAAGGAAGAGCTGGCTTTTGATAGAAAGGTGCAGGAAGAGGAGAAAGTGAGATTTCTGGAAGGAGCGTGGGGGGTTTTCACCTCCCACATCTACTCTATCATCATTTTCTCCCTGTTCCGCTGAAAGCTACATCTGCCTTTATCGCTGCCATTCCCCTCACCTAAGTCACCATCTCTTGCCTGGATAATGGAAAGATCTTCCTAATCTGTCTCCTGGCGGCCACCCTGGTCTCCTTCCTGTCTGTCCCCCACGCCACTGCAGGCTTCCAGCTCAGGTGACTAGGTACCCAGTAGTATCGCCACATAAGATGGGGAATGCGGGAGGAGAGCAGATTTGGGGGGAAGGGAAAGTGTCGGGTTTGGATGTCCAGTAGGAAGTGGCAGTGGGACATCCAGGAGAGAGCCTCCCACAGGCAGCTAGGGGCTCACAGGTCGGCAGCTCCCAGCGACGGTACAGGGGTGGATGTCTAACATAGACGAAGTGGTCAAGGCCACGAGAGCATGAGAGGGCTCACAGGAGGTTCAGGACAGAATCTGAAGGCAGAGGGCAGGAGAGGAGAGGGAGACATCGAAGAAGATGGAAAGAGATATCCACAGAGTAAAACAGGAAGATAAGTTTTAGCGGGGGGCCGGGTGGAGGGGAAAAAAAGACAAGTTGTTTTTTTTTTAAGTGTTTATTTTGAGAGAGAGAGAGAGAGTGAGCAAGGGAGGGGCAGAGAGAGACGGAGACAGAGAATCTCAAGCAGGATCCACGCCCTTAGCACAGAGCCCAATGCGGGGCTTGAACTAATGAACCATGAGATCGTGAGCTGAGCCAAAATAAAATATCAGACACTCAACCAAGGGAGCCACTCCAAAAAGACAAGTTTTAATAACAGGGCAGGTCAACAATGATTGTGGCTAAGAAGACCCGTGAGACACAGAATGTCCACCCAGGTTAGGAATTAGGAGTTGAGGGGCCTTGGAGCTTTGTGAAAGCGAGTTCAGTGGAGGTGGGGGGCGGGGGCAGGGGCCAGATGTAGGGGCTTGTGAGGAAATGGGGCAGAGGACATCAAGCAGTTATCAAAGGGTAAGTATGAAAGGAAAGCAGCAGCAGTAAATAGCTAGAAACTGGATTTATATATAGGGCCCTCATAAAAGTTCCTACTTTTAAATTTAAATTTCAGGGGCGCCTGGGTGGCTGAGTCGGTTGAGCGTCCGACTTCGGCTCAGGTCGTGATCCCGCGGTTTGTGGGTTCGAGCCCTGCGTCGGGCTTTGTGCTGACAGCTCGGAGCCTGGAGCCTGCTTCGGATTCTGTGTCTCCTTCTCTCTCTGCCCCTCCCCCACTTGTGGTCTCTCAAAAATAAATAAATGTAAAAAAATTTCACGTGCGTATCCTGGGACCCAGCAATTCTTAATAGTTTCTACTCTTAAAGAACAGGAAACACTATACGTGCCTGGTTGGCTTAAGTTGGTAGAACATGGAACTCGATCTCAGGGTTGTAAGTTCAAGCCCCAGGTTGGGTGCAGAGATTACTTAAAATCTTTCTTTCTTTTTTTTGTTTTTTTTTTTTACATTTATTTATTTATTTTTGAGAGAAAGAGCACAAGTGGGGAGGGGCAGAGAGAGAAGGAGACAGAATTCAAAGCAGGCTCCGGGCTCTCGAACTCAGAAACTGTGAGATCATGACCTGAGCCGAAGTTGGAGGCTTAACTGACTGAGCCACTCAGGCGCCCCTAAAAATAAAATCTTGAGAGGCCCTGATAGCCGGTTAAGCGTCCGACTTTGGCTCAGGTCATGATCTCACGGCTCCTGGGTTCGAGCCCCACATCGGGCTCTGTGCTGACAGCTCAGAGCCCAGGGCCTGCTTTAGATTCTGTGTCTCCCTCTCTTTCTCTGCTCCTCCCCCACTCACACTCTGTCTCTCAAGAATGAATAAACATTAAAAAAAATTTTTTAATTAAAAAAAATCTTGAAAAAATGTTTTTAAACACTCACACACACACACAAACAGCAAACAGGAACATGAACAAGGACACACAGACAAGGATACTTGTCGCAACACTGTTTTTCCTTATAAATCGGAAACACCATGAATGATACTCAACAGGAAAATGGCTGAGCTTTTAGCATCATCTGGAATTACATAGAACAAATGAGACTTATATAACAATATGCAGAAGCTCATTCAAAATACACTGGCAAGTGACAATGTGATAGCTTTATGCAAATAGGCTATAGTTGATATGATTTTTTTTTTTTTACACATACTGATGTTAATGCATAAACATATCTGGAAGCACAGACCCTGAATGGATGACAGTAGAGGGCTCTGGCGAATGGCGAGTAGAGATTGGGGGGCAGAAGTCACGAAGGACCTTACAGCCTTCTGGATGTATTCTTTAGAATGAAAGCTTCTGCAAGTAAGCCTTTAAGGGTAGAGAAGGATGGAAGAGACAGAGCATATTTATTGGCCAAGAGAAAGGCAGCAGTAGTGGGAAATTAAAGACAGAGAGGAAAGAGAAGCTCCAGGTGGGGTTACAGGTTAAGTGTTGGACTTCGGCTCAGGTCATGACCTCATTCATGTTCAGGACTTCGAGCCCCCCATCGGGTTCCACGCTGATGACGCAGCACCTGCTTGGGATTCTCTCTCTCCCTCTCTCAAAATAAATAAATAAAAAAGATAGAAGTATATAAACTTACCCAAGGAGGTGAAAGACCTGTACCCTGAAACTATAAGGCATTGATGAAAGAAATTAAAGGAGACACAAATGGAAAGACATTTTACGCTCATGGATTAGAAGAATATTGTTAAAACGTCCATACTGCCCAAAGCAATCTACAGATTTCATGAAATCCCTATCAAAATACCAACAGCATTTTTCAGAGAACTAGAACAATCCCAAAATCTGTATGGAACCATAAAAGACCCAGAATAACCAAAGCCATCTTGAAAAAGAAAAACAAAGCTGGAGGTAGCACTATTCCAGATTTCAAGTTCTATTACAAAGCTGTAGTGATCATGACAATATGGTCCTGGGGCAAAAATAAACATAGATCAATGGAACAGAATAGAAAGCTACAATTATATGGTCAATTAATCTTTGGTAAAGGAGGCAAGAGAATGCAATGGGAAAAAGTCTTTTCAACAAATGGTGCTGGGAAAACTGGACAGCTATATGCAAAAGAAAAAAAAAAAAAGCAACGGTACCGCTTTCTTACACCATACCCAAAAATTAACTGAAAATGGATTAAGGACCTGAATGTGAGACCCGAAACCATAAAAATCCTAGAAAGGAGCACAGACGGTAATGTCTCTGACATTGACCATAGCAACATGTTTCTAGGTATGGTCTCCTGACCAAGAGAGAGAAACCAAGAACAACCTATTGGGACTACATCAAAATAAAAAGCTTCTGCACAGCCAAGGAAATAACCGACAAAACTAAGACAACCTACAGAATGGGAGAAGACATATCCATAAAGGGTTAGAGTATCCAAAATATATAAAGAACTTACACAACTCAACATCAAAAAATAATCTAAATTAAAACGGACAGAAGACATGAATAGACACTTCCCCAAAGACATCCAGATGGCCAAAAGATACATGAAAAGATGCTCAACAGAACTCATTATCAGGGAAATGCAAATCAAAACCACAAGAAGATATCCCCTCACACCTGTCAGAATGGCCCAAATCAAAAACACATGAAACAATAAGAGTTGGCGAGGGTGTGGAGAAAAAAAGGAATCCTTGCGTACTGTTGGTGGGAATGCAAACTGGTGCAGCCACCGTGGAAACCAGTATGGAGGTTTCGCAAAAAATTCAAAATAGATCTACCCTACGATCCAGTCATCACCCTATGGGGTATTTACCCAAAGAATGTGAAAACACTAATTCGAAAGGATATATGCACCCCTTTGTGTATTGCAGCGTTATTTACAATAGCCAAATTGCGGAAGCCCAAGCATCCATCAACAGAAGAAAGGAGAAAGAAGATGTGGTATATACACACAATGGAATATTACGCAGCCATAACAATAATGAAATCTCGCCATTTGCAACAACATGGATGGAGCTGGAGAGCATAATGGGAAGCGAAGTAAGTTAGAGAAAGACATACCGTATGATTTCACTCATATGTGGAATTTAAGAAACAAGCGAATAAAGGGAAAAATAGACAAACCAAGAAACAGACTCTTAACTACAGAGGACAAACAAACTCTGTTACCAGAGGGGAGGTGGAGGGGGATGGGTGAACTAGGTGAAGGGGGTAAAGAGGACACTTATCCTGATGAGCACTGAGTAAGCATATGGCATTGTATGGCTCACCCAAGCCTAATACTGTAGGTTAATTACACTGGGATTAAAATAAAATAAAATTAAAAAGAGACACAGAAGGATAAGCCAGGTTCCCGGGGCCACCTGATGGAGGCCCCAACAGGTAGAAAGGAGATGAGCACAGATATAAAATAAGGGAAGGGGATGCAGACCCAGATCCTACCAGATGGCCTGGACTTCTAAGTATGTGGCGAAGTTAAGAGTGAGTGGGACACCCAGGTGGCTCAGTCAGTTAAGCATCTTACTCTTGATTTCGGCTCAGGTCATGATCTCATGGTTCGTGGGTTTGAGCCGAGCCCTGAGTCGGGCTCAGGGCTGACATCGTGGAGCCTGCTTGGGATTCCCTCTCTCCCTCGCTCTCCACCCCTCCCCCACTCATATGTGCTCTCTCTCAAAATAAATAAACTTTAAAGGGCTTCTTAAAGGGGCATCTCGGTGGCGCAATTGGTTGAGTGTCTAACTTTGGCTCAGGTCAGGATCTCGCCGTTCGTGAGTTCAAGCCCCACACTGGGCTGTCAGCACAGAGCTGGCTTCGGATCCTCTTTCCCTTTCTGTCTCCGCTCCTCCCCAACTCGTGCACATGCAGGCGCTCTCAACATTAAAAAAATTAAAATAAAATAAAATGTTGGGGCACCTGGGTGGTTCAGTCGGTTGAGCGTCTGACTTCGGCTCAGGTCATGATCTCACAGTTCGTGAGTTTGAGCCCCGCGTCGGGCTCTGTGCAGACAGTTCGGAGCCTGGAGCCTGCTTCGGATTCTGTGTCTCCCTCTCTCTCTCTGCCCCTGCCCAGCTTGCACTCTGTCTTTCCCTCTCTCAGAAATAAACATTAAAAAAAATAAATAAATAAAATAAAATAAAATAAAATAAAATAAAATGCTACTAAAAAATAGGATAGAAAATAGGAAGGGAGTGGAAAATGATAAATATTTAGAGGCATGCAGAAAAAAAGTGGAGAGAAAGCTGGTTAGGAAGGAAGAGAACCACTGAACAGAGCTGGTCTGGAAATGAGCCACTTGACCCATCAGCTACTTGTAATACTGTCATCTTTGTGGATCTGTCCCCATGGCCAGGAAGCCCCTCCTGGGTATGAGGACAGGAAGGACAGGTCGGGGTCACAGCAATCCAGGACCTGCTTTGGCCACAGGTCCTGCACATAAGAGACTGTTAAGATGACAACCTCCAGTTGGTGTAGGAAAGAGACCAGGAAGAGAATCTGAGGGACAGAAGACGGAATGAAAAGCCCTGAGGGGGGGCGCCTGGGTGGCGCAGTCGGCTAAGCGTCCGACTTCAGCCAGGTCACGATCTCGCCGTCCGTGAGTTCGAGCCCCGCGTCAGGCTCTGGGCTGATGGCTCAGAGCCTGGAGCCTGTTTCCGATTCTGTGTCTCCCTCTCTCTCTGCCCCTCCCCCGTTCATGCTCTGTCTCTCTCTGTCCCAAAAATAAATAAACGTTGAAAAAAAACCAAACTTTTAAAAAGAAAAGCCCTGAGGGGTCATGACAACTGAGGAGGCTGGGCTTGAGTTTCCAAGGTGGGGGAGGTGGGAGAATAACCAGGTCCCGGAGTGGACTGGCATCAGGAGGGGCTGCAGCAGAACAGAAGAGTTGAGGTCAAGAAGGCCAAGTCATTGACAAGGTCATCACAAGGACATTAGTGAGGCTCCCATGAGTCAGAAGGGGAGGGGGAGGGAGGCCCGAGGCAGGCACCTTCTCAGTGGAGACCGGAAGGGAAGAGGTGTGGGCAGAGAGGGTGGAAAAGGAACGGCTCCATGACATTGGGCTCCAAAGAGGGAGAGGCCCTGTCCTCCTGGCCTGGAGGATGTGGGGTTTGAGAGAATGAGCTGCTGTGGGCTGGGGAACCTAGGGAGCTTTCAACACTGCCCCCCCCCCCGCCCCCCCAACCACTCCCCACCCAGAGAGGGACTGAGCTGATCCGAGGTAGGACCTGGGTATGGGGGATTTTCAGGCCAGGGCCTGAGGGCCACGTAAACGAGGGCCAGGCCACAAGCGCAGGCCTGTGATGCCTTCCTGAGGAACAGTCACCAGTCCCCGAGCCCAAACTCATCTCGTCCACCATTGCGGTCACTGCCCAGCAGACTGGCACCGTTTGAGTCGGTATAATTGTTTAGCACCAGAGTGGTTGGGAGCTTCTAAACAATTCTAAACAATCGGCATAATTGTTTAGCACCAGAGTGGTCGGGAGCTTCTAGCAGGCTCCAGAGCCTGGAAGGTCAGGAGGGGAGATGGGCTGACAGCTCTCAAAGGAGGGGCGGGTCTGCTGTGGGCATGCGAGGAGGAAGGAAGGAAGCAGTAATTCTGTCCTTGGGGAGAACCTGCAAATGTTGTCCCCACCCCCTCCCACAGCCCCAGTTTGTTTTCCCTTCAGAAGGCAGCGCAGAGCCCTAGGACAAGGCGGCGGAACAGGCAGAATGATTATAGAGGAAGCAAGCCAGGTACCTTTTCCAGCACCTCCCCTGGGTACAGGGGGAAGGGGTCCTGGGCCAGCCGGATCTCTAGGTCAGCGTGGCGGAGCCGTACTTGCCCTGTGACGTCGAACAGCACCAAGCCCTGGGGATCCCGGGACACCGGGTTGGCCACTGTACAGTAGTGGCGTGGGGGGACAGTCACCATGCGCATGGGGGCAAACAGGACCCTGTAGGAGGGTGAGAAGCAGGGTGAGGACCTGGGGGACCGACCGTGTTCTCATTTCTGAAGGGGACAGTGAAGGGGAGAGAAAGCGTCACCCAACCCAGGGTCAATCCTGCCTGGGAACAGGAAGGAGATGGACGGTCACGCCAGCCAGACTAACAGGCACCCCACGGCACAGTCCCAACACCAACCTCTCATTGTCCTGCCGGATGTAAGTCTTTGGCCCGACCTCCACACGGGACACGTTGCTGTTCTGGTCCAGCACGTGGATGTAGTGGTATGGGGGGATGCGGATGATGGACTCTTCGGTTGCCATGGTGACTCCTGAGCCCAGGGCAGCAGGGGGACAGACAGGTGGGGAGAAGATCCAACAAGATGAGCACAGGGGCCGGCACGGGGCCAGCACGAGCCGGAGGACTGGCTGGAGATGGGGGAGTGGGCCTGTCCTCCTCCAGCTCGGATTATTTCACCCTTTTGAGCCCCACGCCGGCCGCTTCCTCTGTTCTCCCCACCCAGGGCACACAGCCCATCCAGACCTCATCCCTGCCGAGACCTGCTTGACACAATTAACCGCGGAAGCCCAGGTTGTTCTCTGCCTATTCCTTTCCCTCCCCAAGCTGCCTGCAGCACCGGAAGGGGCTTTAGATGAAGACTCTGGAGGTGCCGGAGGTGGCCTTCACCAGCAGAGCAGGAGCAGTGGCTGGGTGGCTCCCCGGCTCCTCCAGACACGGGCTTGTTTATTTCAGGGGATCCCGGGACCCAGCTGTATTGCAATGGTAGCCCGCAGCCTAAGAATATTTACGCTATCTTTGCACCCATGCCCCCCACACACATTTTAAGCAATCTGGGATGAACTGTTCAGACACGGGCCACCTCTCAAGGGAGGGATCCCTGGCGGAACTGGTGCTCCCATAGAGTCAGCTGGGTTGGAAACCCCAACCAAATCAGTCCTTTTCTCCCCAGTTCTCTCTGGTCTGTGGTCATTCTTGGTTTCCTGTGTTTGCAGGTAGGGGTGGGTGGGAAGGGAAAGGGAATGAACAAGTGCGTCTCTCACCCACCCCCATCCTACCTGCTTCTGAATCCTGGGTGGTTCAGGAAGGTCATGCCTCCTGCCTGAACCCCCATCCCTGCCTCCAGCAGGCCTTGGACTTTGGACGATACATCCCTTGGGGTCACACAGAGGGAACCAAGTTTATTAGACAACTCAAAGCCCTGCCCTCTGAGACTTTGGTCAGGACATTTTGAAGCCACCAGCAGAAAAGGAGGGACACTTCATCTGCCCCACCATTCAACTAACTTCTAACCTGAGAAGCGGAAGCGAGGATGGAGTGGCTTAGCGCAGGAGAAACAGGCTGAAGCCCCAAAATTGCAGAAGCCAGGGAAAGGCACAAGAATTCTACTTAACCTACACACTCTGTAAAATTTTTATTTATTTTTTTGCTTAGCAATTGTGAGTTTCCACAACCTCCTGATTCCTGCTTCTCTTGAAGAATTGGGAGCTACACCCTACATTTCCACCTAGCAAAACTGGCTAGAGTCAAGTCACAGCTGCTGCCTATAGATGTGACACCCCCCACCGCCCACGCCCGCCTGCCCCCTCCCCGCCAATCGTGCGCTTACCACAATCCCCACGTGCTGTCCCTGTTGTCTTCTACCTAGGCTGCTGCACTCCACGTCACCTGCCTGGCGCCTGCTTAAGTCTCTAACTCAGCATCATCTAGTGGAACCTTCTGTAATGATGGACATATTCTAAATCTGGATTCTTTGGACTGGTCACAGGCGGCTACTGAATACTTGCAATGTGACCAGGGGAACTGAGGAACTAAACATTAAATTTCCATCAAGGTGGCCAAATAAGGTTGGTCGGTCCCACATTACAGTGTACTTCCAAGTAGCTGAGTCCCAGGTAGGGACTATGGATCATTAGAGGCCACGCAGCAAATCAGTGGGATGAGAATCCCCATGGAATGCTTGGTCCTGTCCTTCTCTGGTGGCAGCCATGGGACAGTGGTTAGGGGCACAGATTCAGCCAGACTGCCCGGTCTTACGGTTCGGATTCCCTGCCTTGTACTGTTTCCTTAACATCTTACCTCATTTTGAAAGGTTACAGTTTTCACCTGTCTTCCTGGTACACTTTCTACATCAAAAGAATGTTCTGCTCTCTATCTTGCAACTTTGTATGGGATTTGACCTCGATACTTTTTTGTTGCTCTGGTTTATGTGAAGTTAACTCCCCGGGACTTGTAAGAGTGGCTTTTCTAACGTCAGGGCTCCCTCTTCTGTTGTTTTCAGGCAGTGTTTGAAAATACAGGGGCTGCCTTTCTGCTTTCCTTGATCTGTTCTCCTCCCCACTCTTATCTTGACCTTCTCTTTCCTTCCTCCCTACTGCCCAGTCTCTGCTGTGCTTCCCAAGTGGCTTCCTGAAGAAGCCCCCCGAAGAGCCCCCAGGAGCCGGAAGTACCTGCATCCCTTACTGGATGGGTTAACTTCAGACGAGTCCATTGCCCTCCCTATACCCGTTTCCCGGCCTGTACACTGTGAACGGATAGGGCATCTACCCGAGTTATGAGGACTGAGGTAATCGTAAAGTACTTGGAACAGAGCCCGACTCTTCAGAAGCACTATGTTACTTATTACTGAGGCAGGAATAGCCTGAGGCCCAGCTCCCTTAATCAGTTAGGGGATGTGGCCTAGCACCAGAGACCCCCTAACCCACCCGGCCTTAACCCCCCTTGCTGAGTGGTCAGAAAGCTGGCAAGTCTTGCGTCGCCCCAGCTGTGGGGCTAGAATGGCAGCAAAGAAGGGGCATCTGAAGGCTACGTGAAGCCTTTGCCAGGTTCTCTGCGGGGTAGAAGTCTGGCCAGGAAGCCAGATGGGGGAGAGGAAGGGCTAGGGCTATAAGCGGAGGTGTGGACAGGGCTCCGTGAGGCACCCCCTAGGGAAGATCTGAACTCTAGAAGGCCATGCAAGGGCTGGGAAGCAGGCCCCAGGAACAGCCTCCAATGACTCCTTTTTGGACAATCCCCCACTCCCTATGGCTGAGGCCTCTCCACCATCTGTCATCCCAGCTGGGCCCAGTCAGGGGGGCTGAGAGCCTCACCCAGCTCAGTGACTCAGCTGAGAATCATCCTTATAGCTGATCTGGCTGGGCTTCTGCCTCGTTCCAAAGCCAAGCCCTTGTTTCAGTACTGGGACCCTGTCTTATCCCCCCTGACTGCCCACTACCATACCCTAAAGCTGTGCCTTCCACCTAGACCCCCTGCTGTTCACCCCAGAACAGACTTTGCTCTTATCCTCTTGCTATCTGTAAAAAGAAGCCTCCACGTATGACCTCTCCAGGGAGCCAGGGAAACCACTTGACTCAGGCAGCTCGTTTGTGACAAGTCCCAGATTTACACTTTTGGGGTGTACCAGATGACATGGATAGTCAGAACATCGTCTTTCCAATAAAGCCCCTCAAAAAACAATGGTTAAGGATGATGTTGGCCTTTGGAAGGTCCTGCCTAGACCTTGGGGCTGGCCCTGGCACTCCAAATCCACTCATCCCCTCCCCTTCGGGGCCTGCTTCCAGGATCTGCCCCCTAGTCTGCTCTCTGCATACATGCCCAGCTTGGTCTGATCACACTTCCCCCAGATGTCATGAGCTTCCTGCAGGAATCCGTCAGCTGTTGCCCAAAGTCTCAGACACTGCACCACACCCACGAAGAAGGGGGGCGGGTAGTGGGTGGAAGGGCAGAGAACAAAACCTGTAGGCAGAAGCTGCTTCATCCGCTAGTTAAGACGCAGCTATAGACCAGTGTCTTGGCTCCAAAGGAAACTTACAAAAAGGAAACTTACACTACAGCAAAACTCAATGAGCCGCTCTGGTCACTACCTGTCAGATCTTCAGGGTCAACTGTGAGCGCCTGGCACAGTGATTCAAACAGATGTCTGAGTGACCAGCTTTATGGTGTACTGGTCTGTAGTGAGCGACATCGGCATCACCTGAAGCTTGTTAGTAAGGGGGCTTCTCAGGCCCCACTCGAGAGCTGCTGAATCAGCCGGCATTTTAACCAGATCCCTCGTGATTTGGGCACATATTAGAGTACCAGCAACTCCGGCCTCAAGCAGCCACTCTCAGTCCTGTCTGTACTTGAGAGTCACCTGGAGGTCTTCGAAAAGCACTGATCTCTGGGGATTCTGACCTCAGTGGCCTGAGGTGGGGTGCAGGCATGGCTAGATTTAGAATCTCTCCCACTGACCCTGATACACAGCAAAGATTGAGCTCTGTCAATCTGGGGCCACTTGCTAGCTCTGAGCCTTAGTCTCCTAGACCGAGAAATGGAAAGGAAGGACTATTACCTGGGCCTAAAGAGATTAGTGACTACAGGATGGCTCTAGGGCACAGGAGCTCAGAGGGTGGCTGGGAGGAGGGAGAATAAAATGAGCTCAGATTACAGACTGCTCAAGGGCAGGGCATGTCCTTCAGCCCGGTCCATGGCAGGTCCAAGGAGCCCCCAAGCAGACCTGAAGCTGGAGGGCAAGTCGGTGACTCAGCCTGCCACCATCCTCCCTATCAAGCTCAGGTTTAGGGAAATGTACAGGACGCTCAACATACACAGGGGCTCATCGTTGCCGTTTCCCCGTGTAAACATTCTAGTCTTTGGAGAATGCAAGAGTCACATTACTCAGGGACTGCTAAGAGGCTGTTTATTTACCAGCTTCCCAGTTTAGGGAGATTATTTCCTACTATAGGGGGACTAGAGTGGAAATTCAAGAATTTGTCTCCCACCAATCAGGTTTAAGAGCAGCTTTTTGGGAACTGTTCTTCCTAGGAAAGTGTTCTCTGAGCTCCAGCTCAACTACCTTGTGGGAGGAGGAGCAGCTTGGTGGCCTCACTGGGGACAGAACAGTTCTGCCAGCTCAGGATGCTCCTCGCCCTATCTTCACCCTACTTCCTGGATGCTGCCAATTAATGCCACTCAGTGAAGATGAAGGTTGTCCAGTTGAGAAGTGACCCAGGAACCAGGCTTCAGAACCCCTGATCTAGATCAATGTTTTCTAAACTTGCTCCATCACAGGAACCAGCTGAGAGTGTTGCTCCTGTTCATGCTGATTCCCAGGCCTCATCCAGCCCCACCGCACCAAAGTTTCCAGGAGACTCTAGAATGTGTGTCTTTGGCAAGAGTCCCCCAAACAACAGCTCCCGCTTATTAGGAACTTAAACTGTGCCAGGCATTGTGTTAAGGACCTTTAATTCATTCATTTAATCCTCACAAGAACCTAGATTAGTTAGCAACATCACTCAGGATCACGCAATGATCAAAGGACAGAGCCAGAACTCAGCCTGGGATCGCTGCTGCAGAGCTCCCAAACCAGGAAGCAGAGAACAAGAACTTAGGACCCGGGTGGGGCAGATTATTCTCTGGGAGACAGGGTCAATGGCACTTCACAGCCGAGCAATTTCTGCAAGGGGAGGGGGGTTGGGAACTCCTCCATCCAACAAGGAGGCCAGAGTCACCTTGCAGCCCTCAGGCTGTCCCTGGGCCATCCACTCAGGGTGGCTGCTCCAGAGAGCTGCTTCACCCAGAAAGCTTCACCCGGGGTCAGGCTGGGTGCCCTGTTTGCCAAGGGCAGAAACAGGCAGAAGTTTCTAGGGAGCCTCCTGACTGCACCCCATGTAACAGCCAGCTTTCCCCCCCTCACAACCCAGGGGACCACCCCGGCGGGAAACAGACAACACAGGGGACATCTGCCTCAGTTACCATCCCCCACCCCCATACTTCACTCCTGAGAGCCAGCTCTAAGATCCCCATAATCACAGACTGTCGGGTCCAAATGAGTTTCCTGTTTCTTGATTTCAGCCCCCACCCTTCCACCCCCCCCCTCCACAAAAGAGAAAATGAGAGAGCCTTGCTCAGCAACCCCCAAGCCTTCTAGAAGTCAAGCCTACCTTGAGATCGCTTTGCTAACCACCTCCCAAATGGCCTGCTAGGATCACGGTCAGCATAGCCTTAAGTGAGGCTATGGGAAATCCTCAACATTTGGCATAGATGAAGGATCTCAGTGTGTGGGGGGCGGGAATCACATTCTAAAAGCTCAGAGAGGACAGGCCAGAGCCGAAGTCCTTAGGAGGAAGAGGCAGAGGCCTACAGCAGGGACCCAGGGACCCAGGAGAGAGTGCGAATGGACCCAACTTGCCTCTGCCCTAACTTCTGATATGGGAGCCTGAAGTCAAGAGGCCTTCGATTTGGGGGGTGGAGGAGTGTTGGCAAGATAACAAGTTGATCTACGTTTACTTCAAAAGACAAAAAAAAAAAAATCCAGCAAGGAAAGCAAAACCTCCCACGGCCAAGCCTCTACCCACCTTCTTCCTCCTCCGGTTCAGAGATGTCTTACCTGCCCCGGCAGAAGCAAGGCCTTAGAAGGCAGGACGGGGCTAGGCGAGCCTTAAGGGACACAAGGTCCCACCAACTGTTTGGGGGCTTTGGGACCTGTACGAAGTACACCCAGAAGGAGTGCTGCCTGCCCCAGACCCCTCAGAGGGGGAAACTCCCAGGCCCAGCCCTAGGGATCACTTCCCGGCAGGGCAGGCACTCAGGGGTGGGGCCTGGCCATTTAAAGGGCCCTCGCAGCTGGTTCTCTCTTCCTCCTCTGGGCGGCTTCTACTGCAGCTGAAGGCACTGCAGCCTCTTGGCTCTCTCGCTGAGGTCCCACCTCAGAGCCAGCTGGCAGTGCTGGAATGAGACCGGGAAGGGTCAGAGGGGCAGGTGCTGAGTTCACCTCTGCCCCACGTGACTTTCATTTCCCAATCTGGCTGAATATGTTTCTGCCACCCCACAACTGTTTGGGCTCCTGCTGCAGCCCAGCCCCTAAGAGAAGATAACTTTGTGGTTTTTTATTTTAGATTCAGAAAAGTCAACCCAGGTTCTCCAAAGAGATGTTCACCAGAAAATGTAAATACACACGTGTCCTCCTTCTGGCAAGGTGCGGTGTTGGGAGCTTGGGAGTCTCTGTCCTCTTCCCCAGTGCCCTGGGTCAGGGAAGGAGGGCCCAGGTCCCAGGACGTGTACACCCTGCATCCTAAAGGTGGCGGAAGGAGCAGCAGTCAGTATTTCCGCTGCCGGGGGAAGAGAGTACTCCCTGAGGACCGGAGTGGGGGGCTGGTGGGGCTGGGGTCCTCGGAGTCCAGGCTGAAGAGGTCCCTGCCAGTGCGAAGGATCTGTTCCTCCAGCTTTTTGTGCCGCTTCATGTCTGAGAGGACCTTGTCCAGGCGAGCCTCCCGTTTCTGGCTCCGGGCTGAGCTCCCTAGAGAAAAGTAAGGTAAGAAATGTGGATGGGAAACAGTGTGCACCAGACCTGTCCGGATGTTAATTAATTACTTGCGGAGCTCATTAAACATAGAGAATTCCAGACCTCTGTCATGGAGGTTCTGAGGTTTAGGGCTCGGCCTCAGACGGGGTAAGCAGTGAAGGTCTGAACCACGAGAAGGGGCCAGTAATGTGCAGACCAGGGAAGGGTATCCAGGCAGGGGAAGGACAAGTACAAAGGCCCCAGGCAGGAGCAGGGAGGCCTGTTCAAAGAAGAGTATAGAAAGCTGGGGGAGGAGACTGAAAGATGTGCTCAAAGAATCGACTCACAGGCCAAAGTCATGAGGAGTGGCTTGGATCTCTTAGTTTAAATGGAAATGTCCTTGGAAGCCTTGGTGACCCAGGGAGTGGCAGAGTTGGGGGTGGGGGGGGGCAGGGGAGGGGAGTTGCAGTGTATGGATTCTCTCTTGACATGCTCTTTACTCCAGTGATGGAATCCTTTGGAGAATTTTAAACAGAGTAGTGACGTGATTTATATTTTAATAGGATCGTTCTAGTTGCTGAGAATGGAAGCAGGGAGACCAGTTAGGAGCCACTGCAAATATCCAGGCAAGAGAAATAATGGCTTGGATGTGGGTGTGGTATTGGAGGCGGAGAGTAGCAGATGAACTTGGAAACATGGAGGTAGAGAGCTAACAGAACTTGCTGCTGGCTTGAATGTTGGGGTAAGAGAAATCAAGAATGGCTCTAAGGGTAAATTCTAGGAAGGCACATGGTAAATTGGGTCAGATTAGGAGATGTACTCGGTAGTAGAGGGATGAGGATCTAGATAATAATGAATTACCAGAAAGACCTGAACTTTTAGGGAGACAGAGATAAAAGGAATGGGGACCATTATAGAATTATTCGTGAAAGTTTTGTAAAGGAAGATAAGGTATCTATCCAAGCCGGAAGGAGGGCACCACTGGGTGAAATGCTCATTCCTGCAGCTACAAGTTGTGTAGCAACCAAGGCACCAAGCATAGGCCTCTTTTAAGCAGTCACTTTTTAGGTCAGTGGGAGTAGAGGCTCTTCATCCCACCCCCCCACCCCCCTTGTCTGTACCTGGGGTGCGTCTCCGGTCAATCAGGGAGTCCTTTGGTGTCATTGGCTCATCATCAAAGTCAAATTCTGTAGGCATGTGTGGTCTGGGAGAGGTGGACAGAGGGTGAAGGGTGAGGGTGGTCTCCCCAAATACCCCACCCTGCCGGTCTCCCCCCCCCCCCCTTCTGTGCCAACACTTTCCATGCTCCAGGGTCCCACCTCCCCTCCCAATTTCCTCCGGGCATCAAAGGAAGCAAGCCCCAGGAACAAGGTGTAAGGGTGTGCCCTCACTTTTCCTCTTCCTCCTCTTTGGGCTCAGGCTCCTCATCGGATCTCTCCTCTTCACTCTGGGCCTCAGGTGTCGGTGGCCGGCGGGGCAGGATCTCAGCCCGAAGCTCCAGGGTACCGTGGGCAGCCAGAAGTTCATAGAGCCGCTGGATTTCGGAGGGGGGAGGCATCCAGGCCTGCCCATCCGCGGGCAGCTCCATCTCCTCATCACTGCAGGGCACGTACCAGTCTTCGGATTCTCCCTTGGCCTGCTCTTCCCCGTCAGCACTGGGGGCTTCTCCCTGCACCTCCTCAGCCCCGGACCCCTCATGCTCCGTCTCCTCCCGGCCTCCTTCCCCCTCTTCTTCGGCTTTATTGGCCGAAGCAGAGGGGCCTCCGGTATCCTCCACGGCCAGAGCTTGGAGGCCAGAGGTCACTTCCCCTTCTTCAGACAGAGGCGCCGCCGTGGTGGCCGAAATGTCTCCATGACCCCGAACAAGGGACATAGGCTACTAGGGGAGGGGCCTTGCGATGATAGGGGATGCAGGAGTAGTAAGCCGGGGGGGGGGGGGGGGAGGGGGCGCTGGAGGGGGGGGGCCTCCCGTCCCCCTCCCCCAAGGGATTGGGCTGCCCAGGAGTTTAGGAATTGTCTCTGCAACCAATCAGGCTCCAACAATGGTCCCTGCGACGAGACCGCCGGTTCCCAAGAGGGGGCGCTGAGTCCCCTCCGAGGACCCCGCCCCACGGATCCAGATCCGGTACTGCAAGATTCCCAGGGATCACCGGAACCACTTTCGGGGCCAGAGAGGGGCGGAGCCGCTCTTTACGCCTTCACACCGCCCCTCTCCACACCTGGATCCGACGCCCTCTCCCCACACCTCGCAGTTCCGCCACTTCAGCCGCCGTACGCACCTGGAGCTAAGACCCGCCTCCCGGGCTGCGCAGGGTCACAGTACGCAGGCGCACAGAGATGGCGCGGAAGGCTCCGCTCTAGCCAAAGCTACTTGGAAAAGGAAAGCAAGGGGAGGATTGCACATGCGCAGGTAGGCTCGGGCACAATTGGCTTCGGCCCACAGTAAAGATGGCCACCGGGTCGTCGCATGCGCACACCACCCAGTAGGTTCTGCCCGAAAGAGGGCAGTGCCACGGGCCCCGGCGGCGGCGGACAGACGTAAGGACCAACTGAGGCTTAGAGGCGAGTCTCATGCAGTCTCCGTTTATTGGTGTTTCAGACTCATGCAGCATCCGGCATACAAAGAGGGAGAATCTGTTTGATGTATCTTTTTTTTTTTTAAAGACTTTTAGTGTTCCCCCACGCCTTTTTTTTTTTTTTTTTTTTTTTAAGAAAACAAAACCCGCCAACTCCAAACAGCGTCATAGCTCGGTCCCCGCCTCCCTAGCGGACTGTCGCGTGCAACAAACCTCTCTCGTCCTCTTGGAAAATAATTACAGAGCTTCCCGCCCCTCATTCGCTCCCTGCATCTGGGAGCTTTGGATCTATTTCGGGGTTCTTTCGCTACAAAGCACGTGAATGACCCCAGTCCCGACGCCTTTAAGAAACTCGCTGACCGGGTTAAAAAGCCCAGGTGGGGCAGGTCAACTCGGGCTGACCGGAGAGGGTCAACAGCCACGCCCCTTCCTCCTCGCAGGTGCGTGTTCAGAACAGAGCTAGCAACAGTGCACGACACCCTGCACAAGTCCCCAGACAAGGCCTGGCTTGCCAGCTCTGCGACCCAGAGGCGCTCCGGGGGCGTCAGGACCTGGGTGGGCCCAGCAGAAAATAGTCGGAACCCAGGCTGGGGAGCCCTCCCCTGATACCGCTCCCCTCCCCCAGCCTGACCTACGTGCTGGAGTTTTTGCAGAGAAAACGGTGGCAAGAGGGAAGAGGAAAGGATCCTGAGGGGAGGAAGAAATGCTGAGGGGAGATGAGGCAGGAAGGGGGCAGAAGGTGTGAAAGGGGAAGGAGAGATGATACCGGGGAGAAGGAAGAAAGGAATGGGGAAATATGCCACGACAGTGAAAGTTGAAAGGGGGACACTGGGGCTGAGGTGCAGGGAATTCGGGAAGTTGGGAGGAGTGCCGGGAGGGTGAGAGCAGAGAGAGTTTGTGAGACCTTCAGGGAGATTTCCAGAAGTGCAGGGAGGTTTCCAGAAGTGCAGGGATAGGGAGGCCAAGAGGCTGGAGGGGATGCAGGCAGAAGTGCAGGGAGGTTGGAAACAGTGCAGGAAGAAGAGAGGCCTACGGTTGGCACAGGAGCCTGGCAGGATGCAGGAGCAGGAAAGAAGCTGGCTGTAAACAAGGCCGCTCAGGCTCCCTTGGTCCCTATGGGTGCGGGCCTGGGCCATCGATTGGGCTCCCCCCAGGGGAGGATGGGCCCAAGGCAGCTCCCAACAGGAAGAAAAATCTTGGAATGCGGGGCAGAGCCCCTCACTTATACACTGTGGGAGAGGAGAGGGAGGGACAGACAGAGACAGTGGGGGGGAGGGGGAGACAAGGAGAGACAAAGGAGAAGTAGGGAGGACAGACAGGAGAGAGCAGGGGTAGGGGTTAGTAAAGCTGCCCTTGCCAACCCTTCCATTCCTCCCAGCCTGTCCCAGACCCCCACTCACCGCCTAAGTTGATGACGCAGGAGGCGATGATGATGAGGACCCCCCCTACCAGCGCCACGATGCTTAAGAGCTTTGCCACGCGGCCCAGACGCTGGGCCCCATCCACGTCCCCCTGCTGCAGGCTGTTCCGGGACTGGGGTTAGGGTGAGGGGTGGGGCACCATGGCCCAGGTCAGGAGAAGGCAGCCCAGCAGGGATCAGGTGAAAGAGTTGTCCAGAGGAGACAGGCGGGCCCCGTGGACAGTGGTTAAAGGAGGAAAGAGGGTTGGGGAGGCAGGGGGAGGAGGGCACAGGTCAGCAAGGTGGTGTGAAACACGCCTTGGCATCCCTCCCACCTGACGGGGTAGGGCAGTGGTGGCTCAGACGGTAAAGTCCTAGGGAGAGGCCGGGAAAATCCCCATAATTGGGAAGTGAGATCCATGCAGAGAGGAGAGGGGAAGACAAGGCTACTCCCGGGGTTCTGTCCAGGTGCTGGCAGGAAGCTGGGAGCCACAGCAGGCCTGGGCCAGGGTCCCATGGGGCTCACCATGACAGCATAAGCGAAGGCCACGATGTTGACAGGCCACATGGGGCAGAAGCAGGACAGGATGGCGAGGATGATGTAGTCCCGAGGTTTCTGGGTGCCTTCACCCCCCTCCACCCCAGACCCTGCCAGCTGGGAGCTGGGGTGGCGGCTCAGGCTACCTCTGGGAGATCCTGGATGCCCACTGTGAGCCCTTCCTAGTCGATCCTCCTCAACCAGCTGCTGCAGCACGCGGGGAGGAGCCCCATTGGCTGGGTGGGTTTTTGTTGAGGGTGGCGAGTGAGGCTGAGGGGCTGGGCCCTCTTCCCCATCGCCAGCCTGCAGGGGAACCACTGCCCCATTTTCTTGCTTTTCCCCCACACTCTCAGTCAGGACCTCAGGGGTGGGGTCCTCCTGGGTAGGGGGCTCTGGCTGAAGAGCTGACTTGGGGGTGGGCTGGGAATCTGGCTGGCAGTCTGGCTGAGGGTCTGACTGGGTGTCCAGCTGGGGAGCAGACTCTGAGGCTGGCTCAGGTGGGGCTGTAGACCCCAGATCAGACCCCTGGTCTGCAGTGGCCTCTTTGTTTGCTTCTGGTTTAGGTGCCGGCTCTTGGTGTGCTTCTTTGGGGCTGGGGTTGGCATTTGACTCCCCTCCTGGACTTGAGCTGAGGTCTCTGGCCTGGGCTGTTCCTGGGGCCCCAGTTAGGGTCTCTGTGGTTTCTGGAGCCAGTCCAGCTTTGGTTTCTGAGTCCACAGGGGCCCCAGTGTCATCTGGGCCGGGCTGCAGGGCCTCTGGCTCATCTGGGACCCCAGCTGGGACCTGGAGAGGGCCAGTTTCGGCTTCAGAATGGCCAGGCCCTTCTCCTTGGGTTTGGGGACCCTCTTCTATCACCTTCATCTCCGAGACCTCAGAGCTGCTGGCTGCCATCTTGAGAGGGGAGAGAGGAGAGGACCTCAATGGAGTGGACGGAGCAGCAGAGACAGCAGCAATCCTGGAAGAGGAGGAGACAGGTTTGGTGTGAGGAAAGAGGTGGCTCTCGGCACTGCAGCCCAAGAGGGCTATGCTCCTGTCTTAGGGCCAGCCCTGGGCTGCCTCTGGGGAGAAGAAGAAAAGTTGGGGTTTCCTTTGCCTTAGGGTGGGACATCCCTGGGGAGGACTGCTCTGCTCAAAGTCTTCTGCTGGGAGAGCCCCGGGGAGATTAACCCTTTTGAAAACAGGACCCTCCCCATGGTCTCTTCCTGGGTCCACCCGTTACGAGCCAGACTCTCAGATCCTAGCAGATGCCCCAGCACCCCGAAATCAACAAGCTGTGCAGACGCTCGTAACACTCCGACAGGCAGACAGGCACACTGGGCAGAGGACCGATACTCACATTCCACTCCCTCTGCATCCTCCCCTCCTCCCTGGGTGCCCCGCCGGTGCAGTTTTCTCACTGCGCGTCTGGGGCGCAGACGCCCCCGCCCCTCCCTGGGGGACCTGGGCATTTCCTCTGAGCCCCTTCTCAGCCCCTCTCTCAGGGATTCCCTCAACCCCCGGGGAACCGGCGCCTCCTCCTCCCATCGGCGTGGCGCGCCCAGCACCACCAGCCAGTCCGCCAGGCGCCCGCATTCCGGTGCAGCCCTCCCGGCGTCCGCCGTCTGTCCGCGCACTCCTACCCGCAGCCTCTGTCCATCCCCGTCTCACCTCGACGCCGGCTTCTAGACTGCTCCCGCTGCTGCTGCCACCGCCGCCCCGTTGCAGCAGCCGCAGCCCGGGAGGGAGCGAGTCAGCGAGCGAGGGAGGGAGGCGGCGGGTCTCCCCTCCCCTCTGCTCGTCCCCTCCTCTCGCTCCTCTCAGGTCCCCTCCCCTACGCTCCGCTGCCGCCGCGCACCGCCCCCGCCCCTAGCTCGCCTCCCGCCCCTCCCGGCCAGCCCCAGGGAGCCACGCGTGCCAGGCCCCGCGTTACCCGGGCAACCGGCCGGGTAACCACTCGCGCCCCCTCCCTACCCCTTCCCACGCGCGCCTCCTGGGGGTGCCCCCTTCCCAAGCCCCGGGCCCCTCCCGCCAACGGTCACCGGGGGTCCTGGCAGAGGCAGGGGGCCGGGGGAAACCAAGAGGGGTCTGCGAGGAGACGGGACCTGTGAGACAGGCGGGACCCGGTGGTGGCACCCCAACAAGCAGAAAGAGGGGAAGGGAGATGAGGCAAAACTTAGGGAGGCTGCTCAGGAAGAACAGGGTGGGGTTTTAAGAGAGGGGAGCCTGCAGTACAGGAAGTCCCTCTACCCTCGAGGAAGCAGCAGCAGAAATGGGCGCTGGAAGGCTCCAGGGCCCCAGGAGCAGGACTCAGAAGGGAATTCCAGGGCAGAGACTGCAGGGGCAGTCTGGAACAGGAAGGGGGCTGGGGCCGCGGAGCCCGCAAACGCAGAATGGGCCACGCCTAGGGTGAAAGGGACAGGTGGGGACCAGTGCGGTTTTTCTTCTCGCCCTCACTGCTCCCAGTCCCGGGGCTGACTTCCCCCGTCCTTTCTGCAACTCCACCATCCGCCGTCACCTCTTAGGGCCTTGAGGGTGTGCAGGTATTCGGCGGGGGTCTCAGCAGCTGGCAAGGGGTGTGGATGGGGGAGAGCAGCATTTCTGTCTGGTAACTGTTTGGGTTTCTAACCCAGGCGTCTTCAAACCTCCAGTGGCTATTCTGGGCCTGCCCAGATTGGGTATTCCCCGGAGACCTGGGAGTCCTGGAACCTGCTCTCCAGTCACTGGAGCCTCGGCCCCACCCTGGATCTGGACTGCAGCCACTGGTGCTGCCTCCGGTGAGGGAGGAGCCAGCGCCCCAGAGCCACGCTGGGTCGAGAGCAAGGCTGGGACTGACACCCGGCAGCGGCGAAGAAACTCCTTGGGGGTGGGGACAGAGGGCTTGGTGAGAGCAACTCATCCAATCCAGAGTCAGAGACAGGTTTTTATTTAAAATTTATTGTAATGGGGTCCGCGCAAAAGGAGGGGATGAAGGGTGGGGAACATGCAGGGGACACAGGAACACGATGACATGGCCAGGGCCACAGCTTCTGTCTTGGGGGAGAGGGATGAAAAGAAAAGGCCAGGGCTGGAGCTGGGGTGGAAGAGGGACGGGGGAGACACTGTGACTGCATTCCCCCCACCCCCAGGAAGCACCTCTAGTCCCTGGATCCCCCCGTTTACCCTGGCACCCTAAAATTCCATCTCTTATCCTGCCTCTGGCCCTAGTGGCTCCTTCTTTTGCTCCCCTTGACGTGTTTTCCCCTGACAGATTCTAAGTAGGACAATGTTTAGGGCCTGACCCTAAACAACCCCACCTTATGAAGGTACTACCGTTGCCTTCCCTGCTTCTGCCCCTTCTCCAATCTCACCTTTTCCCCTCCGGGACAGAATCTTTGATTCCCCTCCTTCCTCTCCTCCCTCCCCCTGAAAAAAAAAAAAAAAAAAAAAAAAAGCACCAAGTCCCCAGGGAGGGGCAGCAGACAGTAGTGGGGGGTGGGGGGAGATGGAAGGAGGAGAGCAAGGACCATCAAGGAGAAGGCTCACAGATCCCTGGAAGGGCAGGGCAGGGGGTTACAGAGAGGAGAGGGGGTGAGGGCAGTGGCCACTCCTGTCCTCTGCCACCCCTGCCCACTGTCCAGGGGGCTTCAACACAACCGAGGGGACAGGTGTTTGTGTGGGGTCAGGTCTGACAGGGAGAAGAGAGGAGCAGGAGAAACAAATCGTTAAAACCTAGCGAATTCCCCTAAGAAACATCTCTTCCTCCTTTCCTTCTGGAGGCTCCTTGGTTGGTGGGGAAGTAGTGAGAAGTTGGTGGGAAGACAGGGGAAGAGGAGACGGTACCAAGGGACTTTCCTCCACTTTCCGCTCTCCCCGCCACCAACCTGGAGCTCACCAGGGCTGAGAGGGAAGTGGCTGAGAGCTCACGGGCACCCCCTCGGCCCCCGAGAGGGAGCCCACAGCTGTCGGGGGAGCCGCCACCGCTGCCGCCGCCGCCGCTGCTGCAGCTGCCGCCGCCGCCGCCGCCATAGGACAGACCTCACCGGTACCTGCACAGCGAGAAACACCAGGAGATCACAGTACAATCTGAAAGGCAAGAGCCTCGCCCCCTGCCCCAGACTCATTCCCAGACTCCCTCCCCTGGGACACAGCCGTTGCTCACTTCCTGTTTGGTCCCCAGAGGCCTCCGCCTGCATCCTTACCCAGTTGTCCTGAAGGGCCTTTCCTGTCCCCAGAAGTCTCCCTAACTTCAGTGATGGATGGGCATCCCTGGCCTTCCTGAGATCCCCTATTGGGCCCTTTGAGCCCCCTCGTCCCACACAACCCATCCCACCCCCCCCAGCCATGCCCCACGCCTTGCCTGGTGGGTGCGGGGGTCCCCCTCAGCAGGTGGGCTGTGGCTGGGGGGCGTCTCCCGGGACAGGGGGGGCGGCCCCCCCCAGATGGGTCTGCATGTGGCCGGCCAGCTGGGCAGGGGTCTTGCAGTGCACGCTGCACAGCTTGCACAGGATGCGGTCAGCCCGCGGGGCCTGGAGCCCGTGGTCCTTCACCGCGTGGATGCGCAGGTATGCTGCTGTGGTGAAGCCTATTGGGGGGGGGGGGTGGATTGGGATGGGGGATGGGGGGTCAGCCAGGTGGAGACCCCAGAGACGGGGCTGTTCTCCTAGGCTGGGGACGCCCTGCTCAGATGGCCCTGTCCTCCTCCCACCATATCCTTGGTAGCCTGGGGCCAGCTACGCTGTTGGGGCTGGTGGGGCACATTCCCTCCCTAAGTTTGGGGCCTGTTGAGTGGTGTCAGCTTCCTAGCCTTGGTGCCCACAGAGCCTATTCTCCGTGGCTGGGGGACCTCTTCCGGGATGACAGCGCACTGATTCCTAGCCACTTGAAGAGTTGACCCTCAGCAGAGACGGCTGTGTCCCCTCCCTCCAGGGCCCCATACAGTCTCAGCCCAATTACTCCGTGAATACGTGAATCTGTTTAAAAGCAGCTTTTTCTGCTCCTGGGGCAGGGCGCGAGCTTGTTAAACCCCTGCCAACGCGCTCTGCTTGCCCCAGGAGCCGAAGAGCAGAACATGTGGCCACACAGCTGAAACCCTGGCTTCCAACCCTTGGGAACTGGCTCTTGACCACTCCTTCCCCACAGCAGTGAGTCCTGCTCCCACCCTCCCTACCCACCCCCAGAGACTGACTCTTCCGGGTAGGTCATCTCCTCCAGTCAACACCTCTCAAAACTTAATGAGGTTCAGTCCTCCTGATGTTGTTCCATTTGCTTCCTAAAGGGCTCTAGATGCCATGAGCTCTGGACTACAACACCTTTAACCCACGTCTGTGGAAGGGCCTCTGGCTTTGTCCCCTACCCATTGTCCCTGGCCCTCCCAGCATCTTTCAGCATGTACCTTTGTTGCAGAGCTCACAGACATGGTGAGGGCCCTGGCTGTGCACCTTCATGTGGTCCGAAATATAAGCCGAGCTCAGCATCTTGCCACACACATGACATGGCACCTTCTCCTCGTGTCGTACTGTGTGCGCCCGCAGTCGATCCTTCGTAGCAAAAGCTGCCTCACATTTCTGGGGAAGGGGGGAGGGGCGTGGGGGGTGTCAGGAGAGTTAAAGCTTTGGGGAGTGGGGAGAGGGGGGCAAGAGGTTAAAGGAATCAGAGCCTTGGGGATCTTTGATCTGTAGGAAATGGGAGTGAGATGACAGGGTCTTGAAGAAGAGATGAGAAAATGGAGTGAAAAAGCAAAAAGAAGAGAGAGAAAAAGGGGGTCTGAGAGGCTGAGCTCAGACAGCTACAATGAGGATCAAAATCATGAAAACCGGGACAGGAGGCGGCGGGCTTCCTACCTCACATTTGAAGGGCCGTTCTGTTGAGTGCACTTGTCTGACGTGACTGTTGAGGTGATCCGGCCTGGGAACACGTTGGGGTTGGGGTTAGGGGCCTGGGGAGCGGACGCGCTCCCAATTCTACCCAACTTAGCACGACCGGCCTTTCCAAAGATCCCTGCCTTTTCGCCCCAGCCCGAGGCTTCGGAGCGCTGGCGCGGCAGGAAATCCCTCCCCCTGACGCAGGGCGGGCTGGTCCTCCTCCCACGCGAATCTTTCTTACAACCGGAGGACCCACCTCCTTGGCTAAGTACCACCCCCTGCTCCCTGGTAACCAGGAGAGGCTTTCCTCCCTCCTCCCGGGGAGTGGCTCCCGGTCCCCGTCCTCAGAAACCTCCTCCCTCCCCGCCAGCCAAGGCCAGGCCACCTCCGTAGCCGTCCCTCCCTCCCCACCCGCCCAGTGGGCGGCCGAGGCCCCGTGCACACCGGGAGAAGCTCTTGCCACAGTGGGAGCAGTTGTAGGGCTTGTGCACAGCGCCGTCATGTGAGCGCACGTGGTAGCTCATGCGGTCCTTGCGCTTGAAGCGCTGCTGGCACACCGGGCACTGGTAGGGCTTCTCGTCCGAGTGCGACAGCTTGTGTCGGTTCAGGTGGTAGACGTCGCGGAAGGCCTTGCCGCACATCTCACAGGCGTGGTTCTTCCGGATGCGCTTTCCCGAGGCGGTCGTGGTCACCACGCCACCCGCGGCCACGGCGGCCGCTCCGCCGCCCGCACCCGCTTCTCCCCCTCCCCCGCCGGCTCCGCTCAGCTGGGGCACGCTCAGGAGGCTCAGGGGCACCATGGTGGGCATCTTCATAGCACCCGAGGGGACCCGGCCGGCCTTGGCTCCCGTGTGGATGGCCTCGTGCCTCCGGAGGTTGTAGCCGTTCTTGAACTCCTTGGCGCACAGGGCGCAGATGTAGGGCCCCTTGCTCTTTGTTTTCTTCTCCAAGGCAGATGCGACCGGGGCCACGGCGACCGTCGAGGTTGGGGCTACGACGGCGGTGGCCGCGGCTGCGGCGATGGTGGCGGCGGAGACAGGGGGCGCGGCCTCGGCAGCGGGCGCCGACACCGGCGGGGGCGGCGGCGGGGGCGCCGGCGGCTGCTTCAGAGCCGCTGTGTCCACTGTGGAGGCGGCGGCCGGGGCCGGGGGCGCAGCAGCGACGGCGGCGGCGGCGGCGGCAGCTGCGGCGGCGGCCGCGGCGGCGGCCGACTCCTGGGCGGCGGCGAGAACCGGGAGCAAGTCCACCTGGAGGGGCTCGGCCGCCGGGGGCTGGGGCGTGGGTGGGGGCGCCGGCGCGGCCTGCGAAGACAAGGCGCCGTGTGGGCCGCGGCCGCGGGTCGGCGCCCTCCCGGCCCGGCCCGCCACGGCCGGCCCCTACTCACCTGGAATGGACTCTGGGCGCAGCCCTGGGAGGCAAAGAAGCGGGACTGGAGCTCAGCCCCGACCTGCAGGGGGTTCTGGGCGTGACCCTGAGGTGGCGGGAAGGAGTTCATGAGGCCGCCCACCCCCCGGGAGTCCAGGCCCAGCACGGGGAAGGGGGGGGGCCAGCAGCGTGCAAGGGAACACGGGGAACATGGCCTCGGCCACGGCGGGGCCCCCGGGGCTCAGCGGGGGCCGGGGGCGCGGGCCGCGCGGGGCCCGGGCTCGGGGCGCCGCCCCCGGCCGGCCGGGCTGGGCCGCGCCGAACGCATGGCCCGCGGGCCGCCCCGCCGCCCGCGCACCCCGGCCGGCGGGAGGGAGGGAAGGAGGGCGCCTGGCGGGCCGCGGAGCGCGGCGGCGACGGCGGCGGCGACGCCCCCTGGGTGGGGGCGGGAGGCCCCGCGGGGCCGGGGGCCGGGGGCAGGGGGGCGGGGGCCCGGGCGGCGGCGGCGGCGGCGGCGGCGGCGGCGGTTGGAGCCTGGCGGGGCGGGGTGGGGGGAGCGAGGGA
Source organism: Lynx rufus (assembly GCF_022079265.1). Classification (NCBI taxonomy): domain Eukaryota; kingdom Metazoa; phylum Chordata; class Mammalia; order Carnivora; family Felidae; genus Lynx; species Lynx rufus. Next base: position 1,764,783 of record NW_025814838.1, on the reverse strand, counting down.
GCAGCCTCGGCCCCCGCCGCGCGCGCGCCCAGCCGGCGCCTCGGGGAGGGCGGGGGAGGGCGCGAGGGAGGGAGGGGGACAGCTGCGCGCGCACCGGGCGCGCGGAGGGGGGGTGGGACGGGAGGGAGGGCGGGCGGGAGGGGGTGTGGGAAGGGGGGGGTGGGGGGGGGCGGGGGGGAGGGGGTTGTTACCTGGAAGATGAAGCTGCTCCAGTTGCCGGGATCCATGGCGGAGGGAGGGAGGGAGGTGGCTCGAGCTCACCCTGGGGCGGGAGGAGGAGGAGGCGGCGGTGGGGGAGGGGGAACCCAGGGAGGAGGCGCGCGGGGCGGGCGGGAGGGGGGAAGGAGGAGGAGGGTGGGGGGAGCGGAGCACACTGCGCGCGGGGAGGGCGGGCGGGGGGCGCGAGGACACACAAGAGGCTGGAGCGGGCGCGAGCGCGAGCGCGCGCGAGGCCAGCGGGAGGGGGGAGGTACGAGAGGGACTCTTGGCGGGAGGAGGGACGGGGGAGCCACCCAGCAGCCCGAGTCGCCCCAAGCGCGAGACCCCTGAGACGGCCGCTGATTGGCTGACGATGGCGCAGGTGGTGGGCGCGCGGGAGACAGGGCGGCTTCTCTCTTCCCCCCCCTTCAAAGATTCCACCCCCCTCCTCCCTCCGCCAGCGGCCGTTATTTCGCGCGCACGCGCATAAAACCGCTGTCGTTGCTGAGCGGGAGAACAGGGGAGCGCGCGCCGGGGGTACGGATGGGGCGGGGCTAAACACGAAGCGCGCGCCCGCCTAACGGTCGTCGTTCTGGGGCTTTTGCGTTAGTGTTTTGATTCCTTTCGGCCACCGTCCTTCCCCTCTCCCCCACTCCAGCGGTTTATTTACAATCCTGCCCCGCTTCTTTCCTGCTTGCTCTTCCCAAAGATGGCGCCGAAAGAGGTTACGCGGCGGAGCTTGTGGCCCATCCCAAGGGCAATTATACCCTTGGCCCCACCCCCGTAGTCCCAAGAATCAGGCTGAAGCACCAGAGTAAAAACTGTATTTACACGACACGCGGTTATACGAGAATTTAAAAAAAAATGGCCAAGTGAGGAAAGGAGCCTGCAGTCAGGAGGTGTCGCAGCGATGACACGCGGCGAGACCCAAGATGTTCGCCTGCAACACAGGAGGGGAGAGCAGCGTTAGAGCTGGGGGCGGGGCACGGGCCAGGGAGAGGAGGGGGCCAGGCCGTGGGCTCACCTTCAGGAATGACTCCATCTGTTTCCCGGATATGCCCTCCACGCGTTCCAGGTCCTCCACCTGGCAGGACAGCAGCGATAGGAAGGGGCAGGGGAGGAGGGGGGGGGGTTGCCGCGCTTCTCCTCTGCCGCCCCCCATTCCAGGCCACCCTCGCGGGGCCGTTACCTGGCTAAAGGGGCCGTGGAGCTCCCTCCAGCCCACGATGAGCTGGGCCTTCTTCTGGCCAATGCGTTGCAGGCTGCGCAGATCCCGGGCTGAGCCTTCGTTCAGCAAATCTAGTATTTTTTGGCGCCCATGGGCCAGTAGCTCTGGGCTGATCTGTAGCTCCCAGCAGTCCTCAGCCTTCTCCTCTGGCTCTGAGGCATCCAGGGACTCCAGCTATGAGGCAGGGGGAGGTGAGTGACAGAAACAGAGTTTGCTATTCAGCCTGTGGCAGCAAACTGCTTTAGACTCCTCTGCCAAGGATAGGAACCTAACAGCAGCTACCTCCCCGCCCTTCCTAGCCTCTCTTTCCTTCAAGTGTTTGTCCAAAAACCCTCCTCCCCGGTCACTCTCTGGGCTGATTCTCATTTTATCTGACTTGTGGAAGAGTGGGGACTGTTGCTGAGGACAAAGCACATAGTAAGCTCTTAAATCTGCCTCATCTCCAAAAATCATCTTTCACTCCTAGGGAGGAACACAGAAGGCACGCGATAAATGATACCCATGCCCCCAACATATCATCTCAGTTTTTAGGTAATTTTTTCGGTGTTGTTTCATTTCTTGAATGCTTAGGTCATGTTTCCCTAAGTGGGCTCTTAAGTTGGTAGAGAGTGGGACTCAGGCTACACAGTGTACCTAGCAAGTAGCTACTGACTGAGGGTGAGAGCCATCAAGAAGAAAGGGAAGTAACAGGTGTTGGACACCCTCTCCGCTAGGTACATACTGTATGTTGTCCTAAATGCCCTATGAGGTGTCTCCATATTCAGAGGATAAATAACTTGTAAATTGCTGGTACGTGTTTTGACTCCATGGCCAGTGCTCTTCTCACTAGAGCTTACTACCCACCCTTTTCCGCTCTAAGTGTAGCCGAAGGCTCCAGCTGCTCTCACCTTTCTCTTCCGGCCTTTCTTCTTCAGGATATGGATCTCAGCATTTGGGGATGCCGCCTGCTCCTGAACTGAAGGCAAGAATTGTGAACCAGAATCATGGCAGAGGCTACTTCTTCTCACCCTCCCTGGTGGCCACTTGGTTCTCCCATTTCTGATTCCTTGGGTCGGTCCCCTCCATCCCAAATCAACCTCTTCTTTTGTTGTTTCCATGTGACCTTTCTTGTATTGGAAAGTAGTCTGTTGTTAGTCTGTATGTTAGTTAACATACTAAATGCCTGAGAACAGAACACTCAAGCTCTGTTTCAGACAGTCCTCACCCCTCCCTGGGGTTGCAACATAGTGGGAGCACACAAATGACATGATGAAAGCTGCTCCAAACACCTCTTCCCTTTCTAAGGTGTGTTATCTGGCCCTCCTGGTCCCCACCGCCACACTTACTCAGTTGCAGGGGCATCACCACAGCCTTTTTGAGGGGCTTAGCTACTGTGACTGTGCGGCGTGCAAGCGGTCGGAGCACTGCAGGAGAGGAGTTTTCTTTATCCTTTGGGTCTACAGCCTCCTGGGCCAAAACCTTGGCTTCCAGTTCTTTTTGCTTCATCTTCAGCCTCTATTGGAAAGGATCAAGGAGACATGTCACCTAGAACCAACGACTTTCAGGCAGCTTGGATGGCAGTGGATTAGGAAAGTGAGTACAGGGCTCTGACGCCCTAGCAGGCAGGGCAAGGACCAAGGAGAGAAGCTACCAGGAGACAACTGGAGCCACTGTAATTAAGGGCTTTCTAATGATCAGGGATGCTCAGAGGTGGAATGGGCCCCTTTGTGAAACACTGAAGGGAAAGACCGTTCGAAAGTCCTAACTTAATTTGAGCTGGTGTTACAAAATGACAGTCTCTTCTATTGTTCCTTTTACCTGGATTTCCACCCCCCTCACCTCCTCACAGCTGATCAATTATTTTCAAAGTCCAGTCACATTAAGGACATTCAAGCAGAAGCTGAAGAACAGGGATTCCCGGTTAGGTAGAAATCGGATGCTGGTCCAGCCTTTCAGTGTCCTTCCCTATTTGAAGATCCTCAGATTGCTTCTCAAGGCCAATAGGAATCCCAGCCCCACCTGCCCAACACTTACCTCAATCTCCAAATCCTTCTCTTCCATGGTCTTCATGAGCACCATCCGCTCTCGCCTCGGGGTGTTCAGCCCATGGGTTCCTTGGCTCCCCTGGGAGCCCAAGAGACGGTCCAAGCTGAGGAGGCGCTCCAGCACGGCTGGGTCCATGCTGCTCAGCTTCTGTAGGGGGCTGAGCAGACAAAGGTTACTCCACACCCACCTCTCCTCTTATCGCCCTCTCCACAGCAGGGTTCCCTTCATTATGCCTTAAATTGGTGTATTCTGTGATTCCAGATTCTGCTATTAAGTTGCTGGGCAACCCTGAGCAAGTCATTCAGACTCTCTGGGTGCAGTGTCTTCATTAAGTGAGTGAGGATCAATCACTACTTGCCCAGGTAACCTCTCAGGGATGCTAGGAGATCCGATGAGAACAAGTATTTAATGAACACTTGAGTTGTAGGTGTTCAGGCTCTAAGACACTCCCTGCCCTATAGGCACTCACAGTCTAATGGGGAAGAAGAGACTGTGATAAGGTGACAGCAAGGGCTGTGTGCTTTTATTGGAGGAGCATGTGGGGAAAGATTCACAAAGGAAGTCATCCTCAGCAGGGCTTTGAAAGTCGCTGCAGACCTCAAATGCCAAGCCTTCTTCCCATGGGCAGTAGGAAAGGCATATTCGAGCTGAGTCCTGACTTAATCTGAGCATAATGCCTAACATTTGTTCCTTCTGCCTGGAAGTTTTCCCCTCACAATTATCATTCAAAAGTCAATCTGATACCACCTTTCCCGTAAAACCCAGCTTGATTGTATATCTTCTTTCCTATACTGTGAACTAGCTCAAGGACAGGGACTGCCCTGTTCTTTGTGTGCAAGTGCCTAGGAAGAGCAGGATCAGAAAATATGGGTGAATACCAGAAGTCATTTCTTCCTTCCTGGCTCTCACAGAAGCAGCTCCTCTTTCCTTACTGCATCCTGTACTACCTACCCTCCATCATATACTGATGTTCTAGTCTTCTTTCCTTTAGAGCCCGAGGTCAAGGTCTGACTAGGTCTGATGTGCCCCATCTCTGAGCTTTGCCTATTCACATGTGCAGGGGTGTACATTTCTGCTGACAAATAGCTTGGGAGAGACAAAACTGACATGGAGTTCTAAGCAAGCAAGCAAGCAAGCACCTGTTGCTATATGCCATCCATCCTCAACTACAGCAGCCTCCCCAGGGCAGAGGATGTACTAATCCTTGACCTCCTCTGGTCACCCCTATTCACTAGTCTTTAGACTTACAGTTTAGAGAGACTGTACTTGGGCTTGGGTAGAAACTGGGCAAAGTAAAAACTGCGGCTGGCTCCCTAGAATTATTAGGGGGGGGCCAGGTGGCCAGACACAGAAAGCTAGGCAAGACCACTAAACAGCAGTGACCTAAGGATTCAAGCATACTGGGCCATGAGCTGGGGCCATCAGAACTAGGGAGACTCGCCATACACACAGAAGGGAGGGACTCAGTGACTCTGGACTGAGGTTAGAAGCAAAGTTAGATAGCAACGGGCTCCTTGTAGGGTCCTGGAGATGCTGGACTCTAACGCACAGACTGAGAGGTCTCAGGGACACATGGCTCTTCATCTCCTCCTTGTCTCTTTGCTTTGCACTTATCCTCTAGGCCTGAAAGACCTGATCTAGATTACTTCTTGAACCAGAAAGAGCTGCCCCCAAATGGGAGGTTTTGCTGACTGCCTAAAGGGATTGGAAAATGGAAAGGGAGGGGCTAGGAACTCAAGGAGGAGGCTTCCTTCAGGCCCCGGGCAGCAGCACCAAGGACAGAGATTGACCTTAGCACTTCAGTGAATTCGGTAGAGTAGGATTTGGGGTGAATTCAATGAGGAACAAGTTCACAGACTAAACCCACTACTGCCCTGCACCCAACCCAGACACAACAGAACAGGGAATATACCCAAGGCCCCTCCCACTCTGCTCACCTGAGTTTCTGAGAGGCAGAGGCTGGAGCTGCTGTGGGCTCAGGACTCCCAATCTCCTCTTCCTCAGGGCCTCGGGCTCTCTTTGCCTCTGATGGGCCTACCAGTTCTTTCTGAGACAGTTTAATGGGTGCCAAGACTAGGAAAGATGTGGGGCGGGGGGGGGGGGGGGGCGGTCAGCCTCTATGCTGATGCTTGGCAGAGTCAGCAAACTCCCCAGCTGTCCAGATCTGGCTTTTCCACTCTTGCCAACCCCAGTCCTCACCACGAAGCTGCAGACTCTCGTTGGTAAAAGGACGATTGATCACCTCCTTGGACCTGGCAGCAAAGTTCAGCGCAGAGACTGTATCTAGGTAGAAACGTCTCTCGGGGGCAATGTTGGCAATGAGGATGCTGTGGGCTGAGCCACCCAGAGAATCCTGAGGGATGGGGATGGGCAGGATAGGCAGATCAGAAACCCCACATTTCCGTTTTTTGTTTTTTTTTTTTTAATGTTTATTTAGAGAGAGAGAGAGTGCAAGCAGGGCAGGGGCAGAGAGAGAGGGAGAGAGAGAATCCCAAGCAGGTTCTGCTGTTGTCAGCAGGGCTCGATCCCAGGAACTGTGAGATCAAGAGCTGGAGGCTCAACCAACTGAGCCACCCAGGCATCCCCCAACGTTTTCATTTCTTGACTGCTGTTCCCCACCCTCCCAGCACACCTAAGAACCTCCTTCTCCAGCCCCTTTTCGCCCTGAGGTGGGTGGCCTGACCTGCAACAGGCGAGTGAGCTTGCTGTCCCGGTAAGGCACACGAGGGAGGCCCTGGTTCAGCGCATCCACCACCTTGCCCAGTACAAACAGGGACGAGTTGATAGCTCCACTTTCCTTCAACCGCAGACCCTTGTTACCCGTACGCCGGTTGTCCTCTGAACCAGCCAAGTCAATCAGGTAGAGTTTACCCTCCCGCTGGCGGAATGGGGCCAGACGTTCCCGCTGATCCACCTGGAGTTAAGAGCAAGGACCCCCAACTTAGTTCAGGTTCTAGGGGCTTCCCGGGTCCTCACCCTGTCGGCGGGCCTCACCTTAACCAGGAGCACAGCATGACTGCGGGAGGAGCGCTGGTTGAGCCGGGTGGCTCCTACAGTCCGGTTTCTACTGGCTGGCAGGAAGTGCCGCTCAAAATCAGCGAAGCTAGTGATGGGCTTCTGTGTGAGGCCCGGAATCAGGATGTTTCCTCGACAATCTTCTCGGATCACCAGGTCTCCTGATGCAGGGTCCAAGAGGTCTAATACCTATCGGAGCAGTGAGAGGTAGGGCGGGTTCTGCAGACACAGGCCACTTACTTCCTGGGCACCAGTCTCCTTTTCTCTGCTGGGCTGTCAGAGTTGTACCATCTGCTACCTCAACCTGTTTTTCCGGGTCTTGCCTCCTTGCTAGAGCAGAGCTTCATGCTTAAGAACTGGATCTTATTCTGACTTTTGTCTCTTCCCTCCCCAACCAGAGTGGGGGCCGGGGTGGGGGGGTGCTCACCTTTTCCTGGTAGATCTCTAAGTAGGACATAGTGACAGAGAGAGCCCATGGCCGGCCCTCGCCGCCCTCCTCCCTTGTGAGCTGTAGGAGGTCCATGAGAGCCCGGGGAATCACTCCAGGTTGCTCTGGGCTGCCCAGCATTGTGTGCGTCTTCCCTGGGGAAAGAGTGGAGATCGCTGTGAGATCTTCCTCCCCACTCTGAAGCCCTTTCTGACCCATGGCTATTCCCTATCTGGCTCCCTCACCTGCCCCTGTGGGCCCATAGGCAAGCACACTGGCATTCTGCCCTTCCAGCAAGTGCCTCAGGATGGGCTGCACTGATCCCGCATAGACGTCCTGCTGAGAGCTCCTTTCTCCATAGAAGGCATCAAACCTGCAGACAGGAAAAATGGAGGGAATTAGTGGAGGGTTCCATTCTCACCCAGACTTACAGGGTAATACTAGCCACGGATTTAAAAGAGTCTCTATCCCTTTTCTTGCATAAAGACCTTAGAAAGCACCCACTGACACCTGTCCTGTTCCTGTCTCTGTACTGGTGTTAGAAATAAAGAGATGAATCTGATGCCCTGATCTTGGGAGTTCTGTAGTCTGGTGGGATAGAAAGATACCCATCCTTTGTTGGGATTCAGGAAACGAAGAGGAGGACACACTAGAAAGAATAAGTGAGTCTGCTTGAGCAAAGAGGATTTTGCCAGAGACAGAGAGGAGAAAGATATTCCACGTATCAAAAAGAGCACACAGGGGTGCCTGGGTGGCTCAGTCAGTCAAGTGTCCAACTCTTGATTTTGGTTTAGGTCATGATCTTCACTGTTCGTGAGATCTCACAGACAGCGAGGGAGCCTGCTTGGGATTCTCTCTCCTCTCTCTGCCCCCTTCCCCGCTCGCGTTTTCTCTGTCAAAATAAATAAACATTAACAAAACTTAAAAAAAAAATAGCACAGAGAAGGCATGGTGTGCGAGAGCAGGGCTTCCTGATCTTTCCCCCCAACACAGTGTATATAGGAAGCAGTATTGGTACACCACGATGGCGCAGAGGATGCTGCTTCTGACTAGGAGAGACTCCACTCACCTGCAGTCTACTCTCTATACTCCGGTAGAGAAGCCGTGGCTGAGGCCACAGCAGAGATTAGTATTTTAAGTGGAGTGTAGCCTGTGTTGGGGGGAATGAGGCTGGTAAGAAATAAGTCCAACTGCCAAGGGCCTAGAATGAGGTTGTCAAACTTTTTCTGTAAAGAGCCGGCTAATAAATATTTTAGGCTTGGTGAGCCATAGGATTCCTTTTGCAGCTATTCACCTCTGTCATTATAGTCAGAAAGCAGCCGTGGACCGTATGCAAATGAACACGTGTGGTTCTGTTCCAATAAAGCTTTTATTACAAAAAAAGACTCCTGGTCAGATTTGACCTGCAGGCCGTAGTTTGCCACCCCCTAGCCTAGAATGACAGGCCGAAAAGTCTCAACTTTCCACCTCCAGTGGGGTTTTAAGGTAGCTGCCCTTGTAAGTTCTGCCCCCAAATCCGGATGGCTTCTGTCACACCCAGCTGCAGCCTGGGCTGGCTGGGCTGGCTGGCTGGTCTATGTTCCTCCCACCCTTCCCACACCTCCCCGATCCTAGCTGGGGCTCCCCTGGTCACCCTTGCTACTCCTTCCCCACTTTGTGCCTATTTCCCCCATGAGACTGTGAATAGTAATATAAATCTGGTTCAGCTGCCAATCTTTCCCCAAGTATCCTACAGAACACTGGTCACAAGTGGGCACCTATGAACATTTCTGAAAGCCCGAACGAAGGTGTGGGGAACAAAGTTGTGCTATGAAAGGTGGAGATTCTAAAAAGGCACGTCTGAGAAACTGTCTGGGCAAGTGATAACGTGAGCTAGGAGAGAGGAGAGGGACAGGAGGGAAGAGTGGCCTGAACCTTACTGGTATTTGAGAGTCTCCTGGTGGTTCCTCCAGTTGGCAATCTCTAGTGAACAGCTGTCCAGGCCCCGCACACAAGGGGTCTCACCTGCTGCAGCTGTCCCATCCACAAATGGTCGCAGCCTCACGGCCACCCTTACCCGAGCTGGAGGTGGGCGCCGGCCAGCCCCCACCTTGCTTAGCCGACAGCGACCAGCTCCTAGAGGAGAGAAGGGAGGTTTTTAGGCATGAAATACGGTGGTAGCACAGAAGTTGCAGGAGCCGGCTTTGCAGAGAGGTAACGGTAGGAGTCTTACAGGAAGAGCTACTTGATAGAGCTGAGCTCTGACGGATGAATAGCAGCTTGCCCAGCATTCCAGGCAGAAGGAATGGCATATGCAAAAGCATGATGGTGTGAAAGCATGGCCCCCTGGAGAACTGGTGAGGCGGGACTCTGTGTTCTGTTAGTGAGGATGAGCACAGAAGGGCAGGATGGAAGACAAAGATGAATCAGATACATGGTCTCAGGAGGAGTACGGTGGGGGTTGGAGGACAGAGATTACCTACATACAGGTCAGGGGTTGCAAACCATATCATGTACTTAGCAAACATTAACAGTAAGCACTGGCTACATGTCAGGTACACTTTAATCTTCACGGTGTCCCGTGGTGTCCCCTCTTAGTGCCATTTTACCAACAAAGAGGCTTATGGAGGTGCAGCAGCTCTTCTGAGCACGTCGGTATTTTACACCTGGGGCCTTGTGGCTGTCGCACCTTGTTTCATAGCCTACATTTTGTCTTTTTGCTCCTCGAAAGAGTAAGCACAGCCTGAAAACAAAACAAAACCCCAGCATCTTAAGTAGACTAGAGACCCACATAACCTTGACAGAGGGGCAGGGAAGATGGACTGGAGGCTAAGGTCGTGGGGACACCATGGGAGGGCCAGGGGCCACAGCTCATTTCGGGGAAGCTCTTTCCACCCTGGCTGTACTGTGGGTGTCCCCAACTTGGCCCAGTTCTTTCCTTGCTCCACAAATAAGTCCAGTGGGGAGTAGATTGCCGTGTTTACACAAGTAACCTGGAAGCTCTTGTTAAAATGCCGATTTCACTTCCGTCCCTGGAATGATGCCTGAGATTCTGCATTTGTAACAAACTGCCAGATGGTGTGGATGCTGCTGGTAGGACATGCTTTGGATTGCCAAGGTGTTGTAGACCAGCATCTTGTAAGGATAAAAAGAGCTGACATTTGCCCCTCCCAAAACCAGTCAATGAACTGCCTGACTCTTCTGTGCTTCTATTTCTCACCTGAGGTTTACAACACACACTTACCTGTACATGTGTGTTACATACACAAAACTGATGGTTTTCTCTTGATGGAGCTTATGTGGGTTTCTTTTGTTACCCAGTTCTGTGATGCTCTAATGTTTGCATTAAAAAAATAAGTAACACTGTGGATGGACACCTTTGTTTGGAAGGGATGAGGTTGAAAGGCAGTCCAGTCCCTTTCTGCCCCAGCTCAGTCTGCAAAAGGCATTAACATGCAATCCTCCTCTGTTGTAAGCTTTCTGTTTAGTTTGCTTCCAATAATTAAATTTAAGTCATTAAAAAAAAGAGAGATTATAAATATTTTTATCAGAAAACACAAGATAAAACTTTTTTTTTTTTTTTATTTTTTTTTTTTTTAAGTTTATTGCCAAATTGGTTTCCATACAACACCCAGTGCTCATCCCAAAAGGTGCCCTCCTCAATACCCATCACCCACCCGCCCCTCCCTCCCACCCCCCATCAACCCTCAGTTTGTTCTCAGTTTTTAACAGTCTCTTATGCTTTGGCTCTCTCCCACTCTAACGTCTTTTTTTTTTTTCTCCCTTCCCCTCCCCCATGGGTTCCTGTTGAGTTTCTCAGGATCCACATAAGAGTGAAACCATATGGTATCTGTCTTTCTCTGTATGGCTTATTTCACTTAGCATCACACTCTCCAGTTCCATCCACGTTGCTACAAAAGGCCATATTTCATTTTTTCTCATTGCCACGTAGTATTCCATTGTGTATATAAACCACAATTTCTTTATCCATTCATCAGTTGATGGACATTTAGGCTCTTTCCATAATTTGGCTATTGTTGAGAGTGCTGCTATGAACATTGGGGTACAAGTGCCCCTATGCATCAGTACTCCTGTATCCCTTGGGTAGATTCCTAGCAGTGCTATTGCTGGGTCATAGGGTAGGTCTATTTTTAATTTTCTGAGGAACCTCCACACTGTTTTCCAGAGCGGCTGCACCAATTTGCATTCCCACCAACAGTGCAAGAGGGTTCCCGTTTCTCCAAGGATAAAACTTTTTTAAAAAAGCCTGTTTTGAGGGGGGCGCCTGGGTGGCTCGTTGTCATCTGACTCTTGATCTCAGCTCAGGCCCTGATCTTAGGGTCATAAGCTCAAGCCCCATGTTGGGCTTTGCACTAGGCAGGAAGCTTACTTAAAAAAAAAAAAAAAAAAAAAGCCTGTTTGGGGTGCCTGGCTAGCTCAGTCAGTAGAGCATGAGACTCTTGATCCTGGGGTGGTGAGTTCGCACCCCACAGTGGGTATAGAGACTACTTAAAAAAAATAAAAATTTAACAACAACAAATAGCCTCCTTATTTTCATGAGGACTGAATGAGCTAAAAAATATCTCATGAGGAGGGTATTTCTCTATTTTATGGTGGAGGATACCACACAGTACCTCACAGCTAACAGCCGAATTCCAACCTGGATCTCTTTGCCTCCAAAAATCTGCTTTCAGTGAGGATGCCATATTGCCTATTGGGAAAGTTCTTGGCATCTCTGACTCTCTCCCTTTCTCTAGTGGTAACAGCTGGTTGTCGGGGCCATAGGCCTCAGAGAAGGCAAGAGGCTGGTATGTGTGACCAACACAGGAACAGCAAGATGAAAAGGTGGGCAGACTACCCTGGCTGAGAATCTTACACATAAGGCATGCCCATAAGCGGATGGCCTACAAAACCTGGGCTTCTGCTCCGTTATCTGACAAACGAAGCCGGTAACACCCCTTCTCATTCCATGGTTTACAAGGCACTTGGGCATCTAGTTTTCGCTCGATCCTCAGGAGTCCTGAAAGTCCGTAACAAGAGAAACCTGCAGATGCACCCATGCAGGTGAGAACACTAAGGTGCAGAGAGGTTCACTGACTTGTCAGAAATGTGTGCAGGGGCTTCTCCTTGCCTATCTTTCCCAGGGTTTGGGGGAGAACAGAGAAAGTTGGCAGATACAGACACATTTAAGGAAGTTTAAGGGGAAGGGGAAGTCTGTGGTGATGTACTTGGGTCAGACAGAGCTGAATTTCAATTCCAGCTCTAACACTTGTTAGCTTGTGACCTTGGGCAAGTGACTTAACATCCAGGTGCTCTGGTTTTCTTTGTTTATACAATGGGGTGGGGTGGGCCTCGGAGAGGCTTAATGAGAATTAAAAGAAGTAACATGTAAAATACCAACACAGTAACCAGCACACAATAAGTAGGTTCGTTATTCAAGGTAAGATGGCCTGGGTTCAAAGCCCAGCTCTGCCACTTACAAGGAAACGGGTACATAATGGTCTATTCCTGTGCCTCAGTTTCCACAATTGTAAAATGGGAATAAATATGTACTCGCTGGGTTGCTAAGGGAATAAATGAGGTAATTCATGTCAAAGTGCTCAGAATGGCATTTGGTACATTGGTAAAAACCTTGGTGTTTTATTTTATATTCATCTTTCATTTTCCAAATGTAGAAACCTCAGTATAGAGAGGTTGGCTAACTTGCCTGTGGTCAACAGCTACCTAGTGACAGAGCTTCAAATGAAGGTCTAACTCTGAAGTTCATTGTATGAGTCCCCAGACCTTCTCAGCTCATCTTTGTATCCCCATGGGCCTGGGAGTCAGAGACAAGTTCCACCCACCCAGTAGCTGTGTGAGCTTGGGAAGCCTTCTTCACTGTTGCAAGCCTGTTTCTCCTTATAAAATAACAGTATCATAAGATTGTGAGAAGTCAAAAAAAGAATGTACATACAATGTTTGGCACAGTGGGTGGCATCAGGGGCTCAGTAAATATTAGTTATTGTTATTATTACACTCTTTTACTTATTTACTCTTGTTACCCACTCCTCCAGGTAGCAATTCACTTCAGCCCTCACCATTCAGCAGGGTCACTAATAACCTCCCTAATGCTAAATCCAGTGGACATGCCTGGTCCTCAACCTATTTGACTTCCCAGTAAGATCGGACACCCTCGATCTGCCTTCCTTTGAAAAATACACTTTCCCCTAGTTTCCATGCCAGAGGGCCAAGGTGAACAGCTCTCTGCTTACTCCTTCTAAGTTTCTGCCAATCTTAAATATTTTTCCAGGCTCCTTCTATCCTTTCTCTAGCCTGAGGTCACTCAACTTTGGCCCTAATATTTTGGGCTACATAATTCTTTGTAGTGAGGCTGTCCTGTGCACTACAGGGTGTTTAGCACATCTATGCTAAACACACATGCCAGTAACATTCTGCACCCCCCCCACCTCCTCTTACACCTCCTCTTGAAGTCGTAAGGTACTTCAAACCCCACCTATCCCAAACTGAACCCTTCCCCATCTCTCTTGCCACCTGGTCCTCCTCCTATGCTCTCTAGTGTAAATGAATGGAACCAACCCCAAAGACGGGAGTCTTCCTTAACTCCGGCTTCTTTCTCACCCTCTACATCAGTTATTCAGTATCTGTCAATTCTGCCTTTTTAGAGGAGTCCACTTCTCTCTACCCCACTGCACAATCTTCGCAAAGGCAACCATCATCTCAACAGTCTCCCACATTGGTCTCCCTTCCTCTAGTTTCACTCCCCTCCAGTCGCTCTCTTCCCACTTCCTCCCTTGCACTATAAGCTCTCAGCCACAATGACCTTCCTACAGTTCCTACAACATGCCCAGTTCTCTCACACCTCTGCACCCTTGCACATGCTATCCTCTCTCCCCGAAGTATCTTCCTTCTCACCACCACTCGCCATGTGACTGAGGTAAATACACCTTACTTCCTCTAAAAAACCCTCTTTTGTAAAATTACTCTCCCATGAAGTTGTGTCCATGGCTCTCTGGCTCCTCCATCCAAGCACTCATGACATCCCACTGTAACTGTAGATGTGTCTCTGTGCTCCATCTGACTGTGAACTCAGTGACAACAAGTCTTACTCTGGTCACCTTTATATCCCCAGTGCCTGGCACAGAGTAGTTCTCAAGGAATATTTGCTGAACAAATTAAGTTTTGGTGAATGAACATAAAGCATTGTCTTGTTTCTTGTTTTCTTCATAAAAATGGCTCCCTGCCATTCCTGTCCCAAAGCTCACAGCCCAAGGGAGAAGAAAAGGAGAGGCACATGTATACAAGTGCTTATAGTACAAGAGTCTATCCCTTTCGTCATAAAAGCAACTTTAAGGGTTGGGCAAGGCTAGCACTTACTTCTTCTAATTTCCTCCCTCTTACAATTCCCCAACTTCATTTGGTTTAACTCCTCTTTTATTGATGAGGAAATTGAGCCAAAGACAGCATCATTGGCCTCTTTATACATCATAAATAAATCACTCGGTGGTCTTTTCATCCAGCTGAGGCCTGATAAACTCCTATCTGACCCTTGAAACCCACTTCAAATATCACTTCTGTTAATTAGGTCCTCCCAGAATATCCAAGGGTTTACTTACTTCAGATTTTACACTCTCTATCGCAGTTTATACATATCTCTCATTGCTTTTCATGATAGCATATATTTATACGATTATCCACTGAAACAGATTATAAACTTGTCTGGGAGAAGGGTCAATATTCATTCAAGCATTTTAACCATATCTACTATGTACCAGGCACAGTGGGTGTCGGAAAAGTGAGGGGAGGGAGGCCGTGCTCCGAAAGCAGGAGTATCATGTGCTTGGGCATAATGGTTAAGAGCAGAGGCCCTAGGGGCGCCTGGGTGGCGCAGTCGGTTAAGCGTCCGACTTCAGCCAGGTCACGATCTCGCGGTCCGTGAGTTCGAGCCCCGCGTCGGGCTCTGGGCTGATGGCTCAGAGCCTGGAGCCTGTTTCCGATTCTGTGTCTCCCTCTCTCTCTGCCCCTCCCCCGTTCATGCTCTGTCTCTCTCTGTCCCAAAAATAAATAAACGTTGAAAAAAAAAATTTTAAAAAAAATAAAAAAAAAAAAAAAAAAAAAAAGAGCAGAGGCCCTAGAGTAGGACTGCCTGAGAATTCAGACCCCAATATTCACTAGTTGTGTTAACTTTGAGCAAGCTATTTAACCCATCTATGCCTCAGTTTCCTCATCTGTAAAACAGGGACAATAACAACCAACCACCTTATCGCATTGTGTAGCAATTAAACGATTCATCACCGCAAAGTGCTTACAACTGTGCCTGGCACCTAGCAAGGGCTCAACATGTGTTTGACATTCTGCTAGACAGCTTTGTTTCTCCATGGGGCCTGACCAACAGCAGGGGACTCAAATCAATTACTATGGCATCTATCATAATCAATGACCAGAATTCAGTGGACAGGAAGAGAGCAGAGACATCTGTAAACAAACACTCACAACATACAAGATTCGTAATGTCCCAACAGCCTTTCCAACCCTAAAATAGCACTGACTTCCACGGCTAGAGCGAAAGGAAACAGTCCCTTATTCCCCCTATTTGTGATCTGGGCACATCTTATACTGTCAACTCACACCCAGCTGCTGTGCCTCGGCCTGCCCTCCAGCGTCTCCCAGGGATCTCCGCTCACCCAAACAGCACGTCATACACAGAACCCTCCCCTCGCAAAATGCGCATCCAGCACCTTTCGTCTGGTCCCTACGGTCAGTGTCAGCCACTCTTCGCTCGCTTACTCACATAATCTCCCGACAGGGGTAACTGTCCCCATTCTACAAAGAAACTGGAAGCTCACAGAGGAAAAGTGCGCTAGGCTCAAACAAAGCTCTATATCGGAACTGGGTGTTTTAACACGGTCAATTGACCCGCACGGAGGGCTGGAAACAAGTGAGAAGGGAAGAGCGAGGTGCGCTGACCAGCTCGAGACTCCCACCTTCCCCTCCCCTCCCCGCCCCCGCGCCATTTCGGCCTCTCCCCGACAACCCGCAGAACCCGGACCAGGCTCCGGCACATTACTCCACCAGGTTCCAGACTTCGGCGTCCTGCCCAGGCCGGGCTCGCGTACCTGAGATCGCCGCCGCCATCTCGCGTCGCCTCAGCTGCGCGGTACCCCCCGCGTCCATTCCGCTCCCTCCGTTGGCCCGCCTCTCCCATTCGAATTTCCCGGTGCCCCGCCCCCCGTCCTGGCCTCCACCAATCACGGCTACTCGCTACCGGAAGCCCCTGCCGGCGGTTCGCAACCATCCCGCCCTCTAGGGCTCGCTTCAGGGTCCTGCAAGAAAAAGTTTCCCCTGGCGGAGGACGCATGCGCGCAGGATGGCCACCCAGCCGTGGACGCCCCGGCGCGCGTCTTGGCTTGAACTCTGGCGCCCGAGGCTTGGGCGGCGGTGGCGGTCGGAGGAGCTGCTGGGCGCCGCTGGGCACTGGACTCTCTGTACCTTCTGGCTTTCGGATTTCGAGTCGTAGATTTGCGTAAGTCCAGACTTTTCACCTCGTGTTTCCCCCTCAACCACGAATTTTGGTACTAATCAAGCAGTGATCGAAGGCACTTAATCGATTTACTCCCAGATTTCCCTGAATTGAATACAATTTTAGCTGTTTTAGTGGCAGAAGAGGTGATTATATGAAAAAGGGAGACGTGCGTGGAAACGGGTTATTCAAAGCGAGTTTCACTTTCAGCAGTTTCTTGCTTCAGCTTGTTTCGCGTTCCGTGGGTTCGTGGGTTTGTGGGTTCTCGGACTGGAACTCAGTGCCAGTCCACGGTACTTTACCGTCTGGTCACTTCTGTAGGTCTGGCCTGCGCTGTCTGGTTTGTAGACAGTCGCGTTACACTCCCCCTCTTGCTAAGCCCACATCACCATGCAGATATCAGGTGACATGTCTCCTCTTATGTCAAATCTGAGCGGAGGGGGGCTGGTCTCGGATGTTCCTTGCTTTGTAACTCAATATATCGGAGTGAGCCTTAAAGGCACGTTCAGTCTGTTACTTAGTCAGCTTCATCCACGGTCCCAGTGTCCTAGGCGTTCAGCCATCTGTGAAGTCCTTAACCAGGAATGAATGGAAGCTTAACCAGGGATGAATGTCCCATCTTTGAGCTCCTGATAGAGCCCTGGGTTAGACATGTCTAGACTATTAAACAAAACAAGTGTTAGACCAGCGGGTCTCAAATTTTTTGGCATTGGAATCCTTTACATTGTTAAAAAAAAAATGAGGCCTCAGGGACACCTGGCTGGCTCTGTAGGTAGGTAGAGCCTGCGACTCTTGATCTTGGAGTTGTAAATAACAGCCCCAGGGTGGGTGTAGCGATTACTTAAAAGTTAATTTAAGGGACGCCTGGGTGGCTCAGTCGGTTGAGCGTCTGACTTCCGCTCAGGTCAGGATCTCACGGTTCCTGAATTCCAGCCCCACATCGGGCTCTGTAGTGACAGCTCAGAGCCTGGAGCCTGCTTCAGATTTGGTGTTCCCCTCTCTCTCCGCCCCACCCCTGCTTGTGCTCTGTCTCTCTCTGTCTTTCAAACATGAATAAATGTAAAAATAATTTAAAAATGTTTAAAAAAATTGAGGCCCAAGAGATCTTTTGTTTATATGGGTTGTGTCTTCATACTTATTGTATTAGAAATTAAAACGGGTGCCTGGGTGGCTCCGCTCTGGTGGTTAAACTCCCAACTGTTGGTTTCAGCTCACCTCACGATCTCAGGGTTAGTGAGTTTGAGCCCGGAATGGGTGCTAACAGTGTGGAGCCTGCTTGGGATTCTCTCACTCCCCTCCCACCTCTCTCTCTCTCTCTCTCTCTCTCTCTCTCTGCCCTTACCCCTCTTGCTCTCTCTATCAAAATAAATAAACTTTACAAAAAAGAAAACAAATTTTAAATGTTTATTAATGCACTTAAAAATTGCAGTAACAAATCCATAGAGACAGAGTAGATCAGAAGTTGGTGAAGTGTTGGTGAATTAGGATTATTGCTATTAGTTGGGTATAGAGTTTCTTTCTGGGTGATAGAAATGTTCTAGAATTAGTGTGATAGTTGTACAGCATGGTGAATATACTAAAAACCACTGAAGTATACACTTAAAAATGATAAGTGAATTGTACCTCCATTTAAAAATCTTCCCCCAAAATTACAATAACAAACCTATTACACAGAATATAAATAACATTTTACTTTTAAAGATAGTTTTTAAATGTCCATAAGATTTACCATTTAAAGTTTATTTATTTTGAGAGTGAGTGAGTGGGGAGGAGCAGAGAGAGAGTCCTAAGCAGGCTCTGCTCACAGGGCTTGAACTCATGAACTATGAGATCATGACCTGAGCCGAAACCGAGAGTCGGATGCTTAACCAACTGAGCCACCCAAGTGCGCCCCAAAAATAAATTTGGAAATTTTTTCCAAAGCAAAACAATAGTGAGAAGAGTGGCATTGTTTTACGTTTTTGTTTTTTTTGTTGTTGTTGTTGTTTACAAATATGTCTGGCTTAAGAGAAAATAGCTGTATTCTCATACCTGCTTCTGCATTCCGTATGTTGTGATATCAGTACATCATATAGCTTCTTGAGAACTGTAAGGATGCAAGGAGAAAAGTCAAATGGCATCTTAGTTTTATTATGAAAATGGTTTTGGCCTTGTGGACACTCCCTCCCCCTCCCCCCCCCCCCCACCTCGGCCGAGACACTTTCAGAATCTCCTAGACTACCCTTGGGAAACTATGGACTTACACCATTGACAGTTTGGTCTCCCCCCACACTTCAGAAAAGGCTCTTCAGGTTTTCACATTTGTTGCCAGTCCCCAGAAATTTGGTAAGATACCTGCCGGAAGTAGTGGAAAGAGCATAGGTCAGGGAGTCAGGACTTCCTAGGTTGAATAAATAGCTTAGGGACAGGGCTTTGTATCAGACCACCCAGGGTAGGGGTTTAGCCTCTCTGTGCCTCCATTTCCTGAGGTGGTAAAAGGGATTAATGGTTGAATCTGCCTCCTAGGGTTTTAAGGATGTGCATTTGCCTGGTGGAAATTAGGTTCTGAAATACCTGACAGGTGAAGAGAAAGAAGCGGTGGATTTTTTTTTTTTTTTTTTTTTTAAATTTCCAGATGAGACCCTTGGGAAGCAAAGCAGAACAGAGGAAAGTCATGAGTTTACGCCATAACAACAGGAAGGTGACTAGTTAGTGAGGAAGACGGTTCTGTCCTTTAAGCCTGGGAAGATGTAAATGAGGATCATCTGGGGTGAGAGACACAGCAGCAGTGATGAAGAAGGGAATTGGCGCTGGAAAAGACCAGATCTGGGGGGCCAGGTGGGGAAGGACTCCTGGGAGAGATAACAGAGCACACGGGTGGCCAGGAAGCCTTGCCAGTCTGCCAGGTGGACATCCTTTTCCTTCATGTCATAGACTCTGTATAAGAGCTATGGGGGTGGGGGAGTGGGGGGAGGTTCCTAAAAGGAACCGCAGGTCCTTTACTGAAGGCACGGAGGTGGGCTCTGAAGGGCTGCTGTGCATGGGCAAGCGTGACCTGCTCACTGCAGAGGACGCCTCGAGAAGACAAAACGGAGTGGCACATTCATATTTACAGCATGGGGCGCCTGGCTGCTCAGACTCTCGAGTTCAGCCCAGCTCATGATCCCAGGTTCGTGGGAGCGAGCCCTGCTTCAGGCTAGGCGCTGAGCATGGAGCCTGCTTAAGGTTCTGTCTGTCCCTCTGCCCTTCTCCCTAGAGCACACGCGTGCTAAATAAATAAATAAATAAATAAATAAATAAATAAATAAGATCTTGTAATCCCTAGAGCAAGGATTCTTAAAATGTAGTCTGGGGACCCCTGGCCTCTACAGAGTTAAAGCAATTTTCATGATACTAAAGATGTTATTTGCCTTTTCACTCATTCTCTCAGGGGCGTACAGTGAGGTTTTCCAAGTGCTCCATGCTGTCTAATATATAACAACAGTTTGAATGCAGAACAGGCTAAACTAGGCTGTGGTGAAAAAGTCAGAAGAGTGGTTGCCTTTTGGGAGTTGAGGGCAAGAAGTGACTGGGAAAGGCCCAGAAGGAATATTTTGGGCGGTGATGGTGACATCTTGATGATGGTATCTTGATGGAGTAGTTTGGGTTCCACAGGCATATATATTTGTCAGAACTCATGTGCAGAAGCATGGCATGGTTTTCTTTCTTTTTTTTATGTTAATTTATTTTTTATTTATTTATTTATTTATTTATTTATTTTTAACGTTTATTTTTGAGACAGAGAGAGACAGAGCATGAATGGGGGAGGGTCAGAGAGAGGGAGACACAGAATCCGAAACAGGCTCCAGGCTCTGAGCTGTCAGCACAGAGCCTGACGCGGGGCTCGAACCCACAGACCGCGAGATCATGACCTGAGCCGAAGTCAGCCGCTTAACCGACTGAGCCACCCAGGCGCCCCTATGTTAATTTATTTTTGAGAGAGACAGAGACAGAGCACAAGATGGGTAGGAGCAGAGAGAGAGGGAGAAACAGAATCTGAAGCAGGCTCCAGGCTCTGAGCTGTCAGCGCAGAGCCCAACTCGGGTCCTGAACTCACGATCCGTGAGATCATGACCTGAGCCGAAGTCGGAAGCTCAACCAACTGAACCACCCAGACGCCCCATCATGGCGTGGTTTTCTAACTGTAGGATCTTCAGACTGGAAAATCTTGTCCAAGACTTTGTTTCTAAGACGTTTGAAAATCAGACATGTGGAAAATGCCCACATTTCAATGTCAGAAAGACCTGGGTTCGATCCTAACTCTGCTCTATGTTATGTTCGTGACTTTGGACAAGTAACAGCATTTAGCAGAGTGCTTGACACATAGGCACCTAATGAATATTTGTAATATGACTGAATGAAGCCATGTAATTTTCCAGAGCTCTACTTTGTACTGACTCCAAGAAATCTCACTTTCATTTGCTCCACCAAGATTTGGAGGGTTTCTGGGTGAGTTTCCTTTAATGGCAAACCGAAGCAGAGAAAAAACCAAACATGCTTTTGTTTGGGTTTGCTTGGTTATCACCTACTGGGGAATAAGCAGGGGGTTAAGGCTGGAGGGGGAGGAGACACAACAGGCCTTGGACATCTGCTGTTGTAACTCTTAAGCCACCTACAGACGTAACTGATTTCTGTCTTGGTGACTTCATCTGAAAAATGAGACCATGCTTACTACCTTCCGATAGGATTGTTGTCATAAATAAATGAAGTACTTTTTGCAGAGTGCCTGAAGTCACAATGGATGCAAAATAAATGTAAGTCCCTCTTCCGTTTTTCGTCTCTCTGTACTATTTTGCTTGAAATAACCACACCCCAAAACATGTATGACTGCTAATATAGACTTCCTACCAGAAGTGATCCTTAAACGTTCTCTCATATGTGCTGTGTTAGTAATCGATCTATATTTGCTCTCCTTCCCCATCACGTTACACGTGACAGCGCCAAGGATCACATCGTGTCATTGGCTGGACTTGAATTTATTGGGCTCAAAACTTTCTTGAAACCCACGAACTGTAGTCCAAGGGGAGTCTTCTCTTTCTTGGATAGTTGGGTTGTTTTGTGGGTGGTGATTGTTTAGGGATTTGACCTTAGCTGTCTCCTGGGTGACTGCATCAGCTTGTGCATATTGGGGCTTCTCTATTCTTGGGACTGCTCAAGAGGCCTGGCCCTGCGTTTCCTTAAAATGGCTCTTTCATTGCTCCACTCTGCAGTGGGAGCTTGAGGACTCAGTACCAGCCACTGGGGGGTCCATGATGGTCCAAACCGGGAAGCAGTCATATCACCCAGTTAATTTGGTGACCTCCTGTAGGGAGGGTCAGGGTAGGGTGGGAAGGGTCTTTTTTTTTTTTCTTCTTCCTGACCTTTATACCTAACATGGGGCTGAAATTTACAACCCCAAGTTCAGGAATCCAGTGCTCTACCAACAGCCAGCCAGGCGCCCCTAGCCGGGGGTGGGCTCTTCTTTTTGAGAGATTGCCTTTCATCTCCAGTTGCCATCAGAGGAGCTGTGGGCTCTCTTTGTAGTTTGTGGGCCTTTGGGCCCTTCATTCCAGGCATGTTCCAGAGTATACCCTACTTGGAAAGGCCTCAGACGTGCCCCCATTCCAGGCCACCTCAGGCTATGTGCCTGGGACCTCCTTCCTACACATATCTCAGTTATCCCTATTTAACATTCAACCACCACACAGTGAGGCCAGTTATTTTCATGTAACAGTAAATTGTTAGATTTCTAGCATGTGTGAGCTGGATAGGTCATACAGAGCGTGTGACCCAGAGAAGCTCCTTTTACAAATGGGTAATTGAAACCCAGAGAGGTTAAGAGATTTGACTGAGGCCATGTAGCCGAGGGGAGGTAGGACTTAGGTTTCCCAAGTCCCTGTGCAATACTCTGTCAACCCCACTGTGACCTCTAATAGCTATTAGCTAAGTTCCCAGCATTCCTCAGTAATCTTTTTATCTGACTTTGGTCAGCAAACTCCTTCATTCCCTGCCATTGTCCTGATTCCCCACCCCAGCCCTCCTAGGTTTTCTCAGGTGCAACAGGTAGTTTGTGTCAGTTTGGCTAGGCTGTGGTAGAGTGTTAAGTCAAAAGCAGTCTAGGTGTTGCTGTGAAGAGGCTTAGTAGGTGTGGTTACCATCTACAATCATTTGACTTTAAGTGACGATCCTGGGTAAGCTGGGTGGGCATCATCTAGGCAGTTCAAAGGCTTAAAAGCAAAACTGATACTACATGGTGTCACTTATGCGTGGAATCTAAAATCAAAAAGTTGAACACAGGGGCTCCTGGCTGACTCAGTCTGTAGAGCATGTGACTCTTGATCTCAGGGTCGTGCATCTGAGCCCAACCTTCAGGATAAAGATTACTTAAAAAAAAATGTATTTCTTAAAAAAAAAAAGTTGAACACGTAGAAACCGAGTAGAATGGTGGTCACCAGGAATTGGGAAGTATAGGAAATGGGGAAAGTTGGTAAAAGGGTACAGACATTCCACTGTGTAGCATGGTAACTATAGTTGATAATACTGTACTGTACGATTGCAGTTTGCTAAGAGAGTAGATCTTAAGCATTCTCACAAAATTTTGTTTTAATTTTTAAAAAATGTTTATTTATTTATTTATTTATTTATTTTTCAATGTTTATTTATTTTTGGGACAGAGAGAGACAGAGCATGAACGGGGGAGGGGCAGAGAGAGAGGGAGACACAGAATCGGAAACAGGCTCCAGGCTCTGAGCCATCAGCCCAGAGCCCGACGCGGGGCTCGAACTCCCGGACCGCGAGATCGTGACCTGGCTGAAGTCGGGCGCTTAACCGACTGCGCCACCCAGGCGCCCCAAAAATGTTTATTTATTTTGAGAGAGAGAGAGAGCATGCAAGCAGGAGAGGGGCAAAGAGAGAGATGGAGAGAGAGAGAGAGCATGCAAGCAGGAGAGGGGCAAAGAGAGAGATGGAGAGAGAGAGAATCATAAGCAGGCTCTGCACTGTCAGTGTAGAGCCCGATGTGGGGCTTGATCCCATGAACTGTGAGATCTTGACCTGAGCCAAGATCAAGAGTAGATACCCCACCAACTGAGCCACCCACGTGCCCCCCCCCAGTTTTTTTATTTTTTAATTTTTTGTTATTATTTTAAGTAGGCTTCACATCCAGCATGGAGCCCAAATGTGAGGCTTGAAGTCACAACCCTGAGATCAAGACCTGATCTGAGATCAAGAATCAGATGCTTAACTGACTGAGCCACCCAGGCGTCCCCCCCCCCAAATTTTTTTTAAGTAAGGGTTACTATTTGGATGCCAGGGTGGCTCAGTCAGTTGAGCATCTGACTCTTGATTTCGGCTCAGGTCATGATCCCAGGGTCATGGGATCGAGCCCTGCGTTCAGGGTCTGTGCCGAGCATGGAGTCTGCTTAAGCTTCACTCTCTCTCCTGCCCCTTTCCCTAGCTCACGTGCGCTTTCTCTCTCTCTCTAAAAAAGTTAAAATAAGTAATATAAAACAGTAACAATTGATAAAGTAAATAAGATATAGGGATATAATATACAGTATAGGGAATATCGTTAATAATATTGTAACAACGTTATATGGTGACAAATGGTGATCATTTCATAATGTATATAAATATTGAATCACTGTGTTGTATACCTGAAACTAATACAATATTGTATGTCAATTATTCTTCCATAAAAAAAATTTTTTTAAGCTAACTCTGAGGTGATGGATGTGTTAATGAACTTGATTATGGGAGTTCTTTCACAAGGTATCAAATCATCACGTCGTACACCTTAAACATTACAATTTTATTTGTCATTTATACTTCAATAAAACTGGAAAAAGAATTTCTAAAGAAAATTAAGTTACTACGAGTGTAAATTTTGATGATAAATTAATTTACAAGGAAGAAAAGCAAAACTGGGGTTTCCCTTAGGAAGAGT
This sequence comes from Lynx rufus, assembly GCF_022079265.1. Taxonomy (NCBI): domain Eukaryota; kingdom Metazoa; phylum Chordata; class Mammalia; order Carnivora; family Felidae; genus Lynx; species Lynx rufus. Next base: position 1,740,452 of record NW_025814838.1, on the reverse strand, counting down.
AAATTCCGCCTCTGGACTGCAGCACCCACTCCTGCCCAGGAGTTTCCAGACTGTCGGCCTGCCTTACAGACGTCACACTGGCCTCACCCGCCTCCACGGTTGAGGAGCCGATCCCTTGCAGTAAATCTCTTCATGTATAGGGGCACCTGGCTGGTTCAGTCACTAGAGCAGGCAACTCTTGATCTTGGGGTGGTGAGTTCAAGCTCCACACTGGGGGTAGAGATGACTTAAAAATAAAATCTTAAGGGCACCTGGGTGGCTCAGTCGTTAAGTGTACAACTTCTGCTCAGGTCATGATCTCGCGGTTCATGAGTTCAAGCCCCAAGTCCCGCTCTGTGCTGACAGCTCAGAGCCTGCAGCCTGATATGGATTCTGTCTCCCTTTTTCTGCCCCACCCCTTTCAAAATAAATAAGTGTTAAAAATGTAAATAAATAAATAAAAATAAAATCTTAAAGGGGCACCTGGGTGGCTCAGTTGGTTAAGCGTCCGACTTCAGCTCAGGTCATGATGTTGCGGTTCACAAGTTCAAGCCCTGAGTGGGCTCTGTGCTGACAGCTGGAGCCTGCTTCAGATTCTGTCTTTCTCTCTCTCTTTCTCTCTCTCTCTCTCTCTGTCTCTCTCTCCCCCTCCTCCTCTTGTGCTCTTTCTCCTTCTCTCACAAAAATAAAGCATTTAAATAAATAAAAACATAAAAAAAAAAAACCTCTTTATGTATATATGTATGTATGTCTCCTGCTGGCTTTCCTCTGGAAGAATGTGACTCATACAACAGGCAGGTTTACTTATGCAACCGAACAAGTCAAGGTTGGGTATTAATTCCCTCAAGGTTTGCTCCATACCCACTCCCTCTACAAACTAACCTGTACCTTCACTCATCTTCATTTTCTTCTTTCTTAAGGTTTCCTGCCCCAACAGCTACGTAAAACATCCCCCCAATCTCCTGCGAGACCTTGTTCCATCAGTTCCCTCCTCTTTCCTGAATCCTCGGCCTCTTCCTCCCTCTGACTCCTTCTTCGTCATATAAACATGCTCACGTCTCCCCTGTCTAGGAAAAAAACCCAATCTCTCTTTCCTTACATCCCCCATAACTGTGACTAGCCTATTTTCTGGCTTTCTGGAGCCAGACATCTTGGAATATTCAAGTCTTGCTGCCTGTATTTCCTCATTTCTCATTCATTCCTTAGCCAACTGCAGCCTGGTTTCAGCTTCCCCCAATCCCCCAAAGCTCTTTCGGGATTATTCGTGACGGTCTGATTGCCAAAGGCAAAGAATCTCAAGTCCGTCTTTTTCTTGGTTAGGTGGCAATAACCGCTCCATGAAATTTCTCTCTTGCCCCTGAGTGTGTTCCCTCCCCGGCCCCTCCTGTCTCTTTTCTCTAACCAATTCCTCTTTGGTATTCTCCAATCCTCTGACGCCAGCCTTCTTCTCATTTATATGCCCACAGTTTTCCCACGTGACTTCTTCCACATATCCATCACTGGAAGTCCATTGTCTCTGTGCTTGTGACTCCTGAATCTAAGGCTTACCTGAAAGCTGTATCCAAGCCTTTATTGCTAAATAGTCCTCTGCGTAATGTTGGGTCTCCATCAGGATGTGCCACAGATATGTCAAAATGCAACAGGTCTTGGGGCAGCTGTCTGGCTCAGTCAGTTAAGCGTCTGACTCTTGATTTCGGCTCAGGTCATGATCTCAGGTTTGTGAGATCGAGCCTTGCATAAAGCTCTGCACTAGTGGCACAGACCCTGGTTGGGTCTCTCTCTCTCTCTGTCTCTTGCTTACCCGCTGCTGCACTCTCTTGCTCTCTTTCTCTCTCTTCCTCCCTCTCAAAATAAATAAGTATTATTTAAAAATGCAACAGGTCCAAAAGCTAATTTCTTCTCCTGTAGTCCTCATCTTAGAAAGAATCTCTCTCTTCCCAGTTGCCCATACTAGACATGATAGTTCTTCTAGACTCTCCTCTTTGACTCACCTTCATGGGTTCTTTTATCAAGTTCTTCTGAGTCTCCCCTCCCCCTCGAATCTCTCAAATTCCTCCCTCTCTTTTTTCCCTCACATCACTGCCTTTGTTCAGACATCCATCATTTCTGATCTAGACCTAGTCTCTTAACTATTATCTCATCCTGCTTCACCGTCAATCCATTTTCCCCACTTATACAAGGAAAGATGATTTTCGTATAAATCTTACCAATCCCCTGGACGAAATCTTGGTTCATTGGCTTCTTGTAGCCCATAAAATAAAGTTTCAACAGTTTAGCATGACATGCATGGTCCCTGCCTTTCCATGAGGCTTCATCTTTACCCAGTAGAACTTTGCATTTTAACTGTGCAATTGTCATTTTAATGTGTTCATATTTCTGCATAGGCTGTGGCCTGAGCCCAGTACTGTGCCCCTATCACACACGCACATAGGTACGCTCACACACACACACACACACACACACATACACGCCCCTTCCTTCACCAAGTCTTCCCTTTGAGTAGAGGAAAAGAAACAATTCTTCAGTGGTCTTTGTATTCCCAAGCATCTAGCAGAGAGCATTTGATAAACGTATGATTAGCTCAATTTAGCAATTTTAGAACTTTATAAGGAAAGGAAAATTTTCTTTAAATAAAATCTTTTACAAAAGCCTTATACGCCAACTACACAAAAGCCGGGAATCCCATGACTTTGTCCTCTTCTACGGCAGCTGCCTGTCAGGTGCCAGCGACTTCACTGGCCCAGGGTGAGACCCGCTGGTGCAAAGCTGATCCTGAAGTTGACCAGGTATCTGATGTGTCAGATTCAGCCGCACAAGGGAACGAAGTCCTGACACGTGCTACCACGTGGATGAACCTTGAAAATACGCTAAATGGGAGAAGCCAGACACAAAAGACCACACTACTGGACGATTCCATCTACATGAAATGCCCAGAACAGGGAAATCCATAGAGACAGAAAGTAGATGGGTGGTTACGAGGGGCTGGGGGAGAGGAATGGGGAGCGACTGCTTAATGGGGATGGGATTTCTTTCTGAGCTGATGACGAAATTCTGGCATTAGTGGTGATGGTTGCACAATCTGTGGATACTAAAAACGACGGAAATGGCACACTTTAAAAGGTCGAATACTGGGGCACCCGGATGGCTCAGTCAGTTAAGTGGCTGACTCTGGATTTCAGCTCAGGTTATGATCTCACAGTTTGTGAGATCGAGCCCTGCTTTGGGCTCCACACTGAGTGTGGAGGCTGCTTGGGATTCTCTCTCTCTCTCTCTCTCTCTCTCTCTCTCTCTCTCTCTCTCTTTCCCTCCCTCTCTCTATCCCTCTGCCGCTCATGCTCTCTCTCAAATAAACTTAAATAACTAAATAAATGGGTGAATTTTATGTACTTTATATCTCAAAACAAATTACTCTGACATGATACTCCATCCCATGGAATTCTTTGAGAGAAATAAAGGAATTGTTCTAAAAACTCTCTAGGCATGAGTTTGTTTCTGTAATGTTAGTATTTCTTTCTAAAACTACATGTACATAATTGTTATCTTTGTCTAATTGGGAAGAAATGTGCCTCTGGCATTCACCATAATGTGAATAAATCTATGGGGAGCAATGAGTGACTTCCTTCATCCCCAACCACCACCACCAAAAGGCAAAAACAAAACACTGTGGTAATTTTAGGACTGGGCACTAGAATCCCAAGAATTATTTCCAAAGTGACTCTGTATCCTTGCTGAATCTATCCAACCACTCTGTGGCTTTCCCTGAATGGTAACCAACCCCCGACGTTCACGGAAACCCACCATGGACATCTATCCCTCTTGGAATGCCCTTTTTTTGAGGATGGAATTGGCAGAATAGAAGCTGTTGAGGAGGTGGCAGCTTCCTAGGGAAAGAAGCCCAATTCTGAGCGAGCTAAGCTAATCAGAGAGCATCAGTGCTTATGGGCAAAGGTGGGGAGGGACTAGGCTGGAGTAAGAGACAGAGTTCTCGACACAAACTTAGGCCAAGCTTCGGGAGACAGGTGGATTCTGGGAAAGCACGAAGGACAGTGGCCCAGGCCGCCCAGAGACAGCAAGTGGGTTAATGCCAAGAGAGCCAGGTGACAGCCTTTTGGTGGGGAAACACTATCTCAAGGGGAGACAAGGCCTAGAGACTGGGACATCTGGGGTTTGGGGAGGAAACTAGGCTGCACCCTTAGGTTTAACTCCAGTTTGGGTAAACAGTCTCAGGAGCTATCCTTGAAAAAAAGAGTTGGAGCAATCCAGAATCTTATCTCTTCTCCATAAACCAGGAAGAAAAGCCTAAGACTTTTACACCTCTCTCTCTCCCTCCCACTCTTCACCAGAAAGACGTCTATAGATAGCCAGAAAGGAGATTCACACATCCACAGCCAGAGTCAGGAGGCGGGTCCCAGCTGCACACACCCACATACACACCAGCGTCAGCTATGTCCTTTTATTATTATTTTTATTGAACCCTGTAGGTGGGGTAGTGGTAAGGCTGTTCTCACAGCCGGCTGCAGCGGTTCAGCAACTGGTTCAATACCTGCGGTAGAAGTCCCAGTGCAGGCCGATGGCATTGATGAGGGTGCTAGCGCGACCACTAATGAATCGTAGTACGGTGTTGTGGTACAAGGGGACAGCACTGAAACTCCTGCCTATGTCTGTCCCAAAAGGCAGGTACCGGCCCTTGTTAGTCACAAAGACCAGCTTCCTCAGGTAGTAGTCGTACTTGCCAGACACCTGGATCACTGACTCCCCGGGGTGCAGGAAAATCTCCTCCAGGTCTCCCTGGGTGCCACCCACATAGTCGCTCCACACCTTGCCATAGCGCACCTGGAGGCTAGGGGCGGGGGGGGGGGCGAGAGGGAGGGAAGACTGAGCAGGGTGATTGGAATTCAGGACCTCTTGGCCTACAAGCTGAGAGACCTGCAAACTGGTGGCAGAGATGACAGGTCCTCTGCCAGTCCCAAGGTGTGTGAGGGATGAGGGAGCCCTTGAGGTCCCACTGTGAACTTCAACTCCTTTTGCCGACAGATAGGCTCAGAGAGGAAAAGTAACTTGGCCGGAGCCCCCCCAGACAGTGGTAGAGCTTCACTTTGAAATCTAGGTCCCGGCTGTGCCCCCAACCCCTACGTGAAAGAAGCAGATGGGCCTTTCTGGATGGTTTTCATGAGGGAAGAGACTCTGTTGCCCCAGGATCAGAAGGATACATGTTTTGGGAAGAGGTGTCATCCAAGATGGAGGATGCCCAAGGGGATCTACACCTCAGGTGGGGCCAAAGTAGCCAGCTTCCCAGCGCCTCAGCGGCTGTGCTACAGATTTGCCCAAGACGTGCACGCTGGGGGCTGTAGGGCTGTAGCAGCACCGGCCTCAGACCCCAGCCTCCTGATACCTTTCACATCCCAAGTTGTCCCTGGGACTTGTTGACTGAAACAGATGTGACCCAACGTGACTGAGAACTTTCCGGTGTGGTAGGATCGGAGAAGACCCCCAAACCACAGACACACAAAGAATCTTACCCTATGATGTAGTTGTTGTCGATGCGGACCCGGATGGCAGTGATGGGGCCCTCCAGCTGGTAACCAGAATGGGAGAATCGCTCGCCTCCATCGCCTCCATACTCTCCATTGTAGGAGGAGGACCTAGCCTGAACTGGAGGGGACAGTAGGCGTCAGAAGGAGAGATCGCAAGAGCTCCAGTCCCTCCTCACCACTCCTACACCTCCCACAACTCGACGCCCACCACCCCAAGCCAGCCCCTGCAAGCCTTGGCCACTGGCAGAGCAGGAAGCTACCTTCCCATGACGTTAATACTGGGCTCCTGGCCTCTCACTTACTGGCATTGGCCGAGGCTGATGCGCAGACAAGGGCAAGAAGAGCAATGGTCAACATTCTGGGGCTGGAGGGGAAAGAAAGGAGAACGTCAAGGTTCATTCACCCTGTTTCCTTTGGACTTCATTTACCCAGGCTTCCCTGGGTTAGACTTCCAGTTGAGACTCAGCCCTCTTTGTCCCTCAACTCAGACCTAACTGACCCAGTCTTGGGCTCAGAAAGGATTGCCCCTAGTCTCTAGTCCTGCTCCTGGCAGGTACGGTGTCCTTAACCCTTCTGTCCTCCCTGGTCTCGAGGTAGTCGACCCCCTTGTTCCATCCTGAGTCAGAAGATCAGTCCTAAGCCTCTGTCTTGACCAACCCGTGTAAGTCCTGGTCCCTCCTGGCACAAAGCAGGAAAAGAGTTTCAAAGAAGTGGAGGCCATCTCCAAACCATAGAGATGGTTGAGTTTACCAAACCAGGATTCTGAGCGAAACCTAACTGCAACCTGCCTGTGATACATGGGCCCGGCTTGGGGGACCTCCGGGGCAGAGTTTAAATTCCTAGCTTTAGCTGGGTCTCAAATCAGAAGGAAAGGAGCATTTTAGGGGTGCGTCTCTGTGTCACCCAGGCAGTGAGGGTGATTATAGACGAGACTGTGCCAATACCAGCATCGGAACAGTTGAGAAACTGCACAACGAGTTTGGACCACAGCTCAAGATACCAGATTCCAGATGCCTGGTCTATTTGTCATAATTCTTTCTCCACTAACACAAATCTGGCTGTATCGATACCCCGAGCATCCCAGGTGTCTCCCGTCCTTCCTCTGAGACCCAGATACTTTGCACCTCCCTCAGATGCCCCAGGTAGCTGCCACACAGGTCTCCCCTGCCGCTCACTCCAGGCAGGCTGCTGTCCACCGCTGCTTGAATTCCCCCGTAACTCAAATCCAGCCATCCCTTTCACCCCTTAGCCCAGGCCTCTGTCACCCCTCACCTGGCAGTTCCAGGTGCAAAGTAATCACCTGGAAACTTCCAGATCTTTTATACCAGGTCCAAGCCCTCTGCCTGCTCTTTATCGTGTGAACTTCACCACCTGAGCAAACATGATCACCCTCTTAGGGTCAGTTGTCAGTCAGGGTCTGGAATACCATATCCTGCCTCTCCCCCCAAGAGTTTCATGTGGCAGGGTGGGGTCCACTCTGGGCCAAGGCCCAGATCTCAGGATGGGCAGAATAAACTTGAGAAAAGGTCACCAACCCAAGGGCCAGCAGCTTTTGGTGGGCAAAGGAGCTAAGTGCTTCTGGATGTAGTCTAAGGTTGTCACCCCCCTATTTGGGTGTTCTGCAGGTGCTCCTACCTGCAATCTGTCATCTTTCAGGAGAAACCTTGTCCTCACTGTCCTGCATTTGAAATCTAGATTCTCCTGGGAAGGGATGATACACCCAACGCTCTGTACTTAGGAGTGTCTACTATTTTCCAGACAATTTTTTTCCTTCTCATCCCGGTTATTTTATATGAAAAAAACAAATTCAAACATAGGAAATATTTAAAGAATTATACAGTGAACACTCATATACACACCACATAGATTCTACCATGGTTAATACTTTGCTGTACTTGCCTTTTTCTGCCCCCCCCCATCTATCCATCCTCAATATGCCAGACTGTTTACAAAACTTTTCTGAGAAGGGTAACGTGTTGCTGCTGGTGGACAACGAACACCTGTCGTCTCCCACCTGGGAGACAGGCAGTCAGGCAATAGGCATGTGAGACGCTGAGGAAGTAACGGTACATGGTTCCTCCCTTGAGGGAAGTTCTGGTCTCAAGGCCCTTGGGGCTCCTGGGAGCCATGACTGAATCTTCTGGGGGATAAAGCCCACACGGGGCAACAGCTCCTTCCCATAGGCCTTAGATTCGTGTCATAGATTTCTTCTCTTCCGAGGCCCTTCTGTTCCACCGGAGTCTCTAGACGGACTCCTGAGTCCTACTTCCTGACCCCTTTAGGACTGGCTCTTTGACCCTCTGAGTCAGCGGGCCCTCCCAAGCAGAGAGATGGATGGAGCCCAGGGAAGAGCTGGAGTCATTAGCCTTGGTGATTAATGACTAGTAGCTGGACACATAGAGTGTCCACCCTTCGTAGACCATCTAGGACTGAGGACTCCTCCCAGGAAAGCCAGGGAGCTTCAACCTAAGGAGCCAGAAATAGGACAGGGCTCTTGGCCTGGAGATTCTGAGAGTAAAGATGGCAGCCAGAGTTGTATTGTTTGATCTCTCTGCTTCAAGTTCAAAACAAGCATGTCCTGGTGAGATAACTTCTCCCTCATTCCAGCTGTTTTGTTCTGTCTCTCTTGTCCTCTCTGGTTTTCTTTCTTTCCTACTTCTCTCTTTCCGTTTGTCTTGATCTTTCCCCATCATCTCCTGCTCTAAGGATTGTTCTTTGTATTCACCGTCTCCATCCCTTTTTCCTTCTGCCTCTTCTCTTTGTCTCTTCTCCTCCAAGCTCTCTCTCTAACTCTTTCCTCTGTCTCCTCTCACTATTGTCTGTCTTTCCTCTTCCTTATGAGGAGTATATCCCACAGGATGGAACCAAACACTGGATATCAAAGATGGCAGCTCAGGGGCATCCAGGTGGCTAAGTTGGTTAAGAATTGGACCAATCGTGATCTCACCACTTGTGGGTTCGAGAGCTGCATCGGGCTCTGTGCTGATGGCTCAGAGCCTGGAGCCTTCTTCAGATTCTGTTTCCCCCCCGCCCCTCCCCCACTCATTCTCTCTCCCTCTCTATCTCTCTCTCTCTCTCTAAAACATAAATAAAACATTAAGAAAAAAAAGATGGTAGCCCACAGAGGTCTGCAGTGAATGCCTTAGGAGAATACCCTCATATTTCCATACATGACACATCTGGGACCCTCAGGAGGAGACCACCACACTTGTCATAGGTTCACTCTGATGCACCGGCCCCACCTATGCAGAGAGTCAGAGTCTCCCCGATGCCCATAGACTGGTCCCTGGTTCCCCCCAGCAGGCCCTCCATCCCCTCTCCAGAGTGTAAAGAGAGGACTTTATTCCAGTGGGAGGGGTCTCAGGGCTCATTGCCTGTGGGTCCCAGAGACCAGCTAGACCACTGGGCAGCTAATGTTGGTATGCCATCAGGTCCAGTTCCATTGCTCCCGTTTGAACTTGTCACATTTTGCCCATGTGTCCCCTGGGGGCCGACCTTCCCCAGTCCTACAGGCAGTGAAGGTCATCCCTGCCCAGTCCCAAGGCTGCGAAGTCCAAAACCTCCCCAAGCTTTCTGCTATGGCAGGGCAGCTGACACTCATTCTCTCGCTGTCTTCTCTGCCCCTTGGCAAAGCGACTCACTCAGCACATTTATGCAGCATCTGCATGTTGGAGGAACCGTCCTAGATGCTGGACAGACAGTCACAGAGGAAGTCAAATCGTAGTGCTGGAGCTTTCGCTGCAGGGTGGGGGTCGGACAATTGAACAACTCGTTCCCATGGGCCAGGCCAGGAGGAAAAGAGGCAGAGTGAACGAGGAGAAGGGCTGGGAAAGCTGTTCCTCTGCCTGGGAGGCCCCCTCTCCTCGGGTAACATTTGTGAAGACCTCACCGAAGTGATGGAGACACTACAGACGTTTGGGAGAAGACTGGACCTGGTGAGGGAACGAGTACGCAAACCCTGAGCAGGAAGTGTGCGGAACAGTGTGCGGGGAGGGCAGGGTGGCTGCTGGGAAGTGTGGCTGCCAGCGGGAGGGGAGGTGTGGGCAGCAGCCGGCGGGCAGGTAGTACAGGGCCTGGGAGGCTGTGGTCAGGAGTTTGGATTCCTCCTGAAGGGGAGCCACCGAGTGGTTTTGTTCCGCTTTTAAAAGTGGAGAATGGACAGGGTGGGGAATGAGGGTGTGTGGAGGGGAAGGGGGAGGGGGAGCCCACCTCAGGAGGCAGGAACAGTGTGAGCTCTCATACCCCCCAACCCTTGTCTCAAGGGGCCCCTGCTCAGAGCACTATTTCCTCTCTCAGACAAAGCCTCTTAAATCCTGGTGCACATTCACACCCCAGGGGGGAGAATCTGCCCCTTGACTCCCATCACTGATTTTTCAAAATGTACTTCCAAATGATAGCAGATCTGTTTCCTGTTAAGAAAAAAAAATTCTCTGTCTCCTCATTTACGCCTTGGGTAGATGGTGGTTTCATTTGAACAAAGGGTTTTACCACAAAAGCAAATGTGAACAGTGCTTTTCTGTTCACCCTTCATGGTTCCCGTGAAGAAAGTAAAGTCTTGAGAGAGAAGTGACCTCACTAAGCTGCAGAGAGGGTCCCTCCACTCCCTGCTGTAGAGGCCACTTGTAGGCAAACAGGCTTGGGTGACAGGAGGTAGAAAAGGGCCACAGCGATGGGATGCAAGCTGGTGCAGCCACTCCGGAAAAAGTATGGAGGCTCCTCAAAAAATTAAAAATAGAACTACCCTACGACCCAGCAACTGCACTACTAGGTGTTTACCCAACGGATACAGGAGTGCTGTTTCCAAGGGACACTTGCAGCCCGATGTTTATAGCAGCACCATCGACAATAGCCAAAGTATGGAAAGAGCCCAAATGTCCATCGATGGATGAATGGATAAAGATGTATATATATATATACACAACGGAGTATCACTCGGCAATCAAAAAAGAATGAAATCTTGCCATTTGCAGCTACGTGGATGGAACTGGAGGGTATTATGCTAAGCGAAATTAGAGAAAGACAAAAATCATATGACTTCACTCATACGAGGATATTAAGATACAAAACAGATGAACATAAGGGAAGGGAAGCAAAAATAATATAAAAACAGGGAGGCGGACAAAACAGAAGAGACTCTTTAACATGGAGAACAAGCAGAGGGTACTGGTGGGGTTGTGGGAGGGGGAATGGGCTACATGGGTAAGGGGCACTAAGGAATCTACTCCTGAAATCATTGTTGCACCATAGGCTAAATAATTTGGGTGTAAATTTAAGAACATAAAATTAAAAAAATAATAAAGTAAAAAAAAATCTTTAAAAAAAAAAAAAAAGAAAAGGGCCACGGCGAACCCCTGGCTGAATACAGACAGGCCCATGGGTCGGGGGCACCTCCATGCATCAATTATAGGCTCTAACTGACCAATGGGCTGCTTACAACCAGGCACAGTCACCACCAAAGGGGAGAATTCCATACATCCCCATAAGTCCTCACCTTCCCCCTTCCGAAATAGTCCCCCATCCCCCACACTGCCTCTTCTCAGACAGCCTCTCCTCTGCAACCTTGCTGTGTATTCCATAAGCTTCTATCTCCATTGTTCTGCTCAGGTGAATTCTTTCACGGCCCAAGCCACCAGCCTCCACCAGGTGGTCACTGCGCATTTGGGGGCCCCCATCTGATCGGGACACCACACCTTGCCTCCTGTCCCTCGTAACCCACATGCCAGTCCCTACACTAGCCAGCTGTTTGCTCCTGCCACTCTGGCTGCCTAAATGTTCTCCTGTCCTGCTCACCTGCCCATCTTCTACCCTTAAGACATTCAGCCGCTACCCCCCCCCTACCCCGTGCACGCACCACCCCCTGCACTCCTCCCTAGGGCTTCTATCATAGGGGTCTCCCTCCAGCCCCTCCACTTCAGACAGAATTCCTTTTTCTGGCCTCCAACTGTGTTTGCTACCTCCCCAGCTCAGCTCTGATTACCCCGCGCTGTAATTTATCTGTGTACACAGAAGCCTTCTCCACCAAACCCCAAGCCCATTCTAAGGCGGAAGGCCTGTCTTGTCCAACTCTGAATTCCAGGCTCCCGCTTCCCATCTGGCACATTACAGGTGCCCCATAAATGACTGTCACATGCCTTGTCTGCGGTGAGAATTCCATTAAACACTCCTCCTTTGTCTTTTCAGGCCAGTGTCTCTCTTCTGGCAGGCTTGAATTTGGGTTTTCTTGTTTCTTATTTCTGAACCTTCTGGTGAAACCCTGTTCGGTAGCATACTGTACCTAAAGACAGAATTGTGGGTTGAGGTCCTCCATTCCAACACTCATTAGCCATGTGAATTTTAAAAAGTCACTAGGGTGCCTGGGTGGCTTGGTTGGTTAAGCATCTGTTTTCGATTCAGGTCATAATCTCACAGTTCGAGCCCCATGTCGGGCTCTGTGCTGACAGCTCGGAGCCTGGAGCCTGCTTCGGATTCTGTGTCTCCCTCTCTCTTTCTCTGCCCCTCCCTCACTTGTGTGGGCTCTCTCTCCCAAACTCTCATAAATACATAAATAAGCACTAAAAACTAAAAAGTCACTATTTCTTAGAGCCTGTATTTCTGCATTTGGAACGTGAGAAGCAAATGGTCTCGAGATCAACCAAAATCCTCAAGGACAGAGTTCTTCAGACTGTGGGTCTTAACTCACTAGTGGACCATGAAATCACTTTAACAGCTCAAAAACAACGTATTTTTTTAAGTTTATTTTCTTTAGTAAGCTCTCTAGCCAACGTGGGGCTCGAACCCACAAGCCCTACAACAAGAGTCTCATGCTTTCCCAGCTGAGCCACCCAGGTGCCCCCAAACCAACATATTTTAGAATGAAATAGAGAAAGTAAGAGCATCGCATGTAACAAGGCTAAATACTGTTTCCTGAGATAGCGTTTCAGTCAAATACTCTATCCTACGCGTAACTGGCTCACAATATAAAATGTTCTTGTCTATTGTGACCTGCTCTTAAAAAAAAAATCCTTGAGAAAAATAAACTCTATCTCTATCAAAGGGTACGATTTTTTATATGTCAACACAGTTCAAACCTGCCAGGCCAGAAGTGGGTTGGGACACCTTTAGGGTAATAATTAGAGCAGCTCCTGAGACCCAGACTCAGGTATGGAAGAATATGTTGATAATCTTTTTATTTTATTTTATTTTTTGACATGGAATTGACACGTAACATTATATTAGTTTCAGGGATTACCACATGCTGATTCGACATATGTATATATTGCAAAATGCGTTAATCATTCCTTAAAGTCAGAAACCTATAGCAACCTGCCAAGAATTCATGCATAGAATGGTGCCTTAGTAAGAGACATGTCTTTAATTTTTTTTTAATGTTTATTCATTTTTGAGAGAGAGAGACAGAGGGTGAGCGGGGACGGGGAGGGGCAGAGAGAGAGAGAATCCAAAGCAGGCTCCAGGCTCTGAGCAGTCAGCACAGAGCCCGATGTCATGACCAAAGTCGGACGCTTAACCGACTGAGCCACCCAGGAACCCCAGCAGGAGACATGTCGTAAAGCTTGGTTCGTGCCCTGCCTCCATGATCCTCGAACTTCAGTTTGTTCATCTGCGATAGGAGATAATGAGTCTAACCAATTTGTGTCAAGCCCCTGACACAGCTCTGGCACACATAATACTGAGTAAACATTTATTTTTTTCTCTCTTCAATTCTCAAAAAATATGGTCTTTCTTTTTCATTTCTTTCAGATAAGGTTGCTGAGGGAGCATGGGCTTTCTTTCTCGTTTGCAGTTAGCTTTATTTTTATGGTTTAGCTTAGTTCAGATCCTGGAGAGCTTTGTAAATGCATCATACAACTTGACACAAGAATTTTTTTAATGTTTATTTCTTTATTTTTGAGAGAGAGAGAGAGAGAACGAGTGGAGGAGGGGCAGAAAGAGAGGGTTCAACAGAATCCAAAGCACGCTCCAGGCTCTGAGCTGTGAGCACAGAGCCCAATGTGGAGCTGGAACCCATGAACTGTGAGATCATGACCTGAGCCGACGTCAGCCGCTTAACCAGCTGAGCCACCTGGGTGCCTTGGGAACCTAGTTTTAATTTCTGTTTATTGAGCTATGATTACATGGTAGCTTTTTTTTAGCCTTTGTGTGTGGTTGTTGGCTTTTTTTGAGATCTGATTGTTAAGTAATCTCTACATCCTACATGGGGCTCAACCTCACAACCCGGAGATCAGAGTCACATGCTGTACAGACTGAGCCAGCCAGGTGCCCCTAACCTCTTTCTTTTTTGCCTCAGCCTCCACATCTCTTACCGAAAGGCTTGATCAATTGTAATGCAACTGCAAAAGTTGCTTTGTTTATTTTTTCCTTTGTTTCCTCTATTTGTTTTCCTCCTCACAAAGAGCATTCTCCAGAACATAACACAATATAACATCAAATATTGATATAACAATATCAAATGGGAATGAGGTGAGGTCATTCCACCAGGACACGGTCATTCTTGCTTTGTGTCAGGAACAATTCAGCTGGAAGTATGAGCTGATTTCGTTTCCTTCATATATGACTGAGGCTCCAACAGTCACCTGCTCTTGCACTTGGCACGTTCTACAAGCGCAGGAAGACAGACTCGGGGTGGAGTGTTAGAGAAGCGCACAGACGGGGCAGGACTCAGAAGCTGGGTCCCTGGGGAAAGTTATTTCACTTCTCTCTGCTTCTGTTCTCATCTGAAAACACACACATACACAAACAAAAAGGCAATAATTTTGCCTACCTCCTCAGGTTGCTGTGGTTGTGATGTACTTAACAAAAGTAAAGTTCCAGAACACTGCCTGATGCAAGGCGAGCTCTGAGGAAGTTCTTCTGTTTCTCATCGTCTAAGGAGAGGCTCCATCCTGGCCAGGTATGTTGTGGAGGAGATAAAGCTTAACATTTTCTTGAGACCACCCATCTCCACCAGAATCAGACTAAAAACCTTCGTACGGGCAGGCCCATTTCGTGTAGGAATTGGGAAAAGATGTGGCAGCCCCTGGGCCCTCCTTTCTCCTGGGAACATCTGGTGGGCGGCCATGTATCACAGAGTGTGGGGTCAGATGCTGGCTACAGAAAGCCTCAGTATAGAATGGACCTCAGTGACTTTCCAAGTGGCATCATGGCAGAGAAAAGGGACCCATGTGCCATTCACAAGTGGCCATGTGGGAAGTTGCCCCTACACATACTTAGCTTCCTTGAGATCGTTCTGGTCCCCTTACCTTCTTTTTATTCTTATTCGTTTTTTATTTTATTTATTTATTTTGAGAGAGAGAGAGAGGGAAAACAAGTGGGGAGGGGCAGAGAGAGAGAATTGCTAGCAGTCTTCACACTGTCAGTGAGGAGCCCGATGCGGGGCTCAAACTCACGAACTGTGAGATCACGACCTGAGCCAAAGTCAGACGCTCAAGCGACTAAGCCACCCAGGTACCCCAGGTCCCTTTATCTTCTGATGGGGCCTGTGAGCTTTGGCTGCAGAGAACTGTTAAGGTATACAAGTGGCTAGATTGGACAGGGACGATCTAAGCACAAGTGAAGGAAGGCATCCCAAGCAGGCTCCACTTGTTGGCACAAAGCCCAATACGGGGCTCATGAACCATGAGATCATGACCTGAGCCAAAATCAAGAGTCGGATGCCTAACCAACTGAGCCACCCAGGCACCCTCCAAAAATGTTAAGCTATTTTTTTAAGTGATAAGAGATAGTTAAGAATCAAAACATCCCATTTTGATTCTAGATCATGTCGGATCTTCCTGGTTTTAATAATGTTTACCCTTCTATTGTTTTGTTTAAATTTTAAATTAAAATTTTATTTTAGTAGGTTCCACACCCAGCATGAGGCTTGAACTCACAACCCTGAGATTAAGAGTCACAGGCTCTACTGACTGAGCCAGCCAGATGCCCTTAGTGTTTTTTTTTTTTTTTGAGGAATGACTAATTAAAACGGAACATACATAATATTCAGATTTTACTTATTTATTAATTTATTTAGACGTAACATTTTTTATTGTTGTAAATACATGTAACAAAATTTATTATATTAACCTTTTTTAAAACTTTATATATATATTTTGAGAGAGTTTGTGCACGGGCAAGCAAGCAATTGGGGGAGGGGAGAGAGGGAGGAAGGCAGAGAATCTCAAGTAAGCCCCACCCTCAGTGGGGAGCAGGACTTGGGGCTTGAACCCCCAAAACAGGAGATCATAACCTGAGCCGAATCAAGAGTCAGAAACTCAACTGACTGAGCCACCAAGGCACTCTTCTTTTTTTTTTTTTTAAGATTTTATTTTATTTATTTGTTAATTTTTTTGGAGAATTTTGTAATGTTTATTTACTTCTTTTTTTTTAAATTTTTTTTTTTAACGTTTATTTATTTTTGGGACAGAGAGAGACAGAGCATGAATGGGGGAGGGGCAGAGAGAGAGGGAGACACAGAATCGGAAACAGGCTCCAGGCTCCGAGCCATCAGCCCAGAGCCTGACGCGGGGCTCGAACTCCCGGACCGCGAGATCGTGACCTGGCTGAAGTCGGACGCTTAACCGACTGCGCCACCCAGGCGCCCCTGTAATGTTTATTTACTTCTGAGAGACAGAGAGAAACAGAGCACAAGCAGGGGAGTGGTAGAGAGAGAGGGAGACACAGAATCTGAAGCAGGCTCCATGCTCCAAGCTGTCAGCACAGAGCCCAACATGGGGCTCAAACCTATGAACAATATCATGATTTGAGCCGAAGTCAGACACTTAACCACCCAAGTCAGAGCCACCCAGGTGCCCCGAGCTCTTTTAAACAAACCTGAATACGTGCCCAGGAAGTCTCCTGAAGTGGGTATGGAGGATCCCTCCTTGCCTTGGCCTTTGGTGGTGTGAGTTGTGGCAGCCTGCTCCCAAATGGTCTTAAACTAGGGTTTCCTCACCTTCACAGTATTGACATCTGACCCAGGTAATGCTTGGTGGGGGAGACTTTCCTGCCTGCTGTAGGATATTTCGCAGCCTCTCTGGTCTCTATTCACTAGGTACCATTAGTAACCCCATAGATGTTACAACCAAAGATGTCTCCACACATCGCCAAGTGTCACCTCTGTGAGGTCAAGCCCCGCGTTGGACTCCATCCTTGGCATGAAGGCTACTTATGTTAAAAAAGAAAAAAGAAAAAGCTAATCAAAGGAAGGTATGAGACGAAAAGTTTAAAAATCTCTCAGGATGTAGAACAAAATGACAACAAAATGGAAAGTATGAAAGAAAAGTTAAGAGATGGAGGGCCAATGTATTCCATATTAATCTAACAGGAGTTCCAGAGAGCACCAAGAAAATGGAGGAGAGGAGATAATCAAAGATTCTATTTGACTGAGAAAAAAACATTTCAAGCAGAGAAAACAGGTCTGTAAAGTGGCTCTCACCTGGCTGCACCCTGGATCACCTGGGAGCTCTTAGAAACACACACACCAAGATCCCTGCTTCTCCTCAAGGTGGAGTCACAGGGACCAGTTTTACCTTCCCGCCAGAAACCACCACCACCACTGCAACAAAACCAGACAAAACACACGATACAACGGTTTTCAAAACAGTGGACACCAAGCAATGAAAGGCAGTAACATGCCTCGCAATCCCAGAGAGAAAGGAAAACAAGTGAGACTTGTCCTTTGAGGACACCAGGGCGAGAGCCATCTCTGCAGGCAGCTGTGCTCAGGGCCTTTTCACACCAGCCCGACTAGCAATGTGACAAAGTGGAGGGCAGAGTGTTCAGGAAGGGTTTCACTTAGTAGTGGGGAATAATCAGCCCTAAGCTGAGCACTACTATGCACCTGCCTAACAAATCACACAGATTACCAAAGTATCTGGCACTCGGCAAGGTAAAACTCACAACGCTGGCCAGTCAGCCACAGATGATGCATGACGCAGAATGAGGAGAATCATCAATCAATTGAAACCAACCCAGCACTGATACAAACGCTAGAGGGAGCAGAAAAGGACATTAAACAGCTACTATAATGGTATTCCATATGTTTTTAAAAAGTTAAATAGAGACATGGACATATAAGAAAGAAATGAAAATTCCAATGTCAGGAATGCTTGGCTGGCTCAGTTGGTAGAGCACGCAACTCTTGCTCTCGGGGTTGTGAGTTTGAGCCCCACGTTGGGTGTCGAGATTACTTAAAAAAGTAAAATCTTAAAAAAATACAGAAAATTACAGTGTCAGAGATGAAAACTACACTGAATGGAATCAACAGTAGATTCGACATTGCAGAAGAAAAGATTAGTGAAGCTGAAGGCATAGCCACAGAAATTATCCAAATGAAACACACAGAGAAAGGAAGTTTTTGTTTTGTTTTGTTGTTTTTAATTACATCCGAAGACTTCAGGAGTAGATACCTTAATGACCCTTACCCATTTAGCCCATGTCCCCTCCCACCACCCTTCCAGTAACCCTCTGTTCTCCATATTTAAGAGTCTCATGTTTTGTTCCCCTACCTGTTCTTATGTTATTTTTGCTTCCCTTCCCTTATGTTCATCTGTTCTGGGTCTTAAAGTCCTCATATGAGTGAAGTCATATGATATTTGTCTTTCTCTGACTAATTTCGCTTAGCATAATAACCCTCTAGTTCCATCTATGTAGTTGTAGATGGCAAGATTTCATTCTTTTTGATTGCTGAGGAATAATCCATTGTATATATATACCACATCCATCCATCCATGGACATTTGGTGTCTTTCCATGCTTTGGCTATTGTCGATAGTGCTGCTATAAACATCGGGGTGCATGTGTCCCTTCAAAACAGCATCCCTGTATCCCTTGGATAAATACTTAGTAGTGCAATTGCTGGGTTGTAGGGTAGTTCTATTTTTAGTTTTTTGAGGAAAAAAACCTCCATACTGTTTTCCAGTGTGTCTGCACCAGCTTGCATTCCCACCAGCAATGCAAAAGAGTTCCTCTTTCTCTGCATCCTCGCCATCATCTGTTGTTGCCGGAATTGTTAATGTTAGCCATTCTGACAGGTGTAAGGTGGTATCTCATTGTGTTTTTGATTTGTATTTCCCTGATGATGAGTGATGTGGAGCATTTTGTGTGTGTCTGTTAGCCGTCTGGATGTCTTCTTTGGAGAAGTGTCTATTCATGTCTTTTGCCCATTTCTTCACTGGATTACTTGTTTTTTGGGTGTTGAGTTTGATAAGTTCTTTATAGATTTTGGATACTAACGCTTTATCGGCATTGTTTGCAAATATCTTCTCCCATTCTGTCGGTTGCCTTTTAGTTTTGCTGATTGTTTCCTTCGCCGTGCAGAAGCTTTTTATTTTGATGAGGTCCCAATAGTTCATTTTTGCTTTTGTTTCCTTTGCCTCTGGAGACGTGTTGAATAAGAAGTTGCTGCGGCCAAGATCAAAGAAGTTTTTGCCTGCTTTCTCCTCGAGGATTTTGACGGCTTCCTGTCTTACATTTAGGTCTTTCATCCATTTTGAGTTTGTTTTTGTGTATGGTGTAAGAAAGTGGTCCAGGTTCTTTTTTTCTGCATGTTGCTGTCCAGTTTTCCCAGCACCACTTGCTAAAGAGACTGTCTTTATTCCATTGGATATTCTTTCCTGCTTTGTCAAAGATTAGTTGGCCATACGTTTGTGGGTCCATGTCTGGGTTCTCTATTCTGTTCCATTGATCTGAGTGTCTGTTCTTGTGCCAGTACCATACTGTCTTTATGATTACAGCTTTGTAGTATAGCTTGAAGTCTGGGATTGTGATACCTCCTGCTTTGGTTTTCTTTTTCAAGATTGCTTTGGCTATTCGGGGTCTTTTCTGGTTCCATACAAGTTTTAGGATTGTTTGTTCTAGCTCTGTGAAGAATGCTGGTGTTATTTTGATAGGGATTGCATTGAATATGTAGATTGCTTTGGGTAGTATCAACATTTTAACAATATTCGTTCTTCCTATTCAGGAGCTTGGAATCTTTTTCCGTTTTTTTGTCTTCTTCAATTTCTTTCATAAGCTTTCTATAATTTTCAGTGTATAGATTTTTCACCTCTTTGGTTAGACTTATTCCTAGGTATTTTATGGCTTTTGGTGCAATTATAAATGGGATTGTTTCCTTGATTTATTTTTCTGTTGTTTCATTGTTGGTGTATAGGAATGCAACTGATTTCTGTGCATTGACTTTCTATCCTGCAACTTTGCTGAATTCATGAATCAGTTCCAGCAGTTTTTAGGTGCAATCTTTTGGGTTTTCCATATAGAGTATCATATCATGTGTGAAGAGTGAAAGTTTCACTACCTCCTTGCTGATTTGGATGCCTTTTATTCCTTTGTGTTGCCTGATTGCTGAAGCTAGGACTTCCAATACTATGTTAAATACCAGTGGTGAGAGTGGACATCCCTGTCATGTTCCTGACCTTAGGGGGGGAAAGCTCTCAGTTTTTCCCCATTGAGGATGATATTAGTGGTGGGTCTTTCATGTATGGCTTTTATGATCTTGAGGTATAATCCTTCTATCCCTACTTTCTTGAGGGTTTTATCAAGAAAAGATGCTGTATTTTGTCAAATGGTTTCTCTGCATCTATTGAGAGGATCATGTGGTTCTTGTCCTTTATTTTATTGACGTGATGCATCACATTAATTGTTTTGTGGATACTGAACCAGCCCTGCATCCCAGGTACAAATCCCACTTGGTTGTGGTGAATAATTCTCTTAATGTATTGTTGGATCTGTTTGGCTAGTATCTTGTTGAGGATTTTTTCATCCATGTTCATCAGGAAATTGGTCTGTAGTTCTCCTTTTTAGTGGGATCTTTGGTTTTGGAAGCAAGGTAGTGCTGGCTTCATAGAAAGAGTTTGGAAGTTGTCCTTCCATTTCTATCTTTTTGGAACAGCTTCAAGAGAATAGGTCTTAACTCTTCTTTAAATGTTTGGTAGAATTCCCCTGGAAAGCCATCTGGCCCTGGACTCTTGTTTTTTGGGACATTTTTGATTTCTAATTCTGTTTTTGTTTTTTTTTTTTTTTTTTTCTGGTCATGAGTCTGTTCACATTTTCTATTTCTTCCTGTTTCAGTTTTGGTAGTGTATATGTTTCTAGGAATTTGTCCATTTCTTCCAGGTTGCCCATTTTATTGGTATATGATTGTTCATAATATTCTCTTATTATTGTTTTTATTTCTGCTGTGTTGGTTGTGATCTCTCCTCTTTCATTCTTGATTTTATTTATTTGGGTCCTTTCCTTTTTCTTTTTGACCCAACTGGCTAGTGGTTTATCAATTTTTAAAATTCTTTCAAAGAACCAGCTTCTGGTTTCATTGATTGGTTCTACTGGGTTTTTTGTTTTGTTTTTTGTTTTGGTTTCAATAGCATTTATTTCTGCTCTAACCTTTATTATTTCCTGTCTTCTGCTGGTTGTGGTTTTTATTTGCTGTTCTTTTTCCAGCTCCTTAAGGTGCAAGGTTAGGTTGTGTATCTGAGATCTTTCTTCCTTCTTTAGGAAAGCCTGGATATACTTTCTCTTATGACCACCTTTCCTGCATCCCAGAGGTTTTGGGTTGTGGTGTTCTCATTTTCATTGGCTTCCATGAACTTTTTAATTTCTTCTTTAACTTCTTGCTTAGCCCATTCATTCTTTAGTAGGATATTGTTTAGTCTCCAAGTATTTGTTACCCTTCTACATGTTTTCTTGTGGTTGATTTCGAGTTTCATAGCGTTGTGGTCTGAAAATATGCACAGTATAATCTCGATCTTTTTGTACTTGTTGAGGGCTGATTTGTGTCCCAGCATGTGGTCTATTCTGGAGAACGTTCCATGTGCACTGGAGAAGAATGTATATTCCACTGCTTTAGGATGAAATGTTCTGAATATATCTGTTATATCCATCTGGTCCAGCGTGTCATTCAAAGCTATTGTTTCCTGGTTGATTTTTTGATTAGGTGATCTGTCCATTGCTGTGAGTGGGATGTTGAAGTCTCCTACTATTATGGTATTACTATCAGTGAGGCCCTTTATGTTTGTGATTAATTGATTTATATATTTGGGTGCTCACACATTTGGCACATAAATGTTTACAGTTGTTAGGTCTTCTTGGTGGATAGACCCCTTATGTATGATATAATGCCCTTCTTCATCTCTTGATACAGTCTTTATTTTAAAGTCTAGATTGTCTGATATAAGTATGGCTACTCTGGCTTTCTTTTGTTGACCATTAGCATGATACATGGTTCTCCATCCCCTTACTTTCAATCTGAAGGTGTCTTTAGGTCTAAAGTGGGTCTCTTGTAAGCAGCATATAGATGGATCTTGTTTTCTTAATCCATTCTGTTACCCTGTGTCTTTTGATTGGAGCATTTAGTCCATTGACATTTAGAGTGAGTACTGAAAGATATGAATTTATTGCCATTATGTTGTTTGTGGAGTTGGAGTGTCTGGTGGTGTTCTCTGGTCCTTTCTAGTCTTTGCTGCTTTTGGTCTTTATTTATTTATTTGTGTTTTTTGTTTCATCTTTTCTCCCCTCAGAGAGTCCCCCTTAAAATTTCTTGCAGGGCTGGTTTAGTGGTCACAAACTCCTTTAATTTTTGTTTGTCTGGGAAACTTTTCATGTCTCCTTCTATTTTGAAAGACAGCCTTGCTGGATAAAGAATTCTTGGGTGCATATTTTTCCAATTCAGCACATTGACTCTATCCTGCCACTCCTTTCTGGCCTGCCAAGTTTCTGTGGATAGGTCTGCTGCAAACCTGATCTGTCTTCCCTTGTAGGTTAAGGACTCTTTTTCCCTTGCTGCTTTCATGATTCTCTCCTTGTCGGAGTATTTTGTGAATTTCACTCTGATATGCCTTGTTGATGGTCGGTTTTGTTGAATCTAATGGGGACCTCTGTGCTTCCTGGATTTTTATGTCTGTGTCTTTCCCCAGGTTAGGAAAGTTTCCCGCTATGATTTGCTCACATAACCCTTCTACCCCTATTTCTCTCCCTTCCTCTTCTGGGACCCCTATGATTCTGATGTTGTTCCTTTTTAATGAGTCACTGATTTCTCTAGTTCTTAAATTGTGCCCTTTTCCCTTAATCTCCCTCTTTTTCTCTGCTTCATTATTCTCCATAAGTTTGTCCTCTATGTCACAGATTCTCTGTTCTGTCTCATCCATCCTTGCTGCTGTGGCTTCCATTCGAGATTGCAGCTCAGTTATAGCATTTTTTATTTCATCCTGACTAGATTTTACTTCTTTTATCTTCCCAGAAAGGGATTCTAATCTATTTTCAACTCCAGCTAGTATTCTTATTATCATGATTCTAAATTCTGGTTCAGACAGCTTGCTTGTTTCTGTGTTGGATAAGTCCCTGGCTGTCTTTTCTTCCTGCTCTTTCTTTTGGGTTGAATTCCTTCGTTTCATCATTTTGAAGGGAGAAAAAGAATGAATGAGGTAAAAGAATAAAATTTTAAAAATACTAAAATTAAAAAATATTAAACTTAAAAAATTAAAAACGAAGACACACACACACACACAAAATCGAATAAATGATCCAAGATCCTAGGTGTGTTTTGGTAAGGGAGTTGAAAGGGGCTTGATAGATTAGAGAAAAAAGGGGAAAGGAAAAAAAAAGGAAATCATTTGAAAATTTGAAAAAATGAATACACTGAAGTAGACTAAAATGAAATGATGGAAGTAAAATAGAATTTGAAAAAAATACAGAAAATTAAAAAATATAGTAGAAAAATTAAAGAAAAATATTTTAATAAAAATTGAAAATAAATGATTTTTATTTTTTTTCTGTATTCAAGAAAAAGAAGCGAAAAAGAGAAGAAGAAAGGGAAAAAAAGAAAGAAAATTGAACAGATGGAATGGTGAGCAGACTGAAATACGACTGAAATTATTTCGTTTTCTCCTAGTAGTCAAACTATGAAGTACTTTATAGTCCGTAAACTAAGCAGTCTTCTGTTCCTGAAGAGCGAGGTTGGCCCAGTTGGGCGGAACTTAGTGTAATGGCTCCGTTCTCCACTAGATGGCACTGCTTAGCTTGCTGGGTGGACGGTTGTGGCGCTTGTAGGTGTATATGTGCATGCGCGGGAGTGGTGAAAATGGCGTCACCCAGTCACCCAGTCTCTAGTATCAGAACTCTGTTCTCCCTGATCAGCAATCACACACCCGTCCTTTGTATTCGGCTTCCATCCACTCCCCGCTTTTATGCAGTGGGTGACCAAGCCCCAGGCAGCACCTCCCTCCTGAGTTTTGTCTCTGATGCGGCTGTTTTTCTGGCCCCTTACTTCTGAGGGACTGGGGCTTTGACCCGTTCTGCCCCTCTGTGGAGGGCCTCACCAAACAATGGCCTGGTGCCGGCCACACTCAGGAACGTTTGAGAGACTGTGCTGCTGCCGATGCCCAGAGACTGCGGCCGGGTGCCAGCCTGCCCTAGAAAAAGTTCACACGATAGTGTAGCAGCAGCATTTCAGGGACTATGGAAAATCACAACACGTGTCTGGCACCAGGCTTTACCCCCAACAACCCTGCTCCAGTACCTGCGAATGTGGTTGTTTTCCCGGGTCCACTGGGGCCTTGCCTTTGGGGAACCACACAGGTGTCCTCCCAGCAGGGGAACCGCCTCTCCCATGTGGCCTGAAGAACCCCGGACGCCACTCTGCTCCTGGGGATTTGCCCTTCCCACCAGAGCACCGCCAGGTATCAGCTGCGGAGTTTCAGCCTCTGCACTCCCTCTGTTTGTAGAGTCTTAATGGAATTTAAACCCTCTCCTTTCTCCTTCTCCTTTTTTAGTTCATTCCCTGTGGCTGTTTACACTTTTCCACTTTTTCTCCAGCTGCTTTTGAGGGGGGTGCTTTTCACCTCCTCCCCCCACCCCCACGTCTCCATCCTCTCTCCACACACAAAAGTGGGTCCCTACCCTCCTTGGCTTCTCTACCTTCCAGTTCATCTCTCTGTGCTGCGTGCCTGCTGAATTCTGTGGTTCAGGTTGTGCACATTGTTGTGTTAAGCCTCAGGTCAGTTTTCTAGGTGTGCAGGATGGTTTAGTGTTGGTCTGGCTGTATTTCATGGATGCGAGACACACAAAAAACTTCCATGCTGTTCTGCCATCTTGGCTCCTCCCCACCATAGGTCCGAAAGGAAGTTTTTTTAAATGAAAAATGCATCAGTGTGCTGTGGGATGACCTCAAGTGGCCTAGTGTGTGAATGATTGGAGTTGAAGGAGAGGAGAGACAGAGAGATGGAAAAATATTTTAAGAACTAATGGCTGAATAATTTCCAAGCTTGATGAAAATTATAAACCTACAGATACAAGAAGCTCAACAAATCTCACCCACAGGAATCTCCACTGAGGCACTCCCAAAGGGGCACCTGGCTGGCTTCATCAGTAAATCACGCACCTCTTGGGCTTGGGGTTGTGAGTTCAAGCCCGAAGCCCCACATTGAGTATGGAGATTATTTAAAAACTAAAATCTTTAGGGGCGCCTGGGTGGGTGGCTCAGTTGGTTAAGTTCCAACTTTGGCTCAGGTCATGATGTCACAGTTCATGAGTTCAAGCCCCAAGTCCAGCTCCATGCTGATGGTGAGGAGCCTCCTTGGGATTGTCTCTCTCTCTCCTCCTCTCTCTGCCCTTTCCCTATGTTCTCCCTCTCTCAACAGTAAGTAACCTTTAAAATAAACAAAAGTAAATCTTTAACGGGGTTAAGATGGTTAAGTGTCCAACTCAGTGGTTAAGCATCCAACTCCTGATCTTAGCTCGGATCTTGATCTTGGGGTCGTGAGTTCAAGCTTTATGTTGGGCTCCGTGGTGGGCGTGAAGCTTACTTAAAATAAATACATAAGTAAATAAAATTTTAAAAAAAGCAAAGCCCAAATTCATAGATCCTGAGAACAGATTGGTGAGTGAAAGGGGTCAAAAGGTACAAAGTAGGGGCGCCTGGGTGGCGCAGTCGGTTGAGTGTCCGACTTCAGCCTGGTCACGATCTCACGGTCCGTGGGTTCGAGCCCCGCGTCGGGCTCTGGGCTGATGGCCCAGAGCCTGGAGCCTGTTTCCGATTCTGTGTCTCCCTCTCTCTCTGCCCCTCCCCCGTTCATGCTCTGTCTCGCTCTGTCCCAAAAAAAAAAAAAAAAAAGTTGAAAAAAAAAAGAAAAAAAAAAAAGGTACAAAGTAGAGTCATAAAATAAATAAGTCCTGAGGATGTAATGTACCGTGTGGTGCCTATAGTTAACAATATTGTAATCTATACTGGAAAGTTGCTAAGAGAGTAGATCTTAAAAGTTGTCATCACAAGAAAAGAAAACTGTGACTATGTATGAAGATGGATGTTAACTAGACTTCTTGTGGTAATCATTGTGCAATATACACAGATATCAAATCACCACATTACACATTTCAACTAATATAATGTTGTATGTCAATTACATCTCAATTCAAAAAAAGTGAAGGCAAAAAAGAGACATTTTCAGATTTACAAATGCTGAACCAAAAGACCCACACCCAATGAAATTGTAAAATGACATCCTTTGAGCAGCAGAAAAATAATCCTAGAAGAAATCTGGATTCACAAAAGGAATGAGGAGCATCAGAAATAGTAGAAATTGTAGGGGCGCCTGGGTGGCTCAGTCAGGCGTCCAACTCTTGGTTCCAGCTCAGGTCATGATCTCACGGCTCGTCAGTTTGAGCCCACATCAGGCTCCATGCTCACAGCACAGAGCCTGCCTGAGATTCTCTCTCTCCCTCTCTCTCTCTGCCCCTCCTCTGCTCTTCCTGTCTCTCAAAATAAATAAACTTAGATATAGGGGCACTTGGCTGGCTCAGTCAGTAGACCACGTGACTCTTGATCTCTGGGTTGTGAGACCGAGCCACACGTTGGATATGGAGATTATATAAAAATTTAAAAATTTAAAAAAATAGTAGAAAAATGGATATATATGTGTGTGTATATATATATATATATATATATGACTTATTTTCTTATTATTTAAGTAGCTTTCAAAGATAATTGATTTTTTTCAAATAAAAGAATAGTATACTGTGGAGGTTACAATATATATAAAAGTTAAATACATCACAATGATAGCATAGAGGCCAGGAGAGGTGAAATGGAAGTCTACAGTTGCAAGGTTTTTATACTATGTATGATGTGGTGTAATGCTTCTCAGAAGCAGACTGAGAGAGGTTAAAGCTGAATGCTATAAACCCTAAAGCAACTACACACACACACTGAAAGAGGTATAGCTCATAAGTCAACAAAGGAGAAAAAAAAGCATTAAAAAATACCTCCAACAACAGGCATAAGAAGGGACGCCGGGGTGGCTCAGTCAATTAAGCGTCTGACTTCAGCTCAGGTCATGCTCTCAAGTTCATGAGTTCAATCCCCATGTCTGGCTCTGTGCTGACAGCTCAGAGCCTGAAGCCCACTTAGGGTTCTGTCTCCCTCACTCTGCTCCTCCCCAACTCACGCTTGCTAGTGTGTGCACTCTCTCTCTGTCTCTCACTCTCTCTCTCTCTCAAAATAAACATACAATATTTAAATAAATAAATAACCTTAAAGTGGCACCTGGGTGGCCCCTTCGGTTAAGCATCCAAATTCAGCTCAGGTCATGATGTTGCGGTTCACGAGTTCAAGCCCTAGTCGGCTCTGTGCTGACAGCTGGAGCCTGCTTCGGATTCTGTCTTTCTCTTTCTCTCTCTCTCTGCTGCTCCTCCTCCTGTGCTCTTCCTTTCTCCCTCTCTCACAAAAATAAAGCATTTAAATAAATAAAATGAAATGAAATCTTAAAAGAAAAAAACTCTTTATGTATATATGTTCGTATGTCTCCTGCTGGCTTTCCTCTGGAAGAATGTGACTCATACAACAGGCAGGTTTACTTATGCAACCAAACAAGTCAAGGTTGGGTATTAATTCCCTCAAGGTTTGCTCCATACCCACTCCCTCTACAAACTAACCTGTACCTTCACTCATCTTCATTTTCTTCTTTCTTAAGGTTTCCTGCCCCAACAGCTACGTAAAACATCCCCCCAATCTCCTGCGAGACCTTGTTCCATCAGTTCCCTCCTCTTTCCTGAATCCTCAGCCTCTTCCTCCCTCTGACTCCTTCTTCGTCATATAAACATGCTCACGTCTCCCCTGTCTAGGAAAAAAACCCAATCTCTCTTTCCTTACATCCCCCATAACTGTGACTAGCCTATTTTCTGGCTTTCTGGAGCCAGACATCTTGGAATATTCAAGTCTTGCTGCCTGTATTTCCTCATTTCTCATTCATTCTTTAGCCAACTGCAGCCTGGTTTCAGCTTCCCCCAATCCCCCAAAGCTCTTTCGGGATTATTCATGACGGTCTGATTGCCAAAGGCAAAGAATCTCAAGTCCGTCTTTTTCTTGCTTAGGTGGCAATAACCGCTCCATGAAATTTCTCTCTTGCCCCTGAGTGCGTTCCCTCCCCGGCCCCTCCCGTCTCTTTTCTCTAACCAATTCCTCTTTGGTATTCTCCAGTCCTCTGACGCCAGCCTTCTTCTCATTTTATATGCCCACAGTTTCCCACGTGACTTCTTCCACATCCATCACTGGAAGTCCATTGTCTCTGTGCTTGTGACTCCTGAATCTAAGGCTTACCTGAAAGCTGTATCCAAGCCTTTATTGCTAAATAGTCCTCTGTGTAATGTTGGGTCTCCATCAGGATATGCCACAGATATGTCAAAATGCAACAGGTCCTTGGGGCAGCTGTCTGGCTCAGTCAGTTAAGCGTCTGACTCTTGATTTCGGCTCGGGTCATGATCTCAGGTTTGTGAGATCGAGCCTTGCATAAAGCTCTGCACTAGTGGCACGGACCCTGGTTGGGTCTCTCTCTCTCTCTGTCGCTTGCTTACCCGCTGCTGCACTCTCTTGCTCTCTTTCTCTCTCTTCCTCCCTCTCAAAATAAATAAGTATTATTTAAAAATGCAACAGGTCCAAAAGCTAATTTCTTCTCCTGTAGTCCTCATCTTGGAGAGGATCTCTCTCTTCCCAGTTGCCCATACTAGACATGATAGTTCTTCTAGACTCTCCTCTTTCACTCACCCTCATGTGTTCTTTTATCAAGTTTTTCTGAGTCTTCAAATCTCTCAAATCTCTCAAATCCCTCCCTCTCTTTTTTTCATCACATCACTGCCTTTGTTCAAACATCCATCATTTCTGATCTAGACCTAGTCTCTTAACTATTATCTCATCCTGCTTCACCATCAATCCATTTTCCCCACTTATACCAGAAAAGATGATTTTCGTATAAATCTTATCAATCCCCTGGGTGAAATCTTGGTTCAGTGGCTTCTTGTAGCCCATAAAATAAAGTTTCAACAGTTTAGCATGACATGCATGGTCCCTGCCTTTCCATGAGGCTTCATCTTTACCCAGTAGAACTTTGCATTTTAACTGTGCGATTGTGATTTTAATGTGTTCATATTTCTGCATAGGCTGTGGCCTGAGCCCAGTACTGTGCCCCTATCACACACGCACATGCGTACGCTCACACACACACACACACACACAGCCCTTCCTTCACCAAGTCTTCCCTTTGACTAGAGGAAAAGAAACAATTCTTCAGTGGTCTTTGTATTCCCAAGCACCTAGCAGAGAGCATTTGATAAACGTATGATTAGCTCAATTTAATAATTTTAGAACTTTATAAGGAAAGGAAAATTTTCTTTAAATAAAATCTTTTACAAAAGCCTAATATGTCGACTACACAAAAGCCGGGAATCCCATGACATCGTCCTCTTCTGCGGCAGCTGCCTGTCAGGTGCCAGCGACTTCACTGGCCCAGGGTGAGACCCGCTGGTGCAAAGCTGATCCTGAAGTTGACCAGGTATCTGATGTGTCAGATTCAGCCGCACAAGGGAACGAAGTCCTGACACGTGCTACCACGTGGATGATCCTTGAAAATACACTAAATGGGAGAAGCCAGACACAAAAGACCACACTGCTGTACAATTCCATCTACATGAAATGCCCGGAACAGGGAAATCCATAGAGACAGAAAGTAGATGGGTGGTTACGAGGGGCTGGGGGAGAGGAATGGGGAGCGACTGCTTAATGGGGATGGGATTTCTTTCTGAGCTGATGACGAAATTCTGGCATTAGTGGTGATGGTTGCACAATCTGTGGATACTAAAAACGACGGAAATGGCACACTTTAAAAGGTCGAATATTGGGGCACCCGGATGGCTCAGTCAGTGAAGTGGCTGACTCTGGGTTTCAGCTCAGGTTATGATCTCACGGTTGTGAGATCGAGCCCCGCTTTGGGCTCCGCACTGAGTGTGGAGGCTGTTTGGGATTCTCTCTGTCTCTGTCTCTCTTCTCTCTGCCCCTCCACCGCTCATGCTCTCTCTCAAATAAACTTAAATAAATAAATAAATAAATGGGTGAATTTTATGTACTTTATATCTCAAAACAAATTAATCTGACATGATACTCCATCCCATGGAATTCTTTGAGAGAAATAAAGGAATTGTTCTAAAAAGTATCTAGGCATGAGTTTGTTTCTGTAATGTTAATATTTCTTCCTCAAATTACATGTAAACAATGCTATCTTTGTCTCATTGGGAAGAGATGTGACTCTGGCATTCCCCATGATGTGAATAAATCTTTGGGGAGCAATGAGTGACTTCCCTCACCCCCAACCACCACCACCAAAAGGCAAAAACAAAACACTGTGGTAAGTTTAGGACTGGGCACTAGAGTCCCAAGAATTATTTCCAAAGCAACTTTATATCCTTGCTGAATCTATCCAACCACTCTGTTGCTTCCCCTGAATGGTAACCAACCCCCGACGTTCATGGAAACCCACCATGGACATCTATCCCTCTTGGAATGTCCATTTTTGAGGATGGTATTGGCAGAGTAGAAGCTGTTGAGGAGGTAGCGGCTTCCTAGGGAAAGAAGCCCAATTCTGAGCGAGCTGAGCTAAGCAGGGAGCATCAGTGCTTATGGGCAAAGGTGGGGAGGATCCAGGCTGGAGTAAGAGACAGATTTCTTGACACAAACGTGGGCCAAGCTTCGGGAGTCGGGTGGATTCTGAGAAAGCACGAAGGAAAATGGCCCAGGCCACCCAGAGACAGCAAGTGGGTTAATGCCAAGAGAGCCAGGTGACAGCCTTTTGGTGGGGAGACACTATCTCAAGGGAGACATGGTCTAGAGAGTTGGACATCTGGGGTTTGGGCAGTAAGTTAGGCTGCACTCTCAGGCTTGGAACCCCAGTTTGGATAAACTAGTGTCAGGAGCTATCCTTGAAAAAAAAAGAGTTGGAGCAAGACAGAATCTTTCCTCTTCTCGATAAACTATGAAGAAAAGCCCAAGACATTACACCTCTCTCTCTCCCTCCCACTCTTCACCAGAAAGACGTCCAACAGATAGCCAGAAAGGAGATTCACACATCCACAGCCAGAGTCAGGAGGCGGGTCCCAGCTGCACACACCCACATACACTCCAGCGTCAGCTATGTCCTTTTATTATTATTTTTATGGAACCCTGTAGGTGGGGTGGTGGTAAGGTAGTTCTCACAGCCCCACTGCAGTGCCTGGCCCAGGGCAAGGCTGCGGTTCAGCAACTGCCACAGTCGCTGGGATAGACGTCCCAGTGCAGGCCGATGGCATTGATGAGGGCACCAGATCGGCCGCTGATGAAGCGTAGCACGGTGTTGGGGTACAAGGGGGCAGCATTGAAACTCGTGCCTGTGTCTTTCCCAAAAGGCAGGTACCGGCCCTTGTCAGTCACGAAGACGAGCTTCCTCAGGTAGTACTTGTACTTGCCAGACACCTGGATCACTGACTCCCCGGGGTGCAGGAAAATCTCCTCCAGGTCTCCCTGGGTGCCACCCACATAGTCGCTCCACACCTTGCCATAGCGCACCTGGAGGCTGGGGGGAGGGAGGTGGTGAGGGAGGGAAGACTGAGCAGGGTGATTGGAATTCAGGACCTCTTGGCCTACAAGCTGAGAGACCTGCAAACTGGTGGCAGAGATGACAGGTCCTCTGCCAGTCCCAAGGTGTGTGAGGGATGAGGGAGCCCTTGAGGTCCTACTGGGAAATTCAACTCCTTTTGCCGACAGGCTCAGAGAGGATAAGTAGCTTGGCTGGAGCCCCCCGGACAGTGGTAGAGCTTCACTTTGAAATCTAGGTTCCGGCTGTGCCCCCAACCCCTACGTGAAAGAAGTAGATGGGCCTTTCTGGATGGCTTTCATGAGGGAAGAGACTCTGTTGCCCCAGGATCAGAAGGATACATGTTTTGGGGAGAGACATCAGCCAAGATGGAGGATGCCCAAGGGGATCTACACCTCAGGTGGGGCCAAAGTAGCCAGCTTCCCAGCGCCTCAGTGGCTGTGCTACAGATTTGCCCAAGACGTGCACGCTGGGGGGCTGTAGGGCTGTAGCAGCACTGGCCTCAGACCCCAGCCTCCTGATACCTTTCACATCCCAAGTTATGCCTGGGACTTGTTGACTGAAACAGATGTGACCCAAAGTGACTGAGAACTTTCCAGTGTGGTAAGATCGGAGAGGATCCCCAAACCACAGACACACAAAGAATCTTACCCTACGATGTAGTATCTGTTGACCCGGATACGGATGGCAGTGATGGGACCCTCCAGCTGGTAACCAGAATGGGAGAATCGCTCACCTCCACCACCTCCATACTCTCCATTGTAGGAGGAGGACCTAGCCTGAACTGGAGGGGACAGTAGGTGTCAGAAGGAGAGATCTCAAGAGCTCCAGTCCCTCCTCACCACTCCTACACCTCCCACAACTCAACGCCCACCACCCCAAGCCAGCCCCTGTGAGCCTTGGCCACTGGCAGAGCAGGAAGCTGTCTTTCATTGATGCTAATACTGGTCTCCTGGCCTCTCACTTACTGGCATTGGCTGAGGCTGATGCGCAGACAAGGGCAAGAAGAGTAATGGTCAACATTCTGGGGCTGGAGGGGAAAGAAAGGAGAATGTCAAGGTTCATTCACCCTGTTTCCTTTGGACTTCATTTACCCAGGCTTCCCTGGTTTAGACCTCCAATTGAGACTCGGCCCTCTTTGTCCCTCAACTCAGACCTAACTGACCCAGTCTTGGGCTCAGAAAGGATTGCCCCTAGTCTCTAGTCCTGCTCCTGGCAGGTACGATGTCCTTAACCCCTCTGTCCTCCCTGGTCTCGAGGATGCCAGCCCCTTGTTCCATCCTGAGTCAGAAGATCAATCCTAAGCCTCTGTCTGGACCAACCCATGTAAGTCCTGATCCCTCCTGGCACAAAGCAGGAAAAGAGTTTCAAAGAAGTGGAGGCCATCTCCAAACCATAGAGATGGTTGAGTTTACCAAACCAGGATTCTGAGCAAAACCTAACTGCAACCTGCCTGTGATACACGGGCCCGGCTTGGGGTATATCCGGGGCAGAGTTTAAATTCCTAGCTTCAGCCAGGTCTCAAATCAGAAGGAAAGGAGCATTTTAGGGGTTCGTCTTTGTGTCACCCAGGCAGTGAGGGTGATTATAGACGAGACTGTGCCAATACCAGCATCGGAACAGTTGAGAAACTGCACAACGAGTTTGGACCACAGCTCAAGATATCAGATTCCAGATGCCTGGTCTATTTGTCATAATTCTTTCTCCACTAACACAAATCTGGCTGTATCGATACCCCAAGCATCCCAGGTATCTCCAGTCTTTCCTCTGAGACTCAGATATCTTTGCACCTCCCTCAGATGCCCCAGGTACCTGTCACACAGGTCTCCCCTGCCACCCACTCCAGGCAGTCCAGCTCTGCTTGAATTCCCCCCTAACTCAAATCTAGCCAATCTTTCACCCCTTAGCCCAGGCCTCTGTCACCCCTCACCTGGCAGTTCCAGGTGCAAAATAACCCCTCTGAGACTTCCAGATCTTTTATATCAGGTCCAAGCCCTCCCCCTGCTCTTTATCGTGTGAACTTCACCTCCTGAGCAAACATGATCAGCCTCGTGGGGTCAGTTGTCAGAGTGGTGTCCTCTCTGGGCCAAGGCCCAGGTATCAGGATGGACAGGATAAACTTGAGGAAACAGTCACCAACGGAAGAGCCAGCAGCTTTGGGTGGCCAAAGTAACTAATTTCTTCTGGGTGTAGTCTAAGGTTTTCGCCCCCCTATTTGGGTGTTCTACAGGTGCTCCTACCTGCAATCTGTCATCTTTCAGGAGAAACATTGTCCTCATTGTCCTACATTTGAAATCTAAACTCTCGTGGGAAGGGATGATACACCCTATGCCCTGTACTTAGGAGTGTCTACTATTTTCCAGACAATTTTTTTTCTTCCTCTTTCCTGTTATTTTATATGAAAAAAATCCAAACATAGAGAAAAATTGAAAGAAATGTACAGTGAACACCCATATGCACACCACGTAGATTCTACCATGGTTAATATTTTGCTGTACTTGGCTTTTTTTTCCCCATCTATCCATCCTCAATCTGCCAGACTGTTTACAAAACCTTTCTGAGAAGGGTAATGTGTTGCTGCAGGTGGACAATGAACACCTGTCAATCTCCCTCCTGAGAGACAGGCAGTCAGGCCAATAGGCATGTGGGACGCTGAGGAAGTAACGGTACATGGTTCCTCCCTTGGGGGAAGTTGGGCTCAAGGCCCTCGGGGCTCCTGGGAGCCATGGCTGAATCTTCTGGGGGATAAAGCCCACACGGGGCAACAGCTCCTTCCCATAGGTTAGCTTGATGTCATAGATTTCTTCTCTTCTGAGGCTCTTCTCTTCCACCCAAGTCTCTAGGATGGACTCCTGAGTCCTACTTCTTGACTCCTCTAGGATTGGCTCTTTGACCCTCTGAGTCAGTGGGCCCTCCCAAGCAGAGAGATGGGTGGAGCCCAGGGAAGAGCTGGAGTCATTAGCCTTGGTGATTAATGACTAGTAGCTGGACACATAGAGTGTCCACCCTTCGTAGACCATCTAGGACTGAGGACTCCTCCCAGGAAAGCCAGGGAGCCCCAACCTAAGGAGCCGGAAATAGGACAAGGCTCTTGGCCTGGAGATTCTGGGAGCAAGGAGGGCAGCCAAGGTTGCATTGTTTGATCTCTGCTTCAAGTTCAAAACAAGCATGTCCTGGTGAGATAACTTCCTCATTCAGCTGTTTTGTTTTGTCTCTCTTGTCCTCTCTGGTTTTCTTTCTTTCCTACTTCTCTCTTTCCATTTGTCTTGATCTTTCCCCATCATCTCCTGCTCTAAGGGTTGTTCTTTGTATTCACTGTCTCCATACCTTTTCCCTTTTGCCTCTTCTCTCTGTCTCTTCTCCTCCCCCAAGCTCTCTCTCTAACTCTCTCCTCTGTCTCCTCTTACTACTGTCTGTCTTTTGTCTTCCTTATGAGGAGTATATCCCACAGGATGGAACCAAACACTGGATATCAAAGATGGCAGCTCAGGGGCGCCCAGATGGCTCAGGTGGTTGAGCATCTGACTTCATCGGCTGAGTTCATGATCTCACCGCTCGTGTGGTCAAGCCCAGCATCGGGCTTTGTGCTGACAGTTCAGAGCCTGGAGCCTGCTTTGGATTCTGTATCTCCCTTTCTGTTTCTCTGCCATCCCCCACTTGTATGCATGCTGTCTCTCTCAAAAATAAATAAGCATTTTTAAAAAACAGAAGTCACTGTTTCTTTGAGTCTATATTTCTGCATTTGGAACATGAGAAGTTAAAGGACTCGAGATCAACCAAAATCCTCAAGGACAGTGCTTTTTATTTATTTTTTTTTAATTTTTTTTAATGTTTATTTATTTTTGAGACAGGGAGAGACAGCATGAACGGGGGAGGGTCAGAGAGAGAGGGAGACACAGAATCCGAAACAGGCTCCAGGCTCCGAGCCGTCAGCACAGAGCTCGAACTCACGGACCGTGAGATCATGACCTGAGCCGAAGTCGGATGCCTAACCGACTGAGCCACCCAGGCGCCCCAGGACAGTGCTTTTTAAACTGTAGGTCTTAACTCACTAGTGGACCACAAAATCATTTTAACGGCTCAAGACCAACATATTTTTTAAGTTTATTATTTTTTTTGGTAATCTCTATACCCAACGTGGGGCTCGAACCTATGACCCCTAGAACAGCCAGGTGCCCCAAGACCAACATTTTTTTTTTAATTTCAAAGAGTCGGGGAGAGGGGTAGAGGGGAGAGAGAGAGAATCTTAAGCAAGCTCCATGCTTAGCGCAAAGCCAGACTCGGGGCTTAATCCCACGACCCTGAGATCATGACCTGAGCCAAAACCAAATCGGATGCTCAACCAACTGAGCCACCCAGGTGCCCCAAGACCAACACATTTGAAAAGTGAAATAGAGAAAGTAAGAGCATCACATGTAACAAGACTAAATACTATTTCCTAAAATACTGTTTCAGTCAAATACTCTATACTGCATGTACTGGCTCACAATATAAAAGGTTCTTCCCTATTCTGAACTGCTGTTAAAAAAAAAAAAATCCTTGAAAAAAAAACCTACCTCTTTCAAAGGGTAAGATTTTTATTTTTTTAATGTTTATTTTTGAAAGAGAGGGAGAGAGAGAGAGTGTGTTTGTGTGTGTGTGTGTGTGTGTGTGTGTGTGTATGAGTGGGGGAGGGGCAGAGAGCGAGGGGGACACAGAATCCGAAGCAGGCTCCAGGCTGTGAACAGTCAGCACAGAGCCCAACACGGGGTTCAAACTCACTGACCACCAGGTCATGATCTGAGCCAAAGTCAGACACTTAACCGACTGAGCCACCCAGGACCCCAGCAAGAGACTTGTCTTAAAGCTTGGTTCGTGCCCTTCCTCCATGATCCTCGAACTTCAGTTTGTTCATCTGCGATAGGAGATAATGAGTCTAACCAATTTGTGTCAAGCCCCTGGCACAGATCTAGCACACATAAGTACTGAGTAAATGTTTATTTTTTTCTCTGTCTTCAATTCTCACAAAATATGGTCTTTCTTTTTCATTTCTTTCAGATAAAGTTGATGAGGGCAGGCCTTGTCTTTCTCATCTGCAGTTAGCTTTATTTTTATGGTTTAGCTTAGTTCAGATCCTGGAGATCTTTGTCAAATGCATCATACAACTTGACACAAGAATTGTTTTAATGTTTATTTCTTTATTTTTGAGAGAGAGAGAGAGAGAGAGAACGAGTGGAGGAGGGGCAGAGAGAGAGGGAGACAGAGAATCAGAAGCAGGCTCCGCACTATCAGCACAGAGTCTGATTTGGGCTCGAATTCACAAACTGTGAGATCATGACCTGCGCCAAAGTCAGACACTTAACCGACTGAGCCACCCAGGCGCCCCCTTGCAAAAAGATTTTTTTTAAGTTTATGCTTTTTTTTTTTTTTTTAGTAATCTCCATACCCATCATGGGGCTTGAACTCCTGACCCTGAGATTAAGAGTCACATGCTTGTCCTACTGAGCCGGCCAAGCACCCCTCAAAGAAAGATATTTGTGTAGGTTGATTTGGACAACTAAAGTTAAAGTCACTTGGAAACCTGTTATATATATATGTATATACACATATTGTTGTTTATTTTTAAGACAGACGCGGGGTGGAGTGTTTGAGAGGTGCACAGACGGGGCAGGACTCAGAAGCTGGGTGCCTGGGGCAAGGTATTTCACTTCTCTCTGCTTCTGTTCTCGTCTGAAAACACACACATAAACAAAAAGGCGATAATTTTGCCTACCTCCTCAGGTTGCTGTGGTTATGATATAGTTAATGGAAGTAAAGTTCCACAACACTGCCTGATGCCAAGGAGTTCTTTGTTTCTCATCGTCTAAGGAGTGGCTCCATCCTGTGGAAATAAGAAAATCATAAAATTCCTAAATACCCCTCATGTTTTCCTAGCCTTCCATACATTTTCCTAGCCTTCCATACATTTGCTAACATCGTGAGGTTTGGTTTTCCGCCCCCGCCCCCCAATTGAATATATTGCAAGCAAACTAAAGGTGTGTGTCCGCCTGAGGCCAGACTTGCTGATTTTAGTACTTCTCAACTCTGGCCTTATCATATCAAGGTTATGAGGATGTCACGTGTCTTCTCTGGTATCATCACCTCATCATGTCTACGCATCTTATAAAAGAGTAAGGGCAAAATGGTCAAGTAACCGGAGAATACGGATACACAGGCCAAGGTAGCTTGAACTGAACATCAAAAGCACCTACTGAGGGCCCTGGGAAAAGGGAAATGAAGTGTCCTGCCCCGGAGGGGCTCACACTCTCCTGAAGGGCAAACCTAATCAAGCTGGTCTTCAGAGTGCAGGGAAGGAGCATAGCTGGGTGCATAGGGATTCAGTCAAACCCAGAGGAGGGGACAAGGATCCTGGCTGTGGCCAGGAAGTGTGGTCACAGATGGCAGAATTGCACAGTGAAAAGAGAGAAGCGGGCTGAGGCCTGGCTTTGCCGCTTTCCCCTGGCAAATTAAAGTCTCTGAATCTCAGTTTCCCCATTGCAAAAGGAAGGATAAGATCCACTTCAAGGGTTGCTTTACAGGATTAAATGAGACATAGCAACGTGCTTAGGGGCGCTTGGCTGGCTCAGTTGGTGAAGCATCTGACTCTTGATCTCTGGGTTTGTCACTTCGAGCCTGATGTTGGGTATAGAGATTACTTAACAAGGAAAGAAAAGAAAAGAGAGAGAAGAGAAGAAAAGAGAAGAGAAGAGGGGTTAGTAAATTGCTAGGCACTGCTCCTTGGCCAGGAGCAGTAGCTTAGGAGGAATAGAGACATTGGAACAAAGTAGGAAGATCAGCACAGAGGACGAAGTAAGTGGGCCACACCATCCTTCACTGAGGGAAGAAAGTACCAGGGCAGACAGGGCCCACAGGACTGGAGGAAGCCAGTGAGAATCCCCAGGCAAGCCATGAACAGAACCAAGAGTGAGCATGGCCAACCCCACTCTCAGAGGCTGAGAATGAACAAGGCAGAGAGCTCCTGCCTGAAGGCCTCAGCTTTCTGCACAAGAGAAAGTGTATCCGCGCTGATGGTTAGAGTCGAGGTTGGGCAAAGCTGGTAGGGAAGGGAGAGAGAGAGAGAGCGTTGCCCAGATCCACATGACAGCATGACTGAGGGACCAGGTGGAGGTGGGGGCACTACACGTGGTCAGTTGTGTGATTTTCTCCAATGTGGCTCACCAACCTGTTAACAGGACAAAAGGAAAGTAGTTGTACTGGTTCCAGGCAGAAGCTTTATGAGGAAGGTGTGTGTGTGTGGGGGGACAAGGCTGGCAAATGCCAGGAAGAGAGTGGTTGGAACAATACAGCACAAAGTCAAGGTTATAGAGGAAGTGGAGTGAGATTGGGGAGGGCTGGTCAGGAGGGGACTCCAGGATGTGGGCTCCAGGAAAAGAAGTACAATGGGATGGACCAGCAGGTGGAGTGGGAGAAGAGGGAGGGAGGCTCAGAGCCCGGGGGAATCTGATGGTTGGTATAGAACAATCTTGAGTGGTAACAAGATTTCAGGTGGGTGAACAGATGTGAAGGGACAGATCCTTTAGGGCCTTTCAAAGATGAGCAACAATGCTAGACCAAGATGGAAGGGGACAGAAGTGCTGAATGCCTACTTTAAGAGGTGCTTTATATAAACTAATATTACCCTCCAACAACCCTTCAAGTTGGGAATTCATGAAAAAATGGAAATCGAATAGATTGCCAAGGGTCTCAACAGCTGTGGAGCCAGGAACCTCAGATTTAATCCCAGGGCTGCCTGGTTCCAAAGCCCGGATTCTTTCCACCTTCCCCGATTTCCCCACACAGGTGGCACTTGGGACCTTTCTAATTCATTCTTATCATTTTTTAAAGTTTATTTATTTAAATCATCTCTAATACCCAACGTGGGGCTTGAACTCACGACCCTGAGATCAAGACTTGCATGTTCCTCTGACTGAGCCAGCCAGGCACCCCCAATCTTATCATTTTTCACAGCTCTCGAGGTTGGAATCTCTGACTCTTGGGATCCTGAGCAGCCGGTAGGTGCCACCCAGCAGGCCCTGAGCAGTGATAAAAAGCTCCTGGGCTCAGCCCTGTGTTTATCCCCTGTCTGGCAGCAAGATAGCTCCGGGTGAGGGCTGGGACTCTCAGCAGGGTGGACCCCACTGCAGAGGGGGTGAGGGTGAAGGGAAGAACAACCGGAAGTGCCTGGACCTTTCTGTTGAAACTCTGAAGGCGTTTCTTATGACTGACCTGCTCAGTAAGTCATTCATTCAGCAGCAGGAGGTTGGAGACGGTCAGATCTGGGTTCCGATTCAGCTCTGGGACTTGAGTTGTGTGACTTTGGATGACAACAACCAACTTTCTCAGTTGACCCAGATTTAAAGTGTTTTCTGGGATGTGGAACTTCAAGTGCTAAAACCAGGACGGTCCCGGGTGCCTGGCTGGTTCATCAGTAGACCATGTGGCTCTCGATCTTGGGGTCATGAGTTCAAGCCCCACGTGGGGCATAGAGCTTACATTTTAAAATGAATGAATGAATGAATGAATGAAAATAAGGATGGCCCCAGGCACAATGGGAATGGTTGGTCACCCCGGTTGGGCTACTCAATCCTCCTAAGTCTCAGTTTCCAAGTATAAAATGTGGTCATAGGCCGTCTGCTTCTCTGCTCCTCACCACCTGGGGTTGTGCCTTTCAGAGAACACAAGAGCAGAGAACACGAGTTAATTCCATCTGGCCAGGAGATGTTGGCTGACAGGTTGGCTGTATGCTTCTTCATCCACTGAAGCCGCTGAAGCCTCCTTCTGAAGTGCAAAGCAACTTTTTTTTTAATGTCTATTTTTGAGAGAGACAGAGTGTGAGCAGGGGAGGGGCAGAGAGAGAGGGAGACACAGAATCCGGAGCAGGCTCCAGGCTCTGAGCTGTCAGCACAGAGCCCAACATGGGGCTCAAACTCACAGAACACAAGATCATGACCTGAGCTGAAGTCAGACACTTAATCCACTGAGCCACCCACGCGCCCCTGCAAAGCAACGTTTTACTGACATTCTGCTTGGAGACCTCAGACTGTAGCTCATGTTGTGACATGGACTCCAAGTCATGAGCTCCTCTACTTGCCCCCCCTCCCCTACTGTTCCTGGCTACTCCCTCTTGTCGCCAGGGGAGCGTGGCAAGATCCGAGCACACCATGCTCCGCAGGCAGGGGTGAGACAAGGGTTGGGTGTGCGTGGATGAAGGCAGCTTGAAACACAAAACCTAGAACTCTGGTCACAGTATCATTGCATAAGAAGAGGTCTTTAGGCTTCAGCCAGGACAGGTGGCATGAGCATGGAAGGACCGCAGCCATCTTCTTGAAGGGTTGTCTTCCCTCATGCCTGTTGACGGTCGATTCTCCTCTTGCCTGAGGTTGGTGGCCTCCACACGTTTCCTAGAAGCCAAGTGCATGGCGGACCCAACACGGTGCAGGAAGAAGTTGTGGAACCGTTGCTGCTGTCGGAGGGTGGGCCCGGAGCAGAGAGTAAGGAGAGGTGGATGAACTCAGCAGTTGTAAATTTGGTCACCCACACTTCCTCAAAAAGGTGAACACAGTGTTGCCATCCGACTGTGAGGTCTGACTCCCAGCTATAGACCCAAGAGAAACTGAAAACATATCCACACAAAAACCTATACATGACTGTCCACAGCAGCATTACTTGCAATAACCAAGAAGCAGAAACAATCCACGTGTCCCTCGACTGATGGATGGATAAAAATGTAGTATAGCCATACACTAAAATATTCAGCTTTTGTACAAAAAAAAGAATGAAGTACTGGGGCGCCTGGGTGGCTCAGCTGGTTGAGTGCCTGGCTCGTGGCTTCAACTCGGGTCATGATCTCATGGTTTGTGGGATCGAGGCCCGTGTCTGGCTCTGTGCTGACAGTGTGGAGCCTGCTTGGGATTCTCTCTCTCCTCTCTCTTTGTATCTCCCCCAACAGTCTCTCTCTCAACACAAATAAACATTAAAAAAAAAAAAAGGAAGAATGAGGTACTGATTCATTAAGCATGGATGAACCCTGAAAACATTATGTGAAGTGAAAGGTGCCAGGCACAAAGGGCTGCAGGTTATGTGATTTCATTTATATGAAATGTCCAGAAGAGGCAAATGCATAGGCACAGAAAACAGACAGTTGTTGGGGCACCTGGTGGCTCAGTCAGTTGAGCATCCAACGTCAGCTCGGGTCATGATCTGGTGGCTCACGGGTTGGAGACCCACATCCAGCTTTGCGCTGACAGCGTGAAGCCTGCTTTGGATTCTCTGTCTCCCTCTCTCTCTGCCCCTCGCCTGCTCCGTCTCTCTCTTTCTCTTTCTCTTTCTCTCTCTCTTTCAAAAATAAACATTTAGAAATATTTTGAAAAAAGAAAACAGTGTTGCCAAGGTCTGGGGGAGGAGGGAATGAGGAGTGACCACTAGTGGGTACAGGGTTTCTTTCTGGGGTGATGAAAATGTCCTGAAATTAGATAGTGGTGATGGTTGTGCAATCTTATGAATATATTAAAACTCACTACTACTGTACTGGGTGAACTTCATAGCATGTGAAGTTCAATAGAAATAATAATAAACGAAGTTTGGCCACTGAGTCCTGTGCATGTAGAAAGTACGGCAGTGGAGTGATGCCTTTGGGCTCCTGTTGATACCCTTTGGCATTGGGATGGGGTGTTAGAAGATGGGTGGGTTTGGATGGGGATGAGTCTCCCGCACCCAGGCTACAAGTGGAACCTCCAATTGGATCACCAGTGGTTAACTGCCCATGGAGGTAATAAAACTCTTGTGATGAGTGGGGCTGTGACAGCCAAGTATGTTGTGGAGGGGATGAAGCTTAACATTTTCTTGAGACCACCCATCTCCACCAGAATCAGACTAAGAACCTTCATACGGGCAGGCCCATTTCGTGTAGGAATTGGGAAAAGATGTGGCAGCCCCTTGGGCCCTCCTTTCTCCTGGGAACATCTGGTGGGCGGCCATGTATCACAGAGTGCGGGGTCAGATGCTGGCTACAGAAAGCCTCAGTATAGAATGGACCTCAGTGACTTTCCAAGTGGCATCATGGCAGAGAAAAGGGACCCATGTGCCATTCACAAGTGGCCATGTGGGAAGTCACCCCTACACATACTTAGCTTCCTTGAGATCGTTCTGGTCCCCTTACCTTCTTTTTTTACTTATTCGTTTTTTAAGTTTATTTATTTATTTTGAGAGAGAGTGGAGAGAGAGAGAGAGAGAGAGAGAGAGGGAAAACAAGTGGTGGAGGGGCAGAGAGAGAGAATTCCAAGCAGTCTCCACACTGTCAGTGAGGAGCCCGATGCGGGGCTCAAACTCACGAACTGTGAGATCATGACCTGAGCCAAAGTCAGATGCTCAAGCGACCAAGCCACCTAGGTACCCCAGGTCCCTTTATCTTCTGATGGGGCCTGTGAGCTTTGGCTGCAGAGAACTGTTAAGGTATACAGGTGGCTAGATTGGACAGGGGAATCTAAGCAGAAGTGAAGGAAGGCATCCCAAGCAGGCTCCACTTGTTGGCACAAAGCCAAATACGGGGCTCATGAACCATGAGATTATGACCTGAGCCAAAATCAAGAGTTGGATGCCTAACCAACTGAGCCACCCAGGCACCCTCCAAAAATGTTAAGCTATTTTTTAAGTGGTAAGAGATAGTTAAGAATCAAAAACATCCCATTTGGATTCCAGATCATGTCGGATCTTCCTGGTTTTAATAATGTTTACCCTTCTAGTGTTTTGTTTTGTTTAAATTTTAAATTTAAATTCTATTTTAGTAGGTTCCACCCCCAGCATGAGGCTTGAACTCACAACCCTGAGATTAAGAGTCACATGCTCTACCGACTGAGCCAGCCAGGTGCCCTTAGTGTTTTTTTAAGGGATCACTAATTAAAACAGAACATACATAATTTTCAGATTTTATTTACTTATTTATTTAGACTTAAAGTTTTTTATTGTTGTAAATACATGCAACAAAATTTATTATATTAACCTTTTTTTAACTTTATTTATATATTTTGAGAGAGACAGTGTGTGCAAGCAAGTGGGGGAGGGGAGAGGGAGAGGGAGAGAGAGAATCCCAAGCTTGGGGCTTGAACCCATGAACCAGGAGATCATGACCTGAGCCGAATCAAGAGTCAGATGCTTCACCGAATGAGCCACCCAGGTGTTCCCTTAACCTTTTTTTTTAAGTTTATTTTTTTAGTAATCTCCACACTCAACGTGGGGTTTGAACTCATGACCCCAAGGTCAAAAGTAACATGCTCTTCCGACTGAGTCAGGCAGGCGCCCCAATCTTAACCATTTTTTGTGTCCATCTCAGTGGTATCAAGTTCAGGTTTTATTTTTTATTTTATTTTATTTTTTAATGCTTATTTATTTTTGAGAGAGAGAGTAGGGGAGGGACAGAGAGAGACAGGGGGGACACAGAATCTGAAACAGGCTCCAGGCTCCGAGCTGTCAGTACAGAGCCCAATGTGGGGCTCAAACCCACAAACCGTGAGATCATGACCTGAGTTGAAGTTGGATGCTCAACCGACGGAGCCACCCAGGCGCCCCAAGTTCCAGTTTTATTTTAAGGCTTATGATCTCATCGAATTATAATCACATCAGGTTTCGGCATATGTCGTAAAGCCAGGAGCCTTGGGACTCTCCATTTCCACCTACCCCCATCCCATGCCACATTTGGTGCTCCTTCTGGCCCTTTCCTCAAAACCACCGGGACAGACCAATGTGAGTCAGGCTGCCCTTGTGACCATCTTGTAAGACACTAACATTGCAACATATTTTTGT
This sequence comes from Lynx rufus, assembly GCF_022079265.1. NCBI lineage: Eukaryota > Metazoa > Chordata > Mammalia > Carnivora > Felidae > Lynx > Lynx rufus. The sequence goes on along the minus strand of NW_025814838.1, from coordinate 1,696,268 downwards.
AGCATTTCTCATGAAATGGCTGTCATTTTGCAAAAGCAAATATTAATACCTGGTAAGGATTGTGTTCAGGTTGCTTGCCAGACCAGGAATTTATACCTATGCTTCTCCGGTCCCTCCCGTATACATGGGTTGTGTGACTTTGGGTACAACGTCGCCCGTGTGCGGGGCCTGCTTGTCATCTGTCAGCGAGCGAGTGGAACTAGACAATCTCCGAAGGGATCCGAGTGGCTGAACAACACTCCCTCCTCACTCCTTGCTCCCAGGTTCCTCTGAGCCTCACCCCAGGAGAAGGGAGGCCGGAGGGCAAATGTTCAGGGTCTTGGAGACAGGATTCTCCCGGGAGGCCTACTTTGTTGGTGCCCACGCCTCACCTCACAGATGGCTTCCAACCAAAACTGAGGCTAACTGGCCTAAAGACGAAGAGATGCATATTCATGAAAAGTATGGGGAAGGCTGGGTCAAGCAGGAGGGGGCTGGATGGCAGGGGCGGGTTCGGAGGGGTGCAGTGGGCAGGCCAGGGCCAGGGCCACCCCTCGAGATCAGGCCGAGCGAGGGGCCTGGGGCCTGGCTATGGGGTGAGACGGAGTTCAACACAACCACTGCCCATTCCGGCCCCACCTCTCGCCAGGAAACGCCTCCCCACCACATTGACCACATCCCCCCAGGTTGCCTTGGAAACACTCCCCAGGGGCAAGAGGAGTTGGGGCACTGTTGCCCAGCAACAGGTGGTGCCCTCCCTTCCGGCCTCGTCTGAGGCAACTGCCTGACACCCTGCACAAGGAGGAGTGCTCTGAAGGGAGAGCCAGGAGCCCTGGGGCCGCCCTGAGTTAAGGTGAGGCGTGGTGAGGGCCCCTGCAGGTGGCGGACCTGGGGGGCAGAGAGAAGCAGGCAGAGTCAAACCAGGGAGGCACGTTTGGCCAGGCCCGGGGCCAGAGCCGGAGAGGAGAGGCGGGGACAGGTGCAGAGGTGGCGCCGGGACCTGGCAGGACAGCAAGCTCAGTGGAACCTGCAGAGAGCAAGACCAAATCCAAGGAGAGTCGTGAGGGCCCAGGAGCACCCAAGGTGCCAGCCAAGCGGTGGGAGGGGGCGCACAGGCAGGGTGGGAGTCGGGAGGGGAGCTTCTCGTTTCTGCACCCACCACTTCCTCTGAGGCCCAAGCAAGACGTGGGGGGAGCCTAGACAGCAGGAAGGAATCTCTGGGGGCCCTTACAGTTTTGTCGGAGGCACCCCGGGGTCTGGGTGGCGGGCGTAGGGGTGGGGGACAGGGCGTCTGGAAGCAGGTTCAGGAGCCAGAGCAGGAGGGCCGGCTGCCGACCAAGGTGGGATCCTGGCTCTCCAACCTTCTGCCTATCTCTCGCCGTTCTGGGCCCTCTTTGTTCCTCTGTCTGCCGGGGTCTGTTTCCCAGGCCGGATGCAGAGCCGCTCGGGCCTCCCTCTCCTCATTCTTGTTTGGACACACGCTGCCTCTCTCTTCCTATAGGTTGTGCTGACCTTGTCTCATGTGCTTCCTCTCCTGACCCCTGTCTCTTCAGATGCCTTCAACTCCAGAGCAGCCCTCTGGGCATGTGGAGGGACTCCCTGAGTCGGAGCTGGTTACATGGCCCCCGCTGCCCTGTGGGCCCTGCATCCCCATCATGCTGGCCCTGGCCTCCCTCGCCGCCCTCTTCCTCGTAACGACAGCTGTGTTGGCCGAACGCCTCTTCCGCCGCTCTCTGCACCCAGACCCCAGCAACCGTGCACCCACCCTGGTCTGGCGCCCCGGAGGAGAACTGTGGATCGAGCCCAGGGGCACCCCCCGAGAGCGCTCAGAAGACTGGTATGGCTCTGCGGTCCCCTTGCTGATGGATGGGGCCCCAGACCCTCCCATCTCTGGAGGCACCTTGGAGGCCCGAGCCACAGCCCCACCTGCCCCTATAGCCCCACTCTCCCCTCCCAGCTCCTTGGGCCTCCAGAGCCCACCCAGGGCCCCAGTCCGCAGCACCTTCTGGGGGCCCCAGGCCTTAGAGGAGAGGCCTTATGCTCCGGGCCTGGTGAGCTGGGCTGAGCCTGAACAGAGGCCAGAGGCCAGCATGCACCTGGGGAGCCCCCAGACCCAGAGGCAGCGGCTAGGGAGCTCTGATCTGGAGTGGGGCCTCCAACCTCGGGTCACCCTGGAGCAGATCTCTGCTTTCTGGAGGCGTGAAGGTCGGACCAGCGTGGGGTTCTGATTCCCCAGGGCCTGGAGGACTGGCCTCTCCGAGACACTGAGGAAGGCCTTACCTCAGAGGGTCTCTCTGAGGCCTTAAGACCCTGAGGCTCCAGCCTAAGAGCCCAAGTTCATACTTGGGCCCACAGGGAAGAACACCCCTCCCAAGGCCTTTTACATCTGGATTTCAATTCCCTGGATCTGGGGTTGGGCAGGCACCGCATGGACAGAGCCTGTGCTGCAGGGGAAGCCCAGAAGTATCTCTCTGGCTGCCCAGGGTCGCGGCACAGACAATTGGAGGTGGGGCCGACTACGGGCCAGAAGTCGCCAAAATCATGTTCTAGATTAACAAAGATCTCAAGCTACCAAACAGGTAGGAAATAGGATCATCACAGAAGCTTCCACCTTCATTGTGCACCTAAGATGCCAACATCGGCACGCAGGGGTCCTGTGGCTGCCGAAGAACAGACTGAGTGTAGATGGCCAGGGTCAGTCCTGCCAGCAGGAGAGGACAGGAAGCCAGCCTCCCAGAGCCACGGATCATGCCTCCAGGAAAACACAGACAGAGGTCAAGGCCAGGCAAAGGAGCATCTTATTACATCCAAACTGTAGCTTTGACCCCCAACTTGCCACAGGAAACTTGGGCAGCCAAATTGGAGAAGCCCCTCCTTGCCTCCAGCTAGGACCTCGAGTCAAGGGAGGTCAGGGGGCAGCCGTCCCATTAAGGTTGAACATGGCAGCCCGCTGACTCTGACCCCTCTGGGGTGAGGGAGGCCCGCCGAAGCGATCGGAGTTTGATCCAATGTGGAAAGGAACACTGTCCCTGGGGAAGAGCAGCTCCCAGTGTGCGGCCTCTGGCCATCCTCCCTCCCAGCTTGCTGGATCAATCCAGACAGATTTGCCCCATGACAGGCTTATTTATAATGCCTCACCCGGTAGAAATGGAGCCCAGAGATGTCCTTGATTCCACAGCCATCTGTATCAGCTGGCCGCCCCCTGGGAGGAGAGCCAGGAGCTGGGGAAAAGAAAAGGAGCTGCACTCCCGGCACGGGGAGGGAAGGGGGGCCCGATTTCCCAAACTTCAGTCACGAATGTTAGGATTTTTGCCTTATCACTTTACCACCTGTACTATTATTTACTTCATATTTTTCCTTAAGATGATTTCCTATTTGCTGAATAAATTTATTTTAGAAGGAACACTTTTTTGTATCACTTCTGCAAATGGAAAACCAGTTATCACGTGCCATAAATAGAAAGTAAAACATGAAAATAAATACAAGGTTAAACAAAGATATTACGTTCTAAGTAGATATTGTTCCCTCCCTGCTAGTAGCATTCATTGACCCAGAGGTCTGCTCTTTTTTTTTTAATTTTTTATTTTAATTTCTTAATGTTTATTTATTTTTGAGACAGAGACAGAGACAGAGGGTGAGTGGGGGAGGGACCGAGAGAGAGGGAAACACAGAGTCCAAAGCAGCCTGCAGGCTCTAAGCTGTCAGCACAGAGCTCGATGTGGGGATCGAACTCACAACTGTGAGATCATGACCTGAGCCAAAGTTGGATGCTCAACTGACTGAGCCACCCACGGGCCCCATGTTGTTTCTATGTTAAAAGAAAAGAGAATTGATGGGTCAGCAAGTGTTAAGAAAGTGTTAGACATTCGAGTACCATCCTGAGACATTCCCCCCGGAAGTACTGAGACAGACTGAGAGTTCTGCACGGGGAGCAGCCACCCTGCGCTATTTGATGGCCAGGAACCTCCCAAGTTCACACGCAGGAAATGCTGCTGGGCAGGGACCTGTAGTCAGCCCCTCCTTCCTGCTCAGGAGGGCCTGGACCTCCCGCTCGCTCTTTGGGTGCCAGAAGTCAAAGTCACACCGGAGCACCGTCTCTGAGCCAGGCCCTGGGGGTGGAGGCGTCAGCCCGGCCCCGGCCCCGGCTCTCAAGGAGCTCAGACTCTCTGGTGACAGGAGCAGGGGTTGAAGGAGGTGACATAAGATAGGGACACATAACTGACACAAGATAGAGATCAGAGCCCCCCTCCCATCTCGGTCACTCAGGAGCTGGATAAGGCTGTCACTTCTCATTGTCGCCATCAGCTGACGGGACTGGGTTGTGGGGACTCTGCCCACAGGAGCAAACACACAGCCCACCAGGGAAACAAAACAGACATACAGTGTTCAGAGCTTAGATGCTGGCCTGCCAAGCGCTCGGCAGAGGCAGGGCTCCGGCTCTCCATCTGGCTTGGCCGCCCACTCGCTCGGAGACTTCAGAAAAGTGATTTTTACGTTGCTGGGACTCACATTCTTTTTCTGTACGAGAAAGTCGAAAGGTGAACAGGATGCCCTACGGGAACTTTTCTAGCTGTGACCTCTAAGGATGCTATAAAATGAAAAAGGGGTGGGGTGCCTGAGTGGCTCAGTCGATTAAGTCCGACTTCGGCTCAGGTCACGATCTCGACGTTTGTGAGTCACGATCAGGTTCTTGGGTTCGAACCCTGCATCAGGCTCTCTGCTGTCGGCTGAGAACCTGCTTCAGATCCTCTGTCTCCCTCTCTCTGATCCTCCCCCACCCTCTGTCTCTCTGTCTCCCTCTCAAAAACAAATAAACTTAAAAAAAAAAAAATGAGAGAGCGGTGTGTGCCCGCAGTGCTGAATGTGATCTTCCTGATGTAGAGCCCAGAGTCCCCTTCCATTCCCGAACCCAGACCAGGGGCCACATGTTACTAGCAGCCCCCAAAAATGAACAGATGACTGAGGGGTGGATTAACAGAGGAGTTAGTTTTACCCTTTCTCCTTTCTGTTGTTTTTTTTTTTTTTAAATTTTTTTTTTCAACGTTTATTTATTTTTGGGACAGAGAGAGACAGAGCACGAGCAGGGGAGGGGCAGAGAGAGAGGGAGACACAGAATCGGAAACAGGCTCCAGGCTCCGAGCCATCAGCCCAGAGCCCGACGCGGGGCTCGAACTCACGGACCGCGAGATCGTGACCTGGCTGAAGTCGGACGCTTAACCGACTGCGCCACCCAGGCGCCCCTCTGTTGTTGTTTTTAAGTTTATTTGTTTATTTGTGTTTTTTGTTTTTTTTTGTTTTTTGTTTTTTTTTTTGAGAACGAGAGAGCGCTTGTGCACAAGCGGGGGAAGGGCAGAGAGAAGGAGAGACCGAATCCCAAGCAGGCTCCGCTCCATCAGAGCCCGATTTGGGGCTCAAACTCACGACCGGTGGGATAAGGACCCGAGCGGAGATCAAGAGTCTGACGCTTAATTACTGAGCCACCCAGGAGCCCCACTGCTTTCTCTGTTTTAAACCTCTCTGCCGCTTATTTTTAACACCTGTTAATTACTTTCGCGCATTGAGTCCTTCTTTCAAGTCTTCCGGTGCTTAAAATATACTCACTGCACCGTCCTTTGCTTGATGGTTCTGTTGTCTGGAGCTCGAGGGTACTTACTCTCATCCATGACAGATGGCTTCCTCTTGTGCTAATTTGGGGCTGTGAACTCAGAGTCAGCAGGGCCTTACCTATGCTTCGAAGGTATTACGAACCCTGAGCTATGTTATTTGTTCATTTTATCAGTGCTGACGATTCAATTTATCATTTTATGCAGATGGTGATCCAGGTAAGGACAAGCCACTGGTAATGGATTCTCAGGAGAGATTTTCTATTGCCATCAGATCTCGGTGAATCAGATGGTTCTTTTATACTCGCTAAGCTGATGGAAATGGAAAGATTTTTTTTTTTCTAGTCTACTCTTTTGGTTTTTTAAAGTTTACTCATTTATTTTGAGAGGGAGAGCGCAGGTGAGGGAGGAGCGGAGAGAGAGGGAGAGAGAGAGGATCCCGAGCAGGCCTCAATGCCAGCGCAGAGCCTGACTCAGGGCTCGAACCCACGAACCGTGGGACCCAGAGTCACGACCTGAGCCAGAGTTGAACACGCTCAACCGACTGAGCCACCCAGCTGCTCCATTTCTAGTCTGTTCTTTCACTGAAGGTGTCTCCCTTTAAGGGGTTGAGCTTTAAATTAGGGTCTCGGTTTTCAATGCCCCGAGGCCAGGCCTCATCTCCAATCTCCAGGCGGGTATAAAACCCAAGCCCCTGCATTGCCAAGATCTGCACAACCACACAGCCCCCTCACAGCTCTGGTTTTCAATTTCCTCTTTGTGGGCGGGGATTCCCCTTACTAAACGCAGTTAAGCATTTTAAAGGATGTTTACTTGATTTTATGCTGAATTTCTAAACGCGTCAAGGTGGGCATGTGTTTGTCAGGTTATACCGTTCCCAATATCACAAAGCCCAGACTATTTCCTCTGTGAACAACTTCAAATCTCTTCCACCATAAAACAACCAACCAATCCAGCCTCTCATTCTCCATCCTTCACCACACGTTGCCTCCCACCTCCCTCCCGCACAGTCGAACTTTCAGAAAGAGCTGTCTGTCCTAACTGCCTACATTTTCTCCTCTCCGGAGCGCCTGCGCCCTGCTGCAGGCTCCCACCTGCTTCCAGCACTCTGGAGAGGCCGCTTTCACCAAAATCACGGCCTGCATATTTCAATGAAAGGGCACTGGATACGCTCCCGTCGGCAGCGTTAGACATTTTGATTCTTTTCCTGACACATTTTTCTTCGCTTGGCTTCTGTGACTCCACACACAATCTGATCTCCCTTCCCTCCCTCTGGCCATCCTCTCTGGCCTTTGTGTGGTCTGTGTTCTTCGGAGGTCAGTCCTGGACTGCTTTTGATGTCTGACGCACTTCCCCTGGGCAATCTGTCTCATACTTGAGAGTCCCTGACTCTCCACCTCCAACGGCGGCAGGTATGGTCCATGTTCTGCCATTATTCCCAACTCCTAGTAACAGCGGTGGAGAGACAGAACGATCAACTAAAGGATTATCTTAGAACCACTCCACAGCTATCCCTGGGTACAGAGTCAGTATTCATCCCCAGGATAAAACCAGAAAGAAAGAGGGACGCCTGGGTGGCTCAGTTGGTTAAATGTCCGACTTCAGCTCGGGTCATGATCTTGCGGTTTGTGAGTTTGAGCCCCACATCGCGCTCATAGGTGACCACGTGGACCAGGGGACAGAGGTGGGAAGGGATCATATGCCTGTCTGTAGGACAGCAGCCACTAGGCTCTACTAATCATGTCTGTCTTGATTTTCCAGCAGAAGCTAGAATCCAGATTTTTAGGTAAAAATCAAGCAAAATGTTGGTCACTTTATATAGATATAGATTTAGATGTAGATAGATCAGGGTTTCTTGTTCTCCTTCCCCCCACCCAGGTGACACTTGGCGTGTCTGGAGACATTTTTGGCTGTAACATCGAGGGGGATACTACTGGTACCTAGCGGATAGAGACCAAAGAGGCTGCTGAATATCCCACAGCATGCAGGAAAGTCTCCCCCCACCAAGAATTATCTGGGTCAAAAGTCAATACTGTGAAGGTGGGGAAACCCCTGATTTAAGACCATCTGGGAACAGGCTGCCACGCCTCATACCACCAAAGCCAAATGAAGCAAGGCTGTGGGCCACGTGTGATTCATGACCCATCAGCTGGAGATCACTTTTTAAAAATTGTTTAAATTTCTTCTTTCTATAGAGAAAGAGAGAGAGCACATTGGTGGGGAAGAAGGGCAGAGGGAGAGAGGGAGACTCTTAAGCAGCTCCATGCTCAGTGTGGAGCCCAGCGTGGGTCTGGGCTTGAGGTTGTGAGTTCAAGCTTTATGTTGGGCTCCGTGCAGGGCATAAAGCCTACTGAAGAAGAAGAAGAAGAAGAAGAAGAAGAAGAAGAAGAAGAAGAAGAAGGCAAAGCCCAAATTCATAGATCCAGACAACAGATTGGTTTTGGCAGAGGTGGGGTGTGGGGGGTAGGCAAAGTGGGTGAAGGGGGTCAAAGGTACAAACTTACAGTCACAAAATAAATAAGTCCTGATGATGTAATGTACCACGTGGTGCCTATAGTTAACAATACTGTAATCTATGCTGGAAAGTTGCTAAGAGAGTAGATCTTAAAAGTTGTCATCACAAGAAAAGAAAACTGTGACTAGGTGTGGGGATGGATGTTAACTAGACTTCTTGTGGTAATCATTTTGCAATATACACAGATATCGAATCATCACATTATACACTTCAACTAATATAATGTTCTATGTCAATTACATCTCAATTCAAAAAAAAAAGTGAAGGCAAAAAAAGAGACATTTTCAGATTTACAAAAGCTGAACCAGAAGACCCACACTCAATGAAATTGTAAAATGACATCCTTTGAGCAGCAGAAAAATAATCCTAGAAGAAATATGGTTTTACAAAAGGAATGAGAAGCACCAGAAATAGTAGAAATTGTAGGGGCGCCTGAGTGGCTCAGTTGGTTAGGCGTCCAACTCTTGGTTCCAGCTCAGGTCATGATCTCACAGTTTGTGAGTTCAAGCCCTGCCTCAGGCTCCCTGCTCACAGCGCAAAGCCTGCCTGGTATTCTCTCTCTCCCTCTCTCTCTCTCTGCCCCTCCTCCACTCTCTCTGTCTCTCAAAATAAATAAACTTAGATGTAGGGGCATCTGGTTGGCTCAGTCAGTAGACCATGAGACTCTGGATCTCTGGGTTGTGAGATCAAGCCCCACATTGGATATAGAGATTACATAAAATTTTTTTTTAATCTTAAAAAAGTAAATAGTAGACATATGGATACACACACACACGCACGCACATATATGACTTATTTTCTTATTATTTAAGTGCCTTTCAAGGATAATTGATTTTCTCAACAAAAAGAATAATATATTGTGGGGGGTTGAATATATATAAAAGTTAAATACATGACAATGATAGCATAAAGGCCAAGAGGGGAGAAATGGAAGTCTATAGTTGTAAGGTTTTTATAATATATATGATGTGGTGTATGCCCATCAAAAGCAGACTGATGAATGTTAAAGATGAATGCTATAAACCCTAAAGCAACCACACACACACACACAAGCAAAGAGTTATAGCTCAACAAAGGAGGGGGAAAAACATTTTAAAAAATACCTCCAACAAAAAGCATAAGAAGGGACACCTGGGTGGCTCAGTCGGTTAAGCATCTGACTTCGGGTTGGGTCATGATCTCACAATTCATGAGTTCAAGCCCTGCGTCGGGCTCTGTGCTAACAGTTCAGAACCTGGAGCCTGCTTTGGATTCTGTGTCTCCCTCTGTCTCTGCCCCACCCCTGCTTGCTCTCGGTCCCTGTCTTTCTTGAAAAGAAACATTAAAGGGGCGCCTGGGTGGCGCAGTCGGTTAAGCGTCCGACTTCAGCCAGGTCACGATCTCGCGGTCCGTGAGTTCGAGCCCCGCGTCGGGCTCTGTGCTGACTGCTCAGAGCCTGGAGCCTGTTTCCGATTCTGTGTCTCCCTCTCTCTCTGCCCCTCCCCTGTTCATGCTTTGTCTCTCTCTGTCCCAAAAATAAATAAACGTTGAAAAAAAAAAAAAAAACTCAGGATTCCTGAATTTGAAAAAAAAAAAAAAGAAAAGAAAAGAAACATTAAAAACATGTTTTAAAGGCAACAAAAGAGGAAAAGGGGAACAAAGAACAAATAAAAAACAAGTAGCAAGACGATAGATTCAATTCTAACCATATCAATGATTACATTAAACATAAATAGTCCAGGCTAGATTGGAAAGGACACCACTTTACACCCACTAGGGTGGCTAGAACAAAAAAGGCAGATAACAAGAAGTGTTGGTGAGGATGTGGAGAAATTGGAACTCTTGTACATTGCTAGTGGGTATGTAAAATGATGGCCCAACAGCTTTAGAAAGCAGTTTGACAAGTGCCTGAAAAAGTTAAACATTGGGGCGCCCGGGTGGCTCAGTTGGTCAAACGTTGGACACTTGATCTCAGCTCGGGTCTTGATGTCAGGGTCATGAATTCAGTCCTTCATGCTGGGCATGGAGCCTACTTAAAACAACAACAGCAGGGGCGCCTGGGTGGCGCAGTCGGTTAAGCGTCCGACTTCAGCCAGGTCACGATCTCGCAGTCTGTGAGTTCAAGCCCCGCGTCGGGCTCTGGGCTGATGGCTCAGAGCCTGGAGCCTGTTTCCGATTCTGTGTCTCCCTCTCTCTCTGCCCCTCCCCCATTCATGCTCTGTCTCTCTCTGTCCCAAAAATAAATAAACGTTGAAAAAAAAAATTTAAAACAACAACAGCAACAAGAAAGTTTAACACGATCCAGAAATTCTCTGGGTGTATATACCCAAGAGAAATTGAAAACATAAGTTTACACACAAAAAAAACCTGCCCATGAATCTTCACAGCAGCATTATTCATAGTAGCCAAAAAAGTGGAAGCAAGACATATGTGCATCAATGGTGAATGAATAAACAAAATGTGGTCTACTCACAAAATGAAATACTATTCAGCCACAAAAGGAAATGAATTACTGATGTGTGCTACAATGTGCATGAACCTTGGAAATACGCCAGGTGAAATAAGTCAGACACAAAGGGCCATATACTGTATGATTCTGTTTACATGAAATGTCCAGAAGAGGAAAATCCACAGAGACAGAAAGTAGAATAAAGGTTGCCAGTGGATGAGGGAATGGGGAATGGGTATTATACAGTGGAAATTATACAGTGGGGATGGTTCCACAACTCCATAAATATACTAAACACCACTGGATGGAACATTTTGAAAGGGTGAATTTTATGGGATCAAATTACATTCTCAATTTTCAAAAGTTAATACATCAAGAAGACGGGATTAGATCTGTTATTTAAAGTTGTATGGGGCCTCTGAGTGGCTTAGTCATTTGAACGTCCAACTCTTGGTTTGGGCTCAGGTCATTATCTCACGGTTTGTGGGTTTGAGCCTCGCGTTGGGCTCTGCGCTGACAGGGTGGAGCCCGCTTGAAATTCCCTCTCTCCTCCCCCCTCTTTCCCTGTCCCTCCCCTGCTTTCATGTGCACACACTCTCTCTTTCTCTAAAAATAAGTGAACTTCAGAGGCACCTGGGTGGCTCAGTCGGTTGGGTGACCAACTCTTGATTTCAACTCGTCATGATTTCATGGTTCATGAGTTTGAGCCCCACACCAGGCTCTGCGCTGACAGTGGGAACCTGCTTGGGATTCTCTCTCTCCCTCTATCTCTCTGTCCCTCCCATGAGTGCTCCTTCTCTCTCTCAAAGTAAATAAATAAACTTAAAAAAAAAAAAAACTTTACAAAGGGGTACTTGGGTGGCTCAGTCAGTTAAGCATCCGACTTCAGCTCAGGTCATGATCTCTCAGTTCGAGGGTTCGAGCCCCACGTCAGGCTCTGTGTTGACAGCTCACAGCCTGGAACCTGCTTCGGATTCTGTGTCTCCCTCTCTCTCTGCCCCTCCCCTGCTTATACTTTGTCTCTCCCTCTCTCTCAAAAATAAATAAACATAAACATTTTTTAAAAATAGCAAAACTAACAAAAATAAAGAAAAGTGTGTATAAGCTAAATTCTTTCTCCTTCACACAAGGAGTCCATAGAGCTTTAAAAACTATAAAGGATCATCTTTACAATTCAAGAGAGCCACCAGAAGAATTAAAAACTTCTTAAAAGTGGTTCTCTCCAGGGGCGCCTGGGTGGCGCAGCCGGTTAAGCGTCCGACTTCAGCCAGGTCACGATCTCACGGTCCGTGGGTTCGAGCCCCGCGTCGGGCTCTGGGCTGATGGCCCAGAGCCTGGAGCCTGTTTCCGATTCTGTGTCTCCCTCTCTCTCTGCCCCTCCCCCGTTCATGCTCTGTCTCTCTCTGTCCCCAAAAAAATAAATAAACGTTGAAAAAAAATTAGAAAAAAAAAGTGGTTCTCTCCAGGGAATGGGAGTGCATAGAGATTTTCACTTCTTCATTTTATACCATGGTAACTGAATTAATTAACAAGTGAAAAATAAAGGTGAGGATAAATTAACTGTTGGTTCTCCTTTAATTATTGTATGCAGAGCTTCCCTGAATTGTTGCCACAGACAGGTCATGGAAAACAGTTTTCTTGCACCTTCTCTGTCTTCCCCAATACACTTTTCATTCATTAGAATTCATTAGATTGGAATTAAAAAAAAAATTCAAGTCTTGGTTTAGCCCCCGAAATCATCCGTCTATTTGGGTAGTTACTTTACCACAAATACAAAACTGTGTCCAGTACAATCCTTTACCTAAAAAACTGCCAGATCTCAATAAATTCCCCGTCCGGCTCGCAACGTTCGAGAAAACAAAGCAAATCGTGCAAAAACTAAAAATGACATAGTTTGGGTTCTCGGTGAGATTACAGTTAAGGGGCTTTTATTGTTGTTTGTTCATATGGGAAGAACGATTTTTTTTTTTCAACGTTTATTTATTTTTGCGACAGAGAGAGACAGAGCATGAACGGGGGAGGGGCAGAGAGAGAGGGAGACACAGAATCGGAAACAGGCTCCAGGCTCTGAGCCATCAGCCCAGAGCCCGACGCGGGGCTCGAACTCACGGACGGCGAGATCGTGACCTGGCTGAAGTCGGACGCTTAACCGACTGCGCCACCCAGGCGCCCCAAGGGAAGAACGGTTTTTATCCAGCCTTTAGGAAATCAGCATTGTCCTTCACATACTGGTACATTATTCGAACAAAACTGCTCTCCTTTGGCTAAAAAGCAACCAAATATCAAGAAGCAAGTGGCTTGCGGGGTAGCTCTTCGTTGGTACTGTCTAAGGCTTTGGAATCTCTCAGCTGAATTGCTGGGAGAGAGGAAAAGAGGTTACCCGGCAACCCACCAAATAGAGATATGTTTGAGGATCTCTGCTTCTGATCATTTTCCAGGAGCGCTGTACTGGATTCCAGTGGTCTAAACAGCGCTACAGGGGCGCCTGGGTGGCACAGTCGGTTAAGCGTCCGACTTCGGCCAGGTCACGATCTCGCGGTCGGTGAGTTCGAGCCCCACGTCAGGCTCTGGGCTGATGGCTCAGAGCCTGGAGCCTGTTTCCGATTCTGTGTCTCCCTCTCTCTCTGCCCCTCCCCCGTTCATGCTCTGTCTCTCTCTGTCCCAAAAAAAATAAATAAATGTTGAAAAAAAATAAATTAAAAAAAATAAAAAAATAAAAATAAATAAACAGCGGTACATACCTGAAATGAAGAAAACCCTCATCATCTGGCATAAATCTGAGGTGTACAGGGATCAATGGAGACGTTATTCACAGCCTTACGGTCAGATTCCCTTCAGTACTTTGTAGTTTGGTTTTACAAGCTGAGCTACTTAGGGCCTCAGAACGCAGGTCTTAAAATGTTGCCAAGTAACTGCCAAAATGATCTATTACTCGGGAAGTGATTGGAACAGAGTCCACAGGTACTGAAATATTTATGGAATTTTACCTACTATATTGTCTTGAAGGGCTGGCGATAAATTAATATACGTGTCCACACCGCATAATGCCACAGTGGGATCTTTTAAAGATCCGAAGTTGAATTGCTTTCAGATACGGTTTGGTTTGCTAATAATGTCCTGCCGTTTTTAAATGCCTTCAGTTTTTAACTGGCCTTGGCACGCTAAAACTCATGCCCACTGAGTTCACTGACTCTGTCAGCCTGGTGTGACCTCTTTGCCTTCCCCGGCCCCGGCCCCCGCTGGACTCGATGCCCCAGTTGGCGGGTGGAGGGCTGGGAACAGGGACGAGGCCATGGAAGCAGGGTGGATGGGTTGGTGAGTGAATAACACTTGGGTAACCTCTGGAGTCCACAGGGCCTTATAAAATCGCTGAGAGGCCTTGAGCGGTTGGATGGAGATGTGGTCAGGGGAGTAAGCTGGGGAAGTGGGTGGAAGAAGGAACTGTGGCACACCTCTCCTCCGTTTCCATCCTTGAGCAGCTGCACTGTGTATTCATAGCCTCCTTGGCCGTATCTTTGGAGCCCGGAAAGGAAGATGGAAGCAGAGAAAGGAAAGGTGGTGTGATCGCAGTGCCCTCTGGTGGTCAAGAGGGGACTCGACATGTGGTATTCTTAGGTACAAATATTTTCATTGTCTAGTCTCCACCTCACTCCCACCCCCCCGCCGCGTCCCCCCCGCACCCCCCTGATAGAATATAAACTCCACTAGGGCAGGGATTTTTGTCTGTTTGCTCATTGTTGTATATCCACCGTCTCGAATTGTGCCTGGTACCATAGTAGGTGTTGAATACATATTTATTGAATGAGTGGCTGACGGATTTCAAACCCGGCTCCGCCACTTTATTGATGTACGACCCTGAGCAGCTCTCTTAACTTCATAAATCCTCAGCTTCCTCACGGGTAAAATAGAGATGCTCACCCCCACCCCTCACGAGCACTGAGGGAAAGAGTACCCGGGCTGAGCAACGGCACTCAGGCAATGGGTGTTCCCGCCCACCCACCAGCCAGCGTTGATGGTGCATTATATGCTGACTGCAGCACCCGATTTGATGGGCACACTCGCCATGATGAGCATGGGTCTTACTGGGCATGGGCAGCTTGGGAGAAATCATCCAAACCCAATCCCAGGCTGGCCAGGCAAGAAGGAAGTGTACCCGATAGACAGGGTGATATCAGGTGAGGTGTGAGATTTCTCTCCTCCCAATCCTGCCCCCCCCCGGCTCCTTCCACCCCACCCCCCAACTCCCACAGCCACACCCAACTCTTCCTACTGCCACGAACCCATGGGGCTCCATCTGCCCTCTGAGCCTTTGCGCATGCTGTTCCCTCTGACCGCAGTCCCTTCTCTCCACCCGCATTGCCACAACCCACATTCAGAGCTCTGAGGGGCTGCATCCGCCTCCTCCTGGGCTCCCTGCAGCCACTGCAGCCCCCTCGAACGCATCTTTGTGCCACAGACTCGGTCTAAACTGCAAATGTGCTTATCTCACTTTCCAGCTTCGGTCTGATTGTTCTCGGGACAGAGTCCAAGTCCTCTGACCTACCATCTCGTGGTCTGGACCCAGCCCAGCTCCTAGCCATCTCGCCTCTCTTGATCCCATCTTCAAATCTTCCACCAAACAATCCAAGTCATTTCCCACCTCTGAGCCTTTGCCCTTGCCCTCCCCTCTGCCTGGAAATCCACTCCCTGGCAAGGAAGGCATGTTTTTGCCTGCTCAGGATCCATTTCCTTTTCCTCTGGTAATGGAATCCTCTCCCAGCTCTCCGATCTGGAGGTGCCTGTAGGGCTGACCCATTTCTGCCTTCAAGGCAGCCTGAGACTCAGCCTGGTAGATTTCTTTTTTCTGTCTTAATTGGGATTTGGTGGGCGCCGTTGGCCGCCGCCCACTCAGCTTTGTCTTATTCCAGCTTCTCCCAAGTATTTTATCAGCTTAGGTCCCGGAGGCTTTGAGTTTGAGATTCCTGGTACATTTCTCCCTTCTGCCTCTGTCAGGCACTGATTCCCTCCTGGACCCCAAGTGTTTTGCCTTCCCATTCCCAGCGCATCCAGGAATCCTGACTTCCTTATTTTGATACTCAGAAGTGCCCCCCATCCCCCCAGTTCTATCGGTGTTCAGTTATGCCTCTCCGGGTCTGGGGATCTGAGGCTCAGAGATCTAAATTCTTCCAGAGCTGGGAAGTCTGCCTAGCGGAGCATGACTGTTTTCCCTGGAGAAAGGACAGGAGGACCCAGGGGTGGAAGTGTGTATTAAAGAGAACAGGTGCGGCCCCAGGTGGCACGACTGGGCTGTGTCCTGTGAGAACGGTCCCTTCAGACCAGGGCATCACCAAAGGCAGCAGCTTACCACTTCCGCCCGGCATCTTTGCTAGATTATTCTCCACTCTGTGCTCTCAGCCTGGCCACAGCAGGCACTCAGTGCATAATTAGTGTGTGAATGATGGTCTTGGCTTGTCTGGGGCTTTCACATCTGAGATGAGCTCATTGTTTTCTTGATCTGCTCCCTTCCCAGCAAGGGGTCTCCAGCACTGACAGGGGGGAAGGGGTAGGTTACCTCCCTCAAGGCAGACTGGGACCCCCCAGGCTTTCCCTGGGGAAGGGGCTTTGTGGACAAGCTGTTTTTCTTTCCTCCTGGCAAAGGGCAGAGAAGACAGTAGGTTCTAGGAGGGAAGAGGTGGCTCCAGAAGGGAGCCCTTCTGGAAAGTCACCTCAGGAGCCGCTTTGCCCTGAGGGACCCCTCATGTCCTTTCCTGCCCGAAGGGTTAGAGAGAGGCGAGCTCCCCGGGCTTGAAGTGAGGGTACAGTAGCCAAACAAGTGAGTGATACCTCAGGTGTGTGAGTGTGTTTGGGAAGCTGGATTTAGATCCTCTGCTTAGACCCCTGAGTCTTGACTTAGCAGGAAAAGTTGATGTCTGAACATGGGACTTCCACCTGCCCCATCCCTCCTCCCTCAGGTGACCTCTGCTCTGGCCCCAGCTGCCCACCTTCCTTTCCCAGCTGATGATAGTGCTATGGGACCAGAACCTAAAAGACCCTCGGCACCCAATGGCGACACACATCTAGGTTGGAAACCCTGGAAGTGAATGGTCAGGTTCTCACCTCCTTCAAGGAGGTGGTAACAGGAGTCAGAGGAGAGAGGGAACATACTGAATACCCAGTACAACACGGGCATCGACCCAGTGGAATGTTCTAGCTGAATACCAGACCTGATGCCATATACCCTCAAATATAAACTGCCATTGACCTTAAAACACACACGCTATTACTGGAAAAGAGACTTGTCAATTACACTACGACCAATGTTTTCTTATCATGTACCAGTTCTTTCTGGTATTTGCTAAAAGAGCTGTCTGGGACTTATTTCAAACATAGATTGTTATCATGTTTTATCTACAAGCTGCATGCTAGGGCCATGATGCATGGCTATGTGATTACTGACGCCTGGCTGATGGTGACCACTAGACGCCATTGGTTAAAGACGCACTTTGACGCGGGAGAAGGTAGTATGTGAAAAAAGGCCTATCTCAGAATCAACAGACTATGGGAATTTCTAAGAGTTCCTGAACACTTCTTATGTGTTAATTATCACCCAAAGAAATCCATAAGGTTGATCATTTATCAGACCCATTTTACAGATGAGCAGAGGTGAAATCAGCCCCTCCACCCCTACATAGGCAGAGCCAGACGTCAGCCCAGGCTAACGCCCCGATAGTCCTGTACTGCAGACTCGAGGGGCCCAAGAAACTGTGATTCCCCTGCCAGGGGCGCCCTCTTTGGCTTTAGGTCCGGTAGGCGTGGCACACTGGAGTGGTGCCTTCCGCAAACAGCTTGAGGGAGAAATCCAGGGCCGGGGCAGCCTGGGTCAGCATCCCCAGGGAGATGATGTCAATGTGGGGCCCGCAGAACTGAGGCAGGTTGGCCAGGGTGATGCCCCCGCTGGCCTCCACGCCCACACTCGGGAAGCGGGCCTTCAGCGCAGCGGCCGTGGCGTGCAGTTCCTGCGGGACACAAACACAAGCCGGGGTGGGGGGAGGTGAGAGCGCCGGACGGCGGCCCCTTCCCGGGAAGCAGACCCCACCTTACCTCGGGCCTGAAGTTGTCCAGCAGGACGAGGTCTGCGCCTGCCTCGGCCGCCTCCACAGCCTCCCGCAGACTGCCCACCTCGACCTCCACCTTCAGGGCGAAGTCGGCCACCTGCCGGGCGCCTCGAACCGCCTGTCCGGCAGAGGGGGCAGAGGGGACGGGAGGGTGAGGGCGAGGACAGGGGCACTTGACACGGGGCACAGTGAGCTGGGCCTGGCGTTGGAAGGGCCCCGGGGGGATAACAAGCTTGGGTTCATGAGAACGTCTGGCATCAGGATGGCTTCTTTTACATGGGGGGGGGGGGGACCGCGTGAGGGGTCTAGCAGACCCCCCCAACCCCCCAGGGCGTGGTCGGGGAGTCTCAGGTAGAGGGGAAGGGCTGCGGCCAGGGAGGTGGGAGCTGGGCCGGGCAGGGGCCGGGCCGGACACGCACCTTTCCCACACCACCGGCTGCCAGGATGTGGTTGTCCTTCACCATCACCAGCCCTCCCAGGTCGTATCGGTGGGCGGCGGCCCCGCCCACCAGGAGCCCGTACTTCTCCACCAGCCGGAAGCCTGGCGTGGTCTTCCTCGTGCCCGCCACGTGCCCGGCCCAGCCGGCCCCCCGCGCGGCCTCCACTGCCGCGGCCGCGGCGCTGGCCACCCCGCTGCAGCGGGCCAGCGTGTTCAAGGCCACCCGCTCCCCCAGCAGCAGGCAGTGGGCGGGGCCCCGGACCTCGGCCACCTGGGCCACGGGCGCCAGCTTGGAGCCCTCGGGGAGGAGCCAGGAGACCTGGCAGTTGACTTGGGCGAAGATGGCATCGAAGAAAGGCCTCCCGGCCAGTACCCCAGGGGACTTGGCCCACAGCGCCGCCTGCGCGGGGGCTGCCCCCGTCACCAAGGCTGCGTGGTTGGGACCTGGGCAGTCCTCTCGGAGCCAGCTGTCTGCCAGGGCGGCCAGAGTGGCGGGGGACAGCAGCAGCGCCAGGCCTGGGAAGGAAAGACAGAGGACAGGTTATGCTTTGGCCCCCTCTCCCGTAGTCAGGGGTGGTTGTCAAAACATGTAAGGACCAGTGGGGCGCCTGGCTGGCTCGGTCCAGGGAGCCTGTGGCTCTTGATCTCCCGGTTTCCAGTTGGAGCCCAGTGCTAGGTGTAGAGATTACTTAAAAATAAAACCTTAGGGGGGGAAAGAACTTTCAACAACCAGCTACACTGGGGACTAGCCAATCAGGACGAAGACGTGGGGGTCCTGGAAGAGGGGTTTGTGGGCAGGACAAGGTTGTCCCATTAAGGAAATAAAAATACAGGGCACCTAGTTAAATTTCTGACAAACATCAAGTTTGTTTTTAAATTTTTAAAATTTTTTTACTTTTAATGTTTATTTATTTTTGAGAGAGAGAGAGACAGAGTGTGAGCGGTGGGGGGGGGGGGGGGGGGCACAGAATGCAAAGCAGGCTCCAGGCTCTGAGCTGTCAGTACAGAGCCCGATGCAGGGCTTGAACCCACGAACCGTGAGATCATGGCCTGAGCCGAAGTCGGACACTTAACTGACTGAGCCACCCAGGTGCCCCTGTTTTTAACTTTTTAAAAAAATTTTTGAGAGAGAAAGACAGAGAATGAGCAGGGGAGGGGCAGAGAGAGGGGGAGTCACAGAATCCAGAGCAGGCTCCAGGCTCTGAGCTGTCAGCAGAGAGCCCCATGCAGGGCTCGAACCCACGAACCGTGAGATCATGAACCTGAGCCCAAGTTGCGCACTTAACCAACTAAGCCACCCAGGTGCCCCCCCTTTTTTTAGTATAAATATATCCTACGTGATATTTAGAACATACTTACACTTAAAATTTATCCGATTATCTGAAATTCAAGTTTAACTGAGTGGCCTGTATTTTATGTGTCAAACCTAGTGCTAGATCAACAGCTATTTATCAACTGGAAGAGAAGGCACCTAAAAGTCACCGGCAGCCTTTCCAGTCTGCCTGGCATAGGAGGATTAGTTGTGAGTGGAAGCTTCCAGCAGAATGTGTGTGCTCCACAGCACCAAGGGTTTTCCAGCTGGAAGCTCGGCTTTTTACAGATGTGGAGACTGGGGAGAGGCAGGTCGGCTGAGGTCACACAGCAAATTGGTGGCAGGGTCAGACCAACCGGGCCCCTCTGCCTTTGCTCTCTTGCTTGTAGACTCCTCCCACGCCTGATGTTTCCACAAACTGTCCTCTCTCTAGAGATGGGGGCGGTACAAGGAGGAAGGTGCAGGGGAAAATTGCGTTTGAGCCCTTGCTCTATGAGGCACAGCTTCAGGAGTGTGGGTGAGTCCTTTCTCTGTAAAAAAAAGTTGCGGACAAGGTGGTAGTTCCCGCCAGCGTGTAGCCGCTAACGGGCCCCTCATGTCTGTTGAATGAGTGGGTGACGGCAGAGGCCGAGCTCAGACACGGTGCGACATCGCCATCTGTCGGCCAGGAGGAGACCTGAAGCCTCCTGTGCTCGAGCCAAGGACAGAACTCGTGGCCCCTCTAGGGGAGGGGGGAGAAGGCTGGATAGCACGTTGCAGGGTTTTGTTTTGCTTCCTCATTTTGCTCCAAGTCGAAGACCAGGCATTCTGGTTTGCTCTACTCTCAGAATAAGGCCCTTCTTGCCCAGCCTTTCTCCCCCAACGCCAAGCACCCAATCTGCACGCCGCGCCCCCCACCCCCTACCCTCACTCTCAGTGATTGCACCTGGCCCTTCTGTCCCACACTCTGCCCCATGTGGCTTCCATTCCTCCCTCAGAACCGTCTGTGCCCTGGCAGGTGCTGGGAGCCGACAGTAAAACCGACAAAGACATGGTTCCCATCTCCACCGTTCACCGTCCAGCCAGGGGACATAGGGCAGAGACGCGGAAGCTCCCACTCCATCCATACCAGATGCTGTGGTGTTTGCTTTTTAAAGTGAATCTGAATCCATCACCCGGTGAGTATATGGTAAACAAGCTGTGAGACTCCCCTGCAGGGTAATTCTCCTGGGCAACAAAGAAAGGAACCGAGCACACACACACACACACACACACACACACACACGACAGGGACACGTTTCCAATGTATTCTAAGTAAAGGAGTCAGATTCTAAAGGCTACATGGTATTTGAGTTCATCCACATGACATTCTGGAAAAGGCAAAAACCACAGCAAGAGAACAGACTGGTGGTTTCCTGAGGCGGGGTGGGGGAGGGGCGGGCCACAAAGGAGCAGCCCCCCCCCCCAGGGCAGTGGGTGGGGGGGTTTGGATAGGACTGAACTATATTTTGTCTCTGATGGTGGCTGCACCACTGATGCGTTTGCCAAGACTCATAGAACTAAGCATAAAACAGGGTGAATTTTGCTCTCTGTAATGATACCTCATTAAACCTGACTTGAAGACAAGAAAAAAGTACGTCACTCTCCTGCTTAGATCCTCGCTTTCGTTGTGTCAGTTCCAGCTGACCCTTCTCTCCGTTGTTTTCATTGAGTCTTTTTTTTTAATGTTTATTTTTTATTTTTGACAGAGAGAGAGAGACAGAGCATGAGCAGGGGAGGGGTAGAGAGAGAGGGAGACACAGAATCCAAAACAGGCTCCAGGCTCCGAGCCATCAGCACAGAGCCCAGTGCGGGGCTTGAACTCACAGACCGCGAGATCGTGACCTGAGCCGAAGTCGGACGCTTAACCAACTGAGCCACCCAGGCACCCCCGTTTTCATTTACTTTTTTGACAAGTCCTTATTGAACACCTGCTCTGCACCAAGGAGTAATTTCTGGGTGACAGAATGGGCAGCTCTTCCTCTTAGCTTTTGGGCCTCAGCCTATGTTGTTCCAAGCCTGTGCCTCTGCCTGGAAGTCCCTTCCCTTCTTCCCCTCACCCCAAACTCCTCCTCCACCTCTACACCTCTTTCAGGTCTTCTCTGGGGCATCAGTTCCTCGGCAGGGGCGCTCGCACACCTCCTAAATCAGGCCACATGCGCAGTCGACTCCTTGTTCTTCATCCACGCTCTACTGTTGTCTCTCTAGGGACAAAAGTGTGTCCATCCAGAGAGTTCTCTGCTCTGTCTCAAGTGCCTAACACACCAAACCATACAAATGTGCCGCTTTTACAGGTCAAAGATGGTCACGTATTGGCGATTTCATGTTATTTGGCTTCACACTAGGTGTTCAATGATATTCATCCAAGTAGAGAGGCCGCCCAGTTCGAGGAACCAGACTGGGGCCATAAGGCCTGTGTTCCAATACTGCCCCAGCCGCCTCCAGCTGAGTTATCTTGGGCAAGTGACTGAACATCTCCAGGGCCTCAAGGGTGCCTCCTTTGTGACAGGGATAACAAAAATAATCGCCTCACAGGGTTGTATGGAAATTAAGTGGGTTAATATTTGCAAAACCCTCGGGAACACTGTCTGGCACATAGCAGATGTGTTTGCCAAAGGGTGGCTGAACATTTACCAAGGGTCGTGGGAGCAAAGATGAAGAAATGACTAAGTGTCCAGGAGGAAGGGGGAGGTGGTTTTAGTGGCCTTGAAGGATGAGTAATGTTTTCCAGGCAGAGTTACAAGGTAGGGAGGGGGTGGGGAGACATTTCAGGCTGAAAAAGCAGGTGTTCAAGGCTCAAAAGTAAGAAAAGAGAGAAAGTTTATAAGGGAGGACTTCGGGGAAGAAAAGGGATGGCCAGAGTGAAGAAGGACTGAATTATTTAGCTCAGCAATTTGGACAGAACTTAGGGGCCATCACGGAATTTTAAGCAAGAGAATTACTATTTTTTTTAAAGGTTTCATTTTTAAGTAATCTCTACACCCATCATGGGGCCTGAACTCGCAACCCTGAGATC
Organism: Lynx rufus; assembly: GCF_022079265.1. NCBI lineage: Eukaryota > Metazoa > Chordata > Mammalia > Carnivora > Felidae > Lynx > Lynx rufus. Next base: position 1,673,864 of record NW_025814838.1, on the reverse strand, counting down.
AAGAGTCACATGCTCCAAGCGGCACCTGGGTGGCTCAGTCGGTTAAGTGTCTGACTTCAGCTCATGTCATGATCTCACTGTCCGTGAGTTCGAGCCCCTCGCTCTCTGCCCCTCCCCCACTCACACTCTGTCTCTCAAAAATGAATAAACATTAAAAAAAAATTAAGGACGGGCTAGGTGGCTCAGTCGCTTGAGCGTCTGAGCGGCTCAGGTCATGATCTCGCGGTTGACGAGTTCAAGCCCCACATCGGGCTCTGTGCTGACAGTTCAGAACCTGGAGCCTGCTTTGGATTCGATGTCTCCCTCTCTCTCTGCCCCTCCCCGCTCATGCTCTGTCTCTGTCTCAAAAATAAATATAAACATTAAAAAAAATTTTTTTTTTAATTAGAGAGTCGCATGCTCTAGCAACTGAGCCAGACAGGTGCCCCAAGCAAGAAAATTATAGAATTATGATTTTGTTCTAGAAGAATAACTTCATCCACCAACTGGAGACCGGTTGGGAGGCAAAAGGAGGCTGAGGCGATTGGCCAGACAAAAAAAAGAGACGAAGCCCCGAACTTGGGCAGGAACCATAGGAATAGCAAACAGGGGCAAACGTGAAAGCTGTAGGAGCCACCAGAATTAGCAGCTCATGAGATGCAGAAGCCTTGCGTTTCTGCCGTGAGTAGCTGAAAACTGACATAAGGAGAAGTTCAGGGTGGAGGATGGGGACAGCAGAAACCAGCAGCCCGCGTGCCCGCCGTGGACACCGCACTTCTCTCAGGCTCTCTCCTCGGAAACCCACCACAGGGAATTATTACCATTTTACAAGTACAGACGCTGGATGTCAAGGAGCGTCGTGCCCTGGTGCCACAGCGTATAAATAAGCAGCAGAGCTGGGGGGAAAGAGTGGCTTCGGCTTTGCAGATGTTAAGGTTGCGCTGCCAGCAGGAAAACGTGCGTGGCCGTGTCCTGATGGTGGGACCTGGAGTTCGGAGAGACACTGGGTGAGGAACGGGGATTTTGGAGCCACCAGCAGACATGGGTGATGACTAAGCATAGCAACGCGTAAGATCATCAGGTCAGGTAAGAAGAGGAGGGCTCTGGGAAGCACCAGTATTTAAAAAGAGAAGTGGCACCAGGAGGGAGTGGGCGTCTGGAGCCGAGGGTTTCAAGAAGTAGGACGTGAGCAGAAGCAAATAGAAGGAAGGCTGCAAATGGGCATAAGACTTAGCAGCTGGGAGGCCATTGCCAGAGCAGTCTTAGCACTGGGTAGTGGGGGCAGAAGCCACATGGTCATGGTCAAGGAGTACATGGGAGGAGAGGAAGTGGTGGCGGTGGGTGTGACCACTCTACTTGGCAGAAGCTGAGAGAGCAGGGGGCCCTGCTCCCCGGGGAGCTTTTCAGACAGTCTGCTGCTCAGCCCCAGCCCAGACCAACCGAATCAGAATCTTTCTAGGTGGGTCCCAGGCATCCAAGTTTTGGAAGAGCTTCCCCTGTGACTCAGATGCACACAAGGGCTAAGAACCCATGCTCCAAGGCACCTGACTGGATTGGTCAGTAGAACAAGTGAGCCTGGATCTTGGGGTCATGAGTTCCAGCCCCATGTTGGGTGTAGAGATTATTTAAAAAAAAAAAAAAAAAAAGAACCTATGCTCACTTGTGCTCACACAAGTCCACACCTCCTGCCTTCATTTATATGAAATGTCCAGAAAAGGCAAATCAAAGAGACAGACATCAGAATAGTGGTTGTCGGGGGTTGGGAATGAACTCTAAATGGCATAGGGTTGGAAGGATGGCAATGACCTGTGGGCACGGGTGCCTGGGTGGCTCAGTCAGTGAAGCATCTGACTCTTAAGCATCTGACTTGATCTCAGGGTCGTGAGTTCAAGCCCCACATTGGGCTCCGTGCTGGCTGGGGAGCCTACTTAAAAAAAAAAAAAAAAAAGGCAGGCAACACCTTGCACCCCAGTGAACTCTGGGCACTGAAAATCAGGAAGAAAGACAACTAGATACTGGGCGTTCCTGACGGGAGAGCACATCACCACCCAGCAATACTCTTGCCCAAATAGCCAACCCAGAGTAAGATCAGACTTCTAGATGCAACCACCAATTTACAAGAAAACCAGAGGACAAAGGAACATGTTAAACTCTACCATGGGAATACAGCCAGCAAAATTCAGACCACAGGAAACTCTACCAGAGGACAGTCTAATTTTTCCAACAAATACAGTGCAAGAAAAAGAAAAGGTTAAAAGAATCTTAAAACAGGGGTGCCTGGCCGGCTCAGTCAGTAGAGCATTGATCTCAGGGTCGTGAGTTTGAGTCTTATGTTGGGTATAGAGATTACTTAAAACTAAAATCTGTAAGGGCACCTGTGTGGCTCAGTCGGTTAAGTGTCTGACTCTTGGTTTGGGCTCAGGTCATGATCTCATGATTTGTGGGATCGAGCCCCTGACAGCGTGGAGCCTGCTTGGGATTCTCTCTCTCCTCTCTCTCTCTCTCTCTCTGCCCCTCCCTCTGCTCACGTGCTGGCAAACAAAATTCTCTCTCAAAATAAACATTTTTAGGGGTGCCCGGGTGGTTCAGTCAGTTGAGTGTCTGACTTCAGCTCAGGTCATGATCTCACAGCTTGTGAGTTCGAGCCCCACGTCGGGCTCTGTGCTGACAGCTCAGAGCCTGGAGTCTGCTTCGGATTCTGTGTCTCCCTCTCTCTCTGCCCCTAACCCACTCACATTCTGTCTCTGTCTCTCTCAAAAATAAATAAACATTAAGAAAAATTAAAAAAAATAAACATTTTTAAAAACTAAAATAAAATGTAAAAAAAGTTTTTTAAAGAATCTTAAAACACATGCCAATCAAATTTGGACTGAAAATTTGGACACCGACTGGATGTTTGATAACATTAAGGACTTTTTTTTTAAGTTTATTTGTTTTCAAAGAGACAGAGAGCACAAGCTGGGGAGAGGGGCAGGGAGAGAGGGACAGAGAATCCCAAGCAGGACTCGACCCCACAAACCATGAGATCATGGCCTGAGCTGAAATCAAGAGTCTGATGCTGAACCAACGAGCCACCCAGGCGCCCCACATTAAGGATCTTTTTTTTTAACTTCGTTGTAAAGAAAAGTTAGTTGTGATAATTGTATTGTGGTTGCAATAAAAAGAAACATCCTTATGTTTTCTTAGAAAATACACGGCAAGATGTTCATGTATGAAAAGACTGGAGAGCCGGCTTTACTTTAAGGTAATCCTGAAAGGTAGAAAGTAGAAATGGTGTGGCTAGAGCTGGGCTGGCCAAAAGTTGGTGGTTGTTGAGGCTTGCATGATGGGTACATGAGGGTTCATCATCTTTTTCTGTTTATTTTTGTTTGAAAAATCTTTATAATGAAAAAAGTTAGGAAGGAAGGTAGGAAGGAAGGAGAAGGAAAAAAGAAAGAGAGGAAGGGAAAAAAGAGAGAGAAAGGGGAAGAGAGGACCGTCATTTGACATAGGGTCAAGGAAAGTTGTGGGTTGTTTTGTTTTGTTTTGTTTTGTTTTGAAGTGGGCTTCACGCCCAGCACAGACCCCAATGTCCGACTTGATTGAACTCACAAACGTGAGATCAGGACTTGAGCTTGATCGAGAGCTGGATGCTTAACCAACGGAGCCACCCAGGCGCCCCAAGGAAAGTTTTTTTAGGATGGGTAAGGCAGTCCTGCTCAACCTTGGCTGCACAATGGAATCATCTGGGGAGCTCTGCAAAATGCTGATGCCTTGGCTGCCCTCCCCCCACCCCAAGATTCTAACTGCAATGTGGTAACATAATTTCAATTTGTCGTAGAGCTGAGAGCTTCAGAAGTGCAGGAAAAGAATCATCTCTACCATGGGTCAGTGCCTGCAGGCCTGGCACGTTGTCACAAGTCCTACCCCCAGTTCCTCAAGCTCGAGCTCCCTCATATTTACAGGTGGAGATCTGAGACTCAGAAATGTAGAGGAAACTACCTACAGAGCAGAGCCAGGAAATGATAAAGCAGGACAATGACCAGGGTGGACCCAGGTCTCCCCTCTCCAGGCCGGGTGCTTTGGGACCCCCACGAAGCCTCCACCAGCAGGGGTTACTCTCTCGGAGCCTTTGAGATCCATTGTTCGTGGTGCGAATCGCTGAGTGAGAATGTTACAGGCTCCGTGTTCCTGTTCCGTTTGTGAAAAATAAACAAATACCTCTGGTTTGCTTCAGCCTCCCCACCCCATGCATTTCCAACAAAAGGGATTCCTGAGGGAAGCAGCTGTTACTGAAAGGAACTTCAGAGAAGGGAGAGCTGTTTTGGCAACTGCCGGGGAGAGCTGGCCTAGAAACTGCCACCCAGAGGGCGGCTGTCACGCCCTGTCCCGCCTTCTATCCTTGCGGTTGTCATAGGTAAAAGTCCTCTCAAGGTGCCCAGACTTCAGAGATCATAGTTTTATCCTGTGGGATGTAACTTAGATCTCTTCATTGGCTGTCCAGAATTTCATTAAAATTGGCATCTCGGGGCACCTGGGTGGCTCAGTAGGTTAAGCGTCTGACTTTGGCTCAGGTCATGATCTCGTGGTTCCATGACTCCAAGTCCCACATCGGGCTCTCTGCTGTCAACGTGGAGGCTGCCTAGGATCCTGTCTCCTTCGCTCTGCCCTTCCCCCGCTCAAGCATGGGCTCTCTCTCTCTCAAAAATAAGTAAACATTAAAAAATTAATGGGAATGCAAGCTGGTGCAGCCACTCTGGAAAACAGTACGGAGGTTCCTCAAAAAACTAAAAATAGAACTACCCTACGACCCAGCAATGGCACTACTAGGCATTTATCCAAGGGATACAGGGGTGCTGTTTCGAACGGGCACATGCACCCCCATGTTTATAGCAGCACCATCGACAACAGCCAAAGGATGGAAAGAGCCCAAATGGCCATCGATGGATGAATGGATAAAGATGATGTGGTATATATATACAACGGAGTATTACTCGGCAATCAAAAAGAATGAAATCTTGCCATTTGCAACTGATCTCACATGATCTCAGTGGATGGAACTGGAGGGTATTATGCTAAGTGAAATTAGTCAGAGAAAGACAAACATCGTATGACTTCACTCATGGGAGGACTTTAAGAGACAAAACAGATGAACATAAGGGAAGGGAAACAAAAATAATATAAAAACAGGGAAGCAGACAGAACAGAAGAGACTCATAAATATGGAGAACAAACTGAGGGTTACTGGAGGGGTTGTGGGAAGGGGGATGGGCTAAATGGGTAAGGAGCACTAAGGAATCTACTCCTGAAACCCTTGTTGCACAATATGCTAGCTAATTTGGATGTAAATTTAAAATTAAAAATAAATACATAAGTACATAAATACATAAAATTTTTTTTAAGAATTTTTTTTTCAACGTTTATTTATTTTTGGGACAGAGAGAGACAGAGCATGAACGGGGGAGGGGCAGAGAGAGAGGGAGACACAGAATCGGAAACAGGCTCCAGGCTCTGAGCCATCAGCCCAGAGCCTGACGCGGGGCTCGAACTCACGGACCGCGAGATCGTGACCTGGCTGAAGTCAGACGCTTAACCGACTGTGCCACCCAGGCGCCCCCATAAATACATAAAATTTAAAAAAACTGGCATCCCTGTTCCTGAGGGGATGCAAAGCATCATGGCATATTTCTTGCCTGCACTTCCTTCCTCCCTCCCTTCCCACTTCCTTCCTTCCTTTCTCCCTCCCTTCCTTCCTTCCTGAAGTTTTATTTATCTAAGTGATCTCTACACCCAACATGGGGCTCGAACTCATGACAAGAGTCGTGTACTCTTCCGACTGAGCCAGCCAGGCATCCCTCTTGCACCTTTTTTCTTTACAAATCATGTAAAAAGATACAGAGAAAGTGATGACCCTGGCAGAATATATGAAGATTTTTTCCCCCATGGGCACTTTTGCTGTTCTTGTCTGGACGGTGGACTGATTCTTACTGTGCTTCTGTGTGGCCCTAAGTGGATGGTGGCTCCTGGCCGTGAGGGACGAGGCCAAAATGAGAACTTCCACACCTTCCTCTTTCCTTCGGTCGTTTAACTTGCTCCTGTGAACACACCCAAGATGAGTGTAACAAGTGTGTTCTTATTTTTGTGTGTGACGATGTGGACTGTGTCGGCAGCTATGGGGGTGGTATGTGTTCCACCTAAACCCAAGTCAGGGGACTCCTGGGTGGCTCAGTCGGTTAAGCGCCCAACTCTTGATTTCGGCTCAGGTCATGATCTCACGGTTCGTGGGTTCAAGCCCTGGGTCGGGCTCTGTGATGACAGCACGGAGCCTGCTTGACATTCTCTGTCTCTCCTTCTCTCTCTGCCCCTCCCCTGCTCTGTCTCTCTCAAAATAAATAAATACTACAAAAAAAAAAAAAAGGATGGGGGTGCCTAGCTGGCTCAGTCGGTGAAGCACACAACTCTTGATCTCGAGGTTGTGAGTTTGAGCCCCATGTTGGGGGTAAAAATTACTTAAATAAAATAAAACAACAGCTAACACTTCCACAGTCCTTCTGAAGCACTGTGCCAAGCATCTTACATGTATATATAGACATATTCAATCCTCACAACGACCCTTTGAGATAGGTCCCATTATTTCCTCCATTTTACAGTTGCGGAAACTGAGGCACTGAAGGGGCAAGTAGCACCCAAAGTTCACAAATTTCACACAGCTGGGAATGGGGAGTCAGGATCATAAACTCAGGCAGGATGGCTCCAGAGTCCCCTCACTTACCCCACCTCACCACACACTGCCATAATCTAGCACAAAATTATATTTTGAAATTGCCATATGTTTATCACGTCAACATTCAGAGCTCTGCAAACCACGCCCACGGTTCCAGGGCTCTTCCCTACTGACCTCGGAACATCCTGGATCAGGGCGTCAGAAACACCAGGGTGGGGGCGGGGGGGGGGGGCGCCTGGGTGGCTCAGTCGGTTAAGTATCAACTCTTGGTTTCGGTTTAGGTCATGATCGCATGGTTCCTGAGATCAAGTCTCGAGTTGGATTCCAGGCTGACAGTGTGGCGCCTGCTTGGGATTCTCTCTTTCCTTCTCTCTTCTCTCCCCATCCCCAATTCACGCGCGCGTGCATGCGTGCGTGCGTGCACGTGAGTGTGCTCTCTCTCTCTCTCTCTCTAAATAAAATAACAAAAAAGAAACACCTGGGTTGGAATCTTACTCGCCACCTACACGCTGAGGGAACTGAGGCAATCTAATAACTTCTCTGAGGGTCAATTTCATGCAGAAATCACAGGTTTTCCGGAGGCGAAGATCCGCCCACAAGAACATGCCCCTCGAAGGACCTCCTGCCCCCGTCCCCGGAAGAGGAGGAGAGGAAGCCCAAGAAGCAGCGCCTGGCGCAGAGCCCCAACTCCAACTTCACGGGCGTGAGGTGCCCAGGATGCTACAAAATCATGACCATGTTCAGCCACGTGCAGACCGTGGTGCTGTCTGGGGGCTGCTCCACCGTCCTGTGCCAGCCGACAGAAGGACAAGCAAGGCTCACGGAAGGATGCTCCTTCAGATGGAAGCAGCACTAAAAGCCCCGAGTCAACATGAGTGGGGAACCATCCCAACAAACAGCTTTAGGATTAAAAAAAAAAAAAAAAAAAAAAAGGAAAGAAAGAAAGAAGAGAAAAGAGAAGAAATCACAGGGCTGCAGGGAGGAGGGGGTGAAGCAACTGACAAAGAGTGCCTGAGCCGATGCCTGGCCAGATGGCTCTGAACCCATGTATGTGTGTGACCCTGGCAGCTTCGTTCTTCCATCTATTTATTTGTTGATCCATTTGTCCAACGCCAGATGGAGACAGAGGCTGGTGAGCACAGCAGTTTCTAGATAAAGTTCTTTTCTTATCTCCTTCTCTCCCTAGAAAGAGAAATTACCTCCAAATAGGGCCACATGGGACCGCCCACCGCACAAGTGGGAAACCGATCTACAGAATTTCAGAGTGACCCAAGAGTGGAGAGCTGAACCGCAGGAAGGGGCCAGACCAAGCAGGCCTTGAATGACAGAAAAGAGTTCGGGTTTTGTTCAACGGGCAATGGGAAAAGCACTTAAAACTTTCGATCGGAAGTCACTTTGACGTTTAAATATTTACATTGTGCCTAGAGTTCTCGAAAGATGCAAGATGGGAGGCTGTTGCCACAGCCTGGGCAAGGAACATCGAGCCGGGAAGTGTATGTGAGAAGTGTCTCCCCCAAGGCTGTAAGGAAAGAACACAGCACCAGCACCCTGCGCCCAGACTGGCCCGCTCTGGCCCGCCCTGCTCACACTTTGGCCGAGTCTGACTTCTCCATCTTTGCCCACCAGCCTGCCACCTGCTTCTGCCCCAACTCTGTCCTTGCCCTCCCTTTCCCCCGTGTCCCCAGCTTTTGATTCACCCTTTTAATTTGCCTGCTCCCTCCTGGCTTAATTTCCACGGGGCATTGGTCCCCGCCAACCCTTCTGACTTGGCCCAGAGGTCCACCAACATCACCAGAGTGAAGGCACTGAAACAAAGGAAGCCTCCACCAGGCTCCTCCCCCAGAGGGAGGTGGGAACAGAAAAGGAAGAGGTTCAGGTGACACTGGTGAAGGCAAGTCATAGGACGCGGCAGCTGCCTGGATTTTGGGGTGCGAGGGAGGATGGGCAGAGATGACCCTGAGGTCAAGTAGGAGGATGGTGAGGTAAGGACAGAAATGGAGCCGACGCGGGGCGCCCGGGTGGCTCAGTCGGTTAAGCGTCCAACTTTGGCTCGGGTCACGATCTCGCGAGTTTGTGAGTTTGAGCCCCGCATCGGGTGCTGTGCTGACAGCTCAGAGTCTGGAGCCTGTTTCGGATTCTGTGTCTCCCTCTCTCTCTGCCCCTCCCCTGCTCATGCTCTGTCTCTCTCTCTCTCTCTCTCTGTCTCTCTCTCTCTCTCCCAAAAATAAATAAAAACATTTTAAAAAATTAAAAAAAGAAAGAAATGGAGCTGATGTCGGGGGAGGTCTTTGAGTCTGACACGCCAGGGAGATGTCCAGGTGCAAATGGACCCCCAAGGCTTCCAAAGATGGGACCAGGATCTGGGAGGGCTCAGAGCTGGACAGACACACATGGGGAATCAACACCATCACCGGCATAACGACATCAAGTGATTTCTGTGTAGCTGGCACAATGAGTATTATCTCATTTAATCCGAACCACAACCCAAGCGAAGGCAGTGTTTTCACTTCATCAATGAGGAAACTGAGGCACAGTGAGTGGAAGCGTCCCGGTTCTGTCCGAGGTCACACAGTTAGCATGTGGCAGGGATAGGACTTGAACCCAGGCTCTGACTCCGAGGTCATTTCTAAGCCAAAAGCTGGCTCCACAGCCAACCCAGAGGTGCCAGGTGTGTGGGGCCAGCGGATACCTCAGACCAGGGGAGGCAGGTCAGAGCCGGAGAGAAACAGCCCAGGGTGGGGAAAGAGAAAATGCAGAGAGCTCAGGAAGGGCCCTCCTGTCTTCCAGGCACTGGCCAGATACCTTCCAGGAGTCTGTCGTTTGTGAGCTGGGAACTCTCATTGTCATTTTACAGATGCAAAGAAATGAGGATCTGAGAAGTCAGGTGACCTGCCCAACGTCACACAGCCTGTTCCTGGTGAAGCCCAGATTCAAACAGGAGCCTTTGGACTCCAGAGCCTGGCCCGTACCCTCGTGCACACGGCCTCCTTAGCGACGGCACCCCCACCCCAGGCAGAGTCACTGGGCTCCAGCCCCCTCCCCCACCCGGCTGCACAAAGGACCGGACTTTGCTCCCCTCCTCCCCCCGCCAGCTATGTAGGGGCAAAGTCCAGAGCTGCTCGCGAAAGCGGCCTCCTCCAGACCACCCTGACCTTTCCTTTCCGGGGGCTCCGGCCCCTTTCTGCCCCTTTCTTCCCCAGAACTCGTTGGGGAACCAGAGAAAGAGAAATGAGGGTAAGAAGTAGACTCCTGGAGACAGAAGAAGAGCTTGGGGTTCAGAGAGGTTGGGGGCAGAGAGTAGTGGGGAGGGAGGAGAATAGGGGGCAGGCGCAGTTGAAGGGGGTAAGAGACTGAGATGTGTTGGGATGGGGAGGGAGGCAGGATAGGGGACATGGTGAGACAGGGACGGGGAAGCCAGGCCTGGGAGCCTCCTCTACCTTCAGGGTCCATGACCGCTTGAAGCTGCAGGACCGGCGGCGTGCACTGCTCAGTTCCCCTTCTCCTCGGAGGCCGGAGGGGGTGGGACTGACAGAGGAAGAAGGAAGGGGCTGGTCCAGCCAGCCCTTCCCAGATTCTCTGGGGCTCCCTCCCTCCTCCCCTCTGCCAGGACCCCTGGGGCGGTACACACCTTCTCCTTCTCCTTCCACTTTCGGCTGGACTGGGAGAGCTCTTGCCTAACTCAAGTCCTCACCCCGTTCCCTCCACACACCCAGCCTTCCCCAGGCCGTGAGGCTGCTGGTGACAGCTGGAAAGCTTCTTTGATGGGTGCCCTGGAAAAATCGCGGGCTTGGGTCCTAGGTTCAGATCCCAATTCTCCATTAGTTCTAAAATCTGATTTTCTGAATAAGTGTATTTCTCACTTGACCTATTTTTCCCCCCTGAGGCCAGACCCCCACTATTTCCAACTTGAACTAGAATAACGCTCTCACCTTGGGCCGCACTCCCTTCAGGCCATCCTCCTGGATGCCCGGTTTACCCAAAAGACAGACCCAAGCTTGCCACAGGTGTACTTGAAATCGTCATTTTTTCATTCACGAATTCATTTATCCCTCCATTCAGTAAACACATATCAGGTAGCTGCTGTGCCGGGCCCTGGACCCTGGAATCACAAAGATGACACGTGGACTTGGAGGGGCTACACTCTAATGAGTGAGGGACACCGTCACACAGTTACAGCCCGGGTGTCGTGCGGTCACACGAGGTGCCGTGGAAGAAATACCATGTCTGTTGGGGATGGAAGCAGCAAGGGCGGCCTCACAAAGGCGGTGACATTTGAGCTGAATCTTGACGGTTGAGGAGTTTGGCGCGAAATCAAGCTGTGTGCGTCATGGGGCAGGCCGGGAGTGGGCTGGCTTCGTGCAGTCTTGAGTAGGTGGCTGTCTTCAGGACCAGCCCTCCTGGGATGGCTCTGGCCCATAGTCAGCTAGGCTATCCAGAGGCCACAAGCTGGCCAGGCAGGGACTGAGCACCCTGGGAAACTGAGGCACACAGGCACCCATTTGCAGCTCATTGTCCCCGGCAAGGAGATTGTCTTCAAAGTACCCTGGGTTTCCTTTGTCTAAAAGCTCTACCCCGAACCTCCCTAGAGCACAACAGCCACCCACTGTGTAGGATACCCTCGTAGAGTTTGAAAGTTTTCTCTCTACGTTTGGCTGGAGTCTGCTCCTGCAAATACTTTGGGAATCTTAGAATCTTCTGGTTATATTCCTCTCTGGTCTTGCTAACAATCCAGGCTTAATCTGCTTCCTGGCACAGTCACTGAGCTTGGGGCTCAGAGCTGGGGTCTTTCTCATTCCCTCAGCCCAAGGGCTTAGATGACTCAGAACCGACAGGTGTCACCTCTACTTGTATCCCACCCATCACAGGTTCCGCCTGCCGAACTGAACATGGTCCAGGGTCAGAAATAGGGATGCAGAGGACATTTAGGTGTAAATATCCTTTTTCAGAAATGAAATGTCCTCAGGAGCATGCATGGGGGCCCTTTCTCCTGTCTGCAAAAATGAATTGCATTAATAGATTTCTCAAGACTTTCTCTAAATCCTTTTACCACCTGGAAATGTCATTTTGTATGACACAGCTTTATTTGTAACCATAATCTTGAGTGCACTTTTGAGAACAAAATGGAAATGTATTTGAAAATATAAGACGAGGAGTGTCTGGGTGGCTCAGTCAGTTAGGCGTCCGACTCTTGATCTCGGCTCAGGTCATGATCTCACGGTTCGTGGGATCGAGCCCCACAGCGGGCTGTTGGCTCTGACAGCATGGAGCCTGCTTGGGATTCTCTCTCTCTCTCCCTTGCTCTCTGCACCTCTCCTGCTCATGCTCATGCACACTCTCTCTCTCTCCAAATAAAAAAAACTTTAAAAATTTAAAGAAAAAAGAAAATATAAGATGAAGTATAGTACATCGTGTGTGTGTGTGTGTGTGTGTGTGTGTGTGTGTGTGTGTGAATCCTGTTATTAAGAAACTGGAATGTGCTGGTAATTAACTTGTTACTGTCTGGACAAAATAAATATTTTTAACATTTTGAACTACACCCTCAAGCACACATCAAGAAAAACACATGGCCTATTCAGGGACCTACAAGGAATGTGATGTGGCTGGAGGGCATAGAGTCACTGATGTGACCAGTCAGGGCCAGATGTCGAAGGGGTCTTATCTTCAAGCTAAGGTTCTGTCTTGACCTCATTAGGAGGGAATCTGAACCCTTGTAGAAGAGTCATTGGGAGCATCATGGGCAGAGGGTAGAAGAGGTTATGGTCAAGAAACCCAAAGAGAAGTCTGGGCAGGACCCAGGCAAGGTGTGTTGGGGCCTGGGGGAAGGAAAGGCTCTAAGGGACCATGGACGCAGAGTCAGGGGGACTTGGTACCCAAGAGGCAAAGACAGGAAGAAGTGGGGTTTGATGATGGGTCTGAGAGGCCCTGGAAGAGTCTAGAACAGACTTAGGTTTGGTGACCTCCCCATTGCTTTCAGAACTGAATCCAAACTCCCTAGTCCTTCACAGTGGGGCTCCAACCCTCCCTTCCCACCTCATGTCCTTGAACCAGACACCCCATCCCCCCAGCGAATACCTTCTTGGTACTATTTTTTTCTAATCGTAAAAGTGATAGGTATTTATTACATAAAACTGGGAAAATACAGAAAAGTAGAAACAAAGTAACAATCATTCGTAAACCTCTCACCTGACAGATAACCACAACGAACATTTGGGATATTTCCTTCAAGTTCTTTTTTTTTTTTTCCACAAACGTCCATGTTTTTGCATTTTCATTACAAACCTAGATTCATACGTATTTACAGATTAGTAACTAGCTCTTTGTTCCCCGGTGACATTATATTATAGACGTTTTATTGCATAGTTTTGGAGCACATGGTGTAATAAGCCATTTACAAACATTTTCGTACTCGATATGTTTGGCCCTTTCATTACCACACTTGATAGATAATTCTCTCTTTTGTTTCTCTCCCCACCCCACCCCGGCCCCCTTTTGGTCTTATAGTATCTGCTGCACCCATTCCAACGTGCGCCATGAAACTAGTCACACGGCCCTTATGGCAACTTTGCGTTTACTGCCCCCTCTGCTGAGGGGGCCTTTCCCCCCTTTCCAGCCTGGCAAACACCTTCCACCCAGCCATGGCGGCATGACTGGCGAGGGCTGCATTCGTCCCAGCTCAGCCTGTCCCCAGTCCAAGCACAGGTGGCACAAGCCACGGTGGCCAAGTGGACCCATGGTCACTTTCTACCCCCATCTTCCGTGGCCACTTTCTGCCCCTTCTGCCCCTCCCCTCCCCGAACCACAGGAACAGATGCACCCCTGAGCTGTTCCCCTCCCCTCCAGGTCAGGCCACGGGCAGTCACACACTCAACTTCCCAAGGGCCTTTCTGTGGGTCAACCTGTCTCCTCTCAGCCACTGCACCCTCTGACTCAACAACTTCCTCTTTGCAAATTTCCTCTTTGTCCTGGGGAAATACCAACTATCTCTGGCGCCCTGTGGCCCCTTGGGCTCTGGCCTGGGGTGGGGTCTTCTCCCCGCTCCCAACCATCCCATCCCAGAACCCATCCCAGAACCACAGGGGAAGCTCCCATGTCTATGGGCCTGTCAGTCTCACGGACTTGTCTCGGAGAAGGGAAGGAGCCCGCCCCCAGTGGAAGAGGAGATACAAACACATTAAACGAGGGCCGCCTGGCTGGCTCAGTCAGTTGAGTGTTCTCGACTCTTGATTTCGGCTCAGGTCACGATCGATCTCACAATCTCACCCTCCCCGCGTTTGAGGCCTGCACTGGGCTAGTGCAGGGCCTGCTTGGGATTCTCCCCCTCTCCCTCCGTCTCTGCCTCCTGCACTCTCTCTCTCTCTCTCTCTCTCTCTCTCTCAAATAATTAAAATTTTAAAATCCACATTAAACAGGTAACAGCAACACCCTCCCCGCCCCCCCCCCACCTCAGCCCTCCTCTCCCCTGCCTTGGGAGCAAGCCAGCTGGAGTAGGGGGAGGCTCTGGGCACGGGAAACAGCGGCTGAGCTGAAGAACCACACTCAGGTCACACATGCAGTCTATCAAGCCCCACGCTCTTTATTGGGCTACAGACACGGCTAAATCTTCTGCCGCCTCCACCCCACCTGAACCAAGATGAGGACACAGACGTTCTCAGGGGCTCCTCGGATTGGCAGCTCCCGTCCCCTCCACACGCCGGCCCTACTCACCGCCACCTGCACAAACGTGGCCAAGGCCTGGCCTCTTGCACGCAAGCTGCGCCCGTGACAGGACACACGCGGGTGCCAGGGTTTCTGGAGGACTACACCCGCCAGGAAACTTTTCTCACCTCTGCCCCTGGGAGGAGAAGGAGCTGCCGCCTCAATCCACAGGTAGGGGGTGGGGAGTGTGGGCCAGGCACCAGCCTAGGATCCGAGAGCACATCTAGGTGACGCCCCCCAGTCCCTGCTCTGATGGCCAGTGGCCGGGGACGGAGCACTGCGCAGTGTCAAAGCAGGTTCGTGGGCTGAGCCGGTAGGACTGTCCTAATCTATGGGGCCAAAAGCACTTTCCAGAGCAATCCTCGGCGAGAGTTTGCTGGGTTGTCCCCATCTTCCTTCCTAGACTCCCGTGTCCCTGGGGAGTCCCCTGAGAAGGCATTGGCCAAGGAAGTTTGGCATTGTGGAGACTCAGCAGCTGATTTCAAGGACAAAAACGTGGAGAAGAGGGTGATGAGGACCAGTTGGGATTGATGAGCAAAGTCTGTTGGTTCCGGGGGTGTGGGTGCCGCCTGGGAGACCTGGGGTTGAGAAGCCGGATGAGGGCTCGGGATGAACATACAGGGTGAGGACCCAGACGATGCTGCGTGACAAGGAAGCTGGAGGCGATGATACGAGGGAAGGTGGTGAAGGCCGGGAGCCATTCTGACCCGCGCTCCTGTTTTTCACAAGCACTGAGGGGCCTCCACATCCCCGGCCTCTGGCCCCTGGGAAGCAGGGGCCTCCACAGCCTCATCCTTGCTGCCCACCAGCGGCTCCTCCTCCCCATTTAGGACGGGGGGCGGCCTGGCCTTCAGCTCCTCCAGCTCCAAGGAGCCCGGTTGCGACTTGCGTCTATCGAAGAAAGTGGTGAGTGTGGGCCGCTGGCCAGACGCTTCCCCCTCGGAGACCCCGGGGCCCTTCCCGCCCCCAGACCCGCCTGCTGCTGCTGTCAGGGCCTCCTCGTCAGACACCTGGGCCGGCCCAGCCCAGGCATCTACCACCCCGTTGCGCTTTCCTCCCCTGCTTAGTATCAGGGCCCCTGTCCTCCTCTTCTGCCGCCGGCGCCACAGCAGGAGTAGGGTCACAAGGATCGTGAACACCACCAGGGCCACAACCACAGCCACCAGCAGGGTGCCATTTTTCTTGGGAACTAATGAGGGATGCCTACTGCCTGTGCCTGTAGAAATGGGGGTTGTTTTTGCCGAGGAGGTGGGGAAGCCCCTGGGCCCCTTAGGGCTCGCCAGAAAGCCAGTTGACATGGTGAGAGGGGTTACACTGGCTACATCAGAGGTCTTCAGAGAGCCAGTTGCCATGGTGGCAGAGGGTCCCCTGGCGACATCAGAGGTCTCCGGAGGGCCAGTGGCCATGGTGGCGGAGGGTCCCCAGGTGACATCAGAGGTCTCCGCAGGGCCAGTGGCCATGGTGGCGGAGGGTCCCCAGGTGACATCAGAGGTCTCCGGAGGGCCAGTCGCCATGGTGACGGAGGGTCCCCAGGTGACATCAGAGGTCTCCGGAGGGCCAGTCGCCATGGTGGCGGAGGGCCCCCTCGTGACATCAGAGGTCTCTGGAGAGCCAGTCGCCATGGTGGCGGAGGGCCCCCTGGTGACATCAGAGGTCTCCAGAGAGCCGGTTACCGTGGTTCCATCAGTCATAATGTGAAGTTCCAGAAAGTCTTCTAGTGATTGAGCATTAGTTTCCAGGTTTGATGACTTCTTGGTGGCAACTTCCCCAGAGACCGATGGCTCAGGTACATGGAGGTCACCACCGGCAGTAGTGGAAGCCCCGAGAAAGAACACCTCATTGTCTGTATAGGAAGCTGAAGAAGGTGGGGAGATCTGGGGCCCGGTGCCGTTGCTCTCCTCGCGGACTCTGGCTGTTGCAGGACTGGGGGTCACTACGCTGAGGTCTGGGGGCTCAGAGAAAGTTGGGGTCAAAGAAGCAGAGGGTCTTGTGGGTGCAGACATCCCCAAAGTGGTCGCGATGTCCACAAGCTCTGGGTTCGTCTCTTGGGTCCAGACGCCCCCAAAGAGGAGGAGAAGCAGGATCATTCCCATGGCCACAGGCGTGAGCAGGAGCGGAGACCTGAGGGAGGGGAAGCTGGAGAAATACCAACACACAAAGCGCTGAGGGGGAGAACCTGGCCGGGCCCTCCTCCCCGTCTGCCCACTTCCCTGCTAACTGCCAGGCCTAACTTGCGGCTTAACGGCTTTTTCCACCCTTGCTTTTACTATTATCAGAAAGAACAAGGGCACAGATGCTGGCCGCTCTGCCGTCAGCCCTGATCCGCGGGCTCCCTGAGCCCTGGCTGCTCGTGCTCCAGCGATGGCCAGCCCCCTGGCCCTCCCTGACCCCATTCAGCCCCGGTGGCTCCTGATCTTTTCCTGTCATCTACCAGGCCCTTTTCAAGCCACAGCACATCTCCCGCGGCCGCGAAGTCTCCCGCCCCGCCAGGCCGCGCCCCATACCAGCTCACTTGATGAGGGCACAGGGCTGGGACCAGACCACTCCAACTCCTCCTGAGGCTGGGGCAGGACTGGGCAGATGGGCCCCAGGGGGAAAGGAAGTGGCCCTGGCTCCACCCACCCCACCCCGGCATCCTGCCCCACCCGCCCTGCTCCCACAGCTGCTGTGTGATGACAGCTCCATCACTCGCTCTTGCTGGGGTCTGAGATGATGCCAGGGGCTCTGGGGTCTTGGCTGAGGCAAGTGGGGTCGTGGCGGGTGCCGGGGGGAGGTCTGGAACGGGGACCTCGCTGGGGGCCGGGACGGCGAGGGGTGAGGCTGGCAGAGGGATAAGGGTCAGAGCCGGTGTGATGCGAAGCCGTGCTCTAGAACAGGGGGTGCGGAGGAGGACATGAGAGGGGAGGGTGGCTTCCTTTGCATTTGTGGTTCCCAAGTTGTTAGGCCCAAACCCAGGGTAGCACCCTTTCCTGCCCCCGAGAGCAGGGTAGCACCCTTTCCTGCCCTGAGAGCTCCCCGGAACTACCAGGGTAAGAAGCCTCGGCTCTGGCTGGGGGGGGGCCGCGAAAGCCTTTGCAGGCCGCGTGCAGTCCCGATGGGCTCTGGATGACATCTCAAGACTGGTGGCTTGGGGGGCCACCACGCGGGGTCCCAGTTGTGGGGTGCTTAACTAGACCAAGGTGGTTACGAAGCACTCATTCATCATGATTTTATTTGGGGGGAAACTAATAAAGATGTGGGAAGCTATATGGAAAACAGTCTGGAAAAACATCTACCGAGGCATTAACCAAGTTTCTTTGGATAGGTATGAGTAGGGGGTTCTTTATTTTCTTCTTTTGATAGTTGCTGTTTTCTGAATTTCCTCTGTTTTCTTTTTCCTACTCCTCCTTCTTTTTGTGTGTGTATACACATATTTTTTCACTTCTTTTATTTATTTATTTATTTTTTTATTTCTGTTTCTCTCTTCTAATTTGTAAGCTTTGACTTTCTGCATGAGTGTGATTTTGGCTTTTTGCCTTTCTTTAAAAGAAAAAAAAAAATCAAAACCAGAGGTGCCTGGGTGGCTCAGTCGGTTAAACATCCGACCGGCTCAGGTCGTGATCTCCCGGTTCACAAGTTGGAACCCCGCATCGGGCTTTGTACTGACAGCTCAGAACCTGGAGCCTGCTTTAGATTCTGCGTCTCTCTCACCTTCTGCCCCTCTCCCACTCGTGCTCTCTCTCTCTCTCTCTCTCTCAAAAATAAATATTTTAAAAAATCAAACCACGTTTACTTTTATTTATTTATTTATTTATTTATTTATTTATTTTTTGAGAGAGAGAGCATGCATGAGCAGGGTAGACAGGCAGAGAAAGAGAGAATCCCAAGCCGACTCCACTTCTCAGCACGGAGCCCTACATGGAACTCAATTCGATGACCCTGGGACCTGACCCAAAATCAAGAGTCAGACGCTCAGCTGACTAAGCCACCCAGGTGACCCCAAACTGATTTTTGTGTTGTAAAAGTATATGTATACTTTTGTGTATGTAAAAGTATATGTACGTGATAAGTGATTGAACAGGTCCGTGTGAAGGCCTGGAGTTATACGCCACGCACAAGCTAAGGAGTTCGTCTGACACAGATACATGAGACACCTGGGTCCCAGACAGGGGAATCCATCACTCACAGCAGAGCAGGCAGGAGCATAATGTTTGCATCAGTTCCCCTCGCCCCCACGTCCCACAAGGGTGACACACAGGGGCTTGCCCTGCCGCTAAGGAACTCTGAGCTTGGGGCCTTTCCCCCTGTTTGAGCAGGTGGTAAGCAAGCCTGCTCTTCAGGGCAACATTACTGTGTCCCTCAGTCACTCAGCCCAGAGAACAGCCCCAAGAAATGGCCCGGATGTAGAGCAGCTGGGACCTGTGTTCTTGGCATGCGAGCAGGAGTGTGCGGGGATGCTCAGCGCCCTGGCGGATTGCCTCCCCTGACAGTCAGGAGAGTGTAAGGAGGAAAAGCTCCAAACCCTGCCACCAGATAAACGTTCAGAGCAAAGTTGTGCGTTACATCTGTGCTTACGCAAGCATATATGCATGTATTTCATTATATTACATCTTATTCTACATACTGTTCTGCGCTTAACTGAACAGAAGAAGGAAGGAAAGAAGAGGAAAAAAAAGAAGAAAAAAGCCATTCCATTGTCAGACATTTAGGTTATTTTAACATTTTACTACGGCAAATAGAAAGGTACAAACAATTGGCTGAGAAGTAATTGGAGGTTAAATTTTTTTAAGTCGATTTATTTATCTTAGAGAGCACAAGAAGGGAGGGGCAGGCAGAGAGGGAGACAGAATCCCAAGCAGACTCTGCACGGTCAGCGCAGAGCCTGACACGGGGGGCTCAAACTCACGAACCGTGAGACCATGACCTGAGCCGAAACCAAGAGTTGGTCGCTTAACCTACAGAGCCACCCAGGCGCCCAGGTTAAAATTTCTTTCTTTCTTTTTTTTTTAATTCTAAAAAGTCAACCAAAATATTTGTAAGACTACACAGAGATTCCCAGTTTCCCAATCTTTAAAACAATTACTGAAGCACAATGCATTTTTGACAAAATGTCATTTCAACCAAATTGCTGCTGACAAAGTTGGATGTTCCCCAGGCTCTATGCGGGGCCCCAGTTCCGGGGAGAGACGAGAGAACCGGGCTGGGCCCGGGCTCTAGCCTGAAGCGCTCAAGAAACAGGGACCTATCTGCACAGACTGTAGACCCTGGGGTGGAGGGAGAGATCATGAAAATGTGAAAAAGACATCACAGAAGGGCATTACTTCGAAAATTCTGGTAGCAGCACTCTGCCAGGTACAGAACCAAAGGTTCTCTGTGCATGGTCCCAGCTGCTCCTCACAGCAAGCCCATTTTACAGGTGAGAAGGCCAAGTACAGAGAGATTAAGTGACCTGTCCTAGAACAGGCCAGGCTCAGTGCCAAGCACTTCACATTTACATAGTATTTACTCTTCACAACAGTCCTGTGAGATACTGATCATCACCCCTAATTCTGCAGGTGGAGAAACTAAGAAACAGAACAGTTCAGAGACTTGTCAAGGCTCAGGCAACCAGCAAGGGCTAGAGATGAGCTTCAAAACCAGGTTGGTCTAAGGACCCAAGGCCAAGGATAAGGATCTCCCAGGTAGTACCAGGGTCGGAAATTTAATTACTGGGCTACATGCAGAGACATGTTTGTGTATAAATGATTCAAATAATAGAAGACCTGCTAAAATAAGGGCTAGAGTCAGCCTTGGGAAGCGCCTAGGAAAACTTCAGAGAAGCAATGTCTTCAAAAGCGGAAAGGAATGGGGACTCCGCTCCTTCCTTTATACCCTACATCTAATGTGTCTGTACATCCTGCAATCTCTACCTTCAAAATGGGGCCAGCACCTGAAACCCAGATCTTGGCTCCTAAATACCTCTCTCCTTGGAAAGGAACCAGGGCTCCTAAGAAAATGGCTGATTCCAAAGCCGGGGCAGGGAAAGCACAAGGTAAGCCTGGAATATCTTGTTGCATCAGGAAGTAAGGACATGCTCAAAGAATGATAGGAACGGGTCAAAGGGACAAGGAACTAGCTTGAAGGAGTTTCCCTGGGGCCAAAGCAGAGACACCTCGAGCATCAAAATGAATAAGTGTAGTGATCGATTAATGCACTGAATAAAGAAAGAACCCATGAGTTCATATGGCTCCTGAAACTACCAGAAAGACAGAGTGAAGGGGGAAGGGAGGAAGATGGGAGAGAGGAGGGAGAGTGGTAGGAAAGCTTTTCCAGTAGGAAAAGCTACTGGATCATTGTAGAAGGAATGTAGAGTTTTAAAATGACCAATCTACAGCCACCATATAACTGATTCAAGTAAGAATGAACTGTGGAGTAAAATTGGGGCAGCAGGGGCGGGGTGCATATATGATATTTTTACAGGCTTAAAATATCTCCCCACCAGATATACACATTACGAAGGAAAATTAGCAACTTCACGGTGGAGAGATCAAGCAGACATCATCTTAACCGAATGATCGCACTTTTTTTTTTAAGATTTTATTTTCAAGTAATCTCTACACCCAATGCGGGGCTGAAACTCACAACCCCAAGATCAAAAGTCACTGCTTCACTGACTGAGCTAGCTAGGTGCTCCAACCAAGTGATCAAACTTAACATCACCAGTCATGGGGCAAACCAACATTGGGAGGCTCCAGATATGGTGCACTGAGAAGGACACAAAATCACATCTGTGGTAGTCCCAGCAACAATGCAGAACCTGATTGTTAAGAGACATCAGGCAAGGGGTGCCTGGCTGGCTTGGTCAGTTGAGCGTTCAACTCTTGATTTCAGTTCAGGTCATGATCCCAAGGTCATGAGCCCAAGGTCATGAGCCCCACATCCAGCTCCGCTCTGAGCATGGAGTCTGATTGGAATCCTCAATCTCCCTCCCTCTGCCCCTCTCCCCTGCTCATGTTCTCTCTCTCTCTCTCTCTCTCTCTCTCCCTCTCAAATTTTATGTATATATATATATATATATATATGGCAAATCAAATTGAGGGACATTTTATAAAATAACAGGCCTGTACTCTTCAAAAATGTCAGCATTGGGAAGGACAAAGAAAGCCTGAAACATTCTTCCAGATCTTGAAAGAGTGAAGAGGGGCGCCTGGGTGGCACAGTCGGTTAAGCGTCCGACTTCAGCCAGGTCACGATCTCGCGGTCCGTGAGTTCGAGCCCCGCGTCGGGCTCTGGGCTGATGGCTCAGAGCCTGGAGCCTGTTTCCGATTCTGTGTCTCCCTCTCTCTCTGCCCCTCCCCCGTTCATGCTCTGTCTCTCTCTGTCCCAAAAATAAATAAATGTTGAAAGAGTGAAGAGATGTGACAACAAAATGCATTATGGATTGGACCCCGGAATCAGGGGGAAAAGTTGCTATCAAAGACACCATGGGAACAGTTGGCAAATCTGACTGCAGCCTGTAGAGTAGACGGTAATATTGAATTCACATTCACTTTCCTGAACTTGATAAGTACATGCTGGTTACAACAGAGAATGTTCTAGTTTGCAGAAAATACATCGTCGAAGCACATAGGAGTGAAGGTGCACAATGCAGCAACTTCCTCTTAAAAGATTACACACATTGGGGCGCCTGGGTGGCTTAGTTGGTTAAGCATCCAACTTCGGCTCAGGTCATGATCTCACAGTTTGTGAGTTTGAGCCCCGCGTTGGACTCTGTGCTGACAGCTCGGAGCCTGGAGCCTGCTTCGGATTCTGTGTTTCCCTCTCTATCTGCCGCTCCCCAACTTGCGCTCTATGTCTCTCAAAAAAATAAGTAAATGTAAAAAATGAAAATAAAACAAAAAATTTTAATAAAAAAATTAAAAAAACGATTCCACACAAATAACAGTAATAACAATAAACGTAATAATGGAGGAGATAAAAATGAAGCGTATGTGTCAAAATGTTCACAGATAGTGGAGAAGCTCCTGGGTTGGTGAGCTGTGGGGATTCGAGGAGAGCCGTGCGCTCCCAGAAGGCACAGAAGCTCCACCCCCTTCCTCATTGATGCCCTGTGCACCTCTTCCATGGGGCTGTTCCTATATTCTCATATATTTTAACATTTTCCTAGGCCATCATTTCCCTCATTTGTTTAGCACCTGCCCTGAGATTTGAGAAGACAACTATGGAATAAAAAAGCGAGAAAGAATGTCTTCCAAATCTTAATTCTCTACTCAGTTACTCATAAGAGAAAGAAGTCTTTTTTTTTTTAATGTTTATTTTATTTTTCACACACACACACACACACACAGTGCGAATGGGGGACGGGGAGGGGAAGGGGAAGAGGGAGACACAGAATCCAAAGCAGGCTCCAGGCTCTGAGCTGTCAGTCAACACAGAGCCCAATGCAGGACTTGAACCCACAGGCCGCGAGATCTTGACCTGAGCTGAAGTCAGATGCTTAACCAACTGAGCCACCCAGGCCCCCCCTGAAGAAGTCTTTTAATTAGTGGTCATTAACAAAAACGCTGGATGGGGTCATCACACTTCCCCAAGGGCAAGAACAAAAAAAACCAGAGGAGGCTTCTGAGAACTACGAAGTTTTTATGATGCATCCAGATGCTGTACTGAAAATGTAATTCTACCACCCGTCTATTATTTGCTTAGGCATACAGCAGGGGGACATGTTTTTTTGTTTTTAAAGTTTGTTTATTGGGGCGCCTGGGTGGCTCAGTCGGTTGAGCGGCCGACTTTGGCTCAGGTCATGATCTCGCGGTCCGTGAGTTCGAGCCCCGCATCGGGCTCTGTGCTGACAGCTCAGAGCCTGGAGCCTGTTTCAGACTCTGTGTCTCCCTCTCTCTGACCCTCCCCGTTCATGCTCTGTCTCTCTCTGTCTCAAAAATAAATAAACGCTAAAAAAAAAAAAAAAATTTAAAGTTTGTTTATTTATTTTGAGAGAGAGAGAGAGAGAGAGAGAGAACGCTTGGGGCTTGATCTCAGGTACAGTGAGATCATGACCTGAGCCAAAATCAAAAGTCAGATGCCTGGGTGGTCCAGTTAAGTATCTGACTTTTGATTTCAGCTCAGGTCATGATCTCATGTTTCATGAGTTCAAGCCTGCTTGAGGTTCTCTCCCTCTCTCTGCCCCTCCCCTACTCATGCTCTCTCTCTCTTTCTCAAAATAAATAAGCTTAAAAAAAAAAAGACACAACCCACTGAGCCACCCAGGCGCCCCTAAAATTTTTTATTTTTAAGTAATCTCTTCACCCAATGTGGATCTCAAACCTATGACCCCCATATCAAGAGTTGCACACTCCAGCAACTAGTCTGGCTAGGTGCCCCCAAATTTTTGAAAAGAAAACAACACAGAAAGATCCAGAGTCTGCCTATCTCCTCATCACCACTACCCCCTGATCCAAACCTCTCCTACTCTCACCCAGTACATGCACCAGTCTCCTTCCCTGTGACCTCAGCCTCCTTTAGATGCTCTCTTTCCAACAGAACAGCCCGAGGGCCCCAGATCACACATCTGATCCTACCCTTCAGCTGCTCTACACCTGAAGACCGTGCCCACCCGCCTCAAGTCCTCTGAATGGCCAAGGAGGCCATACGTGATCTGCCCCTCCCCCCCTCCCTCCCTCCCTCCCTCTCCTGCCCTTATTCCCCCTGCTCCTACCACCAAGGCTTCCATTTGTATCTGAAAAATGTGAGCCTTGGGGCCTTGGTGCTGTCATGGCCCCACCTGGAAGCTCTTCACCCAGATATCTAGATGGCTCTTTTTATCATAGATAGGGGTTTTTGTTTTGTTTGTTTATTTTGTTGCTATGGTTGTTTGGTTGTTGTTGTTGTTTTTTTTTTTCCTCGCAAGTTTTTGCTCAAATAATAGCTTCTGGCTCTGTCTGGCCACCCTAGTCAAATTGTGCCCACCCCCCTGGTCTGCACCCCCCCATTTCCGCACCCACGCGTTTCTCTCCACAGCACTTCTCACCTTCTCGAATGCTGTATCTTCTACTTCCCTATCTTGTTTCTGGCTGGCTGGCCCCACCAGCATGTGAGCTCTGTGACAGTGCAAGGTGTTTCTGTCTGCTGTCCCGGCAGACCCTGGAAGGTGCCTCGTACACGGTAGGCGCTAGGGTGATGCAAAGTTCTCCAGCCCAGAGAAAGAGAGGGTGTCCTGCAGGGCAGAACGGGGTGAGGTAGGGGTGGGGGCTGCGGGCATTCGAAGGGTCTGGATCTGCGACCACCCCCGCCCAGCCCGCAGACATCCAGGAGGTCATCCCGGGTCATCAGAGGGTTTCAGGCTTCCAAGTGACTCGAGCAACGTGTGTTCTATGAAGATAAGCTCTTCCCTCCCAGCCCCTTCCTCACCAGTGTTTGGGCTTGCAGTTCCGACCTTCTGCAGGGCTGTGAGGGGCCGTTTGCAGCCAGACACCACAGCAGATAGGAGCTGGCACCAGAGAGCCTGCCCCTCCCTGCTCCTAAGCCAGGCGCCAGGGGAGCCACAGAAGAGCGGACGGGACGCTGGCACCGAGCTGCATTGCCTCCTCTGTGTGCGGCCTAGGGTCGGTGATTTCATCCCCTCTGCCTCAGTTTCTTCATCTGTAAAATAGGGATAACATTCTACAATTGCACCAAGACCCATTAAATACCTAGGAGTAAACCCAACCAAAGAGGTGAAAAGCTACACATTGAAAACTATACAGAAAGCTTATGAAAGAAATTGAAGAAGACACGAAACAATGGAAAAAGGTTCCATACAGTTTCTTCATCTGTAAAATAGGGCTAATAACCATTTACAATTGCACCAACACCCATAAAATACCTAGGAATAAACCTAACCAAAGAGGTGAAAAAGCTACACATTGAAAACTGTACAGAAAGCCCATGAAAGAAATTGAAGAAGACATGAAAAAATGGAAAAAGGTTCCATGCTCCTGGACTGGAAAACAAATATTGTTAAAATGTCGATACTACCCAAAGCAATCTACATACTCAATACGATCCCTATGAAAATAGCACAAGCATTCTTCACAGAGCTAGAACAAACAATCCTAAAATTTATATGGAACCAGGGGCACCTGGGTGGCTCAGTCGGCTAAGTGTCCGACTTCAGCTCAGATCTTGTGGTCTGTGAGTTCAAGCCCCGCATCGGGCTCTGTGCTGGTAGCTCAGAGCCTGGAGCCTGCTTTGGATTCTGTCTCTCTGCCCCTCTTCCGCTTGTGCTAGCTCTCTCCGTCTCTTTCAAAAATAAATAAACATTAAAAAAAATAATAAAACTTGTATTGGAACCAGAAAAGACCCTGAATAGCCAAAGCAATCCTGAAAAAGAAAACCAAAGCTGGAGGCACCAGAATCCCGGACTTCAAGCTGTATTACAAATCTGTAATCATCAAGGCAGTATGGTGCTGGCACAAAAACAGATACTGAGATCAATGGCACAGAATAGAGAACCCAGAAATGGACCCAGAAACATACGGCCAACTAATCTCTGACCAAGCAGGAAAGAATATCCAATGGAATAAACACAGTCTCTTCAGCAAGTGGGGCTGGGAAAACTGGACAGAGACACACGGAAAAATGAACCTGGACCACTTTCTTACACCAGACACAAAACTCAACTCAAAATGGATGAAAGACCTCAATGTAAGACAGGAAGCCATCAAAATCCTCGAGGAGAAAGCAGGCAAAAACCTCTTTGATCTTTCCCGCAGCAACTTCTCACTCAACACGTGTCTGGAGGCATGGGAAACAAAAGCAGAAATGAACTATTGGGACCTCATCAAAATAGAAACCTTCTGCACAGCCAATCAGCAAAACTAAAAGGCAACCAACGGAATGGGAGAAGATATTTGCAAATGACGTATCAGATAAAGAGTTAGTATCCAAAATCTATAAAGAACTTCCCAAACTCAACGCCCGAAAAACAAATAATCCAGTGAAGAAATGGGCAAAAGACACGGATAGACACTTCTCCAAAGAAGACATGCAGATGGCCAACCGACGCATGAAAAGATGCTCCACATCACTCATCATCCGGGTAATACAAATCAAAACCACAATGAGATACCACCTCACCCCTGTCAGAATGGCAAACATGAACAACTCAGGCAACAACAGATGCTGACGAGGATGCGGAGAAAGAGGATCTCTTTTGCACTGTTGGTGGGAATGCAAGCTGGGAAAACAGTATGAAGGTTCCTCAAAAAACTAAAGATAGAACCACCCTAAGACCCAGCAATTGTACTGCTAGGGATACGGGTGTGCTGTTTTGAAGGGGCACATGTACCCCAATGTCCATAGAAGTGCTATCGACAACAGCCAAAGTATGGAAAGAGCCCAAATGTCATCGACAGATGAATGGATAAAGAAGATGTGGAATCTATATACAATGGAGTATTAGTCGGCAATCAAAAAAGAATGAAACCTTGCCATTTGCAACTACGTGGATGGAACTGGAGGGTATTATGCTGAGTGAAATTAGCCAGTCAGAGAAAGACCAATGTCATATGACTTCACTCATATGTGGAATTTAAGAGACAAAACAGATGAACATAAGGGAAGGGAAGCAAAAATAATATAAAAACAAGGAGCAGGACAAAACATAAGAGACCCTTAAATATAGAGAGCAAACTGAGGGTTGCTGGAGGGGTTGGGGTGGGGGGATGGGCTAAATGGGTAAGGGGCATTAAGGAGACACTTGTTGGGATGAGCACTGGGTGTTATCCACAGGGGATGATGAATCACCGGAATCTATTCCTGAAGTCATAATTGCACTACATGCTAACTAACTTGAATGTCAATAAAAAATGAATAAATAAGTAAGTAAATAAATTTTAAAAAACAAATACAATACAATAGGGAAAATAATACTATTTTTCAAAGTTCTTGGGGGGATTAAATTAGATCGTGTGGGGCCCTTCGTCAGAACCTAATGCCTAATAGCTGATGTAATAGGAAACGAGTTAAGTGCCATTCTGCTTCCGGATCAGACTCCAGGGCTACAGGATTTGGCCTTGCTTTGGGGCCTGGGGCCCTTTCTTCCCATCTATCACCCTGTCCAGGCACGGGACAGGCAGACATCCCTGTCCTCCGAGGAATTTCCATTTAGCCAGAGAGAGGTTTACGTACTAATTTATTCACTGAACACAACTGCTTTTTAAATTTTTATACAAGGGGCACTTGGGTGGCTCAGTTCTTCAAGCATCTGACTTCGGCTCAGGTCATGATCTCAAGGTTCGTGGGTTTGAGCCCCGCATCAGGCTCTGTGCTGACAGCTCAGAGCCTGGAGCCTGCTTCAGATTCTGTGTCTCCCTCTCGCTCTGCCCCTCCCCTGCTCACATTCTCTCTCTCAAAACAAATAAACATTAAAAAAAATTTTTTTTAATTTTTATCCAAGTAATGATATTATAAGTACAGAGGATTTATCACGAATGGCAATCCTCCTCCCCTTTCCTTCCCAAGTCGTGGTCCTGGAAAAAAAAATTTTTTTTTAATGCTTTTAACTTATTCTGGTCTCAGTTCTTCTGATGGGTCCATATCCCTAAACAGCATGCTAATTCAACTATTTCTTAATGTATCCGTTTTGCCTGAATCTACGGGCTTCCAGCTCAATAGATGAACATTTGACCCACTGGCCCTGTCTCACTTCCCAGGTTTCCTACATCCTTCTCTTTAGGTCCTTTGTAACTGTAACTAAAGTTGTTTTTTGTTACTTTATTTTTTTTTTATTTTTTAAAAATGGTTTTTGTTTTTGTTTTTGTTTTTGAGACAGAGAGAGACAGAGCATGAGCAGAAGAGGGGCAGAGAGAGAGAGGGAGACACAGAACCCGAAGCAGGCTCCAGGCTCCGAGCTGTCAGCACGGAGCCTGATGCAGGGTTCGAACCCACAGACTGTGAGATCATGACCTGAGCCGAAGTCGGACGCTCAACTGACCGAGCCACCCAGCTGCCCCTGTTTTTTGTTACTTTAAGTAACAGCTGGCCATGGTCATTGGGGGTATCAGTTAAGCTCAGAGGCACAGTGGTTCAGGGAGTAGACTCTGGGACCAGATGTCCTGAGTCAGATCCGGGCTCAGCCCCTGACTGAGAGTGTGAGACTCTGGGCAACAGATGTGGCCTTCCCGTGTCTGAGGCTGCTCAGCCACGAGAAGAGGCTAACAACAGCATCTGGCAGACGGCCTTGTCCTGAGGATTAAATGAGCGCGGACGGGACTCGGAACACTGCCAGTGCCTCTAACCTCCATGTACGCGGTGTCCACGTTGGCTGTAACAAATCCTCCGTTGTCACTTTGTGGCTTCCCTGCCTTTAGCTCTCTTCTGCCCAGTTTCTGTTATGCGTACATTTACTTTGATAACGTTCTGGGTAGGGGCGCCGGGGTGGCTCAGTCGGTTGAGCTTCCGACTCTTGATTTTGGCTCAGGTCGTCATCCCAAGGTCGTGGGATTGAGCCCCACGGTGGGCTCCACGGTGGAGCGTGCTTCAGAGTCTCTCTCTCCCTCTGCCCCTCTTCCTCCCTCTCTGAAATTAAAAAAAAAAAAACTATTTATAAAGATCTGGGTAGATTATACTTGCATTCTCTTCTTTGCATGGTCTAGAGCTATACTGTCCCATATAGCAGTCACTAGCCACATGGGGCTATCTGCATTTCGATCAATTAAAATTAAATAAGATTTAAAATTCATGTCCTCCATTGCAACTAACCAGCTACATTTTACATATTCAAAAACCACATGTAGCTCATGGTTACCTTACTGGATAGGACCTCAGCAGAATATATGCATCGTCTCAGAATATTTGCATCGTCTCAGTAGAATATTTGCCTCATCTCACTGACTTGTCCAGAATTTGAGTCTAACAGTGAAAAATTATCAGTTGTCTTTCCTTTTAAAGATTACATAATTTTGTTCAGTGCACAACCAACACTTTACTATGATTATCTCCCCTAACTCATACATCTTTTAATTTTTCCCAGAGTTTCTAATTGCTTCTCATAATTCCTTGTCCCAAGAGGCTTCCTTGCCCCCCTGCCCCTCCCTATTGCTACACAGCTTTATCCTAGAACCAGTGGTATTGTGCTCCCAGGTGGCGTCCCCTATTTCCCACACCCCACATCCTCCTCTTTCTAGGTTTATCCCCTCATTTTTGCTGGAGCATATCCTCAAGTCATTTTCTAATAAAGGGGACTTCTTAAGAAGAAGGTAAACTTTCTGATTAATCTTTCACCTTCATAGGTCTTTATTTCATTCTGACACCTGCTTGATATAGAATGCTAGGCTAGGGGCACCTGGGTGGCTCAGTCGGTTAAGAATGCCAGGCTAAAAATTATTTCCTTGGAACCTAGAAGCATTATCTTCTTTTCTTCTAGGATCTGTATACTTGATTTTGCTGATGAATAGTTTGATGCTAATCCAAGAGTTTTTCTCAAAATAAAAGGGGGGGGAGGATTTGAAAATTCAGCCTCTGCGTTAGAAAGCCCTACTCCGGTAAGCAAGGCCCCAATTAGTGTTTTATGAGCTTACTCTGAATGCTGAAAGGACTTTAAAGAAATACCAGATATTCAGAGAAGTGCTGCAAGGTGAAAAGAAAGCACCAAAATGAAACAGCCTCAGCAACCATTCTGCCTCCCTCCTTCCTAACAGAACCCCAATTTGTTCAGAGGCCCACTCTCCATGCACATCAGGGGTACTGACCCCTCCTTCAGCTCCCGAAGAAAGTCTGATTAGAGGCTCCTGAATGGCTCAGTTGGTAGACTGTGCAACTCTTGATCTCAGGGTTACAAGTTTGAGCCCCATGTTGGGTGTAGAGATTACTTAAAAAGAAATAAATTAACTAAGATTTTAAATATTTTAATGTTTATTTTTTTTTGAGAGAGAGAGACAGAGACAGAGCATGAGTGGGAGAGGGGCAGAGAGAGAGGGAGGCACAGAATCCAAAGCAGACTCCAGGCTCTGAGCTGTTAGCACAGAGCCGACACAGGACTCGAACTCACAAACCGTAATGAGATCATGGCTTGAGCTGAAGTCAGACACTTAACTGAGCCGCCTAGGCGCCCCTAATTAATATCTAAAAAAAGAAAGTCTGATTAATCTACAGGAACTACCCTCACCTTTGCCCATGATTGGAAAGGGAAATGTGACCCGATTCTAGCCCACTAAACTGAAAGAAGGGAAGCTTCTTGGGAAGTTCTTCCTTCCTTCCTTTTTTTTTTTTTTTTTGAAACTTTTGTTTAAATGTTTATGTATTTATTTTGAGAGAGAGAGATGGAGAAAGAGAGAAAAAGAGAGGGGATCCCAGGTAGGCTCCATGCTGTCAGCGCACAGAGCCCAACACGGGGCTTGATCCCACAAACGGTGAGATCATGACCTGAGCTGAAACCAAGAGTCAGATGCTCAACAGATTGAGCCATCCATGTGCCCCAGAAAGCTCCTCCTTACTTTTATTTTTTTTTAATTTTTTTTAAATGTTTATTTTTGAGACAGAGAGAGACAGAGCATGAATGGGGGAGGGTCAGAGAGAGGGAGACACAGAATCTGAAACAGGCTTCAGGCTCTGAGCTGTCAGCACAAAGCCCAACGCGGGGCTCAAACTCACGGACCACGAGATCATGACCTGAGGCGAAGTCGGCCACTTAACCGACTGAGCCACCCAGGCACCCCAACTCCTCCTTACTTTTAAAAGAAAACCAGGGCACTGACTTCTCTCTCCCTCTAGACATGATTAAGGACACATCCAACAACTCTGAAAGGAACCAACCCTAGGATGATGACAGTGTTGTGAGTGGCAGGGCAGGGAGACAAAGAGCATGGGATCCCTGAGGCATTGTAATAGGTGGGTCAGTGGCCCCTGAATACCACCTGTCCCCTTCTGTGGTCTTCCTAGGAGTTGGATCTTCAGTTTTTTGTAGTTAAGAACATCATAAGTATATAAACAAAATGAAAAATAACCTTTGAGGAAACGGAAGTGAAAGAAAGAAAGAAAGAAAGAAGAAAGAAAGAAAGAAAGGGAAGGAAGGGAGATCTGATATTCTTGGAGAATTTTGAGAAGATATTGCTTCCTTAAAATAAGAACAGGATGCTATGAAAAAGAAATAGAGTACAAGACTGAATTCTTAGAAATTAAAACTGTGAGGGGCGCCTGGGTGGCTCAGTCGGATAGGTGTCCAATTTCGGCTCAGGTCATGATCTCATGGTGTGTGAGTTCGAGCCCCACGTCGGGCTCTGTGCGAACAGCTCAGAGCCTGGAGCCTGCTTCGGATTCTGTGTCTCCCTCTCTCTCTGCCTCTCCCCAGCTTGCATTCTCACTCTCTCAAAAATAAAGAAACATAAATTTTTTTTTAAAAAGAAATTAAAACTGTGATACTGAATTATAAAAGTGCTAGAATATAAGATCAAGAAGGGCACCTGACTGACTCAGTCAGTAGAGTATGTGACTCTTGATTTTGGTTGTGAGTTCAAGCTCCATATTGGGTGTAGAGATTACTTAAAAATACAAACTCCTTGGTGTTATGTCCCGTATTCTTCTGGCCTGTGCCAGTAAATCCCTTCTTGCTTTTAATACATACATACATACATACATACAATACAATACAATCAAGAAACTATCCCAGGGGTGCCTGGGTGGTTTGGTCTGTTGAGCATCCGACTCTTTTTATTTTTATTTTTTCATCTTTATTTATTTTTGAGAGAGAGACAGAGTGTGAGCAGGGAAGGAGCAGAGAGAAAGACAGAATCGGAAGGAAGCAGGCTCTAGGCCCCAAGCTGTCAGCACAGAGCCCGACACAGGGCTCGAACTCAAACTGCGAGATCATGACCTGAGCGGAAGCCGAAGGCTCAACCGACTGAGCCACCCAGGCGCCCTGAGCATCGACTCTTGATTTCAGCTCAGGTCGTGATCCCAGGGTTGTGGGATCAAGCCCCGCATCAGGCTCCACACTGAATATGGACCCTGCTTAAGATTCTCTCTCTCTCTCTCTCTCTCTCTCTCCCTCTGCCCCTCTCCCTCACACTCTCACTCTCTCTCTCTAAAACAAAAAAAATAATAAAAAAAAAAGAAACTATCCTAGAAAATAACCCTCCCCAAAAGTAGAAGGTGGAGGAGAAAATATGAGAGACAACATGTAAGGCCACATTATTTCAGGTAAATCTATGTGCTCTAACAAAGAGATCCAGTAAGGTAGCCAAAAGAACAAAGTAGATTATTTATCTTTAATGAAACAAGTCCAAGTTAAGTGGTGGTGGTTGGTGACACAGCTCTGTACCTCGCATCATTCAGGGACCAGACTCCTTCCTAGCATTTTTCTGCCATCCACTGTTGCAGAGATAAATCTCCCGTCTTGATGAAAAGAGAGTATGGAGGAGGCATGCTTTGCCCACCTTCTTAGACTTATGCCTAGAAGTCTTAAACATCAATTTCAAAATATTCTGTTGGTGAAAACTCAGTTGGATGATCATATGTAACTGCAAGGAAGGCTGGGAAATGTAGTTCAGCCATGTTCCCAATGGGAGAGGGGATGACTGGATTATGGTAGACAATGAGTAGTGCTCGCCACAGAGACACAGTCGATCAATCCAAGAGGTTCAAGCCAACCACACCAGGAAGAGAGAACCAAAAGAAAAAAAAAAAAAAAGGAAAGGGGTAATTATTCGAGAAATAACATAAGATACTCATTTAGCTGAAAAAATGCATCTTCAGACTGAAATGCCCATTCCAATAAAAGGCTATTTGGTTAAATTTACTCCTATGTATTTTATTCCTTTTGACTCCATTTATTCTTTTTTTGGGGGGGGAGTGGGGGAGAACAAGAGAGGGAGAAGGGCAGAGGGAGAGAAAATCTTAAGCAGGCTCCGCCCTCAGCACGGAGCCTGACACAGGGCTTGATCTCACAACTGTGAGATTATGACCTGAGCTGAGATCAAGAGTCAGATCCTTAACTGACTGAGCCACCCAGGTGCCCCACAATTTATTCTTTTTGCTACAGACTGAAATGCCTGCCCAATAAAAGAAGACTCATGCCCAGACATTTCACAATCCCAAAGATGCCACGTATGACTTACATCTCTTCTAAGGAATAGGAGGCAGTTGAGTCCAAAGCACATAGATGAAATCAGAAATGAAAAAGGAGACATTACAACCGATACTACAGAAGTACAAAAGCTCTTGAGAGACTACTATGAACAATTACATGCCAACAAATTGGAAAACCTAGAGAAAAGGGATAAATTCCTAGAAATATAAAAACTACCAAGATTGAATGGTGAAGAAATAAAAAACCTGAACAGACTGATCACCAGAAGGAGATTGAATCAGTAATCAAAACCCTCCCAACAAACCAAAGTCCAGGATCAGATGCCTTCACTCCTGAATTCAACCAAGCATTTAAAGAAGAATTAATACCAATCATTCTCAAGCTCTTCTGAAAAATAGAAGTGGAAAGAATACTTCCAAACTCATTTTACAAGGCCAGAATTACCCCAATACCAAAATCAGACAAGGACACTACAAGAAAAGAAAATTAGAGGCCAATATCCCTGATGAACATAGACAAAAAAATTCACAACAAAATATTAGCAAACTGAATTCAATAATACAATAAAAGGATCATACACCATCCTCAAGTGGGATTTATTCCTAAAACCCTCTATTTGCAGATGACATGATATTATATGTAGAAAATACCACAGGCACCTGGGTAGTTCAGTCATTTGGGCATCTGGCTATTGATTTTGTCTCAGGTTATGATCTCATGTCTGAGATCAAGCCCTGCATTGGGCTCCACGTCAGGTGTGGAGCTTACTTGGGATTCTCTCTCTCCCCATCTCTCTCTTCCCCTTCCCCACTCTCTCTCTCTCTCTCTCTCTCTCTCTCTCAAAATAAATAAAATTTTTAAATTTTAAAAAAGAAAATACTAAAGACCACCAAAAAGCTGTTAGAACTCATAAATGAATTCAGTAAAGCTGCAGGATACAAAATCAATAACAAAACTCAGTTGTGTTTCTTTTTTTAAGTATTTATTTATTTTGAGAGAGAGAGCATGTGCATGAGTGGGGGAGGGCAGAGAGAAGAGAGAGAGAGAGAGAGCGAGAGAAAGAATCCCAAGCAGGTTCCACACTGTCAGCTCAGAACCGGACATGGGGCTCAATCCCACAAACTGCAAGATCATGACCTGAGCTGAAATCAAGAGTCTGATGCTCACAGACTGAACCACCCAGACACCCTAAATCAGTTGTACTTCTATACATTAACAATGAATTATCAGAATGAGAAATTAAGAAAACAATCCTATTTACAATTGCATCAAAAAGAATTAAATGCATAGGAATAAATTTAACGAAGCAGGTGAAAGACCTCTACACCGAAAACTATAAGACATTGATGAAGGAAATTGAAGATGACACAAATAAATGAAAAACAGGGGCGCCTGGGTGGCTCAGTCGGTTAAACATCCAACTTTGGCTCAGGTCATGATCTAATGGCTCATGGGTTCGAGCCCCACATCAGGCTCTGTGTTGACAGCTCAGAGCCTGGAGCCTGCTTCAGATTCTGCGTCTCCCTCTCCCTGCCCCTCCCCTGCCCACACTCTGTCTCTCTCCCTCTCTCAAAAATAAATAAACATTAAAAATTTTTTAGTAAAAAAAAATAAATGGAAAAACAGTCCATGTTCATGGATTGGAAGAATTAATATTGTTAAAATGTCCATATTACCCAAAGCAATCAACAGATTCAATAATCACATTGAAACAACTTCAGTGGCCTTTTTCACTGAATTAGAACAAAGAATCCTAAAATTTGTATGGAACCACAAAAGACCCCAAATAGCTAAAGCAACCTAGAGATAGAAGAACAAAGCTGAAGGTATTGCGTCATACTTCCTGATTTCAAACAAAGCTGTAGTAATCAAAATTATATGATATTGGCAGAAAAACAGACACACAGACCAGCTGAACAGAATAGAGAATCTAGAAGTAAACCCACACACGTATGGTCAATTCATTTATGACAAAGAAGCCAGAATGTACAAATGAGGAAAGGATAGTCTCTTCAATGAATGGTATTGGGAAAACTGGACGGCCACATTAAAAAGAAAAAATAGGGGCACCCAGGTGGTTCAGTCAGTTGAGTGTCCAACTCTTGACTTCGGCTCAGATCATGATCTCATGGTTTGTGAGATCGAGCCCCACTTCTGGCCCTGTGCTGACAGAATGAAGCCTGCTTGCGATTCTCTCTTTCTGTCTCTCTCTGCCCCTTCCTCACTCGTGTGTGGGTGCTCTTTCTCTCTTTCTCTCTCTCAAAATAAATAAATAAACATTAAAAAAAGGATTCTCTCCGAGAAAGAAAGAAAATAGACCCTGATCTTATACCATACACAAAAATCAACTCACGGGGCATCTGGGTGGCTGAG
This sequence comes from Lynx rufus, assembly GCF_022079265.1. Taxonomy (NCBI): domain Eukaryota; kingdom Metazoa; phylum Chordata; class Mammalia; order Carnivora; family Felidae; genus Lynx; species Lynx rufus. The sequence continues at coordinate 1,638,096 of NW_025814838.1, read as the reverse complement.
TCCATTCTGACTTCAGCTCAAGTCATGATCTCAACAGCTTGTGGGTTCGAGCTCTGCGTCGGGCTCTGTGCTGACAGCTCAGAGCCTGGAGCCTGCTTTGGATTCTGTGTCTCCCTTTCTTTCTGCCCCTCCCCTGCTTGCACTCTGTGTGTGTGTGTGTGTGTCTCTCTCTCTCTCAAAAATAAACATTTAAAAACTTTTAATTAAAAAAATAATAAAATCAATCCAAATGGATGAGAGATTTGAACATAAGACCCAAAATCGTAAAACTGTTAGAAGAAAATAGAGAGGGTAAGCTCCTTGATGTGGGTCTTGGTGAAGATATTTTGGATTTGACAACAAAAGCAAACATAAACAAGTGGAACCACATCAAAAAGCAGAACTGGGTGGCTCAGTGAGTTAAGTGTCTGACTTCGGCTCAGATCATGATCTCATGGTTCATAGGTTCAAGCCCTGCATCAGGCTGTCTGTTGTCAGCACGGAGCCTGTTTCGGATATGCTGACCCCTCTTCTCTCTCTGACCTGGCCTCTCTCTGTCCCTCCTTCTCTCTCTTGCTCTCAAAAAAAAATTTTTTTTAATGTTTATTTATTTTTGAGAGAGATCGAGAGAGAGACAGAGCATGAGTGCGAGAGGAACAGAGAGAGAGGGAGACACAGAATCTGAAGCAGGCTCCAGGCTCCAAGCTGTCAGCGCAGAGCCCTACGTGGGGCTTGAACTCAAGAACCACGAGAGATCATGGCCTGAGCGAAGTCAGAGGCTCAAGAGACTGAGCCACCCAAGCTCCCAAAAATAAACATTTTTAAAATTTTTTAAATTAAAAAAAATAAAGAACTCATACAACTCAATAACAAAAGCAATTCAATTAAAAATGAGCAGAGGAGGACCACCTCTCAGTGGTTCAGTCCATAGAGCAGGCAACTCTTGATCTCAGGATCATGAGTTCGAGCCCCACATTGGGTGTGGAGCCTACTTAAAAAAATGGACAGGGGCGCCTGGGTGGTGCAGTCGGTTAAGCGTCCTACTTCAGCCAGGTCACGATCTCGCGGTCCGTGAGTTCGAGCCCCGCGTCAGGCTCTGGGCTGATGGCTCAGAGCCTGTTTCTGATTCTGTGTCTCCCTCTCTCTGCCCCTCCCCCGTTCATGCTCTGTCTCTCTCTGTCCCAAAAATAAATAAACGTTGAAAAAAAATTAAAAAAAAAATGGACAGAGGATCTGAATGGACATTTTCCCAAAGAACACATACAGATGGCCAACAGATTCATAAAAAAAGTGTTCAACATCACTAATCATCAAGGAAATACAAGTCAAAACCACAATGAGATATCACCTTGCACCTGTTAGAATGGCTACGATAAAAAACAAAAACAAAAACAAGAATTAACAAATGTTTGTAAGGATGTGAAGAAAAGAGAACACTTGTGTGCCATTGGTGGAAATGTAAATTGGTGAAGCCACTATGAAAAACAGTACGGAGATTTCTCAAAAACCTAAAAACTGATGAGTTACCATGTGATTCACCAACTCTACTTCTGGGTATTTAGCTGAAGGAAATGAAGACACTAATTTTAAAAGATATCTTCCCTGCCATGTTTATTGGAGCATTATTTACAATAGGCAAGACATGGAACCAACCTAAGTGTCTGTCCATCAATGGATGAATGGGGGAAAAAGTGCTATATGTGTAACACACACACACACACACACACGCACACAGGAATATTATTTAGCCATAAAAAAGAAGGAAATCTTACCATTTGTGGCCACATGGTTGGACCTTGAGGGCATTATGCTAAGTGAAATAAGTCAGGCAGAGAGAGACAAATACTATACGGTCTCACGTATAGGTGGACTCTAAAACAAAACAAAACAATGAATTCATTGATACAGAGAACAGATGGGTGGTTGCCAGAGGTGGGGACAGGAGGGAGCAGGCAAAATGGGCGCAGGGGGTCAAAAGGTACAGCCTTCCAGTTATAAAATAAGTAAGTCCTAGGATGTAATGTACAGCTTGATGATATAGTTCATAATGCTGTATTGTTTATTTGAAAGTTGGTTAGAGGGGCGCCTGAGTGGCTCAGTCGGTTGTCTGACTTCAGCTCAGGTCATGATCTCAAGGTTTGTGGGTTCAAGCCCCACATCGGGCTCTGTGCTGACAGCTCGGAGCCTGGAGCCTACTTCGGATTCTGTGTGTGTTTCTCTCTCTGCCCCTCTCCCACTAGCACTCTGTCTCTGTCTCTCTCAAAAATAAAATCAAAACATTAAAAAAAAAAGTTGGTTAGAGAGTAGATACTGGAAGTTCTCATCATAAGAAAAAATGTTTGTAGCTATGTGTCACAATAGATCTTAAGTGGACATATTGTGGTGGTTTCACAATATATACGAATATTAATTGACATATCATATTGATACAAATTATGCTGTATACCTCAAACTAATATAAAATTGTATGTCACATTTGCTTTAATTAAAAAAAAAAGAATATACACGATGAGGTTAATGAGGAAAAAAAACCCAAGCCTAGTAAAAGGCTCATAGAGGGACCAAGCTCACATTTGACTGGGAGCTTCCTGGGACTAACCCAGAAGGGACAATTTACATGATGAGAGGACTTAATCAAAAAGGAGGAAACACAGTAGTTAGTTCCTCAGAGGAGTCCAGTGTTTTCCTAGTACTCACTTCTAAAATTAGTTTTCGGGGTGCCTGGGTGGCTCAGCTGGTTGAGTGTCGGACTCTTGACTTTGACTCAGGTCACGATCTCACGGTTTGTGGGTTTGAGCCCCACATCAGGCTCTGCGCTGACAGCATGGAGCCTGCTTGGGATTTTCTCCCTTTCTTCTGCCCCTCTCCCACTCTCACTCTCTCTCTCTCTCTCTTTCTCAAATTAATTAATTAAATTAAAAAAAATAAAAATAGTTTTCATGTGAGAACATACTTCAATTGCCAGTTGATGTCATGGTTGTAATGGCCGATGGACAACGCATCAGTAGTAAGGGCCCGGGTCTTGAAGTCAGACAAACTAGCTCGCAGGCGACTCCACCAGTCAAAACTGTGCACCAGGCACCTTCCCGGGCCTCAGTCTTCCTGCCCTTTAAAATGGAAATAAAGGATCTACGTCACAATATTTGTTCATTTATTTCACAAATATTTGTTGAATACTAACCATGTGTCGGGCATAGGATATAGTAATGAACCAAATAAAGTGCCACTCATGTGTCTTCCTGGAGGTGACCTTCTCCTGAGGTGACACAGACTCTAGAAAAATCCATACTGTTAGGTATTATGGAGGAACATAAAGCAGTAAAGGGGTGCTATTCTATAGGAAACCTCTTTCTCAGAGAGAGGGGTGTCAGGGTGACATCAGGGCAGAGACTTGTGGGCAGTGGGGGCCCCAACCATGTGATCCCTGGGGAAGGGAATTCCAGGAAAGGACAACACCAAGTCGGAGGCCTTTTTCAAAACTGGGTCATGCTTGGTGTCCTCTGAGGACCCAGGGGAGGCCAGTGTGGCTTGAGCAGGGCATACCACAGATCAAGGGTAGGAGGGGGAGGTCAGAGAGGAAACAGGGCCATATCCTGTGAGGTGATCTCTTTTTCTTTTAAGTTTGTTTACTTGTTTTGAGAAGAGAGAGAGAGAGCACGCGGGTATGAGCAGGGGAGAAGCAGAGAGAATCCCAGGTAGGCTGCACACCAATGCCAGGCTCAAACTCATGAAATGTGAGATGAAACCAAGAGCCAGCCACTTAACAGACTGAGCCAACAAGCCACCCCACCCCCCCCCCCGTGAGGTGATCTTAAGGACTTTTGCTCTGAGTCAAAGGAGACCTGTTGATGGGCTCCATCTTTGAAAAGGCCCCCTCTGGCTGCCGCAGGGTGTGGAGGGGGGCACCATGGGAGCAGGGGGCCAGTGAGGAGGCTCCTGCACTGACCAGGAGAGAGACCACCAGGTCCAAACCAGGATGATGGGGGGTGTGGAGATAAGTGGTCAGTTGCCGAACGTCTTTTGAGGTACAAGCAACAGGGTCATTTTTAATGGATATACGGGTGCACGAGAGAGGATCAAGGACAACACCAGGGTTTTTTGGCCCGACAAACTGTAGGCATGGAATTGCATCTTCTGATATGGGAAGCCTAGGGTGGAGCAGGTTTGGAGGAGAAGATAAAGAGTTTATCTGGGAACAGGTTAAGTTTGAGAAGCCCATTAGACACCCAAGGGGGGGTAGAAAGTTCCAAACCTCATAGAAAAGGCCTACCCTGAAGATGTAAATTTGATGAACATCAGCATTTGCATGGCGTTTAAAGCCATGAGTCTGGACGAGTTCACCTTAAAAGTGAGTGTTGATTAAGAGACAAAGGCCCAGCATTGACATGTGAGATGGGTACTGCTCCAATCACAGAGAGGATCATAGGAGCTCAGAGCTCAAGCGATTTGCCTAAGGACACGCAGCTTATAAGGGGTGGAAGCTTTGGGGCTTGTTACCCTAGGCTGGTTGTCATGTGCCTTCCACCCCCAGATCCAGCCTCTGCTCTGCTCCATGCCTCGGAGGTCCTTTTGCCCTCTGGCTTCCACTCGGGTTTGGCTAAAGGTAGGATGGGCTGGAGATCAGAGGGAGAGGCAGAGAGAAGGCAGGATGTTTCTTCCCAGCTTCCTTCCTAACCTGAGTCACATCTCTGACACTGGCTTCATCACCAACCCATGTCTAGCATCTGTCAGGTGGACCCCTGTGATATTCGGACTTATTATAAGGAATATATATTTGGTCTCTGTCCCCATTTCTGGCACAGAGCTCCCCAAACCACACACACACACGCACACACACACACACGCACGCACACGCTGCAACTGGTGATCAGAATTTTACCTCCTCCTCTGTATCTCCAACTTTCATGATTTCCTCCCCTTCCCAGAGAGCCCTGATCATAGTAGCAGCTCTCCATTGTGGCTAAGCCCCGAGTGTTTCCACATTCCTTGTAGGTTCTTCTAACTATCCCCACCTCTACATAGAGTCCTAATATTAAAGCCTCTAGAACTGTGTTGTCCAATATGATAGCCACTAGACACATGTAGGTATTTGAATTCAAATGACTTAAGGGGCGCCTGGGTGGCTCAGCCGGTTAAGCGTCCAACTTTGGCTCAGGTCATGATCTCAAAGTCCGTGAGTTCGAGTCCCGCATCGGGCTCTGTGCTGACGGCTCAGAGCCTGGAGCCTGCTTTGGATTCTATGTCTCCTTCTCTCTCTGCCTGCCCCCCACTTGTGCTCTGTCTCTCTCAAAAATAAATAAATGTAGGGGCGCCTGGGTGGCGCAGTCGGTTAAGCGTCCGACTTCAGCCAGGTCACGATCTCGCGGTCCGTGAGCTCGAGCCCCGCGTCGGGCTCTGGGCTGATGGCTCAGAGCCTGGAGCCTGTTTCCGATTCTGTGTCTCCCTCTCTCTCTGCCCCTCCCCCGTTCATGCTCTGTCTCTCTCTGTCCCAAAAATAAATAAACGTTGAAAAAAAAAAATTAAAAAAAATAATAAATAAATAAATAAATAAATGTAAAAAAATTCTGAATTCAAATGACTTAAAATTAAATACAATTTAGAATGTGCCTCCTCCATTGCACTAGCCACATTCCAAGGTTCAATAGTGAATGTGGCTAGTGGCCACCATTTTGCTGAGCGCAGATAGAGACATTGCAGTCATTACAGAAGGTTCCATTGGATGCCACTGCTCTAAAACCATTGGAATTGGATTCTGTCCCCTGCTGGGACTGACCGGTACATGCCCCATGTCTCTCAAAACCAAGGCATTTTTATCCGGTTTACATATTTGCGAATCCAGTTTCAACTGTCATTGACCCTCAACCATTCTAACAGATATTCAAGGTAATGTTTAACCCTCATACACTGCAGAGGGGAACCTATAATGGTGCAGCACCTCAAAATGGTAAAACATGCTTAACCATGTGGTCATAACCATATATGACCCCAAAATTCCACTCCTAGCCATTGCCCATGAGAACTGAAAACATAAAAACTTATACACATATGAAAACTTGTTCACAAAGCAGCATTATTCATCACTGCAAAAAAGTGGAAACAATCTACGTGGCCATCAACTTATGAATGAATAAACAAAATGTAGCGTTGCCATGCAATGGGACATTATTCAGCTTTAGAAGGGATAAGGGGTACCTGGGTAGCTCAGTCAGTTAAGTGTTCCACTCCTGATCTCTGCTCAGGTCTTGATCTCAGGGTTGTGAGTTCAAACCCTGCGTTGGGCTCCGCAATGGGTGTGAAGCCCACTTATAATAAATAAATAAATAAATAAATAAATAAATAAATAAATAAATAAAACTATGAAAGGAATGAAATGCTGATACCTGCTACAGCATGTATAAACCACGAAAACATCATGGCAAGTGAAAGAAACCAGGCACAAACGACCATATATTGTATAATTCATTCATTTGAAATGTCCTGAAAAGGCAAATCCATAAAAACAGGAGTAGACTGGTGGTTGCCAGGGGCTGGAAAAGTAGGAGAGAAATGGGGTACAGGGTTTCTTTTTTGCAGGGATGGAAATGCTCTAAAATTATCATGGCAATGGCTGAACAACTCTGTGGATGCGGGAAATAATCATCGAGGATACACCTTAAATGTGTGAATTATATGGTATGTGACTTTAGCTCCATAAAGTAATTATAAGAAAAAGACACAAGGTCTAAAAGCAATGAAATAAAAGCCAGTATCTTATTAGAAAACATGGAGGTATGGGGCCCCTGGCTAATTCAGTCTGTGGAGCGGGCAACTCTTGATCTCAAGGTTATGAGTTCAAGCTCCACATTGGGTGTAGAGATTACTGAAAAAATAAAATCTTAAAAAAAAAAAAAGAAAGAAAGAAACATGGAGGTAAATACCAGTAGAAATAGCTCAAGAGAGTCTAGAGTAGTTGTACAGGAGGGAGATTTGCAGGGGAGAGTGCAAGGAATTGCTTTTCAAGCCTTGGAAGGCTATTTGAATTCTTAAAATTATATGTATTACTATTTTGATAGAAAAACAAATCATTTTTTAATTTAATTTAATTTAATTTAATTTTATTTTATTTTATTTTATTTTATTTTATTTTTGAGAGCGAGCGAGCACTTGAGCAGGGTGAGGGGCAGAGGGAGGAGAGAGGGAACTCAAGCAGGCTCCGTACTCAGTGTGGAGCCCGACACGGGGCTCAATCCCACAACCCTGGGATCATGACCTGAGCCGAAATCAAGAGTCAGATGCTCAACCAACTGAGCCACCCAGGTGCCTCAAAAACCATAATTTTAAAATAAAACAAGGCTTAAAAAAAAGGAGGAGTTTGCCGTCTAAAACAGCTCCTTTAAGGAGTTAGTTCAGAAAATAGTATGGAGGTTACTCAAGAAATTAAAAATAGAATTACCATATGATCCAGTAATTCCACTCTTGGGTATTTACCCAAAGAAAATGAAAACACTAATTCAAAAAGACATATGTGGGGCGCCTGGGTGGCGCAGTCGGTTAAGCGTCCGACTTCAGCCTGGTTACGATCTCGCGGTCCGTGAGTTCGAGCCCCGCATCGGGCTCTGGGCTGATGGCTCAGAGCCTGGAGACTGTTTCCGATTCTGTGTCTCCCTCTCTCTCTGCCCCTCCCCCGTTCATGCTCTGTCTCTCTCTGTCCCAAAAATAAATAAACGTTGAAAAAAAAAAAAAAAGACATATGTGCCCCTATGTTTACCGCAGTATGATTGATAATAGTCAAGATATGTAAGTAGCCCAAATGTCTATAGATAGATGAGTGGATAAAGAAGATATGTATATTTACCTTGCTGCCAATGGCAAGGTTTCATTTTTTTTATACTCAGCCATAAAAAAGAATGAAATCTTGCCATTGGTGGCAACATGGATGGATCTGGAGGGTATTATGCTAAGAGAAATAAGTCCAAGAAAGACAAATACCATGATTTCTTTCACTCATATGTGGAATTTAAGAAACAAAACAAATGAACCAAGGAAAAAGAGACAAACAGAAAAACAGACTCTTAACTACAGGGAACAAACAGATGGTTTACTAGAGGGGAGGTGGGTGGGGGATGGGTGAAACAGGTGGAGGGGATTAAGAGTGCACTTACTGCCATGAGCACCAAGTCATGTACAGAATTGTGGAAGCACTGTGTTGTGCACCTGAAACTAATATAACACTATGTTCATTATACTTGAATAAAAAAAAAGAAGAGCTTAGTTCATATCACATACATACACATGCACACACACACACCGTGTTTAGAGACGTATGTTACCCAGGACAGTGGTTTTCACATAAATAACCTAGTGTGAGTCAGTAGGCTGCCTTGTTTCCACTGAGGGACAAAACCGTGCTCCATGAGCCTAAGAAAAGGTCAAATAAGTCCTCACGGGACAGGGTAGAAGAACAGGATGTGGGAAGGCTCCATGGGAGAGCCGGAGTGGGTGTTCCAGAGTGGGAAAGAAGCTTGAACACAGCAGAGGCAGAAAGGGGCCAGGGCTGGCTGGGCTGGAGTATGGGATAAAGGGGTATAAAGAAAAACAGTTTGGAAACAGGCTGGGCTCAGAGCTCATGGCATTTGGGCCAGGAAGAGGCTTGTCAAGATCCCTTGTATCCCAAATCTCAGTTTGGCATGATCCCTTGGACCCCAGTCTTCAATTCCCTCCTTGGGGCTGTTGAGACTGTGGGGCTCTATGTAAGTGTGGTCTCCACCTCAAACCACCCTTCCAAGCCCTTTTCAAAGAATACTATTTTTTTAAATGTTTAGTTATTTTTGAGAGAGAGAACATGAGCAGAGGAGAGGGACAGAGAGTCCGAAGAGGGCTCCGCGCTGACAGCAGACAGCCCGATGCAGGGCTTGAACCCACAAACTGTGAGATCATAACCTGAGCTGAAGTCAGATGCTTAACCAACTGAGCCACCCAGGCGCCCTCAAAGAATACTTATTGAGCACCTACTATGTGTTCCAGGCATGGCAGTCAGTGCTGGGGACACACGGGCCCCCAGTTCTCATGGAACCTACTGCAGCCATCGATAAGGGTTATGAGGGAGGAACACAAGGACCCATGGGCCACATGACAGGAGCCTCTACTCAAATCTGGAGGTCAAGAAAGTCTTCCTGGGGGTACCTGGCTGTCTCAAGTCAGTGGAGCGTGAGACTCCTGATCTCGGAGTTGTGAGTTTGAGCCCCATCTTGAGCGTAGAGATTACTTAAAAAAAAAAAAAATAAATAATAATAAAATAAAATCTTAAAAAAAAAGGAAGGGAGAAAGAAAGGCTTCCTAGAGGAAGAGTTGCCTATGTGTTGCCTGAAGATTAAATAGTAGAAGTTGTCCAGGCAGAGAGAAGAGGGAAGAGATGTCAAGAAAGTGGGAAAAGCTTTAGTAAAGGCCTGGAGGCAACAAAGAGCCTCGGATGTGGAAATTGCTGGAAGGAGCTCAATGTGGCCAGAGTGTGGGGGCTTGGGAAGTGGTGAGAGAAGCAAACACAGACCTGGAGACCCTTGCTGGGAAAGGTGAGAGCAAACCGGCCAGGCGTCCTGTTCTATTATAGGCCCGGGGGCCACACGCAGTCTTTTTTTTTTTTTTTTCTTTTTTTCAACGTTTTTTTTATTTATTTTTGGGACAGAGAGAGACAGAGCATGAACGGGGGAGGGGCAGAGAGAGAGGGAGACACAGAATCGGAAACAGGCTCCAGGCTCCGAACCATCAGCCCAGAGCCCGACGTGGGGCTCGAACTCACGGACCGCGAGATCGTGACCTGGCTGAAGTCGGACGCCTAACCGACTGCGCCACCCAGGAGCCCCTTCTTCTTTTTTTTTTTTTTTTACATTTATTTATTTTTGAGAGAGACTGAGCACAAGTGGGGGAGGGGCAGAGAGAGAGAGAGAGACCCACACAGAATCCGAAGTGGGCTCCAGGCTCCCAGCGGTCAGCACAGAGCCCAATGCAGGGCTCGAACTCACAAACCGTGAGATCATGACCCGAGCCGAAGTCAGACACTTAACCGACTGACCCACCCAGGTGCCCCCACACGCAGTCTTGTCAGTAATGACACCCCATGCAGGATCGTGCTGGTGCCTTCCCGCCTACTGCCCGTGCTAGAACTTGCATAGCCCACAATCTTCCTGATGTCCCCACAGGAGTCAAGTTCGTTTGGCACACACTGGTGTTGTTAAGATATGAAATAGTTCTTTTTTTTTTTTAACGTTTATTTATTTTTGAGACAGAGAGAGACAGGGCATGAACGGGGGAGGGTCAGAGAGAGAGGGAGACACAGAATCTGAAACAGGCTCCGAGCTCCGAGCTGTCAGCACAGAGCCCGATGCGGGGCTCGAACTCACGCACCGCGAGATCGTGATCCGAGCCGAAGTCGGCCGCTTAACCGACTGAGCCACCCAGGCGCCCCAATATGAAATAGTTCTGTAAAGAGCCGCCGGTCCAAGACATCCCTCCAGTATTCCCCATGCCAGTCTCTCTGGCTTCTCCTTTAGGAAACTCTGGAAGGCCTCACTTTCCAGGTACTGAAAGGTTTACACCTGGAGAACAATTAGTATACCTCATCCCATAATATCATGTAAATAGCATGTATATCATGTAGGCATCGTGTATATAAAACTTAGCCTAGGGTCACCTGGGTGGCTCAGTTGGTTAAGCGTCCAACTCCTGATTTTAGCTCAGGTCATGATTTCGCGGTTCGTGAGTTTGAGTCCCATGTCAGGCTCTATGGAGCCTGCTTGGGCTTCTCATTCTCTCCCTTGATCTCTGCCCTTCCCCACTCAAGCTCTCTCTCAAAATAAATAAATAAACCTTTAAAAATAAGTAAATAAAACTTAGCCTCGAGTCTAAGTGCACATCATTAGTGTTTAAATTTGGAAGTTTGGACATCTCTAGTGGGCTCCAGGTCGATGTCACGCGTCCAGCCTCCTCATGGATCCCAGATTAGCTGGTGGCAATAGGTTCACAGGAAGCCCTGGGACATTGACAGCCAGGCTCTTTCTGCCACCCTGCTCTCCCTAGCCTGCCTCTCGCCCACACTGCTCTTGAAGACAGAGAATAGTGCCCTCTGCTGACCTCCCCGGAGGACTTCGGGTACATTTGTGGAAAACCAGAGTCTGCTCACTGTCTCTACTGCCACTGATATTGGGGCACAAGATGGGATGGGGTTGGGGCACAGCATCGTGGAATCAAAAAGCCTGACCGGGGCTTCTAACCAGAATGAAGTAAAAAGTGCCAGGTACACCTGCCTACCTTAAACAAGAAGAAAGAACTTTCGGTCACTGGACAGCTGGCAGTGCAGGTTGGAGAGTCCTAGAGTGCAAGAAGAGGGGACCCAAATAGACTCCAGCAGTCTCCCTGAAGTGAGGAGACAGAGTTCTATAGGGAGGATCCACAGGCCGGAGAGATGAGAGGAGAGAATTCTAGATACCAGCAGAGCTCAGTTGCCACAGGGCTTCATCTGAGTACTGAGCAATCCCCGGGGCTCGCGCACGGTGGAAGTGGCTCATGGTCCCACCAGCCATCGTGAAAAGATCACCAAACGCACAGACATCTAGTAGAGAACTCAGAAGGGCATAGCCTCAGCAGTGGGGCCACGTTAACCCCAGGCCGAAGGCTATTCTGGTCCCACTTAACACGTAAAGGCAAGCCTTGGAAGGCTCCAAGTGTTTCCAAGGCATTCAAACCCTCCAAACTTCTTGGCCAAGTAATAGAACTCTTTCCCAGGACAAAGTTCAAAGTATTTAAAAGAGGAGATTTCCACCTATGGTTGAGTGAGGAGGTCAGCAAGTCCTCTCCCCCAACTCACCTATAAAGCCACACAAGGTAAACAAAACAGTCGCTTCTCTGAGATCCGCCAAAGGCATACCACAATCTGAGAACCCCGCTCAACTTTGAGTTAGAACACCGGGAGTCGGTGGTGTTCTCGACTGGGGCTGCTCTCTCTCTCTCTCTCTCTTTCTCCATTGGCAGCTCAGGAGGTGCAGAAGTTCTGCCGGGGTGGGGGTGGGCCTTGAGGACTGGCAGTTCCACTGCTGAAAGGGGTTTATTTGATTGGGACACTTGGATGATGTTCATGTCCGGGGATATCGCCAGAGGAAGCGGCCAGCTCGGTGACAAGCTAACATCTATTAGCCTGATGTTGTGGTTGTGGTTGAAGGGAGCCTCTTCCCAGCTAAAGCTGTGTGCATTTGCAGCAGGGAGAGCCCACGTTACCCGTTAGCCGTACATTCTTGGCTAAAACCCTGGGGCTGTATGCACAGAGAAGGCCCAGAAGGGCCCAGGGGAAAGCAAAGCTATGGTCAACTTGCAAACAGCCTGAACTTTGGACTCTCCTACCCACCCATAGATCCACTGGCAGAGGACAGAATTCTCACTGGCTCAGCGTGACTGAGTACAACCGCTGTCCAATAATTAGCTGACCATTAAGCTACACAGACAGGGGTATTTCTGGGAATCCAGGCTAAAAATAAAAGCAAGAATTATTTTAACAATTTTCAATTTTTATTTATTTTTGAGAGAGAGAGAGAGAGTGAGGGAGGGGCAGGGAGAGAGGGAGACACAGAATCCGAAGCAGGCTCCAGGCTCCAAGCTGTCCTCAGAGAGCCTGAAGCGGGGCTGGAACTCACCGACCACGAGATTGTGACCTGAGCCTAAGTCGGACGCTTAACTGACTGAACCACCCAGGCACTCCAAAGCAAGAATTATTTTAAATGGGGCAGTGACATCAGTGGATATCCACCATGGGTGAGGCAGATTTCACAGATCAAGCAGAAGCAAATTATTAAACAAAGAAAAACAAACAAAAACCAATGACAACACCGACCTGTAGGGGGCATCAGAATGCAGTCTAAACTCTGGGAAAACAAGTAGACCCCCCCCTGCCTCTGAGTGTCCCCAGATGCATTCAGCATCTTTGAAGATAAAGCCATTTAGCATTTAGCAAAGACTTTGAAAGCAGCTATTATAAATATGATAAATATGGTCAAAGAACTAAAATTAAAAAAACAACTCAAAGGAAATTGTGACAAAATAGATCATCTTGGTAAGAGGATAGAAATTATTTATTTTATTATTTTTTCAATGTTCATTTATTTTGACAGAGAGAAAGAAGAAGGCAGTGAGCAGAGGAGGAGCAGAGAGAGAGAATCCCAAGCGGGCTCCATGCTGTCAGCGCAGAGCCCGACATGGGGCTCGAACTCATGAACCATGAGCTCATGACCTGGGCTGAAATCAAGAGTCTGTCCTTAACCAACTGAGCCGCCCAGGTGCACCGAAATTATGTTTTTAAATTTATTTTGATGTTTTAAGTGTATTTATTTTATTTGAGAGTGAGAGAAAGTGCGAGTCAGGGATGGCCACAGAGAGAGAGAGAATCGCAAGCAGGCTCTGCAAATCCGTGCAGAGCCCGACGTGGGGCTCGAACCCATGACCCGTGAGGTCGTGACCTGAGCTAAAGTCGGATGCTTAACCGATCGAGTCACCTAGGTGCCCCAGAAATTATGTTTTTTAAAGGAATGAAGTTCTGGGGCACTGGGTGGTTCAGTTGGCTAAGCACCCAACTCTTGATTTTGGCTCAGGTCATGATCTCATGGTTCATGAGATCAAGCCCCGCATGGGCTCCACACTGGGAGTGGGGTCTGCTTAAGATTCTCTCTCTCTCTCTTCCCACCCCCCTCCAAAAAAAAAGGGGTGGGGAATGAAGTTCTGATACCTACTACAATATGCATGGATGAACCTTCAAAACATTATGCTAAGTGAAAGAAGCTAGACACAAGAGGAAAAATATTGTATGACTCCATTTATATGAGGCACCTGGAATATACAAATTCATAGAGACAGAAAAAGCAGAGGCTATCAGGAGCTGGGGGAAGGGAGGAATGGTACGTTGTTGTTTAATAGGTACAGAGTTTCTGTTGAGACAATGTATCATAAAGAACATCTGGAAATGGATAATAGCAGATATACAACACTGTCCACGTACTTAATGCTGCTGGATTATACACTTAAAAATTGTTGGGGCGCCTGGGTGGCGCAGTCGGTTAAGCGTCTGACTTCAGCCAGGTCACGATCTCGCGGTCCGTGAGTTCGAGCCCCGCGTCAGGCTCTGGGCTGATGGCTCAGAGCCTGGAGCCTGTTTCCGATTCTGTGTCTCCCTCTCTCTCTGCCCCTCCCCCGTTCATGCTCTGTCTCTCTCTGTCCCAAAAATAAATAAACGTTGAAAAAAAATTAAAAAAAAAATTGTTAGGGGTGCGTGGGTGGCTTCGTGGGTTCAGTGTCTGACTCTTGAGGAGTGCCTGGGTGGCTCAGTTGGTTTGTAGCAGGATTCTCGCAGAGAGCTGCGACACTGAGGCTTTTTAATTTCCAGGAAGCAATTTTATTCCTGCCGGCACCGCTCAGTTGGGTTCGTACACGAAAGAACTGAGCACCAAACGCCACATGGCATAGTTTCTTATACATTTTCTATTTCTTTGTCTCCCATATATGGTATAACACACACAAACATGCAGTCTCATCAAGTAGTCTCAGTTTACAAGGTCATGAGTGATGGCGTCACGTAGGTGCATAGTCAGGTTACCCTGAAGCTTTCTCTCCCTTTTTTCTCCCTCCTTGAGGAGGGGACCCTACCACATTCCCCGCTTTGATGCTCGGACCCCTCCATTTCGGGTCAAAGAGCATCATCTTGGTTTAGAGGTTTGTATTTCCAGAACATCATTACATGAGTGGCCGTCTTTCTTTCAACCATGGCCTCAATGAGACTGGAGACGGACCGTACAACCAAGGGGACGAAGCAGGATAAGATCCAGCACCCTCCCAAAATTAGGAGGATCATTCCCATGAAGGTTTTGCATCCTCTGAGAGTTGATTTTCACCTTTCCCTGGGGTTTTCACCTTTCCAGGTCTGGACGGGGGACATGAGCAACCTTTCTCATTCGATCTGTGATCTCCTCCATGACTTTTTCCTCATCATCTGTCTGCGGGCACCAGTCGTTGAGAGAGACACAGAGTATGAGCGGAGGAGGAGGCAGAGAGAGGGAGGCACAGAATGCAAAGCAGGCTCCAGGCTCTAAGCTGTCAGCACAGAGCCAGACGCGGGGCCCGAACCCATGAACCGCGAGATTATGACCGGAGCTGAAGTTGGACATTTAACTGACTGAGCCCCCAGGCGCCCCGTCATTGGTTATAATTTCTACAACTGCTTGTAGTCTAATTATGCGGTTTCGCATGTAAACGGGAGTGCGGTAGCCCCCGGACCCATCCTCTGCCCCGGTGGCAGGGCCATAATATTGGATTATATGCTCAGGAGGCCACTCATCATCTTTCCATTTGCCAATTTGCAAGGTACTTCACTTTCTTCGAGCCTATCCCCGTACATTTGAACTCTCAGATGTTCTCCTCCTGCAATGGGAGTAGGAAGAAAGATGGACGGATAGTCCCTAGCACACATGACCCTGACCAGCCTGAAGGAAGTACCATAGAGGCTCTTTTCCCACATACCCCGTATAGCCCACCTGGGGCCTGCCATTTGATGGCTGCATCAATGTTGTCCCAAGCCTCTCGGAGATGAGACAAGTTAAACAAGGGGTGAGGGTCTGGCTCAATGTGACCAGGGGACCCCCACCGTTGGGTTTCCCAGGTGGTTGAATTATAAAACCTTTGGCCTAGGCATATTAAGCTTCCAACAGGGATGGTGAACTTTTTCCCCCATCGGGCAAGACAGTTCTTCCCAATGATTGAGGTTTTGAGGAGCCAAACCCCGGTAGTGGAACTGGGGTATTTTGTTCCATTATAAGGCTCGGGGGGATCTAATTCCCTGGCCTCCCATGGCCATTGATCCCCAGGTTGGTTCCCCCACATACATGGCATGAAGAGATCTTTAGGGTCCGGGCTATAGTCTCTGCCAGGACTAGAAACTGGGACTGAAATGGGAGGGGGACTACTTATTTCTTCAGAGACGGAGTGGAAGACTTGACGGGACGTGGTTGGATGGGTGGTAGTGACCCTCTTGAAATATAGCACAGTCCCTGGGTGTCTGCCACACCCATAGACTCGGACGCCAATTCGGGCGCCCCATTGCCACGTGTAGTCTCCTGGGTTAATGATGGTGAAATTAACAGGGTTACAGGCTTTTGATTGACAACCTGATGTAGCAGCTCCCTCCTGAAGGAGCGCTGTTGTGCCTTTTTTTTTTTCCCCCAAGTAGCCCATGAAACACAGCTCCAAACTGGGGCATAAAAACTCAGGTGTGCAGGGGCGCCTGGGTGGCGCAGTCGGTTAAGCGTCCGACTTCAGCCAGGTCACGATCTCGCGGTCCGTGAGTTCGAGCCCCGCGTCAGGCTCTGGGCTGATGGCTCAGAGCCTGGAGCCTGTTTCCGATTCTGTGTCTCCCTCTCTCTCTGCCCCTCCCCAATTCATGCTCTGTCTCTCTCTGTCCCAAAAATAAATAAAAACGTTGAAAAAAAAAAAATTTAAAAAAAAAAAAACTCAGGTGTGCAGGCACATACACCGTTTTCCTCACACGTGCATTTGTCACTGAGTCGGTATTTTCGCTCCCAATCCAAGCCTCCACATGGTATATCAAGAGTCCTCGGGCCCTGCATGACAAGTGCCCGCTTTTCTCGTCCAACAGATGCCTCCAGGCCAATACCTATAACTGCACATATATCAAACAATATTGACACCAGACGCTTGGGGTTAGTGATCTGTGTCCAGCTGATCAAGACCCCCCACTTCCTGGTAAGATAGGACTTCTAAGCAGTCTTCATCTGGGGAGCACTGGGGTATTGACACAAAGCAAGTGTATTGACTCCCCCATTGGCAGATGGAATAGGGGGTCTTACTGTGTATGCAGGGCACCAGGTCTTTGACTGGCGTGAGAAGTGGGTATGGTATGGTATGGTAAGGTCCAGGTGACTCCCTGGCCTGACCTGGTTATGCGAATACATGGGTCACACGATGAGAGATCTAGATTCACAAACAGGGTCCAGATTGAAAGCAACAAATACCAACAAAGCATCCTGCCCACAAGAGGAAAGTGAGTGCTGACAGCAACCTCTTGCCACATTTTCAGCCGGCTGGGGCAACCTTCGCCAATCCGATAGCAAGAAGTAGGGCAAAAATTACAATAACAGTGAGAAGACAAGGGGTGGCAGTGCATCACGGTAAGAAGACAGACATAGAAAACAAGGACAGTCTATTTATTTCACCGGACCGGCGATTCCTCAAGCTTCTGCTGTGTGTAGATTGGTCAGCTTCCGGAGTGACTAAAGCAGGGCAGCGGTCCCCCGCTGGAATCCCCGGCGTTGCGGATTGCTTCTTCCGGGTGGTCAGCTTGCACGGCGTGGATGGATCAGTCCCGGGAGTCCGGCTTCACTCTGCCGTGGTGAATCCGGGGACCCACCTCGGCTACTTTTACTGCAGTAGGGGTGGACACAATGACAGTGAACGGGTCCCTCCAAAGGGGTTTGAGTGGCTGAACTTTCCACTCCTTTACCCATACAGCATCTCCTGGCTCAAAGGAGTGACGATCTGTGGTCAGACTCACAGGCCATCGTTCTTTAACCCATCGGTGTAGGGTGCTTAGAGTAGAGCCCAGGGCCCGCACCTGCCGCCTCAGGGTTAGCCTGCCCATTTCCTTTAAATCCCCGCTATGCCCTTGATAATTGAGGGAGGGTGCCCATAAAGGATTTCATAAGGGGGAAAGCCCTGTTTGCTTTGTGGGGCTGCGCCTGATTCTTAACGACGCTGTTGGCAACACCTGGTCCCGGTGTAGGTGGGTTTCTTGGCACAGCGTACTTAATTGTAGCCTCAGGGTTGGGTTCATTCGTTCCACCTTCCCGGAGCTCTGGGGTCGGTATGCCGCGTGTAACTTCCAGGAAATCTTAAGTCCTTTGCCACCAGCTGCACCACCTCAGCCACGAGTGCTGGCCCGTTATCTGAACCCATAGTGACAGGGATCCCAAATCGTGGGATAATTTCCTTTAGAAGAAGTCGGGCCACCCCGTGCGCCTTTCCTGTTCAAGTAGGGAAAGCTTCCTCCCAACCTGAGAAAGTGCACACAAAGACCAACAGGTATTTACAACCCGGATCCCGGGCGAGCTCAGTGAAGTCCACCGTCACATTTTCAAATGGGGCTGCCCCGACACTCTGCACCCCAGGAGCGGCCTGGGGTCCCTGATGTGGGTTATTCCGGGTGCGGGTTTCACAATGCTCACAAAGCGCCCGGGCTATGCCGGAGAGTGGAGGGAGGTAGAAATACCGGCTTAACGCTGTTTCAAAGGCTGTCCTGCCAATGTGAGTTTCCTGATGGAACTGTTTAACAAAGGCTGGCGCCAAGGTCTCAGGAATTGCTACTCCGCTGTCTTCAAATTTTCACCATCTGCCTCGGTGGGGGGGGGGGGGGTAGTTTCCATTTTCAGTCTTAAACCAAGTACTTTCATGATGTGAGTAATTAGGGTCCCATTCTGCCAGTGGGTTGGGGAACAGTGCAGCGGTTAAAGCTGCTGATTTTGCTTTGCCTCTCAGTCTGCCTTACGGCTTCCCCGTGCAGCCGTGGTGTCTCCCCTTTGGTGTCCCTGGAGATGCATGACTGCCACACTTTTAGGGGCCCACAGAGCGTCTAAGAGTTCAAGGACTTCCTTACCATATTTTATGTCCTTTCCTCCCGAGTTTATCAGACCCTTCTCCTTGTATAAGGCCCCAGGTACGTGGAGGGTGGTGAAGGCATATTTAGAGTCTGTGTATATATTAACACGTATCCCTGCTGCCAATTGGAGGGCTCGGGTTAGACCAATGAGCTCTGCCTTTTGTGCCGAAGTCCCCTTCGGCAGGGGCTCCGCTTCAATGACAGAGTTCAGGGTCACCACGGAATAACCTGCAAGACGCTCTCCCCTCTTTACAAAACTGCTACCATCAGTGAAATATTCAGTGTTGGGGTCTTTGAGGGGCTGATCCCTCAAGTCTGGTCGGCTGGAGAACACCTCATCCATGACTTCAATACAGTCATGGTCTGGCTGGCCTGGCCCAACAGGAAATAGGGTTGCAGAGTTCAGGGCCCGCAGTACTTCCGGGTTCTCACATCACATTCCCTGATATCTGACCATCCTGGCGTTGGTTAGCCAGTATTGTCCCTTGTACTCCATTAACGTCAATACTGAATGTGGCAACCGGACTGTCAATTCCTGTCCCATAGTTAACTTGTCAGCCTCAGACACTAAGAGGGCTGTGGCTGCCAGCGCCCATAGGCAGGGGGACCAACCTTGGGCCACAGAGTCAAGTCGCTTGGAGAGATATGCCACCGGGTGATGCCATGATCCCAACATCTGAGTTAGGACTCCCACTGCAATACCACTGCGCTCATGGACATATGGAAAGAAAGGCTTGGTCACGTCTGGGAGCCCTAACCCAGGCGCATTAGTAACGGCTCGCTTTATTTCCTCAAAGGCCTTTTGCTGTACTGATTCCCACCTCAGGGGTTCTCTCTCTCCCTGCTTTGTAGTCTTATAGAGGGGTTTTGCCAGGACTGAAAAGTTAGGTATCCAGATCCTACAGAAACCTGCAGCCCTGAGAAACTCTCGAACCTGGTGTTGGGTTGTCGGGCCGGGATTGAACAAACGGCCTGCTTCCTCTCTGGGCTGAGTTGGCGCTGCCCATGGGACAGGTGGAAGCCGAGATACTTAACCTTTTCCTGACAGATTTGGGCCTTTCTCCTGGAGAACTTGTAACCGGTTTTCCACGGGAGGGTAAGGAGCTGCTGATTCCCTTCCATGCAGCCCTTCCGGGACCTCCCAGCCGGCACCAAAGTATCCACGTACTGAAGCAGGACACAGCCGTACTGATCCCCTGGGAAGGCTTTTAAGTCAGAGGCCAATGCAGTGCCAAAAATGGCTGGGGAGTTTTTGAACCCCTGAGGCAACCTGATCCAAGTTAATTGGCTCTTGTCACCATTTTCAGGATCCTCCCATTGGAAGGCAAAGATCAATTAGCTCTGGGGGCCAGACGGATGCAGAAAAAGGCATCCTGAAGGTCCCAACAGGTGAAGCAGGTGGCTTCAGCAGGAATGAGCCCCCAAAGTGTATAGGGGTTTGGGACCACTGGGTGTATGGTGACAGTTACCTGGTTTACTGCTCACAGATCCTGAACCGGCCGGTAGTTGTCTATGTCAGGCTTATGGACAGGCAAGAGGGGCATGTTCCAAGGCCACTGGCACAGCTGGAGGACCCCATACTTTAAAAGTCTCTCCAGGTGGGGCGCCTGGGTGGCTCAGTCAGTTAAACGTCCGGCTTCGGCTCAGGTCATGATCTCGCGGTCTGTGAGTTCGAGCCCCGTGTTGGGCTCTGTGCTGACAGCTCAGAGCCTGGAGCCTGTTTCTGATTCTGTGTCTCCCTCTCTCTCTGCCCCTCCCCCGTTCATGCTCTGTCTCTCTCTGTCTCAAAAATAAATAAACGTTAAAAAAAAATTTTTTTTTAATTTAAAAAAATAATAAAAGTCTCTCCAGGTGTTTTTGGATCCTGACCTGTGCCTTGCGAGGGATGAAGTATCGTCTCTGGCAGGTGGGCTATGCCCGGACTTTAATTCCACAACCACTGGAGGTATGTTTTGGACTGACTCCTGGTGCGTTGTCTTCAGCCCACGATCCTGGGACCTTAAAGGGAAGCTCGGGCACCGGCTGTGGTTTTGCCTTGAGACTACAGAGACGCCACTCCTTCCCTTGGGGAATCGTGAGAGTCAAAATCTTTGCATCTGGGGGCGCCTGGGTGGCGCAGTCGGTTAAGCGTCCGACTTCAGCCAGGTCACGATCTCGCGGTCCGTGAGTTCGAGCCCCGCGTCAGGCTCTGGGCTGATGGCTCAGAGCCTGGAGCCTGCTTCCAATTCTGTGTCTCCCTCTCTCTCTGCCCCTCCCCCCGTTCATGCTCTGTCTCTCTCTGTCCCAAAAATGAATAAACGTTGAAAAAAAAAAAAAATCTTTGCATCTGGTTTCAGTAGGGTCAGAGCAGTCTGTCCCCGAGAGCTGAAAGCTACCTGGGCCTGCAGCTTTTCCCAATAGGTCACAGCCCATTAGAGCCACGGGGCAGTCAGGGAGGTACAGGAATTCATGATGACTTCATGGCCACGTAAATTGCATTGCCGAGGCAACAGGAAGGGACGGCATGTCGGACTGCCTGTGGCCCCCACGATGGTGGCTGTCTCTGTGAGAGGGGGCCCACGGGTGTTCTGCTCCAGTATCTACCATAAAGTCAATGGGTCGGCCCCCCACATTCATTCGGACCATGGGCTCCTGGGGGCCTAACCAAATAGAGCCCGGTCTGTCCTAGTCCTCCTCGTAGTCCTCTATGGTGGCTATCCTCACAAAATCATCTTTGGGGGCCCCATGAGGCCATGATGCTGGTTGGTACCAGCCCTAGACCACAGGGTTTTTTTTTTTTTCTGCCTGGGGCCTTGCTGAGAATTACCAGGTCGCTGGAGGCACTCACTGTTCCAGTGGCCCTCCTGACAGCAGGAAGCACACTGATTCCACCCTGATTTTGGTCCGGGGCAAGACCCTCCTCCCTGCCATTCCCCTTTCTGGCCTTGGCCCTTTTCCCTGTGGGGAACTCTTCCGGGGGTGTTTGAAGTGCTCCACCAAGGGGCAGCTAACAAGTATGCCTGTTTTTGCATCCTTCCGCGTTCTTCCTTCCGTGCCGCCTGGTCATGGTTAACAAAAAACTGGGTTGCTACTTCTAGCAACTGACAGGTATTCATGCCAGTGAAGCCTTCTGGTTTTTGCAGCTTGCGCCGAATGTCCCCCTGGGCCTGACCTACGAAAGCTGCATTAATCATCTGCTGGTTGGCAGGTGCTTCTGCATCGAAGGGAGTGTAGAGACGAAATGACTCACATAGTCTCTCATAAAACTGGCTCGGGCTTTCCTCGGGTCCCTGGAGCACTTCTGATGTTTTACTCATATTTATGGCCTTCCCCCACCCACCCCCGCCCCGCCTTCTTTTTGCCATTTAGAAGGGCTTCTTGATATCATTCAGTCCTTGCAAACCCTCTACCTATACTTGAGTCATTTGGGTCCCTGGGTCCCTCCCCAGGGAAGTGAGCCTGAGCGTAGGCCTGGGGGTCTAGTGTCCCAGCCGGGGCATTCTCCTCTAACCATTCTAGGGCTGCCTGAGTAATTCGGCGACCGTCCTCAGTGTTGAAGAGGGTCAGAAGAAGTTGGTGGCAGTCCTTTCAGTTAGGTTTGTGGGTTTGAATTATGGACTGCATTAGGTCCATCATGGCCTGGGGCTTTGTATAAGAGGGGGTATGGTGCTTCCATTTTAGGAGATCCGTAGTGATACAGGGTGGGTACATAAAAACACGTTGGCCTCCTTGGATCTGGCCTTCCTGATCATAATAGATGGGTCCCCTGGTTTCCCTCAGTGGCATCTGTAGGGCTCTCCGGTGTGGCTGCAGGGAGGGGCTGCCTCCACCAGTCTGATTCTCTAGTCGTCGTTCAGGAGTCATATACGGGGTTAAGACTGGTGGTCCAGGGGAAGTCGGTCACATTCAGGGGGGCTGGTGGTGCTGGGGCTGGTGAGGCCTCGGGGCTGGGGGCAGACTCTGATGAGGTTTCTGCAGTTAGGGCTGCTGGGGGCACAGGTGGCAGTAAGGGGTGCAGTGGGACATATGGTGTTTCTTCAGGTTCTCCCAACAGTATGGGCTTTTTAATCTCTGGCCAGTATTTGGAGGAAGCCATGATGTGAACCATCATAACTTTACAGCTCTCTCAACAGAGACTTTTTAGCCAAGGCGGCCAGGATAGGACCAGGTCTTGCCAACAGTCAATGTAAGGAAATTGGTCAGGGTGGCCTGGATCCCCCGGGGGATGACCCTGAACACTCGCCAACTAGTTCCTTATCAAGTGAGCCCTGGGAGGGCCAGCCCACCCCAAATGATAGCCAATCAATTTCACAGAATGCCTGGAGCTTTTCACGAGTTAATTTCACACCATAATTTCCTGAATATCCCTTTTTGCAGTTTCTCAACATAAACTCTAGGAGAGTCGCTTTACTCTGCTTTCCACCCATTTCCTGCCCCTAACAGACGACTTTCACGCACACGAGGGGGGGAAAAAAGGAAGGAGGGGGACTAGTTTGGAGAGGATGCACACTCCCTTTGTCCGTTTCCCACCCGCTCTCCTCTCGAAGATATTTCAGGCGCCTCTTAGCATTGGCGGGTTCAGTTTCAATTCCCGACCAGGATCAGACTCCCGAGGAAGTCTGACACCGCCTTAAGCCTCACCACAGAACCTCGGACCAGGACTCAACACCCGCTTCGGCCCTTGGTCAGGTCGGAACCTTCCCGTTGTAGTCTCATTCACACACATCCACACAACGACTCCAACCCACCGCTCTACATTCAGCACCTTTGAGTTACAGCTGCATTCCTTGACCCTTGTGGAGAGTTACTAGGGCAACTCTGGGAGGTGATCAGGCTCCCCTCTGCCTCTTAGGGGCAGGTCTGCCAAAACGAACCCGAACCCGGGTTCTTACCAGTCTGACGGGCGGCACTCGTTAAGCTGGTTCCTGGGCCTCACAGGTTTTGTTAGCCCACATGGGGTCCTCGCCCCGGCACCCTGGCACCCCGGGATAGGCTAATCTCCTACGGGTGAAAGGGTCCGCTGGCACCAGGCAAGGTGGCTTCTCCTGGCGCTCTGAGGCTGTACCCCAGTGGCAAAAGAGGTAGAAACGCACCATCTCCAAATCCCCGATGTGAGCCCCCAAGCAATGTAGCAAGATTCTCGCACAGAGACACCGAGGCTTTTTATTTTTTATTTTTTATTTTTTTAAATTTTTTTTTTCAACGTTTATTTATTTTTGGGACAGAGAGAGACAGAGCATGAACGGGGGAGGGGCAGAGAGAGAGGGAGACACAGAATCGGAAACAGGCTCCAGGCTCTGAGCCATCAGCCCAGAGCCCGACGCGGGGCTCGAACTCACGGACCGCGAGATCGTGACCTGGCTGAAGTCGGACGCTTAACCGACTGCGCCACCCAGGCGCCCCAACACCGAGGCTTTTTAATTTCCAGGAAGCAACTTTATTCATGCCGGCACCGCTCAGTTGGGTTCATACCCGAAGAACTGAGCACTGGTTGTCACACGGCATAGTTTTTTTTTATACATTTTCTACTTCTTTGTCGCCCATATATGATATATGATATCATATGATATATGATAACACACACAAACATGTAGTCTGATTAAGTAGTCTGTTTACAAGGTCATGAGGGATGTTGTCACGTAGGCACATAGCCAGGTTACCTTGAAGTTTTCTCTCTCTTTTTCTCGCTCCTTAGGGAGGGGACCCGACCACAGGTTAAACGTCCAACTGTTGATTTCAGCTCAGGTCATGACCTTGTGGTTCCACGGATTGGAGCCTCACATCGGGTTCCGTGCTCACCGTTCGAAACCGGCTTGGGATTCTCTCTCTCTCTTCCTCTCTTTCTGCCTCTCTCTCTCTCTCTCTCTCTCTCTCAAAATAAATAAATAAGCTTAATTTTTTTAAAGCATCTAATTCTTGATCTTGGCTCAGGTCATGATCCTGCGTTTCATGAGATGGAGCCCCTAGTCGGGCTCTGCACTGACACCATGAAGCCTGCTTAGGATTCTCTCTCTCCCTCTCTCTGCCCCTCCCCAGCTCGTGCTCTCTCTCTCTCTCTCTCTCCAAAAAACCAAACCAAACCAAACCAAACAAAACAAAACAAAAGGTTAAAATGGCAATGAACTCCAGACTTGAAATGCACAACTAGAGGAACACCTGACTGGCTCAGTCAGTGGAGAGTGTGACTCTTGGTCTCAGGGCTGTAAGTTGAAGCCCCATGTTGGGTGCAGAGATTACTTAAAAATAAAATCTTAAAAATCACTACAGGGGCTCAACAACAGATTTGACATGACAGATGACAGATGACAGAATCTATGTCCATGAAGAAAGATCAACAGAAACTATCCAATCTGAAGAACTCAGATTCTTTCTTCAAAAGGCAAGAAAAAATGAATCTTTACGCAGAGATCTATGGAACAACATCAGGTGTATGAACATAAACATAACAGGAGTCCCAGTAGGAAAGGAAAAGAGAGAAAAGAGCAGAAAGATTTGAAGAAAGAATCACAGAGCTTCCAAGCTGAGTCGCACCAGAGGCCACATACTGGGATGGTAGCACACCCCACTTTCATAGAAAGAGAAGCTCCTGAACTTGGGACCCCAAGCTCCAGGACCCCACCCTATGTACTTCTTCATCTGGCCGTTCATGTTGTCATCTGTATCCCTTATCATATCCTTTATAATAAGGTGGTAAACATAAAATAAGACTGTGGGGTGCTTGGGTGGCTCAGTCGGTTAAGCATCCGGCTTCGGCTCAGGTCGTGATCTCGCGGTGGGTGGGTTCGAGCCCCACGTTGGGCTCTGTGCTGACAGCTCGGACGAAGCCTGGAGCCTGCTTCAGATTCTGTGTCTTCCTCTCTCTCTGCCCCTCCTCTGCTCACACTCTGTCTCCCTCTCAAAAATAAATAAACATTAAAAAAAATTTTTTAAATAAAGACTCAAAGCAATGAAGTGGCTTGTCTGGGTTTACACAACTAATAACTGGCAGAGCTGGAATTCAAACCTGGGACACTAAGACACCAAAATCTTAAACATTTTGTCACAGAGTATGTCACGACAGGAACTCATAGAGTACTGCATCAGGGAAAAGGAGGGGAAAAAAAGGGAAACAATGGCCCAGAACTTCGAAATTTGTTGAAAAATTAATCTACACATCCAAGAAGCTCAGTGAATACGAGGTAGGATCAATGGAAAGGGATTCACAGTTAGACCCATCATAGCCAACCATTGAAAGACAAAAAGGGGGCGCCTGGTGGCTCAGGTCATGATCTCACGGTCCGGTCCGTGAGTTCGAGCCCTACGGCAGGCTCTGGAGCCCGCTTCTGATTCTGTCTCCCTCTTTCTCTGCCCCTCCCCCACTCACACTGTCTCTCTCTCTCTCTATCAAAAAATGAATAAACGTTAAAAGAATTCTTTTTAAAGAAAGACAAAGAGAAAATAATAAAAGCAGCAATGAAAAAGACTCACCGTGTGCAGAGAGCATCAACACTGATCTACACAAACTTTTCATCCGAAACAATGGAGGCCAGAAGTCAGTGAGTAGAATGACATATTCAAAGTGCAACAGACCAAAAATGAAATTAAGGAAGTAATTCCGCGAACGACTTTGTGCCAGCAAATTCAATCACATGGATGAAATGGAGAAATTCCTTAAAACTAACAAACTGTCAAAGCACACTCAAGAAGAAACGGAAAACTTAAATAGCCTCACATATAATTAACGAAATTGAATTTGTAGTTAAATCTTCCCATAACGTTAATTGGAGCTCTGTGCCTAAAATAAAAACATTCTCTTTGGAACCAGCACAGACTTCTAGGTACTGAGAGACAAGGTTTTTCTCTTTCAATCCCAGAAATACTTTCTCATCATACAACTTTTTTTTCTTTTAGATTTTATTTATTTATTTTTAACTAAACTCTACATCCAACATGGGGTTTGAACTCATGACCCTGAGATCAAGAGTTGCACGCTCCACCCACTGAACCAGCCAGGCATCCCCATACAACGGTTTTGTTGTTATTTTTCAGGAGCCAACTTTCAAAATATTTGGAAGCCTAAAGGATTCACTCTCAGGTTTCGCATTGTTGCTTTGCTGGTGAACTTGATAAAACCAACTGAATTCCTTCATGGTCCCCATAAACTGGAGATAATACCCGGAAAAATTCAGGGGAAAAAAAATTTCCCACAAAGTCCAGATACAGATGGCTCCTTTGGTAAATTCCACCAAACATTTAATGAAGAAATAATATCAATTCTACATAGATTTAACATTATTCCCTTCAAATCCCAACCAGGTTTTTTGGGAAATTGACAAGCTGATTCGAAAATTTATTTAGAAATGCCAAGGACAGGGGCACCTGGGTGGCTCAGTCGATTAAGCGTCTGACTTCAGCTCAGGTCATGATCTCGCAGTTTGTGATTTCGAACCCCACATTGGGCTCTGTGCTGACAGCTTGGAGCTTGGAACCTGCTTCAGATTCTGTGTCTCCCTCTCTCTCTGCCCCCTCCCCCCCCCACTCACACTCTGTCTTTCAAAAATGAATAAAACATTAGAAAGAAAGAAAGAAAGAAAGAAAGAAAGAAAGAAAGAAAGAAAGAAAAAGAAATGCCAAGGACATAGACTAGCCAAAACAATCTTTAAAGAGAAAAAAGTTAGAGGATGTTCACTACTTGATGTCAAGATTCACCATAAAGTTACAGTTACCGGGACATCTGGGTGGCTCAGTCGGTTAAGCATCCAACTCTTGATTTCAGCTCAGGTGATGATCCCAGGGTTGTGAGATCGAGCCCTGCAACAGGCTCCGCACTGACAGTGTAGTGCAGAGCCTGTTCGGGATTCTCTCTCTCTCTGCCAGCATGAGCACACGTGCATTCTCTCTCTCTCTCTCAAAATAAATAAATAAACTTTAAAAAAAAAAAGGCAAAAAAAAAGCTACAGTTATCAAGACAGTATGGTACTGAGGGGCACCTGGATGGCTTAGTCAATGGGACGTGCAACTCTTCATAGCAGGGTCATGAGTTCAAGCCCCTTGATGGGCTGGCTTAAAGATTACTTTTTTAAAAAAATGAGAAAAAAAAGACAGTATAGTATTAGTATAGAGATAAACATAGAAACCAATGGAACAAAATATGTAATTCAGAAATAGATGAACATATATGTGGACAATTGATGTTCTGGAAAGGGGGCAAGGCAATTTTTCAACAGTGGAAAGGAGAATCTTCTCAACAAACGTGCTCACGTGACTGGCTAGCCATACACAAAAAAAGTGAAGTGTATACAAAAGTTAACACAAAGATATCATAGACCTAAATGTTAGAACTGAAACTATAAGACTTCTAGAAGAATCAGAAAATGTTGGTGACTCTGAGTTTGATGAAGATTTCTTAGGTGGGACACAAAAAGGCACAAACTATAAGGGCAAAAAATCCAAAATTGAACTTCATCAAAATTTAAAATTTCCACTCTTCAAAAGATACTGATTAAAAAGAAGTTAAAAACAAGCCACAGACCAAGAGGAATATTTGCAAAAGATATATCTGACAAAAGACTTGTATCTGGGATATGTAACTGTCTGCTACAAACTCAATAGTAATAAGACAAATAACCCAATTTTATCATAGACAAAAAATAGGAACAGGGGCGCCTGGCTGTCTCAATCAGTGGAGCAGGTGACTCTTTTTTTTTTTTTTTAATTTTTTTTTCAACGTTTATTTATTTTTGGGACAGAGAGAGACAGAGCATGAACGGGGAAAGGGCAGAGAGAGAGGGAGACACAGAATCGGAAACAGGCTCCAGGCTCTGAGCCATCAGCCCAGAGCCCGATGCAGGGCTCGAACTCACGGACCGCGAGATCGTGACCTGGCTGAAGTCGGACGCTTAACCGACTGCGCCACCCAGGCGCCCCGTAGCAGGTGACTCTTGATCTTGGGGTTGTGAGTTCGAGCCCCAGGTTGAGTATAGAGATTACTTAAAAATAACATCTTAAAAAAAAATAGGAGCAGACATTTCACCAAATATTCTGGCTGGACTTCAGGATCACACACCTGGGTTCAAAGGCCGTGAACCCACACACTTTCAGGCTGTGTGGCATGAGATAGATCACTTCACCTCTATGAGCCTTGCTTTTCTCATCAGCAAAATGGAGGACATTCGTAAGTGAATAGTAGGTAGTCAGAAAGACTACA
Source organism: Lynx rufus (assembly GCF_022079265.1). Classification (NCBI taxonomy): domain Eukaryota; kingdom Metazoa; phylum Chordata; class Mammalia; order Carnivora; family Felidae; genus Lynx; species Lynx rufus. The sequence goes on along the minus strand of NW_025814838.1, from coordinate 1,609,276 downwards.
CATAATATTCCTAACTTATTTAAATACTTAAGAAATGCCAGGGGCACCTGGATGGCTCAGTCGGTTGAGCATCTGACTCTTGATTTCAACCGAGGTTGTGATCTCGTGGCTGACGTTGGCGCGGGGCCTGCTTTGGGATTCTCTCTCTCCCTCTCTGTCTGCGCTCCCCCCCCCACCAAATAAACAAATAAACATTAGAAATGAAAAGAAAAAGAAAAAGAAAAGAAATGCCAGATGCCCTTTCAAATGCAGATAGGTTTAGTACCACATTTTAAGCCTGGGAAAAGCCAACATTGTATTTAAGCAAGTTGAAGAGTTGAGACAGAGAAATGTGTCCAAAACAGGGTAGTGGAGCTGATGCCCCTGTAGCTGCGGGGCAGAGATGCGTAGGGTAGTCAGTGGAGACAGGAAAACGAGGGCAAGAACAATAGCATCAGAACAGGAAAACCAGAGGCTACCCAAGCAAGTCTCAGGCAGCGCCAGCATCTACAGTGGGTTGTACAGGCTTGTCACGTGTGGTGTCTCCACAGATAAGTGGGGTCTTATCTACAGGGCAGGCTGAGCCAGACAAGCTTCCTGGAGAACAGGGAGACTGGTGGGGACAGGGTGAGCAGACCCCACTTGGCCAGAGGGAGATGTGTGCTGGGATGGCCCCCCGGAGGGGGCAAAAGGAGGTCTGGTGGCCGCTTGAACCGACCACAGAACGGCATACCCTTGAACCCGGGGAATGGCCAGAAAGGACCAAGGGGCAAGCCTGGCCTCCATGTGGAGTTCGGAAGAAACGTCATCCACCCTTGGGCCTCGTGCAAAACATCCGCTTCCAAATCCACCCTTGAAAGAAACTCCCCTTGGGTCTCAGTGTCAGGAAGAGCTGGGCATCTCCAGGGCTTCGACTTGGCCCTGGCTGGGAGCAGAATGGAAGGCAAGCCGCTCAGTCTCAGGCCTCCCCACTGCCTGGGAGCCTGGCATTAGTGGCCCTGCAAAGAGGCATCAAACCAGCCAGGTGGGTCTGGAAGGGGTGACAGATGTGTCAAAGGCATTAAGGGACCCCCAAACTCCGTGGGCTTTGTGGAGCCTGACTCTTTGCCAATTTTAACTTCTTTTTGAAGTCCTCCGCCATCCTTGTCTCCCCCAGGACCCCACCAGATGCCCAGGGGAGGGTGTGACAGCCTGAGCCTGGACTCGCCTTCTCCCACTCTTGCTAGTCTTCTGGAAAATGGCCTGCCACAGACAAAAGGCTCTGGTGTCCCAGATACAGGGATGACATCTGCAGCTTTGACCTTGAGCCCCCCCTGTACATTTGCCCATGGTCTCAGTAAAAATGACCCTACTGATCCTTCAGCCCTGCTCCCTGAGAGACTATTGGGTCTAGACACCTGTACACTGCCCATCCAGGTCACACCTCACCCCTTCTGGGACAGCAAGGACAAACAGTCCCACCGGGAAAGACTTGGCTCATCCCCTAGTCATTCATCAGCACTGAACTCCTGTCTCAGACCAACTGGTGGAGACAGGCCAGCAAAAATTGCTCTGGGTATGGGGCCAGACATCTGTGCTATTGGGCACAGTGGAAGAAACAATGACCAACCAGGGGGGTGGGGAGTGGATTATTAGGAAGCCTGTAGGAAAGGGAGGCCTAGGGGTGCCTGGGTGGCTCAGTTGGTCAAGTGTCCAACTTCGGCTCAGGTCATGATCTCGTGGTTCACGAGATCGAGCCCCACATTGGGCTCTGTGCTGACAGCTTAGAGCCTGGAGCCTGCTTTGGTTTCTGTGGCTCCCTCTTGCTCTCTGCCCCTCCCCCGTTTGTGTGTGTGTGTGTGTGTGTGTGTGTGTGTGTGCGCGCGCGCGCTCTCTCTCTCTCTCTCTCTCTCAAAATAAGAAAATAAACATAAAAAAAAAAAGGAGACCTAGAATTAAGTACAACAGATCTATTAATTGGTCTTTCCCAGATAGAGAAGAGAAAGGCATCACTGGCCAGGCCTGGAGAAATCAAATTGCCCTGTTCTGGGATAAGGCTGGAGCCTGGAATCAGGGAAGAAAATGGAGAAGGAAAGCAAAGGCAGATGTGGAGCTGGAGGGGCTGCATCGAGCCAGGCCCTGGAAGACCTTCTCAGTCACCTTCAAGCTTTTGAACTTTATCTCGAGGGAAATGAAGCCATTATAAGTTTCCAGTAAAAGGTTAGGGCCTTCACCTCCATGGTCTCCCTCCCCAAAACCATAACTCAAATCCAATCACGAGAAAAATCCCAGACCAAAAAAAAGCACCCAAATTTGAGGAATATTTTACAAAATACCTAACCAATTCTCCTCAAAACTGTCAAAAGTCAGCAAAAACAACTCTGGGGAATTGTCAGACCAGAGGTTAAGGAGACATGATCACTGAACGTGAAGGGGTGTCCCAGAAGATATTCTGGAACAGACAAGGGACAGAAGAGAAAAATTAGTAAAACCCAAAGAAAGTGTGAGGTTTAGTTAATGGTAATATACCATACCTTCATACGGTGGAAGAGTCAACAATAAAAAAGATTACTATTGCATATTACATGGCTTAATCTCAAAAACTGGCTAAGTAGATACAGAAGACACAAAAGACCACAAATTGTAGGAGTCCGTTTGTACGAAATGGCCAGAATAGGCAACTCTACAGAGACAGGAAGTAGATTAGTGGTTACCAGGGACTGGAGGATGAGGAGGGTGGGGAGTAAGAGGGGCGGTTTCTTCCACGGTTGACAGAAATGCTCTAAAATTGTGGTGATGGCTGCACAACCCTGTGAATGTTCTGAAAAAAAAAAAAAAAAAAAACCTCCTGAACTGTGTACACTTCAAATGGGTGCATTACATCTCAGTAAATCTCTTGGTAAAAAATAGTAATTTTATGTACACACCTAACAGTTTTAGGAAAGGCAAAGGAGTGAAGTGCTGATAGGGGCTTGCAGCAGGGCCACAGCCAAAGGGAAGAGAACTCCAGTGATGCTCGTGGAAGGGGAGAGGCATTCAGCTAGGTGGGGTATGTGTTAGTTTCCTATCAGGGCTGTAACAAATAACCACAAACTTTGTGGCTTGAAATAACACAACTTTATTAGGATTCTGGAGGTCAGAAGTCCACAATGCTTTTCACTGGTTCAAATCCTCAGTGGGGCTTTTTTTTTTTTTTTTTTTTTTTGGTAGCAGCTCAGGAAGGACTGTTCTCTTGCCTTCTCCAGCTTCTACAGGCCACTGCATTCCTTGGCATATGGCCTGGTCTTACATCTTCGAAGCCAGCAGCTGTGTTTGACCCTCCACTCTTTTACTTTATAGGACCTTTGTGATGACATTGGGCCCACCCACCTCTATAATCCAGGATAGCACGCCCCCCCTGCCCACGTCAGTCATTAGTTTAATCACATCTGCAAAGTCTCTTTTGCCACGTAGGGTCCCATATTCAGATTTTGTTGAGGACATGGACATCGCCGGGAGACCATTATTCTGCCTACACAGCCTGACATCAGGAAGGTGATCACAGGAGGACACTGTGAGGGGTAGATGGGGTGACATCTGGATGTGTGGAGCCCGAGGTGCCAGTGGTACATCCAAGGGAACCGCCCCCTTAGCTTTCATCTATTCACCCAACAGTAAACACCTCCCATGAGTCAGTCAGTCATTGGGGTTATAAAGGTGACCAGCTGTATTGCTTTTCACTTCTGAAATCCAGATGCACCTCTTAATCAAGGACATCTTACAAATGCAATTGGCAGGGTTTTCTTAATGACACATAAACACTTCTTACAACTGAAGGCATTTTGGAATCAGTGACCACTAAGTCTGGGCTGGCACCGGCATGGACCCAATTAATACAGAAGTTGGAGGCCTCACTAGAGCATCAAGTATCCCCAACCTGCCGTCTTTCCTACTTCCAAGCCTGGATCCTTCCACCTGGGGTCCTGGTGCTCAGCAATCCTGTTTCAGATCAGCAGAACCCTGGCCACACATGCTCAGCTCTGCCACCACAGCAGGACCTGGGAAGTGGCCTCTCCGGGTGTAACCTCAGTCCCGAGTCATGCCCAGTGGCTCTCCACCTGTCCACACATTGGAAAACACCTGGGAGCTTTCAAAAAGCCCCACCCACTGAGCCACTATCTAGACTAATTCGTTTAGAATTTGAGGAGTAATTTTACAGCTCCCCTGAGACTCCAATGGACAACCAAGGTAGAAAAGTGGAGGGTTCAACCTAGTTTGGTACAAGAAAGAGGCAGAAGGCAGCACTGGCGAGAGGTGGGAGGTGCTAGGTCCAGACAATACAATTATACCAGTCTCCCTCCCAACCACACCCCCCAGAATCTGAATTCCTGGAAGAGGACTAACCCACTTATCTCAGCTCCTTCACCGCACTTGCCCACGCACACTGGGAGCTCAGGAAATGTAAACCTCACAGGACTTCAAGGGTGCGAAGAAAGGTCTGGGAAAAGAAGCCCACTGGGGCTGAGCCAGCTCTCTGATTTGCTGTGTGAGCTCCAGGGAGGCACTGGCCCTCTTTGTGCCACCTCTTTGTGCCAGTTCAGGGGTTGGCCCAGGTGGCCTTGAAGGGGCTTTCGAGTGCCAACACTGAGTACGCACTTCCCCTACGAAGCCTAATACAGTGGAGTCAGTGGATACCAGGCTTCCTACTCCCCCCAAACAGATGTCCCAACCCCCAAGGCCTAAAATCTCCACTTCTGGTGCTCTACCTTACACCGGCTACAAAGACAGAGACTCTGAGGCTCTGAAGGCCAAAGACCTAACAACTGCAAAATAGGAGTCCCCTCTGAGGATACCGGAGGACAGCATGTGAGTGAAAGGGATTTTTAGATGGTGAGGAAACTCCAGAGGCCACCTGACAGCCCTGGTTCTGCCCCCAGAGTGACAAAGGTGAAGTGGTTCAAATAACCAGAAACTCCCAAGAAGGAACTTCATGAGAAAACACTCATGAGGCGAGTCCAAAGGGGTCCTTGGCTTCTGGCCATCAGCACAGCCAAGGCCCTAATATGTAACCAAAGGCTTTTATTGGGAAAGGGAAATTGACTGAAAAGTGGCCCCTCAAGTCCTCACTGCCTGAGGCAGCTGGGGCCTCCTCCAGAGAGTTCAGGAAAGAAGGGGCCACCAAACCGGGCCCTCAGCAGGCTCAGGTATAGAGGTCAAAGTCAATGCGTTTGGAGTTGTAGAACTGTCCACCAGGAGGGTCCAGCTTCCGGCAATAAACACCATCTGCGAAGTAGCCTTCGTTCACCCAGGTCTGCAGGAAAAGAGAGCAAGAGCTGGGAAAGGACTGGTATGGGCGGTGGGGGAGGGGAGAAGTGGCAGAAAGAAGTAGAAAGGGGCTTACCTGCATCTGGGTGCTGGTGAAGGGCCCATACAGCTCAGCATCCCCTGTGTTCTCCCACTTATATTCCCACATCACGTCCACCAGACCATCTCCTGGCAACTCTGCTTCTAAAACAACAGACAAGGCCATCTGGGCCTCAAGTTCCCTGGCCCCTGCCCCTGCCCCCAGCACTCCTCCTCTGCCCTCCAATCTTACCTCCCTTCTGCGTAGGAGTTGGGGTCTCCAGCTCCCCCTCTGCCACTTCTTCAGCAAACATGTCCAGAGAGGGAGGGGGTGTGGGTTCAGGGGGTCCCTGGGTCCGGGACCCCAACCCCTTCAGCCGCATGGCTAATCGTTCCCTTGTCTCCTGATACACGCCAAGGTTGCCCCGGGCCACCATCTGGTCGGCCAACCCAGAGAGCCGATCCAAGCGCTGGGGGGAACTGGGCCGCCCACCCCCTTTGCTGCCCCCTTTGCCTCCTCCTCTGGCCCCCAGACGCCTCAGTGCACCAGCTACGGTCTCTCTTGGCAACAGCAGCTCCAGAAGGCCCTCCAGAAGGGCTTGGGCACTCATTGGTGTCTGGCCCAGGCTGTCCTCTTCCTCTGAGTCGGACGGTGGGCGCTGATCAGGTGGCCGCTCCCTGATTTTCACCTGTGATGTGAAAACAGGGGTGGGGGTGGTTATCTCCTACAAACCGTGAGCAGGGCCCAAGCCCAGCACTGGCTGCCTCCAGGCCCCCACCATGTCAGCCCCTGGGCCACACCCAGTCAATGTTGTCTAGCCAGCTGTCTCGGATCTGAGCATCCCGGTTCAGGAAGTAGTTGCCATCAGCATCAAAGTGGCCTTCCTCCATCTCCTCCTGCAGGTTGAAGGGTGTGATCCGCACACCTCCCTCACTGGGGAGCGTGGCTGCTTCCTGACCTGCATGAAAGACACAGGCATCCCGTGCTGGGTGCACGCACGCGCACACGCACACACACATACACACACACACACACGTGCACGTGCGTGCGCCCTTGCCACCCCCCCATCCCCCAAAGCTCTATCTGTTCCTCCAGAAGAATCAATTCTTGGGTTTAGCTCACCTTCCACATCCTCCGAAGCCAAGATATCATATTTGCTGGACCCCCCCTCTTCATCATCATCCTCCTCATCACTGTCCAAAGAGTGTTTGCCTTTGAAGCGGCTCCCAGGACCCCCTGCCCCAGCCACAGGATCCACTGGCTGTGAGGAAGGGCCAGCAAGTTGAGAGACGCAGGTTACTGGCTATTCCTCAAAATACCCCAGGTAGAGCTTTCTTCAAAACCTTCCCCAACTGGAAATTCTCCAAGAGAACATGGAAAAGCTAGCCCCCTCTCTGCTTTCTTTGCCCCCCGCCCCCTTCCTTCTCTTCTGGCTTCTAGTTCTTTCTCTCCCCTCACTCCTCCTAAGAATGCAGGAGTCTGGCCCCCTCACCTTCTTCTTGGGAACACTGATTTCATCCTCATCATCCTCATCTCCCACACCTTGGAAGGTCACTTTCCTCTTTGGCATGACTGGACTGAAGAGCCTTCCCTGGGCTGAGCCGAGAGAAAGGATGCAGATTAAGGGAAGTGGGCGAGGCTACTCACCGCGGAAGAGCCCCAGCACAACAAATAATCACCCGGTACGCACTAGATCCAGCTCGGGAGGAGAGGGCGCACAAAATGAGGGGCCGAAAGGGAAGCTGGCCGCCAGGAGGCCCCCGGGACTTGGTTCGGCATCCAAAAGAGTTGTTGGAGCGGGGGCGGAGGGGCGGTGGCGCAGAGGGGCTCCCCACGGGCAACCCCCACCCTTGACGAAAAAAGGCAGGCTCCCCCACATACCCCCCCAATCCCTAGCCCCCGCAGTCCTGGGTGCGACGGGGATCCGCGGGCTGACACCCTCTCCTCCACCCCCAGCTCCCTCAGAGCCCGCGGGGCCTGGACGGACCCAGGACCTGGCGTCCTGGCCACCCCCTCCGCCCCGCGCTGAACTCCCAGCTCCGCGGGGTGACCCCCAACTGTCCCGGGCTAAGTGTACAAGCCTAAGTGTACAAAGAGAGGCGGCAGAGCCGCGGGGATTCGAGCAGCCCCACCGGCTCGCGCTCACCTCAGGATCCACGGGAGGCCGTGGGGGAAGAAAAAGAGAGACTTTCACCAGGGCTACATCCGGGGCGCCGGGCGCCATCACCCGGAAGAGAACTGCGGAAGGCTCCAGAGAAGGCCGGAAGTGGCTTCACTCCGATTAGATGACTAACTGGAAAAGCGGGCGGAAGTACGCCGAGAGCGGGGAAGACAACCCCGCCCCCCCCAGGGTGACGTGAGCAGTTTGGGGGCGACAACGGAGAGAACAGGCCACAAATGAACGCCTAGACCCTGATCAGACGATAGGGATGGCCGGATGCGGTTTAGATTCCCTCCTACAGCAGTTAGAGACTCTGAGGAGAAAGTGAAGCACACTACTTAAAGGGGCGCTCAGCATCATGGAGGGACGAAGTGGGACAGTGGGTTTCGGCCCGGTTCCCTTTACAGAGTTGAGTCACCTTTCCCCAGGGTTGGCCAAGGGCTTTGTGCCCCTCACCGTCTCCATAGGAATCCTGCTTTCCCAGTCAGCGTCCAGTTCTGTCCTCTCCTAGTCCGAGGTGCGGCCTTGCTCTTCTCCCTGAGGAGAGACCGAGTTCCCACGATGGCCCGCCTGGAGCCCCCAGCTGGCTTTGAAGGCACTTTCCGAACCCAGCTCTCTTTAGGACCCAGGGGAAGTCATTTACCCCACGCCTGTCCCCTGGTTGAGTTCCTGGTTTCAGAGGTGGGAAGAGCCATCACCGTACAGGTGACAGTGGTTCCTGTGTCCAGAATCCAGGCTAGAAGCCTCTTGTGCCCCGATCTCAGGTAGGCCTGGAAAGAGGCAACAATGCCTCTCTCTCAGACCACAGCCTCAGGATAAAGCCCCACTGCTGGCAAGTAGGGCCCCAGCGGCCCCAGCCCAGAATCTGTAAGCTGGCCCAAGGGGGAGAGCTAAAGGGGGGGATGGGGGGGTGGGTATGGGTCCCTGTGCTGTGGGGACAAGACCTCTAGCTCTTTAGGACAGTCCTGAATCCCACTAGACTAAGGCTATGCCCAGGAAGAACCTACTGGAGCCCCAGGAGGGCAGCATGGGGTACCCATGATAATAAGGAGACCACCCCTCCTCTCTCCTGCCCCCAGGGTTAACTCCCAGATTGAACTACCATGAAACTGCACCGAAAGTCCGTGCTCAGTTTCTTCCACGGATACAGAACACAGGCTCCAGACCGGGAGGGCATCTTGCTAAAGAAGGGAGCCCGAAATATCAGCTATCAACGCCGCTGGTTTGTCCTCCGGGGAAACCTCCTCTTCTACCTGGAGCACCAGGCAGACCGCACACCCCTGGGCCTCATCCTCTTAGAAAACTGCCAGGTGGAGCCATGCCTCGGGGCCACAGAACCCTATGCCTTTACCATCTTGACCCCCGGGGCTGAGGGCACAGAAGGTGGGCGGACCTACAAGCTGGCAGCAGAAAACCAGGGAGAGCTGGCAGCGTGGCTGTGGGCACTGGCTGGGGTGAGCTGGAGGCGGCTGGTGGCGCTACTACCCCCACTGGAGGCCCAGTACCGGGAGCTGTGCCAGGCAGCTGGCCAAGAACCCAGCTCACCCCCAGAGGACTGTGGCTTCCTAGCCACCCTCAGTCCCCCCTCCAGCTTCCAGGAGTTGCACGAGCACTTTGGGAAAGAGATCCGGGTGCTGCAGGTGGTGCGTAGAGGACTTCAGTCCAGTGACAACAGAGGCAGCAGATCCCAGGCAAAGGGGGAGCAGGAGCTCAACAGTTGTTGATGAGTGACTGAAAGATGGACCAAAGGCCAAAAGGTCCCTCCCTGCCAAGACCAGCTGAGTGCTTCAGCAGACACCCAGATCCTGGCCTGCTCCACTGTTTCCTCCCCACCCCCACCCCACCTAGTTCTTATTCTAACTCCCTTTATCAAATAACAAGGCAGGAGACAGGCCCAGGTACAACAGCAGGTTCTTTTCTGATTCCTCGAAGCGCCGCACAGGGTGGGAGCAGAGACAAGAGAATGTAAACATTGGGTTCCACCCCCTGGAGCTCAGGGGAAGACCCCTTACCCAGATAGGGGCTGGAGGGGAAACAAGGTGGAAGGCAGGGGCCCTGGTAAGACAAAGCAGGAGAGGCCTGAGAACACAGAGGAGGGTGGGTGAAAGAGAACAAGGAGAATGGTAGGTGGGGAAAGGGGGGACATTTCCTGTGCCAGTGCATGTCCCCTTAAATAAACGAGTGCAAGAACATTATGGAAGGAGAACCAAAGGATAGAAGACAGAGCAAGCACCCCCACCCTGGGCCGACCAGCTGCTCTGTACATAATTACAACAGAGATGTCCAGAAGTAGAGCAAGGAGAGCTGTGGCCCCCAGCCAGGAAGTGGGGGAGACCAGCAGGGCTGAAGAAGGGAAAAAGGAACCCAGCTCCACTCATGGATAAGGGGAGCAACTGGAGTGTAAGAATCTGAAAACTGCTGATTCCCATTGCCAAGTCACCCCTGAGGTGACAAAAGGCCAATCAGGACTGCACCTGGGAAAGAACCCCAAAGGAAATCGGGGCAGGAGTGCCAGAGACCCCAGCAGGACCTAACTGGAGGTGAAGGGGCTCCAGACTTGTTCACACCTGCCCCGAGGAAAGGCAGCTGCCCCATGCACTGTCACTGTCCCAGCTGTGTAGGGATCAGCAGCTGGCAAGGAGATGGGAAATCAAACCACTTTCCCCAGAAGGACAGTCTGCCCAGGAAGCTCGGGGCAGCACCCCAGGCCAGGCCTGCTCCTGACTGAGGGGAAAACAAGGGAGGCCATGCAGTCCAGCCCCGGGGACAGAGGTCAGAAGTAAGCATCCTGCCGGGCCTCAGATGCGGAGGACCTGTCCCCACCATCCTGGGGGCCTGGGGGTCCATCTGCCTTTCGACGCAGTGAGAGCTTCCTGCCTTGGGCCTTCTTTTCCTGCTTCTGCCGTTCCTTCTCCTGCTTCTGTTGCTCCTTCTCCTGCTCTTTTTCCCATTTCTGCCGCTCCTTCTCCTGCTTCTCCCGTTCTTTCTCCTGTTTTTGCCGCTCCTTCTCACGTTCCTTTTCCTGTTTCTGCCGCTCCTTCTCCTGCCTCCGAGTCTCCTTGGTGGGACCCAGTGGGGTGCTGTTGCCGGTAGGCGAAGGAAGGGATGGATGCAGTCCCTCAGCGGTGACCACAGGTCCTGGGGCAGGCCCAGCACTGGCCCTGCGGACAGGAGGGGGTGGGGAGGGGGCCCCTCCAGCTGCCCGGGAGCCTCGGCTCTTGAGGCCAGGGAGGCTAAGAAGGCTGGAGGAGGGGCCCAGGGGTGGCTGCTGCCGCCGACGCTCCTCATGGATGGCCCGGGAGCCATGTAGTCGCCGAGAGGGCCGATACTGCAGCTCCCCCCGGGTTTCTCGCCACTTCTTGAGCTGGGCTGTGTTCTCCCGCTCAATCAGTGCTTCTGTCACTGGGAGGTTGGTCACCTAGACGGAGAAGAAACGGGTACCGGAGTGAAGGTGAGGATGGGGATGGGCTGAAGCAGGTGTGGGTGTGCTAAGGCCACGGCCTACCTCGTGCACCAGGAAGTCCTCCTGCATGCACTGCTGGGGCAGGTTGCGCAGCTGCTCCATGGTCTCATACATGCCTTGGCAGGAGCGCAGCTTCTCCACTGAGCCCAACGTGTGACGCAGCAGCACCAGGGCCACGCGGAAGATGATCTTGACGCCTGCAAGGTCAGAAAGAAGAGAGCGCGGGTGATCAGGGCTGGGACCTCAGTGTGTCCCAGTCAGAAGGGACTCAACAGGCCCCATCCCTGTCTACTGCCAACCGTACAGATGAGGAAACTGAGGTCCCACGAAGGGAAATGAGCTGCCATGGGTTTTGAGTTCCTGAGAGGAACAGTAGGTTCTGGACTGATAGCAGAGCCAAGACTAGGCCCCAGTTTCTCCAGCCCCCAGACTGCTTACAGGGAAGCCTAGGTCCCAGAGGTAACTTCGGGCAGCAGGCCACTCTCTGGCAGCCACCATGGAAACCCCGGCCCCCTCATGGCCTGAACGGCTACAGAAGTACCTTCACAGAAGAACATATCCCAGACACGCAGCACTGAAGCCCAGGGCAGGGTGCGGGCAAAGATGCACATGAACCATTCTGTCATGTAGAGCACGGGGTCAATGCGTTGCCGCCGCAGGTGTCGGTGTGCCAGCGGGGAGGCCCGGCGCAACAGTGCAAAAAAGATTTCTCCGTCCAGCTGAATGGCCTCCTGGAAGTGGGATGAGCCATGAGAAGAGGCCTACTGTGGCTCCCGTGGGGTAGGACTGTCCCTAGTGGGGGATCCTCACCTCAGTGGGAGAGGCCCAGAGCAGAGGGACAAAAGGACAAAAGGACAAAGGGGGGGGGGGGGAGAGGGAGGAGGCAGGACAAGGACCTCCCTGCAGCCTCAGGAGAAAGTCACAACCTTGGGTGCACCCAGCCCCCAGACACTCACCAGCCCTGCACTGTAGTAACCGGGGAGGTACTTGTCACAGATCTGCACCAGGCACCAAAAAGCTTGCTGAGAAGAGCGAGAACAAGGAAGGAGGGAGGGGCCTGAGAAACAGGGAGCAGAGAGCTCCCCCATCACCACTGTGGGCCAAGGTCCTCCCAGTCCCTCCCCAACCAGGACCAGCGTATGCTGACCTCAGCAGGCATGTGCATGAGCAGCACGGCGGCCACTGGGGCCTGGGCCTGGCAGTAGCCCTCATCGGGCCGGTAGATAGTGTAAGCCTTCAGGATTCGATACAGGTCCTGTTGCCTGTGGGTATTGGGAAAGACCATGAGGGCAATCACAGGAGCTGGGGGCTCTCTGCCCCAAACTAAGCCTGCCCCCCACAACCAGCCCCAGCCCAGACCCCTCCTAGATCCAGTTCCAGATTAACCTCAGAGGTTCACCACCACGCACCTCCACCGACCTTCCTAGCACTGCTATCAAGGTTAAGCCAATGACCGAGACCATCATCAAAGCATTCCAGGCTCCAGCTTTCCACCCTTGCCTCCACATCCTATGTGCTCCCTACCCATTCCCCAGCACAGGATGTGCTCTCTCTCCATCCTTCATCTGCCACCACCCCATAGACCTTCAAGGTCACCTTCTTCAGAAAGCTTCCACTGTCCACAGCATCAGACCTCCCATAGCACTGTCTGAATTCTTTGATCACCCCAGAGCAGGGCCTGCCCTATCTGCCTCAGTGGATTTCATCAGTTCTCTGCCAACATGTCCATTGGGCCCTGGTTCTTGGTGAAGGCTTGAGAAGCCAGCTGTGCCTCAGACCTTTCTCGTGTCTCTGTATCGCAAAGAATAAAATCTCTGCCCTAGACCTGTCCTCTTGAGGGTGCCCATTGCTGTGTCTGAGAATTCCATTCACTTAGCCCCACGTTGGAAAAGAGAGCCCTACATCACTCCCCGTGGCTAATCAAGTCTTATCAACACTACATGTTGAGTTTCATTCATGCCTGTTCCTTCTCTCTACCTCCACAGCCATTCCGTAGCTCAGACTTTCATTTCTTACCCAGAAAAAAGTAAAAAGTAATAACCTCTTACATCCCCAAATTCAGTCATTGAAGTGTGATCTTGTGTTTTACCTGCATACCTCCCCAGTACTATTTACTTAATATTTTTTCTCCACTTAGCAATAGCATCCATGAAATGACAGGTTTGATGTACTAGTTATTTTACCTAATACCTATTAAACATGTAACTCCCACAAGCTCCCATGCTATTTTTACCCACCTACCTGCATCTGTGTCCCTGCTTTCTCCCTGTTGCTGTGGGTGAACTGTCTGTGGTCCTGGCCAAACACAGCTTTTCCACTTGGGTACTGCGTCCCATCCCCTCTCACCTACACAGTCCATCACTCCAGCAAGCCTCCCACCTCTCCTGCATCATCAGTTTTTCTCTCCCTACTAGATCATTCCCAGTGGCATACCAGTATCTGTTATTTCCTCTATGTTACAAAAAAAGTCTCTTGACTACCCCCCCTTCCCCTCCAAACATTACATCATTTCTCTCTTTACCTAGTCAGCAAAACTTCAGAATACAGACTTGCTGTCTTTAATCTCTTTCCTCCCATTCTCCAGTCAGGCTCTACACTACTGCCCTGTGCAAACTGCCTTTATCAAGGTCACTAATGACCTCTACTGTGCTGAGTCCAGAGGTCAATTTGCAGACTTGATTTTACTTGACCCATCAGCAGCATTCCATACAACTGGTCCCAAAACCCCTCTTCGATTTGCTTCCAGCAATCACACTGCCCTGGTTCTCCTTCTACCTCTCTAGTTTCTCCTTCCTGTGCTGGTTCGTTCTTATCTTCCCATTCTTGAAATGTTAGAACTGCAGGGCTCAATCTCTGAGTTTCCTTTTGTATCTACACTTGCTGCCTTGATGAGCTCGTCCAATCCCACAGGTGAAATTTAGTCCCATCTAGAGGCCAGTAACTCTCAATCTCCAGCTTACCTCCAGTTTAAACTTCTCCCCAAATTCCAGACTTATACAGGTCGTACATCCAACTTTCTTGACTTCTCCATCTGGATGTCCAATTAGCATTTCAAACTTCACATTCCTAAACTGAGCTCTTAACATACCCCTCTAACCTCCTTTTCTCATCCACACCAATATATGAACAACTCCATTTGTCTAGTTTCTCAGGCCCAAAACCTTCAGAGTCGGCCTTAATTCCAATCTCTCTCTCTCTCTCTCTCTCTCTCTCTCTCTCTGTCTCTCTCTCATACAGTCCACATCTAATCTATTGGCAAATCCTTTTGGCTCTACTTTCAAAATATAGACAGAACCCAACCACTTTTCCCCATAGTTCCATGGCTACCATTCTGATATATCTATCATACTCTCTCTCCTGGATTATGGAAATAGTCTTCTAACAAGTCTCTCTGCTTCCGTCCTTGTCTCCTTATACTATTCTCAGCACAGCAGCCAGAATGATCCTTTTAAAACACAAGTCAGATCATTATAACCACATCTCCATTCACATTCTCTATTCCCGTTTCTTAATTTAAACTCCTCTTTAATACTTACCACCCTTTCACATACAACATACTTTCCTTCTTTGTCTTATTTACTTATTGTCTATCCTCACTAAAATGTAATAAGCCCCATAAGGGCAGGAGTTTTTGTCTTGTTAACTGCTATCATCTGTGACTAGACCAGTTCCTGGCAGATAGCAGGTGTTCAGTTAAATATTTGCTGAAAAGATGAACCAACTGATGAAAAATGTGCATCTGAGAGTCACCTAATACCATCTTGCATATTACTAAGGAGTGATATATATACATCTTGGGGAAGTCTAGCATATAGAACAAAAGTACAAGTGCCTCGGAACAATTTTTAAGGCCCTCTGGTGATCTGACCCGAAACTGCTTTTCCAGCCTCAGCTCCACTCAACCCCACATCCCAGAGACAGCTTATATAAACCCCCAGCCAGGAAAAACCTGCCCCTGGCTCTGCTCCCATCTAACCTTCAAAACCCAACTCAAATGCAACCTCTTCAATAAGTCCTTGTTGTGCCTCTCCATCTCCCCTCCAACAACCCCCCAGCCCCGAGTCAGAATCTCCTTCCCAGGACAGTTCCCTCAATATGGCTTGACACTCAATACATTAAGGACCACTTTCCTAGAAGCCCTGGAGGGCAAGAACAGCTTTCAACCCAGCCCTGTATCCACCTGGAGCCTTCTACAGACTGACCCACGTGATCAGGCCATCTTACCCATGCCCTCCTCGAGCGGCAAACATCTCATGGAAAGGGAATTGGCGGTGCAGGTCCTTCTCGATCACATCCAGCCACTTGGGGTCCCCAGGAGCCCGTTCCAGCTCCTGCAGTGGGACATCAGGGATTATCTCAGGATCTAGGGGGACTGATGATACCCTTCACACAGTATCACTGTCCCCATACCCTGGACACACCTCAAACTTGCCAGGGTTCTGCTCCAGGAGTTCCTTGCTATTGGACAGGTACTGCCAGGCCTTGGCTCTGAGGGAGGAGGGGATCCCCTTCCGGCAGCGCAGCTTCACCTAAGGCAGAGTGGCAGGCAGGGTGACAGCTTCAGGGGCTGGCATAGCCTCCAGGCTTTCCCCAGCAGTCCTCAGGCTTCCTGGGACAGCCCTCCCACATCTCATTGGCTTGACTCCACTGGACCTGGCCTGGCCTTCTATCTTTAAAACTACTCCTCCCCCAGGCCCAAGAACCACCCATCCCCAATGTGGTCTAGAGAACAAATACTATCATGGCTTCCCTGGAGTATATGAGCTCTCCCTAACCCCCTCCCAACTTGTCCATTGCCCTGCCCACCAGTCAGCCTTCCAAACCTTCTGGAAACGCCGTGACAGCCACTTATCCCAGTTACTGAACATCTCCAGCCATTTGAGTTCCCGCTGCCGAGCCACATCTACAGGAATGGAGCTCTCTCTGCAGGATGAAGAAAGCATGGAAAGGGTCAATAGCAGTGGTATAAAACATGGATTGCTGGCGGAACTGAAGCAAGCCACCCACCTCCCCAGGCTCAAATGAGAGACTGGATGTAAAAGCATTTTGTGAGCTACTAAATATCAGGATATCTGGCCACTTAGCCATCGAAGGGCCTAGTTCACCACACTGAAAGGACTTCTTCCCTTGGAAGGAATCTCTGTACAGAGATGGTGTTCTCATGTTGGATCTCTGTACATGTTGGGTGTGTTCAAATCCTGCTTATGGCACATACAAGTTTGGAGAGAGGGTACAGAATATTTAAAAGCCACAGTTTGCATTAGACCTGGGTCCAAGTTCTAGCTTTACCACTTACTCATTGTGTGACCTTGGGCAAGTCATAGAATTCCTCTAAGCCTCGATTTCCTCATTTGTAAGGTGGAGAAAAAAATAGGATCTACTTGGGAGGTTATATAATAGCAAGTACTCAGTAAGAGCAATTGTCATCCATAAAACAGAATACAGAACAAATATAAATATACTTCTCTGCCTCCTTAGAAGCAACTGAGTTTCCTCCTATCAGACTCTTGAGATCCCCTGGGCCACCTGCAATTCCCTCTACCTCCTTCCTGAAGTCACCCGAGATTCTCAAGCAAATGAAGCTTTCCTTGCACTGTTTGCCCATTGTTCTGTCACAGCTTCACACTCAAGATACCCCAGGAGTCTTGAAACAGTTACTTGTAGGAGCCAGTACCAGGAAATGAGTGGAATGGAAGAAAGCGCTTGAATTTCCAGACCAACCTGAGCTCAAATCCCAGTTCTGTCCATTAGAAATTGGGAAATCTTGGCAAGTGATAACCTGAATCTCTTCCTCATCTGTCAAAAAGGGATGCCACCATCTACATCACAAAGGTATGAGAGAACTACTGAGAAACTGTATATAAAGGACTGGCAAATGGATGGGCTCATTAACTATTAGTTTCTTTTGTCTTAGAACCACTTAATCATCACTCATTAATATTTTAAAAATATTTATTATGTATTTTTGAGAGAGAGAGACAGAGCGTGAGCAGGGAAGGGGCAGAGAGAGAGGGAGACACAGAATCTGAAGCAGGCTCCACGCTCCAAGCTGTCAGCAGAGAGCCTGACACAGGGCTCAAACTCACGAACCTCAAGATCATGACCTGAGCCAAAGTCAGACGCTTAACCAACTGAGCTACCCAGGCGCCCATCATTGCTCATTAATTTCTATCATAAGTTGGTTCCAAACCCTACTAAGGATCAGGAAGAATTAGGTAATATCTTTCCTGCCCTCAAGAAGGTCACAAGCTTGCAGGGGAGATAACTGCAATGTGGTGTGGGAAATGCAATAACAAAAATGCACAGGAGAGGCACTGACTGGAGTAGGGGCAGTGGATATCAGGAAAGGCTTCCTAGAGGAGGAGACATCTTCATTATAAGCCAGGAGGGACTGAGTAGAACATACCAAGACAAGAAGGAGGAGAAAGGCATTCCTGGCAGGTGGAACAGCCTGAGTATGAAGGGGGAGAGACTACAATCAGTTCAACAGGACCACAGTATTAAGTGCATGGTGAGAAGTGGTGGGAGAGAAGACCAGAAAGACTGGCAAAGGGAGAAAATAAGGAGTCCATCTACAGAATAAAGCACATGGGACTTTATCCTGTGGCCAGGGGAGAGCTACCATAAGTTTTTAAGGTAACATGTGCCCCAGTCAGCCTGGCCTCAGAAGTATGTTCTTCCAGCATGGAAGATAGATTTTAGAGGGACAAAATTACAAAGCAGAGAAACATAATCGAGCAACGTGCCTGGCACACAAGAGGGGCTCACTGAAATCCAATTCAATCCAAGTTCCTTAGGGCAGCAGAGTATTGAGGAGAAAGCCACTGGTCACACAGATCCAGGTGTGAGTGGGGCAATTCACTCAACTGCTCTAATCCTGTTTCTTCACCTATACATTGGGTACAACAGTGCATCCCTCCAGCATGGGAAAACACCAAGGTCAAACTTCAGTTGCCTTCCTAGGATCATGAATGTTGGTGCTCAAAGGTTTTCTGGTTTTTGTTGGATTATAAAACACCTAGAATACCTTCCCACAGTGTTTTCCCCAACTCCAGGCAGGTGCCCCCCACCCCAACACACATAACACGATTAGACTAAATCCTACTCATTCTTCAGGATTTGGAACAGACTCAGTTGAATTCTGAGTGGGCAAAAGGTCCCTTCCCTAACACTCACAAAATCCTGTGAAGATCTCTAGGCTAAACCTAAAATACATTGACATCAATTGTTTAAGTATTTGTTTCTCCCTTTTGACAACGAGTGCCTTGAAACAACTATTTTATCCCTAGTACCTAGCACAGGGCCTGGCACCTGGGTGCTCAGGTGATGCTGTAGGTTGAACTGACCAGCAGGTTAAAGTGGTACATGAACAATGGGCAGGATCCTTCCCAGAGAGAGGGAAGGAAGAAGTCAGAGGCAATCACACCCCCACATCAGGAGTGACTCAGGCCCCTGGAGGGAACTAGGAAAGAGTAAGCCCAGCTGGGGAGATGAGGAAATGGGGAAGAGGCCTCCCCCAACCCCTTCCTTCAGTAAAAACACAAGATTGCCCTTCTCTGTTTCGCAGAGGAGCCTTACCCTCACGGTCTCCCCTCTACCGACCAGGCCTCCCCCAGCTCATCATCCCATCAGACCTAGGGCTATGGGGGAGGGAAGATGACTGCATCCCTCCCAGACTCCTTCCCTTTCAGGGACCAAATATCTCTACCAGAATCCCTGCCCAGCCAACCCTCCAGAATATCTGACCCACAGCTGGAGTTTTTCACATCAAGGAGCTGGGACGACCTTAAGTATCACCTCATTCAACCTTTCACTATATAGAGATGGAAACTGAGACACAGAAATAGGGAAAACACTAGCTCAAGGGCACACAACACACTAAAAGCAAAGCTCAAACCCAGAACTCCTGACACCTGGCCTGAAACTCTAACATGCAAGTGCCACCAAAACCTCAGGATGCTCTAGGCAGGACAGGGATCACCAAGTAGCTCACTCCTGCTGGAGCCACTCCCCTGGAGCCTTGGAGGAGGCTGAGCTGCCAGGATCTGGGCAAGGTGGATCATTTCCTCCTCCCCAACCTCTGCTTCCCTGAAGCCCCACGGGGTGCCCACTGGGTACTCACAGACTGCCCGAATACTGGCTGCCCCCAAGGAAGCCATACTTGTCCGTCTTGCGAAGGGCCAGCCCATTTATCTCCGAGTCTGAGCCCATGGAGCTCACATCATCTGCCAAGGACTCCAAGGTCCCAGACATGAGGCTTACAGAGTCCAAGTAGCTCAGAGTGTCCGGGGCCTGCCCTCGAGGCCCAGAGATGCCAGGTCCCAGGCTGGACGTGGAGCCTAGGTCCTGAGAGTTTTCAGCAGGCTCCGGAGCTGGGGTGACCGTCACGACAGTTACCAGAGCCTCACAAGTTCCTGAAGGGCCTGTGCCAGACCCTGAGGGGTCCTCTGGAGCCTGTGCAGTTGATGCTGATGTTGCTGCTGCAGCTTCATGTCCACTTGTCACCTGTCCTGCTGTCACTGCTGCAACCCGCGCGGTCACTCCTGAGGCAGCTGTGGTTCCCGGCTTGGGGGCAAGCGGGGGTTTGGCGGTCAGAACCCCAGGAACTGTTCTGGAAGGGGTCCTGGTGGGGGTACCTGGTCCAGGGGCGGGTGAGGTTCTAGCCTCCTCCGTCTTCGGAGAATCTGTCCCCGGGCCCAAAGCCACGGACATCTCGGCTCCTGCCACTGCCGCGGGCACCAGGGGGTCTGGGTCAGCGGAGACTTGCGCCCTCGGGGCTTCGGATGAGGCCTCCAGAGTCAGCACCACCACTGTGCTGCCTGTGACGGTCGAGGCCGGGGCCGAAGTCTGGGTGGGCCCAGGGACCCAGGCGGGCTTCGCCTCCCCGGGGGCCACCAGGGTGACGGGGGCCGAAGTGGCCGTGGTCACTGGCGGCCCCGGAGCCACCACCACGACAGGCCCGGCCCGGGACCCGCGGGGCGGCGGCGAGGGGGCCGCGGGGGCGCCATGACGGCGCGGCGGGGCCACCAGGGGCGCCGGGCCCGTCTCCATGGCCGCGGGCCACCCCTCACATCACCCCGCCGGGGCGGACGCAGAAGGCGCCGCCCCTCAGGCCGCTCCGCGCCGCCCGCCAAGGAAGAGGAGAAGGCGAAGGGCGCGGCCCGGCGCGCGTCGCAGATGAGGGCGGCGCGCGGGCCGCCGCCGGGCGCGCGGAGGCGTGGCAAGGGTCCTGGGGCGCCAGGCGCCGGGGTCTCGCTCGCGCCCTCTCACCCCTGGCGCTCTCTCGCCACCGCCCCCTCCCTCCTGCTCCGGGCGAGCGGCCGACCTCGCGCCTGCGCACACGCCTCAGTGCCGGCTAAGCGGCCAGCATTTCGGCGTTTCACGCCTGCGCGCGGGCAGTGCCGTCGCGCTCCTTTTTTCTCCCTCCTCGTCAGAGTGTTTGGGCGAATAATAGGAGAGAGGGAACTGGGTTTCTGCCAATCGTTGGGAAGGGTGGGTGGGGCTGGAGGTGGGAAGGGGCTGGGTAATTTGGGAAGAGGAAATGGAGAAGAAGAAGGGCTGGAAGACCAATGAGAAGGGGGGTGAAGGCAGGGGGAGGTGGGACGAAAGAAGTAACTAATAGAAAAGCGCGAGGCTGAACGCCCTGGCCAATAAAAATGGCTAAAGAGTGAATGACCGCGGAAGGAGGCGGGTGCTGTGCGAGAAGAGGCTAGCCTGGCCAATAGGAATACTAAAAAGGGAGCCAATGAAAAGGGCGAGTAGGTGGAGGGCAAGTTGACAGACAGTGGTGTCTATGAGGGCAGTGACAGACGGCATCCGCAGTCAATAGGAAGGGCTGAGGAATTCTTAAAGTCTCCCAAGAAGGTCACGAAAGAATGACAGCTGGGGGGGGGGGGGGCGGGCCAAATTTGCAATTAATTTGCATTGTCAGCCAATAAACGCATTCCCTCGCTTAAGCAATTGGGAGGAAGATAGACGGCTGTCTCAGCCAATGGAAGCATCCAAAGTGTAGGGGTGCTGCCAGCAGGCGGTGCCAGCCCAGGGATATCGGTGACAACCGGAGACAAGCGCAGAAGGGGGGTGACAGTTGGGGATAGCACTGTGAGGGGGCGGGGGCCAGGCACATTACTGCAGCCCTTAGCCAATAAGAGCATGGCGCTGCTTTGTTTGAGTCCTTTCTGGGCTCCCATTCTGTCTGTCTCTCTCTTTTTTAAGTAGGCTCCACACCCAACGTGCGGCTTCAACTCACGACCCCGAGATCAAGAGTCGCATGCTCTACCAACTGAGCCAGTCAAGCGCCTCCTAGGCTCCCTTTCTCCATCCAGCTTCAGAGCCACCTCACTCTCGTGGTCTGTGAGACCCTACCACAGATCCAATGCCTTGATCAAGTCCTCTCAACCTCCACTCCGTCTCTAGTTCTCATCTCGGTCTCACAACCAACTTCAATACTCCAAAGCCCAGGCGACTATAACCAGAGCCTCCAAATCCTCTAAGCGACCCATTTCTCTAGATCCTCCCAAGCCCTTAAGTCCTTCTCCTAGCTCCCCAGCTATCTGAGCTCCTCCCCAGAATCCAGGCTCTAATTCCTTGGACCTCATCCTCTGAGTGCAGCCCCCCCAGCATTCTAGTAGGCATCCTAGACCCAAACTATGAATTCCCAGTAACAGGAACTCCCATATCTGTATTCTTATTCTTTTGGGTATCCAGGACCTATCCCATCAACTCCTCTCCCCTCACTGCCACACCTCTCTATACTCCTCATTTTCTAAGAAACCAGACCCCAATCTCCTGAGCCCCCCCGCCCTTGCTACCCTAGACCACAAACACAAAGCCCTGACTTTACAAGCCTCTCCTTTCTCTGACCCACATCCCTCTGAGCCTCAGGGTTAGAGGGCCCAAATTTCCATACAGAGTCCACCATCCTGAAATTTCAGTCAGACCTAGCTCCCAATGCCCAGGTCCTCCTTGGTTTCTGAGTTCTCTTAGGCTACTCACTCCCAGCTCAGACCCAGATCCTGTGTATTCTCATTCAGTGTCTGAATTAGATATACAGCTCCTGATCTCCTCCTCAACTTCCCCACTTTTCATTTGGCCCAAGCTACCTGAGCACTTTCCCTTTTCCCCTCTTTGGAGTTTTCCTCCCCTCCCAGAATCCAGGAATAAGGCTCCTCCCTGGGCCTAGACCCCCATGGTAACCTTATAAGGTGAGACAGCTGTCCACTGAAGTAGGGAGGGGCCAGTGCAGGAGGCCAAGGGCAGCTGCTAAGTTTAGGGTGGCTCCTTCTCTCTTCTTAGAGACAACAGGTGGCTGGGCCCCAGTGCCCAGAAAAGAAAATGTCTTAGAGGCATTGGCATGAGGCTGGAGGAGGGAGACGGAGGAGGCATCTTCCTCAGGACACTGGGTCCTAAAGGAAGCAGATGAAGGAGGAGATGGGTGTCCTCGCCAATCGTGGCCTCCTGGGGTTTCCTCAGCCACTATTTCCCCAGGAGAGGGCACCTCAAAGTCATACAGTCAGCCAAACTTGTTCTTGCCCAGAATGGAGAAAGGGGCCACTGGCCAACCCAGCCCCCCAGGCGGAGGTGACCAAGTAGCAGTCCTCTTGGGGTCTTTGACTCCCCTCCGCTCGGTTCCAACTTTCATAATAGGACCCAAAGAAATGATTACAGACTCACATTCCATTATGTTCTCCTGTTTCAAACCTTTCCAAGGCTGCCAAGTTCTCAACCCTCAGCCTGGCATTGAAGCCCCTCCAGTCTCTGGTCTCCAGCCCCTTGCACCCTCTGCTCAAGCCCCATTACCATTCTGGCAACCTGATCTTTCACTTCTCCAGGCCTTTGCCCGTCTGTGCTCTCTGCTTAGCACACCTGCCCCTCCACTTCCACCTGACCCACTTCTCCTGGCCTTCATAAAGTCATCCCCATACTCCCAGACACGGCTGCTATGCTCTCTACTTCTGTACTCCTGACCAAATGCTGTGAATCATTCTCTGCAT
The DNA here is from genome assembly GCF_022079265.1 of Lynx rufus. NCBI lineage: Eukaryota > Metazoa > Chordata > Mammalia > Carnivora > Felidae > Lynx > Lynx rufus. Next base: position 1,586,378 of record NW_025814838.1, on the reverse strand, counting down.
TTATCCTGTCTCCACAGCTAGACTCTAAGTCCACCAAGACAGGGCCTAACTATTCATTGTAATGATTATATTTCACTAAACTGTTCCCAAATGGTGTCCATATCCACAAGTTCTGTGGGATGGGAATTAATACCCATTTTATAGAGGGTGGAAACAAGACCCAGGGAGTTGAAGCACGAAGCCCAAACTCACAGAGCAGGCTTTCTGTCTAGTCTCTAGTCCCTGGTCATTCTATGCTTGGCGTTTTTTTTTTTTTCTTGAAACACCCTCCCCTCCACCATGAAGGGGAGGTAGAAGACTTTCCTATTCCTCAGCTTTCCCAGACAGCTGTCTCCCTTTCAACTCTGCCACTAACCCACAGGCATACATACACTTGACTGTGAACTCCACAATGGGAGTTGAGGGATTGTGCTTGCCAAAATGCACCCACGAAGCACAGCCCAGTGCCTGGCACAGTGTAAGTGCTCAATAATTTTACTGGGTTTAAATCTGGAGGGGTGCCTGGCTGGCTCAGTTGGTAGATCATGCGACTCTTGATCTCTGGGTTAAATTTGAGCCCAACATCGGGTGTAGAGATTACTTAAAAATAAAAAATATATATATTAAAAAAAATAAGTAAAACCATAAAAAATTAATTTCAAAATAAGGAATGTTTCAAAAGTAAATAAATAAATCTGGACCCACCCACTCAGGGGTACAGGGGCCTGGTTCATCTCTCCCCCAGTACTGTCCCTCAGATTGGGTCCTCTCTGAACTCTGGCACATTCCAGCCCGCTTTTGGGAAAGAGAACATCCCTTTCTGCCCAGGTCCCAGTGAGACATGCATCCCAAGACCCACTCCCTCCTCCCTCCCTGGGCTCCAGCTGCTGCTTGGCCCTCCAAGAAAGGAGAGGCCCTCAGCTGGGCTATTTTGGTATCTGGGGTGGGCACCGAAAGGGCTAAGGTTACCTTGGAATGTTGAGGGCTCCCTGGGGCAGGACTATATAACCCCAGAGGGACTGCCCCAGGCTGACTCTGCTCCCTTCCAGCCAGAGCCACTGCCTTGCCCCCAGGAGACCGAAGACATGGTGAGTGAGAATCCCCCAGACCCCTCAGACCTCAGGGCAGCTTCACTTTTGAAAAGAACATAGCCGATTCCCAGTCCAGTAAGAGAAAAAAAGATGAATCCTCCCTTTCTTGGCATTACTAATGGGGATCGTACAGAATGATGGCCTAAAGGACCCAACCAAGGATAATCTGCCCAGACTCTCCACTCACAGACCTGTCCCTCTCAAAGCATCCTCTGCACCTTTCTGCACTCCCTCTTCCCCAAACCCTCTGGGACCAGCCAGGCAAGAAGTCCAACTCCCATTTTATAAATGAGGAAGTAGAGGTTCAGACAGGGTGAATGAGTAGATTAGGTCACACAACAAGTCTGGGACTCAGAGGAGACAGGCTCAGGGCACAGAGAAGGGGACTTGTTGAGAAGTCCCACTTGTTGGGTAGGATGAAGGACAGGAATTTAGGGATACAGATTTAAGCAAGTCCCCTCAGCAGAGGTCATAAGGAAGGGGAAGCCTAGAGCCAGAACAGTTGCTTTAGAAAAATGACCCAAAGAACCCTGAATCTAATCCACTGCCTCCAGAGAGGAGTAGGGATTGGCCCATAGACCCCTTTGCCCATCCCTCACCCCCCAGGCACCCAAAAAGGCCAGGAGAAGGGCGGCAGCAGAGGGCGGAAGCTCCAATGTCTTCTCCATGTTCGACCAGACTCAGATCCAAGAGTTCAAGGAGGTGAGAGGAGAAGGGAGACTGAAGGCTGACCAAAGGCACCCCCTGCTGTTCCTCCCCCCTCATACCCCTCCCTGGAATGTGCACCTGTTTGGGGGGGGGAGGGGAAGGGTTTAGAATTCCTTGCTCCCCTCCCTGCTTGGCATGTAAGAAGACAGCTGGCTGGGGGCCAGAATCTGATCTGCCTGGGATAGGGATGCTGAAGCCTGGCCATAAGGGACCTAACCCCTCCCTGCCCCTACCTTGCGCAGGCCTTCACGGTAATCGACCAGAACCGTGATGGCATTATCGACAAGGAAGATCTGCGGGACACCTTCGCAGCCATGGGTGAGCCCCTTATCCCACCCATAAAGACTCAAGACTGAGGAAGTACTGGGAATATGAAAGCTTTGGGTTTCAGCCCTGCTAGCCCCACCTTGGGCCTCAGCCTGCCCAGGCAAAAAAGTGGGTGGGATGATCTGAAATTATGGGAAGGATCAACCCTTGGCCCCAGGACCCCACTCCAGCTCCCCCCACCCTGCTCCAGGGCGCCTCAATGTGAAGAATGAGGAGCTAGATGCCATGATGAAGGAAGCCAGTGGTCCCATCAACTTCACCGTCTTCCTGACCATGTTTGGAGAGAAGCTTAAAGGTGAATGAAGTGTCTTGGGTCTAAGCCCCCAACCGCTCCTCCCCAGACCTTTCAAGGACAGACCGTTCAGGGACCCTTCCGCTTCACATGCCCTCTGACCCTGCAGGTGCTGATCCTGAGGACGTGATCACTGGAGCCTTCAAGGTCCTGGATCATGAGGGGAAGGGCACCATCAAGAAGCAGTTGTAAGTGACCCTCTCCAGCTGCTCACACACAGAGAGCCTCCTTAAATTCTTACCAAGGGTTAGGTATAAGGGAGGGAATAAGGGAAAAATTAGAACTGTGGAAATGGGCAATAGGAGTACATTTTGATAGCACATTCGGGAGGGGAAGAGCAAAAGCAGGGAGGCCAGACTGGGAGACCAGTGAGGGATCTACAGTGACTTCGGTTTTGAAGATGATACCAGGAATGACAACAAGGATGAGGTGGGAGGGAGTGGAAAGGAACCACGAAGCCCAGTCTCAACTCCCCATATGTCACCTCTCTCCAGCCTGGAGGAGCTGCTTACCACGCAGTGCGACCGCTTCTCCCCGGAAGAGGTGAGTTGGGGAGGGGCCCGGGAGACGCAGAGGGAGGGGTGAGGGGAGCGTACGCAACCGGTAGAAGACGCCCCTGAATCTTTCCCCAGATCAGGAACATGTGGGCAGCGTTCCCCCCCGACGTGGGAGGCAATGTAGACTACAAGAACATCTGCTACGTCATCACGCATGGCGACGCCAAGGACCAGGAGTAGGGGACCCTCTTAGGCCTCTGCTGGCCAATGCCTCCTGCCAGTCCGACCCCCCACCCCGACTCCTAATAAAACTCAACTGGTCTTTGTTTCTTAGCTGCGGCGCCTTCGGTGCATTTGTGGGAGAGGGGCTCAGGTGGGATGCCCGGCTGAAACACTGCCTGGCACCAAGGCAGCCCCCAACAAATGAATGAGTAAAGAGTGGCCCGGAGGCCTGGATGGGGCGGTTTCACCCGCTACTTATTCCCGCTGGGAAAGCGAAGACGCGAGTGGCTTCAGGGAAACTTTTTATTGAAGTCACAACTTGGGGGAAGAGGGGCGGAGATGGGAGTCAGGGGGCGGGGTGGGAAGCGCGGGGCGGGGCGGGGAGGGGCGGGGCCAAAGTCGGAGCTACAAACTCTGGCATTGCGGGAACCTGTTAGCCCGAGAACCCAGCGCCGGGGCGGACTTCTCAGTTTGGGGCTCTGGGATTAAGCGCCCGGCAGCCAGAGGCTCGGGGATTGGACAAAAGACGGACTGAAGGCGGAGCCGAGGTAAAGCAGGGCCGGGGCGGGGGCCTCAGAGTGCGTCCGACTGCTCGCCCTGAGTCTGGCTCTGCTGCATCTGGGCCTGCATCTTCTCCAGCATCTCCTGCATGCGGCGCAGCTGCGCGGGGCAAGATTGCAGGCGGTGGGACCGGGCGAGGCCAGAAAGGGACTTCGCAGAGGACTTGGGTTCTTGGTCGCGGAGGGGGGGTGGGAAGCGAGGTACTTGCTCACCTCTTCATCTTTCTCGCGGATCAACTTCTCGGTCTCGGCCAGAGGCAGCATGGGCAGCGGGATCTCTGTAGCGCTCTGGCGGGAAAGCTTACTAGAGGGCGGGGGGGGGGGGGAGGGAGGACAGGGAATCAAGGACGGGACCCTTGGTTGTGGGTCACAGCCGCGAGGCAGGGCGTGGGGCGAGGTTGGGAGAGTCTAGGAGGCGGGGCCTTGTCCTTCCAATGCCGTCAGCAAAGTGGGTGGGGAAAGATTCTGGGGGATCGGTCTGGATGGTGAAGGCGGGGTCCGGGGTAGTGAGGGCCGGGCCTTGGGAGCATCTAGGACTGAGCTCGGGCTCTCACCTGCGGCTGGCTCGATCACGCGCCCCAGGCCGGGCCAGGCTTTGTAGGCAGCTGGCCCGGTAGCCCTCATAGAGAATATCGTGGGTCACCTCCTTCAGGTCCTGTAGGTGTGTCTGCACCAGCATCCGTCGCAGGTTCAGGAAATCGCAGTGATGTGGGTTCTCCACTGAGGGGCGGACCGGCGAGCGTCAGGGAGCTTCTTGGCCGAGTCAAGTCTGCCCGGAGTCCTGCCCCCACTCTAGGTGAGGGTCTGCAGTCCAAGGACCCCTCTTTTGATTCTTAAGACCCCCGGGACCGGAGATCGTCCCAACTTCATATGTTGGGTGCTGTTAACTCAGCGGCGTTCTGGGCTCCCTGTTGGCCTCAGAACGCGTGCCCCACCTTACTCACCCTCCACAGTGCCCCAGGAGTAGCGGCGTCCCCTCACTGGACGGGTCCCACCGTCCCTCACTACCTCGCAGGAACCGACGACTGCGAAAGGGATGCTTTCCTGGAGGGCAGAAGTCAGGGAATCACCGTTGGCCCCTCCTCGCCAGAAACCTCTTTGTCAGCTTCCACCAACACCTCCTTCTCCCCTGCCCCTTCCTCCTTTTGCCTCTGCACCTTCATCTCTGCATCCTGCCTCTTGAAGTCTTCGTCCTCATCAGAGTCACAATCGGGAAACTGGTAGATGTTGATCTCCTCCTCCTTCAACTGGTCCCGGATCTGGGAGCAGACACAGAGAGAAACACAGAGGCTGTGAGCAGCAGACATTGCCTGGTGGGAGACAGTGAGATACAGGTCCCAGGTGGTCAGAGACAGAGAGAAAGACATGAAAGACAGAGATGGTGAGAGGTGGACATATAGGATACCCCAAACCAAAATCTCAAAGGGGTGCCTGGCTGGCTCGGTCCGTGGAGCATGTGACTCTTGATCTCGGGGATTGTGAGTTTTAGCCCCATGTTGAGTGTAGAGATTACTTAAGTCATTGGAGTGGGGGTCATTATCCTGGGGCTGGAGGGCTATCAAGAGTGATCATATCTTTGCTGCCACTCTCAGGCCTTAGCAAAGCATCCAGCCCAGGGGTTCCATTCTGAGCCTCCAGAGACACAGCTCCTTCAGTCAGCTTACTCCCCATCTTCCTCAGGAATTTTCTCCCACAGACTAGCCTGACACATCATGCTTCCAAAAGGCTAGCCCAAGATCAACGAAGTCAAAGCTGAGTTCGGGTTTGATGGCGACTTTTGGTTTCATGTAGGGCCAAAGGTCAGAGGTCACCAGACCTACCCTCTGCTTGAGGGCCTGGGTTTCCTTAGGCATCAGGGCATCTGCTTTGGCAATGACTGGGATGATGTTGACCTTGTCGTGCACTGCCCGGAGAAAGGCCACATCTAGGGGACGGAGCCTGCACCGAGGGATTTGGTCAGGGTTCAGTCTTAAGCCACTGAGACCCTCCCCCACCCCTCCCCAAACACCCCAGCCCCCCAGGGTATCCCCCCAGACCCTCGGCCAAAGGGTGAGATGAAGTAGAGGCAGCAGTGGACGCGGGAGTCCTGAATGTTCTTCCGGTTCAGGCCACTCTCATCCCTAAGATACTGCTCAAATTGCTCCTCAATAAAGCGCACTACAGGCAGCCAGCTAGGGTATGGGAGGAGAGAGTACAGTCAGAGATGAGGGGCCACAGCATAGGGAAGGGGCCAAGGCTAGCCAGGACTTGGGGGGGGGGGCAGGGGGACTTGTTTCTTTGGCTCCAACTAAAGACATCAGAGGAGATTGGCAGGGTGTCAGGAAACACTGGGCACTTTGGCTGCATGGACACCAGAAACAGACCCCACCTTTTGGGGAGGGCAGGGGCAGAGCAGACCAGCCCTGTAACTGATCCCTTAGTCTTCATAGAGTAGCCATACCGGGAAGCTTAGCCCCCGCTCCTTCCCCTGCTCCTCACCAGTCTGAGCAATCCACTGAGTCCCCAAAGCCAGGTGTGTCCACCAGGGTCAGCTTCACCTTTATACCCCCCTCCTCGATCTCCACGCCCCGGCGCTCAATGGTCAGCGTTTGTGTCAAGCGAGCTGTGAGGACAGAGAGAGGACAGGGAGGACAGGGAGCTGGGTAGGGGCCTGAGACAGGACTGATCTCCGTTCTCAGAATCACAGTTGCCCCCAGCCATTTTTCAGGGGAGTCTCAAGAAAGCAGCGAGCTGCCTGAGTCCCCCAGAAAGTCATGGGAGACCCAGATGAAAAGAAAGAGAGTGCAGCCTGGGGATGGGAGAGACAGAGAACCTGGAGAGGACGGGAGGATCTTACCACTGGCCTCTGGCAGGTGCCGGTCCTCATAGAGATTGGTGAGAAACAGGCTGTTGATGAGGGTGGATTTTCCCAGGCCTGACTCCCCTGTAGACAGGACAGGTCCTCCTGGTCAGGTGAGGAGACAGCCAGAGTGGCTTGAGGACCCCCTCCCCCCACTGGTCCCCTATACAAAACCCATCAGACCTGCCACCATGAGTGTGAAGTCAAAGCCTTTCTTGACGGACTTGCGGTGCAGCTGGTTGGGGAGGGCGGCGAAACCCACATACTCCTTGTCCTGTTGGTGGGGGGTAGACGGTATGAGGCTGCTGGGGGCAGCAGGAAGGGCCCTCCGGTATAACCTGACCTCAGGAGCGAGAAGTCAGCCTACTGTGGGTTGGCCTGGATCTGGCTACTCTGGGGGCTGGGGGCTGAAGGCAGAGATGCCTGTATTCCTGGGCATAAGGACTCACCATGGTCCTGCTAGCTGTCGCTGCACCTGCTGTCTCTCCCCACTTCCTCTGGTGAGGCAGGAAGTTGAGTGTGGCAAAAAAAAAAAAAAAAAAGGGGGGGCGGGCAATGTAGGAAGCTGAGATGCTCAAACTGGGCCGGAGAGGTGGGGAAAGCCAAGACCAAGAATACCTGGAGTTCTCACGGGATCCCTTTGGCAACCCCTCCCCACCCCCCACCATGGGAAGCTTCAACCCCTCGGTTCTCTACACACCTTTTTCCCAAGCCCCCACTGTAGCCCCATCACCCTGGTGGGAGGTGGGTGTAGGCAGAGAGGAAGGAAGCAAGTTAGTATCTCTAGTAAGTGAGATGAAGGCTTTGACTGGGATGGTTAAAATTTTTTAAAGTTCCCACGGTCTACGTGGACCAAAAGTCATAACAAGGTTAGAGGTGGGAGGGGCCGTCAATTTTCCTTACCAGCTCAACTGATTCTTAAAAGGACTTCAAGTCTTTGGACACCCCTGGCAGAGATACCTTACTTTAGAATCCTGGCCAAGGCACTCACCTGCTCTAGCCCCTTCAGGGGTTTCCCAGTGGCCTCAGAATTAAGTCTGAGTTCTGGCCTGGTAGTCAGAGCCTTCCACATCTGGACTCATGACCCCTTCTCTCACTTGCCCTTGGAGAGTGCCCACATCCTTTGTTCTGCCCGCATTGAGTTTTTTCTTCTGGTATTCTTGATCTTTCAAGGGTTTGATTCAAAGATCTTCCTCTAAGAAATCTTGCGCAACTACCCCAGGCAGAGTCATTTTCCCTCCTCCAGACCCTAACACCTTTCACAAGCCTCTCCAATGCTCGCATTTGTTTATCTGGCTATCTTTTCTACTGGCTGAGCTTTCTGAGGGCAGGGACCATGTTCTCTTCATTTCTATGTCTTCGGTGTCTTGCACAGGGCCTGGCACAGAGAAGGTGCCAATAAATAATATACTTGATGAATGAGTGCATAAAATAACAAGTGAATGAAGTTGGTCAGGGCCAAAGGCTGGGAGGCTGCGGAACATATAAAAGGAGCCTTGCTTTGGAGGCAGAAAGAACTCTGCAAACCTCAGTTCTACCACTTACTACGTGACCTGGGCAAGTCATTTGACTTCTCTAAACTCCATTTTCCTCATGGTAAAATGAAATACATGCATTTCCACTTAGTTATCAGGACTCAAGCAGTTTCAGATGACATGTGCTTTGGAATCAATCAGCTACATACACAAACCCTGGCGTTAGACTTTACGAACTGAGTGACCTCTCTGAGCCTTTACAGATGATCTCCTTCCTATGGCCTATTGGGCCCTGCTTGACCTGGATCCTGTCTACTGCTCCAATCTCATTTTCTTTTCCCATTCCTTGTGGTTCTATTTATTATTTCCCTATCAACCCCTGTTGCGAACTCAACTGTGTCCCCCCGACCCCAAATTCATGTGATGGAGCCCTAACCCGCAATGTGATTGTATTTGGAGATAGGGCCTTTAAGAAGGTAACTGAGGTTAAATGAAGTCATAAGGGACTTCAATCCAGTAATAGGTCTGGGGTCCTTATAAGAAAAGACAGCTGTGATCTCTGCGCAGGCCCAGAGGAGGGGCCATGTGACCATGTGAGGACACAGGAGGTGGCTCTCTGCGACCCAAGGAAACCAGAAATCAACCTCGCCAGAAACCAACTCTGCTAGCACCTTGATGTTGGACTTCCGGTCTCCAGAACTATGAGAAAGTTGATGTCTTTTGTTTAAGATTCCTAGTCCGTGGTATTCTGTTATGGCAGCTGAAGCAGACTAAGGTAGCCTCATAGCTCGCTCCTATCCCTCGCCCTAAGGCAACCACCCTAATGTGCTTTGTGTGTAATTTTTTGCTTTGTATACATTTTGAAAAATGTGTAGTATGCAGTGCATGTTGACACAAACGGTTATATATCTATGAATATGTATTTGTTAACTTTTTCATTCATCACTATTTAAAAAAAAAATTTTTTTTACTTTTTTTTTTAACATTTATTTATTTTTGAGACAGAGAGAGACAGAGCATGAACAGGGGAGGGTCAGAGAGAGAGGGAGACACAGAATCCGAAACAGGCTCCAGGCTCTGAGCTGTCAGCACAGAGCCCGGGGCTTGAACTCACGGACCGTGAGATCATGACCTGAGCTGAAGTCAGACGCTTAACCGACTGAGCCACCCAGGCGTCCCAAGACAGAGTAAAAATTTTTAAAGTTTTGTTTTCATAATCCCTACATCCAACATGGGGCTCGAACCCACGACCCCAAGATCAAGACTCGCACGCTCTTCTGACTGAGCCAGCCAGGCACCCCCATTCAGCATTATTTTTTAAGATTCATCCATGTTGCCATGTGTCTATCTTACCCTTACTTCACACTCATTTCTATTACTGTCCCCTTCATGTAACCTTGGAGAAAACCTCTCTGAGCTTTACTTTCTTTATCTATCAGATAGGATTGGAATCTCCTGCCACACAAAACTCCAATGTTGTGCGAGAGTCCTAGGATTATGGAGACATCGTGATTAAGAAATGTGTGATCGTGGGCATCTGACTTTAACTTCTCTGTGACTTAGTTTCTTTATCTGTTAAATGTTAATAATTCTACCTCTTAGGGTCACAGTGGGGATTCTATGGCCTAATCCACATTAAGCTCTTAGTTGAGTACCCAGCATATGAGATGAGCTCATGCAGAATGCTAGTTATTGCTAGCATTACTCGAGCCGAGGGGTGTGACATGTCATCATCTCAAATCTGCTCCTTGCTGAGGATCCAGACAGTGAATCAGTCAGGGTTTTGGCCCTCTGGGGAGACAGAGACAGCCACAAGTAAGTGTGTCACAGAGCACTGGTGCTAAAAATGTAGTGTAACAAGAAGATAAACAGAGTACTTTGAGAAGCCAAGGGAAGGGCTAATTATACCCCTCCTCATGCCACCACAGCTCTTCCTCCAGCATTTGTTATCTCGCCGAGCAGCCCTAAGGTCTTAATTAAAACTCTGAGCTCCTCCCCGCTGCTCTCCACAAGTGCAGTTGACCCTTGAACAACACGGGTTTAAACTGTGCAGGGCCATCTATATGCAGATTTTTTTCTTTTTTTTTTTTTAGTGTTTATTCATCCTTGAGAGAGAGAGAGAGAACACAAGCAGCAGAGGGGCAGAGAGAGGAGACAGAATCCCAAGCAGGCTCCAGGCTCTGAGCTATCAGCACAGAGCCCCATGTGGGGCTCGAACCCACGAAGCATGAGATCATGACGCTAGCCAACGTCAGACGCCCAACCGACTGAGCCACTTAGGTGCCCCTATGAAGATTTTTTTTTCAATAAATACAGTACAGTACTATAAAGGTATTTTCTCTTATGATTTTCTTTTTTCTTTTTTTATTTTGAAGAGAGAAAGAGAGCATGTGGGGGTGAGGGAGGGGGCAGAGGGAAAGAGAGAGAATCCCAAGCAGACTCTATGCCCAGCGTGGAGTGTGATGGGGGGCTTGATCTCACGACCTTGGGATCATGACCTGAGCCAATATCGAGTCAGAAGCTCAACCGACTGAGCCACCCAGGAGCCCCTCTTAAGCTTTTCTTAATAATATTTTCTTTTCTCCAACTTACTTTATTGTAAAAACACAGTATATATACACAATATGGGTTAACTGTTTATCTTGTTGAGGCTTCTGGTCAACAGTATTTCATTAGTAGTTAAGTTTTGGAGAAGTCAAAAGTTGTACATGCATTTTCAAACTGTGCAGAAGGTTGGCGTCCCTAATCCCTGCATTGTTCAAGGGTCAATTGAATATCCACTTGGTTTCCAGAACCTTCCTATCAGAAATAATTGGCCTCCTTCTCTTTACACCTTCCACCCCCTTGCATCTGCCCTGGGTTCAAACTGATCAGGTCTTCCCTGAGTTATTGAAGAGCCTTTAAGAAAATAACATGTATATTCATTTATTTGCTGTATAATCAACACATTCTTACAGAAAAAATAGAAAATGCAAATGGAATAGAAATGTGTGCATCTAGGGGCACCTGAGTGGCTCAGTTGGTTAAGCATCCAACTTTGGCTCAGGTTATGATCTCACAGTTTTTGAGTTTCAGCCCCGCGTTGGGCTCTGTGCTGACAGCTCAGAGCCTGAAGCCTGCTTCGGATTCTGTGTCCCCCTCTCTCTACTGCTCATTTGCTCTCTCTCAAAAGTAAACATTTAAAAACAATTTTTAAAAAGATATATACATCCAGTATCACTACCATGGTATATCCCTATTTTGATGTTTATCCTTCTAGATTCTCTCCTAGCTCTATAAATGTGAATAAACATATTTACAAAACTAGGATCATACTATAACTTTGTTTGGAATCCTGTTTTTGTCACTTCATATGTTTTGTACACTGTTCTATAGTGAATACACATCTATATATTATTTTTTGACATGTTCATTTATTTATTTATTTAAAAAAATTTTTTTTAACATTTATTTTTGAGACAGAGAGAGACAGAGCATGAACGGGGGAGGGGCAGAGAGAGAGGGAGACACAGAATCAGAAGCAGGCTCCAGGCTCTGAGCCATCAGCCCAGAGCCCGCCACGGGGCTCGAACTCACGGACCGCAAGATCGTGACCTGAGCCGAAGTCGGACGCTCAACCGACTGAGCCACCCAGGCGCCCCTGTTCATTTATTTTTAGGAAAATGACATTTAACAATTTGATAAGAGTGCTTTTTTAAAGTTGTTATTTTAATTCCACTCAGTTAACACAGTGCTATATTAGTTTCAGGTGTACATTATAATGATTCAACAGTTCTACACATCACCCGGTGCTCATCACGACAGGTGCACTCCTTCATGCCCATCACCTATTTAGTCAATCTCTCCACCCTCCTCCCCTCTGGTAATCCCATCAATTTGTTCTCCATAATTAAGAGTCTGTTTCTTGGTTTGTCTCTTCCCCCTCCCACCCCCGCTTTGTTCATTTGTTTCCTAAATTCCACATATGAGTCAAATCATATGGTATTTATCTTTTTCTGATTGACTTACTTCATTTAGCATCATATTCTAGCTCCATTCATGTCATTGCAAATGGCAAGATTTCATTCTTTTTTATACCTGAATAACATGCCATTGCATATACATATCACATCTTTATCCATTCATCAGTTGACAGACATTTGGGCTCTTTCCATAGTTTGGCTATTGTTGATAATGCTGCTATAAACACTGGGGTGCATATATCCCTTTGAATTAGTGTTTTTTTTAATTCTTTGAGTAAATACCCAGTAGTGCGATTGCTGCATCATAGGATAGTTCTATTTTTAACTTTTTGAGGAAACTCCATTTTTCTGTTTCCCACAGTGGCTGCACCAGTTTGGATTCCCACCAACAGTGCACAGGAACTCCTTTTTCCCTGTATCTTAGCCTACACCTGTTGTTTCTTGTGTAGTTGATTTTAAACATTTTTTTTAAGTTTATTTTTGAGAGAGAGAGAGTGAGCAGGGGAGAGGCAGAAGAAAAGGGAGAGAATCCTAAGCAGGCTCCACACTGTCAGTGCGGAGCCCGATGCAGGGCTCAAACTCACAAACTTCGAGATCATTACCTGAGCCGAAATCAAGAGTCAGATGCTTAACCAACTGAGCCACCCAGGTGCCTCTGATTTTAGACATTGACAGGTGTGAGGTGAAATCTCATTGTAGTTTTGATTTGCATTTCCCTGATGATCCGTGGTGTTGAACATCTTTTCATGTGTCTATTCATAGATATTTGGCATTTAGATTGATTCCCATTCTTTCCAGTGATAAACAATGCTGAAATGGGTTGGGCCTGTTTGTGGTGCCATCATTGTGTACTTGTCCCATTTCCTTAGGGGAAGGGGAATTACTGAATCAAAGGAAGTCACGTATCTAAGGCATTTGTGCATATCAACAAATTGTCCTGCAGAAAAGGCTCTCGGTTTGTCTAGTATAGAGATGACATGAATTACTAGTGACATAATATTCATTTACATGCTTATTATTCAAACAAGTGTGTCCAGTCATTCATGTTATAAGGTTTGGGGCCTGTTCAGAGAAAGGAAGATCCTGCCTTGACATTCCTATGGGCAATATATGGTGGACAGTTTTCTCATTTAATTATCTAGATTCGTTCTTTTTCATCTTGCCATCAAACCTGCATAGCTACCTAAGGCCCCACCTGGCGACCCTAGAAGGGCTTCTGTATTTTTAGACTGGAGTTCAGGTTCAGACTCAGTGACTCCAGGCTTTCTCTTCTCAAAGTCAAAGCTAGCTCCAAGAGTGAGTATGGTGTGTGGGCTGGCCGCCTTTCAGGGGAGGGTTCCTCCGAGAGGGGCTAGCTCTTTGCCATTTGGTACCCTCTGACCTCTGTTTGCCGGTACAAGTGCCTGACACATGGGGGACCCCCAGGAAATGTTTGTGGAGCAAATGAATAAACATACCACTCTAGCTTCCACTGCTTTCCTATTATGTAAACTCATGACATCGTGACACATTAAAACAGAACTATTCTCTATTTTCCTCTTTGAGGGTAGGTCTTAGCCATCTTTGGATCTCAAGCTTCTAGCACATAGTAGGTTTTCGATTAGTGTGTAGGCAACTGTTAATGTGGGGGCACATCTCTCTTCATTCAGCCCCCACCTCAGCCAGCTCTGGACTTTGTCGAAATCTTAGTTCTGTCAGGATTAGCTCAAAAATGCCACCTTCTTTCTTGGTTACTCTAGCCAAAAGAGTAAAAGCTGATATTTTTTGGCTCAGTGTTTTATACATATTACACATATTAATCCTCAACCATTCAAATTCGGTATTATCATCCCCATTTTACAGTTTAGGAAACAGAACTAATTTCCGCAGTGTCAAACAGTAGTTAAGTGACAAGGTCAGGAATCAGACTGCATAAATGGCCTTAAAGACAGAGTCCACAGCCACTAAACTCTACAGAAGGTATCTCTCTGCACTACATTCCTATTATATTTTGTTCGTCAGATTGGTATAGATCTGTCTCATCGTCGCCACATCTCCATATTCTACTGGATCAAGAGCTCCCTGGAGAGTTTCTTTGTAAGTCCAGGGAGTAGACAGTGTCTAGATATTGGTTCGTGATGCTTCAGTATGTACTGATTTGTGGTCCTAGTTTCTGTGTCTAATACCCATGAATAGGAGGCATCGAGAACCATGCAGACTCACTCCCAATTTAGAATTCTTCCTGCTCTCGCACAGTATCTTGAACTGGTCCATGTAACTCACACCCTTACCATTCTTTTTCATGGTTTGTGTACTTGCCCCTTAAAACTGGTAGCATCCAAGGATATATCTTACATGTGTTTCACCTCCTTATCCCAAACTCTTGGCTTAGCACTGAGGTGCTAATAAATTGTGAATTGATATACAAACCTCTGTCACCCCTCACTTATCAGATAATAAACAAACACTTCCAAGCACTCCCCCCTTCCCCAAAGGCAAGCTTGCTGAGTACAGATACTGGGGATCACGCCCCAGGGTCCACTGGAACGGCCCACCAAGCTGGGAACGATAGTTTAATGTTTTAGCCTCTCCCTGGGTGTGGCCTTTGTAGGGTTGTCGACCTGTCCCTAGTCTCCCTGTGGCCTATTTCTTTGTGTCTCTATCTCTTTGTCTCTGCCAGTTTCTCTGTCTTTTGTTTCTCTGCCTCTGGGCCTGTTTTCTCTGCAGATTCCCTTCCTTTTCTTATAGCTCTTCCGACTGTGCTCCAATGATTTCATCTATCTCTTCTGTTTCTACATCTCTTTGTCTCTGGAGGCCAATCTTTTGCTCCTGTGTTTTTGGTTCGCCGCTCTCTCGGTCTCTCTCGGCTTTTGCGTTCTGACTGGGGGTTCTTAGGTTACGACTTTGTGTCTGGCTCAGGGTCTCCGCCCCGGGCCTGATTTCAAAGGCTGACTCTCCCCAGCATTTCCCAGGCGTCTGCCTCTAGCCTCTAGCTGCTGCTCAGGCTTCGGTCTCCCCCAGCCCAGCCCCCATCCCCACCCCACCCCCGGCCCCAGGCCTCTCGGACCCGCCGCGCTTTGTTTCCTGTGTCTCGGCGCCCCGCCCCCGCCCCGTCTGGGGTCTCCGCCGCCCTTTGTTTGCCTGGGTCTCTCCCCCACCCCTTTCCCTGGGTCAGTCTTCGATCTCTCTTTGTCTCTCCGGGCCAGGGTGGCTGGCGCAGTCGGCCAGCCCCGGGGGTCGGCGCAGGTGGCCCAACACAGCGACAATTAGGAAGAGTCTTCGGCCCTCATCACCCGGCTCCGGCCCAGGAGGTACACGGTTAATACCACCGAGTTCGGGCAACTGTCCTCGGCTTAGAGTAGCCCTCTCCGCGGCACGCGGCCTTCCGCCGGCCACCGAGCGCCGGCCGACGCGGGCGGCCTCCACAGGCTTGCAGCTCCTCCCAGTTCCTAGAGCGGCTTGGTGCGGCCTGGCGCTTCCGCTTCCCGTCCCCGCCCCCGGCGGCCGCCCCCGGGACGCCTGGGTCCGAGCCCCCTCCCCATTTGGCGCGGAGCCCGCATACCCCGGCCGCCGGCGGCTCCGGCAGCGAAACCCCGCCGAGGAGCTCGTGAGGGCGCCGGTGTGGCACAGCCGGAGGCGGCTGGGAGGAGAAGGGGGCGCTGTGGGCCGGAAGGAGCAGCAGGTGCAGGGACGGCCGGCGGCGCGGGCGGGGGTCACCGGGAGCCGCACCCCGCACCTCGGACCCGGCCGCTGCCCGGTGCCCGCGCTGGCCGGCAGAGGGCAGCGACAGGGTGCCGCGGGCCGCACATGGCTGTGTGACCGTGGGATTGTGTCTGTCCCCTTGCTCAGGGCGGCGTGCGGGCGATGGAGCGCGCGGTGGAGCCCTGGGGCCCGGATCTCCAGGGCGCAGAGGAGAGGGAGCAGCTGAGAGGCGCCCGCACAGGTGAGGGCCGGGGCAGTGTCCCGCCACGGGCAGGTAAAGGCTGGGTGGGGACTCCGGTGCCGGGCTGTGTCTGGCCGAAGCCCAGAAAAATCGGACGTGAACCGTGCTTCCAGGGGGAGGGGGAGGGGAGCAAAAACCGAGGGAGGGAGCCAACGTTTCTGAGCACCTACTGTGCGTCAGGCCGTGAAGGGGCATCATCGCGAGGACTCTCCCCACTCCTGGAGACTCATCAGCAGCCTCACAGCCTCTGCCCTACTTCAGGCCTCGTTCTGTCTCGTCTTGACAATTGCAAAAACCTCCCCACAGCCCTTTTCTCTTCAGTGATGCACTCAGCAGCCACATTGATCCAAGTCCAGATGTAATCCTGTTTGCCTTCTCAAAAACCTTCCCTAGTTCCCTTCTGCCTGCTAATTAAAAGCCTTAATGTAGTGTTCGATCTAGGCCTTACATGCCTAATCTAGTCCCAACATCCCTTTCCAGCTTTATCTTCCATTCCTCTCCATGGTTTACTCTTTTCTGTGCTGTGAAAGCTTCGCCCTATCTCCTTATTTCTTCTTTCTCTTGTGACCGCGGTTTTTCTGAGCCCACAATTATTTGTGCTTGATCTTACCTCTCCTAAGCATTTTGAGGGACAGGTGTGGGTCTGGGTCCTCTCAGGTATATGCAAGATAATTGAAGTAATACATTACACAATGGGCTAATATAAGAAGATATAATAGAAATAGTAAATAGTAGGTGTTCTATATAGAGACAGTATAATGTAGTGGTTAACACAGGCCTGGAAATTAGACAGACCCGAGTGAGAAACATGGCTTTAATACTTCCTAACCCCGTCGCTGCTTGGCCTTTTGGCCAAGTGTAGTATCTGTTCTTACCAGCGTGATGCTTTATGACCTTAAGCAAGTGGCTTAAGTTCTTGGAATCTCCATGTCTGTAAAATGGGAGTAGTAGTAGCATTGTATCATAGGATAGTTTGCAAGGATTCAGTGATGGGTAGTTCAGTGACCGGCACGTATTAAGGGCACGTTGACAGGAAGTCACCATTGTTGATGAGAGGCAGCAATAATAAGTATTTCAGAAGTTCAGAGGAGAGAGGGAGAGACATCCTTGTGACTACAGATCGCCAAGGAAGCCTTCCTGGGGAAGGTGCCATCAAAGATAGGAGCTGAGCCAAAGGGCAGGGTCTACTACTCCCTTTTGTCTCCCCAGGTTTAGGGAGTGAGAATGTGGAGATTTCTCAGCCGGATGAGTTTGAACATCCCCCCCAGGAGGATGACTTGGGGTTCAAGGAAGAGGAAGATCCGGCTCCAGGTCATGAAGTAGGAAATGCCTCTCTCAAACCTGAAGGCATCCAGACCTGGGATGACTTGTGGGTCCAGAGAGAGGGACCGGGAAAACCTCAGGCTCGGGACAGAGGTCCCCGGCTCCTGGGAGAGCCACGCTGGGGCCAGGCTAGCGATCGGGCTGCCGTGTGTGGTGAGTGTGGCAAGAGCTTTCGGCAGATGTCAGATCTGGTGAAACACCAGCGGACCCACACAGGGGAGAAACCCTACAAGTGTGGGGTCTGCGGCAAGGGCTTTGGGGATAGCTCTGCCCGTATCAAACACCAGCGAACTCATAGTGGTGAAAAGCCCTACAGAGCCCGACCACCAGCCCAGGGTCCCCCAAAGATTCCTCGGTCCAGGATCCCGGCTGGTGAGCGCCCCACTATCTGCGGTGAATGTGGCAAGAGCTTCCGGCAGAGTTCTGACCTGGTGAAACACCAGCGGACACACACGGGTGAGAAGCCCTACAAATGTGGCATCTGCGGCAAGGGCTTTGGCGACAGTTCTGCTCGTATAAAGCACCAGCGGACACACCGGGGGGAGCAGCCACCCCGGCCCGTGGTGCCCAGACGGCAGCCTTCTCGAGCAGCCACGGCAGCCCCACAGGGACCCAAGGCCCAGGACAAGCCATATATCTGCACCGATTGTGGCAAAAGATTTGTGCTCAGCTGCAGCCTTCTGAGCCACCAGCGCAGTCACCTGGGGCCCAAACCTTTTGGCTGTGATGTGTGTGGAAAGGAGTTTGCCCGGGGCTCAGACCTGGTGAAGCACCTGCGGGTGCATACGGGAGAGAAGCCCTACCTGTGCCCTGAGTGTGGCAAGGGCTTTGCCGACAGCTCTGCCCGGGTCAAACACCTCCGCACCCACAGTGGGGAGAGGCCTCATGCCTGTCCGGAATGTGACCGCACCTTCAGCCTCAGCTCCACCCTCCTCCGCCACCGCCTCACTCACATGGAGCCCCAGGACTTCAGCTTCCCAGGCTACCCTTTGGCCCCCCTGATCCCCAGCCCACCCCCCAGCTCAAGCCCACCCCCACCTCCTCTTGGCACAAGCCCCCCACTGACACCTCGAAGCCCTTCACACTCAGGTGATGGGCCTTTTGGCCTGCCTGGCTTGGAGCCAGAGCCCGGGGGCCCACAGGCTGGGGAGCCACCCCCACCACTGGCAGGTGACAAGCCCCACAAGTGCCCTGAGTGTGGCAAGGGCTTCCGCCGAAGCTCGGACCTGGTGAAACACCATCGTGTGCACACAGGGGAGAAACCCTACCTCTGCCCTGAATGCGGCAAGGGTTTTGCTGACAGCTCGGCCCGAGTCAAGCACCTCCGCACCCACCGAGGTGAACGGGCTCGGCCACCACCACCATCCACTCTCCTGAGGCCACATAACCCCCCTGGCCCAGCACCCATGGCCCCTCGACCCCGAGTCCGAGCCCAGCCCTCTGGACCCAGCCAGCCCCATGTGTGTGGCTTCTGTGGGAAGGAGTTTCCCCGGAGCTCAGATCTGGTCAAACATAGGCGAACGCACACTGGGGAGAAGCCATATAAGTGTGCAGAGTGTGGCAAAGGTTTTGGTGACAGTTCTGCCCGAATCAAGCACCAGCGTGGGCACTTGGTCCTGAGGCCCTTTGGGACAGGGGATGGTCGGGCAAGGCCCCTCAAAGAGGAGCCACCAACAGGACTGGAATGATGGGGTCCAGGGAAGGTGGAGGCCCAGGAGACCAAAGGGAGGGTATCGGCTGCTTAAGCAGAGAAGAAAGGGCCGGGGAGGTGGTGGGAGGGAGAAGAAGGGGAAGAAATGGGAGAAAGGAGTGAATAGATAGAAATAGAGATTGGAGACAATGACCTTGAAGCTCAGGAAACTGTCCTGGCTGGGCTCAGTCAGGATCTTGACAGTGTGGTCTATACCCCCAGCTTCTAGAACACTGCCTTGTACTCTGAATAGTGTAGGCACTCAATAAGTACTTGTTGAATGAATAAACTGGCCTTAGCCTGAGGGCCCTTAAAGAACTCTAAATTCCTGCTGCCTCTTAACCTGTTAAGGATTGCTCCTACCCAACCTTGCCCTTAGGAGACCAGCACCCTGGCCAGCACCAAACAGGGTTTGACCTGTGTTTACAACAGCGAGACTTCAGGAGTTTGGGGTGGTAGAGAGGCAGGAGCATCTTGAACCTTCTGATGGGGAGAGTGTTGCTGTGTGGACCGCAGTACGCAGGCTCAGGCCCCTGGACATGGCCTTAGCCAGGAAGGGCGCTCTTGGACAGCCCAGACCCATCTGCCCTGGAGAACCCCAACCTGCCCTGACACCTGGACACTGGCAGAATAGACCAGAGACAGCAGAAGGAGCACTCCACTCGATGCCAAGCCCAGGTCCTGGTGGACGTCAGCAGAGACAAACTGGCTGGGAGAAGGGCAGGACTGGAGTGAGGAGAGGCCAGGGAAGCTCCAAGGCAGGACAGCCACATTTCCATGTATCTCCTTGCCAATAAACTTTCTTGTCTGAAGCTTGGACTCTGTGCTTGTGTGTGTGTGCAGGGTGAGGGGTGGAAAAGATGTCAAAGCCCCACCAGAGGTGAAGCCATGTGTAACCCTGTGAGGGTCTCTTGTCTTCTTTGAGCCCAGCAAATAAAGAAGTTGGAATAGTCTGCCGCTATCTAGGTGTGACATCTGGTCGAAAAAACAGCCACCAGGTTTGTCAGCTGATGCTCCTGACTGACTTCTGGCTGTCCACGGGCGCCACCTACACCACAACGTCGAGCGCGGCCCCTAAAAGGAAAAACTCGGCGCCACAGGGCGGGCTGGGGTAGGGGTGAGCGGTCCGTGAGCGCCGTTGCTATGGCGACAGGTACCCGGGGAAAGGTGGCCGTCCGTCTAGTACAGGCACAGAAGTCCCCGACACTGATGCTGGGCCTACTGGGAAACCCCACCTCCCTGAAGCCCTTTTTTATTTATCGGGAAACAGGTCGTTTGACTGCATAGTACAAAGGGAGGGCAAAGGGGATGCCTCTTTAGTCCCTGGAAAAAAAACAACCATATATTCTCAGCGACCCATGCGTCATTAGGAGCAGGACTACAATTCCTAGCTTTTTCCGAGGAGGGCGCCAATGGGGAGGAAAAGAGGAACTGACCTGATTGGCCAGGGACAAAGAAGACGAGGGCAGTTAACCCATCTGAGAAATGAAGTACAAGACCGCTTAGCAACTTCGCGAGTTGGGCGTCTCCGCTATTCTGCGTGGGGGGAATGGTCCCCGGATAGACGCTCTCGCGAGATCGTAACCATCCGCCGGGCTTCCCTAGAAACCAACGAAAGCTTGCTAGAGAGCCCTTCCTCCGGTCTTCCCACCTCTGCCAAATTGTTAAATACACTCTCGAAACCCTAGAATGCTGCATTCAAGCCTGGGGTTCTTGGAGACTTCGGTCCTTAAGTGCACACACACCCACAGATCTGAATGGAGGTCTCCGGGGGTGTTTGGAAGATCGCCCCTGCTGGGTTCCGTGTTTCCCCTCCCAACCAGTCGACCTCCAAGCCAGCCTACAGCGAACTTTGTAAAATTACATCTGACTGTGTCGCTCCCCTATTAAAAACCCTGCCGTATTTCCACATTTCTCTGTAAAACGTAACTCCTTGGCATTCAAGGTCTTCCATTTGTGTGGTTTCCGCCCTGTGCCTCTCAAATATTGCTCCGTTTACATGGAATGCTCATCCCCATCCCCACTCCCTCCCCCTTGTTAACCTCTCCAAGTCAGAACACTTCAAGCATTACTTTCCCCCACAAGCCTTCCCTGAACCTCCAGCCTGGGTTAGAATCTACTTATTCTCAATACTTAACACCTGCAGAACTTCTTGAGGCTAATTAGTCACTCAACAGCATTACCTACTGTGTGCTGGGTATGGGGGATAGGAGGATGAATAAGCCAAAGTCTCTGCCCTCGGTTTCTATGCAGAAGATGGACGTTGGCCAAATAATTCCAAGTGTAGTAAGGACTCTACAGGAAGCAAACACACAGAAGAGTATCCTGCCCGATTCAAAGGCTTCGCCAAAGAAGTGGCAACTAGAAGCTAAGAAAAGGAGTGGGGGATAGGATAGGAGCTGGAGTCTTCTAGGCAGGAAGAAGAGTATGCACCAAGTCTTTGGGCACCCAAGAATTGAAGTAAAGTTCTAGTGCGTCTGAAGGCAAATAGTGAAATGGAGAGGGGTGAGGTGTAAGATGAAGCCTTTTCCAAATTCAACTTTCTACCCCACCCTCCCCCACCCCCGCCCCGTCCTAACAGCAGCCTGGCACACAATAGGCCTCACTGAATACTTCGGTGAACGGTGTCCTTGAAACATGATGGGCTCTTCATAGGAGTTTACAATCCCATAAACTGCTACTTCCTTGTCAATACGGCAAACTCCCACTCATCTTTGAAGGTCCTTCACATTTTTCTCTTCAGCGAGGGCTGCACCCAATAACCACTCCCTTCCAAGGGGGTTATTCAGTTATTCACTCATCTTACTATGCTGCCGGAACACTTATATACCTATTGTTTTCCCTTTCATATATGTATATGTATATGTATATGTATTCATATATATATATATATATATATATCACAATTTTTTTTACTAGACTCTAAGATTCTCAAGCGCAGAAACTAGATCTGAGTCCTGGTATATGCTTGTACACATTTGTAGAGCAAATGGACAGAAGCCCTCTTTTTCCTTTTTCGCAAGCATCTATTCCAAAGCCTTCCCACAGCAGGACACCCTGCCAGTGGTGACTTTCACTGTTCCCAGTGGAGTCTCCTCACTGACTGAATCAGGGCAAGCAGGCCTTGCCTTTTGCTAGAAGTGGGGTTCCAGCCATAACCTGGCCCCTCCCTACCTCTTCTCCATCATTCATGTTAGATTTACCCTTTTGCTAACTCACTTGGCTCCAGTCACATAAACCTCTTTCTGTTCCTCAGATATGCCAAGCTTATTCTCACCTTAGGCCTCTGCAGTTCTGTCTAGACCACTTTTCCTCCAGATTTTCAAATGGCTAATCCTTTCTCCCCATTCAAGATTCATCTCAAGTATTATTTCCTCAGAGATGCTCCCCCTATCCACATGAAAGAAACCCCCAACCACAGCCACACTCTCTACTGCATCATCTTGCCCTATTTATTTCATTATCTGAAATTATCTTGTTGACTTACTTGCTTACCATTTTTACACTCTTAAAAGCTCCATAGCAGCCAAGATTTTTGTCCGTTTTGTTCACTACTGCATCTCCAATACCCAGAATGGTGCCAGGCATGTAATAGAGCCCAAGAAATACTTGATAAGAGAATGAACACAACCAAAGTGGGTCTTGGTGATCTTGAGTGTGAGTATCCAGGCACACTTTCTCTGAGGAAGAACAAAAGTTTACCAGATGTAATCCCAACTTCCAAATTATGCTCTGGCCTCTGAAGACTGAGACTCAGGTTTGAGTCCTAGCTCTGCCACCAGCTTCCCCACGTAACTTCATTTCTGAAAGATAATTTGGTGAAATCGAAAGGACGTGAGCTTTGGAATCTGGTACTTACCAGCTATGTGACTTTGAGTAAATCATTTAAGTTCTCTAAGCTTTTGTTCTTTCGTTTGTCAGAGGGAGACATTATTATTGATTCCCACTGGACTGATATATAGAGACATAATAAGGATTATAATCAATTACTGAATGTTAGTTCTCTTTTCTTTCCTTTCTGAATCTTAGTTCCCCCGTTCGTAGAATGGGAGAATTAAGTATCTTTTTCAGAAGTGGGAAATACAGCTCTTCATACAAAATATCTTAGTTTTTAAAATTTTTATTTATTTTTGTATGTAGGCTTCACACCCAGCAGAGAGCTTGAATCGAGACCTTGAGAAGCTGAGATCAAGAGTCGGAGGCCTAACCAACTGAGCCACCCAGATGCCCCCATAAAATACCTCAATTCTTAAATGTGGCAAATTAAAATGTGTAAAAGACCTGTATTTTTTAAAACTAATTTTTTTTTTAAAAAAAGTAAAAACACCCTGAGAGTCAAACAAGATACTTCTGTGGACTGGGTTTGACCCGTGGGACTACTACTTTCCCACTTAGGCTATTACTTGTCAGGGACGCTATGCGAATTCTTACTGTATAACTTGCGCAAATCGGTTTTATCTCCCTCAAGTTCTGATAGCTGATCTGTAAAATGGACCCACCTTTGTGCAGATCAAAGATCATGTGTGTAAAACACTTAGCATAATGCTGGCGCATAGTAGGCACGCCACACCCTAAGTGGCTGCGGTAGCTTGGGTGGCTGTTGATTTGCGAAGTACATATTCAAGGGGCAAGACATCCCAGACACCAGGAGACTGGGAGGGCGACGCCGGGAAAGGAGAAAAAATAGGAGAGGAGGAAAAAAGAGGGAAGGGAAGAGGTGAGCAGGCAACCGGGTCCGCCCTCCAGGCGGGGCGCCAGCGAGAGGCCCAGGCCGGGGCGGGAGCGCACGTGGCCTATTTTGGGCGGAGCAGACGCGCTTGGCCGCAGCGGAGATCTCCGAGGCGGCCACAGGAGACGATCCTTGAAGGTAGGTAACAACTGGACTGCGAAGACCTTGGACGCCAGGATGGGGTGGCCGGGGATTCCTGGGAGTTGGGGTACAGCGGAGGGCGCCAGATCTGGGCTCGCCACCCTCCCGGGGCAGTTCTGGCCGGACGCCTGGGTCCTCTGGGCCCCTCCTCCTCGTGGGCGGGGTTAGGTGACCTGACCAATGACTGGCCGTCTGCGAGGCCCCGCCCCACCCCGCCCCCGGAGCCGCGGCCTCGCAGAGTGCCCAACCGCCCGGCGCCCTGGCCAGGGGCTGTGCGAGCGCCGAATCTGCGGCTGGTGAGTGCGCACCCCACCGGGGTCTCCGCCCCGATCCCGCCCCCAGACCATGCCCTAGAGCTCCGGGCCTCTGGCCCAGACGCGGGGGAGTGACTCAGCGTGGGGAGGGTGCCGACTTGCTGGGGCTGGAGATTCGTACTGCACAGGGCCTTGAATGCCGGGATGAGTGGGGAGAACGAGTGTCTTCGGAGCTGGTCCTGGGGCGTGGGGCTGGGCTGGGCTGGGTGGAGGGAAGAGGGCAGACCCAGAGACCAGGGCAGAGCGGGAGAAGCCCAGGCTTCACCGACTTGCTGGGGTCAGGGCCACGGGGCGGGGTGGGAGTGGGTGCAAGTCCTGAGCTTTTGACCCAGCCCCTCACCCCAGAACACCAAGATGCCTGGTGAACAGCAGACAGAGGAGGAGGAAGAGGAAGAGATGCAAGAGGAGATGGTGCTGCTGGTGAAGGGTGAGGAAGATGAGGGTGAGGAGAAATATGAGGTGGTGAAACTCAAGATCCCCATGGACAACAAGGAGGTACGTGTCCCACACCAGGGGGCCTGGTTTCTCTTATGTCTGGTCGGGTCCAGCCACCCTCAGACAAACCATCAATCCAGCCTAAACTTTTCTCTGCATCTTAGACCTAGAATCTCAAGTTGGTGGCCCATCCTTCTGCTCTATTGCCCATGCTGCCATCATACAGATGTCACACTTGCTCTGCCAGGCTCTGTGCTGGGTGCTGGACAGGGAATGCTCTCCTTGGTTCCCCCGGTTCCCCGTGGAGCTCGAGGACGAGCGGGATTAAACTGACAAGTAACCACACAGCTACAATCCCGTGTGATGGGTGCAGGCACAGGAGGTGTGGAAGTCCAGAGCTGGGAAATTAATGCACACTTAGGGGTGAGGAGGGGGTGGTTAGGTAGGCAACAGCATTAGGAACACCTTACTCTTAGTAGCATTTGCTATGCACCAGACACTGTTCTAAGTACCGCAAATCTGTACTGTAGTTAGGATTTGTTCCATTTCACAGGTGAGGAAACTGAGGCCCAGGAAACTGGACGGTTTGGTGACTGGCCCAAGGTCTCAAAGTTAGGAAAGGGATGGCTTAGCTGAGGCCAATGGGGGTCTGAGATTTAAAAGGAATGGCCCCCTTACGTGGCCCAGGGGAGTGGGTGGGGCACTGGGAGAAGGGAAGGCACTGGGAGAAGTAGTTCAATCAGGCTGTAGCATGGATGAGAGTAGGGTGGCTGGCAGCCTGGGGCGGGGGAACCTCTGGTTTTACCCTGAGGGTTTTGAAGGTTTAAAGAAAGGAATTTTAAGGAGATCTCAGTATGGGTTAGATTTCTCCACTGGAGATCCTAACTGCCACCAGGTATATATTTCCACTTCCAGAACCCTAGAACTCTCACCCCAAGCCAGAGGAGCCCTGAGTCCAACTGGAGGGCTCCTGTTGGGCGGGGTTTCTGGGCCCAGGCTCCCTCTCATTTCGTTCGGCTAGGGGCCAGTTCTCTGGGAAAGACAGTTCTGCTGCCCCCTAGTGGGTGTGGTGGGCCTTAGGGGGCGGGGGCTGGCTGCTTTGGCAACTGCTTCCAGTCAAAATAACTGTTTAGTTCCGTTTTCCTCAGGCCTCCTTTGGCCTGTCATCCTAGTTCAGCCTGTGTCTTCTGGCTCTGTGGATCCCCTCATCTCCACCTTTGGCCTATAATTTAAGACCCCAGACTCCAGGGCTTGGTGTAGACTTCCAACTCTATCACTTTCCAGCTGTGTGACCTTGGGCAAGCTTCTTAACCTCTTTGTGGCTCAGTTTCCTCATTTGTAAAAGGGAGATCATAACAGCACTCACTTCCTGAGGTTGTGGGGACTAAGTGAGTTAATACATGTAAAGAGTCAGAACTGTGGTGCATAATAAACACAACGTAAGTATATGCTGCTGACATTCATTCTTCTGCCTGGGGTTCAGGACCGGACACTAGGTAATCCTTTTGGAGATGTTTCAAGT
Source organism: Lynx rufus (assembly GCF_022079265.1). Taxonomy (NCBI): domain Eukaryota; kingdom Metazoa; phylum Chordata; class Mammalia; order Carnivora; family Felidae; genus Lynx; species Lynx rufus. The sequence continues at coordinate 1,560,350 of NW_025814838.1, read as the reverse complement.
CCTTTCTATCAAAGAACTTTGTGGGCTGAAACCTGGGGCTGGGGCAGACAGAGAAGCCAACGGAGGCCTAGACAGAGGACGGAGAGCAGACAACTCAAGGCAATGGGGAAGGCTTCAGGGAGATGACTTGGTCCTTCAAGACTTGGTGATTGGTAAATGGAGGAGGAGAAAGGCCTCCCAGAAGGAAATAGCAAATCCAAAGGTTCAGAGGAGACGAGGCCAGAGAAGTAAGCGGAGCCAAAGTGTAAAAGGCATTGGAAGCCAACATAGAAATTTAGACATAGTCTCAAATCGGAGGAGGGACATGAGTGATTTTCTCTTTAGAAGAAACACTGGCTGCTGTGGGGTAGGTACCAAGCCAGGTAAGGCTGGTAGCCTAGTCTCAGGTTTTGACAGCAATGGGGAAAAGAGGGAGAGAAGGGGACATTTGTGAATCCCGATTGGACTGGCTGGAGGTAAGGATGAGGATATGGGGAGTGGGCATGTCTAGTCGTCAAAGGTATGTAGGGCTAGACTCTAAATGGTGTCATGTAGCAGTGAAAAGCATTGGTTCCAATCCTAACTGCCAGTCACCAGCTTTGCCTTGGCTTTCTCGTCTGTATAGAGGAGTCATGAGAGTTAAAATCCTTGACTGCCCACCTGAAAGGTATCATCTGGGTTACTGGATTTGGGGGGGTGGCGGGGGTTGGGATTGAGGATGACACACAGACATCCCGCGAACTGTGCCCGCAGCACAGCTCATTAACTTGCTGTGTGGTCTCCCTGAGTCTCAGTTTCTATGAAAGAGTGACCTCAAAAGCTCTTCCCAGTGCTAACATTCTGTGACTCTTAGCTATCACCCAGGCTCATGGCCAGTCATTGTCCAAAATAGGCCTTAATTATGCTGCACTCAGGGCCTGGAGTATCCTGTCACTGCCCATCAAAATCCAATCTATCTTTAATGAATAGAAAAGATTTTCTCAGAGGGCTCTATGCACATCCAATCCTCTCTCTCTTTGCTTAAACCCTTGAGTGGTTTTCTGTTTCCTTCAGGATAAAGTCTCAGCTCCCTAAGCCTGGCATTCAGAGCTCCTCACCATCTGACCTCATGTCCTGGCTTATCTCTAATCACTCAGCTCCTATCCCAAGCCCTGACTTCAAACACACCTGACCCTTTCTCATCTCTAAGACTTTGCCCATATGGTCTTTCAGCCTGTAAACCCCTCTTCACCTTTTCTACCTGTTTTCTTCGGGAGCTGCTCTTGTCTCTTCTAGATCAGATTTCTTAACTTTTAACATGCATACAAATCACCTGGTGATCTTGTTAAAATGGAGATTTTGATTCTGCAGGTCTGGGGTGGGACTTGAGAGTCTGCATTCCCTTCTTTCTTGTTCTTTTTTTTTTTTTTTTTAGTATATTGTTTTTTAACGTTTATTCACTTTTGAGAGAGACAGAGACAGAGTGAGAGCGGGCCAAGGGCAGAGAGAGGGGGTCACAGAATCCAAAGCAGGCTCCAGACTCTGAGCTGTCAGCCCAAAGCCTGATGTGGGGCTCGAACCCAGGAACTGTGAGATCATGACCTGAGCTGAAGTCAGACACCCAACTGACTGAGCCACCCAGGCACCCCATCTTTTTTTTTTTTTACTCTTTATTTTCGAGAAAGAGACAGACAGAGCATGAGTGGGGGAGGGGCAGAAAGGGAGACACAGAATCCGAAGCAGGCTCCAGGTTCTGAGCTGTCAGCAGAGCCCGACGCAGGGCTCAAACTCAGGATATGTAAGATCATGACCTGAGCCTAAGTCGGGCGCTTAACCACCGAGCCACCCAGGGGCCCCAAGATTCTGCATTTCTAACAAATTCCTAGTGATGCTGATGTTGATCTGTGGACCACAGTTCCTGTAGCTAGGAGCAAGAGGATAGGGTCTTATTTTATACTTTGTACCAAAAAGAGGGGAGATTCTGATTGCTAAAAGAGTCCAGGAGAGGGAGACAAGCTGTGCAGATGATCTCAAACTTGTCAGTGAGATAGAATGGGATCATGGCAGAGAAGAGGTATTTTGGATGATGACAGACTTTCAGTTCAAATCCTGGCTCTGCCATTGATTAGCCGTGTGGCCTCGGGTAATCACTTTACTGCCGAGTCTTATTTCCTTACTCAGAAACGGAGCAGATGATACCTAACCCAAAAGGTTGTGAGAGTTTAAAATGAGAACATGGATGAAAAGCACTTAGCACAGTTCCTGGCACATAGTGAACGCTCAGTGAATGGTAGTAGTAGTTGTTGTTGTTGTTGTTGTTAATTAGGAAAGTAAAGGCTGAGGAGAATATGAATTTTAAAAAGTGATTAAAAAAAATACTTAAGCAAGGGGGCGCCTGGTGGCTCCGTCAGTTAAGCATCTGACCTCGGCTCGGGTCATGATCTCGCGGCTTGTGGGTTCGAGCCCCACATCGGGTTCTCGGAGCCTGGAGCCTGCTTCGGGTTCTGCGTCTCCCTCTCTTTCTCTGCCCCTCCCCTGCTCACACTCTGTCTGTCTCTCTCTCAAAAAATAAACATATTAAAAGTTTAAAAAAAAATACTTAAGCAGGAAGACAAAAATCACAAAGTTCAGCTACCTGGATTTTCATATTATTATATTTGTCTCCTCATAGTACCCTCTTGTTAGAGTGCAAATGCCATTCTAATGTCTAAGTCTACTAGTTGCAGAATTAAAGGCATGGAAGGACCTTTAATGATCCCCTAGTCTGGTACTAGCCAAGCCTCAGTGACCTGTGTGTCGCTCACCTGTTGTGCTCATTTATGTACTCTTTTCTTCCGATAGATTCACATCATTTTGTTAAATAAATCTGCCTTCATCTAACAATCATCTAAACAATAATGCTGATGGAATTGTGGATTTCATGTGATCTACTGTTTTTCTAATGTCCATGAAAATAAATACACAATGGTTATAAGATAGTTTCCCTACATAACACCTAGAGTACTCTTGCATGTACGGGGTGTGCATGGCTCAGGTTGGGAAATTTTTATCTCACCTAGCCTATCCCGCCTTCCTTGGGACACTGAGGCAGGGGAAGGAAGTGACTTGCTTGGGGTCTTAATGAGCTAGACCCTACCTGTCTTACCAAGATTCTTCCTGGAGGGCTCCTGGCTGGCTCTGTCAGTACAGCATGTGACTCTTGATCTCAGGGTCATGAGTTTGAGGCCCCCGTTGCATGTAGAGATTACTTAAAAAAAAGAAAAGAAAAAAAATTCTTTCTGGGGCCCTGAGTCCTTAAGCTGGCGATACTAAGGTTACTCATGTGAAGATTTCCTTTCACCTGAGTCAGTGAGCCCAGCATAAGAAAGCCCTCAGGCTGGTCAGTCATCTTATAGAAGGGTGCCAAAGAAAAAATGGGCCCCAAAAATGTAAATATAATGAGAAAAATTCTCTCCGCAATGGCCGACATGTTTAAACAAACACAACAGATGTCAAAACCAGGGCAAGACTGGAAAGTATGACCTTGAATTCAGACTGTGCCAAATCTGCTGTGCGGAGATTTAAAGTATCAAGTTGTATTTTAACCTCGAATCCCTCTTGGAGAGCACCAGAGGCTTGGAGTCCAGCCTCTGTCACGTCTTGGCTGTTCTAGTACAGGGAAGCAATGTAGCCTACTGGTTAAGGGCGAGTGCTCTACAGTCAGTCCTGACTCCCTCTGGCTTTGTGAATCTGATCTCAATGAGCCTCTGTTTTCTCAACTATCAAAAGATAACACCCAATTCAAGGGGATGACAGGAAGACTTAATACAATAATGTACATAAAGTAGCACTGTCAAAGCCTTAACTATATCGTTATCACTGTTATCATTATATGTACATTTAAACCAGAATTCCCATGGCTGATCATTAATTTCCCAAACTGCCTTGTTTTCCAGTTTCTGAGTTGGTTACAGAAAAGCCACTGACTATTTACAAAGGATATTGAAGGACCTGAAGTTGCTATCCTTGCACTTCAGAAAGAAAAGAGCCTCACTGTTCTTGTCACTCACCCTTTTAAGAGAGTTTCTTTATCTATAAAGTGAGAATAGTAGTAACTGCTTTGTGGAGATTGAATATGGGGAGCAGCTAACACTTTCTTGTCCTTAATATGTACCAGGTATTTCATTTGGTCATGAATTAATGTGCCCGTTTGGTTCATGGTAGGTGCTCAATACCACTTCTGCTGGGGTGAGCATTCTCTTTTCTTTTTCTTTTTTAACTTTTTTTAATGTTTTACTTATTTTTGAGACAGAGACAGAGCATGAGCAGGGGAGGGGCACAGAGAGAGGGAGACACAGAATCTGAAGCAGGCTCCAGGCTCCGAGCTGTCACCACAGGGCCCGACGTGGGGCTCAAACTCACAAGCCGCGAGATCATGACCTGACCTGAAGTCAGACGCTTAACCGACTGAGCCACCCAGGTGCCCCACATTCTCTTTTCTAAGGAGGGAATATTGTGCCCCCAGTGTTCCCCTTCACTCCGCTGTTAGTAAAAAGTTTTCTCTTCACCTGCCTCTTACAAAGCATTTCTTCTGATTTTATCTCTGGAGGCTCAGACCTCATGAATCTGGCTCATTTTCAAAACTTCCCATTTCAGGCCTTGCCTTCACAACTTAAAAAATGATAGGTGCTTGCTCTGAAAAGTTTATTAAAGAGCCTGGACTTGGTCCTGGCCTGGCTTCTAAGACACCATACCATGCCTTCCTGGCTCTCCTGCCTCACTGACTGCTCCCGTTCAGCCTTCTTTGCTAGCTGATCACCTTGCTGCCCCAGGTTCTCTCTCCCCATTCCTGGGGTGATCTCATCCAGACTCAGCTTTAAAAACCATCTATAGGCTGCCGGCTTCCCAATTAACATCTCCAAGCATAGGCTTCTTTCTTGAGCTCCAGATGTGTCAAGGAGAACCGCAGATATGCTCCAGAACAGATTTCACCTACCGCCTTGCTCCTACCGCCCTCATCTCTGTAGATGGCCACCCCACTTTTGCAGTGGCCAAACTCAAAATCTGGGCGGAGTCATTTTGACCCCTCTCTTTCATTATACCTCGGAGCCAATCTATTGTCAAATCTGTGGTCTTCAACTACACGATATACCCAGAAGCAGGCCACTTCCACTTTCCACCTGTCACCTGGGTGTGAGCCACCGTCTTCAGAGACGGCTGCAGTATAGTGGCTTCCTCTCTGGGCTCCTGCTTCTGCCCTCTCCCCTCCTTGCTTCTGTTCTCAACCCCAGCAACCTGAGTCTGATCTGTTCAGGTCCCTGCTCCCAATCATCTGACATCTCCTCTTTTGGTTCCCCATCTCATTCATATCACTTGACCCTAAGCTGAGAGAGTCCCAGCAAGACCATCCCATTCATCACTCTCCCCCTCAAGCATTCTGCCCTAGGCACTTTTTCTTGCCCTTCGTGGAACTCAACAGGCAGACCCCCTGCAGGGCCTTGCTTCCTTGTGTAGCCTGTTCTCTCACCTTCTTTAGGTCCCTCTGCTCACGTTTTATCAGTAAGGTTTCTTAACAATCCTATTTAAATGAAGCCTCCCCCTCCCTGCCCCAATGCCAGCAACTTCTTATCTATTCTCCCTGTAGCGGGACTTTTTAAATTTTAATGTTGAATCCCCAGTGCCTAAACATAGTCCGGCATATCTTGCGCACTCAATAAATATTTGTCGAATTAATAACAAAGAGCTTGAGTATCACTAGGCCTTGTGATACGTGCGTTAACATACTGTCTCATTTAAAGCGCACAACCGTCCCGAGGCGGGCACCGTTGCTTTTTCAGTTTTACAACGGGGAACTGAAAGGCTGCAGCTTGCGGAGACCCGGGTCTCCGGCTCCCGCCGCCCGCAGTCAGGGCTGACGTCTCCCCCCCCCCCCCCTTCTCCCCGCAGGTCCCGAGCGAGGCGCCAGCGCCGTCGGCCGACCCGGCGCGCCCACACGCGTGCCCGGACTGCGGCCGCGCCTTCGCGCGCCGCTCCACGCTGGCGAAGCACGCACGCACGCACACGGGCGAGCGGCCCTTCGCGTGCACCGAGTGCGGCCGGCGCTTCTCACAGAAGTCGGCACTGACCAAACACGGCCGCACGCACACGGGCGAGCGGCCCTACGAGTGCCCCGAGTGCGACAAGCGCTTCTCGGCCGCCTCGAACCTGCGGCAGCATCGGCGGCGCCACACCGGCGAGAAGCCGTACGCATGCGCGCACTGCGGACGCCGCTTCGCGCAGAGCTCCAACTACGCACAGCACCTGCGCGTGCACACGGGCGAGAAGCCGTACGCGTGCCCGGACTGCGGACGCGCCTTCGGCGGCAGCTCGTGCCTGGCGCGCCACCGACGCACGCACACGGGCGAGAGGCCGTACGCCTGCGCCGACTGCGGCACGCGCTTCGCTCAGAGTTCGGCTCTGGCCAAGCACCGACGCGTGCACACCGGCGAGAAGCCGCACCGGTGCGCCGTTTGCGGCCGCCGCTTCGGCCACCGCTCCAACCTGGCGGAGCATGCGCGCACGCACACAGGGGAGCGGCCCTACCCGTGCGCCGAATGCGGCCGGCGCTTCCGCCTCAGCTCGCACTTCATCCGTCACCGTCGCGCGCACATGCGGCGTCGTCTCTATATCTGCGCTGGTTGCGGCCGGGACTTCAAGCTACCCCCTGGCGCCACGGCCGCCACTGCCACCGAGCGCTGCCCAGAGTGCGAGGGCAGCTGAGCCGCCGTTCTCGTCCCTGTGGGGCTGCTAGCGTCCGGCTGGGGGCAGGGACACGCTGGGACCCCTACCTGGGGCTGCATTACCCTGGATCTCTCCGCCCCACTGGGAAAGGGGTGGGACAGCAGGCCTGACTGCCTTGGAACTGGGAGGCCGGGAGAACGCCCTACTGCGATCCCAGGAAGCAGTGCCCACTCCCTCTCACTACAACCCCTTGGCCCGTGTTAGTGAATAAAGTATTAAATCTTCACTCCACCCGTGCCTGTGAGTGAGGTGAGGGAGGGGAGGAGGAAAGTTGGGGTTTTCCCCAGGCTTGAGTGCTATGAATGAGTTACCATGGAGCCAAGTGAGGCTATAAGCCCAAAAGGATTTCTTGCACCGGTTTTACGTGGGGGGATTGGCCCTTGATTGTCCTCATAACTTCAGGTCTGGAAGGGTGCACAAATCCTGCACATTCTGATCAAACAGCCACTGCATTCGTTGGTGAGCAGGCATGAACTTCAGTCTAGGAGAGATCGGCTGATTTCATTTCTTAGCTTGGATGACGGGCAGAGTCAGAGATGAGGGCACAGGATGAGGAGCAGGGCAGGAATTGTGGTGACAATGGTTACACCCCTGTCTGGACATGTTGAGGGTGAAGTGAACGCAGAGGGGTCAGAGAGGTGATTGGAAATAGTAGTTTGGGGATATCAGGTCTGGAGTGGATGAGAGGGTACCCAAGAAGAGTTCGTGAAAGGGCAGCCACAGCTAGAAAGAAAACCAGAAGTGTCTCGTCTGGAAAATCTAGAGGAAAGTGTTTCATGGAGGGAGTGGTCAGCTCTCTTAGATGCTGTATTTGTAACTCCGGGAAAGTGGTGAGAAGAGGCGTGGGGGTGAAAGCCATCCTTGAGTGGGTTAGAGTATAAATAGGAGAATGAGGAAGCCCAGCGGATGGGTGTAGACAATCCATTTTAAGAGGCTTGGCTGTGAAAAGCGAGAGCGCAGTGGCTGGAGATTTGTTGGGGTTTTGTCAATAGGAAAGAGACTCGATGATGCTTTATATCTGCTAGTGGAAAGGAAGGGAAGTTGCTTACGTAGAGGAGATAGGAGAGAACTCACCATGGAGAGGGTATGTGATAAGAGATCAATCAGTAAGGATGAGAGTCCTGCTGTCACTGGTAGGGAGGAAAGGTGGGTTTGGGAACACAAAGCTGAAGCGGTTCCGATCTGGATTGTGTTTTACCTGGCAAGTAAGAGGTCACTGGTTAAAGGAGTGAGGTCATCAGTAAAAGGTATGCCTTATTTTGCTGATGTGGAAATGGCTCGTAGGGGCAGCAAAAATAGTTTAAACGTTTTTTGTTTTTTTCCCCAGCATTACTCTGCACTGTGAGGGAGGCAGGCTGTGGGTATCCCAGAAAGGGAAGTGATGTGCCCGAGGTCACACAACGGGTAAATATACACACCCAACACTATCTTTAGGTATACAAGTAGAAATTGGCCTTAGGAGGATGGGAGGAGGCAAGAGACCCTCTCCAAGAGGAGGGGGATCCCTGTGATGGGGGCCCACAAAGAGGGGCATTCGGCTCTCACAGGGCTGGGGTCCTGATGGACAGGGATGGGTGTTAGGCCCAGCTCCAACTTAACTGTTGACATTTCCTGCTCTGGGGGCCTGAAAATTCTGAGTTGAAAAAGCAAACAGGTAACTGCAGACTTGGAAAGTCCCTGCTATGTGCCAGGCACTGTCCTAAGCACTCTACTTAAAATAGCTTACTTAAACCTTACAGCCCAATGAGGTAGATCTCATTATTTTCATTTTAGATGAGGAAACCAAGGTGCAGAAAGATGAAGTACTTTGATGAATGTCATCCAGCTCATAACTATCAAAGATGGCATCTGAACCCAGACAGCCTAGCTCCAGAATCTGGGCTCTTAACCAACTCTACATACAGCCTCCAATCCCCTTTAGATGCCCAGACGGGGTCAGGGAATTGCATGACATCAGTGATCTTGGTAGAAAGCAGATCTTTCTGCCCTATAGGTGGGAGGTACACTAAAGAAACATGGGAGCTGGGCTCAGAGACATCCCTGGTTCCCTTCTCCAGTACTTGCTGGGATAGAGCCTTCCCAGTTATTCCAGAAAGAATCTAGAAGTTGCTAACCAAAACTTTTATTGAGAGAGAAAATTCCAGGAGGCTGTCTTCTGGAGGTTCTCAGGCCTCAGGCCTTAGGAAGTAGGGCCCCTTGGCCCATGACCTATTAGGAAAGGACTAGAAAAAGTTCCGTGACCAGGCCACTCTCTGCTTCTCAGATGCCATGCCGAGTTGCAGGTCCTGTGCGCATGGTTCTAGGTTGAGGCCTGGCCTGTGGACTCACAGGCAAGGTCTGCAGGCCCCCCAGCTTGGTCTTCAGAGGTGGCCCCATGGGGTAAGTCTGTATACTTGAGGGCGGAGCCACGGGACAGATGTGCTGGGTAGCGCTGCCGGTTGATGTCCATCTTGGAGAGCACCGCTTGGGGCAGATCCACATGGCAGCGTGCTGCTAGTGCCACCAGGTAGATGAGGACATCACTAAGCTCCTCTTGAAGGGCTGCCCGTTCCCTGGGGGGCCAGGCTTGGGGGCCAGGCTCCTCATCAGGCTTCCACTGACTGGAGGCAGAACACACAGGCACAAACACAGATGCTAAGACCACAGACTCCGCCTCTCTTGGGAGCAGCCTAGTCCTTGCAGCAAGGAACGCCCACCTCTTAGGAAGTTCCTTCAAGGACAACTCAACCCACCTGTACCCTAGGCAGAGTCAGGGTGGGGAAGAGACCCCGACAGATGACTCATCCAGACCTGTGTGCCCCAACCCAAGCCAAGGAGTGGTCAAGAGAACATTTCACTTGCTAAGACCCAATTGTACCCTCTCCAGCCCTAGCCACTGCCACTCCAGACTAATTCTCAGACCTGCGAAAGCTTGCTAGCTCATCTTCTACTCTTGTTCAGTACCATCTTTTATAAGCAGAAATTACACTTTGTCCCTCCCCTGCTACAATTTCCTCCAACCGGGCTTAAAATAAAATCCAAACGCCTGACCATGCCCTTTAGATCCTGTATGAGCTGTCTCCTGCCTCTTCCAAAGTCATTATCCACCACTCTCCCTCCTGCCCCCCACCTAAAGCCACTCTGGCCCGTCCTGTCTGGCAAACCGGCCATACTGTCACAGGGCCTTTGCACTTACTGCCTCCTCTGCGTTAAATGCTCTTCTCCCTGCTCCCCCACCAGATCCTTCCTGTGGCTGGCTCCTTCCTGAGGTCTCAGCACAGACGTCATCTGCTCAGAAAAGCCTTCTCCTTGTTACTTTCTTTTTCATCACTTTGGGTTGTTTTCCCCATAGAACTTTATCACAATTCCTGGTCTTTTAAAATTAGTTTGCTTATTTATTGTTAGTCTCCTTGCACTCTGAAGACAGGAACCATGTCTATTTTTTTTTGTTGTTTATTAATCCCCAAGATTTTAAGTCATCTCTATATCCAACATTGGGCTTGAACTCACAACCCTGAGATCAAGAGTTGCATGCTCCACTGACTGAGGCACCCAGGCACCCCAGGAACCATGTCTATCTTGTTGAAGGCTATATCTCTTAATTCTAGAAGACCTAGCACATAGCTGATGCTCACAAAACCGCAATAAATGAATGGTTTGCCCTTACATCTCTGTGCTCTCGTTTCTCCATTCCCAAAGTTCAGGCCTTGATTTAGGCCTTCCCACCTCTTTGACGGATCTGTATCAGCCTCCTCACAGGTCTCCCCTGCCCTGATTCTCTTGGTGACCCAATCCACCCTGCAGACACAGTGATCTTTCTACCCTTCAAATCTGTCAGGTCTTCTGTTCAAACTCCATCACTTCCTAACTCCAACTTTGTCACTCTGGGTTCATACGCCACCTCTCTCTTCCACGGCCCGCCGCTCATTCTGTTATGTGTGAGGCACTCGGGACATACTAGACAACGAAACAGATACAAAATCCTGCTCTCTCTTGAAAAGCTTACCCTGGAGGAGTCTCAGGATCTTCCTGAATGGGGTGCCTGGGTGGTTCAGTCAGTTGAGCATCTGACTCTTGATTGGCTCAGGTCATGATCCAAGGGTCGTGGAATCAATCCCTGTGTCCAACTCTGCACTGAGCATGGAGCCTGCTTAAGACCCTCTCCCTCTCCCTCTCCTCCTCTGCCCCTCTCCCTCTCCTCCTCTGCCCCTCTCCCTCTCCTCCTCTGCCCCTCTCCCTCTCCTCCTCTGCTCCTCTCCCTCTCCCTCTCCTCCTCTGCCCCTCTCCCCTGCTTGAGCTCTCTTTAAAACAACAACAACAAAACAAAAAACTCCCTTAATTTAACTTGCCCTTTCCCACTCACTACCTTGGGAAAGGATTCTTCGGTCTGGAAGGCCACAGGCAGGTCTCCTAAAGAATACTCTCCTTTCCACCCCAGAGGCAGAGGTCAAGGTAGGCTGTCACCATCCCTTCTTAAGACCTGGACCTGCCTTGCTGTTTCCACACCTTTCTTTCCCAGAAGAATGGATGCCCCAAGAGGGCAGGGACAGGTGAGTCATTTCTGTATCCCCAGACACAGCCTGGCATGGATATTTAATGATCAGATAAATGTTCCCCTCCCCCACAACACAGACTCTTCCAAAAAGACTTCCATCTACTCACAAGAGCTCTGCCAGCTCCCCCACTTCCCCCACCAAGGCCAGTAGGAGGTTCCGAGGCTGGTGGAACTGGCCCCAGTCTCGTTCAGCAGCAAATTCAGCATGGAGGCGGCGGCTGGAACAGAAGAAAGGAGTAGAAGCCCAGGTCCCAGGGTTAGAGAATGTGGACGACCAGGCAGGTATCTCAGTGATACCTAGTGGGGGCATTAGTTCCGCACCTAATTCTTTGGATGGCCTTAAGCAAACCGTTTCTTCTCTATGGGACTTGGACTCCGCATCTCTAAAGTGGGTGCGCCCTACTCAGACCCTGAACTCTATCAAAACCTAACAATACTGTCTTTTCCATTATTCCACCTCTTGATGCTGCTTCCGCTGATTTTACAAAGTGCAGCTCCAGGAACATTTCCCCTAAGAAGCCCTCCTTGATTTCCTCTAGTAAAAAATAATGTCACCCACCTCTCAGCACTGCTTTTGCCCCCATCCTACCACCCACTCCTGGAGGGCAGGGGCCGGGCGGAAGCAGCACCGGAATAGCCATATTTCCCCAAGGCTGGTTCTAATATCACTCACCGGGCATCACCATTTCCCCTGCCTCAGGTGTGCATCACTAAGCCCATTTCGCAGATAAGGAGGTTAACATGGCTCGCCCAGGACAGCCAGCCGATCTGGGCCCCCCAGCATAGCCTTCTTCCAGACCACGTGGAGTGACCCGTCCCAATAGGAGGGAAAAAGGGGGAGACCTCCCCAGGCTGGGGCAAGGACGGCTTACATGTCCTCAAGCGTGGGCTCCGGGCTGAAGCTGAAGGGGCCGGCAGCAGCAGTGCCGTCTCCCCCCGTGTCCCCACGCGCGACCCCATTTGGCCGAGACATGCCACCCACCACACAGCAGCCGGGATGCGCTGGAAAACACCGCGCCAAGCTCAGAACCTGCCTCCAGGACCCCCGACCAATCACAGGCGTTCATGACTACTTCCCGGGGCGGAGCCACGGGAAAGACCAATTACTTGTGTGGAATTTACACTCGCCTCTTGCCCCAGTCCCTAGATTCCTGCGAGTTGGCCTGGCATCTTAAAGGTATAGGGACCAGATTTGCCCGGGAAGAGACAACGGTCAGAAGGCGAGGAGAGCGCAGGCGCGTCATTTCTCTCGTGGGCGCCAGATGGCGCCAAAGAGAAAGGATGGGGCCGAGGTGAGGCTGGGACGCCCAGGGGAAAACCCCAGAAATGGAGAGTTTAAACAAGAAAGGGAAATTTATTATAAGGATACAAGAATGTCACCAGGATACAGGAACTAGGTAGGGTAGCCGTTCTAAGCATTTTACATATTTAATCTTCATAACAACCTTATAAGGTAATAGCATCGTCATCCCCATTTTACAGGTAAAGAAACAGAAATTAAGTAATTTTTTAAAGTTTATTTTTGAGAAAGAGAGAGACCACAAACAGGGGAGGGGCAGAGAGAGAGAGGAGACAGAGAATCCCAAGCAGGCTCCGCACACTGACAGTGCAGAGCCCCATCCAGGACTCAAACCTATTAACCGTGAGATTGTGACCTGAAACGAAATTAAGAGTCCCAGGCTTAACCCACTGAGCCACCCAGGTGCCCGGAGAGATGGGGTAATTTAATTCCGCAGCTAATAATGTGGTAGCCAGGTTCCAAATCCAGGCAATTTGGTTTTAGAGTCTGTTTTATTAACCTCTACACTATATTGCCTCAAATGATAAGTACTATGAAAAATAAAAGTATTGGGGCGCCTAGGTGGCTCAGTCAGTTAAAAGTCCGACTTCAGCTCACAGTCCGTGAGTTCGAGCCCCGCATGGGGCTCTGTGCTGACAGCTCAGAGCCTGGAGCCTGCTTCAGATTCTGTGTCTCCCTCTCTTTCTGCCCCTCCCCTGCTCATGCTCTGCCTCTCTCTGTCTCAAAAATAAATAAAAACATTTTTAAAAGCTATTTAAAAAATAAGAAGAAAAGTATTTAAACACTATGGAAGTGGGAGTAACTTTAGATTGCATGGTCCAGGGATGAGGCGGTAAGTGCTGTTGGTTACCAGCTCAATTTCACTTTCCCCTTCTCCATGCTTGCACAACTGTGGTTTTATTCTCGGGTTCACCCTCCTCTACTTGATTGATCATGTCCCATTGCCCTGGCCTGATCAGTTTATGGGTGAGCATGTGGCCTAGATCTTGACAATGAGAAGTTAGAGCAAGTCTGCTGGAGACTCCTGGGAAAGATTCTCAGGTCTTTTGTTTAAAAAAGCACAGGATGTTTCTGCCTTTAGATGTTAGTATGTGAAGGAACCTTTGTGTGGAGAGCTAGCCCACAAACGGGGATTGGCAGATAGGAAGATAGAAAGGACCTGGATCCTTGATAAAATTGTGGGGACACTTATTTTTACAAGTTCCAGAAAAGTCCTAATTCAGGACACTGGTTATATAAGAAAATAAATCATTTTATTAATCAAACCACTTTTGGTTGGGTTTTCTGTTACTTGTCATTAAGAAAGTGACTTTTAATCTGAGTAAAAATCAAGGGGAATAGAGTTCTAGATAGAGGGAACACCAATGCTTAAAGCAGAAAAATCTTTGCATGTTCTAAAGACAAAAAGAATTCCAGTGTAGCAGGAATGTGGTGAGCAAGGAAGAGTGGTTGGATATGGTATTAGGGAAGTGACAAGAGGCTAGATCAGATCAACCAACCATGAATTTTATCCTATATTTGATTTGGAATTTTAAGTATTATGGAAACCCTTTGGAGGGTTTTGGCAGGGGGGTTATATGATGTTGACTCTGGGCCAGGTTGATAGTCAAGATGGAGAGAAGTGGATGTATTGGGGAGATATTTTTGGAGGTAGATCTATAGCCTTTGTTGATTTTGAATTAAGAGTCATGGGAGAAAGGGTAGAGGCAAGTGTGGCTTACAGGTTTTGAGTGTTGAGCAACATGGTGGATGGACGGTGACTCATACTGGGATGAGGAAGGTAAGGAACACATGTGGCATCAGGAGTTTGGTTTAAAGCAAAGCAAGGTGAAGCTACATATCAATTTGACAGGTGGATTTATGAGCCTAAGTTTTAGAGGAGAGATCAGGGCTCAGATTCAGATTTGGTAGTCTCAGTCATTAGATAGCACTTAAAGTCATGGGCCTGAAGAGGAATAATTAATACAAGAGTCTAGATAGACAAGACTGAGATTTGGGGTACTTCTGCATTTAGCAGTTGGGCAAAAGAGAAAAAGCAGATGAGACAGGAGGAAAATCAAGGGAGTGTGGTGTTAGGGAGGCTAAGAGAGGAGAGTGTTCCAGAATGAGTAAATATCTGATTTGGATGCTACTAAGCCGCTGGATAAGATGAGAGCACAGAAGTTGCTGATGGATGAGGCAACACAGAAGTTGGATATGGGAGCTGGGAGGAAAGAGGAAGTTCTGGGTTACTCCTGGGTTTCTGGCTTGAGTAAATAGATGGTTAGTTTTGCCGTTTGCTGGAATGAGAACACAGAAGACCCAGGAATTGGGGTGGAAAGGAAGATAATGAAATCAGTTTGGAGCATGTTCGGGTCAAGATGGCTCTAGAACATCGGGATGATGTCCAGTAGGCAGGTGGCCATACAGGTCTGAAGTTCAGAACATTGAGCTGCCTATGGACCTGGGAACTGAAAGTACCTTCCCTAGCACCTACCCTGATGTTCGCTAAGCTTCTCTGCACAAGAACCCAAAGTCTTTTACTGGAATATAAAACAGCTTTCTTAGGAGTCCTCTGCATCTCAGATTTTTGAAGAATCAGGGACCAGAGCTCACAGGTCAGATGGTCCTTGGTGATTGACAGGAAGGAGGAGGCGCTTTTTGTGGGAGGCACAGTGTTGGAGGGGTGGGGAAGGCCCTCACGCAGGAGAGGGAACAGACGTGAACATATGATTGGTCCCCTGATCTGGACCCCTCATCCAAACTCTTTCTGCACCCTCACCCCCATGTTAATTCACCTTTCTCCATTCTCCTCCGACACATCTTAGCAACCCAACCTCCCTGCTTTCATCAGGGCCTCAGTGTGCGTGGTCTTGGCTTTTGGTTCATGTTTGTGATTAGCCTTTCATGAGCCTATCTCTCCAGGGACTGGGTGCCCTAGTCTTCAAACCAAAGGTGTTTTCTCAGTGTAGGCCAATAAATGTTTGATGACAGGATGGGCAGGCTGGGACAAGCAAGCATTCACATGCACACGCCGCCCTTCTGCTACTCAAGAGTTTGGCCGCCTTCCCCACTACAGCCAAGCCGATGCAACTGGTCCCAGTAAGGCTTTTGAGAAACCCTGGAGTGGAGGAGATGACAGTGACTGGAGAACAAAATAGCAGAGACCCATGGTGGTGTTGGGGTGGGGGAACCTGGACTACTGAGGTCCCAGAGACAATAGAGTATCATGGCAAACCAAAGAGTCAGGTGATTGGGAAGATTGTTTCTCTTCTCTGAGCTTTGATTTCTCTATCTATGTAATGGGGCTCTGGCCTAGGGGGCCTGCAAGGACCCTTCACGTGTGTGCTGGGAGGACTGGGACAATGTGTTTTTTGTCTGTACCGCAGTGCTGTTCTTATTGGAAGTAGAGCCATAGACCTTGTTGGTTTTGAACTGGGGGGTGGCAGAAATGGTGCTGCTATAAGTATTTGCTCTTATTAAAATTTTCAGCGGGGAGTCATGACAGAGGCTTTGAGAAATCTGTAGACTAGCCCATTTAGGCCAAGGAATCCCCACCACCTTCAGAAGTCCTTCCTGGAGCATCTGGCTGGTTCAGTTGGTAGAGCATGTGACTCCTGCTCTAAGGGTAATGAGTTCAATTGATTTTGGGGTGATGGATGTCCCTGTTCTAGATCTCCTTTTAGACTGAGTCTCCTGGAGGACAGAAGCATTGTCAGGCTTTTATTTCTCCGGGACCTGGTACTTAAATAGATCTAATAAACACTAATTCACAGGAGCACATCTTATGGGATCTCCTCCATGACTTCCTCGCTGTAGGTGGATGTGGCTATGCCTATTTTACAGGTGAAGAGACTGAGGCCCAGAGACTTATCTGAGATCACCCAGGAAGGTGAAGGCTGAAATTCACCAGCATCACCCTGCCCCAGAGCTTCTTAGCAGGTGAAGGTAGTCTCCCTACCCCCCCCCCCCGCAAGGGAGTAAAAGAGGCAGCTCCATATGCTTGGTGTGTGCTGAGGTCTCCTTGCCTTTTCTTCTGCCCTTCTGTCCTATCTTTTCATCTTCTTTCTTTTCTTCTAGCTTCAACTTCCTCTCCTCTTTTTTTTTTTTTTTTTTTTTGCTTTGGTTTCCTTTCTCTTTTCTTCCATGACTCTTTTCTTTTCTTCCTTACCTCTGTACCTGTGATTCCATTATGATTTCTCTCCAAGGCCCTGTCCCCCACCCCACCTATGCCCAGCTCCTCCCCAAGGAGAAGTTGGATGCCTATCTTGCTCTCCACCCCTAACCCTTTCTAGGTTAACTGAGAGAACTCAGGCCAGGGAAGCACCCAATCAGTTTCCTCCTTTTGTACCGCCCACTCCAACCTGTTGGAAGAGCTGTGTATGAAAACAAACAGAACTAAGGTCTGAATTTGTCCTCCAAAACCTGGTCTTAAGAGCTTGGTGGTACCAGCCTCCACCACTAGGAGACACCAAGAGCAAGGAAAGTGTGGACATAGAGGGTGCTAGGGTCCCCAGTGTGTACCCACCCCTCACTCACTCACTTACTCATTCATTTATTCAATATATTCTGAGCACTGACTACGGACCAGACAGTGATCTATGTACTGGGGATACAGAACATCCCCTGCCATCGTGGAGCTCACATACTGGCAAAAAGGGACACTTATAAAGTAAACGAACACATTCTCAAGACAATTACACATAATTACACATTAGGTTGGGAGCTATGAAGCCAATAAACGAGGTGATGAGTTGGAGAGTAGCCAGGTGTTGGTTGACTTCAGAGAAAGCTTTTCTGAGGTTTTATTTTATTTATTTTATGAGGTAAGCCTGAGAGGTGAGGTTCCAGACAGAGGGAACTGCAAATAAAAAGGATCCTGATTTGTTTGGACCTACACAGAAAGGCTAATAGGCTAGAGTTTAGTGAGAGAGGGAGGGAGAGTGCCATGAGATGAAGTTGGAGATACATAGCAGGGATTTTATGGAAGCGATGTAAGAGCTTTGGGCAAGAGAAAAACTGATTGAATTTTTTAAACTGATTAATTGTTGTAGTTAGTAGGCTCTTATTTCTCCAGGGCCTGGTACTTGAGTAATCTAATAAATACTAATTCATAGGAGCATGTCTTATGGGATCCCCTCCATGACTTCCTCGCTGTAGGTGGATATGGCTATGCCTATTTTACAGGTGAAGAGACTGAGGCCCAGAGACTTATCTGAGATCACCCAGGAAGGTGAAGGCTGAAATTCACCAGCACCCCCCCCCCCACAGTGCTCTTAGCAAGGTAGTGAAGTGAAGGTAGACTTCCTTCATACTATATATGATTACATTTCATTTATCACACAAGGTTCCATTTTTCATTGGCGTTGATAACTGCCTCCTTTTATTTTCATTTGCTAATTTTCTATATAATTAGCATTGATCCATTTTACATCTTCCATTAGCCTTCCAATTTTCCACAAAATTAAATGTATCAATACTCTTATCAGGTCCGTGTTTCTTTTTCTGGGAGCCTTCAGGCTCCTGTTCCCGTGTGCTGTGTCTGTTCCAGACTGGTTGGTGTCTAGGCCTGCTGTAGAGCCATTACCTTGAGACCTCCCTTCACCTTCTCTGTGCTGGCTTAGGTTTTTCTCTTTCCTGGTTTGCCCCCATGTTTTCCTGGAGCACATCTTCCAGTGGTTTCTTGAGAGAGTCCCTGGGATGAAACCACTTTGACACCTTGCATGTCTAAAAATATCTTTATTCTACTTGTTCGAAAAATGTGGCTAGGTTTAGAATTATACAGTGAAAATCATTTACCCTCAGAATTTTGAAGGCATTACTTCATTGTCTTTTAGCTTCCAATTCCCTGTTGAGAAGTCTGATACCATTCTTATCCCCAGAACTTTTTTTTTAAGTTGTATTTATTCATTTTTGAGAGAGAAAGGGAGAGAGTGAGCAAGCAGGGGAGAGGGAGAGAGAATCCCAAGCACGCTCCACACTGCCAGTCTGATGTGGGGCTCAAACCCATGAACCGTGAGATCATGACCTGAGTCAAAATCAAGAGTCAGACGCTCAACTGAGCCACCCAGACACCCATCCCCAGACTTTTCTATGTGTTCTTCCCCTCCCCAGAAGAATGGGCTCTGGAGTCACACTGCCTAGCAGATGGCTTGTGCAACCTTGGACAAATTTCTTAATGTCTCTGCACCTCAGCTTCCTTGTTTGCAAAATGGGATTGTTCGCAGTTCAAATGAATTTATATAAAACAGTTCTCTTTACCACTGGCATTTTAAAGTTTAATACAATTAGTGTACGTCATTTTTCACTCACTATGCTGGAAAGTCAAAAGATGTGTGATATTTACAACCTTTTAAATTTTAGAAAACTTTTTTTGTATTATTTTATATAATTTTGGGGCGCCTGGGTGGCGCAGTCGGTTACGCGTCCGACTTCAGCCAGGTCACGATCTCGCGGTCCGTGAGTTCGAGCCCCGCGTCGGGCTCTGGGCTGATGGCTCAGAGCCTGGAGCCTGTTTCCGATTCTGTGTCTCCCTCTCTCTCTGCCCCTCCCCCGTTCATGCTCTGTCTCTCTCTGTCCCAAAAATAAAAATAATAATAATAATAATTTTTCTTCCATTTGCTTTATTACCTCTTTTTGGAATTCCTTCTAGATGTTGAACCTCCTGACTTACCTCTGATCTCCATCACATTTTTTTTCTTCTATTGTACACCTTTTTGTTGTTATTCTACTTTCTGATAAACTTACTCAATTTTAAGTTAATATTGTTTTTTAATGTTTATTTTGAGAGAGACAGAATGCGAGCGAGGGAGTGGCAGAGAGAGGGAGACACAGAATCCAAAGCAGGCTTGAGGCTCTAAGCTGTCAACACAGAGCCAGATGCAGGGCTCGAACCCATGAATGGCGAGATCATGACCTGAGCCGAAGTCAGATGCTCAACCAACTGAGCCACTAAACTTCCCCAACTTTATCGAGAGTCTTCTACTGATTTTTTTAATTTTAGTAATATTTTATATTCTAAGTGCTTTGTTCTCATATCTTTTTATGGACACTTTATATTTTTACCTTTTTTTTTTCTTCTGCTCCCTGTATTGTCTCTTTATTTTTTTTCTTTTTGCTTTGACTTCTTTCACGTTAGAGGCTTGCCTCAAATGTCTGGTGATCCTTAACTGCTTATATTTAAGAATGAGGCATCGAAAAGAACGTGCTTGGGTGAAACTTTCCATATGAGAGTCTTCCTGATACAGGGATTTTCACCGGGGGCTCCCTAAATACTTATAGGGTTTTTTTCTGGGCACATTCTTTTTCTCCAGAGGAGCAAACAGTAGTATAAGCTTCCTGGACAGTGTTTTTAGTAGCTAGGGGAGGGGGCTGGGACAGTCTCATTTTTGTCTTTATTCTTGTTTTTGGTAAGGCCTCTGTTCTCTACTGCGGTGTCTCTGACTATGCAGTATTTTTAAAACTCATTCCTCAGAAAGTAAACCTCCCTTTACCTACAGAGGTGAGAGGCAGTCATCTGGCTATGTGACATGGGGGAAAGGTTTGAGAACTTCAAAGATCTCATTGTAATTATGCTGTATATAAACTTTCAAAAAGTAGCTGTCTTTATCCCTCCCCTTAACCCCTTAGTACCCTCAGAGCCTAGCTCCTTGCTTCCTATTTGTATTCCCCAACTCTGAAAGCATTTACTTTGGCTTCCCCTATTCTGCTAAGTCAGTTGTTACCCTTCTCCCGCCTACTTCCAATGTTTAAAGAATTGTTGATACCTTTCTTTTGCGATTTCCTTTCCCACCCTCTAGTCCTTGGGCTTTCTGCCTTTTGAGTCCTTTGCTATCAACTGAGGGGGAGGGCGTAAAACTAAATCTAGGTGTTAAATGCTCTGGTCCAGGATCAGGGAAAACATTTTCACTCTCAACTTGCCAGATTCTAAATGTATCAATTGGCTCATTTTATAAGACTGTAAAAGATTCAGAACTCCCAAGAATCCAAAGAGTAGTCAGAAGAATTTTTCAACAAAGTCCCTTTTATTTATTTCACTAGAAATTACTTTATTGATTAAATCACCAGAAATTTTCAGTGCAAGATTTAACATCTCAATGACCATCAAGGCTTGGGCTCTGGGGCTTGCTCTGCCTCCCCCAGTCCTTAAAGGGGTTTAGAGGGAGAGACGTCATTAACAGAGACCAAATCAGATGGTCGCAGGTCCTCCTTTCCCAGTCATTGGACAAGCTGCTCAATTCTTGCCCAGAGCAGGAAAGAGCCAGTGTTTCTGAAAACAAATCTAATAAAGAATTTGACATTGCAATGTAAGATCTCTCTTAACAATTTAGTTCTATCAACAGTATTGGTCCAAACTTATTTGCTTCTGATCTAAATCATTTTGCAATTTACCTTTTTTGGTATGTATGTAATTTCAATAACCTCACCCCCTGTGCAGACATGAATCAACCCAATGCTAAGAAAAATCCCTCAAACCAGAAGAGCCTCATCTTGTTCTTGGAAAGAAGTAACAGAGGTTTTTCTGCTTCTCTTCCATGTTAAGAGATGAACAAACCCCACCTTGAAGTCCAAAATGTTACTTCTGGTCTTGGAATGTGCAGCTTGTGATGAGCCGATTCAAATCACCGAGAAAGGGCAGCCGGAACAACTATGCAGGCAGCCTTCTTTGGAAATTTCTTCTTAAAATAAAGTTTTGAGAATCGTCCATGATTGTGTACAAAGACTCTAAGGTCCACACAACTTCTGCTATTCCGTCTCAGGAGCTAGGTTCAGAGGCAGCATTGGAATTGTCAGGAACGAGAGCAGTAGCAGTGGCCCCGCGAGGTAGGACCTCAATAACTCGAGGCTTGTCAATGATCCGAGCTGTCCGGTTTCCCTTTTCCACAATACCGACGATCCATGCTTGGTGACCCTCTCCATACTTGGAAGATTTGATTTCAGAACAAAAGCGAGCTGCCTGTTCTCTCGGCAGACAAATCAGTAATCCCCCAGAAGTTTCTGCTGAGGTTCCTTGAAGGAGCCCAAAGCGCCCACTGGCCTTGCTGATGGCAGCCATCTTGGCAATGATTGGCAGATTATGAATGACAAATGACACCTCATTTCTTTGTTGTTTTGCAAGGTTCTGAGAGTGTCCTAGAATGCCAAAGCCTGTGATATCTGTGGCTGCGTGTGCATTAAACGTGTGCATTAGTCCAGCAGCAGTTCTGTTTAGGGTAGCCATATTGAACATGGCTTCCTGATAAGCTAGCTCTACCTCTTCTCTGGAGACCACCATATTTATTTTATTCCATCTTTCAGGATTATCCAGCCATTGGTGGGCATTGACAGCAACTTGGGTTCCTAAGGGTTTGGTTAACACGAGCACATCCCCAACAACTGCACTGTCCGGCATGATGAATTCATTTGGCTGACATACCACAGTGGCAACCCCTCCGACGATAATCCAAGGGTTTACTACTGTCTGTCCACCAGTCACTGCAGTCCCTCCTTCCTCAGCAGCGTCGCGAAAGCCTTTGATCATGAGCGGTGTTATCTTTTCTCGTTCCTCCTCAGTCATACTCTGGCTGACGCTGAGTAACATCAACATGTTGTCACATTCAGTAATACCCATGGCGTAGAGGTCACTCAGCACGTTGGCACACGCTATGCGCCCCATCATGTAGGGATCTTCCACTAGGGGGTAAAAGAAGTCCGTGGTCTGCACGAGTGACAGGCCCCCGTGCCTCAGGGGTATGACGCAGGAGTCCATCCCAATGCCCAGGGCTGGAAAGGTTGGGTTGGGTTCCGCCCCGGCCGGGAGGCCGCCTTCCTGGGCCGCCTCTTCATGGCTTCCGACCAGGCCCAGACCCGACGGGGGCCGAACGTCTGGCCGCGTCAGTCCCGCCAGGAGTTTGAGCAGCGTCTCCTGGGGGACTTTGCAGCCTCAGCCCTTCATGCCGGAGAAGCCCGTCAGCCGCCAGCTCGGGCTGAGGCCCAGCGCCTGGGGCTCGAAGGGCCGATAGCTCGAGAAGCCGCGGCCCAGAGACAAGCCGGCGGAGCCCGAGCCTTCCGCCGCCGCCACCGCCACCTCTCCGCCGGCGCCCGTCGCCGCCGCTTCCGCCATCGCGCCTGCCCGGCAGGGAGGGGGAAAGAGGAGAGGAGCGCTCGCTTTTATTTTCTACTCCAGTTAATATGGATTAACAGATATTACCGCAGCCTCCGCACGACTCGCGCAGCCCGACTCACGCCACCCCGCGCGCTCCTGGCCTTCCTGGGGGAGGAGCCGCCGGCCTCCCGTACTTATAGCCCTGGTGATTGACAGCCGTGCCATCCAATGACGACTTCGCAACCGAGGGCGGGCTTCCTTTCATCTAAGAGATGAATTACAAATCAACCAGCAGTTTGCGAAACTGGTGCGGACTAGGTTACCCGTTTGCTATTTGGTTCGCTCCGCTAGTTGTAATTTAAACGATCTCTTGGGAGAGGCTGGCGCGACTTTGCTCCCTAGAGGCAGTTGACCAAGTGCTGCATTTTCGGAGATGAGGAATTTGGGGGGTCACTTGGTAGATCTATTACAGGTCAGAAAGGTCCAAGGGTCACATGACAGCGCACGTGACCAATCCAGGTTAGGAAAATAGCCCAGGGAAAAATTCGGAACGAATAATGAAAAATTAGATACTAAGTTACTACCATTAAGCAAGCAAACTGTAGCATCAAAATAATGAAATGTTAAAATGAGCTCCAAAAAATTGTAAGATTCAGGGGCGCCTGGCGGGCTCAGACGGAAGAGCATGCGACTTTTGCTCTCCCCGTCATGAGTTCAAGCCCCACATTGGGAGTAAAGATTACATTAAAAAAATAAACAATAAAAATAAAATAAAAATCTTTTAAGGCTTTTAAGGGCAGACACCTGCTTGGGTTCTGGTGCTGTTTCCACCACTAACTGCCTGTGTGAGTCACTTTCCCTCTCTGGCATCAGTGATGTATCTATCTGGACAACAAAGTAGCTTACCTTCTTTTGTCCTCAGGTTTCTGTATGTCTTTAAGTTAGTATATATGAGAATCTGTGATGTAACCCTGAAGAGCAATTTGCCAATATCCATTAAGGTTATAAATGCATATAATACCTTTGGCCCAGCAGTTCCAATTCTAGGACTTTATTCTACAGATGTACTCGTGAGCTGTGAGTGGGAAATGGTAGGGATGTTTTGTTTTCTGTGCTGTTTGTAATATCAACATACTGGAAACAACCTAAATGTTTATCAATTATGATTAAAATAAATTGTGGTATGTTTATATAATAGACTATCCATCCAAGCAACTGTAAAACAGAACGAGAGAACATTGATGTAATTCTATTGATAATGGTTACAGTTCTAATAGGCACAGTCCTAAATGCTTTATGTATATTAACTTAGTCCTTATAAAACTCTTTGAGTTATGATTCTTTCCACATTTTACAGAAAAGGAATATAACGCACAGAGAGATTAAATGCCCTATTCAAGGTCATAGCCAGTTTAGAATGGAGCTGGATATGAATCCAAGCAATCTGTTCCAAAGACTACCAGGCTATACTGCGGATGATGTTTGTTAAGAGAAACAAGCAAGCTTCAGAGCAGTGTTTATACAATACTACTATTTGTTGTAAAAGGGGGAAATATATGCAATAGCATATTTCTGGGAGTATAATCACCAGAAACTGGTAAATTGATTGCCTCTGGGGAGAGAATGAGGTGGTTGGGGATGGGAGATTCTTCAACAAAAAACTGGAAACAACACATGCATCTGTTAACAGGGAATGCATAAACACATTGTGGTATAATCACACGTGGAATATTATTTATCTGTGAAAATGAATGATAGGTATAGGTATCATCAATATGGATAATCTCAAAAACAAAATGTTGGGAGTAAAAAGCAAGTTGCAGAAGTGTACCTAAACTAAGATGCCATTCATATAATAAAATTCAGCACCAGGCAATGCAATCATATATTGATAAGATATGCAAAATGGTAAACACTTTTTTAAAAGGTAAGAGAGTGGATGATTAACAAAATTTAGCATAGGGATTACTCCTGGGGTAGGGTGCATAAGGGACCCCTGGGCTCCGTTTCCTTCTGTTTCTTGGGCTGGGTTATAGTTACATAATGTTCTTGAAACTGCACACATCTATTTTCCCACACTCTTTGTAAGTTATATCTCAACATTAAAAAAAAAAAGAGAAAGCGTGCTATATTTCAGAATTAAAAATACAAAAAGAAAAACAAAATAGTCAAAAAGCAATAGATGTGGAAGCAACAGACATCTGGATTTTGTCCCACCTTTGGACTTGTCAATGAGCTGTCTAGCCTTGAAGAACTGATATAAACTGTCTATGCCTTAGTTTCCACTTTTGTAAAATGAAGGTTATAATCTCTGCTTAGGATCTGGCATAAGGATCATATGAAAATCTCAACTATGAAGATTTCTTTGCAAAGTATTCAGTACATTGTACATGTGAAGGATCTTCCTATCACTACGGGAAAAATGAAAACATCCCAGTACATCTGTAGTCACCTCATCTGGGTTAAAAAGTGACTAGATCAGGTGCCCCTGGTTATACGCTCTCTTTGTTCTTTGGACTTTTCCTCTAGGCATTTAGAACAATTTGTAATTCTTTATTCATTTGATAATCATGTGATTATGCCATGACTATCTGCCCCACTAGGCTGTAAGCTCCACAGTCAGGGGCTGCCCTGTTTCGTCCGCCCTGACTTCCGTAGCACCTTACATGGCAATGACATTTGATGAATGAATATATCATCTTATGAAATACAGTTTGCTGGGCTCATGTGATGACTGGTGCTGAGCATGTTGTACTCATTCATCTCTTTTATTTAAAAAAAAGTTTATTTATTTATTTTGAGAGGGAGATAGAGAGAACAGGGGAGGGACAGAGGGGTGGGGGGAGATAGACAATGCCAAGCAGGCTCTACGCTGCCAGTGTGACAGTGCAGAGCCCGACTCGGGGCTTGAACTCATGAACCAAGAGATCATGACCTGAGCAGAAAACAAGAGTTGGATGCTTAACCAACTGAGCCACGCAGGTGCCCCCATCTCCTCTTTTAATCCTCATAGCAGCCCCAGGAAATCAGCAGTATTATCCATTTTAGGGATGAGGAAACTGAGGTCCCCGATAAGTCAGGAGTGGTGCACGGGGTCACCAGCTGGAATCAACCTAGGGAGAATACAAACTTAGGTCTCTTTTGACCTGAAGGCTGGTGTTCTATCCCTCATCCTGGGGCTTCCCCTTGAGAATACTAACAACCCCCACCATGCCCCTGGAAAAAGCAGGACTCTGAAGGGAAGGTTTCATCCCTATAGTTCCCTGTTGCTTCTGTTTGGACAAAATGTTCGCTCAGGTCAAAAAAGTCATGAATTTGCCTTGGTCAGTGACAACCCACTAGGCTTAGAACAAGTTCATGTGCCTTTGTGCAGGTGATCCACATGAGTCACAAGGGTGATCCTTATGACTGTATCATGAGCATTTGAAAGCATCCTTTTTATCTTTTTCTTGTTTCTCGCTGAAAGATCCATTGAATCACATTTACCACTTGGGT
Organism: Lynx rufus; assembly: GCF_022079265.1. Lineage (NCBI taxonomy): Eukaryota > Metazoa > Chordata > Mammalia > Carnivora > Felidae > Lynx > Lynx rufus. The sequence goes on along the minus strand of NW_025814838.1, from coordinate 1,534,241 downwards.
GAAAGCATATGGGTCAAAGATTGCAAGAGTGAAAACCTGGAGGTGGGGTTGGAAAAGCAGGCAAAGAAGAAGAGGTGGTTTTTGTTTATTTGTATGTTTTTTAAATTTTTTTAATGTTTATTTTTGAGAGAGAGAGAGAGAGAGAGAGAGAGAGCAGGAAGGGGCAGAGAGAGAGGGAGACACAGAATTGGAAGCAGGCTCCAGGCTCTGAGCTGTCAGGACAAAGCCAGACATGGGGCTCAAACTCACAGACCACGAAATCATGACCTGAGCTGTTGTCACAGACCTCAAGATCATGACCTGAGCTGTTGTCACAGACCTCGAGATCATGACCTGAGCTGTTGTCACAGACCTCGCGATCATGACCTGAGCTGTTGTCACAGACCTCGCGATCATGACCTGAGCTGTTGCCACAGACCTCGAGATCATGACCTGAGCTGTTGTCACAGACCTCGAGATCATGACCTGAGCTGTTGTCGGCCGCCCAACTGACTGAGCCACCCAGGCGCCCCATGTTTGTGTTTTAAGTAGGCTTCAAAACCTACCATGGGGTATGAACTCATGACTCTGAGATCAAGACCAAAGCTGGGGGCACCTGGGTGGCTCAGTGGGTTGAGTGTGCAACTTCAGCTCAGATGATGGTTTCTCTGTTGGTGACTTCAGGCCTCACATCGGGCTCTGTGCTGACAGCTCAGAGCCTGGAGCCTGCTCCTGATTCTTTGTGTGTGTGCCTCTCTCTCTGCCCTTCCCCTGCTCATTCTCTCTCTCCCTCTCTCTCTCTCATTCTCAAAAATAAGTAAACATAAAAAAGAAGAAGAAGAAGAAGAAGAAGAAGAAGAAGGCCTGAATACCAGCCCCTCATTTGCTTTTCACATACAACAAAAACACTGAGGCTGGTCCTAGTTTTTCACATTATGATAATGTAGAGTTATAACACTACACTTAAAGGTTTAGGACACTTTATTTTTTAATTTAAAAAAAATTTTTAAGATTTGATTTTAAGTAATCTCCACACCCAACGTGGGGCTCACACCCATAACCCCAAGATCAAGAGTTGCAGTTCCACCGACAGAGCCAGCCAGGGGCCCCAGGTTCAGCACATTTTAAAGAAGTCTTTTTAATTGTGGTAAAGATACACTCCGTATATTTCTAGTATACTGAGAATATTTCAGTAAATTTAGCACCCTTTAAAAAAAAAGTTTTTTTAGGGTTTCTTTTTGAGAGAGACAGAGCACGAGCAGGGGAGAAGCAGAGAGAAAAAGGCACACAGAATCGGAAGCAGGCTCCAGACTCCCAGCTGTCAGCACAGAGCCTGACGCGGGGCTCGAACTCACGAACTGCAAGATCATGACCTGAGCAAAGTCGGAAGGTTAACCGACTGAGCCACCCAGGTGCCCTTAATACGTTTGTTGTTTTTTTTTTTTAAAGATTTTATTTTGGGGCACCTGGGTGGCTCAGTCGGTTAAGCATCCGACCTTGGCTCAGGCCATGAACTCGCGGTTCGTGAGTTCGAACCCCACATCGGGCTTTGTGCTGACAGCTTGGAGCCTAAAGCCTACTTCAGATTCTGTGTGTCTCTCTCTCTGCTCTTGCTCATGCTCTGTCTCCTCTCTCTCTCTCTCTCTCTCTCTCTCAAAAATAAATAAACATTAAAAATAAATAAAGATTTTATTTTTAAGTAATCTCTACACCCAATGTGGGGCTTGAGCTCACAACCCCCAGGTCAAGAGTTGCATGCTCTACTGACTGAGCCAGTAAACTCATTACAAAATTATTCTGTTGTCCCTGGAGGAAAATCACAAAATGCAGCTTAGTGAAAAGGAAGAAAGTTAAAAGAACTTGAAATCCCTCTTCCCAGAGAGAAGTACTAGTCATAGCTTCACTGAGTGAATTTTAGACAATTTGCTCTACGCATAAGGAGGGCCATCACCTCACACTGAACTCCAGGCGGCGCCCTGTCACTTCCTCCAGGCCACATGGACCAGTGTGCTGTGTGTTCTGTGTATTTGCATATATTTTTAATTTTTTAAAACAAAAAAGGGATCATTCCGAGTGTTTCTAGTAAGAAATAACATAATGGATGGAAATAATCCGGCATGTGATAGGCGCTCAGCACTCCTGCTGGGTTCCTTCATCAATATTTGTCGAAAACTTTTGTGCACTGGACACTAAAGCTATGGCAATGAATGCCAGACAAAAATCCCTGTCCTCGTGGAGCTGACGTACTAATGGGAAGAGATAGCGATAGGTAAGATCAATCATTTGTTAATTAGGGATAGATGTTGAGGAGGGAGGAATGAAGTCTAGAGAGAGGGAGGGATAGGAAGTCTGATACGTGTTTTACGTAACTGTCGCCTGGGAAGGCCTCGCTGAAAAGGTGACTTTGAAGTAAAAGCCTGAATAAAGAGAAGAATAGTGTGCAGATATCTGGAAAAGAGTGTTTCAGGGAGGGAACGGCCCAAGTGCAAAGGCTCTGCGGCAGGAATGTACCTGGGGTGTTCTAGGAGCAAAAGACAGCCACGATGACTGGTACGTAGTGAGTGGAAAGACCCATAAGAAATGAGGTCAGACAGATGCGTCACAGTGTTGGTGAAGACGACACAGGACTTAGGGCATCACAGGACTGATGTAATCTGACTTTGCTATAGCTTTGAATCTGCATTCAAACCCCACAGGTCCAAAACATTCCCCATTGGTCTGAGCCCCCCCACTCTGGCCCCGACATCCAGGTCAGCATCCCCATTGCTAGTCCCTGAACCTGAGCCTGACCCAGGCAAGACACAACCTCTCCCGGGTTTGCCCCCTGGGGCTTCCAGCAATAGGCTCTAGAAACGAGACCTATGCCCGTAGCTCCTCACACTCTTAACCACCTAACAACAGCCTGTATGGCGAGAAGTTTCATCTTTGTATCTGAGGTAAATGTGAGAAGCCCTAATGAGTCATCGCTTGCCATAAGAATGAGAAAGAGAGACACAGCACAGAAAGAGAGACTCAGAGTGATGGCAGAACTCAGAATGGAGGGTCAGGAGACAGAGATAAAGAGTGAGAAGGTGGCTTAGGGGGTGCTGAGGGAGGGAGTCACAGGATAACTTGGGGGAACAGCATTCCGGCAGAAAAACACTTGTGGCAAAGGGCCCAAAACGAGCAAGCTCCATGTGTTGGAGGCACAGTAAGGCGGCCATTGTGGCTGGTGACAAGTGGGTGAGGGAGGGAGCAGGAGGAAGTGATGCTAGAGAGGCAAGGAAGGGCCAGATGTGCGGGGCTCATGGGCTTTGGGCTTTGGCACGGCCTTTGGATTTGGCTCTGGGTAAAATGGGGGCCATGGGGCAGTTTAGACCAGAGGAGTGACATGGCCACTCTGGCTGAAGTGAGGGTAGACAGGGTTGGGAAAGTGGATGCGGAGAGACAGTGTGAAGGCTCTGGCAAAAACCCAGGGGAGAGACGATGGTGACTTGGTTACACTGGAGATGGTGACAGGTGGTCGCAGTCTGGATATTTTTTGAAGGTGGAGCCAACAGACTTCCTGATGGATTAGATACAAGATCTGATGGGCCATGTGAAAGAATTTTGGGCTTGCTGTCCTCAGAGAAAAAGGAAGTCACAGGATTGGTTTTAAGCAGGGAGATGACATGGCTGCATTTGTGATTTTGAAAGATCACTCTGTGGGGAGTGAAAGAACACACTGGAGGGGAAGGATGCAGCAGAGGACCACTACTGCCTTCAAGACTTCAGGAAGTTCCTCCCCTGTGATCCCATGACCCCAGAACTTCCTTGTTCTAACAGTTATCATCTAGATTTTCTCTGACTTCTGTGAGCTCCTTACAGCTTGGACCACACCTCACTGGGTTCCATCTGCTCAGGGCCCAGCATGAGCTCTGACACAGAGAAGCCCTTAGAGAGAGCATTTGTTGAATGAATAAATGCAAAGAATGTGAATGAGGTAAGAGATCAGCACCCTGCTATTTGGGGCTCACTAAAGCATTTTTAAAATCCCTTATTATTCTTGTTTTCTGGTTAAAACAGGTACCGGTGCCTTTTATTAAAAAGCCAAACACGACATAATAATAAAAGATCTCTAAAACCTCATCCTCTATACTCTAGAAATAACTCAGAACATCTCTAGAGTCTAGAAATAACTATGTAGAGTTCATTAAATATCCTCCCCCCAATTTTTTAAAAAGTTTATTTACTTAAGTAATCTCTACACCCAACGCGGGCCTTGAACTCCCAACCTGGAGATTCAGAGTCACATGCTCTTCTGACTGAGCCAGGCAGGCGCCCCTCCTCACCCCAATGTTTTAAATGTCTACACCAAACAATGAAGTGTTTAAGAGGTAGAGATGTGAGAGAGAGACAGGATGAGAAAGGCAGACCTCCTTCCTAGCAGGCAAGTAAGGTGTAACACACGCTATTTTGTAATTTGCTTTTCTTCTACTTAGATCATCATGACAATCTTTCTATGCTAGTACTTGTAAATCTACCATATTTTGTTAAAGACTGAATACTATTGCATAAAATGGATTTATGTAATTGGTATAACCAACTTCCTATTGTTAGATATTCCCCCACGCCCTTTTTTTTTTTTTTTTAATTAAAGGATTTCCTTGAAGATCCTTGTTGCGTTTATTTCTTGGGGCACCAGAATTTTAGGAGGATAGTTGAAACAGGTGTTCGTCCTGGGGCAGTCGGAGGACTTGAGACTTGGCCTCATGGGGACTATTAGGTATAACTGAGGGTGTTCAGCCTGGAAGAGAGACATGTAAGCCTTGTCTGTACTTCTGAAGGGGCTTCCAGATGGGAAAGAGAACAGATTTGTCCCCAGGCATTTCTGCGGTACAGAACCAGGTCTAAGTTATGGATGTCACAAAAAGGCAAACTTGCGTGTCGTAATACAAGAAAGCATTTTCCGGGGCACCTGTGTGGCTCAGTCGGTTAAGTGTCCAGCTCTTCATCTCAGCTCAGGGCGTGATCTCACAGTTGGTGGGATCGAGCCCCACGTGGAGCCCCATGTCTGGCTCTGAGCCTGCTTGAGATTCCCTCTCTCCCTCTCTCTCTCTCTCTCTCTCTCTGCCCCTCCCCTGTGTGCTCTCTCTCTCAATAAATATATAAACTTAAAAAAAAAAAAAAGAATTTTCCTACAAGAAGAGCTGCCGGAGACGCAGCGGATCTCCTTGGGACAAAGTCATGAGCATCCTGTCTCTGTAGGTGTGTAAGGAGAATTTGATTGAAGATTTTTTTTTTAAATTTTTTTTTTCAACGTTTATTTATTTTTGGGACAGAGAGAGACAGAACATGAACGGGGGAGGGGCAGAGAGAGAGGGAGACACAGAATCGGAAACAGGCTCCAGGCTCTGAGCCATCCGCCCAGAGCCTGACGCGGGGCTCGAACTCACGGACCGCGAGATCGTGACCTGGCCGAAGTCGGACGCTTAACCGACTGCGCCACCCAGGCGCCCCTTGATTGAAGATTTAATAGGAGGTATTATATAAGGGACTTTTGCGCAGCAGGCCAAAGTTGAATTAGGTGACATTCAAGAGTCCTTTCAGATCTGAAACTTTATTACTACACTTCTAATCGAAGGTGTCATGAAGGCTGACACAAAGAGGTTGGCCGTTTCAAATTCTCCTTCCTAAGAGTGTGGGAATTCAGAGGATGTGTGACGTGGAGCTGCGGTTGGCCCTGGAGGGCAGCCTTCTCCAAACTTCGTTGAAGAAGTGGGGAAAGGTGGCTTACAGAGAGAAGGATGGGGAGCATGTGATGCCCTCTTCCAGCCGCCTGCAAGACCTGATCGTATTTGGGTTCTTCTAAGGGTTTTGTGATATCCTTGAGACAAATATATGCGTTTGCGTTCAGTAAGCCCACAGGGGTGCCCGTGACTTGCCACAGTATGACATCTGGCCCGGACCCTCTAAATTAATAGGGACTCATCCATAGCCCCTGAACGAGCTTCAGGAACGTTCAGCTGGAGGAGGAGTGGCGGAAAGGGTTAAAGAGGTGGTGAGACAAGGGAGGAAGCCTTCCTAATCATTTAGATAATCAAGAGAGCTTCTGCTTCCCCCAAACCCTCCACCTTGTTGTACAGAGCAAACACATCATACAATGACAAGTCCTCCAGGTTCTGTTTGACTTGTTTTCTAGATGGACTCAAGAGACCTGGTCAGAAGACAGGAAATGTTTTCCTGTTTCCCACTGGGGTAGAGCGATGGCAGGGAGTTTGCTTTCCTTGATGTAACAAAGAAGACAGCTTGAGGTTACCAAGATCCCCATTGTAGGCCAAATGTGGGTTTTGGTCATTTTGGAAGTTCAAGAACAGGTGGGCCGTGTCTGGAGAACGAATGTGGTTCCTATTCAAGAGGGAGCGTAGGAGTGCCCTGAGTGGGGAGGCTCAGACCAGAATGAACTTGACCCAGGAATGAACGTTTAGCCATTAGATGGGAGTAGTGATCCTTCCTGTACATAGTAGCTATTATGCAAGTGTAAGTCTGGCTCAGACCCCTGAACATAAATCCCGTGTTTGAGTGAGACAGAGAGAGAGAGAGAGAGACATAAGTAAAACTTGAAAGAGCTGCCTTACTAGTCTGCACACCCTGGAGCCCAAACAGTTGGAGCTTGGTGTAACTCAAAGCAGGGAGAGAAGTTCTTCCCGACTCTACCCCAGTCTTGGTATTTCAAGGGCTTGGGCTAATAGCCAAGAAATGTTCTAGCTCCAGTTTTGGTTATAGAACGACAGCCAAGATGTGAAGCCTTGAGCAGCTCACATACCAGGGAGTAGAGCACAGGTGAAATACCTCTAAAGACTTTCTGAAATAGCAGAGACTCTTCAGGAAGCTGGAGACCTTGTACTAGCAGGTGGGGGTAATACGGCAACAACATGGCGGTGGTAACATTAATATGATCTTGTTTGGACTCATAGACTGGTGAGTCCTGCAGAAGCCTGGGATCTGGGTATGGAGGAAGCAACAAAGGCCCAGAGAGGTGAAGAGGGTCATTGGCACAACACGGCAAGACAGTACTGCTCGGAGCTGGTTCCCAGGTTTCTGGTCCTGAATGATGGGCTCTTTCGGCTACAATCAACCATACGCTGAGGGGCTGGAAACAGAGGCCCTGGAGTGAGGTCACCCAGTGACATCAGGGCCCCGTGAACTGCACGTGAATACTCAAGAGTGCCATCAGTAGGAAATCCCTACCTGTGGTATGTTCAGGTCAGCCCTTCCTCAGAAAATCCAGGTAGAGTTTCTAGAACTTTAGAATGCTCTGGTGTGCCTAGCCATGAGATCATAAGGGCCTTGCAATAGGGTGGGGGCCTCTGAGCCCCTCTGGGCCTCCATAACCTCCCCTCCCCTGAGGCCCCCTTCCGGGGGCAGGGCAGTTTCTCCCTCTCCTGGCAGGTGGGAAGAAGGGGAAGGAGCCCTGTGGTGACCCAGATATTTCTGTCAGAACCATCCTGACCAAAGGGGCCCATGTCACTGTACCCAGGAGGAAGTGGTGGGTGGCGAGCCTGGGCTGGGAGGTAGCAGATGGGCAAGCACACCATTTGCACCAGCAAATCTTCTGTGTGAATCAGAAAAGAGAACTTTGCCCCGATTCATCCTGGGTTTGTAGGCAGTCAGGCCTGGTGGATTGGGGGGTAAAGGGGAGAGGGAGGCACCAGCCTGCTTTTCCAGCTGCCCTCTACATCAGCCAGGCATGCCCCGAGGCTCCCTGCTGCCACACCCTTGCTTATTCAACATGTTACTCATTTAAGCACCGGAGAAAGGGTTCAGTGTGGCCCTACTGTGACTGGAACGAGAGAGGCCATCGGGAATGGAGGTAGCCTTTCAGTTGTCACCGTTCCCTGTTTGTAGACCTCATGAATTCTCTCTCATGACATCTATTTCTCTGCATTTCTGCCCTGTTCTCCCCTCACTTATGACTATCCCCTCTGTGTCCTCCAAGTTTCTGTTCTGGAGGGACCCAACTTCTTTCTAACCTGCCACCAGAGTATCATTTAATTTTATATATTAAATTTTTTTAATGTTTATTTATTTTTGAGAGAGACAGAGACAGAATGCGAGTGGGTTGGGCGCAGAGAGAGAGGGAGGCACAGAATCCGAAGCAGGCTCCAGGCTCTGAGCTGTCAGCACAGAGCCTGATGTGGGGCTCGAACTCACAGACTCTGAGATCATGGCCTCATCCGAAGTCAGATGCCCAACCGACTGAGCCACCAAGCGCCCCTATATTAAATAAATTCCTGACTCTGGGAATTCAGGCCTCTTCTTTCAACTCCTTCAACCTCTTCTTTTCGGACAATACAGCTTTTTGGTCCTAAGAGTCTAGACCCTGGAAAGCTTAATTATCCTTAAGGGCAAGGGAAGCCCCAAGCATTCACTCCTCGGTGAATATTTGCTGACTAAATATTTACCTGCTATGCTCCAGGCACTGTTTTAGGTACTGGGGATACAGCAGTGAATGGCAACAAGAAACAGTATTTCTGCCCTGGTGGAGTTCATATTCTAACAGGTGGACAGTAAACCAGATGGATAAATAAATTAAATACTATGAGCTGAAGCCCTATAACTGCTAAGGAGAAAAGTTCAGAGGAGATGATCCAGGAATGAGCCATGAGGCTTTCTTGGGAAACCCAAGCAAGAGAAGAGCAGGTGCAAAGGCCCTGGGGCAAAGGTGTGTTGGACTGAACGAAGAGCCAGGACAGCAGTGTAGTTGAAAAGGAGTGAGCAAGATGGGGACTAGATTTCAGAAAGACGGTGAGATGTATCTGACAACTTAAGTCCCTCTAGGCCACACTGAGAACTTTGGCTTGTATTTTGAGTGAAATGGAGAACCACCGAAAGGTTTTAAGCAAGAAAGCAGCATGATCTGACATATATTTTTATTTTATTTTTTTAATGTTTATTTATTTATCTTGAGAGAGAGAAAGAAAGAGCAGGGGAGGGGCAGAGAGAGGAGAGAATCCCAAGCAGGCTCCTTGCTGTCAGCACAGAGCCCCACATGGGGCTCCATCCCATGAACCATGAGATCATGGCCTGAGATGAAACCAGGAGTCAGACGCTTGACCGACGGAGCCATCCAGGCTCAGCCCCATGACTTGTATATTTAAAGGATCCTCCTGGCTGCTGTATGGAGAACAGACTATAGCAGGGGCAAGACTGAAAGCAGGGGACCAGTTAGGGGACTGCCACGAAATCCTGGCACTAGGTGATGGTGGCTCGGGCCAGGGAATGAGCAGTGATGAAGATGAGAAATGGCTGCACACAAAATCTTGTTTACTCTCCTGCGCGGAGCAAGAGAAGATTCTCTCTCATCGTTTACAGATGGACCTATAGAAAAATAAGACATATTTGAAATCATTTTACCTTACAATGGACACAGAAGAGCTTAGGCATCCAGGCCGCTGGCTTCATCTTAGATGCACAGATCCTGGGTACCCCAGAACTTCCCAGTGTAGGGTCTCATTTGTCACTCCTCTGTGACATGATATGCTTGAGTCCATTTTCATGGAACAGTTGGTAAGTGGAGCAACTAAGCCATCCTGAAGAAAGCTGGCATCTTTTGGGTTCAGTCTATCTGAGGCTACCTTGCCCTTGGTTAGCTGTCTCCCTGCCAGCACGATCAGTTTTCTTTTTTCTTTTCTTTTCTTTTCTTTTCTTTTCTTTTCTTTTCTTTTCTTTTCTTTTCTTTTCCCTTCTCTTCTCTTTTCTCTTTTTCTTTCTCTTTCTTTCTTCTCCTCTTCCTCTTCCTCCTTCTTTAAAAAAAATTCTTTTTAATGTTTATTTATTATTGAGAGACAGAGAGACACAGAGAGTGAGTAGGGGAGGGGCAGAGAGGGGAAGACACAGAATCCGAAACAGGCTCCAGGCTCTGAGCTGTCAGCACAGAGCCCGACGTGGGGCTCGAACCCACAAACTGTGAGATCATGACCTGAGCCGAAGTCAGTCACCTAACCATCTGAGCCACCCAGGCGCCCCTCCTCCTTCTTCCTTAGAGAGAGAAGGTGCAAGTAAGCAAGGAGCAGATTGAGAGAGAGAGAGACAGAGACAGAGAGAAGTGGGGCTCACCCTAAGCAGGGCTCATATTCACAGAAGCAGGCCTTGAGCTCATCTGATGCGTGCCTAATGCAGGGCTCAAGCTCCCGAACCCTGAGATCGTGACCTGAGCCGAAGTCGGATGCTTAACCGACTGAGCCACCCAGGCATCCCTCTTTCCTATTCTTTTTTAAGATTTTATTTTTAAGTAATCTCTACAGCCAACATGGGGCTCAAGCTCACAACCCTGAGATCAAGAGTCACATGCTCCCCTGACTGAGCCAGCCAGGCGCCCCTGGCCTGTCAGTTTCATACTGCTCATTTGATGCAGCCGAGATAACATCAAGCAGAAGGCACCTACTGCAGCTGCTTTCCTCAGAAGTGGGTGACAGTAAGGCCAATGCTTTGAGTTTCATAAAGTCCTCTCTAGATGCTTCATCTGTTTGAACACTGATGAGTCATTTACTAAGTTGGAGCACAGAGTCTAGAGAGGCAACAAGGCCCTTGCAAGCCATGCCAACAAGCTTGGAGATGATCGTGTGTATGCAAAAGGAGAATCATCAGAGGTTTTAAAGCCTAAGAGAGACAAGCTCAGGTTTCTCGAGGTTAATATGGACCTTCCCCAGGAGGTGGAACCTTCTCTAGAGGCAGGAGAGTGAAGAAAGGAAGAGCTACAGTGGCAGTAAATTGTTCCCGTGAGAATTGATGGGCGTTTGGGCAAATGGAATGGAACTGAGAGACCCAGCTGAGGCCTCAGAGAACAGACTATTTGAGATATGATGAAGGCCTGTGACTAAGAAAGAAGTGTGTGTGTGCGTGTGTGTGTGTGTGTGCACGCCCACAAGTGTGCAAGGAACATCCTGTCTCAGGACTTCCCCACGTGGTCCCAGCCTCAGATGTCTGCAACCCAACTCTTCAGGGAGTCATCTGCTCTCTCCAACATGGAACCTCTGATTCCCTAAAATCCTTGGGGCTTCCTTGTACTTTTGAGGCTTCCTCAGATTTATAGCCCTCAAACAGAAGGGGGAAAAATGTTCTTTTGCTCTTTTAAACTGAAAACCAGGGGCACCTGGGTGTCTCAGTTGGTTGAGTATCCGATTCTTGATTTTGGCTCCAATCATGATCCCAGGGTTGTGGAATCGACTCCTGCATCAGGCTCCATGCTAAGATTCTCTCTCTCTTTCTCTCTCTCTCTCTCTCTCTCTCTCCCTCTCTCTCCCTGCCCCTCTCCCCCCACTCATTCTTGCTGTCTCTTAATAAATAAATTAAATGAATTAACAAACTGAAAAACAAAATCTGATAAATACGTAAATGAGTATACTTACCTGCTGAAGCATACACATAGACTATAATCCAAGCAGTAGAGACTTTGAGATCATTTCCTGAATTCCTTCCATCCCAGGGGTTGTTACAGATACACTTGAAGTTTCTATAAACATAAGCCCTGATTCAAGAATCTAAATTTTGAAGATGGCCTAGAAGAAAACCTTTAATCTGGAGAGGGCTGATTTGACAATTAATTCTGGGTTAGATGTTCTGTGGGAAGATAATTAGTTTTTCCAAACACGTCCAACCTGTATGGTTAATTATTAGAACTGACATTTTTTTTTGTCACAAAGAATCTATGGCTCTAAATTATTACCAGTGGTTATTTTTGAGATTTAGGAGTTGGGGTGGATGTTAAAAGAGAGTTTTCTTCCTTTTACTTTACATGCTTCTGTAATGTTTGAATTTTTTTTAATTTTATACTTTTAAAAAATGTTTATTTTTGGGAGGGGGGGGAGGGGCAGAGAGAGAGGGAGACACAGAATCTGAAGTAGACTCCAGGTTCTCAGCACAGAGCCCAACGTGGGGCTCCAACTCACAAACCGTGAGATCATGACCTGAGCTGAAGTGGGACGCTTCACCGACTGAGCCACCCAGGCGCCCCTGTAATGTTTGAATTTTTAAGTGTATGTTCTTTTTTGTCATCTCAGAACAATAGAAAAGAATTTGGTCAGATGTAAATCATAACCACTGCACAGAGGACCAAAGGAATCAGTCTGAATAATCTGATTTTAACTGAATTTGAAAAAGACTACCTGATATTATCTAAGTACTAGGAGGCAACTTGTCACATTGTAGCTGCCTAGCAGCAGATTATAGATAATCTGTCTGCAAAAGCCTTCCCCAGGGACAGCTACTGAAAGTGACTTTGCAAGCTGAACAGGATTTCTTCACAACAGAGGGAGAATCTGAAGGTCCTTCCCACTTTCCCATAAGCGAAGACAAGTTCCTCAATTCTGTTGTGCTTTTAACTATTTGTATTTTTTTTAGTTACATAACTTATACATCCTCATTGTAAAAAAAGATCTGACAATACAGAAATGTGTCAGCGTTATTCTTCAGAGGTAACCACTGTTTGGGAGTTTGGTTGTGTGTCTTTTCAGATTTTTTGTACACACACACGCGCAAACAATTTCAACTTCTATTTTTTTTATTTTTCCATGTGATTTCTTTCATGACACAGTGATTCACTTTTATGGGTGCTCTCTATAAATTGCCAAATATTATAGATTGAATTCAGCTTTCCTTTTTTTTAAATTTTATTTTTAATTGTTTTAAATTTATATCCAAATTAGTTAGCATGTAGTGAAACAATGATTTCAGGAGTAGATTCCTTACTGCCCCTTACCCATTTAGCCCATCTCCCCTCCCACAACCCCTCCAGTAACCCTCAGTTTGTTCTCCATATTTATGAGTCTCTTCTGTTTTGTCCCCCTCCCTGTTTTTATATTGTTTCCCTTCCCTTATGTTCATCTGTTTTGTCTCTTTAAGTCCTCACATGAGTGAAGTCATATGATTTTTGTCTTTCTCTGACTAATTTCACTTAGCATAATGCCCTCCAGTGCCATCCACGTAGTTGCAAATGGCAAGATTTCATTCTTTTTGATTGCCGAGTAATACTCCATTGTATATATCTACCACATCTTCTTTATCCATTCATCCATCGATGGACATTTGGGCTCTTTCCATACTTTGGCTATTGTCCATAGCGCTGCTATAAACATAGGGATGCATGTGTCCCTTTGAAACAGCACACCTGTATCCCTTGGATAAATGCCTAGTAGTACCATTGCTGGGTCGTAGGGTTGTTCTATTTTTAGTTTTTTGAGGAACCTCCGTGTTGTTTCCCAGAGTGGCTGCACCAGCTTGCGTTCCCATATTTTTCATTTTTTAAAGATGGAATTCACATACTGTGAACCTCACCACTTATTTATTTATTTATTTATTTATTTTCTTAATGTTTATTTATTTTGAGAGAGAGAGAGACAGAGGGTGAGCATGGGAGGAGCAGAGAGAGAGGGAGACACAGAATCTGAAGCAGGCTCCAGGATCTGAGCTGTCAGCTGTCAACCTGATGCGGAACTCGAACTCAGGAATCGTGAGATCATGACCTGAGCCAAAGCCGGACGCTTACCAACGAAGCCACCCAGGTGCCCCTTATTTTGGTTTTGATTTGCATTTCCCTAACGACTGATGATACTGAGCATCTTTTCTATGTTAGTGGCTATTTACATGTCATCTTCAGAGAAATGTTTATTTAAACTCTCTGCCCATTTGAAAAGCTGGGTTATTTGTCTTTTTACTGTTGAGTTACAAGAGTTCTTTGTATATTCTGGATACAAGTGCTGTGTTAGATACGTGATTTGCAAATATTTTCTCCCTTTCTGTGGATTTTTTTTTTTTTTTGCTTTTTTGTTTTTTAGAAGAAAAATAAGTCACTAACTATACTGTCTGTAACTTGCTCTTTTTCTTCAACAGTGTATTGTGGGCATTTTTCAATGTGAAGAGAAAGCTATCTCATTTTTTTTCTTTTTCCTACCTTATTTCTTTCCTTACTCTTTTTTTTTTTTTTTTGGTGGCATCCCCTTATGTTTGTACCACAGTTTATTTGACCAGTCCTTTACTGAGCTTTACAGAGTCTTCCGTTTGTGTTGGTGAAAGACAATGGATCAGCAGGCCTTAGGCAGAAGAGGTGGTCATCTACCTACTGTGTTGTCTGCTCCTGGATGATGTGAAAATGCAAGCAGGCACAGGAAATGTCTCTAACCTGGTTACACTTCCTCTCAACTCATGCGGTTTCACAACCCCTACAGGCTCACCCCCACCCAGTGTCACCAGGCTGGCGCCTCTGTGAGAAAGTCCCACTGCAAGAGGCCCTGGGGCATTGTCATTTTCCTCTTTCACCCTGTCTGGGTTGTCAGCGAATCCCCAGGGCTCTCTGAACCTGGAGCCTTCCTTGGTCAGGTCCCTGCGGCCGCTGGAAGGATGAATTCCTGCGCCATCGTAGTGAGGCTGCTGCTGTCTGGGCCTCTTTTCTTTGGTAGGCAAGGGAACAGGGGAGGGTCGGGGAGGGGACATGTGTCTGTGGCCAGGGGAAGGGCAGGGCTTTGTGGAACTGGAGTACTGAGCAGCGGCTTTAAGGGTGGGAATGGCCTTAGCTGATGTGAGGATCAGGAATCTTGAAGGGAAAAAGGGGAAAGGAAAGAGAGTCCGAAGTAGAGGCAAGGTATGGAGGAAAAGACAGAGAAGGGAGATACAGGCGGCAGTAGAGATGTGGAGTGAGGTCTTAGAAAAAGGCAGATGGCTAATGGGTACCTGGAGCTGGGCTGGGGTCTGGGCCTGCCCTCTCTGGGGGTCAGTCCACTCACCTGAACAAATGGCGGGCAGCATCTCTGCCATCCCAGGATGCTGTGGAAATAAGCCTGGTGCCTGGAAGGAAAGCAGGGCCAGAATGGACAGTTAGGGGCTTGCAGAGGATGCCCAGGCTGCTTGGGGGGTGGGTGGGGGGGGGTGGCATGGGGGAATCTGAGAGCTAAGGAAGAGACTGGTGCATGGTGGCGTGGGCAGTAAGGGAGCATGAGATGAGAGGCAGCTTCACAGAAATCAGGGGATCCTGAAACTCTGAGTCTGTGGAAGGAGGCCGGAGGCTAATTATCTTGGGCCGGCGGCCCAAGAGAGAAGTGGGTGTGTAGGGAGATGCACCCTGCTATGGGGCAACCGCAAGGCCTGGGGGGGCGCCTTCCATCTGCCACTATCTCACGGACCTCCGCCTTCTCATTCTTCCTTCTTTGCAGGGAGGCCAAATGGGCTCTGGGTAGTAGGGAGTCGCTCCTTCCAAATTTCCCCGGGGTCAAGGCAGTCAAAGGGGAAGCCCAAGGGGAAAGGTCCGGCTCCTTCTGGGGCGTAGGCAGCTGGCTGCGGAGGCGGCGGAGGACAGCGCCAGGGTTTTGTGGGTGGACCCACCCACTTAGGGCACGTGGGCGCCGGCCAATCGGCGCCCGTGGCTCTGGGGGCGCGTGCGGGGTCGCTGGCCAGCGGAAGTGGCTGACCGCACCTCCTCCCCCCTCCCCCCCACCGTCTCCCTCAGCCCAGGTCTCCAGCTACAACCTGGAAGTCCGCCACGTGCAAAACTTCTCGTTCCCACACGCCGGGAGGCATTTTGGGTACCGCGTTCTGCAGGTTGGAGACTGGTGAGCTGCCTCCCAGGCCCTCCCTGCCCTGCGGAGTCAGGACAGGCGGCCAGGACCCCAGCCCCGGGTGGGCCAGATGGGGAACCAGCGGGTCCCCAGGGTCTTGCCGTCTCACGGAGTCGGGGTGGGATTTCTCGGAAACAGAAGCGAGGCCGTCAGATAGGACGAGAACAGCCCATCTTTAAAGCTCCACATAAGTGTCTGACGGAAGAGTAAATATCACAGCCCCTAAAAGGCTTTGCAACGCTTCCTAGATTTCCCACTGGCGCTCCGACTAGACAGTGGGCTCCCTGACGGCAGGGATTTCGCTTCTTTCCCCCACCTCATCCCTAGCGTATACCCCAGCCTAGCATGTCGTAGATATGCTACTGGATTGATGCTACTGATGAACTGAATTGAATTTGAATTGATGACTGATGGAACGAACTCATAATGTGACATTGTCCCACATCATTCTCTGGACCTCAGTTTTTCTAGACAATAAATGGAAAAAGATCCTTAACTTTCCAGAATTTTGACGTATTGGCTTATCTTATCTGGGATTCCACAGGGAAGGGGTAGGAGCTGAGGAGCCTCCCCAAAAGGGAGTGGCTGCATTGCTTTGAGATTCTTGTGGATCTGAACCCTCAGTGGGTAGGAGTGGGTGCGTAAAAAACGGGACAACTCAATCTCACAGGCGAGATTTCTCATCAGGGTTGTCGTAGGAGCTCCAGGTGAGGGGAACAGCACAGGAAACCTCTATCAGTGCCAGGCAGGCACTGGCCACTGCATCCCAGTCAGCCTGCATGGTGAGTAACTGGTGAGAAAACTGGGAGGAATGGTGTCCCAGGGAAATTGAGGCTGGCCCACCACACCTGGGTTGCCTAAATTCCTCCAGCCCAATCTCCTGGTGTCTACAGGTTCCAACTATACCTCCAAGTACTTGGGAATGACCCTGGCGACAGACTCCACAAAGGGAAGCCTTTTGGTAAGAATTTTGTATAGTGTGATATGAGAGCCAGTGAAGCTTGACGCTAAGGAGAGATTGAGAAGAAGAAAGGAAAATGGAATAAAGATCCTGTAGAAGATTAAAAGCATCAGAGAGATTCTGATTCAATCAGTGTTTATTAAGAATTGAATATGAGCCAGTTATTTTTGAGACCCAATATCAGTTTTTTCCAAATATGAAATATCTGTGACCACTGATGTACAGAGATGATTTTTGGTGGTATGCAAGCGTTTAATGTTTTATAGTTACATTTTTATTTAATGGTTTTTTAGGAAAAATATACAACACATCAAATTCATGATTTCTTGGATTGAGTTGCTTGGGATGAGGCTAAAGTTTTAAGAAAGTGGGGCGCCTGGGTGGCTCAGTCAGCTGGGCGTCCGACTTCAGCTCAGGTCACAATCTCGCGGTCCGTGAGTTCGAGCCCCGCGTCGGGCTCTGGGCTGATGGCTCAGAGCCTGGAGCCTGCTTCCGATTCTGTGTCTCCCTCTCTCTCTGCCCCTCCCCCGTTCATGCTCTGTCTCTCTCTGTCTCAAAAATAAATAAACGTTTAAAAAAATTAAAAAAAAATAAAGTTTTAAGAAAGTAAATTTAAAGTAAATAAAATATCAAATAAATAATAATATGCCTGAGACACCCACATGGCAGAAATTGTCCCATGGTACACAAATGCCTGCCGTTTGGGAATCACTGCTTTATCTCTTTTAACCCTTGAGACACTCGGGTAGATAGGGATCAGTATACACATTTTACACATGAGGAAGCAAAACCAAAGAGGTTAAGAGACTTGGCCAAGGTCACATGGTTTTATTTTATTTTATTTTTTATCAAGTTTATTTATCGAGAGAGAGAGAGAGAGAGGCAGGGAGAGAGGGAGAATCCCAAGCAGACTCCACACTGTCAACACAGAGCCCGACGTGGGGCTCGAACTCACAAACCACGAGATCATGACCTGAGCTGAAATCAAGAGTCAGATGCTCAACTAACTGAGCCACCCAGGTGCCCCAAGGTCACATGGTTTTAAAGAGGTAGAGCCAGGATTGGAGTCAAATTCCCATTTGATTGTAAGCCCATTGGTCTTTACAGTTCATCCCAGCAGCATCTTCTGACACAGGTATGTGAGAGATAGAAGGCTAGCTGAGTGAAATATTTACCCAGTATTTAATTTGACCTTGTTTACTTAGCTGTTATTAACATGCCAGCCGATGTGCTGGGTTCTGATGGGGTCAGAGGAGTGAGATACAAAGATGACATGAGCTCTGACTTTCAAGAAAAATTGCAGCTTGGCAGGAGAGATAGTCATAAATGAAAGAAACAACACTGTATATTCCGGGAATAGTGAGTGATTTGGCTTAAACACAGAATGTGTGATTGGGAATGGAAGAAGAAGGGCCTGGAAATGTGGGGTAGTGCTCAACTGTAAACAATATGAATGCCAAACTCGAGAGTTTAGACTCTGTCCTCTAGGCATAACCAGTTGGATGTGGGGAGTGAGGATAGGGGATGATGACTCTGAAGGTTCTTGTTCTTGACTGATGATGCCCAAAAGACACACAGGAAAAGGAAGCCCTAACCCTTCTTTTTTTAACCTTTGCTTCCTTTAGGCCTGTGACCCTGGACTGTCTCGGACATGTGACCAGAATGTTTATCTGAGTGGCCTGTGTTACCTTTTCGACCAGAATCTGAAGGGTCCTGTGCTGCAAAGTCATCCTGGTTATCAGGGTAAGGAGCTGGGGATCTAATGGGTAAAAATCTCTCCCAAGTGGTTGCTCATACGAGGGAACCAGCATGGGCAGGCCAACCCATGGAGACACTTCATTAAGTCCCTTTGTGTCTGGCCTCTGTAGAATGTATAAAGGGCAACGTAGACTTGGTATTTCTGTTTGATGGTTCAATGAGCCTGCAGCAAGATGAATTTCAGAAAATTCTGGACTTCATGAAGGATGTGATGAGGAAACTCAGCAACTCTTCCTACCAGGTAAATATATTAATTAGCTTTTCTGTTTGTAGGCAATACATGCCTACTTGAGCTAGCTTAAGGCATAAAAAAAATTTAGCATGAGGTGTCTCCAGAATCTAAAGCCACGGTGTAACTGGACCTCTGGAAGAGTCAAGAACCAGGAAGTAAAAAGCTTGTAAGATTTTCCTTAGTTCTCATTTCTGTTTCTTTTTGGCTTTTGCTTCCCTCTTCTCTCTTGCAGACTAGCTCCCTCAGCTTCTTTGGATCACATGAGACTGTGGAAAGCTCCCAAGTTCACATGTGAAGGTTTCAGGAGGATGGGTTGTTTTGGTTTTTTTTTGCCTCTCAACCAACCCCTCCCTCTGCAAATTCCAAATTCCCGGAGAATAGATTCTGACTGGCCTAGCCTCAGTCAAGTGGCTCTCTCTCTGTGGCCCAACCAGCTGTAGTTATTCAGCACAAATATGGTTACTAGAAGCCATCCCCACTGGTGAGGCAGGCTGACCCAGAGGATAGGAGTTCAGCAGACAGCACGACGTAAGGGATCAGAGGCTTATTTAATTTTATTTCTGTGTTTGTGTATATATTACCTCATTTTCAAAAGAATGCTTTGAGGCAGGGATGTGGAGTTGGGTTCCCCAGGTCTCGGATAAGAAATAGATTGGAGTATTCCTTGGCAATCAAAAAGAATGAAATCTTGCCATTTGCAACGACGTGGATGGAACTAGAGGGTATTATGCTAAGCAAAATTAGAGAAAGACCAATATCATATGACTTCACTCACATGAGGAATTTAAGATACAAAACAGATGAGCATAAGGGAAGGGAAGCAAAAATAATATAAAAACAGGGAGGGGGACAAAACTTAAGAGACTCTTAAATATGGAGAACAAACTGAGGGTTGCTGGAGGGGTTGTGGGAGGGGGGGATGGGCTAAATGGGTAAGTGGCACTAAGGAATCTACTCCTGAAATCATTGTTGCACTATATGCTAACTAACTTGGATGTAAATTAAAATTAATTAATTAATTAATTAATTAAAAGAAATAGATTGGAACAGACAAGTGGGAAGGGATATGTAATGCCGTTTCATTTCTTCTTTTTCTAGTTTGCTGCGGTTCAGTTTTCCACGGAATGCAAAACAGAATTTGATTTCTTGGATTATGTTAGGGTGAAGAACCCTGATGCTCTGCTGGGCAAAGTAAAACATATGCGGCTGTTGACCAATACCTTTCATGCCATCAACTATGTCACGTGAGTCCCCTTGTGCAGGAGAGAGCCCACTCTTCGTTGGCTTCTTCGGGTTTCAGGGTGTAGGAACTCAACAGGTGGGCTCAGCAAGGGGCGGGTTATTGGAAGAATTCAAGTGGAGCTATTTTAGAACAGTTTCTTCTAACTGTAAGTAACAGAAACCTACTTTATACTAACTAAATCCCCCAGGGCAGTTCTTGGGAGGATGCAGGGATAGCTCATAAACCTTTGGAGCAGGGAATATGGCCAGACCTCGTGAGGGACTAGAATTAAGACTTGGAAAGTGATTGTGAACATGGAAGCCATGGTAGAGTCCCATCATAGATGGTGATCGGCTTCTGGAGTCAGTGTGTGAACAAAAATCTCTGATAGTCAAAATTGTCCTTGAAGAATTCCTTGAACTGTTCTAAAATTCGACATATTCAAGTCCACGTTGGAAACTAGCATATCCTGATTTCCTAAATCTACTATAGAAGTTTTTTTCCCAGAGTTGGACCAGATGGCTTTATTGTTATTGTTGTTGTTGTTGTTTTCGGTGCAAAAAAGGTGGTTTTATTAAAGCACAGGGACAGGACGCATGGACAGAAAGAGATGCCAGATGGCTGTGTTTAAATTTTTTTTTTCAACGTTTATTTATTTTTGGGACAGAGAGAGACAGAGCATGAACGGGGGAGGGGCAGAGAGAGAGGGAGACACAGAATCGGAAACAGGCTCCAGGCTCTGAGCCATCAGCCCAGAGCCCGACGCAGGGCTCGAACTCGCGGACCGCGAAATCATGACCTGGCTGAAGTCGGATGCTTAACCGACTGCGCCACCCAGGCGCCCCAGATGGCTGTGTTTAAAGTGAGGCCTAGATGAATGTAGCTGGAGTGTGTTGAAGGGCCATATTATGTATTTTATTTATTTTGTTGTTATTGTTAAGGGCAATAAACAAGACATTTACTTTTCATACTCATTTGGGGGAAAGGAGAAAAATCAGTTTGCCCTACCCCATGATGGTCTTTCTGAAGGAGTCACCGTTCATCCCATAGAATTGGATAAGTTGCTTGATCTGAAGGTTTTTGTACTTTTAATTCATGAAGAGAACTTCCTGTGACGAGAGTGATCAAAGGGTGAGTCTTTGTGGATGGCTTTGCTGGTGCACAGCCAGACTCCCTCTCTGAGTGAAGCTTTTCCCACACTGGCCACACAGATAGGGTATCTCTCCTGTGTGTGTTTTGCCTTGCAAGATACGATTCCTCCTGGTGTAGAAACTCTTCCTGCATTGTATGCAGCATAGGGTTTCAGGCCCGTGTGGACTCTGATGTGAACAATTCAGCTTCCTTTCTGACTGAAGGCTTTTCTACACTGATCACATCTATAGGGGTTTTCACTGCTGTGAACTCTTCTTTGAACAGCAAGATTACTTTGATTCCTGAAGTTTCTCTGACAAATAGCACACTCATAGGGTTTCGGTCCAGGGTGGAGTTTTTCATGAACGGCCAGACTACCTCGTTGACTAACGTTTGTCCCACACTCCTTGCACTGATAGGGCTTCTCTCCTTTGTGTTTTTGCTGAAATGTGACAAGATTGCCTTTGCCCCTGAAGCTTTATCCACAGTGGGTCCACTCAAAGGGCTTTTGACCAGTGTGGATTCTCTCACGCAAGGTTAGACTGCCTTTTTGCCTGAAGGATTTTCCACAGCCCTGACACTCACAGACCCTCTGCCTCACTCCAGGTGAATCTTCCTGTAGTGTCTTTGACTCTGGGGATTTTTGTTCTAGCTTCTGTCTTCTGAAAGGGTTCTGGAAATCCCTTTCAGAATCCTGCGGCCTCGGAGTGAACATGTTTGTGTTGG
The DNA here is from genome assembly GCF_022079265.1 of Lynx rufus. Lineage (NCBI taxonomy): Eukaryota > Metazoa > Chordata > Mammalia > Carnivora > Felidae > Lynx > Lynx rufus. The sequence continues at coordinate 1,512,666 of NW_025814838.1, read as the reverse complement.
GCTTCTGTCCTCACGTGCACTGAAAAATGCTACATTTGGGGCATATCTGCCACGGCAATCCAGCAGGGTAGCTGTTGGAAATCCAAACACGTCCACGCCTGTTGTATGACCTTCATCACCACCTCTTCAAATGATTCTTCCACGGGCTGTTCTTGAACACCACAGTGGCGCTTGCCCACAGACAGACAGAGGCTAGCACGAGCCAATAGCAGTGCCAGCACAAGCGGACCAAACTACAACTCCCAGGAGTCCGTTTGTTTGTTTATTTTATGTATTTATTTATTCATTCATTCATTCATTCGTTCATTCATTTCATTTATTTTTTTTTAAAGTAGGCTCCATACCCATCGTGGGGCTTGAACTAGCAACCCTGAGAATTCAGTTGAGAGTTGCATGCTCTACTAACTGAGCCAGCCACGCTCCCCCATATTGTATATTTAAAAAAATACTTACCTTGGGGGTGCTTGGGTGGCTCAGCCAGTTAAGCGTCTGACTTCGGCTCAGGTAATGTGCTCATGGTTCGTGGGTTTGAGTCCCGTATCGGGCTTCTGTGCTGACACTCAGAGCCTGGAGCCTGCTTCGCATTCTGTGTCTTCCTTTCTTTCTGCCCCTCCCCTGCTCATGCTTTGTCTCTCTCTCTCTCAGAAATAATAAACATTAAAAAAAAAAAAAAAACCTTTCCTGGGGCACCTGGGTGGCTCAGTCAGTTAAACGTCCCACTTTGGCTCAGGTCATGATCTTGCGGATTGTGAGTTCATGCCCCGCATCCGGCTCTGTGCTGACAGCTCGGAGCCTGGAACCTGCTTCGGATTTTGTGTCCCCCTCTCTCTCCCCCTACCCACTCTCACGTTCTGTCTCTCTCTCAAAAATGAAGAAACATTAAAAAAAAATTTTAAGACCTATAGTTATTTATTTTGAGAGAAAGAGACGGCAAGAATGGGGGAGGGGCAGAGAGAGGAAGAGATAGAATCCCAAACATGCTCCACACTGCCAGCACAGAGCCCGACACGGGGCTCAAACCCACGAAACCATGAGATCACGACCTGAGCCAAAACCAAGAGTCTGACGCTTAACCGACTGAGCCAGAAATGCCCATCTTTCAACATTAAAGTGGCTATGAAAACTGGAAACGTGGAAACATGGAAGCAATTTGGGGAATAAGAGAATTATATCTTCCATCTCATGCTCCCCTGGGCACACACTCAAATCCATTGAAAGAGCCGCATGGGCCTCCTGTGCTATGATGCTTGTTTTTCACATTTTCATTCCTTTGCTGGGCAGGTATAGTTGAATTTGCATTAGTTACACATGCAAGTGATGCAGGTCCTTAAGACTCTACAGATGTGTTTCCACCTCTTTTCTTCTGGGGCTCACTTGACCTGTCCTGTCTGCTTATTCTTCCCTGTCTATGGACAGCTTTGGTGGGTCCGTGGCAAGCCATGTCCATGGAAAAAAAATAGCAGCCTCAGTTCCTCAGTTCGGATGAGCAACCCGAATTCCAGCTTCCAGGAGAGAAAATCTGATTGGCCGAGCCTGGGTTAGGTGTCCACGGGTCCATCCAGTTCTGCTCTGTGGCATAAAGTCACATAGCACAGATGTGGATTCTGGGGTCCCACCTCTGTGGGAAGGGGGCAGTTTCTTAGAGAAAGAGGTCATGATAGGATGGAAAGTTACCCCAAAAGGTGTCAACTGTAGAAGCAAAAAGGAGCAGCCATAGAAATATATTTTATAAATATTTCTTGACTACCTGACTGTGTGCCAGGCAGTATTCAAGGCCAGGACTTGGCTAATTTTTTCTGAAAAGAGTTGGGTAGTATATTTTAGGCTTTCTGGCCACATCTAGTATCTCTTGCATATTCTTCTTTGTTTGTTTTGTAATTCTTTTAAAAAATAGATAAAAGCCATTTTTTACACATGGACCATACAGAAACAAGCTGTGGGCTGGTTTTGGCCATGTATGCCGAGTTCTAGGTTCTGGGAATAGAGCAGTAATTGAAACAAAAATCTCTACCCTCTCGAGGTTCAACATTGTATTAGGGGAGAGAAATGCAACAGATAGGATAAAGAAGTCAATTTGATAATATAGTAGAAGATGTAAGTTTTATAAAGAAAAATAAAGCAGGGGCGCCTGGATGGCTCAGTCGGTTAAGCGTCTGACTTTGGCTCAGGTCATGATCTCGCGGTTCGTGGGTTCGAGCCCCACGTCAGGCTCTGTGCTAACAGCTCGGAGCCTGGAGCCTGCTTTGGATTCTGCGTCTCCCTCTCTGTCTGTTCCCTCCCCTGCTCTCACTCTGTCTCTCTCTCTCTCTCTTTCTGTCAAAAATAAATAAAGATTAAAAAAGAAAAAAGAAAAAGCAAGCAATATTCAGTAGGAAGATGAGGGAAGGTTACCTGTGAGCAAAGACTCGTTGAAGGTGAGGAAACTGTCCCAGGCAGAGGGAATAGCAAAGGCCATGAGATGAGAATGTGCTTAGGAGGCTCCAAGAACAACCAGGACACCAGTGTGGCTGGAGAGAAGTAAATAAGGGTGGAAGTAGTAGGAGGTGAGGTCAGAGAGAACCTGGGAATCCAAGTACTTAGGGACTTGGAGGCCATAGTGAGGACTTTGGCTTTCCCTCAAAGTGAGAAGACAAGTCCATTGGAGGTTTTGAGCAGAGGGGTGATCATCTGATTTATGTTTTTAAAAGGATCCCTCTGGGGCGCCTGGGTGGCGCAGTCGGTTAAGCGTCCGACTTCAGCCAGGTCACGATCTCGCGGTCCGGGAGTTCGAGCCCCGCGTCAGGCTCTGGGCTGATGGCTCAGAGCCTGGAGCCTGTTTCCGATTCTGTGTCTCCCTCTCTCTCTGCCCCTCCCCCGTTCATGCTCTGTCTCTCTCTGTCCCAAAAATAAATAAACGTTGAAAAAAAAAATAAAATAAAAGGATCCCTCTGGCTGCTATTAGCCTGTGGAGGGGGCAAGGATGGGAGCAGGGAGGCCAGGTAGGAGGCTACCGAAAAATCCAGATGAGAGGTGATGGTGGTTTAAACCAGGGTGGAAATCAGGGCACCTGAGTGGTCCAGTCGGTTAAGTGTCTGACCTCGGCTTAGGTCATGATCTCATGGTTTGTGAGTTTGAGCCCCACGTCGGGCTCTGTGCTGACAGCTTAGAGCCTGGAGCCTGCTTTGGATTCTGTGTCTCCCTCTCTGTCTTCCCCTCCCCGGCTCACTTACTCACACGTGTGCTTGCTTGCTCTCTCTCTCTCAAAAATAAATAAACATTTTAAAAAATTTGGAACCTGGGTGGAAATCCATGAACAGCTATGAGAGGCCATGTCCGTGTGGACAGAGTTTGGGGAAACAGTTTGCATCCAAGATAGAACAGGAGTCTCAGCCCTGCCTGTCAGAGCTCCTCCATTCTAAAGCTTCCAGGGGGCTTTCCTGCCCTTTTCTCTGCGTCTCTCCTCCACCTGCCGCCGCAGCCCCTCTGTGTGACTTTGAGCTTCTGCTCCCAAAGCAGGTCATGTCATAAGTCAGGGGTTGTAGACCTGCTACTCTTGGGTTAATTGTCCATCTCTGTTGGCTGTGGGGTGGGGAGGGAAGGATCAGATGGTACACATAGAGCTGCTGTCCCAACAGAAGCCGTGGGCACCCTTTCTTGCTTCAGAAAGAGGCTGTGGACAGGTGGGACTTTGGAGCCTTGACCTGTCCGACATTCAGTACTCCCGTCCTCCTTTTATGTCACATGCGCTGAGTGCCTACTCTGTCAGGAGCCAGGGATACAGAAGCAAATCAGACGTGGTCCTTCCTTGAGGAACTCGCGGTTTGGGGAAAACTGACATGGAAACAAGTCACTTCAGTCCCCTGGGAGACTTGCTGTAGCAGAGGTCTACAGGTGGCCTGGCGATGGTGGGGGAGGCAGGGTGGATAGGGGGTGCTAGATTAGCTTGCTCTGGAAAAGTGACTTCCCAGTTTTCTCCAGCCGTGGAGCCCGTTTTCCGCACTGAAATCTCACCTGGATCCCCAGCACGTCTAACTGGTGAGAGAGTAGTTGCATGTGGTTGAACTGGAGCGTAGGAAGCCCAGATAGCTCCTCAGAAAGCCTCCCTGTTGCTGCCCATGGGCTCTGGGGACAGCCCCCTGGCCGCCCAGAATTCTGTGGAAGAGCAGGGTCAGGAGGAGAGGTGTGGCAGCAAGGGCGAGGTAGGGTTAGGTAGGCGGTTCAGAAGAGAACTTTGAAGGCTGGGAATACCTGCCTGGGGGATGGGAGAAGGGCTTTTGCATAATCAGCAGGACAGTGACTTAATGAGCTGGATGAGTCAGGGAGACCATGATCCGGAGGAGTCTTTCACATCGCCCGCCTTCCTGGACACAGGGAAAAGGTGTTCCGGCAAGACCGGGGGGCCCGGCCAGATGCCACCAAAGTGCTTATCATCATCACTGACGGGGAAGCCACTGACTCAGATCAGAACATTGACTCAGCCAAAGACATCATCCGCTACATCATTGGGGTACGGGCCCTGGCCCCTGGCTTGTCCCCTCTTTCCTCTCCTGTTCCTGAACCCCCACTCCCCTTTCTCCTTGGGGCCAAAGCTTTGTGAAAATATTAGAAAATTGGTCTGTGATTCTGGGAATGCCAGCTCTCCACTCTTTACTCCCTCACAGATCGGAAAGCATTTTGAAACCAAGGAAAGTCAGGAAACGCTCCACAAGTTTGCCTCAAAACCTGCAAAGGAGTTTGTAAAGATTCTGGCCACGTTCGAGAAGCTTAAAGATCTGTTCACTGAGCTGCAAAAGAAGATCTATGCCATTGAGGGTGAGTGGCTGACCCGGGGAGAGAGAGTCTGGGAAGTTGTTTACAGAAACACTTCTGGGACATCAGACTAGAGACACAGTAATAATAACGCGCACTTATGGAGTATCTAACGCTGTGTCAAGAGCTCTCCTGGAATAGGACCTCAGGAGGAAATTTAGGAGAGGATGCTTTAAGGACCAGCTTCTGTTTCCCTTTGAAATTCCATCTTCTTTGGAAAGCTCAGCTTGGTCTGGGGTGGAGCCAGAATTGACCCCTATTTTGCTGGTGTCAACCGAGGGCTCTGGAAAGACTATAATTCCGCCCCCTCCTCTGCCAGCTCCCTCATTTTTACTTATCTTCAAATTACTTAAGATGGGCAAGTGGACAGCGGCTGAGCGCAGGGAGCCCATGGGCCCTCTTGGCCCAGAATAAAAGGTTATGACTGTAGCCTCTGGATAGAACACTTGCCTTGGAAGGGTAATTCCCCAGGAATCCTAGTCTGCTGAAAGGTACATGATTCTTTCTGGGAAGGCCCCTTTGCTAGGACACAGGCTTGGTGTTCAGTTCAGTTGAAGAAGCAATGTATATATGATTTTTAAAATATTTATTTATTTTTGAGAGACAGAGTGAGACAGAGCACGAGCAGGGGAGGGGCAGAGAGAGAAGGCGACACAGAATCTGAAGCAGCCTCCAGGCTCTGAGTAAGGCGTCAGCCCAGAGCCTGACGCGAGGCTTGAACCCACGAACCGTGAGATCATGACCTGAGCCGAAGTCGGACGCTCAACCGACTGAGCCACCCAGGCTCCCCGAAGCTATGTATATATAACGGGATTGGGTAGACCACTCAAGAATCCACTCTGTCGGGGGGCCTGGGTGGCTCAGTTAGTTAAGTGTCTGACTCTGGATTTTGACTCAGGTCACGATCATGAGTTTGAGCCCCTCATCAGGCTCCAGGCTAACAGTGTGGAGCCTGCTTCGGATTCTCTTTCTTCCTCTCTCTCTCTCTCTCTCTCTGCCCCTCCCTACTCTTTCTCTCTCTCTCTCAAAATAAATAAATAAACTTAAAAAAAAAAAAAAAAAAAAGAATCCGTTCTGCCTGTGCTGTGTGACCTCAGCCAGGTCAGTTTCTCTCCCTGAGGCTCTTTCTCTGCTGAATGGGGATAATACCAATGTCACAGCACTGGAAGGTTTAACTGTTGTTTTAGTTTCCTAGGGCTGCTGTAACAGAGTACCAAAAACTGAGTGGCTTAACGCAACAGAAATTTACCATCTTGCAGTTCTGGAGGCCAGAAGTCAGAAATGAAGTGTTCGGCAGGGGCGTGCTCTTTCTGATGGTTCTAGGAGAGAGTGCTTCCTTGCCTCTCCTAACTTCCAGTGTTCGCCCACAGTCCCTAGCATCCCTTGGCTTGTAGCTGCATCCCTCCTGCCACCTGGCCATCTTCTCTCTGTGTGTGTCTGTCTCTCTGTGTCCAAATTTCCCTTTTTTATAAGGACACCAGTCATATTGGATCAAGGCCTACCCCGATGACTTCATTTTAGTTTAATTACACTGCAAAGACCCTATTTCCAGACAAGGCCACATTCTGAAGTACTAGGGGTTAGAACGTGAAAATATCTTTTTTTACAGAACACAGTTCAGGCCCTAACCACTGCTTAGCAAAGTGCTTGGTACCTCGTAGGCTGTGTACAAATCGAGCTCTGATCCCCTATCCTGGCCTGCCTTTCCTCATGCTCCAGATCATATTTTATTTTATTTTATTTTATTTTATTTTATTTTATTTTATTTTATTTTATTCTATTCTATCTTATTTTATTATTTTTTTTAATCCTAAATCTCTTTGTTGGGATAGTTCCCCACTCATGTTGACTCGGGGCTTTTAGTGCTGCTTCCATCTGAAGGAGCATCCTTCCGTGAGCCTTGCTTGTCCTTCTGTTGGCTGGCACAGGACGGTGGAGCAGCCCCCAGACAGCACCACGGTCTGCACGTGGCTGAACATGGTCGTGATTTTGTAGCATCCTGGGCACTTCACGCCCGTGAAGTAAGAGTTGGGGCTCTGCACCAGGCGCTTCTTCTTGGGCTTCCTCTCCTCCTCTTCCGGGGACGGGGGCAGGAGGTCCTTCGCGAGAGGCATGTTCTCTTGGGCAGGTCAGCACTGCCAGAAAGTCTCCAGATCGTATTTCAGATGTCCCTGCCTCTGACAAGCTCTCACTGAACTCGAGTCTAGGTTGGGTGTCGTGGTAACGGCTGTGTGTTCCCTATTCTGGCCCCTGAGACTTCCGTTGTATTGAATCATCCGCTCCGTGTCTGCCTCCCACGCCACACTGTGAGGTCTGTCATGGCAAGCATTGTGTCTGCCTTTTGACCGTTGTATCCATGGCACCAAATATTTAGTTGTTCTAAACATTTATTAAGAGTGAATGAACAAATCTTCACAGTAATCAGTGCGTTTCTTGAAAGCTTACAGGTAATAGACAGTTTATCTGTATCATTTAATTCATTGCTCTCAGGAGCCTTGCAAGGCTGGTGGGATGATTTTCATTGTATTAATTCATGCTTGCACCAACCAGGTACCGGGGGCCGTGAACAAGGCACTCAGGGGTAGTGTCAACATGGAGCTCGTATTCGGGTTGGATAAAGAAAAAAAAAACCAAACAGGATAATTAGAGATTATGATAAGTGCTATAAAGAAAATGAATAAGTTGGATAGAAAGGTTTATGGGGGAGTGGGGGAAGCCACTATAGATAGGCTTTTCAAGGAAGGCCTTTCTAGATGCCTTTTTGTTTTCTTTAATGGAGGTGAAATTCACTCTGAGATGACATTTGAGCCGAGACACGAAAGATGAGAATCAAACAGCCATGTGAGGAATGTGGGCAAAGAGCCTTATCATCAGCTCAGGGGCCCGGAGGTGGGGGATGGGCAGGCAAGCTGGAGGAACAGAAAAAGGTCACGGTGATAGCAGTGTGTTGAGTAAATGAGAGAAGGTTGGAGAGAGAGGCAAGGGCCTTCCATTTCCTCATCAGTAGCTTGGGTTTTAATCTAAAGAGTGATGGCAGGGGTGCCTGGGTGGCTCAGTCGGTTAAGCATCCAACTCTTGATTTCAGCTCAGGTCATGATCTCATGGTTTGTGGGTTTGAGCCCTGAGTTGGGCTCCGTGCTGAGAGTGCAGAGCCTGCTTGAAATTCTTTCTTCTTCTGTCTCTCTGCCCCTCCCCCCCTCTCAAAAATAAATAAACATTTAAAAATATGTTTTTTAAATAAACAACAAAGAGCAATGGCAAGTAATGAAGAGCTTTTTAAGAAAGGGAAATGTGTGGTCTGATATACATTTTTTTTTCAACGTTTTTTATTTATTTTTGGGACAGAGAGAGACAGAGCATGAACGGGGGAGGGGCAGAGAGAGAGGGAGACACAGAATCGGAAACAGGCTCCAGGCTCCGAGCCATCAGCCCAGAGCCCGACGCGGGGCTCGAACTCACGGACCGCTAGATCATGACCTGGCTGATGTCGGACGCTTAACCGACTGCGCCACCCAGGCGCCCCTACATTTTTTAAAAAGATTACTCAGGGGCGCCTGGGTGGCTCGGTGGGTTAAGCGTCTAACTCTTGGTTTCCACTCGGGTCATGATCTCACAGTTCGTGAGTTCAAGCCCCACATCGGGCTCCTTGCTGTCAGCGCAGAGCCCTCTTGGGATTCTCTCTCCCTCTCTCCCTGGCCCTCCCCCGCTTGTTCTCTCTCTCTCTCTCTCTCAAAATAACTAAATAAATAAACGTTAAAAATAAAAAAAATTAAAAAAAAGAAAGATTACTCCAGCTTGCTCTGTGGAAAATAGACATGACAAGAAGAAAGAAGTCAGAGACCAAGTAAGTAAGCTGCTGCAGTAGCCAGGCAAGGGAGGAGAGTGGCTTGGACCCTTGTGGCGGCAATACTGACCCTTCAGAGAAGGGGGCAGATGCATTGAAGGTAGAACCATCTTGCCTTGGTGATGTGTTGGAGGAAGAACAGGAAGGGGAGAATCAGTCTGGTTCGCCAGGAGGGGTGGGGGCTCCAGCCCTTGCAGCGGGGAAGCCTGAGCGGGAACAGAACTCCAGGGCTCCACCTTGGCCGTACCGAGTCTGGGGCTCGTGCCCTTTCACATCAGACTCTGCCTAAGTCACTGCCCAGTCTGACTGTGATGTGGGCTCTTCCTTCTGTGTCCGAAGGTCGGTCCCATGCTTCTTTCTCAGTCTTTTCTCCAGTATCACTGTCCCTGCTGCTCCCTGGGGTCCACCCATGCTCTTTACCTTGTCCCCCAGGCACGAGCAAACAGGACCTGACATCCTTCAACATGGAGCTGTCCTCCAGTGGGATCAGCGCTGACCTCAGCCAGGTGAGTGGCGGGCCTGAAGCAGGGGGCTGGCGGACGTTATGGGAATGTGGCTGAGCCCGCTCGTCTCCTTCCCTGGGCAGGGTCATGGTGTCGTGGGGGCAGTCGGAGCCAAGGATTGGGCTGGGGGCTTTCTAGACATGGATGCCAAACTGCAGGATGATAGATTTGTTGGGAATGAACCGCTGACACCAGAAGCAAGAGCAGGATATTTAGGTAAGTACTTTTCTTTTCTGCTGGGTTCTTTTGATCTTAGGGGCCAGAGTCACTGAGACCAACTTTCAAAATAATAATGAAAGCAATTAATCAACCAGCATGAACAAACTCAGAGTTTAAATATAGCCGTAATAGGGGTGCCTGGGTGGCTCAGTCGGTTAAGCGTCCGACTTCAGCTCAGGTCACGATCTCGCGGTCCGTGAGTTCGAGCCCCGCGTCGGGCTCTGGGCTGATGGCTCAGAGCCTGGAGCCTACTTGCGATTCTGTGTCTCCCTCTCTCTCTGCCCCTCCCCCATTCATGCTCTGTCTCTCTCTGTCTCAAAAATAAATAAACGTTAAAAAAAAAAATTTAGGGGCGCCTGGGTGGTGCAGTCGGTTAAGCGTCCGACTTCAGCCAGGTCACGATCTCGCGGTCCATGAGTTCGAGCCCCGCATCAGGCTCTGGGCTGATGGCTCAGAGCCTGGAGCCTGTTTCCGATTCTGTGTCTCCCTCTCTCTCTGCCCCTCCCCCGTTCATGCTCTGTCTCTCTCTGTCCCAAAAATAAAAATAAAACGTTGAAAAAAAAAAAATTAAAAAAAAAAAATTAAAAAAAAAATATATCCGTAACATTCTTAATTTTTCCCCTAGTAGCTCCTCTGCTGTGTAGTAATCATGTTTTTATTTTGTGTATTTTATGATGGTTAGACAGCGGGTTTTTAAAAAATTTTTTTAATGTTTATTTATTTTTGCAAGAGAGAGTGAGAATGTGCAAAAGGGGGAGGGGGAGAGAGAGACACAGAATCCAAAGCAGGCTCCAGGCTCTGAGCTGTCAGCATAGAGCCAGACACAGGGCTCGAGCTCAGAAACTGTGAGATCATGACCTGAGCCAGAGTCAGACGCTTAACTGACTGAGCTACCCAGGTGACCCTGATGCTTAGACATCTTGAGGCCTTATGAATCCTGGAGAGACTGCCCCTGCCAGGGCTAGCTAGTTCCCACAGAGAGTAAACAAGTGACCTGTGAGCAGGCCTTCCACATGCCAACCAGCCAGCCCTGAGCCTGTATTCCCAACCACCTCCTTTACCATAACTTTCACACACCAAGCCCATATTCTCCCTGACCTCAATCTCTAGTCAGCCAAGGACCAGCTCTATAGACCAGAGCCGGCCAACATTGTTCAAACCATCCCATCCTAAGCTTGCTCAAGCTGGCCTATGCTACCTCACATTCCTTCCTACCAAAAGTACAATAAGGGCTCTGGGCCATTTTCTCCTCTCTCCTTCTGCTTCCTCACTGACCCTGGTGCTTCTGCCACGTGGCCCTGCATGGCCTGTCGTGCCCATGCCTCCTGCTATGGAGAGCTGTGCATAATAAACTTCTTTCAATGGCAGCGAACCTCTCTGTGTCATCTTTGCATCTGACCCATAAATTAAATCCCGGGTACATTTTTTTTTTTTAACATTTACTTCTTATTGAGAGATAGAGACAGACAGAGCATGAGCATTGGAGGGGCAGAGAGAGGGGGAGACACAGAATCCGAAGCAGGCTCCAGGCTCTGAGTTGTCAGCACAGAGTCCGATGCGGCTCGAACCCACAAACCATGATATCATGGCCTGAGCTGGAGTCAGACGCTTAACCGACTGAGCCACCCAGGTGCCCCTTTCATATACCCTTCTGAGGGAGACTGCTCTCCACAATTTTTTCTTTTTTCTTTCGATATTCTTTACTGAGTATTATGTGTCAGGCACTGTTTTCTTGTTTTTTCCTTTTTTTATTTTAGAGAGAGAGAGCGAGTGAGCATGTGAGTCGGGGAGAGGGGCAGAGGGAGAGAAAGAGAATCTTAAGCAGGTTCCATGCTCAGTGCGGCACCTGATGCAGGGCTCGATCCCCCGACCCTGGAATCGTGACCTGAGCCAAAATCAAGAGTTGGGTGCTTGGGGCAACTGGGTGGCTCACTCGGTTAAGCATCCAACTTCTGCTCAGGTCATGATCTCATCGTTCATGAGTTCGAGCCCCACGTCAGACCCTGTGCTAACAGCTCAGAGCCTGGAGCCTGCTTTGGATTCTATGTCTCCCTCTCTTTCAGTCCCTCCCCTGCTCACACTCTGTTGGTCTCTCTCTCTCTCAAAAATAAATAAACCGTAAAAAAAAATTTTTAAGTTGGACACTCAACCAACTGAGCCATCTGCATCAGGGGCATCAGGCATCACACGGGTGCCCCTGCCAGGCACTGTTCTAAGTGCATGGGATGTATTGACATATTTTATCTTAGTTTATCTCATTTTATTCTTATAACAACCCTGTGAGTATTTTTATTACCTTTATTTTATAGATGAAGGAGCTGAGCCCAGGAGAGTTTAAATAACTTGCCCAGGGTCACAAAACTAGTAGGTGGAACCCAGGTAGTGTAGCCCCAAAGTCTGTGCTGGTAACCACCACACTTACCCTATAGCTTCTACCCTAGTGCCTTCAGGGTGCTTTTGTGTCCCCCAGTATACTGCAAGCTAGCTGGCGGTTTCACTCACTGAAGAAGAAATAACCCGACGTTTAATCTCTAGTTAAGCACCTGTCACACTAGAGACACACACATACACACACACACACACACACACACACACTGCATATATACATATATATATATGGAGAGAGAGGGAGGGAGGGACAGAGGGATGTGATTATAGATGTATATATACATGTATATGTATATATATGTATGTGTATTTTATATGTATATATAGGTATATGACTGCGTATATATAACTTTGTGCCAACTATACTTCAAAAAGAAAAAAAGAAAACTTTCAACTCCTGCTAAAAAAAATAAAAATAAAAAATAAATATAATCTTGGGTGCCTGTGATGCCACTATCCTTCAGATCTTAGTTTAGATATCACTAGCATAGCACTAAGCATTTTATATCCGTGGTCTTCTTTAATCCTCAAAACCACCTTATGAGGTTCCTATTATCCCATTATTTAGATGAGAAAACTGAGTCTACAGCTATACCACCCTGAACGCGCCCGATCCGTATGATCTCGGAAGCTAAGCAGGGTCGGGCCTGGTTAGTACTTGGATGGGAGACGAGAAAACTGAGCCTTAGTGGCAAGGCATAATCGATTCAAGATCACACAGCTAGGAAGTATCAGCACAAGGAATAATAACCTCGTCTCTGATTTCAAAGGACAAGTTCCTAACCCCTGTGCTTCAGGAATGTTCACAAATGAACGGGAAAGTGGTTCAGCCTCTTCACCCTTCCTGTCTGTGCCATATCATCTCGGTTGTCTCTGTTTTCTCACTCACTTGCAACTACTCTAAGTAGAGAAGATGAAATTGAGTCAGTCATCTCTTGAATCAGAGCATTCCTACTAGGTGGATCCTGGCTCGAGCCCAATCCCTGGTCCGGTTTCCTGCAGCATTTCCTCAGACATTCCAGCAACGAGAAAACCTTGCCGCACACACTAGCAATGAAGTAGGAAGATAGCCTGGAGTGATAACTTCAAACAGATTTTTTTCAGGTCTCCTGCTCTATTTTTAATGTCCGCGCAGATTTTGCACTCTTCTTGCTAATATATCTCATTGTATTTTTTGATTTTTAAGAAGTGTAGGGGCGCCTGGGTGGCTCAGTTGGTTAAGCTTCTGACTCTTGATCTTGGCGCACGTCATGATCTCACGGTTCATGAGATGGAGCCCTGTGTCGGGCTCTGCGCTGGTTGGGATTCTCTCTTTCTCTCTCTCTCCCTCTGCCCCTCCTCTGCTCCCGATCTCTCTCTCTCTCAAAACAATAAAGTAAAAACAACAACAACAACAAGTCAAATGTGTAGTCTCCCTTACCAACCTTCAGGTCAGCTGAGTCTCGGGAAGATGCACCATGGTTACCCTGTTCTACGTGGCTGCTCTTTCCTTGCATGTTGTCCAGTTTGACAAATGCAACCTTCGACCAGGATGGCGGGATTTGTGCCACGAGAAGCATGTGGCTGCTCTTCTCAGGAGAAGGTTCTCTGGCTGTTTCAATGTAGCTTTGCTGCTAACCCAGTTTTCCAGTCTCTGCCCTGTTTGCCCCTGGGTTTTACCTTTTTGCAGCAGCCATTGTGTTCCTAATTCCAAGCACCAGCCCCCTCCCATTCTCTCATTCTCTCCCCCCACCCCACAGGTTACACTGTGACCTGGCTGCCCTCCGACAAAACGCTCACATCGCTGCTGGCGGTTGGAGCCCCCCGATACCAGCATGTGGGGAGGGTGCTGCTGTTCCAGGAGCTGAAGGGCAGAGGACACTGGAGCCAGGTCCAGAAAATAGATGGGATCCAGGTAAGCGTGGCCCTAGGGGATCAGGGACACATGGGGCACTGGTCATGCTCCCTGCTGTCTGCTGGCAGGCCCTGTGCCAAGCACTGTTAGGTTCGGTCCTCACAAAGCCCTCTGAGGTAAGCTTTGTCACCTCTACTTCCCAGTTGAAGAAACTGAACCTCAGAGAACCCACCTTGTCCTAATTCATACAGGTGCTAGGTGGGGGGAGTCCAGGACCTCAACCTTCATTTGAGGGATTGGAGTAAGACGGACATGGTCCAGCTGAGGGGAGGCAGGTGTCCAGCTCGCAGGTGCTTCCTCAAACGTCTTCCTCTCCCTGCAGATTGGCTCTTATTTCGGCGGCGAGCTGTGTGGCGTTGACATGGACCAAGACGGGGAGACAGAGTTGCTGCTGATTGGAGCCCCCCTGTTCTATGGGGAGCAGAGGGGAGGCAGGGTGTTTGTCTACCAGAGAAAACAGGTGGGGACCAGGACCCTGACCTGAAGGGGTGGGAGAAACAGATCCCCTGGCCGATCCAGGTCCCAGCTATTCTGAAAGGCTTTCTCTGTCTGATCCTGGTGAATCAGATCTTTAGAACAACCGACAGATAATCGCTGATCCTTGGGTGGGTGGGCTGTGTGCAAGTGTCAAACCTTCTGTTTATACGAGACCTCATTTGGTCCTCCAAGTCACCTTTTGAGTAGCTCTGAGCTTTCTTTCATAAACGGGAGCCCTGCTGGGTCACTTTCCAAAGCCCCAAGGTCACACAGACAGCAAGGGGTGGAGCTGGGCCCTGAGCCCAGGTGAGTCTGCCAGCACCATACCGATTCTTTGAGGGACCACATCTGACCTTTCTTCAGCGTTCTTCCTGTTCGCGGTGCCCCACCCTGCGAATGCTTGCAGAGTGACTGAGTGACCTGTTACTTTGCTCCTTCCCAGCTGGGGTTCGAAGTGGTCTCAGAACTGCAGGGGGATCCTGGCTACCCTCTCGGGCGATTTGGAGCAGCTATCACGGCCCTGACCGACATCAATGGGGATGAGCTGGCGGACGTGGCTGTGGGGGCCCCTCTGGAGGGGCAGGGGGCTGTGTACATCTTCAACGGGCAGCATGGTGGGCTGAGCCCCCAGCCAAGCCAGGTGAGAGGCGCCCTGCCCGCCAACTAAAACCTCTTCCCAGGCACCCAGAAGCCTCCAAGCCCAGACCCCACTCCCCACCCCGACTCTTCCTCCCACTCCGGCCTGTCCTCTCCCTAACTTAGCATGAATTTTTCTCTTGGTCTCAGCGGATAGAAGGGGCCCAGCTGTTCTCAGGAATTCGGTGGTTTGGACGCTCCATTCATGGGGTGAAAGACCTTGGAGGAGATGGCCTGACAGATGTGGCTGTGGGAGCGGAAGGGCAGGTGATCATACTCAGGTAAGACGGGACTGCTAATCATCCTTAGAGCAGTTACTATGTAGCAGGACTCTTTTGGTCTTCCCCCAACCCTGTCACATAGGTACCCTTCCTATACAGGCTTCATGTCTTACTCCAGTTTATTTATTTATTTTTCTTTATGTTTATTTATTTTTGAGAGAGAGACACACAGAGCACAAGCTAGGAGGGGCAGAGAGAGAGGGAGACAGAGAATCTGAAGCAGGACCCAAGCTCCGAGCTGTCGGCACAGAGCCCGACGTGGGGCTCAAACTCACAAACCGTGAGATCACGACCTGAGCCGAAGTCAGACGCTTAGCCCACCGAGCCACCCAGGCGCCCCTGTCTTACTCCAGTTTAAACAGCTACAATTCAGTGACAGACTGGGATTTGAACCCAGGCCTGTCTGACATTAAAGATCCTGTGATGGCTTTAGAACCTGGTCACCTGGATTCAGGCTGAAGCTCTGCCATTTACTTCTTGGATGATCGCACCCCAGTCACTTAGCTTCTCAGGACCTCAGTTTCCTCATCTTTGAACTGGTGAAGACATTTCCTGTCTTGACCATATCTTAGAGTTACTGGAGGCATCATGTAACATCATATAGTGAATAGACATTTACTGAGCACCTGCTGTGGAGGGCCGGGAGAGCGCAAGTGGGAGAGGGGCAGAGAGAGGGGGACAGAGATCCAAAGTGAGCTCTGTGCTGACAGGCTGACAGCAACGAACCCGATGTGGGGCCCTAACCCACTAGCCACTAGATCATGAGCTGAGCTGAGGTCAGACACTCAACCGACTGAGCCGCCTAGGCACCCTAGCACCTGCTGTGTCTTAATACTGAACCACCCATTGGGTACAGACTGTGCAGGTGGGGGGGAAATATATAATACAAGATTAAACACACAAGTAGGTGATTGCAAATTGTGGTAAGTGCCATGGGGGAAGTGAACAGCGTTCTGTGAGACAGAAGACTAGGGGAGACTTATTCTAGATCGGGTGGCCAAGAAAGGCTTCTCTGAGGAGGTGATATTTGAGCTGGGACTTGAAAGATGAGAAGGAGCCAGGCTTGCAGAAATCTGGGATGAGAGCTTTCTAGGTAGAAAGCTCAGGATGTGCTGAGGCCATAAGGCAGGCAAACGTTTTACTTGGCGGGAACGTCAACCAAAGGAGAGGGTGGGAGGAAATAAGAGTGGAGAGGCAGCCAGTGTGGCATGGATAGTAACAAGTTTGGATTTTATTCTGAATATCATGTAGCATCAGTGAAGGGTTATAAGCGTGGAAGTAGCTGCCTATGTTTTCTCTTTCTGAAAGCTCATCCTTCTGTATGGAAAGTGGATCAGAAGGTTGCTAGAAGAAACCGGGAAGCCCTAGTGAATTATAATTATTATTACCATTTCAAGGAGACAGGGACGTTGAGGTCTGCTTTCAGGAAGGAGAGTCCTCTGGACTCTGGTGGTTGGAGTCCCAGGTCTGACTGGGGACTGCAGTTGAGGCCGAGAGTGAGAGAGCTGGTGGTTTTCTGCCCTGCAGCTCCCGGCCTGTAGTAGATGTCCTCACTCTGATGTCCTTCTCCCCGGCTGAGATCCCAGTGCATGAAGTGGAATGCTCCTATTCAGCCAGTAACAAGAAGAAAGAAGGAGTTAACATCACAGTCTGTTTCCAGGTTAAGCCTATTACCCCCCAATTTCAAGGTCAGTGCCATTCTCCTGCTCCCCAGAGCAGCTGCCCACCCCAGATGCAGGCTTATGGCCCCAGGATCTGCCACCATCCAACTCCTGCCTTTTCACCCTGCCCAGGGCACCTGGTTGCCACCCTCACTTACACTCTGCAGCTGGATGGCCATCGGACCAGAAGCCGGGGGCTGTTCCCAGGAGGTAGACGTGAACTCAGCAGGAACACAGAGGTCACCCAAGACGAGTCCTGCATCAAGTTCTGGTTCCACTTCCCGGTAAGGGAGCCATAGAGCTGCTGTGCGAAGTGAGGGGGCGGCAGAACTGACTGCAGTGACAGGAGACACTGGGTGCAAGGCACAGCTCGGTCACGTCCCATGGGGTCACAGGTCTCTTGGATCTCTCTATACTATCATTTCCTCTACTGTGTAATAGTGGTAATAATACCGTTGCATATTTTCTCTAGTCCTTAATCTATGTACATCGGTGTTTTCAACATAATTACCATTGTAAAATACTTCCCATTTTTTCCCCTTTTTCCACCCATCATATATCAATGCTGCTACCTGGCTTTTCGTAATTATTTTAATAGCTGCAGAATATTCAGTCACGTGTGCATCCTTATTTCCCAGGTACATGGTCATTTATTGCTAACATCCATCACAGAAAAAGGTTTTTTTTAATATCATTTGAACAACAGCCATAATACCCAAATTCTGTTTGCTTCTAACAGTCCTGTGTGAAGTAGGGATGGTGGTAAATTCTTCCAGTCTTTTAAATATTTCATAAGAGACTGAGTGTGGGATTGGTGTATAAGATTTTGAAATTGGTTTTCAATTTTTTGTTGTGGGAAGTTTCAAATCTATAAAAGCAGGAAAAAAATAGCTTAATGAACCCCCAAATACCCATCGCCCAGTGTCAACAATTCTGAGCTCACTTTCTCAGCTCGTTCATAGCTCCACTCAGTTCTTTTCTGCTTCCTTGCACCCCCCACCTACCCAAAGATTTGGAAATTTTCAACACAAATCTTTCAGAGAAGAAGCAGTATGTTATGATGGGAAGACCTTAGGCTTGGGAATTGGACGGACTTGGGCTCACTTCCTAGTGCTAGTCCTTAGGAAACTTGGGTCATCTCTTTTGAACTCATTCTCCTCATCTCTAATGTGGGAATAATAATGCCTACATCTTCGGGTTGGTAAGAATTCAGGTGAAGATGATTTGAGTGCCTACAAAGTGCCACTGTGAGGGACCAGTAATAACATAAAAGGCCAATCCCCAGCTCTGTTCTTGAGGAACTAGGATATTCTGGTTATTCTAGAATATTCTTTTCTAGTGCATACTTCGATAATGGCTGCCTAGAGCGGCCTGGCAGAGATTCAGGGGCTTTGGTCAGAACTCAGTGGGAAAAGTGGGGTGGTTGGTTAGTGGTGTCTGCCATGGGAATTGGGGCTGAGGGTGACACTCGTGCTGAGAAGTGACCCCGGACTTTATAAACACCAGATACTGGAATCTCATCATTTGTAAAGAATGGGCAAGGTGAGCATTTAACTGGAAGGTTAAACTCACAACACAGGTGGTATTCTCATCACCCTCAGGTGTGCATTCAAGACCTCATCTCTCCCATCAATGTCTCCCTAAATTTCTCTCTCCGGGAAGAAGAAGGGACACCAAGGGACCAATGGCTGGTAAGAAGAGATTACTTAGGGGAATTGATAGGAAACTGGGGAGAGGACAATTTCAGTTTAGCAAGACTGTATCATAGAGGAGTCTTTGGTTTTGAGTAATAGAAACCAAATACAGCTCACTTCAGCAGGAAGGGAACGTATGGGAGCTTGTATTTGGCCATTCAAGACTGGGAAGAAAGGGAGCCAGGGTGGAGGCGCCAGGGGCTCTTGAGGGGAAGGGATAATGGATGACTCTTCAAGGCACGGCCCCTTCGGTGAATCTGCTCCAGGTCCCTGCCAAGCGTCAGCTTTACACCTCACCAGGCCCCTAGCACTGCTCAAAGTGTACACTCGAGGGGGGACACGGCACCCTGCCTAGCCTTACTCGTGGGAAGACAGGGCGCCCTGATCCGCCTTCCCACCCGAGCATATCCAGTTGAGAGCAGGTAGTAACCTCAAAGCCAAATTGGGGTGTCGTCATGGTGTCAAAGAAGAGGAACACAGTATCTACCCTCATCTGCCGGACCACGTACTCCCTACCCGGGGCCAAAGCCAGATCTCATGTCCTCAAATCCTTGACACTCAGTGGTTTAGCTTCTGTCTGAAGGCAGCAGGGTCTGGTGGAAAGAGCCTGGGCCCCCCAGCCTGAGGATGTGGATTGGTTTTTCCTGGCATGAGCACATACGAGCAGGTTCCATCCCTCTCTGGGACTGTGTCCCCATCTGTAAAAGAAGTCCCAACCTTATGAGGCCTCTTCAGAGCTGGAGCGCGGTGGCTGCTAAGTGCACTCTTTCTCGTGGCTTTTGGCAGCATGCACCGAGCGCTCCCCCACGCGCGCTCACTCTCCTGAGATCTGATGAGGACGGTGACATGCTCACCAAAATTAAAGCCCCCGCCCACCAGACGCTCAGCATGCACTTAAGGGAAGTTGCTTGAGCACCTGCCTGTGCTAAGCCCTCTTCGGGGCACTAGCTCCACTGGAGTAGACAAAACATGGTCCCTCCCCGGAAGGGGTTCGCAGTCTGCTCTGGAGGCCGGACGAGTCAACAGACAGTTACAACATGCTGTGATAAGGCTGTGGTAAAGTTAGATACAGGGTGGCGGTACAATCTCACGCCACATGTTTGGGGGATAAGGAAAGTCTTCCCACAAGACGGGATCCTTAACGTCCCCAGCTAGAGAAGGGGGGTGGGCATTCAGCAAGATGGCGTAGTGTGAGCACAGGCAGTAAAGATGCCTGAGCTTGTGGGTGTTGGGAGCACGGCTCACTAGAAAGGGTAGAAGAGCACACCCCTTCCCTTTAAGTCTAGTTCCTGAGGGGCGCCTGGGTGGCTCAGTCGGTTAAGTGTCTGACTTCAACTCAGGTCATAACCTCGTGGTTCGTGGGTTCGAGCCCCACATCAGGCTCTGTGCTGACAGCTCGGAGCCTGGAGCCTATTTCGATTCTTTGTCTCCCTCTTTCTCTCTGTTTCTCCCCCACTCGTGCTCGCGCTCTCTCTCTCTCTCTCTCTCTCTCAAAAATAAACAAAAAAAGACTAGTTCCTGGAAATCCACATGATGCTTTCATTTACATCTCATTGGTCAGAAATTGGTCATATGGCCACACCTAACTGCAAGGGAGACGGAGAAACAGAGTCTCCTGTCCAGGTGGCCATATGACCAGATAAAAAGTGGAGGCTCTATTTTAAGGGCAGATAGTGAGGAAGGATGTATGGAGACAGCCAGCAGTCTCTGCCGTTGACACTAATTTTTTTTAAGTTACATATTTTGAGAGAGCAAGCGAGAGAACTCGAGCACAAGCAGAGAGAAGGAGAGACAGAATGCCAAGCAGATTTCACACCATCGGCCCACAGTTGTTGCGGGGCTTGAACTCATGATCTATGAGATCATGACCCGAGCCGAGATCAAGAGCCTGACGCTTAACCAACTGCACCACCCAGGCGCCCCAATTTTTTTTTAAGCCAAGCTGTGTGGAGTAGGAACTCAGGGTAAAAAAGAGACCTGAGCCCAGAGTTGACAAGAAAGGCTTCCTGGGGGGAGCGTCATTGTTTCTGGATCTTTCAGAATGAGTAGCCTTTTGGGTAGGTGGATTGAGGAGAGGCAAAAGGAACAGCATAAGGAAAGGTACAGTGGTACGTTCAAGGGAAATGCAGAGGTGGGCTTAGCTTCTGGTAGAAGGACAACTGAGCAAGACAGAGACCCAGAATGCCCATTTGGGGACTGGCTGCAGTCTAGTGGGTAGCAGGAATCTGTGTTGAGCGTGGGTGGGAGCAGTCAGCAGAGGCTGCCGGACTCAGGAGTCTGGTGGTTATTTGGCGGGTGGCCTGCAAGTGGAGGCTGGAGTCTTTCTAGAGCATTCAGCTTGTACCTCATAAACACTTCTATGACCCCATTACCCTCAGGATAAAGTCCCAACTTTCGATCGTGGCTTGCAAGGCCCAGGGGAACCTAGACCCTGCTTCCATCTCCTGCCCCCGACACACAGCACAGCGGCTCGTCTGAGCATCATCTTGTCACGTGCGCAGGCTCAACCTCCTGCCTTGTGCCTTTGTGTGGGGCCGTCCATTCTTGCCCCTCTCCATTCTCTTCGTCTGGCTCTCTCCTGCCCATCCTTTAGATTTCAGTTGAGATCTGTTTCTTCAGGAAGCTTCCCCGATCCCCATGTCAGGGGTAGGATTCGCTTCTACATGCTCTGAATATACCTGTATCTGTCCCATCAAACACTTGAAGATACCACGTCATTTCTCCCACCAGACTGGGGGCACAGCAGTGCAGTGTGTCTGTTTTGTCCTTTGGTGTATACCTGGTGCCCATAACAGGGCCTGGCCCAGAGCAGAAGCCCTGGAAATGTTGGGGAAAACTGGCCTTGATCTGAGAAGAGATGGAACTTTTCAGCAGGGAGATGGGGTTCGCAGAGGAGAAGCACAGTAAGAGCTAGTCATAGGCAGGCTAGCCCAGGGAAGGAGATGGGCTGGGAGGAGCTTTGGAGCTGCTGTGTCAAGGCCAAGATCTCCTGTTCAGGAGAACGGACACCCTGAGCCTCAGCTTTCCTCAAGGAGCTGCTGCCCGAGGGCTGCACAGGGTGGCCTTGGGCCGAGTCAGAAGGGTGAGGTCCCCCTGGGCAGGCGTTGGCTCCTAGGAGGGGCCAGCCAAGCCAACCCAGCTGAGCCCCAAGCCCTGAGCCCTCCTTCCAGCCCTCCTCCAAGAGTTCTGCTGCCTCAACTAACCTGTCTTATCTCCCGGCCCTCCCACCACTTCATGCTCAGCAGGGCCAGGACATTCAGCCCATCCTGAGACCCTTACCACATGCAGAGACCAAGGAGGTAAGCAGGGACAAGGGGCAGCCGGAGAGGCCAGGGTCCCTCCCCAATGGGTCTGGGGCCTGAGCGTCCTAGTCTTTCTTCTTGGCCTTTCAGATCCCTTTTGAGAAGAACTGCGGGGAGGACAAGGAGTGTGAGGCGAACCTGAAGCTGTCCTTCTCCCCTGCAAGGTGAGGCTTCCAACCCCCCGGACCCTCCTGTTCCACCTGGTGTTTTCCTGAGGCAGCTCATGTGCCAGAAAGGATAGGGGGCTCCGAGTCAGAAGACCCCCATCTGTACTCACTAGATCTGTCCTCTGGGGCTTAGCCCCCTCTCTGAGAAATTCACGTGCCTGGTGCACTCCTGGCAGGATTAGACAAGGTCACACCACTTAAAGCCTGTGCACAAGAGCTGGTTTTTGTGTATTCGTTTTTTCTAGCCTAGCAGATCCCTGCGTTCTGAAAGCCCCTGCCTGTGACCCTGCTTCCTTCACCTTGGCCCCTGTAACTTTTCTCTGGTCTTGCCCCCAGATCCAGAGTCCTACGTCTGACGCCCTCTGCCAGCCTCTCCGTAGAGCTGATGCTGAGTAACTTGAGAGAAGATGCCTACTGGGTCCAGCTCAACCTGAGCTTCCCCCAGGGACTCTCCTTCCGCAAAGTAGAGATACTCGAGGTGAGCACCCACACTGGTCCCTGCAGCTTCTGCTCCCCTCAAGGAGCCTCGGGCGGGCAGACAAGACAGCCTAAAGAGAGGCCAAAGCTGGCCTGCAGAATGTTTAGGGACACATCCAACTTTTCAGCCTGATGACCACCCTCCAGCTGTGTGCCTGTGACACAAGGTTCACCCTCTGTGGGCCTCAGATTCCACCACCAGTGAGGCTGGGGACACCCGCAGGGTTAGTGAGGGGGTCACATGGAATGGAGAGTGTGACACAGGCTCGTGGATCTGGTGACCAAGAAGGTGTGCATAGATACAGTAAACTCAAAGTCCTTCCCTCCTAAAGGTGACCAAAGTGTTTTTGCAGGATGGCCTGGATCGTTTTATTTTTATTTTATTTTATTTTATTTTATTTTATTTTATTTTAATGTTTATTTATTTATTTTAAGAGAGAGAACACAGCGGGGGAGCGGCAGAGAGAGGGAGAGAGGGAATCCCAAGCAGGTTCCACACTGTCAGCACAGAGCCTGACTCGGGGCTCGATCTTATGAACCATGATGTCATGACCTCAGCTGAAACCAAGAGTCAGGAACTTAACCGACTGAGCCACCCAGGCACCTCTTGGCCTGTATTTAAAAGTTGTTTTAGGGGCATCTGGGTGGCTCAGTGGTTAAGCACCTGACTCTTGGTTTTGGCTCAGGGCATGACCTCACAGGTTCGTGAGTTCAAACCCCGTGACGCACTCTGTGCTGGCAGTTTGGAGCCTGCTTGGGATTCTCTCTCTCCCTTTTCTCTGCCCCTCCCCCACTCGCACTGTCTCTGTCTCTCTCAAAATAAATAAATAAACTTAAAAATTTTTTTAACTTGGGGCGCCTGGGTGGCGCAGTCGGTTAAGCGTCTGACTTCAGCCAGGTCACGATCTCGCGGTCCGTGAGTTCGAGCCCCGCGTCAGGCTCTGGGCTGATGGCTCGGAGCCTGGAGCCTGTTTCCGATTCTGTGTCTCCCTCTCTCTCTGCCCCTCCCCCGTTCATGCTCTGTCTCTCTCTGTCCCAAAAATAAATAAACGTTGAAAAAAAAAATTTTTTTTTAACTTGTTTTAAGCACAATTTTATTTTTTAAATTATTATCATAGAAATAATACATGATCACCACAGAAGGTTGGAAACCACACAGCAGTTTAGAGAAAACAATCACCTATTCTAACTCAGCACTTACTACTTTTAATATTTCGATGTTTATTCTTCTATGTATCTATACACGTAGGTACAAATTACATTGTATATTTATTCACTCTATATTTGTTTTAACTAATTGGCATTTTGTTTTCCATATGGTTATTTTTCCTCCATGTTTAAAAAAAATTACTGTGGTAAAATATATGTAATAGAAAATGTACCATCTTAAGCCTTTTTAAGTATACGAGTCAGTGGCATTAGGTACATTCACAATGTTGTGCAACCATCATCTGTTTGCAGAACTTTTCTATCATCTCAAACAGAAGCTGTAGACCTGTTAAGCAATAATTCCCCCTTCCCACTCCCTGTCCCTGGTAACCTTTAATCTACTTTCCGTTTCTATGAATTTGCCTGTTCTCATTTTTCACGGAAGTGGAATCATATGGTGTTGTCCTTTTGTGTCTGTCTTCTTCGCTTAGCATAGTGCTTGTGAGTTTCATCCATGTGAAAACATGGGTGAATTTCCTTTCTTT
Source organism: Lynx rufus (assembly GCF_022079265.1). Lineage (NCBI taxonomy): Eukaryota > Metazoa > Chordata > Mammalia > Carnivora > Felidae > Lynx > Lynx rufus. The sequence continues at coordinate 1,488,641 of NW_025814838.1, read as the reverse complement.
TTAAGACTGAACAATATTCCATTGTATGGATAGACCATATTTTGTTTATCCGGTCATCTGTTGGACATTTGAATTATTCTTTATACAGACACATTAAATGCTTCCGGAAGGGTCATCTAGTAGAGTGATTAAAAACTTGAGATCTGGAGTCAGACAGACCTGTGTTCAGATTTCTTCTAGATTTCTGCCCTGTGGTGGGACTTGGGGAAGTCACTGAACTTCCCCAAATCTCTATTTCCCTGTCTAATTCCATTCCCAATCTGAGGCTGAAATCTGTCCTCACAGATGATGAAGATGACTGGTTTTACGCTGCTTAGCCCAGGAGCGAGCTCATTTTTAAAAAGGTTGCCGACGGGGCACCTGGGGGGCTCAGCTGGTTAAGTGTCTGACTCTCGATTTCCGCTTGGGTCGTGATCCCACGGTTCGTGAATTGGAGCCCCGTGTCGGACTCTGTGCTGCCGGTGCGGAGATTCTCTCTGCCTCTCTCTCTGCCCCTTCCTCTCTCTCTCTCTCTCTCTCTCTCTCTCTCAAAATAAATAAACATTTAAAAAATAAATAAATAAAAATGGTTGCTGACAGTGTGGATGTAGTACCGTTTTAACAATCTCACTGTATCCTCTCCTGTGATTGTGCAACACACGGAACCATTCCTATCTCTTTGAACTATTTGATCACTTCTAGTTTTTCATGATTACAAATACTGGTGCAGTGAACATCTTTGAACTAAACTTTGGCCCCACCTCTCTGAGAATGTGCCCTGGTAGGGACACCGCTGGGGACCGTGGGCCCAGAGGGTTGGTGGCCTGGCCCACTCAGTTTGTTCTTTCTTTTCTCACATGCAGCCCCACAGCCAGATACCTGTGAGCTGCGAGGAGCTTCCTCAGGAATCCAAGCTTCTGACCAGGACCCTCTCTTGCAACGTGAGCTCTCCGATCTTTAAAGCGGGCACTTTGGTGAGTGCTTCAGGCCCCCAAGAACCAAGCCACCAAGGGGCTGTGAGCTCATGTGAGGAGGGAAAGGTGCAGGTGATGGTAAAGACGGACTCACCCCAGGTCCAACCCCAATGGGAATAACAGCCTGGACTTTGGAATCAGACAAACCTGGGGTTGGGTTACGAATGACCTTACACACGTGACTTAACCGTTTGGAACTTTGTATCTTCATCTGTGCAATGGGGATAAAGCACCATTTTCAGGGGTAACAGTGGTCTCTATTATTACAGCAGTTGGGCATGGGGGCCGTGAGGTGCTTCATTCCCCTCTCCTCCCCTGCCAGGTTGCCATCCAGGTGATGTTCCACAAGCTGCTGAACAGCTCCTGGGGGGACTTTGTCGAGCTGCACGCCAGTGTGAACTGGTGAGCAGGCCCCCGCCGGACCCCCGCCAGCGTACCTGCCCCGCTCGCTCTCAGACTGCCGCCTGGCCCTGGCCAAGCCCTTTTCCTAACACTGCCCTCTGCCTCGCCCCAACACAGTGACAATGAGGAGTCAGACCTCTTGGAGGACAACTCTGCCACCACCAGCATCCCAGTCCTGTACCCCATCAACATCCTCACCAAGGAGTAAGTCCTGAGCAGCCGGCCAGCGCTGTCCTCCCCGCCTCAGCCTCCCAGGGCCCTCCCTCAAAGCCCTCTCCTTCTCTAGGGCCCCCCCGCCAGGAGTAATTAGAACTGATTCCAGCCACAACCCTGACGGTTTTCAACACCCACAAGAGTGGAGGCCCTTTAAGAGTTCTGAGTCAGATCAGCGGTTTACTGATGGGAGAAAAGGCACAGCGAGTGCTGACCTTATGTCAGATGCTGTGCCGGCTGTGCTGTGCAGCTGGGGCTCCCCCCCCACTAAGCTTTCAACACTTTCAACGTGTCATGAGGCAGCCACGCCTCTCTCCACTTTACTGTTGAACAAACAGGATCATCAGAGAAGGGAGGAGCTCATCCAGAGGCGTACAGCTAGGAAGCACTGATGAACCCTCTGAACTTGGGTCTGTCCAACTCCAAAACCCTGTGCTGGATGCCCTCCCATCCTGGGGGGTCAGACATGCTGGAAGAGATTAGGACAAGGTGTTCACAGTGGCTCTTGCCCACAGAGAACTTCTAGTCCGGTAGGAGAGGCCAAGCTCGTATGCACACAGAGTCAGTGAGTCTCAGGAGGTTATATATGACAGGAGTGACCCATGGGGATCACTAGTTGGATTTTCTCATTTACAGAAAAGAGGACGAAGCCAGAAAAGCAGAGGAACTTTCTCAGGTTGGCTCAGTGAGAAGGACAGGGACAGTGACCGAGCCAACGTCTCTGGTGCTTTGAACATAAATGCCAAACACAATGATACTGTCTGAAGTGTCGTGTGAAATTAGAGCCAGGAAAGATGATGTGGGTTGAGGAGAGATGGAAGGGTTCATGGAGGAGGTAGGGGCTTGAACTGGAGTCTGGAGAATGAGGGGATCAGATAAGGGCCAAGGAGGAGGAAGGATGGTCCAGCAGGAAGAAGAGCCCAGGCAAAGGAAGCAGCAAGCAGTGGGGTGGATTTGAGGAGTAGGGAGTGTGCAGGCTCAGGGGACGGCAGGTATGCGTGGGGCCTGGTGAGCAGGCAGGCTGGAAAGTGGGCAGGCCTGGACATGGGGGGCTTTGGACCCGACCCTCGTGGGCAGCAGGGAGCCAGTGGCAGATTCTGAGTAGGTGGGTGGCAGGATCAGACAGTGACGTAAGAAGGTCCCTGGAAGGATGGGGTGGAGAGGAAGCCAGAGGCTGTGCTGTTATGCAGGAGATGAAGAACCCAGAGGACAGTGGAGACCCTCAAGGGGGGCGGGGAACCCCATGGAGCAGGGAGAATGCAGCTCCAAAGGCACATCCACCTGGGTTCCGGCCCCGTCCCGCTGCCTCAGGACGCGGGGCAACAGACTGACCCCTCCCACCAGCCTTACTTTCCCAAGGGAAACAGCAGAATGCCGGAAGGGTCACGGGGGGTCATGCCTATGAGAGCGCTAGCCCAGGGCCTGGTAGCGCAGAGGCTTCCCCTGGCCCGGGGCCCCTGCTTTTCTGGAAACGGGGCTGTCGACATCTCCACTTTCTACTTCTGCTCTTCTCTCTCCACAGCCAGGAAAACTCCACACTGTATGTCAACTTCACCCCCAAGGGTCCCAAGATCCGCCATGCCAAACACATCTACGAGGTAGGAGCCCCCGTGTGAAAAGGCCCTTCTGGGCCACACATTTGTCAGCCCCACCCTGGGGACCGAGGCTGCAGAGACCAGCGGGACACGGCCCCATCCTCAGCAAACCCAGCGCCCTCCACCTCATCCCGTGATCCTTCCGGTAGAGCCTCACACGCTTCCGGTAGCGACACACTCAGCAGCTCCTTTCCGCCGCCACCCGGACGGATGGTCTGTGGGATCGCAGCACTTGGGAGAAGCGCTCTGAGAGAGAACCTAGTTTCTCATTCCCCCGTTTAATGAGCCACTGTTCTAGTTTAGATACTTTGCTAGGTGCTGGGGCAGCCATAAGTAAATCGGAGCCCCTGACCGCTCACCCAACCCAAGTTCTGGGCCTGGTGCTTTATATGTGCGACCCCCCTGTGATCTTCCACCAACCCGTGAGGTAGAGGCGTTGCCACTCGCATTTTACGGATGAGAAATCCACAGCACAGAGAGGTCAAGTAACTTGCCAGGTTACACAGCTCATAAGGAGGAAAGGTCAGATTCGAGCACATGTTTGAATGCCCAAATCCCTGTGTTTAACCTCGTAAGTTAACGATGTGTCGCTTCTCACGCCATGTGATTGGTGCCGTGATAACATCTTTGTTGTGGTAACAAAGAAGAGGGAGGCCAGCCGCTGAGTCTAAAGCTCAAGGACTCTAAGGAGGAGTAGGCATTGACCAAGCCAAGAGCATTCTTGTTTTTCTGGGGAGGAAACTGAGGCCCCAAAGAGAAACTGTCTCACCCAAGGCCGCACTGGTATCAGGGCAGGCTGGAGCAGGAACCCAGCAGGAAAGGGACCCCAGGCAGGTAGCCCCCTTAGAACAGAGGCTGAAGTCATGTCACCTGGATATGACAACGGAGGAGCGTGGCCCTCAGGGAGGTCAGATGCCCGTTTGCATTGAGAATGGCCAGTTGAGTTGGTTTCTAGTGTTGCTCAGCGGGATGGCTCTGGGTTCCCTACGGAGGTTGGCAGACCAGTCCTTTTACCACCAGAATAGTGGGAAAGACTTGGACAGGCTTGGATCCAAACCCCAACTCTACCACTCGAGCTCTGTGTGACCTTGGGCCAAGGGCTTGACTATCCATGCCTCTGTTCCCCGCTGTGACAAATGGCGTTTGGAACGAGAACTTCCAGGTGTCGTGAGGTTTAAGTGGGTTGCTTACTCCTCATGGAGTGCTTGGCGTGATGCCCAGGAAGTGGAGGTTGTTAATAGCTGAGGCAGGTGTTGGGCTGTGGCCTTGACATTCCCAAGCTACTGTGGAAACCTGCTTCCATTCTTGTGCCATTCCACAGGGAGCCATCTCAAGCCCTTTGAGCTCCCCTCACACATACACACACCCCATTTATCTCTGTGTCGGGGCCAGATGCCTCTGTCCACCTCACCACCCTCAGCATCTTAAACTCTGCATTTGGCTCCCTGACGCCTGACCCACCACGCAGCCCCTCTTGGCACTCTTGCCAAAGCCCCTAACGGTCTCTGTTTTAACTACAACCCAACATGACATGGGACGTTGGTGATCACTCCCTCTTTTTTTCTTACTGTTTGTTTATTTTTGAGAGAGAAGGAGAGAGTGTGGGAGAGGGGCGGAGAGATAGAGAATCCCAGGCAGACTGCACTGACAGCAGAGAGCCCGATGTGGGCTCAAACTCACAAACTATGAGATCGTGACCTGAGCCAAAGTCAGAGGCTTAATCGTCTGAACCACCCAGGCACCCCGGGGATCCTTCTCTCTTGCCTGAAGCTGTCCCATTAGGCCCTTTTTGCCACCAGGAGGTCAGCTCAGGTTTATAGTAAACTGGACAGGCATGGCAATCCAGTGAGAGCTTGACAGCTGGGCCACGGGGTCTTCTTCCTCATGGTCTCCCTCTCCCCTGGCTGGTTAGGAGCATAGGCCTCAGCCAGACCTGAAGTCTTTCTGAAGCTCTGCCATGTAAAGCTGTGTGGCCTTGGGCAGTTTACTTAACCTCTCTGAGTGTCAGGTTTTCAATCTGTAAAATGGGGACACTAATAGCATCTACTGTATGGGGTCGTTATAAGGAGCAAATAAGAAAAGGCTTGTGAAGTGTCCTGCGTAGCCCTTGACCCACGAGGGACCAGTCAACCGTGGTTGCTGTCGGCATTGTCGTCATCACTGTCATCCAAGGAAGGCGATAGATAGAGCGCGCCAGTTCCAGCCTCTGGAGTCCCAGCCTAGGCTAAAATGCCAGCTCTACTATTAACACCACTGTATAATTTTAGAAGATTTTCCTTTTTCCAGAAAGATGCCCTGTCCCCTTTTGCAGTCACTCTTCCCCCCACGCTCCCCCAGCTCCCAGCAACCATAACTTTAGTCTCTGCCCATAGATTGGCCTGTTCTGGGTAGTATGTGGAGGAGGAATCATACAGTATGTGGTCTTTTTTTTTTTTTTTTAATTTTTCTTAACGTTTGTTTATTTTTGAGAGACAGAGCACGAGCAGGGGAGGGACAGAGAGAGAGGGAGACACAGAATCTGAAGCCCGCTCCAGGCTCTGAGCTGTCAGCACAGAGCCCGACACGGGGCTCGAACCCACGAACCGTGAGATCATGACCTGAGCTGAAGTCAGTTGCTTAACCGACTGAGCCACCCAGGCGCCCCCATTATGTGGTCTTTGGTGACTGGCTTCTTTCAGTTAGCAGAGTGTTTTCGAGGTTCATCCACATTGGAGCGTGTGTCAGTATTTCATTCATTTTTATTGCCAGATAATATTCCATGGCAAGGTAGGCCGCGTTTGATTTATCCACGCATCACCCGGTGGATATCTGGGTGGCTTCCACTTTTTGGCTATTACAGACAACGCTGCTTGAACGTTCCTGTACAAGTTTTGATGCAGACGTGTTTCATAAACTCTTGGATATACACCTAGGAGAGCAGTGGTTCCTCTTGATGCTTTGTCTTAACATGTTCTAAACCGAATGTATCATTTTCTCCTAAGCCAGCATCACCTCCGGTTTGCTGAGAATCCCTCGAAGGCACCCTTTTCCTCAAGCAAAACTTCCAAGCCTGGGGGAATTTCTCCCTCCTCTGTGCCTGGGGCCCCTGCCTCTTCAGCTTCCGTTCTGTATTCTCTTCTCTCTTTTGCCCCCGCTACTGCTCGGACTCAGATCCTCGTCTTCTTGCAACTGGACTGTTGGCACAGGCTCCCAGCGTGGACCTCAGCCTGCCTTTCCCACTCCTTTCCATTCTGGGCCTGCAGTGAGTGAGTCTCCCTGGAGCCACCCGCCCCCCCTCAGCTGCCTGCCATGACTCCCCATTGCCTAGCCGAGGGTCCCCTGATCTCTCGCCCTTAGGCCTTCCGGGCACACTGTCTCACCCCGAGTCTCCTTTCCAGACGTACCTCCTATCTCTGTCCCCAGGCACCGCACCTCCAGCCGCATCATACTCCCCTGGTGCTGCCCTAACTGCTACATTTTCTCTCTTTGGATGCCCTTCTCTGTCTTTATCCGTTTGACTCCTCTCTACCTTTCACAGTTAAATTCAAACGCTGCCTCTGACATTAGGCCTTTTCAATTTAATTTGACTGATATTTTTCAAGTGTCCACAAATGTTTGTTGAGTGAATAAATGATAGAACCTCTCAAACTGGACATCTGATTCCCTGCTTGACCTCCCTGGGACGTTCACTGGTGCTATTTCTGTGTCACTTTCTTGTCCATATCTGGGTCTTCCAGCCTTAGCACAGATAGCTCTTTCTTTTTTTTTTTTTAAGTTTGTCTATTGATTTTGAGAGAGAGAGAAAGAGAGCACGAGTTGGGGAGGGGCAGAGAGAGAGGGGAGAGAATCCCAAGCAGACTCTGTACTGTGCAGTGGAGCCTGACATGGGGCTCGATCCCATGAGCCACAGAATCACGACCTGAGCCAAAACCAAGAGTCAGACGCTTAACCGCCTGAGCCACCCAGGCACCCCGGCTCTTTCATATAAAAGGTACTCAGGAAATGTTTCTTAAACCAAGGCCCTTGGCAAAAGGAGGCTTTCCAACCCGCATCGTGCAAATAATTTTTGCATCTATCCTTGTTAAATGTCATTCATTCAAAAAATGACTTTTTTGGAGGCCTGCTATGCTAGGTAGGGTGTCAAGCAGCAGGGAATTGCAAGCGAAATGAGCCACAGCTGCTGCCCTCAGGAAGCACGCAGTCTAGTGGAGATACACACAGGGGGGAGCCGCCCTGCCGCTGAGGGGATCAGCCAGACCTTCAAAAATGATATTGGAGCAGTACGTTGCTGGATGTGCAAGGGTCTGCCCCGCGGGAGAAAGCACGGAGGCACCCGTAGCCCACGCTGTAAGGCTTTGAGGACAGGGGCCGGGTGAAGCCCGACAGAGCATGGCCTCTCAGGGCTCAGCCCGTGAGAATGGCATCTGGAGTGGCAGTTGGGGGGCGGCTGGCATTTAGGGCTCTGCAGCCCCTCGTCCTCTGTCCTAGGTGAGGATTCAGCCTTCTGCCTATGACCACAACGTGCCCCCCCTGGAGGCCTTGGTCGGGGTACCAGAGTCACACAGCAAGGGGCCCATCAAACACGAGTGGACTGTGCAGATCCTGCCCAGAGGAGGGCAACACACCCAGGTCTGTGGCGGGGAGCTCCTAACGGGGGACGGATGTGTAGGGTGTGAGGGTGGACGAATCCCATTGGGCTCAGTGAGTTCTGAATCCACCAAGAGCCAGTGGGACTGAACTGTGGGAGATGCCACACCCCAGGAGGCTGGGGGAGGGCGGGGGCGGGGGGGGGGGGGCAGGAAGCCAGGTTCTTAAGGGGCCGGCGTCCTCTCTCTGCTCTGGACTAACTGAAGACCATTCCTAGGATCCTTCTGTGACCTGCCACCGTGAGGATCCGGAGACGCTGCCCACTGTGGCTGAGGTACAGGGGCACGGGCTCAGAGGTTGGGGCCGGGGCCGGCAGAGTGTAGGTGGGAAGACGGGCCTCTCTGACCGCTGCTCTCTCTATTCCTGGCAGCCTTGTTTGCCCGAAGCCAAGTTCCGCTGCCCACTTACGTTCAAGCAGGAGATCCTCGTCCAAGTGATCGGGACAATGGAGCTGGTGGAGGAGATCAAGGTAGCACCCGCTGGCCGCAGACGCCATGGTCCAGGGGGTGTGGGGGGACCTCGACGGCTCGAGGGTGGGCTTCCTCACCACCTGGTCTTCCTGCCTTTTTCTTTACTACCTTGATGAAAAGCCCTGATATTTACATAGTGGTGGATGAAAGAGAACCATGATTTGTTTGAAACTCGCCGGGCTGTGTTCACGGGCCTGCGGATGGTTCTTCTGGGTTCTCCGTAGGAAAACTTTCCTTCCAGCCGCGGGGAGCGGTCCGTGAGGACGCTACGGTAGACAGCACGGTGGCCGTGGCGCACCCCACTGGGTCCCGTGCTCCTCAGCTTCTCCACGCTGAGTCGAGGTGGGGTGCGGACGTCGGTGGGTCCCGGCCCTTGTTCTCCCTGGCCTGACCCCTCCCCCACCCTCCCACAGGCCTCCTCCATGCTCAGCCTCTGTAGCTCTCTCTCCATCTCCTTCAACAGCAGCAAGCACTTCCACCTGTATGACGACAGTGCCTCCGTGGCCCAGGTATGTCTCTGCCTCCTCAGAAGCCCCGGCAGCAGAGGTCAGCAGGGGCATCTGAGGAGCCCCAGGGTCGAGCTAGAAGAGCTAGAGCCAGAAGGGGGACAGCCACGTGGGAGGTCCGGGCTCGGCACAGGGAAGAGCTTCCCGGCCATCAGAGCCGTCAGCCTTGGCGAGGGCCTTGGTGGATGCCCGGGGCTCCCCACCACCACTGGTGGCCAAGCAGCCCCCGAGGTCACCTGTCTGAGATGTGTCGGGCGGAGGTCAACTTGCGGGCAGCTCAGCCAGGGTACCCACCCCATACCCACTCTGCGCATGATGGGAAAGCGCTCCGAGCAGCGTGGGTCGCGAGCGCGGGGCCCAGGCCACCCAGTTGAGCGGGTGGGCGAGGCAGGTTGGAGAGCAGGAAGCTCAGAGCAGCAGAAGGGACGCTGCGCCTAACAAGGTGAGCATAAGCCGGATTCTGGAGGCTTTGCATGCTGAGCTGAGATTCTGGCATTTTGTCCTGGGACGAAGGGAAGGCATTTAAGGACTGAAGGTGGGTCATGTGCAAGTTCGCCAGTTCGCTCCGGTGGCCGCACAGGGGTGCACGCTGGAGGGAAGTGTCTGGGCCAGAGCCTGGTAGTGTCAGGAAGCAACCCTGACCAGAAGTTGCTAAGGCCTAGCCCTTCACAAGAATATTAAAGGTGGAAAAGCCTTCTTCCTACGGTCCCCTTTCCCCCCCTCCTCCAGGTCATCATGAAGGTGGACATCGTATATGAGAAGGACATGCTCTACGTCTACGTGCTGAGCAGCACTGGGGGACTATTGTTGTTCCTGGTGATTCTCGGGGTACTCTACAAGGTGGGAGCTTCTGGGAGTAATGGGCATGACTGAGACAGCCAGGCTAGGGAAAGGGCAGAAAATACCAAGATCAGGGAGCGTTAAAGCTAAAAGCGTCCTCAGCCTACTCCCTCCTTCTGTAGTTAGGACTCCTGAGGCCCAAAGAGCAAGTGAGACTTTCCCCCAGCCTCCACTAGGCACTGGCAGAGCCAGGACTGGGTACCTAGGGAAGGAGGGTTTTCCCACGTATCACGGGCCAGGCAGTGGGACACAGGGGCACGTACCACAGACATTGCCTTCGGGGAGCTCACGGTCTAACGGGGGAGGCAGACAGGAACACACCTGCTAAGGGCCCCACTCAGGGGCCTGGGTGCTGAAGCCTCACTTAGGCTGGGGGAGTCCGGGAAGCCCTCCCAGGAGAGGAGGCATTTGAGTTGGGATTTGAAGAAGGAGCAGGCAGGTGAATAGTGCCGGAGGGCAGCTGTTCCACATGAAAACCTCAAATACTCCAGAAAACAACACAGAAAATCAATTTCTCCCTGTTGCACCCCGCAGAGGGGTGTCATTAGCAACCATTTTGCTTCTATTCTTCCAGGGTCTAATTTTGTTGTTTAAACATACGTATATGTATGAGCGTGAAAGAGAAAAAGAGAGAAGTCAGCGTCTATGTATATGTGTAGAAAACACAAATGGAATAATACCATATATACTGCTTGGGAGCTTATATTTCCCACTGGATATTATATCCTGATGTCTCTGTGTGTGTTGCACAATCAGATCTGCCTCTTGCTTTTTCACTTGGCTGGTTTGCTGCTGTCTGGATGCCCCACCTTTTTTTTTTTTTTTAATTTTTTAATGTTTATTATTATTATTTAAAAAATTTTTTTAAACGTTTATTTATTTTTGAGAGTGAGAGAGACAGAGCATGAGCGGGGGAGGGGCAGAGAGAGAGAGAGACACACACACACACACACACACACACACACACACACAGAATCCGAAGCAGGCTCCAGACTCCGAGCTGTCAGCACGGAGCCCGACACGGGGCTTGAACTCACAAGCCGTGAGATCATGACCTGAGTCGAAGTCAGCCGCTTAACCGACTGAGCCACCCAGGCGCCCCAAATGTCTGACTCTTGATTTCGGCTCAGGTCATGATCTCATGGTTCATATGATGGAGCCCCTCGTCGGGCTTTGCACTGATGGCACAGAGCCTGCTTGGGATTCTCTCTCCCTCCCCTCTCTCTGCTCCTCCCCTACCCCACTCATGCTTTCTCTCTCTCTCTGTCTCAAAATAAACAAACATTAAAAAAAAATTAATTCCTGGAGCTGGAATGGCTGAGCCAAAGAACATATATGTTTTGACCTTTCAACAGAGAGCAGGCTCTCACTAATAGTATCACTGGATATGGTCAAATCGCCCACCTAAAATATTGCTCCATGACATTTTGATGAGCCTAAAGAACGCACTATTAAACGTACAGCTTTTTAACATATTGCCAGGAGCTGGGTGTGGCAGAGACCCTCGTCCTGTCCCTGGGGCAGATACCGCACGTCCGTGGCATGTGTGACTCATTAACATTAAGGGTGCTTTCATGTTTTGCCGAGGCTGACTCGTCCAGAGTGTTCCGGGGACCGTGGCTCACTCAATTTTTGTCTTCCTGCAGCTCGGCTTCTTCAAACGGAATCTGAAGGAGAAGATGGAGGCTACCGTAGAAGCTTCGAATGGAATCCCTAGAGAAGACTCTGGACAACCAGAGCCCAAGGAAGAGGGTGGGGATCCGGGCTGCCTGGAGCCCCTCCAGGAGGAGGAGACCCAGGATGGAAATGACAAAGACTGAGGCCCAGGCCCGATGCAGAGGGCCCAGGTCTGGACTCGGGAGGCCTGGTACCACTCTGCCTCTACCTGTGTTTCACTGCGTGTCCTCGGGCAAGTCACTGCCCCCACCTAGGCCCCAGTTTCGCTGTCTTGCACGTGGAGCTCACTCCTGCCGGCCTGCTTTGCAGGTTCATGGTGAGGGATGGGCCAGGAAGGCTGCGGAGGCGAGGCCTTGTAATTCTCGGCTGGTCCTGGCTTCCCCCAGCCCTTCTTAGTATCCTCCCCTGGAAGAGACTGTCTGATCTAAATTTGGAAAAACTGTCATCTCAGGACCTAGTGACCCTCCCGGCCCTCACACCCACCTGCCCTTGGACGTCCCCAGAGGCCTCAGACTCCCAGAACCTCGTCCTTCACTCTCCCCTGCCTGGAGTCCGGTCAGCTTTCCAGTCTGCCGCCAGAGAGCAAAGCCAGAGAGCAAATCCGATCTGTGTCACTACATGGCCGCTGCAAACCCCCTGCTCTTTGGCTACAGACCAAGTTCCTTAATACGCCTTCCACGATCTGCGAAATAGCCTTAACATGCCCGTGCAGAATTGGGCCCCTGTTGCCTTCCTGGCCTCCTCCAGAGACTCCCCGCCTCCCTTTCTAAGCTCCAATTACACCAGCCTTTCTCGCTAGCCAGGCTCCTTCCTGTCTCACCGCCTTCACCCAGACTGCTCCCTCTGCCTGGAACATTCCTCCGCAGCCCTTTTCCTGGCTGACTCTCTCAGCCTTCAGATCTCAGCTCGCGTACAACTGCCTCAGGGCCGCCCCCAACCCCTACCCAGGTGGGTTCCCGTGTTACATTTGCCCCTCACAGTACAGATCTCACTGTTACTTAATATTTGTCTCTCAAATTAAACATCGAACTCCGAGAGGGTAGGGACCATACCTGTCATGTTCACCTTGGGATCCCTTGGTGACATCACAGAGCCAGACCCAGTAGGCGCTTGCACAATTTCACTGAACCTAGCGCCTGTGAAAAGATCGAGAAAGCGTTTCGGATGGGCCCCTGGCGTCTCCACCCTTCAAGGTCTTCCCCAGGCTCCTGCCTCCTTGCTCCCAGCCCCCACCAGGACTCCATCCCACCCCGCTGCGGCCCCCACTGGGAGGCTGTGAGCTCAAGGGAGCAGGCCACGGCTGTCCACCTGGCTCACGGTGCCTGCATATGTGTACCCAATAAATGTGAAAATCTGTCCAATTGTGCGATTCATGCCGGTGCACATTCTGGCCCTGACAATTCATTTAGGTGTGAGAATAGGCCCTCCCTGGTTTTGTCTTGTTTTTTTTTAAGCAACAATTGGTAGAGCCTGACCCCGAGGCCCGCAGCATTTGGAGGGATGGGGGCTCATCACTGCTGCCCTCTTGTGGTCAGTAGGATGGGGGCGCGGGGGTGGGGTGGGGCGGAATACGGAGTAATTCTGAAGCCAGCTCTGGGTCCAACAATGGGAGCTGAGAAGCAACATTTGGCCTTCCAAGCAGTGACCTTTGATGGCTCCCTTCTGCCTGCAGGAGAGTAAGCGAACTTTCTTGAGCCCACAAGGCCCAGAGCAGTCTTTCAAAGCCTGCCTGCCTCTTCAGCTTCGTCAGCACCCTTCTGGTCCAGCCCCATGGTTCCTCATAGGGAAGACCTGAGAAAGGAAGAAGTGAGGCCCGTGTCCCAGGGAAGGCAAAACTGCTAAAAAGACATGAGATTATCTCTAGGTCTCGAGAAGCCTACCGGCTTCTACTGATTCTTGAGAGCTTTGTGTCAGGCCCCGTTCTGTGCCCTGAGGGCCTGGTGATGAAAACCAGGGAGAAGTCCCTGCCCTCAGGAAGCATCGCCCCGCTGGGAAAACAGTTATAAGGTAGAAATGTGGGGCGCCTGGGTGGCTCAGTCGGTTGGGCGTCCGACCTCAGGTCATGATCTCACGGTTTGTGGGTTCAAGCCCCGCGTCGGGCTCTCAGCTGACAGCTCGGAGCCTGGGGCCTGCTTCGGATTCTGTGTCTCCCTCTCTCTGCCCCTCCCCCACTTGTGCTCTGTCTCTCTGTGTCTATCAAAAATAAATGTAAAAAATTAAAATAAAGTAGAGACGTGATTCCAGGTGGTGAGGGTGTTGTGAAGAAAAGCAGGATAGCAGGTTAGAGAGTGATGGAGAGGATCCTCTCACCTCAGTGATACTCTGTGACACACAAACAACAGGTAAATATTTTCACTAAGGTTGGAAACAAGAAAATCTGGGAGGTTCATGTCAGGAACAGACCTGCCCTCGTCATGCCCAGGAATCTATATCCCAACTTGCTTAACAGCTCCTGTCCTCAAATACCTATGTGTCCTTCCCTGCCTCTGTGCCTTTGCACATGCTGTTCCCCTTGCCCAGTCCCACCTCTTCTCTATTCTTTAAAATCCTACTGAGCCTGACTGGCTCAGTCGGTAGAGCATGCAACTCTTGATTTTGGTGTTGTGAGTTCGAGCCCCATGTTGGGTGTAGAGATTACTTAAAAGTAAAATATTTTTAGGGGCGCCTGGGTGGCTCAGTCAGTTGAGCGCCCGACTTCAGCTTGCGTCGTGATCTCACGGTCCGTGGATTCGAGCCCCGCGTTGGGCTCTGTGCTGTCCGTTCGGAGCCTGGAGCCCGCTTCGGACTCTGTGTCTCCCTCTCTCTCTTCCCCTCCCCCACTCGTGCTCTGTCTCTATCAAAAAATGAATAAATGTTTAAAAAAATAAAAATAAAATAGATAAAATGTTTTTAAAAAGTAAAAAATAAAACAAATAAAATCTTCCTACTTCGAAGCACTTCACAGCTTTTTTCATCCCCTCAGCTCCTGGACAAAATGACCCATTTAATCTCCACTTTACATACCTCATTGGAACACATAACGCTGATTGTGTGGGCTCCTCTCTCAAGACTAGGAGGTTCTAAAAGGCAGGATTCAGTCTTCACTCACATGTGTGACCAACACTGACCCCTTACCAAGGCTGGCACAAGTAAGCGTTTGATTCAGTGGCCCTCACGTGTTTTGGTCTCAGAACCCTTTTATACTCTTAAAAATTAAAGATCCCCAAAGAGCTTTTGTTTATATGGGTTATATCTATCGGTGTTTATCCGATTAGAAATTAAAATGGAGAGGGGCGCCTGGGTGGCTTAGTCGGTTAAGCGTCCGACTTCAGGTCATGATCTCACAGTCTGTGAGTTCGAGCCCCGCGTCAGGCTCTGTGCTGACAGCTCAGAGCCTGGAGCCTGCTTCGGACTCTGTGTCTCCCTCTCTCTCTGCCCCTCCCCCACTCATGCTCTGTCTCTCTCTCTCTCTCAAAAATAAATAAATGTTAAAAAAAAATTTTTTAAGAAATTAAAAGGGAGAAAAATGTAAAAACATAAGGACACCCGAGCCCACGTTCCCCGCAAGCTGTCAGAATGATGACACATGTTATCACATGTCATGCCGCCTCTAGAAAACACTATACTCATGGCACAAAGTGAGAAAGTAACATCTTGGTCTCCTTGGGAAAAGAGTCAAAACCTCGTCAGACCTAGGTTGGAGTCCAGGCGCTGCTGCTTTGTAACTAAGCCACGCAGGGCAAGTACCTAACCTCTCTGGGACTCATTTCTTCATCTGTAAAATGGGAATCATAGCTGCATAGACCTCAGAGCTGTTGTGAACGCGAAATAATACTGGCAAGCTGTTGCTAGCACCTAAGTGCTTGATAAAGGTGGTAGATACGAATGGTTTCGTTGCGGGGCGCCTGGCTGGCTCCGTTGGTGGGCACACGGCTCTTGATCTTGGAGTTGGGAGTTCAAGCTCCATACTGGACGTAGAGATTACTTTTTAAAAAAATTTTTTTAACGTTTATTTATTTTTGAGACAGAGAGAGACAGAGCATGAACGGGGGAGGGTCAGAGAGAGGGAGACACAGGATCTGAAACAGGCTCCAGGCTCCGAGCCATCAGCCCAGAGCCTGACGCGGGGCTCGAACTCATGGACCGCGAGATCATGACCCGAGCCGAAGTCGGCCGCTTAACCAACTGAGCCACCCAGGCACCCCGAGATTACTTTTTAAAACATGGTTTAGGGGCGCCTGGCTGGCTCAGTCGGTTAAGCATCCGACTCTTGATTTCAGCTCCAGGTCACGATCTCACCATTCAGTTCATTGGATCAAGCCCCGCTTTGGGCTCTGCCCTGACAGTGCTGAGCCTGCTTGGGATTCTCTCTCTCTCCCGCTCTCTATGCTCCTCCCCTGCTCATGCATGCTCGCTCTCTCTCTCAAAATAAATAAATAAACATTAAAATATAGTTCAGTTGTACAGGATGATGTGGTGAAAGCGGCTCACTGGACTGCAGGTCAAACGACCTAGTATTGGAGTCCTAGTTCTCCACCGTGACCTTGGGAACGATGCGTGCCCTTTCTGGGCTTGGCCTGCCCCACCTGGGATCTGAAGGTACCTCAGGAGCTCTCACGGGGAAGAGAGGGGTAGGGGCGGAGCAGCTGAGTCTCCCCCTGTCATTTGATCTGCTTTAATATATTAAAGTTCTGGAAATAGCATATAGGCTACTTTATCAATGAACCGTGCCCGGGGCCTCCCAGCTTTCAGTGGCCCACAAACACGTTTGGGAGTTGAAAAAGAAAATCAACTCCAAAATTAAATTGTATAACTGGGATAAATGTTAAAACAAATGTCTATAAATGTAGTATGTCAGGTGGTCAAATGCAGTTCTATTTAACGCATATAGGTACATATATGAAGTCTATCAAATGGGGGAGGTGGGATATTTCATTTAATATTTGAAGTTCTGTGTGGTAGGATGTCTGTACAAGAATGTGCCTAAAGTTTACAAAGGTCTTTAAAAGACCAAGAGATGTTACTTGAAAAATAATGTCCCACTTCCAAAACTAAAACTTTAAAAAAAAACACTAAACACAACCAAACTGCATTGAACCACATAATCTCTAAGTCTCCTAAACCTTGGAGAACATGAGACGCTGAACTGAAATGTGCTTAGAGAAGTTACTTGCTTCTGACAAGTTGTAAGGCCCTATAGACGGGCGTGGGGCTGGGGGTGAGGTGAGGATTCTGAGGCCCGAGAGCCCTCATAGAGCGAGCATTCCTCACCTGCCTACGTGGCCGAGCCACCGGGGGCCGATGGAGCCAGGCAGACGTGGTCTGAATGTCTCACTGCCTCTTATCCATGCAGTGACTTTGAGCAGCTCTGCAAACTCATTTTCCTCATGCGTGAAAAAAGAATGAAAGAGCCTGTCCTACTCAACTAAGGTAAAGGCAGGCCACGCCCCAGGAGCTCCCAGGCTCACCCACAGCACCAACTCCTCATCCTTTCCTAAGAGCCAAGTGTTAGGAGGGCTGAGGCTTAGGAAAGAAAAGTAGGCTAAAGGTGGGGTGGGAGCAAGGTGACCCCAATAGGTCTAGGGGTTCCCCAAAACAGGCAGAGCTGTAGCAAATCAGGCACAGCTTGGGGAGTGGGTCTTTTTTTTTTTTTCAGTTTATTTATTTTGAGAGAGAGAGGGCAGGGGAGTGGCAGAGTGAGAAAGAGGGAGAGAATCGCAAGCAGGCTCCACACTGTCAGCTCAGAGCCCGACACTCTATCTCACAAACCGCGAGATCATGAACTGAGCCAAATCCAGAGTCCGACACTTGACTGAGCCAGCCAGGTGCCCCAGGTGGGTGGGTTTTAAAGGCTAGACTTGTCCAATCCTCACGCTTGGTCCCACACGTGCCCCCTACAGGTGGGGTCGGAACTGCACACACTCCCTGCAGTTCTGGTGACTCAGGGTCCGCCCAAAGTGAAGGTTAGAGGTTCCCGCTGGGGAGAGGAGAGAGCGATGGAGATGGAACCCAGGCTCTAGGCCTGGATACGAGAACAGGGTCTGTTCTCTGGTCCAAGGACAGACCAGACCCTCTGGTAAGAGGGATATCCCACAAAGTTGAAGGCTTTCTCGCACCTCCCACACTGAGCCCCCTCCGTGTGCAGGATTCAAAGCAGGAGACATGAACCTGGGAAGATATGGGAAGGTCATGTCTGTGGGGCATCGGATTATAAGATTCTCGTGACACATGGAACATAAAAGCACTTCCCAAACAAGGCCCTATGGCTTTCACTGTATAGTTGCCACCGAGTGTCTCCCACTGCCCAGGGCACTGTCCATACACACATTTTAAGGACAAGTCTCTTTTACCACATAAAGGTTTTTATTGAACTCAAATTCAGGGGCTCCAAAGCCTGAGGAAGACAAGGGAGGCTGGGGTTTGCACCGAGGCCCAGGCCCCATCCCAGGGTCCCACTCCCCACCCCACTTACCCTCACCCCTTCCTGACTCAACGAGGGTCTCAGTAGCTACCAATCTAAGCTACCCCGCTCTAAGTAACCCTCCCCCCTCCCCCCTCCCTGCCTAGCGCTTCGCCAAGCCAGGCACCCACCAAGGGGCATGCTGCTGCCGAGGCCAGATCTCTGCTGACCTCTTTTCTGGATCTCTCCCAGAGCCTCCCACCGCCTGCTTGGCCTCTCTCCAACCCTTCTCCATAGCCCGTTTCCCATAAGTCTCCAGGGCTCGTGACTTCCTCCACCCTGGCCCTCCACTCCTCCAACCTCCTCCAGCTTTTCCACCATTCCTTCTAAAGGTTTCTCTAGCTTCCTGTCCCCTTCTCTTCAGCCCACTGCCTCCCCACCCCCGGAGGGGTCCCAGGTCAGCGGCGGCCAGCTGCGTGGGTCCGCTGGTGGCGGATGAGGTCGGAGCTCTGCGAGAAGGCCTTTCCACAGTCATCGCACTTGTAGGGCCGCTCCCCGCTGTGGACCCGGTGATGCTGCAGCAGCGTGGAAGAGCGGCAGAAGCCCTTGCCGCACACGGCGCACCTGTAGGGCCGCTCGCCCGTGTGGGAGCGCTGGTGCTGAATCAGCGTGGAGGAGCGGTTGAAGGTCTTGCCGCAGTCGGGGCAGCTGTAGGTGCGGCCTGGAAGGTGGGTGCGGGCATGGATGGCCAGCACAGAGCTCTGGCCGAAGCGCTTGCCGCACTCAGGGCACTTGAAGGGCTTCTCACGAGCGTGGCTGCGGGCGTGGGGGATAAGTGCCGAGCGCTGCGAGAAGCTCTTGCCACAGATGCCACAGCTGAAGGGCCTTTGCCCGGTGTGCACCCTCTGGTGACTGCGCAGGGAAGAGTTCTGGCTGTAGCACTTGCCGCACTCGGGGCAGCTGTAGGGCCGCTCGTGGCTGTGGGTGCGCTGGTGCCGCAGGAGGTAGGAGCTGTCACCGAAGGCCTTGCCACAGTGCGGGCACTTGTAGGGCTTCTGACCAGAGTGGGTGCGCTGGTGGCGAAGCAGGTAAGAGCTGTCAGCGAAGGCCTTGCCGCAACGGGGACACTTGTAGGGCCGCTCGCCCGTGTGGGTGCGCTGGTGTTTGATGAGGTCAGAGCTCTGGGAGAAGGCCTTGCTACAGACCTCACATTTATAGGGCTTCTCACCCGTATGGATGCGCTGGTGCTGGATCAGGGTGGAGCCCCGCCCAAAGCTCTTCCCACAGATACCACAGATGTTAGGCCGAGGGCCCTGCCCACCCCTGGCCCGGCCACCCCGCCGGCCTGGCCCCCGAAGGGTCCCGGTTAGGCCCAGGGGATTCTGGAGCATCTCAAACTGGGGTGTAGCCAGTAGGGCCCCTGTGGGCATCTCAAAAGGTGGCCCTAGGGGCAGGGCCCCTGTGGGCTGCTCCCCAAACCCCTGGGTGAAGGAGTCCAAGGGATGGACTCCCAAGGGGATGCTCAAGGGATTCTTTTCCTCCGGATTCAGAAGCATCTCTGCACCTTCCTGAAATTTGGAACTTTGAGCTTCAAATTCAGGGCTTTGGGTTTTGAACTCAGGATTCTGGGGCTCATATCCTGGGCTCTGGGGTGCATATCCAGGACTCTGGGGTTCATATCCAGGGCTCTTGGGTTCATACCCAGGGCTCCGGGGTTCATATCCAGGGCTCTTGGGTTCATACCCAGGGCTTTGGGGCTCATACCTAGGGCTTTGGGGCTCAAACTCAGGGCTCTGAGAATCTGATTCAGGGCTTCTGGGTGCAAATTCAGGGCTTGGGGGCACACACCCAGGGCTTCGGGACTCAAAACCTGGGCTTTCAGGCTCAAACCTGGGGCTTTGGGGCTCAAACTCGGGGCTCTGTGGCTCAAACCCAGGGCTCTGGGGCTCAAGCCCAAAGGGTATCTCTTCGACCTCATAGTCCCCAGTGCCTTCTTGTTGAGACATTTCTTCTTCCTCATTCTCACTCACGTTGCCTGCAGGATCAGAGAATTACAGAAAACCCATATTGCGTGGGGCCTGGAAGGTCATTTGGTCCCAACACTAGTTGTCACAAACCTCTCCCTCCTCCTCCAGCAGGGTCGCTGGCCCTTGAGCAAGTGCTGAAATTCCCACCTCCCCCTTAGCCGACCCAGGACATCCAGTCCCCGCCCCCGCCTCCTCCAAGTCCCAAGTGTCCAAGCCCACGGCTCTCTACCCCTCCCACGGCCCACAGCCCCCTCTCCCGCTCCCAGGCACGCTCCCCGGAGAGGCGTTCCCTCCCTCACCTTTGAGGGACCCTTCAGGGCTCCCCAGTTCATCAGGACTTTGCACATCCCCGGGCTCGAGGCCCCACGGCGACGCCTCCCGTTCCATCCCCGCCGGCTCCCAGTGCTGCGGCGGCGGCGATGGCGGACGATCCTGCGACCAGGCCTGAGTGCCCTGAGACCCGGGCCCTCGCCGCCCGCCTGTTCAGCGCCGCCCAGGGGACCCGGCTGCCCAGCCCGGGCCCCTGAGGCCGGACGTCTTGACCCTGGGCCTCTCCGGCCGGCCGGGCCCCTCCCCTACCCGCGGCCCCGCCCCCACCCACAAGGTCTCGCCTTGCCCTGGGGCCCTCAAAGGCCCCCGTGCGTCGTGGCCTCGGAGATGAGGGTCTTCACGACTCGCCCTGCCGCCCCCGAACGTCGCTCCCCGCCCGCGACCCCCGCCGTCTGGCCCCCCAGCCCGGGCTGGGCTGCGGCTGTCCGACCCCCTCCCCCTCCCGCACAGGAAGTGTCCGTCCGCGGCCAGTTTCCCCCGCTGGCTAGCGCCACGGCCTCTCTAGGAGCGGCTGGAGGTGGAAACTCGTTGGCATTAACCCTGGGCTGGATGGCCCCGTGGTTGAGGTGGGGGATGACGGGGCGCCCTGGAGCCAGCAGGAAAGGCTGGGGCACTTTGTGTGCTGTGCCCTATGTCTCCGTCCATCCAGGAGCCTATCTATCCGTCTCAAGAGCCCTGCGTCCGTCAGTGCCTGTGGCCAAGGGCGAGGCGACAAGCGAGACCAAGGTCAGCGAGAAGGAGCGACGCTTCCCGGCGCCAGCGGGGGCGGTGTCTAGCTCCCCTCCCCTCTCGGGCCTTAGGGTCAGCTCCGGCCGCGCCTCGGGAACCTGGACGGACTCCCCGTCTAGTGCTCCTGAGTCTGGGACCTCCCTCCCACCCCTAACCCGAACTCTACTTCTCCACATCGGCGCGCCCACCCCGACTCCTCCTGGCCCCCTCCCCTCTCGGTTCCTCCTAATCTCCACCCTACCCCCTCCGGGAGGGCTAGGATCGTTGCCAGGGAAACAGCCCCGCCTCCGGTTTCCAGAGACACGGCCTCTACCTCCCAGGGACTACAGCGATTGGCCGGTAGAGCTCGATCGTCCCGCCTCCTCCCTCTACACCAATTGCTAGGCACTCATGGTCGCCAGGGAACGCGAGGCACCTTTCTCATTGGGTGGAGGGGGCGCAGGCTGGCTCCACCTACCCCCGCGGCCAGAAGCGCCAGCGGGCTGAGTGGGAGGCGCTTGGCGTCTGCCTTAGAGTCGGGCGTATGCTTTCAGAACTTTTCCCGCCCCTATTTACCTTTCATTCTGTCTCGCCTTTTTGAAGAAAGCCAGGGACCTGGAGACACACAACCTTCCTACCCCGGTCTCCCGCATACTTCCTTTCCCAGCACTTTCCTTTCTCCCACACGTTTCTGGTGCTGAAAGGGCCAGTTGGCGGATTCTCCCGCAGAAAGGAGGCGGCTTTCTTTTCTATCACCTGCTTCTCCCTTCCACCTTCCCTGAAGTGGGATCCTTAGTCCCTAGTTCCTGGATTTTCTCACAGGGAGACAGGGATCCTATGGGAGTTACTTCCACGTGAGGGTGATGGAGTTCAGGAGAAGGAGAGAACCATCTGGCCTTTAAGGGAGCTAAGAACTCTCCAGTCCTGTCTGACTTGGGATAGAAGTTTGTAGAGGAAGGGAACCTGAGGAACACTGCCCTACGTGAAGCTCTGAATCAAGGAAAAAGTGACTCTGGAAAGACAACTTCATAGGATCCAATGCTTGTCCCTTTTTTTTTTTCCTCTCACCCTTGCTGCTGAAACTATTTTGGTAGTGTTCTTGACAGTTGATGAGCCAAATTCTCCCTGTATGCGTGATCAGGAGCCATGATTGTGTTTTCTTGTTGCCTTCTCAGACAAATGAAGGGAAGAAAGTGGTTAGGAGGAAAGATGGCATCTTCTATTCTCCTGAAAGAGATGAGAACAAGAATCTGGAGAATTCCAAGCGGTAAAAGCCTAGAGAAAGCAGGCTTACAAGTAGAATCACAATTATCTTCCTAGAAATAAAGCAGTAGTTTCCCCTCCAGAGGAACAGCTTCCACCTCCACACCTATCCTAAAGCCTTTGGCAAGGATGGCTCACACCGCCCAGCACTAGATGGTCCACGTGGGCAGAATACACTACTCACGCACTCACACAAATGAGAACAAGTCTCCTTCATTAGACGCTTTTTCTCTGACCGCCAAGCTGCTTACCCACCAGAAAATTTACACAGGAGAGTAGCTGTTCCCTGCAAAGTGTGTGGCGAGGCCTCCAGCCACAGCTCTGAAGTGGTCCCATCGCCTATACTCTCCACAAGCCCCACGTGTAGCAGGAGTCAGGCCAGGGCTTCAGGCTCCTCTGGCACCAGCATTTCCCCATGGAAATTCAGTCTTACTAGTGCCTAGAGTGAGAGTGGCTGACTTCCCGGTAGGCTCCTCCAGTACCAGTCCTATCCATGCAATGGACCTTTGAGAAGCAACCAGCCATAGCAGTGAGAGGCTCTAAGCACAGGGAATCCTCTGATGCAGGTTCCAACTTGACCCAGCACCAACTAATCCAAGGCAGGAGTCCACAGACCTTATTCTATCACTGTGCCCTGGTGAGGAAGAGCTGTGTGTGTGTCCTGAATTGGGGGGGGGGGGCACCTTGTCCACAGCATCATCCCTGGTGTGCAGCAGCACTGGGGCAGAGCTATTGACTGTGCGGCCAAGGCTTATGGTCCAGCCAACTTGGCCAACACCCGAGCAAAGTTTCTCAGTGTGAGGGGGCTTCTGCGTGAACTGTCATTTCCCTGCATGCAACAGACAAGCCCTCTAAGAGGCCTTCTGTCAGATGCTACAAGAGATGCCCCTGTATTTTCAAGATTTCAGGTCCCCAGGAAAAGCTCAGCCATGGCACAGGCCCCTTTGGGACAAAGAAAATGGGAGTCTTTGTATATGGCTAGGTCATCCTCTGACCTGACACATTTTGCAAAATTAAGAGCAGCTAGAAAGTACTGTTTTCCTCAGCACATCATTACCAGGCATAAGATTCCATCCCAGGAGATTCTGATTCAATAGGCCAGAGACAGAACCCAGGAAGCTAGCTACATTTTAAAGTTACTGCTGGGATTCTGTGGCAGAAAGGCCTTATTTTGAAAAAATTCTGGCATAGAAGCGCCTGGATGGCTAAGTTAAGTGTCTAATTTCGGCTCAGGTCATGATCTCACAGTTCACAAATTCAAGCCCTGTGTTAGACTGTGTGCTGATAGCTCAGAGCCTGGAGCCTGCTTTGGATTCTGTCTCCCCACCTCTTTACCCTCCCCCACTCGCACTCCCATCTCTCTCAAAAAATAAATAAACATAAAAAAAAAAAAAACTGCCCTAGAGCAGGTTTTTGCTTCTTTGGCTTGTAAACATCTTTGCACATCCTGTTCCTAGAAAGATGCACATAAACATTCAAAACTGTTTAGGGGTCTTTAAAAGCTCAAGTCAATACTTGTCCTTATTTTACATACCTTGGACAAGCTAGGAATGGGTCACGTGGTCATGACCTCGACCTTTCACTCTAGCTACGTGGATGGGGCTCATTTTGTCCAGTGCAGACAAGCATTTCTCCTGATGCACCAGGAAGCCCTAGGAAAACTGTCTTCCTGGCTTAAATTGTTCAGGCTCTGAGCCTCAAAGACCTGTGGTAGCAGAGAGAAAAGGGAGCTCCATCCCTGGTGGCGGTATCCATGCCAAGAAATGAGGAGCTGAGAACAGAGTGAAGCTGAGCCATAAGTTATTTCATTACACTAAAAAATTGATTAGGAGCGCCTGGGTGGCTCAGTTGGTTAGACAGCCGACTTCAGCTCAGGTCATGATCTCGCGGTCCATGAGTTCGAGCCCCGCGTCAGGCTCTGTGCTGACAGCTCCGAGCCTGGAGCCTGCTTTAAATTCTGTGTCTCCCTCTCTCTCTGCTCCTCCCCTGCTTGTGCTGTCTCTCTCTGTCTTTCAAAAATAAATAAATGTTTTTTTAAAAAAATTTTTTAATTAGATTAAATGGTGGAACGTTGGGTCACAAAGGCAGGAAGCAGAGGAGCTTGGTCTGGTTTTGGGCCCCTAAGCAAGCCTTGCAAACTTCAAAGCACTCAGAGATAAGTAGTAATTATGGTACCTTTAATTGGTAAGCTGCGGGCAGGGTCCAGATCTGGCTTTGAAGCTGAGCTGACAACTGGTGTTGCAGGCTGGGCTTTCCCCAGGCAGTGCTGAGGGTTTAGGCAAGGGAAGGGTTGTACACTGGCTTCTCTAGGGAATTAAAAGCTGATACAAATGTAGCTCCTGTTGCCAAGGTGCTCTTTTCACTTCACGTCCCCCTTGTGACAAGGTGGCGCATGAGCCAATCCTCCCAGTAAAATTTAGGGTAAGTCAGGTCTTGGTGGGGTCCGATTTGAAGATTAAGTTGGAATCGAGTCGGTTGATTACTTCACCTGAACAGTGTCTTTTCACCAAATTTTCTACCTCTTCCTTTACAACAAATCTGGTTTCCTCCTAACGTAGGCCAGACACGACTGGGGCTGAGTTGGGTGAAGAAAGCAAGTGCATACAGGCTAGCAGAAGACACAAGACCCTGGTATTACTCCTTGAGGTGCAGGTGAAGGGTCATCCTGGCCAGAGGCAGGAACGGGTCCTCTCCTGGCTGGCTGCTTCATCACCTGGGCAAGGCTGGACTTGACCACAGAGGAACTGGTAGTAGATGGATAATGGAGTCACAGGTGATACAGCTTGGGAATAAAGATGAGCACGGTTCTCTTGGCTGCTAATCCCACATGTTCCTGGCCTGACCCCTTTGTTCATGATGGGCAGTACTTAAAAAAGAGAAGAGGCAAGCTTTGCTTCTGTTTGCCCTAGAACTCTCGTCTTGGGCTGGTTTCTCTCTTGCCTTGCTCTGCTATGTGTGTTTTGTCAGTCGTCTTGTGCCTGGGCTTCACCGATACTGGGTTCCTCTGTCCCTAGTCCAGGTCATTGCTTGGGAGCCATTATAGGGAGTGAGCAGATGCCTCCAGAACCTTGGCTGAGACACCGGCAAGGAACTCAGGAGTGGTGTGGTCAAGACAGCTGTAGACCAAGAACCCTGGAATATCACTCTGTATGTGATCTTGGACAGGTTGTTTGGCCTCCCCCAGTCTCAGAGTCCCCAGATGAAAAAAGGATGGAAAAGCCAAGATCCCTTCCAGTTCAAAAAGATGACGAGGCCCTCCTCGCTGGCTCGAGGGTGGCTTAAAGCCTGAGCAAAAGGGCTCTCCCAGGGTGGCCCGAGAAAGACTGGAGGGCACATTCAGAGCCTTCCTCTTCAAACACAGGAACTGCCGGTCAGCTGAGAGTCATACCGTGGCCTGACAGAGATACCACTCGGTCTGGGGCAAAATATACAATCCTGACAGCCTCTTCCTGACTGGACTGTCCTTCCCAAGCAAGATGGTTCCTTCCTCGGGTGGTTATGAGGACAAAATGAGTTGATGGACAAGACAGTACTTTGGAAATCAGAGAATGTGATACAGCAAACATCTGAAATAAAGCCTGCTTTTACTTCTCTCCTGCCACCCTTTCACATACATGCTACCTGAATCCCTGATTCAGGAGAACATGAATGCTGTGCACCGGTTTGCAAACTCAAATGACTAGAGGAAACCAAGAGGTCATGTAAAATGAGGGGGAAATGCCAGATAAAGAGGGCCTGCTTTACCCAGGGGCATGGACAAGTAATGACAAGTGCCAGCTGATGCTAGTCAGGAGGTGACACGGAGTGGTGGGCGTGCTGGACAGCTGCTCCTAGGCTCCTGCCAATTGAGGTTTCGCGGGAGCGCAGGTCAAGTTGCCAAATCTTTGGATTTTTCAAAAGAGCCCAGAAACCTGAATTTTTGCGTGCAACATCCTTTTAAATCTTAACCAAGAATTTGGGACACTTGAAAATGCTGGTTGGGCCAAAAGTAATGTTTTAAATGTTGCTGCGAGCCAGATTCAGTACACGGCCATCAGTTTTTAAGCCCTGCAGTAAAAAGACAACGGGTAGAATAAAGTTCTCTTCTACCTCAATCCTCTTGACACATCTAGGTTGAGAAACGGACCTTTTCTTCCCCCACAGTGGATGTCTTGTGGAAGTGCTTACCTCAGCCCTAACTCAGCAAAGGGGGCTTCTAGAATCTGGGAGCAAGGTGTCAACAGATCAAGCTTGTGAAGGCCTAAGATAAGACGGTCCTCGTCCCCCAGGTCCACCTCTTGTCCAGAATTCTGTGACCTCCCTGGAGCTGCCACAGAGGTTCAAGCCCCTGAGCTAAGCCTGGGCCTCAGGCAATGCCTAGACCTTCACCCTTTGCCTTGCCATCTTACAGACCATCACCATCACCCACACTCCTGGAATATTTCCGGGTAGTGCTGGAAGCCCACAGGTGGGTCCAGCTCCCCTTGGCCAGGGGCCAAGGGCACAGGCAACCCGCCGGCACTCCGGCCCCTGTGCCCTCCAGCACCAGGCCTATGGACCCACTGGTGCTTGGCCATGGCTGACTTCTGGCCAAAGCACCTGCCACACTGAGGACAGGGGTAGGGGCGTTCACCACTGTGGGTACGCCGATGGGCTGCCATTTCGGAGCTCTGTCGGAAGCAGCGCCCACAGTCTGGGCACGGGTAGGGCTTCTCGCCCGTATGGGTGCGCACGTGGCGCCGAAGGTCTGACGCGTGGGCAAAGGCACGGCCACAGTCCACGCAGGGGAAGGGAGTCTCGCCACTGTGGACCCGCTGGTGCTGGTAGAGGGCAGAGCTCTGGCTAAAGCAGCGGCCGCAGTCGGCACAGCGGTAGGGCTTCTCGCCTGTGTGGACCCGAAGGTGAGTGGTGAGGGCAGAGCGCTGGGTGAAGGCCCGGCCACAGTCCAGGCAGCGGTGGGGCCGCTCCCCACGGTGGATGGCCCGGTGCTTGCTCAGAGAGGAGGCCTGGCTAAAGCCCTTGCCGCAGTCAGGGCAGCAGAAGGGCTTCTCACCCGTGTGGGTGTACAGGTGCTCCACCAGGGTAGAGCGCCAGGCGAAACTCTTCCCACACATGTAGCAGCCATGACGCTGGTCTGCCCTCGGGACAGGGGGATGGGCACAGAGTGGGGGGCGACCCCGGCGAGGTGCCTTGGATGGCTGCTCCAAGCCATAAGGGAGCCCGGCAGAAGGGTGTTTCAGAGTCGTCAGCCTAGCAGGCCGAGCTTCCGCAGAGAGGATCTTCTCTAGTGCCTCAGTCCCTTCTCTTTGTCCTTTCTCTTCCTTGTTTCTGGAATCTGCCGGGAGGTAAGGGGAGAGAGAGCTCAGACTCTGGCTTGTCCTGGTCCTTAAAGCCAAACCCCAAATGGTGACAGAGAAGCCTCTTAGATACAGAGCCACCTTCTGGACCCACCGCTGCTGCCTCTGGGACTCGGCTCAGTACAGGCGGGGAAGCTCACAGTGACACCTTTTCCTGAGCTGCAGAGGACAGAAAAGACGCAGAGACAAAAAAGGAAGGAACAGGGCACCGTACATTCTACCTCAGAGTTAGGGAAATGGGGGAGGGGAGGACATTTTTGCTGGATCACGGAGGAGGAGTGGATGTTTAAGGATGCGGTCCAGGCAGCAGGAACAGTACAAGAGAGGGATGAATGCGGCTGGCACTGACAAGTACACAGGGACAGGATACGGTGCAAGGATGAACTGGAGAAAGAAAACAGTGGAACCCAGAGAATGGAGATGCCACAAAAATATAACCAAAAGAAAGAAAACTGAAACAAAAGGCGGCAGAGAAGCTAGAGGGTAGGAAAATGGCAGGAGGGATGATGTGAAGGTCAAAAGAGCTTAGGGACCAACAAGTGGTGAGGGGCACAGATTCGCTGGAGAGGCAGGTAGGCAGGGTCCTGCAGCCCAGCAGGACTGGGCTGAACCCGGCACCTAGGCAGAGGCCGGCATGGTAACCTCAGCTGGGAAAGCAATTCAGGGAAGAAAATGAGGAGCAGGGTAGGTGTTGGCACAGGGGAGCAGGATGGGTCAGGCCCAGAGGAGGTCCCAGGAGACGCAGAACCCAATACTTCACCTGTGTCTGCTGCCGTCAGACACTCTCCCACCTCCGGATCCCGGGCATCCGGGCCCCACAGGTCGGCCTCTTCCTCCACCCAGGAGATGAGGGCTGGCTTGGTGCCTCGGAACCCTGGGGGAGGAGAACGCAAACCCCACGCTGCCGGGAGGCCCTCCCCCTGCGGTCCCGACTTCCCAGACCTAGGGCCTCCCACTGCCCGAGCCGGCCCGGAGGCCGGGCGGGGTGGGCGGGGAGGTGGCCCAGGCGAGCAGGCGGGGCCTCACCGAGCGCGCCCAGGTGGCCGTAGGTCTCCCGCATCACGTCCCGGTACAGGGCCCGCTGCGCGGGCCGCAGACACCCCCACTCCTCCGGGGAGAAGTACACGGCCACGTCCGCGAAGCACACGGCGCCCGGCCTCCTCCGCTCGCGCCCGGCCGCGTCCGGTTCCCCCACGGGGAGCGGGGCCGGAGGCGGCGCCATGGAAAGTGCCGGGCCGGGGTCCGGGGAGCCTCCCGCGCCAGAAGCAGACTCCGGGCCGGGGTGCGGGCCGGAAGGCCGGGAGCGCGACAGCCGGCCCCTCGAGGGCCCACCCCGCTGGCCAACGACCAAGAGCTGCCAGCCGAAGGGACACAGACCCTCGGAAAGAAATGGCGGCAACGCGCCGCGCGAACGTTGCTCCTACGCAACCGTGCCCAGATGACGCCTCCCCCGGGGTCTCCAGGTGGCTTTGTCCTCGAGCCCTCAGCCAAAATGGCCGCGACGGCTACAAATGCCGGTGAGGGCGGCCCGCTCCGCCCGGCCCACGGAGGGGCGGCGGGCCACCACTGCCCCGCATCGGTTCCCGCACCCGTCGCGCCGGGAGGCGCAGTCTCAGCCCCGCTAGGGTTTGCAGAAGGCACGGGCGCGGCGGGAGGTCCGGCCTGACCCCGCCCGCTCTGCCTTTGTGAATTCCACGTTCCTAAATGGGTTTCCACCCGTCACTGGATGACAGCAGCCTTTTCCGAATGTTGAAAGGAGAAAAATGTAGTGGGTAAAAGAGAACCTTCTCTACTGGACGCTTGTTCGAGCCTGATGTTCTGGGAGCTTCTATTTCAGGAGATGGTGGGGGCAGCTGGGGGAGAGTAGGGTAGGGTCTGTAAAAAGTCAGAAGGACCCACTTTCTGCAAGCTTACTCTCCCCCACTTGCCCTGCAGGAGGCCTCTCGAACGTCTGTTTACCTCTAGCTCGAGCCTGGCTCATAAGCTCCTGATCACAGAGCCTCCTGCCGCCCTTGCCCTGCGTGAATGTCCCACTAACTAGCACCTTGGGCTAGTCACGGCTGCAACTGAACTCATCCCTTTGGTCCTCCAGCCTGCTCCTCTTGGGGTCTTTATCACAGCAAATGGCACCAACTCTCTCCATCATTTCTACCTTGAACCCCCCTCCCTCCACACATTTAATTGACAGCTTATTCTGTGTCGCTACTTGCCTTCATAAATACCCTTCCCTAAGAAGACTTGATCATTTTCCTTTGGTCAGCTAAATCACAGCATTTCACACACCTCATGGAAATGCACTTCCCTTCAGCAGGTCTGGGGTCTAGTCTGGAGCTTTTCTCTGCTTGCCTCCTTCCAGAGGCCTCCCTGAGCCTTGCGCCCAACACCTTGTATCTGGTGGACACGTCTCCCCACATTGGAGGAGCTGGGCAAGTAGAGTTGATCACAGCAGAAAAGGGGAAAAGGAAAAGACAAAAAGCCTGGAAGAGGTAAGCATGCAGATTTGCCCAGGGACTTGACTGAGCCGTAGTTCCTCCTAGCCTCTCACACCACTGAAGGACATAAGAAAAAAAACAGATTTCCATAAGACTAATGGGGTTTTCTCATCTGTCAGTGCCCACTCCTCATGGTGGTGCCTCTCACACACAGGCCTAGAAGAGCTCTGGGAGTGCTGAAAACCCACAGAGGGGTCTGGATGCTCCTGAGGAAGAACCCAGGGCAGGATTCACACCCATGTCAGCCCCTGAGGTCCATGGCACCAGGCCGGGGTCTCCTGGTGGTTCTCTGACTAAAGTACCTCCCACACTGGAGACAGGAATAAAACAGCTCGCCTGTGTGAGTCAGCAGGGAGCATGAAAGGTACTAGCTATGGCAGAAGGAGTGGCCACACTAGCTGCAGGCACAGGGTCCCTCTCCAGGTGAAAGGTCATGGCAAATCATGCCTGCACTTGGTGCAGGGTGCTGTGTGAGTAGCAGACACTGAGGCTGGGTGTAGAGTTGGGGCTTGGGAAAGGCCTGGCTACATACAGGCACCCTTGGCCACAGGCTCAGACGCCAAGCTAGTGTCTCTCACCCCAGGGGCTCATGACATCTCCCAAATAGACTCCTTCTGCTGGCCCCTTCCAAATGTATCATTTTTCTGAGTGGCTGCTGTGAAACACAGTAGATTCAAACTCTACTCAACCTTCACAACTGCAGATGAGTACCTACCCCCTAGAAGCACCCACCTAGACTGTGTTGGTCACAATCGAGGGGGTCACAAGTCAGGGCCATTTCTACTTTGAAACCAACCCGAAGAGATACCCTCATCCAGAGGAGCAGCTGTCACAAGGTACAGGCACCTGGGGACAAAAAGGTGAACGGCCTCCATCCGAAGCTTTAATTCATACACTGCCACTGTCAGAGTTTGGATGATTCATACTGTGACCTGGCCATGGGACCACTGGATGCCACAGTCAATTGAGAAAGAGAAGGTCAAGACTCCAGTCTCCAGTGGGTAATCATAAATTCAGGTCAGCAAAAAGTAGTAAGGAACACGTAGATGGTGTTTCTTGTTCAACAAAACATTTTCCTTTCCAGCTGGAACTGAGACATTACCCCCACCTCTCATCCTTCTTTCTCTCTGACATCCTCTTGGGGATCCTGAGCATCTAAACCCCACAGCTGGGCCTCCTGCTCCCCCCAGGAGATGAGGACTGGTTTGGAGTCTGGGAGTCCTGGGAAAGAACCCAAAGCACTCAAGAAACAACTCATTATTTAAAGAAAACATATTGGGCATCTCTTGGGTAGCAGGCATTGTTCTAGATGTTCTGGGCGTTGGAGACGTTGGTGAACCAAGATAAGATTCCTGCTCTAAGTTTACACTAAGCTCTACATTTACACTAAGGGAGAGAGATGTCACCTATTAGCTATGGGGGCGCAGTAGGGAGACCTTCAGGCAGAGCTATAGAGCTAAAAAGCTGCAGTTGAGTCTTCCTGCATGAGACAGAAGAGCTCACAAAAGATGTTGCATTAGGGTCATCTAGTTAGACGTCTGTCCTCCAAAACACAGATTCCATGTAGCTGGAACCCATGGGATCATTCGCCTGTAGGGAGAGATTGGGTTTGAATTGGAAGAGATTAGCATGCCACGAGCTTTCACGCTATGGTACACAGGTTCTGAACGTTTTGCGTAAGTCCTGGGGAGCCACTGTAGGTGTCGGGCAGAAGAGGATCAGTTATAAGTTTCAGTTAGGCCGATCTGGCGGGGATCACGGGAAACGAACCCAACCTAGGGGAGAAGTGGGGGCGAGTCTGGCACCCAGACTTACGCATCTCACCCGCCCCCTTCCCTTGAGACGCGGGACGACCAGACCTCACGGAGCACACCCAAGTAGGTGTAGGTCTCCCGCATCACGTTCCAGCACACGGCCGTCGGCACGGGCCAGAGACATCCCCATTCCTCGGGGAAGAAAATACGCGGCCACCTTCACGAAGTTCGCAGCCCTCGGCCTTTTCTCCCCTCCTCCTTCCTGACCGGCCTTAGCGGGCACCTCAGCAGGGCGCCGGGAACTTGGCCAAGGACGGAGTCAGGGTCCCCACCCCCACGCAACAATGAGAGACGCCCGGGATTCCACCTCCGGGGAGCTGGGCTCTTCCGGGCCTAGGCGGCCGGAAGTAGCCTCGGCGGGGCCGCTCTAGGACGGCGAGAAACGGTCCGTTACGCGAACTTGGTGGTCCCAGGTCCGAGAAAATGAAGGCGCCCTCAGAAAAGATGGTGGCACTCCAGCGACTTCCAGTTTTAGAGCGAAGCATTTAATAGCGTCATTATGGGTCTGGTGGTAATAACCTGGTGTATTCCACCCTCGAGTTGTCTTCTGTTCCGCCAGTTCTCTTGGGAGACCCTCTTGCCCATAGTTAAGATGGCCGTGGCCGCTTCGGCGTCTGTGCTCCGGTTTGGCGAGGCAAAGGGGAAGAGGATCCGGTGCGTGAGCGCCGGCGGCGGCCCGGGGTCCTACGGAGGGAAAGGGGGCCAGGACTAGGGGCTGCCGGCCTGACGACCTTCTTCCAATCCGGGTCAGAAGGCCCATTCCGGTCTTACAAGAAAGATTATGTTTAGCAAGTTAGTTCATTGCTCAAAAATAATTTTTTCATTTGCAAGGTACAGCATGATATTCTGTGACGCCTCCTCACCGTTTCTTAAATGCCTCCAGATATAGCCTGTCAGTGGTATTTCCATACATTTGCTAGGTCTTTTTTTTTTTTATTATTAAAAAAATTTTTTTAATGTTTTAATTTATTTTTGAGAGAGAGCGCGAGCAAGCAGGGGAGGGGCAGAGAGAGAGGGAGACACAGAATCCGAAGCGGGCTCCAGTCTCGGAGCTGTCAGCACAGAGCCCAACACGGGGCTGGAGCCCGTGAAACGTGGGATCATTACCTGAGCCGAAGTCGGTCGCTTAACCGACTGAACCACCCAGACGTCCCCATTTGCTGTGTCTTTAACGGAGGACACTGGGCCAGATGCCTCTGGATGCCTTAGAATTCAGCTATTTGACTGAAGAGGAAACAAACCTAGTTGTTCCCAAGGTCAGGCAACCCTAGTGACTCCAGGTCTTGAGACTCCTACTAAATTCGAGCCTCTTCCACCATCTCGCCCTGCTTCCTCCAGGCCTGTTCCAGAAAAGCAGCTGAAGACTTTTAATGTACTGACCCCTGCTGACCTACTGAAAATGAACAGCATTCTCCATTTAAGTGATGACTGTATAAAAAGTAGATGAGTTACTGAAAGACATGGCTCAACTGTTGTTTTTTAAATTTTTAAATATTTTTATTTATTTTTGAGACAGAGACAGAGCATGAGCAGGGGAGGGGCAGAGAGAGAGAGGGAGACACAGAATCTGAAGCAGGCTCCAGGCTCTAGGTTCTGGGCTGTCAGCACAGAGCCTGATGCGGGGCTCGAACTCGCGGACCGTGAGATCATGACCTGAGCTGAAGTCGGCCCCCCAGGCGCCCCTCAACTGTTTTGATACTCCAGTTGAAGGTGCCCCCGGATTTCCCAAGCCCAGGCTCCTCTAAGAGAACAATGGCAGCCTGTACAGGGGCTGCAGTGGGTTCTGTGATAACGACTAAGACATCAATAATGTTACTTTGATCACTTACTGTATGCCAGACTGTTCTAAGTGCTTCCTCCGGTTAACTCATTTAACCCTTACAATCCCTCAAAGATAAGTGCCCTTCTGGATCAGGAAGCTGAGGCCCGAGGGGTGACCTTGCCCCAGGCCACACAGCTAGTAAGTGGTGAAGCCAGGATTCAAACCCAGGCAGCCTAACTCCAGAACTCATGTTGTAATGCCTCAA
The DNA here is from genome assembly GCF_022079265.1 of Lynx rufus. Lineage (NCBI taxonomy): Eukaryota > Metazoa > Chordata > Mammalia > Carnivora > Felidae > Lynx > Lynx rufus. Next base: position 1,454,983 of record NW_025814838.1, on the reverse strand, counting down.
ACAATTGAACGTACAACCTCAGCAACCAGAGAGAGGTAGGGTTTCAAGCCAGGTGACCAAGATGCAGTTGTAATGCGAGGTGGTTAGGAGGGCAGAAGGGCTGTTTCTGGTCACATGTACAATTCCGTACTGTCATATAAATGTAAAGAGGAAAAAAATGACAGGTTCTGGTAAGTATTGAAAGTAAGTAAAAGGGTTGCATTTAAGGGTCATGTCAGGGCAAAAAATATACATGTGTGTCATTCAGGTGTTTAGGAGGTATGTGAAATTGCTCTGGAGGAAGGGTGACAGGCTTCCCAAAAGGCACTCTGTTGCAGCTGTCACCAGTGGGCTCCTCTTGCTTAGGCCCTTGATGGTTTGGGCCTGGGTCACCTGGCTGGTGTCTGGGCTTCCAGCTTTTGCCTGTCCCATCCATCTGACACTGCAGCCTGGTGTAGTGAAAAGAGCAGGCTCACCCACTGAGAAATCGAAAGGTTTGGGTTCCAAGCCTACCTCTGCCTCTAATTCAACTGTGTGATCTTAAATAAGGTCTTTAAGACCGGGCCTCAGCCTTTCCCAGAACATATTCTGTGGAACAGTATTTACAGGAGAGCTTCTGGAAAGAACAAGCATTCTTCCCCACACCCCTCCTCAGCAAAGAAACGTGTTCCACCCACAGCTTCCTAAACTTTGGAACCAGCTCCCAAGCGCTCCCTTCCAGCTCTAAAATGCTGCAGTCCACCCTGTCGTCGCCCCCACCCCCCACCCCAGGGCCCCCCCAGGAACTGGCTCCTCCATCCACCTCCTCACTCAGCCAAAACCTTATCATCATTCCAGGCTCCTCTGATGCCTCAGCCCCCACATCCAGCCCACAGACAGGTCCTGTCCTTTTAACTCTCAGTGGTTACCTCTGGTCCTTCTGCTACTCTCCATTTCCACTCTGCTTGTCCCACTGCAGCCCATTCTTAGGGCAGCCAGAATGGGTTTGCAAATCACCTCACCTTGACACTCTACTTACAACCTCCCAGTGGTGGGGCGCCTGGGCGGCTCAGTCGGTTAAGTGTCTGACTTCAGCTCAGGCCATGATCTATGGCTCGTGGGTTCCAGCCCCACGAAGGGCTCTGGGCTGACAGCTCAGAGCCTGGAGCCTCCTTCGGATTCTGTGTCTCCCTTTCTCTCTGCCCCTCCCCCCCATCCTTCAAAAATAAACATTAAAAAACAAAAAAAAACTCCCAGTGGTTTCTATGAGGTCCCTAGAGCAGTCAAATTCATAGAGCAGGTGGAATGGTGGTTGCAGGAGCCTGGGGAAAGGAGTTGGGAGTCAGTGTTTAATGGGTGCCGAGTTTCAGCTGGGGAAGATGGAAAAGTTCTAGAGAGGGATGGGATGGTGGTGATGGATGCACACAATGTAAATGTACTTAATGCCACTAAACTGTACACTTAAAAATGTTTAAAATGGTAAAATGTGTATATTTTATCACAAGGCAAAAAAAAAAAAAAAAAGAAAAAGAAAAATCATAACCCAGTGGCTTCCCAATATATTTAGAATCAATCCAGACTTGGCACCGTGGCCAGCCAGAGTCCTGTGACCCACTCCCTTCCCCCTCCTCCAAGCTCACCTGTAATTCTTCTCCACTCAGTTCCTCCATCCAGCCACCAGTGTCCTTTCTGCACCTCACCCAAACTCATCCCTACCTCAGAGCATGGCGTCTGCTATTCCGTCTGTCTGGGAACCCCTGCCTGCCCCCGACTCCCAGCCTCTGAAACCCTGTGCTCCCCCACTCCCACATCCTGCCACTTGACCCCTTTCCCCTTGGTTCTTTCTCATCGTTTGGAACTCCGTTCAGAGGTCTCCTCTGTACCAAGACCTGGCCTAAGTACCCATCTGCAACAGGCACTTTGAGCACATCTGTCTTAGTACCTTTGTAGTACTTGTTATTTAGTTACAATACCTTGTCTTACTTAGGTACTGGCTTATCACTTGTCTCTCCCCACGCTTCTCAAAAGTAAGTTCCAAAATGGTTCCTATGTCTGTTTTCCCTGCTGTATCTTGCACAGAGAATAGTGCCTAGTTCATGGCAAATGCTTACTATTTGTTACTTGTTAAATGGATACATGAGAAAGAAAGCAGACAGCACTCCCTCTGTGCGGTATGCTGGCCTGGGCAACTCTGTGTTTGATACACTGTGCCTGGTTCTGCTCCTCCCTCCCTGGTGGGGCCTCTTCTCTCCAGCTTCCCTTTCTCTTTGACTCATCCCTCTCTAGGACTGGTCATCCCTTGGCCTCTACGCCGTCCCACTTGCTGCCTCCCTTGCTCCATGTCTCCGTGCTTGAACCCTCTGGGGCTTACTTGTTCATAGCTCATATTGTCAGTCACCGAGCCATGCAGATTCTATGGCAGAAGCCTCTCCTGAGTATCTTTCTCCCCAATTCAAAAGTCAGCAAAGCAGAGCAGCTGCAAGAAAAAGTCTTGCTGGGGGCACCTGGGTGGCTCAGTCGGTTAAGCTTCTGACTCTGTGTTTCTACTCCAGTCAAGACCTCACAGTTCGTGGGATTGAGCACTGTGTCAGGCTCTGTGCTATATGGAGCCTGCTTGGGATTCTCTCTCACCCTCTCTGCCTCTCCCCTACATGAAGTCTCTCTCTCTCTCTCTCTCAAAAATAAACCAACCTAAAAAAAAAAAAAAAAGGAAAAGAAAAAGAAAAAGTCTTTAGCCTGATCGCAGCTCTCGCTCACCTTTACCTGGGAGCAAATGCCGAACAGATTCCTAGTCCTGTCTCCTTACTCACACTCCACACTGTTTTACAAAGACATCTTCAGACAGCACTAGTCAAATAGCCCTGCTCCTATTCAAGACCTTTCTATGGCTCCTGAGTGCCTACAGGGTAAACCCCAAGCCCTCCTGCTGGGATCTGTGACCTTCCCAGGTTACTGCAGGTGTCTTCTATGACTCTGTACCTGGTTCTTTACCTTCCACTCAGGTGGAGCCCCTGACCACTCCCTATACATGCCTCGTCTGGTTGATATCTTTCCCTTCCTTCAAGGCCAGTTTGAACCACCTCCTCCAGGAAACCTTCCTTGAATCAGAAGACCTGCCCAGGTCTCCTCCTTGCCCTCTTCACATACTATTTTGTATTGTTTTGGAATAACAATAACCACTGTTTATTAAACTCTAATGTGCCAGGTTCTCTTCTGTATTATCTCATTTAAAAATTTCTTTTCTTAATGTTTATTTATTTTTGAGGGAGAGAGAGACAGAGCGTGAGCAGGGGAGGGGCAGAGAGATGGGGAGACGCAGAATCCGAAGCAGGCTCCAGGCTCCAAGCTGTCAGCACAGAGCCTGAAGTAGGGCCCTTACTCACATGCTGTGAGATCATGACCTGAGCCAAAGTCAGACGCTTAACCGACTGAGCCACCCAGGGGCCCCTGTACCCTCTCATTTAATCCTTACACCACTCTTATGAGGTAGGTGCTTTTATTATCCAGGTTTCATGGATGAAGAAACTAAGGCACATGAGAGGCGGGGCAAGAAGTGACTTGCTAGAGACTGCACTGCTATAAAGCAAGTGAGTCAGGGTCCGAACCCAGACAGCCTGACTCCAGAGACCATGCTCTTAACCTCTACTCCATGCCGTGCTGATTTTTATCCTTTTTATGAAACAAGGCTGCCTTTGCCTGAAAATCTCCCTCCCACACACACCAATTCCTACTCTGCTCTATTTCTACTCTAATTCCTACTCATGTCATGGGAAGCACAACCATCTCCTCCAAGCTGCATTTCCTGGTGTATCACCAGCCAGGATGGGTTAGGTGGTGCCTCTGGGCTTCCTCCATCATAGCCCCAATCACTATCTTCCCACATGGAACTTGGGACCTGAGTCCAAGTGAGTCTGAGTGTCCCTGGAGCCCAGCACAAAAACCCACAGAGGCCTCATAGGGTGTTTGCTGAATGAATGAATGGGATCAGCCCAATTTATCCCAGAATTCCCTTACCACCTAGCAGTCTCCCACAGAAGCCACTCAACATATGGCCACTGAATGTTGATGGCACTTTCTAAGTGCAAGGTCACCGGCCTTGATGGGACTCTGTTTCCTGCTGAGACTCCTCCAGGAAAGCAGGGCTAGGCCTCCGCCCAGGCCTCCTTTCTCATCTCAGCCACACCTGAGCCCCTGATCTGTTTTCTGTCCAGATAGGACTGCCCATTGAAAGTGGTAGATAGGAGCGCCCGAGTGGCTCAGTTGGTAAAGCGTCCAACTCATGATTTTAGCTCAGGTCATGATCTCATAGTTTGTGGGATCGAGCCCGGTGTCAGGCTCTGTGCTGACAGCATAGAGCCTGCTTGGGATTCTCTCTCGCTCTCTCTCTCTCTCTCCCTCTCTCCCTTTCTCTCTCTCTGCCCCTTTCCCACTCGCTTGCTCACGCTCGCTCTCTCTCAAAATAAATAAATAAGTTTTAAAAAGAAAAATAAAGCGGCAGATTTCTAGGCACTGTGTCAGTTTCCAGCTTTGCTGCCTTATAGCAGTGACGCTTTGAGAAAATCACTTTTTCTCTCAGAGCCTCAGTTTACTCATCTGCAAAATGTGGCTGCTGATATCCATGCCCTGCCTCTTTAGCAGGCTTCTTTACATTTTCTTTAAAATGCATAAAATATCAACAATAATTTGTTCTTCCCACAAATGTTTATTGCACAATTACTATGTTGTACATACTACCTTGTTAAAATTTCAGCCTTCCCAGTAACCCTCTGAGGTAGATATTATGAATCTCTATTTTACAGGTGAGGGAGCTGAGGCTCAGGGATGGCATGTGACTTACCAGCTGTGCCTGGGGACAAGTTGCAGAGACTAGATCCGTGCATCTGTGTTCTTTCCACCCACTTCACTTCCCAGGCTCCCTGCTGCTGTCAATTAGCCAGGGCTTCGCCACCCCCTGGGGCCTCCCCAGGCCTTAGTCCCCTCAGCATTTGCTTCCTCTGTAGAGAAGCAGCAAGGGCTGGTTTCTGAGACCGCAGAAAGATCTCGGTGGCATGTGCTGCTGAGATGAACACTTTGAGAAAAGTCTACCCTCTTCAGTTTTTTAGAAAGCCTGAGAGAGGAGTAGCGTCAAGTTTAATCTATTTGAATCTTTACAGGCACTTTTCTTTTTACAAGTTTGAAAACTTGAGGGATCCTCGAGGGAAGCCCCAGGGATGAATTTCTGGTTCCCAAATCCCTGACTCAGGAGCCTCCCTGGGGGGCCCAGGCAGTCCAAGGTCAGGCTCCACCCCAGCCTGCTGGAGCAGCTCACCCGCACTCCTCAAAGATGTCCGGGTAGTGTCGGAACAGCACCGGCGGGTCCCGGTCCCCCCGCACCGGAGCCCGAGGCACAGCCCGAATCCCAGGCCTCCGACCCCGCCGCCCCCCAGAGCAGGAGCGATGGATCCACTGGTGGGCTTCCACAGCGAACTTCCTCTTGAAGCGCATGCCACACTCGGGGCAGGGGAAGGGCCGCTCCCCTGAGTGCATGCGCCGGTGGCTGACCAGCAGCGAGGGGTAGGTGAAGCGGCGGCCACAGTCCGCACACACGTGACGCCGCTGGCTGTCCTGAGTGTCCACGCCGGGCACCGGGACCGAGGGCTGCACACCTGTGCTCTGGTTCCAGGCAGCGTTGGCGGGTTGCTGTGCTCTTGCCGAAACCTTTCTTACGGTCCAGTCAGGGTTGTGTTTAACCAGGTCTTTAGAAGGCTCCTTCCCAGGAGTCTTTCTGGGTCCCTTGGCTCCTGGCCCTTCCTCTGGTGCCTCTTCCTTCTTGTTTGGGGTGCCTCCTGGGAAACAGGAATTAAGATACGTTTTAAAACACATTTGCTTCCACCGTCTCAGGTTATAGGATTCTTTTACTTAGGAAGTGTCAGAAAAGTACTGTCCAGGGATTAAAACACAGGCTTTGAAGAGTGACTTATCTGGGCCTTGGTGTCTCAATGTAGCAAATGGGATTCAAAGGTTTCTTTACTTCATAGGGTCGCCGGGAGGATTAAATCAGTAGAAGCATGTTAAGCATTTAGCAAATGCTCAAGAAAACAGTAGCTATTACTGTTGTGTTTTCTCAATTTTTTTTTGTAGGGTAAGACTTTTACAGACAAGGAAACATTTGCACAAGAGCATTCGGCTAGGGGATGGTGATGGGGGGGAAACCAAGTTGTTGATTACTGGGCATTTTCTCTTGTACCACTTTGCCTTGCGTGAGGAATGTGAAAGGCAGACCTGAAGCCGCTTCCATTCCTAGGGGTTTTTAATTGTTCTTGAAAAGGGAAGAATGGCTGGTGTTTTCTCCAAGTGGGACCTAGAAACCAGAGTCTTGGACTTGGGCTCCTACTTCTACTCTGGTCCTAACGTGACTACTGTCCCAAGTTCTGAAAATTTTGTACCAGGTCTGTCTTCTTTCCTCTTTAATATCCAACATTGGCAGTCTCTTTAATTCCTTTAGGGACGCTGGCAGTGGGGATTCAAAAGAAAATTCTGTGAAACAGGAAGCCCTGGAGCGCCAAGTGGGGGGGGGGGGGGACTTGGGACAATCCCTCACCTCTCAGAGCTCCTCCCAGGCTTTCCCCCTCCTCAGGATCCTGGGCGGCGGGACTCCAAGCCTCACTCTCCTGTTCCATCCAAGAGATGAGGGCTGGTTTGGGGCCTGGGAATCCTGGGAGAGAACAGGGATCACAGTGCTGGCCTGAGAGGCTGTCCTGGGAAGATGGCATCCCCCTGCCAGGGTAAGGGCACCTCCTCAGAACTTATGCTCAAGCTGGACAAGTTCTGCAACGCTCCTGCTTGAAGGAAGCGGATGCCGGATGGAAGCACTCCCTAACCTGAAGCCCTGGGAATGGAGGTGGCTGTGGTGCTGTTGGTGGAATAGTGCGAGATTAGAGCTCACAATCCTCTCGGTCCTCACGTCATCTCCCCTGTGAACCCCAGTGAAGGAGGAGGGGGGGGGGATTCTGACCCGGGGCCTCACCGAGCGCGCCCAGGTGGCCGTAGGTCTCCCGCATCACGTCCCGGTACAGGGCCCGCTGCGCGGGCCGCAGACACCCCCACTCCTCCGGGGAGAAGTACACGGCCACGTCCGCGAAGCTCACGGCCCCAGGCTTCTTACAACCAACCCCGGTATCCCCCGGTCTCAGCGCCAGGAGCGGGGCTGGGGGGGGCGCCATGGGGCCTCCCGGCCCCGAGCAGCGGCCGCCCTGTCCCCCAGGCCACTGCCTCCCCGCGCGCGGCCTCAGCTTTCGTCGTCCACAGGAAGGGCTCCGGAGGCCGGGGCCCCGCCCAGCCTTAGCGTCCGGACGCAGTCGAGGGCACCGAGGTAGCAGGGACTGGCTGCTAGGGATTCGGGGGGGTGTGATGGGGACAAACAAAACCCCTCGGTGTTTATTCACTTCATGGCAGCTTGGATTTAGACAGCCGGGTTAAGAGACCCGGAAGGTGTCTTCAGAAAATATGGCGACATCCTGGCTCCAGTTGTCTCTGGATTCTTTAAGGGCGCCATTCTTTGATCATATCAAACATGGCGCCTATCTGGCTTCTCTGGCCTCAGCGGCCACTTGCCCTCAACCACAATGGCCGCTGCAGGTGGGGTGGGAGAAGAGATAGGCGGGGCGGGGCGGAATAGGAACTGGGTAGAGGTGGGCTGAGGGGCGGAGCCTTCATGCCTTCAAGAAAGATGGACGGACGGTGGCTTCCAGCACCGCTCTTTGCCTGCACTGCCAGGCGGCCGGTGATTGGTTCCAAGAGCAGGAAGAGGCCGCACCGCCCGGCCGGCCGGGCGAGTGGAGCGTTGGAAAGCGCCCCTGGATCGGCTGGTTGTGGAACCTCTGGCGGCCCTCGGCAGGTGTGGAGCTGCGCATTGTGTCCTCGACGTTGTCCCTCCTTGCCTTCCCGCGGCAGGATCTGGAATCCGGTCCCCAGCCCCAGAGACGCAAATGCTCTGGCCAAGCCCTGGGGTACAGCCGAGGTAGAAACCAGGTACACGTTTACCGTTGGGACCACGGCTGTGGATCGCGCCCGACTCCTTGCATCGCGGGACGGCTGTCAGTCTCTGGATTGGAGCTCAGGGGGAGAACTTGGTTGGTGAGGTTGGAATCGGAATGGGGACATTTTTAATTACATTTTAATTTTTTCCAAATTAACTAATAGTCATGGTTTTTAAAAAGTAATGCAGGGGCGCCTGGGTGGCGCAGTCGGTTAAGCGTCCGACTTCAGCCAGGTCACGATCTCGCGGTCCGTGAGTTCGAGCCCCGCATCAGGCTCTGGGCTGATGGCTCAGAGCCTGGAGCCTGTTTCCGATTCTGTGTCTCCCTCTCTCTGTGCCCCTACCCCGTTCATGCTCTGTCTCTCTCTGTCCCAAAAATAAATTAAAAAAAAAAAAAAAAAAACAACGTGGAAAAAAAAATAAAAAGTAATGCAAAGGTTTTTAATGAAAAAGGCAGCTCTCCGTACACTTTTCACTTTGTTCCCTAAAGACCACTTTGAACTCTTTCGTTAATTTGAATTATATTGTACATAAAGCAAAACGCACAGCTCTTCAATGTAAAATTCGCTGAGTCTTGACAAATGCATACAACCGTGTTAACCATCACTCAAAACAAAATATACATCTTAGATGTCACCCCTGAATGTCTCCTTGTACACACTTTCCAGTCATTACACAATTTTTGATTGTGGTAAAATACAGATAACAAAAACTAATTTTATACCTTAAAATTTAATAGCATTTAGTACATTAATAATATGCAAACATTAGCACTACTTTCATCACCCTTAAAGGAAACCCCCAACCCTTTGAGCAGCCACTCCTCATTCTCCCCTTCCTCCATCCCATGGTAATCACGAATCTTTCTGTCTCTATGCATTTACTTTTTCTGGATATTTCACAGAAATGGAATCCTGCAATCTGTGGCCTTTACGTGTCTGATTTCTGAAATTAGCAAAAAGTTTTCAAGATTCATCGATGTAGCATTTATCAGTGCTTCACCCCTTTTATGGTTGAATAATACTCTACTGTATGGATATAGGTTTTCCCTGCTATCTGATAGTAGAATGTTTCTATGAAACCTTTCTTTAAAAAAAAAAAAAAAAAAGGGTTTTTTTACATTTATTTTTGAGAGACAGAGTGAGACAGAACACAAGCAGGGGAGGGGCAGAGAGAGAAGGAGACACAGAATCTGAAGCAGGCTCCAGGCTCCAAGCAAGTGCTCAGCACAGAGCCCAGTGTGGGGCTCGAACCCACGAACCATGAGATCTTGACCTGAGCTGAAGTTGGTCACTTAACCAACTGAGCCATCCAGAAATGGTGTAAAGCCAAGAAACAATTACCATTAACTTATATGGAAAACTTTTTTTTAACATTTCCAGACCCCAAAAATAACCTCTCTTAGGCTTTACTTATACCGTAGGACGCACAAAATAAATCTAGATCAAGAACAGATACTCACACAGTTCAAAGCTATAGTAGCTTGATGCCAAGGGGCTGAGTGTAGTTCCCTGGGAAGGAGCTTGGTGGGGCCACTCTCGCTGCTTGGGGTGCAAGCTGCCTCTGTAAAAGCAAAAATTCTTTTTGGCTTTCTTTCAGTTAGTGAAAACAGGTACTAATGTAGGTTTTTTTGTGTTTTTTTTTTTAACAAATATATTATTTCAAATGGTTGTTTATTTTTGAGAGAGAGACAGAGCACGAGCAGGGGAGGGGCAGAGAGAGAGAGAGGGAGACACAGAATGTCAAGCAGGCTCCAGGCTCTGAGCTGTCAGCACAGAGCCCAATGCAGGGCTTGAACTCATGAACCGCAAGACCGGGCCCGAAGTCGGATGCTTAACCAACTGAGCCACCTAGGCACCCCTTAACGTAGGTTTTTCTTAAAGTGAAGTGGCCTAATGGGAGCTTTTGAAAAGTGAGGGGACACATGTATACCACATTTTGTTTACCCATTCATCAGCTGATGGAAATTTGAGTTGTTTCCACCTTTTGTGTTGCTGTGAACGTTTGTATAAGGCATTTTGTTTAACAGCTTTGAGATTAAATTAGCTCAATAGATACCTCTTGCATTTAAATTGTACAGTTTAATGGGTTTTGGTATGCTACATTATTTTTTTAATTGTAAAATACTCAAGATATAAAGTTTGCCATTTGAACCGTTTTTAATTTTACAGTTCAGTGGTGTTAATTACATTCACAATGCTGTGCAACCATCACCACTATCTACTCCCAAAACATTTCCATCACTGCAAAAGAAAACCGGGCACCCACTAGGTGGTCATTCCCCGTTCTCTAGCCTGGCTCCTGGTTAAGTTTTAACCTGCCTTATGTGTCTATGCATTTGCCTATTCTAGGTACATCCTGTAAGTGGAACCATATAGCATGTGTCCTTTTGTGTCTGACTTATTTCACTGCCATCGTAACCATCCCCGCCATCCTCTCTAGAACTTTCTCATCTTCCCAAACTGGATTGATACACCTTTTTTTTTTTTTTTAAGTTTATTTATTTATTTTGAGAGAGAGCGAGAGTGGGATCAGGGGAGGAGCAGAAACGAGGGGAGAGAGAGAGAATCCCAAGCAGGTTCCACACCATCAGTGCAGAGCCCAACTCAGGGCTCGAACCCATGAACCACGGAGATCATGACCTGAGCCAGACACTCAACTGACTGAGCCACCAAGGTGCCCTTGGATCAATATACTTTTAACTCTTAGCCACTTCTTTTGGAGCTTTCATTTTTAAAAATATGCTTTTCTTACTGTTCTTGATAGACTCATTTTAGAAATTATTTGTGAGCATCCTGCAATGATACTTGCTTGGTTTCTAGCCCCATTTTGCTCACCTTTTTTCCAGACGTGAGGTAATAAATTTGTGAAATTTCCTATACATGCTGTGATTATGTTTCTTTTCTGGTCAGTGTTTGCTTTTTTTTAAATTAAAATGTATTTGACATATAGCACTGTGTAAATGTAAGGTGTATAACATGTTGATTTGGTACATTTACATATTGTAGTATTGCCATTGTCATTGTTTGCTTTTAAAAACTTTTTTTTTTTCAATTTTTTTAATGTTTATTTATTTTTGAGAGAGACGGAGAATAGCGGGGCAGGGGCAGAGAGAGGGAGACACAGAATCCAAAGCAGGCTCCAGCTCCGAGCTATCAGCGCAGGGCCCAATGCAGGGCTCAAGCCCACGAGCTGTGAGATCATGACCTGAGCCGAAGTCAGGCACTTAAACCAACTGAGCCACCCAGGCACCCACTTTTAAAAACTTTCTAATTATATTTCCTTTCTCCTTGCATCATCTGCCCTTTCTGCTTCTTTAAGTTGTTCTGAACTACCAGGGATAGCATCAAACCTCAAATTCCCATTCCCCCCCCCCCCCCGGGAAACCTCCCTCCTCCCTCCTTGAGCCCTCAAACTGGACTGGGCCTTAGCTGTCGTCCAGGGTCTTACTTCCCCACTGTCCTGGATTGTATCCTCTGCCTCCTAGATTCAAAATCCTCCTAGTTTTTCAGCCGAGATGGATCAGCTTAATGGTTTGTGGCATCCCATTGGGAATATTCCTGCAATCAGGCAGGTGCCATTTGGTCCTTGGATTAACAAAACCCTCCTCTCTGTTGACGGCAGTCCACTGTCTGGTCTTGGAACCACTCCTTGCTTGGCTGTCCTGCCTGGCTAGCACCTGCTGTCCCCGCCCCCGCCCCGCCTTGTGTTCACAAATTATTCATTGCTGCCCAAGCTAGTGCCTTTTTCCGTCTTTGTATTTTCTTGCCCCACCTTTGCTGGTTTTCACCGGAATACTTCTGGCTTTTGGTGTGCCTTCCACTGATATCACCTCAACAGTTACTTGCTTATTTTATAATTTTTTTAAACTTGAGTCCTGGAGGGGCGCCTAGGTGGCTCAGTCGGTTAAGTGTCCAACGTTGGCTCAGGTCACAATCTCACAGTTCACGAGTTTGAGCCCCATGTCCGGCTCTGTGCTGACAGCTCAGAGCCTGGAGCCTGCTTCAGATTCTAGGTCTTCCTCTCGCTCTCTGCCCCTCCCCCACTCATGCTCTGTTTCTCTCTCTCTTAAAAATAAACATTAAAAAGAATTTTTTTTTAATTTTTTTTAACCTTTATTTATTTTTTTGACACAGACAACGGACGGGAGAGGGTCAGAGAGAGCGGCAGGCACAGAATCCAAAACAGGCTCCAAGCAATGGGCAGGGAGCCCGACGTGGGGCTCGACCTCACGGACTGCGAGAGCTCGACCTGAGCCCGAGTCAGACCCGCAACCGACTGAGCCACCCAGGCTCCCCAAGAATTTTTTTTTTTAATTTAAAAAATAAACTTGAGGGGCACCTGGATGGCTCAGTTGGTTAAGTGTCGACTTTGGCTCAGGTCGTGATCTCACGGCTTGTGAGTTCCAGCCCCGTATCAGGCTCTGTGCTGGATCCTGCTTCGGATTCTGTGTCTCCCTCTCTCTCTGCCCCTCCTCTGCTCACTCTGTCTCTCTCTCTCTTCCTCAAAAATAAACATTAAAAAAAAAACAAAACAAACCTTGAGTCCTGGAGGGGCCTCACTGCACTCACAGTGATGAATAGTGTAGAAATAGAGTAAGGAAAAATGTGCCTCCAGATAGGAGTCTCCTTCCAAGCAGAGAATCAGCTTTACCTAAAGAGAAACTAGAAAGGATTTCACCTGGACCAAAAAATACTTTTGTGTACTCACGTACAATGTTATAAACCACTTCTTTTTGCACGAGGGATAGAGAAAACTTAAGAAGGAGATAGAGCTAAACAATAAACTTGGGTGTTAACTAATCGGATTGAAACACACCTTCAAGACTAAAACTGTGCTCCATCATAAGTGGCTGAGGTCATGTTGTTTTTCCTGCCACACATAAAAATACAAAGATGCTCTCGCTTTCAAAATGTTTTGATTGCCCACTAACATGTTGTTCCAGAATCTCGATCACGTAGGACCATGAGAATTCATAAAACATACAGAAGATAGCTTTAGTTCATAAATTTTACTTGTTTATAACAGAACGCCAAAGTTTCTTGCATACAGCTCAGCCTTATGTTGAAGAGCTGAAGAATGATGGGTAATGAGGTCTGCAACTTACTGTGAAATAAAATACGACGCATGAATGAATGGACGGGATAGAGAGATGGATCGACATGTGATAAAGCGTAATTGTAGAATCTGGATTAATTGTGGGATCTAAATGATGGGCATGAGTGTTTACCATAAAATTCTTACAACTCTTTTGAATGTTTGAAAAAATGTCATACAGTGACACAAGGGCACTCAGTCACTTCAGACTATGAAGACATGCTAGGTGCTTTCACGTTTTATCTCCAACAACCCTGTGAGGTTGACAAGTGAGACAACTGAGGCTTAGAAAGGTTGAATGACATGCTTAAGGCCCCATAGCTAGTTGGGACTGAGCCCAACCTGGAATCCAGGTCTACCAATACAGGAGAGGCTATGTGGTGAGGTAAAATAACACCCAGTTACAATCATTTGGGGGTGGGGGTGGGGGGCTCCTGGGTGGTTAAGCGTCGGTTAAGCATCCAACTCTTGATGTCGGCTCAGGTTGTGATATTGTTAGTCATGGGTCGAGCCTGTGTCAGGCTCCCTGCTGAGCGTGGAACCTGCTTTGGATTCTCTCCCCACCCCCCCCCCCCGCCCCTCCCCTGCGCATGCTTTCTCTCTCTCTCAAAATACATAAACATTTTAGAAAATAATCATTTTTGGAACCCAGGGGTTTTGAGAGCAGTCTTTTGTTCAAAGAGCTATTTGAATCCCCTGGCACCATGCCTGGCATGCAGACATGCTTAGTCCCATCCACTTCCTTGCTTATTCCTTCAAGAGTTTCCTAATCGAAAATAGGGCTAGCGGATCTAAGTGGGTCACAAAGACCCCTTTTAACTGTTGACACATACAAACGTTACAGTAAAAATTAGACTGGAGATACTAGGCCTTGATTTCAACCCTTATCACTGGTAATTTACTCTTTCTTTTAAACAAAAGTCCCAGCATTTTGTTTCTGTCTGCTGTGGTCCAAGAACACATCTTTATTCAGAAGGTGTAAAATCCAGAGAACATGCGAATATCTGAAGAAAAAAAAAAAAAACATCGTAATCACTAATTCATAAAAGAGGGAAAAAAACCTTTCAGCTAAGCATGATACTTTTGTGCGCTATGTACAGAGTGAGCACAGGACAGGGCAGTTTCCCAGCTGAAGCCACTGTTCCCCTCCCTGTCATCACCTTTAGGCCCTTATGACCAAAGAGTGCCAACAGTGGCTTGACACTGCATGTGTCTCCTTGCCAAGTGTCTCACCTGCACTGGCTAAAAGAATCCTTGGATGAGCTTCCCCCACTGGGGATGGGCCCAAGGTGTGCCCTCTATTTCAGAGGGTCCTCAGAGAGGGTGCAGGCTCCTTCCATAGGCTCTTGCGTCCAGGGGATCTCATCTCTGAGGAACATGAGAGCTACAGTACAGAAAGCAGAATGCTCTAAGGGAGAGAACAACCCAGGGGGAAAAGCTAGTTAGGGAAATGATGGGCAGTGAAGAAACTCCACGTGGGACTTGGGAGCAGAAGCCTCAGAAAATGGGTTCGGCCCTCAAGTGGCCTTTAATTCCTGCCTCCTTCCAAGGTACCAGCTTGCCCTCTGAACTCAGAGCTTTGTTTTCCTCAAATGCCTCCTTTCTTTCCACTCCTTATCCCCCAAATGCATAAACTTGGCCTTTTCCCTTCCAAAGAAAACTCTAATCATCACTTGTGAGCTCCATCACCCACTTTCTTGAAATATACCTGGAAAGTACCGGAAATGAACTGGAGGCCTCCCAAAACAGGGATCGGCTCTGAAAGCCCTAACACAGGCTACTGCTCCCTCAGGCTCTCGCCAGAGCGATAGATCCACTGATGGGCTTCCAAGGCATACCTGCGCTTAAAGCCTTTCCCACATTGTGGGCAGAAGAAGGGTGGGCTATCAGAGTGAATGTGCCGGTGACTGAGGAGGAGAAAGGTATAGGTAAAGCGGAGGCCACAGTCCACACAGTGTGTGCGCCTGTATGTGTGCACCTGAGGATGGCCAGCCAGCAGGGAGGTGTAGGCAAAACAGAGGCTGCAGCTGGGACAGCTGTCAGGGCTTCTCCCCCCTGTGCTTGCGCTGGTGGATGGCTAACAGGTAGGGGTAAGTGAAGCAACTTTTGCAGTCTGGGGGGGGCTTCTCCCAGGTGTGAGCCCGCCTGTGGATGGCCAGGGAACCCCTCTGGTGGAAACGTTGCCCACAATCAGGGCAAGAGTGGGGCTTTTCACCTGTGTGGACGAGCTGATGCTGGAGCAGATGCTTGCACTGGGAGAGACGAGCCTGGCATTGGTCACACCGGAAGGGCCGCTCCCCAGGTTGGCCAGGAGGGAGGGGTAGCTGAAGTTGTGGCCACAGTTTGGGCAAGCGTAGGCTGATTTGTGGGTTGTACTGTCCTTGAACCAAGGCTAGATTGGGCTCTGCCCAGAGTCCAGTAGAGCTCTGGGCAGGTGGCTTTGTGACTGGGGCCAGGTGGCATGCTGGATGGTAACCACTCCTCGAGAGACACTTCCTCATGCGCCGTCTCTCTGTTTTGGACTCTTGTTCAGTTCTTTTTCCTCACTGTCATCCCCGGATCCTGAGACAGGATAAAAGATAAAACTTCAAACTTAGCATATTCCATATGGTGGCCTGACCTGGGAAGCAGCATGAATGTCTGAATATACGGCAGTCTGCTGGACTGGGGCTCTTCGAGACTGGGGCCTCATCAAACCCAGAAAGCTAGCCTGGAGTAAAAGCAAATTTCATCATCTGGACGGTGTTAACACATGAAAGCTCTGAAAACTGGAGATAAACAGAGGTGAACCCCTACTCTGTCAGGCATTGAGGGTGGTGATGGTCTCAGCCTTTGTGGAGCTTACAACCCTGAACCTATTTATGACCCCTTTGCAAAACAGCCACTAAATGACCTCCCTTGGGCCATCCCCAATAAGGGGATGTCATCAAAAAGTCTACACTTGGACTGTACTCCAGGTTCCACAGGAAGACCTGGGAACGAGCATTTATTATGACGTGACGGCAGAGAAAACATGTTTGTTTGTTTGTTTAATGTTTATTTTTGAGAGAGACAGAACATGAGTGAGAGAGGGGCAGAGAGAGAGGGAGATGCAGAATCTGAAGCAGACTTCAGGCTCTGAGCTCTCAGCACACAGCTGAACTCGAGGCTAGAACTCTGAACCAGGAGATCATGACCTAAGCCAAAGTCCCACACTTAACCGACTGAGCCACCCAAGCACCCCAACATGTTTTATTTTAGAATCTCTGATGAATGACATTATCCTTGCATTGAGGTCCACATATTAATACCTAAAAGGAACATTTATCTTCATTTTATTACACAAGAAAAATCTAATTAGGTATGTGTTTCTCCTTTCCTTTCGCTGCCCTGACAACTCAAGCACTATTCTGTACTAGACTGGGGTTTTCCAGTATGATTAAGTAGTGCTATTTAGCTGTTCTATGAGCCATTTTGCAGTGAGATTGGAACCTTCGGGAGAGGAGGTTAGGGATACGCGATGGGGCTTTGGAGGAGGCAGTGTGTGCTATGGATTCGAGTTAGGGGACGAGCGTCTAAGAGGTGCCAATACTGGGTTTGAGTGAAGTACCCGTTACCTTTCCCCCGTCTCTGATGACAGCTGCTGGGGTCTCACCCTCTGGATCCTAGGCCTCCACCTCTCCTTCCACCCAAGAAATAAAAGCGGATTTGGGGCCTAAAAATCCTGCGGAGGGGAAACATTGGGTTCGGCTGAGAACCCGAGAGGGAAGGATGAGGCTGCTTCCTTAGTGCCCCACACTTCCATCCCACTCGAACCTGGGGACATCAGTCCCCCCTTCCCGTCATTCCCCCTAGCTGGACCGCCGGGCCTCACCGAGCGCGCCCAGGCGGCCGTACGTCTCCCACATCACGTCCCGGTACAGGGCGCTCTGCGCTGGCCGCCGACACCCCCAGCCCCCCAGAAGAAGTACACGGCCACGTCCGCGAAGTTCACGACCCCAGGGCTGCTTTCTCACGCCCGGCCTCTCCGGGAAGCGTCATGGAAAAACCCTTCAGTGCTACGCCAAGAGAGGCTTCTGGAATATGTGAAAACGCTAGAGGTTTGCTAGCTTTCTTCTGAAAAAGTCCTGAACGGCCACGGCCGTGCCCTTAACCAACATGGCGCCTCTTCGGCCTCAACCTCCCTTGCTTTTCCGGTCTGCCCTTCCTCACCAAGGGGAAAACCAGGAGGGAGGTTGGACCTGCAGGGCAGCAAATCGTAGATGACGTACGTTGATTGGACGGCGCCGGCGATTAGGGGAAGAAGGAAGGCTGTGATTGGTCTTTCCAGAGCGGCCTATTTGAAAGGCTGAGAAGAAGGAGCGACCTGTCTGGAAGGTGGCGCGAGGTGAGAGGCAGTAGGTTCTTTCTCTTTCTTTCTCTCTTCTTAAGTAGGCTTTCTTTTGACCTGGCTTTTCCGGGACAGGACCTAAAAGAGTGTTTTTGACGGTTTGAGGCTACTGCTTTCTACTTACATGAGACCTGTTACGAGCAGGTGCAGATGTCCCGGGCTTGAAGGTGAGTAAAAGCCAAAGGCTAAAAACGAGATGATGGAAGTGAGGGCTGGCCTGCCCCAACCTGCTCTGGGTACCCTGGGCAGGGCTAGCCCGGGCGAGCTGCGGAAACGTTTCCTACCAGGTATTTGATTTGGCCCATGCCCCGAGGTCACAGATGTCTTGCCTTTCACAGACGCAGCAGCTGAGGGACAGAAAGCAGGTTCAAAATCATCTGGCTCCCAGGTTCAGCCAAGTGCTTAGCTAAGCACTTACTGTACCCTGTCTCGATCAGAAATTTTGTGTTCGAATTACAGCTCATAAATGAGTAATCAAACTGGGAAATTAATCAAATCACCTCTTAATCTGTTTTTCAAACTTTTCCAACCAAGTAGTATTCATGGGAGCAGAGAAGGAAAGTTCTACGGATATAACAAAAAGCTGTCCATCCGTACAGTGAAACCACTTTGAAGACATAATCTAGCTATACAATTCATGTGGATATGCATTCTATTTCATAATATAGTCAAATTCAATAGAGTGCATAGTCAAAAGTAAGTTTTGAACATGTTGAACGTTCTTATACTACAGGTGGAGTGTAAATTGGTACAACTTTGGAAAACTGTCCGTATCTACTAAAGCTAAATATTTGCATGCCTATCTATGACCCAGCAATTCCACTCCTCCTCACATAATCAGAAGAAGTGCATACATAGGTTTACTGAACGACACGTACTCAAATGTTCACAGCAACATTAGTTGCAGTAGCCAACAACCGGAAACTATTCACAACAGTAGAAGAATGAATAAATAAATCATTGGAATACTATTCATGGAATATTATTTAGAAATGAGAATGAATAATCTAGAACTACATGCATAATATGGATGAATCTTACAGACATACTGTTGAGCAAAAGAAGCCAGACACAAAAATAATATGTAATATGTGATTCAATTTACATAAAGTATAAAAACAGGCAAAACTAATCCAAGCTTTTTGTTTGTAAAGTGCTGGTAATGGGGTGGCTGACTGGCTCAGTCAGTAGAGCCTTGCTCTCGGGGTCATAAATTCGAGCCCTACGTTGGGTGTAGAGATTACTTTAAAATAAATAAATAGGGGTGCCTGGGTGGCTCAGTCAGTTAAGTGTCCATTCTTGATTTTGGCTCAGGTCATGATCTCATAGTTCATGAGTTCATTGAGCCCCATGTCCAGCTCTGTGCTGACAGTGTAGAGCCTGCGTGGGATCTTCTGTCTCCCTCTCTCTCTGCCCCTCCCCTGCTCGTGTGCCTTCTCTCTCACTCTCAAAAATAAATAAACATTAAAGTAAATAAATAAAGCAGGGCACCTGGGTGGCTCAGTTGGTTAAACATCCAACTACAGCTCAGGTCATGATCTCACAGCTTGTGAGTTGGCACCCCTCGTCCGGCTCTGTGCTGACAGTGTGGAGCCTGGAGCCTGCTTCAGTTTCTGTGTCTCCGTCTTCCTCTGGCCCTCCCCCACTCGTGCTCTGTCTCTCAAAAGTTAATAAACATTTAAAAATAAATAAAGTGCTGGTAATATTCTGTTTTTAATTTTTTTAATGTTTTTATTATTTATTTTTGAGAGAGTGAGACAGAACATGAACAGGGGAGGGGCAGAGAGAGAGGGCGACACAGAATCTGAGGGCAGCTCCAGCCTCTGAGCTGTCAGTACAGAGCCTGATTCGGGGCTCGAACTCAGGAACCGCGAGATTGTGACCTGAGCCGAAGCCAGACGCTTAACCAACTGAGCCACCCAGGTGCCCCAGTGCTGGTAATATTCTGTTTCTTTCTTTCCTTTTTTTTTCTTTTTTTTTTTCTTTTTTAGAGAATGCCTATGGGGGGGTGGGGAGGGGCAGAGGGAGTGAGAGAGAATCCCAAGCAGGCTCCATGCCCAGCACAGAGCCTGACATGGGGCTCAATCCCACAACCCTGGGATCATGACCTGAGTCACAATCAAGAGTTGGACATTCAACCCACTGAGCCACCCAGGCACCCCAATATTCTGTTTCTTGATCTAGGCACTGGTTACGCAGATGTGTTCAGACTGTGAAAATTGACCTGTACGTACACTTACATATGTGTGTTATGCTTCAATTAAAAAAAAAAAAAGTCTCCTTCCTCTACTCCCCTCCCCTTCCCCTTCCCCTTCCTAGAGACAACCTCTATTGCCAGTTTCTTGTGTCCTTCCTGAGATAATTTAGGTACATGAAAGGATACATTTTCTTCCTTTCATAAGTAGTATAATAAACACACTGTTCACTTTGCTTTCTTTTCTCACTTGATACATCTTGCAGATTGTTCAATTTCAGTACATATAGATCTGCTTTTTTTAATGGCTGCGTACATAGTGTTCCACTATGGATGGAACAGTTTGTCTAGTTCATTTTCTTTTTTGTAATTAAAAAAAATTATTAAAAATTTATTACAATTTTTTTTAACATTTATTTATTTTTGAGTGACAGAGACAGAGCGTGAGCAGGGAGGGGCAGAGAGGAGACACAGAATCCCCTGCAGGCTCCAGGGTTCTGAGCAAGCTATCAGCACAGCTGACCATGAGGTCATGACCTGAGCTGAAGTCAGATGCTCAACCGACTGAGCCCCCCAGGCGCCCCTATCTAGTTCATTTTCTGTTAATGGTCAGTTAGTTTTTTTCCAGTCTTACTGCCATAAAATAATGTAATCACATCCTTAGATATGATTTTTTTTTAAGTTTATTTATTTGAGATGGGGGGGGTTGGGGTTGGGATGCAGGCAGAGAGAGAGAATCCCATGCAGGCTCTGCTCTGTCAGTGCAGAGTCTGACTCAGAGTTGGAACTCAGGAACCCTGACATCATGACCTGAGCTGAAATTAAGAGTCAGATGCTCAACCAACTGAGCCACACGTGCATTACCCCCCGCCTTAGATATACTTCTTTAGGCACATATATGAGCGTGTCTGTAGAATAAATCATAGAAGCAGAATTTCTGACTCAGAGGGGAAGTCTAGTGTTTTAAGCCATTTATTAATTTAAGTTAGTAAAATTGTCTCCCAAATCCATAAGAAGCATATCCAGAATATGTACCATATTTCTTTTCTATCTTCAGGCTACCCGGTTTGAGAAGCATGGTTTTAAGGTCTTTTATTTATTCAGGTGACATGGCAGACAGAATAGTGGGCCCCAGAATGTCCATGTTCTAACCCCTGAAACCTGTGAATATGTTACATCGGCAAACAGAACTTTGCAGGTGTGATTAAGCCAAGGATTTTGAGATGGGAAGACTATCATGGATTATCCCAGGGGGTCTAATGTAATCGCAACGATCCTTATAAAAGGGAGGCAAGAGGGTCCTCTCTGGGCTCAGACCTAGTTTGCAGTGACATGGCTAAAATGCCCCAAGAAGGTCAGAATTGTCAGTAAATACAGGAGCCATTTGCCTCCCTCAGGAAAATGGTGAAGAAAATTGAAATAAGCCAGCACTCCAAGGACGTTTGCTCCTTCTGTGGCAAAACAAGGATGAAGACGTGAACTGTGGGGATCTGGTATCGTAGTGCCTGCATGAAAAGAGTAGCCGGTGGTGTCTGGACCTACAAGACCACTTCCGTTGTCACAGTGAATTCTGAGGACTGGAGGAGTCTTTCTTCATTTGAAACATTGCTAGCCTGTAATAAATGAGTTATGTAAACAAAAAGGGAGGGAGGCGGCAGGAAGATCAGTGTCAAAGAAGATGTGTCAACAAAAACAGAGGTGGGAGTGACGCATTGCTGGAAAGGGAACACAAATCAAGGACTCGGGGCAGCCTCGAGAGGCTGGAAAGGGCAAGGAATGGATTCTCTAGAGTTTGGAGAATGCGACCTTGCTGACACCTTGACTTTAGTCCTGGAAGACCTATTTTCAGACTTCTGACCTGCAGAATTGTGAGATAATAAATTTGTGTTATTTTAAACCTCTTAGTTTGGTAATTTCTTGCAGTAGCAGTGGGGAACTAATACAGGTAACACTACTGAATAGCAATTTCTGAGCTTTGTCAAGTACTGTGTTGGGGATGTGAGCACTCTCCTAGCTCTGAATTCAAGAATTGAAGATCTAAAAGAGAAGCAATAAAGACATTTTGCTGCATGAAAGAAGCCTTAGACAAAAGAACACACACTGTAGGATTCCATTTATGTGATGTTTTATGACAGCGTAATTGAATCTGTAGTGGCGACATAATTAGAGCAGTAGTCTCTGGCGGGAGGGGGATGAGTTTAACTAGGAAAGGCCATGAGGGAACTTTGTAGGGTGATAGTGATGTTCTATCTCTTGATGGAGGTTTGGGTGTATGCTTAGCAAATACTTAAAATTTATTTTCATTTTATTCTATGTAAGTTTAACTCAAAAAATATGTAAAGCAAATATTGCACTCTAGCTAATAGTGTGCATGCTGAAATGTTCAGGGGTCATGTGTACTGGTGTTGACAATTTCTTTGAAGTGCATCAGAAAAGGAAATGGACTGGTAGAGAGATGGATAGTTACATGATAAGGCAAGTACAAGTACGGTAAAATGTTAATGCTAGAATGAGGTGAGGTAAATATATGGGTGGTCACTGTAAAATTCCTTCAACTTTACTGTGTGTTTGAAAACTTTCAAAATAAAATGTTGGGAGAAAAAGAAAAGAGAAGCAAACTGCATATTGCCTAGACAAAGCATGATTAGCCATTAAAAAAAATTTTTTTAATGCTTTTTTTGTTTTGGCAGGGGGAGGGGCGGGGTGGAGCAGAGAGAGAGGGAGACACAGAATCCGAAGCAGGCTCCAGGCTCTGAGCTGTCAGCACAGAGCTCGTCGCGGGGCTTGAACCTACGAGCCGTGAGATCGTGATCTGAACCAGAGGCAGGCACCTGTGATTAACCATTTTTAAAGTACAATTAAGTGGCATTTAGAGCATTCACAATGTTTTGCAACCACCACCTCTCTCAAAATGTCATCACCTTTGGGGTTTTGATTTGATTACACTGAATCTGTAGATTTCTTTGGGTATTGCTGGCATCTTAACAATATTAGGTCTTCCAATCCATGAGCACGGATATCTTTCTATTTATTTAGGTCTTTAATTTCTTTCAGCAGTATTTCGTAGTTTTCTTTTTTTTTTTTTAAATGTTTATTTATTTTTGAGACAGAGAGAGGGCATGAGCAGGGGAGAGACAGAGAGAGAAGGAGACACAGAATCTGAAGCAGGATCCAGCCTCTGAGCTATGAGCACAGAGGCCAACATGGGGCTCGAACTCACAAACTGTGAGATCATGACCTGAGCCGAAGTCAGATGCTTAACCAACTGAGCCACCCAGGCGCCCCAGTAGTTCGTAGTTTTCAATGTACAAGTCTTTTGCCTCCTTACTTGAATTTACTCCTAAGTATTTTATTCTTCTTCATGCTATTATAAATGGAATTGTTTTCCTAATTACCTTTCTGGATTGTTCATTGCTAATGAGCCCAGCATGAGACTGGAACTCACGAACTGTGAGACCATGACCTGAGCAGAAGTCGGATGTGCAACCGACTGAGCCACCCTGGCACCCCATAGAATTTTCTTTTTTTATAATGTCTTTGTCTAGCGTCAGTGTAAGAGTTTATGGATTCAAATCCCTTTCATTTGGGAATATTTTCTCCCATTCAGTAGATTGTCTTTTAATTCTCTCCAAGGTATCTTTTGAAACACAAGTTTTAATCTTGATTTAATTAGTGCATATCTTTTGTCATTTGTCCTTTTTGTGTCATATCTAAAACCATTGCCAGACCAGAGGCACCTGGGTGGCTCAGTCAGTTAAGCATCCAACTCTTGGTTTCAGCTCCGGTCATGATCTCGCAGTTTGTGAGTTCAAGCCCCGCATCAGGCTCTGTGCTGACAGTACAGAGCTTGCTTAGGATTCTCTCTCTCCCTCTCCCTCTGTCCCTACCCCTCTCATGCTCCCTCTCTCTCTAAATAAATAAATAAACTTGAAAAGGGCCCAAGATCCAGATTAACACCAAACCACCTGGCCCAAGATTGCAGACTGACACCAATGTTTTTTTTCTAAGAGTGTTTATTTCCCCATTCATTCATTCATTCATTCACTTATAGGGAGAGAAGCCTAAGCAGGCACCTTACTGTCAGCACAGAGCCTGATACGGGGCTCCATTCCATGGTCCATGACCTAAGCCAAAACCAAGAATCAGACACTCAACTGACTGAGCCACCCAGGCACCGCCTTCTAAGAGTTTTAGTTTTTACAATTAGGTCTACGGTCCATATTGAGTTAATTTTTTTTTTAGATTTTTTTTTTTAAGTAATCTCGGGGCGCCTGAGTGGCTCAGTCGGTTAAGCGTCAGACTTCAGCTCAGGTGATGATCTTGCGGTTTGTGAGTTCGAGCCCCACATCGGGCTCTGTGCTGGCAGCTCGGAGCCTGGAGCCTGCTTTGGATGCTGTGTCTCCTTCTCTCTCTGCCCCTCCGCCACTTGTGCTCTGTCTCTCTCTATCAAAAATAAATAAATTAAGTAAGTAAGTAATGTCTATCCCCAGTGTGGGGCTTGAACCCATGACCCTGAGATTCAATAGCCACATCCTGTACCAGCTGAGCCAGCCAGGCGCTCCTTTGAGTTAAGTTTTGTTTGCAGTTGAAGATAGGGATCCAGCTTCATTCTTTTGTATGTGGATATCCAGTTGTTTCACCACCCTTTGTTGAAAAGACTATTTCACTGTTTGGATTGTCTTGGCATTTTTGTTGAATATCAGTTGCTTATAGGGGCACCTGGCTGACACAGTCAGTAGAACATGCAACTCTTGATCTCCGGGTCATGAATTCAAGCCCCTTGTTGGGTGTGGAGCCAACTTCAAAAAGAAAGAAAGAAAATCAATTGATCGTAAATGTAAAGGTTTCTAGAAGGAAATTTTATTTTCTCTTATTTAATAAATTTCTCCCATTTAATCAGTTCCTCCCTCGGTGGCTGGGGAGTGGCCTGTGCTGTGACCTAAATGGGAGCATAATGACTTAACGTGAAAATGTTGTAAGGTCCTTCTATCGTGCCTATAGTATGGAGATTTGGGTTATTTTTTTCCTCCAAAAGATAAAAACCTTTTAAATGCGTTAGCAAGTCCTGTGAAAATACTGTGTACAAGAAAAGTGAAAGGTGAGTACCTATATCAACCCCAAGAGGTTTGCTATTATTTCGTTTAGCATTATTGCTGTCTCCTGTTTGCCACCAAATGACAAAGTGTCCAGTTTCTGACAGATCAGTGATTCCTTTGCTCCACTGCTGCCAACTGAAGTCATCATTGCTCCCAAAGGCCAAGAAAACTATAGTTCCAAAGATGGCTGTGTTTCCTGCAAGAAAAAGTACAAAAGCTCCCCACCGAGTCAAGTGTGCTTTGGCAAATAGTCCAACAATGTCTGTTGTAAGAAATATGGCAAGTTCCTTCCTTACAAGCACTGTATCACTATCACCCATTAATCTTTTGCTATGCAGTGTGGAATAAGTGAAAGGAGGTGGAGGAAGAAAAAGCAACAGAACAGAGGGGCCCAGTATTGGCTAGAAAAGAAAAATGGGGGCACCTGGGTGGCTCAGTCGGTTAAGCAGCTGACTTTGGCTCAGGTTATGATCTCACGGTTCATGGGTTCAAGCCCCATGTCAGGCTCTGTGCTGACGGCTCAGAGCCTGGGGCCCGCTTTGGATTCTGTGTCTCCCTCTCTGCCCCTCCCCTCCTCACTCACTCACGCACTCTGTCTCCTTCTCTCTCTGTACCCCCCTTGCTCATGCTCTCTCTCTCAAAAATAAATAAACATTTTAAAAAAGAAAAATATAAATTTTGCTACTCACATCATGTTTCTTTTTTTTCCACATCGTTTTCCTACATGATTTTTTTTTTTTTCTTTTAAGGACTAAAAGAATACTGTGAAGTATAAAACATGATAGAGTAAGCAAGGTACAACCTGGACACTGAGGTGGGAAATTATATGTTGAGTTACAGTACCCCCAAATCAACTACAGCACAACTAACAAATGTTTTGTTTATAATATTAAAATCCGGGAAATTATAACAGTTGGAATCAAGGGCTAAAATTCAAAGTATTTTTCATTTTTTTAAGTTTTATTTGTTTATTTATTTTTAGTAGTCTCTACACCCAGCATGAGGCTCGAACTCATGACCCAGAGATCAAGAGTCGCATGCTCTTCCAACTGAGCCAGCCAGGCACCCCAAAAGTATTTTTCATTTTAGATTAAAAATAGGCATACAGGACTCACTTCAGCAGTACACATACTAAAATTGGAATGATACAGAGGAGATTAGCGTGACCCCTGCT
This sequence comes from Lynx rufus, assembly GCF_022079265.1. Lineage (NCBI taxonomy): Eukaryota > Metazoa > Chordata > Mammalia > Carnivora > Felidae > Lynx > Lynx rufus. The sequence continues at coordinate 1,429,078 of NW_025814838.1, read as the reverse complement.
CAAGGATGACAAGCAAATTTGTGAAGTATTCCATGTTTTGTGCGGTTCCCCAGCAAACTGCCACCCTTCCCAGATGAACTTGGAGGAAACAATATGAGTCAAAGCACAACGTGTGGCACTGAATAATGAAAACTAACATTTCACTAGAAAAATATTAACAATAGGGGCACCTGGGCGGCTCAGGCAGTTAAGCATCCAACTCTTGATCTCAGCTCAGGTCATGATCTCATGGTTCGTGGGGTTGAGCCCCAAGTGGGGCGGAGGGCTTGGAGTCTGCATGGGACTCTCTCTCTCTCTCTGCCCCTCCTCCTCCTCCCCCCCCCACTCTTAAAATAAATAACCTTTTTTTTCAATTTTTAAATAATTTTAAAAAGGGGCACCTGGGTGGCTCAGTCAGTTAAACATCTGACTCTTGATTTTTATTCAGGTTGTGATCTCATGGTTTCTTGAGTTCAAGCCCCACATCCAGCTCTGCGCACTGACCACGCAGAGCCTGCTTGGGATTCTCTGTGTCTCTGCTCCTCCCCCACTCGCTCTTTCTCCCTGTCTTTCAAAATAAATAAACATTTAAAAATAAAATAATTTTAAAAAGAAGTCAATATACAATGACAAATTAAGAAAAATATTCATAAATTATATCCCAAAGGACTAATTTCCTTATTTAAGAACTACAAATGCATTAACAACTCAGGCAATGACAGATGTTGGCAAGGATGCAGAGAAAGGATCTCTTGCAATGCTGGTGGGAATGCAAACTGGTGCAGCCACTCTGGAAAACAGTGTGGAGGTTCCTCAAAAAAATTAAAAGAACTACCCTATGACCCAGCCATTGCACTACTAGGTATTTATCCAAGGGATACAGGTAGGCTGTTTTGAAAGGACACATGCACCCCGATGCATGTGTTTATAGCAGCACTATCAACAATAGCCAAAGTATGGAAAGAGCCCAAATGTCCATCGATGGATGAATGGATAAAGAAGATGTGGCATATATATACAATGGAGTATTACTCGGCAATCAAAAAGAATGAAATCTTGCCATTTGCAACTATGTGGATGCAACTGGAGAGTACTATGCTAAGCGAAATTAGTCAGAAAAAGACAAATATCATATGATTTCACTCATATGAGGACTTTAAGATACAAAACAGATGAACATAAGGGAAGGAAAGCAAAAATAATATAAAAACAGGGAGGAGGACAAAACAAAAGAGACTCTTAAATATGGAGAACAAACAGGGTTACTGGAGGGGTTGTGGAGGGGGGATTGGACTAAATGGGTAAGGGGCATTAAGGAATCTACTCCTGAAATCACTGATACACTATATGATAACTAACTTGACTGTAAATTTTTAAAAATTTTTTAAAAACTACAAATGCAGAAGACAAAGACTAGCAACAAAAAAATAATATAAATGACAATTCATGTAAAAGAAAATACAGGGATCTCTTAAAGCATTTGAAAAATTAATCAGAGGCACCTAGGTGGCTAAGTTGGTTAAGTGTCTGACTCTTGATCTTGGCTCAGGTCATGATCTGAGGGTCTTGAGTTCAAGCCCTGCCTTGGGCTCCGTGCTGGGTGTGGAGCCTACTTTTTAAAAGTCACTCCTAATAGAGGAATGCAAACTAAAATTGAATGATAGTATTTTTCACCTATCAGATGAGTAAGGATCAAAAAGTTTGCTGGGGGGCGCCTGAGTGGGTCAGTCAGTTAAGTGTCTGACTCTTTTTTTCTTTTTTATATTAAAAAAAAAAACTTAAAAAAAATTTTTTAATGTTTTTATGTATTTTTGAGACAGAGAGAGACAGAACATGAGCAGGAGAGGGGCAGAGAGAGAGGCAGACACCACAGAATCCGAAGCAGGCTCCAGGCGCTGACCTGTCAGCACAGAGCCCGACACGGGGCTCAAACTCATGGACTGTGAGATCATGACCTGAGCTGAAGTCGGACGATTAACCGACTGAGCCACCCAGGCGCCCCTTAAAAAACTTTTTTTAATGTCTGTTTATTTTTGAGAGAGACAGTTCGAGCCGGAGAGGAGCAGAGAGAGAGAGAGAGAGAGAGAGAGAGAGAGAGATGGCCCCTCCAACGTGGCCACAGCTACAGGTAACAGAATCCAAAGCAGGCTCTAGGCTCCCAGCTGTCAGCACAGAGCTGGATTTGGGGCTTGAACTCACGAACCAGACCATGACCTGAGCTCAACTCGGATGCTTCACCAACTGAGCCACCCAGGTGCTCCAGGTGTCTGATTCTTGATCTTGGCTCAGGTCATGATCTCACAGTTTTTTTGAGTTCGAGCCCCAAATCAGGCTCCGCACTGATGGGGCAGACTGCTTGGGATTCTCTCTCTCCCTCTCTCTCTGCCCCTACCCCACTCATTCTCTCTTCTCTCTCTCCCCCACCCCTCTCTCAAAATTAATTAATTAATTTAAAAAATAAGTTTGCTGGGGCAGCTGGCTGGCTCAGTCAGTGGAGTGTGCGACTCTTGACCTCTGGGTTGTGGGTTTGAGCCCCATGTTGGGTGTAGCAATAACTTTAAAAAATATAAAATCTTTTTTTTTTTTCTTTAATTTTTTTTTCAACGTTTATTTATTTTGGGACAGAGAGAGACAGAGCATGAATGGGGGAGGGGCAGAGAGAGAGGGAGACACAGAATCGGAAACAGGCTCCAGGCTCTGAGCCATCAGCCCAGAGCCTGACGCGGGGCTCGAACTCACGGACCGCGAGATCGTGACCTGGCTGAAGTCGGACGCTTAACCGGCTGCGCCACCCAGGCGCCCCAAAAAATATAAAATCTTAAAAAAAAAGTTTGCTGACACTCCTGTCCCAAAATAATCCCCCTCATCACTTTCATCCTCTCATCCTGCACTGATCGCTTCCTGACATTATTTATTTTTTTCTTTAGCCTCGAATCTCCATGAGTGCAAAGACATTACATGGCCTGTGACAGTTGCCCAAAATATCTGTTGAATGAAGCAATGAGTGACGCACTGTGTTTTCACAGGTGGTAGAGACACTCCCACATATTGCTGATGGGAGTGTAAATTCATACAACCTCCTTGGAAAGCAATTTGGTAATAACTATCAAAATTGCAAATGCAACATTCATGTATTTGTTTATTACTTCATGGGTACATAGTGTCTGCTTGGGATGATCAAGAAGTTCTGGAACTCAGTGGCAGGTTATAAAACATTGTGAATGTACTTAATGCCACTGAATTGTATACTTAAAAATGGTTAAGATGGTAAATTTTATGTATATTTTACCACAACAGTCCACAGTTTTGTAGCTCTCACAGTACTTTAAGAGTATTTTGGGGTGCCTGGGTGGCTCAGTTGGTTGAGCATCTGACTTCCACTCAGGTCATGACCTCACAGTTCATGAGTTCGAGCCCCACGTCGGGCTCTGTGCTGACAGCTCAGAGCCTGGAGCCTGCTTCGGAGTCTGTGTCTCCCTCTCTGTCTGCTTCTCCCCTGCTTGCACTTTGTATCTGTCTCTCTCTGTCTCTCTCTCAAAAATAAAGATTTTTAAAAATTTTTTTTAAAAGAGACCAACTTATTTTGCTTCCAAAACTTATTTCTCTAACACCATTTATAGATTTGTGCAAAGTATCCTGTGAATATAACACTTTATTTGCAAGAATGACTCTTGATTAGCAGCAGACAGGACCAGGAACACAGGCTTCCAACGTGGCCACAGCTACAGGTAACATTACCTGATCCTGTTGTGATAGCTTTTTAAAATTTATTTATTTTGAGAACGAGCGAGCATGAGTGGGAGAGGGGCAGAGAGAGAGAAAGAATCCCAAGCAGGGTCTACTCTGTCAGCGCCTGACGCGGGGACTCGGGGCTCAAACTCAAGAAACCGTGAGACCATGACCTGAGCCAAAATCAAGAGTCAGATGCTTAACTGACTGAGCCATCCAGGCGCCGCTGTTGTGATATCTTTTATTCTAGTTGCTCCTGCCCCTTTCACAGGTGTGTTGACATTCACTTTCAACTCTGCACAGTCAGCATTTCCTGCTCTTGCTTTTAATGACCTCTTCCAAACCAGCACCTTCTCTATACTTATTGTTAAGCTTTAGCTCACAGGAGAATTATGATACATTTTTTGCACTTTCCCAGTTTCTTGACGGATTGTTCTTGGAATTTGGGAAAACGTGTACATTTCACAAGAAACCCTGAGAAGGAATTCCTACGTGTACACACTAGAACGAACCACAAGAAATCCCAGGAACACTAGAAGAATATGAGGCATGAAAGCTAAGTTACAAGAGACCTCTGGTAGGAAAACTAAAAAAGATAAAAACTAAATCATTGATTTGCTGAGTCATCAAGGCGTCTTAAAGGACAGTTTCTTTGTTGTAATACCTTGTCTAGCAGCTAGGTTTGGAGTCAGACCTGGCTTGGAAATCACGGCCCTTAGATGTACCAGATATGTGATCTTGGACCAGTTACTTAATATATCACTGAGCCTCCTCTATTAAAGGGAAATAATACCTATTGTCAAGTGTGCAAGTGAAGGTTACCCTACTTACAAAGTAAAAAAATTAGTCTGTTATTGTTTCATGGATGCTGGCAGAGGACAAGAGGCTCCAATGTCAGAGACAAAAGACCTTATTCATGGCACACGTCACCTGAGCATCACGTATGCATTGGTTCTTTTGCCTCCTAAGCTCCACAGAGACAACACGGAGGGGCCCAGTGGATGCTAGACACACAGAGTTGCACTGTGGGGGAGGAACAATGAGCTGGGGGAACCTGGCGTTTCGTGGCAAGTAGGAAGAAGCTGCTCTTTGTCCCATGTAGAGACAGTATTTCTCCCTGACAGTTGCTTCATGCAAACACAACCCTAAGACATGGCTGGGGAGAGTGAAAGAGTGGTCAGGGCCTTGCATTTTCCCCCTTTCTTTTTATCCTCCAGTTTGTAGCTAATTAAAGCAAAAAGATACAGATAAAAAAATCAGCAAAGGCAAAGGGTGCATGGGGCAAAGCCCAGGAGAAACCAGGCACAAACTTGGAAATTTCCAGGTGTCGTTGTCCAGTAGAGTTGCAGAGATGCACTTTATTCCCCCCAACAAGGATTTGTGACAATACATGTGAATCGTTGCCAACTAGAGAAACTCAGCCCTGGTGTCTAGGGTTTTTATTGGGGGGGGGGGTCAGTCATACATGGAGTATCCACATGACTGACCTCAGCTACTCAGACTCAGCCCCCCAGAGCAAAAACAGGCATTCATCATAAACCACGTTATTAGGATGAACTCATCTGGTCAGACTGGTAGAGTGCGACTCGAGGCCTCCAGCATACAAAACACCCTAATCAGGCCAAATCTTACGAGGGCTGAGAATTTATCTCGCAGGAGTGAGCCAAGTGCCAGTCTTGAAGGTGAACTTTCTTTGAGATGTGCAGGGTTGAAGCAACATAGGCCTGCTGAGTCAACGCTTTTCTACACACGCCTGATCTCCATGAGTCCCCTGTGCCTGGTGAACTAACAGTCATGTTTTGGATCTCCGAGAATTAGAAAATGTCTAGATCCAGTGTCCAGTAATCGCTGAACACTCTTGTGACTTCCCCTTTTCCTGTGCCCTGCCACTCTGGGGAATGGCTGCAGGTCCATTTGGAAAAGGCTAGAAGATACACAGCATGTTTTTGCCAGTGTAACATACTCCTTCACCAAGGGACCCAACCCCTCCTCATTCAGGAGGCTCTAGGTCTGAATCGGCTTGTCGGAGAATTTGCTGGAGGCAGGGCCTTGCATTTTTGGCATACTCAGCAGAATGCGGGGCAATGTTGGAGACACATTGTGGAGCGTCTCCTAACATTTACTTGAAGGGGTTTTCCTACAAATTAGATTGGAGTGTACAAGCTACTTAACACAGTACATGGCGCATCATTAAATGCTCAACAAAGTAGCTACAATACTGTTGCAGTAGGCCAAAGAATAGAGTGAACATAGGCTACTCCTTCAAGAAATTTAGCTGAGGGGCGCCTGCCTGGCTCAGTTGGTAGAGTGTGTGACGCTTGATCTTGGGGTTATGAGTTATTACTTAAAAATAAAATCTTAAAAAATATTTATCATGTTTAAAGACTGGCATGTGTGTGTTCCAGCAAAGAGAGGGACTCTGAAACCATAAAATTAAGGGGAGAGACGAACAATAGCAAAATCCCTGAGAGGACAGATGAAATTCAAGGACAGCTTTGTTGGCGAGCATGGTGCATAAGGGGGTCCCCTGAGGTGGTTCTTGGAAGCAGGTAAATACTTGTGGTCACACTGGTAAATGTGGGGGCAGTGGGGAGTGGAATGTTAAGAGTTCCCATGTGAAACCTTGTGTTTCACTGGTGAAGGACAGAGGGAAGACTTAAGTAATAAGGAAGGCTCAATTGAGGTTGGAGATCAGGAAAGGCGTCATGCTGGCTTTCAGCAACCCTGTAATTTTTTCTTCTTCACAGCTCGTACATAGACATGAAGGCAGATGGGAGGTAAATCCATACTGGGACTGTGAATCCGTTCGCTCTTTGGTTGCAAGTAACAGAAACTCTACCTAAAACAGAAGGGGGAGTTTATTGGAAGGATACTGGGATCTCCCACTGAAAACAGGGCCAGGATCACAGCTGGTCAATGGAACGGACCCTGGGACTGAAGTGCTTTAGGGAACCTAGTAAGTTGTCACTCGTCTCAACCCTCCACAGACCACACACTGGAACTTGGCCACCAGTGGCTCCCAAGTCTTGGAGTTACAATCCAGGCCAAAGAAAGTTACAAAATTCCTAGGTAAAGAAAGAGTTGGGTGAGCCTGGAGTCTCCTTCTCTCTCTGCCCCTTTCCCGCTCTCTCTCAGAAATAGACATTAAAAAACAACAAAAAAAAAACTGTAAAAATTTCTAGTCAGTCAAGGACCTACACTTACATTTTATAAATACTAATTCCACAAGGAACATATTTCATTTATCAGACATTTTAATGAGACCCAATCTGGTACGACCCCTGTCTTGGGGTAGCTCATCCATTCATCCAAGGAGAAACAGTTACAATGCAACTTGCTAAACACCAGAACAGAGGTAATTACAAACACTGTTCCCCAACTGCTCCCCGACTTTGGGGCTGAGATGAGGAGAGCCGAAGGAACAAGCAATAGGGGTAGGAACATGACCCACTCCAGCCGTTGGAATAGGAGAGAAGTCATGTTTGGAAATTCCAATTTGGTGCAGCTACCCAAGGCAAAGTGGTAGGCCTTGTTCATTTAATGCGGTAAAGCTTTACTGAGCATCTACTCAGGGGTAGGTACCAGGGAGGCATATCAAAGATTAAGACACATTGCTGCTGCTGCTTTGGAGAGCTTATGTGAGGAAGGCAGGCATGAGCACAACTTGATGACTGTTGACTCTACCCTCCTTGAATGGCCTCACTCCATTTTATGAAAAATGTTGGCTGAGGACTCCTGGAAGGTCTGTGCTGATGTCTCCTTATTGTGATGAGAAATCAGGGAAGGGTGAGACCCAGTTCTCAAGGGTTTTCCAGCCACTGGCTGCCTGGAACGAATCCAAATCCACTGGATGAAGTACAAGCTGGTCCCAGTTTTGCCTCTTGCCGCTAGACCATAGCTCCCCTGCTTTGCCTTAAAATCAGTCTTCTCCCAGAGCTCACTTTGCCTATGGCCCAGACCCACTGGAACCAATTTTTCAAACATAGGGTGCAGAAGACTTAGCTTCACAGTATGTGGTTTAAAAACAAACAAACAAACAAAAACCTTAGGTATTTAGGTGCCTGCCACCCCATGAAGCCCCCGTGCAGTGCCACCATCCCCAAAGTCAGTGCAATCTAGAGCCACCGAGACAAGTACAGACCAAGGAGGTGTACTGTGCACACTGTGGTGCCGGCTTTAAAAGGAACATTGAAAACCCAGCACCTGTTTGGAGAGCGAGCATGTGTGTGGGAACTGAAACCCTGTCTTTAAGGAATGATGGACCAAACGATGCTGTTTAACCTGAAAACGTGGGGCAAAAGCAGTCGTGATAGAGTTCTCTGAAATGCTGTCACGCACATGAAGTATGACATATTCTAGGCAAGGCTTATAGGGAAGGAGAATGTGGTCCTGAACAGCCTTCTAAAGATCAGAGCTATCCCACAAAGAAATGACCTGCCTTGTGAGGTAGTAAGCTCCCCGTCAAGGGAGGTTTTAAAGCAAGGGTAAAAAAAAAAACAAAAAAAACACTTGGCAGGAGTGTGTAAAAAGAGGGCTAGATCAGGTTGGTTTTAACCACGTATGGAGGAAGGGGCAGAGTATGGGATTCTCCTGACTGTGCAAGAGGACAGGTAACCCCTGTGACAAAGCAAAAGCCAACAGCCTCTAAAGCAGACGGGAGAACTCTCAGTCCTGATATCCACACACAGAAATTCTTTCAGGACAGGGTAGCCGGGAAACAACCAAATGATGTCACCTCTCCTAACGGGACCGTCCGTTCTCGACACATCCAGTAAGGCAGCCAGTGTGGTGGAATACACTGAAGTTCAGGTCTCTGCGGCAGGGAACCTGGGTTTTTGCTCTGACTCTGCCCTGTATGACCTGGGGCTCTCCTTCCCTTCTCCGGGCCCCTCCATGCACTGAAATGAACTGCTACTGTCCTTCCCACACTAAAGGGCATCGCCCTTCTGGCTGGCCCCCCCTAGAGCAGATCTAGCGCTACAGTTTTGGGCCCTGGGGCTACACTTGTGGACGGCCAGAGACCACCTCTGGCGGAAGCAACGGCCACACTCCAGGCAGGGGAAGGGCTTCTCCCCGGTGTGCAGGAGCTGGTGCTGGGCCAGGTGGCTCCACTGGGCAAAGCGCTTGGAGCACAGGTCGCAGGCGTAGGGCCGCTCGCCCGAGTGGACGCGCCGGTGACTGGCCAGGAGCGAGGGGTAGGCGAAGCGGCGGCCACAGTCTTCGCACGCGTGCAGCTTCTCCTCCGTGTGCGTGCTGCGGTGAATGGCGAGGGAGCCGCTCCGCCGGAAGGCACGTCCGCAGTCTGGGCAGGGGTACGGCTTCTCCCCCGTGTGCAAGAGCTGGTGCTGGAGCAGGGTGCTGCGCTGGGAGAAGCGGGCCTCACAGTGCTCGCAGGCGTAGGGGCGCTCCCCGGAGTGTACCCGCCGGTGGCTGACCAGGCGGGAGGAGGAGGAGAAGCGCCGCTCACAGTCCGGACACGGGTAGGGCTTCTCGCCGGTGTGGATGCGCTGGTGGATGACGAGGGCGGTGCGCTGACGGAAGCGGCGGTTGCACTCCAGGCAGGTGTAGGGCTTCTCCCCCGTGTGTGTGCGCTGGTGGATGGCCAGCAGCGAGGGATAGGCAAAGCGACGCCCGCAGCTAGGGCACTGGTGGGGCTTTTCACCCGTATGCGTGGTCCGGTGATTGGCCAGGGACCGGCTCCTGCGGAAGCAGCGGCCACAGTCAGGGCAGTGGTAGGGCTTCTCGCCTGTGTGGATAACCTGGTGCTGCGAGAGGTTCTTGCGCTGGGAGAAACGTTTGCCACACTGGTCGCAAACATAGGGACACTCACCAGAGTGTGCCCGCCGGTGACTGACCAGCAGGGAGGGGTAGGAAAACCGGCGCCCGCAGTCTGGGCAAGGGTAAGGCTTCTTCAGATTCTGGGCACACTTGTGGCTCTCCAGGGCCAGATGATCAGGGAAGGTGCAACCACAGTCAGGGCAGATGGGGCCCCCCGACGTCTGCCTGGGGATCAGTCGGGGTTTGCTGGGCCGCCGCCCTCGCTTCCCCTTTCGGGGTGCCTCCTTAGGTGGGAATACTTCCTTGTCTCCGTTCTTCTTTCTGGTTCTGGTTTCTACAGGAACACAGGGAGAAATTAATTTAACAAATACTGGGCCCCCACCCTTGCCTAAGACAGTGTTACAGGTTGGAACACAAACAGACTCAGCCCCTCTTCAAGGAGTGTCAGTGCCACAGACAATCTGTGTCAGTGCCACAGTGACGTACTACTATAGAAATAGAGGAGATTCCAGGAGTCCCTAACTCAATTTGGAGAAGTCAGAAAAGGTTTCTTGGAGGTTATGCAGATTTTACAAATTAAAAGTTTTTGAACAGGTTAAGTGTAAGGCAAGGAAGCAGAAACAAATGAGCTATGAGCTGGCTATAGGCTATGAGCTATAATGGCTGAGCTGACTAGGTTCTAAGGCCGTCTAAGCCAATGGGTCTCAAATTTTATTGTGATCAGAAGCATTTGGATAACTTACTGAGACAATTTTGGATTCAGCAGGTCTGGGATGGGGCCCAAGAATCTGTATTTCTAATTCTTTCCTGACTGATGCTGCTGCTGGTCTGAGGACCATACTCCGAGAACCACTGCTGTATAGGGCCTTGAACTATATTTTATCCAGTGGTTCTCAAATCTAAACGTACATGCCAACTGACTGGGGCCGTTACAAACGGCCTAGACATCCATAAGAGTAAGTCAATAGTTCTGGGTCCAGGAAATCTGTGTATTTTTTTTTTTTACCAAGTTCCCCAAATGACTTGATATAACTGACAGCCATTTGCCAACCTGTCGTGGCAAAAACGGACACGTTTTTTTAAAATAAAAAAAAATAATAATGTTTATTTTTAAGGGGGGGCACGCAGGTAGGGACAGAGAAGAGAGGGAGACACAGAATCGGAAGCAGGCTCCAGGCTCTGAGCTGTCAGCACAGAGCCCGATGCAGGGCCCGAACTCATGGACCTCAAGATCATGACCTGAGCCGAAGTCAGAAGCTCAACCGACTGAGCCACCCAGATGCCCCGCAAACTAACAGGTTTTAAGTAAGGAAGTATCATGGTCAGATCTGAATCTTGGAAAGATAGCACTGGTCTCAGAGAATCTGGCACCAAAACTCCAGCTCCGACAGTTACATCCGTCCCTGTGGGTGGATCTGGGGTCCTTCTACCTGAATGGCATCAATCAGAGCCTTGCTTGATCCTGAGAAGAGTACAGATTCCTGCACTGATTAGCAGTCACCCCGCCAAAAGGGCAGAAAGAGGGCCCTACATCCCAGGCAGCTGTTCCCTATGAGATCCGTTCAACCAAAATCCGGAAAACTCAGAAAGGTACCAGGTGCCTCAGGGCCCAATTCAAAGCTAGCTGAGGACAGGGATCCTGGGAAGGACACCGGAGTGTAACTCCTTTGAAAAGCTCACTGGTTCATTCACACAATAGAGAACTGCAGACCGTTAGTTTGCAAACTGATGGGTAAGCCACTGTATGGTGGACCGACCCAACACCATCAGAGAGACAAGACCCTGAAGTTATGAAAACCAACACAGTAAGTAAGTAAAGCATTACAGGACGGCCCAGAGGAACCCCTAGCTACCAAAACTTGAAACTGAGTCATTAGAGGCCGCAGGCCCTCCACAGGCATTTTTCACTCACTTCTTTGGACTGCTACCCCCCGTGGGCACTCCTGCGGATCCAGAGCAGCCGGTTCCCAATCATCGGTATTTCGTTCCAACCAGGAGATGAGGGCTGGTTTGGGACCTGCGCACCCTGGGGAAGGAGAACCAGTCAGACGCCCAGCTCCTAAATAACGCTGGGTAAATACCTACCCGGTGTCATCTCCTGCCAAGACCCTGTCCTCCTCCCCTGACACAACCTGGTCGCAGGCCAGGTCCCTGGACACTCTGCCGTCCCCCCAACCCCCGCCCCTAAGCTCCTCCATCCCTTCGGGCCCCGCGGAAGCGAATTGGGCCGGGCCTCACCGAGCGCGCCCAGGTGGCCGTAGGTCTCCCGCATCACGTCCCGGTACAGGGCCCTCTGCGCGGGGCGCAGACACCCCCACTCCTCCGTGGAGAAGTACACGGCCACGTCTGCGAACTTCACCGCCCTCGGCCTCCTTCCCCTTCTCCGGCCGGGTCTGGCCTCTCCTGGTCCCCGCGCAGACAGCGGAGCCGAAGGTGGCGCCATTGGACCCCAGAAGCCGGCGCCACGGCCTTCCCCGTCTCGGTCTGGACCCCTGGCGGACCCGGAGATTTGGGAGCCCCCGCCGGACCGGGGCTGAGTGTGCCTGGGGAGGCCCGGAGGGAATCGGAATCGGCCGCCTTGCGGGGCTAACGGAAACCTTTCGCTATTATTCAGGAAACTCCTGCCCGAACTTGGGTGAAAGGCACCGGAAGATGCCTTCGGGGAAGATGGCGGCGCTGCTCCCGCACCGCCTTAGCCTGGAACACAGGCAGCTTCCAGCTATCGATTTTATTGACCGGAGCGCCATGCCGGCTTCCTAACCTCTTTGCCCTCAAGTGTGATGGCGCTGCGATTGGGCTTCACGCCCTTTTTCCCCCCATTACACGCGCTCATTGGGCGGCGGCCGAAGATCGAGCTTCCTGATTGGGTGCTGTCGAAAGCGGCCTGTTTAAACGAAGCCAACGGAAGCGTAAGGGCAGGAAGCTGACCCTTCAAGCCGGGTGCCTCTGGCCGGTTCTGAGTCCGGCAGCTGTGAGCTAGCCTGGCGTCGCTGACGGGCCCCTATTCTCTGGCACGCGCTGCCTCGCGGAGGGAGGGAAGGATTTGAGTGACGGAGCCACTCCGGCCAGCCCGGGGCTGAGATTACCCCGGGTGACCTTCTCAGAGAATTGGATAACTTCCTTGTTGCCTTTTGGGGAGGGAAATTAACGTTGGCGTTTCCTGCGCGCAGGCACCATTCCCCTCTAATAAGAGGGGATCTTATTTATTCTTTGTTACTATTGTGTGAAGTCGTTGGTGGTCACCATCCAGTTCTACCGATGAGGAAAATCTCAGAGCGATACTGCTAATAAGGAGAACCAACAGATTTAAACCCAGGGCCGACCGGGTCTTCATTCATACCGCAGAACACGACCCCCTGCCCCGCACTATGCGAATTCGCTGGTCAACTCAACAATCAGAGCTCCTGGCCTGTTTCCAGGTTCAGTCTTATGCACATCTCAGTTCCTTATTTTTACATGACATTTGTTCAGTGTACAAAGCGTAGTGCTAGGCAGTTTGGAAATAAGTCATGAACCATGCTCTGAATGAAGATTGTAGTTGAGTGAGGCATATAAATTTACAAATTAACAGAGTGCAGCAAGCATGTATGTGAAAGGCATAGGAAAATTGCTGATGTAACCAGTCGGCTCCCACTCCATCAGTCCCGACTTCTGTCTAAGTGTTATTGTTCAGGGTTTCACCAGCTCAGGGTCATCTCCCAGGCGATCTAGGGGGCAGAGAATATGCCATTTGCTACATACCTCAACTGGTGACATCTCTCTCTCCAACCCATTGATCAATTTGTTAAAGCACCTTTTATGGATAAAACGCTATCCCAGAGCTGACCAGGAGTGAAGACAACATTTCAGGAATTCACAAGATAACCTTGTGAGGTAGTAAGGCTTTCTGAGGAAGCCTTTTGAACTTTTGAACAGAGGAGGTAGGGAAAAACAAAACACACCAACAACAAAATGACAGTAAACACTGAGTTCTACTCTGTCCCAAGCATAGTGACTGTCTATTGAACAAACTACTGGGGGAGCAAGTGGAATGTCAAGATTGCCAAAATGAATAAGACAGAATCCCTGCTCTGAATGACTTTCCAGATTGATGCATCAGGTGGGAAATGAGTTTGGTCTATGAATGGGTGGAATTCAGAGAGGGCAGCAGTGCTTAATGCATATTTGTTGAGTAAACAGCTGAATTCCATGACCATAAACATCTCTGATACAAAGCCAGGAATTCAGGAAAGTTCTGAGTGTGAAGGGAATGAGGACATTTTCTGATGCAGTGCCAGATACTGTTAGGGTGAAACAAGGATTGAGGGGCCCCTGGGTGGCTCAGTCTGGTAAGTGTCCAACTTTTGGTTTCAACTCAGGTCGTGATCTTAGCGTTTGTGAGTTCAAGCCCCCCATCAGGCTCTGTGCTGACAGCGCGGAGCCTGCTTGAGATCCTTTCTCTCTCTCTCTCTCTCTCTCTCTCTCTCTCCTTCTCTCTCTTCCCCTCCCCTGTTTGCACTCTCTCCCTCTCTCTCAAAAATAAATAAACATAAATAAAATAAAAACCCTGAAGGATTAAAAGGATAGGTTGACACCAGATATTGGATGGTTTCATCCTGCACATCGGGGAGCTCTACACCGGTCTAAAGAAGTGAATTACCTTCTGTTAATATTTTAAGAGAATTACTCTGATAGTGTGCAGGGCAAACTGATAGCTTTGTGCCACACATAGTTCAGTTTGGAGAAATCAGAAGGTAAACGTAGGCTGCTGAGGGAATAAAAGGGCAAACAGACAGCAAACTATTTCATTGGGAAGACAATGAGTAAACAGAGAAGGTTGGGAAGGAATCAGACTTCCCCTGTGGATATTTTGCCTAAATGGTAATGATGCACTGTCAATGATGCTGACATTGATTAGGAAAGAAGATGGTTAAATACTGAGGAGAAAGAGTGTTAAGCCCTCTTCCCACATACAGGAGATGGCAAGACAGCTCAGCCTCACCCTTTTGGCCCTGGGCTGGAAAGGCCCCATTTGGCCTGGCTTGCCAAAGATGATCTTGGCCAAGGTGATCTTGGTGGGAGCCACTAAGGCAGAGCCTAGGAATCAGGCAGAGTCAGGCGCTCTTACCTATAGGGAAACATTTCGGAGAGAGATGCACCCAGGACTTCATGTGAAAGCAGAGGCCCTTGCTCCCTTCTGTATAAATTCCTGGATTCACACTGGGCACAGGGACACGCGGGGCTCCTCCTGCAGAATGTCCACTGTAGAGAAGGATGGAGAAGATCCAGGGAGTCTACACACCAAGAGGCCACCAAAGGCCCCCTGTTTGGGGTAAAGGGAAATGGTGTTGAAAGCCAGCTAGGTTCCAGGTGCCACCTCGTAGGCACATCGAGATAGATAACCACAGTGGAAATTCACCTTCCAGAGTCCTTTATGAGGATGGTTAGCAGACAGTTGAGCAGACTGCCTGTTAGTAAAGGTGGGGATGAGATTTGAAGCTGGAGAATGTCCTCTGCCTTGCACTGGCAGCTCTAAACTGGGTGAAAGGCTCTGAGCGTCATTTCTCCTTGTTTCATGCTCGGTGAGAGGAAAGCATCAGGCAGTGCAACCTTCGATTTGCCTAAAATGTCATTGCGCCATAAACCCAGACTCCAGCAAGCAGTGTTAGTCCTGGGACAAAGTCATGGGTAATGATGGAATCTTCCCGTTCCTTAACAGATTCTTGCAGTCCAGTTCCAACCTGTCCATTTCTGGGTGACGTAACTCGCTGGTACATTTCCGATTACCTCTATATCCTGCTCTCTGAAGGAGGACTCCAAGGCACCTATGGACTTTGTCACTTTGTACACCTCCCCCTTTTTTCCTTTCTCTCTTGCCTCCACCCGCTCTGAGTGGTGAACGCTTGACAGGAAACAATGTCTTCCATCATAAACCCCTTCGCAGCACTTGACCCCAGTCACCCACACTCCTGGAATGTATCCAATAGTGGACATGAACTGAGGGTCTTGATCCCCAAGGGAGGAGGCTGGCTCAGGGCTCCCACACCTTGGCCCTTCCGTGTATCCCTGATGGATTCCATGGTGGGCTTTCTGGGCGTGCTTCCTCTTGGAGCTTTTCCCACATTCAGTGCAGGGAAAGGGCCTCTCATGAGAGTGGATGTGCCTGTGGCTGAGCAGGAGGGAGGAGTGCAGGAAGCAGATGCCACACTCAGGGCAGGGGGAAGGTTTCCCCGGGTGTGCGTGGGCATCTGTGAACGGCCAAAGGAGCCTGTGGCAGAAACACCGCCTTACAGCCACAGCACCAGAGGGCTTCTTTCCCGTGTGGACAAGCTGGTGCTGGGGCAAATTTTTTTGGTGAGCAAAAGTGAGTACCACACTATAGACCGTGGTATAGCAGTGTTTACTCAAGTGCATAAGCAGGTGGTTGGCCGGGAGGCGGGTATGCAAAGTCGCACCCCCGGTCTGCCCACATGTCTGCACTTATGGGCACCCAGGGCGCTTCCCCGGGTGGAGGCGGCGGGTGCAGTCAGGACACGGGTGTGCCCTATGTGGAGCAGCTGGTGCTAGATCAGGTGAGCCCTCCGGGAAACGGGGACACCACAGGAGCCACTCACACGGGGACAGTCACCGGAGTGGTCTGTCCGTGTCTAACAGTGAGGGGGTGGCAAAGAGCTGCCCACAGTCCAGACTTGCATAAAGCTTCTTCCTTCTGTAGGTGGCCAGGGCCCTACTTTTTCAAAGGTAGCAGCCACACGGCGGGGGGGGGGGGGGGGGGGCGGGGGAGACGACTGTCTCACCTGTGGACGGGCAGATGGTGGGGCAGGTTCTTGCACTGAGACAGCAGCATCCACACTGTCACAGGGAAGGCTGCCAGCACAGTAGGCCTGCTGGTGTCTGGCCAGGAGGAAGAGGACAGCCAAGACTCGGGTAGGGTTTCTTCGGAGCCAAAGAGCACTGTTGTCCCATAGTTCAGGAGCCCTGAGGTGATATCTGGCCACACCCCCTGGTTCAGGGCCCCTGGTTCTTCAAAGGACTCCTGCCATGCTGCCTAACCAGGCAGCCTCTCTCACACAGGCTCCTTAAGCTTCTTCACCTCCATTTCCCCCTTCTTTTCTTTACTCTTGCTCTCTGCAGAGACAAGAGAATCGGAAACTAAAGATTGTGGGGTGCTCTGAATCGCCACTGGTGGGGCAGCACTGGAGACCGAGTGCCTGTTCGTTCAGGGCAGGAGGATCTAAGTGTGAATCCCCGCCCCACCCCCCACCCCTCCACAGCGATCCCCCACCTGCCTCAGGCAGAAGTTTCTAGTTTTCAGAAAAAGTACCATGCCTTCTCACTCCAGGCTTCCAGAACCATAGAGGGTTCCCATAAGGAAGGGCTGAATTCTTTTCAGAGGTAAGCCGGCACCTCTCCCTAGTGAAAGACCTTAAATACAGACATGTCAGTGGAAACGTTCCTCAAAAAACAGACCTCAGTGCCGTCTGAGCACACAAAAACACCTGTTTGCATCCTCAATGAAAGGTGGCAAGGCTTTAAATTCTATAGAGGGCTCTAGGCAGCTTCAAAAGGCAGGATATGCCCTGAGAAACAAGGCCAGGCCAAGAAACCGAAGTGAATGTCTGGTCTCTTTCCAAGGCCAGTCAGAAATACATCATGCATATTCTCTAGGCTTAAGTTAATTAAAATGAAAATTTCACTTCCTCAGGTACACTAGCCACATTTCAAGTGCTAAATAGACACATGTGGCCGGTGGCTTTTGTGTTGGTCACCACAGATACAGAACATTCCCATGACTGAAGAAAGCTCTGTTGGAAGCAATACTCTTAAACACTCAGCAGAAAGAAGGCGAAAGAACCTAAATCCCCAACTGTTGTCTCGCCCCAACCCCCAACTGGAACCAACGGGACCGGCTACCCTTGCACACAAGGAAGCCTCCCGGTCTGGGAAAGAGAACTTTAGAAGAGAAAGTCCATCGGATTCTTATGAATTGGGGTATTTAAAGAGAAGGGTGCGGTGTAGCTGTGGCTGCCGAAAGAAAGGGCCTACCCTGGCTCCCTCCCAAGAGAGGTTGACTTCCAGCTCAGCCCCCACTTTCCTCGCCTATCCCAGATCCTGAGTGCCTTGCCCCCTCCTTCTTGGACTCCGCGCTCCACGCCTCCTACTTTCATCTCCAGGAAATGAGGGCGGGTTTGGGGCCTGCGAATCCCAGGGGAGAAGAGGCTGACAGAGGACTGGGTGAGAGGATGAAGCCTAAAGAGTGGGCTTCCTCTGCAGGGGCAGTTACGGCCTCCTGAATCCTACCGGAGAAGACCCTCCCCAACAACAGACACTCAGACGCGTCCGGACCGAAGCCGACTAGTACCTCTTTTCGCTAAAAGGGGGACAAAGGGAGGGCTGGGACTTTCCGATCGCGCCCAGGTAGGCAGTCCTGGGTCAGCCGCATCACTTCCCTGAAGACAGCCCAGTGCGCCGCACCAGAGCCTTGAAGCCTTCGCCCTCAACGATAATGGCGCCGCTGGACTTCACGCCCTTCTCCCTCCCGTGCACAGTCATTGGGTGGCGCGGGCCGGAAGCAACGAGCCGGCGTTCTGATTGGGTCTCAGAGAATCACTCCGTTGGAGGGAAGCCGGCTGCAGCGTGCGAGCCGGCCTTCTCCCTGGAGCCACAACGACTCCGGGGATCGCGCTGGTTGAGCACCTGCACGGCGCCGTCCTAGGCCGCGCGTGCGAAGGGACGACGGGCCCACAGCACCGCTCCTCCTCCCCGCCCCCCACACCCTGGCCGGCTGGTCCTCGGGCCAGAGCGCTGTCTGCGGCTGGGGCTCCCTGACTCCTTTGCACCTAGATATGAACGACGTTCAAACGCGCATTGGCGCCTCCTGCGTGGAACACAGCTCCAGGAGCCTGGTACAGAGCAGGGAGCTAAACAAAGCCTCCTCGGCCATGGAGGTTACATTGCTGTCTACAGCCTTCCAGATTCTCGAGCCTTCGCCGGGCTTGACCCACGATGTAGTCGTTGAGCCCCCGCAGCTCTTCCTGTCTGATGTGATTAAACGTGGCATCTCCAAACATAATGCTGGGGACTGGAAAGAGGTGGCTCTAAGGGTGATTGCTCTCAGCGGTACTTACAACCCCGTGAGAGGGACACATAATATGTAAGCAAAGGCATGGGTGCCTAAGCCAGTGTGGTAGTTCTAACATACTCCAGGGAATTATGAGACAGTCTCTCACTTCTGAGTTGAGCACAGAGAAAATAAGCATTGAATCACTTGGGGGAAAAACAAAGGCATTAATAGTTTATAACTTGCTGAAATATAGAAAAGAGCTACGAGGGGCGCCTGGATGGCTCAGTCGGTTAAACATCTGACTTAGGCTCAGGTCATGATCTCCCAGCTGGTGAATTCAAGCCCGTGGTAGGGCTCTGTGCTGACAGCTCAGAGCAGGGAGCCTGCCTCAGATTTTGTATCTCCCTCTCTCTCTACTCCTCCCCAACTGGAGTCCTGTATCTCTCTCAAAAAATAAAATAAACATTTAAAAAAAATTTTTTTAAGCTACGAAAATCACATTGAAAGAGTTGTTTTCAGCAGGGATGATTAGACAATATTCAAACAACTCTACCTGCAAAGCTTGGGAGGATATATACAGCAAGAAGTATTGTACTAGACAGTTTTAACTGAATATATGTTATTTAATCCTCACAACCACCTTGGGGGCCGGATTCATGTACTTATTTTATAGAAAGATGTTGATGACGCAAGATGCACCAAGGTTGAACATGGGATAAACTGGCTCAAAGCCTATGATCCTCCTCTTCCATTTTGGCTTCTGGTCCAAATTAAGATTTGAACTCCTGAGTTCTAGAGTTAGGGAAAACTGGGAGCTGAAAGCTCAGAGGTCAGCAGTTGGTGCTGGGAGTGGATTGGAGGACACTCATGCTTTTCCTGGATGGTGCTTCCCTCTGGATGTCCTCCCTCTCAGCTCCAGGTCACTCACAGACTCTAGATGT
This sequence comes from Lynx rufus, assembly GCF_022079265.1. NCBI lineage: Eukaryota > Metazoa > Chordata > Mammalia > Carnivora > Felidae > Lynx > Lynx rufus. The sequence goes on along the minus strand of NW_025814838.1, from coordinate 1,409,608 downwards.
GGCTCAGCCCCCACTATCTCCTTTTTGATTGATTCCCTTTTCCTCCCCTCTCCTACCCCTCCTATGCCCTCTGTGCACCTCCTTCCCAACACTTGATCAGAGAGAATCTTAAAACACTCGCTCGTTCACGCTACTGAACTCAGACACTCGCACTACTGAAACATATCAGGAAAATGCCGGAAGTGTACTGACGGTTCCTGACCCTCAGGGACAGAAGCTCGGGCTGGAGGTTGTAACAGAGGTCCGGTGCCCCTCTGACTTGTCTTGCGTGTGCGATGGATCCATTGGTGGGCTTCCAGGGCACTCTTTCGTTTAAAGGTTTTCCCACACTGGGAACAGGGGAAGGGCCTCTCAACAGAATGGACACGCCTGTGACTGTTGAGGACACACGAAGAGGTAAATTGGTGCCCACACTCAGGGCAGGAGTAGGGCTTCTCCCCTGTATGTGTGCGCCTATGGATAGCCAGAGAGCCACTCTGCCGGAAGCAGCGGCCACAATCAGGGCACTCATAGGGCTTTTCGCCTGTGTGAATGAGCTGATGCTGAAGCAGGTTATTTTGCTGGGCAAAACGGGCACCGCAATGGGCACAAGGGTAGGGGCGCTCACCAGAGTGGACCCGCTGGTGATTGGTCAGGAGGGAGGGGTAGGCAAAGCCCCGACCACAGTCAGAACAGATATGGGGCTTCTTCCTCGTGTGGGTGCGCTGGTGGATAGCCAAGAGCGAAGGATGTGTAAAGTGGCGCCCACACTCAGTACACACATATGGCTTCTCCCCACCATGTCTGTGTCTGTGGATGGCCAGGGCCCCCGTCTGGCGGAAGCAGCGGCCACAATCCGGACATGAATAAGGCTTGTCCCCTGTATGAAGCAGCTGGTGCTGGACCAGGTGAGCCCTCTGGGAGAACTGAACCCCACAAGGCCCACAGACATATGGACGGTCTCCAGAGTGGATTCGCCGATGTCTGACCAGCATCGAGGGGTAGGCAAAGAGCCTCCCACAGTCTGGGCAGGAGAAGGGCTTCTCCCCCGTATGTATGCGCATATGAACAGCCAGATTGCCTCTTTGGCGGAAGCAGCGTCCACACTGGTCACAGGGAAAGGGCCGCTCCCCAGAGTGGACCCGCTGGTGGCTGGCTAGGAGGGAGGGGTAGCTGAAAGAACGGCTGCATTCCAGGCAGGGGTAGGGCCTCTTGGGAGTCTCGGTGCACTGGTGTCCCGTGTCAGAGGAGACCTGAGGCAATGAATGGCTGCAGTCTCTAAAACCAGGAACCAGCCTGGCCTTCATCAGTGGCCCGTTCTTCACAGGGGGGTCCTCCAGCTCCTTGGCCCTGATTCTGCTGCTTGGTTCATTCTTCTTTTTCTTGCTTTCTAAAGAGACGAGAGAATTGAAACCAAAGAGTTGAGTGCCTGCATGCCCCCGCCTGTGTTTTCTCTCACCATGGGGAGATGTAGGTGAAGGCAGCAGCAGTCTGTTTCTCTGGTGTATTCCCTGTTTCAGAGCCCCCGGGTTCATCTAAGGCAGCAGCTCCCCACTCCATGGCCTTCCCCCCACCCCCCTCATTTAGGGCTTGGAAAATTACAGTTTTGTCAGAAGGTGAGGGACAATACTGCCTGTCAAAAATAAGCAATCACCTGCCACATTAAAGCCCCTAAAGGTAGGCATTTCAGTAGGGACAGAGATTTCTCAAGGCACTGGAATGGACCACAGGTCAGTGTATACAAAAACAGCAGTCACAGGGGCTCCGGGTGGCTCAGTCGGTTAAGCCTCCAACTCTTGATTTCCACTCAGGTCATGATGTCGAGGTTCGTGAGTCTGAGCCCCACAGCAGGCTCTGTGCTGGCAATGCGGAGCCTGCTTGGAATTCTCACTATTCCTCTCTCTCTGCCCCTCCCCTGCTTGTGCTCTGTATCTTAAAATAAATAATAAATACACGTACACACACACACACACACACACACACACACACACACACACGCACAGCAGTCACCACCTGGGCCAAAACTAACAATTTCACTAAGTGAACTTCTGGCCCCTTTCTGAGGCATGCAAATGCTCTGGGGCACATAGAGAAGGAAGGCTCAATAAATTCTACCCCCCCCCCCACCTTCTCTTCCCCCCTACCCAGCTATCCTTGATGTAAGGAAGGCACCAGGTCTGATAAAGGGAAATTTGGAAGTGAAGGTTCAGAAGATCCTCACTAACTGGGCTGTGTGTTGGAAGGAGACTGCCAGGGGAAAGTTCCTGCCCGGGACTCGCTCCCAAGAGAGGGTGACTTCCAGCTCAGCCCCATTTTCCTCACCTATCCCATATCCTGGGTGCCTCGCCCTGTCCTCGGGATCCTCGGCCTCCGGGCTCCACGCCTCCTTCTTTCTCTCCATCCAGGAGATGAGGGCGGGCTTGGGGCCTGCGAATCCTAGGGGAGAAGAGGCCAACAGCGGACAGGGTGAGAGGATGGAGCCCAGCCAAGGCGGGGGACACAGCCTCCGGACCCTAGCGGAGAAGACGCTCCTTAATAACAGACACTTGGACGCGTCCACACCAGAAGTCTAAAAATCCCCGTGTCACAAAAAGGGAGAGAAGGGGGCGGGCCGGGCCTCACCGAGTGCGCCCAGGTGGCCGTAGGTCTCCCGCATCACGTCCCGGTACAGGGCCCTCTGGGCTGGCCGCAGACAGCCCCACTCCTCCGAAGAGAAGTACACGGCCACGTCTGCGAAGCTCAAGGCGCCCGGCTTCCCTCGCTCTGGGTGGGCCTCCCCCTGCTCGCCGGCGAGGCGCTGGGCCCCGGGCGGCGCCATGGGTCCAGCGCTGTTCCCCCGTTTGCTGGCGGGCCCGGGGTTCTGGACGCCGCGGGACCAAACCTGGTCGGTCCTCGGGCCCAGGGCGCCGCCGAGGAAGCCCGAAGGGCACCAGGACCAGCCTCTCGTGGGACCAGCGCAACCCCCTAAGGTGTTATTCTTACAGGTCCTACATGGACCCGGATTAGAGCATCGGAGGATGCCTTCTGCCACAGTGGAAGCGCGCAAGAAGCTCGCTCACCCCCCCCCCACCCCCACCGCACGGGCGCTAGAAACCCTTTGCCCTCAAGAATAATGGCGCCGCTGGGCTTCACGCCCTTCTCCCTCCCGTGCACAGTCATTGAGTGGCGCGGGGCCGGAAGCAACGAGCCGGCGTTCTGATTGGGTCTCAGAGAATCACTCCGTTGGAGGGAAGCCGGTTGCAGCGTGCGAGCCAGCTTTCTCCCTGGAGCCACAACTCTCCAGGACTCGCGCTGGTTGAGCACCTGCACCGCGCCGTCCTAGGCCGCGCGTGCGAAGGGACGACGGGCCCACAGCACCGCTCCTCCTCCCCGCCCCCCACACCCTGGCCGGCTGGTCCTCGGGCCAGAGCGCTGTCTGCGGCTGGGGCTCCCTGACTCCTTTGCACCTAGATATGAACGACGTTCAAACGCGTATTGGCGCCTCCTGCGTGGAACGCAGCTCCAGGAGCCTGGTACAGAGCAGGGAGCTAAACAAAGCCTCCTCGGCCATGGAGGTTACATTGCTGTCTACAGCCTTCCAGATTCTCGAGTCTTCGCCGGGCTTGACCCACGATGTAGTCGTTGAGCCCCCGCAGCTCTTCCTGTCTGATGTGATTAAACGTGGCATCTCCAAACATAATGCTGGGGACTGGAAAGAGGTGGCTCTAAGGGTGCTTGCGCTCAGCGGTGCTTACAACCTTGTGAGGTAGACACACATATACACAAAGGTCTGGGCGCCTCTAGAGGCGGAAAAGCCTCAGATCGGAGCCAGCAGTCCCGAGGTAGTAGAGACATCATAATACATTGAAGACTTCACTACCAGCTTAGTATGTCTTCTATATGCATTTGAGAGCAGGGCAGTAGGCCTCTTGCATATTTCACCTCAGGTGACACCCATTTTCCAACGTATTTGCCTGTGAAGATTTATACGGGATTTACTATGAGAAAGCCACAGTGGTAGCCCTGATACACTCCAGGGAATCATAAGACACTCTTTCACCTGAGTTGAGCACAGAAAAAAAGAGATATTGTGAATGAATTAGGAAGAAGAAAGGAAGAAAAAAGGCAAATAGCTCCCAATTGTCTAAAACCTGGAGAACTAGAGAAATTATATTAAAAGCAGTTGTTTAAAACAGGGATGATTAGAGAAAACTGTTCAATATTAAAAAAAAAAAAAGCTGTGTTCTCAAAACCATTAGGATGCCTACTATTAAAAAAAAGAAGAAGAAGAAGAAGAAAAAGAAAAGAACAAGTGTTGGTGAGGATGTAGAGTAATTGGGATCCTATGCACTGTCGGTGGAAATGTAAAATGGTGCAGCCCCTATGGAAAACTGTATGATGGGTTTTAAAGAAATTAAAAATAGTTTTTCCACTTTGGGTATATACCCCCAAGAATTCAAAGCATGGCCTCGAAGAGACATTTGTATACACATGTTTATAGCAGTATTATTCACAATAGTTAAGAGATGGAAGTAACCCAAGTGTCTGTTGATTGATGAATGGATAAACAAAATATGGTGGATACATGCAATGGAATATTATCAGCTTAAAAAGGAAGGAAATTCTGACACATGCTACAACTTGGATTAAACTTGAGGACATTAGGGGCGCCTGGGTGGCGCAGTTGGTTAAGCGTCCGACTTCAGCCAGGTCACGATCTCGCGGTCCGTGAGTTCGAGCCCCGCGTCAGGCTCTGGGCTGATGGCTCGGAGCCTGGAGCCTGTTTCCGATTCTGTGTCTCCTTCTCTCTCTGCCCCTCCCCGTTCATGCTCTGTCTCTCTCTGTCCCAAAATAAATAAAAAGAGTTGAAAAAAAAATTTTAAACTTGAGGACATTATATTAAGTGAAATAAGTCAGTCACAAAAAGATACTGAATGATTCCATTTATATGAGGTATCTAAAGCAGTCAAAGTCATAGAAGCAGAGGTGGGGTTGTGGTTGAGTGATTGCTGCTGGCTGAGGAGAGAGGGATAGCGGGAGTTGTTTAATGAGTATAGAGTTTCAGTTTTGCAAGATGAGAAAGGTCTGGAGATTGGTTGCCCAACAATGCGAGTGTACACTTAAAAAAATGGTTAAGGTGGTAAATTTTATGCAGTGTGTATTTTACCACAAATAAAACCAAAAATACTTGACCAAATATACAAGCAGACCAAACCCAGCAACAGATAAAAAAAAGTATATACTATGATTGGACAGGATTAACCCAGGAATGTAAAGTTGGTTTAATATCTGAAAAGCAATTAATACATCATATATCAGTAAAATAAAGACAAAAACCCCATGATCATCTTAACAGAAGTGCAAAAAGCACTTGATAAAATCCAACACCCCTTCATGATAAAAACACTCAAAAACTAAAAATAAAAGGGAATGTCCTCAACCTATTGACTGAGTACTTTCCTCATAAGATCAGGAACAAGGCTCTTGCCACTCTGGCCACTTCTATTCTATTCACCTCACCATTATTATTTTCATCACTTCTATTTGACTACATTGTACTGTTCTAGCCAGAACGATTATGCAAGAAAATGAAATAAAACATCCAGGTTAGAAAGATGTAACACTACTGCTATCTGTAGATGACATGATATACAAATTCTTGAGGAATTCATTTTAAAAGCCACTAGTACTGGGGCAACTGGCTGTGTCAGTTGATAGAGCATATGATTCTTGATCTTGGGGTCGTGAGTTCAAACCCCACACTGGGTGTAGAGCATACTTCGACAAAGAAAAAAGAAGCCATTATTAGTGCAGCCATTTTAGAAGATTGTCAATTCCTATGGGGTGCCTGGGTGCCTCAGTCGGTTAAGTGTCCAACTCGATCTCAGCTCAGGTCTTGATCTCAGGGTCATGAGTTTGGGCCCAGTGTTGAATGAATGAACGAATGAATGAATGAATGAATGAATATTGTCAATTTCTCACAAACTAAACATACACTAAACATATGATTCAGCAATTATGCTCCTTGGTATCTGCCTAAATAAGTTGATAAATCATGTCCACACAAAAACCTGCACACAGATGCTTATAGCGACTTTATTTCATAATTGCCAAATCTTGGAAGCAACCAAGGTTGCTTTTAGTAGGTGAGTGGATAAATGACCTGTGGTACATTCATACAGTGAAATAGTGGCACTAAAGAGACATGGGCCATTAAGCCATGAAAAGACATGTAGTAACCTTAAACACATATTACTAAGAGAAAGAAGGCAATCTGAAAAAGCTATATACTGTATGATTCCAACTATATTACATTCTGGAAAAGGCAAAACCATGGAGACAATAGAAAGATCAGTGGTTGCCAGGGTTTGGGGAGAAGGAACAAACAGGAGGAACACAGAGGATTTTTAGGGTAATGATTCTATAATAATGGTGGATACATAGCATTATGCATCTGCCAAAACTCATAGAATGTAAATCAAAATGAACCCTAATGTAAACTATGGGCTTTGGGTGATAACGATATATCAATGTCGATTCATAGATTATAACAAATGTACAAATCTGGTATGGGATGCTGATAGTAGGGAGGCCGGGATAGAGGGTAAAGGGATATGGGAACTCTCTGCACTGTCAGCTTAACCCTAAATTAAAATAAAAATCTAAAAAATAAAATCTATTCAAAATGTTTTAAAAATGGGGTGCCTGGGTGGCTCAGTCAGTTAAGTGTCTGTCTCTTCATTTCCACTCAGGTCATGAACTCACGGTTTGTGAGTTTGAGCCCTGAGTCCGGCTCTCTGCTGACAGTGCAGAGCCTGCTTGGGATTCTCTCTCTCTCTCTCTCTCTCTCTCTCTCTCTCCCTCTCTCTCTCTGTCCCTCCCCTGCTCACACTCTCCATCTCTCTCTCTTTCAAAATAAATAAACATTAAAAAATTTTTTTAATGTTTATTTATTTTTGAGAGAGACAGAGACAGAATGCGAGTGGGTTAGGGGCAGAGAGAGAGAGACACAGAAACCAAAACAGGCTCCAGGCTCTGAGCTGTCAGCACAGAGCCCAACGTGGGGCTCGAACCCACGAACCGAGAGATCATGACCTAAGCTGAAGTCGGCCGCTCAACCGACTGAGCCACCCAGGCGCCCCTAAATAAATAAACTTTAAAAAAATGTTTTAAAAATAATGATTCATGTTACAATATGGATGAACCTTCAAAACATGCCATGTGAAAAAAGCCAGACACAAAAGACCACATATCTTATGATTCCAATGATATGAAATGTCTGAAACAGGGAACTCAACAGACAAAAGTAGATTAGTGGTTTCCAGGGGCTGAAGGAGGAGAGAATGGGGTCGTGATGGCTAAAGGGTTTCTTTCTGGGGTGATGAAAATGTTCTGGAGTTAGATTGTGGTGATGGTTGTACAACTTTCTAAATATACCAAAAATCACTGAATTGTATACTTTTCAAGGGATGAAGTTTATGACGTGTGAATTATATCTCATCTTAATAAAGCTGTTTTTAAAAAGCAACTACGTTGTAGCCTTAGACAAGGAAAGGTAAATTATTTTTTAAAATAAAAAACCCTCAAGGCTTCCAGGAGGCATTCTAGAATAATCCCTCGGTAAGCCTCAGCCCAATACTCATTTTGCCCTCTGTCCCCCAGCCGCTCTAGGCATTTTGCACTGTCTGAGTGGTGTCTGCGTCTGCAGCTCTCGCCCAAGGACTGGTTTAGACACATTGTGAAAAATTAATAAAGGGGTGTGCAAAAATGGGCAAAGTGAGCGCCCCCAGGTGGCCGTAGGTCTCTGGCATCACATCTAGTTCAAGGCCTTCTGAGCCTCAGATTCTCCACCCTCCCCCGAGAAAAAATACACCACCACCGCGGCGAGGCTTGACGGCGCCCGGCCTCCTCGGCTCGGGTCCAGGCTCTGGGCTCCGCATGGGGAGCGGGGATGCAGGGGGTGCTTTGGACTTTTCCAGTCCCCAGACCCTGGAAGCTCCAACCCCAGGTCCACTGTCTTTTCCGAGCTGAGGAGACACTGCTGCGCTGGGCCCAGCGTCGGAGCTGGCCCGGATCCGGCTTCGCATGGGGGCCAAGCTGCGGTCGGAACAGAGGAATCACGGCGTCGTGGGTCACTCTGGTACTCAGAGTGGACAACGGTACAGGAAAATGCCCCCAAGAGAATATGGCGACCTGCCTTCACAACGGTCATTCAGATGCACTCGGAAAGTTGTTACTCGTTTCGGTTGACCTTATTCATTTAAGAGTCAGCTCCAAACGCTCAGCTGCGGCTCTTGAAATTCCTAAGCCCTCTGGGCGCCTGCGGAGATTGGCTAGAGGACGTGCCTTCTGGCGGCGCCCAGTGATTGGACCTAGTGAAATACTAGGTCTGCTCTGGTTGGTCCCTGGGGCCAGACTCTAGAACGCTGTTGCTAGGTAACGCCACACGCGTACTACCAGGTGTCCGGAGGAGGTTGTGTGTAGGGAGCCCGCATTGATCAGCGTCCTCTGAGCGTTCCACCTCTGTTCCGCTGGCCCACAGGTCTCCGGGAGTGCTTCCTGGCTGCAAAAATGAAGCCAGTTCTAGGGAGCTAAGCATATGTATGGAATTTCTTCATTGTCCCACGTGTGCAACAGCCTTCTTGTGAATCATCTAACTGAGCAACACTCCTTGTGAGGGTAGGGACTGTGGCCCCTGTTTAAGAACATTGAAGGGCGCCTGGGTGGCTCAGTCGGTTTAAGCATCTGACTTCGGCTCGGGTCATGATCTCACAGATGGTGAGTTCAGCCCCAAGCCAGGCTCTGTGCTGACAGCTCAGAGCCTGGAGCCCCATTCGGATTTGCCCCCTCTCTGCCCCTCTCCCGCTCAGGTTCTGTCTGGCTGTCTCTCTCTTAAAAATAAACATTTAAAAATTAAAATAAAAAAGAATAAAAACATTGAGACTGGCTACTGCTCCTTAGTCCAGTGTTCTTTCTGCTGACCTAACACTAGAGCTTTCCCTTCGGAGCCATCTCCACCCTTGAGCAGTTCACACACACTCCTGGGATAGAAGTCCTGGCCACCAGCTGGGCTCCAGTGACTTACAGAAGTGCCCTCTTCCCTTTTATCCACCGCTCTGAAGGCTGAGCGGCCAAAGTCAGAATCTTATTCTTTGTTGTTCCTAACCATCTAAAAACTGTAGTGTAAGTACAAAAACAACAACCCACGCAATGTGCCAGGAACTGCAAAACACTTCAAAACCATTAGCTCATTTAATCCTCAAGAAACAACCCTAATGAGGCTGATCATTTCACTTTCCGAATGGGGGTGCTCAAACTCAGTTATCCTCTGTAACACAGCTGAATTAAGCAGCCAGCATTAGAATCCAAGGTATCCAACTTTGAAGCCCATTTATCGTAACCATGGTGCTACACAGCTATTTCTAAGCACAGCATTGTTCAAAAATATCAAAGGATCTCAGGAGGGGAAGAGAGAGAATCCCAAGCAGCCTCCGCAGTGTCAGAGTGGCACCCAGTGCAGGGCTGGTACTCACGAACCCTAACCTGAGCTGAATCAAGAGTCAGAGGCCTAACCGACTGAGCCACCCAGGCACCCTGGGTTCTTTTGCTACTTCTTAATCTGGATTTTTTTCAACTACTGAGGGTGATTCTGCCGATGCTTAATCAGAGCTAGTAGCTAGAACAACACTTCAGGCCTTTAGGAAAGGTGTGAGGTCATTTCCCACTTACTCATTCCGGTTGGTCCTTGTAAGAGCTGAGAAGGGCCCCCGCACAAGTAGTGACATACTCCTGGGTGCTGCTTCTGTGCTAATCAGTTTCTAGGCCCTAGAGAAGCAACAGTCACACTCAGGAAACAGGCAAGGCCATGCACCTTGGTGCAAATCCAAGGTAGAGAGTTTCCGGAAGGCCCGGTTACAGTCAAGGTAACATACCTGATTCCAGGGTTTGCAGTGGGGGGGGGGGGGGTTAACACAGACCAGGACACAGACTTTAGGTCCAAAGATATCAGGGCATCATGAGTGCCAGCCCATGGTCCTCAGTGTCAAGGTGAGGCATCTGCTCTGGCACTGATATTTCTATCTCCCCAAAGTGTCTTGCTTTTGGTCCCTTCCTTCTGCATCTACCACTTCTTGTTTTCTGCTGGAAAATAGGGAGAATCTCAGAACTTAGGCTGTAGCCACTTTTGGTCCATGAGGGTGCGGATGAGGGCAGTGGGCAAATTCAAAGACTTGACTCAGAGCTCCCCTGGACAGTTGATTGAGAGAGGTGTCCCAAGTCCCCACAGCTGGCTCATAGTCCTATGGAAATCTGGGACCATTAATCCCTCACCAGTGAGGATTGAGAGAATGCCTCAGATGGGGCATTATTCTCCACGTGTGAAGGTAGAGTCGCCCCAACTCTCCTTTTCAATAACAGGAACCCTATAGGGAGCCTCTAGGACTAGCTCAGGAAAAAACAAGGGTCCTGAGATCCTCACCCTATAGAGAAACTACTTCAACGTCCTTTACATTTTACCTTTCTAAAGGCCCAAGATTGGTAACACATGAGTATTCAGAAACGTGTAGCTGGAAACCTTAAAACAAAAAACAAAACAAAACAAACAAAAAAAAAAACCAACTACTAGATCTTAACCTCTTTTAATGAGTGGCATACTAAAATTCTGATCTTCACCTTGAAGTAATCATGTACATCGACTGACCTTATACAACTCTCCCACCCCAACCAAAGAAAATGAACTCTGAGCTCCCAACTCTTTGTTGGTACCCCTTCCAAAGAGTTCATGTTTCCTTGCGAATTCCCATTTATAAAGCACTCTGATCCTCTGCCCCCCATTAGCAAGGGGCCCAACTTCTCTGCCTTACTTTTCTTACCTGTTAAATGGGGATAATCATTTCTTTTTTTCTTAGGGATGTTGTGAAGATTAAATGAGATAATGTAATTAAAGATCCTTTTTAAGAACACTGGAGTTCAGGACCTGAGTTCGGTAAGTGCTGAACCAAATTTATTTATCTCCCTTAGTTCCACCTCAGGACCCTCTCTCTATATAAAACTCACTGGAGAAAAGATGTGTAGAGAAAGAATAGTCAAGGGTTATTTTTACAAACTTATTGTTATATTCCCCAAATCTAGGAGCAGTCTGGCACCACTTGGAATCTGAGAAAATGGAACTAACCTAGAAAAGGTACTGAAATTGCACTAGATAAGTGCCTTTAGAGGGAGAACTTTGTGAGGAATGGATCCTTGAGGCTTTCCAAGAAGTCTGACTTCAGGCATACACTGACCCCCTCAACTCAATAGACTGACTTCTCTGGGACGTGCCTTATCTTTGGGATCTCTTCAGAGGACCACAGACCTCAATTTTTTGTCCCACCCAAGAAACAGAAGTTCTCTCAGATCCTAGGAAAGAATAAATGAGTCAGAGTGGTATAGGAGTCCCAAAGGAAGCGTGTGTGGGGTGTGTGTGTGTACAACTCCTGTGAGTCCTCAGCTAGACGTTATTGGAACCATTTTAACGTTTAAAAAACTGGACGTTCAGAAAAATCAAGTGGTTTGCCCAAGCCCACACCACATGTAAGAGAAAGAATCAGGATCAGTATTCAAGTCTGTCTGACATCAGTCCCCAAGTAGTTAACCACTTGGAGATACTGAATATGCTGCCTCTGTGACCCACAGCTTTAGAGCCTCAGAAGCATGGCCTAGGGGGAGTGAGGGGCAGAGGGTCTTTGGTCCCAGGCCTTGCTTCCAGGAAACTCTGAAATGTATACTTTTATCTTCAAACAAGTAGTCTGGACCCAGAGACCATTACTGGGCCTTACCTTACCTTGATCTTATGTATTATTTTTCTCATAGAGTTATTTTGTGAAGCACAATTACATTGCAGTGTATTTTTTTTTAAAATTACTTTATTTATTTTGAGAGAGAGAGAGAGCATGAACAGGGGAGAGGCAGAAAGAGAGGGAGAGAGAGAAGAATCCCAAGCAGGGTCTGCACTGTCAGTGAGTGCAGAGCCGAATGCTGGGCTCGATCTCACAAACCGTGTCCTGAGCAGAAACCAGGAGTCAGACACTTAACTGCCTGAGCCAGGCAGGCGACCCGATTGCAGTGGGCTTTTGTGTTAAAAGCTTATGCTAAATGCGCTTTAAGCTATACCACTGTTACACTTTTTGTTTTGTTTTGTACACCCCCGCTCCCACTTAAAAAGTATGGCAGTTTTTGAAGGGGGTAGATATGTAGGGCCAGGGCAGTCTGCCGACCCACATCGGCCTGGGGCAGCGCTCCCGGGACGCCTCCTTCCCGCCCACGGATCCTCCCCACTCAGGGCCCCGGGCCTCCCCTTAAGTTTATGAGCCGCTCGTTTTGGATCCGTTTCCTGAGAAAGTCCCAGAGGAAACCCGGCGACGCCAGCTTCACAGCCATTTCCCCCAGAGCCGTGGGATGGCCTTTCCTCGCTAGGTCAAGTTCACCCTCTGAATCGAACACGACTCGTGCTCCAGGCTTCTCGCTGCCCTAGGCACTGGGGCACTGGGCTCCCGGCCCCGCCGGAGCTGCGGGCGGCCCCACGATCGCGCTGGTAGGTGGGCCGTTTCCAGTAGCACGCCGAAACGAGCAGCGCGGTGATTGGGCCTCGGGATGGGGGTGAGGGCGGGGAGGTTTGGACGGCGCTGGTGTGGAGTGACCTGCCTCGGCGCCGCTCAGGATCCTGGTGGGGCTGGTGACCGCGGCTCCTGGAGGAAAAGGGAGCGTGTGGCTGCCCTCACTGGCAGTGCGGCGGCCAGAACTGGGGGGAACCCAGGAGGAGCTCGGGGTTAGCTCCTGCCCGCGCCGCTTCGATTTCAACCCGGCTGCTGGAGGACGGCGGACTTCCCACTCAAGATATCCTTGCATCTACAGAGCGATGGAATCCGAAATCCGTGTGCGAGTGGAAGTCTTACACATCCTCAACAGCGGTCAGTCTTGTCCCGTGAAAATAGGGGTGTTGATCCCCAAACAATACTGTAAAAAAATCCCACAAAGTGAAGCCTTTGTGGAAGCCAAATGAAAATGGGTGAAGGTTCATATGAAATGTCCGGAATAAACATATTTGTAGAAGGGCTGGGGAGGGGGTTGGGGAATAGGAAGTGACAGTAAATGGGTATGGAGTTTCCTTCGGAAGGTTAAGAAAATGTTCTAAAATTAGATTGCAGTGATGGTAATAGGAGAAAAAAAAACCCGCCTTTGAATTGCGCTCTTCAAAGAGGTGAATTATGTGGGATGTGAGCTCTCCCCCAATAAAGCTGTTTTAAAGTGTGTTCGTTGTCACTGGCCTAAAATTTGGGGGCACTCTGGTATTGCAAAACTTCCTCACGCAGGGGTGCTGGGTGGCTCAGTCGGTTCAGGTTCAGCGTCAGATGCTTGATTTCAGCTCAGGTCATGCCTGCTGAGTGTGGAGCCTGCTTGAGATTCTCTTTCTCCATCTGCCCCCTCCCCCGCTCACACTCTCTCTAAAATAAAGAAAAAAATTAAACAACAACAACAACAACAATTTCCCCATGTATTATCCAATTTGTCCTCCATCCAATTCTTGGAGGTGAGCAGCATTTAAGAAGGGAACACAAATAATTGCAGGGCAGAAGGGACAATGAGAAATGCCCTGAAAGATCAGGAGAAGGAGACACTGAAGAAGTCTTTAGGGAGGAGGTGCCATTTCGTCTGGGCCTTCAAGAATGGGTAAATGGAAACCTAACAATGGCCTGGCACAAGGTGGGAAAGCATAGGCTATATAGCCTAGCAATGATTAGATCCCTTTGGCTCTAGTGTAGAGTATCTGAGGGAGAGTTTTTGCAAATGTCCCTGTTCAAGTCATGTTCAAGTCCTAATTGCCAGCAGCTCAGAAATGTGACCTTATTTGGAAATAGGGTCTTTGTAAATGTAGTCCAGTTAAGATGAGATCACACCCAATTAGAGTGGGCCCTGATCTAATAGAACTGGTGTTCGTATTTATTTGTTTTTAAGTAAGCTTTATGCCTAACTTGGGGCTTGAACTCAACCCCAAGATCAAGAGGGGCATGCTCTACCAACTGAGCCAGCCAAGTGCCCCAGTGAGTGATGTCTTCATAAGAAGGGAAAACACAGGGGCGCCTGGGTGGCGCAGTCGGTTAAGCGTCCGACTTCGGCCAGGTCGCGATCTCGCGGTCCGTGAGTTCGAGCCCCGCGTCAGGCTCTGGGCTGATGGCTCGGAGCCTGGAGCCTGTTTCCGATTCTGTGTCTCCCTCTCTCTGCCCCTCCCCCGTTCATGCTCTGTCTCTCTCTGTCCCAAAAATAAATAAAAAACGTTGAAAAAAAAATTTAAAAAAAAAAGAAGGGAAAACACATACAAAGCCAGATTCAAGGAGAACACATGTGATGGCAGCACAGAGATTAGAACGATGCAGCTGTGGGCCAAGGAACACCAAGGACTGGTGGCCACCACCAGAAGCCAGGAAGAAGCAAAGAAGCATTCTGCTCAGGGTCCCAGAGGGAACATGGCCATGCTGACACCTCGGTTTTGGACTTCTAGCTTCCAGAACTGTGAGAGAATAAATTTCTGTTGTTCAAAGCCACCGAGTTTGTGGTACTTTATTACAGCAGCCCTAGGAAACGAATACACTTAGCATATGCTAGGCACTGATGAGTGATAGTTTCCTCCCCTTCCCTGAAAATTAAACAAGAATTTTGGTCCTTACACTGTAGGTGGCAGGGAGGTAGTAAATATTCTTAAGCAAGGGGGTTATATGATGTGAAGATTTGGAAGAGGAGAACCTGGAGGTGAGAAGAGCCTTAGTTCATCCACATCAGAGTAAACAGGGGTCTTAATTCATGGAAGAGTGGTAGAAATGCACAGGAGGGTTCTTTCCAGAACCTTTCGTGGTCTACTGTGTTCTAAAGGAATGGCATGGCTTCATACTGTTTTATTCAGAGAAAATTCCTACAGCTTCCAACCCAGGAAGCCTACCTCTTGAAATTAGTCTGAGGGAGTTAACGGTCCATTGCAGATCCCATTTCACGGTTTTCTCCAACCTAATTTGTTAAAGCTCTCTGCTCCCTTCTTCCTTCCTTCTAGGGAAGGGTAAAGATTGACACTCTCCATCCTTTCCATGACTCTCCAGAGATGAAGGATGTGGTGGAATACACCATTGCTTTCTCTTTTCACATTTCCCCTGCAGCCTCGCCCTCTCCTTTGATCCTTTCTGCTTTCCACCCACCCCGATATTCCATATTCGCATTCGGTTGATTGCTTTCTTATTACCAGCTACCAGACTGCCTCTACTTTTTCCTCGCCTCTCTCACCTGAGAGGACACATAGGTGTGCACAAGCACACGCAAACACACCGCAACCAGGGTTTTGTCACACTATTCTATTAAAGCAATCCTCTCCCAAATCCTGCCAACCTCTTCACTAAAACACTCTGCTGTTTGTTTTCATTGACTTCTGAATCCCTTTTTGTTCTGTTGGTTTTGCTTTTCGGCTTTTCTGTCTTCTGTTACAGCCTTCTTATTTATTTATTTATTTATTTATTTGATTTGATTTTTTTTTTTTGAGCTTATTTATTTATTTATTTATTTAAATAATCTCTGCACCCAACATAGGGCTCGAACTCATGAGCCTGAGGCCAAGAGTCACATGCTCTTCCTACTGAGCCAGCCGGATGCCCCTACAGCCCTCATTTTTTTTTTGGGGGGGGGAGAGAGAGAGAGAGAGAGCGCATGTACCTCATGTGCCCAGGAGAAGGGCAGAGGGAGAGAGAGAATCTTAAGCAGGCTTCACACCCAGTGCTGAGCCAGACGTGGGGCTCCATCTCACTCATCGAGAGTGAGACCTTTGACAGACTAAGCCACCCAAGCGTCCCTGGCCCTCCTTTTTAAAGTGCATTTCCCCAAGGTTCAGGCATCCAACCCCTTTCCCTTGGTTTCAATTGTCATTATATCCTCTAGGTCAGTGATCCCCAACTGGGGAGTGATCCCCCTTCCCAGGAACATTTGGCAAGGACTTTTTGGTTGGGGGGCGGGGAGAGGAGGGTGGTGACAGAGGACAGGGATGCGATGTGTGTGCGCTACTGACATCTAGTGGGTAGAGATTAGGGATATTTCTACTAAACCTCTTCTATGCCCAGGACAGCTCTTCACAACAAAGAATAATCTGGTCCAAACTATTAATAGTGCTGAGGTTGAGAAATCCTCCTCCAGGCCTACACATCTAGCTGGCTGCTTGTTATTTTGGGGGGTATTTTAATTGACTATTCAACTACACTTCACTCCTGTTACTGACATATCAGACCTACTGTTCCTTTATCTGACCCCTTTTTCAAGGTTTTTCCCTAGCAATCCTGAGAGTCTGTTATATATTAGAAGCTAAGGATAAGTCAGTGAAAAAAAAAAAACCAGGCAAAGATCCTCTCCTCAAGGAGCTTACACTGCAAGGGGAGAGTATGGACAATTTCTAATAAACAGAGGTGAAAGATATTTCCAGATGCCTCCTTTACCCTCCCTCTCTTTCTCATGCCCAAAATTCCACCTGTTTGTAATACATTGCCTCAAAATTTAGTAGCTTAAACAACAAACATCTATCATCTCAGTTTCTGTGAAGCAGGAATTTAGGAGAGGCTTAGCTGGATGGCTGTAGCTCAGGGTTTCTCATGAGGATGCAGGCAAGGTATTGACCAGGGCTGCAGTCATTTGAAGGTTTGACAGGGCCTGAAGGATTTGCTTCCAAGTTCACTCACATGGCTGTTGGCAGGAGGCCTCAGTTTCTCCCATGTAGGTCTCTCTATAGGGTTCCATAGAGCTACTTACAACATGTCAGCTGGCTTCCTCCAGAGCAAGTGATCCAAGATAGAGAGAAAGAGCAAAATAAAGTGTCTTTTCTTTAATTTTTGTTTATTTATTTTGAGAGAGAGAGCAGGGGAGGGCCAGAGAGAGGGAGAGAGAGATTCCCAAGCAGGCTTCGAACCGTCAGCGAGGAGCCTGACTCGGGGCTTGATCTCAGGAGCCATGAGATCTTGACCTGAGCCAAAATCAAGAGTTGAACACTTAACTGACTGAGCCACCCAGGCGCCCCAAAAGAGAATGTCTTTTTATGACCTGGTGCCCAAAGTCTCATACCATTGGTTCTGCTTTCTTCCAAATATTAGATTCAAGGCACTAGGTCAGCTCCTAGTCAAGACGGGGGGGTGGGGGGAGTTAGCCTCCAAATCTGAGGGGAGAAGATTCTAAGAATCTATGAATATATTTGGTTTTTTAAATGTTTATTTATTAATTTTGAGAGGAGGGGGCAGGAGGAGCAGAGAGAGAGGGAGAGAGAGAATCCCAAGTAGGCTCCATGCTCAGTGTGGAGCCCAAAGTGGGGCTTGAACTCCCTATTGTGAGATCATGACCTGAGCTGACCTCAAGTCAAATGTTTAACCGGCTGAGCTATCCAGGCGCCCCTCTATGGATATATTTGTAAAACCACCACACCTCCCACCCTGTTATATCTAGTCTATTTTAATAACTTGCCCTCCCATATAATAGAGTAACTCGCCCATACTCCCAAACCCAGCTTGTCCAGGAGTTGCTAAATCTTCCTAAAACATCATCTTAATGTTGTTTTGTCCTTCCTCAAAAATCTCCACTATAAAACACATGACACATTGTAAAGGTTATCATTGAAGCGTTGTTTCTAATACTGATAGAAAACAACTCAAATCCCATCAATAAGAGAGTGATTGAAGAGAGTATGGTGGAATCACACAATGGCCAACTAGGCAGCTGTTGAAAACAACACAGAAGTGCTCTAGGCACCGCTAAGGAAAAAGCTTCCAGACTCATTGATCAAAGGGCAGAACAGTATATGTAGTATGGTACCTCTTAAGTATAAACAAAGCCAAGGGGAAAATAGTAGATATGGAAATTTGCTTTTGTATGCACAAAGAAACTCTGCAGGATAGATAAGAATCCAATAAGAATGATTTTCTATAGGGTGCCGGGACTGACTAGAAAATTATTTTTTCGAGTGTATTTATTTATTTTGAGAGAGCGAAAGAGTGCAAGAGTGTGCTCATGAGTGGGGAAGAGGTAGAGAGAGAGGGAGAGAGAGAATCCCAAGCAGGCTCTGCACCATCCGTGCAGAGCCAGGAGCAGGGCTTGAACTCAGGAACAGTGAAATCATGACGCGAGCGGAAATCAAGAGTCAGACACTTGGGGTGCCTGGGTGGCTCAGTCGGTTAAGCGTCTGACTTCGGGTCAGGTCATAGTCTCACAGCTCGCAAGTTTGAGCCCCGAGTCGGGCTCTGTGCTGACTCCGTCTCTCTCTGCCCCTCCCCTGCTCACACTCTCTCTCTGTCTTTCTCTCAAAAATAAACATTAAAAAAATTTTAATAAAATAAAAACAGAATTGGGGCGCCTGGGTGGCTCAGTTGGTTAAGCGTCCGACTTCGGCTCAGGTCATGATCTCACGGTTTGTGAGTTCGAGCCCCGTGTCAGCTCTGTGCTGACAGCTCGGAGCCTGGAGCCTGCTTCGGATTCTGTGTCTCCCTCTCTCTCCGCCCCTCCCCTGCTCATGCTCTGTCTCCATCTGTCTCAAAAATAAATAAAACATTAAAAATAAATTAAAAATAAAAATAAAAACAGGATAATCAAAAGTCAATAGTTTCTTATTACCTGCAAACATCCACTCATTCATTTGTTCCCTGACTCACCTAACAAATCTTTTTTTTTTTTTCACCTAACAAATCTTTATGGATTCGAGCATACCAGTGCCACTCACCGTCTTTTTCCCCCACTACCTTTCCCCTCCAACTAAGCTGACCTTCGCTGAGCTCTAACTAATCTTTCCACCTCCCATTTCTTTGGGTATTCGTCCCCCCGTTGCTGACCTTTATGCCTTAAATCTGTGGCCCTAAACCAGTGGTCCTCAACAGGGGGCAGTGCTACCCATAGGGACTGTTCTGTGAATTTGTGGAGGCATTTTTTTTTCTTTATCACAGTGGTGGAGGACCTATTGGCATGTAATGGGTGGACCCAGGGATATCAGTTGTCTTGCATAGTACCAGACAGCCTTATTCAATCAAAAAAAAAAAAAATGTCCCTTGTCCTCCACCATTTTCAGAAGGCTCCGTGGACATTCATGTAGGTAAGAACACATTTATAACTATCCAAGTACAGAACCAACATTCATTTTATATATATAAACATAAAGTTATAAATGGTTCTAATCTCAGGGGCCTGTCTTGCTCAGTCAGAAGAGCGTACGACTCTTGATTTCGGGGTCATGAGTTCAAGCTCTACGAAGGGTGTAGAGATTACTTAAATAAGTAAAACTTAAAAATATATTTAGGGGTGCCTGGGTGGTTCAGTCAGTTAGGCGTCCGACTTCAGCTCGGGTCATGATCTCGCAGCTTGTGAGTTCAAGGCTTGTGAGTTCAAGCCCTGCATCGGTCTCTGTGCTGACAGCTCAGAACCTGGAGCCTTGCTTCGGATTCTGTGTCCCTCTCTCTGCCCCTCCCCCACGTGCACTCTCCCTCTCTCCCTCTCCCTCTCTCTCTCTCTCTCCCAGAAGTAATAAAACATTAAATATATGTATATTTAAAAATTTTAAGAATAGTTTTAATCCTGACTTTTTCAGAGAGGCAGACAGCCATATATATCAAGGGAAAATTGTATTTTGTTTTTTTGGAATTTCACCAAGAATTGTTGGCATTTTGGAAAATCGTGGCACAGATGGCCAATTTGAATTTGAGTCACCAGTGCAACCCATCTGTGACAGTCTGAGCTTGTAGCTGCAGAATTCATGAAAATCCTGTATGTAGATGCAAGCATATGATGACTTCATTATGATCACTTCACTAAATCTTTTGGCAAAGCCCTACCCAAGCATTCACACATTGAGATACACATTACTTAAGTTTTTAAAGAATAATATACAGAAAAGTGCACAATTCTTAAGTGTAAGCTCAATGAACTTTCTGGTGAACATAACCAGAATATAACTGGTGAACTGGTGGATATAACCAGTACCCAGATCAAGAAACCAAAACATTTCTAGCACCTTAGACCCTCCCATGCACTCTCCAATCACTGTCTTTCCCAAGGGTATTGGCTAGTCCAATCTCTAACATTATAGATTAATTTTGCCTCTTTTATATTATTATTTTTTATTCATCTGTATACCCAACGCGGGGCTCCAGCTTACCACCCCAAGGTCAAAAGTTGCATACTCTTCTGACGGAGCCAGCCAAGCACCCCTGGTTTTGCCTCTTTTTATGTAATACAAATGGAATCATACTATATATATAATATGTACATACATATACAGTATATAGTATATACATATATACATACTCTTTCGTGTCTGGATTCTTTTCCTTCTAAAGTTCATATTGCTGTCTGTAATTTGTATTCTAAATCATGTATAGTATACTCTTATACTACTGGATACACAGTTTAATATCAATGGCCTGTCTTTTATATTGAGGGTTACATTGAGTTTTTAAAAGTCGGACTGTAAATGAGTTACTTCTCTATTCATTTATTTCATCATCATTAAAGGAGCATTCAAAATATTTATTCTAAAAGGCGTGCAGGGGCGCCTGGGTGGTTCAGTCCAACTTTGGCTCAGGTCATTACCTCACGGCTCGTGGGTTCAAGCCCCGGGTTGGGCTCTGTGCTGACAGCTCAGAGCTTGGAGCCTGCTTCGGATTCTGTCTCAGTCTCTCTCTGCCCTTCCCCTGCTCACGCTCTCTGTCTCTCCCTCTCAAATATAAAATAAAATGTTAAAAAAAATTTTTTTTTAAATTTTTTTTTCAACGTTTATTTATTTTTGGGACAGAGAGAGACAGAGCATGAACGGGGGAGGGGCAGAGAGAGAGGGAGACACAGAATCGGAAACAGGTTCCAGGCTCCGAGCCATCAGCCCAGAGCCTGACGCGGGGCTCGAACTCACGGACCGCGAGATCGTGACCTGGCTGAAGTTGGACGCTTAACCGACTGCGCCACCCAGGCGCCCCTAAAAAAATTTTTTAAATAAATAAAAGGCATGCTTTATTTCCAACAGGCTGATGACCGAATTACAGCCTCCTGAGTCTTGTCCTCTGGCCCTTCGCACGACTGGGGTGACCCATGCACAGTCTCTCTTCCCGACCCCCTTTCCTTTAAATCTCAGATGATTCATCACATTCTCAGAGAAGTCTTCTCTGGCTCTGTTTCTGTGCTCTTTTGGGAAGCTGTGTACAAGTGGATTTTAGTGTTTATCTCCCTATGCCCTGTGTCCATTTATTTGTCTGTCTGAGGAAAAGGACTCTCACTGTCTCATTCACCGTGGTAGCTTTTGTGTCTGGTATGTGGTTGGAATTCAACAAATGTATTGAGCAAATAAATGGACACCTTAGCCTTCTTGACCAGCCAAGGACATTGCTGTCCTCCATTTAGGCCTCTTTCTCTGAAGGAAAGATCATGGCTGTGTGAATCTGTCAGGTGTGTGGGTCATGGTTCTCCCTGCCCCCCCAATTGCCATTCTAGCCCTGAATACCACTGTCCCTCTGCCCCCTCAGCCTGTGACATCAACCACGGTCATTTCCACAAGCCTCTACCCGGACTTGCTTTCTGAGTGCTCCCTAGAGCACTATCCGCCTATCTGAAAACACAGGATGCCAGGAAGTGCCTTTAGACAACATGGGAGCTCTGCAGTTCAACTTCTTCCATCCCAGTTGAGCCAGCTGTCCTCACAGGCACCATCTGCGTGCATTTTCTCCTCCCCGCCCCCTCCTCAAGTGTGATGGGAGCATTCAAATGCCTTTAAGGATTATGTCTACAACGCAGACTTTAAGCCTGTCTTGGAAATGACCGACTGTCTGAAATATCTCCTTAGTTACCGCAGTAGGCACTTTCAGATATTCTGTTTTATTTACTGCTAAAACACTAGTATTTTTGTATTCTAAATCATAGAATAAGTCTGCGACCAATCAGGAGAGAGAAACCACACAGTAATTTGAACAAGGACAAGTTTGTTATAAAGAATTATAGGGGCAGCTAGCTGGCTCAGTTGGTGGCGGGTGCGGCTCTTGATCTTGGGGTCGTGGGTTTGAGCCCCGCGTTGGGTGTGGAGATTGCTTAAAAATAAAATCTTAAAGGGGGCGCCCGGTGGCTCAGTCAGGTAAGCATGGTCAGGTCTTGATCTCAGGGTCATGAGTTCAAGCTCCGTGTTGGGCTCCACATTGGGTGTAAAGCCTGATTTAAAAAAAAAAAAAGAAAGAAAGAATAGAATAGAATCTTTAAAAAAATTATCAACTATAACAGGGAAATAGAGAAATGAGGGTTTGGAATGTGTATTCGTTTCCCAGGGCTGTCCTAACAAGTTACCACAAACTAGGTGGCTTAAGACAACACAAATCCGTGCTCTCATAGTTCTGGAGACTGGAAATCTGAAATCAAGGCATCAACAGGGTCATACGCCCTCTGAGACCCTGGGGAGTATCCTTCCTTGCTTCTTCCTAGCTCCTGGCAGCTGTTAGCAATCTCCGGTATTCCTTGGTTTCTGGATACATCACTCCAGTCTCTGCCTCTGTTGTACATGGCATTCTTCCTGTGTCTCTGTGCGTGTCTTCACATGGCATTCTCCTTTCTATTTGTGTCCAAATTCCCTTCTTCATACAAGGACACCGACGCTGGCTTAGGACCCACCCTAATCCAGTATGACCTCATTGATTATACCTGCAAAGATTCTATTTCCAAATAAGGTCACAATTAAAGGAATTGGGGGTTAGGATTTGAACATATATTTGGGAGGGGGAGACACAGTTCTGCCCACTACAGATAGCAGGAAGTAAAGAGAATTCTAAAGAAGGCAGGAATAGGAGATACAAGAAGACGCTAACCCTTCGCTGGGGATATAACACCCAAGGAAGAGCCTCTATCTGGGCCTCCCTGGGGCTGAGATCCAGAACTTTTTAGAGAGAGCACAGAAGTGGCTGGGGTGTCACCTCTGGTGGAACATCCTGGATATCTTCCCTCTGGGATGTCAGGGGAAACTAGTCACAGGAAGGCATCTCACCAGAGGCACTCCACTAGGAAACTGCAAGAGGCACATCAGGGAGAGCTTCTGGCCACTGCGCGCTGGTGCTGGAGAAGCTGCAGGGACTGCAGAAGCTGGGGGCTGGGGAACCCACTTACACGGCAGGAGCTTGACCATAGGGCTCATTGGAACCAGGAGGAAAATCCTTTCTTCCTGCAATGCCTCCCCAGCTGTCTACTGACAATTTAGTACGATGCCAGCTGGCAAAGAAAATATATTTAAAGGGCCCAGATCCCTTTTCACAGAGGAGGCAAAAAGAGTGAATTTGGAGCTAAGTAATAAATTGGTAACTGATACAGTGACACGTCATTGTTTCAGATATTAGTGGACACTTCTTTTTTATTTTTAATGTTTATTTATTTTTGAGAGAGAGAGAGAGAGAGACAGCTCGAGTGGGGTAAGAGCAGAGAGAGAGGGAGACAGAATCCAAAGCTGGCTCCAGGCTCTGAACTGTCAGCAGAGAGCCCAGCGTGGGGCTTGAACCCACAAACCATGAGATCACGACCTAAGCTGAAGTCCGATGCTTAACCAACTGAGCCACCCAGGCGCCCCAACCTTCTTTTTTCTTTTTAGGTTTATTTATTTATTTTGAGAGAGAGAGAGAAAGAGAGGGGGAGAATCCCAAGCAGACTCTGCACTGTCCGTGTGGAGCCTGACGCGGGGCTGAAACTCAGGAACTGCAAGATCATGACCTGAGCCAAAATCAAGAGTCAGATACTTAGCCACTTAGCCAACTGAGCCACCTAGGCACCCCTCCCTTCACCTTCTTGATTCTCTACTTCCCCCAACCTTCTCCCTTCCTCTGAAACCCTCACCATAAGCCCTATCACTTCACCATCAGTTCTTCTGACCTTGACACCTCCCTATGATCTCTCCCTCAACAACAACAACAACAACAACAACGAGACAAGTATAGAACTGATGGCAGGTGGCTCTCTAACTGGGGAAGAGGAGTTAGACCATAGGTAGGACCAGCTTTTCTCAGGATTTGCTTACAAATTCTAGCAATAGCTGACCAGAGAGGAAAAGCCCTCAGAGGTGGATCTTGAAAGCTCCTCAGCTGGGGAACTAAGTTGGTCAGGCATGTGCTGCCACCTGGCTGGAATAAGTCCTTTAAGGTGGAAAGGACAGAAGCTGCAGGAAGTAGTAGAGCCAATGGCAATTTTGTGTACAGGGACTTAAACTCCAACCTCCTGGGAATAAGCACCTGTTTATCCCCAGGGCAGAGCATGTAGGAGGAGTTGAACTCTTGTTAAATGGTTGATGGGAACCACAACAGCAACCCAAACCTGAAGCTTCCTGTCATTTTTCAGGGGTGGTTCTTAGGAAAGCTCTGTCACTGACCATCCCACCCTTCCCAATCCCCTGCAGCCACGACCCAACTCAACCCACCCCAGCTGATCTGGAGCTCGGGCTAGAGGCTTCTGCAGACAAAGGTACTGAGCAGAGCTGGCTTGAGGGCCAGAAGGGATAGGGTACTCTGAGAGAAAGAAGAGGTGGTTTTTTTTTTTTCTTTTTTGACAGAGAGAGGGAGAGAAAGAGAGAGAGAGAGCATGAGCTAGGGAGGGGCAGATGAAGAGGGAGAGAGAGAATCTTAAGCAGGCTCCATGCAGGATCCACTATTAGATCATGACCTGAGCTGAAATCAAGAGCTCAACTGACTGAGCCATCCAGGCGCCCCCATCTTCCTCATTTTACCGGAGACTTTATTTATCAGGCACATTCAGGTGTGTCTTATTTGATCTTTATCTTTCAAGTCGATTTTCAGATAGGCATGATAGAGTTCATTGCTCCCATTTCACAAGTGAGACCACTGAGGTCAAGAATAGTTAAGCAGATGGGAGACCCAGAGTCAAAGGGACCCAGAGTTTGTTTGTTTGTTTCTTTCTTTCTTTCTTTTTAATGTTTATTTATTTTTGAGAGACAGAGAATGGGTGTGTGCACACGAGCGGGGGAAGGACAGAGAGAGAGAGGGGGACAGACGATCCGAAGTGGGCTCTGTGCTGACAGCAGAAAGCCTGATGCGGGGTTCAAACTCATGAACTGTGAGATCATGACCTGAGCTGAAGTTGGACGCTTAATCAACTGAGCCACCCAGGCACCCTAGAGTTTCTGAACAATGATGCACTGATGGGCCAACCTCCAGCCACATCACCTGCCCCACTGGAAGTTGTGTGGGGCCTCTTGCCAGTGGATCAGCACACATTGACCAGGCCCTAGAGTGTGTACACAGGTGGTGGGTGAGGTAAGAGTTGTTGAAATGGTAGTCACAAAAAAAGGCAGAGGTAACACGGTGAGGCTATCAGGTTTGCTATTGCTGACCTGAGCTTAAGGCCAAGACACCACAGTCTACATTAAACTTCAATTTGATAAACGCCAGCACCCCAAGTTAGGTCTTAGGGCTGGGCCGTCCCTGCCAAATTCTCAGACCCAGACCTTTTCCTTAAGCCTATGTCCTTTGCCATTGCCTGACTTCTTCAGGAGACCCAGAGAATCAAAACTCTGATCAGGCATGCTCTACCCTTGAGTGCTTTTCTTGCCTTGGGGCTGGGGAAGCACCTGTTTAAGAAAGTGAGAGCCTCAGAGGGCCTCTCAACTCAACAAGGTTGAGAAGGATCTCCAAGCACTCACAGCTGCAAGCATCACCAGACAGCCAGCCCCCATCCAGGGAAGAGAGAACACTTCCAACTGGAAAAGCTGCTGCTCCCCCAACACCAGAAGCCTCATCGTGGATTTCCAGAGGACCCAGCAGGCCTTGTGTTACAAAGAGAATTGCTGTAGGCTTGGGAGAGCTATCTGGATGAGCCCTTGCTTACAGAGTGGGGAGTCTTCACTTTCCACACCGGCTCTTGCTGAGTCTGTTCTTTCCATATCATTCTCACTATGTCAATACGTTTATCACGAAGTCCCAGAAGGCAGAATTCTGCTGGGTTGGGCTGCACCTTCATCTCAGACCCAGGATTCTAGGCTTCAGGCTTTCTTGTTCCACCACGAAAATTAGGTACTGGTTTGGACGAGGAAATTCTGGGGAAGGAGAACTAGTGGAGGTACAGGCTCTGGTTAGGCGGTGAGAGCCCCTTCACAGTTCAAGAAGCTAGTGCCTGCCCACTTCCTCCCCACTAATAGCCCGACTCCTGGTAAAGGTTGCATGATGCAGACTCTCCCAGGCAGTGGGAATGCACCCTCGATCCCTTACTACTAAGGGCTATTTCCAGGCCCCTCTTGAAAGAAGGTTAGTGGGACCCCGGAACAGAGAGGCAAGCTGCCGGACCCTACGGAGCACGCCAAGGTGGGTTATTGGTCCCCTGCAAAGGCGCCCCTATACTGAACACTCGGCGTGCGCCGCAGAAACCCCCACACCTCCAGGAAGGTCAACGCCCCAGCCTCCTCCCAATTTTGGCCCAGCCCAGCAGTCTCTCCGGGACATAGCGCAAACACAGGAGCTGGAGGTGGTATTATCATTAGTCTCTGGCCCCTAGCCCCTCCCGATCTTCTCAGCGACGTGGGAACCCAGCTGAGGAATCCCGGAGGGTAACCGGAACCGCCCTCGATGAGGCCTCTCTAGGAAATTGGGAATTTCACATGTCGCTAGCAACTCAGTTCACGTTTATTGGCCTGAGAACAAAAAAAAAAAAAAAAAAAAAAACCAAAACCGGAAGATGCCCTTAAAAAACGTGGCGGCACTCTAGTCACTACAGTTGCCTCAGTAGTTCAAGAAACTTGGCATAGTCTTCGGCCACTGACTGGCCTTCACAAAACGACTCCATCCGGTCCACTTCGGTTCTTCGAGGACAGAGCTACCTGCCCTCAACTATAATGGCGGCGCTGCCCAATTTGGCTTCTTGCCCCTAGGGAAGATGGCTGCCAGGTGGCTTCACTTAGTTTCTCACCACCCCGGAAGACGGGGACCGGCGATTGGGCGGCGCCCGAAGGCTCCGAGAAGAAGGCCCTTGGCGGTTGGACAGTGCTGGGTAAGGCTGGTTTTAAAGGAGCCGGAGGTGGGAGCCGTCGAAGACCCGGGATCCGCGGGAGGCGGCGGTGAGCGGCGCGCGGGGGAGGGCACCGAGCGGCTGGAGAGAGGGCGGGAGGAGGGAGGGAAGGAAACATTTGAACCATCTGGTCCTGGGCTGGGGAGAGCACTGGGCGGGGAGCCGGGGAGGGGTGAAGGATGGGGTCTGTGGGTGGGACCTCCCGAGATTGGAGTGAAGGGGGTATCTGTTTGACAGTGGATCCCCGGGGATCCGGACTGAGTTCGTGATGCTCAAGCTCGGGCTGCCCCTGTCTGAGTGGAGCTTTGCGGAGCCCAAACTTACAGGGAGAGGAGGATCCTCGCGGCGTCTGATTGGAGGAACCGCGCTGTAGGATTCTTTCCACAGGGATCCAGTGTAGGGGATCTGGTGGGGCGGGGGGTGCCGTCGGTGTGTGAGAGTATTGCTTCGGAGTTCTCCGCCACTCGCTGGCAGTGGATGAGGATTGCAGAGGGGTCCGGCAGAAAGTGAGCCTCCCAGGACCGGGATCCCAGCTGATCCCGGGGGATCTCAGGGTGGATTCTTCAGGGACAAAGGCCCCACCAGGAGGCTCGGGCCGTGGGAGAACTGGGGCCGCTGCAAGCCAGGTTCTCCCGGCGAGTGCCAGTCTGGGCGCGGGTGATCCACTGATTTCGGGCGACGGCAGCGGGAAGACACTCGCTCCGGACGGCCAGCCGGGGGCGCCCTTTTACGCCCCAGGGCCCTGGCCTGTGGGCTACCGGGAGCCTTGGGCGGACCATGAAGGGCGGAGCCCCAGGGGAGGGGCTGGCCCTCACTCCCCGCTCCCCCGCTCCCCCCCCATCCCAGGCTGCAGCCTGGGATCCCCCAGGGACTCCCCGGAGCCGCCGCTTCCCCCATGGACTTGCCCGGGGACTCCAGGTGAGAGCGCACCCCGCCCGCCTGTCTTGAGCACGGGAAACGGGGAGCCTGGCGACCGTACCGGGGAAACCACAGAGCTAACGACAGACCCAGGCGACTGTCTTCTGCTTCTCTCATCCTCCAGCCCACCTGGCCGGCCACGTCTGTGCCGCCAGCCCCTGGCTCGAGCATTATGGGGAGCCAGGAGCCCCAAACGGCCGAGGCTGCAGTCTCTGGCAGCCCCTTCGCCCTTGGAAAAGGCCTCTCGGCGGGTCCTGGCTGTAGTGCTGGAAGATGTTATGGCTGCCCGTATGGTGAGCCCCCTGAACTGAAAGGCCCCCTTCTTCCTCAGGTCCTCTCTTCAGTACCAAGGTGAAAGTAGATCACTAGTGAGGATAATTGAGGTCCAGATACCTCATTCTCACACCCTGCTCAGGCAGTCTCACTAATACTAGACTTCTGCTTAGCTCTCAATCCAACCTAGATTTGGGCAGAGTCTCTGGTGCCCATTCCCCACTATCAACCCAGCATTGGTGGTTCAGTGGTAGAATCTCGCCTGCCCCACCATCAACCCTGTTGGGCTGCAACCACATCTCTACACTCTTAAGTATGAGAAACCCTTGCTTTCTTCCCGGGCAAACTTTTAGGCTATCCTTGGGAAGCAGGCTGAGGACTTTGGCTCCATTGCACAGATTAGAAAAACTGAAGCCCCAAATAGGGCAGTGACTCACCCAAGGTTACTCTCTCCCTTTCATTTCGCCAAATAGCCAGGGTGAGATTACTGCAGCTCAGGACACTGTAATATCTGGCCCCTGATTCAGTTCAACTCACTTCATTGGGTTCTTAAGTGAATTCTAGCCACAGTCTCTGTCACTTTGATGGCACAGGGCACTGTTAGGTTCAGGGAGGCCCTGTCCAGTCTGACCTCAGTCCATCACCTTGCTCTTGACACTTTCTCCTCAATTAGGTTCCCCTGGTGCCCCAAGAAGAGACCACCACCCCACAACACCGCAGCAACCGCCGAGATTCTGTCCGAAACCAGCCGCCTGCCTCGCCATCCCAACAGGCTACGTGGTCCTCGCAGACCAGGTGAGCATGGCAGGATAGAGGGTAAACAGGACACAACTGAACCCCTCTGATATTCCTGTGTCCTCTCTAGGCCTCCCGACCCACTGCACTTATGCCGAGACCCCTTGAGCCGCACCCACCGGCCCCCTTCTACCCTGAGACGGAGATCAAGGACAACCCCTGGCCCAGAGGAAGGCCCTTCACAAAAGGTGGACTGGGCCCCCCAGCCTACTCTGGTGGTGATGCTAGAAGACATTGCCAGCTCAAGACCCGCAGCTGAGGTATGAGTATTTTGGGGTAAGGATGTCAGGGCTCGTTCAGCTGGGGTAGCTTTTGCTCTGAGTAAGGAGAATATTATTTTAGATGGAAGACATCGAGGAAAGACCTATATGGAAAAGTCTTTGGTATAAACCCCGGCAGACCTTTGGAGACTTGAGAGGGTCGGAATGTGGGTAGCTAAGAAGGCTGAAGGGGTTTCCTTGCCTCCCCCAAAACATTCTTTGTTTACACCCAGGGCTTTGCTGATGAGACTCCCAACTTCATCATCCCAGCAAGAAGGTGAGAGGGCTGGGGAAGGAATTATCGAAATGTCCAGGCAACACCTGTTACCCAGGCAACTAGAGTTAGGGGCATCAGAATTTACTTGTCCAATCCTTCCTTGTAGCACCTTCAGAAGCCTTAAGGGACAGGGGAGGTGCTGGCTCAGGTGGGATCTGGACTTGGAAGCTCCCTCAGCCTTTACCTTCCCCTTAACCCCAGAGCCAAGCCCATGACCGTGGTTCACCAGCCAATGCCTCCGTCCAGGGACCTGGATCCCCCATTCCAGCCATCTGCCTTGCCTGAAGACCCTCTGGAGAGCCCACCAGGAGGTAAGGACTCAGAGGGATGAGACTTAGGGCTCTGGAAAATCCTAGCTGAGTTTAAAAGTATCAGAGGCAAAGGTGGGGGTGGGGCTTAACTCCTTCCCCTCAGGGAGCTCAGTGTGTGAAGTTGGGGTGTAGACTTCAGAGGTCTGAGGTTCAATTCCTCAATTTAGGACTTAGCTTTTTAGGGGTGGGCTTAGACTTCTGTGGGCAAAGTTTAGTGTTTGGGGGAGGAGCTGAGGCTACTGAAGTAGGGCTTAGACACCTGCAGTTGAGGAATGCCCATCTGAGCCTCTCCTTTCCTTAGCCCCGGATCCTGTACTGGAGCCCCCATCGATCCCACCGCCGTCCAGCCTTTTACGCCCCCGCCTCAGTCCCTGGGGCTTGGCTCCCCTCTTCCGTTCCGTCCGCTCCAAGCTGGAGAGCTTTGCTGACATCTTCCTCACACCCAACAAAGCCCCACGGCCCCCACCCCCATCACCTCCCATGAAGTTGGAGTTGAAGATTGCCATCTCAGAGGCTGAGCAGTCTGGGGCTACTGAGGACACTGCATCTGTCAGTCCCCGGCCCCCTATCCGCCAGTGGCGGGCCCAAGACCACAATCCCCCAGCACCTCTTTCTAAGCCCTCTCTGGGCCGAAGCCACTCCTGCCCCGATCTGGGGCCCCCTGGCCCAGATACCTGCAGCTGGCCCCCTGCTCCACACCACCCGAGCCGGTCACGGCTCCGGCGGCACACTGTGGGTGGTGGAGAGATGGCCCGAGCCCCACCACCCCCTCGGCCCTGTCTCCGGAAAGAGGTCTTCCCTCTTGGAGGAGCGGGAGGCTCTCCTCCCCTCATCACATCTTGTTCGTCCACCGCATCTACTTCCTCCTTCTCTGAACCTGCAGAACCCAGGTAGTGCTCTCAATAAACCCTTCTTAAAGCCCTGGCCACAGTCTGGGCCCAGCCTCCTTCCCTACTATCCAGTGGGCAGGAGATGGGGATATTGCTATGAATATTATTTGTCCCTGAGCCTTGACCTTATCTGCAGGTTGGGCTCAACCAAGGGGAAGGAGCCAAGGGCCTCAGAGGACCAGGTGCTTTCAGACCCTGAGACCAAGGTAGGAGTAGAGATGGGGGGAGGAGACAAGTGGGACTCTGAGTCCATGCTGCACCCTTATCCTCTGCCCTGTTTTTGCAGACCATGGGAAAGGTTTCTCGATTCAGAATACGCAGGACACCAGTCCGTCCTCAGCCAAACCTTACACCAATGGGACTGCCTCGACCAATCAGGTGAGTGGCTCATTGTACATGCAGCTGCCTTGGCCAAATAGGTGTAGGCTTGGACCCTCTGAAGTGGGGCTCTGTCTTCTCTCAGGGAGGAGTCAATTTGGTCTGAACATGGTTTGCACTTAGAACTATATGTCTGTCTCAGGCAGCACTCCTGGCCTCAGTGTGTCCCAGAAACTAAAATATAGACCACACCTTGCTTATCCTTTTTTCAGGGCACAATGGCCCTGGGTTTTTCAATGGCCTCTGCTCTTTGCTCCCAGGTTGAACAAGAAGGAGTTCAGCTTAGAAGAAATTTATACCAACAAGAATTATCAGTCACCTACAACCAGGAGGTGAGAAACTCTGAAGGCTTGGGGGTAATAAAGGGAAGGCTGGAACCAGGGGCCATGCTGGTAACCAGCACCCCTCCCTGCCTGGTCCAGGACCTTTGAAACCATCTTTGAGGAGCCCCGGGAGCGCAACGGGACTCTGATTTTCACCAGCTCAAAGAAGCTTCGGCGGGCTGTAGAATTTCGGGACAGCAGCCTTCCTCGATCCCGGCGGCCATCTCGTGGAGTCCGGGCTGCAGCTGGCAGGACCCTTACCTCCAACGTGGCCCCCAGCCCAGATGTGGGACCTCTGCTGCAGCAGCGGCTGGAGGAGCTGGATGCCTCACTCCTGGAGGAGGAGGAAGTGGATAGGGAGCATCCCCATCGGACCTAGGAGCTCCATCTGTTTGTCCGTCCATCCTGAAGCATCTGAGGCAGTTATATTTTTTTCTTTATATTTCTAGTAAAGTTTTCAATATGTTTCTGATTCTTTTGTATGTCTCTGGCTAAGTTTGAGATTGACTGACAGTACCAGCTGATGTTTTTACTTTGGCTCCCAAAGACTGGGAAATGGGGGAGGTGCCAGGGAAGGCAATGAGGGTTTGATACGGGAAGTGGGGGAATGGTCATCGGACATACTTCCTTGATTTAAGAATTTTCCTGTGTGGAGGGATACTTGAGAATCTGTTCCAGAAGATACTGGCTCTGGACCCTGGGCAGGGTTCTCTAAATTCACTCACATCAAGGAGGAGACTGAAGGACCCAGAGTGGACCAAGGCCTTGATCAATATGGCCCTGAATTCCTCTGAACATGCAGGCCAGGATTTGCTTCTGGATTCAAGAGATAAGAGTAATCAGCTGTAATTGAGCACCTACAACAACCTGTCATATGTACTTGCCCTGCAGATAGCACTATGAGAGGGAATTATACCCATTTTACACACAAGCAAGCTGGGGCACCTGGCTGGCTCAGTTGGTAGAGCACGTGACTCGATCTCGGGGTCGTGAGTTTGAGCCCCACACTGGAGGTACAGATTTTTTTTTTTTTTTAAAGTAAAGGAAGGAAGCTGAATGTGTAATGAGATGCCCTTGTTAAAATGGTTAACCCAGGCAAGCAGAGGCCAGAAGTGGCATTCTCCATCTTTGGTAACTTAGGGCCAGAACAGAGCAGTGGCTAAGAGCACAGTTAAGGTTTCTTGAGCCCAAATCCTGTGTAGGAAACTCAATGTGTATTAATTCCCCTCCCCCTCTGTAAAACGGGGCCAATATCAGTACCTTCCTGAAAGAACTCTTACTGTCAAATGAGTTAATATGTGAGAAAGTGGCCGTGGCCGGCACACAAGTGCAAAGTGTTTCCTATTAGCACGCAGAGACCACTCTCCCACGCAATGAACCGATAATGAGGACGCAGCTTCCTTCTAGCGCGTCTGGTGCTCGCAAGGCATGCCGCGTGCTCGAGCCACCCGGCACCGAGGGGATCCCGCTGAGTTGCCAGCCGCTCAACAGTACTGCCAACGCGCGTGCGCGAGAAAGCCAGGCGGCCTGTGGACTTAAGGCAAGCGGCGGAAAGGGAGAGACGACGTAACTTGCTTTCGAGAGGCACTTTCCGCGACCGCACGCCGCCCAGCGGCCAACCGCCTCCTAGAACTTGCGCACCACCTCCTGGCTCCTAGTCTCGACGCTGTCTGAAGACGGGCCAATGAGCAGAGAGCAGGAAGAGGCGGGGTCACCTGAGGGACCGCCCCAAGCGCTTACTTCTAACCAGTCTAGTCACAAGACCTGATGAAGGGCGGGGCTAATCTGACGTATACCCAATCCAAGATTTGAGGGCGGTTACATATTACCCATTCCCCGGAGCTTGACTCCGCCCTTCGCCTTGACGTACACTTCTCAACCTATCAACGACTAAGCTTGTGGAGGGGTGAGGGGAAAGGGGCGGAGTGTGGGAGGAGGCCGAGAGAGGAAGGAGGCGTAGGCTGAGGAGGAAGAGGGAGGAGGGGCAGGGAAGTCCTGACGAAGAAGAGGCCCAGGACTCCAAAGGAGACAACAGGAGGGTGCGCTGGAGCTACCCCGCTGCCCAACGGCTGTTCCGGATCCCTTACGGCGCAAGTCAGGCAGAGACGGAGGAAAGGAGGAAGAGACTTTTATGTCGGCAGACAGAGAAGCTCTACCCGTCACCGTTGCCTCACATCCGGGGCTTTGGAGGGCTGGACCCGCGGCCCCGCCCCCCCCCCTCGCCTTTCATGGCGACCGGAGGCGGAGGCTGGAAGAGCTGGGCCTGGAGGAGGCCCCTTTAAATCTCCTTAAAGGGGCGGCCACTGAACTCGGCAGACTACATCGGCAGCCTTAAAGGGGAAGCCATCGAACAGAAGCTTGACAAATTGAGAACTGTGCTGTTGGGAGAGCTGGAACGAGTGGGGATTCTCACCGCCGTTTCTCTCTCACGCAAGAAGTCCTTTAAAATCAGCTTAAAGGGGAAGTGGCCGCTTGTGGAGGACCAGAAACTTAACTCCCGGGCCCTTAAAGGGGCGGCCTGCTGTTTGGAGGACCCTGGACTCCTTAAAGGGGTGGCCTCTTTTAGCCGGAGGACTTGAGACACTTTTAAAGGGGAGGTCTACGTTTCGGGGCGAGCTTTCGGTCCCTTTTAAAGGGGTGGCCCTTCCTCTTCCTCGGGGAGACTTGTCTCGACCCCTGGCAGGGGGCGGCCGCTGCACTAGGCCGGCTGGACACCATCGGGTCGTCTTAAAGGGGTCAGGGGCTGGACAACTTGAGGCCTCGCCTTAAAGGGACGGCCGCCCCGTTTTCGGCGTCTCGGCCCCGGCGGCCCCACAGGGGGGGCCCTCGGGCTTGTCGCCCCGGGGGCGGCGCCGGCTCCCCGGGCCTTGGCCTTGGGGCAAGCTCGGGGCCAGTAGATCCTGCTTTAAAGGGGAAGCCGTGGCCTTTTCGTCCCTGTGCAGCCGCCAGCGCCGCGCCTGCGACCCCGGGCCTGCGGACAGGTCGCTTCGGGCCCCGCCGCCTCCGGATGCGGCGCTGAGGGCGGTCGCCATGGAGACGGCAGCGGCCGCGGCTCCGGGCCCGGGCTGGGCCGCTGAGGGGGAGCGGCGGCGGCGGCGCTGCTCGCGCCGAGACCGAGACCGGGAGCAGCGGCGCCGCCGAGGTCCCGGCGGCGACGCGCCCCGGGCCCTGTTGGCCGCCCCGCGCGGCTCCTCGTCGTCCTCGTCGCCGCCACCGCCGGCCAGGCCTTGGTCGTCAGCTTCGTCTGGAGAGCGGCCCGGAGGCCCGAGACGACGGCGGCCCCGTCCCAGGCCTCGGCCCCCGCGACCCCGAGCTCGGAAGCGGCCTGCCGGCTCGGGCAGCCGCGGGGAGGAAGAGGAGGAGGAGGAGGAGGGGGGCGCAGACGACGGGGAGGCCGAGGAGGAGCCTGAGGAGGAGGAAGAAGAAGAGGAGGACTTGATCGATGGCTTCGCCATCGCCAGCTTCGCCAGCCTTGAGGCCTTGCAGGTGGGGCCTGGTGGGGCTGGGGACCTTTGGGGGCTTCAGAGGGGCAGAGAGAAGGGTATCGTGCCTGGAGTGGGTGGAGTTGAGGGGGGAATGCTGGCACCCCAAACCAGAGCAACCGGCTCCTCTGGCCAGGCCTCTGCCCCACCCTGGGGTGGGAGGAGGTAGAGTTAGTCTCCAGGGACCAATCAGGTTATCTGGTCTGAGAGCCACTTTGGTAGCCTGGTCACCCCCAGAGAGGTCGGGAGCTTTCCTTTCTCCATCTACTTTAGTCCCACCTCCTCCTCCACAGAAGGATGCATCTCTTCAGCCCCCAGAGCGACTGGAACATCGGCTGAAGCATTCTGGGAAGCGGAAGAGGGGGGGCTCCAGTGGGGCCACTGGGGAGCCAGGGGACAGCTCTGATCGGGAGCCTGGCCGGCCCTCTGGGGATCGGGCCCGAAAATGGCCCAATAAACGGAGAAGGAAAGAGGTGAGCTTGTCATAGATCCTTGTCCTTTAAAACTCTGGGCAGAACGTCCTTCACATAGACCTGTTTTTCATCAGTAATGCCACTGCCCATGGTAAACAGTGATTTTATTTTCTAAGGGCAAAGAAGGCAGAGCAAATTTGAGCCCTCTACTCCTCAGTCTTGGTCTGACAGAGGCATTCCTACAGTCAGACTTTTCTGCTTTTGGCTGGCTCTGTTTCAGACATGTTGATAATTCAGAGCTGTATCAAAGAGATTTCACTGAATTGTAAATGAATTAGATAGGGTCTCAGCCCTCTCTCTTGAGGCAGTAGTAATCTCCCAAGAAAAAAACAATCTGTGAACAAATACCTAGACCAAAATCTGAGAAGCTATAGAAGGCAGAGGTCTGGGAGAGATGCTGTAGAAACCCACATGAGGAAGCCACTCATTCTGCCTGGGGGATGGGAGGAGGGTTGTGGTTAGGGAAAGCCCCCTAGGATGTCTTAGTCAGGCCTTGAAGGATAGTCATAATTGTGCTAAGAGAAGAAACGAGCCAAGTTGTTTTGAGCAAAAACACAGAGATGTGAGAATGTATTTGGAAGATAGAACATTGGGAACGGTGGGCACTAGCAGGAGAAGTAGCTGGAAAAGGATTGAGCGTGTCATGAAAGACCTTGAGTTCTTTGCTGGGGAGTTTAGACTTTATCCAAAGGCCTTGCCAGTCAGCCTCCCTTACCTCTGGACTCTGGTCTTTCTCAGGCCTCCTCCCGTCATTCTCTGGAAGCTGGATACATAGTAAGTGCTCTCCACCTGTACTGGTCCCTCCCCTCTCAATTCCTCTTTGGAAGTCCCCTCTCTACCTTGGGCCCCACTTTTCTTCCCTCTTTTGACATCTCTGTCTTTCCTTCTCCCCAGTGCGATGCAGAAAGCGATCTGGACGAGAGGGTGAGTGGGGGTAGAACTTGTGGGGTGGGCAGTGTTACAACTTGTAAAATGTACTGCAGCTTAAAGGTCTCCTATGTGCAGCAGACAGAGCCTCCCCTTGAGTGGGGAACATAGGTTAGGGTGGGCCAGGATTGAATGTGGGGAGGGGGAGGGAGATTGAGAGGGTAAATGACTTCTTTTCTTTAGTAACTAGCGCCAGTTGACCAAAGAATAGAAAGCCCATGTTTTGGTATCCCACGTTTTTCAAAGCCCTTGGAGATACCAGTGGTTCTCCACAGAAATCCTAGGTGACTGTGAAACTAAGCTGGTCCTTCCTGCTAGCAGTTAGTCTGCTCTCACAGATTAGAGTCCCAAGCAGAGATTATGGCAGCAAAGATTCTAAACTGTTGTGGTCAGTGTCAGAACAAGTCTTATAAATTAGATTTCAGTTTTTTCATCAGGCTTGACGTGCTTGTTTTGAAATAATGTGTTGTAGCAGTTGGTGCTCTACTCCTATAACTAACTGAGTTTGTATTCCCTGATGTGTGTCTTGTTTTAGTTTAAAAAGTTGGCTGGACAGGGGCTGTGGTGAACCAGAGAGTTCTTTTCTGTCTAAAGGAGGTGACCACTGTCTAGTTCTAGCTAATTGTCATGCAAGAATAGGAGCCAGTTTTTTAAGGGACCCTGCAAGTCTGAGTTTTTATGAGAACGTCTTGCATTTATCAGCAATTAATTTTCAAAGATTTTGCTAACACTTGTGGACCAAACTGATCTGTAAGTCAGGTAGACATGTGGGCCAGCAGTTAGTGATCTCTAACATTTTTGCTTTGATGTGTCTACTTCTTTGCTATGTAAGTTCTACCTTGATTCAGTCCTCCTGGCCTAATTTCAGGTTCAGCTATCCTACCCTTTTTCCCAAAGATAGGCCCTCTGGAGCCCATAGTCTTTGCTGGATTTTAGCTAACCTGGTGAAATAGACTTCTTACCATCACTTATTCCTAGCAGGCTCTAGAGGCTGTTAGCCTTCCTGGGTTAGAGCCTTCCTGAGCAGAACCTGACCCTGTCCCTACCCTTCTTCCCCAGGTCTCCGATGATGACCTCGATCCATCCTTTACTGTCTCAACCAGCAAAGGTTGGTCTCAAGGGCTGGGGCTGGAGACAAGGGAGGGAAGTTGGGTGAGCATGGGCCTCAACTGAATATGTCTGCTGTCCTGTCCTCACAGCCTCGGGCCCCCACGGCGCCTTCAATGGGAACTGTGAAGCAAAACTCTCCGTAGTCCCTAAAGTGTCGGGCCTGGAGCGGAGCCAGGAACAGCCCCCAGGGCCCGACCCGCTGCTAGTGCCTTTCCCCCCGAAGGAACCACCGCCTGCACCGGCCCCTCGGCCTCCTGTCTCACCCCCTGCACCCCTGCCGGCCGCCCCCAGTCTGCCACCCCCACCCCAGCCCCAGCTGCAGCTTCGGGTCTCGCCCTTCGGCCTCCGCACTTCTCCCTATGGCAGCAGCCTGGACCTCAGCACTGGCAGGTGAGTGGTCCAGGGGTTTGGTCTGATCTGGAAGGACCTGGTCATTTTGGCGCCAACCCCTGCATTCTGTGGCTGGGACATGGGATGGTACCTGTGGGATGTGACTTGAAGAAAGGATTCCGAGGCTGAAAAGTTTTAGAGACACTGGGTGAAACAGATTTAAAGAAATTACTTGCTTGCAGGACTTACCAGAACCTTTCCACCCTACATTCACATGCAGGGAAATCCGCTTTGTGCCGTTTCTCAATTTTATTTGCTGGTGAGACCTTCTTGCGGGGCACATCTGCTAGGAATACTGTTCTTCAGAACATACTTTGGGAAATGCTGACATGATGATTAAGGGTGCTGGCTTTGGTGTCAGTCAGACCTGGACTCAAAATCTTGCTCTGCCACATAGTGACTGTGTGATTTTTGACAAGTCACTTAATCTCTCTGAGCCTCCATTTCCTCCTCCTGTAAAAAGAAATAGCAAGAGTACCTTCATCCTAACAAAGCTATTGTGAGGATTAATTATGAGTTAATGCAGTGTTTCCCAAAGTGTGTACGTGCATCGTCAGTGGTGCGTGAGATAATTTGAGCTGTTACGTGAGTAAATTTTTTTCAGTTGTTACTTGCTTTAGAAAAACATGACTAGTATCTCAAACCCTTGATTTCACATGTGTGGCTTGGGCGAGGCTAAGTGAAAAGTCAAGAAAGAGTTAAATTAAAGAAAGAAGTAAATGGTACAGGTGGTTGCACGGACGCAGCAGCAGTTGGGAAGGTGGTGTGACATGTTGGAGATTTGGATTAGCATGTAAAGCAGGTGCCAGCACTTGACCTACAGTAAGTGCTTGTTAAAGGGTAAGAATCACTGACACTATTATCATTATCGATGCTGTTCTATTGTTGTCATTCTCATTATTGTTCTTTTTCTTATTCTTGAGAAAACTAAGGCTCAGAGAGGGGCAGTGACTTGCTCAAGGTCACCCAGGGTATCAATGGCAAGATGGGCCTAGAATTCAGGTCACCTGACTCCTAGGCCAGGCCAGGGAGGTGCTGCTTCCACTGTCTTAGGGTGGGAACCCAGGTGGCTTAGGTTGTAACTAAGCGGCAAAGTGAACGACATGTTTCGTGCTGCAGTTGAGTCAGAAAAGGGCAAGTCATGTGGCCAGAGACGTCCGGGCAGCTGTGTGGAAGAGATCTGGAGAGGGAGAGCGTGGGGGTCGCTGGGTGTGGGAGGTACCTCAGTCTGAGGATGGGCTCCCTGGGCGGGGGTGGGGGTCCTGGGGGCCGGGTTCTGCCACCTTCCATGTTGGAGAACCAGGGTCAAGGTATCGCCCAGGCTTCTGACCCCCTCCCGTCAGAGCTGGCACCTCCCAACCCCTCACTCATCTCCCCACTTCTCTCCCCAGCTCTTCACGGCCGCCCCCCAAGGCCCCGGCCCCTCCCGTGGCTCAGCCTCCCCCCTCATCATCCTCTTCGTCCTCTTCCTCCTCATCTGCCTCCTCCTCGTCCGCGCAGCTCACCCACCGGCCCCCGACGCCCTCACTGCCCCTGCCTTTGTCCACCCACAGCTTTCCCCCCCCTGGGCTGCGGCCCCCCCCACCGCCCCCCCACCCCTCCTTGTTCTCCCCTGGCCCCACCCTGCCCCCACCCCCACCCCTGCTGCAGGTGCCAGGGCACCCTGGGGCCTCAGCCGCTAACGCCCTTTCTGGTGAGTTTGGGGTCCTGGCCGGGGGGGGTGGGGGGCCATGGCCCCGGGCTTGGGCCCAGTCGGCTTTGGGGCAGCTGGACCTCAGCAGACATCAGGGCTTGAGGAGGGAGTGGCTAAAGGCCAGAAGGGAAGGCCAGTCACCTGGGCCCAAGGAGGCTGACCTGGTGGCGACAAATATTAAAGCCTTCTCCCCCTCCCCTCCCACAGAGCAGGACCTGATCGGCCAGGACCTGA
This sequence comes from Lynx rufus, assembly GCF_022079265.1. Taxonomy (NCBI): domain Eukaryota; kingdom Metazoa; phylum Chordata; class Mammalia; order Carnivora; family Felidae; genus Lynx; species Lynx rufus. The sequence goes on along the minus strand of NW_025814838.1, from coordinate 1,369,865 downwards.
ACTCTCGCTACCTGAATGCCCAGGGTGGCCCCGAGGTGGTGGGGGCAGGGGGCTCCGCCCGGCCCCTGGCCTTCCAGTTCCACCAGCACAACCACCAGCACCAGCACACCCACCAGCACACCCACCAGCACTTCACCCCTTATCCCCCGGGCCTGCTGCCACCCCATGGCCCCCACATGGTGAGCTCCTCATTGGGCTGGTGATGAGGCTCAGAGACTTGGGGGGAGGGTGTGGCTTCCAGGGGAAGATCATGGGTCCCTGGCTGGCAGCTTACTCTTCCCTTCTCTTCCCTAGTTTGAGAAATATCCAGGAAAGATGGAAGGCCTTTTCCGGCATAATGTGAGTGTGTGTGTGTGTGGTGTGTTATGTGATGGATGCATCAATGCGTGTGGCCCTGACTGTTGGGGATCCAGTCTTCAGCTTCAAAAGCAAGAGCCTTGAGCCTGGGAGAGCTCCCTGGGGGACTTTAGGGTGGAGGCCAGAGGATTGATGGGCAGACGTGGGCCGACGTGGGCAGACGTGGGCTGCCCCTCCACCCCCAGCTTGGACTAGTCCCCTTCTCTCCACAGCCGTACACGGCCTTCCCTCCCGCAGTGCCCGGCCTCCCTCCGGGCCTCCCGCCGGCTGTCTCCTTTGGCTCCCTGCAGGGGGCCTTCCAGCCCAAGGTGAGCTCCCAATCCAAATACCACCACCTCCCACCCTGTACAAACCCAGACGCCCCAGATCCACATACCTTCTTCCGTTCCCCAAAACCACGCCCATTCTCCTGTCCTCCCCTTGTGGACCTAGATTTCTTCAGAGCCAATGCACCCTCCCTGTCCCAGCCCCCAGCTTGGTTCCAGACCCCTTTTTATGCCTGGCGCCAGCTCTCTTGACTGATCCCTCCACTCCCCTTTCCCAGAGCACGAACCCCGAGCTGCCACCACGACTGGGGCCAGTGCCGAGCGGGCTTCCCCAAAAGGGGACACAGGTGAGGGGGGCCAAGGCAGGTCCTGGGGGAACTGGAATATCTGTTGAGGGAGAGCAGGGTTGATTGAAAGTGAACGACTGATCCCTGCCTTTAATACACGATCAGGGGCATCCCTGAGAATCTGACGAGAGGGAATTTCTGTAAAGGACAAGTTTTACCATGCATGAGGAATAGGAAATTTCATGAAGTTGTCCCAGAAGTGAACTTACTAGGAGAGTAGTTTTTGTAGGAGTTTTCTAATTTTTCAAGTTACAAAATCCTTTTTTTTTTTTTTCAAGTGACATCACACCAGGAAGTCCTGTCCATAAAACAATGAATGAAAAGATAAGCTTCTCCTTTGTGAAGTGGCACAGGGAGCAGCCTTAGAGCCCACGGCTCTGGGAATATCATGAAAAGCACAGGATGTGTTTCCTAAAGGGTAGACTAGACCAGAGATTTTGCAACCTCTTTTAGCAGCAGTAAAGGTTTTTTTTACTAGAGGAATCTTCAGCAGAGTCTCACTATGTAAAGCTGTTAGTAGGATAGGTTCTGAGATTGAGAAAGCTGCCTGTCTGCCTCCTCACTCCGCAGTCTTCCAAGCAGGGACACGTCCTTGGGGCCTGGTTCAAGACCTTAGTGCTGGAGGGGAGATACCCAGAGTGGGAGAGATGGGGAAATCAGTCTTGACAGAGGCAGGCAAGGCCCGAGGGAGCCACACAAGGGCTCTGGTGTTTGGGTGGGGATTGGGGACTGTGGAGACGAGGTGCCCAAGACAGTAAACAGGTCTGAATCGCCGCCAATCTCTGCTTTGCCATCCCCAGATCCCCGACCATTTCCGGCCACCTTTGAGGGTGAGTTTGGTGAGGACCTCAGGCTGCATGAGGCTGCGGGCTGGTGTCAGGGTGTTTGGCTAAGGGCGGGTCTTGCTTGGGAATGAGCGAGAAGCCCAAGACGTGGAGGCAGCCAGATGTGGAACAACAGAAAGGGAAAGGCTTACAAGCTACAGACCTGGGTTCTGATGTAACTGGCCGTGGGACCTTGGGCAAGACAGTTTATCTCTCTGAGCCTCAGTTTCCTAGGCTGTGAAATGAACCTAGTCATCCCTCAGTTGTAGGGATGATGAGTGGGGATGTTGTGTGGCAAGGCTGGGCCTAGGACCAGGCCTGGAGTGGGTGATGAGTGAACGTTCTTTCCTTCCCTTTCCCTTTGGTTATCCTTCTGGGGCGGCAGAAACCAGGGAAGTGGTGTGCCATGCACGTGCGCGTGGCTTACATGATCCTGAGACACCAGGAAAAGATGAAGGTACTGGGGCCGGAGGGCTGGGGAGAGCGAGAGTGGGCCAGCCTGAGCCCTGGGCATCTGCCTTTGGCAGAGCTTGGCCGAATTGCTTGGCTCTGTCCCGGTCACTGCCTGAGCGTTTTCACAGTTAGTACTAGGTTGTCTGGCTAACTAGGGGGAGGTGGTCTGAGAAGGCTCTGAGAGAGGCAGAGGCTAGGCACCCAAGCCCCTTCTTGGCGCCCGCCAGCCCTTGGAGGGGACCTAGGGGTGGAAGAGCAAGAGCGGGACTTCACCTGGCTCCTCACTCACCACCCCTCTCCCTGTCCCACGCAGGGCGACTCCCACAAGCTTGACTTTCGGAACGACCTCCTGCCCTGCCTTCCGGGGCCCTATGGGGCCCTGCCCCCTGGGCAGGAGCTCTCCCACCCGGCCGCCTCCCTCTTCACTGCGACTGGTGAGTCTGGCCAGCCCTCTCAGGGCCTGAGGTTCCCTGTCTATAGCCCAAGGCCCACCTTGCGCCCACTCAGCCTCACCAGAATCTCCCACCTCTCTGCCCCAGGTGCCGTCCACGCTGCAGCCAACCCTTTCACCGCAGCTCCCGGGGCCCACGGAACCTTTCTGAGCCCCAGCACCCACATTGGTAAGAGCCAAGGGCATGTTGGGCAACCCAGGCCTTGTCCCTGACTTCAGGAGTTCTCAAGCTGGGGATGGAAATTAGACTTGAGAGGCGGCTGGAATGGGGGTAGGCCTGGTTCCACTTGATTCGTGACCTTGGGCGAGTTACTCTAACCCCTCTGAGCCTTGATCTTGTCACCTGTGAAGTGGGATAGGGAAGGGAGAAGCGATTGCCAATCTCTGCCACCTCAGACACTGTCTCTGAAATAGCCAGTGGTAGGGGGTATAGTGTGCCACCTGGGAGAGGAGGGTGGAGGAAGGCTGTGCACGCCCAGGTGAGAACATAGTCGCTGGCTCCTAGCAGTCTTGTCAGGCTTCGTGGGGAGATTTAACTCGGGTCTGGGTAGACACAAGGGAATTGAGCCTGATAGCATAGGATTAGGTGTTCCTGGAAGAGGAAGTTGTGAGATGTTCCCCTAGTGGGGTAGGTTAGTTGTTCTGACTGGCTATGTGCATGAAGTTAGGGTCAGGTTGGGAAAGGCCCTGCATGTCAGGTGGGAGGAAGCCAGCAGAGAACTTCGGGTGAATGGTTTGCTCTAGAGCCGGTCTGGGTGGCCGGTGTCGGGGGATTGTGGGGTAAGACCTTGACCTCTGGAGTCAGAGAGGCCTTGGGCTGGGGGTACCATTTACTGGCTAGATGACCGTTGGCAAGTCACTTCACTTCTCTGAGCCTGTTTCATCATCTTTAAGTGGGAGTGATCCTGTCTGCCTAGTGGGACTTGTTGTTTGTGAGGTTAAACAACACGATGCATGTCAAAGCCTAGTGCCTTGCCAGGCCTAAGGAGGTGTTCAGCGCCTGGTGGTTAAAACCAAGACCCAAGCGGCTGAGAGCTCTGGGGCCTGCTTGCTAATAAGCTGCCTCTTCCCTGCCAGTCTTGGTGCCTGATCAGAGCCGGCTGCCGACGCTCTGACCATTCCCCTTTTCTCCCACAGATCCCTTTGGGCGTCCCACAAGCTTCGCCTCTTTGGCTGCCCTCTCCAACGGGGCCTTTGGAGGCCTGGGCAGCCCCACATTCAGTGAGTGCGGGTGGGGTGGGGCGGGTGGGTGGCTGTGGCAGTGGGCTGGGGAGGGGGGGTTGTCCCTGAGTGGGGCCTCCTCCTCGTGGCTCCTGTCACTCCCTGCTTCGCCCTCTGTCTAGACTCCGGCGCCGTCTTTGCCCAGAAAGAAAGCCCAGGGGCTCCACCAGCCTTCGCCTCCCCGCCAGACCCATGGGGCCGCCTGCACCGCAGTCCTCTGGCCTTTCCTGCCTGGGTCCGGCCCCCTGAGGCCGCCCGGACTCCAGGCTCAGACAAGGAGCGGCCTGTGGAGCGGAGAGAGCCCTCTATCACCAAGGAGGAGAAAGACAGGTGTGCTTCCCCGTCCCCCCCCCCACTGCCCACACCCCTGGCCCTCCCTCCCCGAAGCCTGGTCTGGTCGCAGCCTGGTCAGACCACTGGAGTACCTCCATTCTTTCCCACAGGGACCTCCCCTTCTCACGGCCCCAGCTCCGAGTTTCTCCTGCTACTCCCAAGGCCAGGGCTGGCGAGGAAGGGGCCAGACCGGCCAAGGAATCAGTGCGGGTAAAGGAAGAACGGAAGGAGGAGGCCGCCGCCGCTGCTGCTGCCGCCGCCGCCGCCGCTGCCGCTGCCGCCGCTGCCGCCACCACCGGGCCTCAGGGCCTTCACCTACTGTTTGAGAGGCCCCGGCCACCCCCTTTTCTGGGCCCTAGTCCCCCAGAGCGCTGCGCTGGCTTTCTGGAGCCAACCTGGTTGGCAGGGCCCCCTCGCCTTGCTAGGCCACCCCGCTTCTATGAGGCTGGCGAGGAGCTGACTGGACCAGGGGCTGTGGCTGCCGCCCGCCTCTACGGTCTGGAGCCTGCCCACCCCCTGCTATACAGCCGCTTGGCCCCGCCACCGCCACCTGCTGCGGCCCCGGGAACCCCTCACCTTCTCAGCAAGACCCCCCCAGGAGCCCTTTTGGGGGCACCACCTCCACTTGTGCCCGCCCCCCGGCCTAGTTCCCCACCTAGGGCCCCTGGCCCAGCCCGGGCTGACAGGTGAGGGAAGGGGAGGGGCGGGGGCCAAGCTCCATCCCCCTTTCCTTTTGACAAGGTCCTAGAGCTGAGGTTTCAAGCCAGGGCTAGAGGGCAGAGGTCATGACCTCACCAGCCATCTCTGAGGTCATGGAACCTGGGAGCAGAAGCCCCAACCCCCACAAGATCAAGCATCAGATGGACCTTGGGGTCACTGGGAGGGCAGAGGTCACAATCCTCTAGAGAGAGGGGTGTGTGTGTGAGTGTGTGTGTGCGCGCGTGTGTGTGTACATGTGAGAGATGAGAGTGGGGGTCATTTCAGAGGTCATAGCTCATGATCTCCTGAGGTACACCATCGCCCCCTCTGAGGGCCCCTAGGCCCTTGGCCTGCCTCCCCAAGGGCTCACTAAGCCAGAGGCCAAAGTGCCCCCCCTCCCCTTCACCTACCACCCAAGTCCTCATGCCCTCTCAGGGCTGGGGGAGGAGGGGCTAACGGAAGGGGGGTTCCATGTACATATTTATCTCCCCTTCCACATAGCCCCCCAGACCTTTTGTACATTTTTACAGGGGTGCCCCTCCCAATAACCCCCCTTCCTGGTTAATTAAATCCTCAGACTGGTGCTGTGTTCCTAGCCTCTGGCCTCTCTGTGGGGGGAGGGGGGATTGTAGAGGGAAGAGCTGGGAGGGGACAGGCAGGAACCCAGGGCTTATCCCTGGAAATATGGAGTCAGCAGGAGACAGAGCAACAGGGGAAGGGACCTGGGTACCTAGGCTGGAAAGAAGGGCAAACGCTTCCTGCTTGGCTAACAGCCCAGGTTCCCCCCCCCCCCAACTTGTTCCTGTTACCTCTGTGTGCCACCATTCCCAAAAGGCTCAAATCTCTAAGCTTCAGACTCCACCTCTTAGTGGCTCAGTCCCCCTACTCCATTTCCAAGTGCCCCCAGGACTCCTGGGCCCTGCTCCCCAGAACCCTGTTCCCCAGAACCCTGCCCTAGGCTGGGGGGGTGGGGGGCAGAGAAGGTCACCATGTACCACACACCAAAGAAGGGGGTCGGCCCGGGGGTGGGCCACACAGGCAGCTTCTTCAGCAGCCTCTCGGCAGCAGTCCCAGCCTTCCCAAAGCAGCAGGCGCCCCCAGGCTGGGGCCCAACCTAGAAGGCAGGGGTCAATTTAACAAAAACATAACGTTGACTTTTTTTCCCCGGTGGGGCTTATTCTGTAACATGACTTGCGGATATTTATATAAAAATGAGTGTTACAATGAGGCCCCTTGGCTGCTCTTTCAGTGTGTGTGTGGGGAGGGGGGTCATCCGGCCGCGGGCAAGGGGCATTGGGTCAGGGAGGGATGAGGGAGGACAATACTGAAGACAGGACATGTCCTGGAAGGTTCCCCTTCCCACCTGGGAGAGTAGTTATTTTACTTGTAGATGGATGAGTTGGGGTGTTGGGCATTGACGTTTTTCACACATTTTTATATAACCCAGGGGTACATACTATACGGGTTCAAACCAGACAGAAGGATGGCAAAACTAAATTTCCCGTTCACCTGCCAACCCACGCAAGCCCCATGCCTTTTCTGAGGTAACCACTCTCGATCGTTTGATCTACGTTCTTCAGGCCCATTTCCGTGTGTTTACGTATGCGTACGTGTACTTGCGTAGTTGTGTTAGAAAAAGATATGCAGTTTTTTAAAACACTAATTTTTATGTGTGGTCACTATAAAACAAATGCAAATACATACTACAGAGGGAAAGTGTCTCATAATATCACCCCTCAGAGATGACCGCTGCTAATTGTCAGGAGTATATTCCCCCAGTTATTTTTCTAGCTAGAAGCTTAAAATACCGTGAAAAAAAAAAAATGGGATCCTGTGAAATGTACTATTTTTCAAATGTCCTAATTTTCCTTTTTTACACTTAACATTATTTTTTTTTTAATTTTTTTTCAACATTTTTTATTTATTTTTGGGACAGAGAGAGACAGAGCATGAACGGGGGAGGGGCAGAGAGAGAGGGAGACACAGAATCGGAAACAGGCTCCAGGCTCCGAGCCATCAGCCCAGAGCCCGACGCGGGGCTCGAACTCACGGACCGCGAGATCGTGACCTGGCTGAAGTCGGGCGCTTAACCGACTGCGCCACCCAGGCGCCCCTTAACATTATTTTTTGATGTGATCATTGAAAACCAAGTGACTAGGGGCACCTGGGTGGCTCAGTCGGTTAAGCGTCTGCCTTTAGCTCAGGTCATGATCTCACGGTTCTTGAGTTCGAGCCCCACATCGGGCTCTGTGCTGATAGCATGGAGCCTGCTTGGGATCCTCTCTCCCCTCTCTCTCTGCCTCTGCCTTGCTTGTGTTCACTCTCTCAAAATAAATAACTTTAAAAATGTTAAAAAAAAAAAAGTCCAAGTGGCTAAACCCAGCTAGAGCCGCTGGCTCCCCCGCAAGCCACCCAGAATTGTCTTGTCCCACTGTATCCATCGCCTTAGATGCGTCTGACATTCTCTACTGTCACTCACTGTACATACCCAAGACTTCTAGGGAAGACTCAAGCCTAGATCGCTCCAACAAGTCACAAACAGGTTGACCAGAAGAAGAAACTTGGCTTGTAGACAAGATTTCACATGGCAGTCCTCGCTTTCAGCTTCTTTAGAAAAATCTAAAGATCCGTTGACGCCATACCTGCTTTCCCTATGACTGCCCCTTGAGATGGGGCATGATCTTTCCACATTGCCACTGTCTCCCCCACTCTATTGTTTAGGAATGAGCCATTGTCACTATTGATGATCCCCCATAAACATTTGGGTGTGAAACTCTCAGAAAAATGCTTTCTTTTTTTTTAATGTTTATTTATTTGAGAGAGGGTGGGGGCATGTGCACATGTGTGAATGGGGGAGGGACAGAGGATGACAGAAGATCCAAAGCCGTCTCTTTGCTGACAGGAGAGAGCCACATGAGGGGCTCTAACTCATGAACCATGAGATCATGACCTGAGCTGAAGTCAGACGCTTAACTGACTGGGCCAACCAGGCGCCCCAGAAGAATAATACTTTCTAGATATGTATATCCAATCTCTCCTAGATCCCCCCACAAGTAACTCAGATACCCAGTCATCTCCTAGATCTGACGCTGTGCTCTCCAGCCCAATCCATTTCCATCTCTGTTATCAGCACCCAAGTCAGAAACCCACCTCTTACCTCAATGGATTCACTTGTCTGAACTGCCTTTTATTGTTTCAACCACTCTCACTTCGTCATGCCAGGCACTGAATAGTGGCTGCGGATACAGAGGTAAACAAAAATCCCAGCTTTCCTGAAGCTGACATGTGTGGACTGGGAGGAGCAACCGTACATGCCTCAAAAAGAAAAAAGGTTGAAGGACAGGAATCCCCAGGGCTGCCTCTTGGGGCCTGTCCTCATAACCACCGTGCGCCATTTGAACCATCCCCACATGTCCTAATCCCAACTCAGGAGCTCCTCAGGCAGAGGGAAGAGAAGAATCCAGAAAGACTGTCAATGCTGAGGAAAACACGAAATCACTTCACTGTCCTGAGGCTGCTATTTGGAAATGCAGTTCTTTGTTCTGGATGAGCTCAGAAGTGTAGCTATGTAAGCTTAAGCCATGGGCTTATATGTGCACCACGGTTTATTTGTGAAATGGAGGGTTTTTTCGTTTTAATTTGAAGATCTAATTGGATCTATTAAATGATTGCTGAATTGGGCAGCACCCCATCTAGCAAATAGGTGCTCCTAAAATGGAGGATTTTAAAAACAATTTTATTAAGATATAACTCACATACCATATAAGTCACTCACTCTTTTATGACTGGTTTCACTCACTCAGCATTGTAAGTATTCAAGGTGTATCCGTATTGTAGCTTGCATCAGTACTACATTCCTTTTTATTGCCAAACAGTACTCCATTATATGGACGTACCACATTGTGTTTATCCATTCTTCAGTTGCAGATGTTTAAGTTGTTTCTTTTAACTACTATGAATAATGTTGTGAATATCCGTGTACAAGTTTTGGTATGAACACATTTTTTTTCTAATTTTTTTAACGTTTATTTATTATTGAGAGACAGAGAGACACAGAGCATGAGCAGGGGAGGGGCAGAGAGAGGGAGACACAGAATCGGAAGCAGGCTCCAGGCTCTGAGCTGTCAGCACAGAGCCCGACACGGGGCCTGAACTCACAAACCGCGAGATCATGACCTGAGCCAAAGTCGGACGCTTAACCGACTGAGCCACCCAGGTGCCCCGAACACATTTTTTACCTTAGAGAGAGAGGGGAGAGGGGCAGAAGGAGAGACAGAGGATCCCAAGCAGGATCCGTGCTTGATTCTGCCACCCTGGGATCATGACCTGAGCTGAAAACAAGAGTCGGACACTCAACTGACCGTGCCACCCAGGCGCCCCAATATGAACACATTCTAAATTCTCTTAGGTATGTACCTTGGGTTGGAATTATTGGGTCCTATGGTAACTCTTAACTTTTAGTTTATCATTTTGGGGAACCGCCAAACTAGTTTCCAAAGTGGCTGCACTATTTTACATTCCTATCGGCAATGTCTGAAGATGGAGTTTTAATGGGTTCTCCTAGTATTACTGTGTGAATTCACTAAGTTAACTAGCACAAACTTCTTAGAACAGTGCCTGGCACAGAGTAGGTGCTCAAAAACTTACTGCTGTCCTTATCGGTGATGCCTTTCTGATCAGAAACTCTTAGAAGCAGATCTTAGAGCTCAATCAAGGAGAATGCTTACTTACATGCCGTTTGTTGGGAAGGCACGTCTTCCAAAACAGACTTTGAGGTGAGGAGCACATACCTAGTGGCACAGAAGGAAGGAGCCTGAGCCAGTGAAGGACACAGATTAAGAGCCTTCTTCATCAGACAGATCAGAGTTTAAATTTGGTCTCCACCAACCAGCTCTGTGCATTTGGTCTTTAGCTGGTTTCCACTTTCCAAAGAAAATGACAGTTCCAGCCCCCAGGTTCATTGTGATTGTTACATAGAATGATGCAGATAGAGGGTACTTAGCACAGAATTGAGTACACAGTGGACGTTCACTAAATGAGAGTGTTGTTACTGATCGCAGTGGGAAAGATTATAAACAGGTTCCTTACTTCAAGATGGGTAGGTTGACGTTCAGAGAAATTTATATGATGTATGGAGTTAGAAGAAAGGAGACATACATATTTGGAAAGATTTAAAAAATAAGCTTGATTATTTTTTATTCTTTTTTTTTTTTTTTTAATTAGAGGTGGGAAGAGAGGAGCAGAGGGAGAGTGAGAGAGAATCTAAAGCAGGCTCCACTCCCAGCATGGACCCCCACACAGGGCTCAATCCCACAACCCTGGGATCATGACCTGAGCTGACATCAAGAGTCAGACACTCAACCAACTGAGCCACCCAGGTGCCCCTAAACTTACTATTAGAACACTCTTAGATGTACAAAAAAAAATGGCAAAGATAGTAAAAGAGTACATAGATTTTTTATATCCCCTAAACTCAGTTTCCTGTATTAACACCTATTAACATCTCACATTTTAAAAAAAATTTTTTTAATGTTTGTTTTGAGAGAGAGAGAGAGAGAGAGAGAGCGCATGCAAGGTGGCGGGGGGGGGGGGAGAGGCAGAGAGAGAAGGAGACACAGAATCCGAAGCAGGCTCCGAGCTGTCAGCACAGAGCCCAACACGGGGCTTGAACCCACTAACCATGAGATCATGACCTGAGCCGAAGTCGGACACTCAACCAACTGAGCCACCCAGGTGCCCCAACATCTCGCATTTGTTAATCAGTTAATCAGTATTGATGTATTATTGACTTAAGTCCATACTTTATTCAGATTTCCTTAGCGTTTTTTTTTTTGTTTTTGAGAGAGAAGGTGCGAGGGGCAGAGAAAGAAAATCTCATGAGGGGCAAAGAGAGGGTGAGAGAGAGAGAGAAGCGGGGCTTGTGTTCACCCAAAGCAGGGCACGAACACACCTGAAGCAGGGCAAGAGCTCACCAGATGTGGGGCTCAAACTCATGAACCGTGAGATCATGACAAGAACCAAAGTCAGATGCTTAAACAACTGAGCCACCCAAGCACCCCGGTTTTGTTTTGTTTTAATAATTTCATTCATGGGGCACCTGGGTGGCTCAGTCGGTTGAGCGTCAGATTTTGGCTCATGGTCTCACAGGTCGTGATCTCACAGTTTGTGGATTCGAGCCTCTGTGCTGACAGCTCAGAGCTTGGAGCTGTTTGGGATTCTGTGTTTCTCTTTCTCTCCGCCCCTCCCCTGCTCACACTCTCTCTCTCAAAAATAAATAAACATAAAAAAACTTTCATTCATTTTTTTTGAGTGAGAGAAAGAGGGCGTGAGTGAGCAAGGGGCAGAGAGTGAAAGGGACAGAAAGAGAAGAGAGAGAGAGAGAGAATCTCACAAGGGGCAGAGGGAAAGGGAGAGAGAGAGAATCCCATGCAGCCTCTGCACTGTCAGTGTGAAGCCCGAAGAGGGCTTAAGCTCACCTGATGTGATGATCGAACTCATCATGAGATCATGACCTTGGCTGAAGTCGGATGCTCGCTCAACCAACTGAGCCACCAGGCACCCCAGATTTCCTTAGTTTTACCTAATATCGTTTGTGTTCCAGGATCCCACCACAAGGATACCACATTACACGGAGTCATCATGTCTCCTTAGACTCCTTTTAACCATGACTTTTCTAGACTTTCCTTGTTTTTGATGATCTTGACAGTTTTGAGGAGTATTCATCAGGTATTTTAGAACATGTCCCTTACTTGGGCTTGTTGTCTTTCTTAGGATTAGACTAGAGTTACGGGTTTGGGGAGGAAGCAGAGGTAAAGTGCCATTTTCATCACATCGTATGGACGGTACATGCCTTCGAGATGACTTATCACTGTGGCTGAGGGAGGGCTTATCAGCTTCCACTGCAAAATTACTCTTTCCCCTCTTCTTTGCACATTTTACTCTGAGAGGAAGTCGCTCTGCACAGCCCTTACTATAAGACTTGAGAAATTATGGTCCACCTCCTTGAGGGCAGAGTATCCACACAAATTACTTGGAATTCTTCTGCATGGGAAAGTTGTCTCTTCTTGCTTTATTTATTTATTCTATCATGTATTTATGCTATGATGGATCCATGGGTATTTCTTTTCTGCTTTAGGCCATACTCCAGTATTACTTTACTTATTACTCCCCAGTTTTCAGTTGGCTCCTATGCCCCTTTCATTGTGGGGCTTTTTGCTTTTTTGGTATTTTTAGCCCAGATTTACTTTTTACTGTTTATCCTTTTGTATCTTTGGGTCTTTGTCTCCCAGTGTATGTATTACCTGTTCTTAAAAGTTAAAACAACTGCCAGTGTAATTAACATAAAAAGTCTTGTAGCTTGTGAACAAAAGACAGAGTCAAAAGTGTCCTTCCTTCCCCTGATACCCTCCTGCCTTGCTCCATTTCTCCTTTCCAAAGATACCATGTTGATTTCCTGTTTGTTTCTCCAGCACAATTCTTTTTTTTCCTTCTTTTAAACAAATGTTTACATATAGTACACACTGTTCTGTGTGCTGCTTTTCTCAAGTAACTATCTCTTGCGGGTTATAGCTCGCCTTTGTAAGGCTATACCATAATATATTTAGCCATTCTCCATTAGTGAACATTTAGGTTCTTTCCAGTCTTTTACCACTGGAACAAGGAGTGCTGCAGTGAATACCCACCTCTTTGTATACCTGAGCAAATAAATCTGCAGGATAAATTTCTAGGCAGAGATTTGCTGAGACAAAGAGTCCATGCTTTCAAATTTTAGATGCTGCTGAGTTCCCCTGCACAAACCTTGTGTCAACTGCCATTTTTCACGCTCGTCCACAGCGTTAAGAGAGGACCTGTTTTCCCATACGCTTGCTAACACAGAGAACTAACAAGCTTTTTGATTTTTGCCAATTCCACAGGTGAAAGATCGTGCCCTGTAGAAATTTGAATCTGTATTTCTTTTAGTGTGAGTGAACCTGAACATCTTGCTGGACATTTAAAATTCTTTTGTGTTTTTGTTTTCTGTGAATTGCCTCTTCAAATGTCTGCCCGTTCCCCTCTCCCCCTGCTCTTTGGGTTTGTTTGTTTGTTTGTTTGTTTAATAACCTTTGTTTTTTTGCCTCAGTGAAAGCTACTCATTCATTTCTTCCATCAACAAATATTTATTTACCTACTGTATATCAGACTCTGTTTTAGCAATGTGACAGTGACCAGAAAGGGCAAAGGTATTTTTCTCTGGGAGATTAAAATTCTAGAGGGGGCTGGGGCGCCTGGGTGGCGCAGTCGGTTAAGCGTCCGACTTCAGCCAGGTCACGATCTCGCGGTCCGTGAGTTCGAGCCCCGCGTCGGGCTCTGGGCGGATGGCTCGGAGCCTGGAGCCTGTTTCCGATTCTGTGTCTCCCTCTCTCTCTACCCCTCCCCCGTTCATGCTCTGTCTCTCTCTGTCCCAAAAATAAATAAACGTTGAAAAAAAAATTAAAAAAAAATTCTAGAGGGGGTAGATGGAGAGTAAAGGAATAAATACATGTTGGTTGGCAATACATGTTATGGAGAGAAAGTAAGGTATGGGCTAGAAAGTTCTGGGGTGCTGTTTTATATACAAGGATTAAAGAGAGTTTCTCAGAGGGATTTTAAGGGAGCAGAGGTGGGAATGAAATGAGGAAAGGAAGCATGCAGTCATCTGGGAGAGGAATGCTTTAGGCAGAGGGAACAGCAGTGCGAAGTCCCTGAAGTGGAAATGTGCTAGGTGGGCTGGAGCCTGAGGGCTAGCATGGCTGGAGCAGGGTGAGCCAAGGGGTTTGGGAGATAAGTGGAGACCAGATCATGCAGGGCCTTGTAGGCCTTTGTAAGGACTTTGGCTTCTATTCTGAGTGAGGTGCTAGCCACTGCAAAGTTTATTTATTTTGGCTGTACCTTTTTTTTTTTTTTTTGGAGAGTTTTAGAGCAGAGGAATGACATTATCCAATTTAGCTTCTTTTTTTTTTAAGTTTATTTATTTTGAGGGAGAGAGAGAACAGGAGCAGGGGAGAGTCGGTGGCGGGGGGGGTGGAGAGAAAGAGAATTCTAAGCAGGCTCCATACCATCAGCACGGAGCCTTACGCAGAGCTCAAACCCACGAATTGTGAGATCATGACCTGAGCTAAACCAAGAGTCGGAAGCTTAACCCACTGAGCCACCCAGGCACCCCCCCATAATTAGATTTTTTTTTAAATTTTTTTTAACGTTTATTTATTTTTGAGACAGAGAGAGACACAGCATGAACGGGGGAGGGGCAGAGAGAGACGGAGACACAGAATCAGAAGCAGGCTCCAGGCTCTGAGCCATCAGCCCAGAGCCCGACGCGGGGCTCGAACTCGCGGACCACAAGATCGTGACCTGAGCTGAAGTCCGACGCTTAACTGACTGAGCCACCCAGGCACCCCAGATTTTTAAAGGACCATACAATAGCATGGTCTGTGAATTGAGACATTACAATACACATGTCACTGGGGATTTCTCATCATTAGCCTGTTCTAACTGCAAAATGTAGGGGGCTGGCCTGCTTTAAGCAAATCCAGTGTGTGAAATTTCAGATGGACCTGATTTTCTCTAAGGGACTGGGCAGTCATTGCCATAGCCATGTGCTCAATTTGGCAGGGCTAATGTGGTGATCCCAAGCTTCTAGGCCCAGGGTTTTTGCTTGTGGATAACAAATAACCTACCTTTTTCCCCATTGGAAGGAATCATCTCCCCAAAGCTCAGCAACCACTCTCTAGAAGTGCCTCCTGCTGACACCTTCATACAAAGCCATAAAAATTTGTGTTCAAGAATGTTCCCCGAATTAGTGGTAATAATTGAACAACTTTGTGAATATACTAAAAATGCTTGAACTGTATACATGAAAGGGTTGGAATTTATGGTATATGGATTATAATTCTGTAATAACAACAACAATAAAGAACATTCCCAGAAACCCTGTTCACGGTAGCACGAAGACTGGGAACAACCCAAATGTCTATCCACAGAGATCTATTAAATAAACTCGTATGACCATCAGTGGGTAAACATGGAGATGTTAAAAAGAATGAGGTGTAAAAATTTTTTAAAAGGTGGGGGGAACGCCTGGGTGGCTCAGTTGGTTGTGTGTCCAACTTTGGCTCAGGTCATGATCTTTACAGTTCGTGGGTTCGAGCCCTGCGACAGGCTCTGTGCTGACAGCTCAGAGCCTGGAGCCTGCACCGGATCTGATTCTGTGTCTCCCTCTCTCTGCCAGTCATATTCTGTCTCTCTCTCTCTCTCTCAAGAATTAACATTAAAAAAATTAAAAAGAATGATGTGTGTCTGCATTTGCAGAAACAGAGAAAGCTCTCTGTGATGTACTATGTTTTTAAAAATTAAGTTGAGGAATGCCTGTGTGGCTCAGCTGGTTAAGCGTCCAACTCTTGGTTTCAGCTCAGGTCATGATCTCATGGTTCGTGGGACTGAGCCCTACATCAGGCTCCACGGTGACAGTGCAGAGTCTGCTTGGGATTCTCATTCTCCTTCCCCCTCTGCCCTTCCCCTGCTGTCCAAATAAGTAAATAAATAAATAAACTTAAAGAAAAAAAGGATTACTGCTAATATTGGTCTATCTCCAGCACTGACTGCTTGGGTTGCCTATTTAATAGTAAGAATATAATCAATCTCACACTTATATAGAGAGGCAGGCAAGGCTGGTCTGATCATGTCCATTTTATACATAAGTACAATGAGGCACAAAGATGAAAAGGGCTTACAAAATTAGTGAAAAATTCAAGACAGGCAGAGTTTAGGGACGTACAGAATACGATTTTGAATCCTTGCTTTGCAGGCTATTTGCTTTGAGACTTTAGGCCAGTTACCTCTCTGAGCTCGAGGGACAAGGCTTCAGACCTCACAGGGCTTCAGGGATTAAGAGCTGCTGGAAAAGAAAAAGGCCTCCTATAGTGCTTGGAGCATGGCAGCTGTCCAGGAAATAGCTGCTATTAGGGTAATTATTCTGTAAATGTTCTGAATGATTATAATATTTATGGACTGAGGCATCGCCCGTGTTAGGTGCCGAGGTCAGATGAGAAACCAGGTCTTTGCGGTCTCTGACTCTTTCCCTAATACCAGTTCCTCGCCCTCCCGAGCCCCACTGTGAATGAGGAGGAGAGGCCCTCAGTGATGCAAATGAATGTTGACTTTTCATTAACAAAACAATGAGCCCGCTGACACAGACGAGGGAAATGTTTAAAACTTTGAAAGGAGAAAAATCAGTTCGCAAATGTGTGTTGATATACTCACACCCTGCTCTACTCCTCAATAAACATTTCCCAAGACCTGCTGAGACAACCCCAGGTTGGTCTCCGGTTGAGGTCTCTAAAATGCTCTATGAACTGGGGCCTCACAGTGTCTCAGGCTAATGACGCTAACCCTTCAGGTTCGCTGGTGGGGGGCTTTGAACTGTGTAGGAAGAGCCTGGGAACTCTTAGAAACAAAGCAATTTTTCTTGTCTAAGGAAATCAGTTTATTTTACCCCAAACCTCCCCATCCCATTTCAGGAGAAGCGACTGTAGAGTCCCTGGAGGATGCTGACCTCAACACCTGGAGGTCACAGAGCCACTGTCAGTCTCCTGGGGAAGACATGGGGGAGGAACATGGGGAGGAACAAGGAATGAGGATACCTACAAGCCATAGTGCGGGGGCGCAGGCCAGGCTGGTTAGGTAAGCCACAGAGAGATACTAAAACAACCCCACAACAAACCAAATACTGTTTTTCATATACGTGAAGATATCCACTACAAGTGTATCCACTAAAGTTGCTAGAACCTAGAGAATGAAAACAATTCCACTGTCCAAAATGGGAGATTGATTAAACACATCATTTGACATTCACAGAATGAAAGGACCAATATGGCTTTAAAATTTTTTTTTTAATTTTTAAAATTTTTATGTGAGAGGGGCGCCTGGGTGGCGTAGTCGGTTAAGCGTCCGACTTCAGCCAGGTCACGATCTTCTCGCGGTCCGTGAGTTCGAGCCCCGCGTCGGGCTCTGGGCTGATGGCTCGGAGCCTGGAGCCTGTTTCCGATTCTGTGTCTCCCTCTCTCTCTGCCCCTCCCCCGTTCGTGCTCTGTCTCTCTCTGTCCCAAAAATAAATAAACGTTGAAAAAAAATTAAAAAAAATTTTATGTGAGAGACACAGAGAGAGAGAGAGACAGAGACAGAGACAGAGACAGACCATGAACAGGAGACAGGGGCAGAGGTCGAGAGAGAGAGAATCTCAAGCAGGCTTCATGCTCAATGGGGAGCCTGACACGGGGCTCCATCCCACGACACTGGGATCACAACCTGAGCCAAAATCAAGTCAGACCCTCAACCGACTGAGCCACCCAGGCACCCCTGGCTTTTAAAAATATAACATAGATCTGGGGTGCCTGGATGGTTCGGTTGCTTGAGCGTCCAGCTCTTGATTTCAGCTCAGGTTGTGATCCCAAAGTTGTGGGATTGAGCCCTGCATCAGGCTCCATACTGAGCTTGGAGCCTGCTTGGGATTCTCTCTCTGCCTCGCCCCCCCCCCCCCATCCCTTTCTCCTGCTCATGTACTCTCTCTCTCTAATAAACAAACAAACAAACAAACAAAGAAATAAAGAGTTTTAAATATATGGTAGATCCTAACATGAAGATCTGGACTAATCTTCAAGATTTATTATTAAGGAAGTGGAGATATCTTGTGTTCATGGAGAAGAAAACTCAGGATTGTAAAGATACCATTTTCTCCAAATTGATTTGTAAGAGTCAATACAATGCTACTAAACTTAAAACAGGATTTTTTTTATGAAACTCAACAAGTCAGTTAAAAAATATATAGGCAGTGGGGTGCCTGGCTGGCTCAGAAGAGCATGCGACTCTTGATCAGTAGGTCATGAGTTCAAGTCCCATGCTGGGTATAGGATTACTTTAAATAAATAAGTAAATAAATAAATAAATAAATAAGAGAGAGGGAGAGAGAGAGGAGTAAAGGGCTAAGAACAGGAAGATGTTTCTAAAGAAGAATAGAGAAGGCTTGTTCTCCCAGGATTGTTAAAAAGCTATAGTAATGAAGACAAGACAAGTTGGTGTTGGTAGCAATAGGAATTCACCAAAATCGATTAATGAATGTAAGAAGCTCTGACAAGTGATGGGGGGTGGCATAGCACATCAAAGAAGGGACTATTTGGGGCGCCTGGGTGGCTCAGTCAGTTGAGTGTCCGACTTCGGCTCGGGTCATGATCTCACGGTCCGTGAGTTCCAGCCCCGCATCAACCTCTGTGCTGACAGCTCGGAGCCTGGAGCCTGGAACCTGCTTCCGATTCTGTGTTTCCCTCTCTCTCTCTGCCCCTCCCCTGTTCGTGCTCTGTCTCTCTCTGTCTCAAAAATAAACATTAAAAAATTTTTTTAAAAAGGAGGGATTATTTGATAAGTGGAATTTCTAAAGGGAATTTCTTTCCAGACTTGGGGTAACAAAGAATCTCTTAATTAAAACACAAAAGAGTAATCATAAAAGAAAATATTAATAAATAAAAATATATTAAAATTAAAAGAATTAAATTATAAGCTACAGATTTGAAGAAGATATGTGCAAACACATGTAATCACTCAAGGATACATATCGAGATACTCTGAACACCTTCTGCAAATCAATAAAGAGCATTAAGCCCGTGAAAAACAATGGGTAAAAAACTTGAATATGCACGTGAGAGAAGAGGAAACATGGTTGAAAATCGCATGAAGAGATCCATGCTCAGCATCACTAGTAATCAAGGAAGTACAAGGCACAACAAGCTGCTTTACTGGTTTATATGCAGTCTGTGGCACAAATTAAGAAGTCAAATAACACCAGGCGTTGGAGAAGAGAAATACGTCTTCTGTACATAGGTGGTGGGAATGTATATCCATTCAGCCATTTTGGAAAGGCAGTTTATCATTTTCTTGTCAAATTGAATACTAACATACTTAAAACTCAGCAATTCCACTCTTGGGCAAATATCCAGGGGCAAGTGTTGCACCTGTGCTCCATGAGACATACATATGAATAATCATAACAGCAGTGAATAAATGGCAAAAAAAAAAATAATAACACACTACCAGCAAAAGAAAGAACTCAACTGCCCTTCAACGGAAGAATGGATAAATACAGGGGTGCCTGGGTGGCTCAGTTGGTTAAGCGTCCCACTTCAGCTCAGGTCATTATCTCACGGTTCATGAGTTCAAGCCCCGCATCAGGCTCTGTGCTGACAGCTCAGAACCTGGAGTCTGCTTCAGATTCTGTGTCTCCCTCTCTCTCTGCTCATGCCCTGCTCACACTCTGTCTCTCAAAAAGTGAATAAACATTTAAAAAATATTTAAAAATTAAAATAAAAACAAGTTTTTTTAATTCAGCACAGCTGATGTTTTCCAGCAGATGTTTGTTTTAAGAGCTTGCTAATTAGTGGTATTGATGAGGGAGGGGCAGGCAGGCACCCTTCATACCCTGCTGGTGGCAGAAAAGTGCAGCTACTTTGGAGGACAATATTTAGTAGTGTCTATGGATATCTTAGATGCACATATTCTGATCTAGCAAGTCTCTTCCACTTTAAGAATTTTCTTTATAGGGGTGCTTGACTGGCTCAGTCAGTAGAGCACGAGACTCTCAATCTCAGGGTCATGAGTTCAAACGCTATGGTGGGCATAAAGATTACTTTAAAAAAAAAAGAATTTACAGATTCACTTGTACAGCTCAAGATCAAGTGTAGAAGGTTGCTCATCATAGCGCAGTACAAAGTTAGCTACACACATGGTATATCCACCTATATTCAGCACCTATTTAAAAGTAAGAGATAAGTCTGTATGCATCAACCTGGAGAGACATTACACCTATTGAGTGTAAAAAGGCAAAATGTAGAACAATATATATAGTATGACATCATTTGCAGGCACAAAGACACAGATACTCATGGAAAATTGCTAAGCAAATGCAAACAACTGTTAACACCGGTGCCTTCTGGGGAGTGGAATTGAAAAGGTGAAGGGAAGGACATACTTTCTGTTTTATATTTAATACTGGATTTTATTTTTTATGAAGAGCATACACTTATTACTGCTATAATAAAAAAATTTAGGGGCGCCTGGGTGGCTCAGTTGGTTAAGCGTCCAACTCTTTGTTTCGGCTCAGGTCATGATCTCACAGTTCGTGAGTTCCAGCCCCAAGTCGGACTCTGTCCTGACAGTGTGGAGCCTGCTCCGGATTCTATCTCTCTCCCTCTCTCTGCCCCTCCCCTGCTCATGCGTGCATGCTCTCTCTCTCTCTCTCTCTCTAAACAAATAAATTTAAAAAATCTAATTTAGAAGTTCAAAACAAAATATTATATGTCAATTATATCTCAGTAAAGCTGGGGCTAGTTCATAAATTATAAAGAAGCAATGTGGTCCACCTGGCTGGCTCAGTCAGTGGAGCATGTGACTTGATCTTGGTCTTGGGGCTGTGAGTTCAAGCCCCATGTTGGGTGTAGAGATTACTTAAAATCTTTAAAGAAGAAGAAGAAGAAGAAGAAGAAGAGTAAAGAGAAGCAATTTTTTTGTTAAGGAAAAAAAAATTTAAAGAAAATACAGAAGCATATGAGGAAGAAAAGATGAGTTTTTGCCTTCTTATCCTGAACAAGATGTCACATTTAACAGTTTGGGGTATAATCTTTTAAAATTTTTGTCTGCTTGTGTGTGTATTTATATATACATATATATGTATATGTATATATATATATACACACATATATTTTATTTTTTCAAAATGAATCATCTAGGAAGTACCTGGGTGGCTCATTCAGTTGAGCATCGACTTTAGCTCAGGTCATTATCTCATGGTTTGTAAGTTTGAGGCCCGCATCAGGCTCGCTGCTGTCAGTGCAGAGCCTGCTTCTGATCCTCTCTCTCTCTCTCTCTCTGCCCCTCCCCCACTTGAACTCTCTCTCTTAGAAATAAATAAAACATTAAAAAAATGGAATCATCTATGTTGTTAGTTTTTTTTTTACATTTTACCATGTCAACAGTTTATCTCTACAATATCATTTATTTCCAAAACCAGAAATAATTGTACATTTTTCTGATTAGACAAGTGTGATTCACAAAGAAAATATCTCTATAACTGTGTTGCTAAATAAGAAATGCAAGTTGTAGGACAATATGTACAGTATTATCTCATTTTTGTTTAAAAAAAGGAAGAAAACAGAACGTGTGTGTGTCTGTGTGTGTGTGTGTGTGAGAGAGAGAGAGAGAGAGAGAAGGTCTGAAAAACCAGTCTATGAGGATAGCCATTAAACTCTGTTCAGAGTATTTAAGTGTGGGGGAGATTGCAATGAGGTGGCTTGGGATATTTATAGTGCATTGCTTTCATAATAATGATGCATGTATGTGATCACAATTGTTTTAAAACTTCAGACAAGCATACAAAAATCTGAAATTATCTCTAAATCCTACCACTCAGAGATACCCCCAGTCAATATACTAGTGCACATGCTTTCTTCTTTTCTTCTTTGCCTATAGAAACATATTCATCCTCTCAATTTATAAACTGGAATCCTACAAAATATACTACTCAGGAGGCTCCTGGGTGGCTCAGTGGGTTAGGTGTCTGACTTCGGCTTAGGTCATGACCTCACAGTTTGTGAGTTCGAGCCCTGTGTCGGGCTCTGTCCTGACAGCTCAGAGCCTGGAGCCTGCTTCAGATTCTGTGTCTCCTTCTCTCTCTGCCCCTCACCCCTTATGCTCTGTCTCTGTCTCTCTTTCTCTCTCTCAAAAATAAACATTAAAAAA
Organism: Lynx rufus; assembly: GCF_022079265.1. NCBI lineage: Eukaryota > Metazoa > Chordata > Mammalia > Carnivora > Felidae > Lynx > Lynx rufus. Next base: position 1,348,117 of record NW_025814838.1, on the reverse strand, counting down.
AACCCACACAACTCTGTGCCCTGCTGTTTTCAATATGTTCCATGTCAGTACATCATTGTAATGACTACACATTATGCCATCATAACAACCATCCCATAATTTAATCATTCGATCCCTTGCTTTTGACGTTTTGTAAACTTTTTAATTGTAAAGTGTAACACACATTAGAAGAATGTATAAAATACATGTATTTTTTAAAAAGAGTAATAATTATAAAGCAAACATTTATGTTATCTCTTCACCAGAAAATTTATTTATTTATTTATTTGAGAGAGCTCGAGGGAGGGAGAGGGGCAGAGGGAGAGACAGAGAGAGAGAGAGAGAGGGAGGTAATCTTTTTTTCTTCTTTTTTTTTAACGTTTATTTATTTTTGAGACAGAGAGACAGAGCATGAATGGGGGAGGGTCAGAGAGAGAGAGACACACACACAGAATCTGAAACAGGCTCCAGGCTCTGAGCTGTCAGCACAGAGCCCGTCGCGGGGCTCGAACCCACGGACCGCGAGATCATGACCTGAGCCGAAGTCGGACGCTTAACCGACTGAGCCACCCAGGCGCCCCGAGGGGGAGGGAATCTTAAGCAGACTCCATGCTCATTGCGGCACCTGACTCAGGGTTCAATCTCACAACCATGAGATCACGAGCCAAAATCAAGAGTCGAATGCTTAAACGACTGTGCCACCCAGGGGCCTCTAGAAACATTTTAAAATTGTTTTGGGGGCGCCTGGGTGGCTTGGTCTGTTGAGTGGTTGACTCTTGATTTCCACTCAGGTCATGATCTCACAGTTCATGGGATAGAGCCCTGTGTGGAGCTCTGTGCTGACAGCAGGAAACCTGCTTGGGATTCTCCCCACCGCCCCGCTCCTTCCCTGCTTGCGCGTGCTCTCTCTCTCTCTCTCTCTCAAAATAAATAAACAAACATTTAAAATGTTTTTTAACTTAGAATGCAAAGTATTTTATTTTTAAACTTCTAAATTTGAAAACAAAACAGCCTCGGTTAAATAATAGTTTTTCCAAAGCTCAATGTGCTCATTTGGAGTTCCATTTTTCTGCTTGCAGCACAAAACAACTTCCTACAACTCCTAGGCAGGAACACTACTGTTTTTGATGATCTGTGATTGGATGAAGGGATCAATCTCAGTTGGTAATATACTTTTTTCCCCCCTTGGTAAGGGCTTAAAAAATTTCCAGAACAGATGCATTTTTCTAGTCTTGCACACAGACACTTTGATTCCAAATGTCTCCTGAGAGGCATATACCATATACAGAAACCCATGTTCGTTTCTCACGTTCACATACTTCAGAAATCGGCGTGGACACACTCACCGTGCTGTGTCCATTCACTAACAGGAAGAACGCCTGATGAGCCTCCTAATGATCTTGAGGAGCTCACGCAGGTTGACGTGATCAGGTACAAGGAACTTGGTTCTGTCCAGTACAGGAAGTTGCTTCTCACCCTTGAATCGGGTCTGTTATCACCGGGATGTTCGTAAGATGCGGCTCTCAGATAAGTCGGACATGTACTCTTTGTTGGAAGGTGCTGCGCTGCTTGAAGGTCTTCTCCGACGGCACTGCGCGGGAGGTGAGGTGGAGGGTCCCGGCTCTTCCACGCGGCGGCGGTGGCGCAGACTCGAACTGTTAGAAATTGTTTTTAAGTTTAGGGGCACCTGGGTGGTGCACTGCTCAGGGTGGAGGGATCGAGCCCTGCAACAGGTTCCGTGCTGAGCGTGGAGCCTGCTTAGGATTCTGTCTCTCCCTTTCTCTCTCTCTGCCTACCCCCACTGCTCGTGAGCTCTCTCTCTCTCTCTCAAAACAAACAAAAAACTACAATATTTTAAAAAAAAATTTTTTTTTCAACATTTATTTATTTTTGGGACAGAGAGAGACAGAGCATGAACGGGGGAGGGGCAGAGAGAGAGGGAGACACAGAATCGGAAACAGGCTCCAGGCTCCGAGCCATCCGCCCAGAGCCTGACGCGGGGCTCGAACTCACAGACCGCGAGATCGTGACCTGGCTGAAGTCGGACGCTTAACCGACTGCGCCACCCAGGCGCCCCAAAACTACAATATTTTTCAAGTTTATTTACTTTGAGAGAGAGAGTGCGAGAGTGCAATGGGGGAGGGGCAGAGAGAGAGAGAGAGAGAGAGAGAGAGAGAGAATCCCAAGCAGGCTCTGCACAGCCACCACAGTGCCCAATGGAGGGCTGGAGCCTACAGACCACAAGATCATGACCTGAGCTAAGATGGACTCTCAACTGACTGAGCCACCCAGCACCGCCCCCCAATTGTCTTTTTAAAACATTTTTAATGTTTTATTTTTTTTAACGTTTATTTATTTTTGAGACAGAGAGAGACAGAGCATGAACGGGGGAGGGTCAGAGAGAGGGAGACACAGAATCTGAAACAGGCTGTCAGCACAGGGCCCGTCGCGGGGCTCGAACTCACCGACTGCGAGATCATGACCTGAGCCGAAGTCGGCCGCTTAACCGACTGAGCCACCCAGGCGCCCCCCAAAATTTTTAATGTTTTTAATGTTTATTTTTGAGAGAAAGACAGACAGACAGACAGTGAGTGGGGGAGGGTCAGAGAGAGAGAGGGAGACACAGAATCTGAAGCAGGCTTTAGGCTCCAGAGCTGTCAGCACAGGGCCAGAGGTGGGCTCCAACTCAGGAGCGTGAGATCGTGACCTGAGCTGTAATTGGATGCTTAACCAACTGAGCCACTTAGGTGCTCAAAAATTGTTAAGTTTAAAAAAAATGAGAAAAGCACAATGAACACCTGTGTACTTTTCTCCTAGGATTAACAAACATGAATTCTGTTATTTTTTACTTCCTTTTTTTAAATTAACAAGACAACAAAATATAATGTGTTTTATTCTTTTAAAAATTAAACAATTTGTTTTTATTTTTATAAGTAATCTCTACACCGTATGTGGGACTTGAACTCACAACCAAGAGATCAAGAGCCACATGCTCCACTGACTTAGCCAGCCAGGCACCACAGAATTTATTTTATTCTAACACCTTTAAAATTTATTTTTATTTTTTATTTTAGAGAGAGGGGAGGGGCAGAAGGAGAGAGAGAGAGAATCCTAGGGAGGCTCCACAGTCAGCTGTGTGTTGGGCTCGATCCCTTGACCCAGTATCACCACGAACAGAAATCAAGAGTGGGATGCTCAACCGACAGAGCCACCCAAGTGCCCCATTCTAACACCTTTTTTAGAATAAAGTACTTGATGTTCACTCTTTTGTGAATACTTCAATGGACCAAGCCCAGTATTGACCTCAGCTCAATAGTCTCTTTTTGAGGTTTCAATAGCATTAGAGTTGGTCCTTTTAGTGAAGGTTCTTGTGTCTTTCCAACAAGACTTCATTAATCTTTGAAAAATTCTTGCCTCCAGAAGATATTATAGACTCACCTTGTACCTTTCAGCGTTAGTCACAGACTCGGCCTTTTCTGCAACTAGCCCTTTTTCCTTTTAGAGACTATAATCTGGATGCTAAAATGCATTGTTGAAGTGCAGAATTGTCAGAATAAATGCAACTTGACAAATACAGGCAAAGTTCTCTTTGCTCTGAGAAATTATTGTGATCACTTTTACATTTCCCTGTTTATCATGAGGGTAACCGTCTTTTCGACATATTTACTGGCCACCTGAGTTTCCTTTGCCTCCCAACTGCTGCTTCTTTGATCGTTTTTTCTGTCGTTAAACTTTTATGTCATGCCCAGGGGCGCCAGGCTGGGTTAGTAAACACAGCATACGACTCTTAATCTCAGGACTCTTAATCTCAGGGTCGTGAGGTGAGTTCAAGCCCCTTGTTGGGCGTGGAGCCTAGTTAAAATAAAATTTGAAAAGTCTCATGTCCTATCCATTTTTTTCCGTTTCTAAATAATGCTGTGATGAACATCTTTGTACATGCATATTTGCTCATCTTACTGACTCATTCCCTAGAGTGAGTTTCTAACATGGAATTTCTGGGGCAAAAGATATATATTAAATTTACAATTTTTTTCTTTTTAAGAAACAATCTTTTAAAACTCAAAAAAAAAAAGATGCGTACATGTACACTCCCCCTTCAGCAGCCTGTGATCGCCTGTCTTCCCACACCCTTTCTAGAACTGAGTGCCACAATTTTAGTTTCCTTCTTTGAGGGTTGGGGAGGTTTTCAGTTGGGGTGTTTGCTTAAGATTCAACATGTAAAGTCCCTGCACAGCGTTGGCTGTGTTCTCAAGAGGTCCCAGTCCTCTCAGAGAGAAGAGACGTGTTCTAGCAGCTCCCCACCCTCTCCTAGCCTCCTGGGACCTCAGCTACTTTACAGCTGCCTTCCGGAAGCTCCTCTCAGAGGTCCCCCCGGAAGAGCTGTTTGCTAAATCTGGCAACCCTACCCCCAGGTTCCCGTTCTACTCCCACCTAAACTGCAGCAGTCGCCTCCAGATCTCACCCCTACAGTCCATTCTCGACATGGCCTCTGCTCAAAGCCGTCCTGCTACACTCAGAATTCCATGGGAACTCCTTAGGTTGGCCTTCAAAGCCCCCACCAAATCCAGGCCTGACCCTTCACTCAGACCTCACTGCCAACTGTTCCCCCGTCCCCTGCAGCCCCCTGGGCCTCCTGGTTGTTTCCTGTTAGGATAAGCTGGGCTGGCCTCAGAGTCTTTGTATTTATTTACCTCTGCTTAGAATGCTTTTTCCCCAAAGCATTCTCTGTTCAGATGTCACCACACCAGAGAGGGCCTTGCCAGACCCCCTTGTCTAAAACAGCACCTCCCATGCCCCAAACCTGCTTTATTTTTTTTTTTCATAACACACAGTACCGCTCATTATTTTATACTTTGACTTGCCTGATGTGTTTGTTCTTTGCTTTCCCTCACCAGGAATGTAAGATTGATAAAAGCTGGAACTGAGAGCATTTTCCTGGTGTGTTTTTCCAGTATTATCTCCCTGGTGCCTAGGATGATGCCTGGCACTTCTCAGACCTGGATCTGACAGGCTGTCCTGCACAGCAGTTAAGGGGATACCCGCGAGTCACTTTCTCTGGGTTCAAGCCCCTGCTCTGTTTGCTGCTTCCCAGCTGTGTCACTTGGAACAAATGACTTAACCATCCTTTGTACCATCTGTAAAACAGGGATGATAATCTACTTTAATTGGGTTATTGTGAGGGTGAGGGCAGGCCAAGCTCTGCCTTCTTTTTTTCTTTTCTTTTCTTTTTTTAAAAGTAGCCTCCACATTCAATGAATGTGGGGCTTTCACTCACGTCCCTGAGATCAGGAGTCACATGCTCTACCGACTGAGCCAACCAGGGGCCCCAATTGGATCATTGTGAGAATTAAACTAGTTAAATCATGTAAGAACATAGGCTGGTGTTCAGTGTTTGTCACTATTATAGTTTTTGAGTGGATTTAACACATGGGTTATTGCTATCATACACACAGGCAAATATCAACCAATCTCTATCTATTGATATTTAGTATGTACCTGTCACTCCCCCAGACAATGGGTATAGGCTCATACACAGAAGTTAACAAGACAAATGTGACCTCTCTCTTACCATGAGTCTCCGGGAACTCAAGTAATTATTCCTAGTTTTAAAGTGTTGAGAGGCAACAAAGCACAGAATTTTTCAGGAGATACAACTTAGTCTGAGGGCCAGGAAGAGATTCTGGAGGCAGTGATGTTACTCTGTAAGTTCTGACTGGGTGGAGAGGAAAGAGAGAACCATGTGTGAGGAAGCCCAGAGTGGAGAAGAGCCTATACAGCAGGATGGCCAGTGTGGCTGGAGTGCAGGGGCTGGGAGAGAGAAAGCTGGAGGATCTGGCAGGGACTACCATGCGGGGTTTTGGTGGCCTCAGAAAGGGGTTTCATGGGAGCTATGAAAGGACTCAAAGTTGGAGAGTGACTGTCAGCTAAGCAGTTAGCACAGTTTCCCTGGCTGGTGCTGTTCAATGACCTCCAGAGATCACCTTGTCTAAAATGGCACATCTCCTGCTGCCCCCCCCCATCTCTGTCTCTCTGCACCTGATTTATTACGTCATAAGCCCTGACATTCTCTCATACTGTCTTATGCTGGTTCTGGATTCACCCATACTGGAATGGAAACCACCACAAAAGCTGGGACTTTGGGGAGGGGGAGAAACTGGCTGCAGGGAGACTGATTAGGAAGTTGGTGTAGATGGCCCCAGCTCTAGAACTTGTACTTGCTAGGAGGGTTAGGATCAGCCAGCCGTCTGGATGGTAGAGAGCAGGAGGCTAGAGGACTTGACAGCTTGAAGCCTCATTTGCATAGCACTTTACAGAAGACTGAGAAAAAGGCAATTGTCCCTATCAAAGAATGGAGTGTGGAGGCAGAGATAAGGGTAGTGAGGAAGGGGGACTAAAGTCCAGCAGTCTCAAGGTGCCTGGCTGGCTCAGTTGGTGGAGCATGTAATTCCAGTTCTCAGGGTCATGAGTTCAAGCCCCACATTAGCTGCAGAGCTTACTTCAAAGAAAGTCCCAGCAGTCCCAAAAAGCCAGTTCTTGGTACTGTCCTTGCTTTTAAGTCATCAAAGGCTAAGGATCAGGTGTGGGGCTGGGGAGAACTAGAATAGAGAAATATTAAGATGTAACTGACACATCTGGTGGCTGGATGTGGGGCATGAGGGAAAGGGAAGGTGATGGCTACGTTTCTAGTTTAAGTAACCGGGTGGATACTGGTGCCATCGCCTCAGAGCAGATTTTGTGGTTCAACTCATGAGTTCAGTTATGGATGTATGAGTCTGAGGTGCCTGGGAGACCAGGAGGAATCTAGGAGTTAGATGGGAATGCAAGTTCTGAGCTAGGGAGAGTGCTTGGTTTAAGAGATGATAATTGGAATGCACAGTGAAATCATGACAAGATGCCTTTTTCTTATGAGATCTCTTTAGGCAAATTACCAGAAATGCTTACATGCAAATGCTTTCTGGTTGCAAGCTGGCTTCTCCACTTTACCTACACTGCTCTATAACCCCCAGATACTTCTAGCAATGGAGGGTACCTGTAAAGAAGGGGTCCAGAAGCTAAGCTTCCTTAGCTTCAGGGTATCTGTCTCTGCCCTTGTGGATGTGTTGGATGAGATTGAGGGGACAATCTTGAGGAATGCCTACAATTGATGGAGGGGTCCAGGAGAAGTGGCCTGTGAGGGAGACTGAGAGGGAGCATTCAGGGAGGTAGGAGGTAGAGGAGACTGGGGAAAGCTTCACAGAAGGCAAGAAGAATGGCTGTTTAAAGGATCGTTATCATCAGCAATCAACTGTCTGCCAAGTTCTGCTAATTCTTCTCTGCAGAGTCTCTCCCTCTATCTCCACTGCCACCTCCTGGCCAATAGTCCCCATTACAACTGGGTAATTCTTTTGGCTTCTCTATTTCCAGCCTCTAGTGGAGCCTGGATCATGCCAATCCCTCCTCAACAACTTTCAGTAGCTCCCTGTCACCTCCGAACTAATCCCCCGCTACCTAGCCTGGCATGCTGGGCCTTTGGCCACCTAGTTCCAGGTGACTTATCTGTCTCAGTCTGCTCCCTCATAAAAAAGAATAAGCTCACATATTCACTATCCCCCCAACCCTCAACCTTGTTGCGTCTATGTCATCTTCCTGAAGTGCCCACCCTGTAAGCCTAAATTTTTCAAGGCTAGGCTCAAACGACATCTCATGTACCCACTGGATTGGACCTTACCTTTGACCACCTCCTTTTGTGGCATCAGAAACACTGCCCTGATTTTTACCAAGCTCACAGATCATCCCCCGATGAGACTAAATTCTTGAGAGTAGAGACTATCATCTTCCCTCCTGTCTCTCCCATTTAACCTGGCACAGGGCCTGACACTCAGTGGGCAGAGAAAATGCTGGTCAGGAGAGCATACCCACTACCACTCGTGTGTAGAACAAGAGGTCTCAGATTCAACTGCCTCCGGGATCCAGACAGATAGGACAAATGCATGAAGTTGCTCAGTGCAAGACAATTGGGAATGGTGGGGCCTATGGCAAATAGGAGTCTTCATTTTTCTGCCTAACGTATTACTAACATTCAGAACATTATATAAATCTGAAAACTGAACTTGACCTGAAGATCATGAGTTTCAGACTCTGAAATATGGGTCCAAAATACGCCCCTGCATTAAGGTGGTTCTTTAGAGCTTTCAAAGCAATTTTATATCAACAACTCCATCTCCACCTTATATGTGAGAAAAATGTGGCTCAGAGAAATGAGGTGCTTAAGGAGATATAGCAAGGAATTAGTAGCACAAGGCGAGGTCCAACCCATTCAGACTCTGGCCTGGCCTACTGTCTTCTGCAGGTGTTGGGAAGAGGGTCTAAAAAGATGGGCTTCATCCACTTTTTAAAACTTAAGACTAGTTTTTTAGGACAATATTACGTTCACAGCATTGAGGGGAAGGTACAGAGGTTTCCTATATACTCCCCATCCCAACACATGCACTTTTCCTCCATTCTCAACATCCTCCATGACGGTGGGACATTTGTTATAATTGATGAACCTACATTGACACACCATAATCACCCAAAGTCCGTGATTTACATTATAGTTCACTCTTGGTGTTGTACAGTTTATGGGTTTAGACAAATGGACAATGACTTGTATCCACCATTATGGTATCATAGAGAGTATTTTCTGCCCTAAAACCCCTCTGTCCTCCTATTCATCCCTCCCTCACTGACTCCTGACAATCACTGATCTTGTTAGTCTCCGTAGTTTTGCCTTTTCCATAACGTTATACAGTTGGAATGATACAGTAGGTAGCCTTTTCATATTGGCTTCTTTCACTTAATAATATGCATTTAAGTTTCCTTCATGTTTCTTGATGGCTCAACAGCTCACTTCTTTTTAGTGCTGAATAATATTCCACTGTCTGCATGTATCACAGTTTGTTTATCCATTCACCTACTGAAGGCCACCTTGGTTGCTTCCAAGTTGTGGTATTTGGAATAAAACTGTATAAACATTTGTGTGCAGGTTTTTCTGTGGACAGAAGTGTTTTTTTTTTCAACTCCTTTGGGAATAAAAAAAGGACCATGACTGCTGGTTTGTATGGGAAGACTATGTTTACTTTTGAACAGTTAAAAAATTTTTTCTAATGTGTTTTTATTTTTGAGAGAGAGAGAGGGGGGGAGGGGCAGAGACAGAGACAGAATCAGAAGCAGGCTCCAGGCTCTTGAGCTGTCAGCACAGGACTCGAACCCACAAGCCCTGAGATCATGACCTGAGCCAAAGTCGGACACTTAACCGACTGAGCCACCCAGGCACCTGAGTATGTTTACTTTTTTTTTTTTAATTTTTTTTTCAACGTTTATTTATTTTTGGGACAGAGAGAGACAGAGCATGAACGGGGGAGGGGCAGAGAGAGAGGGAGACACAGAATTGGAAACAGGCTCCAGGCTCCGAGCCATCAGCCCAGAGCCCGACGCGGGGCTCGAACTCACGGACCGCGAGATCGTGACCTGGCTGAAGTCGGACGCTTAACCGACTGCGCCACCCAGGCGCCCCTAGTATGTTTACTTTTGTAAGAAACCAGCAAACCATCTTCCAAAGTGGCTGCACTGTTCCCACCAGCAATGAATGAGAGTTCCCACTGCTCCACATCCTCCTCAGCATTTGCTGTTGTCAGCGTCCTGAATCTTGGTCATTCTAATAGACATGTAGTAATATCTCATGTGGAGCATCTTTTCATATGTTTATTTGCCATCTGTGTGTCTTCTTTGGTGAGGTGTTTGCTATCTTTGGCCCATTTTTTAATCAGGGTGTTTTCTTATTACTGTGTTTTAAGAATTCTTGGAATATTTTTGAATATTCCTTTACCAGATGTTTTTTATAAATATTCTCTCCCAGTCTGTGTCTTGTCTTCAGCTCAGGTCACGATCTTGCGGTCCTTGAGTTCGAGCCCCGCGTCAGGCTCTGGGCTGATGGCCCAGAGCCTGGAGCCTGCTTCCGATTCTGAGTCTCCCTCTCTCTCTGCCCCTCCCCCGTTCATGCTCTGTCTCTCTCTGTCTCAAAAATAAATAAATGTTAAAAAAATTAAAGTAAAAAGGCGTCAATACCATAGCCAAGGTCATCTAGGTTTTCTCCTATGTTATCTTCGAAATTTTTTTAATGTTTATTTATTTTTGAGAGAGAGAGAGAGAGAAAGAGAGAGAGACAGAACATGAGTAGGGGAGGGACAGAGAGAGAGAGGGAGACACAGAATTCGAAGCAGGCTCCAGGCTCTGAGCTGTCAGCACAGAGCCTGATGAGGGGCTTGAACTCATGGACTGCGAGATCACGACCTGAGCTGATGTCGGACGCTCAACCAACTAAGCCAACCAGGCCCCCCCACTCCTATGTTATCTTCTAAGAGTTTCACAGTTTTGCTCTTTACATTTAGGTCTGTGATTCATTTTGAGTTAATTTTTGTGAAGGGATGTAAGGTCTGTGTCCAGACTAACATTTTTGCTTGTGCATGTCCAGTTGTTCTAGCTCCATTTGTTGAAAAGAGTAGTTAATTTTTTTTTTAATTTGAGAGAGAGAGAGAGAGAGAGAGAGAGAGAGTGAAAGCAGGAGAGAGGGGCAGAGGGAGAGAGAGAATCCCAAGAAGGCTCCACGTTCAGCATGGAGCCTGATGTGGGACTTGATCCCAGGACCCCGGGATCGTGACCTGAGCTGAAATCAAGAGTTGGATGTTCAACCAACTGAGCCACCCAGGCACCCTGGACAGAGCATTTTTGCTCCATTGTATTCTTTGCTCCTTTGTCCAGATCAGTTGACCATATCAATATGGGTCTATAACTGGGCTCTCTATTCTGTTCTAGTGATCTATTTGTCTATTCTTTTGCTAATATCACTCTGTCTTGATTACTGCAGCTTTATAGTAAGTCTTGAAGTCAGGTAGTATCAGTCTTCCAACTTTGTTCTCCTTCAATAATATCTTGGCTATTCTGGGTCTTTTGCCTTCTGATATAAACTTTAGAATCAGTTTGTTGATATTCACAAAATAACTTGCCGGGATTTTGATTGGGATTGCACCAAATCTATAAATCAAGTTGGGAAGAACTGACATCTTGACAATATTGAGTCTTCATCGTTCACTTTTCATTCAACCAAGATTTCATTTGGCAAATGGAACAATCTCCTTTTCACAGGATTGTCTGAAATATGTTTCATCATTCAGTAATTATCTAGAGTACTATAAACCTGTGACAATGCCCCTGCTCTCAGGGAGCTTACCTTTTGGGGGGAGGGGAAGACAATAAACAAGGATACAAGTATATCAGTAATTGCAAGTAAGTGTTGTAAAGAAAGCGTGTAATACGGAGTGACTGGCAGTCAAAGGGCTATTTAATGTCAGGAACTTCTCTGAGGAGGCAACATTTGAACTAAGACCGTCATGAAAAGGGAGAGCTAGCCATGAGAAAAAATGTCAGAGGGAACAATAAAGATGAAGGCTCTGGAAGCAGAAATTGATGGATGTTTTGGAGCAGGGCATGATGGCTACAGTATAGCAAACAAGGGGTAAATGAGGTTTTTTAAAAAAAGTAGGCAGGGGTCCTATCTTGTAGGGTTATTTATTTTTAAAATTTAAGTATCAAATACATGCTTTGAGGTATATAAAGTATACAAACTTTAAGCGCGCTCAGTGAATGTTTACACCTGTATATATACCCATGGAAATGACCTCATCCACATTAAGATGTGGAATAACGGTCAGCAGACTTTTTTTGTAAAGTACCAGATAGAAAATTGTTGACTTTGTGGGCCTGTGGCCTCTGTTGCAACTACTCAGCTCTGGTACTGTAGCAGGAAAGCAGCTATAGATGCCATGTAAATGAATGGGTATGGTGGGGTTCTGATAAACCCTTAGTTATGGACACTGAAATTTGAATTATGTATATTTTCATGTGTCACAAAAGGAGTTTTCTTTTGGTTTTTCCTCAACCATTTTCAAATGTAAAAACCATTCTTAGACTTGTGATTTAGACTTGTTAGCATTCTTAGTTTGTGGGCTGTACAAAAACAAGTGCTAGACAGGACTTGCTCTTTGGACCATAGTTTACCAACTCAGGACACACATTCCTAGTATCCCCCTAGGGAGCTGTGGCTCTTCCCAATTAAAATCCCTCTCTCTCTCAATGGTTATATTTTATTTTTAGCAACATCAATTACTTTTGCCTGCTTGAACTTCATATAAATGGAATCGCATGTGTATACTCTTGTGCCTAGATTCTTCATAATGTCAGCCCTATGGAGCTTTTGTCACGACACATAATTTGGGCTTTCATTTAAGTGAGCTAAGATGCCATTTGGGGATCTTAAGTGTGACAGCAATATGATCTGATTTATACATTACGGTCACTCTGGTTGCCATGCAGAGAATGAAGTAAAGGGAGACAGGAGTGGATGTGGGAAGCTCATGGGTAATCCAAGCAAGAGATGATGATGGCTGGCCCAGGATGATAGTCATGGAAATAGAAGAGATTTGAGGTTTATTTTCAGTTTGTGCTCATGAATCCAATACCAGTTATTTTGTTTTTAATCAAGTATTATAATACAAGTAATTCACACTAATAAATTTCCTGAATAATCTTTCTGAGAGTGGCATAGTGAATTTACATGTATAAACCATGTTCCTATCCTCAAGGGGTTAATAATACTTTTTGGGGTGGCGTGGACAGACCATGAATCCAGATACAATGCAATCAGTTAGTACTCTATGAAACCCAGGAAGCTATGGGAGGAGTATTAAACCAGCCTAGGGGTGGTCAGAGCAGATCACCTGGGGCTTGTGGCCCTTGAGCTGAATTTTGGAGGACGAATAGCTGGAAAAGGATGAGAACATTTATGGGAAGGCTCTTCCCATAAATCTCTTATGGGAAGAGATGTGAGAGCTCTTGGTAGCTCAGTGTGGTTCTATGACGGGATCTCAGAAATTTGTAAACTTGGTGTGAACAAAAAAAAGACTTTGAACTGGACCTAAGTGGATGGACATTCATCCAATTTTTCAATCAAATTATCTGTCCTGGATGCTTCCATATGTCTTGAGGCTTCAGCATAGGCCAGAGGTAGTAAACTGGCAGCCTGTGGCTGAATTTGACTCTTAGATGTATTTTGGCCCCCATTTCTGCAGGGTGACTGGAACAGTCGTTTGAACAGCGGCTGTTCTCTCTGGACAGAGCATGTGGTCTCCAGTTCCTCATATTCCTCACCTGACCCTCTTCACTTTATTTACATGACGTGCCCGGCTCTTTAAGGTTTTTGAACTTTCTTAAAAAAAAATTTTTTTTTTATTGAAGTACAATTAACAACTCTTTGAGTAAAATGGGTTAAGAGCTAAACCGGGTGGAAGAAGAGGAGCTGAAGAACTTTTTCAGGGCTTCCTAACCTGATTCTTAGGGTGGGCTTTAGGTGGCAAATTGTGTGTGTGTCTCCTTGTGATTTAGGCTGTGTGGCTATGAACCCTGGCTTTGGGCTCTGTCACTGGTTAATCTAGGAGCCTCAATTCATTTGTAAAATGGAGCATTGTTGGGATTAAAAGAATTAGTGCACAAAGTGGTCTCAACAGAAGGTAGCTGTTATTATTCTTTCCTGGGGTGAGGGTATCTCAAAGGAGTTCTTAACCTAGAAAGTTGGCCAACACATGGCATATAGTTGCTTGGGAGCTATTGGGGATACCACCCTTGCGCAAAACGAAGCAGCTCTCTATAAAGTGGACTGCCTTGGGAATCCAGAGGCCCAAGCTCTACTGCTAATTTGCTGAGAACACCTGACATATTGCTTCAGCTCTCTGGGTGATCTATTAAAAAACGGGGGACTGGTCCGAATTGGCAGCCGCAATGCAGCTCCACAGGCACCTTCTCCGGTGGAGGATAAAGACGCTATACCGCGGGGCAAGCTCGGAGCCTCCAAGCGGACTACAACTCCCAGTATGCTTTGCGCCTCGGGCAGCGCCCTACGCTAGCACGCGAGCCTTCCCGTTCCCCAACGTCCAGTTACTGCCTCTCGCGAGAGGACGGGCCGCGCCGGCGGTAGCGATAGAGAGCTGTGGTGGTGGTGGTGGTGTTGGTGGTGGCGGCCGAGACGGCGGCGGCCATTTTGGTGGGGCCTCGGAAGCGGCGGCGGCGGTTCGCCGAGAGTAGCGTCTCCCATTTTTCCCACCCACCGTCCGCATCTCTGTGCCGTGAGAGGAGGCAGTGGAAGCAAGGCGGCGGCAGTAGCCGCGAGCCCCAGGGGAATTTAAAGGCCGCGAAGGCGGCGGCCAAGAGGGGGCCCTCCCCCCTCCTCGGCGGGAGGGGGGGTGGTGCGCACGCCCCCGAGGACGCAGGTAAGGAGAGGGAGACAAGATGGCGGACGCCCCACAGTTCCCCCTCCCCTGACGGGTGACTGCGCGCGCATCTTTCCGCCACCGCCTCTCCTCCCACCTTCCCGGGGTGCTGCGCGCGCACCTTCGGCCGGGGCCCCGGGGCCGGTGCGCGAGGCTGTCGGCGCGCGCCCATAGAGACAGGCTGAGGGGGGCCAGGCCGGCCAACACTGGGCCCGGGCGCATCTCCTCTCCCCTCACGCCCGTCTGCGCACGCGTGCCTGAGCGAGCGAGCGAGCCCTGAGAGGACGGACCCAGGTGCGCTCCTGCCCGCCCACCAACCCCAGGCACCCCCCCCCCAGGGGCGCGCGGGAAGAGGAAGGGGGGCGTGGGATGAGGAGTCGGGGCGCGCGCCCACCATATCCAGTCAGTAACCAGGACCTGGCGGCACGAACCCTCCCTTATGTCAGCCTTTCGCGATCTGGTGTTGGGGGGCTCCCTGACGGGTAGGGATGAGAGACTTCCAGCCTGCGACCCTTGCGTGCGTGGGTTTGGGCTCTGGCGGGAGCCCCCGGGCGGTGCGCGCAGCCGGCTCTCTCCACTTCTAGTCGCGCACGCGCGGGCCCCTCCCCCAGTCTGTCGCGCACGTTGGGTGGGGTGGGAGTCCGGGAGGGGGCGGGGCTATCTTAGGGTTAGTGGCGACTTGGGGCAGAGGTCAGGGGTCACGTCGGGTCAGTCTGTTGGAAGGAGTTGGGAGACAGCAGTGAAGCTAGGGGTCAAGAGTTCAAGCTTCTTGGATTCTGGTTAGTTCGGGTCCTGTGAATCTGTTGTGGAGGAAGGAGTGAATCGAAGGCTGCTCCGTGGTTAAGGAATTTCCTTAAACACTGGGGAAACACTTCCGGGCCTTTGGTGGGTTTACCCTGCCTGTTTCCGGGGCATGGTTCTTTGCTGAGCGGTCTTTCTCTCTTCTGATTTCTCCTCTAATGTCTCCTGCTGCAGTTCTTGTGTTTGGGGAAGTGTCTCATGGCGCAGGTATAGGAGTTACGGGGTTCTGCCCTGAGGAAGGGTGGATTCTGTGATTCTGTTCAACCCTTACTGGAAAGGAGAGCAGGCTGCCAGGCAGCCAATGTCTTTTTGAGCTTCTGGATGTGACAGGTTTTTTGTTTGTTTTGCTTTGTTATTTACTCTTTTATTCAGTGGTTGTAGCCTTTTACACTTAAGCTTTTTAAACTTTTTTTTTTTTTTTTTTTTTGCTTCACTACAGTGCTCCTCCTCTAGCCAGAATCTTATGTCTCTAGGGAGTTCTGTTTTCGCAAACCGTGATTTTGCTTTTATTTTTCTGAAACATGAGCCTTTCTGACTACTGTTTAATTCTCTTATTTTCAGCCTTTGATTCGGGTATGTTTAAAAGCTTCAAAAGTTACTGTAAAGAAGGTTTTGATGGATGTTGTTGGTAAATGTGGATTCGTTTCTCACTCTGTTTTGCTTCCCTCTGTTTGTTTTAGGCGTGATTTCCCTCAGTACGGCGGCACCGTGGAAGTACAGACTTTCACAGGGGGTGTGGTCTCAGCTCACACAGGTGAGGGTTCATACACCATTTTTTGTGTTGATGCTAATAGGAGAGATACTTGAGATGAGAGAAATTATAAGTCAGTATTTTTGGTTTGATGATATTTGTGCAGCAACAAAAGTGGGAGTGTGGATAGAGAAAGGCCTGATCACCCTAGCCCTACCAAGGAGAGTAGCACATTTTCCTTGGTCTTGGCATCAGACTACCTCAGCTTAAGTTTTTCTGTTAGCTTATTACTGTGTGACCTTATGCAAGTTACTTGGGTCTCTTTGTGTGTTGACTTCCTAAATTATAAAAGAGGGAAAATTTTAGAATGCCTCAATTAGGTTAGGGATCTTTTCTGTATGCTTCTATTCTCAGTATATGGAAGGAACTAAATAAAGATTTATTAAGGTGTGAGAAGTGTTTAGGTCGCAAGATAGTTGTGAGGATTATAGAACGTATCAAGTCAGTGCTTAGGAAAGTATGACACATAGTGGATGCTGAAGAAATGTAGACCATAATCATTGTTCATTTATAGATTCTTCAATGTGATTGTGGGGTTTTTTTGTTTTTTTTGTGGGTTTTTTTTGGAGAGTCGCTTGCATGTGCATGTGAGTTGGGGGGAGAGCAGAGGGAGAGGGAGAAAGAGAACCGCAAGCAGTCTCCATGCTCAGTGTGGAGCTTGATGTGGGGATTGATCCCACAACCCTGGGATCATGACCTGAGCTGTAATCAAGAGTTGGACATTCAGGGCACCTGGGTGGCTCAGTTGGTTAAGCATCGGACTCTTGATTTCATCTCAGGCCATGATCTCATGGTTGGTGAGGTTGAGCCCCATCTTGGGCTCTGTGCCGATAGGACAGAGCCTGCTTGGGATTCTCTCTTTCTGTCTCTGCTTCTCTTCTTCTTGCTCTCTCTCTCTGTCTCTACAAATAAGTAAACTTAAAAAAAAAAAAAAATTTGGATACTCAAAGAACTGAACCACCCCAGCATCCTTTTTTTCCCAAGGATTTATTCACCTTTTTAAAACCCATTTCTACTCTTTTAACCCTACCTAAGGTGCTCCAGAGGCCGGTGGACCTGAGCGGAGGCTGGGACGCCCTAGTGGGCCCCGGGCCCTGGAAGGCGGGTCCCGGTGGCCGGTGGCCCAGAATGAGGCCAGCTCCCAGCATGCCCTGCAGCCGGACGCCAGCCCCTCGGCCAGCAGCAGTGGTGATAACGACCCAGTCATTCTTCAGGCGTCCAAAAAGGAGCCTGGGAGTGGGACCATGCAGAGCAGCCCCTCCCCTGCTCACCCTCAGCTCCCAGTCCTGCAGACACAGGTTTGAAAGTGGGGAGGGTTCCTTTTCTGCTTCTGCTTTTGTAAACTATTAGCTCGGATGCAGAAGAAATACGGCAAGTTTTAGCCACATTTCCATGATCCTAACTGTCTGTGTTTGGAAAATTTTTGGTGGTCAGCTTGACCATCAAGCCTGTTAGATATGTTCTATTTGACATTTAGTGTAATGTTGATTTCTGAGTTTGGAAACCCTTTGTTACCTGAAAAGGGTTGAATTAGGCCAGGTTGGATATGGAGGTTGAAACCACATGCTCCTAAGACTGTGAGCTTTGAGAATAGATAATTTTTTAGAAGTTGGAGCAATGTAAGCATTACGGATGGTGTGTGGTATTTCTTCTTTTCTCATACCAAGGAAGTGCAGGAGTAGAAGAAACATGGATTTTGAGAGCAGACATACCTAGATTTGCATAGAGTGGCTTTTGATGGGTATGGATTTAATACTTACAATTTTTCTGTGTACCTGGGAAATTTTGTGACATACAGTTGTTTGTCATTTAACTGAGGTAGGAATTTTAGTGGCACCCTGTGAGGCTAATATGCTGGAGTGATTTTTATGAGTGTCCTCACTATCAGCATTTAAGTGAGACCGTGTTCTCTACTTATTATTGTTTGTGCAGTACCTTGCAAAGTAATAGGTGGGTGTTTGAGAACAGTTACCAGCTCCTCTCTCCTTCCCTTCCCACCTTCCTGGTAAAGGAAACTCCCAAGATTGATGAGGAACCTAAAGAGGTTTAGGTGATCTTCGTTTTTGTTTTCTAAATGTTTATTCATTTTTGAGAGAGCGTGAGCAGAAGAGGGGCAGAGAGAGACAGAGAGACAGGATCCAGAGTGGGCTCTGTGCTGACAGCAGCAAGCCCGATGTGGGGCTTGAACTCATACGAGATCATGACCTGAGCTGAAGTTGGACGCTCAACCAACTGAGCCACCCAGGTGCCCCTGTTATTGCTTTTTGAACATGGTGATAACTTAAATTTATTTTAATAGGTGAATCTGCCATACTTGCTGTGTAAATGAGGGAAGAATAGAGAGTTGTTTATGTGAGTGAAATCATTGAGGCTCTGAAAGGATCATTAGCGTTTGAAGTTATATGCTGTAATATTATTCTTGAATTTGGGAACTGTGTAAATGTCAGGCTCTAACTCCTCTCGCATGCCAAGTATCTGTGAACTTGGCTCTGTTATCTTTAACATTTTATGAAAAGATCGTCCCAGGTATTTGTGTTTATAAAAATGAGGTTGATAATTTACTCCGTAGTTTTTTCTTATGAAGGTAGAATGAAATAATATGCTTAGAACTTCTGGCACAGTGCTAAGCATTCATTTTATTTATGTTTTTCTAGATGGTGTCGGACGGCATGACAGGCAGCAATCCTGTGTCCCCTGCCTCATCCAGTTCCCCAGCCTCTAGTGGGGCAGGTGGCATCTCTCCCCAGCATATAGCTCAAGATTCCTCTCTGGATGGACCTCCAGGGCCCCCAGATGGTGCCACAGTGCCCTTGGAGGGACTCAGCTTACCCCAGGCTGCTGACCTTGCTAACAAAGGCCCAAAGTGGGAGAAGAGCCATGCTGAGATTGCAGAGCAGGCCAAGCATGTATGTATTGGAAATGCCTATGAGAGTTTTTGGGAGTCTTCCTTCTTTAATTTCTCTGTCCCATGGGCCCTTTACATTTCTTTCCTTGTGGATTTAGAGTATAGGCTTTGCCTTAACTTACATGATCTTGAGCAAGTTGTTTGATCTGAACCTAATTTCCTTTTCTATAAAGTAAACATCATGTAATAGTTCATGGACTTACTAGGTCTGTGTTAAAGGAGAAAATACACGTAGAAGTGCTATGTCAGATACAAAGCTCTGAACATTTGCTGGTTTCTGCTTCTCATTTCTGTCTTCTAGCCCCTATTATTTACCCAGCAATAAGTGTAGTCTCTGAACCAGCAGCATCAGCATCACTTGGGAAATTAGAGATGCAAGTTTCTTGGTACCTCTCTTCTACCTATCCATTTAAAGCTTGAGGGGTAGGCTCCAGCAATCTGACTTAAAAAGCACCCCAGATGATTTTGATGCATGCTTAAATTTGAGAGCCATTGGTCTAATACCCAGGTCTTTCTTAATGTTTTCTTCACTGTCAGGCCATTTAGTTCCCTGTCTCGTTTCTGGCTGCGATTTCCTCTGATTTAGTTTTTGTCAGGAGAGGCCAAGCATAATAAAGGCAATTGTCTTGAGTTTTTTTAAGTCACTTCTGTTAAGTAAAAAAAGTTTCAAGTGCTTTCACCGTTTTGCTTATGAAATTTAACCATTATAGAATGTTAATTTTTTTTATCACAAAAACTGTTGTTAATCTTTTAGTATTTTCACAAAAAAGTGTACATTGTGGGGCGCCTGGGTGGCGCAGTCGGTTAAGCGTCCGACTTCAGCCAGGTCACGATCTCGCGGTCCGTGAGTTCGAGCCCCGCGTCAGGCTCTGGGCTGATGGCTCGGAGCCTGGAGCCTGTTTCTGATTCTGTGTCTCCCTCTCTCTCTGCACCTCCCCCGTTCATGCTCTGTCTCTCTCTGTCCCAAAAATAAATTAAAAAAAAAAAAAAGTGTACATTGTTATAAAAGTATTTTTCAAAAACAAACAGGATTGTGTATGTGGGGCTTTGTAACCTATTTCTAAGCATGAACATACTCTTGGGCAAGCAGATTTCTACAGTGATGAAGATCCTTTCTATCTAGTCTGTAAGGAAGCATATACTCCTTGCTTCTCTGGAGGCTCCCCATGGATTTCATTTTTCTAAGTCTTTCCAATATTCAATTTTTTTTTTTTTTTTTTTAACGTTCAGTTTTATTTTTGAGAGTGAGCGGGGCAGGGGCAGAGAGAGAGGGAGACAGAATCAGAAGCAGGCTTCAGATTCCCAGCTGTCAGCACAGAGCCTGATGGGGGGCTTGGATTCACAAACCACGAGATCATGACCTGGGCTAAAGTTGGATGCTTAACCGACGGAGTCACCCAGGTGCCCCATGTCTTTCCTATATTCATGGGGTGTGGAGATTGAGTGAAATAATGGAAAGAATATGAATTCTGGTGTCTAGAGTCATTAGATGTATTTTGAATTCCCAGCTCTTACCACTTTCTGGTTGTGTGATCTCAAGTAGATTGCTTAATCTCTTTGATTTTTTTTTTTTTTAATTCACCTGTGAAGATTGTAATACCTACCTTGTAGTATTGGTATGTGGACTTAAGACAGACATAAAACACTCAGTTCAGACCGTGCCTGTACGTAATTAGTGCCCAGGAATTCACCTATGTTCCTGAGGTGGACTTTATGTCCAGTAACTTGATTGACCTAGCTCTTCCTCATTAGGAGGCTGAGATTGAGACTCGGATTGCTGAGCTGCGGAAGGAGGGTTTCTGGTCACTGAAGAGGCTGCCTAAAGTGCCCGAGCCTCCCCGCCCCAAAGGCCACTGGGACTATCTGTGTGAGGAGATGCAATGGCTCTCTGCTGACTTTGCTCAGGAGCGTCGTTGGAAACGGGGTGTGGCCCGTAAGGTATGTCCTCAACTGAGCCTACCTTCCATATTTTTTTTCTAGGTTTCCTTTTCCTTTATACGTGGGTTTGTTGGAAGGCAACCAAACAGAACAGTGTAGGGTGCATATTAACGTCCATAGTCTCAAGAGGCAAGCTCTGACTTCCCAAATGTCTTGGACTTGATTTTTGTTTTTGTTCTTGACGTGAGGAGGGGATAGGAGACTGGCCTTGGAGTTTTCACTCTGGTTCCTCATTCCCACAGGTTGTGCGCATGGTCATCCGGCACCACGAGGAGCAGCGGCAGAAAGAAGAGCGGGCTCGGAGGGAAGAGCAGGCCAAGTTACGCCGAATCGCCTCCACCATGGCCAAGGACGTCAGGCAGTTCTGGAGCAATGTGGAGAAGGTCGGCAGCAGGGATTGGGAAAGGGAAATGCCTTAGGTGTCCTAGGTGGGTAGCATGGTAGCAGGAATGGTTGAAACTTCTCCTTGAGAGAGTGAATATTCTAATTTCAAGCAACTCTAATGACATTTCTGGTTTGTATTGGATGTCTCTAGTGTTGAGTGCCAAGAAGAAAGACAGTGGAAAAATATGGCCCTGCCTTTGGGGAATATTAATAGGACTTTTTGATCCCTCTAGGCCATCTGTCCTTTGCAGGGCATTCAGCATGCTTTTTCTAAACCTCTGCTATTTACCTGCTTAAATGTTTACATCAAAGTTCTCAAATTGTTCTTATATATTGTTTGTTGTTTCTCAAGTACTACCAGGTTTCTTTCTGTATTTTAGTTTTGTCTCCTGCCAGCTCCTTAACTTCTCTTTTCCACTTCAATTGTTCTTTTGTTTTGTACATTTCTGGTAATTTACCTATGGTCTTTTTGCTGCCAAGCAATGCCTTTTTTTTCATTTCCACTTGGGGAACACGTACTTAGTCTTTAAGATTCAACTCCAGATACACTTGTAAATCTTCCCTGCTGCCTGAAGTTAAACTGGTTCTTCTCTTTCTTGTGCTCCCTTTGTGCTTTCGTCAAAAGCACCTTTAGGGTCATTTAGCTCTTCCCTCTTGGAAAGCCAGCTCAGGGCCTAGCATAGAGGAGGCTTCTCTAAATATTGGATAAAAGAATACATGAATATTTTAGTGACCGTCCATTTCATGCTGTGGCAGGTGGTGCAATTCAAGCAACAGTCCCGGTTGGAGGAAAAGCGTAAAAAAGCTCTGGACCTGCACCTGGACTTCATTGTGGGGCAAACTGAAAAGTACTCAGACCTTTTGTCTCAGAGCCTCAACCAGCCACTAGCATCCAGCAAAGCTGGCTCTTCCCCTTGCCTTGGCTCTTCCTCAGCTGCCTCTAGTCCTCCACCCCCGGTTTCCAGGCTGGATGATGAAGGTGTGTGTCCTCTTTGGCTCTGTTACTCTTCCTTATGTACCCTTTCCAGAGCTGAAAACCCACCCTGTGGCTTGCAGGGCCCCGTGGACTTTGTGACCTTGTTCTCCTGCTATAGATGGGGACTTCCAACCCCAAGAGGAGGAGGAAGAGGATGATGAGGAGACGATTGAGGTTGAAGAACAACAGGAAGGCAATGATGCAGAGACCCAGAGGCGTGAGATTGAGCTGCTTCGACGTGAGGGAGAATTGCCATTGGAAGAGCTGCTCCGTTCCCTTCCCCCTCAGCTGCTAGGAGGGCCTTCCAGCCCCTCGAGAACCCCCTCATCTCGTGACAGTGACACTCGAGATGGGCCTGAAGAAGGTGGTGAAGAAGAAGAGCCCTCTCAAGTGTTAAAGGTATAGGGAGAATGGGTAGAGGAAGGGCTCAGAGTGGGAGCAGAGGTAGAGGTTCAGGGACCGAGTTCTGGTCTGTAAGATCATTTGTGGTTTTCAGGAGTCCTCCCTGGTTAAGGGCGATTGGCTCTCATTTGGGGATGGATATGGAAGAGCCTGTGTTTGGGGCAAGTTGTATTTTGAGATGGGCATTTCCTAATGCTGTAATGGAAGAGTATACTGTACTCTTTAATTGCCTCACGGTCTTGAAAAGATAACTCTGGTTCTTGCCACTTCTGTGAAATGGTCCTAATACTCCCTATTGGTTTGTAGGTTTGGACCTGGGATGATAATCTTGAAGTCTTTTCTGGACCTAAGCTCTCTCTTTCTCCATATGTGTGAGCGCATGGGGATGGTGTTGGGGGCCTTATCTAGCACTTTCACAGGTCCTCCCCCAGGCAGTGGGGCCAGGATTTGGTAGCTGGTGCTGAAAGAAAACCCTTGATTGCATCTTTGCCCTGGGACTGTGCCAGTGGCAGCTGTCATTCAGTGGGACAGAGAGACTGTTCTGTGATATCATGTTCAACATTGTACCTTTCTCCTGCTGCTCTAACCTTAGGTCTTCTTCCTTTTTATCTTTTGCCATACAGGTGAAGCCCTCACCCTCTGTCACACAGCGCAACAAACAGCCCTGGCATCCAGATGAGGATGATGAAGAGTTTACTGCCAATGAGGATGAAGGTCAGGCTTGTTCTCTTTGTCCTGTTGGCCCTTTACTCTTTGAATCCTCTGGACCTACCATTTCATGTTTTCTCTTGTCTTCCACTGGGATTGTGTTCTATGATTCTGTTGCCATTGATTTTGCTTTATTCTCTTTCCTAGCGGAGGATGAAGAGGATACTATAGCAGCTGAGGAGCAGTTGGAAGGGGAGGTGGATCATGCCATGGAACTGAGCGAGTTGGCTCGAGAAGGTGACATTCAGTAGACGTTTACTGAACATCCATTTGGTGTCTCCTCTGTGCAGAGTGCCAGGGATAAAGAGATGAATAAGACACTTTTTATCCCCCTTGGAGGAACTCCAGGTCTAATGACAGAGACAGATGTCAACAAATAATTATAAATAGAATTTGAGGACTGGTTGTGATGTAAGTTTGAACAAAGTGATGTGACAGCTTAGTGGAACTAATGTAAGAAGCTTATTTGACTTGAACCTCAAAGAGAGATTTAGTTTGATATTATCTTTCACAGTGGGAGGCAGCAGCATCCCTGGTTCCAGCCCAGGCTGTGGGGCTTGGCTTTAGTAGCTGGTGCTTAAAGTAAACTCTTTCACCTCCCTTCAGACCTGGGCCTAGTAGTGTCTATAGAAACTTAAGTAAAATGATCTGGCACCACTCAGACCTCCCTTTCTCCTTTGCCCCCTTTCCCTTGAAGTTCCCAAAAGCTTATCCTTCGTTTCTTCTCCAGGTGAGCTGTCTATGGAGGAGCTGCTGCAGCAGTATGCAGGAGCCTATGCTTCTGATGCCTCTGCCCCAGGCTCTGGGAGTAGTGAAGAGGAAGATGAAGATGAGGTTGAGGCTAACAGCTCTGACTGTGAACCAGAGGGGGCTACAGAAGCTGAAGAGGTTCCTCAAGAGGATAGTAGCAGTCAATCAGGTGGATGTGTGGTCATGGGCACATCGGAGGGGAGACGCTGGAGGAGTAGGTATGGTGAGCACTTAGCCTTCGTTTTGTGTTTTAGAATCTGCTGAGGAGCAGAGCGAGGAAGAGGAAGATGAGCATTCAGAAGAGGAAGAAACAAGCGGGAGTTCAGAATCAGAGGAATCTGAGTCTGAGGAATCTGAGGAGTCTCGATCACAGAGCCAAGCAGATGAGGAAGAGGAAGAAGATGATGACTTCGGGGTGGAGTACTTGCTTGCCCGGGATGAAGAGCAGAGTGAGGCAGATGGGGGCAGTGGGCCTCCCACCCCAGGGCCTGCCACTACTCTAGGCCCTAAGAAGGAAATTACTGACATCGCTGCAGCAGCTGAAAGTCTTCAGCCCAAGGGTTATACCTTGGCCACTACGCAGGTATTCCCAGGCCCCAGCTTCTGTTTTCTCTTATCTTGACTTTGCTGTTTCTCAGCAACTGATACCTCATTTCTACCCTGATGCCTCTCTCCCTCCTACCAGGTGAAGACCCCCATTCCCTTGCTCCTGCGGGGCCAGCTCCGAGAGTACCAACACATTGGGCTGGACTGGCTGGTTACTATGTATGAGAAGAAGCTTAATGGTATTCTTGCTGATGAGATGGGGCTAGGCAAGACAATCCAGACCATCTCCCTACTTGCCCACTTGGCCTGTGAAAAAGGTAACAAGGCAGGGCCTTTCGTCTTGGGCTGCTTGGCCAGCTCCCTGCAAAGCTTGTTTAATGGTGACCCTAGCTGCAGGATGGTAAAACACTCACTGTTTTGCTGCTATCGTAGTAGCTTCATTGACTCTGGTTAGTAACTATAAAGATGTTTGCTTAAGTGCTAGGATTCTTAGGAAGGACCATCAGGACAGAGTGGTCAGGGTTATACCTCAGGAACCAGAACAGAACCCCAAAGTTTGGGGCACCTGGGTGGCTTAGTTGGTTGAGCATCTGACTTCGACTCAGGTTATGGTCTCGTGGCTTGTGAGCTTGAGCACCATGTCAGGCCAACAGCTCAGAGCCTGGAGCCTGCTTCGGATTCTGTGTCTCCCTCTTTCTCTCTGCTCCTCCCCACTCATGCTCTGTCTCTCTTTCAAAAGTAAACAAACATTAAAAAAAAAACAAAAACTCCCAAAGTTATATTTCCTTACCATCTCTCATTCTTTTTTTTTTTTTTTTTCTTTTCCTGCTTAAAATCTTTCTAAGTTTATTTTGTTTTTTTAACTGGAGGTGTAATTGACATACAGCATTATGTTTCGGGTATACATGATTTTTTGATACTGGTGTGCATTGTGAAGTGATTAGTACAGTAAGTCTCGTTAACATCCACCACCACACGTAGTTAACAAAAATTTTTTTGTGTGTGATGAGAACTTTAAGATTTACCCTCTTAGCAACTTTGAAATATGCGATCCAGTATTATTAACTATAGTCACCATGCTGTACATCTCTCATTCTTTTGCTAAACAGGTAACTGGGGTCCCCATTTGATCATTGTCCCCACCAGTGTGATGCTGAACTGGGAGATGGAGCTGAAACGGTGGTGCCCCAGCTTTAAAATCCTCACCTATTATGGAGCCCAGAAGGAGAGGAAGCTCAAGCGGCAGGTTTGCCCCTCCATGTGATCACTTCCCCTTGAATGATTGCTCTTTTACTCTTAGGCCCTTTCCTCAGAGGAGCTTTTCCCCCTACCCTTTCTGTTGCTCCCTTCTGCTTCTGGGACTTTGTCTTTCTCTCAGTCTGATTTATGTTCCTTGAGGACCTTAGCATATCTTCCCTTTCTCCTTTCTTTTCTTTTCACCCCACTATCTGGTGCTTTCTCCTAATACCTTAGGGCTGGACCAAGCCCAATGCCTTCCATGTGTGTATCACGTCTTACAAGCTGGTGCTGCAGGACCACCAGGCCTTCCGCCGCAAGAACTGGCGCTATCTCATTCTGGATGAGGCTCAGAACATCAAGAACTTCAAGTCGCAGCGTTGGCAGTCATTGCTCAACTTCAACAGGTAGAGATGGAAATGGGGGTTTGTAGGAGGGTTGACTTGACCTGAAGGGTGGGATGCTTGGAAGGTTGGGACCTTGCTGACCATTTTCCCTCTAATTTCCTCTGTTTCTTTGCAGCCAGAGACGCCTACTCCTCACAGGAACTCCCTTGCAGAACAGCCTCATGGAGCTGTGGTCTTTGATGCACTTTTTGATGCCCCATGTCTTCCAGTCTCATCGTGAATTTAAAGAATGGTTCTCTAACCCCCTAACTGGCATGATTGAGGGCAGCCAAGAGTACAATGAAGGTCTAGTCAAACGTCTCCACAAGGTAGGGCCTATAACAGTTTGTCAGGGGTATTGGGAATAATGAACGAAGGGCAATACCTAGAAAACCATTATGGAGAGAAAGTCAGTGCTGGGCTAAATTCACTGTTGTCAAGTGACTAACCCAATGCCAAATTGAGTGGCCTCATTTTAGTCATCATTTTACCTGTTTTTTCCTAATGGTGACGTTTCTGTCTTTATTCTCTGAGTAGAATGACACTGCTGATCAGTCATTGCTTAGATTTTTTCCTTGCTGGGCTTTCTTCAGCTTTCATCGGGATCTCTTTTTTCTTTGTTTTTATTTGTTTTCTTTTTTTCTTTTGTCTTCTTTGGCTCCTCTTCCTTTGTCCAGCTTTTAATATTCTCAATATTGTCTCAATAACATCTCAGTATTCTTATTTTTATTTTTTTCTCAATTGACATATCTTAAGGCCTAAAGATCCTCCGTGTATTTTTATTCTCGTGACTCTCTATACCAGTCAACTTGTATTTAAATTTGACTTGATTTCTTTAATTGAAAGTTTCTCTTGAACTCATTCTGTTCTAAGTCAAACAACTCAAGTCTTGTAACCTACTATATCTACTCCATGTTGTTCAATCATACCATCATTTTCGTAAATTAAACTAGAAACCAAAAGGTTGTTTTTAGTTATATCTCTTTCCTTCATTTTATTCCTATTTTTCATTTCTTCCATAGCAATTTGAAGACTATGTCCTGGGGCTCCTGGTGGCTCAGTTGGTTGGGTGTCCGACTTTTGCTCAGGTCATGGTCTTGTGGTTCATGGGTTTGAGCCCCACATCGGGCTTCATGCTGGTGATGCAGAGCCTGCTTGGGATTCTCTCTCTCTCTCCCTCTCTCTGTACCTTCTCCACACTCCCTTTTTTGAAAATAAATAAATGAACATTAAAAAAATTTTTTAAAAAAAGAATAAATACACATAAAGACAATGTCCTCTCCGGTTTTACCTCTTGGGATTTTCAGATTTGCTTTTTGTTTTCTATGGTGTAGTCACTGCCACAATTTTTGTTTTCAGCTTCTCTCCTGGATTTACTTTCATAATATTGCAGATTTATAGTTACTCCTTGAAGTGTAATTTGAGCCATCCTTCTTGCAGAGTTAGTTGCTCTGCCCTCATTGTTTTTGTAATAATTTTTTTTAAATTTTTTTTAATGTTTATTTATTTTTGAGACAGAGACAGAGTATGAACGGGGGAGGGTCAGAGAGAGAGGGAAACACAGAATCTGAAACAGGCTCTAGGCTCTGAGCTGTCAGCACAGAGCCTGACGCGGGGCTCGAACTCACGGACCGTGAGATCATGACCCTCAGGCTCACCAAAGTCGGACGCTTAACCGACTGAGCCACCCAGGCGCCCCTGTAATAATTTTTTTAAGGTTAGTGTCGTCATCATCATCTTTATGCATATCTCCTTCAACAGTAGTAAAGTCCTGGGAAGAGGGCTTACTTTTGACTCATCTTTGTGTGATTGGTTCCTGGCATGCTTCATGGCTTCATGAGTATTTACTGAAGGGTTAAGCCAGTGCTCTGCTGGTCATCAGGCCAAGACCCAGGTAGAGGGGCTAGGTTGGGGCTCAGTGCCCATTTTTCTCCTGTCAGCCACCTGCTTATTTGCTTTTAGGTTTTGCGGCCTTTTTTGCTGCGCCGAGTCAAGGTGGATGTTGAGAAGCAGATGCCTAAAAAATATGAGCATGTTATCCGCTGCCGGCTCTCCAAGCGCCAACGATGTCTCTATGATGACTTCATGGCACAGACCACGTAAGGGAGGACAGAGGGTGGGCCCTGTGATGCTGTGTTAGAACAGATGTGACTGTCAGGGTGCTCCATGTATTTTTTTCCTCTCTCCCAGAACTAAGGAGACACTAGCCACAGGCCATTTCATGAGTGTCATCAACATTTTGATGCAGCTGCGAAAAGTCTGCAATCATCCAAACCTGTTTGACCCTCGACCTGTTACCTCCCCCTTCATCACCCCAGGAATCTGCTTCAGCACCGCCTCTCTGGTGCTAAGGGCCACTGATGTCCATCCCCTCCAGGTAAGTAGTTGCTCCCAAGATAATTGGCCCTATTCCAGTCCTGCATCTTTTTCTTTAGGCTGCCGTCCGATCTTTTGCATCCTTACCTCCCTGTAATCTCAGCACTATTCCCTCAGTTTCATTGTTTTCTAGCTGTGTGATTTTTGGGCAAGCTAATTATTAATCTCTAACCCTAAGTTTGCTTGCCCTTGAAAGTACTGATTACAAGGTCTATTATCTGTGGTATGTTTGTGAAAATTGTGTTAATGTTTTTGGAAGTGCCTAGCATATTAGTAATACTTACAATGTTTTGTTTTCCTGTTCCTTTCCCTCTTTTTGGTTGCTCCCCCCCCAACATTTGGTTTTGTTACGGTAAAATACACAACAGGTTTTACCATTTTACCCATTTTTAAGCATATGGTTAGTGGCATGAGTACATTCACATTATTATGCAACTACTGCCACCATCCAACTTCAACACTTTTTTGATCTTTCCAGATTGAAACACCATACACACTAATAGTAACTCTGTATTCTCCCCTTTCCTCCAGCCCTTGGCAGCCACCATTGTACTTTGTAGAAGTTTGACTATTAAATAGAATCATATAGTATTTGTTCTTTTGTGACTGGCTTATTTCTCTTAGCAAAATGTCTTTCAGGTCCATCCACGTTGTAGTATGTGTCAGAATTTGCTTCTTTGTTTAAGTTGGATAATTCTGTTCTGTATCTTTGTGTATCTATGTGTAGTCACACATATGTGTGTGTATATATATTGCATTTTGTTTATTTGTTTATTCATCAAGGGACAGCTGGGTTATTTTCATCTTCTCATTATTACAAATAATGTTACTGTGAACGTGGGTGTACAAATATCAGTGTGAGTCCCTACTTTCAATTCTTTTGGGTACATACCCAGACATTGAATTGCTGGATCATATGGTAGTTTTATTTTTAATGTTTTGAGGAATTTCCATAGTGTTTTCCGTAGCGCTTTCTCCATTTCACATTCCCACCAGCAGTACACAAAGGTTCTAATTTATCAACATCATTGCCAGCACCTTTTATTTTCTGTTTTATTATAATAGCTATCTTTTTAATGGGTGTGAAGTGAGGGTACCTCCTTGTGGTTTTGATTTGCATTTCCCAATGATTAGTGATGTTGAGCATCTTTTCATGTACTTACTGTATATTTCCTTTGGAGAAAGGTCTACTCAAGATATTTGCCAATTTTTTAATTGGGCAATTTTTAAATTACACTTAGTTGAGTTGTAGGAGTTCTTTATATGTTCTGGATATTAACCCCTTATGAGGTACATGATTTGCAAATATTTTGTCCCATGCTATGGCTCGTCTTTTCACTCTGTCAGTAGGATCCTTTGATGCAGTGCAGTTTATCAGTTTTTTTTTCTTTTGTTGCCTGTGCTATTGGTGTCATATCCAAGAAATCATTGCCATATTGGTCCCTTTGACACCATGCTTTTGTGTTCCTTCTTGTACCAGCGGATAGACATGGGTCGGTTTGATCTTATTGGCCTGGAGGGTCGTGTCTCTAGATATGAGGCTGACACATTTCTACCCCGGCACCGCCTCTCCCGCCGGGTACTGCTAGAGGTGGCTACTGCTCCTGACCCCCCACCCCGGCCCAAACCAGTCAAGATGAAGGTCAACAGGTACCAGGGCTGAGGGATAAAGGGATGGGTTCCTAGAAAAAGTGGCTAAAGCTGGCTGGGGGCAGAAATTGGGGTGGAAAGGAGAGAGTTGGAGGCTAGGCTGGAATGTTTATGTGGGATTGATGCAAAATACTGTGAAGGATTTGGGGGAGAGAATAACTAGAAGAGGGAACTGGGAGGGGCCCTCATGTTTGTCACTGATCTTTCTCCATTTCTTTGGTGCTTTTCAGTCATCTCAAGTTTCTTTCCCTTTTTCTCCTTTGTGTCCTTTCCCTTTACCCCCTTTGCTTTTGTTACCTTGTCATATATTTCTGCCTCATTTTCCTTGTTCCTTTTTTTTCCCCTATACCTTATTCTCCTTCTCTCCCTACCAACCTTCTTCTTTTTGTCCTCATAGGATGCTGCAGCCAGTGCCCAAGCAAGAAGGCCGGACAGTGGTGGTGGTCAATAGCCCACGGACCCCCCTGGGCCCTGTCCCGGTCCGACCCCCTCCAGGCCCTGAGCTCTCCACCCAGCCCCCACCTGGCCCAACCCCCCCAGTGCTGCCAGCACCACTGATGGTGTCAGCCTCGCCTGTTGGGCCCCCACTTATTCCGACATCGCGGCCTCCTGGCCCCGTTGTGTTGCCTCCACTGCAGCCAAACAGTGCGCCTCTGCCCCAGGGTGAGTTACCAGGGGGCTAAGATGCTGGGGAGTACCTCATGTATATTACTCAGATTGGGGAAGAAATAATGAAATTGGGAGTGATGAGGAAGCTGGATTGGAGATAGGTGTGCTGTTTGATGGGTTGGCAGTGTGCATGGAGGCTTTGGGGAGCAGTCTAAGGCTCTAGTTAGGGTATATCTGACAGGTGTTTGCTTTGTGTCTACAGTGTTGCCATCCCCCCTGGGGGTCCTGAGTGGGACCTCAAGGCCTCCTACACCAACCCTGTCCCTAAAGCCAGCCCCACCTGCTCCTGTTCGCCTAAGCCCTGCCCCACCTCCAGGCTCATCCAGCCTGTTGAAGCCTCTGACAGTGCCACCGGGCTACACTTTCCCTTCCGCCGCCACCACCACCTCTACCGCCACAGCCGCTGCTCCCACCACGGCAGTGCCGACTACTACTCCTGCGCCACAGCGCCTCATCCTGTCTCCTGATATGCAAGCTCGCCTGCCCTGTAAGTTCTCAGGAGTCTGTGAGTGAAAGACTTGAGATGGCAGGAAGGTTTATGTGCCACAGGGTTGGAGAAAAGCCAGGAAATGTGAAAGAAAATTTTAGGTAGCTAATGTACATAAAGCATTTTGCCATATGCTGGAAATTCATAATCAAGTAAGAGCTGTCGAGTCCTGAGGCTGATAAGGGAGATGACACAGAGATGTGTAAATTGTGATAAACCTAGCAGCAGAAAGTTATTTGAGGTAAAAGAGCAGCACAGAGTTGGGAGTGGTGATAAACTCAGCATGGTGGCAGACCATTAGAGGACGTAAAGGAGATTGCTAGGCAAACAAGTGGGATTGGAAGGAGTAGCACATCAAAGGCTGAGTTTGTTGGAACCTGATAAATTGAGGGGGAGGATTGGAGGAATTGGAGGCTTGTGCCTCATCAGGTGAAGGGGCATTAGGATGACCCTTGTTTACATTAGACTCTTTCTTTGTTCCTAGCAGGCGAAGTGGTCAGCATCGGGCAGTTGGCCTCACTGGCACAGCGTCCAGTGGCTAGTGCAGGGGGAAGCAAACCTCTCACCTTCCAGATCCAGGGCAACAAGCTGACTTTGACTGGTGCGCAGGTGCGCCAGCTTGCTGTGGGGCAGCCCCGCCCGCTGCAAAGTAGGTAAAACCCACCCCCTGTCCTGCCTTTTTTCTCCACTTCCTTGTCTCTGTTTTTGTTGCTCTTTTCAAACGTCAGCCTTTATGTTTCTTTCCCTAGCTTTTGGTGGGTGGGGCCCAGGGGAATGTTTGGAAGGGGTCTTTTGAAAAAGGGATGAGGTCATTCTAGAGAAGTTATCCCCTCTCTGTTTTTTCCTTTTCCTCTTGCCCTTGCCTCTACCCTCCTCAGGCTGATAGCTGCTTCTCTTTCTTTCTCTCTTCCCTTAACCCAGGGAATGTGGTGCACCTGGTGTCAGCAGGGGGGCAGCACCACCTCATCAGCCAGCCTGCCCATGTGGCTCTCATCCAGGCCGTGGCCCCGACCCCTGGCCCCACCCCTGTCTCTGTGCTGCCTTCTTCGACCCCCAGCACCACCCTTGCCCCCACTGGCCTCAGCCTTCCGCTTGCTGCTAACCAGGGTGAGGCGCCTGGCCTTCCTATTTACTTAGCCCTTGCTGGCCTTGGTCTTTTCAGGCATGCCCTGGGCTACTGTCTGTCCAGCCTTCCCTCAATGTTGTTTTCCCTTGTCAGTATCTCCAGTATCTGTCTGCTGCCCTCTCCTGCCCCTGGACTTCTTCCATCCTTTGGGTCTCTTGTTTCTTTTCTACCTTCCCCTCAATGTAGCTTCCTCTTGCAGTGCCACCAACCATGGTGAATAATACAGGCGTGGTGAAGATTGTAGTGAGACAGGCCCCTCGGGATGGACTGACTCCTGTTCCTCCGTTGGCCCCAGCACCCCGGCCTCCAAGCTCTGGGCTTCCAGCTGTGTTGACTCCACGCCCCACGTTAACCCCTGGCCGGCTACCCACACCTACCCTGGGTACTGCCCGAGCCCCCATTCCCACGTCCACTCTGGTGAGGCCCCTTCTCAAGCTGGTCCACAGTCCTTCGCCTGAAGTCAGTGGTGAGTCCAGGTGGCTTAAGAGCAGATGTTTTTGCCAGGAATGGAGATAGGGTGGCCCCGAGGGGTTTCTTAGTCACAACAGATTCCTTGTTTAACAGCATACTGACTTGCTTTGTAGTAGGCCCCAGAACTAGGCTGCTGAGCCCTTGCCTCATTTTAGAATTTACTTCTTAGAACATTGGAGGGAAAGGAAATGTTAAATTGTCAGATTCCTTGAATCTTTGACTTCATGGTGTGGGAGTGAATGTTTTCTGGGAAACATGTGAAGTGTGGGGGTAAGGGAAAAGATAATAGGGCAAGAAAAGAATTCTGGGGCTAACTCATGCTCTGTCTCCACAGCTTCAGCACCCGGAGCTGCTCCCTTGACCATCTCTTCTCCTCTCCCCGTGCAGTCCCCACTCCCTGGGCCAGCTTCTCCAATGCCGGTTCCCAATTCCTCTCCCCTTGCTAGTCCTGTGTCCTCTACGGTCTCCATCCCAGTGTCATCTTCACTTCCCATCTCTGTCTCTACCACGCCTCCTGCCCCGGCCTCAGCTCCACTCACCATCCCCATTTCGGCCTCCTTGCCTGTTTCGGCCTCTGGCCCGGCTCTGTTGACCAATGTGACTCCAACACTGGCACCTGTTGTCTCAGCGACTCCTGGACCTCCCTCTTTGGCACCAGCTGGGGCTTCCCCATCAGCGTCAGCTTTGACTCTGGGTTTGGCCACAACTCCATCCCTGTCTTCATCTCAGGCAACTGGTCACCCTCTGTTGTTGGCTCCAGCCTCTTCACATGTTCCAGGGTTGAACTCAGCCATGGCCCCAGCATGTTCACCTGTATTGGTACCAGCTTCTGCTCTGGCCAGCCCTTTTCCGGCAGCACCAAATCCAGCTCCAGCTCAGGCTTCCCTTCTGGCTCCAGCACCTTCTGCATCTCAGGCTCTAGCCACCTCTCTGGCTCCCATGGTGGCTCCACAGACAGCAATCCTGGCTCCTTCTCCAGCTCCTTCTCTGGCTCCTCTTCCAGTCCTGGCCCCATCGCCAGGTCCTGCTCCTGTCCTGGCTCCATCGCAGACTCCGGTTCCAGTTCTAGCTTCTTCATCTACTCCAGGAACTCCTTTAGCTTCAGCTTCTTCACTGGTGCCAGCCCCAGCTCCTGTGTTGGCTCCATCATCAACTCAGACTATGGTACCAGCCCCTGTTCCGTCACCTCTCCCAAGCCCGGCTTCTACACAGACACTGGCCTTAGCCCCAACTTTAGCATCCACCCTTGGGGGCTCATCTCCATCTCAGACCCTCTCTTTGGGAATGGGGAACCCTCAGGGGCCTTTTCCAGCTCAGACATTGTCATTGACTCCAGCGTCATCCCTAGTACCAACTCCAGCCCAGACACTGTCTTTGGCACCAGGACCACCACTGGGTCCATCTCAGACGCTGTCTCTGGCTCCCCCTTTGACGCCAGTTTCTCCAGTGGGCCCAGCCCCAGCTCACACGCTGACTTTGGCTCCAGTATCGTCATCTGCTTCACTCCTAACCCCAGCTTCAGTGCAAACATTGACCTTGAGCCCTGCCCCAGTTCCGGTGCCCACGTTGGGTCCAGCTGCAGCCCAGACTCTGGCGCTGGCCCCAGTCTCAACACAGGCCCCAGCTTCCCAGGCATCTTCCCTTGTGGTTTCGGCATCTGGCGCTGCTCCCTTGCCTGTCACCATGGTATCCCGGCTGCCTGTTCCCAAGGATGAGCCTGAGACACTGACGTTGCGCCCTGGTCCCCCCAGCCCTCCTTCCACTGCTACCTCGTTCAGTGGTCCCCGGCCTCGACGCCAACCCCCACCACCACCTCGTTCCCCTTTCTATCTGGTAAGTTTTATTGCCTCAAAGGAGAGGGAAGGCAGTTGGGTTTCTTTGGAGTGTTGGTAGAGTGGATGGAATAGAATAATGTCATTTTTATCTTGGTAAATTACAAAGCCTAGTTTTGTAAACCTGATGCTTGAGTGTGCGGTTGGACAAGTCCCTGGGCCTGTACTCTTATCTGTATAATGGGAATAATAATCCATATTGTGGCATGGTGGCTCAGTTGGTTAAGCGTCTGACTTTGGTTCAGGTCATGATCTCACCATTTGTGGAGTCAGGCCCCACATCGGGCTCTGTGCTGACAGCTCAGAGCCTGGAGCCTGCTTCGGATTCTGTGTCTCCCTCCGCCCCTCCCCTGCTTGCACTCTTGTCTCTCTCTCAAAAATAAACATTTAAAAAATAATAATCCATATTCTGCCTTTCTCAGAGGGGTACCTGAGGACCTAATGTGCCTTTATTTATTTATTTTAAATACTTTTAAAATTTGTATTTATTTTGAGAGAGAGATAGCATGTGCACAAGGGAGGCAGAGAGGGAGGGAGAGAGAGAATCCCACGCAGGCTCCATGCTGTCAGTACAAAGCCTGATGTGGGGCCTGAACTCAAAAACCATGAGATCATGACCTGAGCCAAAATCAAGAGTCAGATCCCCAACCAACTGAGCCACCCAGGTGCCTCCCTAATGTGCTTTTACAACTATGAATTACTGATATGTTCAAGGCTGTCTTGTTATTATTGGTCTTTTTGGTACTTGCTCACTGTCGAGTTAGTGTTGGCATCTAATTGCCCCATCTTATAGATGAAGAAACTAGCCCACTATATGATGTTATAAATTATAAAGGTTACATGAGTTGTGAAAACTCAGATGTGCTGACTCTGTTGCTTTCTCCTTTCCACACAGGAGGCATTCCCCAGAGATAGACTTTTTTTGGTTGCTAGAACCATTGTGTTTATTATTTGAATTTCTGAGGGAAGTCATGGAATACAGTTCCCTAAAGATGATCCTCTGAGTGATGGTCATGTTTTTTGTTTTTTTTTTTTTAAACCTTCACGGTGATTAAGTGGGCAATAAAAGAACTCTGTTCCCTGTCCTTTCATGAGCTTTGTGATAGCTGTTTTTTTTCCTGTCATATGTATGGTTCCGTATATGTTTGGCTAAGTTCAGCTTACAGTTCAAATGAGAGTAAATAACTCGGGAACTAACAGGAAAAAAGATCTAAAAAATCGTTCCAGTCCTTCTTTGTCTGTTTCTTCTTTTCTTCCCTTTTTTTTGGTTTTCTTTTTTTAAGTTTATTTATTTTGAGAGAGATGGAGTAGGGAGGGACAGAGGGAGGGGTAGAGAGAGAATCGCAGGCAGGTTCTGCGCTGTCAGTGCAGAGCCCGCTGGAGGGCTCGAACTCACAAATTGTGAGATGATGATCTGAGCTGAAATCAAGAGTCAGAGGTTTAACCAACTCAGCCACCCAGGTGCCCCTCCCTTTATTTTCAGAGCTGCTTCTTATTCTTTGCCTTAGCCCCAGTCGCCCACTCCATCAGTGCCACTGACTCCACCTTTCATCTTTTTCTAATGCTGTCAGGTTGGTCTGGCTTGTTCAAAGTAGAAGAGAGCTAGATTCTTGCCCAAGGGTGGTCACCTTATGGTCTATGTTAAATTTTGTTTGCTCTGCAAGTAGGTAGAAACTTCTTAACGCTTTTTTTCTTTAAGCAGCTTGAGATAAAGATTACATACCATACAACTAATCCACGTAAAGTGTACAGTCTAGTGGCTTTTAGTATATTCACGAATACGTGCAACCATCATTGCAGTCAACTATAAAACATTTGCATGTTCCTAAAAAGAAACCCCACACCCTTAGCCATCATCTTCCAGCCATTCCATCTCTCCTAACCTTTGGCAACCATTACTTTCTGTCTCTTTAGATTTGCCTATGGAGTCGTGTGGTGTATGGTCTTTTGTGACTAGCTTTTTTCATTTAGCTTAGGATTTTTGGGGTTCATCCACATTGTAGCATACGTTGGTACTTCCTTTTTTTGTTGTTGAATAATATTCCATTGTGTGGATATACATTTAATATGTCTATTCATCAATTGATGGGGTCACTTGGATTATTTTTACATTTTGGCTCTTATGAATAATACTGCTATGAACATTCATGTGTAAGATTTTGTGTCTTTCATATGCTTTCAGTTCTATTGGATGTATGCCAGGAACAGAATTGCTGGGTCAGATAGTAACTGTGTTTAACTGTTTGAGGACTACCAAACTGTTTTTCAAAGCAGCTGTACCACTTTATATTCCCACTGGCAGGATATAAGGGTTTCAAGTTCCCCACATTTTTGCCAACGTAGCTATCCTAGTGGATGTGAAGTGGTATCTTGTGGTTTTGATTTGTGTTTTCTTTCTTTAAAAAAAAAAAAAATTTTTTTTTAACATTTATTTATTTTTGAGAGACAGAGAGAGACAGCATGAGCAGGAGAGGAGCAGAGAGAGAGGGAGACAGAATCTGAAGCAGGCTCCAGGCTCCAAGCTGTCAGCACAGAGCCCGACATGGGGCTCAAACTCACAAATTGCAAGATCACAGCCTAGGCTGAAGTTGGATGCTTAACCAAATGAGCCATCCAGGCACCCCTTTGATTTGTGTTTTCTTAATCGCTATCACTAATGATGTTGAGCATCTTTTCAGTGGTTGGCCCTTGTGTATCTTCTTTGAAGAAATGTTAGATATTCAGATCCTTTGCATTATTTTTAATTTTTTTTAATGTTTATTTTTGAGGGAGAGAGTGCAAACAAGAAAGAGGCAGAGAGAGGGGAAGACACAATTTGAAGCAGTCTCCAGGCTCTGAGCTGTCAGCATAGAGCCTGATGCAGGGCTCGAACTCATGAACTGCGAGATCATGACTGAGCCAAAGTTAAGCCAAAGAATGCTTAACCAACTGAGCCACCCAGGCACCCCTGATTTTTATTTTTTAATTTTTTATAATTTTTTTGAATTACCTTTTTTTTTTTTTTTTAAGTAATGTCTATAGTCAATGTGGTTTTGAACTCAAGACCCTGAGACCAAGTGTCACATGCCCTACTGACTGAGCCAGCCAGGCACCCCTGACCTTTTTAATTGGGTTATTTTATTTTATTTTATTTTATTTGAAAGAATTCTTTATATATTCTGAATACAAATAGCTTCTCAGAAATATGATTTGCAAATGTTTTCTTCTTTGCTACTACTCTTGAGACCCTGGCCTGTTCTGCTAGGATGCTTTCCTTTTTCACTTTGATCACCAGGAGCCAAGAGGTCAAGTTTAAAGGGAATAGTCAAGAAGGGAAATTTGGGACACTACTTTTATTCAGGACTGTCTGCTAGGATCCAGCCTCTTTCATCTGTTCGTTCTAATAACAACTATTTATTGACAGCCTACTAGGTGCCAGATAACAGCTAGATAGTGGGTGAGAATAGCAAAATCAAATATGTTTTGTGTTAATATGGGGCTACAGTTTCGTGGATAGAAAACATTAATCAAAGAATCATACAAATGTGGTAAGTGCTGCAGAAAAGAGTTCTGTCACAACCTGTGAAACCGAAAACGCTAGTGATGGGGAAGAACTGGATCAAAGTTCTATAGATTTCCTATCTGCCAGGGCACTCCCCTTTTCTCTCTTAGGGTGATGATACCTAGATGTCTGATTAGCTGTTGCCATCCTACCCCATTCCAGTCTGGCCCTTGGCAGAAACCTGCCATGGATTTGATTAGCCCCTCTGTGTCCTGGTCAGGAATTTGAGGAAGGCTTTTAATAATTGTTTTGGATCCACTTCAAGGAAGTAAATTAACTTGAGTGTTGCAGAGTTATTTAAGAAAATTCTCAGAAATCCTCTATTTTATAAGCTTGTTGGATATGCAGGTCTTAATTTTAAATATTCAGGCATTCTGCTTTGGTAGCATACAAGGGAAGATCAGTTTTTTCTTGCAGAGAAGTTACTTCATTTAACCTTATGAGAGGTATAACATTCATTATTGACAACTTGGAAAACCACTAAAAACATAATGTAATTTTGAGTCTTACAGTTTACATCAGTTATGGTTAATTTGGGGAGGAATGGTCAGGTTTTCTGTGAGGATACTGATTACTTTTTCTGTGTGTGTGTGTGTGTGTGTGTGTGTGTGTGTGTGTGTGTGTGTGTGTGTATTTTTCCTCATCCCAGGACTCTCTGGAGGAAAAGCGGAAGCGGCAGCGGTCTGAACGCCTGGAACGGATTTTCCAACTTAGTGAGGCTCATGGGGCCCTGGCACCTGTGTATGGGACTGAAGTCCTGGATTTCTGTACCCTGCCCCAACCTGTTGCCAGCCCCATCGGCCCTCGTTCTCCTGGCCCCAGCCACCCCACCTTTTGGACTTATACCGAGGCTGCCCGCCAGGCTGTACTGTTTCCCCAGCAACGACTAGACCAGCTGTCAGAAATCATTGAGAGGTTGGCAGGGCTAAGTGTTAATGGGAAGCGGGTCTTGGGGCCTCTGAGTGGATGTAGTGGTTAGGGCTGGTGAAGGTGCACTTCTGGGGCCTTTCAGAATTCCACCTTTTATACTGCTTGCCTTCTTTCTTCACAGGTTCATCTTTGTCATGCCTCCTGTGGAGGCACCTCCCCCTTCCCTGCATGCCTGCCACCCACCTCCTTGGCTGGCCCCACGTCAGGCAGCCTTCCAGGAGCAGTTGGCCTGTGAGCTCTGGCCCCGGGCTCGCCCCTTGCATCGTATTGTGTGTAACATGCGCACCCAGTTCCCTGACTTGAGGCTCATCCAGTATGATTGTGGTAAGTTCATTGTCCAGTGAGGATCCCTTGACCTCTTCCCCTCTTTTAGTAGCGATACTGCTACTTCAGAGAGCTGCTGTACATGAGGTCTTTGTGAATTTCATTAAACATTAGACAGTTGTTCAGGTTATGCTTATAGGCAAGACAGAGAAATGTAGGCCTTTATGCTATATTCTTGGCATTTGTGAATTTGATGAAAGTTGAAAATGTGTGCTAACTCATTTATTCATTGATTCAGTGATTATTTTGTGAATATCTGTTGTATTTTGCTAACCATTTGGGATACGGTGACAGATAAGATAGTACAACAGAGTTTTCAGATTCGTGGGGAAAGGTGTGTGGTGGTACAAGACTGCATGGTAACCAGTTTTTCTTTTGGGAAAACACAAGGAACTTTTTTCTTGGTTTTGGTTAGGATGCATTTGACTGCAAGTAAGAGAAAACCGACCAATAGTGGCTTAAACCACAAGAACATTTAGTGTTTACTTAATGAGAAATTCTGAGAATAGTGGTTTATGACTGGCTCAGCTTACTGGTGTTTTCATGGACCCAGGAACCTTCTGGTCTTTCTCCATTGCTTATCATCCTTAGCTTTTATCTTTGTAGTCTCATGTTTATTTCTTAATGGTCTTACCATGGCTGCCATAACTCCAGGGAGCACAGCAATGCTTTGAGCAAGAAGCAGGGGTTGAGACAAAGACTCTAAGCAAGTTTCTCTTTTTTGGGGGGTGGAGGGCCGAGTTCTCCCCACTGACTGTGCTTCACAACTCATTGGCTTGAATTGGGCCATTTGCCCATCCCTAGATTAATCACTAAAAAAAGGGAAATGGCAAAGAGGAACTGTGGCTCATTTAGACCAATCATGATTTATCTTGTAGGATTGGTTGGGGCTCTCTGGGATCAAGGGCTCTCTGCCAGGTGTCCACAGTGTTAAATCAGGTTCTGTTAAGCAAGAATGTCTTTTAGACACAGGAGTAAATTGTTTCTGCCACAACGCTGCAGAGATATCTCTTTCTTTAAAAAAAAAAATGTTCATTGAGGCGCCTGGGTGGTTCAGTTGGTTAAGCGTCTGACTTCAGCTCAGGTCATGATCTCATGGTTTGTGAGTTCGAGCCCTGCTCTGGGCTCTGTGCTGACAGCTTGGATCTTGGAGCCTGCTTCAGATTCTGTGTCTCCCTCTCTGCCCCTCCCCTGCTCATTCTCTCCCTCTCCCTCTCCCTCTCCCTCTCCCTCTCCCCCTCCCCCTCCCCCTCCCCCTCCCCCCCCCACTCTCCCTCTCCCCCTCTCTCCCTCTCTCTCTCAAAAATGAATAAAAGTGTTTATTCACTTTTGAGAGCGAGAGCACAAGCAGGGGGAGAGAGAGAGAGGAGAGAAAGAGAATCCCCAGCGGACTTCTCACTGTCAGTGCAGAGCTCCACAAAATGTGAGATCACAACCTGAGCCAAATCAAGAGTTGGACGCTTAACGGACTTGAGCCACCCAGGCGCCCCTTAATATTCCTGTAGTAACGTTTTTTGGGAATTTCTTAAATGCTTTAGAACATCAGACAACAAAATTTTTATCAATGTGTACTCAAACATTTTATTTTTTTAATATTAAAAAATTATTTTTAATGTGTATTTTTGAGAGCAGGAGAGACCGAGCATGAGTGGGGGAGGGACAGAGAGAGAGAGGGAGACACAGACTTGGAAGCAGGTTCCAGGCTCCGAGCTGTCATCACAGAGCCTGACGTGGGGCTCAAACTCACAGACTATGAGATCATGACCTGAACTTAAGACGGGTGCTTAACTGACTGAGCCACCCAGGCGCCCTTCGATAAATATTTTAGTAAAAAAAATAATTTTGTAACGTATGAACCCATTTAGAGTAGATCAACTGAAAGTCTATTAAAAGCATTCAAAATGATTAATCAGAAATGTTATAGAAGTTAACTTTTATGTTTGATGGGAGGTTTAACTAGATAACCTCATAAGATCCTCTCTCCCTGGTTCTGATCTCAGTGCTCTTCAATCCCTGTATGTTAGCCATGACTGCCAGCTGGTGTTGTTGACATTTGTCCTATAAATCTATCTGTTTCAACTGGCATAATTCATTGTAGTACCTAAGGATTGTAGTACCACCATTTAGGATTGCTTTTTTTCCCCCATGGGTCTGTATGTTATCCTACCTCTGGTTAGACCCAGAGAAATTAGATCCAAGAAAAGAGCAGACTAAAGAGGGGACTCCTTAAGGGAAGAAAATAAAGTTAAATTTTTGATCTCCTAGGCTAATTGAAACCCTGGCCTAAAGCTTTTATTATCTTTCAACTACAACCTTTCAGTACTAAGTGTTCTCCCTATTCCAGCTTATAGCAAATTCCCTGTACCCGTTCATATTTCTTTAGGGAAGTTGCAAACATTGGCAGTGCTGTTGCGACAGCTCAAGGCAGAGGGCCACCGGGTGCTCATATTCACCCAGATGACTCGAATGCTGGATGTATTGGAACAGTTTCTTACCTACCACGGCCACCTCTACTTGCGTCTGGATGGGTCTACTAGAGTTGAACAGAGACAGGTAACCCAGGCATCTGTAGCCCTCAAAGGCTTACTTCAGCTACTGTCTTCCAGACGGGGCCCCACTAAGCCTTGGGTCTGTTTTTGGGCCTCTGTCTCCTAATACTGCCTTTTTTTTTTTTCTCTAGGCTTTGATGGAACGATTCAATGCAGACAAACGCATATTCTGCTTTATCCTTTCAACTCGGAGTGGGGGCGTGGGTGTAAACCTTACAGGAGCAGACACTGTTGTTTTTTATGACAGCGACTGGAATCCCACCATGGATGCTCAGGCCCAGGATCGCTGTCACCGGATTGGCCAGACCCGAGATGTCCACATCTACAGGTATTGCCTAGTCTTCCCTCATGTTGTATCCTCTTTACTGATAGGGTTTTATTAACGTATTTGGCTATTTACACATGCCTTCATCACTCCCTAGACTCATCAGTGAACGGACAGTGGAGGAGAACATCCTAAAAAAGGCAAATCAAAAGAGAATGTTGGGAGACATGGCCATTGAGGGAGGCAACTTCACCACAGCCTATTTTAAACAGGTACTAAAATCTTCCAGCCTATGGAGGAGAGAATTACTTCTGCTTATTAAAGAGGATGCTTTGGCCTCTACCTGCCTTTTCAACTAGTGGCACTTGTGACTATTTCTAAGAGCTGTCATCTCATAGTTGTAGACTGGGGCCCAGCATTCTATTGGCTGACACTTCTTCCTCTGTTCTCTCCAAAGCAGACCATCCGAGAGCTGTTTGATATGCCCCTGGAAGAGCCACCTGGCTCATCTGTACCCTCTGCCCCTGAAGAGGAGGAAGAGACTGTGGCCAGCAAGCAGACCCATATCCTAGAGCAGGTGAAAAAAGAGTGGGCAATCTATAGAGCAGAGCTAATAGTTATGATGTCTATGGTTTCTCAGCCCATTGAGCTTTTGTAGGGGGAAAGGACGTTTTTGCTGCTTTCCAGATTACTGTTGACCTTTTCTTTCTTTTTTTCTTTTTCATGTTTATTCATTTTTATTTTTGAGAAGAGAGAGAACATGGGCAAACAGGAGGGGTAGGTAGAGAGAGGGAGAGAGAATCCCAAGCAGGCTCCTTGCTGTCAGCACAGAGCCTGATGCAAGGCTTGATCTCACAAACCATGAGATCATGATCTGAGCTGAAAGCAAGAGTCGTAAGCTTAACCAACTTAGCCACTCAGGCACACCCCTACTGTTGGCCTTTGATGGTTGGGAGTAGATTGTTTATTGGTTCATAAGATTTCATAGAAAAAAGGCTTTGGACTCCTCAGTTACAGGTTTGAATTCTAACAGTACTTGTTAATAATTGTGTTTGTTAAGTCAAGTGTGTTTAATCTTAATGAGTCTCACTTTCCACTTTTTGAAAGTTAATGAGAAGGAAGTAACTGAGGTTTAAATGGCATAATGGATGTAAGAAGTGGTTTCTATGTGGTGTAACCTCTTATTTTTCAAACACCAGTGCATAGTAGAATCACTTGGAAAGCTTTTTGGTTTTTAATTTTTTTAAAATAGGCTCTACACCCAACATAGGGCTTGAACTCATGACCCTGAGATCAAGAATCACACATTACACCAACTGAACCAGCCAAGTGCCCCGAAAAACTATTTTATTTTATTTACTTTTTTTAAAAATAATTTATTTTTAAGTAGGCTCCATGCCCACTTGAATGTGGGGCTTGAGTTCATGATCTTGACATTAAGAGTCTCATGCTCTACTGACAGAACCAGGCTGGTGCCCCTGAAGAGCTTTTCATTTAAAAGTGTTTTTATTATTATTTTTTAAATATTAAAAAAATGTTTTTAATGTTCATTTATTTACTTCTGAAAGATAATGTGCTCCTGTGCAAGCAGGGG
The DNA here is from genome assembly GCF_022079265.1 of Lynx rufus. NCBI lineage: Eukaryota > Metazoa > Chordata > Mammalia > Carnivora > Felidae > Lynx > Lynx rufus. Next base: position 1,304,202 of record NW_025814838.1, on the reverse strand, counting down.
AGGGACAGACAGAATCCCAAACAGGTTCTGTGCTGTCCACACAGAGCCTGACATGGGGCACAATCTCACAAACCATGAGAACATGACCTGAGCTAAAGTCAGGAGTCAGATACCTAAGCCACTGCGCCACCCAGGCGCCCCTTAATATGTTATTTTTTTTAATGTTTATTTTTGTGAGAAAGACACAGAGTGTGTGTGGGGGAGGGGCAGAGAGAGTGGGAGACACAGAATCTGAAGCAGGCTCCAGGCTCCAAGCTGTCAGCACAGAGCCTGATGTGGGGCTCCAACGCATGAACTGTGAGATCATGACTTGAGCCGAAGTCGGACGCTTAACTGACTGAGCCACCCAGGTGCCCCAATATGTTCTTTTTTAATGTTTGTTTTTTTTTGAGAGAGTGCATGCATACAAGTAGAGGAGTGGGAGAGGGGCAGAGAGAGAAGGAAGACAGAGGATCAGAAGCAGGCTCTGTGCTGACAGCAGAGAGCCCAGTGGTGGGCTTGAACTCACGAATCATGAGATTATGACCTGAGCCAAAGTCGGACACTCAACTGACTGAGCCACCCAGGCGTTCCCCCCTCGGCTCCCTGAGAGGTTTTTAAAGGATTGATTCCTGGGACCCCATCTCAGAATATACTAAGTTGTGAGTTTGGGGGGCAAGGGCTGGGCATTTGTATTTTTTCAGAAGTAGTAGAGACCATGGAGATGTTTTTTCCCTACCAAGTGCCTTGCCCCCATTGCTGAGCACACTCTAGGTTGCATCTCTTGGTGACTTTGGTATGAGATTCCTGGATATTCATTTCAAGGAAAAGACAAGATGTGGTAGTGTGTTGTCAAGATGGATCTTGAGGCAAAGAAGAATTGGGGATTTTTGTGTATTTAAAGCTTTCTGGGGGCACCTGAGTGGCTCAGTGGGTTAAGCGTCTAACTTTGGCTCACGTCACGATCTCACAGTTCACAACTTCAAGCCCCGCATCAGGCTCTGTGCTGACAGCTCAGAGCCTGGAACTTGCTTTGGATTCTGTGTCTCCCTCTCTCTGCCCCTCCCCCACTCATGGTCGCTCTCTCACTCCTCTCTCTCTCTCTCTGAGAAATAAACATTAAAAAAATAAATAAATAAAAACTAAAGCTTTCTGGGACTTTTTTTTTAAGGTTTACTTACTTTGAGAGAGTGAGAGATCACCACTGGGGGAGGGGCAGAGAGAGAATTCTAACACATCCTACACAATCAGCACAGAGCCCGATGTGGGGCTCGAACTCAACAAACTGAGATAATGCATGACCTGAGCCATAATCACTTAACTGACTGAGCCACCCAGGCGCTCCTCTGGGACTGCTCTTTAAAATTATTTTTATTCTTATTATAATTTTTTTTTTCAACGTTTATTTATTTTTGGGACAGAGAGAGAGCATGAACGGGGAAGGGGCAGAGAGAGAGGGAGACACAGAATCGGAAACAGGCTCCAGGCTCTGAGCCATTAGCCCAGAGCCTGACGCGGGGCTCGAACTCACGGACCGCGAGATTGTGACCTGGCTGAAGTCGGACGCTTAACCGACTGCGCCACCCAGGCGCCCCAAAATTATTTTTATTCTTATTATTCATGTATTTATCTTGAGTGAGAGTGCACATGCACAAGCAAGGGAGGGGCAGACTTAAGCAGGCTCTGCGCCCAGCGTGGAGTCCAGCTTGGGGTTCAGTCTCAAAACCATGAGATCACAACCTGAGCCAAAATCAAGTTGGACCCTTAACCACTGAGCTGCCCGGGCCGCCCTGGGACTTTTTTTTTTTTTTTATCTAGATGTTTATTTTTGAGAGGGAGAGACAGAGGGCAAGTGGGGAAGGGGCAGAGAGGGACACAGAATCCAAAGCAGGCTCCAGTCTCCAAGCTGTTGGCACAGAGTCTGACGTAGGGCTTGAACTCATGGACCACGAGATCGTGACCTGAACTGAAGTCGGCCACTTAACTGACTGAGCTGCCCAGGCAGCCTAGGATTGTTTTTTTTTGTTTTTTTTTTTTTTTAAAGGAGATCTAAGGCTGACTTGAGTGGAAAAGGAAGCAGAGCTAGAGGTTTCTAAAAACAGTTCGTCACTGGTGGGCCGCCAAGTCAAATCTGTTTCATCCTGTGTGGAAATACTGCATTGCTTTGGTAACTCTGAGGGCCCAGAAGAGAGTTGAGTTCTGTTGTAAACCTGGTTTGGTGTAAACTTGGCTTTAGATTCTTGCCAGAATCGAACTACAGGATATAAAGTTCTTTAATCTCTGTGGTTTTTTGCTTCCCCACATCCTTGCAGGCACTGTGTCGGGCAGAGGATGAAGAGGATATCCGTGCGGCCACCCAGGCCAAAGCTGAACAGGTGGCTGAGCTTGCAGAATTCAATGAGAATGATGGATTTCCTGCTGGTGACGGAGAGGAGGCTGGCCGGCCTGGGGCTGAGGATGAAGAGATGTCCCGGGCTGAGCAGGAAATTGCTGCCCTTGTAGAACAGGTCAGTGGCAGACCCACTAGTTCTTAACCTCACCCTTCTCAGCTTCTTCCTCTGGACCTTGTGATCCTCCTCCTATCTTCCCTGGTGAAAATAATCAAGGGTGATGGGCCCTGGTTGCCAAGTCCCTATGTTCATCACTGCTTCTCCTTCCCACAGCTGACCCCCATTGAGCGTTATGCCATGAAATTCCTGGAAGCCTCACTGGAGGAGGTGAGCCGAGAGGAGCTCAAGCAGGCAGAAGTGAGTATTTCTAGGGGGTGAGGATAGAAGTGGGAAGTTGCTTCTTTCTAACCAGTCCCAGTCTGCTTGCCTCCCTCTGACCACCCACTGTTCGGGCTCTGTTGTTGGTAGGAGCAAGTGGAAGCTGCCCGCAAGGACCTGGACCAAGCCAAGGAGGAGGTGTTCCGCCTACCCCAAGAGGAGGAGGAGGGGCCAGGGGCTGGGGATGAGGTTTCCTGTGGGACTGGTGGAGGCAGTCACCGGCGCAGTAAGAAGGCCAAGGCCCCTGAAAGGCCAGGGACTCGCGTCAGTGAACGTCTTCGTGGAGCCCGGGCTGAGACTCAAGGGGCAAACCACACTCCTGTCACATCCACCCATCATACCCGCAGCACTTCCACACCCCCACGCTGCAGCCCTGCCAGGGAGAGAGTTCCCCGGCCAGCACCTAGGCCTCGACCCACTCCAGCTTCAGCTCCTGCTGTAATTCCTGCCCCAATCCCTGTTCCAATCCCTGCCCCAATCCCCATTTCAGCCCCAAATCCAATAACCATGCTTCCTGTTCATATCTTGCCTTCTCCTCCACTTCCCCCTTCACAGATTCCTCCCTCTTGTTCTTCTGCCTGTACCCCTCCTCCTGCCTGTACACCTCCGCCAGCTCATACTCCACCTCCAGCCCAAACCTCTCTCTCAACTCCTTCTTCTCCTCTCCTGCTTGGTCTACCTTCTGTGCCCGTCTCCCCCCCAGTCACCAACCTCCCCTTGGGCTTGGGGCCTGAGACAGAACTGTGTGCACAAGCATTGGCATCCACCGAGTCCCCGGAGCTGGCTGATATGGCCAGTTCCGAGACTTCCCCACTTACTCTTGTGCCCCCTAAGGATCTGTTGCCAGTTGCTGTTGAGATCCTGCCTATGTCAGAGAAGAACCTTTCTCTCGCCTCTTCTGCACCTAGCCCAACCCTGGAGGCTGACAGCGTCCCCAACGGTCAAGAGCAGGAAGTGCCAGAGCCTGCTGAGGGGACCATCCTCACAGTGCTGCCTGATGGTGAGGAGGTGCCCTCCTGTCTGAGTGAGAGCAATGGGCTGGAGCTCCCACCTTCAGCAGCATCTGATGAGCTACTTCAGGAGCCGTTGGAGGCTGACAAGAGCTCAGAAGAGCTGGTGGAGGCCCAGACCCCAACCTCCAGCCCAGAGAAGCCACAGGAACTTGTTCCAGCAGAGGTCACAGCCCCATCAACCTCATCTTCGGCCACCTCCTCACCTGAGAGTCCTTCACCTGCCCGGCCCCCTCGGCGTCGCACCAGTGCTGATGTAGAAATTAGGGGTCAGGGGGCTGGTCGGCCAGGGCAGCCTCCAGGCCCCAAAGTGCTTCGCAAGCTGCCGGGACGGCTGGTGACTGTGGTAGAGGAAAAGGAACTGGTGAGGCGACGGCGACAGCAGCGGGGAACTGCCAGCACCCTAGTGCCTGGGGTCTCTGAGACTGGTACCAGCCCGGGAAGCCCATCTGCCCGCAGCATGTCGGGGCCAGAATCCTCACCTCCCACCGGTGGGCCCTGTGAAGCTGCTCCCCCATCCACACTGCCCACCCCAACCCAGCAACCCTTCATAGCTCGCCGTCGCATTGAGCTGGGGGTGACTGGTGGGGGCAGCCCAGAGAACGGAGAAGGGGCACCTCTTGCCATCACCCCTCCTGCTGTGAAACGTCGGAGGGGGAGGCCCCCCAAGAAGAACAGGTCTCCAGCAGATGCTGGGCGAGGGGTGGATGAGGTACCTTCATCCACCTCTAAGGGAAAAACCAATGGGGCTGACCCAGTCCCTGGGGCTGAGACCCTTATTGTTGCGGAGCCTGTCCTGGGACCCCAGCCTAGTCCTGGGTCCCAGCCTCTTGGACCCCAGCCAATTCACAGACCCGAGCCCATCATCCTATCACCTGTGGAGAAAAGAAGGCGTGGGCGGCCCCCTAAGGCACGAGATTTGCCCATTCCTGGGACCATTTCCTCTCCAGGGGATGGCAACTTAGAGAGCCGGACACAGCCACTCCCGCTACCACCTCCCCTGCCACCACTCCCACCACTCCTAGCCTGTCCCACTGCTACTGTCGCCAACACTGTCACCAATCTCACCATTTCAACATCCCCACCCAAGCGGAAACGGGGTCGACCTCCCAAGAATCCACCATCACCTCGGCCCAGCCAGCTCCCTGTCTTGGACCGTGACAGCTCTTCTGTCCTCGAGAGCTGTGGATTGGGGAGGCGGCGGCAACCCCAGGGCCAGGGGGAGAGTGAGGGTAGTTCCTCTGATGAGGACGGAAGCCGCCCCCTCACCCGCCTGGCCCGCTTGCGGCTTGAAGCAGAGGGAATGCGGGGGCGAAAGAGTGAAGGGTCCATGGTGGTGGCTGTAATTCAGGATGACCTGGATTTAGCAGATAGTGGGCCAGGCGGGTTAGAATTGACACCTCCTGTGGTCTCGTTAGCTCCAAAACTGCGCTCTACCCGGCTGCGTCCAGGGTCTCTAGTTCCCCCACTAGAGACTGAGAAGGTGCCTCGCAAACGGGCAGGGGCCCCAGTTGGCGGGGGCCCTGGGCTGGCAAAGCGGGGCCGCCTACAGCCCCCGAGTCCCTTGGGACCTGAGGGTTCTGTAGAGGAGTCTGAGGCTGAAGCCTCAGGCGAGGAAGAGGAAGGGGATGGGACCCTACGTCGCCGGCCTGGCCCCCGTCGACTTGGTGGGGCCACCAACCAAGGGGACCAGCGTATCCTGCGCAGCAGTGCCCCCTCCCACCTGGCTGGCCCTACCGTTAGTCACAGAGGCCGCAAGGCCAAGACGTGAGTGGGCTGCCCCTCCACCTGGGCTTTCCGCCATGGCCCCTCTCCCTCCACAACCAGGCCTGACTCTGTTAACCACTACTTGAAGTCTTTTGAGGGGGAAAGCCTCCAGGGAGACATAGGGGCCTTCTCCCTTCTTTCCACCAAAGTAGGGGGTAGGCAACTGGTTGTCATGGAAACGGGGCTCTTCATATACCCCCTTCCCTTCCACCCCACAAGGCTGGGCAGTGTTAAGGGTGGCAAGATAGTCTCTGTCCCCACCCCCTTGTACTTGATTCCCCAGCTATCTTTCACAGCCCCCACCTTTAGGGGAAGGGGGAGGGGCTTCTTCTCTACCATGAGTTTTTTTTTTTTCTTTTTTTTTTAAGAAGAAAAAATAATAAACTTAGTTTCTGTATGAGCATCCGCGTAAGGAGGCTTCTGATTTTCTGGTCTGGTGGAGGGCTGGGTGGGAACTTGGGCATCGTTTTCCTCCTCTCTCTTGTTCTTGCCAAAACCCTAGTACCTGATCTGTAACCCAGAATTATGTGTCTTTGAGGTAGAAATCACCCAAGAGGAGGGAAGATTGGCAAATCTGATCTGGTAGGGTATCTTTCCCTAAAGTTTCAGTTTTAAGTCACTCCAACTCATACTTTTTCTCTCCTCCTATTCCCTTAGTTCTGGACTTTCCCTCAGAGCTCTCTGATGCCTCAGATTTTCCCCTGCTTTTACTCCTCTTGCTCAGGTGCTTTCACTCCTTTTCCAGAAGGCAGGCATCCTACCTCCAGTTGCTCCATCCCCCTTTTGCTTCCCTCCATCTAGCCAAACTAGTTTGAGTCAGCCACACCCCATTCCGAGCTCCTGGGGCTTTTCAGGAGGTGGCTGGCCACCCAACCCCACCCCTGGGCTTGGCTTGGAGACCTGAGTCAGCTCCTCCACCCAAGCCAAATCAAACCTGAGGCAGGAGCCGAAACTCACAGTCCCTCAAGGCCTATAGCCAGGTAAGAGCCCCTGTTCATTTTTACGTTTCCTTTGATCACTTCTGGACCCTCTCTTTGCATTCCCCCCCAATGACTACATCTGTGTTTACCTCAGCAGTTCTTTTCCCATACCCATTCTTCAGCCTTGTGGTAGAGATTCTTTGCACTCTTCTTATCTTGCCTTTCCTCTTTCCATCTATCCTTTGTTACTTGTGTTCAGAGAACTGCAAATGGTTCTGTTTTGTGTAGGATGTAGGGGGATGGTTGGAGATGAGGGTGGAAAGGTGGTTTGATGCCAGAGCTCAGAGGACTTGAGAAGTTAGGGGAATGAGAAGTGATTAAGCAAGGCATCGTTATGTAGGTTTCTGTGTGGGTTATGAGGTCAGACTGGTCCTGGGCTAAAATGGAGAGTAGAGGTAGCAGGGAGTCAGCATAGCAAAAGAGGCCCTGATTTACGCAGGTAAGGATTTTCTGGTGTTCAGTGTCCTCAGCTATAAAGAGAGCTTGAATGGATAATTTTCCCCTTCCTTTCCCCCATCCCTGTGTTGTCATCCACCGTGTTTTCACATGAAATGATTGCTTTGCTTAAAGTGGGGTATAGGGCTTAGGGTGCTATTTTGTGACCCCTCAATATTCAGGGGCAGCCTCTGAGGAACTTCAGGAAATTTTAAGCCCTCTGAAATACAGTTTAAAGTCACTGATTTATATAGTCTGATTCCTAGCAGCTTTTGAGATGGTTTTTCTCCTGCTTGTCAGTGTGCTCCTGTCATTTTCCTTTCCCCTACATGTCAAAACAGCAAAACAGATAATGCGATATTCACACCAGCTTGCCTTTAAAGGCTCCAAATCTTAGGCTGAGAAAAAAGGATTCCGGCCACACATTTCCTCTCTTGGTCTATGAGTCACTCACTGGAGGAATTCCGCATAAGGCAGCTTACCTGACAGTTGGGCTAGGTCACGAGGACAGATCAGAGAGAGGGGTGGAGTCTGAGCACGCCAGGCCAATGGCTCAGTTGTTGGGCTTACAAGTACCTTGACTGTATCGCCCACAGGTGATGGAGGACGAGGAGAAGGCAGTGGACACCTTGGTGAGCAACATGGAAGCTGCTCATTCTCCATCCCCCATCCGCTGCTGCTGGCTCCGCCTCCGCTACCTGGCAGCTACTAGCATTATCTGTGGCTGCTCTTGCCTGGGAGTCGTGGCCCTTGTGTTTGCCATCAAGGTGAGGAATGCAATTCCTATGGGAGCAGGGGGGTGGGTGTAGTTAGGCAATGGTTTGGTGTATCTGATCTATATCTACAGTGATCACACAGTTACTAAGTACTTGTCAGAGCTTGGCTCTGGGCCTGCTGTCAAAGGGCTCACCGTCTAATGAAAGAGAGAACTGCGAAAATGGATAATTATGACTGGAATGCAGGTCATCAGTACTGTGACAGAGGAAATACAAGGCATTTGGGGAGCTAGGGAGTGTACGTACGTGTGATTACACACATGTGTATAGTAGAGTAGGTGACAGGAAAATAACCTTAGGGAATGAGTGACTAAAGGTGAAAGGGCGTTCTAGGTAAAGGGAACAGTGTGTACCTGGACTATTAGTTCTGCATGACTGGACCACTGAGGAATAGTGACAGATGAAGCCAGAGGGCCCAGATTCCCAAGGGCTTACAATGCTGTGCTTGGAGTTTAAACTTTATCTTCAGAGTACTGAGGAGTACTTTTTTTTTTTTTTTTAATTTTTTTTAACGTTTATTTTTGAGACAGAGACAGAGCATGAACGGGGGAGGGTCAGAGAGAGAGGGAGATACAGAATCTGAAACAGGCTCCAGGCTCTGAGCCGTCAGCACAGAGCCCGATGCGGGGCTCGAACTCACGAACCGCGAGATCATGACCTGAGCCGAAGTCGGCCGCTTAACCGACTGAGCCGCCCAGGCGCCCCCTGAGGAGTACTTTCAAGAGTTTTTGGAGAGGAGAGTGACATGGTCAGGCTTGTGTTTCAGTGAGATCTGCTCTCAAGGCCTACATGGAAGATGGATTGGAAGGGGCAGAACTCGAGGCAGTTGAGCAGTGATTAGAGTGATCTGTAGCAGTTGGGAAGAAGCTGTGGAGTTTTGGAGAGGGCTTCACCATTTCCAAACACCTAACCAAAACTGCACATGGACCTTTTGAAAGGCCACACGGGATAACTTAAACATCATGCTGGAATTTTCTCAATCCTAGTTGGATATTAATTATCAGAAACTGTATTCTTATCATCATGAGAATTTCTGGGCTTCATTAGGTCAAAATCATAAACAGAATCCTTAATAATGAGAGAGTTGAGACTCATGGGGCTAATATGAATGGAGTGTTGTTTGACTGGACGTGGAGGTGGGGGGGCGGGGCTAAATACTCCAAGATAGCTCATTGTTTCTTGCCGAGGATTCCAAATTCTGAATGAACCTGGGATGAGTAGAAAAAGATAGGGAATAAAAGGATTGAAAAGTACTTTCCCATATGTGATCTTGTGAGCTAACAATGGCTACTTGGAGAAGTACACAGAGCAGAGTGGGTACTTGCTTTGCAGATGAGGCTTGAGAGATAGACATTGGAAAGGGAGGTTAGGGGTTTGGGTGTCAGGTTTTGAGCCATGACAAGGATGGAGGATTGGTGTGGGACAATGGGTACTTTGGGTCAGAAGCAGGGGGAGAACCTAACCAAAAACCTGCCCCCACAGGCGGAAGAGCGGCATAAGGCAGGCCGGTCCGAGGAGGCAGTGCACTGGGGGGCCCGGGCCCGGAACTTCATCTTGGCCAGCTTTGCCGTCTGGCTTGCTGTCCTCATTCTGGGCCCCCTGCTTCTGTGGCTGCTCTCCTACGCCATCGCCCAGGCTGAGTGACCCTGGGTGGCCTCTGCTGAGAGTCAGCGAGACCTCCTGGATCCTGCAGTGCGGCATTGCTAGGGTCTGGGGCGAGCAGTGGTCCTTCCTGGCTGGAAGGATGGTGCCTCTCTCAAAGGGCTTTGGAAGAGCTCTTCTAGACCTTTCTAAAAGGAGGCAGCAGCTGAGACTGATGAGGGGAGGCCAGCCTGCTCTGTTCTTTCAGTGCCCACCACCCCCTAATTCCCCCAGCCCATCACATCCTAGGGGCCTCAACCCAGAGGTGGGGTTGAAAACCAGGCCTGATTTTATTAGAATTTGTTTTGTAATAAAAAGCTTTTTTAGTGGTGAAATGCTCCTGTCTAATTGTTGTTCCCCTACTTTCCCCGGGTTCTTGGCAAGAGCCAGACTGGACATGTGACCGATGGCAAAATCTGCATTTCCCTTTACCTAGGCACTCCGAGAGAAAGAAAGGATTTTTTTTTTCTTTCTCTCCACCCCCTCCCTTCTCCTGGTGGTTTCCCTTCTTGGAAACACCCCAGCTTCTCCCGTGCACATCAACAGAGACCCTGTGGCCAGATAGGAAGAGTAATAGCAGCAACCACTATTTACTGAGTGCTTACTATGTTCCAGGCTGTGTTCTAAGCACTTTATATTTCTTAACTCCTTCAGTCCTCACAGTTAATCGATAGCAGGTACCATTATTTACATTTTATAGCTGAGGAAACAAGCACCCAATGTCACCCAGCTAGTGAGAGGCAGAGCTGGGATTGAACCCAGATAGCTTGCTTCCAGAGTCGAAAGAGGAATGGAAGGGTTGGATAGCAGTCACAGGTAAGTCTCTGCCCTGTGTGTGAAGCTTTGTAGGATTATAATGAATTTTCATATCTTGGGCCTCATGGTAATCTTAAACATATTTTATTTCAAATTTCGAAGTATACATGCAGGAAAATATCCCAAACAAATACAGAGTTTATAAACTAATGCAAAGCAAACATCTGAAAATCACCATTCAATCAAGAAATTGAACATTGCCTTTACTCCAAAACCTCCTTTATATCCCTCCCAATACCACTCCCTTCCTTTTTTCCCACAGGTAACTACCATTCTGATAAGTTTGTGTTGTTTTTTTTTTAAGTTTATTATTTTGAGAGAGAGAGGGCATGAATGGGGGGAATGGCAGAGATAGGGAGAGAGAGGATCCCAAGCAGGCTTTGCACTGTCAGGGCAGAGCCCAATGTGGGGGTCAAACTCATGAAACTGAGATTATGACTTGAGCTGAAATCAAGAGACAGACGCTTAATCGATTGAGCCACCTAGGCACCCTCCATTCTGATTTCTAACAGTGGAATTTAGTCTTGCCTGCATTTAAGCATTGTATAAATGGAATCATATGTATTCTTTTCATATCTGGCTTCTTTAACATTATTGCTGAGATTCATTAATATTTGGTTCAGCTATAGTTTTCATTACTGTATGGTATTCCATTATATGAATATATTACATTTTATCCATTTCCTGTTGGTGGACTTTTGGGATGATTACAGTTTCGTGATATTATGAATCATGCTGCTGTGGACATCCTTGTACATGTCTCTTGGAGTACATGTGCTCTGGGAATTGAATTTTTGGATTATTTCACCATAATTTAGAGACCAGAGCACGTAAATGAATTAGAGATATTTGTTGCACACCGAAGAGAGAAGATTAAAGAGAAGAAGAGGCACATGATGGTTGTCTTCAGTGTTCTGAAGTGCTCCAGGAAATAAAAGTGAAGAGACTCTATTGTTGGTTCCAGAGGTTAGAGTTACAGCAATGGATAGAAGCCATACCTAGGGCACTGGTGGTCAATCTTGTCTTCACAATAGAACTGCCTGGGGAGCCTTAAAAAGTACTTAATGCCTGGGCTTTTGTCCCTAGGGATTCTGATTTAATTGGTGTAAGCTGCTGCCTGCACATCAGTATAACACATTTTAGATTTCATAAAGAAACTTTTTTAAAGGTAATATTTCATTAATCATTTTCAGTTTCTAGAGGAAACTATCCCATTCCCCCAAACTGATTAAATGAGGTCTTGCTATTTTTTAAAAAAAATTTTTTTTGATGTTTATTTTGGAGAGAGACAGAGACAGAATGCGAGTGGGTTGGGGCAGAGAGAGAGGGAGGCACAGAATCCGAAGCAGGCTCCAGGCTCCAAGCTGTCAGCACAGAACCCGACATGGGGCTCGAACTCATGAGCTGAGAGACCCAAACCAAAGTCGGACGCTCAACCGACTGAGCCACCAGGGGCCCCAAGGTCTTGCTACCTTTAAACTCAATTTTGAAAAATTTCAAGCCTACTGAACAAAAGAATAGTACAATGAACTTATGTGCTCTTCACCTAGATTTATACTTTTTTAACATTTCACATTTGTTTTAGATCTTTCTAAATGCACAAACTGTTATTGTGGAACCATTTGAGAGTAAGTTGAAGGCCCTTCTTTCCTAAATACTTACAATTTTAAAAAATGCTTATTTATTTTGAAAAAGAGAAAGCAAGAGTGGGGGAGAGGCAGAGAGACAGAGAGAATCCCAGGCAGTTTCCTTGCTGTCAGTTTAGAGCCCAATTTCTTGAACTGTGGGATTATGACCTGAGCTGAAATCAAGAGTTGCTTAACTGGCTGAGCCACTCAGGAGCCAGTGTCAGGTTTTTTTTTTTTTTTTTCAACGTTTTTATTTATTTTTGGGACAGAGAGAGACAGAGCATGAACGGGGGAGGGGCAGAGAGAGAGGGAGACACAGAATCGGAAACAGGCTCCAGGCTCCGAGCCATCAGCCCAGAGCCTGACGCGGGGCTCGAACTCACGGACCGCGAGATCGTGACCTGGCTGAAGTCGGACGCTTAACCGACTGCGCCACCCAGGCGCCCCATCCAGTGTCAGTTTTAATGTAAGTATGGTCCCAGATTGTTTTTTAGTTCAATTTGTTAGATTCATTACTGTCATCCTTAAAATGTTTGGTTGAGGTATAATTTATATGAAGTAAAGTACACAGATCTTAAGTGTGCAGCTTGGTGAACACCTCATATGAAGACCTCTATATAATCACCACCTAGGTGAGTAGAACATTTCTAGCACATCAGAAGGCTCCCCCATGTTCCTCTCAGCCTCATTAATCTTTGTGTTCCTGGTTTTGACCAGTGGAAATTCCTTCAACTTGGTTCTTGTGTCCTGCTATGTCTCCACATTTCTTCACTTACTTTCTGGCCCAAGCCTGGGAATTGGCCATTTCTCCCAAGGAGTCCTGGTTCCTTGAACTGAGGACTATTACTTTAAAATGACTAGAGTAGAAGTGCCTGGGTGGCTCAATCGGTTAAGTGTCTGACTTTGGCTCAGGTCGTGATCTCACGGTTTGTTAGTTGGAGCCCTATGTAAGGTTCTGTGCTGACAGCTCAGAGCCTGGAGCGTGCTTCAGGTTCTGCATCTCCCTCTCTCTGTGCCCTTCACCCACTCACGCTCTCTCTCTCTCAAAAATAAACATTTAAAAAAATTAAAACGACTTAGAGTAGCTGTACTCATTCTTCTGGGATGTTATTGCTTTTAGGCCCTTTTAGAGATTAGAGCTAGAACACATCTAATTTTATCTGTTTTAAATCTATTTTTTAAGTCATAGGATTTTAATCAGTCATAAGGTTCTTTCTCCCCTTTCACCATCCCAAATTCCAAATTCCCACAGGAAGAAACTTGGCTGCCAACTACATCAACATGTTTATTCATTTGCCCAATTTCTGAATAATTATCCCATTATGCTACCAAACAGCCTACTAAAGTTAAGTTCAAGGTTTCTTTGCGATTTTGTTCAGACTGATGGTATAAAGTCAAAGTACTCAGTTAAAAAGTTACTTGGATTTGTTTTTCTCTTCTATGGTTGTGATCCCAAAGTGACATTTCTAAGATAGTTGCTAAAGATTAAATGAATTCATTCTGTGCCTTTTTTTTGCTGGAACATAACCTCCACAAGGGTGAGGACTCCCCCCCCCCCCCCCACTGCTGATAGTCTAGCGTTTAGACGCTCAGCAAATATTGAATGAGTAAGTGAATGCCAGGGTTGAGCTATGCGCTGAAAAGGCTTATGAAGTAAGTTGCTCCGGGCAGTATCACACACAATTTGGCAGACTTAGAACAGAGTGTGATAATCCCCCAAGGCTTTTAAGGAGGCGGTGGTGGAAGACTGGGAAATGTATAACCCCAAATGGTGAGCACGAGGGCTTTGGAGATACTGAAGAGGCGCAGCAACCAGAGGACTAGGAAGCCTCTTCTGGTTGACAGGCTCTGACTCGTCCAAGTCCTCACCCAGTGGCATGTGGGGGTCCAAGCTGCATGCTCTGAGCATTTTTTTTTAAGTGTTTACTTTTGAGAGAGCAAGTACACAAGCGGAGGAGAGACAGAGAGAAGGAGACAGATGATCCTAAGCAGCCTCTGCACTGACAGCAGAGAGCCCAATGTAGGGCTTGAACTCACAAACCCCTGAGATCATAACCTGAGCCGAAGTCAGATGCTCAACCGAGCCACCCAGGCGCCCACTCCGAGCCTTTTAAAAGCAGGGAAGTGACTTCTCAAAGCAGGCATTCCTGCTGCCAGGCTGCCAATATAAAAGTTTAAAAAAGAGCCAAATTCAGATAGTGATGCTAGAAGGAAAGGAAGGGGCCATGACCAAGTCCGGGAACCTGAGACGCAGCTAGTCCCGCGACCCAGATACCCAGAAGCCACGCTTCCGGGTAAACCTAACTTCCGGGTACCGTTGGAAGCCTCCAAGCCCTCTAGACAACGAGCTCCGCCCCCTGCTGTCCCCAGCAGATCCTGTGCACTAATTGGCTGCATCTGAAGCCCCGCCCTAGCGTCGCAGCCTTCGGTAACTCCGAGCTCCAACGCCCGCGCCAGCCTAGGGACTCCCCGCTTCCTATTGGACTACGAACTTCCAATCGGAAGGGATTTTGAAGCTCAGTCTTCAGGCGGCGCTGACCACTCGCCGACAGGATGGGGGCGGGGCCTGAGGTCGTTGCCGGCGCCGCCCTGGGAGTAAGGTAAGGAACTGGAGGCGAACCCGGGACAGAGAGGCTTCGCGTTGACCCTGGCTTCTCTCTCATCACCCGCGGGTGAGCCTGCGCGAGACCCCACGCCCCCTCCCAGTGCCCGCCCAAGTGCGCCTGCGCAGCAACAGCCACCTGCCCGTGTGCCCTTTCCTTCCTTCCTTAGCACCTTTTCCCTTCCCCTCCCCCGTCCCCCTCCCTGCCCTGCCACCCTTCCCGCCCCCTAGGCCCTTTCGCAGGGTCTCCCCAGTCCTGATCCTTCCCCCACCCCGTCCCTATCCCCCAGGATCCTGGCGCCCCAGCCGCAAGGGCTGCGCCTCCGCGAGCCGCGATGTGTGTCCTCCCAGAGCCTGTGGGCCTCACTGCCCTCCCTACCCTCCGTTTCCTCCACACAGGCCCCCACCACCTTCAGAATGACTCTGGACGTGGGGCCGGAGGATGAGCTGCCCGACTGGGCAGCGGCCAAGGAGTTTTACCAGAAGTACGACCCTAAGGACGTCATTGGCAGGTGAGGCTTCATTCAGCCAGAGAGACAGAGTTCCAGAGAGATGAGGTCCTAGCCAGAATACACGATTCCATTTGAGGGCTGGATAGTTCTAAATGGGAAGGAACAGTGGTTAGTGGAGCAACATTTGGTGACTAAACTCTTTTTCTGAGCCAACCTCCATTTTTTCCAAATTCACACATTTATGTGTTCAGCAAGCATAGTTGAAGTAACTTACTGTCGGCCAGACATGAAGCTAAGCACAGGGAAGGTAGAAGAGTTGTTTGTCCTCCAAATGAAGTGACTGAAAGAGACACAAAAAACGTTCAAGTAGTATCAGGCTGTGTAAATAGTGTGATGGGGCTGATAAAACCACAGCTTCCCCCTAAAGGGGGATATTTGGGTCTTGAAGGATGAATAGGAGTTCAGCATGCAGAGAATAGAAGGAAGGCCTCACTTGTAGAGACAGTGCAGATACACTTACTCATCAAAGATTTCCTAAGCACGTATAGTGTGCTGGGTGCACTGTTTGAGGCACTAGGAATACAAGACCCACAGGTTTTCTGTTTGCCTGGAGTATATGCTAGTGGTAGAGATGGAGGATAAACACAAAAACAAGATAAACGTCATCATATGCTGGGATGATGGAATGAGAGTAATTAATGGGACTGAGACTTGAAGGATGGGAATGAACAGCTTGTGAGCTGAGATAGGATATATTTGGGGCAGAAGGAACAGCACATGCAAAGGCTCAGGCTAGAAAGCGCCTGTTCAAGCAATAGATAGAAGATCATGGTGGCTAGAATGTAGTAAGAGTGGCACAAGGTGGAGGAAATTAAGTTGGAGAGGTAAATAGACATTAGATTATGTAGGGATTTATGCCATGATAAGACATTTAGATTTTATTCTAGTGAAATTGGTGGTTTCAAACAGGGCAGTAACATGATCTGATTTACATATTTTTGATTTGGGGGTAGGAACTTAAACTTTCCATGCCTCAGTTTCTCCATTTAGATTGGTTTATAAAAATAGACCCTACCTTGTAGGTTGCTGTGAGGATGGAAAGAATATGATACACTTTAAAAAAAATTTTTTTTTCTTTACATTTATTTTTGAGAGACAGAGTGAGTGGGGGAGGGGCAGAGAGAGAGGGAGACACAGAATCCGAAGCAGGTGCCAGGCTCTGAGCAAGCTGTTAGCACAGAGCCCGACGCGGGGCTCAAACCCACTAACCGTGAGATCATGACCTGAGCCATCGTCGGATGCTCAACCGACTGGGCCACCCAGGTGCCCTGATACACTTTTTTTAAATGTTTTATTTATTTTTGAGAGAGAGTGTGCGAACAGGGGAGGGGAAGAAAGAGAGGGGGACGAAGGATCTGTGCTGACAGCAGCAAGCCTGATGCAGGACTCAAACTCATGAACTGTGAGATGATGACCTGAGCCAAAGTCGGACACTCAACCGACTGAGCCACTCACGTGCCCCTTAGTATGATAACTCTTAGAACACTTCCTGGCATATGGTAAGTGCTCAACACAAATGTGTTATTACATTTAAAAAAGGTTATTCTGGTTCTTGTGTAGAGAACGGATAGGAAAAGGACAAGAGTAGATGTGTAGAGATCAGTTAGGAAGCTACTAATGGATTCAGGCTAGAGATGGTGATGTTTAGAATAGAGGAGCGGTGGTAGAGATGGGGAGAAGTGGATAGATTTAGGTGATGATTTGAAGAGAGACTTGATAGTTTCCTGAAAGACTGGTTACGGACCATGAGGGAAACGGAAAGAAGCAAGAGTAACGTCTCAGGTTTGGATTTGAGCACCTGAGTACCGTTTACTGAAATGAAGAAGTGTGAGAAAGATCAGATTTCTGGCAGGGGCAAGCAAGTCAGGAGTTCCATTTTGGAAATACTAAGTTTTGAGATATCTACCTGGAGCTGTCAAGTGGGTACATGTGTCTGGAATTGGAGAGAGAGCTGGGCTAGAGCAATAAATCAGAGGCGTTAGCATATAGATAGTAGTTGGTGAGAAAATAGAAACGAAAGGGGGCCTAGGCTTAGGCCCTGAGGCCTGTCACCATTAAGGGGTTACAGAAGGAGGAGTCAGTAAGGGAGACTAAGATATAAGATAGCACCTGTGAGTTAGAAATAAAAGCACAAAAAGAATGTGCCTCTGGAAGGTTGGCATGGTCTGCTGTGACCCATGCTGCCCAGGCCAGGAAAGTAGACAGGGGTGTGGCTATTAGGTTTGTTCAGACTCTTTTAAAATATATCACATGGAGATGTCACAAAGGCCTTTGGGATCAGGAATTCTGGAGAGGACTCAAGGTTTGAGACAGTGCAGCAGGAGCCAATTGCACAGTTGGTATTTAAGTCCCCTGGGACTGGTTGGAGGTCATCAGAGGGGAGAGAGTGTCTGGAAGAGAAGTGAGCTGAAATCCAAGTCCTAAGCTGACATAGGGTTTCAGGACTAGATAAGGGAGGATTCACCGAGGCTGGGAAGAACCCTTAGGGAAGGCAGTGGAGTGTTTCCACTGCCACAGGGTACAGAAAGACCCATTTTGGAGAAAGCAGGTCAGAGGGTAGGGCCCCTGTCATCTCATTCTGGCATTACAGTAGTAGCATCATCCCTGGTCTCTACTGTCTTTTCCCTGCATAGTAAATTACCTGCATACTTTTACTGAATGACTTTTCCCAGAGTACCAGTCTATTCATGTATAAAGGCATGAAGCTTTTTTTTTTTTTTTTTAATTTTTTTTTCAACATTTATTTATTTTTGGGACAGAGAGGGACAGAGCATGAACGGGGGAGGGGCAGAGAGAGAGTGAGACACAGAATCGGAAACAGGCTCCAGGCTCTGAGCCATCAGCCCAGAGCCCGACGCGGGGCTCGAACTCACGGACTGCGAGATCGTGACCTGGCTGAAGTCGGACGCTTAACTGACTGCGCCACCCAGGCGCCCCAAGGCATGAAGCTTTAAAAGAGCTTGATGCAGTCTAGAAATTGATAAGTTGTAAGTCACTGAAATAAAGACTGAATAGCAGAGTAATAGCCAAAGATGAGGCTGAACAGAAACTGAGACCATTTCTGAGTGATGGGTGAAGGAACTGGGATTTGACTTCTATCTTGCAGGTAATAGGGATGCAGTATGGAGAGAAAACAATTTTAAGTGCACTCCACAGTTAACTATAAGGTTGGAATTCTTAGGTCTCATTTCAAAAGAGCACAGTTGTTCTAGGGGGTCCCACTAAGGAATAAGGGAACTGTTAGGGAATTTAAGCTGGAAAACTTCAGCAATGAATGACATGATTCTTATGACAGGACTGTCATAAGAAGCTCATTCTGGAAGCAGTGTGGTGGATGGGTTGCAGTGGCTGAGACTGGCAGCAGGGAGATCAGTGGGGAGGCTGTTAACAGCTATGGGGGTGGAGAAGTAGGAAACAGAATTGAAAAAAAACACAGAATGGAGTGGACTGGTTGCAGGTGGTGGGTTGTGAAGGAGAGGAAGAAGCCAAGAACTGTACCAAGATTTCTAGCTTGGGAGTCTGGTTGAATGGCATTGCCATTTAGTGGAGATCAGGAAAGTGAAACTGTGAAGTGGCCAAGAGTAAGGCAGTAGGTGTGGGGAGCACTGCGGCAGCTGGACGGGTCTTGTCCCACTTAAGATGGGAATTCATTTTGAAAAGAACAAGAATACGCTGACCAAACAGCGCACCTGGCCAGAGGGTCAATAGTTTATATCTCTTGATGGAACTAGAGATGTGGTTGACAGGCATTCTAAGCAAAGGGAGTTACATAAGGGCAAGGAAGCCTTGAGAGCACGGCAGTAAAGTTATGTGGAGGGCAGCCAGGGAACCAACATAGGAAATGTGGTGTGAGGGCCGATCTTGGAGAGATTTGCACTTAGCCTGAGGTACTTGTAGGGTCATATGCAATTGGTGACAGATTCCCAGCAATGAAATACCTGTCTAAGACTTTCTCTTCACCATGCCAAATGGGCTTTTCTGCTTCTATCTCCTTAATGTTTTTCAACATCTCTTCAAGATGTTTTTGGCCACATTTCAGAGCCGGCAAAGTGGAATCCCAGAGACCTTAGGTCATTAGGTTACATGGAGGTTAATTAGTGGCAAATTTGGGGCCTACACCAAGGTCTCCTAATTCACAACTTTGGTCTTCCAGTCAATGGTCCAGTATTTATTTGGAGCCCCTTGCACTTGACGTATTTTAGGAGAACTTTGGGATTTGGGTGGGGTAATCAGCGAAGTGTGAGTAAAATTTGGAGTGAGGTTTAGGTCATTTCTTCCCACTTTCTCCTTGTGGGGTTCCAGGGCAAGCAAGAGGCAGGCTCTGGAGCTCAGTGTGGAAAAGACTTGCCTAGGCTTATCCACGGAGGGAGTGGCAGAAACTGGGTTCAAACCCAGGACCTCCACCTGCCTTCTCTGTGAGATTTGTGTTGCACCTTGCTGGGTATCCAGGTTGCTTGCTGAGGCTACTGTGAAGCTACTGTAGATCAGAGCGAGCTCCTCGGGAGGCAGCCTTGTCGCCCAGATGGATCTTCGGAATCTGGTGCAGTGGGTAAGAGGATGCCGAGGCACCACTCTGCGTGAAAATGACAGAGCAGGAGGCCTGACTCTTGTGCTGTCTTACTCTGGCAGAGGAGTGAGCTCCGTGGTGCGCCGTTGTGTTCATCGAGCTACTGGCCATGAGTTTGCGGTGAAGATCATGGAGGTGACAGCTGAGCGACTGAGCCCCGAACAGCTAGAGGAGGTGCGAGAAGCCACGCGGCGAGAGACGCACATCCTTCGCCAGGTCGCCGGCCACCCCCACATCAGTGAGGCTGCCTTCCCTGCTCCTGTTAGCTGACAGCCACCTCCTGCTGGCCCTGCCCATAGCCCCATTCCCCCCACACTGCCTCCATGCCTCTGCTCCCTTTGTCATGGCTCTGCTCCACCTCAAAGTGTGGCCAGCCTTTGGGTCCCTACTGCCTCCTTTTGGTTCTCCTTCCTTCCCAGTAACAGCCCACTGCCACCTTGGGGTGGAAAGCCCCTATAACATGCATCCGCTCCTTTCCATCTCCGTATTTCTACCTTTCTGCCTCTTTCCCAGTCACTCTCATCGATTCCTACGAGTCTTCTAGCTTCATGTTCCTGGTGTTTGATCTGTGAGTATCTCCCTGCCCTGATCTGAGAAGCCTCCTCCTCCCCTGCACGCGTGGCCCCAGCCTGACAGCGCAGTGGGCTAAGACTACCTTGCTCACACCTTCCTGTGCTCCTGGCTTTGGCCCCTCTCCCTGGGTGCCCTGATTGGGCAGGTTCTTCCAGAATGTTAGTGACCAGCCAATTAAAAAGGGTCTTCATGACCCAAGGGGCCACTGTCCCAGTCCCCCATGGTTGAAAGGTTAGCAGGGAAGAAAAGGCTGTTTTAAGAGCTGGCCACTTATCAGCAGGTTCTTGCTCATCTGTCTCTCGCTGTTTAACACCCTACCACCTTACATGGTGTTTGACTCTGCCCGTCAATTCGTTTTCTGGGTAGTCTGAATCTGAGTGTGAGATGTTAGAAAATATAATGTAAAGCAGTGCAAAGGTACCTCAAAAGAGAATGGTTTAAATAGCAAATATTTAAGAGGGACCCTTGGAAAAAATTCACAAAGTCTTCATACAGAAATGACCCTCTGCAAAAGTTGGCCGGGGCGGGGGGGGGGGGGGAGGTAGGAAGTGTCTGTTACCTCATCACACAATGTTGCAAAACACTGATATGCCCCCAGTCAACTCCGGATTTCAAGGACTGATGCAGAGTTGCAGTTAATAACCTCAATTTTTAAAGACAATATAAAATAAGCAAAATTCAAAATAAAGTCCTATTCAACTTTTTACTACTGTTAACTGTAAAATTTTGGTCATGGTCTAGATTCACTTTAAAAGGTCTTCTTCGAGTTTACTCTTACATAATAAGGACCTCCTATAAAATAATTGTTGCAAGAAGGTACTTATTCTTGCTAAAATAACCCTCTCATGGCACAGTGCATATATTTCAACTACCAATCCCCTGGGCCAAGCTGCCCCGGGCATCCAGTTCACTCTTGGAGCACTCTGTCTCAAGACCCTTTGTTTGTCTAAGAGGAATCTCTTTACTGGCCTCTTCCGTGGTATTTTCTGTGAGCCACTGGCTTATTTTCTCAGCCGCTTGTAAGGTACACCTACCTCCCAATCCCTCCTATCCCTTAGGATGCGGAAGGGAGAGCTGTTTGACTATCTCACAGAGAAGGTGGCCCTCTCAGAAAAGGAAACCAGGTAATGGCTGAGCCTGCGGCCGGTGGGGTGAGCAGGGGGCGGGATGGGGCCGGGCAGGGAGAAGCAGAGGAGGAGACTGCACCTCCCTCAGGTCCATCATGAGGTCTCTGCTGGAAGCAGTGAGCTTTCTCCATGCCAACAACATTGTGCACCGAGACCTGAAGCCTGAGAATATTCTCCTAGATGACAATATGCAGATCCGACTTTCAGATTTTGGGTTCTCCTGCCACTTGGAACCTGGCGAGAAGCTTCGAGGTGAGGGGTCCTGGTGCCCTAAAAGGCTTGGGAGGGAAGGAGACCCAGACCTGAGGCTGGTTAGCTGGGTCTGATAATTGAGTACCCAGGTAACCAAGCAAAGAGGAGAAGACAGCATTTGCCAAGTATCCTCTAGGTGCAAAGCGTTGTATGTATCTCACAGTGGGCTTCCTGATCTGGGGTGGGGATGGGTGGAGAGTCATTTTCAAATGAGGTAGGCCTAAGATTTCCTGGAAGTATGCCATGGAATACAGTTTGGCAGTTGCTGGGATGAAAGAATTGGTACCTGAAGTGATAAAAGCAGCTAAAAATAATAGGATCAATAATAGGATCAAGTCGTGGAGGGCTGTGCTTTAGGAGTCTAGACTTGAGCCCGAGACCACAACGGGGAGCCAAGGAAGGGTTTTAAACAAGGGACTTACTCAGTATGTGCCTTAAGAAATCCTATATTCCCACTCATTCTCCTTGGTTTGAGTGGTGATCCTGCCACACAGAATAGAGTTTATAGGAGGAGGAGTCCACTTGGGCAGAAAGGAACGTAGAAAAGATTGAAGTTTTGCTTTCCATTTATGTTATACATGTAAAAACGTGGCACAAAGTTGTGTAAGGAGTGGGTAGGTTTGGTTGCAGGTGGCAAATGATATGCTTGGGGAAGACTTTGAAGTCCATCCAAAAATGAGGTTTTCCCCAGGAAGGCCACCAGGAACCTTGGTGGGTATTGTTGTGCAGCAAGGTTCGGGTCTAGTACTGCCCTCAGTGGAGGGCAGGCAGGAGCAGAATGGGAACACTTATGGTCCTGGCAGTGTTGAGGCTCCAGCAGAGGTCTGGAGTTAGGGGCCCTTGAACAGGCCCTTGAGTTAGGGGTCTGGTGGCATCCATCAGTCTCAGCTCTCTCTCCCCAGAGTTGTGTGGGACCCCAGGGTACCTAGCACCAGAGATCCTTAAATGCTCCATGGATGAAACCCACCCCGGCTATGGCAAGGAGGTCGACCTGTGAGTTTATGGTCTCCCCCCCCTTCCTTTCTCCTTTGTGTCTTGTCCTTCAACACATTTGCCTAGCCCTGCCTGACTCTGGTCTCTTTCCCAGCTGGGCCTGTGGGGTGATTTTGTTTACACTCCTGGCTGGCTCGCCACCATTCTGGCACCGACGCCAGATCCTGATGTTACGCATGATCATGGAGGGCCAGTACCAGTTTAGTTCACCTGAGTGGGATGACCGTTCGGACACCGTCAAAGACCTGGTGAGCTGGGGCCATGAGAGGGTGAGGAAGGAGGCCCAAGAGCTGCCTCTCATGCTCTGGGGTTTCCCCTAGATCTCAAAGCTGCTACAGGTAGATCCTGAGGAGCGCCTGACAGCTGAGCAAGCCCTACAGCATCCCTTCTTTGAGCGCTGTGAAGGCAGCCAACCCTGGAACCTCACCCCCCGCCAGCGGTTCCGGGTAAGCCTGAGAGTGTCAGCGTCTGGGCCTGTTCCTCTGTCCCATGATCATTTTCCTATGGTGGATGCCCCACTGGAGCTCACATTGCCTCTCCTTCCCAGGTGGCAGTGTGGACAGTGCTGGCTGCTGGACGAGTGGCCTTAAGCACCCAGCGTGTCCGGCCGCTGACCAAGAGTGCACTGTTGAGGGACCCTTACGCGCTGCGGCCGGTGCGGCGCCTCATCGACAACTGTGCCTTCCGGCTCTATGGGCACTGGGTGAAGAAGGGTGAGCAACAAAACCGAGCAGCCCTCTTCCAGCACCAGCCCCCTGGGCCTTTTCCCATCATGGGCCCTGAAGAAGAGGGGGACTCCGCTGCTATCGCCGAGGACGACACCATGCTGGCGCTGGGCTAGCACCTCAGCCCAGGGGAACCCCAGAAAGCAGGACTCTCCCGGAGGAGGATTTTTATCATTCCAGCCCTTATGGGCTCTGGCCTCAGGCCCCCCTGCCTGGCCATGCCGCCACTGATATATGACCATAAAGACCAGCCCTGTACACCTGTCCCCACCAGCCAGGGCTTTGGGATCAGAGCTAAGGTGGAAGGGCACTACTGCTCGCAACACCATGCCTCGCCTTGTCAATGCTGCCTGTGCTGCACCTGCAATAAAATCTGCTGCACGCCCGAGAGAGCCAGTGCCCTATGTCTGCTGTCTGGCTTCAGCGGGGAAGCCCAGAAGGTGCTCAGGAGGGGTAGGGGGGCGGGGATGGGGCTGCTCTGCCCCAGGCCTTTATTGGGGAAAATGCTGGGGGTCACTTGGTCTTGTTCTTGCCTTTGCCAGGAGGTAGCTGGAAGAGCTGCTCTAGGATGGTCAACTTGCTGTTGAGCCTTTCCTCGCTGGCTTTGAGCCGCTCCTCTATCAGCTGTTGGAGCTGCCCCAGCTCCTTGCTCATCTGGGTCTTGATGTAGGCTCGAAGGATGGAGACCTGGCCTGCAGGGGCAAGGAAGAAGGGGCAGGTCAGCAGAGATGCCATGGGGCTGAGAGATTGCCCCTAGCTGGGCAAACACAACCTCCAAGGTGCACCTGGGGCTACACAGGTAGCAATCAGGAAAGGCTTCAGTTCAGGAAAGGTCAACTAGCCCTTCTGTGGAGAGAGGTGGGTGGACTGGTCATGCTGGACTCTCTGGATTGCTGATGAGCAGATAAGTGGCCTTACACAGGTGATTTAATCTTTGCATATCTCTGTTTCCTCCTGTGTACAATGTAGATAGTGCTAGCACCTAGTGCCTAGGACTGAGGGAGGGTTAAATGTAAGATGCTTAACACAGGGCCTGCCTGGCACCCTGTTACTGCTAAATGTGTGCTGGTTGTTACTGTCATTGGTTTTATAATTATCCTTTTCTGGAGCTCCTCTTCCGCGCCCCCCCCCCGCCCCCGCAGCTGCACTTTTATTACCTGGTTTGTCATCTTGAATTTCTGCGTAAGGAATCTTTTGGAGAAAGGACACTGTGCCTAAAACAGACCTGAAGTCCTGATGTGGTCTAACCCCTTCATTTTATACTTGCTCCAAGTCACAGGGGAACCTAACCCTTCCAGCTCCTCACTTGGCTCTTGCTCTGGCTGGACCACTGTTTCCAGCTCCTCCTCCTGTGGGGTGACTGCCTGCTTTCCCACCTCCTCGCCTTCTTTCTCTGCAGGCCAGAAGCAGGAAGAGGCTTCAGCTTCAGCCCCAGCCCCAGCCCCAGCCCCAGCCCCAGCCCTCTTCCTCACCTGTCTCATCCTCTGGCCAGAGCTCAGGCGGCTGTAGCCCTATGTAAGTCAAAGATAGGTCCAGCCTCACCTGGGAAGAGGGAGGAGGAGGGAGGCTGAGAGGAGGGCATCTGCACTGAGTGAAAGGGGGAGATGAGAGGTGGCCTCTGTACCTGGGGTGTGAAGACATATTTGTAGAGCTTGAAGTGGCGGAAGTAGGTGTTGACCACATAATCTGCCAGGGCAAGCAGCTGTTCCTCCCTAAAGAGGTTGATACTGAAGGGAGGCCGCTGTGGGGATGATTGGGAGTTAGGGGACTGACCACCCCCAGGAACCCTGACCTTTTCTCCAAGTGCCTGGCAGTCCAGGAGCAGGGAGAGCCCCTTGCAGCCTTCAGAGAAAGATGAGGGTGATGAGTGTGAGAGAGGGCAGGAGACTGGGCTAGACTTTATCTGGGGGGAGACTGAAGATTCCATTCCAGAGGAACTGACCCTGACTCCGTGGCAAAAAAGAACACTGGTGAAGTAGCGGTAACATTCCTCCACGTTGCCCAAGGGGGTTGCTGAGGGGGGAAAGCAAGATGTGACAGTGAGTCCCCTCCCTGATATTCATTCATTTCACTCACTCACCAGCTACTTATTGCACTTTAGAAGTGAGCAAATCTAGGTTTAAGTCCTGGCTTATTTCAGTAATTCACTCAACAAATACCGAGTACCCCGTGCACTGTTCTAGGGCACTGAACAAAACAAACAAGGTCCTGTATGTAAGTGACATACAATAAAATGAGAAATATGTAATTTCACCTCTTGTTAAACATTGTGCAGAAAAACACAGTTCTAAGAATAAAGTGGGGGGGGTGGAGGAGGAGCTGTTTTATTGAGCACTGTGTGTATATTTACATCTATTACAGTATTTCTCAGAACAGTCTCATGAAGTTGGTGTATATGAAGAAATGGACAGTTTCAAAGCTGAAACAACTTGTGTGTGGTCATATTGCATGTAATGACAGAACAAAGATTCCAAGGGAATCCAAAGATTCCAAGGGAACTACTGCTTCCCTTGGTCACTTTTGCCATCCCAGTCTCCTCTGTCCCCTGGGCTCAAACCCTTAGGTAGCCTGACCCTCTCACCCACACAGGCCTTGTGAAGATCTTGGAGCAGAGCACAAGCTGTTGATGTCTGTTCCAGTGAAAAGCCCTGCTGGCGGCAGAAGATGAGTGCATGGGAGAAAAGGTCCAGGATGATGGCATCCCGCAGGCTCTGCTCAGGAGAGCCTAGCCCCAACAGCTCAGCTAGCACCCTTAGGAGAGAGGAAGGAATGAGCGAGCCTCCCCACACCGATGCACCACATGCTCTGGAGTTGGGCATTCTTCCCGCCCTCCCAACCCAGCCCTCTCAATCTCCCCAGGAGACAGCTTCTCTGCCCTTCCCTCATCCCCCCATACTCCCTCATCTCCTCAGTGTTGGTGGTCTTCTCCAGCCTGTGCATGGAATGGATGTCCAGGTACTTCCTGTTGTAAGAAAAGAGGTGAAAAGGTGTTGGTGGCCATTGTGCATTAGTCTCCTGGCAGGGCTATGATGGCTAGAGCATTGAACTGGGAATCAGGAGACCTGAGTTTGAGGATTAGCCCTTCCACTACTCTCTCTGGATCCAACTTTCTCCACCTTCAAATAAGGAATATGGCTTAAATGAACTCCTTTGGTCCTCTTCGTTTATAAAGCCAAGGATTAGGAAATTTAAGCTCTTGTCTCTGCCACTCCTCATGTGGCTTCAGTGTCCCCATTTATACAGTGCTCCACAGCAGTTGATATTCCATTTACATCCTTAGTCTTTGGCTCCCTTCTTCCCATCCTCCCTCGCTGGACTGGGGAGGCAGGAAAGCTGGAGATCTAGTCATCTTGGGTAATTGCAGTTTCCTCATCTGTAAAATGGGTAATGCTCTAGCTGTTTGACAGAACTTTTGGGGAAGAATAATGCAAATGTAAAGTGTAACTTTTTCCCCAAGGCTCTTCACACTCACCACATGCAGATCCGGGGCCGGGGCAGCGGCGGCTGCGGAGAGAAAGCGGATTGGGCAGGCAGAGCTTGTCCCTGGCCCCAGTCCCTGACCTGTCGCGGATCTCCAGCTGGCCTAAGAACCCGCTAACTTGCCTTCTCATCTTAAAGATTATGTACGAGCAACGCCGGCAGGCCAGGCTTTGATAGGCCCTAAGTACCATTCATGAGCATTTAACAGTCGGAGTTACACACCCCCGCCTCTTCACCAAGGCACCCAGGAAACGTCTTGAACTTTAATAAACATAACAGCGGGTGGCGCCCTGCCGGGGAGCCCTTTTACAAACATTCATGAGCGGACCACTCTGTCCCGCCCTCACCGGGAACAAGTTGGCTGCAGGATCTTCATCCGCTTCTACCGAGGCCGCGGTGCCGGACTCAGGCCGCACACCTGTTGCTATCCGCATGACGGACTCATCCAACGAAGTGAGTTCCCTCTCGGGTTCCCGCTGCAGTTCGGAGGGCTGTTCAAGCTCCGACTGCATCTTCAGTCCTAGGAATTGGCTGGACTTCTGACGGATCATCTCGTCGCTCCTCTTTGCCGTGGGTCACCACTGGCTCTGTCCCGCCCAGGTCCTGGGAACGCCGGTCCTCGGGCAGCGACTGCCAAGGCCTGGCCCTCTAGCGACGCCTCAGCCAATCGGCGCCGTAGAAAGACAGGGTGCAGCCAATCCGCAGGGGGCGTCTCCCTCCGTTTCAACGGCGACCGTTGCTAAGGGAGCTTGTAGAGGGAGGGAGGAAGTGTAGGGCGCTCGCCAATCAGTAAGAAGAGAATGCGCATGCGCAATAAGTTTCAAGCCCCGCCCCCGCGCCCTCCCTTCAAAGTGGCTGACCTGAGGTAGGCGATGCCCTTAGGACTAGGGAATGTAAGTGCGGTGTCAGTTGCCACGGGAACTGTTTACTGGCCAGTCACCGAGAGAAAGAGGAGGTGTTCAGAAAGAAACCAAACGGGACCCTAGAGGTGGGACAAAGCGCGACCAATAGAAACAGGAAATGAAGTTTCGCCACATCCGGCATTGCCTGCGGCGCTTGCGCTCTGGGCTGAAGAGGCCGGTGACGTCCGGTGAAGTCCAAGATGGCGCTAGGCTGATCCTGCTGCAGGTGAGGGGCCCGGGGCTGGCGGGGGCGAGATCCAGCAGGTGTGTGCGGGGGTGCTTGGGGCTGCGGAGCGCTGGCAGCCTCCACATCTATGCTCTCTGTCTTCTGCAGGTGACAGAAGTGCCACCCACGCCTGCCCGACGTCCCTCGGGAGACCCTGCGCCGCTCCTCGTCTCCGCGGCCATGTCTGGACCCGGCAACAAACGCGCCGCCGGCGACGGGGGCTCAGGGCCCCCAGAGAAGAAGCTGAGCCGTGAAGAGAAGACCACAACCACGCTCATAGAGCCCATTCGTCTTGGGGGCATCTCTTCCACGGTTCGTGGCTCCTGCCCCAGTCCTCACAACTTGCCAGACTCCCATCTCTGTTCTCCGTCCAAATCGTCCAGAATTTTACTCCCAGTTGCCCAAGCTTGGCACGGTTCACTTTACAGAACACACTGTTGAAGGAAACGGAGGACACGATTTTTGCCTTCCTTTTACAGATAAGGGAAACATGTTCCCAGGGGGCATATGACTTGTCAAAGACTTGAGAGTTAGAAAGAGGTAGTAGCAGAACTCACAACCAAGATGCTTTCTGTGGGTGTCTGAGCCTCTTTAAATCCTGTTAGCGGTTAGTCTGGGGATTTTCTCTTCTCCATTCCAGTTGCTCTCCTTTGTTTCTCTCTGTAATTGGTTTCTTGGGCCCTGCTTGACCCTCTCCTTGGCCCCTTTGTTTTCCTTGGTAGGAGGAGATGGACCTGAAGGTTCTGCAGTTCAAGAACAAGAAACTAGCAGAGCGGTTGGAACAGCGACAGGCTTGTGAAGATGAACTCCGAGAACGAATTGAGAAGCTGGAGAAGCGGCAGGCCACAGACGATGCCACACTTCTCATTGTCAATCGCTACTGGGCCCAGGTGGACGCCCCTCTGCTTTCCAAGACCTGGCCTTGATCCTGCTGCCAATCCTCAGACTCCTCTGCTGGGAAAAGGGGTATCATGCTGGGAAGCACCTGAGGGATTTGTAACATTTTTGGTGCTTTCTCCCTTCAGCTGGATGAAACCGTGGAAGCCCTTCTCCGACACCATGAGAGCCAGGGGGAGCTGTCTTCAGGGACAGAGGCGCCTGGGACCCAGGAGGGACTGACACGTGATGAGACCCCTGTCACAGAGCCAGGGACATCGGAGCTGAGGGGTAGGACCGGAGCCCTAGGATCTGGGGAGCTTAGTTAAGCTAAGAAAGGTCCTGGAATGGAGGGGACTTTTATATTAGTCTCTCGAATTTCCCGCCTGTCTTCTCACTCGTGCATACACACACACACACACACACACACACACCTGATTTCATGTTTGGGTGGCAAAAGTGCAGTGGATAAGACCCCAGGCCCCGGGCTTTGGAATCTGAGTGACTTGGTTCATAGTGCGTGTCATGTTTGACACTCATTTAGTTGAAAACTATTAACATTGAGTACTGGTACAGCCTCAGAAGAAACAAAGACAGGAAGAAACGTTGGCCCTGACCTCAGGGAGGAAGTGATTTTAAGCCATGAGTAAAAAGTACAGGGGCCCTTGAGAGGGAATCAGTGTATGCACACATGTGTGTGGTTCTAATTTAGATGGAGAAGGCTTCCCTGAAGAGTGATTTGGGAGCTCTGTGGCCTTGAGTAAGTTATCTCTCTGAAATAAAGTTGTATCACTTTGAGGATGGGGATACCAGTGTATTACAGGCATTGCGTGTGTCGATTCAGTGAGCCGTAGAGTGAAGGGCTCAGGCTGGAACATCGTATGGAGTGGTGGTAATTGCTGCTGTTATCCTCACAAAGGTCTGTCCATCCCTCGCAGAGCCTCTGCCGGTGCAGCCGCGGCCCCCTCTCAGTGAGCCAGCCTTGGCTTTTGTGGTAGCACTGGGCGCCAGCAGCAGTGAGGAGGTGGAGCTCCAGCTGCAGGGCCGGATGGAGTTCTCCAAGGCAGCTGTGTCCCGGGTCGTAGAGGCCTCAGACCGCCTACAACGCCGGGTGGAGGAACTCTGTCAGCGAGTATATAGCCGAGGTTGGTTCTTCCTTCCCCATCGCATGGGTGTCTACCCCCATTTGCATCTTGATTGTATCCCCTCAATGCCCCAAGCCCAGAGGCAGCCATAATTCTCCAAGGAATAAATCAGCCACGTTCTCAGGGAAAGGGGTGGGTTGTAGATGGGGCCCTGGCTCTGATTCCTGGGGTTGAACTCTAGAGAGATGGGTGGGAGGAGTTGTCGATGCTTATGGGGCCCCTGCCTTCCAGCTGGAGACCTCTTTGGAACACTTTGCGCAAATTTTGGTGGCAGTTGTTGATCCGCAAGGCATAGTAGCAAGTGCCTTGGCTTTGCAGGTTGACAGGCTTCTCCCAGCCCTAGTCCTGTTGTTCTAGCCTCGGCGTTCTCAGTAAATGGCTCTCTTCTCTGAGCTGGTTTCCTCCTTTGTACAGTGGGGATAAAGACTCCTGGCTTTGTCATGAGAGATTGGCAAGACAGCTGGTGGATCACATGGGCACTCACAGAATGAGTTAGTACTTTGCCCCATTGCCCTGGACTTCGCTCTTACCCGAGCCCTGCCTTCCCAGGGGACAGCGAGCCCCCCAGTGAGGTGGCTCGGGCGCGCACCCGGGAGCTGGGTCGTGAGAACCGGCGACTGCAGGACTTGGCCACCCAGCTACAGGAGAAGCACCACCGCATCTCATTGGAGGTGGGATTAAAACCGGGGCAGGATTTGGGTTAGATGGGCACCCAGGATCTCAGGGAGCCAAGTCCCTTGCTCTAAGCATCTTCCCTATCATTGTCTAGTATTCTGAGCTCCAGGATAAAGTGACGTCAGCAGAGACCAAGGTGCTAGAGATGGAGACGACGGTGGAGGACCTGCAGTGGGACATCGAGAAGCTGCGCAAGCGTGAGCAGAAGCTCAATAAGCACCTGGCAGAGGCCTTGGAGCAGGTGGGGCTAGGGTGCTGGGTCAGATGGAGCCAGGGCTAAATACTTGGGAGTCTTGCTTCTCTCCTCCACTCCCATCTATCTGTCTCTCCACAGCTCAACTCTGGCTACTATGTGTCTGGGAGCTCCTCAGGTTTCCAGGGGGGCCAGATCACACTCAGCATGCAGAAGGTGAGCAGCCGCCATTCTTGGCAGCCCCTCCCATAACCTTTTATCTACCTTACCCATGAACGTTCCCTCAGGATTAAGGACAGACCACCCACATGGTCTCTGAGGCCCTTGCCTGTACTCATGCTGCTTTGTCTCATTCATTTACATATTCAGTAAATACTGTTGAATGCTAAATGGTAGGGACTGCTAGAAAGCAGGCATATCGGAGGACAATATAGACAGAAATCAGAGGTTTTTTTGGAGTTTGGGTTCTGGTTGAGGGAGCAAATAAGTACGTAGTACATAAGGTAGTGATAAGTGCCTCAAAGAAAAAGCATAGAAAAGAGACCAATGGAAATATGTTGGAGCTGACTGGCGTTCTTAGCTGGGTAGCTGAAGAAGGGCCTCACTGAGCGGGCTCTATGACTTCTTGGTCGTTGCACTATTTTGTGGTCCTGTGAGGGTCACTGTTTCCTGTGAACTCTTTATTTCAGCTTTTTCTTCAGGTGTTTCAGGAAGCCTTCCCTGACTCCCTGTCAGCCTTGGTTGCCAGCACTGACCGTGCAGTATTTTCTCCCACTTACCTGGGAGCCCTTAGGAAAGTGCTTGGGTTTGGCCTGTCCTTAGGGCTTCAGAATCCATCATTGTCCCCGTGTGGTGGGGATGGGAGGGAAGCATGCATTCTGGCCTGGCCCTACCTGCCATAGTCCCTCCCGCTCCACAGTTTGAGATGCTGAATGCAGAGTTGGAAGAAAACCAGGAATTGGCCAACAGCCGGATGGCAGAGCTGGAGAAGCTACAGGCCGAGCTTCAGGGGGCTGTGCGGACCAATGAGCGCCTCAAGGTGGGCTGTATTTAGGCCTGGTAGGGCCTGAGCCTGCCAGGTAGTTGCTGGGCCCTGAATCCTCCTGCTGATCACTTTTGGGCACCTTGCTCCTAGGTAGCCCTGCGGAGCCTTCCTGAGGAGGTGGTGCGGGAAACGGGGGAGTACCGGATGTTGCAGGCCCAGTTCTCACTGCTCTATAATGAGTCTCTGCAAGTGAAGACCCAGCTTGATGAGGCCCGGGGGCTGCTGCTGGCTACCAAGAATTCCCACCTGAGACACATTGAGCACATGGAGGTATGGCCCTGGAACAGACCTTAGGGTCAGGGCCTTTGGAGACCTTGTGTGCTACCAGGGATCCCTTGGGAATAAATTCTTCCTAAGCCACTGAGGCCTGAGGTGGGGGGGAAGAAGAGAGGGGTTTGCCAGGGGCTAAAGGGTTGTGTGGGTCCTTAACACCTCAACCTACAGAGCGATGAGCTGGGGCTACAGAAGAAGCTGCGCACAGAGGTTATCCAGCTGGAGGACACGCTGGCCCAGGTACGCAAGGAGTACGAGATGCTGCGCATCGAGTTTGAACAGAACCTGGCGGCCAACGAGCAGGCGGGTATGTGGTGAAGATGGGGTGGAGGTGGGGCCTTATCTGGGATTGCTGGTCCCTGGTGGGGGGCTACTGCTTATCCAGATGCAAGGGGTTAAGCCCCTTCCTTTTGCAGAGCCTCCTGTCCCTGGCCAAAACAGGGATCATAGCACCTGGCTCAAGGGCACAGTGAGGGTCACAACCAGCTGAGGTGGCTGATGGAGCAGGCACAGCCAGAACATGAGCTGTTGGCCCTGTCTGTGGTTCTCTGGCCTTACAGTGTCTCTCTCTTGGAGGTATTCGTTCATTTGTGGATGTATTAAATCTGGCTCTCTTCCAGCCTTTGGGATTATATTAGTAAACAAAATTCAAAGCATCTTTGCTATTGTGGCCTAGTAGAGTAGTGGGGAAAGACAACAAAGTAAAAAATAGAAGGTGTATGTTAGATAGTGGCAAATATATCAAGAGAAATAAAGCAGGGGAGAAAGATACGAAGTGTTAGAAGATTGTGGTTTTGGATGGGGAGGTCAGAGAAATGAAACTCAGAAGATGACATCTATTTAAAAATATGAAAGAATCGGACTAATTTACTTCGATGAATGTTACAGTCGTGTGCTCCTTTGAAGGAAATTTGGAAATACCAAAAAAAGTCTACATTAACAGAAATAACATAAACAGGAGGTTCGAGAGTTTTCTTCTAAGCCTAGGTTATTACTTTGATAAGGTCACACTCCGTACAGGGCCTCAGTTTCCCTCTCCTTCACAATGGGAGTGATGACTTTGGCTCCCCTTCTCCCACCACTGAGGAGTTGGGCTCTTAGCCCAGAGGCCAGTCTAACCCCTTACTTTCCAACCCTTCCCCAGGGCCCATCAACCGTGAGATGCGCCACCTGATCAGCAGCCTCCAAAACCACAACCACCAGCTAAAGGGGGATGCCCAGCGATACAAGCGGAAGCTGCGGGAAGTGCAGGCTGAGATTGGCAAGGTGAGGAAGGGGATGCCTCGGAAAAGCCTTGGCTAGACCCCAGTAAGCACTGTCTCACCTCAGCCCTGTTCTTTATCTTTGCAGCTCCGGGCCCAGGCCAGTGGCTCAACCCACTCCATTCCGAACCTGGGCCACCCAGAGGACTCTGGCCTCAGTGCCCCAACCCCAGGGAAAGAAGAGGGTGGGCCAGGCCCTGTCAGTGCCCCTGACAGCAGAAAGGAGGTGGCTTCAGTGCCTGGTGCCACCACTGCTGCCTCCTCAGCAAAGAAAGAAGAGCTGGCCCCCTCTGAGGAAGATTCCCAGGCCTTAACTCCTGGGTCCCAGGGCCCCTCCTCCCGGAGCCGAGAACCTGAGGCCAGGCCCAAGCGGGAGCTTCGGGAGCGGGAAGGGCCTGGCCTGGGACCCCCATCTGTAGCCTCAGCTCTCTCAAGAGCTGATCGGGAGAAGGCCAAGGTGGAGGAGGCCAAGAGGAAGGAGTCAGAACTCCTTAAAGGTCTCCGAGCAGAGCTCAAGTGAGACCCTGTTTTTGTCTCCTTTCCACCCCTGCCAAAGTGGCCTCCAGCCCCAGTCACCAAGCCTTCCTCCTGTGCTTCTCCAGGAAGGCCCAGGAAAGCCAGAAGGAGATGAAGCTGCTGCTGGACATGTACAAGTCAGCACCCAAGGAACAGCGGGATAAGGTGCAGCTCATGGCAGCCGAACGCAAGGCCAAGGCTGAGGTGAGGGCAGGTAGGGCCTGTGGGGCATACACAGAGGCTGCCCTGGGGGGTTCTGACTAGAGCAGGGCCCTAGGTCAGCAGGAAGCAGTGAGAAGAGCTAGCTCTTTCT
The DNA here is from genome assembly GCF_022079265.1 of Lynx rufus. Lineage (NCBI taxonomy): Eukaryota > Metazoa > Chordata > Mammalia > Carnivora > Felidae > Lynx > Lynx rufus. Next base: position 1,270,145 of record NW_025814838.1, on the reverse strand, counting down.
TTCTGGTGGCTGTAGGTCGATGAACTACGAGGCCGCATTCGGGAATTGGAGGAGAGGGACCGAAGAGAGAGCAAGAAAATTGCTGATGAGGACGCCCTGCGGCGCATTCGGCAAGCCGAGGAACAGATCGAACACCTGCAGCGCAAGTTGGGTGCTACCAAGCAGGTATGACCCCCTTGTGGTCCCCTGCTTCTGAATATTGGGATACCCTTAACTCCTTGATGGGTACTCCTAGCAGATGCTCTGGGATCACTCTGTGGTCAGTCCTTTTTTCCTGTGGTTTGCCCACGATCATCGTGTCCATCTTCTGTTTTCCATCTTGTCCCTGTCCACCTGCTGCAGGAAGAAGAGGCTTTGCTGTCGGAGATGGATGTGACGGGTCAGGCTTTTGAGGACATGCAGGAACAAAATGGGAGGCTGCTACAGCAGTTACGGGAGAAGGATGATGCCAACTTTAAGTTGATGTCAGAACGGATCAAGGCCAACCAGATTCACAAGCTACTGCGGGAGGAGAAGGATGAGCTGGGCGAGCAAGTTCTTGGCCTCAAGTCCCAGGTATGGCAGCCCTGGGCTGTAGGGTGGAGCTGGAGAGGCACCAGCTCCCCAGCACTGAGTCTCCACCCCTGACCTCAGGTGGATGCCCAGCTGCTGACTGTGCAGAAGCTGGAGGAAAAAGAGCGGGCCTTGCAGGGCAGCCTCGGGGGTGTAGAGAAGGAGCTGACGCTGCGCAGCCAGGCCCTGGAGCTCAACAAAAGGAAGGTGAGGCCAGGCCCGAGGGCAGAAAGCAACCTGGGATGGTGGCTCACAGCTAAAGCCCTGCTCTACTTCCTCTCCCGGCCCAGCTCACATCTCCAGTACTTACTGTGTTCTAGTTCCTGTGCTAAGGCCTGTCTATGCTGGGTTGCATTTTGGTCTTACAACAATCGTAAGATGGTATTTGTTATCTGTTTTTCATAACTTAGGAAATTGAAGCTCAGGCAGAGCAACTGACTTGCTCAAGAAAGAGTGGACCTGAAATTGGGAAATTGGGGCCTGGATCTCCTTGGCTCCAGAACACACCTTTTTTTTTTTTTTTTTTTTTTTTTAAGAGAGAGCACGTGAGCAGGGGAGAGGGGCAGAGGGAGAGAGACAATCTTAAGCGGGCTTCATGCTGAGCATGGAGCCTTATGTGGGGTTCGATCCCATGACCCTGGGATCGTGACCTGAGCCAAAATCAAGAGTCTGACACTCAACTGACTGAGCCACCCAGGCATCCCCAGAACTTGCATCTTGAGCACTAAGTTGGCTAGATGTAAAGTAGGGATGCTGGTTCCTGTCACATAGTTGAATTGAAGTTCTGGAATGTCTAGGTCATGGGAAAGGCTTAAGATCAATGTTAGTTTTAGTTTGTTTTCCCTACTGTGCTTCCCCCCCCCCCACATTTAATTCATTCATTAAAGCAGTATAATTCATCCCCTTGCCATGTACCCCCGGCACTGAGTGCTAGAGAGAACCTGGAATAAGAGGGTCCTACCGGAAATGGGAACTTCAGTCTTGAGGAGGTAGATAGCCAGATATCCCACAGGTAAAATATGTTACTGCAGATTCCAGTAAATCTTGTGAAGGAAACTAAGGTGCTGTGAAAGAAAAATAGGGGGAGCCTGTCTCCAGAACCGACATGTAAGCTGAGGGCTGAGGGAGCCACTGGAAAGAAACCTGTGTGTTGGGGGTGTTGAGGGGAGAAGAGAGAAGAGCCCTGTGGAGGTTCAGAGATAGGAGAGAGAGTTATGCAGGTAGGAAGTGAGCGTGTCAGGAACTGCAGAGATAGAGGTGAAGGTGGAGAGGTCAGGAGGCAGAACTAGCTCCAGTGAAGATCCTGGACTTGATCCCAAGAGCAGGAATCACTGGAATGTTTGACACAGGCATCTGTAGACCATGGCTCCACATGCCTGACTCGCCAGGCTCAGGCGAGCCCACCCTTAACCTGTTCCACCTACCCCAGGCTGTGGAAGCAGCCCAGCTGGCCGAGGACCTAAAGGTGCAGCTGGAGCACGTACAGACGCGGCTGCGAGAGATCCAGCCTTGCCTGGCAGAGAGCCGGGCCGCTCGCGAGAAAGAGAGCTTCAACCTCAAGAGGGCTCAGGTGTGTGCATGGGGTAGGGACAGGGTTGTTCAGGGTCACTGATGTGGCCTAGGGGCGGGTGGTTCAAGATGAGGACCCTTGCCCTTAGCCTAGCCCTTCTCCTGCCCCAGGAGGACATCTCCCGACTGCGGCGCAAGTTGGAGAAGCAGAGGAAGGTGGAGGTTTACGCAGATGCCGATGAAATTCTCCAGGAGGAGATCAAGGAGTACAAGGTGGGGCCGTGGGGCTGAGTTGTGCTCCAACAACCCAGGAATCTTAGATGGGGAGTTGGCGAGGGCTATAGTGGATAGCCTGGGGATCCCAGAAATAAGGTTAGATAGAAAAGGTGGGCAGGGCCCTAGTTGTGGAGAATCAAACAGCTGACGAATGTACATGTGCTCATGCCAGGCACAGTGCCTGGCCAGGTGTGGGAGGGCTAGGAACTAGCTCTAGTCTTTGGTTTCTTGAAACTGACCGTCTGTTGAAGGAAGCAGCCAATGTTCTCAGTGATGAGCGATGTGATGGCTAACCCCACGGCAGCTCTGGGGGTTAGCAGGTTTCCTGGAAGGAATGTCCTCCAAGGGAAACCTGAAGAATGAGGGTTGACTGTGAGTAATGAGGATGAGAGGGTTCCAGCAAAGGGAAAGGTAGAGGTCCTTCACTGAGAGCGGTGTGCTGGAGCACAGATTGCTGGACACTGTAATTGGAAGACAGAATGTAGGTTTTGTGATGAGCAGGAAAGCTGAGGGTCTTGAACAGTGTCAGATCCTGAAGGGTGTGGTGAGTCAGGTTGAGACGCTTGGCTTATCCTGTAGGTAGTATGGAGACATCAAGGGGGTTTAAACCAGAGAGTTATATGGCTGGATTTGGGCTAGAGGGGGTAAAGACTAGAGGCAGAGAAATCTCTTAAGCAGTTGCAGTCATTGAGGCAAAAACTGGTAGGGAGCTAGCCTCGGGTGTTAGAGACAAGTAGAAGAGGTGAGGAGATATTTAGGAGGCAGAAGTGCTTGGACTCAGGGATGGATTGATTCATGGAGTGAGGGAGAGGGAGATCCTGAGAGCTCCTGGGTTCCTGATTTGAGAAACTAGTGGCATGTGGTAGGATTAGGAAGACCTCAAAGGAGTAGGTGTTGGTGGACAGTGTTGTATCTCAGGGATGTTGAAAATGTGCCTTTGGGAGGCTGGCTGGGAAGGCATTCGAAGCAGAAGGACTTTCTGGATGATGAGGTTGGAGGATTGTCTGCAGGCAGAGGTAACGGTGGAAGCCAAATAGAACTGTGGTCACCCAGGGAGGGTCTGTGATATGATACGGGATGGGTCATTCTTTTCCCTTAGGAATCTCAAAGCTTAAATGATAAAGGAAGAGAAGCCTGCAGTTTGGCCTTGAAGGGGCAGGGGTAGCTGGGGGAGGCCATGGGGAGGCAGAGGAGGGTTTCTCCAGAAAAGATGGACTTTGATGAGGATGGTTTGACAGCTAAGGGAAGAGGTGATGCTGGGGTGTGGGCTGGCCTGGGCTTTTCAAGCGGGGCAGAGGAAGAATGTCGGGGAATGTTGAGTTGAGGGAATTCCTGGAGTTGGACATGAAACCTGGTGGCCGGTAGATGTTTCAGGAGGTTTCACTCTTCGTAGAGAAGAGTGAGTCCAGGGACCCAGCAGGATCTCTGGGCAGCACCAGGGGTGGGCCCAGTTGAGGGTGGAGCTGGGAGATTTCTAGTGGCACCGCTATGCCCAGCAGGTGCAGATGAAGAGAAGGTAGATCGTCAGCTTCAGCCAGGATTGGGCTTTTGCCAGAGAAGGCCAGAGCGGCAAGAGATAAAGCCCCAAGGCAGGGGAGTCCCGGCTGGGCCTTTGGGTTATTGGCTTTTGAGCAGGGCGGGGAGAACATGTTGCCCACTGGCCACCACTGCCTGGGTTAGAATCCAGATTCTGCTACTTTCTGGTTTTGAGACCTTGGCCTCTGAGCCTCAGTTTCCTCATCCGGAGAGTGCCCATCCCCATCTCTCAGGGTTATGGTGAGAGTTAGATGCAGTCTGCTGTGTGGTGGGCTTAGCCTGGACCACCTCCTGCTGTCAGCTTGGGGTCTGGGGGCCATCAGGACTGTCCCGAGCTGATGCCTTTGCCTGGCCCAGGCGCGGTTGACCTGCCCCTGCTGTAACACCCGCAAGAAGGATGCAGTCCTTACCAAGTGCTTCCACGTTTTCTGCTTCGAGTGCGTGCGGGGCCGCTATGAGGCCCGCCAGAGGAAGTGCCCCAAGTGCAACGCAGCCTTTGGTGCCCACGACTTCCACCGTGTCTACATCAGCTGAACCCGTAACTCAGGGGACTTTGGAACACCCATGGACCCTGGGGGCTGTGCCTCCAGTCCCTCCCCTCCCCACATTCAGTGGCCCTTACCCTCCATTCCGGAACTTGGGGGCCCAGCCCCTCTCCACCTAGTTGGTTTGGGGGGTCCCAGTGCATGCTAGTGGGAGTGAGATCTGGCAAGCTCAGTTATACCTTTTCCACACAGAGCTACAGCCTAAGGGGCATCTGCCCTGCAGGAAGGGTCAGCTGTGAGAGGCCTGAGGGTCCAGAGCATTCAACTGAGCTTCCTGGAAGCTGACCTTAATCCTTCTCCAGCTGTCTCCCTGGGCCCATCCCTGTCCAAAGGGTGAAATCCCCCAGGCTGTGACCTCCCACTCAAGAGGAGGCTCACTACCTGCTTGCTTATACACCCACAAGTGAGGACCAAGGGTGGGCCAGTTTCCCCACCTCCTGAACTCTTGGGCCCACGGAGACTTTTCCACACTTGGGTGGGACTTCCCTCCTGTGGATTCACTGGGCTCTTTGGTCTGACCCTTATGCTAAGGGCTGAAGGAGGTACCCCCCTGTAAGGGGGGGGGGGGCGGGAGCACTGTCCTCTTCTGGGAAACTCTGGCTGTTGCAGTCACCTTGCCCTCATCTCAGGGGTGCTGAACCAAGATCATCAGTCTTTATTCTAATCAGCCTCCCCCCACCCATCTGTTTCTCTCCCAAACCCACTTACCCCCACCTCATGCTTCCCAAACTCTGACCCTGCTTTCATCCTGGTGGCCTTAACTTCATGGAGGCATTATGTCCCAGGAGGGTAAGGGACAGACTAGCGGCTGGGCCAACTTCCGATCATTCCAGGTAGAGGAGCTTCATCTAACACCCTGTGTCTGAGCCTGTCCCCATGATGCTACCTGTGCTGTCTGCCCAAGCAAACTCCCATGGTTGTGAAGGCAGCAGGCAGGGGCCTGGAAGATGGAGCTGCTGACAGGTGCAAGGGTCCATTCTGACCCACAGGCCCTGCTCTGGAGATGTCTTGTATAGGCTGTTAATGTTATGAATAAACATCCAACCCTCAGCCTGCAGTCCAAGTAGCCAGGCTTCCTGCCCTAAACGTGGTCCCAGATTTTAGCTGCTACACTTCCAGCGCTGTCCTGCCTGGCAGGTAAACCCCCCCAAGGGCCTGCACAGCAACCTCGCGTTTCCCACCCCCAGCATCTAGTTACATTTGGATTGCCGTCGTGGATCCTAAACTGGGCTCGTGGGAGGAGCATGTCTGCAGGGAGAGAGCATCGTTCTCCACTGTCACCGGCCTGCCCCTCCTGCTGCTACGGGGGAGGGCTGACACTCCCACGATCCCGGCGTCTCTGCCGCCCTGTCTGCACGCTGTCGCCACGCCCCTCTCAATAATTGGTCGCTGGGATGCCGGGGGTCTCGTACTGCATCCTGGGAAATGTAGTCCCTTAATCATCAGGTAACAAGGTCCTCCGTGGAGAGAGCCGGTTCTAGGGTTGTACCGGCCAAAGGCAGACCTGGACGCAATCTGCGGGCTATCGCTCCCCAGCGGCTTCACCCGCCCCTCCCCTCAGGCGGACAGAGGAGAGCAGCGCAGCGGATGACTTCCTTCATTGTAACTTGCTGGCCGTGTTCTCGGGAACCGTGTGTCGATTGGCGTCTGTGGGTTTAGCTTGCTGTGAGGTCTGCGGCTGGGGCCATCGCTGCGGCTGTGGCGGGGCTCGCGCCGGGGCCAGTGCGGACTGGGCTGGGTGCCGGAGTTGGGCGCGGGGTGACGGTAGTGGCCGCAGGCTTGCAGCAGTCCCGCCTTCGCGGGGGCTCGCGGCCTTGTCAGCCTTTGGGCCCCACCTGGCGTCCAGCGTCTCGGTGGGGCTGCAGTGGCTGGACCAGGTCGGACTGGAGACGGAGACGCGGGCCACAGTGACTTCCGGCGGTGGGCACGCTGGCGGAGACCCGGGCCGCGGCGGGGGATGGCATCGGGCCTTCCAGGAAGTGTCCGCCGCCTAGGGGCAGCGGACGCCAGGATGGGAAAAACGCAGCATATTGCATCATAGAGACGCGGGCCGGCTCTGAGAGGGCTGCGCCCGGGAGAGGTCGGGGTCAGCCAATCCTCTGTGAGCACTACTCGCTTTTCTCAGGAGTCCCCTCCACACGGGCTTTTTAAGTAAATACAAGCTAACTACACATCACTTTCTGAAAAGTCTCTTCTTGACCAGTCTCCATATCCTGAGAAGTAAAAACTCTGTGAGTCTTTAATAAAGTAGGTACCAAACCACTTGCTCAAGCCCAATGTGTGGGATAAAGATGCCAGAATTTCAGTGGCAGGATCAAGCACTGATGTGGTGGGAGGAAAAGAGTATTCCCCATGAATGTTGGTTTGCAATCAGTCTGCCCAGTGCTGGGAAGCTCTGTCTTTGGGGTTGGTCAGGTCTCTCCACTCAGGAAGTTTGACCCCTTACAACTCCCAGTAGCCCCAAGTGGCTTCAGTGGCTGTGAAACCCTGGGCCCCTGGGATGGGCAGGCCAAAGTTCCTCCTGAACCAACACTGACCTTAGCTGGCCTCTTATGGGTGAGCAGATATTGGCCTCAGTGGGGAAGGTGCCTGTTTTAACCAGAATTGGGGCTACTGTGTGATTGGCTACAGGGTCCAATGGAGCATTTGACACTAATCACTCTCTTTAATCTTGGACTTGTGGTGCTAACTGTCCTGACTGTCCTTATACTTACTGTCTTCTGTTGGTCCTGTTCCTCCACCCCTAAGCTACATCCTCTCCTCTCTCTGCCACTCTTCCTGTGTGTTCGTCCATGGTTTTGGCTACAGCTAAGCTGCTAAGACCCAATCCTCCAGCCCAATTGTCTTTCCTGAGCTCCAGACCTAGAAAAACACCACCAGTTGTTGGGGAGCAGGAGGGGGGGTGAGGTCATGTCACTCTCCTTAAAATCTCCTTAAAGATCCCAGTGGTGCTCTACCCCCAAGTTCTCCAGACAAGATGCTCTATACTCTGGCCTGTGTTCTCTACCTTACCTTAATCTCTACCCCCTCTGTAATCTAACCGCCCACTCCCTGCCACATAACTGCTATATACTCTCTATCCCCCACCCCACCCACCCCTGGCCCCTGTTCTCATGCCTCAGGTCACTTCCTCCAGCCAGTTTCCTGACCCTCTGTTGTGGCGGGCACCACATCTGGGTCCACAGCCCCTTCTGCTAAGTCTCTGAACCAATCACTGTGCTCCAGTGCCTGTTCTTTCCCCCGAAATCCCCTCACTTTACTGAAGACCTCTGCGCTGGAACCAGGGCAGGGAACACAGAATCCAGGAGAGCCTTCATTGCTCACCTCACCCTCCTCCCTTACCTACTACTCTACTCCTCAGTTTTCTACATGGGGAAAGGGAAGGCGAGACAGTAAGCCTGCCTTGCGAGCCAGGGTCAGAGCAGCATGGAGAAAGTGGAGAGAAAGCTTCTTGGCTGGGGCAGGAGGCTCCCTGCAGGCTGGGACAGAGGCAGGCTACAGGTTAGAGCAAGTGCTGACCTCAGGTGGCTGCTCGGGGAGCCATGGCCAGGCCTAGGCCCAGGAGATAGCACTGAGGCAAGCCTGGCATTGAGGATTCATTAGAGCAGCCCCACCTGGCCAGACAATGTGGAGCCCAGGCCAGGCCCAGGCAGGCCCAGCGCTGGGGGAGGAGAGGCTTGGTTGGGTGCAGAGCCTGCTCCCGGTCATTCTGGTTTCCCTCACTGCCGTCCTGTGGATCTTGGGCAAGTGGCTGCCCTTCTCTGAGCCTCTTCACACAGTGAGGGCTTATGGGCTACCTCCTGGGGATGAGAGGACAAGCCAGGTCTCCATCCAGGTCTCTTCAGGGTCTAGGAGGCTCTGGCCCAGAGGAGGGCTGACCGGGCCCCAGGTGAACCAGGGGAGGTGGCTGCCAGCTTTTGGAACCAGAGCTTAGGAGCTTTGCCTTGTGGCAGTCTTGGGAGGAGCGCGGTTGCCGTGGTCAGAGAGCCCCCCTGGGGCTGCATGGCTGGATGGGAGCCCACCAGTGCCGGACGCACCAGGCAGCCACCCAGGAGTCAGCATGGCATGCTGGTGCCAAAGCCAGGCACCAAGACCTGCTTGGCTCTGCCACCATCTCAGCACATTTCTCCCCCTTTCTCCCAAGGATATGGATTTTTGAAATCCACAAACCCTCAGGCTCCTATCTGCAAGCACCAGATAGGGATTTGAGGGCATCTGAATGAAGGGTGCAAGGGTGGCCTGGGCTGAGCTGAGCTTTTGAGGTTACAAACGGACCCGGGCTCTGGGAGAGGACAGGCTCCTTCAGCTCTTTCCAGGCTCGAAAGGGAAGACAGAAAACACCCGGGAAATCTTATTCCCTTTATTCTCTTCAACTAATCAACATGACCACCGGTGACACAACACTGTTATTGACACACAACACTCAAAAGTGGGGCCTCTCTTCACTCCACGGAGACAAGTCAGGTGAGTGGGGCTTCCCTAATGGGGGCAAAAGAGTCTGGGGGCTGCTCACCTGAGGAGCGGGTGTCATGGGATCCCACCTCTTGGTCGTGATGGTTTCAAGTTTCCCCACCATTCAGGATTCATGCCTGCTTCTGTTGAGTTCCCATGTGACCTCTGTAGCCATAGCAGTTCCAAGTTGTACCCTAAGCTCAGATCGATGTCCCCTCTCCCCCCTTGCTTTCACCAGTGACTCTGTGACCCTGTCTGTTGGGCTCCTCCCCCAGGGCACTTCTGAAGTCAGGCCTGCGTGGAGCTGGACAGAAGGGTTTGGGGACACCACGCCTTCCAGACTAAGTTCTGGTGGCAAGTGCCACGACCGACCCCTGGACCTTTGCCTACTCTGGTCAGAGAGACTCTGGACACTGCCACCTCCCCAAGCCAGCTCCCTGCTTAGTTCCTCCTAAGATGTAGCTCACTCTGGGAGGGAAGCACCTGGGTAAAGGCGTTTGGGGAGGTGGGCAAGAGAGAACAAGTCACCCCCCAGAGGTCTCCGATTCTGCCCCTTTCCTGCTACGAAACCCCAGACCCCACCTAATCGTGTCCACGTCATCCATTCAGTACCGGAGCCAAGACCGCTGGCCCTCACCCATCCCTACAACATGCGAGCATCCTACTATGTGTGCTACACCCTAGTCCTCAATAGGCCTACAGTTGGCCTTTGACCATACTGACCACCTCCCCTCCCCCCCGGGACCGGCCCCTGAGCCCCAAAGGCTGCTCTCCAGGACTCTCCTGGAGACAGATTCCTCAGACCTGCTTCCGAGGGGCGCTGCTTCTAGCTTTACAAGGGGTTTGTCTCTACAACTGAAGTTTCTTTCTACTATCATCTTAACAAAAAAATCTTTGACTTGGAGAATGGTCTCCTCTTCCTCAGTCTCATAGGGACACCCCCTTTGTTGACGCTTCTGTCAGTAGAGATTCGGCAGGCAGGCTCCTTCTCCCCTCTCAGTAGTGCTTTCTGACCTGGCACTTGGGTGGGGTGGGGCTTTACACAAATGGCATAAGGGTCTCCCCACAATCATCCAAGACCTGCCTTTTCCTTCTCCCCAGCAGGCCTGGGTCTTTCCTCTTGCAGTGTTCTAGATTTTGATCCTTTGAACTCAAGGTCATCCCTTTGGGGGCAGGAGAGATGAAGGGTGAAGGGCTTTCACCTTTTGAGCTTTTGGGTAATGGAATTAGAGGTCTCTTCCACAGCTTTGAGGAGTCCAGTCGCCCTCTCCAGGGATGTCTTAGAGGTCTCTTCCACAGCTTTGAGGAGTCCAGTCGCCCTCTCCAGGGATGCGACTCCTGAAGGGCCCCCTCACCCGGCATCTCAGTTCTGACTCCAGGACCACAGTGCGTTAGTGGTACCAGCGTGGGTCAGTGGGCACTTCTTTTAGACCCAGCACTGGACAGAGTCCTCGCTTTCCTTAAGGGTCTCCAGGGTGACGCTGTGGGGTTCTTGTTACAGATGTTTGAAGAGTTTTCACTCAACCATTTTATAGGGCAGCAGTCTCTCTCCCCTGCCACACACACTCAGTCACATTAGCGGGTCTGGCGGCGTTAATGAAAGAGTGGAACTGTGTGGTGTGTGAAGACAGGAGATGGGTCGGGCCAGGGAATGTGTTTCTCATCCTCCCCTTTCCCTCCGAAGGTTGCTGGCTGAGGAGGAGAGGAGCCAAGTGGGTGGGATCTGTCCCCATCCAAGACCACGATCAGGCCGGGGCGTCACGACTTCAGAGAGCTCCAAGTACCAGGGGGAGGAAGGTGGCCAGGCCTCCATATGCTCTTCAGGGACCCATGGCCCAGTCTGGGAGGGTGTTTGGACCCCCACCACTACGTGCAGGCTGGCTCATCCCGCCAGCAGCCTCGCAAGCAGCTCAGATGAATAAGTGAGGTTTAAAAGCAGGTTGCTGGGTAATGAGCGCTCTATTCCGTCGACTTGCTGTCCCTCGTTGCCACAGAGAACCCACACATGACTCTCACTGACTTGGAGGAGAGATGTCTAGGGAGGATTTAACCACACGCAGGCCTTGAGTCTCTGAAGGGCTTTATTCTTTGGAGGTCGACTAGCAGCGGTTCCCCCTCTCCACTAAGGACAGAATTCGAGGAAGCGAGACCTGGTGGCAGTTAGATTTCAGGAGAAACCTCCTGACAGTGAGACCTGAGAATGGGCAGGAGGGACCCTCCAGCCCCGGAGGCCTCTCAGACTAGAAGTTCCCCATCCTGCCTGGCTAGGGGGAGCCCCGGCGGCCTGAGCTGGGATCTGCTTGCACTTGTAGTTTAACAAGCTCCCAGAAACAGAGAGGACTGGGCAGCCCCGAATTGGCTGGGTTCCATCCACAGCTTCACCTTGGTTTGCTTTCCTCAAAGCATGAACAGAAATCTCCCTCCTGCCCCCCAATTTTTGCGGTGGCTTCCCAGTATTCTTAAAGTTTCTATGTACCCCAAATTTCAGCCTTTAAAAAGGCTTGCCATCACTCTTTTCCTTCCCCATTTTTTGATTCTTCCCGATAAGGAATTCCATGGGCCTCTTCCTCTAACACACAATCACCTAAGATTGGCCTCATATCCCAAGGAACCCCCAGTGCGGCGAGCTGGACTTTCTCTTCCTAGTTTCTTGGGTCGTTTCTTCTCTGTGGGTCTGGGGGCTCCGCATCACTTCTTTTTCGCCTCTCCCCACACTAGTCCCCAGCTGAGCATTTTCCTCAGTGTCACTGTCCAAGTCTTCTGGTGAGAGAGGCTCCCTCCCGTACTCCAGGGGGAGAGAACACTGTGGAACAAGTTCATGGGAGGCTCTTCTACACCTTCTGAGGGTCACTCCTCTCGAGTCAATGCCATTGGATTCCCTGCACTTCCCCGACCCTATAGTTTCACAAGGATTTTGATAACAGTTTTATAGGGTTGTCTAGAGACATATTAGGACCTCTTCCTACAATTAATAGGGCTTTTATCCACTATGGTTTATAGGGTTTTTCTGCTACAGACTTAAAGGGCTTTTTTTTTTTCCTACATATTTATAGGGTTTCTAACCCAACAGTTTTTCTCTACTGCCTCTTATAAGTGGTTCCCACCAACAATTTTATAGGGTTTCTCATTACTGATGTAAAAGCACTATTTATACCCAGGGTTCTTTATGCTCCGTTTCTCTACAATCTGATAGGGTTTTCCTCCTTTCCCCACATAACTTCTGGGGAGAGCCAGTGTTCCTCTCAGGAGAGAGAGGCCCCTGGTCTCCAGACTCATTTCACAAGGTGACCCCTGGGTGGCAGCTCCTATGGAGGAGGAGGGCCGCGACTTCTGCGAAGCCGTCTCCACACTCAGGGCACAAATAGGGCTTTTCTTCCGAGAGGGTCTTGGGGTTTTCCCCATCCCCATGGCTGCTGCTCCCTGTGGGGGTGGGGGCCTCTCCCTCATCTTCCTGGCTTGTGGGCAGGGTGGCTGGCTCTGGAAGGGGCTCCTCGGGGGTGGGGGACTTTTCTTGGGTGTGGGTCTCCTGGTGCCGGACGAGCGCCAGGCGATCGAGAAAGGAGGCCCCACAATCTGAGCAGCTGTAGGGCCTGGCCCCCAGGGGGCTCCTGAGGTGCTCCAGGAGGACAGAAGAGCTCTTCCCCAGCTCTGGACTCTTCTGGGGTTTTCCACCTGCATGCACTTTCTGGTGCAGCAGCAGCTCAGAGCTGAGGCCAAAGCTTTTTTTGCATTCAGGGCATTTAAAGGGCTTTCCACTTAGGAAGGGACTGGGCCCTGCCCCTTCCCCTAGACCAATCCTATAATCAGGAAAGAGAAAGGGCTTTTCATTGCCGTGGGTGAGCTGATGTTGGAGGAGCACAGCCCGATCCAGAAAACTTTCTCCACAGTGGGAACAAATGTAGGACTTGGAGGAGAGCAGGCCCAGCCTTTGGCCAAAGCTCTCCTGCCCTTCAGGCATTTTAAAGGGCTGTCCTGGGGGTTCGGCTCTGCCCTCCGCAGCACCTGGATAGGAATTCCCTCCGAAAGGGAGCCTGGGGGGTCGGAACTGAGGCGCCTTGGGGGCTGGGTGTGCGATGAGGCCATCTGAATTTTTGTAGGGGTTTTCTCCAATATGGATGCGCTGATGCTGCATGAAAATGCCCTCGTCGTTGAATCCCTTTCCGCAGACAAGACACTTGTGTGGTTTGGCTCCGGGGGGTGGCGTCAGCAGGGCAGGGTCGCCCAACCCCAGCAGGGTGTCGCCCTGAGCTCTCCGGGCTGGGGTCTTGCCCCTCTCGTGAACCACCCGATGCTGCTCCAGCTCGTGCGCCTCCAGGAAGGCCTTCCCGCAGTCGGAGCACACGAACAGGTTCTCATCCATGTGGGTGCGGACATGGGTGATGAGGTTGGAGCTCTGGCTGAAGCTCTTGCCGCACTCGGGGCACTTGTAGGGCTTCTCGCCAGTGTGCGTGCGTCGGTGCTGGATGAGGTGGGAGCTGCGGATGAAGCTCTTGCCGCAGTCGGAGCACTTGTAGGGCTTCTCGCCCGTGTGGATGCGCTGGTGGCGGATGAGGGTGGAGCTCATGATGAAGCTCTTGCCGCAGTCGGCGCAGATGTAGGGCCGCTCGCCGCGGTGGATGCGCTGGTGGTTGATGAGGTTGGAGCTGACGCTGAAGCTCTTGCCGCACTCGGGGCACTTGTAGGGCCGCTCGCCCGTGTGCGTGCGCTGGTGCCGCAGCAGCGTGGCGCTCAGCGTGAAGGTCTTGCCGCACACCGGGCACTTGAAGGGGTCCTCGCGCAGGTGAGTCCGCTGGTGCTTGATGAGGGTGGAGCTGTGGCCGAAGCTCTTGCCGCACTCCAGGCACTCGTAGGGCTTCTCGCCGGTGTGCGTGCGCTGGTGCTGGGTCAGCTCCGAGCTCTGGATGAAGCTCTTGCCGCACTCGGTGCAGCGGTAGGGCTTCTCGCCGGCGTGGATCTTCTGGTGCTTGAGGAGGTTGTGGTTCTGGCCGAAGCGCTTGCCGCACTCGGGGCACTTGTAGGGCTTCTCGCCCGTGTGCGTGGCCTGGTGCTGAATGAGGTCCGAGCTGCGGTAGAAGGCCCGCCGGCACTCGCCGCACTTGTACGGCTTCTCGCCCGTGTGCGAGCGCTGGTGCTTGATGAGGTTGGTGCTCTGGGTGAAGGCCTTCTCGCACTCCGTGCACTTGTAGGGCTTCTCGCCCGTGTGCGTGCGCTGGTGCTGCACCAGGTTGGAGCTCCAGCTGAAGCACTTGCCGCAGTCGGGGCACTTGTAGGGCTTCTCGCCCGTGTGCGTGCGCTGGTGCTGCACCAGGTGCGAGCTCTGCGTGAAACTCTTGCCGCACTCCGAGCAGGTGTTGGGCCGCTCGCCCGTGTGGATGCGCTGGTGGCGCAGCAGCTTGGACCACTGGCTGAAGCTCTTGCCGCACTCGTTGCAGATGTAGGGCTTCTCGGCCCCGGAGGGGCGACCCTGCACCAGCTCCCGCAGGCTGGGCTCGTTGGCCGGGACCACCGGGGGGCTGTTCCACGTGGTCAGAGTCCCCCACTGCCAGCTGGCCTCACAGGCCTTGGTCCAGTCAGACGGGGTAGGGACTACCTCGGGGGCGGGGGGGTCCAGGGGGGTCTGGTGGTCCAAAGGGTTGGGGTGACCCGGTGGGGTCGGGGGGTCCCCGGGGACTGCGGGATCCTGGGAGGGTCTCTCCAGGGGCATCTCTGATGGGTCCTTGAATTCTGGACTCTGAGCTGGATCTCCCAGGATGATCTCCTCCCCAGAACTTTCCTGCTGAGGGCTCTCCTCTTCGTTCCCACTCTCGGCACCTACAGAGAGAAAGGGAGTCTCCAGCCCCCATCTCCTTTCAGAACGTGGGGTCGGGTCTCTCTTCCCTCCCCTGGGTTTCCCCCAGAGTCTGGGCCCCTCCCTGAACTGGGGCCGCTGTCTTGTCAGGACTGCAGTCCCTTCTTGTGCCCCTCACCTCTGTGAGCATCGTTGGGGCTCTGCTCAGGACCCTGCAGATCTGGGCCCCACAGCGCCGCCTCAGGCTCCATCCCAGAGCTCAGGACTGCCCAGTGTTCCAGGGACCCTGGTGGGGGCAGGGGTGGGGGTGGGGGTGGAGAGAGGAACACACAATGGAGTTCATCTGCTTTTCTTTACTCCCCAAGTCCCCACTCCTTCACCTGCCGGCCCCAGGCCTTATTACTCCTTGTGTGAACTTCAGCTTCCCACCTCCCCATTTTTCTGGGCATCCGTTCTCACGTTCTCAGTTCTCACCGTGGGCCCCCTACCCCTGCAGGCCTGACTCCTGCTCCAGATCTTCAGCGCATAACTAAGCCAGTAGGTGAGTTTAAGAGTGTAATTAAAAGCTCATCAGCCATAACCCTTTGAACCCAGACTGGGGGCTAGAGAAGTATCTGACACCCACAGGGGAAGGAGGCTCTCACCCAACCCCTCTGATGCCCAGAGGCTGAGAAACCTGTTATTTTGCTAATCAGAGGAAGCTCATTAAGACTCTAATTTTCCTCCTTAATGGGGCTGCTAATTGGGACCAATAAACTTTCCTTATGAGCCCAGAGAACTGACAGTGCCTGGAACACAACACTTGAAGAGTTAAAAAAAAAAAAAAAAAAAAAAGCAATCAGATTTCCCTGAGGGGACAGGGGCTCTCCAAAAGCACTGGGGCATTTTCCCGTTATCTGTTATCCACACAGAAAGAAGGTCAAGCAGCCGGGGAGGGGTAGAGCAGCCAGGGTGGGGAGGAGGGGTGGGGGGGCGGTGGTGGCAGTTAAAAGCCAATCGGGGGCTTCAGCAGGAATGACCTTGAGAGGGAAGTGGAAAGGCAAAGGGAGAAGGGACAGGTGTGTGGAGGGTGCCCAGCAGCTGACACGGTGTCTGTGGTGTCCTTGTTATCTCTCCCAATCCTCCCCACAGGCCTGCTAGGGGCCCCAGGAATCAGGTTGTCCATTTTACAGATCAGGAAATCAACACGCAGGGAGATTTCTCCAAGGTCACAGACTGGGAAGTGGCAGCACTAAGACCAGAAATGCAAGGTTCTGTGTCTGGCTTGCCCTGGCCTCCGAGAAGGAGATGACCTTGGGAGTCACGTGAAACTCATAAATGTGGGCTGCTGGCAGGAGATGGTGATGAAGACAGCTCAGACAGAACCTGCTGGCCATGAGATAGAGAAATTCCCAGGACCAAGAGGTTTCCATGACTTGCTGAATCCAGTGACTAGGCCTGACAGTCTGCACCTGTGATCTCAAAACAGTACTCCCCACCGAAGCCTGCCATTATCACGCCCATCCTGGCACCCCTTCTTCTATTTCATTTGCTCTGTTTTGTTGGTGCCGTATCCCATGCCTAGGACGGTGCCTGACACGTAAAGAGGTGCTTGCTAAGTTTTGTTGAATGAATGAAGGTGAAATGAATGAGATGCCCCTGTCCCTGGAAAACCTGGGTGGCCTAATGCCTTTAAGGGTCAATTTGCAAGGGGATGGCAGCAAAGCAACAGGAGTCCAGAGTGGCCTCCAGGTAAAACATAGGTAGCCATCACTCCAAAAAGGGTGATAGGATTCCAGGATGAGGGCATAAGGCCACGGGAGCTAAATTCTAGGTTCCCACAGTGTTTAGAGCCTGAACAGAGTCGCTGGGGAGGCCCGGGGCTGTGAGTGGCTGTGTGGGATGGGCACTGCATGTATGGGGGCAGTGGTGCAAGAAGACGCGGAAAAGACTCATGAGGAGGCAGCTGGGAGACAACCAAAGTGAAGCAGGAGCTAGCCGGACCCTGCCAAACAGCAGCAGGAGGGATGGGAGTTAGATTTTGGGAAGTAAATTAATTTCTTCATCTCTGCAGCAACGTAGGCTATGAGGATGCCCCCTCCCCCATCTGTGAGTGTCTTTGGAGTGGTGGAGGCAGGGAGCCTCCGCTGAGCTGGGGGCTGCCTATTCTGAAGAGGCCTGCTGTGCTCGCCTAGGACAGGTAAGAGCTCATGTACCTTGAATGTCCCGAGAAATTCAAGCTCAGCTGTCCAGAGCAGAAGGGAAAGGGTTAAAGCCAAGGCCGCCATGGAGTAGGAAAGTGGGAACACCAAGGGAGACAAGAAGTGCTGAGAGCCCACCCAGGCCCAGACCCCAGGGCACCGGCCTTGGACCCCGCTCCAGCCGAGCTGCGGAGGGAAGGAGAGAGGGAAGGAGAGAAGCAGGAGGCTGCCTCACAGAGGTGCGGAGAGCGGCCCAGGGTGACCCTGACATGGAGGCAGCTGCGGGAATGCAGCCGCCCTGGCCCCGGCACCCCCCCACCCCAACGCCCGCACCAGCCCGGACCCTGGACTTCTGCTCGGGCCGGTACCCACGACCCTGTTCCGGCTCCCGGGCCGGAGACCGGCATCCCGGCCTCCCCTGCCCGCGGGGCCCCCAGGATTCCGGCGCTCCGCGGCGCCCCGGCCCGCCGGCGGCCCAATTCCCTCTTCCCAGAATGCTCACGCCCTCCCTCCCCTCCCCCACAGCCAGACCCTCGCGCTCTTCCCAGAATCCTCGGCCCCTCGCGGCCCCGGCCCGGCCCCCACCCCACCGGCGCCCGGGGCGGGGAGGGGGCGCAGGCCCGCGCGCCCCCGCCTCCCGCGCCCCATTGTTCCCGGCGGCCGTCCCGGGCCCTCCGGGCCACCCCCCAGGAACCCAGGCGTCCCCAACTCACGGCTCTGGGGTCTGGGGAAGGCCGGAAGGCAGAATCCAGCCCCAGGGGACTTAACCCCTTGAATGCCCTGCCTCGGGGGGCAGGCTGGACGCCGAGGACTCTGGGGTCCTTCTCAAGGGGTGATCCCAGGCTGAGGACCCGGGGACCAGTTCAGGGTGACTGGGACGGAGCAGGAAGTGACCCCAGCTTCCCGGGCCCCTCTAGCCTGGAGTCAGAGCATCAGCTCTATGGGATTTAACCCTTCGCCTCCCGCAGCCTGGGAAAAAAAAAAAAGAGGACGGGGAGCGGGGAGGTGGCCGAGACGACGCCCCTCTGTCTGTCTCTAGCGGGAGAATCTCGGGGGAACCCAGATGCCAGTGGGGGTCTCCAGATTGCTGGCCACTCTCCATCTCCCAGGGACTCTGCCAGCCACTCCCAGAAAGCCCTATCTTGGATTTGGTGGCTGCTTGTCCCCTGGGCCTGCCTTTGTTGGGACTCAGACCCAGGGATGGGGCTCAGATGAGCCTGGGTTGTGGTGTGGGAGGGAACATCCTACAGACTAAAAATGGCTTAAATGAAATCATAAGTCATGGCAACAAGAATTTGGGCTGAAAGGACAAGCGCAGCCAAGAGGGATTTCTAGCATGCTTCTTTCCCCCTTAGCTGCCCTGGTGGCAGGAGGGAAGTCAATGGGGATTCCCTGACCAAGGAGGGCCTTTCATAGCTCATAGCTAGAGAGACCTTTAAAAACCTGAGAACACTAGGGGCCTCCCAAGGCCCAGGTTACCTGGGCTCCCAGGTTTTAAAGCCTTCATCTCCTCCCTCCTCACCACGGTCCATGATTATTCCCATTTTGCAGGAAAAGAAACTAAGATGTGAGAAGTGCGGTAACATGCTTAAGATCAGGTCATTATTTCACTTGCACACGTTTGTACTGTGGGGAACATAGAGGTGGAGGGATCTCAGAGCCGAACAAGAATCGGGCTTTCCACCCTCAAGAACTCAACACATTTGATAGTGTGTATATTATAGACACAAAAGATTCACAGGAGAGTGTGAACAGGGTTATCTGCCCAGGGATGTGAGGGAGCGAGCACAGGAACAAACTGTATGTCAGAAATCGCTAAAGAGGACGGCAGCTCCTCTGGGCCTACATGTGGGGTTCAGAGAATGTGGTCACCAGGAGAGAGAGCCCCACTGGGCCCTGCCCCTGCTCACTTCTCAGCGCTGACTCCTTCATGCACCTTCCGTTCAGGCATGTCTGCATCTTATCTCTGGCTCCCATCACCTTTGACAGACACCTCTCACCTCAGGGCCTTCGCCCCTCCTGGTCTCCCTTTCCCTGCTCCGTTTCTCACAGCGCAGCATGCATCACCCCTGATGGAATATTTGCATGTTTGCGTCTGTCTGTACTTGTGCCTCCCTCCTGTGCGCATGCACCTTAATGTCCGTGCCACCAGGGGAGGGGCTGGCCTCTTGGACTCACTGCTGTCTCTCCAACTCCTGGAACAGTGACAGGCATGTAGTAGGTGCTCAATTCACACAACACGTGGGATGGTCATCCTCCCATCTCTTCCAGCTGTTTCTGGGTCAGATGTGGCAAAGTTGGGCAAAGCTGGGCTCTGGCCGCACAATCACGTTCATAGTTCAGACACCCTTGCTCTGAGACAGGTGCAGAAGAGGAGGATTTGGGATCTGAGTGGCTTGCGGGGCAGATCCAACCGTCACTACCGTCTCCTCCCCTCCAAGGGCTGCAGAAGCCTGACCTGGCCTGGGGGGCGGTAAGTTTATGGGAAAGCTGTGCCCTGGAGGCTCACAGAAGAGTTTAAATTGGCCTACACCCTTTTTGTTATGTGTGCGGTTTTTTAACCAAATTAATTGCCACTTTTAGAAATTAGTACTTTTAGGGGCACCTGGGTGGCTCAGTCGGTTGAGCATCCGACTCTTGACTTCGGCTCAGGTCATGATCTCGCGATTCATGGGTTCCAGCCACCGCGTCAGTCTCTGTCTGCACTGATGGTGTGGAGCCTGCTCCGGATTCTCTCTCTCTCTCTCTCTCTCTCTCTCTCTCTCTCTCTCTCTCTCCCTCCCTCCCTCCCTCTTTCTGTGCTCCTCCCCAATTGCTCTCACTGTCTCTCAAAATAAATACATGACTTAAAAAAAACCCAACAAGTTTAAAAATCAGTACATTTCATATACAAATCCAAATTTCCCACTTCTTTGGAAAATCCAAAGATATGGCCACAAGACCCAAATTTTCACATGACAGCAACTGGCTGGGCAGTAGCTTCCTTCCTTACAAGGCCACTGGCTTTCTAGTTTGTCAGTCCCTGTGGCTCCTATTGTGACTCCAACCATGCAGCTGAGAGGTGGTCTCAGTTTATCAATGATCATCCATTGTGGATGCTCCAACACCCATTTGACCGTAGGTACTGATTCTGTACCCCTTGGTCTGTGTCCGCCAGGTTTAGAGTAATAAATACAAGGATGATGTCCTCTGAGTAGTTACGTTCATTGAGTATTTACTGCACGCCAGACCTATTCCAAGGGCTCCATGAAACTTCACAACAACTCATGAAACCAGTATTATCAGCGCAAGGATAGAGGAAATCACTTGCACATAGCTTACGAGGGACAGAGCTGGTTTCACACCTAAGCATGCTGACTCCAGGGTCACATGGCCCCTAACCACAACTCTCCGAATGGCTCAGGTGTGTCTGGAACCAGTCAGCCCTGCTGTCCTCTCCCTCATCTTGCTCCAGGAGCTGAAGAGACGAATCTGCAGGGTGGAGCACGCCTGGTCAGTCCAAGCCGTCCTCCTCCGGCAACAGTTTGCTTGTCCTGCTCCCAGGAAAGCAAAAGGTGCTCTGACTGTGGGTGACAGTATGCTGTCCTGTTACTTACAGGCAGCTGGCACAGCGGCCCGAAAGGAGACCCTCCTGGCAGGGGAACTCCTAGAAAGATGAGGATGATACCCACCCCCCTTTTCCTTTCATGGACAGCCCACCGCCGTGTTGTTCTCGGTCAGGGCTCAGCAGCCTTCCACATGGCCCCTGAACGCACGCCCTTGTATCCCAAGGTCCAAGTTGCTGTGAGAGCAGTGAGGTCCTAGAGGCGGACCCTGGTCCCCACCTGCTCTGTCCTCACCGCTCATTGTGGTCTTGGGCAACTCACTTTGTCTCTTGGGGATTTGGCTTCTTCCTTAGAAAGATGGGCCTTGGTTCCCCAAGGGACGGGAGGGGTAAATGAGATGATACAAGAATTCAGAGGTGATCAAGTCTAGCCAGGGCTGCCTCCTTCTTTCTCGTCAGAGCACACAGCCCTCTGCCCAGCAGGAAGGAGAATCAGGAGCCTGGAAACTGTGTCCTGAGAGACACAGGGAGTGTGTAACTTGGGACGACCCAGGGCCTTGAGCAGAGGCTCCAACCATCTGCTGTACGGAGGGGGCCACTCTCAGGCTGAGAGTGTGGAGCTGAGAAGGCTGCTCAGTAGGACGGCTGTCTAACCACAGGCAGGGGAGGCTCCAGCAGATGCCAGCAGGAAATGCTTCTTCCCTGGAGATGTGCACGCCCACAGGGTGTACTGGGGGCTGCTTTTTTAGGAGTGTGGAACTCAAATGTGGAACAAGAGCAGGGTCCCAGAGCTAGGAGATCCCTTCCACCTCTGAGATGCCAGGATCAGTCAATCCTCTGCTCAAGAACCTACAGCGGCTGGGGCGCCTGGGTGGCGCAGTCGGTTAAGCGTCCGACTTCAGCCAGGTCACGATCTCGCGGTCCGTGGGTTCGAGCCCCGCGTCGGGCTCTGGGCTGATGGCTCAGAGCCTGGAGCCTGTTTCCGATTCTGTGTCTCCCTCTCTCTCTGCCCCTCCCCCGTTCATGCTCTGTCTCTCTGTGTCCCAAAAATAAATAAACGTTGAAAAAAAATTTTTTTTGAAAAAAAAAAACCCACAGACCTCGAGATCATGACCTGAGCGAAAGTTGGACGCTTAACCAACTGAGCCACCCAGGTGCCCCAATAGATTTTTATATTTTGACAATAACTTTGATTAAGCTATAGGAAACCACATATATAGTTGGGTAAGTAAATGTGGATATATATAATTTAAATACAAATAAAAGTAAATATGGGCACCTGGCTAGCTCAGTCGGTAGAGCATGCTACTCTTGATCTCAGGGTTGTGAGTTCAAGCCCCGTGTTAGGCATGGGTCCTGCTTAAAATTTTTTTTTAAATAAATAAAAAATAAAAGCACATAAATATATGTATACCGTTTTGTTACCAAGTATCTGCATGAAGGTATGAGCTGAAATAGCTCTAGTCATCACAATTCTGGGCCTCAGTTATCTCATCTGCAAAATGACACGTCAGATCAAATGTTCTCAATGGTAAGGGTATTACTCTCTGAAATACTTTTGTGTATGTTTGACTATTTGGGGAGGATACATATGTGCCTATAAACGATAGTGGTTTCTGGGCAGGAGGACTGAGGATCTGGGGTAAGAGGAAGGCTTACCTTTGGATTCTTGGTTCTGTTTGATGATTTCCAATTTTTAAAAATCACTTTTTACTATTTGTTTATTTATTACAATTATAATTCTTTTTAATTTTTTTTTTCAACGTTTATTTATTTTTGGGACAGAGAGAGACAGAGCATGAACGGGGGAGGGGCAGAGAGAGAGGGAGACACAGAATCGGAAACAGGCTCCAGGCTCTGAGCCATCAGCCCAGAGCCCGACGCGGGGCTCGAACTCACGGACCGCGAGATCGTGACCTGGCTGAAGTCGGACGCTTAACCGACTGCGCCACCCAGGCGCCCCTATAATTATAATTCTTGCAGAATATATATTATTTTGTTTAAGGATGCATTTTTTTAAGTTTATTTATTTATTTATTTTAAGTGATCTCTATACCCAACATGGGGCTTGACCCTGAGATCAAGAGTTGCACACTCTTTTGACTGAGCCAGCCAGACCCCCCTCAAAATCACTTTTTAAACGGTAAATATTGAGTATAAGGTTGGAATGGAGATCGTGGGGTTAAAACAACACGTTGATTTCCTTTTCAGGTTTGTCCTGATCCAAGTCACGTTAAATCAAATTCAAAGGATTTCCTACCCATATGTGACACGTGGGCTAACCTTCCAGAGAGGTCTCCAGCACCCTTGGAACAGATGCTCTACTGTAGCCTAAGCATGGGAAAGGAGATTGAAGACAGATGGAGGAGAGGATTATATTGTCACACAAGGTTACAACACTTAAATCAGTAAGCTCTCAAACACTTGAAGCCTGATTCCACCATTGCCACACTCTAGGGAACCTAGACTTGTGGCTGGAAAAATGAAGCCCCAAACCCCCCAGAGCGTTGGGTCCCGTCTGAAACCAGCCTTTCTGCCTCCTTTCTCAGAGCCCTCTAATGTGATCCCACTGACACACTGGGTCATACGCTCCACCCCAGCCTTCTCTAGAATGCTTCCCCTTCTCTCTCCACAGGGGCAAGTCTCACCTGTCATCAGGGTCCTGTTCAAATGCCAGCCAACGTGAGTCTCGGCCCTGATATCCACCCCCATTGACTGCTTTATAACGTATACTCTCATTCACATTAAAGAATTTGCTTCTCTTGATACAAGGCAGTTATTCTCACCCTTTTTTTTTTTACTCTAAGGGAACAGTCGGACTTCAGACAGGTCAGTTAACATGTTCCAGTCACAGAGCAACTGTGAGAACTTGGGATCTGTAGGTCTTGGATTTTCTGACTCCGGGTCTGGGGCTTCCCTTCTTCAAAATCCAGCTAAATCCTACCCCTTCCTTCCTGAACTACAGTGTCTCCTAGAGAACCTCCCTCACCTTTTGTCACAATCTGACTGCAGGGATTCCTATGTTTTACCCGCCATCTTGGCCACATCCGGGTACCCCCTGCACTGTTATTTATTTGATATTTTTCCTCTGTTCAGTGCATTTTCCTTCACTGAAAGAAAAATATCTGAGAAGGAAACTCAATGTCAGTGTGATGAATAGGAAATTGCTCCTTATAAATCGTAAGTGTAAAAATGAATGCAATGCAAAAGTAACTCCAGATGGTTCAAAGACCTAACACTGGAAAACTTTTAGAAGAAAACTTAGGGGTAAATCTTTATGACTTTGGATTTGACAATGGTTTCTTGATATGACACCAAAAATACAAGCAACAAAAGAAAAAAATAGGTAAATTGGACTTCATCAAAATTTAAACATATTGTACATTAAAGGAAACTATCAAGAAAGTGAAGACAACAACAGAATGGGAGAGGAAACGTTAGCAAACCATATATCTGATAAGGGACTTATATCCAGCATATATAAAGAACTGTAACAACTCAACAATAAAGGCAAACAACTCAATTAAAAAATGGGCAAAGAACTTGCACATTCTCCAGAGAAGATCTACAGATGGCCAACAAGCACATGAACAGATGCTCAACATCACTGGCTATGAGGGAAATGCAAATCAAAACCACAATGAGATCCTACTTCGCACCCACAAGAACAGTTATAATAATAATATTTTCTAGAAACCTGAGAGTAACTGGTGTTGGTGAGGAGGTGGAGCAATTGAACCCTCATATACTGCCAGTGGGAACGGAAAATGGCACAGCCACTGTGGAAAACAATTTAGTGGTCCGCAAAAAGTTACACATAGAACTATCAGCAATTCCACGTCTGTACCCAAGAGAAATGAAAACATAGGTCCACATCAAAACTTATATACAAATGCTCATAGCAACACTATTCATAATAGCCAAAAAGTGGAAACAACCCAAATGTCCAACAGATAAACAAAATGTGGTGTCTATTCATACAATGAATTAAGCCATACAAAGGAATAAATTACTGATATGTCCTACAACACGGAAGAATCTTGAAAACATGCTAAGTGAAAGGAACTAGATACACAAGGCTGCGTATTTTATGATTCCGTTTCTATGAAGTATCCACAACAGGCGAATCCATGGAGACACAAAGCAGATGAATGGTTGCCAGGAGTGGGGGGAAGGAGGATTGGGGAGTGGCACCTTAATGGGTACAATATTTCCTTTGCGGTGATGAGAATGTTCTGGAACTAGAGGTGATGGTTGCACATCAGTGTAAATGTACTAGATGTCACTGAATTGTATACCTCAAAATGGCTGAAATTATAAATGTTATGTGAATTTTACAGTACAAAATTCAATCAATATTAAATTATGTTAATAAATACCATTGATATATTGTTGCATAATTAGGTGAAGACTCTGGGTCTAAGGGACTCAGTTTTTGCATTGTTTCTGTTTTATTTTGTAAATTCTGTTTTATTTTTTTTCTGGTTTATTTATTTTGGGGGGGGGAGGGGCAGAGAGAGAGAGAGGGAGACACAGAATCCAAAGCAGGGTCGAGGCTCTGTCAGCACAGAGCCGGGTGTGGGGCTCGGACTCACAAACTGCGGGATCACGACCTGAGCCAAAGTCAGAGACTTAACTGATGCCCCTAAGGGGTTCCTTTTGTGTGTATGTGAGAAAGTGCCAGAGACGGAGGCACAGAGAGAGCTGAGAGGGGATAAAGGCCTAGCACCAAGATGAGACTCTCCCCTGGGTGGAATCAAAGGGCCTGAAGGAGAACAGGGAGGGCCACCTTTCTCCCGGGGCTGTCCCAGCACCTGGGCACCACCTTGCGTGCTGCCCGGGCGCTGGTACAGGTTACGTTGTACACAAAGGCGCCGGCCGGGGACAGGTATGATCGCATTTCAACCCTGGCTTCATCCAAAAGCCAAAGGCCACGTTGTAGAGGCTGCCTGCCCAGAGAAGGAAAACTTCAGCAGTCCGTCTGTCCCGAGGGGGCACCTGCCCGTAAATCACCCGAAGGTACCATAGATTGGCAGCTGTCCTATATGGTGAGAACCCTGGTAGTGAAAGCCGAGGAACTGGAAAGCCAGTCAGACTTTGTTTCAATTCTTGTTTCTGCCACATTCAACTGTGAGACCTTGTTCTAATCACCGGACCTTCTCTGAATCTCTGTTTCCTCAGCTGTAAAATAGGGAAACGACCGCTCCAAAGAGTGTGAAGATTGAATGAAGTGTGTGTACATACTGACTGTTCGTTTTTCCCCCAGTAGTTAGCTTTAGCTTTCACCTTTGGCTTAGATACTTTTTTTTTTTTTTTTTTTTGGTACTAGAAAAATAATATAGGGGCACCCGGGTGGCTCAGTCGGTTGAGCGTCTGACTTTGGTTCAGGTCATGATCTCATGGTTCTTGAGTTCGAGCCCCGCATCAGGCTCTGTGCTGACAGCTCAGAACCTGGAGCCTGCTTCGGATTCTGTGTCTCCCTCTCTCTCTGCCCCTTCCCTGCTCGTGCTCTGTCTCTCTTTCTCTCTCTCAAAAATGAATAAACATTAAATAAAAAATTTTAACAAAAATAATATAACTAGGGGTGCCTGGCTGGCTCAGTCAGTAGAGCATGCAACTCTTGATCTCAGTGTCATGAGTTCGAGCCTCACATTGGGCAAGGAGCCTACTTTTAAAAAAATAATAAAATAAAAAATAACATAACCATACTAATGAACATATTAAAAAGTGAAATTACTCATTTTTCATCTGCTCCCGGTTCAATTATTTTTGCCCCTTGCTGTATTTCCTTCCTATATATTTTTTCTAAGCTTTTTTTAAAAACTTAGTTCTATGTTTTTGGTGCTTTAATGTCTTCCCAGCCAAAATTTTAATGGCTGTCTAGGGGTGCCTGGGCGGCTTAGTCGGTTAAGCATCTGACTTCGGCTCAGGTCATGATCTCACAGTCTATGAGTTTGGGCCCCGTGTCGGGCTCTGTGCTGACAGCTCAGAGCCTGCCTGGAGCCTGCTTCAGATTCTCAGATTCTGTGTCCCTCTCTCTCTCTGTCCCTCCCCCTCTCACGCTCTGTCTCTCTCTGTCTCTCAAAAATGAATAAATGTTCAAAAATTAAAAAAAAAATTAATGGCTGTTTGTATGATTCCTGCTAGATACACCATATTTTTCTGAGTCATTGCCCTGTTGTTGAATATTTACACTGCCTTTAGTTTTTGCTCTTACAAATAAAATTTGGTGAACATCTCTGAGAGTATATCTCTGAAATTTCGATGATTTTCTTAAAAGACAGTCCCAGAAAAAGAAACAGTGGGTCAAATCTATGAGCATTTCCCTGACTTTGGTGGTACATAATCTTGTAATTAGTTGTGACTCCAAATGCAGGATTTCCAGCCTATATCTATCTTGTCTCAAGGATGTGAGGAGAGATTTGATTCCATGCCTTGCTGAAATCCATATAAATGAAATCTAGAAAATTTCCTTCATCTGTGAACCTAGTAACCTTATAACCATAGAAAACAATTCCTACATAATAGGTGGGTGTGAGGATTAACGCATTAACACATGACAAGTCTTAGACCAGGGCCTGGCATGAGGGAGCACTCAGTCCCTATTCTTGTTTTCACTGTGTAAAGGAGGCAAGACTATTCTGGGACTGCAGTTCTCTGTGGCCTTCTAGCCTTCCCTGCTTTCCTCACAGGCTCTTAGGGTGTGAGTTTTGTAAGGTTGTTAACACTTGACTAATGGCTTCTGATTACTAAGAGGTTTTGTTTTGCTTTGTTGATTTGTTCATTTACAAATAAAGGTCCATAAAGAGGACCATGAAGTCAAAGATGGACAGCCTTTCTCTAATATATACGGCCTCAGATATTAAAAAGATACCTTTGGGGCACCTGGGTGGTTTTTTTTTTTTTTTTTTTTAGTTTATATTTATTTATTTTGAGAGAGAGAGGGAGAGAGAATCCCAAGCAGACTCCACGCTGTCAGCACAGAGCCCAACGTGGGTCTTGATCCCACATGGAGATCAATCCCATCACCAGTGAGATCATGACCTAAGCCAGTATCAAGAGTCAGACACTTAACCAACCCAGCCTCCCAGATGCCCTTAAGCATCTGAGATTTGATCACAACTCAGGTCCTGATCTCAGGGTCATAACTTCAAGCCTGTGTTGGGCTCCATGTGGGGCGTGAAACCCAGTTTAATTAATTCAAATTTAAAAAGACATCTTTAAGTGGCCACCATAAAGGAGATGAGGGAATCTGTTTGTTTCTTTATTTATACCTTGCTTGGTTTTGAAAAGGACCTGAGGCATTTATAGATAGCCACATATTCTATGACAGGTGCCTGGCATCTAGTAAGACTCACAGCCCCTGGGATGCCTGGATGGCTCAGTTGGTTAAGCCTCTGACTCTTGATTTTGGCTCAGGTCAAGATCTCATGGTTTGTGAGTTCGAGCTCCCTCTCAGGCTCCATACTGGCAATGAGGAGTCTGCTTCGTATTCTGTCTCTCTCCTTCTCACTCTGCCCCTCCTGCACTCTCTCTCTCTCTCAAAAACAGAACAAAAACCTTAAAAAAAAAACTTAAAAAAAAAAAGACTCACAGCTGCTCAACATTGGCTGTGATTACTGATAGTAGCAGAAGTAGTAAATGTCATTAACAAGACAAAAAACAAACCAAAAAACGCCAAAGGGAGTATAAAGGGGAGAATGATGACATGAATCCAGGTGGGTAAGAAAACACATGACATAAGGCTATTGCTACAAGTGTTACAGATTTGCTGAGTTTTCTAGAGATCCAAGCATATGGGTACACAGTCCATGTGAGGCTTAGGAGAAAGTTCTGTGAGTCCTCATCAAAATGACATTTTGCGATGCGGAGGACCATGTCTTCAACCCCATCCCCTAATTCTGAATCCAGTCCAACACAGAGACAGATGGGGAAACCAAGCCCCAGTGGTGTAGGAGATATTTCATGGCTGTGCTAAGTTCATAAATCCAGTCAGTCCAGCTTTTAAAGCCACTGTTAACGGGGCGCCTGGGTGGCTCAGGTCATGATCTTGCAGTTTGTAAGTTCCAGCCCCGAGTCCGGCTCTGTGTTGACAGTTCAGAGCCTGGAGCCTGCTTCAGATTCTATGTCTCCCTCTCTCTCTCCCCTCCCCCGATCCTGCTCTGTCTCTACCCACCCCCCCAAAAAAAGAATAAACATTAAAAAAATTAAAGGCACGGCTACAAATCACACATCCCACTTTAAGCAATCTCAGTAAAGGGATTACCTACAACATGTATCTTTTGGCTTTAGGGGGTTGGTAGATACACAATATTATCTTCTCCTAGCCAGCTCCAGCAGTCATTCACAAAGAATGAAACCCCGTGGCTCTAGAAATACACAACGGCAAGAAGATGGCTCTGTTTCACATTATCGTAAGGGGAATAATACGTGGAGGTTTTGTTGTTTGGTTTTTCACCCTTGAGATCTGACCACTAGGTTTGGACAAGCCTGCTTTTTACAGGGGCGATCAAGCTCTGCCTGCTTCCAGCTGTTCTGTGTCCAGGTGATCTTCCTTTTGCTCAGGGGTCTAGGGCCCGTAACCCCACAGGGCTTGGATTTGACCTTCTTCCTTCCATTTTAATGAATATCTTTTGTGTCAAGCATTTGATGTGAGTTATTTTAAACTTTTTACAATAACTCCGCCGGTGGCTATTTCTGCCTCGACTTTATGCTGATGAAATAGAAGTTCAGAGATACGTGAAATAACTTGCCCATGGTCACCCTGCTAGTAAGAGCTGTGATTTAATGCAGTCCTAGGACTCCAGACCCTTATTCTTCCCCGCGCCTTACCAATCATCTGTTTAATGGTGTGATTTAAGATTCCCGTTGAGTTAAACATCAAGTTTTCTGCTTTGGTTTGTATTATTAGTATGTTTCTCTTGTTTTGAAAACTAAGACTTCATTTGTCTCCAGATTTTGTGTCTTTTCTCCAATGGGTCACGTGGCTTAAAGTGTTCATTGGCAAATTTTCTTTTTCCTTCTCCAAGTCAGATCAGGAGATGAGGATTAATTCAAGGTGCACAGTGCTTTTTAAAAATTTTACACCTCCAGGGCACCTGGGTCGCTCAGTCGATTAAGTGTCCAACTTTGGCTCAAGTCACGATCTCATGGTTTGTGAGTTTGAACCCCACGTTGGGCTCTGTGCTGACAGTGTGGAGCCTGCTTGGGGATTCTCTCTCTCTCTCCCTCTTTCTCTGTCCCTCCTCTACTTGCTCTATCAAAATAAATAAATAAACTTAAAAAATTTTTTACACCTCCAGTGGTAGGTTTCAATTCCCTCTTACCAGTGTTTGTTACAAAAGAAATCTCATAATGCAAATACAAACAACCATGAAATACTATTTTTAACCTAAGAGGCTTGCAAATATAGTTTGCTTATGGACCATGTGGAAGAAAGAGGCACTCTCAAACATTATTAGTAAGAGCATATATCTGCACTGCCTCTTTGGGAAAAGGAAAATTTGGCAACCCTGATCAAAATTCAGAATGCGTACACCCTTTGACCTGACAAGTCTACTTCTAGATCCTACAGGCATGGTGTGCACAGTGATATTCAGCAGTGTTGTTTCCATCACAAAAGACTGAACATAACCTACATGTCCACTAACAGGGAAGTTGACTAAGTAAATTATGGCATATCTATATAACGAAATACTCAGCAGCTGTGGGGGAAAAAATGAAGCAGATATGTACAAACTAACATGAGACATTCTCCAAGATACGTTGTTATATGAAAGAAGCAGGGGGAAAAGCAAGTGACTACAACGTGTTGTCATATTTGTGATTTTTGTTACGTATATTTATTTAGTTTGAAAGAGACAGAGACAGTGTGAGTGGGGAAGGGACAGAGAGAGAGAGACAGAGAGAGAGATAGAATCCCAAGCAGGCTCTGCACTGATGCTGGGCTCGAGTCCATGAACCCTGAGATCATGACCTGAGCCAAGATCAAGAGGCCAAGACCAAGTGTCAGATGCTTAGTCAGCGGGACCACCCAGGCGCCCCGTATTTGTGTTTTTCTAAAAGGAGACACTTGCATATGCATAGACTATCTTTAGAAAGATGCACAAGAAACTGGTCACAGTGCTCAGGGGATGATGGTAGGGGCTGGGGACAAGCAGAGGCAGGAGGACAGCCCGTTTTCCTTTTTGTCTTTTTATACCATATGATTTTTTTTTCAGAATACAAAAAGAAGTTGAGGCGCCTGGGTGGCTCAGTTGATTAAGCATCGACTTCGGCTCAGGTCATGATCTCGTGGTTCGTGAGTGCGAGCCACGTGTTGGGCTCTGTGCTGACGGCTTGGAGCCTGGGAGCCTCGTCTGGATTCTGTGTCTCCCACTCTGTCTCTGTCTCTCTGCCCCTCCCCAAATCGTGCTCTGTCTCTCTCTCAAAAAAAAAAATTTTTTTTTAAATATAAAAAGAAGTGAAAAAGAAAAACATAAAAGAAATCTGATTAGAAATCATCTACCCTGTGTTGTAAGACTGGAGGAAGTGTGTATGGTCATCAGACCAGGGTGGCCCCATACTCCACATTCTGCCCTTGGGTTTGTTATGTGAGACACCCGGTGCCCTGTTGTGACTAAACCACTAACTTGCAGAATGACTCTGGGAAAACTCGAAGCTTTCTTGGCATTTCTAGGGTGCAGAATACAAGATGCACAATGTCCTGCCCGCTCAAAGCTTAAACCGGGTAGAGGGAGCAGCGTGGCCAAGGGCCTGGAGGTGAGAAACTCTCTGGTTCCTCATCTCCCGTGGCCGGCCAGCCCTTTTCCTCAGAGCTTCCATGCCTGCACCGCCCCCCCCCCCCTCCGGGCTGCTTTCCTGCATGACTGTCAGAGTTGCTAAATCCCTAGGGAATGAAAGACAAGGACAGCCTAACTGTATTCTCCAGGGTTCCACCAACTCAAAAGACCTTTGGTACTAAATGCTGGAGCCCACTAGAAACTGTCCAGAGGGACCCTGAGAGTGGAAGCAGGAAGAAATGGCCGGTCTGACCGGCCACTGAGGTTTCCACAGGTTGTGTCAAAGGTTGGGCTCTTTGGTAATTGTTTTTGCACCTGAAAACATGGTTTTGTTTTATCCTTAAAAAAATAGGGGCACTTGGTTGGCTCAGTCAGAAGAGCATGCAACTCCTGATCTTGGGATTGTGAGTTCAAGCTCCAAGTTGGGTGTAGAGATGACTAAAAATATAAAAAAATAAATTAAATTTAAAAAAATTTGTACATACACTCAGTGCCTTTCTTTGGATGCCTGCAACTTGCTTCTTTGGAAGGTCACAAGATCCTTTTCTTTAAGCAAGGATAGCGTCTATACTGGGGCAGCACTGTTCATTATTATTTTTTTTTAATTTTTTTAAACATTTATTCATTTTTGAGAGTGAGAGAGACAGAGCATGAGCAGGGGAGGGGCAGAGAGAGAGGGAGACACAGAATTTGAAGCAGGCTCCAGGCTCCGAGCTGTCAGCCCAGAGCCGGACGCAGGGCTTGAATTCACGGACTGCAAGATTATGACGTGAGCCGAAGTCAGATGCTCAACCAACTAAGCCACTCAGGCACCCCAGCACTGTTCATTATTTTCAGCCTGTTGCAGGAGTTAGGTGGTTTTGCACAGCCTCCTCAAATCTGGACTAATGGGACATCCATGTCTGACAGCACTATTGGCTTTGATGGTTTAGCTCAGAATTCCCAGAAAATGTTTCCAAAATCAGAGCTGCAGTGTGGAGAAGAAAGGCATGCACTTTGGAGTCAGAAGGGCCTTGAGTTCAAATGTGACGCTGACATCCACCCATTTCCTAATTTCATCCATAAAATGGGAATAATAGTACTGCTTTCACAGAATTGCCCTAAGGCTGTAGAGATACGTGTATAAGGAACCTAGCACAAAGAAGGCCCTCAATAAATAGTAGCTCTTAGTATCATTTCTATCATGTTCTTCATTCTCATGCCACAAAACTGACCCTCTTAATACCTGTCCGTTTTCCAAAGGTAGCAGTAAAAATCGAAACAATGACAACTAGCATTTACTGAGCACTTATTATGCGAATGGCCCTCTCTTAGGTCGTTTACATGTTCACTGAATCCTTACAGCAAACCCTTGAGGTAGTTACGGTGCTTTTTTACAGATAGGAAAGCCGAGGCTCAGAGAGGTTTAATAACCTGTCCGAGGTGGCTCAGCACCTTCGCCCAGGGCACATGAACCCAGCGAGCTGGGCGCTGTCCTCTTGATAGGGGCACGAGAATCCTCCAACCGTTGTCGGGGAGAACACAAGACAACTCAGCGCTTCGCAGGGAGAAGGGGACGGATGCCGCCAGACGCGGCTTTGGCCGGCTGGGGCCGAAGGGGTTATTCCCACTGAGACGCCGGCGCCCGGGGCTGCTAGAGCGGCCCCGCCGGGGGCGGGAGGAAAGCGCACTTCCGGCCGCGGCCGGACTCCGGGAATCTCACAGGCCGGCTCCGGGCTCGCGGCGCTCGGCCGGGGCCTCGGGGCGCAGAGGGCGGGGCGGGGACCCCCGACCGGCGCTCCTGCCCCGCGAGTTCCGGAAAGGAGCGCCGCGCGCGCTGGGCCGGGGAGGGCCGGATGCCGCAAGCCCAGGGGCGCACCGGGCCGGGAGGGGAGGAGGCGGCTCTGAACGCGGCCGCCGGGTGGCCGGTCGGGGGAGGCACGAGGCGGGCGGGCGGTTCTCCTGGAAGGGCCGGCAGCTTGGTCCCCCGAGGGACCTCGAACCTTGCAGAGCCCGGGGTAAGAAAGCGCCCGCTCATTCCGCCCCTCCCGAGTGCCGGCCCGTCCGCCTTCTCCACAATCCCCACAGCCGCCCGGAGAAGCCGGAGGCATCATCCCCGTTTCGTAGGCGACTCGCTTGTACGGCCTGTTTCATAAACCGGCTTGTTCCAGGCGCTCGACGGGCCTGGAGCGGAGCCGCACTGCGCGGTGCTGGTTAGGCCTTGTGCTCCCGACCCCTTCCGCGGTGGAGCGGAGCGTCGGGCTGGTTTCTGTAATCTCAGCAAGCTGCACCCGACCTGGCCCGCCCTTCCCTTTCTGCAGGCAGACGTGGGTCACATTGGAGCCATCTTTTCTCCTGCCACTCCCCTCCGCTGCCCGCATCCTCTCCTTTTAGACTTCATCTTTTTATTGTCCATTCTGTCCTTCCAGTCCCACTGCCACCATCTTTCAACTTCATTGTCGCAAACCCGCCTTACTGCAGTCACCTTGCATCCAGAATGCTTCCTTCTTATTTCATAGGTCACTCTACACCCCACCGGTCCCCAAGGTCTTGCATCAAGCCACGCCCCTGTTCCAAGAACTTTCTTGGTCAAAAACTAAAACCGTCTGTAAGCTCAAATCAAAACGCTTTAGCGCAGCATTCAAGGCCACTTAAAACTTGGCTTCAGCCCATCCTTCCAACCTGATCTCTCTCTTGGTTC
This sequence comes from Lynx rufus, assembly GCF_022079265.1. Taxonomy (NCBI): domain Eukaryota; kingdom Metazoa; phylum Chordata; class Mammalia; order Carnivora; family Felidae; genus Lynx; species Lynx rufus. Next base: position 1,236,302 of record NW_025814838.1, on the reverse strand, counting down.
CCGGACTAGAAGTTACAGACTGGTAGTTACAATTTGAAAGCGTATTTCAACTGGTGGGCAATTTCTTTCCAAAATTCGAGTTGCTATTTACCTTAAAACTGGGAAATTTCATTTAAAAAACAGTAACAACCAGATTTCTAGCTTTTGATGCGTCGGCAGAGCTGGAAACAGTTGGCTTATGTTCTTAGACTAAGCAAGTGATTCAGACTGAGAAGTGGGTTCCCCTTTCAGATAGGACTGTGCCCCTGGGCTTCACTCTCCACCCCCAAGTACGCTCTGTCTCTGAGCCCGAGTACCAGCTGCCATGCTTGCATTGTTTTTCCTGTAATGGGTTCTTGTGTCTCTATCAAAAGTGCACAAATGGATCATAAGTCAAGAGGCATTCATGTGTAAAGACAACAGAAGAGGAAGCACCCAGCCTCCATGCATTTCCTGTTCTTTCTTGGACCCTATAGCCATTTGAACTTTCCACTCAAGAACCCTCACATACAGCCAGACTAATGACCTCAAGTCCTCTCAAATGAACCTGAGGACCATGTCTTCGCACACCCTCTCCATTAGTAAATTCCATTCAGCAAGTCCTTGGCCAGATCTCCTGCTGTGTGGAACATTTCCTGACAACCAGCCAAGTAACCAGCTCCATCCACCCATGCATCTCATCAGCGTGTCTGGAGGCCGCGCTCTGGGCCTGTTATACAACATACACATGGTAGGTGATCAAGAAATAGTTACCAGCATAGTCACACATGTATTATCCCCTTAGGTTATAAGATCTTTGAGGGAGGGGTCCAAATCGTATCCATCCTTGCACTGCCCTAGCAGCTAGCACACTGCCTGGCACATAGCAGGCATTTGGTAACATCTGAGGATATACGTGCCATAAGGAAGTGCCCCAGAGAAGCAGTAGATACCGAGTTTCAGTCCAGTCCTATGTCTGGAAGCAGCACCCCCACTCCCCCAACCCTGAGTGACGCAGAGGAGTGGAGAGGCAGCCCCAGAGAACAGAGAGCAGAGCCCTTACGCAGTCCTGAAAGCCAGGAGCACTTCACAGACCCCTCGACCTGGTGGCTCTGCTCAGGATTCAGCCGAAGCTACGTCTAGGACCCAGCTGTATCCATGTGACCTTGTGAGTGAAACCCAACCTGATTCTGATTCTGAATTCCAAGCTCTAGAATAACAATGGTTAACATGTACTGAGGCACTCTCTGAGCCAAGCGCTGCCAAGTGCTTCAGACCCATGGCCTCCTTCCAGCCTCACAACGCTGTGGAGCCAATACTGTATCTCTTTGCAGATGACAAGGCTGAGGCTCCAATGCCCAAGTAACTTGCCTAAGGCCACATAGTAACAGGATGAGCCAGGAGTTCAAGTCCATGTGGGCTGAATCTAGGGCTCATGCTTAGCTCTGTGCTCCCTCTAAACATCTGAGGCTATATTGAACACCACTGAACTGTACATTAAAAATATTAAAACGGTAGGGGCACCTCGGTGGCTCAGTAGGTTGGGCGTCTGACATCGGTTCAGGTCATGATCTCACGGCTCGTGGGTTCGAGCCCCACATTGGGCTCTGTGCTGACAGCTAGAGCCTGTAGCCTGCTTCGGATTCTGTGTCTCCCTCTCTCTCTGTTCCTCTCCTGCCTATGCTCTGGCTCTTAAAAATAAACAAACATTTAAAAAAACTAAGACGGTAAATGTTATGTGTGCTTTAATTCAAATTTTAAAAAGCAAAACAAAAACAAAACTCTGAGGCCGAAGAGGGATTTGGGGCAGGACCCAGGAACTCAGCATTCCTCTTATTGGGGTTTTGGGTAATATGCCAAGTAGTGTACCTGAAGCAAATGCCAAACCCAACTACCCTTCACTAATTCTCTCTCATGTCCTTCTTTAACTGCCTCCCTAAGTAATTAAAAGTTATACTTTTAGAATTAATATATATCTTCAAAACTCTTTAAAAACCTGAAGAGAATGGGGCACCTGGATGGCTCAGTTGGTTAAGCGGCTGACTTCGGCTCAGGTCATGATCTCACAGTTCATGGGTTCAAGCTCCACATTGGGCTCTGTGCTCACAGCTCAGAGCCTGGAGCGTGCTTTGGATTCTGTGTCTTCCTCTCTCTGCTCGCGAGTGGCGACTCGCTCTCTGTCTCTCTCTCTCTCTTTCAAAAATAAACATTTATAAATACACATACATGCATACATACATACCTGAAGAGAAAACTTCAGATTAAAAAGAAAAAAATTGGCAATGTAACTTTAAACTCTTGAGGAACAAGCCTGTGTTTGCAGGAAGAAAAAAATCACAGGAGAGAAAAGTAGTTTCCCAAAAAAGGGCAGAGAGGGAAAACAATAATCAGATACCTGCTGCATGCCAGGGACCGACAGCCACTTTCATACTTTTTATCTCCCCGAATCCTTACCACTGTGAAGGTATTACCCTATTGTGCAGAAGAAGGAAGTGAAGCTTCACAATGTTACAGAATTTTGCAAACGTTAAACTGATTCTGAGAACTGGTGTTGGATCAGAAGCCAGTCCTGGTAGTCAGAAAGGTGACTGGAGGGGCACCTGGCTGGCTCAGTCAGAGGGAGATGCAACTCTTGATTGCGAGATGTGGGTTCGAGCCCCATGTTGGGTGTAGAGATTACTTTAAAAAAATAAAATAGTAGAAAAGAAGAGTGACTGGCATTCATCATCTCTGCATGGATGATCCAGTCAAAGAAACTGTTAACTTACAAGTTTTGAGTTCATCATGCTAATCCCGCACCATCCAAATGTCATTCTGCACCTCTCTCCTCCGACTCCAGAGTTGTGGTTTTTTTTGTTGTTTTGTTTTGTTTTTAAGATGGGTCCAGGGGCGCCTGGGTGGCTCAGTCCGTTAAGCGGCCGACTTCCACTCAGGTCGTGATCTCGCGGTCCGTGAGTTCGAGGCCCGCGTCGGGCTCTGTGCTGACAGCTCAGAGCCTGGAGCCTGTTTCAGATTCTGTGTCTCCCTCTCCCTGACCCTCCCCTGTTCATGCTCTGTCTCTCTCTGTCTCAAAAATAAATAAAACGTTAAAAAAATAAATAAATAAATAAAAAAGATGGGTCCAAATGGGAAAGAAAAAAAAAAGGGCCTCTTTCTGTCTTTGCCTCAGAGCTATGAATCTGTCAGATTTACAACATACTCTTTTAAGACTTTCCCTTTTTATTACAAAAGTGCCCATGGGGCGCCTGGGTGGCTCAGTTAAGCGTCTGACTTCAGCTCAGGTCATGATCTCACTTGTGAGTTCGAGCCCCGCGTTGGGCTCTGTGCTGACCGCTGGGAGCCTGGAGCCTGCTTTGGCTTCTGTGTCTCCCTCTCTCTCTTTGCCCCTCCCCTGCTCACACTCTGTCTGTCTCTCTCTCTCAAAAAATAAATAAACATTAAAAAAAAAAAAGTGGCCAGCAGCATGTTGTAGTTCAGTCATCCATTTATTCATTCAATAAATAAGAGTTGAGTGCTTACTCTGGGCTCTTTGAGACACTGCAGATACACTTGTGAGCAAAACAGCTAAAAACTAAAATAAAAAACCAAAAATTTCTGTCTTTATAGAGGTTAAATTCTAAGGAAGACAGGTAACAAAGACTGTAATAAAAAAAAATAAAGGGGTATAACAGGAAGTGTCAAGGACAAGGAAGACGTTGAAGTTTTGGATAGGGAGGCCAAGGAAGACTTCTCTGAGAAGGTGAACTTTTAGTGAAGACTTAAAGGGAGGAGATGTGATACAATCTACTGCATGATTCTCCCTCCGAGAACTCCTCTGGGAAGAAGGCAACCAAAACCATGAGGAAAGCTACTCAAACACTATCTGCCATCTTTCGAAGTAGCCCAGGAGGGGGAAAAACCACAAAGGATTGACATTCTTTTCCTGTTCAACATTCCCTTTTGTTCTTTCTGATTTTCTCTTTGTCTCAATTCTTCAATCTCCCCCGAGACACCTCTATTCTGCCATGTGTATTCTTTCCCCCTCCTTTTTTTTTTTTTTAAGATTTTTAAAGTAATCTTTACACCCAATGTGAGGCCCAAACTCACAACCTCAGACCAAGAGTCACATGCTCCACCGACTGAGCCAGCCAGATGCCCCATATCCTTCCCTTCTTTATCCCAATTCCATCCAGGGTAGGCAGGAAATGAGGTGTCCTGTGAGCAGGGGAATCAGCATGCTTCCTTCAGTTACATGGAGCCGGGCACAGTATAAAGTGGTGGTTGGAGCAGGAGGTAGGCAACCTGGGGGGTGACACACTTTGAGACTCAGGAAGTGTCTGCAGAAGTAGATACCCCAGAATAGCCGCTCAGCTCTCCTAAGAATGTGGGGATATATACACATAGAACCCAGGGAAGAAGCAAAGACACGTTTCCTCCCTCCCTCCCTCCCTCCCTTCCTTCCTTCTTTCCTTTCTGAAGCTTTTATTTTTAAGTGATCTCTACACCCAGTATGGGCTTGAACTCACAACCCCAAGATCAAGAGTTGCATGCTCCAGCAACTGAGCCATCCAGGTGTCCCTGCTATTGCTTTCCGGTTAGTTTCTCTCTTTTTTAATGTTTATTTTTGGAAAAAAGAGCACGCGCGAGAGAGCGGGCGAGGGGGCAGAGAGACAGAGGGAGACAGAGGATCCTAAGCGGGCGCACAGAGCCTGATGTGGGGCTCAAACTCACGAGCCCTGAGATCATGACCTGAGCCAAAGTCAGACGCTTAAAGGACTGAGCAACCCAGGCGTCCTGGTCAGTCTCTTTTGTTACAGCTTCATCAACATAGAATTCACATACTGTGTACACTTAGAGTGCAGTGCACAATTCAGTTATTTCTAATCTGTTTACAGAGTTGTGCGACTGTCGCCATAATTTTAGAACATTCTCATCATTCCTGGAATAAACTTCATATTTATTAGGAGTCACTTCTTGTTTGCCCTCAATCTCCACTCCCCCCCCACCCCCCCCCCCCCCCACACATACACACTTTAGGCAACTACTAATGTACTTTCCGTCTCTAAAGACTTACCTCGGGGCGCCTGGGTGGCGCAGTCGGTTAAGCGTCCGACTTCAGCCAGGTCACGATCTCGCGGTCCGTGAGTTCGAGCCCCGCGTCGGGCTCTGGGCTGATGGCTCGGAGCCTGGAGCCTGTTTCCGATTCTGTGTCTCCCTCTCTCTCTGCCCCTCCCCCGTTCATGCTCTGTCTCTCTCTGTCCCAAAAATAAATAAACGTTGAAAAAAAAATGTTTTTTAAAGACTTACCTCATCTGGACATTTCATATAAATGTCACATTTAGTTTTTGGCTTTAGTTGGCTTTGTGTGTGTGTGGATGACCACTGAAGAATATTACAGAGGAGGTTTTGGAACATCAGAAGTTGAGAAGCTCCTCTGGGGAGATAATGGTGACAGAAAGGAAAAGCAGGAGGAGGAAATAACGTGCTTCTGTCTTATTTTTTATTGCTCTGTTTCTGCTTAGTAGGTCACCCCAAATGTAGGCAGGATACAAATCTTAAGAAAATGAAAGTGGGAAGTTTCTAATTAATTGAAAAATATTGAATTAAAGTTATAAACTAAATTGTTTTTATTTCTGTGGACAATTTCTTTATCTGTTTTTACATATTTATGCCTTCTGTTTGCCGACACTATGTGTAAAGGGGCTGATCATGCAGTCAAGTTAGAAAACCTGGGTTCTTCCTATTAGGCTGACTTAGCTACTCATAGTTTTCTCTTCTGTAAAATGAGGGGGTCAAAGTGTAGAGGATTATTTCATTCTCTCTTCAGCATCGCCTCTTGAACTGCAAGCTATCACCCCTTCAGTATCTGTTGACAGTCCTTATTTTATTTCTAGATGCTCTTCCAGGCTTTTCTCTTCATTCCTGGAACTTCTGGGCACAGAAAGTGAAGGTGGATGAACAGAGAGCAGAGTGAATCGCTCACAATATGGATACACGTCAAACATTAAAAAGAAACTTTACACGTGTTATCAAGGCTGCTTCATAACTAGGAAGAACAAAAAGGGACATCAGAGGACATCTAGTCCAATCCCTTTCAGGGTGGGATGAAGGAACCAGCCTAGATATATAGAATGTGACTTATCCGAGGCCACACAGCGAGTGAGTGCCAGAGCTGGGGCTAATTCTGGTTTTCCCCGATGCCTATTCATTAAACTTGGGGAAGTCGAAGTCCAGGGACTTCCGTGAAGAAAAGGACCTGTCAGACTGGGCAGGCTCCTTGGAGGTCACCTGTTGAGTCCAGTCCCCCTTTTCAACAGCGGCTTTGGCGAGGTGCCGGCCCTGGGCAGAGGTTTCTCAAGAATGTCTTGGCCCTGGATCCCGATCTCCGGGCTTGCTGCGCAGCTTGAACGAGAATAACCAGGGAACCTGGGATCTCAGAGTTCCGGGGACTGAGGCACATCTCCGCGCGCCGACCCTGGGCGATTACTCCGGGAGGGGCTCAAGTGTCGGGAACTCTGAGGGCTCCTTGCCAGGCGGGAGCGTAGGAACTGATCGACCTACCCTAACCGCTGGGGGCGCGGCGCGAGCCCTGTTGGGGGCGCGGCGCGAGCCCTGTTGGGGGCGCGGCGCGAGCCCTGTTGGGGGCGCGGCGCGAGCCCTGTTGGGGGCGCGGCGCGAGCCCTGTTGGGGGCGCGGCGCGAGCCCTGTTGGGGGCGCGGCGCGAGCCCTGTTGGGGGCGCGGCGCGAGCCCTGTTGGGGGCGCGGCGCGAGCCCTGTTGGGGGCGCGGCGCGAGCCCTGTTGGGGGCGCGGCGCGAGCCCTGTTGGGGGCGCGGCGCGACAGTGGCTAACCAATCCCAGGTCGCTCCATGATAGGGGCGGGATGTCCGCTTCCACACTCCGCCCATTTTCCCTCTCTGAGGGGGTACAGCTCCTCGTGACCTAGGCAACGGCCGTAGGGCAACGCCCACCTGCTAAATTTGTTGCGTCCCGCCCCTTTTGGCACAATCTTTCGGAGAGCGAAGTCCTTTAAGGGGTAGAAAGGACAGAGATTTTGATTGGATGAGTGACCCTGGCGCTGGGGGAAGGGGAACATCGCCCAGGTTGAACGTGGTGAGCCTGGGACGCACACTTTCCGGAAGCTGAGCCTTGGGTGAACTGAAAATTCAGTGTTTCCAATTAAAATGGCTCCCCTCCTGGGTGCTGGTGAAGGTAGTGGGAATCCGAGAACCCCTGGGTCCCACCACCTGATACTGTTAGTCATACTTCTTAGTTGGAGTATTGCGAGGAATACAGGCATTTAAAGTTTAAATATTTTGAGTTTAAATTTATTGAGTACCTGCCACTGTGACAGACACTATGCTAAGTTCTTGGTCTCGGTGAACAAAACAGACTCTGCCTTCTTGTAGCTTCCGTTCTTTTTTTTTTTTTTTAAGTTTATATATATATATATATATATATATATATATATATATATATATGTGTGTGTGTGTGTGTGTGTGTGTATTTAATGTTTATTTATTTTTGAGACAGCATGAGCAGAGGAGAAGTAGAGACAGAGGGAGACATAGAATACAAAGCAGGCTCCAGGCTCCGAGCTGTCAGCACAGAGTCCGACGCGGGGCTCGAACTCACAAACCAAGAGATCTGACCTGAGACAAAGTCGGCAGCTTAACTGACTAAACCAGCCAGGCGCCCCTGTAGTTTCCATTCTTAAACAAGGGAGACATCACACTTTATAGTGTGTTAGAAGATGGAACAGGACGGGGGGGGGGGGAGGAGGGTGGTGGTGAAGTACAGTAGTCCCACCTTCATTTGTAGGAGTATGTTCCAAGACCCCCAGTGGATGCCTGAAACCCCAGATAGTATTGAACCTTACATATGCTATATTTTTTCCTATACATACATACCTATGATAAAGTTTGACTTATAAATTAGGCACAGTAAGAGATTAACAATAAGAATAACAAGGAATAATTATAACAATATACTGTAATAAAAGTTATATGAATGTAGCCTCTCTGTCAAAATATCTTATTGTACTGTACTCACCTTCTTGTGATGATGTGAGATGATAAAGGGCCCACATCATGAGATGAAGCAAGGGGAAGGACGTAGGCATGGTAATGTCGTGTTAGGCTACTCTTGACATTCAGAAGAATTATCTGCTTCCAGACCATCGTTGACCATGTGTGACTGAAACTGGAAAGTGAAACCACGGGTACAGGGGGCACTACTGTAGAGCAAGGTACAGGGAGCAGGTTTGGCCAGATTAGACACCCGTGAGAAAGTGAGATCCGAACAAAGAATTGGAGGAGGAAAGATGGTTAACTAATGGGCTATCTGGTGGAAGAGTGTGCCAGGTGGAGGGGACAGGTGTTTGGTGTTACTGAAAAACAACAAGGGTGTTGGTGGAGCATCGTGAATGAGGGGAGAGGGAGTGCACGTCTTGTAGGGTCTTGTATGCTTGGAGTTTGCTCTGAAATAGGGAGCCATTGCAGTGTTTTAAGCAGAAGAGTGACATCATCTAACTTGTATTTTAAAATAACCATTCTGGCTGCTAGGTTGAGAATTAACCAAAGGGACAAGGCTAGAAGCAGGCAGGCTTGCTGGAAGGTTACTGCAATAATGTGTGCCACAGTGTGTAGATGATGGTAGGGTGTCCCAGCACGGTAATGACAGTGGTGAAAAATAGGTTCCGGACGTATTTTTTAAAGCTTTTTTTTTTTTTTAATAAATTTTATTTTGTTTTATTTTTTATTATTATTTGAAGTTTGACTTTTTTTGGAGAGAGTAGAGAGCAGGAGTCGGGGAGGAGCAGAGAGAGCGGAAGACAGAGGATCTGAAGCAGGCTCTGTGCTGACAGCAGAGAGCCGGATGCGGGGCTCAAACTCACGAACTGTGATTCCATAGCCTGAGCTGAAGTCAGACGCTTAACCGAATGAGCCGCCCAGGCGTCCTCTGGATGGATTTTGAAGGTAGAGCCCCCAGGATTTCTCAAAAGGTTGGAAATGGGTTATGAGATAAAGACACAAATTAAGAATCACTCTAAGGTTTTTGACGGGAGCAAGTGAAGGAGGAGTTACTATCAATTGAGATAGAGAAGGCTGGGGGTGGAGCAGCCTTGGGTCTCAGGAAAATAATTGTTGATAACATTTTCAAGGGGAATGCTTCAATCAGAGAAGCACAGATGTTACCAGAGCACAGAACAGGGTTTGGTAACTTAGTCAAGGGTCAAGAAGTCTTCCAATGGCCTCTGTAAGGGGCAAGAGTTACCCCAGTGAGTCTCTAATGAGTGATGGGGTCATATCAGAATCATTTGGGAAATCTTTTCAATCTCAACCCATGGAGACAATCTTGTTTACTGGTTGGGGCTGGAAGGGGTGGTGGGAGCAGTGGCTGCTGCCACGTGTGCCCTCAGTCTGGCAGCGGAGACTGAGGATGATGAAGAGGGAGGAAAGGGTATCTGCTCTTTAGTAGAGGGCTCGTCGTGTGGAACAACTATTTCCCCCAAGTTGGAAATCAGCCATCAAGTGACAGGACCAGAGAGAAGCATCCTGTTCAGCCTTATCCTTTTAGTCACATTTTTATTTGTAGAGATGATGTAACAAGACATGAACGGGAGACTTCTGGTTAAATATGGTGGTCTGCAGGCACTTATCTCTAGCTTTTCCAGAAACTCCTTTAAAAGAAGAGTGAAGGCATTTTTTTAACAGGTTTAAATACACAAAAACATAATTCTAGAGGAGATGAGAGCTGATAAGAGATTTTTTTAATTAATTAATTAATTTATTTTTTAATTTATTTCTTTATTTTTTATTAAAAATTTTTTTTTACAATTCATTTATTTTTGAGAGAGAGAGAGAGACAGAGCATAAGTGGGGGAGGGGCAGAGAGAGAGAGAGGGAGACACAGAATCTGGCAGGCTCCAGGCTCTGAGCTGTCAGCACAGAGTCTGACGCGGGACTGCAACTCACTGACCGTGAGATCATGACCTGAGCCGAAATTGGACGCCTAACTGACTTAGCCACCCAGGCGCCCCTATTTATTTTTGAGAGAGAGAGAGAGAAAGGGAGAGTGTGAGCATGCACACACAAGTTGGAGAGGAACAGAGAAAGGAGAGAGAGGGAATCCCAAGCAGGCTCCACCCTCTCAGCGGGGAGTCTGATTACAGGTTCAAACTCAGGAACTGTGAGATCATGACCTAAGCCGAAGTCAGACGCTTAACCAATTGAGCCACCCAGGCACCCCATTTTTTTTTAAGCTTAAAAGCAGAGAATCCTTTATGGTAAATATAGCAGGCTATTAAGACCAATCTGCTTCCTAAAAACAATGAAAATACAGGATAAAAGATATAACAATAACAATGATGATGATGATGATGATGATGATAGTAATAATAATAATAAACAACTTCTTTAAAGCCCTGAAGAACAAAGAAGGAATTACCAGTCTAAAATCTAGGTGAAAATGTGAGCCCACAGAGGAACCTGAGCACTGAAATTGCCTTCATCCTGAAAGCATTTGCCAAACTAGGTCAATGTGAGCAGGTGACACAGAACAGAAATCTAAACCCCCGCCCAGTAATTTAGAAGAAATGCCTCCTGCTGGATTTGAAAAGGAGTCAATCAGGAGTAACCTGACCCAGGCCCCCTGCCCTAGGGAATTGCAAAATAAGTCCTTGGTTCTGAGTTGTCAGCCGTGGAGTGGATATGTAGCTCCAAATCACATCATTTGTTTGGTCAAGGTGAAAAAAAAATTCCTCAAGCTATATATTTAAAGTGAATGCAGATTGGCAGTGTTTAGGCAACTGATAGGGACAAATACAAATTCTTTCAAATAAGTTTTCAGAGAATATACAGTCAGAAATATCCCAGCACACAGAGAAATAACAGAAAGCAGAAGCCCGGGTGCCTGGTTGGCTCAGTCAGCTGGGCATATGACTTTGGCTCAGGTCATGATCTCACAGTTCATGGGTTCGACCCCCCACATAGGGCTCTGGGCTGACAGATCGGAGTCTGAAGCCTGCTTCAGATTCTGTTTCTGCCTCTCTCTCTGCTCTTCACCCGCTCATGCTCTGTCTCTCTCAAAAATAAATAGACATTAAAAAATTTTTTAAAAAAGCAGAAGCTAACACCTGTAAGTATTTCATATATTGGAATTATTACACCAAAATTATAATCTCTGATTATTATGTTTATTTTTAAAGTTTATTTAAGTAATCTCCACACCCAACATGGAGCTCGAACTCACAACCCCCAGATCAGGAGCCACGTGTTTTACTGACTGAGGTAACCAGGTGCCCCTGATTAATATGTTTAAAGAAATAAAACAGGGGCTCCTGGCGGGCTCAGTCAGTTGAGTGTCAGATTCTTGATTTCGGCTCAGGTCATGATCCCAGAGTTGTAGGATTGAGCCCCTTGTTGGGGTCCATGCTGAGTGTGGAGCCTGCTTAAGATTCTTTTTCTTTCTCCCTCTGCCCCTCACCCATTCTCTCTCTCAAATTAAAAAAATAAAATAAACAAAACATACCACTACAACCACCAAATGACCTAGCAAATTTGAAAACAAACAAACAAACAAATAGAACTTTTAGTAATTAAAAATACAATAACTGATAGGGCATCTAGGTGGGTCAATCAGTTAAGCATCTGAATCTTGATATCACTTCAGATCAGGTCATGATCTCATGGTTTGTAGGACCAAGCCCCAAGTTGGGCTCTGCTTGGGATTCTGTCTCTCCCTGTCTGTCTGCCCCTCCCCCAAGCGTGCGCGCGCGCGCGCGCGCGCGCGCTCTCTCTCTCTCTCAAAATAAATACATAAACTTTAAAAAAATACAATAACTGAAATTAAAAACTCAGTGGAAGGGAACTTCCTCATCTCACAAAAGATATATAGAAAAAAAATCCACAGCCAAGATGATACTTAAAGGTCAAATATTATATACTTTCACTCTAAGATTGTGAATAAGCCAAAGATGACCACTTTTACCATATCTATTCGACATTGTACTGGAGGTCCTAGCCTGTGCAATAAGACAAGAAAAAGGAAAGTCATAAGTATCAGAAGAGAAGAAGTAGTCTATGGCCATACCACCCTGAACGTACCTGATCTCGTCTGATCTCGGAAGCTAAGCAGGGTCGGGCCTGGTTAGTACTTGGATGGGAGAAGAGAAGAAGTAAATTGCCTCCATCTGCAGGTGACACTATTTACAAGGAATCTGTAAAACAGCTGCTAGAACTGATAAATGAATTTAGCTCTGTCTAGGATACAAGGTCAAATTATAGAAATCAGTCATATTTTTTTAAGTTGTAATTTTTGTATAGCATTAGCAACATTTGGAAAATTAAATTTAAACAATGTCCATTCTCAACTCTCTTATGTAAGAAAATAATGGGAATTCTAATTCATGCAAGAATAATAGGAATAATTATATTCCTATCAAAATCCCAGTCTTGACACCTGGGTGGCTCAGTTCGTAAAGCTTCCAACTTGGGCTCAGGTCATGATATCATGACTTGTGATTTCAAGCCACATGTCAGGCTCTGTGCTGACAGCTCAGAGCCTGGAGCCTGCTTCAGATTCTGTGTCTCCCTCTCTCTCTGCCCCTTCTCTGCTCATACTCTGCCACTCTCTCTCTCTCAAAAATAAATAAACATTAAAATAATAATATATTTTAAAAATCCCAGTCTCTACAAAAAAATCATATAAGATAGAGACAAGATTATTCTAAAATTTATATTAAAAATCAAAGGAACTTGAATCACTAATACAATTTTGAAAAAAAGAAGAATAAAATGCAAGGAATCAGTTTATCAGATTTCAAGACTTATATAGCAGGAACTTGACACACAAATATCCCCAAATGATTTTTTTACAAAGGTGCAGAAGCAATGTAATGGTGGTCTAGCAATCAGACATCCATAGCACCCCACCACCACCAAAGGACCATATACAAAAATTAGCTCAAAATGAATTATAGGCATAAATATTAAATGTAAAAACTATAACACTTTTTTTGAGAAGTGTAGGAGAAAATTTTCAGAATCTAAAGTTAAACTAAGCGTTCCTAGACTCGACACCAAAAGCATGATTCAGAAAAGAAAAAGCAATAAACTGAGCATCAAATTTTAAAACTTAAAAAAATAGCTTTATCGAGTTGTGATTCAGATATCATATATTTTCACCTATTTAAAGTGTACAATTCAATACTTTTTGGATATTATTAATTTTAAAAATTGTGGTTATAACAAAATTTACAACTTTAACCATTTAAAAAAATTTTTTTTAACGTTTATTTATTTTTGAGACAGAGAGAGACAGAGCATGAACGGGGGAGGGTCAGAGAGAGGGAGACATAGAATCTGAAACAGGCTCCAGGCTCTGAGCTGTTAGCACAGAGCCCGACGTGGGGCTTGAACTCACGGACCGCGAGATCATGACCTGAGCCGAAGTCGGCGGCTTAACCGACTGAGCCACCCAGGCGCCCCTAACCATTTTTAAATGTACAATTCAGTGACATTAATTACATTCGTGAGGGTCGTCTGCGTGGCTCAGTTCGTTGAGCAACTGACTCTTGTTTTTGACCCAGGTCATGATCTCACAGTTCGTGGGTTCTGAGCTCTGGGGAGCCGTTTTGGGATTCTCTCTCTCTTTCTCTCCTGCCCCTACCCACTTGTTCGCGCGCGCCCTCTCTCTCTCTCTCTCTCTCTCTCTCTCTCAAAATAAATAAACTTAAAAAAAAAAAGTTAATTACATTCACAATGTTATGAAACCATCATCGGTATCTATTTCCAAAATGTTTTCATCACTCCAGACAGAAACTCTGTAACCATTAAGCAATAGCTGCTCATTTCTCCCTCCTCTCAGCCCCTGGTAACTTTTAGTCTACTTTCTGTGAATTTGCCTAGTCTAGATACCTCATATAAGTGGAATCACACATTTGCTTTTTAGCATCTGGCTTATTTCACTTAAGATAATGTTTTCAAGGTTTATCCATGTTGCAGTATGTGTTAGATATTCATTCCTTTATATGGCTGAAAAATATCCCATTGTGTGTATACACCACAATTTTGTTTCTCCATTCATCTGTTGATGGGTGTTTGGGTTTTCCACCTTTTGGCCATTGTGAGTAATGATGCAATGAACACTGGCATGCAAGCACCTCCTGAGTCCTCGCTTTCAGTTTGTTTGGAAGGAAGAAATAGTTGAAGTGTATGGTAACTCTGTGTTTACCCTTTTAAAGAATCACCAAACTGTTTTCCATAGCTGAAAGTGGGGTACTGAAATCTCCAACTATTATTACTATAGAACTCTCTATTTTTCCCTTCAATTCTGTCAATGTTTGCTTCATATATTTAGAGTTTCCTTTATTAAGTGTGTATATATTTATAATCAATATGTCTTCTTTCACTGAATCTTTTATCAATATATAATGTCCTTCTTTGTCTCTTTTTTAACTTAAAGTCTATTTTGTCTAATAAATAGTCTATTTTGATAGTAATTTAGCCACCTCAGATCTGTTTTGTTTACTATTTGCATGGAATATCTTTTTCCATTCTTTTACTTTCAGCCTCTTTATGTCTTTATATCTAAGGTGAGTCTCTTGTAGACAGCATACAGATAGATCCTGCTATTTTTGTTGTTGTTTTTAAAGATTTTATTTTTAAGTAATCTCTACATGCAATGTGGGCCTCAAACTTACAACTCTGTGACCAAGAGTTACATGCTCCACTGACTGAGCCAGCCAGGTGCCCCTGTTGTTGTTGTTGTTTTTAATTCAATATAGCCAGCTCTGTATTTTTATAGAAGGGGAGGATTTAGCCTGTTTACATTTAATGTGATTGCTGATAAAGAATTATTCCTGCCATATAGCTATTTGTTTTATGTGTGGCTTACTGTTTTTTTGTTCCTCGGTTCTTCCATTACTAATTTTTTATTCAGTTGATTTTTTATGGTGCACCATTTTTATTCCCTTCATATGTATTTTATTATTTTTTTTAGTGGTTACCATGGGGTTACAATTACCCTTTTAAACTTGTAACAATCTAGTTTGAAAAATACCAACTTAGTTTCAATACTATACATTCTCCTCCCATACATCTTTGTTCCTGGCTTTTATATGGTTATTGTCACAGTTTATATCTTTATAAATGTATAAAGATGTATGCTCATTAACACAGATTTATAATTATTGTTTTATGCATTTTCCTTTTAAATCATACAGGAAAGGGGCGCCTGGGTGGCGCAGTCGGTTAAGCGTCCGACTTCAGCCAGGTCACGATCTCGCGGTCCGTGAGTTCGGGCCCCGCGTCGGGCTCTGGGCTGATGGCTCAGAGCCTGGAGCCTGTTTCCGATTCTGTGTCTCCCTCTCTCTCTGCGCCTCCCCCGTTCATGCTCTGTCTCTCTCTGTCCCAAAAATAAATAAAAAAAACGTTGAAAAAAAAATTTAAATCATACAGGAAAAAGAGATAAGTTACAAACCAAACCAAAAGTATAAAATGCTAGCTTTTATATTTATCTATGAAATTACCTTTATTAGTGTTCTTTAAAATTTTTTTTTTTGAGAGAGAGAAAGAGCACACATGCGAGGGAGGGCTAGAGAGAGACACACACAAAGAATGTGAAACAGGCTCCAGGCTCTGAGCTGTCAGCACACAGCCCGATGCAGGGCTTGAACCCACGAACTGTGACATCACGACCTTAGCCAAAGTCAGACGCTTAACTGACTGAACCACCCAGGCACTCCTCTTCAATTTTTTTCTTTTGACTTTGAGTTAATATCTAGTGTTCTTTCATTTCAACCTCAAAGACTGCCCTCAGCCCTTCTAATAGGGCAGGTCTACTAATAATGAGTTCCCTCAACTTTTGTTTACCTAGAAATGTCTTAATTTTTTCTTCATTTTTGAAGATATTTTTTTTGAGTTTACAGGCTTTTTTTCCTGACAGAATAGAAAGAAGTAGACACTTCAACAATAATAGTTTGAGCCTTCAATATCCCACAATCAATAATAGATAGACCTACTAGACAGAAGATCAGCAAGGAAATAGACAACTTGAACAACACCATAAGCCAATTAGACTTAACAGAAACCTGTAGAACATCCCATACAACAACGGCAGAATATACATTTTTATCAAGTGTGTATGGAATGTTGTCCAAGGAGAGAACAAATTTGGGTCATAAAACATGTCTCAGTGGGGGCGCCTGGGTGGCGCAGTCGGTTAAGCGTCCGACTTCAGCCAGGTCACGATCTCGCGGTGCGTGAGTTCGAGCCCCGCGTCGGGCTCTGGGCTGATGGCTCAGAGCCTGGAGCCTGCTCCCGATTCTGTGTCTCCCTCTCTCTCTGCCGCTCCCCCGTTCATGCTCTGTCTCTCTCTGTCCCAAAAATAAATAAACGTTGAAAAAAAAATTTAAAAAAAAAAAAAAAAAAAAAAAACATGTCTCAGTAAATTTATTTATTTATTTATTTATTTATTTATTTATTTATGATGGTCTCAGTAAATTTAAAAGGATTGAATTATACGACTTTTGTTGAGATACAATTGACATATAACATTATATTAGTTTCAGTGTACAATGTAATGATTCTGTATTTGTACACACTATGAAATGAGTCACACAACTTTGACAAAAATAGAGTGATATTAGAAATCAATAACAGGAAATTTGAGAACTATACTCTTAGTCAATGGATCAAAGAACTTACAATGAAAATTAGAAAACATTTTGAGATGAATGAAAACAAAAACATTACATACCAAAATATATAAGATGCAGCTTAAGCAGTGCATAGAGGAAAATTTACAGATGTAAATGCCTACATTAAGTCCAATTTGTGTATTTTTTTCTTTTGTTGTTCATGATTTTAGTATCATACATAAAATTTCGTTGCCAAATTCAAGGTCATGAAGACTTACCACTTTGGGTAGCCTGGTGGCTCAGTCGGTTAAGCATCCGATTTCGGCTCAGGTCCTGATCTCATGGTTCATGTGTTCGAGCCCCGCACAGGGCTCTGTGTTGAGAGCTCAGAGCCTGCTTCAGGTTCTGTGTCTCCCTCTCTCTCTGCCCCTCCCTCGTTCATGCTCTGTCTCTCTCTCTCTCAAAAATAAACATTAAAAAATTTTAAACAGAAATTCTGTACCCATTAAACGATTCCCTATTCCCATTGCCATAATCCCTTGTCTATTTTCTGTCTCTGAATTTGCTTATTCTAGGTACCTCACATAAATGGAATTATACAGTATTTGTCTTTTTTTGTGACTGGCTTATTTCACCTAGCATAATGTCCTTCCTCCATGTTCATCCACATTGTAGCGTATGTTACAATTTCTTTCCTTTTAAAAGCTGAACAACATTCCATTGTGTGTGTATATATCACCTTTTACCAATTTGTTGATGGACATTTGAGTTGTTTCCACCTTTGGCTCTTGTGAATGGTGTTGCTGTGAACATGGGTGCACAGGTAAGCCATGCCTTTTTATGTCCACTGTTCTTTTCATCCAAGGAACTATGTGGTGAGCACCAGCCTTTTTTTCTGTCTAGCATCCCTCCCTTCTGCCACAGCCCCTCCTTCACCAATAATAGAAGAGAATCTATAGTCAGGAATCACCCCAACTGTGCTAAATATCTCTTTTGCCTTGATTGTGGCCCTTTGATCCCAAGCTGAACAAAGCAGGGCAGAGCTGAAGAAAGTGAGGTAGGACACTGTTTGCAGCCTTACTACCAGCTATTGGAAATGCAGCTCTTAGGGAATAAAACAGACCTGAGTAAAGCATCAAGAGATTTGGCGGGGAGAGAATGCCCTGGTTCCAGATGCCTCTGTGGCCCAGGTGTACTCTTTTCCTTGTTGTGATGACTTGGGGTACTCCAGCATCCTTCTAACCTGCCCCCTTTTCTTGTCTAAGCCAGTACCTTCTGGAGTTATGTCTCTTGCAACCAAAGGGACAGAAACTCAAAAAAAAAAAAAAAAAAAAAAGGAAAAAGAAAAAAGTGACGTAAGTTCACCACTATGCTCAACCCATATCAGAATTCCTCCTGTCATGAAGGAATGAAGCAGTTTGTCTTAGGTCAGATTCTCCCAGAAGCTTAACCCAGGCCAAGGATTAAAGGGCAAGTGATTTGTTAAAGAAGCGTTCCTGGGAGAAACCAGTAAGGGAGTGAAGCGGGCAGGTCAGCAAGGTAGGCATGTGACGAAGACTAGCAAGTATGTGAGCAGCTCTCAAGTATAAATAGCACCGTGGACTTTGTCCTGCTGCAGCCAAAGGAGCTGGGCCTTGGCACTAACACACCGATCACTGACTGCAAGCCCCCCTAAAGCAGGGAGGGTGTGAAGACATAAAAGTTCCCAGGGATATATGCCTCCAGTGTCCAAGGGCAAACCTCTGAACGTTGCAGGTGTAAGCCATCGGCAGGGAGACATAGAGCATCACGGCACACGGTGCTGGTGAAAGGGATCTGAGGATCTGAGGTGGAGGACACGGTGTTTGAAATGACATTTGGGGAAAGCGTGGGCCTCTCTCTCTTCCTCGTCTCCCCCCATGCGAAGCTGGAGCATGCCACTAACACTCACATGCTAATGCGGCTGACCCAGGGATCCCGCCATCAAAGCTGAAGGGTGTCACTTCGTGTTTGCATGCTGCGAAGCTAGCTGTTGGCTTTTTCCCCTTCCTGTTTTTCATTATGACTTCTAATGTCCTACACGAGGCATTCTGTTTGCCAAATGTGTACTAGATAGAGAAAAAGAGGTTCTCCAAGACCTTTTCTCCTTCCACAGCAGAGGCTTCGAATGCCAGCAACGGTCAGCCAGGAGGTAATAACACTGATCATAATAGCGAATTCTAGCTTTACTCAACACTTACCATGTGCCATCCTTTACGTTCATCTCCTTTAATCCAACAATTATATAAGGGAGTTACCATTGTTATCTCCATTTTCTGGATAAGGAATCCAAGCTAATAAACGGTGGAGCTGGGGTTTAAATCCAGGATGTTTTGACTCCAGAATGTGAGCTCTTAACCTCACTTTCTAAAAGATTCAATTAACAATAAAATAATTTAATTTCTCATGTGTTAAACAACAAAGATCCATGGAATAAAATATTGAATAATACTAGGAGAAACATGAGAAACAGTTTTATTGGAAATATTCTAACACATTTTCTGAACAAGTAATCCAAAAATAAATAAGGATATGGAGGATATGAACATATAAATTGTTTTAACCTGAAAACAAATAGTATACCTTCTATTCAAGTTCCGTGGACAGTGACAAAATTCAATAAATAGTAAGCTACAGAGAATATTTTGGTAAATTTTGAAAAGTGGAAATTCTAAAAGTCAGTCTCTGATCAAAATGCAATACAACTAACAATAATATAAAACACACCACTTAGAAATGGAAAAACATCAATAGCATATCAAATCACCCTTAGGACAAGGAGTAAATCAAGAGTAAAAAACAAACTATTTAGAAAATAATTTTAAAAACAGGATACAGTCTAAGCTATCCGCAGAGGTAAAATTAACAGCATTAAGTGCTTTTAGTGTCAAGAGGAGAGAAATAAAATGAATGGATTCAGCACACAAGTTGAGATTTTGGAAAAGAGCATAAAACTAGGTACCCCCCCCCAAAACAAAAAATTGGGGAAAGGAAATATTTGAGATAGAAAACAAAAAAAAACCCAAACACCCAGAAGCCTAAGAGTAGGAGAGACATGCCTTCCAGCCTGTGGACACAGAAGTATGCAGCCATGCTCCAAGTGAACTTGGTCCTCTGACCCATCCTCAAGCTTCCCCCTTCTCACTGCACATGGTCTGCCTGGTATGCTCATCTATAGCCGAGGCTTCTGTTACCCCAGCTCCTTTCCCTATGTCAGCACCACATCTGGTACGCAACGTGTAGTGTGGCATCTTCACGTGCTCTACGATAAATTCTCTCCACTTGTGACAGGAACTTTAGAACAGGAACTGTGGTCTTTAGAACAGGAACTGTGTCCTGATCATCATTGTATCTTCAGGGCCTGGGACTAGCGAGTCGTTAATAAACGTTTGCTGGGGGCGCCTGGGTGGCGCAGTCGGTTAAGCGTCCGACTTCAGCCAGGTCACGATCTCGCGGTCCGGGAGTTCGAGCCCCGCGTCAGGCTCTGGGCTGATGGCTCAGAGCCTGGAGCCTGCTTCCGATTCTGTGTCTCCCTCTCTGTCTGCCCCTCCCCCGTTCATGCTCTGTCTCTCTCTGTCCCAAAAATAAATAAACGTTGAAAAAAAAAAAATTAAAAAAAAAAAAAATAAACGTTTGCTGAATGAAACAATGAGTGGATGGGCTCAAGCACTGATTCCTGAGTTGCATTTGGTCCCTAGTTGCTTCTGTCCCCACTGCCCAGCCACAGACCCCAGGCCAATGTCTTGAGGCCCGGAAATGAATTATTCCAACAGTAAGAGGACTAACTATAAAGTAGCTGCCTAATGGGGTATTTACATAACCATTAATTGTGTGCACAATGTCAATAAAATATGAGGAAGTGGGGGCTTTGATTTTTTTTTCTGTCCTGCTTGAATAATCAAATATTTCCTTCGTGAAATAGAAGATAGTCCTCGCTGTCCTCAAGGCCCAGTTCAAATGCCACCTTCTCCAGAGAACCTTCCCTAATTTCTCCAACCAGAAACAATCTTGCTTTCCTGGACTTCCAGAACATCTGTCCCTCCCTCTTGTCTCTTAAAATTCTGCCTTGCTTATTTGTGTCTCCAGTGGGCTATTGACATCCTCTAGACAGGATCGTACGGCACCACCCCTGGGAGGTGAAGGATGTGCTAGGATGTTCATCCAGACTCGAACTCGTCTCCCTCAGCACGGGTAGGGGTGTGGAGGGGACAACGTACTTTGAATGGCAGGTTGCATGGTTGACAGAGACCACACTGAACTCAAAGCATGCCAGGGCAAAGGATCACAGTGGCCAGATTCCCGCAAACCTCAGAGACCAGCTCCTGTGTACTCCCACCTACGATGCGGCTGGCTGAGAAAAGGTCCCGGAAACCATCTGTGCAGCTCCAGCTAAAATGAAGCAGGGAGCTGGGGGCTGCAGTCATATTACTGGAGGCTGAGAAGTGCAGCTGAGGCAGATGGCTGATCATCTTTTTTGTGCCCAGGTGAACAAGGAGAGGGCATTTCAGACACAGGGATCCATCTGAGCAATCTTCAGTGGCCAGAGGATGGCAGATTTATTTTAGGAAGAACCATAGTGGCGCCTGGGTGGCTCAATCAGTTAAGCGTCCGACTTCAGCTCAGGTCATGATCTCACGGCTCCTGAGTTTGAGCCCCGTGTCAGGCTCTGTGCTGATGGCTCAGAGCCTGGAGCCTGCTTTGGATTCTGTGTCTCCCTCTCTCTCTGCCCCTCCCCCAGTCACGCTTTGCCTCTCTCTGTCTCTGAAAAATGAATAAACCTTAAAAAATATTTAGGAAGAACCATAACATTAGCCATTGCCATGGCCCTCCAAATCATCTTTACTTGGCTGTCAGAACCATCTTCCTAAAACTCAGATCATACCCTGTCACTCATTCCCATACTCAGAACCCTTAATGGTTCCCCATAGCCTCAGGATTTGGCTTGACATTGTAGGCTCCGTGTGATGCACCCCCACCCCCCACCACGACCCCATGCCTCCAAACAGTGAACTCTCTTAGGATTCCCAGTCTGGCCCCTCTCTTTCCTCACTACATATTCTCCCCTTATAGCATTTCATCCAGGACCATGGATTTCAAAATCATTCATATGTGGCAACTCCTGAATTTTCTTCTGGTCTGGATTTCTCTCCAGAGCAATATATCCAATTACTACTTGACATCTTGCCCTGGATGTCAAAGACATCTCAGACTCAGCTGTCTAAAATACCCATCCCGCGCCGCCTGGGTGGCTCAGTCAGTTGAGTGCCCGACTCTTGGTTTTGGCTCAGGTCATGATCCTAGGGTCATGGGACTGAGCCCTGGTTCAGGCTCCCTGCTGAGTGTGGAACCTACTTGGGATTCTCACTCTTTCTCTCTCTCTTTCTCTCTCTGTCCCTCTTCCTCACTCCAGCTCTCTCTCTCTTAAAAAAGTAAATAAATAAATAAAATATCCCAACTGACGCCCTTACTCTGCTTGTCCTCCCCATATCAGTAAATATCTCTGTCATCCACCCAGCTGCTCCGGTCATTACCTCTATGACTCCTTGCACATGCCCTCCACTGCTAGTTCCTGCCAATTCTATCACCAAAGTTTCTTGAACATCCAACTTAGTTCCCTGGTCTAAGCCACATCTCCTACCTGGACTACACAAGAGCCACCTGCCAGGTGTCCTTTCTTCCTCCTTTGAGCCCCTAGAATTCATTCTCACACACAGTCAGGGCCTAATATGCAAATCGAACAATGTCACTCCACTGACGCTGGGATAAAACCTAGCCTTCTAGTTGTTTTTTTTTTTTTTTTAATGTTTATTCATTTATTTTGAGAGAGAGGGAGAGTGAGAGAGAGCAGGGGAGTGGCAGAGAGAGGGAGAGAGAGAGAATACCAAGCAGGCTCTTAGCTGTCAGCACGGAACTGGACACAGGACTGGGTCTCACCAACTGTGAGATCATGACCTGAGCAGAAATCAAGAGTCGGAAGCTTGGTAGACTGAGCCACCCAGAAGTCCCCAGCCTTCTAGTTTTAAGGGGCTCCCACTGGCCAAATCTGGGACAATTTGAGCACCAAAATAATTAAGGTTAATAACTAAAATTATTGGAAAATAGTAGAAACCCCAAAGTCCTTGCTAACAATAAATACGGAAATAAATGGGCAGAAGAATGTCAAGGGGAGAGAGCTGAAGTCATTTTGCTCCGGACGCAGACTGATGTGCTTCAGGCAAAAAGCCTCAGTGGATGTTACATTTTATCTATTCAATAATCTCTGGAATAGGATATCTGCAGGGTTTTAACTATCTCCCTGATCACATATCAGTTACCAGGGACAAACAGTAAATTAACCAGGCAAAAATTTCAATCACCAAGGAGGAGGAGACAGTGTGTGCCTTTTGTTGTCATACCACAAAGACACAATAACATTTATGTCGTCTTCTAGCAGGAATGTGTAATGAAGAAACAGCAGACAAACCCCAAAATGAGGAAGGGGAAAACTGAATTTTCCATAATGTCAGTGTTATAAGAGACAAAGGCTAACTATTCCAGATTAAAGGAGACTAAAGAGAAATGACAACCGAATGCATTACTTCATTTCTAGACTGGACCCTGGACTAGAGGGAAAATGCTATGTAAAGGGCATTATTGAGATCATTGACAAAATGGGTGGTAAATGAGATACTGTATTGCATTAATGTTAAATTTAGTGGATTATTGTACTTGTACACATTGTACCTGTCTGGGGGTAAAGGGTGGGTGTTTGATGTGTAAAACTTATTCTCAAATAGTTCAGAATAAAAGTCACATGTAACATTCCACATATAGAAAGAACAAGTAATTTTAACAGATGAAATTAGGATAAAGGACAGACAGATCTCCACTGTACTATTCACTTTTCTGTAACTTTGAATTTCCAAATAAAAAGTTGAACCAAAAAACCCAGTGTCCTTACCATGGCCTACAAGGCACCTGTCATCACCCCTAGCCAGCCTGTCCAGTCTTAACTTGACCACTCTTATCATGGCCAGCATACTCCGCTCCATCAACATGGCTGCCTTTCAGTTTCCCCAACGTACCAAGTTCCTGCCCACCTCTGGGCCTTCGTGCCTGCACTTACTATTGCCTCAATATGGAATTCTCTTCCCCCAACTCAGTTCTCAGGGGTACAATAATTATCATTTCTCAAAATGGCCTTTGACCACCCACTCCAACCATTAGGCATCATATTCTTTCATAGCTCCCTGAACTTTTCCTTCATGATACTTATCACAGTTTGCAAGAATTCATCTTTTGGGAGGATTCCTAATGCCCATCTTCTCTAGTAGCCCGAAAGCTCCCTAAAGCCAGGGATCCTGCCTGTTTCACCCCTGAATGTATCCTCCACCCCTGCTACTGGACTTGGCACACTGCTGGGCACTTAGGAGCCAGTTGATTAAGTTCCACCCTCCAAGTTTACTCCCAAATTGTTGGCAGCTCTCACAGAACACACTCTACGGTCCGCCTCTAGCTCCAGGAACGGATTCATGAGGCTTTGTCTAGGAAGGCTTCTTGCTTCTCGATTGCTACACCAGTACTTGAAACTAAGAGGCCATGGTAAGGAGGAAGGGAGACTCAGGAGGAGACTTATGTTAAATAGGAATACTATTGGGAGAGAAAGAAAGAGAGAGAGAGAGAGAGAGAGAGGTCACAGAAGGCAAGAGAGGAGGCCAGTTAGGTGCTCAACTCCATACATTTGTGTTTCCTTTTTCCTTGTTCAAGCTCGGCATCTGGCAGCTCGTGAGTTGAGGTGGCCTGGCGGGTGCTAAGGGCTTGGACTCTTGTCTGAATCTTGACTCAACAACAAATAGGCTGCATGACCTTGGGCAATGGTCTTAACTTTCCCAGACCCCAAGCCCCTGTCTGCAAAATGGGAGTACTGCTAGTATTTACTTTACGGGGCTGCTGTCAGGATTACCTGAGCTCATCTCTGGAAAGCCCTTTTACACGATCAAAGTCTATAGTCTAGGGAGGAATGAACATCGTAGGTGCACGCACAGCAGGAGCAGGATACACCGGTTCCAGCTAATAGGATTGTTTTCTAGGTTTAGGCAATAACAGGGCTTCAGACAATAGTCAAAGAGCCCCCTCACCACTCCCTATTCCACCACGCCCCCTGCCCCTGATTCAATCCCTATTAAACAAACCTATAGTGTGCAGGCTCCATCTAACACAGTCCTTTCTCCAAGCATCTTTTGAAAATCATCTTTTCCACTGTCCCCCAAGTGTGCCCCAAGTCAGACGATGCCAGAGTTCGCCTACTTGATTGCAGCTAAACCCTGTTTTCCAGGTAACCATGGTGACACCTCTTCCTCAACACCGCTACCTTCTGTGGGGATCAGTAAGTATTCCCAGGCCCCTTACTTGGAGATAGATCTAATGTCTGCCAAGGAGCTTCTGACCATCCTATCTCTGAAGGAAAGACAAACATGTGGACACCACTTCACAGCTTGGAAAGCAACTCCACAACACGACCTCCCTCCCTTTCATCCTCACAATGGCCCTGTGAGGTAGATACAGCAGATAATAACTATACTGGCCCACGTTTATCCAGCATTTACACTGTGTGAAGCATTTACGTATGTGCTCTCATTTAAACTCACCCAAATCCTGTGAGGTGGGCTCCGTTTTTCCATTTTACAGAGGAGAAAAATGGGGTTCTGAGTGGTTAGCACTTGCCTCAAATCAAAGAGGTAGTAAGTAAATGAATTTAAACCTCAGCCCATCTGACTCTAAAGCCACACTTTTAACCTTTCTACAATACCGCCTCACAAAACACGCATTATTATTTCCAGGCACCATTCTACTCATTAAATTGAAACTCAGAGAGTTAAAGTGACTTGCCCAAAGTCTCACAGCCAGGAACTGGGAGAGCTGAGATCCACAATTGGATCTTCTGGCTCTGAGGCCCCTGAAAGCAGGAAGTATCAGTGACTGGGTCTGATGATATCCTCAGTAATTATTTCTGTAACAGACTTGCCTTGCCAATCCTGTTCAGCCCAGAATAGTATATCTGGGCAGGAAGTCCTTCCTGGTGTTTTCCGGGAAATTTATGTTTTTCCGAATCCCAACAAAAATCAGTCAAGAGATTGGGAAAACAGGAAAAAGTATTATAACTCTCTTGTGAGAATTCGTGCTTAACAATAAATACAGAGGCATTCCTGGTTTGAAGGAATCCACTGACATGAAGTAGACAGCAAGAGAAGGAAATGCTGATAAACGGCGTCCCAGGTTAAGGGAGACATGTTGGGAACTTGGGTTAGAAGCACTAAATAGGAGAAAAGTGGTTCTGATCATTCTTTTTCATAGCCGTTGCCACATCACAAGTGTATCTGTGGCCCTGTCTGCTGTAAACAGTCATTCTCACAAATAGAATATTAATCTGTTTACATGCATCATGTATCTCATGCAAATCCTAGGAATGATGTTCCAAGAAGCAAGTTTTGGAAACAAGTCCTCAAACTGGCAATTTCAACACCTGCTTCTGTGTAATACAGTTATCTTGCTGAAGATTTAAACATTTTGTTATTCAAATACTACCCACTTGTGTTGGGTAGTTGGTATTTTCTGGTTTTTGAATATTTGCTGTAGCCTACAGTTCTTTGTAACTACTCTTATTAAAAATATACGCAAAGTTATGAAAATACAGAATAACATGATTTCAGGAATTCCCAAGAATTCCAATTTTTCACTTCCAAATCCTGAAGATTAATATCTGTTGGGAAATCGGAAACCTTAGCCCAGGGGAACTGCATGAACTTCCCAAGCAGTTCAGTGGGATGGCAAACTATGGAGTGGCCATCTTTTGGCTTCCAGGAAGGCTCTGCCCAGGAGCAGGTCCTGGACTAGAGCTTCCTTGGCCAACATCCCTCTAAAGGCAGAGGTCTTAGAAGAGGTTACTTCAGGATCCATGGGCAGAGCCTGAAGCATTGGCCTTAGCGTGAAAAATCTGGAGTCTCAAGTTTCATCTCAATCATTGGTGTAAATGTTAATTTCATTCCAGAGAGTATCTGCTCATTTTAGCATAAAAAGTGTTTTATTTAATTACCATGAGAAAAAAATGGATGCTCCATAAATGGATGCCCTGTCAAACCTGCACCCTTAACTCTTGCGCCAGCAGAAGTGGTACAGCAAGGCCGCCTGTGGAAGCAGGCGGGAAGACCTGGGTCTGTATGCTGGTCCTGCCACATACTGGCTGTGTGACTTTGGGCAGGTCCCTTAACCTCTCTGAGACTTAGTTTCTCCATCTGTAAAATGCTGATAATGAGAACACCAGTGTCACTGGGATATTGTGAGGATTAAATGTGATAATCACTGTAAATCACAATGCCTGGCACAGAGTAAGCTCTCAATAAACGCGAGACATCATTCCCTAATATGACAGGCCCAGCAGTGGAGTTGGGAGAGAAGAGCTTGGTGAAAGCCCTTGGAACCACCCACAGGGCCCATGTGCTCAGGGCCTTCTCCAGGTGGGGATTTTCCAGGGCTCTGGGCCCACCCCCCTGGCCCAGGACGCCTTTCCGCAGGCTGTAAGGCGGGCACCAGGGCAGAGAGGCCTCTGTCCCATGTGGGTTCCCAGGAGACTGGCGAGGTTGGCACTGGCTAGGAGCTCTTGAGGCATGTCCTCTGGCGCTTGAGGTAACCTTGCCGCAGGTTTGGCATCCGTGGGCCTGCCGGTGGACGGGGCTGGGGAGGTGGGGAGGTGGAGTGAAGGTGGGGGAGGTGGGGTTTGGGGTAGGGGTGGGGATAGGCCTTGGGGTAGATGGGGGTACGGTGGCGGGCAGAGGGGGTTTTAGGGTCTCCGCGCCAGCGTGGGCCTCGCGGGGCCTGGCCGGGTGTTGCGGGAGGCCGGAGGCCGGCGGACACAGGGTGGAGGCGCTGGTGCCAGAGGAGGTGGGCACTGTGCCCCCGGCGCCCACCCCGCACCCCAGCGCGGCCTGGGCCTCTGGCGGCGAAGTGTCCTCAGGTGCTGGGTGTGGTCTGAGTTGTGCCCAAGCCCGCTTGACACTTGAGGTGCCGGTGGGCTCGCTCACTGTGCGAGGGTCATTGGCGAGCAAGATGGGTGCTGTGACCTTAGGTTTGGGGCAGGCTAGGGCGGCTCGCTGCCGAAGGACCCGCGTTGGCTGTAGGGCCGGGAGGCTCTTTCCACCCCCGGGGCACGGGGCGGCCAAGAGAGACCCGAAGGCCTCGCCTTGCCTGCGGAGCCGGCTCACCTCCCCTTCCCCTGGGGGATCGTCCTGGGTGCCCTTGGGGCCTTGCTTCCTCCCCCGGGAGCTCTGGTGTCCGGCAGCACCGTGGAACTGGGCCTGGCGTTTGTCCGGAGGCCTCTCCTGGGAAGGAGCCTCCTGAGGGGCTCGGTCTTCAGACCTTTCTCGTGGAGGGCTCTTCTGGTCATTCTCACTCCCGAATCCTGCAGGAGGAAAACAAGAATCTGGGTAGTGTTTTCTCCTCCCTCTACCCAAGACTAGGAAAACCCTGGCTTGGAATCTTAAACGGGGCAACCTGGTGGAAAATCTTTGCAAATGACAAAGTTGTGTGTTTCTGACGGCAGGTGGAGGTTGAGGCAGGGCCTTGTGGGAACTGGGCGGGTGAAATCTGACAGAGCTGGGCAGCTCTACAATTAGTTGTGGTGTGATTTTAGGCAAGTGTCATAACGTCTTGTGTCTGTTTGTTCCGCTGTAAGGTGGGGATAGTGGTAAAGGCATCCTCAAAGGACTGTCAGTGTGATCAGGGGGTCTACAGACCATCAGGATGGCAGGGCACAGTAGTGATATGTTAAATCATCGATCAGATGTAAACTTGTGCCTTAAACAAAAATGTTTCCAACTCTGTCACTACCGGGTGAGGTCCAGCACCACCCCCCCCCCGCCCCCGCCCACTAACTATCGTGGATATCCCTAACACCCAGATATTGGTGCCTTATATTATTTACCATTAAAATAACCAGAGTCCTTGGGGGTAGCTGAATCCATTTCTTAGACAAGAAAAATCAGAATGGGGCTCCCAGCATCCTGTTGATGCCAGATAACAAGGATATTTTCAAGGATGTCAGGGGTAGTGTTACAAAGACAAATATGCTTTTAGTGAATGGACTACTATTGTCAAAGCTGTAAGTGTTTGAGCACCTAAAATATATAACAATCATGCTTCAGGGAAATGTCTGAGAAAGGCTGTGAGTCCCTAAACTACTCAAAAGTATTAAGTTAACACAAAATCTTCAAAAAGGTAGTTAGTTGTACTATAAGTATACTATACTATAGGTAGTTGTACTACAAAGGTGTGAGAATAGAGATGTAGAATTTTGATGATTGTTATAAATAGGAGAGTGTGAATGTGGTATTTTGTTACTTGCATTATTCCTTTACTTCTTTTCTTTTCTCTCTCACTCTCTCTCTTTTTAGAGAGAGCGAGCACATTGGGTAGAGGGAGGAGGAGAGAGAAAGAATCTTCAGCAGGCTCCACGCCCAGTGCAGAACCCGATGTGGGGCTTGATCTCACGACAATGAGATCATGACTTGAGCTGAAATCAAGAGTTGGACGCTTAACTGAGTGAGCCACCCAGGTACCCCTATTCCTCTACTCCTATTTATAAGGCATAAATATGAACTCATTTCTATCTGTGCAAGGAGGGAAGGATAGATCCAGGGAACTGTGAGCCCAGTGACCCTGGGAAAAGCAGGATTACCATGACTGAACAGCACTGATAAATACATGTAGTAGCCAGGTAGAAGGAGATGTCAGCACTGTTCTGAGATGATGATGTACCCATTTGTTGATGAGAAATAACTTAAATTTATTTGTTACCTCATCTCCTAAGGAAATAGTTCTCAACCTGAGGAGCTCTAAAAAATATCAAGCTATAGGTCCCATCACAAAAGATCCCCAGATTCTATAATAAATAAGGGATTAATATTCAGAACAAAGAACTCTCACAAATTAACAACAATAAAAGTAACAAATCAATTGAAAATGGGCAAAGGACTTGAACAGACATTTCTCCAAAGAATACCAAAAATGGCTAATAAGCACATGAGGATATGCTCACCATCACTATTAGAGAAATGCAAACCAGAACCACAGTGAGAAAGCCACAAAACCACAAAAATCACACTTGTTTGGATGGGTACTATAAAAAAACAACACAGAAAATGACAAATGTTGGTGAAGATATGAAGATTTTGAAACCCTCGTGTGCTGTTGGTGTAAAAGTAAAATGGTGCCACTGTGGAAAACAGTATGGCAGGCCCTCGAAAAAGATGCAGCAGGGACACCTAGGTGGCTCAGTTGGCCAAGTGTCCGACTCTTGATTTCGGCTCAGGTCATGATCTCACTGTGCATGAGATGGAGCCCCTCACTGGGCTCTTCGCTAACAGCTCAGTCTCATGAAGTATGAGATCATGACCTGAGCCGAAATCAAGAGTCGAATGTTTAACTGACTGAGCCCCCCAGGCAGCCCAAAAACACAATCTTAAAGAAATGTTTGAACACCTGTGTTCATAGTAGCATTATTTGCAATAGTCAAGGGATGGAAGCAACCCAGTATCAATGGATGGATGAATGGATAAATAAACATGGGATATTATATACAATGGTACCCAGACTTAAAAAGGAAGGATATTCGACACATGCTACAACATGGATGGACCATGAATATATTATATTACATGAAATAAGCCAGTCACAAAACAACAAGTTCTGTATGATTCCACTTATAGGAGGTACCTAGAGTAGTCAAATTCAGAGTCAGAAAGTGCAGTGGTGGTGGCCAGGAGGGCTGGGGGTAAAGGGGAGAGAGGAGCTATTGTTTAATGTATACAGAGTTTCAGTTTTGCAGGATGAAAAGAGTTCTGGAGATGGATGGTGGTGATGGTTTCACAACAAGGTGAATGTACTTAATGCTACAGAACTGTCCACTTAAAAATGGTTAAATGGTAAACTTTATGTTATGTGTATTTTATCACAACCAAAAAAAAAAAAAAAAGATTCCCAAATTCTAATGTGCAGTCAGGTTTGAGATCCTCTGTCAGGGGAAGGGCACAGACGGGTATTTGTGAAACTTTGGCCATCTTACCAATTATAAGTTAATAATGGATTTTATTAGTGCCAACAGACCAGGTCAATACATCATAATGAAAGGACAATAGCTCAGGTATTAATGGCCATACCAAAATTGAATGTACCATCTCTGAGAAAGACATCAAGGTTCAAAAATTCATATCTGTATAAAAATCAGTTACATGTATCAGATCTTATTTGGATTCTGATTCAAACTGGAAAAATTTTAGTTGGCATTTATGGGACATTTTCAAACCGAAAAATTGGAATGTACTGGATAGTCAATATTAAGGAATGATTATAAAAAATTGTAGTTGTGGGATGCCTGGGTGGCTCAGTCAGTTAAGCATCCAACTCTTGATTTCAGCTCTTGTGGTTCGTGCGTTAGAGCCCCACGTCAGGCTCTGCACTGACAGCCAGGAGCCTGCTTGTGATTCTCTATCTCCCTATCTCTGCCTTTCCCCCGATCATCTTCCTTCTCTCTTTCTCTCTCTCAAAAATAAATAAATAAGCATTTAAAGAAAATTTTAGTTGTAGGGGCACCTGGGTGGCTCAGTAGATTAGACATCAACTTCAGCTCAGGTCATTATCTCATGATTTGTGGGTCCGAGCCCCACATCAGGCTCTGCTGTCAGCACAGAGCCTGCTTGGGATCTTCTGTCCCCCTCTCTCTCCGGACCCCCTCTCAAAAATAAATAAACATTAAAAAAATTTAGTTGTAGGGGCACCTGGATGGCTCAGTTGGTTATGCGTCTGACTTTGGCTCGGGTCATGATCTTGTGGTTCACAAGTTCAAGCCCAGCGTTGGGCTCTGTGGATTCTGTGTCTCCCTCTCTCTCTGCCCCTCTCCTGCTCTCTCTTGCACACACTCTCTCTCTCTCAAAAGTAAATAAACATTTAAACAATTTTTAAAAAATAATTATAATAATGATACTGTGGCTTAAAATCCTTAATCTTGGGGTGCCTGGCTGACTCAGTAAAGCATGTGATTCTTGATATTGGGGTTGTTAAGTTTGAGCCCCATGTTGGGTGTAGAGATTACTTAAAACTAAAATCTTAAAAAAAATAATAAAACCCTTAGTCTTTTAGAGAATCATACAGAAATAATTCAGATGACATTCTATTATGTATGAGATTTGCTTCAAAATGACAAGGGAGGAGAGTCAGTAGCCATGAGTTGATATTGTTCAAGTTGAGTAGGGGGTTTGTGGAGATTACATATACTGTATTTACTTTTGTATTTGTTTGTAATTTTCCATACTATGTTTTTCTCTAAAGCATGAAAAAGAAATAGAGAAGGAAGGAAGGAAGGAAGGAAGGAAGGAAGGAAGGAAGGAAGGAAGGGTAAGAAACAGAAAGAAAGAAACTTAAAAGCCACACAAGGTAACAAGAAAATTTTATACAAACAGGCCCAGGGGCTAATGATCAGCAGCTCAGTTTTCAGTCCTCAGAACTGTGCAACCTGATCCCATGTCTCTGGCCAGACCTGTAACCTAAGCTTATTCTGAGACAGTTTCCTTTTTCTTCTGGGTCTAGTAGGATTACAAAAACTCTAAGAAGGTATAAAAATAATAACTGGTAGAATTACTGAAACCCTAGAAAAGTAGAAAAATTAGAACCTCAGGAGGTTGGAATAAGGACAAGATGTTGGAATAAGGACAAGAGAAGGTTAAACCCATGGTTTTAGCACTTTTATAACCAGTTTTGATGGTGGGATTTTAGTAAATTCTGTAATTACTCTATTTGTATATGCTTAAAGCATATGAGTAGTCAAAAGGATCCTCCATATTGACTTTGTATTTACAGTTAAATTATTGAACATAATTTAATTGATCAAATTTGTAACCAAAGCCTAAGGCCCTTTTGAAAAAAATGGTTTTCAATTTTTTTCTTTTTTGTTATATAGAGTCTAATAATTTGAGTATTAAACAGAACACAGAAGGTATTCAATATTTTTCTCCAGCCCAGAAGCCTCTTAAATATGAAATCACCTACTCTGGGTTCTTACTTCACCTTAAACAAGCAGATACAGGTACAGCATTTGGCACAGGGCCTGCAGCATAGGACGATCTCAAAGCCAGTGCAGATGAGCTAATTCACTGGAAAGGGAAGGGGTGGTGGCAAGAGCAGATATCAGACAGGCAGAGCCACAGAGAGGGGCTCACACAGGCATGTTGTGTGTCTAGTTCATCGGGTAGCTATTCGGTCATTCAGCAACTGCTAACTGTGCACCAAGAAGGTGCCAAGCGCTGGAGATATTATGGTCAAAAGGACAGGCCCTACCATTTTTCCTCCTTCCAAGTCCCACTGGCCATTCTTATCTTGAGGAAACAAACAAGTCCTGCCACACTTCTCCCTTCAGGCCATTCCCGTGGATACAGCTAAAACATTCCAGGCCACTGAGGAGCAGCCCTGGCTTCTGTTCAAGAGGCAAAGACTAAAGGTCTCCATTCAGGGCACAGGCACTTAGCTAATTTCCACCTAACTGGTTAGAAGCCTGGGCTTTGGATATAGGTTTGAGTCCTGACTCAGCTGGGTTTTTTGTTTTAGTTTTGTTTTTTGGCTAGGTGGCTCAGCCTCTTTTATCCTTGACCCTGGGCAAGTGATATAACATCACTAGGCCTGTTTTTTTTGGGTTTTTTTGTTTTTTGTTTTTCGGTTTTTTTTTGTCTACCTAGTCGGAATAATAATCCCTACTAGACAGGGTTCCTCTGAGGATTAAATGAGATTGCATATATATGTGAGCGTATGAGTGTGTGTATTACATATACAGCTCATCTATGTCTACACGTGGATAGAGACATAGCCACTGAGGAACATTAGTGGCTGCTACTATTACCTTAATATTGTTGTTACTTCAGGATTTGCTCCTTGGAAGATCTTGGGTATTTGTTTATGGTTATAACCCAACAGGTTAGATTTCACTGGCAAAGAAATGTTTATTTTTTCTGAGTATTAGTTTATCACCCTGTTCAGGCCAATTGATGGCTATTCCAGTTCACATTTTCCCCCAAATCATCAGCAGATAAAAATAGATGAAGAATGTCAGAAAGAAGGTTCTGGGAAAACATGTCTCCAGAGACAACAGTGCAGGCAAGGGGTTGGAATGCAGAGGGTGTATCTGATCCCACTGGGATTGGGGCCATCGCTCACAGCTGTGCCCTTCCCCTTCCTGGGAAACAGCGATCCGTAGAGTTATTACAACAAATTTCCAACAGATGGCGGTAAGTTGTTTTAAGAAAGGGGCACCTTTTTAAAATTCACACGATCTTGCTAGGAATTTGCGAACCATTTGAAGAGTTGATTGTGGTCTCTCCAGAGGAGAGAGCATATAACACACTTTCTTGTTTTATGTGCCAGGCAAGGATCTAAGAAACCTGGAGCAGGCTGGAACTGCCTTCTCTCAAGGTCTGGGGCAAAGATGAGGATTTCTTGTGTGGTAGACAGAATTTGAAAGATAACCCCCTAAAACTCCTGCCCCGTGGTTTTTCAAACACTAAGGGATTCTGCAGATATAACTAAAGATGTAATTAAAGTTCCACGCCAGTTGATGTTAAGATACAGAGATTATCACTCAATCCGGTAGCCACTTAAAAACAGAGTTTTTGGGGTGCCTGGGTGGTGCAGTCGGTTAAACCTCTGACTCTTGTTTTCAGCTCAGGTCATGATCTCATGGTTCGTGAGTTCCAGCCCTGTGTCAGTCTCCGTGCTGACAGTGAGGAGCCTGCTTGGGATTCTCTCTCTCTCCTCCTCCCCTGTTCTCTCTCCCTCACACACAAAATAAATAAACTTTAAAAAATAAAAAATAAAAGCAGAGTTTTCTCCAGCTGGTAGCAGAAAAAGAAGTCAGAGACTTGAAGCAAGAGGAGGATTCTGAGCTATTGGTGGCTTGAAGATGAAGGGAGCCACGTGATGAGGAACATGGTGGCCTCTAAAGAGCTGATAGCCAGCAAGGAAACTTCGAACACAACCCTACACAGCAAGGAACTGGATATGGCCAACAACCTGAATTTGTTTGGAAGTAGAATCTTCCCCCAGATTCTAGGTAAGACCCCAGCCCAGCCAACACCTTGACTTTGACCTTAAGAGACTCTAAGCTGAGAACCTAGCCAAGCCAAGACCCTGAGCTGAGAACCCAGCAAAGTCCATAGGACCTGACCTACAGAGCTATGAGATAGTGAAGGGGTGTTGTTTTAAGCTGCTAAATTTGTGGTCATTTGGTGTGGAGCAAAATAAAACTACTGTAATATGCTTGGTGTCATGAAAGAGCTCAGCTGGTAAGAACCTGGGAACCCCTTCAGGAAAAGGCTATAGCATCCCTCTTGCATAACATTGGTGGGGAGGTCACATTTTCCCACCCCTGATATTTCCTTTTATGTAAAGGAGGACTATGGGTCTATACTCCTGCCTTTCTCCATCTCCTGACTTACTTAGGAAGGAGAAATGTATCCACATACCAGTTCCTTCCTCTGCTTTCCCCTTGAGAGTGATTTGTTGGCTAAAACTTGGGTTCTGCTCTACTCCTCCATGTTCCACGTTTTACAAGGGGAAGGTGGTCATGGTCCATTGCTGCCAGTGACCATGAATAGATAAATAATTAATTCTGGGATTTAATAACATGGCTCAGAATGCAAGAACTAGGGTAAAAATATGCCATCCCTCCCCCTCCCCTGATGTGCTACCCTGGAAGAACCTATCTAATCTGCTCACTTTTGCAGACCTGGGAGGGAGTTATACGCGTAAACTGCTTACACTTGACTGCTTGATTACTGCCTATACTTGAACCCTATAGGTGAAGCTTCCTCTTAGTGTCTTAGCAGATAATGGCCTTCAAATTTGTTCAGTATCAGTATCAAATTTGTTCTTATGGGCCAAATTGTGTTCTCCCCCCACCAAAAAAGTTATATGCTAAAGTCCTAACCCCTAGTACCTCCAAATGTGACTGTATTTGGAGATCAGGTGTTTAAAGATGAAATTAAGTTAAAAATAAAGTCATTAGGGTGGGCCCTAAGCCAATATGACTGGTGTCCTTAATAAGGTGAGATTAAGACACAGACACACAGAGGGAAGATAATATGCAGACACAGGTAGAAGACAGCCATCTACAAGCCAAGAAGAGAGGTCTCAGAAGAAACCAACCCTGCCGACACCTTGATTTTGGACTTCCAGCCTTTAGAACTGTGAGAAAATAAATTTTCCACAGCCACCAGTCTGTGGCACTTTGTTATGGCGGCCCTTGCAAATTAATACACTGGCCCACTAAGAGGAAAATGTTTCCCTATATCATTTGCCTGTTTGCAAGAGCCTAGTATCCTGTTCTTACTGCTAAGAGTAAATACAATCATGGACAGTTAAAGAAAAGCTAACAGCCCATCTAAGGGGACTCAGAAACCAAGCTGGGCCCCTGAATGAAATGGCTCTAACTGAAGTAAAATTGATTGAAGAAGACTATTTTTTTTTAAAGTTTATTTATGTTTGAGAGAGAGAGAGAGCATGAGCAGGGGAGGGGCAGAGAGAGAGAGAGAGAGAGAGAGAGAGAGAGAGAGAGAGGGACACACAGAATCCAAAGAAGTCTCCAGCTGACAGCTCAGAGCCTGACGTGGGGCTGGAACTCGCGAACCACAAGATCATAACCTGAGTCAGACACTTAACCAACCGAGCCACCCAGGCACCCCTGAAAAGGGCTGTGTTTTTTTTTTTAATTTTTTTTAACGTTTATTTATTTTTGAGACACAGAGAGAGAGAGCATGAACGGGGGAGGGTCAGAGAGAGGGAGACACAGAATCCGAAGCAGGCTCCAGGCTCTGAGCTGTCGGTACAGAGCCCGATGCGGGGCTCGAACTCACGGACCGCGAGATTATGACCTGAGCCGAAGTAGGCCACTTAACCGACTGAGCCACCCAGGCGCCCCTGAAAAGGGCTGTTTTAAAAAAAAGGTTGAAGAGCTCAAACTTCCTTGTTACCAGTCTTCTAATCCTGTTCCTTCCAAGTCCCACACCATCTAGCCAAACCATTAGCAACTGCCCATGAATCAGTATAGTTGTGTACTTCTGGCCCTTTCTGATGTCAGACAGAGTTAACAACTGTACTGCTTGAAGATCTGTCCACTGCAAGGACTTTTCTTCACCCCCATCCTTCAGATTCACCCTAGTGGGGTCGTGGGGCTAACAGCTGTCCCTGTCAGGCCATAACTACATATCAGACAGACGCATCTATACAGGCTTGAGTTTTTTCTTCCTCAGTCGGCTGGGAATAAGGGACACCTCAGGATGTCATAGGCATTGGTTGATTGAGGGAGAGAAGACAATGCAACAGGAACCATCTGCTCATGTACCTGGGTCATACCTTCTGGATATTTCCAAGCCTGGTCTCTTATATGCATTTTCACTTGATAATACACTACTGCTGTTCACGCCCAACCTTATGGTTAGGTTGGTCAGACAACACCCCATTCATGATGAGAATCTCAGGTGGCATGGTCACCTGAGGTCACCTAGGTAGCTGTTCAGTCCCTGCCAAGTCCCAACAGCAAACCAGAAACTGTTTCTCAAAAGTAGTATAGTTGTCTGTAGAAAATGGCCTACATTTATCAAATATCCCATGAATCTGTGCTTTAATTCTGCTATTAGTGAATACTCGTTCCCGCTAGAGGATCCATATGGCATCCCTGTTTGCCATGGACACTTTGGGTATCACTGGCTCTGCTAGATCATCAGCACCAAGTGGTAGGGCACTGCGGCCTGAACTGGCAGCAGAGTCTATTCTTGCTCTGGTCCCTACTCAAAACTGGCCCCCACACATGACTCTATTGAGGAGTTATGTTACCTCCAAAATCCATGGACCTACAACCAATGTGCCTCCTTGGGGGTGAGTAGGTTGTATGAGGTGCAATCTGTCTTTCACCTTGAAAGAGACATCCTTATATACTTCAGACCATGGAATTTCCAGAAACTTCACTGAGGTGGCAGGCCCCTGAATTTTTTGTGGGGTTTATCTTCCACTTTCTAATTGTGTATGTCTTACTAAGGCAAGCAAAGTATTTGTTACTTCCTGCTCATTAGATCTAATAATACTGTCAATATAATGGACCAGAGTGATGTTTTGTGGAATGTTAAGATGACCAAGATCTCTGCAGATTATATTATGTCAGAGCAGAACTGATACAGCACTGAAGCAACCTGAAGATACATGATGGCCTTGCCAGCTAAAAGGAGACTGCTCTAGTGGACGCTGCACACTCTCCCAGAGAGAAAGCCAGGTCAATAGCTGTATGCCAAATTCCATGGCATTTGTACTGTACTGACTTGCTCTGGGAAAGATACCAAATCTGGGACGGCAGCTACAATTGGAATCATCACCTGATTTAAGTTCATAACCATCCACAGCCATTCTCCAAGATCCATCTGACTTCTGCACAGGCCAGACTGTGAGTTAAGTAGGTATGTGATAGGTCTCACTGCAACTGCTTCTTTCAACTCTTTGACCATGGGATGAATCTCTGCTTTTCCCAGGGATGTATTTTTACTGGGTTGTTGTCTTTCTAGGGAGAGGACTTTCCAGAGGCTTTCGCTTTGTCCTTCCTACCACATTGGCCTCCAGGCTATGGGTGAGAGAGGAGCCTATGTGGGGATTCTGTTACTACATCAGTTTTCAAGGTATTGTCTCTTAGCTCCAAATTCACCCTCCAGTATCTGCTCTGAGATAATGGGCTGGGCTACTTACGGGTTTCTCAGTGTACGGAGCATGATGTTAAGCTTTGTCAGCAGAGGGCGCTGGAGGGCCATTTAAAGAGCAAGGAGATGCCCTTCCTGATTCTAGTCCAGTTGAGGTTTCATTTTTCTTGCTCTTGCCGCAGTTTTGCAGGGCTACTGTATGTGGGCACATCCAGTGGGCTTCTGCCTTAGGTGTGTGACCAGGGTGAGGAGTTCTTTGGTGGGAGCTCATTAGATCCCAGCTTGCAACCACCTTGCTGCACCTCCTGTACCTGGACTCCAACACCACAAACCACAGACCACATGCTGCCTTTGTGGTAATTGGATTCCTTACACTTGGACTCCTTTTGCACACTCACCTACCAGTCTTCACCCTCATGCAGCTTTCTCTAGCATTGGACTTCTGCAAAGCAAGCCTCCTCTAGCACTTGACTTCTACAGTGGTCTGGTTTTCTCCAGCACTGTGCTTTACCAAGTGCACTTTCTGTTTGACTCTCTACAGTACTTGATTCCTGCACTGGCGAAGCTCTCTCCAGCACTGGGCTCCTGCAGAGTATATACTTCCTATAGTCTTAGTTCCAGCCATGCTCAGTAATTAGCAACTTCACCTGACACTCCCAGGGCAGCTTTCCAGGAAGCTGCATTGTTGAGGCACGCGGCTGAATTTTCTGCCATGCCCTTTCTTCCTTCCTTCTTTCCTTCCTTTCTAAGTTTTTTTTTTCCCCTTAAGTAATCTCTACACCCAACGTGGGGCTCAGACTTACAACCCCTAGATCAAGAGTCCAAGGCTCTTCCAACTGAGCCAGCCAGGTGCCCCTCTACCATACCCTTTCAGATGGAGCCTGGATCTTAGACCTGGTAGAAAAGGACTTTTCCTTGGGTGTTTTTTCTCAGCCCTAGGGATAGTAGCTGTTGTTTATGTCTGCTACTTCGATATTCTTTAGAATTCTCTTTAGCTCTCATTAGCCTATTCCCTAATATTCCAAGCCCCTGTTAATAATTCTTTATGTTAAACTTTCCCATTGTGGCTTCTGTCTCCTGACTGGAGCTTAACTGATCTAATAATTGGTACTGGGAGTGGACCTAGGAACAAACGCACAAAGATGGGGTTTTGCAATGGATTTGATCATACTTCAGCAGTGCTGAGTTCTTTGCCAATGGGAAATGGTATGCTAGTAACCCACAGTATGCAATAGCATCACAGTTAAAGCTGTCACCTGTGGTTCATTGTGATGCAGCACATGCCTTGGGAACCCAAATGACGGCTGCCCTTGACTGCTTTTGGCAATAGTAATGACTAATGACTGTGGTGTAGCATGGATTCTTTTCAGTGCATTTGAGTGATTACAGAGAAAATGACAAGCTCAGGTCTACTAATGCCCAACACAAGTCAGTCTAAGAGCCAGGGTGTTTACATGACAGACCTAAAACCATATCTTACTTACCTAGACCCAGAGCTAATACTGCTAAAAGTCAAACACAAAATATGATTGTGTAGGTTGCTAAATTATAATAGCAGTTGATTCAGTATTATCAAATTTGTCATGAGATAACTAGGGCATTGATCAGGAAGGAATAGGATCTAGAAATCGGGAATGATGCATCTGGTTGGACCCATTTGAAGTGGACAGTATTGAACTTCCCTGCTATTTTGCATTATCCCTTGCCAGTGGAAGTAGCTTACCCTCCTGTCTGAAGAGACTAGCTTTCCTGTTTGAAAACTGTGATAACCTCACTTAGGGCAAATGCCTTGAAAAAGGGCGTTCATTCCCCTTAAAATACACCACAAGTTCCCTGTTGCCAGTAGACCTTTTTTTTTTTTTTTTTGAGAGAGAGAGAGCGCACATGTGCAAGTAGTGGGGGGAGAGAGAGAGAGAGAGGGAGAATATTAAGCTCAGCATGGAGCCTGGTGTGCAGCCCAATCCCACAACCCTGGGATCATGACCTTAGTCGAAATTGAGAGTTGTACGCTCAACCCACTGAACCACCAGGTGCCCTGCCATTAGGCCTTTAACTAGGATTAAATCTCAGCATGTTCCAGGTACAGTGTGTACAGGTACACACTATGGGCCAGGAGGAAACAGTTTATATACCGAAAAGAATTGCAATATTTTGCTAATATGTTGGCAGAAACCTAGGGAGTGTGTGAGAATGGACTCTAAGGGTGCTAAATCAATGAGAGTAGACTATGACACTAAAGGGCTAAATTCATAGAAATGGGTGCATTTACTAGGGAATCCAGACTTAACGGGCTAGCTCATGTACCTGAAGTTGGTTCTAAAAAGTTACGTGATTGGGGCGCCTGGGTGGCTCAGTCGGTTAAGTGTCCGACTTCAGCTCAGGTCACGATCTCGCGGTCCGCGAGTTCGAGCCCCGCGTCGGGCTCTGGGCTGATGGCTCAGAGCCTGGAGCCTGCTTCCGATTCTGTGCCTCCCTCTCTCTCTGCCCCTCCCCCGTTCATGCTCTGTCTCTCTCTGTCTCAAAAATAAATAAACGTTAAAAAAAAATAAAAAATAAAATAAAAAGTTATGTGATTCATTGACTGAAATTTGGGTCTGGGGTATCTGGCTGGCTCATTTGGTAGAGCATGCAACTCTTGATCTTGGGGTCATGAGTTTGAGTCCCATGCTGGGTGCAGAGATCACTTAAAAACAAAAATCTTAAAAAAAAAAAAAGAAGAGGGGCGCCTGGGTGGCGCAGTCGGTTAAGCGTCCGACTTCGGCCAGGTCACGATCTCGCGGTCCATGAGTTCGAGCCCCGCGTCAGGCTCTGGGCTGATGGCTCAGAGCCTGGAGCCTGCTTCCGATTCTGTGTCTCCCTCTCTCTCTGCCCCTCCCCCGTTCATGCTCTGTCTCTCTCTGTCTTAAAAATAAATAAACGTTGGGGCGCCTGGGTGGCGCAGTCGGTTAAGCGTCCGACTTCAGCCAGGTCACGATCTCGCGGTCCGTGAGTTCGAGCCCCGCGTCAGGCTCTGGGCTGATGGCTCAGAGCCTGGAGCCTGTTTCCGATTCTGTGTCTCCCTCTCTCTCTGCCCCTCCCTCGTTCATGCTCTGTCTCTCTCTGTCCCAAAAATAAATAAACGTTGAAAAAAAAAAATTTAAAAAAAATAAATAAACGTTGGAAAAAAAATTTTTTTTAAAAAAAGAAGAAGAAGAAGAAAGAAATTTGGATTTGAGGGTGGCCTACTGTAAGCAAAGTTGAGACCCCAGAGTTTTCCTGGCATTGCATGGAAGAAGGAATCTGAAGGCTTAGGGTAATAGACTTGGTTTATCATGTACAACCTGTCAACTGTATTCTGTGAGAGGATCCAGAAGACACTTCCTTTGCTAAGGCATTGAAGGGAGGATCTCCATCCTTGAAAAGTTCTATGGTTATTCTCCTTTGTAGGCCAGGAATGGCTGTAGACATTCATTAATAACTAATGAATACCCACATTGAGATAGGCTCCCTGATCTCAGTGGATATGATGAGATCTGACAAGGTGAACACATCAACTGTAAAGGGCAGCAAGGACTATCAGGCAATCTGATTTCTTGGCTTGCAGAGGTCTTTGATAATGGGTAATTAAAAAAAAATTTTTTTAATGTTGATTTTACTTTTGAGAGAGAGAGAGAGTGAGAGTGAGCACACACAGGGGAGGGGCAGAGAGAGAGGGAGACACAGAACCCAAAGCAGGCTCCAGGCTCTGAGCTGCGAACACAGAGCCGAATGCGGGGCTGAACTCACTAACTGTGAGATCACAACCCGAGCCAAAGTTGGACACTCAACTGACTGAGCCACCCAGGCACCCCAATAATGGGTAATTTTTAATATTTTTATTTTAGTAATCTCTACACCTAATGTGAGGCTTGAAGTCAAAACCCTGAGATCAAGAGTCACACATTCTGCCAGTTGAGCCAGCCAGGTGCCCAGGTAATGGGAAACTGATCACAGTGTCCCTAGGAATGAAATAGTTAGGCAACCTACTCTAGTATTGCTTGATCTATTTCCTTGTTGATCTTCTGTCTGGTTAGTTTATCCACTATTTAAAGTCAGGTACTGAAGTCTCCTACTATTATTGTTGAATTATCTATTTATCTTTTCAGTTCTGTCAGCTTTTGTTTCATGTATTTGGGGGCTCTTTTGTTGGGTACATATAGGTTTAGAATTATTATGTCTTCTTAATGGACGGACATTTTTATCATTATAAAATTTTTTTTGTCTCTAGTAACGACTTTTATCTTAGATTGTCTTGTCTGATTTTAGTATAGCTACTCTGCATCTCTTATGGTTCTTGTTCTATCCTTTTACTTTCAACCTATTTGTGTCTGCAATTATAAAGAGCATATAGTTGGATATATTGGTTTTTAAAAAATCCATTATGCTAATTTTTGACTTTTGACTGAAATTTTTAGTCCATTTACATTTAATGTAATTACTAATAGGCTAGGATTCATGCCTATCATTTTGCTATTTATCTAAGTGTCATCACTTTTTCCCCTATATTCCTCCATTCTTGCTTTCTTTGGTATGAAATATTTTCTAATATTCCATTTTAATTCCCTGTTTCTTTTACTTTGTTCTTTTGAATTACCTTCTCAGTGGTTTCCCTGGGCATTACAATTAATGTCTTAAAACAATCTAGTTTATGTTAATGCCAACTTAATTTCAATAGTATATAACAATTTTGCTCCTATATATCTCTGTTCCTTCACTCCTTTATGCTATTATTGCCGTATAAGTTAACATTATATAACTCCATACACAGTTTTACAATTATTGCATTTTGCAGTTGTCTTTGAACATGCAAAAGAAAAAAATTATAAGCAAAATATTTATACTGTCTTTTCTAATATATATATAGTTTCTTAATGTTCTTTATTTCTTAATGTGGATTTTTTAAAATGTTTATTATTTTGTTAATGTTTATTTTCTTTAAAAAAAAATTTTTTTAATGTTTATTTATTTTTGAGAGAGAGAGAAAGCCAGAGCATGAGCAGGGAAGAGGCAGAGCTGTCAGCACAGAGCCTGATGTGGGGCTTGAACCCACAAACCGTGAGATCATGACCTGAGCTGAAGTCAGATGCTTAACCATCTGAGCCACCCAGGCGCCCCAATGTTTATTTATTTTTGAGAGAGAGAGAGAGAGGGAGAGAGAGAGAGAGAGACATAGCACGAGTGGGGAACGGGTAGACAGAGAGGGAGACACAGAATCTGAAGCAGGCTCCAGGCTCTGAGCTGTCAGCACAGAGCCCAAAGTGGAGCTCCAACTCACAAACCATGAGATCATGATCTTAGCCAAAGTTGGAGGCTTAACCTACTGAGCCATTCAGGTGCCCCTCTTCATGTGGATTTGAATTACTGCTTAGTCCTTTTATTTCAGTCTGAAGGACTCTATATTTCTTGTAGGATAGGTCTGCTAGGAACAAATTCTCTGTTTTTGTTTATCTTAGAATGTCTT
Organism: Lynx rufus; assembly: GCF_022079265.1. Classification (NCBI taxonomy): domain Eukaryota; kingdom Metazoa; phylum Chordata; class Mammalia; order Carnivora; family Felidae; genus Lynx; species Lynx rufus. The sequence continues at coordinate 1,192,476 of NW_025814838.1, read as the reverse complement.
AATTGATTCTTTTTGTTTTTTTTTTTTCTTGAGAGAGGGAGAGAGCTCACATGTGAGAGCAGGGGAGGGGCAGAAGGAGAGGGAGAGAGAGAATCCTAAGCAGGCTCCATGCCCAGTGTGGAGCCCAACACAGGGCCTGATCTTATGACCATAAGATCATGACCTGAGCCAAAATCAAAAGTCAGACACTCAACTTACTGAGCCACCCAAGTGCCCCTAATTCTTTAATTTTGAAGGATGGTTTTGCTGGATATACATTTCTTGGTTGATGGGTTTATTCTTTTAGCAATTTGAATATGTGATCCCACTTCTGGCCTCCATAATTTCTGATAAGAAGTCAGATGCTAATCTTATTGAGGCTCCCTTGAGCGTGATGAATTACTTTTTCCTCTTGCTGATTCCAGTATTCTGATTTCAATATTCTTTGTCTTTCAGAGTTTGACTATGATGTGTGTAGATGTGAATCTCTTTCAGTTTATCCTATTTTGAGCTTCTTGGATATGTAGATTAATTTTTTTTAAATCAAAGTTGGGGGTGCCTGGGTGGCTCAGTTGGTTGAGGATCTGACTTTGGCTCAGGTCATGATCTCACGGTTCCTGAGTTTGAGTCCTGCATCAGGTGAGCTTGAGCCCCACTTCAGGTAAGCTCATGCCCTGCTTTGCTTGAGCTCATGCCCCACTTTGGGTGAACACAAGCCCCGCTTCCAGTGAGCCTCATTTCTCTCTCTCTCTATCTCTCCCTGCCCCTTGTAGGATTCTCTATCCCAGTCTCTCTCCACCCTTATTCACTTGTGTCCTCTCTCTAATAAAAAATCAAAGTTGGAAGGTTTTTTGTCTATTATTTCTTTCAGTATTCTTTCTATCTCATTCTCTCCTTTCCTCTAGGACTCTCATTATATGTATATTAGTACACTTGATGTTGTCCCACCAGTCTGTGGGGTGCTATTCATTTTTATTCATTCTTTTTTCTTTCTGTTTCTCAGACTGAATAATCTCAACTGATTTGTCTTCAAGTTTGCTGATTCTGTCTTCTTCTAGGTTAAATCTGATATGGAGCCTCTTTAATGAATCTTTCATTTCAGTTATTGTACTTTTTTTTTTTATTTTTTTTTTTTTTAAATTTTTTTTTTTTCAACGTTTATTTATTTTTGGGACAGAGAGAGACAGAGCATGAACGGGGGAGGGGCAGAGAGAGAGGGAGACACAGAATCGGAAACAGGCTCCAGGCTCTGAGCCATCAGCCCAGAGCCTGACGCGGGGCTCGAACTCCCGGACCGCGAGATCGTGACCTGGCTGAAGTCGGACGCTTAACCGACTGCGCCACCCAGGCGCCCCAGTTATTGTACTTTTTAAGTCCATAATTTTTATTTTTTATTTTATTTTTATTCTTTTTAAGTTTATTTATTTTGAGAGGGGGACAAGGGCAGAGAGAGATAGAGAATCCCAAGTAGGCTGCACACTGTCAGCTGCAGAGCCCGACATGGGGCTCGAACCCACGAACTGTGAGATCATGACCTGAGCTGAAGTCAGATGCTTAACCAGCTGAGCCACGCAGGCGCCCCCCCCCCCCGCCCAAGACATTTTTATACTCATGATTTTCACACATTTTCGTTTAATTATTTGAATATATTTATAATAGCTGACTTAAGGACTTTTTCTAGTAATTTCAATGTCTAGACTTTCTCAGGGACAGTTTCTTTTTACCGCTTTCTCCCTTTGCATGGGCCATACTTTCCTGTTTTTTTGTATGTCATAATTTTTTTGAAAGTGACATCTTAAATAGTGTAATGTGGCAACTATGCAAATCAGATTCCACCTCTCCCCAGACTCCGTTGTTGTTACTGTTTGTTTAGTGACTCTCCTAGACTAATTCTGTAAAAATTATATTCTTTACTGTGTGGCCATTGAAGTCTCTACTCAATTAGCTTAGTGATCAGCTAATGGCTGGAGAGATTTCCTTAAATGCCTTCAAACAATAAGTCTCCTGTGGGCCCTATCTGTGTGTGCAATACTGCTTTGATCTTTACTTCTTGCTTGTACAGAACCTCAAGGTCAGCTAGAGGTGAGAACTTAGGATCTCCTCAGATTTTTCCTGGGTATGCACACAACCCTAAATATGCTTGTGAACATCTAGGAATTCCCAAAATATGTCAAAAGTTTTCAAAGGCCTAAGAATATCTCAGTCCCTAGTTTTTCCTTTTAAGTTTTTTTATCAGCCTCTTGTTACCACCAACTGATATTGTCACCTCGGTAGCTGCAGTGTTAAACAATTGCCACTGATTGTTTTCAACACATGCCCTAGGGTTTTGGCTTTTAGCACAGTGACAGTTCTGACTTAGGTCAAATAAAGACAAACTCTGAGAATAGGCTTTTCAGAGAGCTAATGGGTCAAATAGTGACACTTCTTTGGGGATGGAGAAGTTGTAGAACTTCAAACCTGTTCTGCCCCCCCTGATGGCTACTAGGGCACTGGTTTTCACAGCTTCCTTAGTTATGAGGCTTTTAGTTTTCAAGGTTTCTGCAGACCTGGGGAGAGGAGAATGGGACTGTAGCAAGTTAAAATTCCACAAAATTTACTGCTCTCAGTAGGATACAGCTATTTTTTCTTAAAATAAACATTCCTTGGATTGTAACTAACCTTTAGTTAGTTTCCAGAGTTCTGAAAAAACTTATTTGGACAATGTTTTGCCAGAAGTTCTTGTCGCTTTTATGGAGGAGTGGATTTTTGGAAGTCTTTACTATTCTGGAAGTGTTTCTCTCCTGCTTGATCTACACAATAGTACAAATCCTAGGTCTGGAAGCCAAAAAAAGTGGACAGTCACAGATTCTTATCACTTCCCATACACAATATAGACCCGTAGACCCTGAGCCCCTTGATTGGAGGTGATGCTGAGTCTTCTAGAGGAAGGAACCTCCATCATTGCTGCAAATACTCATCATAAATCTTCCTGCAAGCCTTCTCCAAAGGGACCTATAGCCATTTAGTAGGGTATCTGTGCACTGGATAAAAGGACATACCCAGACCTTTCTGGGATTATTAGACATTGGCTGTAAATGGATTTATTCCTGTGGACCTAAAATGCCACTGTGGTCCACCATTTCAAGTAGGGGCTTACAACAATCAGGTGATAGATGGAGTCTTTAGTCCAGGCCAATTCAATGGGCCCAGATGGCTCTTGGACCCATCCTGTGGTTATTTCTTCAATGCCTGAATTTATAGTTAGAATAGATACACTTGGTAATTGGTACAGACACTAATGAGAGACTCAAAAATACTGGAAGAAACCTTACAAGACATCAAACATATAAGCGAGAGGAAATCATGCCATTAAATGTAAATTTTAAGGACAGATCCAGAAGACCTAACATGCAAATAATAGGAGTCCCAAAAGAAGAGAAAAGTGACAGATGGAAAGGGAAATCTGAGCCTGAAGATTAAAAGGACTGACATGAAGAAAGATAAATACCTAGACATAGCCTGATGAAATTCCTGAACTTATGAAATAGGAAAAACAACAACAACAACAACAACAACAACAACACAAAAAAACCCTAAAACCCACAAAAAAAGCTTCTGGACTAGGTTATTTATAAAGGAATGAGAATCAGACCAGTTTCAAGCCACGCATCTGCAATACTATAATTTAGGAGACAGTAGAATACAGACTCCAGGAGAAAAGAATGTAACCCGAGAGTCAAAAGCAGCAATCGTGTCACTTTCCAGCCAGGGCAAAAGGAGGACATCTGGCATACAAGATCCAGTGCATATATCACGTGCCCTTTCTGAGGGAAGTGCTCAAGAAATTCAGTAGTGACGGAGAGCCAAGATAATGACAGATGAAGACGTGACGTAGCAAAGTGAGCAATGACTCTTGCAATCCGTATTTATAGAGAGAGAGTTCAGTTTAAATGATAGCAGTAGACTGGGAACTTGGGCTTTAAGTGTTAAATAAGGATTCCTTTACATAAGTGATTAACTTTAATGAAAAACCTAGTGGGGCGCCTGGGTGGCGCAGTCGGTTAAGCGTCCGACTTCAGCCAGGTCACGATCTCGCGGTCTGTGAGTTCGAGCCCCGCGTCAGGCTCTGGGCCGATGGCTCAGAGCCTGGAGCCTGCTTCCGATTCTGTGTCTCCCTCTCTCTCTGCCCCTCCCCCGCTCATGCTCTGTCTCTCTCTGTCTCAAAAATAAATAAACGTAAAAAAAAAAAAAAAAAAGAAAAAGAAAAACCTAGTAATAGATTAAATTAAAAAAACTAAGCTATCATAGTAAAACTCTAGAAGTAGGGAGAGTGAGGAAGGAGCATTCTAGAGCTATCATCGTTTGGGGGTTTGTGAAGAAGTGGGCAAGTAAAATATTTGATGAAGGAGTAGGATTATGACCATGCACAAATACAACAATTTAAGAAAAATTGTGATTGTTAGGAAAAAGAAGATAAACACTAGCAAGTTTACAAAGAGGGGGAAAGGTAATAAATAGAAACCAGACCAAACCCACAAAAGTTAAAAAAAAAAAAAAAGCAAACAGGAGAATATTAATGAAAAAATAAATACTACATGTAAAATAAGGTGGAAAGAAAAAAAGCGTATGGATTAACACAATAAATATGAACGGATTGATTAAACATTATAAGACAGAACCTGTCAGACTAAGCTACTTTTAAGATCTGCTATAAGCAAAAGAAATTTTATTTATGTATTCATTTTTATAGAGGGCACAAGTGAGCAAAGGGCAGAGATAGAGAGAATCCCAGGAGGGTCAGAGAGAGAGAGAGAGAAAGAGAGACAGAGAGGGAGAGAGAGAGAGAAATAGAAGCAGGGCTTGTGTTTTTTTACCCAAAGCGGGGCTTGTATTCACTCTAAGTGGGGCTTGTGCTTACCCAATGTGGGACTTGAACTCATGAATTGTGAGACCATGACCTGAGCTGAAGTCTAGATGCTTAATGACTGAGCCACCGAGGCACCCAGCAAGAGAAAAATTAACAACAACAACAACAACAACAACAAACTTTTAATCTGCTATAAGCAATTTATAAGAAACACATAAAATGACAAAATGTTTCAAATAAATAGATGGACAAAAAAATTTCAGGCAAATGCAAACAAAAAATATGATTAAGTGGGGGGGTTGCTGAGATTCTGGCAATGTTTATTTCTTGCTTTGGGCGATGGTGGTTAGGGTATTTTAATAATATTATGTTAAACTATTTTTCTATGAATGTTTATGCATTTGCATGATATTTCATTACTGGGATAGGCAGAATAATGGCCCTTGCGCTAATTCCTAAAATGCCCATGCCCCAACCCCCAGAACCGGTGAATGTGTTACTTTACATGGCAGAAGGGACTTTGCAGAGGTGATTAAGTTAAAGACCTTGAGATGGGGAGATTATCCTGGATTATCCAGGTGGTCCAGTGTAATCGCATGGGTCCTTAAAATCAGAGAACCTTTTCTGGCCGTGGACAGGGGGAGGTGTGACAGTGGAAGAAGGGTCACAGGGAAGTGACATTGCTGCTCTGAAGATGGGGGTAGAGGATCATGAGCCAAGGACTGTGGGTGGCTTTTGGAAGCTGGAAAAGGCAAGAGAGTGGATTCTCCCCTAGATCTTCAGAAGGAACACAGTCCTGCCCACATCTTGATTTTAGCCCAATGAAACCCATGTTGGACTTGTGACCTATAGAATTGTGAGATAATAAATCTGTGTTGTTTTAAGGCACAAAGTTGTGGTAATTTGTTACCATAATAAAATACTAATACCACAAAAAAAAAGATTTTAAGAATTTTCCTTCCTGTTGTGACTTCTGTTTCACCTTCCTTTTCTTCTCAGTATCACTTTTAAATTAATCTATAGTTTTTTCATGGCCATAGCTTTGGGGGGCAGCAGTCGTGGGGAGAGAACAAGTGGAAAGGCATTGAGCTGAAGATTAAGGGACCAGAGTTGTAGCTCTGGCTTTGCACTAACTTGCTGTGTGACTCAGCCTACTGCTTTCCCTCTCTGAGCCTATAACTTTAATTATTTTAATTGAATTTGTGATTATAATTATATATTTAATAAAATATTTAGCTCCTATATATATTTAGCTAGGCATTGCTCAGGAGTATAATCCTTCCCCATTCACAAAGTCTACTTACACAAATTTCTTAAATATGTGGGTTTACTTTTAGGCAACTGTGAGAATTTCAGACCCAGTATATACAAATCTCAAGTCATTCTTTGTCATGACCTGGGGACTTGAAGCGGTAAAATTAAAAAGACAGGAAAAGAGGTGCCTGGATGGCTCAGTCAAAAGAGTATACAACTCTTGATCTCAGGATTGTGAGTTTGAGCCCCATGTTAGGTGTAGAGATTACCAAAATAAATAAATAAACTTAAAGGGGCGCCTGGGTGGCTCAGTCGGTTGAGCGTCTGACTTCAGCTCAGGTCGTGATCTCACAGTCCATGGGTTCGAGCCCCGCGATGGGCTCTGTGCTGACAGCTTGGAGCCTGAAGCCTGCTTCTGATTCTGATTCTGTGTCTCCCTCCCTCTCTGCTCCTCCCCTGCTCACACGCTGTCTCTCTCTCAAAAATAAATAAGATTAAAAAAAAATTTTTTTTTTAATTTTTTTTTCAACGTTTATTTTTGGGACAGAGAGAGACAGAGCATGAACGGGGGAGGGGCAGAGAGAGAGGGAGACACAGAATCGGAAACAGGCTCCAGGCTCTGAGCCACCAGCCCAGAGCCCGACGCGGGGCTCGAACTCACGGACCGCGAGATCGTGACCTGGCTGAAGTCGGACACTTAACCGACTGCGCCACCCAGGCGCCCCCAAAAAAATTTTTTTTTAATGTATACAAAATAGGGGCGCCTGGGTGGCTCAGTCAGTTAAGTGTCCGACTTCGGCTCAGGTTGTGATCTCATGGTTTGTGGATTTGAGCCCCACGTCAGGCTCTGTGCTGTCAGCTCAGAGCCTGAGCCTGCTTCGGATTCTGTCTCCCTCGCTCTCTGCCCCTCCCCCATCCATGCTCTGTCTCTGTCTCAAAAATAAATAAACATTAAAAAAATAAAAATAAAAAAAGAGGGCATGTTACCTGTCCCAAAATAACCTGTGGAAAGAATGAATCCTAAAATATTTCAAGAAAATAAGGAAGGGTATGCAGAATACGCAATAGACAAAGTAGTTTTACATTATTTAAAATGTCACTTATTGCCTCTTCACTGACTTTCAATAAAAGAAAAAAACATTTACAGGATTTTTCATAGGTCTAAAAACCATCTAGCTGCTGAATGCTCATGGTAGAGTCTTACAGACACCTGGGACATTGACCATGCCCTCTGAGGCACACGGAAGTTATGGGGTCCCTAGAACCAAATTAGAAGTGACGCATTCATTGACAGAACGGTGACCCCACCAGACTTCTGATATGGACTCTCATGGTTCCCTGTTTCAGTCCACTTTTTCTGGGTCTGCTTTTCAAAGTTCCCAAGAGATCAGCCAATCAGCTGGGTAGGTACAATGCAATTAAGCAGTATTTCCAGGCTCAAACACTTCACCAGGTCACCAGGCCACCCATAGGAGTGCAGTGTCATTCTGGACAGGATGCTTATTGTGTGGGCTGCCTAGTGAGTTACAAGATGATCAATCAGCATCCCTTGGCCTGGCTCCCTGCATGCCTGTAGCGTCCTGAGAAATTATGACAATCGAGTCTGCCCTCGTAACTCTCCTGATGCTCATGCCCAGGGACCACCCCGTTAAGAATCCCTGCTATGGAAAGTTGGGTTCCGATGCCCATCCCTGGGCCTAGCGTGGATTTGAGACAAAGGTGGGGTGTCATGACATTTAGTTCCTTTACTCAAGAAGGAAATGCATATGTGGCTGTCACTTGAATTAAAGGGGACACCTCTCTAATACAAGTTCTTGCTTGACTTCTTTAACTGGAACTTCAGAACTTTCAGAGGCATGTAATCATTTTTGAGAGAGAGGGAGGGACAGAGAGAACGAGCAGGGGAGGGGCAGAGAGAGAGGGAGACAGGGGATCTGAAGCAAGTTCCAACCTGACAGCAGAGAGCCCGATGCGGGGCTCTAACTCACGAACCTTGAAATCATGACCTGGGCCGAAATCAAGAGTTGGTTGCTTAATGGACTGAGCCACCCAGGTATGTAATCATTTAAATTGAAGAAAAAATACTGTAACAAGTAGAGGCATTCTATGAGGGAAGAAAATTGATCTTGTATTATAAAAGCAGTATATACGCGTTGTAGAAAGTTAGGAAATACAGATAAGCAAAAATAAGAGTAACACTATATTCATACCATCCTTATTGCTGACACCTGGAATTGGTCTTTTCTATCTATTCTTAGAGCTTGGCCTGGGGCCTAGCAGAGAATAGAAGCTCCGTGACTGTTAAAGAAGTGAAATGATTCTTCACCTCTAAAGTAGGAGGTAGGATGAGGTGATCTCAACAAAACTCCCATCCAAAAATCCAGAGAAGTCAGGTGGTGGATAGAATAAAAATGTGACCTCTAGCATATATATGTGTGTGTGTGTGTGTGGAGAGACAGAGAGAGAGACAGAGAGCAAAGGAGTGCTTAGCCCAGGGTCTGGCACATTATGAAGACCCAGTAAATAGGAGCCATTGTTACCATCATGTCCTTGCTCCCCACACAGGCTCAAGTGTCCCCATCTTTTCCCCAAACTCCAAGCCCCCCAGCCCAGTTGCTGTTCTAGAACCCTAGGCAGAAAATGTCTCCTTAGAGCAGACGGTATGACCCCCCCCACCCAAAGAAGTGAAACTCCTTTCTTTATGAGAACACCCTCTTTTTTTATTAAAAAAAAACCTTTTTTTAAAATGTTTTTATTTATTTTTGAGACAGAGAGAGAGCATGAGCAGGGGAGGGGCAGAGAGAGAGGGAGACACAGAATCCAAAGCAGGCTCCAGGCTCTGAGCTGTCAGCACAGAGCCCGATGGGGGGCTCGAACTCATGGACTGTGAGATCATGACCTGAGCCGAAGTCAGACGCTTAACCGACCGAGCCACCCAGGCGCCCCGAGAACACCCTCTTTACAGTGGTCTTTGAGTCTAATTTTGAAACTGAAAACAAAAACGAAAACTTTTCCCAAAATTTCATTAGGAAGTTGGGAATAGGAGGAGGGTAAAAAGAGAGATTTTGCAAATACGGAAACGGAGCCAGAGTGTGAGACACTCGCTAGGGCACCACAGCCAGTCATCGCCTCCCAGGAACTCACTGATGTGGCCCTCAGGTCTGTAAGGTCACTAAAGCGTTAACAGAGCATGAGACTCAGAGATGGGCATCCAGGTTGCAATCCTGTTGCTCCATTCACTAGCTGTGTGATCCTGGGCAAGTCACTTGGCCTTGCTAACCCTATTTGCTTGTCTGTAAAATGGGGATGATTCCTTGATGGGCTGTAGCAAAAAACAGAGAAATTATACATGTACCTAGCCCCGCATGGACACCGGACACGTTAACAGTAACTTGGGGTGGCAGTTTTGGGGTAAGGGGAACAGCTATTAGTTAACTCATGTCCAGAGAAGCAGGAGCTGGGGAGGGAGAAATGTGTCCTGAGAGATCCAGGTCTGAGAGTGCTCAGACTCCTCTTTGGGAAGGAGAATCCTCAATCCTGCTTCCCAGGTAGCTACAGACTACTTTCCAATATATATGGAACACAGAAATATTACTGTAAATGGAGGAAATAGTCTGACTTCAGAGTGTGTGCTCTGTGTTTGAGAGCACATACTCTGAAGGCAGACTATGTGGATTGAAATCTGCCTTTACATCTGTTGGGATGAGCACTGGGTGTTGTATGGAAACCAATTTTGACAATAAATTTCGTATTAAAAAAATGAAATCTGCCTTTGTTATTTACTGTGTGGCCTTGGACAAGACACTCAACTTCTCTATGCCTCGGTTTTCCCATCTGTAAAATGGACACAATAATAGCACTTACCTCACAGAGTTGAAATGATTTTTGTGAGATTATGGCATGTAGAGCTCTTAGAATATTACGTGGATCAACGTTAGTTATTTTGTTTTATGTGGTCAAAATTACTCTCAGATCTAAGTTGTTTGGAGTTAGGGCTGAGACTCACTCAAGCTGAGTAACAACAGATGGACCCCAATTGCCTTTGAAGGAGGACGGGTATAGTTAACTTCAAGTTTGGGTCCAAGTTGAATTGCACATCTATGAGATGAGAGGACTGAGTTACAAAGGTGATGACAACAGTGTGGCAGGATTTAGTTGTTCTGTCTTCCCCTTGCTACTTTTTTGCTTAAGGTTTAAAACTTAAGCTGTCTCTCTGCCTTTGAGGAAAAGGAAACTAGTTTTATTGGAAATGGGCTCTGAGTTTAACGTGCTATTGAAGCCCAGAGTGAAAAAATAAGAAGTGGAGTAAGAAGGTTTTGTAAGGGAGGCAGAGGCTCTTAGTGAAGGTCCCTGGCCTGGAAAAGGGGAGAGAGTCCTGGTACATGCCCCATAGCCATGCTCCCGAAAGTAGCCAATCTTGAGAGCAGGTGGCTGCTTGATGTTTCAGGAAACACGGGACCCTACCTACAAGGAGTCTTGGCCAACCCAGAGATTCTGGTGCCCCACCTGTGATATAGCGCAGAAGTCATGAACTTGAAGGGAACACTGTGGGTGTAGACAGGGATACCAACATCAGTCAAGATGAGCCAGAGATTAGTCTCCCCAGCACCAACACACACATGTGCTTGCACACACACACGCACACATACATCCTGGCTGTCCAGGCAACACCTCCTGGATTCCGGTGTGCCCTTAAGACAGGAAGAAAGCCCCAAGATGACTGAAATGAGATCTCTATTTAAAGTCACAAATTATTTATAAAAATATCTGCATATTTGTTTAAAGGGGTACCGAAAGCAATGTAACCAGCCTAGTCCCCACATGTTTTGCTATAGTGGCTAGAATCCTCCCTCAAGCCTGCTAGCCCATTCCTCACCTTCAATTTTATGTCCAGACTTGGTAAGTAGGTGGTCTTTGGAATTGGACAGACATAGGTTAAGTCTAGGTTCTGTCACGAGCTGTGTGACCTTGGACAGGTTACCATACTTAACTTTTTTGCACCTGTTTCTTCATCAGTAAGATGATGTGCTTCCTCACAGTAGTGAAGAGAGTGAAATGGAATAGGAGGGTGGTTTTCAAGCCACATTCTGGAGAACCTCAAATCAGACAGTCTAGTGGTTTCCAACCTTCATTCATGTCCTATCTTCCCAACTTTGAGACACACTTATGTGCCATCTCTACTATTTACTTAATCTTGTCCTTTAGAAGTATCAACTCAGTTTTTTTATGGAAACAAATGTATTCAAAAAAGAAAATTTTATGTCACTACCACAAACAAGAAATACCTATCATTGGCTCTAGAGTGGTAAAAATAAATACAACAAAATCAAAACAATGCTGTTCAATTCTAGCTGGCTATGGCTTCAGGCCAAAGCTCTGAGGTCAAAGCCTGGACTTTTGTTTTAAAAAGGAGATTATCTTGGGGAGCCTGGGTGGCTCAATCAGTTAAGCTTCTGACTTAGGCTCAGGTCATGATTTCACAGTTAGTACGTTCGAGCCCCACGTCAGGCTCTGCACTGACAGTGTGGAGCCTGCTTGGGATTCTCTCTTTCCCTCTCTCTCTGCCCCTCCCCCACTCAAGCCTACATATGCTTGCTCTCTTTCAAAATAAATAAACATTTTTTAAAAAGTTAAGGGGCGCCTGGGTGGCGCAGTCGGTTAGGCGTCCGACTTCAGCCAGGTCACGATCTCGCGGTCTGTGAGTTCGAGCCCCGCGTCAGGCTCTGGGCTGATGGTTCAGAGCCTGGAGCCTGTTTCCGATTCTGTGTCTCCCTCTCTCTCTGCCCCTCCCCCGTTCATGCTCTGTCTCTCTCTGTCCCAAAAATTAAAAAAAAAAACAAAAACAAAAACAAAAACGTAAAAAGTTAAAAAATAAAAAGATTATCTCAGTCACAAAAGGCCATGTATGGCCTTATAGGAAATGCCCATAATAGGTAAACCGACAGAGACAGAAAGTAGATTAGTGGTAGTTTAGAGATAGGGGGCAGCAGGAGGGTGATAAAAATGTTCTAGAGTTCACTATAGTGATAGTTGTACAACTCTATGAATATACTAAGAACCACTGAACTGTGCATTTTAAATGGGTAAATTGCACAATATCTGAACCTTATTCTTCTTTTTTAAGTAGGCCTCACACCCAGCACAGAGCCCAATGTGGGGCTTGGAGTCAGGACCATGAGATCAAGACCTGAGCTGAGATCAAGAGCCGCTTAACCCACTGTGCCACCCGGTTGCCCCTGAATCTTATCTTAATAAAACTGTTACTAGAGAGAGGTGCTAAATCTGATTCTTTCACTTTGAGGAAAATGAAAGGACACAAAGACACTTGACCCAAAACCACTATTATTTAACTTAGCCAGGTCTGTGACATTGCCCCCATCATCTCTCAGCTTTTGCTCCTTTGTGAAAGGATTCAGTCGTAAGCGCTCAATATTAGCTAATATTCTCAAAAACAGATCTGCCAGGCAAGTGAGACAAACCTGAGTTTATACGTCTCGCTACTCAGCACTGACCTGCATCACACCTGAAGAAAATCGCTCTGAGCCTCTCTTTTCTTACTTCTAAATGTGGATAACAGCACCTGCCTCTGCAGGTTGTAATAAGGATGAGAGGAGATACCTGGGTACGGCTCCTGACACACACAGGTGTCCTCCCCCTCCCCCTGCAGCACCGCCAGCGCAAGAATCAAGGGATATGGCCTGGAAGTAGGCCTCTGCCCCGACTAGACAAGCGAGTGGGAAAGCATGCCTTTGCTATTCCAAAGTAACTTGGCCTTCCTGAGTCTCAGTTTCCTGGACTGAACAATGGGGATACAGTGCATTCCAGGGTGCAAGTAATTTAAAGAAACCGATTGTCCTCGGCCAGTCCCGGGATCCCCACACCCGCACTACAGCAGGGGAACCCAAGGCCAGAGGGGCTCAAACGCGGCCCACCGTGGAACACTGCTAGTCCGGAATTTGGGGGAGGGGTCAAGTCGGCCAGAGGCCCGGCCTAGGTGACCCCAGGACGCCGCCGCAGCGCGGGCCGAGCCTCAGAGTGGCAGTCCTCCACCCAGGCGCCCGCTGCCCAGGAACAAACCGCGACCCCGCGCGCCGTACACCCGGCCAGCTCCCTTCCCGAAGCGCCGGTGTGTCAGCCCCCGAACCCCGAGCGCCCCGCGCCGGAAGTCCGCCCGCGCCCGCTCTAGGACGGCAGCGCGGCGCTCGGTGCCCTTAACCCCTGCGGTTCCGCGGCGCGCTCGCCCGCGCTCGGGCCGTTTCGGAGGCACGCGTCCCTCCTTTGTTTCCTCGGAGCGTCACAAAAGGCTGTGTGGGGAGAGGGCCTGGGGATCCCATTCTACAGACGAGGCCACTTAAGTCACACAGCAGCTGAACCAGAGCCCAGGCATCCCTTTTGGAGCGGTTCTCATTTACCCCAACCGCCTCTCTCCGCTTCCCTCACTGTATCTTAAAAATACATACGTTAAAACCTCAACTCGGGTTGTTCCAGGTTACCACGGGCTTTTACTTTTCTTTGGCACTGCATTTCCTAAATCCTAGAGAGCCTGCAATCCTACCGGTGATTCTAAAAATTAAAGGTTGGAAATAACTATTCACTTCACAAAAATTTGGTTTACATACAGCTTCTCAGGTGCTCACTCTGCACTTGGTTCACACTGTTCCTGACATGTTTAAAGATGTTAGACCCCAAAGACGAGGAACCGATTATTGGCTCCATGTTTCAGATGAGGCAACTGAAGTCTAGGTGGGGAAGTGACTTGCCCAAGATTACACAGTTAAGACAAATCAGTTGAATCTGAAAAACCTCCATTCCTAGACTGCATCCCGACCATTGCTACACCACAGCTGCCTCTCAGAGCTGACAGGAGAAACAAAGGAAGGGATTGGCAGAAAGGCCATTGCCAGCTGAAAATCAACAGATAAATGGAATAGAAAGTTAGTTATTATACTCTACCCTTGTGCCTGCTCTGTATGGGGCCCTGGGTCACCAACCATGCACAGCCCTCCCTTCACAGGCATGCAGAGACCCAGTCAACTGATGTGGGGATTCTGTCCATTGCTGAGTATACCTATTCCAATTACGCATTATGACCTTGGGGAAACAACCGGAAAATGGGTTTGGGGACCCACTGGATTGTGAGATAGACCCGAGCTCAGTGAGATTTGGGATCTCCAGGAGAACCGAGTTGAATATTACAGTAGAAATGCAACCAGAAGAGTAGAAGTTTTGCCAGTGGAGAAAGGGACGTGTGCTTCCTTTTGTCATTAATGAACACCTACTCTTTCCCAGGCACTTCACAATTTGCCTAGACCCCAGGGGGACAGAGATGAACAACATGGCCTTATTCTAGCAAGGGAAGCGAGATGTCAGGCAAAAGAGGAAGTGCAGTGACTAACCAATGACCTGACCTAGTTTGAGGGTCAGGGAAGCTTCCTGAAGAAGGAGATGAGATCTAAGGCAAGGCCTGAAACATAAGTAGGCATTGACCAGGAAGAAAGAAAGAAAGAAGAGAGGAAGGGAAGAGTTTCCCAGGGAGAGGCAGCAAGTGCTAGGATAGGAACTAGCCTGGCAAGCCTCAGTGTGTTGGAAGTTTGGTGTGGTAGATGAACTTGGGAAAGAGGGCAGACAGAGGCTGAAGGGGCCAAAGTGAGCAAGGCCTTGTCTGTTTTGATAAGGAGTTTGGTGGGAGGACTGTGCAGGCAAAGGTGGGTATGAAAGGTACCCTGAGGCCCATGTGGCTGGAGGGCGGGAAGTGAGATGAATGTACTGGAACAGTTACGGAAGAGGCTGAGGACGTGAGAAGAAGCCAGCACCTGGAAGGCCTCAAATGCCTCGCTACAAAGCTGGGAGGTTAGCCTGTAAGCTGTGCAAATGAACATAAATGAGCAGAGAAAGAAACTATGAAGTTGTAAGGATTGTGGTAACCAGAGAGCACACGTTTTGTCTCCAGGTGCAGCTGGTGCTACACACCCCCTGGTGATTACCATACTTGGAGGCACTCAGTGTCTCAGATCTTCTGCTTTGTCAAAGGTAGCCGGGAGTCTAGATTTTTATATGAAATCATTTGATTTTAAATGTTGGCAACATATTCAACACCACATAAGGGAAGCAAATCATATATCCATAGGCCAGTGGTTCCCAAACTTGGAAGCATATCAGTGTCACCTGTGGAGCTTTTAAAACTCCTAATGCCCAAGTCACATCCTATACCAATTAAAATGTCCGAGGTAGAAGCCAGGCATCAGAATTTCCCGAGCGATTCCATTGTGCAGCAAAGATTGAGAACCAGTGACATAGGTTGAGTACATCTCTTGGGTTGCCAGGTAAAGCCATGGGGAGCCCTGGGAAGTTTTAGACCAGGGAAGGAATAGATCAGTTTAGTTTACGGAAAATCCATCCTTAGGAGGAAGGGGTCAGAAAGGGCCTGGGGCCCTAGGGGCAGTGTTGGGATCCTGCCAGGGCCATCAACCATCCCAGTTTTCCCAGGGTTTCCCAGGAACAGGACTTGAAGTGGTAAAACTGGGAAAGTCCTGGACAAACCAGGATGCTTGCTTGGTCACCCTACATCCTGTCCCTGATATAGTTATGTTTCCCCAGATTTCTGGGGGACTGATGTCATAGACTACATCCTAGAAAGGTCCTAGGGAACAAGCTGTCTGTCTCCCTAGGATGCACTCATCCAGGAAATTTTCCAGGAGGATAATGATGTATTTGATAAGAGTTTGCATTATGCAGATGTGTGCATTTATTGAAACTCACTGAATCATACAATTAATACCTGCGCATTTCACTATATAGATATTTTGTTTCAAGGGCAAAGAAAGACAAACCCGTAAAGAAATACTGGACTCTAGTCAATGACCTGCATGCTTAAGGACTTAGAGGGAAATATACCAGTGTCTCCAACTTATTTTGAAATGTATCAAGAAAATAAGATAGATTGATAGATGGATGAATGGATATGGATACGTGATAAACAAATACAGTAAGATGGTACAGAATCTAGGTGGCGGGTATATATACATATATATACAATTCTTCCAACTTGCTGCATGTTTGAAACTTTTAAAGGTTTTTTTGTTTTGCTTAAGTAATCTTTACTCCCCATGCGGACTTGAATTCATGACCCAGAGATCAAGAGTCGCTTGCTCTTCCGACTGAGCCAGCCAGGCACCCAGAAACTTTTTATAATAAAATATTAGGAGGAAAAAAACCCTAAGTCTGATCATGTCACTTCTCTGCTCAGACCCCTTCAATAGCTCTTCATCTCGCCCAGAATAAAAGCCAAAGTCCTGACAATGGCCTCCAAGCAGGATTGATTTTGATTGCCATTTTATGATTGTGACCTGCCTATGAGGCCCTACAAGAGCTGACCTCACTTCCCACTGCTCTTTCCCTACTTCCCTGTGCCCCAGTCACACTGATCTCATTTCCAGGGGACACTCCACCTCAGGGCCTTTGCACTGGCTATTCCTTCTGCCAGGAATGCTCTCCCCCGGGATATCTGCATGGCTCTCTCCCTCACTACTTCAAGCTTTTCTTCAAATGTCTCCTCAGTAGGGCCTCCTCTGATCTCCCTATTTAAAATTGCAATCCGCCCTTTTCCCATCTCCCTTGCTTTATTTTTTTTAGAGAGTGCTTATAACTTCCTACAGATGATACAATTTATTGAAGGTAAGCTCTGTGAAGGCAAAGACTTTTTTCCATTTTGTTTATGCTCTATCCCCAGGGCCTAGAATAGTGCCCATCAAACAGTAAGTGTGGAATAAATACATGTTTCTAGGAATAAAGGAATTCTCCTCCCTCCTTGAGCTCAGTCTGGTGCCAAAGACCCAAGTCAACACAGATCATCACGAGGCAACACCTGATGTCCCATGAAATGGCAGAGGAGGAGGCAGGGGGCATGACAAAAGAAGTCACCAGGAAGCCAAGTTTAGAAAAAAAAACAATGCATCTCCCAGATGAAGAGAGGATAAGAAGAGATCTGCTAGCAGCGTAAACAGCATGAGCAAAACCCTAGACTCAGAAACAGCAGAGTGATTATAAGCAGTTCTCAGGGAAGCAGTGCAGGGGTGGGGTGAAGCGGCAGGAGGTAGCCCCATCCTGCCAGGAAGGGGAACTGCAGGGTTCTCGCCAAAGGCAGTATCATGGGCAGATGTGAGTTTCTGAGACTGCCCAGCTGCTGGGTGGAGAATGGATTGCGGTGGGCAAGAGTGAAGCAGGAAACCCACCAGGAGGAACCTAGCAAACAGAAGGGCCCTAAAGAAAGGGGTAGATGGGAGAGTTATTCAGGACAGAGACTTAATGAAACATGATAGTTGATGGGACTCTGACTTCTGGGTGCTCCAGTCTGGGATTGAGGGGCCATTTCTGGGTACAGGTGATGGTAGGAACAGGGTGGGAGGAGAAGGATGCTGAGGGTCTGGACATCCCAGTGGAGATGTCATGCAGGCATCTGGCTGAGTCTAGAGGTAGGTGCGGAACCTGGATGCAGAGATTTGGGAGCCCTTGATTCAAAGGGTAGGTGGACCCAGCAGGGAGTGTGCATGAAGAGAAGAGCTAGGCCAAGGCAAGAGATATTTAAGGGATCAGGAGAGAGTGACAGAGCAGAAGAGAATGGGGGAGCACTAGAAGCCAGAACCCAAGAGTCAGGGGTGGAAGAATTTCCAAAAAGAGAGTGTAGACATCCCGAGGGGGTGGGAAGCAGGGAGGCAGGGAGAGCATTATAAGGTGACGAGTGGGGGTGTGGCTGTGGAAGAAGTGGACTTTAAACCAGGTCACAGAGTGGACCACAGAGAGGGTGGGTGCAGGCCTGGAATAGGGGACAGATGCCTGGGGTCTGGGGCCAAGAGAGGAACAAGAATGGGGGAGACTCAAACTTTAGCCTTTCAAGGCTGCTCAGATATGGACTCCTCCTCCCCAGTCTCGCGGACAGGCAAGTCTCTGGCCTCTATCCCTACACCCTTGTATCCTCATCTGCAAAATGGAGTAATAGGAAAAACAGCTGTTATTTATTGAGCACTTATTATGTGTCAAGCCAAGGACACTCTCTCCATTATTTCCTCATCTAATCCTCACAACACTCTCACCAGGCTGACATTAGTATTATCGCCAGTTTACAGATGAAAAAACTGAGGCCCAGACAGGTTAAGTCACTTGGCTCAAGGCAACAAGCAAACGAATGGAGATGCTGATATTCAAGCCTAGAACCTATTTTCTGGGCTTTAACACTGTACGACTAACCCATACAAGGCACTTCACAGTTTACAGAGCACTCCCATCACCTCATGGGGTGGTCAAAGGGAATCGTGAGATGACCTCTATGCCCAAGAAAATGCTGAGATTATTACCACAGGTAGCAGGCTGAATAATGGCCCTCCGCAGATGCCCACAACCTAATCCCCAGAACCCGTGGATGTTACTTTATGTGGCCGACAAGATTTCGCAGGTGTGATTTAAGTTTAAGGGTCTTGGGAAGAGTCACCTGCATCATCCAGGTGGGCCCAATGTAGTCACAGGGGCCTTAAGAGAGGGAGGCAGGACCCGAGATGTGAAGATGGAAGAGACAGGGAGACCAGAAGGTGCCATGCTGAGGACGGAGGGAGGAACCCCAAATCATAGGACGGGTGGCATGGAGGAGCTGGAAAAGGCTAGGAAACAGATACTCCCCTGCAGCCTCTGGAAGGAACCAGCCCTGCTGGTACCTTGGCCTTAGCCCAGTGGGACTAATTTTGGACCTCTGGCCTCCAGAACAGTAAGGTAATAAATGTGTGTTTCTTTAAATCACGAAGTAAATCTGTGGTAATTTGTCGCAGCGGCAAGAAGCAGCAAATATTCCACATCACGATACACCTGGCTCCCCTGGCCAGCCTTGGCTCAACTGTCACAAGTTCAGCTGCTATCAGGAAGCATCCCTCTGTTTTTAAATAGTTCTTTAAAAGTTCCAGTGTGGTCCCTCTGAACCTCAGTCTCTTCCTTTGTTAAAAATAAAAGTAGGGCTAATACACCTGACTCTACCTCTTTTGCAGGCACAGACTGAAGGTGCCGTATATCATTTGAAGGTTCCCACAAATCACTAGGGCAGATGAGGCCTCATTGTTGTCCCCATTGCTCAGATAGACAAACTAAGGCTCAGAGAGGGGAAATGGCTTGCATACAGCCACACACCTAGTGAGTAACAGAGCCGGGGTTTGAACCAGGACCTCTGACTTCAGATCTACCACACTGAGGTTCGTGTCTCACATGCCACCGCCCTGTCACAGAAGCCTTCCCAGATACCACGGCACATTCATTTATTTGGTCACTCATCAAACAGTTGCTATAACTGCTCTATGCCCAACGTGGTGCTAGATAAGACTGGGGACCAAGTTCTGCACTCAGGAACCCACAACCTAGTGGACAAAACAGACAAACAAAACAGCCATCCTAAACAGCCTGATAAATGTCTGCTGAGACAGAGGGGAGGAGGCACAGTGGGTGATGGAAGCCCTAAAGAAGGGAAACCGAGCCAGGGGTCAGGGAAGACTTCCTGGAGGAGGTAGTGATTGGGCTGAGGACAAGCAAGACTCAATGAGAAGTGTAGGCAGGGGTTCCGGTGGAGAAATGGCCAAGCAGAGGCCGAAGATACAAGTTGTAGCTTCTTGAGGGCAAGGAATGTGTTGGGTCATTTCAGACCCCAAAGTCCCTCTGGGCTTCTGTGTTCCTATGTATGAATGGGAATCATGGGCCAGGGCTTTGGTAATTGCTGGGCCCAAGGGAGAGCTGAACAAGAAGTGGGGTCCTGGGATTCCCAGAGGAGGGCTGAAGGTCAGGAAGGGTCCAAGGTAAGGAGGACAGGGCAGGGTGGAGGGAGTTTTGGGGAGGAAGGGTCCTGGCTCAAGCTCCCATTCCATGTCTGACTCATGGTATGACTATAGGAAGATCCTCTTTGAGCCTCAGTGACTCCATCTGAGAAACAGAGCATGAGACAAAACTGTCTCCAAAGACCCTCCCCAGCCCTGACGGGGAAATGACATGACACAAAATTACAAAAGGGTCTTTATTTGTAAAAAGCCAAAGGGGCCCCTGGGGCGACAGGACAGGCAGGCCGGCTTCTCAGGGGTCAGGGGCATTTGGGCAGATGCGCTTGAGTGGGGGGGCGCCCTCCGAGTCCTCTGTGTCACCCTGGGCTGCCTCGGGGACAGGTGGCACTGGCTCAAAGACGGGGTAAGCTTCGGGGGCCTGGAGAGGAAGGGCGGACAGGCGTGAGCTCCACCCAAACCCAGGAGTACAGCCTCCTAGCCTCTGCCTTCTCCAGCGCCTCCACTCCACTCCCCTCCCGGACCTAGGAGTCTAGCCCAGGGCCAGGGACCCAGGAAGTAGATTAAGTGGGCACCGGAAACAACAACAACATCGTTTGGGGGGAAAGAAGCTGATACTTGATATTTCTGGAAAATGCATCAAGGTAGTCCTTGTGGAAAAAGTCAGAAGTCTGTCGGGGATCTCTTAAGCTAATTTTATAGTTTAAGATTAAGATAAAATAAAATACTTGGAGGAGCACCACGATCTTTTCAGGCTTTTAATGGTCTTAAATCAGCCCCGATCCAGCCCACAGGACTTTGTCTTAAAACACCCTTTCCTTTTCAGCCCTAAGAACCCAGCCTCTGAGACTTGAGCTGTGTCTGAGGTCTACATTTCCTGCCTGGACCTCAGCAGTGCAGCCCCCAAGCCTTTGGCTGCCCCAGAGCCCCCATTGCCTTAGAGACCCAGGAGTCCAGCCCTTTGGCTTCTCTCACCTCAGCCTCCAGCAATTCTGGAACAGGCTCCTCCTTGGTCAGCATTGGGGGTTCATCCGTGCTGCCTGCAGTTATGCCCCCAGGATCTGGAACATCAAGTTAACAGATATTCCCTGAGCAGCTGCTCCATGCCACAGCACAGACCAGGGCTGAGGGACACCGGGGAGGGAGCTGGGGACCTGGCTGCAAGCCAGGAAGAGAACACAGGAAGGACATTTAAGTGGGATCTTGACAGGTGAGTAAGATTTCATCAGGTAGACAAACGGGGAGTGGAGCACATTTTAGGCAAACAGGACATATATTTAGTGAATACAGATTCTGAGGTTGGACTCCTGGGTTCAAATCCTGACCTTGGGCAAGTGACTTAATTCCTCTGGGCCTCAGTTTCCCCATCTGTAAAGTGGGGAGAATGATAGTAATCACCACATGGACAGTTGTGAGGATTAAGTGAGATAATACAGGTAAAGCCCTTAGTAAAGCATCTGGCACATAGTAGGTGCTCAATAAATGCCTGTTATTATTTTCATGTTAGTAAAGGTGCACAAGTGCATGGCACAACCTAAACATAGCCCATAAGCCTAAGTCATGGTATTCTTGGAAAGGAATAATGAGACCAGCAGGGGTAGTTCAAGAAGGGCCCAGAGTGCCAAGTGGAGGAGTCAAAGGTATAGGGAGCCATTGAAGGCTTTGAGGCAGGAAAATGAGCCTGGCAAACTTGTACTTTAGAAAAAGTTGCTCTGGCAGCTGTACAGAGGTGACTGGGGGAGAGGAGACCCATAAGGAGGCTGGAGCCAGGTGGGGGTAAGAGACAGCTCTTCTAGGAAGGCAGACACATTTGGGACATGGTTCAGACCAGACAGGGGATTGTACAGAAGAGAGAGGAGGTGAGGAGGAATTATGCCCAAGATATGGGCTCACTGGCTGTGTGAGCTTGGGGTACTTCTCTGAGTTTCAGCTTCTCATCTACATGAGGGGGTGATAGCCCCCATAGGGTTATGAGGATTACGTGACCTACAACACATTCAGAAGGGCATCTGGCACACAGTCAGAGCTCGATAGGTATGGGCTGTTATTATCACTTATTAACCACCTTCAGGAATATCGCTATTATTTAGTCCTCAACAAATATTTATTGAGCACCTTCTATGTGTCCCACATTGTTCTGAGAATTCAGTAATGAACAAGATCAACGTGGACCCAAGGTTCAGGAAGCTGACATGAGGTGGGGGTTGGGGGGAGAAATAGTAAAAAAAAAAATTTACATGAAAATCTCAGACGATGATTAGTTATCTAAAGACCCAAAGAAGCCAGAGGAATGAGACAGACAGTCGCTGGAGGTAGGACGGTGACTTTCTGTGAGAATCAGGGAAGACTTCCAGGAGCGGGTAACACAGGAGAGGAGTAGGTGTTGGTAGATGTAAGCTGGTGGCTTCAACTTTGCAGAGGACAAGAGTCAGAGGAGAGGGCTCTAGGGAGGCACCTGGTCCTACCTCTTTCTTGGCCCAGACGTGGGGGCTGAGCATCCTCTGGGACCCCTTCTGGTGGTCCAGCAGGTGACACAGGGCGGCTGGGCTGAGGGGTGCCCCCAGGGCTGGGCTCAGTGCCCTTTTGCAGGGAGCCTTCCGAATGGAAACTCTGGTTACTGTTCTCATCTGTGGGAGCAAAAGCCGAGAGGGTTGGGCCTGAGGGCCCCAGTTCTCTCCCTCATCTACAGCCCACACCTCCCCCTGAAATTCCAGGATCCCTACATACCATTGAGATCCAGCAGGATGAGAGGGCCACCCCCTCGGGGACTGGCGCCCCTGCCCCGTCGCTCCCGGCCTCGAGATCTCTCTGCCCCACCACCTGCCCTTCGCCGCTCCTGGGGGTTAAAGGGGTGAGGGTCAGTGGCAGCTTTCCAGTTAGTGCTTGCAAAGCCCCCACTGTACAAATTAGTAAACTGAGGCACAGAGAAGCAAAAGACCCTGCATGAGGTGACAGAGTGTGGCACAGTGAGTTAGGTCTTGAACTCAGGGGTCGGAAGCAGGAAAAAAGGAGAAGGGGGTGGAGTTGCTAATAATTGTTAACATCTGTCTTGGCTGCTGCATTTGAGGTTTCAGAGCGGGACTGGAGGTGGAGGCCAGGGTGGGGAGGGGCTCGCCTGAGGTTGCACAGATGAAGGGCCTGGTGTGGGAGAGCTTGCTCACCTCCTCCTGGGGGTCCACCACTGGCACCCACTTGAAGATACGAAGGGAAGTGTCGCCCACAGTCACCCAGCGCTTCTCCCTGTGGGAGGGTGGGGGGACTGGGTCAGAGTTCTGAGGAGAGAGCCCCCCCCAGGAGCTGAACACATCTGGGGAGACCTGCAGAAGTAGGGGTGGTGCAGTTTTGCTAATGGGGCATAGTTAGAAGGAGAAAGTCCTGCAGACCCCAGGCCTTACGTGGGGGTGCCTCTAGAAAGAGAGTGTGGCTTGGGGCCATAGCTCTGCAGACCCCTGGGGTATACAAGAGAGCAAGACTAATGACCCAGCCGGGGACCACACCAATGAAGATCCTGGGCATACTTGAGGGAGGAGTGGCAAAGCTTTAGGGGGCGGGGCATAAATGAGGGTAAGGCTTGGGAACACGCTTTGTAGACCCTAGGGTGTAGCCAGAAGGGGGACAGAGCCCTATAGCTCCAGCGCGCAGCTGGGGGGTACACCTAACACCTGGGGGCCACGGCAGGCGAAGGGAGGGTAGACGTATTTGGGAGAGGAGTAGCCCCGCCAGGTCCCGTCCCTGGCCCCGGGGCAGCGCTCACCATCTCCGGACCTTCTCGATGGTCGCCATCACCTTCTTGATGTCATCCTTGGCCCGGCTCCGGGTCTCGGCCCGCACGGTCCGGCCGGCCATGCTGGCGGGGCTGGGGCCGAGGCCGAGCCCGCGGCTGGGCCGCCTCCCGTCCGGCGGGCTCAGGCTCGGCGCCAGACCCGGGCGCCGCTCTCTCCGCCTGCCGTCCCTCCGGGAGTTGGCCGCGCCCTCCCTCGCTCCCCAACGCCTCCGCGAGTCCCCGCCCCGCTTCCTGCCGCCGCGCCGCGCCCCGCCCCGGCCCGTCCCCGGAGCGGCCGGGCGGCGCGGGCGGCCAGAGCCCAGGCCTGGAAGCCGGCCGGCCCCGCCCCGACCGGGCCCGCCCCCTCGGGGCGCCTGGACGCGCAGCGCCCCCTACCCGCCACCAAGAGGGAGGGTTGGGGACAGCTCGGCGCCAAGACGCGCGCAGCTGGGCTGAGGCGGTGCGTTCAGACCACGTGGGCGCCAGAGGGCGCGAGGGGGTCACGGTCCCGGCGAGCTGCGCGGGGGCGGCCCCGAATGCTGTGCGCAGAGTATGTGTCCAGCCTCCCTTGGCTCTCGCTCCCAGACTGTTTTTCTCCAGCCATTCATTCAGCTGTCTCTCACTGACTGCCCATTACCGGCCAGACGCTGCAAATGTGAGTAGGTCTCCACCTACCAGAATGGCTAAAATGAGAACAACAGACCATATCAAGTGTAGACAAAGAAGTAAAGCAAGCAGAGCTCTCATTTCTGGGGGAGTGGAAACTGGTAGAGACGCTTTGAAAAACTGGCAGTTTTCTAGAGAAGCTGAACTTACACGTTCCAGCAATTCTACTCCTAGGTCATCAACACTCAACAGAAATACACAGGTATGAGCACGAAGAGGTGTGTACTGGAATGTTCATAGTACTGTCGATAATGCCCTCAAACTGGAAACGGCCCATCGAGAGGAAAGTGGAAAATGAATTGTAGCCTGTTCACACAGTGGACACAGCACAGAGTGATGTCTTGCTACACATCCAACAATAGGGACAAGTCTCATGAAAGAAATCAAATACAACAACACACACTGTATGATTCCTTTTATATGAAGTTCAAAACAGACAAAACTGGTTTGTGGTGTGAGAAGTCAGGATAGTGGTCACCCTTAGGGCTGAGAGGGGCTAAAAGGGAGCTCTTGGACTGGTCATGTTCAGTTTCTTAATCTGATGTTGGTCCCCTCCCCCCAACATATTTACTCTGAATATTCACTGAACTGTACACTTTAGGATGAATGTACTTTTCCCTATGCATATTATACTTCAATTAAAAGTTTACTTCAAATGAGTGTGTTTAGGTTGATTTTATTTGAAGCTGTGTTTGCCAGCAGATATGACATGGGTTGCTATGTGTGTGTGTTGCAAGGGTGGGACTCTGGCCAGAGGGTTTAAAGGTATAAGAGAGTGATTATAACCAAATTTCTGGAGCCAAACTGCCTTGGGGAAAACCCCAGCTCTGCTTGTCCAGTGACCTTAGACAACTCACTTATCTCTCTATTCCCTCAGCTATAACATGAGAGTAAGTTAATATGTAATGTAGCTCCTGGAACAATGCCTGCACATAGGAAATGCCCAATAAATATTTGCTGTTAATAAGTGTGTGATTGTGGCCCCTACCAACAGTTGGCTTCAATTGTACCTGCTATGGCCTCTGCCCGTTAATGCCTTCTTTTATTCTGGCAATTATCTGCTTCTGGCAATACCCTCACAGACACACAGGCCTCCTTCCCAGTCCCTTCACTCACAAACCCCATTACCTGCTCTGGTCTCCCACATCAGACCGAGCTCCTCAGGGGGCCAGAGACTAAGTATGGATCATTCCTGGGTCCCGGAGCCCAGGGCAAGTAGGTACTTGGGAACAATTTATGGGTGTAAGTGTGTACAGACCTTTCATCGTTTATCTGCATCAGGTGAGTGGGGTGGACATATCGGTACGACCCCCCGTACCTTGTTCCTGGGTGAGAATGAAGGTCTACATGCAGTAGATGTGTGTAAGTGGGAGGGGTTCTCTTACTGGGCCTGGTAAGGTGAAGTGAGACGGTGTATCTGTTACACTCCTAGTAGGTGTGATAATGAGAGAGAGGGGGAGAGAGAGAGAGAGAGATAAGGAGAGAGACAGAGAAAATATCTAAGACCAGAAGGTATTTGTCTGGGCAGGTGTGGCCCAAGCCTGAGGGCCCTCATCGCGGTTTCCCCCCCTTCCCCCAAACAGGAGGTAGGACCAGCACATTCCTGTCCTGCCAGCTCCACCCTTTCCTATCCCTCCCCACCCCCCCATCCCCCATCCCCCATCAGCTTTCTCGGAAAAGAAGCTGCGGCCCTAAGTCTTGCACCAGGTCAGAGCCTGAGCCTCCTCCTCCCCGCGGGACCAGGGCTGCCTCCGGGCCCCGGCACACCCAGCCTCAAGGTCTTAAACCCACCACGCAGACAACCTGCTAACCCTTCTCAGGCCCCTTTCCTGACTGGGCTGCGCAAGTAGGGAGCTGAGCTCAGAGCCAAGGAATCCTGCCTGGGGCGGGGGGGGGGGGGGGGAGATTGTTTGGGGTCTGAGCCCTGATTGGCTGAGCCCGGGCCACGCCCCTACCCCTTCCCCTTCTCCCCCCTTCGGAAGGGGGGCGTGGAGGCAACCGGGATCAGCCAGGGGCCAGCATGAGCCGGAGGGAGGGAAGTCTGGGTAAGGGGCTGAAGGGCCGGATGTCGAGTGTCCGTGGGGAGCAGGGGTCTGAAGGGCTGGAAGCTGGGGTCAGGGTCCCAGCCACCCCGGGTCCGGGATGGGAGCGGCCTGAACTGGGGAGAGCAGGGCCCCGGTGTCAGGTAACGAGCGGGTGAGCTGTGGGTGAGCTGTGGGAAGGGACAAGAGCCAGAGTTTAGCGGAGGCCTGGGCTGTGCCTTCACAGGGACTTGGGCTCAGGGTTTCTAGATCACGGGTTCGAGTACACCCTGGGAGAGAGGACTGGGAGCTGGGTTTGGACGCCTGGATCCTCTGAGTATTGGGAAAGAATCAGAGTTGGGGGCCAGAGGGAAAGATAGAGTTAGGGAAGGAAGTTTCTTTGGACCACAGGAACCAGTGAGTGACAACAGGAGATGAAAGTCGAGGTTGTTAAGGATAGGGACAGGCGGTGGGAAATTCAGACTTGGGGTGGGGGGGGCGGGGCGGGAGTTGCCGGGCCAGGACTACATTCCCCAGCATGCCTTGGTAGGCGCGCTGTGCAGCTCGGGAAATGTAGTCATGCTTCCGGGGCTCCACCCTCTAGCTTACGCTAGGAAAGGCTAGTCGTGGATGATGCGGGTTTCTAGCTTTTTGCACAGAAGGTCCTTTGGGGAGAAAATGGGACTTCAGTCTCCCAGTCTGTAGAATGGGCTTAAAGGAGCATTCCGACTTGAAATTCTGTGCTTCAATGATGTTAAACTTCACCATCACTGAGGTACCG
Organism: Lynx rufus; assembly: GCF_022079265.1. Classification (NCBI taxonomy): domain Eukaryota; kingdom Metazoa; phylum Chordata; class Mammalia; order Carnivora; family Felidae; genus Lynx; species Lynx rufus. The sequence goes on along the minus strand of NW_025814838.1, from coordinate 1,165,367 downwards.
AGATATGTGAAACCTATCCTCAAAGGGCTCCCAGACTGAGGCAGATTCACACAAATAAAGGAGCCATTAAAAAAACTACCTTGGAAGTATGAGTAAATGGCCTAAAATAAAAGGAAAAAGTTAATTTAAGGGAGGGGTGAATCCAGAGGCTGCACTGAGGAGGCAATATTTGAATTTGGCTTTAATAGGATTTCAACAATGATTTGGCATCAGAGAATACATTTCAGGTAGGACAACTGTTTGGCGAATGCTGGTGCCTCATTTACCATCGGTGGGAATGGGACATAGCCTGCCCGGCTTAAAAGTTGGAGAATTCAGAGCAGAGCTTCTCGATTCAGGAAGGAAGAGCCAGCCTGCAAGAAGTGGTCAAGGCGTAGGGGTTTGGGCTGCCCTCATCCCTCCCCCTTTTTCCCACCAGAAGACCCACAGGCTGACTCCACAGTCTCACTCCTTCCCCACTTGGAGGCCAAGATCCGTCAGACACACAGCCTTGCCCGCCTCCTCACCAAATATGCTGAGCAGCTGCTCCAGGAATATGTGAGTGGGAATGGGGATGGGGGTGCCAGAGGCCTGAGGAGTGGGGAAGTACAGATGACAGAGGTTCCTGACCACCCATTTTTCCACCCTCATTTCCCAGCTGCAGAAAAATGGGACACAATTTGCCATGCTGGCAAATTGGGGAACTGGCCCCTCTCTGTGCCCCAAATGCCCCTGTGTCTGCCCCAGCTTGGAGGCTCCCCTACCACACTGCATTAAGACGGAGGCAGAGAGAGTAAAGAGAATTGAGTGAGTGAGTCAGGAAACCTAGGTTCTAGGCTCTCTGTGATCTTGTCACCTTACCACCATGGGCCTTGGTCTCCCCAGCTATTAAAGGAGGCAGTTTAACAAGATGAGTTGTAAACTCATCTACCTGTGCTATACAGAGAGATCAAGAAGGGGTTTCAACATGGGGCAAAAATTCCAGTCCAAGAAGGGACTTTTACAGAGGAGGGGGATCTGCCACCATCTTTGGTTAGGCATAGGGCGCTACCCAAGGAAGGAGGGTATTTCCACCAATTACTCTGGGGTAGTGGAAGGAGGGTATAGCTTTGAATCAGAAAGACTGTAGGTCTGCTAACTTGCTGTGACCTTGGACAGTAATGGTAACATGAAAAAAGAATGATGTAACAATTATGAAAGTGGAATCAGAGAGAGAACTAGCTTTGTAATTCTGTGAACGTTGGTTCAAAATCCAGCTCTGTCCTTTCCTAGATAGATGACCTGGGGCAAGTCAATTTACCTCAGCAGCCTCAATATCCTCATTTATAAAATCAGCATCATCATAATCATCACATCCATTATTGGAAAGATTAGGAAATAGTGTGTTTAAAGCAGCAAACAGTGCCTGAACCAGAGACAAGCGTCAGCAAAGGATAAATGGTACAGTTGTAGCATGTTTACAAATTACAAATCTCTTTTATCTTTCATTTGTTCATTTGTATGACAGTTATTCAGTGAGCCCCCTGGGGGGAGAGAGAGAAACAGACGGTTTTCAGCAGTCTCTGTGTGATTCTCAGGAAATCCTTAGTAGAAAGACAGGACAGGGAGCTGATCCCGCATTTTACAGATGAGAAGAGTAAGACTCAGAGAAGGGAAATGGTATTGCATGAAACTGCATTGCTAGCAAGTGGCAGAGACAGGATTTGCGCCCCGGTCTGAAAGATGGCATTAATAAAAGAACTAACATTTATTGTGCCCTTCCAGTGGGCCAGGATCTGCTGGAAGCATTTTTCCATGCTCGGAAATACCCTGTGAAGTGGATACTGTTATCTCCATTTTAGAGATGAGGAAACAAAGGCACTGGTGTAAAGCCCACTTTTTTGGGGGGGGGGGATCGTGTTGTCGTATCAAACACAACAGTTGTGTTGGGAGGAATGTGTCATTTGCGAGGTGGGGAAACTAAGGCCCCAGAGAGCGGGAGGAGTGGAGAGTGGAGGAATTCTGTCGCGGCGCCTCTCGGGGAAGGGCGGGGCCCCCCTGACTGCCGTGTCTCCGCAGGTGCAGCACCAGGGAGACCCCTTCGGGCTGCCTGGCTTCTCGCCCCCACGGCTGCCAGTAGCCGGCCTGAGCGCCCCGGCACCGGGCCACGCGGGCCTGCCCGCGCCCGAGCGGCTGCGGCTGGACGCGGCGGCGCTGACCGCGCTGCCACCGCTGCTCGAAGTGGTGCGGCGCCACCAGGCGGAGCTGAACCCGCGCGCGCCGCGCTTGCTGCGGCGCCTGGAGGACGCGGCGCGCCAGGCCCGGGCCCTGGGCTCCGCGGTGGAGGCCGTGCTGGCCGCGCTGGGCACCGAGACTCGCGGGCCCCGGCCCGAGCCCGCCGCCGCCGCTGCCGCCGCCGCCGCCGCCGCCGCCACCGGCGCAGGCGTCTTCCCTGCCAAGGTTCTGGGGCTCCGCGTGTGTGGCCTCTACCGCGAGTGGGTGAGCCGAACCGAGGGCGACCTGGGCCAGCTGGTGCCCAGTGGCCCGGCCTGAGCGCGGGGCTGCAGCTTGCTGTCACCCCCTCCTAGTCCGTCTCTGTCGGTGCCTAATGAGGGCGGACTGTCTGCGTCTCTCTTGTCTCTGCCATCTCTCTGTGCTTTGTAAGCGCTCCGTGTCTCTTTCTCTATCGGACCTCCTTGTGTCTGTGACGTCCCATGTCCATCATTTTCTTGCTTTCCCCCCTCTTTTCCATTTTTTGGGCCTGCCTCCGTCTCTCTTGGTCTCCCCCTTCACCTTTCTCTGGGGGGGGGGGTCTCTTTGTTTTCCCTTTTCTCCATCTCTTGTGTCCCTTTGGCCCCATGTGAGCAGGTGTACCTCTCCGCCTCATCTCAAGGAGGGGACACCTCATCAACTCTGTTTCTTTCACTGCCTGTCTCTGTCCTTTCCTGGCCAGGGACCTGGCTGCCAGCCCTGGTGGGAGGGCTACTCCAGACAAATTTCAGCCACCTTCCCACAGTGCATCACTCCCCCTGCTTGCTTCTCTGTTTGATGTCCTTTCCCTCCTTCACCTCCTCTGCCCTATCCCCATACATCCCCCCACCAAGCCAAATCTATGGAGAGAAAAAAAATCAACACCTTAAAACAGTTTTATTCCTGAGAATAAATTAATTTTTTGTAAATAAAATGTTTAAAAATAAAAAAGAACACTAAAGTTACCAGTATATACAGTTGCCGAAAATGGGGAGACACCTTTGGGGAGAAGAGGATCCTTGGGGCACAATCTGGTCCCCCAGACATACCCAAAAGCTACAGTATAAATAGGAGATTACCAAATGCCCCCAGGCAAGGGATATTGTCCATCACTCTAGAACAGGAAGTAGATGTGTCCTGAGCTGGAAACATCTATATGAGTACTTTTTCATTTGGACTTCCATTGATTGGGAAGTGAAGTCCCTCAAGATGGAAAGTTGGAACAGTGGCTATAGTCAGGAAAGTAGACTAGGGGAGGCAATGAACTCCAGCAAGAAGGGGAGACCTATCTGCTCAGAAAGCCCATAGCTTCATACAGAAAATGAGGTAGAAACAAAAAGGCAGCCCCTGGACCTCCTCAAAATTACAGGAAAAGGAAGGTCTCAGGGAGAGCCCTGGCATTCTTTCCACCCAAGATGGGGGCAACCAGGACCACTGGATTGAAAGAATCCACAAAATGATACCCATAGAGTCCCACCCAGATCTGGAAGGGAGGTCATAGGACCTAGGCAGGAAAGACCCAGGCAACAGGGACTTGAGGCCTGGTTCCTAGGAAATATTCCCAAATAAACAAGCCCTGTCTGCTAGATAAGATGTGTCTCCTTTAGCGAAGAAGCAAGGCAGGAAAGAGTCCATTGGGAAAGAAGTGTTGCAGCTTCTGGCAGGAAGTCCTGCCTCGTCTATCCAGGGTATTTGGCCTTGAGCAGAGCCAAGTCCCTCACAGCTCGGTCTGTCCAGTGGCCATATTCCCGGGTCACTACATAGCCTCGACATTTCCTCTCAAAGGCTGAAGCCCCAAACGCAACAACACCGAGAGTGTCCTCTTCCGGGGGGATGGGCAGGCCCAGAGCAGTCATGATTGCAGCCATGTTGCCCAACAGGCCTTGGGCCCTGAGTCTTGCGGCGCCGAGCTGAGCCAGCAGGATAGGACTGCCAGGGTTCAGGTCTCTCTGGTCATCCCCTACGAGCTGGAGGTGCTGGGTCAAGGCCAGGAAGGCCCCCTGGGCATGGCCCAGCCGCTCCCCATCATCCAGGGCATGCCAGGTCTTGAAGGAGACAGCGGCAGGAGGCAGGCTGCTGAGCTGAAGCTCAGGGGCTGAGAAACCAGGGTCGCTAAAGGGGCTGCCCTGGTACTGGAGCTGCATGAGAAACAGAGACAGATAGGAATGCGGGGACGGAAGTGGTGCTGACTTCACATCTGCCTTCCATAAGACTGACATTTTCCCAGGGGGAGGAGTTAGTGGGATGTCCTAGCACAGAGCCTGGGCTCTGTTAGGTTCCAGGTTCATGTATAAATTGTACAACTTTGAATCACAGCTTCAGTAATTCCCATGCGTAAAAATGATAAGAAGTAGTATATATAAAGCACTTAGCACAGCACTTGGCATACAATAAGGGCATGATAGGCCACTATATTACATTAATATCATGACACTATGATTGTTATTTATTATACTATTTTCAGTCTAAATATATTATTGACCACGTAGTTATAGTCTATATGTATCTTTATTTATAGCAGTTAGTTGTTTATGCTTATTAATTTTATTATAATCATTAATAAATAATTGTTAACATTATTAAATTTAGTTGAGTGCCTTCTCCATTAAAGTTCTTGCCTCCATAAACCTAGACCCACAAAATCTTAGTGCGCACTGATAAATCCCCAAATTGGTAGCCCACCTAGTCCTCCATCACTATTTTAGGTGAAGAAACTGAGGCTCACGGTGCCCAAAGCCACCCAGGGAATGATGGCAGCTATGGCACGAGAAACTAGATTTAGTAAACTTGACATGGGCCTGGAATATAGCACAGGGGAGGAGTCACAAATCCTAGGGCCTCCAGGAACCAGATGGATTGTGTAACTGGAGGAAGAAGGCAGAACCAAGATGGGGTGAGGAGGGGCCAGGAGGGTCCCTGTGCCTGTTTTAGACAGGCAGTCATGTTCAAAATTTGAACAAGGATTTCATGGCCCAAACAGAAAACATCTGTAGGTCAGATTCAGCTAGTGGGCCACTGCTAGTTTGAACTTCTAGACAGTGTGGGGGTGTTGCGGGAGGATTGGCACTGCCAGTGATTAGCTGTGTGACCTTAGGCAAATTATTCACCCTCTCTAAAACTCAGTTTCCTTATCTGTAAAGTGGATTATGATTCTATCTCTCAGAACTGTTTGAAGAGTCAGCAAGATAATGGGCAGAGTGCCCAGCCCGGGCACATGGCTCAAGTAAGCACATAGCACGAGGTGATTGTAGAAATAATTATGACCCTGTAAAGTCTTTCTCTGTATGTGCTGTCTTTGACTCTTGTAACAGTCCTGAAAGGTCAGCAAAAGCAGGATCACAAATTCCATTTTGCAGATGAGGAAGCTGAGACCCACAAAGAGAGAGAGAGAAGGAATGACAGCCCAAGGTCACCAGCTATCAGTGACAGTGTTTGAGTGAGTCTCTAGTTGACAGAGCCCCTGTGCCCTCAGACTCATGGGGGAGCCTTCTCCTGGCCTTGCTCTGCTTCTCCTACTTAGAGTTGGGCAAGGAGGGCACTTTCCCTCTCCCCTCATCCCCTGCTTGTGCCCAGTGTCACTCACGTAAGTCTGCAGCAGTGTTGATGTATTCTTCTGCATGTAGAGGGCCAGGCTGTAGGCTTGACTGATGGGCTCAGCTGGCGAGATGGGAGCCCCAAGACTGAGGGGTAGCAGCAGTAGGGTCAGCAGGCAGAGGGGGGCTGTCAGAGAAAATCGGAGGTCAGATCAAATTCCTGAGCCTGCCTGCTGGTTCATTCATTTTTTAAAAATGTTTGTTTGTTTGTTTGTTTATTTATTTTGAGAGAGAGAGAGAGAGAGGGAGTGAGAACCCAAGCAGGCTCCACCCTGTCAGTGCAGAGCCTGACGTGGGGCTTGAACTCACAAACCATGAGATCATGACCTGAGCTGAAACCAGGAGTCACACACTTAACCAACTGAGGCACCCTGGCACCCCAGTTCATTCACTCTTTGTAACAACTCTTCAAGTGGCCACAGACTTTGTGGCCTGCAACAATCTTGTGTATCCAAGTCAGGACAGAATCACCCTGTAAGTAGATTATTTCCAGCCCAGAACATTCCCCTGAACTCCAGACCTGTGTATTCAACTTCCTGCTTGACATTTTCCCTTGGATATTAATAAGATTCTCAACTCAAAATGTCTAATACTCAACTCTCGATTCCCCTTCTACCCTCCTCCCCCAGTCTTCCCCCTCTCAGGCAAAGCTGCTTCCGTTCTTCCAGTTGCTCAGGTCAAAATGTGGGGTCCTCTCTTTGATGCGTCATTCTCTCTTGCTCTCCACATTCACCCCCACAGTAAATCCTATCGGCTCTGTCCTTAAAAGGTAGCCAGTGCAGGTCTGTGTTTCTTGATCTGAGTGCTCATGACAAGGATATGATCACTTTGTGAAAATTCATTGAGCTGTATGCTTAATGAGTTGTACACTTTTATATTTGTTATTTTCAATAAAAAGTTTTAAAACTTGAAAAGATGGATCCAGCATCTACCTACTTCCCCCCTCCTATTGCTACCACCTGAGTCCCGGCCACCAGCACTTCTCACCTGGACTGTTACCGCAGCCTCACCCCTGGTCTCTGCTTTCACCCTTGTTCCCCCCACCCCCCACCCCTTCCAACTCCTCAGTCCAGCTAAATCCCTCCTCTGCCTGAACACTCCCTCTGCTCCCACCTCACACTGTGAAAGTGTGTAAGCCAAAGCCCCCAGTGGTCTACAAGGGCTAGCCCCTCTGTATTGGCCTCCTATCTTCTCTAAGCATTCCTCCTCAGGCCTTTGCCCTTGCTGGGCCCTGCAGGACCACCCCCAAACCTTTCCAAGGCTGGCTCCTTCTTGTTCTTCAGGCCTCGATTCAGATGAGCTGTCCTGACTGCATACCAAAAGCCCCTTCCCTCTCCCCGATTTATAGTCTTCAGAGATTTGCTATTTCTCTTTATTTATTTGTCTACTTGTTTGTTACTGTCTCTCCCCCTAGAATGTTGGCTCCAGGAAAGGAGAAACTCCCCCTGGTTCATTCGCTGCTGGTTCCCCACCATCTAGCACAGAGCTTAATAAATATTTGTTGAATGAATGCTGCCATGAACATCCTTATCCCAGGCTCTTTGGGCACTTTTTCAAAGAGGGAATGTCTGGACTGGAGGATGTGCTCATTTTAAATTTGAGTAAATGCCGCCAATTGTCCCCTTAAAGGGCAGGCCCAGTTGTTCCCAGTGTGAGGCTCGGAGAGGAGGAGAATTACCTAAGGTCACCAGCAGGAAGCAATGGAGAGGAGAGGCAAATCAGGATGGCCTCCTTTGTTCCCCTTTCTACATTCCCGAGTTCCCTAAATTCAGAACTTAAGGGAAGACTGATAGTGAAGGCCCATTCATTCATCCATTCATTCAACAAGCTTGGATCTTAGCATTCACCTTCAATCACACAGGCATTATAATTTCCTTACTTAGGACATTATTGTCTGTCTGCAGAATGAAATCTCCATGAGATCATAGATTTTTGTCTGTTTGTTCACTGCTGTATCCCCAAGTGCTAAGAAAACTACCTAGCACATAATAGGCGCTCAATAAATATTTCTTGAATGAATGAATGAATGAATGAACAATGAATGAAGCCTTCTGCATGTAAGGATCTGGCGGCTCCTAGCATGCAGACAGCCAGGTGCATGAGTCATATGGGCCGAGGGCCGGTGAGTACCCCTTCCCTCCTGGTCTCTAGGCCCTGGCACTCTGTCCCCCTCACTCACCTAGCAGATAGCTCATGCTCCCTCCTTGGTTCCTTCCTCTCTCCAGTCTCTGGGTTCTTCTGGGGCACCTATCCTCCTGCCCCTCAGGTGGCTTTATACCTGGGCTGAGCCCTGAGACCGCCCGAGAGGGAGGGAAGGAGTCACACCCTGGGGTGGGTGTGTGTTGGGGGCACAGGTGCAGAAGCCCCAGAAGCAAGGGACAGCAGGGAAGGGGACACTAAGGTGACACCCTAGTCCCCTACAGCCCCCAAACTCGACCTTAAACCCTGGTTGCTGGGAGGGAGGGGTCAAAGGCGGGGAGGGGATTATCGGGGGACAAAGGGGCCGCCCTGCTCCCTGCTGCTCCTCACGTCCTGGGATCCAGTTTCTCGTGAGGAGGCTGCCTCCTGCCCCGCCCCATGGGGACCGGGCGCTGCCCGCTCTGGCTCCCTCTCCCCAGGAGTTTGGAAAAGGGATGGGAGTGGTGGCATGTGAGCAGCATCGCCAACACCCAGGTACACCCTTAGACATAGGAACATGTGCACGTCTACACACAGGCTGGCACACGGGTGCACACCAGACGTGTGAGCACACTTGCATACATTCATTCATTTAAGTACGTGTTCACACCGACTGTGCTGCTCCCTGTTCCAGGTGCTAGGATAGGACCGGAACAAGTCCAACAAAACCCCTGCCCTCAGAGAGCTGACACTCTAGTGGACATGGCTACACGTATACTGAATCACACACACCCTGCCAGGCCTACACGTTACATAGGGAGAATCAGACACACAAGTGCGGATGTGTCCTCACGAATGCATGCAGACAGGTGAACACATAGCCACACCCAGGGGCCCCACCAGAGGCACGTGCGTGGAGCAGACATGTACATATATGGGGTGTACACACACCATGGTCACGTGTGTGCACACAGACACACATGCGGCGGGAGGTCAGGAGTCCTGAGATCTAGCCACGTTTTAGTCTCTGCTGTCCTGGAAGATCTTGGGCCAGTGGCTGCCTTCTGCCCAGACACAGCGCATGCCAGACACATAGACATATACCTAAGGCCTTTTCCAGCTAGGGAAGCCTTGTGGCAGAGAGGACTATGGGCAGACAGGTGCTGGGTTCTGGTCCTTCTTCAGAGCTTTCCCAGTCTCTCCATAAGGAAGCCCTGTTCAGTTCTAAGCACCGGCCCACCCTCTGGGTCAGAGTGTTCAGGCAGGCCCCTACCCCGCTTCTATCCTGTTGGGGGATGGAATATTGCTCTACCTTCTTCCCTCATGTGGAGGAAGAAGGCCCATACCCTTCTTACAAAGGCAGGAGATACATCTGTTTACTCATTCACTCATGTATACATTCAATCAGCAGATATCGATGGAGCCTCTACTGTGTGCTGGTACCAGGGCGAATCGTAAGATGGGCCGCACCCCCACCTCACAGGGTGCACAGCCCAGAGTTCACAACAACAAACATGTGAACTGATAAAAAACAAAATTTCCTGAAGCGACAAAGTGCTAAGAAGAAGCCCAAATAGGTTGATGTGATTAGCTTGGGGAGTGGGGGGGTGGGGGGGGTGGGGCTGAGGAGATTTAGATAAGGAGCCTGAGGCCCAGAGAGGGACAGCTACTTACCTGGAGTCACACAGCAAGGCCAGAACAGATCCTAGACTCCTGCCCCCCAACTTGGGACCAGATCTGGGTTGTCCCCTCAGAACTGTGAACTGAAAGAAGGAGGAAGTTGAAGGAAAGATGGGCTTTGGGGTGGGGATCCTAAATTGGGTTCCTGAGGCCAGGAGCTGCCAGGGCTGCCAGAAGGGGCCTGTGCTAGGCAGACAGTGATGTCAGGGGATTAGCCTAGGCCCTTTGAGTGGGTTCACTGAGGCGTAGGCCAGGCCAGGTAATGAAGGGGGAGGTGGCAGAGGAGGAGGGCAGGAGGGGAGGAGGGGAAGAGGGAGGCAGATACTCGATCTGGTGCTATTCACAGGTGGACAGTGGACGTGGGGCTGGGCCTCACTCGAGAAGGCAGGCCCACCCTCACCCGACCTTATCACGTCCTGCTTCTCTTGGGGGTTTCTCTCTCTGGACCCGTAGTTTCCCTTTGCAGCTGGAGGAACTGGCCCCCAGCCCAGGCCTGGCTTTGTCCCAAGGCGTCTGTCTTGGCAAAGGTCATCAGCTCTGCCACCCTGTCCGGTCCCACCTCACAGGCCATCTGTCTCCATCTCTGTTTTGGTCTCACCAAAAGCTGCTGCCTGGGGATCCCCCCCAACTTAGGAGCCAGCAGACGTGGATGCGAGTCCTGCCTTTGTCCATTGCTAGTTGGGGCCAAACCCCCAACCTCTCTGAGCCTCAGTTTGTTTCCTCATCTGCAAACGGGGTAATAATTCCCACCACCTGGGCTCTCACTGACCCCACCCACCAAGTGCCTTGACCCCTGCTCCTCCCAGGCCTCCAAGGGTTACCCCAATGGCACATAAAGCCTCCAACCAATGGCAAAAGCCTTGATGCTGCACAACCCCATGTTTGGAGGCCAGTCCCCACAGGCCATACATATGCTCCCAAGAGATCTGTCCTGTCCTTTTCCCAGGACACTGAAGCATGACCCTAGTGTCACCCAGCAGGTCACATAATGAGACCTATTCAGAACAGGTAAATGTGAACTTCAAACCAGATCCTCACCCTGACCCCAGTATTAAGCCCAACCCCATTTGTACCCCTACCTCTCCAGGCAAAGAGAACAGTAAGTACAAAGGCCCTCATGTGGGAGCAGGCATGACCATTTTCAGGAACAATCAAGGCCAGCAGAGAGAGCAAAGAGACTGGTGGTTGGTGAGGTATGACATGTTGGGGAGGAGCAAGAGTCACCTTGCCCTCTCCTGCCATCTCCACATCTCCCTTGACTCCTCAGTGCCCTCAGGACACAGTCCAAACTCTGCAGCCTGCCCTTTGAGGCCTGCAATCCCCTAATCCCTGCGCAGCCTTGCAACTCACTTCTTGCTTTTTCCTACCTTCTCCCTCAGCTCTGCAACCTACTTATAGGCCTGCTCAACACCAGGCCTTCCTCATGTAATTCTCCCTATATAGAGAGCTCTCCTGCTTCCTCTTCACCAATACATTCCCCTGTCCATTTACTGATCACCATATGTTGTGATTCCCGGTCTCCCAGTGTCTCTCCCCAATGTAACAGGAGGCAGGGACTTGTCATCTCTGCAGCCCCAGCACCAGGCCATGTACAAAGGAGAAACTTCAGTGAGTGTCAGGTGAAGGAAGACAAACATAATGGTTCCAGTTCCAAGGAGGCTGGTCTACTGAGAGGAGCACCTGATCTCTCGGAGCCCCCACGTCAGTGCCTCATCCTAATGGAGTGGCAGGATGGAGGTGTGTTGAGGGCTCTTGGAAGAGAGGCCCCCAGCACAGGGATCATCAGGGTGAAGAGCACAGCCCGTTCCATTCAAACCCCATGGTCCTCTGCTGCACTGTTCCAGAGCCCCAGCTGGTAGCCATTGAGGCTGGGCACCTGTCCCCCCGGAGCAGCTCAGCCCGGCAGCTCAGCCTCATCACCTCCAACATTTCTCCAGTGCTTCCTAGGGGTCTGGTGTTGTTTGAAGCCCTTGTATACACTACCTCATGCTTCCTTTATAGAACTGTCTTCCTCTTTCACAAATGAGGAGATTGAGGCACTGCCAGGTTAAGTGATCACCCCAGGGTCACATGGCTAGCAGGGAGCAGTGCTAGGATTTGAACCCAGGCTCCAGAGCCAGGGCTCTTTATTGTTATCATCGCCTATAATCTCTGGGGCTTGACACTTTCCAGTTCATGAGCCCTTCCCACAGCCCCTGTTGCCCTGGGTTCCCTTCAGGGTTATCTGACAAGGGCTGGCATCCCCATTTTGCAGATGAGATCCAGGAAGGAATGACACGAGAAGGTGAGAAAGAAAAGAATCCCTTTTTTTTTTTTTTTTTTTTTACCAGTCACTCTATACCTAGACATTATCTCACTTAATCTTGTAACAACCCTGGGAAATAGGTTTTATGGTTACTAATGAGGTTTAGAGAGGTTCAGTGACTTGCCAGGATCAGACAGAGAATGAACTGTAGAGACCTTGAACTCAGGTCAAGGTCTGACCCTGAACTCAGGTCAAGGACAGGCTCCAGTGTCTGGGCTACTCCCTGCCATCCCCAGATGAATCTCCTTTGCTGTCTGCACCATATCTGCACCACCAACCGTCCCCATGCTGGTGGGACACCATTATGGCCAAGTGACAGACACAGATCCATCAGTGACCTAACTGTATGTCCTAACCCAGTCCCACCCCAGTCGTTGGCAACATCTGCAATCCAGCCAAACTTTGCCTTTGCTTCCTGGACAGCCCTATGCTTGAGGAGGAGGGCCAGAGGAAGAGGTGTAACATGCGGTGTCTTAGCAGAGTCTGACTGGGGATTAGGATTAGGGTATTGATTTAAAAACTGGGAGTAAGTGGAGAGCCAAAAGGGCTGTCCTCTGTTCAGCAGTTGCATATTGAATCCTCTCTGTGTGAACTGAATTTCCCAAAGTGACACATAAACAGGGTCTGGTCAAATGAGCAGACTCTCCCAAATAAGAAAAACTTCCCCAAACTCTATTATATTAAACACTATGTGACAGAGATGTGGAACTGGACAAGTAGGTCAATGGAACAGAATAGAAAGACCAGGAATAGACCCATGTATACCTAGGAATACAGGCTATGATAAAAAATAAGGGAGGGGGCATCTGGGTGGCTTAGTCGGTTGAGGGTCCACCTTCAGCTCAGGTCATGATCTCACGATGCGTGAGTTCAAGCTCGGCGTCAGGCTCACTGCTGTCAGCACAGAGCCCTCTTCGGATCCTCTGCCCTCTTCTCTCTCTGCCCGGCTCCCATTCGCACGCGCTCTCTCTCTCAAATAAATAACACATTAAAAACAAACAAACAAGTAAATAAATAAACTAATTAACTAATTGAGGAAGGATAAGAATAAACTATTAAAAGGCATTAGGATAGCTGGAGGAATGCAAACTGGTACAGTCACTCTGGAAAACAGTGTGGAGGTTCCTCAAAAAATTAAAAATAGACCTACCCCTATGACCCAGCAGTAGCACTGCTAGGAATTTACCCAAGGGATACAGGAGTACTGATGCATAGGGGCACTTGTACCCCAATGTTTATAGCAGCACTCTCAACAATAGCCAAATTGTGGAAAGAGCCTAAATGTCCATCAACTGATGAATGGATAAAGACATTGTGGTTTATATACACAATGGAGTACTACATGGCAATGAGAAAGAATGAAATATGGCCCTTTGTAGCAACGTGGATGGAACTGGAGAGTGTTATGCTAAGTGAAATAAGCCATACAGAGAAAGACAGATACCATATGTTTTCACTCTTAGGTGGATCCTGAGAAACTTAACAGAAACCCATGGGGGAGGGGAAAGAAAAAAAAAAGAGGTTAGAGTGGGAGAGAGCCAAAGCATAAGAGACTCTTGAAAACTGAGACAAACTGAGGGTTGATGGGGGGTGGGAGGGAAGGGAGGGGAGGTGATGGGCATTGAAGAGGGCATCTTTTGGGATGAGCACTGGGTGTTGTATGGAAACCAATTTGACAATAAATTTCATATATTAAAAAAAAAAGGACAGGTGGAAAATTATACATGAACATTTGGATGAGATCCTATAATGCATGCAGCTGGTGCATCCCTTTTACTAGCAGTGCACCTATCTCGTGGCTGATGTGACTCCTGCTACTAGTGACTCACAGCTGCTTCCTTCTCCCCCTGATCCAGGGACCCATTTACAGCAAAGGAAGTGCTGTGGTGGACACACTGCCATTTGCCGTACCATCAAGAAGCTGCTGGCCTGTTAAGGTAATGGAACGGTCTCTGGAAGGTGCAGCTGAGATGCTGGCATGGAGGCCATACAGTATTATTATCTTTTAGAATGCAACATATGCCTTAAACCAATGACTGTTTTATGGTGCTGTGCCCAAGAACATAGGTATATGAGTCTGGAAACCTAGGATTAGAAGCAGGAGTGGTCCTGTTTACCATTAGTCCCAGTAACCTCCTTGGGGAATTTGTGCTTCCAGCCCCCTAACTTTAGGTCCTATGGGTCTAGAGATCCCAATTCCCAGAGTGCGGAGGGACATTTCTGCAAGGGGACATGGCAAGAGTCCCGGTGAATTTTGAGCAACACCTGCCACCTGGTCACTTCTGTCTCCTTGTGCCAACAGACCAAGAGGCAAAGAAAAGACTTGCCAAAGGTCGTCACCAGAAGGTAGGACAGCTGCTATGGAATAGGGGCAGGAGGAACATGTTTAGCACGCAGGCAATCAATCCATTGGGACATCTCCAGATACCTGTCCTGAGTTTTATTTGTAAATGGGCAAGTACAATAGCCATGGCCTGACAGGGCATGATAACTAGGGACTCAACCCTTCTGGGATGATGGCCAAGGTCAACTTACCAGCAAGCTATTGAGACTAGCAGAAAGACTAGTTGAAGCCCAGGGTAGAAGGGAAGGGGAGAGCTAGAATAAGTGCGTGGCAGAGGAAGGAGATGATGACTATCAGGGGAGGAACTAATTCTCCTCTTCTAAGTTTACCCAGAAATTGTGACCAATCAGAATGCTAGAGAAGCTGTACCTGGGTGGAGTGAACTTCAGGGGAAAAGCAAGTAGATCTGAGCAGTGCAAAGGTGAAGTGTCGTGCGTGCTGCTGCTGCCCCACCAGATCCCTTTATCAATAGTACACCCATCGCCCAGCTGCCCCCATCTCTGGAGAACTGCCCAGCACTCCTCCTCCTTAGCCAATGGCAGACTGGCACAGATGTGTGAAAGGCCTTACCTCCAGGTGGCACTAACCTATTAGTACAATGTGGGCTCCAGAACTTTTTCTAGCATCAAACCAAAGCTAGTCAACAGCCAAGACCACATTCTTGCTCAGTTTTCCTCACTGCCCTAATCCTGATGACCTAATTTTTCTTCTGAGAACGTTGTCTATGTCACTTGGTCAAGAATCCCCATCTCAGGCTGTTTCTGGGGACCCTACAGCATTTCCCCTTCTAACACCATTAAGAATAAATAAATGATAAAGACTTACATGTGAAAGAGATCTCTGAAATTATGAAGCAAAAATATAGAAGAATATTTTTAAGTCTTCAGTTTGAGCATTATATTTACAAGAGCCAAGACAAGGCAACAACCTAAGTATCCACGACAGATGAATGGAGAAAGAAAATATGGTTTGAGGGGAACTGGGTGGCTCAGTTGGTTGAGCCTCCAACTCTTGATTTCAGCTCAGGTCCTGATCTCATGGTTCCCCTATGTCGGGTTCTGTGCTGACAGTGCGGAGCCTGCTTGGGATTCTCTCTCTCTGCCCCTCCCCCCACCACTCTCCTCTCTCAAAATAAATATATAAACTTAAAAAAAGAAAGTGTGGTGTGTGTGTACAACGGAATACTATTTAGCCATAAACAGGAAGGAAATCCTGATATTTCAGGATGGACTTTAAGGGCATTATGCTAAGTGAAATAAGTAAGACCAAGAAAGATAAACACTGTATTATCTGTATTATAATTTATTTGTGAAATCTCAAAAAACCAAACTCATAGAAAAAGAGATCAGATTTGTGTTGTGAGGTGGGGGTTGAGGGTGGAGAATTACGTGAAGATGGTCAAAAGGTATAAACTTCCAGTTATAAAATAAATAAGTACTGAAGATGTAATGTACAACATGATGACTATAGTTCCCAGTGCTGTGTGATATATCTGAAAGTTGCTAAGAAAGTAAATTCTAAAAGTTCTCATCACGGTGCCGGGGGAACATTTTTGTGTTACTGCATGAGGTGATGGATGTTAACTAAACTTATTGTGGTAATCATTTAAAAATATGTAGATATATGACATATATATGTCAAGTCATTATGCTATACACTTTAAACTTGTACGGTGTTCTATGTCAATTACATATTAAAACTGGAAGGGAAAAATAAAACCTTGGGCTAAGAGAAAGCTTTCTTTTTAAAAGTATTTTTTAGGTTTATTTATTTATTTTGAGAGAGAAAGAGAGCACAAGTGGAGTAGGGACACACAGAGAGGGAGAGAGAATTCTAAGCAGGCTCCACACTATCAGACTGTAAGACTGTTAATTTCTTAAATCTTCAACATTTCGTATGCAATTGAGCTGGTTTTCCCATAAATAGTTTTTTTTTCAATTTTTAATTTGAGAGAGAGACAGAGAGAGAGAGAGAGAGAGAATCCTAAGCAGGCTCCAGGCTCAGTGTGGAGCCTGATGTGGGGCTCAATCCCATGACCCTGAGATCATGACCTGAGCCAAAATCAAGAGTCGAACACTCAACTGACTGAGCCACCCAGGTGCCCCTTTCCTGCAAATAGTTCAAGTTGCCTTAGCATGCAGAAGGGACTTTTGTATGACAAACTGAAAAACCAAGTTGGTTCTCCTGTGCAAGGATTTGAGTGTGTATGTGCTTATCAGTAACATTGAGTGTGTGAAAATATCCCAAGGCCCATTTCCCCCATTCTACCTACAACCTAATCCCTTTCTCGTGAAATAGGGCAAATCCATGAATCAAGAGAGTAGGAAAGGAAACATCTAGGTACAGCATTTTACAGAGTAAATACTGTAAGGATCATATCCTGCAGACGAGGAAACTCAGAGAGGTGAGGGCACACAATGCTCCACAGATAGTGTTAAAACCAAGCCTCTAAACCAACTCTATCTGATTCCAGACTTCAGTAGACAAATGAATCCCCTGGGATGCTCTTAGAAGTACATATTTTTGGTCCCCACTCAGAGATTCAGTAGGTTCCAAGGAGCCCAGGCATCTACATTTTTAGTATGGGAGCTATTGCCCCCCCATCTCCTGGGGGATTCTGGGTCCCACTTTGAGGGATACTGAATATTACATACAACTCTGTCTTCCAAACAGGACCAGGCCTGGCAAGGAAAAAACCACAAGAGGTAGGTGAACTGTTGTAGATTAAAGAGATTCAGGAGACATAACAACAGGATTAGTTATCTTTTGCCGTGTAACAAGTTTCCCCAGAAACTTGTAGTTTAAAATAACATTCATTATTTCCATTTCCATTTCTGTGGGCCAGAGGCTGAGACTCTCAGCAGCCTGCAAACACTGTCAGGGTGCAGTCATCTCGAGGGGCACAGGTATCTGCTTCCAAGTCCACTTATGCGGTGTTGGCAGGGTTCAGTTCCTCAAGGGTTGTTGGTCTGAAGGCTTCAGTCCTTCCCCCACTTGTAGCGGGAGGTTGTTCTCAGTTCTTGCCATGTGGACCTCTCCTTGCGGCAGTTCACAACAAGACATCTTGTTTTATCAGAGAAGCAGAGAAGAGTGCCAAGATGGAAATCACAGTCTTTTGTAGCCTTATCTTGAAAGTATGGTCCCATCACTTTTGCTGATTCTATTCATTGTACAGGCAAGTCACTAGGTCCAGCCTTTGTTAAGGGGAGGGGAAGGCCAGAAGGCAAGGATCATTTGCAGCCATGTCAGAAGCTCCCTATTTCAACAACCAAATGTATGAAGTTGGTTTGGGTTCGGATTTCACTAAGCCAACTGTACAGACACATTTATGAGATAATCCAGGAAATCTGAACATGGACTATGTATTAGATGACATTAATTAAGGAATTACCATTATTTATTTAGAAGTGACAAATGTCTGTGGTCATGCTAAAAAAAATTCCTTAGGTCTTAGAGACATACCCTGAAGAATATCATAAATGAAATGTTATGATGTCTGGGATTTGCTTTAAAATAATACAACAGGGGTTGGAGGAGGGGAGGAGTGGGGTTATAGTTGAAACTGGATTAGTTATATGTGGATAATGGTTACACGGATATGGGGGGGTTATTATACTGCTCTTACTCTTACATGTGTTTGAAATTTTCCACAATAGAGAGTTAAAAATCAAACTGAATTGAAGCTAAAAATGGTACACCGCAAGTTGAAAAAACATACAAAGTCTAAAGCTGTTGCATACTGAGTATATTTTAATTGGTGGAAAAGACAACAACAAGAGTAACATTTCAGATGGGGAAAGATGACCATAAATATGAAAAAGAGGGGGAAAAAAGGAAGGAAGGAGTGGGGGGAGGGGGGAGGAGGAATGATAGAATTAAGCTTGGCAGCCGGCTGGCTACAGGAGGTGGCTGATCCCTGACCTCTGCTTAACCAAAGTAACAGGGATTCGGGTCATTCTAGTGGAACTGAGAGCTTGGGGCAGCAGCAAATCCAAGCCCTCAGGGCTTTTAGTATCTGTGAAGGACTAGCTGGAGTTTAGAGTTTGCCTTGGGCCTAGAGGGATGGGGAAGCTGGGCCCCTTTCAGAAAGGGCATAGAAGCAGGAGGCCCAGTATCAGCTGGTGGGGAGGTATTACATTGGGGTTCAAAGTTCTCTACAGTTCATTACAAGGATGCAGTACTGTGCAGGAGGCCACAGTCTTGTCTTACAGATCCTAGAGGGTGGGGAGAATAAATCCCAAACCCTCATCTCTAGACATTCTGGATTAGGCCAGGAAATTTGCATCAAAGCTGCCTAGCATGGGGCTTGGCATACAAGAAGTATTTACTACCCATTTATTCAATCTAGTGGCAGTGGTAGTGATCCTCAACCAATGAGATGTGTACTTCAGAATTTTCTAGAAAATGTCATTTGATTCTTTACAATTGTGGTTCTTTACAAAGGTAATGTAGTCATTTGGGGACAGATAACTCATTTGGTTCAACACGCAAAAGGGCCGAAAAGGCATCTGTTCAGTGCAAAGGTTTTCTCCTACCTGTGCTCCCCAGCCACCCAGTTCCCCTCCCTGGAGGCAACCAAGGCTACTTGTTTCTTCTGAATATTTTCAAGGACATTTTATGTATCTGTAATCAAATTTGTATGTTTGGATTTTGCCTTTGTAAAACAAACAGTAGCAAACCACACACGTTATTCTGCTCCTTGCTTTTTTCACTCAATATTTCTCAACTATTTGCAGTGACATGGATAGAGCTGGAGAGTATAATGCTAAAGGAAATAAGTCAGAGAAAGACAAATACTATATTATTTCACTAATATGTGGAATTTGAGAAACAAGACAAAGGGGAAAAAATAAGAGAGAGAGAGAGAGAGAGAGAGAGAGAGAGAGAGAGAGAGAGGCAAACCAAGAAACAGACTCTTAACTATAGAGAACAAACTGATGGTTACCAGAGGGGAGGTGCAGGAGGGAATGGGTGAAATAGGTGATGGAGATTAAGGAGGGCACCTGTCCTGATGAGCATTGGGTGATGTATGGAAGTGTTGAATCACTATATTGTATATCGGAAACTTATATAACACTGTATATTAACTGACTGGAATTAAAAAACTTAAAACTAAAAAACAATGTTGCTCAAAAATCATCTCATACTAGTTCTTTGTTTTAAACCACAATTTTATCTGTTTGTTCTACTTTTACAAGAAAGTGGAAGAAACTGAAATATGTCTGAAAAGGTTCCAAGTAATATTCTGAGTTCATTGCATAATTTAAACCCCTAACTTCTATATCCATTCTAAGCTAGAAGACTTGTCACAATTGTGTTCTTCTTCCCCCCCCTCCCCCATTATAGTATAGTGGATTGTTGTTGTTTATTGTGGTCAAATACATATATACGTATATATTTATTTATTATATATATTTATTATACATGTATGTATAATACATATATACATAAATACATATATGTACTTATATATGTATTTATTATATGTGTATATATATAATGCAATTTATCATTTTAAAAACTTTATTTTGAGAGAGAGACATAGGAGGGGCAGAGAGAGACAGAGAGAGAGAGAGAGAGAGAGTGAGAAAATCCCAAGCAGGCTCCACACTGTCAGTGCAGAGTCCAATGTGGGGCTTGAACTCGTGAACCATGAGATCATGACCTAAGCTAAAACCAAAAGTCAGCCACTTAACCGACTGAGACACCCAAGTCCTCCACCATTTTATTCATTTTTAAGTGTACAGTTCAGTGGCATTAAATATATCCACATTCTTGTGGACCATCACCACCATCTATCTCCAGAACTTTTTAATATTCTGACTGAAACTCTGTACCCAGTAAACACTAACTTTCCATTCCATTTCCCCCAGGCCCTGGGTAACCACCATTCCACTTTGTCTCTATGAATTTGATCACTCCAGGTACCTCATATCAGTGGAATGATACTGTATTTGTTCTTTTTTTCTGGATTGTTTCACTTAGCATCCTGTTTTCAAGGTTCGTCCATGTTTTAGTGTGTCAGAATTTTATTCCTTTTTAAGGTTGAAAAGTATCTCATTGTATATATATATATATATATATATATATATATATATATATCATTGTGTATATATATACACACACACATATATACACACACATATGTATATGTATATGTATATGTATATGTATATGTATATGATTGCTGCAGGAACCCACTTAGTGCATAGATCCTGGCTCCTGAACGGAAGTGGACATCTGCAAAAAGAAATGTCATATATCTACATGATAAATTTGAAGAGGTTCAGGGAGAAATTTCTACTGGTAGTCCATGCTACGTGGTAGTCCATGCTACCAGTAGAAACTCAGCTTACTATGGACATCAGATTCTCTGGGAACACTAGCAAGAGCTCTACTGAAGGTTTCTGTGGCCACGTGAAGCCACACCCATTGCCGAGCATTTCACTTCTGGGATCTTCACTAATCAGATCCAGGCAGCCTTGGGGGAGCCTTGCTTTTTGTGATGATTGATCCCAGGGCTGACTATCATCCTCTCACAGAGGCATTTTCTGTTCACTTGTCCACTATAGTTCAGTATATATCAGACTCCTTCCTACTTCATATGGATGATGCCAAACCATAAGACAATAAGAGTTTACTCAGCAGGTGTCTTGTGCTGGGTGCTTGCCCAGAAAATCCCCTATATGGTGACACTAACTTTCCCTAGGACCCTTAAGAAGCTGTATTTGTCTTTAAGGTTGCTCACAAGTATGCCAGTTCTTCTCTTAGGCATGTGAAGAGATCTCTTCTCTGCCCCCTTTGAAGTTAGGTAAAGTAATGGACTGGTCAATACAACGTGAGCAGAAGTGTCACATGGAGTCACATACACATATCAAGATGGAGCTTGTTTCCTGAGTGACTAGAATGAGCAGACCCCACTAGACATGCAGAATGAGCAAGAAACAGACCATTTTTGTTATAAGCCACCAAACTTGGGTGTTATTTGTTACTACAACATAACCTAGCCTATCCTGGCCGATACAGAAGCTATGAATGTCTACAGAGATCCAGAAGAGATCCAGAAGGAAGACCAGCCGCTGCTAAAAAGGAACTTCGGGATAAATGGGCTGCTCCAGCTCCTGAATTCAGTTCGCTCATTCCAAGGTTGCAGATAGTTCTGAAGGCAGACGGGTGCCCTTCATTCCTTTTTAGCAGTTCCTCACTAGAGACTGAGTGGTCCGACCTGTTTCTAAAAGCGGTCTGTAGTCCTATAGCCTAGGACCTCGGAATGAAAAACACCACCACTGAGTGGTCTTAAGTCATCCTTGCAAAGTGTCTTATACAAAATGCATAAATAAGGTTGACAGAAAACAGCCATCATTTTTGTACAAATGAAAAGGGGCTCATGAGTGCCGTATTCCTTGAGTTTACTGATTTTTGAGGTCTGTCATCTTTTTTTTAAATTCTTTTAAAACATTTATTCATTTTTGAGAGTGAGAGAGAGTATGAGTGGGGGAGAGGCAGAGAGAGAGGGAGACACAGACTCAGAAGCAGGCTCCAGACTCTGAGCTGTCAGTACAGAGCCCGATGCAGGGCTCGATCCCCCGGACTGCGAGACCATGACCTGAGTGACACTTAACCGACTGAGCCACCCAGGCACCCCTTGAGGTCTGTCATCTTTATATTTTAATGTCAACATGGTCGAATTGTAGTCTTTTCAACTCCTGTAAATGTTAACAATATCTGCTCATGGTAAAAATGTCAAACTGCATGGGGCGCCTGGGTGGCGTAGTCGGTTAAGCGTCCGACTTCAGCCAGGTCACGATCTCGCGGTTTGTGAGTTCGAGCCCCGCGTCAGGCTCTGGGCTGATGGCTCAGAGCCTGGAGCCTGTTTCCGATTCTGTGTCTCCCTCTCTCTCTGCCCCTCCCCCGTTCATGCTCTATCTCTCTCTGTCCCAAAAATAAATAAACGTTGAAAAAAAAATTAAAAAAATAAAAAAAAAATGTCAAACTGCAGAGTAGGGTGTAAAGTGAAAAGTAAAAGTCCTCCTATATCTTATATATGCAATCTCACTCTGCCACCCCCCACCCCCACCCACCCAGCTGGGGGCACAGGCACAGAGCCTGGCACTGGGGTGTTTTTTTTTTTATTAAAAAAATTTTTTTTTCAACGTTTATTTATTTTTGGGACAGAGAGAGACAGAGCATGAACGGGGGAGGGGCAGAGAGAGAGGGAGACACAGAATCGGAAACAGGCTCCAGGCTCTGAGCCATCAGCCCAGAGCCCGACGCGGGGCTCGAACTCACGGACCGCGAGACCGTGACCTGGCTGAAGTCGGACGCTTAACCGAGACTGCGCCACCCAGGCGCCCCATTGGGGTGTTATACATATAGTGTAAGAAATGGTCTTGACCCTCAATAGGCTCATTCTTGTATTCGAACTGAAGCAAGCTGGGAGGGGACTGTGTTGCACTGGTGAGTACATGTCTTATCCAAAGCGACAGCCTTTTGCTCAGGTCCAGTTGTTTCTTGTTCAAGGAATAGAGACTCAGTGTTACTAGATTTCAGGATTTCAAGTGAAAATGGAAATCCATTTTTGCAGGAGATACTTGTTGCTATGCCAAACTAAGCACACATGTTTGGCTGGATTTGATCAGTTTGCAGATGTTGCAGTAGTCCTCAGGATGGGCCCTGGAGTCTGGGTTTGAATCCTGGTTCTACAACTCATCTATCTGGGCCCTAGTTTCCTCAACTATAAAAGGGGATTCTACCTCATTGGATTCTTCTGAGAATCAAGTAAGATGCTGAAAGCACTTAATAACATGTGAGGTGGACACCTCATAAAGCTTACAATGTAGGGAAAGGGTCAATAAATGAACTTCATGTGGGAATTGCAGGAAGACTTCATTGGGACAGTGGCATTTAAACAGAAACCTGAAAAATGAATAGTTAATTGGGTAGAAAAGTGGGAAAGAAGGGGAAGGAAATAACAGGCAGTGGGAAAAACCCGTGAGAAAGCCCTGAACAATCATGTAAGCCAACGCTAAAGCAGTGAGGACATAGAGGAAACAGCCGTCTGGAAGCCAAGGATTTCCTGACAAAGTGGTAACTGGAAGGAGCTTCAGTTCAGCCTGAGGGAGTCCTTGCAAACTTAAGACTTCATACTACTCTGGCCACTGTTAACTTCCCGGACAGAAAAACCACACACACCAGGTCTTCTGCAGAGCCCTCTAACCCTCTTCTCTCAAACGGAGAAGAGGGCGGGCGGGGGTAGGGTTTGGCCTTGGGGTCAGAAGTAAGTAGTTTTCCGGCAGAGAAGGGAGATCAAGAGGGTAGGTAGGAAGGCACAAAGGTGGGAAGCAACCCTATTTGCTCTGGCGGCTGAGATGTTTAGAGGGATGCCTCCAAGGCTGGCTGGGCGGGATGCAGAACCTAGTTTCAGGCTGAGCAATCTGGCCGGCTGCAGGACCTCAGTCAAATGGAGAATGGGCGCCCCCTGGGAGCAGTGTTCGGTAGTGGACGCTGGAGAACCAAGATGAAGTAAGTGGGCGGGGAGAGGAGGGGGTGCGGCTCAAGATAGGGGGAGACTGCCTGCCACAGTTTTCTTCTCACAGGAACTGACCCCCTTTCGGCATGATGGATTCCTGGGATCCCAGAAAAGCTGGGCAGGAAGGGACCTCGAAAAAGGAACTACCAACACGTGCCCCGTGTCAGGACCTGAGCTGGGCACTTTCGTGAACATTGTCCTAGTATACCTAACTCTACCTGGAGATAGGTCTCCTTATCCCCATTTTTCAGATAAGAAAACCGAGGTTTGGTGATTTCCCAAGGAAGGGCGGGGATTTTGTGTGACTCCAGAGCCTTTTCCCTGGAGTCCTCAAGACTTGGAAGATACCTATACCAGGAGGTTTGGGGGAACAAGCATCGGGTGTGAGGCACCCAAGCTCTCCAAGAGACAACAGCATGATGGTACTTTCAGCGAGAACCACGCCTCCCTTGTCGCGACAATACTGATTATTGTTGCTTTCCTTTACAAGCCTTACCATCAAATATGAAGTCCTTGCCATACGCGAGGACGGACATTATATATTACTTAGATCGCCCGACGTGTTTCTCCCTCACCTACATTGATCCCCACTGGTGACATAAATTCTCCCCCTCCACTGGCAAGACAAGGCGTGGGACTACATTTCCCGGCAGGTCGTTCAGAAAGAGGTGGTGGGGAAAGGAAGACGGAGACTCTCGCTTTCCGTAGGCTCGCAATTTGGCGTGTCCGCCGTGATGCACATTTCAACAGCCCACGTCCTTTCTCTGGAGAGCTAAGGAAGGGACTACGTCCCCCAGCAGGCACTGCCGCAGAGAGCGAGTGATAGGCAGCCATCATTACTGTAGTCAATTTTTCCCGTTTCCACAGGGAGCAGCCTTAGTGCGCGGACTACAAAACCCAGGTCGCCGTCTCCCCTTCCCTCCGGCCCGCATCTTTCTCGATTGTCCCCGCCCCTTTCCCCTTCCATTGTCTCGACCAAAGATAATGGAGCGGAGCTGGGAAGACTGCAACTCCCGTCAGGCTCTGCGCCACAGGGAGGGGGGATTTCGATATTACAGGCAGGCGAGGAGCCCAAGGTGGCAGAATGAGGCGACGGGGAGAGGCCAGGTAGCCTGCCATCTTTATGGTAGTCTCCTTATTCTCGCGGTTCCGCCATTCTTAAGGCACACTAGAGGACTAAAAAACTACTACTCCCATCGCACCTCATAAGACCGACTGCTAGTCAGGTGTACGCCCCTCTTCCGCCATCTTGTTTGTAGTCCTCATTCCTTTTCACCTTTCCATTGTTCCTGACGAGTAGAAATGGCAGCGGGAAGGCAGCAGATGGACTGCGACTCCCGTCAGGTACCACACACGCGGAGGGTTGTGGACCGGAGGGCGTGTGAGTGCCTGGGAAGGAGGTCGGGTCGGGGGAGAAGGCCATCTTGTTTGTAGTCATCGTTCCCGCTCCTTCTCTATCCTCTGCAACGGGGAGCCTCGGGGCAACCGGACTATAACTCCCGGCATCCTCGGCTCCCGGCTTGGCACGCCCTCCGCCATCTTGTTTGTAGTCCCCGCTGGCCCCAGCGTCCCATTGTTCCCACGGTATCACTGGTGTCCGCAGGACTACGATTTCCGTCGTGCCCTGCGCGTGTTCGCCCTGGAAAGTGGAGGTGGTGGGGAAAGGAGGGGGCAGGGGGCGGGGTTCCTCTGGGAGAAGGAGGGAGTAAAGAGGAGGAGGAGGAGGAGGGAAGGAGGAGGGAGGGGTGGGGGAAGAGAGGAGGAAGGAGGAAGGAGCTCTGGAGGGATGAGAGAGGCGGCCAGGGCCCCGGGCCGAAGCAGCGCGGGGCTGGGGGACCAGGGGGGCTGAGGCACCCCAATTGCCCCCTCCCCCTTTCCCTGCCCCCTTCCATCCTTTCCTTCCACCTTCCAGCTTAAGGAAGGGGATTTATTCAAATTTTATTTAAACCCCTATCTCCGGAGGGTCGCGCGCTGGGGGGAGGGGGCGAGGGCGGGGGCGCGCGCAGGCTGGGGGGGCGGGGCCGAAGCAGCTTCCTTCACCCCCCTCCGCTCGCCCCGTAGCCCTAGGGCAGGGGGCCGCAGTCTAGGGGCGGGCCCAGGGGAGGGGGGCAGGTTACAGGGACCCCCCCCTCCCCGGGAACCGGCGGTGGGCGGGGCTTGAACCCCGGAAACGGTGGGG
Organism: Lynx rufus; assembly: GCF_022079265.1. Taxonomy (NCBI): domain Eukaryota; kingdom Metazoa; phylum Chordata; class Mammalia; order Carnivora; family Felidae; genus Lynx; species Lynx rufus. The sequence goes on along the minus strand of NW_025814838.1, from coordinate 1,139,411 downwards.
GGGCCCAGGCCTGGTCCTGGACCCCTGGGCAGTGGGAGCCGGGAAGGGGCCAGTTAAAGGGCCGGGGGCACTGTGGAGAGGTGGGGTGGGGGGAGGGGAGCTGTGACTCAGACCCCGGACTGAGTGGGGCCCGGGCAGAAGCTGAGCACCCTGCGCCCGAGGAGCCCCCGTTGGCCTGGGGGGGCTGAGGGACTGAGCCCCCCAGAGCAGGACCTCCCCCTGGAAGGGCCGCGCCGCAGCCCGTGGGAGGGCCTCGCCCCTGGCGCCCCCCATCTCCACTCGCCGCCGTCCCGGCCTCCGCCGGAGGGAGGGGCCGAGCGCCCTCGGGGGGCCGTGGACCCCGGCGTTCTGAGCGTTCCGCGCCCCGCGCCGCCCGGCCCCCCCGCCGCCGATGGCCGCCGACCCGCCGGGAGCTGCCGAGAAGGGAGAGATGGCTCCCGGGACACGTGTGAGGTGGGTTCATGCGGCTCCTCCTCACCCCCAGACCTGGGCAGCTCCCACTCCCATTCATCCTCAGCCCGGCCTCTCTCTGCCTTCCCCGCCCCCAGCCTCGCCCTCTCTTTGCTCCAAACTCCTCATCTCCAGCCCTCCTTCCTGTTACCTCTCAACCCTGGGGAACTGGCCTTCCTTCCTAGACCCTGCTTCCCCTTGCAGACCCCCATCCCTGCCTGCAGTCGCCGCCCTCCAGGCCCCTCCCCTGGAGCACTGGAGGGCCCCTTCCCCCCATGGATGGGTCTGGAAGTCCCTGGAAAGGGGGAAGCTGGGGTAAGACTCTGGCCACGAAGAGACCCTCCAGGCCTGCTGAGTCTGTATGGGATCTTGGAGGATCTGGTTTCCATGGGAAGGGGAGCCCAAGGGATTCTAGACAATTAGGAATGGAAAGCAGCCTGAGAAGCTTGGGGGTTGGGGGGGAAGACATGTAGGGCTGAGCCCATCCTGAGTTCTGTGGAGATGTCAGGGTGGATTCTAGAATGCCAGGGAATCTGGGAAATTGCCCAGATTGACATGAGAGATCCAAGAGGAGGGTGTCTTGGGGCAGAGGGAGCTCTGTGGGGAGCAGAGGAGTTGAGATGTTGGACTGAGGAAGAGCTCTGAAGCAGCATTGGGGGGAGGGGTGTCTCAGAGCCCTGGGCAGCAGAGTGAATCTTTAGGGATGGGGGAGGGAAGCATCCCATTGGATGTGTTGACAATGTATAGGTTTTGGAGGAAGAGAGATTGGGTGGTAGTTGTGTGTGTGAGAGAGAGAAAGGAGGGAGGAAGAAAGGTCTGGAGCTTCTACCCAGGAATCTGTGGGTATTTTGGAGGTAAGTCTGGGAAATTTTAGGTTGGAGAATGCATGGGGTGTATTACATTTGGGTAAAAGAGGAAGAGTTGGGGCCTCTCTAAGGTAACTCCACAGAAAAGGAGCCCCTGGCTTTCCAGGGAGCTTTGGTGTGGGGATGTCAGTGCAGAGGCCCTAGTCCCTTCCTCATCTCTGGGCTAGGCAAGAGGACACTGAGGAAGTGTTAGAGGAAAGAGGAGTGAGGTCAGGAAGCCAGTTCTCAGACTCCCAGAGGAGCCAGGTGAGCTGCTTTGGAGAGAGAGGCCTTGGAGGGAGTGTTGTTCCCCCCCCCCACCCCCCACCCACCTCCCCTGCAGGAGGGATGACCTCCTTGTCTCTCCCTGGGTAAGAGGGCAAGCTCTGGTTGCCTAGGAAAGAGGGGATCTGCGGGAGTTTCTCAGGCCAGGGCCTCAGTGGGCTCACCTGACCTGCCACCATTTACCCATAGCCCTCGGCGTTGCTGACGCCCCCAATGTCGTCGAGCAGCCGGGGGCCGGGGGCCGGAGCGCGCCGACGCCGAACCCGCTGCCGCCGCTGCCGGGCCTGTGTGCGAACTGAGTGCGGGGACTGCCACTTCTGCCGAGACATGAAGAAGTTCGGGGGGCCCGGGCGCATGAAGCAGTCGTGCCTGCTCCGGCAGTGCACTGCCGTGAGTTCTGACCCCACCTCATCAAACACCCTTGGGGCTTTGGGTACCCTTCCCCAGCTGGCCCAAGGGCCTTTCTGGGGGTGGCTTCCTGGCGTGTACTGTAGAGTTGCTGTTTATTCATGAATTTTTTCACTATTTTGTTTAAATGTCCACCAGGCCCATTTTCACTCCAAGCTGGGGCAATGTTAGGGAACCTAGGAGAATCTAACCTAGTGCCTGCTTTCATGCTTTTCCCAGCTTCAGAAGCACAGACCCATAGAGAGCTCACCCTGTCTTGGTCTTGTACCCCTCCCTGGAGGGATTTGTGTACAGAGGCCCACTTCCAGAGCCAGCCCCGGTGAATAGGTCTTAGCCTTCTTTGGCCTCTTCCTCACCTGCCAGAGTGGTCTTGAAGTTGAGGCAGGCTTACCCTTTGCTTGACCTTGAACAAACACTTTGAACCTCAAGGTGTCTTTTCTGTGAAACGTTTTCTTTGCCGAGTGTAAAGATTAAACAGTGGCATGGATGTGAGTGTTCCTGCTACTGGGCCCAGCACACAGTAGGTATCTGGAGAATGTGAGTTTTTTCCTTTAAGCTTCCTGGGGCTCCAGAATGTGGCCCTTCTCCAGCAGCCTTAAGGAGCCAGCTGCATCCTGCGCCCCCTCCTGGAGGACCACCACCTCCTTTTCCTTCCAGCCACTTTTTGCTGCTTCTTTACCCCACAGCACTCCCTTCTCTCCCTTTGTACCCAAACCCTTGCCTCGCTTTCCTGTTTCTCCTTTCCCGACCTACTTTTTCCTTGGGCCTGTCTCCCGACCTTCAGCGTCCCTCAGATGACTACGTGTTACCACTGCCCTTCCCAAAGTCAAGTTGTCTCAGGGCTGCTCTCTTTCTCATGGGACTTTTTAGTGTTCCCAGGAGTCTTGCCAAAACCTGGTTCATTGTAGGCTCCAGAGCAACCCTTGGGCTGCCCATTGAGCAAACTCAGAATCATCCCAAGCTGTTGCCACGTCCTCTGCAGCTCTCTCTCGGTAGTATTGTCATATTTCCCATGGTTTCTCTTCTTCGGCAAAGCCAGCTACAATTTTCAGGGTCACACACACAGACCCTGACTCCAGCTGCAACATTTCCAACAGCGATAACAACTATGTATCCGGTGCCTCTCATGCATTATCTCCTTCTTCCAATAGTCCCACAGAAGAAAAATGCTTAGCACCATTTTACAGATGGAGAAACAAAGACATAGGGAGGTTAAGTCACTTGTTCAAGGTTACGCTGCCAAAAAGGAACAAATTCAGGATTTGATCTCTTGACCCGTGGGTTCTGAATTTCATCCAGCATTGGCCAGGCTCCCCAGATGGAAGGGTTTCTCCCCTGTTGCTTGCTTTCAGGGTCCCTAACACCCTCTCTTCCCCAACAGCCCGTGCTCCCACACACAGCTGTGTGCCTCTTATGTGGGGAGGCTGGGAAGGAGGACACAGTGGAGGGAGAGGAAGAGAAATTTGGTTTGAGCCTCATGGAGTGTACAATCTGCAATGAGATCGTCCACCCTGGCTGCCTGAAGGTGATGGCCCTGGGGGCCCTGGAGTCTGAAGGTGATGGCCCTGGGGAATGCTGCCTCTGGGCTTACTGGCACCCTACATCCACTCCCTGCCCTCTGCCTACAGATGGGGAAGGCTGAGGGTGTCATCAATGCGGAGATCCCTAACTGCTGGGAGTGCCCTCGATGCACCCAGGAAGGCCGGACCAGCAAGGTAAGGATAGGGGCTGGGCTGGGTGCTGGACTCTGGGTAGGCAGTGGGTCGGAGAGCTGGATAGAACCTCACCCTCAGCTTCCATCTCCCCAGGATTCAGGTGAGGGACCAGGCCGCCGCAGGGCTGACAACGGCGAGGAGGGCGCCAGCCTGGGGAGTGGATGGAAGCTGACGGAGGAGCCGCCGCTTCCACCACCCCCACCCAGGCGCAAGGGCCCCCTACCTGCTGGGCCCCCCCCAGAGGACGTGCCTGGGCCCCCCAAAAGAAAGGAGAGGGAGGCAGGGAATGAGCCCCCCACCCCAAGGAAAAAGGTGAGCCAGGGAGCATGCTCACTAGGTCTAGCACAAAGGATTCTGGGAGCAGTAGTCTTGTTCCTTGTTGGGGAGGGTGGGCCTGGGACGCTGTGCTCTGTGGGTTCCCCAAGGGGTTTTTGGGAGATGTAGTTCAGGTGGTATTGGGAGGAGGATGGAGCATGCTCAGTGGGGAAGAGAGGTACAGGTGAGGTGCAACTGGTACTGGGCAGGGAAGCTTTGGGAGCTCAGGGTGCTTCAGGTAGGAGGGAGAGAGCATGCTCAATTTAGCTGCTACAGAGGAAGAAGGAGGGGCTGGGAAGGGCCTGAGGGGGAAGAAAGAGAAGATGAGAGCATGCTCAGTGAGCCAAGACACTGTTGGGGAGGTGAGCATGCCCAGAGTTCTTCCTGAGATGGGGGCTTCTGGGATTTGTAGTTTAAGAAGAGAGCATGGATCTTAGCTTTGTGGACAATGAGGGGCTAATGGGGTCTTTCCCTTTCCCCATATTTCCCTCTTACTCTGGTAGGTGAAAGGAGGCCGAGAGAGGCACCTGAAGAAGGTGGGTGGAGATGCCTGCCTCCTCCGAGGATCGGACCCAGGCGGCCCCGGCCTTCTGCCCCCCAGGGTTCTGAATCCAAGCCAGGCTTTCTCGTCCTGCCACCCTGGGCTCCCTCCCGAGAACTGGGAGGTGTGCCGGGGACCTCCTCCCTCCCCCTCCCACCTTTCCTTGCCCCACCCTCCACCCTGGAGACAGAGATCTGTCCCTTCCTGCTCACCTTGTCTGCCCCTGCCCCATTTGGCCACAATGGGCATCTGGACCCCTGGGAAGAGTGGAGGGGGAGAGGTGGGTTGGGGCCAGGCTTCAGAACTTTCCAAGAACCCTTGGGGTGTCATCTGATCCATTTGCATCATCTTTCCACATCTTAAAGGGAAAAAGAACTGAGTTCAGATCCCTGCCCACTGACTCCCTGTGTGGTCTTGGCAACTTGTCAGCTGTTCTGAACCTTGGTTTCCTCATGTGTGAAGGAGATGATACTGCCTACCCTACCCACCTATCTCACAGAACTGTTTACATCTAATGAAAGTAAATGAGTTTTGTGAACTGTGAAATGTACCTAGGGTTGTGGAAAAGGAGGCCCAGAAAGGTTAAAAGACTTGCCCAGGGTCACACAGCAAGGCTGAACTTCAGGTGTCACTTTGCCCTGACACACAAATGCAAGGGTCTGCCTGATTGTGTTCAAATCCTGCTTTTGCCATTTGTCATTTTGTAATCTGGGCTAGTCACTTACTCTCTCAGAGCGTCCATCTCCTCATGTCTAAGAAGAGTGGCCCAGGTTGCCATTCCATGCAAGCACTGTGAGAGTATGTTGAGTTAGCGTGAGATGCTCTGTCACTCTCACATCCTTGAACAGATACTTAGAATCATCTAGTCCAGCATTCTGTATTGCAGGTGATGAGCCAGGGGTTTCCAAAGGCCACAGAAAGTTCGATAGCCAAGCTGATACACAAAACTACATCTCTAATTGTTCTCCATATTTCACTGCGTTTGGAAACTCATAAGCTGTTGAAACCCATAGGGCTTTTAATTCTTTGAATCAATGCCTTCATGTGACAGATAAGGAGACCAAGGTCCAGAGGGACATGGTGTGGCTGAGGCTTCACATCGTTCGGGGGCATAGTCACGACTGGAACTCGGGACTGTCTCTTGGGCTGCTCATCCCCTGCTGACTCCTCAGGGGCAGGGAGGTGGGACAGTGCACCCCAGGCCCTAGAACAGCCTCCCCCTATCTCCTTGCAGAAACCAAAGCCGCCTTTGGCCTCTGCTGAGGGCCCGGCAGTGCCGTCCCCATCGCCACAGAGGGAGAAGCTAGAACGTTTCAAGCGCATGTGCCAGCTGCTGGAGCGGGTGCCTGACACCTCCTCGTCCTCCTCAGACTCGGATTCTGACTCCGACTCTTCAGGCACATCGCTGAGTGAGGATGAGGCCCCTGGCGAGGCCCGGAATGGGCGACGGCCAGCCCGGGGCAGCTCGGGCGAGAAGGAGAACCGCGGGGGGCGGCGGGCTGTGCGCCCTGGCAGTGGGGGGCCCCTCCTCAGCTGGCCCCTGGGCCCCGCCCCACCGCCCCGGCCCCCACAGCTGGAGAGGCACGTGGTACGGCCCCCACCTCGAAGCCCTGAGCCCGACACGCTGCCTTTGGCTGCTGGATCCGACCACCCCCTGCCCCGTGCCGCCTGGCTTCGTGTCTTCCAGCACCTCGGGCCCCGAGAGCTGTGCATTTGCATGCGAGTCTGCCGGACTTGGAGCCGCTGGTAAGTGACCTGGACAGGCCTGGGTTCTCACTTGCTGTGTGACCTGCAACAGCAGGTTGTGATCTCTTTGGCTCCTGGTCTGTAATCTGTGCACATTTTAGTCTGATACTTTTGTATTTGCTGTATGCAGGCTGCTTTCCATTTGTGAGCTCGTTGAACTCTCATAACAACTTTGTGAGGTGGGTACTATTATTCCCTTTTATAGATGAAGCTGAGGTCAAGGTCATGGAGGGGACGTAGTAGAGCTAGGAATTTGAACCCAGGCCCTGTGGCTCCAGAATCTTTTCTTTTAATAACTATCATTTACGAATGTTCAGTATGTGCCAAGCATAGTGCTGACTGCTGGACATGCGTCACCTGACTTGTTTTTCACGCAGTCTTTTTTCTGAGGACAGTCTCATTATAGGTCCTATTTACAAAGAAGAAAGGTCTTTGCTGAGGTGGCCCCTGCCCTCTCAGAGGCAGCCATTCTTGAGGCCCCTGGCTCCCTTGGTAATTTCTTTCTGCCCCGTAGCCACCACCAGCTCCCTTTGCCTATCCTCCCCTCATCTCCCCACTGCTTTCTCAACCTTGTTTGTTCAGAAATGTCGGTCATCCTCCCAAGCCCCTGGTCTTCCTCTTTGATCCTGCCCCTGACAAAATCCTCCCCCAACCCCATCAAACTCCCACCGTACTCTGTTCCCTCTACAGAGCACATAGAGGTCTTTTGCCTGCTGATCAGTTTTCACTCAATGATTCATTTTCATGTTCATGTCCCTTGTTGGCATGGTACTTTGTCTGTTTTATCTGTATGTCCCCACCATGGGACAAGGGCAGTGTAGGTGCCCGAGAAATAATTCATTAAATGAGAACATTCAGGCTCTTTCCCAGGCACTTACTGTAGACCAGGCATTGTTTTGGGCACTTGGCAAATTGTTGGCTGACTTGTTCCTCGTAATAGCAGCCCTGTGAAGGAATGAGGGACACCTGAAGTCACAGCGCAAGTTCGTGGCTGAACTCAAACTTCAGTCCTTTTCCTTTAGACTCTGGGGCATTAGTTCATGCCTCTGGTCCCTGTGGAGGCTGTAGAGCTAAGAAGATGGGAGTACAGGCTCTGGAAGCAAATTTCCTATGGTTGCATCGTATTCTTTCTCTGATAAGCTGATGCTGCTGGGCTTAATTTAGAAGTTAAGTTTCTTAACTTCTCTGTGCCACCGTTTTTTCTTCCATCTGTGAAGCCAGGAGAACCAAAGCATTTACTTCGTAGTGTCTTTGTAAGCTAATATACTTAAAGAATTGAGGATGCTACCTAGGAAATAGAAACTACTCCATGCCTTAACTGTAATCGTTATTATTCACTCAGTTGCAAATATTGCTGGAAGCACAGACTTTATATCCTCAGAACACAGGTCTGTGCCCTTGAAGAGTTCCCAGTCAACCCGCAACATAGAAGCAAATAGAGCAATTACTGGGGATCATCACCCCAGCTTGTGTAGTGATTGAGGAAATGTTTGCTGAGGCCTCCTCAAAGCCAACTCTGTGCTGGGCACGTGGGATCCAGAATTGAAGAGGACTTGATTTCTGCCTCAAGGAGAGACTTGCGACCGGAAGTGGACGAAGCAGAGAGGCTGGACTGCACAGTGATTTCTAGCTGGGGTCCTGGAGTCTGGCCTTCGTGGGTGTCATCCACTGGGACTTCCGCACTTCCTGGATGTATGGCCAGGGGTGGATAGCGATACCTTTCATGGCCTGTTTTCTCATCTTTAGTCTAGGGTTCATACTCTTACCTTGTGGGAATTAAATGAAGTGGTCCTTGCAAAGCACTTAGCACACTACCTGAAAGGCACTAAACACTATATAAAATGGTGGCTTTTGATAAGGTTGAAGGTAGGGCGGAGCAGAGGTTCAGTGGGACCAGTCAGGAGGCTCGGTCAGGCCCGGGCACAGAAGTAGGGGCAGGAGGGGTAGAGAGGAGGGACTTGGAAGACGGCTGTGCTCACCACTATACCACCAATGCTGGCAAGAGAGGAGGCACTTGGGCTGAGAACTTTTTAAGAAGCAGAATGGCTTGCACTCAGTGACTAAATGGCTATGAGAGCAGCAGGGTGACTCTTAGCTGAGTTTCTGGCCCACAAGTTTCTGGGTGGGCAACAGTGCCGTTCCCTAAGCTCAGGAATACCAGAGGAGGAGCAGGTTCCAGGGAAAGCAAAGTGCTCAGCTCTGACATAATTTGGCCCAAAACTTCTGTGGTCCAGTCAGGAGCTAGCAAGACAGCAGATGGATGTACAGGTCTGATGTTTGAGAGAAAGATCCAAGTTTGGAAGTTTTCATCCTATGGGTGGCAGCTTCCAGAAAGAGGACAGAAGACGGAATGTTAGTATTTGCGAATTAGACAAAGAGCAGCCAGAGACATGGAGGAGATGGTGGTGGTCACATCCTGAAGAAGAGAGATTGAGGAAGGAGTAAATGATAAAGTGTAGGATGTTGGTGAGAGGTGGTAAGAGACCAAGGACCAGAAATGGCAATTGGATTTGCTATGAGAGGCCTTGGTATCCTTGGCTGTGCTACAAAGAGTTAGGGGGACCAAAGCCAGGTCGCATGGAATCAAGGATGTCAGCTCCAAGGGAAGGACTTAATCTGTTTGCTTCTGTGTCCCTAGTTTCTAAGATGGTATCTGGCATACAGTAGGTTCTAAGACAGTACTTGTTTTTTTGTGTTTTTTTTAATGTTTATTTTTGAGAGAGGCAGAGCGTGAGTGGGGGAGGGACAGAGAGAGAGGGAGACACAGAATCCAAAGCAGGCTCCAGGCTCTGAGCTGAGAGCCCGATGTGGGGCTCAAACCCGTGAACCGCAAGATCATGACCTGAGCTGAAATCAAGAGTAGCATGCTTAAACGACTCAGCTACCCAGGCGCCCCTAAGATAGTACTTGTTGAATGGGTGAATGAATGGAAGTGAGGAAATCAGGATGGTGTGTGGAAAGAGGTAGTGAGGGTGGAGCTAGAGAGGAATTTGTAGGTGGGAGAGCAGGAAGTTGTAGGCTTTCCTGTCTGGTGGCTTTTATCTTTTGGCACTGGGAGGCGAAGTCAATGTACCAAGAGCGAGGGGAGGGGGCAGCCAGAGGAAGTATGGTGGAGTTGTTGAGTCACAGGGAAGAGGGTTGGAACTTTGGAGGACATGGGCAGAGAGGGTGGCAAGGAAGGGACTAGAACACAGGGTCAGGACCAGTTGGGGGCTGGGAATAAAGGCCTGGAGATGGGTGGGTAGGAGGACAGTGGTGGCATCAGGGAGTCCAGATTGCTGAGAGGGAAGAACCAGTTTGGGCTGGTAAATCTGCATCCCCAAAGGGCCTCTGCAAGACAGAGGTTTAGAACTAGAATTTCAGATTTGGGAGGTGGGCTTAATGGGGTGCTGACTCAGTCGGGGTGGCTGGGGTCTAGGAAGAAGTGAACGGGTTAGGGAACTCACACATCAAGCCCTGACGCCCCTAGATGAGCGCATGTGGTGCCTCTTAAGAGTTCTTCTTGCCTCTCACCTTAGGCGTCCTTCCCCAGCTTAGAAAGAACATATCCGTGGCTCCCTGCTGCCCTCACAACAGACTCCCACAATTCTGTTGGACGTTTGGACATGTACAGTACCTCACCGACGGCACGAAGTATTTCCCACACTTCCCCCATACGGTCTGCCTTCATCTTTGCAGCAAACCTTTGAAGTACCGCCTTTACTCTCTTATGGTTTGGAGAATGGAGGCCCAGAGAGGGTGACTCAAAGCATGGAGCTGGCAGAGCTGGGATTCAAATTCCTATCGAGCTCACACACTTTACCTCTAGGCTCTCGTGGGCATGACAGTCCAGCCTGGCATTCCAGCCCGCCTTGACACGGTGGGCCTCCCCTGGGCCTCCTCTGAGTTCTTCCCCCGACCTCTAAACCAGTCACAGCTCAGGCTCTCAATCCAGACCAGCTTGGTTTAAAGCCTGGCTTTGCTGCCACTTGGTAACTCTGGGATCTTGAACAAGTTTCTTAATCTCTTTGCCTTAACTCTTAAAAAGGAGATGATAATAACAATATTTACCTCCTAGGGCTGTTGTTGTGAGGTTAAATGCCTTATCTATAGACAAGTACCTGGTACATAGTAAACTCTCAGTAAACACTAGTTGTTAGTACCATAGGCATCATCCTCACCTTCCTCATTATGGTGAGCTGATGAATTGCCCTTTGTTCCTGCTGCCTGAGTTTCTCAGAGTGCTCTGTTTTCTCTCTGTGTCCTAGGCCTGGACACTGGTTCTTCCCCATCTGGAACATAACACCCACTTTCCTCCCCTCACTAGAATAACTGCTGTCTTAAAGTCTCAAATCAGGCTGTCTCCCTGGGAGGCTCCTTGTCCAGTCCTCTCATTGACCCTTATTATATCCTTTGCTGCTTCAGTTACCATGGACTGGCCGTGTTTCCCCCATTTTCTGATAGCCCAGTGGAGGCTGGGCGCTTAGGATCAGTAGGGCAATCGGTGATTGTCGGCTGCTGTTCTTAGGTTTAAACCCAGTGTCCTGGTCATTCAAGAGTAAAGGGACCAATTAGTTCAATCCCAGAAAAGTCCTGGGAGACTTCCCGGGAGAGGAGGCACTGGAGCTGTGTGTTGAAAGCTCTGGGTTGGTTGGCATTTCTGGCAGAAGCACAACATGTACCAATCTATGTTGGCTCCAGGCAGCATTGTATGTCAATAGGCAGGCAGGTCGTTTGGCCTGGCTATCGTGAAGTGGGATACAGAAACAACTGGGGGGCCCATGTGTGCCTCCAGGGAGAAGGGTTCCCTTCTAGCCGTGGAAGGTCCAGGAGGGCTTCAAGATGATAGTGGCAGTTGAGCTGAGATTCAAGACTGGGTTGGAGTGGGCAGGATTTCACTGAGTAGAAAAAGAAAAAGGGCAGGACCTAGGGGCAGAAGCTGCGTTGAGGATAGGTTGGGTTTTTTCCTTTTCTGTTTTATAATTGGAGAGATTTGCAAATGTTTATTGGTTGAGTGGAAGGAACCAGGAGAAGTAGAGGCTAGAATGCCAGAAGAGGGGGGGAAGTGGTAGGAAGCAGCAGGCGGGAGTGGAGTTGTTTGGATTGAAGCCTTCAGTGTCTGTGCCCCCAGTATTCCCTAAAATGTCATACAGGGCGCTGGCAGTTTCAAGTGGCACAAAAGCATGGCTTAATCCTTCTGTTAGTTTTGAAAAGGAAGTCTCTCCATTGGGTGCTATTGTGTCTTTAACACTTCTCAATACTTATCTCCCTGTTTAACAAAAATAGTCTTCAGGTGGTAGCCTAAAGCCACAGGAACACCTGCCTAGAACTTAATAGCCCTGGTCTGTTTTTATTGTACATGTTTCTAAGGTTAACATATGTATATGAAATAATACTGCCTTTAAGTGCGAAGTGGGGATCAATTTAAAGATAAATCCATGTTCTGCACAGAAGGGGATAGCAAATAACCGGAGTTGGGAACCACTGCCCCAGCTCAGGGCTTCTTGCAGGGAAAGCCCTTCAGTATGAGGGGTGGGAGGCAGGGAAGACACAGCCTCCTGGGCCCTTCCCACGCCTGCTGCTTCTGACACAGTCCATCTAGCCCAGTGAGAATTTCCTGACATGCCTCTGAAAACTGGAAGAGAGTTTTCTAACTAAGTCTCAAGGAACTTTAGTGTGCCACAAAGTGTTTATAGGTGATCTGGGGAGAACACTGGAAGGGTTCCTGGTAAAATAAGTTTGGGAAGCCCTTCTCTGGTTTTGCTGCATGTTGGACTAGTCAAGGCTCTCAGAAATGCTGGGATCAGGAATTCAAATTCAAATCAGGATTTGAAACTGAATCCTGGGCCCTACCAGGCCTTCCATAAACACTGATTAAGTGAATAAATGAAAAGCTGAGATGAAATGTGTTGTGGGGGAAGGCCCGGTGGAAGCTTCAGGGAATTCAACACTGGCTTTGCACCATTCCTTCATTCAACAAATGTGCAACAGATCACCTGGGTGCACCTGGCACAGTGCTGGGTACTGGCCCTACCAAAGGAGAAAAGCCAGACCTGCCCTTGTAGAGCCTCCATTCTAGTTGAAGAGACACAATGATCAAAGAGAACAGGGTTGTAGGTCAAGCCTCAGGCAGTTGGCCATCAGAATGGGGCAGATGTGGCTCAAAGGCAGAGATTAATAAAGGTTATGGGAAATTCCCATGAGTCATCATAACTTAGCCAGGGAGAACTCCAGAAGTCCAAGGTGGGGTGGGGGTGGGGGTGGGTAGGGGCTGCTGACAGATCCCTATGGTGTTACATTAAATACACCATGTAGGGTGTTTGTGTCTTTGCTAAAATGCTTTATAAGCTGTAATGCCTAAAAACATACAGAAGCCCTGTGGGGCTGACTGAGTCTGGATCATTATCCTCATTTTATAAAGGGAGCATCTGAGGCTCAGGGAGAGGAATGGACTTGCTTGGGGTCTCACATCCAGTAGGTGATGAAATAGAACCCCAGACCCAGTGCTCTTGTCCTGAGGAGGGGAGCTTCCTGCCACCCCCTGCTGTCTTTGTGGGCCAGCCAGGACAGAGCTGTCTGTGGTGGACCCTTAAGTAGGGAGTTTTTTGGGCTCCCTGAGAGCTGAGAGCTCTGTCTCCCTCTTGTGGCTGATAGGTGCTATGACAAGCGTCTGTGGCCTCGAATGGACCTGAGCCGGCGAAAGTCACTGACCCCGCCCATGCTCAGTGGTGTGGTTCGTCGCCAGCCCCGAGCCCTGGACCTCAGCTGGACAGGTGTCTCCAAGAAGCAGCTCATGTGGCTTCTGAACCGACTGCAAGGTAGGGTTGGATGGCAAGGTAGGACAGAGTGAAGAGGGAGACGGTCCTGGGATGGAGCATCAGCTTCCTGACCTTCCCTCCAACCCCCCAGGCCTGCAGGAGCTGGTGCTCTCTGGCTGCTCCTGGCTCTCCGTCTCTGCCCTGGGCTCAGCCCCACTGCCGGCCCTGCGGCTCCTGGACCTTCGCTGGATTGAGGATGTTAAAGACTCCCAGCTGCGTGAGCTGCTGCTGCCTCCACCAGACACCAAACCAGGTGTGGCCCCTGTTGGCTCGTTTGCAGAATGGGCTGGGCAAGGGGAGGGAGTGGGTATGAGGCCTCCAAGGTCTCTTCCAACTCATGCTGGATGTTAAAAGATTTGAAGAAAGGACAAGCACAAGTTTGATTAGAAGGCCTTACTTGGCCATTGTTCATCTGCTGTGCGTTCCACCGTGTGATAGGAGCTGTAAGGGAACAGGGATGAAGAGGAAGTAGCCCCTGCCCTCTAGAGGGGAGATGGTTATGTGATGAAACACGGTATAAAACAGGAGGATGATGTAAGAATTCTGGAAGAAGCCAGGGGCATGGCTGATGGCAGATATGAGTGAAGTCACTGGGTGTGGTGGGCACTATTGGAGAGCCTCCAAAGGGAGCAGCGGCAATTGCCAGGGAAGAATGCAGGCCCAAAGAGCCAGAAATGGATTTTTCTATGAGATATCCATGATTTTATTTTATTTTTTAAATGTCTGTTTATTTGGGGGAGAGGACAGAGAGAGAGGGAGAATCCCAAGCAGGCTGTTAGCAGGGAGCCTAACTTGGGGCTTGAACCCACAAACCGTGATATCGTGACCTGATATCATGATGATATCATGATGACCTGAACTGAAATCAAGAGTTGGGCACTTAACTGATTGAGCCATCCAGGTGCCCTGAAATATCCTTGATTTTAAATGATGGCAGTTAATTTAACATTCTTTTGCTTATTTTATATATTTTTAAATGTTTATTTTTGAGAGAGAGAGAGAGTGTGTGTGTGAGCAGGGGAGGGGCAGAGGGGAACAGAGGATCTGAAGCGGGTTGTGTGCTGACAGCCGTCGGCCCAATGCAGGGCTCAAACTCACAAACTCTGAAATCATGAGCTGAGGTGAAGTCCGATGCTCAGTCAACTGAGCCACCTAAAAGAATGTCCCTGACATTCTTTTAAAATTCACGTGTGGACCAGTAAATATATGGCTGAGCAGTAGATTTGGCTCTTATGCCCCCTTGCCCTGTAATAAAAGGATAAGGGTTTTCCTGAGAGGATGGAGCAGAAAGAGGGAGCCAAATGACTTGGAAGGTTGCATAGGGCTGGTGGTATCATCTCCTGAGTCAGGCCAGGTACCTGCCAGGTAAAGTCAGCTTTTGTTATTGAACACATGCCCTGGCCCTGTGTAGGGCCCTGGAGATCTCAAACTGAGTTGGTCCCATTCCCTACGCTGCTGGAACCCTAGTAATGCAGAAGAGAGAGAATCAGAAATGGAAAGTTATGGTGTGATAATGGTAGTGGCTATGGTCAGGGCAGGGGTGGGGAGCAGTGAGAGAATTCCTCCCTGAGTTGGTGCTATTTGAACTGGGTCCTGAAAGGGACAGGGTTGTCCCAGTGAGTGTGAAGCAGGAATAAACAGTTTCTTAGGGCATGAGGCCCATACTGACAGAGGGGGGTGCTGGGAGCTGAGGCTGGTCAGATGAACAGAGGCTGGTCACAACAGAGGTGTGGGTTAGGAGCACTGAGGCCCGGAGCTTCCTTGTCTAGCCAGGAGATGTGATGCTAACAACAGCTTCTCTGGCCCCCGCTAGTCTTTTCTCCACACTGATGCCAGGGGAACCATCCAGAAGGGCAAATCTGTCCATGTCTGCCCTGTGCTCTAAATTATTTCTCATAGCCCCTTGGTGCTCTCTGGATAAAGACTAATACTTTGTCGCTAAGGCATGGCATGGTCTGGCTCCCACTGACACAATACTATCCCTGCATTTCAGCCCCTCCAGCCCCAGGACCTTTGCCCAGTCTTTGTCTAGAATGCTGTATCCTCCTTTGTCTAATTAACACCTAGTCATCCTTCAGGCTTCAGAATAAGTGCCACTTCCTCCTGGAAGCCCTCCAAGATCTGCGCCACCCCCCACCCCGCCCCACACTGTGCACTAAGATCAGAGTTCCTTTAGAGCTTTGAGAGCAGGGGGGCCCTGGGTGGCTCAGTTGGTTGGGCATCTGACTTTGGCTCAGGTCATGTTTTCATGGCTTGTGAGTTTGAGCCCCGCATCAGGCTCTTGCTGACAACTCAGAGCCTGAGCCTGGTTTGGATTCTGTGTCTCCCTCCCTTCCCCCGCGCGCGTGCTCTCTCTCTCTCTAGCTCTCTATCTCTCAAAAATAAATAAACATTAAAAAAAAAAAATTTAGAGCTTTGAGAGCATCCACTCCCAGCTATCACTACATAGTTGTGAAGTGATTTGATGAAAACCTATTTCTTCTCTTAAGCTCCAGGAGGGCAGGGGCTGTGCTCACTCTAGCCCTTTACTTTCACAGCTCACTTTTCAGCACCTTTCTCCCCACCCCATTCCCCTTCACAGCAGTCTTGGAAGGGGGTAGACAAACATCTAGAAGTCTCTTACTATCTGGACAAGCCACCAGAGGGACTGAGTGACTACTGCAAGGCACACAGGCAGAGCTAGCCCAGAGAACTTCCCTGTTGCCCACTCTTACCGGCATTAGACTGAATCAGGAAAGTGGGGGTGAGGGTGGGCATTGGGAACTGTTTAATCCATGAAGTGAGAAAGTGCTGTTTGGCTGACACACTGACCCCAGCTCCTCCTGCCTGAACTACCTGAGGAGCTTCCAAGGATGAACCTTCCAGGTCCTTAAGACCTGTTACACCCACCTTTCTTTCTTTTTTTTTTTTTTTATAAATTTTTTCTTTTTGACATTTATTTATTATTGAGAGACAGAGAGACACAGAGCATGAGCAGGGAAGGGGCAGAGAGAGGGGGAGACACAGAATCCAAAGCAGGCTCCAGGCTCTGAGCTGTCAGCACAGAGCCCGACGCAGGGCTCGAACTCACAAACTGCGAGATCATGATCTGAGCCAAAGTCGGACGCTTAACCGACTGAGCCACCCAGGCGCCTCTACACCCACCTTTCTTATCTTGGCTCCCTGGCTCTGTGCAGCATTCCTGAAGCAAAATTTCAAGTTCTTCTATTTCCTTGCTTTCGTCCCGCTGTTCTCTGCCTGGTGTGTTCTTCTCTCACTTCTCTGCATGTTTAAATCCTTGAAAGCCCAGCTGAAATGCCACCTCAGTGAAATCCTTGTAGATGCCTACTTCCCCTGCCCAAGCCAGGAGTGACCTCTCTTTCCTCTGCTTCCTCCTGATGGCTTTTAGCTGTGGCCCGAGATTGAAGGCATCTGTAGGTGTATCCCCTTTCTAGGCTCTCTACTCCTTAAAGGAAAAAACGAGGTAGAATCCAGTTCGCCAAGTCAAGTGTCCACAAAGGTGGCCTGGCAGATAACAGAAGGGTTGGGCTTGGTGAATGACTTTAGGGAATAGCATCTTGCAACCCAGCTCCCAGCTAATCATTTTCAGGTGAAAAAGATAGCCCAGTAGTGCCAGATCTTATAATTTTTGAAGGAAAAGCTCTATCTAAATTTCTTTATGGAAATGTCCTTTTTGTAGCATTAGTCATTAATTTAAGAAAATTTTTAGCACTGGGGCACCTGGGTGGCTCAGTCGTTTAAGCATCCTACTCTTGATTTCAGCTTAGGTCATGATCTCGCAGTTTGTGGGTTCAAACCCTGCATTGGGCTCTGTGCTGACCATGCAGAGTCTGCTTGGGATTCTCTCTCCCCCTCTCCTTGCCCCTCCCCTGCTCTTGCTCTCTCAAAATAAATAAACTTAAAAGAAAAAGAAAGAAGAAAATTTTTAGCACTGTGCAGACTCCATAAAACACTTGTGAAGGCTAGTTTCATAAGTTTGCGACATCTGATTTAGTTTATCTGTGGGCTAGGCCGGTGCCTGGGAGGCAGATAGTGTTGTGGTATGTGGTCTGTTGTCCTACTCTGTTACTTCAGAGTCATGTGACTTCCGACAGATTGCTTAATGATTTTAACCTCAAAGTTCTCATCTGTAAGCAGGAGTGATAGTCACAGTCTCCCACAGCTGTGGTTCTTACAGTGCAGTCCAGACCAGCAGCATCAACACTACTAGAAAACTTGTTAGAAAAATAAACTCTAGGGGTGCCTGGGTGGCTCAGTCGGTTAAGTGTCTGACTTCGGCTCAGGCGGTGATCTCACTGTTCATGAGTTTCAGCCCCGCATCAGGCTGTCTGCTGTCAGCACAGAGCCCACTTCAGATCCTCTGTCCCCTTCTCTCTCTGCCCCTCCCCCACTCACGCTCTCTCTCTCAAAAATAAAAACATTTAATAATAATAATAAAATAGAAACTCTGAGGCCCTACTATCTAAATTCTGGTGGCAGGGCCAGCAACCATTCTAGGCAGCCCTCCAGGGGACACAGAAGAGTCACTGGCATTGGGGCAGGCTGCCACTTAGCCCACCTTAGCTGGTGCCTGGCCCACACTGAGTGCTCAATTAATGATGGCTAGTGTACCCTAGGCACTTAGTTTAAAAAGCAAAAAAAAGTAATGCAGGAATGTGGTAGATACAATAAAAGAAAAGCAGGCCACATGCTTTGGGTGTAGAGATGAGGGGCATGAGTTCTTCTACCCTGGAGATGAAGAAGAGGCCTCTAAGCTCAGACCTAAAAGCCTGGGACACCAGCCAGGCATAGGATTGAACTTCGGTGTCCACAGGCAGAGTCTCAGAGCAGGGTCACCTATGGAATTTGGCCCAGGTGTTTGGGAGCACAGGCGTGGAGTTAGGAACTGAGACAGGGATGAGACCTAATAGGAACTGGAATGTTGTAACCAAGGAGGTGCCTTCAGGGTTTTTGGTAGAGGAGCCTGTATTTGAGAACAGCTCTCTTTGGATGCGAGGAAGGAGAGGAGAGACTGGACTGGGTGAGGAGGCTGTGGCAGGAGTTCAGGCAGGAGTGGTGTTACCCCAGAGGGGTGTCTGGGGAATGGAGAAAAAGGGATTCAGCTGATGATGTTACTAATGGAAGGAGAGGGAAGTAGGAGGGGAGCCTGGGATGGCAGTTCCATTGGGGATGGCATTTGTTGGATGAGTGAATATATATTGAGCACCTATGTCCCAATTGTTAGGGATAGAGCAAGAACAAGACACAAACTCTTGCCTTGGTGGAACTTACATTCTAGTGGGAGGAGAGAAAAAAAGATGTCACATGTTAGAAAAGGGGAAAAAATAATGCAGGGAAAGGGGAGGAGTATGTGGAATGTTACCGAGTCAAATGGAGTAATCATGGAGGGTCTCACTAGGGAGGTGATGTGAGCAGTGAACAGATTAGATGAGGTCAGGTTGTGTGGGTGTTTGGGAGAAGAGCAGGTGGTGCAGGTGGAGGCTCTCTTATCTCGGAAGCAGTTTACGGATCGGTGAGGAATAGGTGTGGAGACACAGGTAGGCTAGATGCCTAGGTTTGGGCACAGGAGCGGCCAGGAGTGCTGATCTCTCACCTGCCTACCCAGGGCAAACAGAGAGCCGTGGGCGGCTGCAGGGGGTAGCAGAGCTGCGCCTGGCGGGCCTGGAGCTGACAGATGCCTCCCTGCGGCTCCTCCTGCGCCACGCACCCCAGCTGAGCGCCCTGGACCTGAGCCACTGCGCCCACGTCGGAGATCCCAGTGTCCACCTACTCACAGCCCCCACTTCCCCACTCCGGGAGACCCTGGTGCACCTCAATCTTGCTGGTAAGCAATCTGTCTGTCCATCCTGCTAGTGTGTTTGTCCCCGAGACCGGTGGCCACCCTCTACTCACCTTCCTAGTCTCAGTTACCTCTACCCCACCCCTAGGTTGCCACCGCCTCACGGACCACTGCCTCCCGCTGTTCCGCCGCTGCCCGCGCCTCCGCCGCCTAGACCTGCGCTCCTGCCGCCAGCTCTCACCTGAAGCTTGTGCCCGGCTGGCAGCCGCTGGGCCCCCTGGCCCCTTCCGCTGCCCAGAGGAGAAGCTACTTCTCAAGGACAGCTAGTTGGGTGCCCCCCCACCCTCCCCCAGGACTCATCAGGAGCCTGGACCTCGGGCCTTCATTTTATCCCTGCCAGGAGGCCAGGTTACCCACCTCATGACTTGGGATTCCTGCCCAGGGACTCGAGCCAGCCTCCCCCCCTTTCTGCCCCCTGCACTGATATCTCTGGGGGTCTCTCCTTCCCATCCCCTCTCCCTTCCACCTGCTTCATTGTCCATCCCCTGGGGGGAGTGGGTCAGAGGTACTGGGGGTTGCTGAGCCAAAGGGATGGTGGGAGGGGGGTAAGGTGCAAGTTTGAGGGAGGGAAATCGGGGAAAGGGTATCTGCACACAGGATACTGGGAGCCAGGGGGCTGGGGGAGGTGGAGGATGGGCTGGGGGAGGGGGGACAGAAAGCAGACCACCAAGGGTTCAGGGAACAAAGACCAGATACTTGGAGTTGGGGGGTGGGGGGGGCCAAAAAGGGAAACCAGAGGAGTAATTGGGGATCCACATGTCAGAGGTGGGGGGGAATCGGGGAAACAGGGGAAAGCCAGGGCTGAGCGAGGGGTGGGGGCAAAGAGCAGGTGTGGGGGCAGTAGTACCCCCTCAGGGGGTCACACCCCTCTCCTAACTCCCTCCCCAGATTTCAGTTCCTTCCCCCCACAAGCCCTGACTCCTTGAACGTCACTGACAATGGCAGCTATTGCGAGGAGTGGGGGCCCGCGGGGTTCAGCGCGGCCCAGGGGAGTGGTGAGGGGTACCCCAGCCCCCTGCCTGCCTCCCCACACAATACTTGAACATTCATCTGTACTGAAGTGTTACTTGAACCGGGGGAACCTCGGACCTGGGGGAGCCAGAGTGAGGGGACTGATCCGCTTGGACTGAGACTGAGACTGGACCAGTGGGCACCCTGCTTGGACTGCGCCACCCCCAGGCTCTCTCATGCTTTACTGTATTGAGCAGCTCCACCCTCCTGACCGGGGGTGGGGGAGGGGGTGGGGTGCCAGCCCAATGATGGTAAAGATGGGACTCCTCCAGCCTGGCTCTTCCCTCTCTTTCATCGTCATGGAAACTTGTATCCCATTTGCCCAGGGAACTGCCACTCCTGGTTGCCATGGAAATAGCAGCCAATGGACACCTCCCAAAGCCAGTGCTAAGGCTGGAAATGGCCCCTCTTAGTTGCCATGGGAACTTAGTAACAGACTCTTGGCCCTCCCCTGCCCCCCTCCAGGATGGGGGCGGGGTTTGAGGAGGCAGGGGGAGGAGTTGGGGCCAGGTCCCGCCCCTCAGCCCCGGCCTCCCGGGGCAGCCGGGTTGTACCATGTAGGGGAGGGGGGATCTATCCACATACCTCAGGTAACAGGGAGGTGCGAGGGTGGGGGGAGGGACTGGGCGGACCAAAGGCCGGAGGGGAGGGGGTTCTGGGTATGGCGAAAGGCTTGATAATGGGACCGCTTGGGGAGGGGGAGGAGGCAGCCCGGCGGGGCAAATGGGGGTCCCAGCCGGGCTGGGCCCCTGGGCCCCGGGTCTGTACAATACGGTTTGCTATAAAACTCAAAATCTTCCAGCCACTGCTGCCGCGTTCGTGTGTGTCTCTTCGGCGTTGGGGTCGGGGGGTAGAGCTGGCCTGACTGGAATGCTCATGCTTTGGGCCTCCCTAAGGGGGGGCGGGCTGTTTGGATGGATCTGGGAGTTCTTCGCGTCCCCTAGGCTTCCCGGAACTGAGGATGCCGGACGTCCTGTGATCCCTAAAGGTGGATAGGTTTACCTTTCGCCAGCTCATCATTTAGGGGGGAGGGGATTGGAGGTCTGGACATCTAGGGGATGTCCAGGTGTGCCTCAATGGTCCAGGGCTCGGGGACCCCCAAGTCACACGCTGGGGCTAGGCGTTTGCCTCCTCGGGGTTCCGGCACCTGGGCGATAGAGAAGTGGCCTTGGGTCGCGGGGTCCCTCGGGATCTCGGCCCACAGTCCCCCGGCTCCACCCCATCATGTGGCCGCTCCGACTCCGCCTCCGTCCTAGTTCCGGTTTCGGCCTCTGCTGTCCCGCTTCGGCCCCTAGGTCTCCCTGCAGACGCCTGCTCTTTCGGCTTCGCCTGGGCGCCTCTTCGTGGGAGCCCGCCGCCTGCATCCCCGCTAGCCCCGCCGTGGGATGGGGCCTTCTGCCGGCCGGGGCCTGCCCTCCTGGGGCCCCCAGGGCGACTCGGGGCCCCCGTGACCGCCCAGCCCGCCCAGTGCTGCAGCCCCCAGGATGAAGGGCGGCGAGGGGGACGCGGGCGAACAGGCCCCGCTGAACCCGGAGGCCGAGAGCCCCGCGGGCTCGGCCACGTACCGAGAGTTCGTGCACCGGGGCTACTTGGACCTCATGGGGGCCAGTCAGCACTCGCTGCGGGCGCTCAGCTGGCGCCGCCTCTACCTCAGCCGGGCCAAGCTCAAAGCCTCCAGCCGCACGTCTGCCCTGCTCTCGGGCTTCGCCATGGTGAGGGGAGGGAAGGGGCGCACAGGGTGGGGGTGAGGCACATGGGGGCATGGGGTCGTGGACGAAGTAAACGGGTACCCACGGGAGACGGGACAGAGGAAGGGGTTTTTAAGAGGTAAAGGAGTACAAACAAGGTCCCAAGGGACTACTCCAGTCCCTTTTTCTGAGTGTGTGTGTGTGTGTGTGTGTGTGTGTAAGTGTGTAAGAAGACCCCTAGCATAAACCGGGCCAGAAGGAGGATAAACAAGCCTGAAAGGTGTCCTGAGGGGAGACAAATCACCAACGGCGATATATATGCAAGGGTGGGGCAAAGAGGTCCCAAAGGAGCACGTCCCAGGCAGAAGTCCTTACTAGGTTACCATGAGAGATTCAAAGGCAAATCAGAGTTTGGTGGGAGCTATAAAAACAGGCCTGGGAGAGTCAAAGACCAAAAAATGAATAAACGTAGTCACCCAGCTGAAGGTGGCCCCATCCCAAAGAGGGTGGCCAGTTCCTAGCAATCACAAAGAGTGCTTGGTGTAACGCAGGACAGCTCTGAGCAGAGAGGATGCCTGTGAGGAAGCTGCTGGGGAAAGAAGCTGATTAGGAAGCTGATATGTGATTTCGGAACTGATAAACTGCAGGTGTGGGAGGATGATATCAGCCAACAGGCCCAGCGGAGGAAATGGGACTGAGGGAATCTCAGGGTCAGGAGGAGTCAGCAGACACAAACCCTGGCTCCTCCCAGCCTGTGGCCAGCTGTGTGACCCTGGACAGGCATCCTCCCCCTCGCAGTCCAGTGGGAAACTGAGATCATGGAGGGTGCGCTCTCTGTAGCTTGCAAGTACCCGCCCCAGGATGAGCTGATTCTTGTCATCAAACTCTAGATCCCAGCATGTCAGAACAAGACACGCATCAGAGATGGCTCAGCCTGTCTGTTAATTGGAGAGGCATGGAAGCCAAGGCCCAGAATGGGGCAGTGCCTCTGCCAAGAGCACTCAGCAGATGAAGGATACAGAATGAACTAGGGCCCAGGATCACTGGACTCAGTTAGTCCAGAGTTTCCCTACCAACACGACAGGAAAAAGCAAGCAAGCTGGTGGGGAGTCTTCATAGGAACATACGGACATGGGGATAGAGGAGTCACAACACTAGGTGATTTGGGTTAGTCTCTGCCTCTCTCTTTACCATAGCCTATGTATTTGAATGATGAGAGGAAAAGTCTACCCTTAAGGGTCATCCGAGTTCTATCATTTTCTGTATAGGGACCCAGTATCCATAGGCCAGTCCAGTTTTCCTGATGTGGGGTCAGCTAGAGACAGTGAAGTGGCTCTTTTTCTCCTGTACAGACTGTAGAGGGAAGGAAGCAACTTCCTGGACCTAGCTGAGAGAGGTCCCCCACCCCCATCCATCCCATGGTCCAGCCTGTTCCCAAGGGGACAATCTGGCCTGCTGCTGGACTTGCATGTTGCTGAGGTGACAGCTTAAGCACCAGGGCCTTCTCTGCAGGATCAAACGACCAGATGAGTAGGTTCTGGGGGCAGACTGGCCCCACTCTGGCCAGGGGAGAGCAAGACTGGGTCAGGCTCTGGGAGAAACCAGGACTAGGCCTGGCCCAGATCACTGTCAGTGGAAAACACCTGCTAACACTCACCATGGCCCAATTTCCCAAAATACTTAGCCTTGTCTTCCTACCACCACCTTCCAGGTTCTGTACCTTCTTTCTCTCAGCCCCAGAGCAATATAATGGATCCTGTAAGAACTAGGCATGGGGAAAGATCCAGATTCTGGTATCTGGGTAGCCTGGGTTAGAATAACATACAAATTGTATTACACTGTCATGCAGTACCAGGCAATGTGCTTAGAGCTTTTACGTGTATCACGTTTATTATTCTATGAAGTAGGTACCACTACTATGGCCATTTTACAGATGCGAAAACAGGATCAGAGATGTTAAGACACCTGCCCAGGATCCCACAGCAAGTAAGTGGCAGAATTTGAACTTAGGTAGTCTGGCTCTAGAATCCAAATTTACATAAGCCTAGAACAGGATCACCAGCGCAAATGTTTGCAAAGGACAGGCAGTTTAATATGGACTCCAAGTTGGCTGGGTGGGGACTGTGGCTATCAGGAGACCCCATGACCTGTCCAAAGGGAGCAGGGGAGCAGTCATGACTCAATTCTAGCTGGTAGTTGCCATGCAGGAATGTGGGCCTAGTGTAACCAGATCTTCCAAATTTTCAAGAGGATCCAGAAATAGAGATATTTATATGAAATCTCTAGAGTTAAAAAAAATTTTTTTTTTTAAATGTTTATTCACTTTTGGGAGAGAGAGAGAGAGAGAAACACGAGCAGGGGAGGGGCAGAGAGAGGGAAACACAGAATCGAAGCAGACTCCAGGCTCTGAGCTGTCAGCACAGAGCCCGATGTGGGGCTCGAACCCATAAACCGTGAGGTCATGACCTGAGCTTAATCACCTGAGCCACTCAGGCGCCCCCCAAAAATTTTTTTTTTAATGTTTATTTATTTTTGAGAGGCAGCATGATCAGGGGAGGGGCAGAGAGAGAGGGAGACACAGAATCTGAAGCAGGCTCCAGGCTCTGAGCTGTCAGCACAGAGCACAATGCAGGGCTCAAACTCAAGCCGTGAGGTCATGACCTGAGCCAAAGCTGGACGCCTAACTGACTGAGCCATCCAGGTGCCCTGAAATCTCTAGAGTTTTAAAAGTTCAACCTAATTCCTTAAAAAACACAGTGTATGAGCCAAGCAAAACATGTGCAAAGCTGGCTTGGATTCATGGTATACCAATTTGCAGGCACTAGCCTTAGACTTCGGTGTTTTTTTGTTTTGTTTTTAATTTTTTTAATGTTTATTTTTTGAGAGGAAGAGAGAGAGTGCAAGTGGGGGAGATGCAGAGAGAGAGGGAGACACGGAATCTGAAGCAGGCTCCAGGCTCTGAGCTGTCAGCACAGAACCCAACGCGAAGCTCGAATCCATGAGCCATGAGATCATGACCCAGTTAACCATCTGAGCCACCCAGGCACCCCAGACTTCAGTGTTAATAACACTATTGACAGTGTTAAGAACACTAGTGTTAATAACAGTTAATAATTAATAATAACAACAATTAACTAGCACTTACTCTGTGCCTTATACCTTCTTATTACTTGGTGTACATTATCTCATTTAATTTTCACAACAACCCTGTAAGGCAGGTAGATATTATTATCAATCCCCACTTTCCAGATGAGGAAATTAAGGCATAGAGCTATATATCACTTGTCAGCTTGTAGAGCTGAGAGTGAACCCAGGTGGCCCAGCTCCAGAATCTGTTTTTTAACCCCTAGGTGATAACAAGGTAAGATTTCCAGAAATGTGTCATCCAGCTCTCTCAATAGCCAGGTGCAGAAACCAAAGCCAGTAAAAGGACAGAGCCTTACCGAGGCTACCAATTCATTCACTCAACAGAGACTAAGCATCTTCTTCCTGCCAGGCACTGTTCTAGGTCCTAGGGATACCTTGGTAATGTATACCAACAGGTAAAACAACCCTCTACTGCCAAAGAGGTTATAGGCACTCAATCCATCTCTGTCCCCACAGGTGGCCATGGTGGAGGTACAGCTGGAGAGCAACCACGAATACCCGCCAGGCCTGCTGGTGGCCTTTAGTGCCTGCACCACCGTGCTAGTGGCTGTGCACCTCTTTGCACTCATGGTCTCCACCTGTCTGCTGCCCCACATAGAAGCCGTTAGCAACATCCACAACCTCAACTCTGTCCACCAGTCTCCACACCAGCGACTCCACCGCTATGTGGAGCTGGCCTGGGGCTTCTCCACTGCCTTGGGCACCTTCCTTTTCCTCGCTGAAGTTGTTCTGGTTGGCTGGGTCAAGTTTGTGCCCATTGGCGCACCCTCGGGCACACCAGCCCCTTTGGTACCTGCCTCCCAGGTGCCTGGGACTCTGTCACCAGTGACCACCTCCCTTAGTCCAGCTTCCAAGCCATCCTTTACTTCTGTAGCCCCATCACAGGCTGAGCCATCTGAGGCCTGCCCACCCCGGCAAGCATGTGTTGGTGGAGGAGACCATGGACCAGGCTGGCAAGCAGCTATGGCCTCCACAGCAATCATGGTACCTGTGGGGCTTGTATTCGTGGCCTTTGCCCTGCATTTCTATCGCTCCTTGGTGGCACATAAGACAGACCGCCACAAGCAAGAGTTAGAGGAGCTGAGTCGCCTGCAGGGGGAGCTGCAGGCTGTGTGAGGCTGATGTTAACCACTACTGTAAACACTGCCTCCCTCCGGTCTGCAGGAGGACCCAGGTCCACAGACCCCATTCCTTGCCCCTGCCTGGAGCCACTCCTGTGGCCACTCCCAGGTAGAGACCAGACTCCTGCTTTCTGAGTCCTTTGGGGTGGGCCCTGGGGGCAGCTTTTACATTCCCAGGGATTCTCCTCGCTGTCAGTCTATCCCAGTCTGTCTATATCTGGGCTGGGAGGAACAGAGGAGGAAGTAGAAGGTCTTCAGTCCAAGTCTCACGTAGCTAGAGGGGAGGCAGGGAGACCCTGGTCAGACCTTTGGTGCTGACCCTTAACACCTTAACCCTGTACAGGATGTGGAAGTCAGAGGTTACACACCCACCCAGCTGCCTCAGAAGGTAGCTAACCCTTGCTTTATTTTTGTAGAATCTACTTTATGGTTGGCATTTTGGGAAAGCTTTTCCCCATCTCCAGATTTTGATGGGTTCCACATTTTTGCTTTAGTTGCTGAAGAGAAGGATTTGGGTGTTTCTAACCCAGACATAGGTCCACTCTTTCCTAGGAGGAGCCTCACTATTTATGGAGGTTCAAGTGCCTGCCCCACTGCCCTAGACCCACACTTAAGCTTCTGCGTCTGGTTCTCACTCTCCTGGGCCAGGGCTGGAGATCTTTGGAGACTGAGGGCCTGTGTGCCCAACCTGACTCTCTAGTAAGGGTTTGGGGTGGGGAGGTTTTAAGGGAGAGGATCCAGTCACTAGCCCTTGGAATACAGAGCTATTCTCACACTGAATTTTTGATGCACCTTGTTTTGTATAATAAAATGTGTTTCACAGATGTCCCTGTAGCTGTGAATGGGGTGAAGAGGGGGCCTCCTTGGGATCAGGTGACTTACTCCTAAGAGCCAGGTGGAAGCAGGTGTACCTGGGGGGGGGGCGCGGAAGAATGGTTCCAGATATGATCCCCTTCTGGTGCTGGCAGGGACCAGTATCTTCGGATTTGGAGACTGAGTTATTCCAAGGCTAAAATTTTTGCACTCTTGTTCTTGGGTCTCCATCACTTCCATTGATGATTTAGAGTTTCTTTCTAAAGTGTAAGTTTCTTTCTTGAGTGACTACTACATACTAGGAGCAAGGATATCTTATTTAACCCTCACAACGACCTCAAGAGACAAGTCTTCACCATTTCCATTTCAGAGATAAGGAAACAGGCCCGACAAAGTGGAGGATCTTGCCCAAAGCAATGAAAACTTGGACTACCTTTACCATAACATGGGAAATCTCCTTCTGTCTGATATAAGAAGCCAATCAATACCTTTCAACTGGGACAAGAGAAAGGAATCTGCTCTTATCACCAGTGCTTTCATATAAAAATTAGGCTTTCATGTAAGTCTAATTTTCCTCAAAAATTTAAGGGGCTCTAATCCTCGCTCCTCTATTCTTAGCATGAGAGCTTGGTCCAGTCCCTCTTTTCTCTTTTCCTGTAACTTAAAATTGTGAATTTGTATGAACCAAGCCTCAGGGTCCTTTCCCGCACTGTTTTTTTTTTTTTAATGTTTATTTATTTTTGAGAGATAGCTTGAGCAGGGAAGCGGCAGAGAGGGAGAGGGACAGAGGACCGAAAGGGGGCTCCACGCTGACAGGAGAGAGCCCTATGCAGGACTCGAACTCATGAAACGCAAGATCATGACCCGAGAGGAAGTCAGAAGCTTAACTGACTGAGCCACCCAGGCACCCCTCCTTTACTGTTCTGACTGCTATAACATTCCTGTGAGACAGGAATGAACATCCATTTTTCAGAGGAAGAATCTTAAATTTTGAGAGGTCAATGGCTTGCCCAAGGTCACACAGGGAGGAACGAATGTAGGCAGAGATGTCTGAAACCTAGAG
The DNA here is from genome assembly GCF_022079265.1 of Lynx rufus. Taxonomy (NCBI): domain Eukaryota; kingdom Metazoa; phylum Chordata; class Mammalia; order Carnivora; family Felidae; genus Lynx; species Lynx rufus. The sequence goes on along the minus strand of NW_025814838.1, from coordinate 1,111,627 downwards.
CATCCTCAGCTCAAGCAGGGGGTCCTTCTGAGAGTGCGGTTACCCAGAAACCAGGATGCCCTGCGTCCAAGCGAAATAAAAAGGTACCCAGCCTCGGCGACGTTAGCGCCTGGGCTGGTGCTGCCCTCCAGCGGTGGGACCACGTAAGCATAGCCCCCCGCCCCGGCTCCAAGCTGAGGGCACTGGGAGCATGGTGCTTGGAGAATCGACCAGCCCAGCCTAGCTCCAGTAGGTACTAGTTTATTTTTCACGAGACCTGTTCTAAGACCTTTATGCCCCCCAAGACTTTTCACAGAACTTTGAGGCAGCCTCGAATTTAATTACGAATGGCGGCTCGATTATAGGTAAAATGCGGCACCTTCTGCAGGCCTCAGTCTCCCAATCTGTCAAATGGGCATCTGAAACAGCTGGGGCCCAAGGGGACAGCGAAAGGAAAACGTTCCCGGCATCGTGTGCGACACCAGGCAAACGGCCTGAGTCACCGCTGTTAGTTGTATTTTTCCATCTCCTAGGCGCCCCTCCCAGCCCGCACGGTTTCGGTGGGTCCTACAGGAAGCGCCCCCGCGACGCCGGGCTTTACACGCCCTGGCCACGCCCTCTGCGCGCCGCGCGTTGGCTCCGCCCACAGGAGGATCCGCAGATTCGCTAGGCCAGCTCTTCAGAATTACTTGGGCCTCTCTATACCAGGCTGGAAATTCTCATCGGCCTCCGAGAGCAGCTTTGGGCTGTAGCCATTTCTCCGGGGTCGAAATTGGGCATTCCCCAAGCTCTGCTAGTAAGAAAGATCCGGGAAAAGTGGCCAACTCTGCCAACGGGGCTTGGCTAACCAGGCATTATTTTCTTGACTCCACCAAGGCGGGTGAAGGGAGGCGACAGCTGAGGCCAGGACCACAGGACCTGTGGCGAATCTGCAGCCTTTCAGGCCTTTGGCCGCACAAGGAAGGGGCAGGAAAGAAGAGCAAAGGAGCGCGCATCCCATCCACCGATTCGCCCCGCCCGCCTGACGAATCTGCGCCTGTTCAACGCGCCACTCAAATCTCCCCAGCTCTGGCTGGCCTCCTCCCCTCCGCCCCGCCCCCTTTTCCTCAGGGATTAGTCGCTGCTTTCGTCGCCGCCGATTCGTCAAGGACCCCAGGCCAGAGCAGCTGGGTAGTCGTGGTGAAGCCCACTCTCCGGGGAATGCGGCCAATCTCCAGGCTCCCTGGGCCGCAACTCTGGAGCCTTAAAGGGCGCCGGCCGAGGCGAAGCCGCTTTCCTCGGCCCCGTGGGTCTCCCGGCGGCACCCGTGGCGAAAGTGCGAATGTAGACGCTGTGCCCGCTGGGCCTCGCGCAGGTGGCGGTGGTGTTTGGTGCGCGCGCCGGGGAGGTGGTGGTGGGGGGGCGCCGCCGCCGCCACCGCTGCGGGGCCGGGTCTCGCGCTGCCGCCGCCGCCGCCGCCGCCGCCTCGCGCCGCTGAGGTGCCGCGCGGGGTGGGGGGAGGGGGAGCCGCTCGCCACGAGCGGGTGAGTGAGGCCTCGCCGCGCGTGCGCGGAGATGGGGGGGCAGAACGCGCCGGGGCGGGAGGAGAGGGCAGCGGCGCGCGTTCCCCCCCCCCCCACCCCCCCGCCCGGATTCGGGGCCGAAGCCGGGTCTCGAGCTCGGTCTCGCGGTGTTTCCAACGCCCCGAAGAGGTGCCACCTCTTGGCCAGAGGATCGGGGCGCGGGGACGCAAGCGGGTGTGTGGGAGCGAGAGCCGGGCTTGGCCCGGGCCGCTGGCCGGTGAGGAGGCGGGAGGGGGCGGGGCCTGCCAGGGGGCGGGGGAGGGGTCTTGCTCTGAGGCCAAGTGGGGCGCGCGCTAAGCAGAGCGGGAAGGTAAGGGGGCGCGAGATGGGCCTGGGGGCCTGAGGGGAGAGTTGGGAGGTGGAGAGAGAATGGGGTGTTGTGAGAGAGGGTACTTGGGGGAAAATCTGGGGGAGCCACGGGTCATGGTGAGGTGTGGAAACTGGGGTGATGAGCGGACCTGAAGTCTGGGCTGGTCGGTGAGGGGCAGCAAGGGGGTCAGGCCTAAGCCCTGAACCCCCTTGCCTATTCCTCCTTCCTGACAGTGTAAATGAGCAAAGATGGATCAGGAAGGTGGGGGAGATGGGCAGAAAGCCCCGAGCTTCCAGTGGCGGAACTACAAGCTCATCGTGGATCCTGCCTTGGACCCTGCCTTGCGCAGGCCTTCTCAAAAGGTGTACCGCTATGATGGAGTCCACTTCAGTGTCAACGTGAGTGCCCCAGGCCTTGTCATCTAGGGAACTCCAGGCCCCATTCTCCTCTGTTACCTCTGTTCAGCATCCTGAACTCCCATACCCATAGACTGCCTTTCTTAAAAGTGTGCAACCAGAACTCAGCTCTTTTGCATGTGAGTCTCCAAATGAGCTTCCTAGAACTCAACAGTTTCACCTTGAGCTGTCTTTCTGTTCCTGCTTTCATTCCTAGGACTCAAAATACATACCAGTCGAAGACCTCCAAGATCCCCGATGCCACGTCAGGTCCAAAAACAGAGACTTTTCCCTCCCAGTCCCTAAGTTTAAGGTATGTATCTGCTAGACCCTGGTGTGGTGGCCCTTGGGAGGTGTGGAGGATCCATCCTGGCAGTTTTTGTCTCAACATAACCTGATAAAAGTGGTTTTCCTATGAAAGGATCACAACCAAGTCTTAAAAGCTCGGAGGCTGTGAGACTGAGTTGTTCTGGAGAGGAGTTGTGTTTATCTTCTAGAAAGTTATAGGTTAGGTGTCTCAAGCAGGAGTGCTAACTTCTTGAAGGATGAAGTAAAGGCACATTTCTTTGCTGTACCTATCACTGTGTAGTCCGTGTCACAGCATGACAGTGCCCTGGTGTGATATGCCAGTTTCTCAACAATTAAGGGTAGCGACAAGGCCAGGAACGCCATCCTTGGAGTTCTCTGCTCTTCACCCCTCGTTTGGTGCCTTGATCCATCTTGTTTCCTCAAAGTATTCCTCTTTCCCTGTGTAGGCAGGATACTCATCAGGCCTTGGACTGGCTCTTGAAAACTGATGGGTCTTGGTTTTCTTCACTAACTCTTTATTCTTCTTTATTAAATAAATATTTGTAAGGTTTCCACTCCATTTTTTTCACTTTGTGTATTCTCCCTGGACAGTCTCTTTCACATACACGATTTGGATTGTTACTGAGACATGGTGATTTCTAAATTTCTGTTTCCAGCCAAGATCAGTCTCTTGAACTCCAGACTTTTATGCCTGGTAGAGGGACAGCTCCACCTGGAGGCCCCACAGACATCTCAAACTCAAGAGGTTGAAAAGAAGTTCTCTTTACTCCTTCATCCTGCTTTCCTTTCCATTTCCCTTTTACTGATGAATGGTAATACCATGTACTTAGCTGCACAAACTAGGAACCTGGGAGTCATCCTATGATTGTTCTCTTTTTTATTACATAATCTATCACCAAGTCTTGCTGATTCTTTTCTAAACACATTTCCTTTTTATTTTAATTCTTTTGTTTCCATTGCTGATTTTCTAACACAATTTCTGTATTCATTTTATGGGGTTTCTTGCCTCCATTCTCTTTTCCCATTTCATGCTCCACCACAGATGGCTCCTGCCATTTGTATTTTTTATTTGGCTTTTACATTATTTTTGTTGTCCATGTTTTTGTGCATTGGCACATATGATTATAGATTTGGCTAAGCCTCATCTCCTGCCTTGATGCTGTATATCTGTGTTCTACTATATACGTTTTGCAGTTTCTAGAAAATGCCAAGTTACTTTATAGTTTCATGCCTTAAGTCCTTGTCACCTCTTGAACTCTTGTTACCCAAAAAGTCAAATAGGAGTGACACCATCTTTGTGAATTCTTCCTTGCCTCCACTCGGAACAACGCTTTTCTTCTCTGGGTTCCTAAACATCCTGTCTACACTTTTGTGAACATTTGTGTCACAACAGTGACTACGTATATATGTCTTGTCTGCTTTCCTGAACAAGAATCTTTTTTTTTTCATCTTTGTATTTCTGTTGCCCAGTCCATGGTAAAAGCTGAACTACTAAATTATTTTCTACAATTAATTTCTTTGACGTATACTTATTTCTCAGTTGTACGTTTCTTTTCCTGATTTCTTGTATTATTCTGTGATGAGAAGAACTCAGAGCAGAGAGAGGTCAGACTGACGTATGTATCACCTGTTGGAGCCCCTCTTCCCCATTCCTTTGCCCGTGTTTCCCAGTCGTCTCTCTCTGAACCAAGTTCCCAAAAGGCAAAGGAACAGTAGTCAGTATTGAGACCCCAGACTCAAGACTCCTGTCTTCTCCACAGCTGGATGAGTTCTATATCGGACAGATCCCTCTGAAGGAAGTGACTTTCGCGAGGCTGAATGACAATGTGCGGGAGACCTTCTTAAAGGATATGTGCCGAAAGTATGGTGAGGTGGAAGAGGTAGAGATCCTTCTTCACCCCCGTACTCGCAAGCACCTGGGCCTGGCCCGCGTGCTCTTCACTAGCACTCGGGGAGCCAAGGAAACAGTCAAAAACCTCCACCTTACCTCCGTCATGGGCAACATCATCCACGCCCAGCTCGACATCAAAGGTGAGGGCTCTCTTGCCTACTGCCTAAGGTTGGGTTCCAGCAGAGACTTTATATGCAAATGCCTGTTGGGGCCAGGTGAATGATCAGGTTCATGATTCCTCATCTGCAATTCTTGGAGCCACATGTGTTTGTGAAATCAGAATTTTACAGAGGGATTGTGGTTTTTATGTGTTTCGTGTGTGTGTGGGGTGGGGGGTCCTTGGCAAGGTTGGGTAGCATCTTACAGTCTAGCATGTAACATGTTTGTAAGAAAACATATGAAGGGTTATACTAGGTAGCATCAATAAAACCTAGTAAATAGCCTCAGTTCAGATCAAGTTTTGAGACGAAATTCAAAAAAATGTTTGGTTTTAAGTTTTGGGGGGTTTTGAAATTTTGGATCGAGAATAGGGACTTGTACAGATAAGTGAAGCAGTCTGGGTTTCTGTGTTGAGAAACAGTAGGGAGGAGTCGGGGACTGTAGAGTACACTGTCATCTGAAGGAGATGGCTATTAGTTGGTATTAGCCAGTTTGCACTTGGGAATGAAAACTACTGTTGCCAAATAATGTTTTTATATTAAGCCAGGAATCTAGGTTTTTGTGTGAAATCTCATTGTTTTTAAGTGCTGAAAATCCCTTCCCCCCCCCCCCCCCCGCCAAATTTTTAAGTGATTGTGTAGGGCAAATAAAACACAACTGTGGCCTGGATTTAGCCCTCAGGCTGCCATTTTGCAACCTTTAGTTTGTAGGATGAAGAGCATGGTGGGATCTAGCATCAGACGACCTGGGTTTGAATTCCAGTCTGCCACTGACCAACTTTGTGACTTTGTGCAGGTCAATTTTCTTTGAGCCTATAAAATAGGGGTACTGATGCCTTTCTCTCCTGGTGATTATCCAACTTAGATTACTAATTTATGAGTGAAGATGTTTGATTATAGATTGTAAAGTGCCGTTCAGTATGTTGTTGTATCATTAGGTAGAGATGAGGTAGGAGGTCCCAAAGGTAGAGACAAGGTAGAAGACCTGAAATCCCTGAACTCAGGACTCCAAGAAATTATAGGAAACTTGAGGCCTGAGAAAGAAATGGGAAAGCCAAAGAAGGAAGGAGTTGTTTCTTCCATCTGACTCTTGATGGCTCCCATTTTCCTCCCTCCAGGACAACAACGAATGAAATACTATGAACTGATAGTCAATGGCTCCTACACCCCTCAGACGGTGCCCACTGGGGGCAAGGCGCTGAGCGAGAAGTTCCAGGGCTCTGGTGCAGCCACTGAGACGGTAAGAAGCTTGTTGCCACAGCCCTAGCCACGTGGGCACAGTGCCTGGGTGCCAGGAACAGTATTTGGGAGGTTCGGGACTTCCATTAAGGATGGCAAGAGCCAAGAAAAGATGCAGAGATGCTTTCAAAAGACAGGGAACTGAGGTTCTTGGTTTGGGGAAGGGCAAGTTGTTGTATGGTACTTGATGTCTTCTTTTCTCCGTGCTCTACTTTTGCCCTCTAGACTGAATCCCGCCGCCGCTCCTCCTCTGACACGGCTGCTTACCCGGCGGGCTCTGCTGGGGTGGGCACTCCTGGCAATGGCACCCCCTGCTCCCAGGACACAAGCTTCTCCAGCAGCCGACAAGACACCCCATCTTCCTTTGGCCAATTCACCCCTCAGTCCTCCCAAGGAACCCCTTACACATCTCGGGGCAGCACCCCCTACTCTCAGGACTCTGCCTACTCCAGCAGGTGCAGAGTAAACACTCTCTGGGACCCCCCAGATTCTGGGAGTTGACACTAGAAAGAAGAAACCTGGAGTCTCCCTAAAAGGGAGTCGGGAGTAATTTGTCCTGGTTTCTCTTATGGATTCAGCCAACAGAATCCCTGTCCACAGGGAACCCCCTGTCTAGCTAGAAACCCAACAGATCTTCCTTTGGGGGCAGTGTCAAGGGCGCCTGGGTACTGAGAACCAGGACACTAGGGTTTGGTCCTACAGAACTGAACCTAGCTAACTCCTGCACTCTTTTCTCCAGCACCACTTCAACCTCCTTCAAGCCTCGGCGGTCAGAGAACAGCTACCAAGATTCTTTTTCCCGCCGCCATTTCTCTGCATCTTCAGCCCCCACGACCACCTCTACAGCTGCCTCCGCCACTACTGCAGCCACTGCCTCGTCCTCCTCCTCATCTTCCTCCTCCTCTTCGTTGTCCTCGTCCTCTTCATCCTCCTCTTCGTCCTCATCCTCTCATTTTCGTGGTACTGACTCAAACTACCCAGCGTACTATGAAAGCTGGAATCGCTACCAACGCCATGCTTCCTACCCTCCCCGCCGCGCAACTCGGGAGGAGCCCCCTGGGGCATCTTTTGCTGAAAATGCAGCTGAGCGCTTCCCACCTTCCTACACCTCCTACTTGCCCCCTGAGCCCAGCCGGCCTGCTGACCAGGACTACCGGCCTCCTGCCTCAGAAGCTCCACCCCCGGAGCCTCCAGAACCTGGTGGAGGCGGGGGTGGGGGAGGGCCCAGCCCTGAGAGAGAAGAAGCTCGGACCTCCCCCCGCCCAGCCTCACCTGCCCGCTCCGGCTCCCCAGCCCCAGAGACCACCAATGAGAGTGTGCCCTTCGCTCAGCATAGCAGCTTGGATTCCCGCATTGAGATGTTGCTGAAGGAGCAGCGCTCCAAGTTTTCGTTCCTGGCCTCTGACACAGAGGAAGAGGAAGAGAACAGCACCACAGGCCCTGGGTCTAGAGACATAGGGAGTGAGGTGCCTTCTGGGTCAGGTCATGGGCCCTGCACGCCCCCTCCAGCCCCAGCTAATTTTGAGGATGTGGCACCTACAGGGAGTGGGGAACCAGGGGTTACCCGGGAGTCTCCCAAGGCCAACGGACAGAACCAGGTGAGGTTGGGGTTAGCCAGCAGAGATGACTGGGATCTGGGAGGCAGGGTTGGGTCTGGTGGGGTGGGGGAGGGAATTAGATAAGAGAACAGGGATTTGAGGAAAAGCCCATGGAAAAGGCAGAAGTTTCATGTGACCCTCTGCACTCCTACAGGCTTCTCCGTGCTCTTCGGGAGAGGATATGGAGATCTCTGATGATGACAGGGGCGGTTCACCCCCTCCGGCCCCAACACCCCCCCAGCAGCCTCCACCCCCTCCTCCACCACCCCCTCCTCCTCCTCCCTACCTGGCTTCCCTACCCCTTGGTTATCCTCCCCACCAGCCTGCCTACCTCCTCCCACCACGCCCTGATGGGCCACCACCCCCTGAGTACCCCCCACCTCCTCCGCCACCCCCCCACATTTATGACTTTGTGAATTCCCTAGAGCTCATGGATCGACTTGGGGCTCAGTGGGGAGGGATGCCCATGTCCTTCCAGATGCAGACCCAGATGTTAACTCGGCTCCATCAGCTGCGGCAGGGCAAGGGATTGACTGCTGCCTCAGCTGGCCCCCCTGGTGGGGCCTTTGGGGAGGCCTTCCTCCCATTCCCACCCCCCCAAGAGGCAGCCTACGGCTTACCCTACGCTCTGTACACACAAGGGCAAGAAGGCCGAGGGGCATACTCCCGGGAGGCATACCACCTGCCTTTGCCCATGGCAGCTGAGCCCCTGCCCTCCTCCTCGGTCTCTGGAGAAGAGGCCCGGCTACCTCCCAGGGAGGAAGCAGAGCTGGCAGAGGGCAAGGCCCTACCGTCAGCAGGCACCGTGGGGCGTGTGCTGGCCACCCTAGTCCAAGAGATGAAGAGCATCATGCAGCGAGACCTCAACCGCAAGATGGTGGAGAATGTGGCCTTTGGAGCCTTTGACCAGTGGTGGGAGAGCAAGGAAGAGAAGGCCAAGGTGAGGGCCAGTGCTTGGGACTAGGGAAAACCTGGGGCTCCATTGGAGGAAGTAGACTTTTGGCTTTTCCAGGCTACACAGCTCAAAGTAAAAAATAGAGTCGATCAAGGCAAGTGGAGAGAGAGACTGTGTAGCCACTTGATGGGGCACAGTGGTTGAGCAGGAGAACTGGGGCAAATGGAACAGTAGGAAAGCATAAGTTTGAGGGGCCTCTGGGTGGTTCAGTCGGTTAAGTGTCCAACTCTTGATTTTGGCTCAGGTCATGAGCTCAGGGTTGTGAGATGGAGCCCCGCATTGGGCTCTACACTGGGCGTGGAGCCTGCTTAAGATATTCTCTTTCTCTCTCTCTCTCGCTCGCTTGCTTGCAGAAAAACAAAACAAAACAAACATAAGCTTTAGAGTCAGAGGAGCTTTGTTCTAGCTCTACTGTTTGCATGCTTCTGACAGACGAGGCCCTTAAGTCTCTCTGGGCTTCAGTCTTCAATGTGTCCATCTGTAGACTAGGAATAATAAAGGGGGATGGACTCAATGAGCAGACTTGGAAGAAATGTCTGTACGGGGGCTGGTGCAAGGGGGGTGTGGCATAGATCTGTGTCAAATAGAGGAGTGAGTAGATGCATTTCTGTATTCCTGGGACCTGGGAGTAGTTCTCAGGCAGGAGGCAGGAGGGAACGCCTGGGTTCTGGGGCTCAGTCCCCCTACTGCCCGCAGCCATTCCAGAACGCAGCCAAACAGCAAGCCAAGGAGGAGGATAAAGAGAAGACAAAACTCAAAGAGCCAGGCCTGCTGTCCCTCGTAGACTGGGCCAAGAGTGGGGGTACCACGGGCATCGAGGCCTTCGCTTTTGGGTCAGGGCTGCGAGGGGCCCTGCGGCTGCCTTCTTTCAAGGTACCCAGAACTGGTCTTGCCTAGTAGGGAGGAGACAGCAGGGTGGGAGTTCCCTTCCTTGGGGTAGGGGTGGTTGGGAACCATGAGAGTTTGAGTTCTAAACAGGCTCCGTCTCTTTCGGCGCCCCAGGTAAAGCGAAAAGAGCCTTCGGAAATTTCAGAGGCCAGTGAGGAAAAGAGGCCCCGGCCCTCCACTCCAGCTGAGGAGGATGAAGATGGTGAGTGGGAAGTCAGATGGAAGGAGAAAAGGGAAAGGGTGCTAGCTTCTGATAGGAAAGTAATAAGCAGAGGTAAAGGGTGAAGATGTCAGAGGGCAAGTAGCCAAGTAGAGGTTTTGGTGCAAGGTTAAATGAAAGCAGTTCTGAGATGTGTGAGAAGCTTAAGATGGGGTCATTCCTGGGTTCTAGTTGTGGTTCTTACTCTGGCGTGCTGATTGAAGTTTTCTGTATTTCAGTTTTCCCCTGTAAAATGGAAATACTTTCAACATTTAGAGTCGTAGGATTTCAGGGTTTAACAGGTCATCGGCCCAAGTTCCCCATCTAAAGCTCTTCTGCAACCTCCCTCCCAGTTTCCCTAAGTCTGAGCTATTGGTTGACAGCTTACGTGGCTAGGAAACTTCCTTACTGAGTCCGATTTGCTTCCCTGGAGACCCATTTACCTTAGTACTGTTTTCTTGGTCAGGCATAACAAGTCCTCTCCCTCTTCCACCCAACCCAGAAAAGGATGAAAGGTAAAACGGGTGCAGTATGTTTAAACTCTATAAAATGTTATAGGTAGCTCTGGGGTTTTGGGTTTTTCTCTGTTGACCTTCAGCTTCTTGTCTGTAAAATGAGGTCTGTCTTGTCGGACTGTCAGGAAGATCAGCAGTGGTGTGTGCAAAAGCTCCTTTGGGCCAGGGGAACGGGGACTGTTAACTGCTGATGGTAAATTGCTCTAACGGCCACTCACATGCACCTAGACCCTGAGCGAGAGAAGGAGGCTGGAGAGCCGGGACGTCCGGGAACCAAGCCCCCAAAACGAGATGAAGAGCGAAGCAAGACCCAGGGCAAGCACCGCAAATCCTTTGCTCTGGACAGTGAGGGGGAGGAAGCATCCCAGGAGTCCTCCTCAGAGAAGGTGAGGGGCGCCCGGTTCTTGCCAAAAGCCTACTTGCTGAGTTCCTGTCACCACAGCCACCTTCTCTCTGGGCTGGAGCCCAGGTAGCTGTGCCTCCGGGAGGACAGTTGTTCTTCTCCTGTTAGTCCCTGTTTGTCCTTTTCTTTAAGGATGAGGAGGAGGATGAGGAAGATGAAGACGATGAAGAACGTGAGGAAGCCATGGATACTACAAAGAAGGAGACAGAGGCATCAGATGGTAGGTACAGACAGAACACAGTAGAATTCTGGCTCAGGGAAGAAGGAATTCAGCTGCCTGTCTATCGCTTCCCTGAGTCCACAGAAATTTCATGCTAGATTTATTGGCCACCTTTGCCTTTCCCAAAAGCAGCTGTCCTTTAGTCCTATCCTTTGGAACGCTTGGCCCATTATAAACAGTAAGTCCAATACCCAGAACACTCCCTTCTGCTTACCTCCTGTACTGAAACTTTGCTCCTTTCTGAAGACAGCCTAGCAGAATGTACTTAATTTGCCCAACCCCTCAAGATAAGTGGTCCATGTTCTCCTGCCAGCCCTTGATAACTACCAGACCATGCCTTTCTGCCTTTGAGCACTGCTCTTCCTTTAAGGTCCAGCCACCGAACCATGCTTCCCCTTCCTCCCCTCTCCCCTAGCTGCCATCACCAGACACTGCTCTGCTCTTCAGTTGAACACCTCCTCCCTCCATATCCGTTGAGTCTTGGATATACGGTTTAGTCTTTCTTCTCATTCATTTGTTCAGAAATCGCTGTTGAGCTTCTACTGTGTACCAGGCGCTGTTCTGGGTATTGGGGACACATCTTTCATGCAACTTGTGATCAGTTGGAGGGGAGGAGGAGACTTGACGAGTGAACAGATAATAGCACCTCAGAGATACATACGTTGCAGAAGAGAAACTAGGTTACTGGGGTAGAGAGTAACGGGTGGGGGAGCTGGGGAAAGATGGGCTGTTCTAGATCTGTTGGAGAAGGAGTGCTTCTGAGAGGTGCCATTTCAGCAGAGGCCAGATGGGAGAATGATGATCTGAGAGCCTATCTTTTCAGGAAAGAAGAGGGCAGGGTCACCTCCTCTAAGGGGGCAGACTGTTGTACATCCATTTTGTCACTGCTTTCTGTCAGTTTCACCACCTCAGTGTTTCTTGGATTTGTTGCCTTCATTGTTCCTGCTGTTCTGTCTTTTCTCGGTTAGTCTTCTGCAGCAGTTTTGATTGATTACCTCGTCTTTGTTTCCATCCTTCTTCCTCCATTCCAATCCATTTTCCAGTCTGCCAATGGCATTTTCTTTTCTTCAGCGAACACCTGACCCTGTGACTTCTTCCATAAAGTCGATTCCTAGCGCCCTATTTTCTATAAGATGACTCCTCCTCTTGATACGTTAAGCCATTTATAACCTAGCTCCCATTTATCTGTTCAGCTCTATCTTGCCATTCTCCAGACCCATCCTTGGCCACCAGCACTGTCTATTCTAATTTATCCAGTTGTGTTCCTCAGACACTTCAAATTTCTTAACTTCTTACAGAATTCTTCCAGTGTATTGCCCTTTCCCAGAGGCATAAAACATATATTTTTAAAGCTTCTTTTATCCTATAGTCCTTTTTATGAGTCTGTCGTCTAGGCGGCATTTATAAGACCCACTTTGGGAAAAGCTTAAAGCAGACCGCTTACTGGTCTCCAGGTGTCTCACCTTCCCTCACCTTTGACATCCCTGTTCAGCCCTCGTGTCTGCTTAGTGTACTTTTTTTTTTAATGTTTATTCATTTTTCAAAGAGAGACTGAATGTGAGTGGGGGAGGGGCAGAGAGAGAGAGGGAGACACAGAATCTAAAGCAGGCTCCAGGCTCTGAGTTGTCAGCACAGAGACCCAACACAGGGCTCAAACTCATGAACTGTAAGATCATGACCTGAGCTGAAGTCGGACACTTAACCGACTGAGCCACCCGGGCGCCCCTGCTTAATGTATTTCTACTTGTCCTTCTTGACTTCAGCATCTCCCTCCCAGGGATCCCTTCCCTGACCGGATCTTCCAGGTAGAATCCAGGACTTCCCTTTGCCATGGTCCCCTAGCCTTTCATGTTGAGGTTTATCTCACCGTGAACAAATAGTGTGTTTATTCAACTCCTTGAGGGGTGGACTTCCCAGCACCTAGCACAGTGCCTAACCTGTCCATGGTAGGGAGTCAGTGAATGAACCCATGGCTTGACCAAGGGAGGGGTGTTCCCACCTCGCCTGATTGCCCCTTCTGGATTTCCAGGCGAGGACGGGGAAAGCGATTCGTCCTCCAAATGTTCTCTGTATGCCGACTCAGATGGTGAAAATGATAGCACGTCAGACTCCGAGAGCAGCAGCTCATCCAGCTCGTCATCGTCCTCATCTTCCTCCTCCTCATCCTCCTCATCCTCCTCATCATCTGAGTCCTCCTCTGAAGAAGAAGAGGAAGAGGAGCAGCCAGCAACCATACCCTCAACGTCCCCTCCCCCCAGAGATGTCCCTGCGCCCCTGCCAGCGCCTGTGGAAGAGCCCGAGCCAGAGCGGGTTGCAGGCTCCCCAGTCACACCTCTCCCTGAACAGGAGAAGTCTCCGGCAAGACCTGTAGGTAGGTGATGCTGAGCTGTTCATTTGGTCTCTGTTTATGTGTCTGTCTGTCTTTGTGAGAACAGTGACAGGGTTAGCAGTTTTTAATTATGTACAAGTATGTGACTTTGAAAACGAAAGTCACCATCTCCTGTCAGTCCTTCCTTGGAGACATTTATGGCCACATTCAAACTGCTGTCATGAGCGGTTTACAGAACCAGGGCAGGGTGTTTGGCTAACAAGGAAAACAGAATGGTCTGCAAGTTAATTAAGGAAAATCCCAATTTAACAAATTCCTCCTATTTTTCTTGAGTCTGTGCCTTAAATGTGTAGTGGATACTTGTAGGTGATTAAATGGACAAATAGGTGGAAAGCCACTAGTAACAGCATTGGCTTGGAACTTAATTTTATCTTTGCTTTCTTTTGTGGATTTGTACATTCAGTTATTTTATAGCACATACACATAATTTGTCCTTCTGAGTGAACTGTTCATTCAGGCAGTAGGTATTTATTTACTGAGTACAGTTGACCCTTGAACAATGCAGGGGTTAAGGGCACCAACCCCCCTGCACAGTCGAAAATCTATCCATAACTTTTAACTCCCTTCAAACTTAGCTGTTAGTAGCATACAATTAACTGGAAGTCTTATTGATAGTGTAAGTAGTAGGTTATCACATATTTTGCATATTATATGTACTACGTGCTGTATTTTTACAAGAAATAAGCAAGGTAGAGAAAAAAACGTCATTGAAATCTTAAGGAAAATACATTTATGATACCTTACTGTATTTATCAAAAGAAGTGTGTATATAAGTGGCCCCGTACAGTTCAAACCCATGTTGTTGAAGAGTCATCTGTACTTTACAGTAGGTGCAAGGGATACAGTGGTAGGCACAATAAGTCCTGTTCTCACTATCCTGAAGCTTATGGTCTGTAGGGAGAGACAGTTTAGTTGAGTAATAAATACCTAAGAAAATCTGTGGTTACAAACTGATAAACACCACAATAGAGGACTCTGAGAACCTGACTACATCTGTGGAGACATCTTTGCTGTCTTCTGTGCTGAAGCATCATTGAGCTGAAATCAAGGTAAAGCAGGCAGCTGGCATTAATGACTAGCATGTGCAAAGGCCCTGAGGGCAGAGCAAACAGCATGTTGGAAGACATAAAAGAAACCTTCTGGATGGTGGAGAGTGAGGAGAAGCTGGGGTGACTTCTGGAGAGGTGAGCAAGGGCTGGGTCGTACAAAATGGGTAGATCATACGAGGAATTTGGTCTTTATCTTGAGGGCAGTGGAATGCCATCAGAGCAATGACATGATCATATTTGTGTTCTGAAAAGAAGCAGTGCCTAGAAAATTTGGGGAGGGACCAGAGTTTGTGGAGGAAGAATAAGAGGCTATTGCAGTTAGTAAGTAAGGGAACCAATGGTGGTAACTTGGAGTAGGGTGTTCTTAGCATGGAATTTATAAGTCAGTTTTCAAGATAGGCTTCGTAAATGCATGTGGCCTTCCATACATCTCTCAGATATTACTGAGAATCTGGTCTGAGATGGACAGTGACCACATGAAGACCTCCCAGCACTGGTGCACTCTGTTCTGGTGCAGACCTCACGAGTCAAAGCTCTCATTAATCCTAAAACACCTCTCCCAGCCTCTCCTGAGTCTGTCGGTAGCAGAAGAGCTGGTGGTGGTCAGAGGGCATCAATCTCAGTAGGGTGGGATGTGGTCAGTTTTGCATTTTGCCAGAAAGATCATTCTGGCAGGAAAGGGAAGGATTCGGAGAGGTGAGGAAGGAGGTAGGGTGACCCGTGTAAGAGTTTGAAGGGATGCGGATAAGTGAAGGGCGTGAACCAAAGCAAAGGTGGTTATGAGTGAGGTGTAGGGAGTAGGAGTGGGGATGAGGATTTGAGAAATTTAGGAGATAGAACCACTTGGTCGAACTACTTTTTGGGCAGGGGAAGTCAAGGAGGAGAACCAGAATTAGGAAGAAAGCTGATGTGATACTTTAGGGTTGACTTTGACATGCCTCTGGGACCTCCAGGTAAGAAACATCCAACAGGCAGTTGGATCAGTAGATCTGGGGCATCTGGGTGGCTCAGTCAGTTGAGCGTCCGACTTCAGCTCAGGTCATGATCTCATGGTTTGTGGATTTGAGCCCCATGCTGGGCTCTGTGCTGACAGCTCAGAGCCTGGAGCCTGCTTCGGATTCTGTGTCTCCCTCTCTCTCTGCCCCTTCCCTGCTCATGCTCTTTCTCTCTCTCTCAAAACTAAAAAATTAGAAAAAAAAACATAAAGAATTAAAAAAAAAAGTAGATCTGAAGCTGTGTAAAGAACCAGTGGGCTGGAAATGTAAATACTTGGGAACAGGGCAAGTGTGGGTGTGAACATGCTCGTTGTATACCCTAGAATGATGTGATAAACCCTAGAACAAGAGAAGGGCTCGTGCCTTACCATTGTGTAAGAGACAGGTGGGCAAAGGGGAGCCAGAGGAGGCCAAATAGGAGCTATCAGCAGGATAGGAAGGAAACCAGGACGCTCAGTTTTCAAAGGGAAGGAGTGGTGTGTACCAACAGGCTGAAAGAAAGGTTGTAAGATAGGAAAAGCTTCTGCTGGATTTGGCAGTTAGGGGGTCACTAGTGACCTTATCAATTTCAATAGAGCAGATCAGACTGGAGCCAAGTTATGGGGTGTTCAGGAGTAAAGGCAGGTGACAGAGATAACCAGCCTTTTGGAAGGGTAGACTACTCTTGTGAAAAGAGAGAGAGTTGATAGGCTGTAATGAGTAATACTAACATTTCTTGAGTGCTTCCTGTGTGCCAGGCTATAGGCCTAGGACATTGCAGATTTGTCTTCTTATTTAGTCCTCATTCCATCCCTGTTACTCCCACTTTACAGATGAGGAATCTGAAGCTTAGTGAGCTGCTCAAAGTCACCCAGCTGGGATTGGAGAGACAGCAAGAGAATACAGGGTTGATGGAGGCTTAGTTTTCCAAAATAAGTGAGACTGAAGCATGTAGATACAGGGCAGAGAGGAGGAGGCAGATAGATAGGCCAGGAGAGAGAGAAGTATCTGGGGGTAGAGGGGTGGACTCTAGGTCTGATGCACATCCGTAATTGGGGAGGCAGGGAGATGTGGGATTTCATGCCTGAGGGCCTTCTGTGCATCAGACCTAGAGGGCATTTTCTGAGCTCCATGGAATGGCTGGAGGAGGAGCCTTGGGGAAGGAAGTAGAGAAGGGAGTAAGGTTGAAAAGGGACCCGGGCTTGGTTCAGATGCCCCGCTGAGACTGGGGCTCAGGGGTGAAAGAGGAGGGAGCACAAGTGGTTGGGCAGAGTCAGGGTTGGAGGTCTCCATACAGGGTGGCTGTGGCAGCTGAAGGATGTGGAAAGTGCCGTGAAAGGAGAAGACAGAGTGAGGGCCCTGCAGGCAGGCACAAGAAGGAAGGCAGCTCATTTAGGAGGACAGGCTAGAGGGAGCTAGAAGGTGGGGAATTGAACAGGTGTGGTGCCATGTGGTGAACTGAAGAGACCTGGGGAAATGTGATCAGAGGGCAGGGCGTCAGAGCGTAGGGGTCTGAGGTGGCACCATTCCAGGGATAACAAGGTCAGGTATGGGACTGGTGGAGGCTGGCTGAGGATGAATGAAGGCAGGCACTGGAGAGGGGAGAATGGGGTGAATGGGTGAGATATCAGAGTCTCTTAGGTAGGGTGCCTGGGAGGCTGAGTCAGTTAGGCATCTGAGTCTTGATTTTGGTTCAGGTCATGATCTCACAGTTTGTGGGCTCGAGCCCCGTGTCAGGCTCTGTGCTGGCAGTGTGGAGCCTGCTTAGGATTCTCTCACTCTCCCTGCACCTCCCCTGCTCTCACGCTCTCAAAAAAAGAAAAAAAAAAGCCCCTTAGGTAGATGGCAGAAATGGGAGAGGAGAGGAAGGTTAAGGCAGGTCTCTTGGCTTTTACCGAATGATAGGGATATTTGAGTTCCCAGGATGCACCTTGATAGAGGATATGTGGCCTGATGGCAAGAGAGGGCTTGTTTAGTGGAACCCAAAGATGGGACCTGGACACCCTTTAGGATTTGCCTCTCCCCCTCCCCCTCTGCCGCCTCCGCCTCCTCCTCCACTGTTTCTTCTTTTTTTTAAAAAATGTTTGTTTATTTTTGAGAGAGAGAGGACAAGTGTGGAAGGAACAGAGAGAGAGAGAGAGAGAGAGAGAGAGAAGGAGACACAGAATCTGAAGCAGGCTCCAGGCTCTGAGCTGTCAGCAGAGAGCCCGACGCGGAGCTCGAACCCATGAACCGTGAAATCATCACCCGAGCTGAAGTCAGATACTTAACTGAGACACTGAGGCACCCCGATTTGCCTTTATTCTATCTTCTGGTGTGGTTCATTCCTTTCTCCTGCAAATGGGCTTCCCCTGCTTCTTTATTTCAGCAGATGTCCACGCTGCAGAGAAACCCATTCCTATCTGAGATCCTTATTCTCAGGGAAGTTTCTGGTTGGGCTGCCTTGGGTCAGGTAGTCATCAGTTAATGATGGATGGGCTCAGGGAGTGGGGCAGGTCATGTAGCAGAAACATTGGCTTCTGGGAGTTGTAGACCAGAAAGGTACCCCAAAAGTTGTCTCCCTAAATGAAAGGTATGGCCAGGTTTCTTTCAGGATAGGAAGCAAAAGAAAAATCTATGTGAAGAAGCTGAGCCAGGAGGGGAATTTTTTCCCTCAAGAGCCAGACTTCCAGAGGGCACAGTGAGCTAGGTTGGAATGATGGGTCAGAGGCAGGGCTGCCCCAAAACAGCAGAGAGGAGAAGAGGTGAGAAGACTGGAGGACCTGGGACGAACACCCAGGACCACCCTGTGGCTCACTGCTGGCTGAGACACCAGATGCTGTCCAGAGTCTCAAGAGATAGCAGGCTGAGGACGTTGCTGGGGGTGCCTGGTTGGGGAACGTCTGTTAAGGCAGTGGACACATGTTGATCACTGCCTGCTTGGGTCAGGCCTGGAGCTGGCTGCCCTTTAGTTCTGGGAGTGTTAGAGCAAGACGTGAAACCACAGAGCCCCACTACAGGATGTCCAGAGCAGCATGGGGAGGTGGATAAGAGCACAGAATTCAACCCAGGCTGTCTGGGGTGAGCTGTGTGACCTTGGGCCAGTTATTAACCTCTCTCTGCCTCAGTTTCCTTATCTGTAAACTGGGTTTTATTAATAGTACCCATTTCACAGGCTAGTTGTCAGGAATGAAATGAGTAGTCAACATATGTTAAAGTCTTATATTGGTACTTGGCACAAAATATTAGCTAATAATCTGCCAGACTAAAAAGACTGGCACTTATGAAGCACTGGCCTTCTGGTTCTGAGAGCAAGTCACTACCAGTGTCTGAAGAAGCTGGGGAAGCCTCAAGCTGGCGTTGAGCTGGGGCTGAAAGTTGCATGTGAGCTTTCCCAACGTGCAAGAGGAGAGAAGCATTCCAAACAAAGGGAGCCACGTAAATGAAGAGCCAGGGGTCTGAAAGGCCATGCCTGTTCTGGTGGCTGAAACCTAGGAAGAGAGAGGGTCAGTCTGCAAGACAGGGTCTGCCTCAGGGAAATGTGTCTGGCTTGAGCTGTATTCAGACCCTCTGTTGGGACGCCCAACAGAGGGAAGCTGTGTCTCTGGGGGACTGGGGAGAGAACACCGCCTGCCCAAGACAATGTGTCCCCTCCCCAGGCCACCCCCCCATCCTTAGGATCTTAGCTTCACTCTCACCTTCTTTAGGGGAGTCTTGACCCCTGTGCACTTTGGCAAATCTCTAGTACTGTTTGGCATGTGGTGGGGAGGAAACAAATTTTATGCAGTGTTTTAATACAAAGATTCGGCTTTTTACATTGTATCTTTCTCACCTCACTAAACAGAGAAAGAACATTGTAGTTGAAATAACGGATACTTTAATTCAGAGCCTGGTTAATTGCATCCTCATTATACACTGCCTGGCAGAACTCGTCTTGGCCCATGTGCCTAGTCCTTGGACGTAGTTCAGTCAGTCACCACCAGTCTTGGTAAGCAGGCTACAGTCTAAGTATTTGTTTCCCTGGAGCTCCTATCCCGACTCTTCACAGTTTGGGCTGTGCCTCTGTTTCCCTTCATTGTCCCCATTGGATTATAAGCTCTGTGAGGGTTTTGAAAGTGTCTGCTTGACGTGTTTTTCCCACGCCTGCCAGAGTTGGTGCTCAGTGGCTGTTTGTCGAATCTCCTCCCGCCGCGGGAGCCCACAGTGCTGAGGACATTGCAGCCGGGAGGCAGCAGTGTGTTTGCTGAGTGAGCCCAAGTGTCTGCTGGCAGTGGGGGCGAGCGTGCAGCCTGTCAAAAGGCAGCCTGGACATGGCCTCCTCAGCGAGGCGGCCGGTGCCCTGCCCACGAGGAACCTCTTGTCTGATGACGTTGGCCCAAGTTGCTGACCCTCTCCTTTTCCCTGTGTTCTTCCTTCCCCAGGTTCCACCGAGGAACCACCTCCCAGTGTGCCCCAGCCTCCCCCTGAGCCGCCAGCAGGTCCCCCAGCCCCCGCCCACCGCCCTGACGAGCGCCCCTCCTCTCCTATCCCTCTCCTGCCCCCACCCAAGAAACGCCGGAAAACCGTCTCCTTCTCTGCTGTGGAGGAGGTGCCGGCACCAGAGCCTCCCCCAGCTGCCCCACCACAGATCAAGTCTCCTGGACCCGTCTCCCGCAAAGTTCCCCGGGCCGTGGAGCGGACCATTCGAAACCTGCCCCTGGACCATGCATCCCTGGTCAAGAGTTGGCCCGAGGAGGTGTCCCGAGGAGGTCGGAGCAGGGCTGGAGGCCGAGGCCGCTCTACTGAGGAGGAAGAAGCTGAGCCAGGGACAGAAGTGGACCTGGCAGTGCTAGCCGACCTGGCCCTGACCCCAGCCCGTCGTGGGCCAGCCGCCCTGCCTCCTGGCGATGACTCGGAGGCCACAGAGACATCAGATGAGGCGGACCGCCCGGGCCCCCTCCTCAGCCACATCCTCCTGGAGCACAACTACGCCTTGGCCGTCAAGCCGCCGCCCTCCACACCGGCCCCTCGGCCCGTGGAGCCAGTTCCTGCCCCTGCAGCCCTCTTCAGCTCCCCAGCAGATGAGGTCCTAGAGGCCCCTGAGGTGGTGGTGGCTGAGGCAGAGGAGCCAAAGCAGCAGCAGCAGCAGCAGCAAGAGGAAGGCGAGGAGGAGGAGGAGGAGGAAGAGGAGTCAGAGTCATCCGAGAGCAGCAGCAGCAGCAGCAGTGACGGGGAGGGTGCCGTTCGGCGTCGCAGCCTCCGCTCCCATGCTCGGCGCAGGCGGCCTCCCCCGCCCCCCCCCACCCCCTCCACCCCCCTCCTTCGAGCCCCGCAGTGAGTTTGAGCAGATGACCATCCTGTATGACATTTGGAACTCAGGCCTGGACTTGGAGGACATGGGCTACCTGCGGCTCACATACGAGCGGCTACTGCAGCAGACGAGCGGGGCTGACTGGCTTAACGACACCCACTGGGTCCATCACACCAATATCCTGGGCCCTAAGGCCGGCCTGCTCTGGACAGGAAGGCAGGCCCCAGGGGTGGGGGCAGGCTTCCCTGGGGTTGCACGGCTGGGTAACGTCCCCCTCAGATTGCAGCTAGCACCTTTATCTCCCTCCCTATCCTGTTCTGTCTGCCGCATTCAGCTTGGGTATTTCTCCTCTAGCTTCCGGGCCAGCCTTTTCTCTCTGTCTCCTGCCCCTTCTCTGGCTCCCCAAGTTTTTCTGGCAGAAAATGTGGGATCTGAGACTTCCTTCTCTCTCTTTTTCTATCCTCACTAAATATGCTGAGGACCTCCAGCTAAGTTCAGTCACCCTTTCCTTGGGCTGGGACTGGGGAGACAGGGGAGGGGCCCCAGGGGTCTGGCCAGTCAGGAACCCATTTTCTTCCTTAACATCCTGCACTCACCAACCTGAGCACTCCAAAACGCAAGCGGCGGCCCCAGGATGGGCCCCGTGAGCACCAGACAGGCTCAGCCCGAAGTGAAGGCTATTACCCCATCAGCAAGAAGGAAAAAGACAGGTACCTGGATGTGTGTCCTGTTTCTGCCCGGCAGCTAGAAGGAGCGGACACTCAGGTAAGGCTCTGCCCTCGTATCTGGCCCACTGGGATCTCTTCCCATGGTTTCTCCTGTCGCTTACCTCACCTCTGTCCTATTTCTCCCAGGGGACTAACCGTGTGCTTTCGGAGCGCCGGTCTGAGCAGCGGCGGCTGCTGAGTGCCATTGGCACCTCTGCCATCATGGACAGTGATCTGCTAAAGCTAAACCAGCTCAAGGTGAAGAGCAGGGACTTGGGGGAAGAGAGGCTTGGTGGGAGGGCAGCATCATGAAGTCCCCTAGGGGTGGGCATGGAGGGAGGTGAGTGGCCAAAGAACCCTCCTGCCCTAGAGGTCTGCAGGAAAAGCAAGGAGTTAGGTTGAGTGAGGCACCCAGCAGCACGGTCTGCCTTCTGCCCTCTAGTTCCGGAAGAAGAAGCTCCGATTCGGCCGGAGCCGGATCCATGAGTGGGGACTGTTTGCCATGGAACCCATCGCAGCTGACGAGATGGTCATCGAATACGTGGGTCAGAACATCCGCCAGGTGAGGCCCCGAACCCAGCCCCCAGTCAGAGGGGATGCTGGCCTGAATGCCATCCATTCTCTGTATAAAGCCCCATATGACCTCCCAGCTCCAGGACATAGTCGGTGAAGCCTGCCTCTTTCTGTTTTTCCTTCCTTCAACAGTTAGTAACGGATACTAGTAAACTAGATGGTGATGATCCAGCAAGAAACAAGACCAGTATTCTCTCTCCCTTTAAGCACCTCGCACAGTTTAGTGGAGGAAGACAGGCGCTGCACAAACAACTGCAGGAAAGGATGGCCTTCGGTTGATCAGAAAGGGGCTCAGGGAGGCAGCAGCAATGGGTGCATGGTGATGTTTAAGGCAGGAGCTGAAGGATGATGAGAAAATACCAGACTCAGATGAGGGGAAGGATGCTCCCAGTTGCCCAGCAGCACATGAAAAGGCAGGGTAGTCTAAGGAGGGCAAGGAGGTCACCGTGACATAACCCTAGAGAGGCAGGCGGAGCCAGTCTCCACGGAGCTTGGGAGCCATGTTGGTGAGCTGGGGCCAGGGGTAAGGGGAGGGAAGCTGCCGTGAAGCACCAGGCACTGGCTGCGGTGGGACAAAGGGGACAGCTAGAGACGAAGACCAGTGGGGTGCTGTTGTGGAGATCCCAGTAGGCCCTGGTGGCCTCAAGTAGTGGCAACTGGGGTAACAGAGGAGCCTGTGGGTCCAAGGTAGCTGGCGGGACCAGACGACAAGTTAGCTCTGGAGAGTCAGGGCAGGGCGAGGTGAGGCCACCTCTCAGTGCTGCTTTGAGCAGCTAGGGTAGGTCGCCTGCCAGTGAGGTGGGGAGTGAGGAGGAGGAGCGGCTCTGTGGTTGAGATGAGTTCCAATTGGCACATGTGGAGTTGCAGGGCCCCGGGGACATCTAGAGGATGACGCCCAGCAGCTCCACGGAGGTGGATTTTGGCTAGAGATGGAAGTTTGGGAGGAGTCCCCACCACTTTTCTGGCAGTTGAAGCCCTGGAAGAGAGTGAGATCACCCAAGAAGAGAATACAGGGGGCCTTATTGTGCATTTCCTGGGAAGTAGTTACTCCTCCTTGCACAGAATGTGGGCACTAATGGTGACAGGTGGCAGCCAATGGGTGCTTGTTTTGGAGAGAGAGGGTCCTGGGAGAAGAGATGAACAGGAGTCAGTCCATGAAATGGCCACTATCATCTCGGGAAGTGGCCCAGCCCCACCATACACTGGGGGCTCCACTAGGGGCCAGGCAGAGGCTCCAGGAGGAGCCAGTGGCCACTGCTCCTGCCCAGTGACCACCACAGTGGCAGCCAAAGGTGTCAGGGTTGGAGAGGCCCTATGAGGGAGGGCTCCTGGAAGCAGTGAGAGTATCATTGCCTTAGGTTGACAGCCAGAGAAGAGCTACATAGGTCCAGGACAGGTTGATGTGGCCCCCAGGGTGGTAGGTGGGTGACTGTCCCGATCCCCTTCACGGGGGCTGGTGGGGTCAGGCCTGGTCTGGCAGGGAGCTGAGGGACAGCACCCTGACTGTGGCGGCACCCCATCCTACCAGATGGTGGCCGACATGCGGGAGAAGCGCTACGTGCAGGAAGGCATCGGCAGCAGCTACCTGTTCCGGGTGGACCATGACACCATCATCGATGCCACCAAGTGCGGCAACCTGGCGAGGTTCATCAACCACTGCTGCACGGTGCGTGGGGGGCCAGGCCAGGGTGGGATGGGCATTGGGGTGGAGGGCGGCCACGGCTCACACTGCCCTCCCCTCCCGTAGCCCAACTGCTATGCCAAGGTGATCACCATCGAGTCCCAGAAGAAGATTGTGATTTACTCCAAGCAGCCCATCGGTGTGGATGAGGAGATCACCTATGACTACAAGTTCCCGCTGGAGGACAACAAGATCCCGTGTCTGTGTGGCACCGAGAGCTGCCGTGGCTCCCTCAACTGAGGTGGGGCAGGACTGGTGCCCACGCCCCTATTTATTCCCCTTGGTGCCCTGAGCTCCCAGCCCCCCAGCCTTAGTGGGCTCAGCAGGGCCCACATCCCCCCATCTCCAGATACGGGGTTGGGAGGCCCTGAGCCCAGCAAGGGAGCCTCAGTCCCTTGAGGCAACTTCTGCCTCCCCTGTCGCCCCTGCCCACCCACCCCCTAACTTTTTTTTCTTTGCGGAGAAGAAGCTGTAAATGTTTTGTAGCTGCCAGCAGCTGTTTCCTGTGGAAACCTGGGGTGCCGGCCTGTACAGATCCTGTTCTTGGGGGGCTGCATAGCCCCCTTGCTTTGTGTTAATGGGGACTTCCCCTTTGTGCCCTGCGTGCACCCCTCCCCAGTTTAGGGGGTCTCTAGGGGCAGTGGCCATGTTCTCCCCCTGGGGGGGGCTCTGTGCCCCCAGTCCTAGGGACTCCGTGCCTGGAACCCTGCCTCATCTTCTGTTCCTGCCAGACCCTGTGGGTCACCCTCCCACCCTGGTGTCTGGAAGCTCCTGCTCTGCCAGGCCAGGATGGTGGGGGGGGCGGGCCCTTCCTGTTGGGCTGGATTGTACATATGTTAATAGCGCAAACCCAACGCCACATTTTTATAATTGTGATTAAACTTTATTGTACAAAAGTGCTTGGTGAATGAATATCTTTGGGAAAGAGCAGGGTGGGGGGATGGGGGTTGAGGACAAAGGATGGGGCAAGTAAAGAGAGGGGGAAGTGGATGGCCTGAAGTGTGGGGTGGGTAGACCTACAGACTCAACCACCATTGTTCTGGGTCACCTAATAGGCTGGAATAGTCATCCAGAAATCCCCCACCAAGGTCAGCCAGAGCTGGGCCAAGGTCAGGCCTCTCTTCCCTTCCCAGAACCACAGTTACTGCTGGGCTTCTGGCATCCTGGGAAACCCAGCAAAAGGGAAGGACTGACATCATGCAGTGGGAATGAGGTCACCCCACCTGCTCCATCCTCAGTAGCCACCCGGCTGGTTCTGGCTTCCCTAGCCCCTTCCCCAAGTTCTTTGCTGGAACCAGATGGCAGTGGAGTGCAGAGTGGCCACCAGGGGGCGCCCTATGGCAAGAGTGGGGGACAGAGGGGTGGAGGCTGGGCTGGTGTCTGTTCCTGGAATGGGCCAGGAGGGAGGAGCAAGCGGAAGGGGACGGTGTGTTGGCCGGCTGGCCCAGGCGCCGAGAGAAGAGGGTCCCTCCTCCGGTGGCCAGTTTGGGCACCCTGGGACTGTGGCTGCAGGTAGGCAGAGGTGATGCCAGGGCCCACGGGTCCCTTTCCCTAGTTAGAGTCTTCCCCATCTCCCTCTCCCTTCCTTCCCAGCTCCTTAACTCCTACCCTCCATTTTTGTTCCAGAACCTCCCCCTGCAGCTCAAACCCTGAGCCCTTCCCAAATGCCAAGCCCTCCCCCTTCTTATCTCAGTAACTGCAGTCAGAGGGTGGGTTAACCTGGCTGCTGCAGCCTCCAGGAGCAGCTCCGGCCCCTGGATCGCTGATCCAGTCCACTGGGCCAGAGGCCCTGTCTAGGAGTAACAGGTGAGCTGCTGGCACTGGAGTAGGTGATGGCAGGCAACTCCAGTTCTCCTCCCCAGCCAGGCATGGCAGACTCTGCAGAGACCCGGAAGCTGGTGTACCTGGTCACAGGTGGCTGCGGCTTCCTAGGGGAGCATGTGGTGCGGATGCTACTGCAGCGGGAACCCCGGCTCTATGAGCTGCGGGTCTTTGACCTGCACCTGGGTCCCTGGCTGGAGGAGCTGAAGACAGGTGATCGTGGAGCGGAGGGAACGGGGGTGGTGGGTGGACTCCCTTTGCCGTGGTGGAAAAGATGATGCCTGTTTATGTCTTCCGGTGCACATGGATGGGATGAATGAGTCACGCTGGGAACATGTGGCTCCCGAGGGTGTAGGCTGAACCCAGCAGCTGGCCGGTGGCCCCAGCTCTGACACTGCCTCTGCCTGCTCCTATCCCTACCAGGGCCCGTGCAGGTGACTGCCATCCAGGGGGATGTGACCCAGGCCCATGAGGTGGCAGCGGCTGTAGCTGGAGCCCACGTGGTCATCCACACAGCTGGGCTGGTGGATGTGTTTGGGAGGGCCAGTCCTGAGACCATCTACGAGGTCAACGTCCAGGGTGAGGTGGCTGTTTGTTCCCCACCCCCTCTTTGACCTTGACTTCTGTGATCCTTCTGTGGAAACCTGTCCTCTGGGTACTCCTGCCCCTGTAATAGCAGGTCAGCAGCCCTCACTGACCTGCTGTGGGACCTGGGGAAGGAAGCCAGGGGCCCTCACCCAAATTGGGGATGGGGGTGGGTGGGAAAGATGCAGAGAGGGAGGAAGTTTTAGCTCGGGTACACCCTCTCCCCACCACCTCTCCCAGGCACAAAGAACGTGATTGAGGCTTGTGTGCAGACTGGAACACGGTTCCTGGTCTACACGAGCAGCATGGAAGTTGTGGGGCCCAATATCAAAGGCCACCCCTTCTACAGGTAAGCTGAGGTTCCCCTTGATACTGTAAGAGCCCCATCTCCCCTCCGCATTAAGACCATTCCCTCTCCCCAGGGCACCTGGGTGGCTCAGTCGGCTGAGGGTCCCACTCTTGATCTGGGCTTAGGTCGTGATTTCACGAACCCTGAGGTCGAGCACCACATCGGGCTCTGCGCTGGCAGCATGGAGCCTGCTTGGGATTCTCTTTCTCTCTCTGCCCCTCCCTGATCTCTCTCTCTCTCTCTCTCAAAATAAGTAAAACATTAAAAAAAAAGAATTCTCCCTCTCCCCCAACTAGGGGCAATGAGGACACCCCATATGAAGCAATACACAGACACCCTTACCCTTGCAGCAAGGCCCAAGCTGAACGGCTGGTCCTGGAAGCCAATGGAAGGAAGGTGAGACAGGAGAAGAGACACAAAGTGGGGGTGTGGAGGGCTCCTGGTCAGAGGCAGAGCCAGGGCCAGCAGGACTTTTTTGTATCCAATCTCCAGGTTGAGGAGGCCAGTTCAGGCCTCTGGGTCCTAGGTCTTAGCCCTGCCTGCCTTTTGCCCCCAGGTCCATGGGGGACTGTCCTTGGTGACATGTGCCCTGCGTCCCACTGGCATCTACGGCGAAGGCCACCAGATCATGAGGGACTTCTACCACCAGGGCCTTCGTCTGGGGGGTCGGCTCTTCCGGGCCATCCCAGCCTCTGTGGAGCACAGCCGGGTCTATGTGGGTAAGGCCCAGCCTACACAGCAGGCAGGCTAAGAACAGGGCAGGACCCATGTGGTCCCGGGTGGGCGGTGTGTGCCCTGGCTAGAAAAGGGTGAGCCATATGTGGACCAGAGTAGACGGAGATGCAGGCGTTGTCTGCACAGGCCGCAGAGGAAACTGCAGTTGTGTGAGTTGGGAAGGCTAACGTAGAAAACATGCCACAGGCTGAGGACAGGACTGCAATTACGGGAGCGGCCTCTCCCCAGGAGAGGACAGGGGCAGCATCTCCACAGGGCCAACAGAAGAAGCAGCATCCATGCAGGCCGGCCCGGGAGGGCAAGTGGCTACAGGGCAGAGGAGAAAGCACCCTTCACCAGCGCTGTGGTTATGTGGGCGTGCCTACGTGAGCCCACGGAGGGGGTGTGGCTTGGACACGGGCCCGCCCAGGGGAGAGCAGCGTCTGCGTCGTCTCCAGGGCACTCAGGGGCACATTCGCCTCCCCTCCTCCACTGGCAGGCAATGTGGCCTGGATGCACGTGCTGGTAGCCCAAGAGCTGGAGCAGCGAGCTGCGCTGATGGGCGGCCAGGTGTACTTCTGCTATGACGAATCACCCTACAAGAGCTACGAGGACTTCAACATGGAGTTCCTGGGCCCCTGTGGGCTGCGGCTGGTGGACACCCGCCTGCTGGTGCCCTACTGGCTGCTGATGCTCCTGGCTACTCTCAATGCCCTGCTGCAGTGGCTGCTGCGGCCACTGCTGCTCTACGCCCCCCTGCTCAACCCCTACACGCTGGCCGTGGCCAACACCACCTTCACCGTGAGCACCAACAAAGCCCAGCGCCATTTCGGCTACAAGCCCCTATTCTCGTGGGAGGACAGCCGGACCCGCACCATCCGCTGGGTACAGGCCGTGGAGGGTTCAGCCCCTTAACAGTGGAGCTGGGGCCCTGGAGCCCAGCATGGCACATCCATCCAGGTCCAGAGCCCTCAAACCCTGGGTGGGGAGGGAAGGCTGCATTCTAGAGCTGGAAGAGGGGTCTGGTGCCACACTGGTTATCCTACAGCTCTCCACAGTTTTAATCCCATGAGCCTTCAGTCCATGTCCTGATGCGTCTAAGTTCTAGGGCAGGGTTTTGGGGCTGGCATGTCTTCACTCTCAACCCAGGCCTGATGGCTGGTTGGCGGATGTCTGATTCGCCTGATGTTCTCAACTGCCCATCCCATTTCTGGCTTTTCGAGCGGGAAGTGAGTAGGAGTTCCATGGGCTTCATGCTGGCTTTCTTGTGTCCAGGTGTGACTCTCAGGCCTGGATTCAGAGTGAAGATACTTTCTGGCTCCTGTCACCACCTTTGGCCCTCCCTCAGGGATCACAGTCCCATTATTTTCAAACATCGATCACCTTTGGACAGCTCTTTTCAATGAAGCCTACGCAAATCTGTGTATTTTTCCTTCTTCCCACCCCTCCACCCAAATTAGTTCCTGCAGTAATGTTCGATCTCTGCCTGAGGATGCCCTGGTAATGCTGTACCTGGCCAAGCCCTAGATTAAAGTTCCTTATCCAAGCCTGTGCCCATCTGCCTGTCCAGCTCTCCCTCCCGCCTCCCACCACGTCTCCCCCTTCCCCACGGCGCCCGTCCCGTGTGGGGACAGAAGGAAGTGAGCACACAGCAGGCCCGCTGTTGGATTGGTTGCTATTTCTCCCGTCCCACGGGGCCCGACCCGGCCCGGGGTGGGGGTGGGGGGGGGGCTCTGGGGACAGGACATGCAGGGCAGGGGGCGGGGCAGAATTTTCCTGTGTTTTATCCATTTGCAACTTGGTCACCAATAGAGAGAAATGGGACTCTGAGGGCTAACAGGAGAGGGTGGCCTGGCTCTGGGCCCCCAGCCAGGCCCCAGGAGTCCTGTCCCCTCTGGGGAGGAAAGGGAAAGAGCTCTAGAAACCAACGGAGAAACAGGAGGGGCAAGGGCTCATGTCAGCAAACACGGCTACATCACGTGACACGCCAGCGACACGGAAACACACGCCAACGCACACGGCTGCACAGCGGGAAGGGGGCGGTGGGGGGAAGAAGGGAGCCGGGCGCCACCCATCTTGTCCTCTGCGGGGCAGGCTGGGGGGACAGGGTGAATGCATAGAACACATCATGTACACACGCTCAAGGCGTGGCAAGAGCGTGCATCGACCCACAGGCACATGGGATGGACACGCAGTGTGCTTCATGAGAGGCGGGGCTAGGGAGAAAGGGGACGGGGAAGCAGCGAGCCCTGGCCAGGCCCAGGACCACCCACAGGGCAGACATGGGCTTGGAGGTTGTAGGTGCACGGAGGGTGAGCAGCACACTCGTCCAAGAACATGCAGAAGCCACCAGCCCCCAGACAACATTCCAGGACACGTACAGACACGGCAGCCAACAAGCAAACACATCATATGACCTGTGGGACTTGCAGAAGGTGGGGCACAGCAGACCCTCGGGGATCCTCTGGTCCAATGGAGACCCAGGAATGGACAGCTATGGGCCTAATACCACTCAAGGAGGCAACAGCATCATTCCAGCCGTGGCTCCACCCTTGTTCTTGTGGCCCCAAGGCTGTAGGAATTCCGGAAACACCGGGGCCACAAGGGTGTCCTGGCTAGGCAGCAGGAAGGAAAAAGGGTGGGGATGCTGGGGCCTGCTCTGATGTCCCCAAAGAAGCCTGAGATGGGAGCAGGAGGGCTGTAATCAGACACTGGGGCAAACTGCCTGTCCTGAAGAAGGACATTCTTGGAAGGGACAGACAGGCTCCCCTCCTCAACAGAGCCCACCTTGGGGGTTACATATATTGGCGTCACACAGGCAGGGCTCACACAGCTCAAGTAGGGTCAAGCTACTTGAGCTGGGTGAGGGTGGGAGGGGTATTGTGTTCCAGAAGGTCACATCCGCATTGTCTCCCTGTGTCTTTGTCTCCCTGTCTCTCTCTCTCTCTCTCTCTCTCTCACACACACACACACACACACACACACCACTTCACATGAAGTGGGACCCTGGGAGACAATCTGCACACACACACCCAACCCTGAGGCAGGGCGTACTTCTTGTGTGTTCAATCCTGTATATGTGGGTCCTTTGCTCATGCATCTCCTGCAGCCCCGCCACCAACCTTACCCCCCAACCCTCCATGCATAGTGCATGTGCTGTCTACACAGTGAGGAAGGAGTGGGCCCTTTCTTCACCCTCAGAAGCTCGGGCTTGTGCCCTCACCTTCAATCTCAACCCAGGGGACGGGCGGGGGGGGGGGTGGGGGACAGCTATTGCCAACATTTCGGCAGGGGATGGGTCCTGGGACTCGGCTCACCCTGAGTGGCTGCTGCCAACCGGCCATTCCAGTATTCCTGAAATAACAGTTCCAGTCCCTGAGGCAGAGTCCAGAGTGTCAGATGTGGTGGTGAGGACAAGCCCTGGCCAGTTCGGAGGTAAATGTGTGGAAGGCAGGAATGCCCTAATTTTCGATCTGTCTGGGGTGGCCCTTGACATTCACCTCGTCAGTAACATTTCCCACAAATAGCCCTTTTGGGTGGCATCTACATGCAAGTGGGTGCAGCCTGAAAGGGCACCACGCCCGTGGGAGCGTGCATGTTCCTGTGTGTATGTATGTGCCTCAGTGGGCCCCCCACATGAGGCCCCCTCAGCCCGGGCATGCGTGAGCACACCGAGGTGCACCCGCTCTCAACAAAGGTCTACCCTCTGGCAGAGACACAGAGAAACACAGGCGTGTGGGCACGTGTGCACAGGGGCTCTGAAACCTGGCAGGGCAGGAAGCTGCAGTTGCACAATGTTGATGGGACGGTGTGTGACCACACCAGATGTTGGTCAGCAGCTCGGGGAGAGAGGGAGAGGGCAGATATGTCCAGATAAACAAACCTGGACAGGCACGTGTCTTTAAAGACAAACGTGTGTGCATATAACACACAGGCGGGCAGAAACACACCATGTAGAAAGCCTCTAGACACACACGTGGGCGCACGCGCACACACTCTCACACAGATGTATTCCACATAGCACAGAAATGTGTATTTTTGGGCCTACCCAAAATGGGTGTCCAGCGCACAATATGGAGAGCTCTGTCCGAGGAGAAGACCCATCAAATTTCAGGCATGTCCTTGAGACACACGCGCACACACACACACACACACACACGTATTCCTCACATTACCTGCTGGGGGAAATGCACACGTATACACAGGCCGAGCTAGCTTATTTACACGCTTCCACTCACCTTGGCTAAACTCCACAGGCTCACAATGCACACACATGCACACACACGCTCCCTGGGACACATGCCAGCCCCTGGGGTGCCTAAGCCAGGAAGGTTTGCTTAACATCACACTGGGGTGTCTGCCATGGCCTATTTGTGTCTGGGCCCACCTGGATCCTCTGGGAATGTGAGTGTGAGCGTCTGTACACTCACGACCGGCCCTACCTATAGCAGACATGGGGGAGGTGGGGATCCGTGGAAGAAGTGCTGTTGTGTTGGATTCAAACACTCAAACACAAAATTCCATGTACGCGAATTGTGTGTCTGTGGATCTATGGCCACACACACACACACACACACACATCTATTCACAGAAGACAGAGCGGGGCTTGGTGGGCTGCTGTGTTATACCTGGCCACAGTCTACACACAACAACCCAAGTGAAAGGGGGAAGCTCAGAAGACACACAGACCTGAGGCCGGGGGGGGGGGGGGCAGAAGGGTGATTTGGTGCTTCTACACACATCTACACACGTACACACACACGCTGGGGTGTCCACACGTCTCGAGCATGTGCTGGCGGCATGCATGTTGGTGTGCATGTGTAATCACGCCTGCTGCTATCTACGTGCGGGGGCAGGGGTGGTCCATGGCAGGGTGAGGTCCAGGGACTCCAGGGTCTGACGGGGGATGGGAAGGGGGGGCTGCCTGGGTCTGTCTTGGGGGTGAGCCTGGAGCAGGGGATGGAAGGGGATGGTGGGGGTATTGCTCCCAATGTGGTGGGGGAAGGGTCTGGGAGAGATGGGGGGGCCTACAAGCCCAGCGTCCCCCCAATGGATGACGCCAAGACCACCCCCAGCACCACACAGCAAATGATGATCATGATTTTCTTCTGCAGGCAGAAAGGGTGACAGGGAAGAAGGAGGAGAGAGACAGAGAGATAAAGGGAGACAGACAGATGCAGGGAAAGATGGGGAAGCAGGTGTAAGGAAAAAGAGGAGGGGAGAGAAAACAGAAAAAGGAAGAGGTCAGAGCCAGAGATAAGGCCTCCCTTTGGATTTCATCACTCACCTCAGCCCTGGCCTGAGCCCTGCCCCGACCGCTCAGCCCAGCCCACCTGTCCCACAGGCCCACCCGCCCCAGCTCACCCTCCGGGCCTTGCTCTGATATTTCACAGCTTTCTTGGTGTCAGACACAGCTCGCTCCACATAGTCCACGGAATGTTCCACGTTGTACTCAATGCGGTCAATCATCTCACCCTGCAGATGAGATGTGCACAGGACAGGGTAGGGGTTGGGCTAAAGGAAAGAACCCCAGGGACGTAGGGCAGACTCCTAGAATGTGCGGGAAAGGCAGTACCTGGCTTTCCACGAGCATGGCCATGTCCACAAACATGTCATGCAGCTCTCGGATGCTGGTTTCCAGTTTGATGATCTCGTTGTGCCTCGTCTCGATCTCATTCAGTGCCTGCTTTGTCATCTGCGAGTCCATTTTGATCTAGGGCAATGGGGGTGGGGGACAGGGGGGAGGAGCTGCAGACCACCCTTCACTCCCATGAGTTTGGATTCTGCAGCTAGAGCATCTGGGTTCAAATCCAACTGTCACTTACCAGCTCTAACTGTGGGCAAACCGTTTAACCTTTCTAGGCCTCGGTTTCCAAACCTAAAAAAGGTGGATAATAGCAGTGCCCACCTCCCACAGTTGTTGTGCACATTAAGTGAGTTAATATGTATACGCTGATTACAACAGTCCCTGGCACACAGTAAGGCACTAAAAGAGGCCTGTTAAGATACAAGAAATAAAAACCAACCTGAGTCCACCATCTCACCCAGGGCTTCCTCTAACACACACACACACACCTGGAAAGCCCAGGGAGGAGAGAGATAGGGGTGCAGAGCCACCACTAGCATCGGGGGCGCCCGTCTGGTCAAAGGCAGACAGGGTAAAGAAAGAGGACACAACAGAGAAAGCAAGTAGGAGAGGAGGACCAGAGGAGAAGGCAGAGTGCCCATTCTGGAGCCCCTGTGACATTAGATGGGGGAGAACTAATAAAGAAATGCACTGGAGCACCTGGGTGGCTCAGTCAGTTGAGCGTCCGACTTTGGCTCAGGTCATGATCTCGTGGTCCATGAGTTCGAGCCCCGCATCAGGCTCTGTGCTGACAGCCCAGGGCCTAGAGCCTGGAGCCTGCTTCGGATTCTG
Organism: Lynx rufus; assembly: GCF_022079265.1. Classification (NCBI taxonomy): domain Eukaryota; kingdom Metazoa; phylum Chordata; class Mammalia; order Carnivora; family Felidae; genus Lynx; species Lynx rufus. Next base: position 1,078,477 of record NW_025814838.1, on the reverse strand, counting down.
GGTCTCCCTCTCTGTCTGCCCCTCTCCTGCTCATTCTCTCTCTCTCTCTCTCTCTCAAGAATAAATAAACATTAAAAAAGAAAAAAAGAAACGCACTGTAGCCCTCAAGAGTCAGGGGGAGAGAGAGATTCCAACCCACAATCAGATATACCTCCTCCCCGCAGACAACCTGGCCTGAGCCAGGCCACTCTCTTCCCAAACTCCTCACTGTTCAGGCTCCATGAGGAGCCACTCCTCTGCTCTAAAACCCTCCAGGGCTCTCCTCTATTCCTCCCCACTCCCCACCACCACAGGTTACACACCTTTACTCTAGCCAGGGTTCAGTCTCCCTTTCTGCCCTCATCTCCTACATATCCTATGAGCCCAAATCATTCAATGGCTGTTGGGCAAGTGGTTCCCTCTCCCTGTCTTTGTTCAATCTGTGCCCTTTGTCTAGTGGGCCCTTTGCCCATCTCACCATGTCCAAATGTTCCTTGTTTCTTAAAGCACAGCTCAATGCTACTCCCCCCAGGAATCTTTCCCTGACTCCAGTAGTTAACCACTACCTTAGGGCCTGTCTGCAGGCAGGGCATCCCTCAGGCAAGATCCCAACCACCCTGCATTGTAATGATGCGTTTCCATTGCAGTGATGGTGGCTTTGCTGGCGGGGATCAGTTCTGTCCTCTTGGAACCCACCAAGCTCCTCTCCGTTCTCAGAGAGACTGGGCAGAGCTGTTTGGGAGGGCTCCAGGTTAACGGGCCCTAATCAATTGCTCAAAGCTAATTTAACAAAGATCAGTTCTCTAAATAACAATTTACTGAAAACTGCTAGATAGTCACTGAACATACTTGAATTCTGGTCTAGAAATCTAAACCAGAGCCACTCTGCCAGCAGAAGCAGGGAGACAGAACTGGGCAGGCCAAGGCAAAATCTACAAAGAGAAAGAACTACAGTGGGGAAGCCCATCCAGTCACACTGAAGATGACAAGGGCAGGGTGCAAAATGTCAGCAAAAGTAAAACTGGTACTTTAAAAAATTTTTTCAACGTGTAGGCAAATTAGTCATTTGGTGAAATGACCCGCTTCAGGAGGGAGTAGTGTATCCTAGCACTGAAGAGCCCCAGCCCTGACAGGAGACCGCAGGTCCAGATCCTGGCTCTGGGGCCTTGGACGAGTTATTTAACCCCATCGCTGAAATCTGGCTGCCTCGGAGGGTGGTGGTGAGGGCTGAATGAGGTAGCAGGTAACTGTCAATATGTAAAGGGCTTAGAACATTATCTGGTTACTCAAAAGGTTGGCCTTTTTTATGGGGGTGCCTTCCTGCTCTGCTCCCATGGAATTCCCCGGTTCCAGGTCCTGGCTTCCCACTCTTTGTTATTCCACGGTGGACTTAGGACCTTAGCTCGGCCTCGGCTTGGGGAGGGAAGAGAGTAAATGTTTTCCAAAACCTGACCCAGCCCCACCCGGGGCTCACATCATCGGTGAAGATGGCCAACTTCCCGCTCTCCAGCATGTCTTCCAGTTCTTCGTTCGTCGTGGTCCTTCCAGCTGTAGAGAGAAAGCCCTCCCTGCTCAGGGACTGGGCCAGTCTGGGGGCCTGAAGCAGTGGGATGGGGCAGAGGCCCAGGAGCCCGCCCTCCCCCCACCTGGCCTTAAGGTCTCCAGGGAGAGGAAGGGCCTGGAAGAGGGCTGGGGCAAGCCTGGGGATTTTGAAAGGGGGTACACGCACTGATCTCCAGCTGCCGCTGGATCCGGTCCTTGCAGCGGTCCCGGTACTTGGACTGGGTCGCATTATATTCGGTCATTACTTCCACGAACTTCCGGGAGAGTGTGGAGTGCTAGGGTAGGGGTACAGACACATCAGGAGGGGTTAAGGAGGCAGTGGAGGGGGGAGGAGCCGAGATGGCCTATGGCCCTTCTTTAACTCGCGCTGCGATCCCAACCCTAGACAATTGCTCAGTCCCTGGACGCCCCCGCGCCAGGTCCCCCATTCAACTCGCTAACCAGCGGGGTCCCAACCAGAGCTGGGAGACAGGGCCCAGCCCCGCCCTCCCGCCATAACCCCGCCCAGGCTCCTCACTGGCCACGCCCAGCGCTTTGCTCGGCTCTGGCCCGCCCACTATCTTTTCGCCTGGCTCCAGCCAGGAGTCCTCCCCGGTCGGATCCGGCTCCCCCCCAACCCCGCCAGGCTGCCTGCCACCTCCTACCTGGGTCTTGCGGATGCGCAGGTCCGCGGAGGAACGGTTCAGCCCCTCCTCTTGTTCAATGCTTTGCTCGATCGCTACGGGAGAGAGGGTGCAGTGACCGGCGGGAGACCCGGGGCATGTGGGGCAGGGGTCCGGGACGTAGGAAAGGTCGACACCCCGAGGCAGGCCCCAGGCCTGTGAAGAGATGTCACACCCATGGCGAGGGCAGACAGTAGAGGATCCAAGGGGCAGGGGCAGGGGCAGGAGGCGGGTGAATAGAGGGACAGACGTTTCAGGGCGTCTGGAAGGCAGGTAGGAGGGGAGGTTGAGGGTTCGCGGGTCACCAGACAGAAAGGGGCTACTTGTTCAGGAGGAAGTGCTGGGTCTTGGAAAGTCCCACAGCTGTAACTCGTGCTTAACCCCACTGAGGGGGGTGTGGGCCCAGTCCACTGGAGGGTCTCCAGTATGTGGAGAACTCTCCATTTCCTAAGGCCTCTGGAAAGAGGGCAGGAACCCATCCTGAGGTTTTTCTGGCAGAAGGCAGGCACTTCCAGGTGGGTCAGGTTCTAGTGGCCGCCCTTTTCTTCCAAAATCCTAGGGTGAGGGAGGGATGTTCCAATAGAAAATAGCTCTCCCCCAGCCCTGCAAGGTGACCCCTAATTTGGGAATTCCCACTTCTACAAGATGTTCTGGAAAAGCTGCACAGATGAACTGGGATTCCTGCTTCTGGATCATGCACTCCTAACATCTGTCATTCAGATTTTCTAAAAAAGAGCTTGTGTGTGATAAGATCTACAGTGCTCTGAAAATGCAGCAGGGATGAATCAACCAGGCCCTCCAGACCTGGAAGGGCCTCCAGGCCATTCTTGAGAACATCACTTCTCTGTTCTGCTGGCAGCAGGGGAGATACGGGGCTGAATAGCACCCCCGATGCTCCCCTACCTGCAATGGTGGGCACAGTAACTGAGTGACACCTCTGGCCCACCTGCTGCTGGAAAAGCACAGGAACACACACCCAGGGAAGTCAGAGCCTCCGGCCCATACTGGGACCCTATTGTCAGGCTTGGGACTGGAGCCAAGCCATGGAGTGAGGGGGCCTTTACAGGACCTCACTGACTTCTTACAACAATCCTAGGAATTCAGTCCATGTTTTACACTAGAAGCTGAGGTTCAAATGGGTAAAACAACTGACCCAAGGTCACACACAAAGCCCAAGCTCATGCCACCAAAATAGCTGGAGAAAGATGGAGAAGAAGAAAATTTCCTCTCTTTTTCTGGAGGCCTGGAAGGTCAGCTTCTCTACATCACTCCTACTTTCTCTGGGTTCTTTCTTGGTCTGTTCCTGGACTCATGATCCATGGAGCCACCTCTCGGTCTTATAGAGAGTGTTAAGGTCAGAGCTCAATGGGCCCAAAGAAATCTTTGAGCCCAGGAATTTTTAAATGGTGTTCCATGGAACCCTGCGTCTGAGAAAGAACTTCAAGGACTGTTGCCAGGAGTAAAGGGGAGGCGAGGCGGGTAGGGCCCTGGGTCTCCCAACCCCAGTACAGCCAGAACAGCATGACTTTTACGTGTTGTATATACTGGAGTTCTCTGTAAGATTTCATTTAGAGGAAAAAAAAAATTGCTACAAAAAAAACCACACACACAAAACCAAAAACCTGCTTTGAAATTGCTTCTGTTTTTCTTACTGTACCAATGAGAAAGTTGAGGTGAGGAATGTGTTGATGATGGAAGCTGTCCAGAACTGAGTTGATGATGGAAGTTGAACTCCGTCTGTCTGGATTTGTACTTAATGCGCTCCCAGTTTGGGCCATTTTCCTTTCCAGCACACAAGTGTAAAGGGCTTATTTTTACAGATCAGCACTGGAGGCTCACACATGACCTCCCACTGACTCGGGGAAGGCATGGAGTCCCTGTTCTCCTCTCTCTGGACAAAGGTTAGTATGCTCAAGGCCAGGCATCTGACATGACACCTCTTCCCCAAAGCCCAGCAATGTGCCTCAAAGTAGGTGCCTGGCAAATGTTTTCTGATACTGAATTACCACCTCACGGTAACACTGCTATTCCCCTGGCACCAGCAGACAAGGAGGTTCCCAACCCACAATGCTTTGAGGGAAGGTGGTTATTACCAGCACCCAAGTCCTTAAATTAGAGCAAATACATAAGCATTTGGCAGGTCCCTCCTGAAAGCTTGCCAGCTCCTGATGTCAGCCACACAGTCCAATCTGTCCTGAGCCGACGATACCAATTCAGAAGCATTTGCTGAGCCCACCTACTGGGTGCTTAGCGCTAGGCCCGGCACCTGTTCTGGAGAAATAAGGATTTAATGAAACTAAAGCCACTCGGTAGACTGTATTTTCTGGTGGACCTTCATGCTGATGGATCCAGCAGAGTGCAGACGCAACTTGGACAAACACCCCCCCCCACTTCCTTGTCGTGTATCTTTCTCCAAAGAGTCTGGAGCAAGGAGGGGAATCTGGGGGTTTTGCGCTTTCTCACTGTTTAGGAATCTGGGTCCTGGAAATTTGTAGACGTTCCTTATAGAAAGGCATGTTTGGTCCAACGAGGGCACAGTTGTTTTCCTCCTTAGTCTGGGGATTGCATTCCTCACCTTTCAACTTGGACCGAACCTTGTTGGCAGTCTTCTTGATGTCTGCGGTGAGGTCCTCCAGCTCCTGTTTGGTCTCTGGGGACAGAGCCAGAGAGGATGACACGTATGGACGGGAGCCCAGACCCCCTACACCACTCCCCTACTTGTCTAACCCCATCCCCCTTACAGCCACCCAGAAGCAGCACTCACTCTCATCTGGGTTGGGGGCGGCCAGGATGGCACTGTGCTGTTTTTTCACTTGCTCCACATCCTCTGACAGCTTCTCAATGCAGCCCCGGATCTCTTCCACCTGGAGCAGCAAATCAGCTATACCCAGCCAAGTCGCTGAGCCAGGCAAGGGACCCCGGGGGCTCAGTCAGGGTTCAGGTAAATGGGCAAGATCTAAGGGCCAAGGGGGTGTAGAAGTGGAGAGCAGGGGCGGGAACAGGGCAAAGGAAGTTGTTGGCTGGGGGCCAGCTTCTGGGTCTGAGAGCATCGGAAGCTCAGTTACCTGTTCAAAGAACTCATCCATGAAGTGGTCCCGATCCACATGGACCACCTCCTCTTCATCATCACTGTCTTTCGCCTGGGAGGCAAGAGAGGCAGAATCCATGAACAGTCCCTACCCCGAGTCTGATGCTCCCAGCTCTAGGCTCAGAGCAGAGGTCTTAGGAGAGGTCATATGCGGGGAGGGGGGGGGGGGTAGGTCATATGCAGGTCATACGCAAGGGCACCAAGCAGTCAGAATGAACACTGGCTCTCTTGTGGAACGGGGTCCCGGAAGCCAGGTGGCCAACAGCCCAAAGGACAGGGTGGAGGGAATCAGAAAAAGGCACCCTCTCAAGGGTGGAATTGGCCCAGTCACCCTGGAGGTGGGTGACACTCAGGACAGCTGCTGTGAACCGGTATCATCTGAACTGGCTAAACGTCAGCCTTGCAACATCTGGGGTCTGGAATGGAGGCCCAGGATCCTGACCCTGTCCACCATCCCTCCCGGCCGCTCCTGCCCAGGCCTTACTTTGCTCCCCTCCAGCTTCCACCCGGCCAGCCACGTCCCCTGTGCAAGGTCACTTCACTGCCAGCTGCGGGCGCCAAGTTGAGCAAGCAGTCAAGTCCAGGGAGGGCTGGAGGAGAGCCACAGGCAGCACCCCCACCTCCCCGGCTCCCTGCGTCTTCCTCCCGCTGCCTGCGCTCACCCCCTCAGCTGCTCTGCCCCTCGTATTCACTTCTTTCATCCAGCCTCTCCCAACTTCACACCCACCTACTCTCACTTGCTTGGATTTCCCAGTTGCAACCTGCAGCTGCTCAGCCCTCCACCCCCAGGGCTCAGAGACACAAAGGGATTTACCCACCCACACCACCACCGCCACCGCCACCGTCAGACAGACCAGTGACACGGACAGAAGGGCTGACACACAAGACACACAGAAATAGGCCCACTGACACCCACACGGAGAGACGCTGACATGCTGACGTTCACCCACACACGGCAAAGCTGCCCTCTGACACGTGTGGCAACCCCAGGGACATTCGGGAGGGCCCTCTGTGCCTCTCTGACCCTCAGGTCGGCACACTCATTCAGAGCTGGGGAAGAAGAGAGGGGACAGGGTGGGCTCCCCAGTGCTACACACTCTGGGCTTGAGACTCTTCTCTGCTGGGGACAGAAGTCTGAGGACAAAAGCTGAGCCTGTCAAGCTTAATTACATGAGGAGCTCTAATCGGCCCCAGTAGAAAGTGAAACAGAGTTCACCCGGACCTCCAGAAAGAACCTAGCCAAAAGAATCTGACTACCAAAGCCTGAATGAAATCAAGACAGGATCCAAAAGTGTCCACTTGGGGTAGAGCCTGTTGGGATCTCAAGACAAGCACTCACACGGAACCTCAACAGGGTCCGAGCAGATCACAGACAGGATCTGACAGAAACCAGACAGGCTTCGACCGAACTAGACTCGGGGCAGACAGATCCCAGACAAGCTCAGATCGAACCTAGACAGAGCCAGATGGGACCTAGATGCAATCTAGGCAGCCAAGTGAACTCGGAATCAGCAGAGCCCCAGCAGCACCGGGAGGAGCCCTCCAGCTGCACACTCTCAATGCCACCCCAGCTTCCTGCCCAAATGGAACTCAAGGGATTCTCCCCACGGACGCTGGGCCCCACCCCATGTCAGAAAATGTGTTCAGCACTTACATTTAATTTCCAGACCATCCCAAACATCCCCTGGGAAAGGGAGGCTCCTCCGTCTGCCCACAGCTGCCCTCAGAAGGAGAGGTAATACCAGGCCGGGCTCGGGGACTCTCATAGGACGTCAGGCTTCTCAAGTCTCCACCAGACCAGGGCTATCCCGATAAACTTTGGCCCGGAGGGGCTCTGGGATGCTCATCTCATCTCTGAGGACCCACTGGCTTCCCCTGATACTGTGTCCTCAAGCCAGCTGCCCCACAAGGTCTCCCTCCCCTACAGCCAAAGCCATTCCTCTGCCACTTCTCTGACTTCGGCCCTCTGCCCAGCTGCCCACCGGTCATGAGGCGTGTCTCTGGCTCAGGTGCCTGGGAACTTTCCTGTTCTGTCCCTTTCCCACACTGACTTTTGATTTTCTAAAGTCTAAGTTCCCTCTCTACTGTTGTTCCCAGAGCCAGTTCCCTTAGGTTTTGCCCTGGGACATCCCTGGCTGCCTGTTTACTTGTCCTTGAGAGAGGAAGAAAGGTAGAGGCCCGAGAGCTAATAATCCTCTACAGGGTACAAACACTTTTCCATCTATAATCCCTTTTGATCCTCACCACACAGCCCTGAGAGAGAGGCTGAGCAAATATCAGTGTCCCCATTTCACAGATGAGGGAACAGGAGGTCAGAGGGGGAGAAGGGAAGTGACTTGTCCAAGGGCACCTGGGCTGAATGGGCTGGAAATCATAGGCATCTAAGACAGACCTCCCCCACAGCCCCTTCTAAGGCTTGAGACCAGGCCACCTCCTTCCACCAACTCTGCCACCACATGTTTTCTCGCTCAGGTCAGCTCCTGCTAAGGCCCAATCTGGGTGAGGCTCTGTGCCCCGAAATCCTAGGAAAATATTATCTTATAATAACACCTTCCACATAGGTCTTATATTCTTGTTATCTCATTTAATCTTTATGTAAAGTCTATAAAGATCACTGGCTAGCATAATTACAATTATGGCAAACATTTACAAAGCGTGTTAGAACGAGCTGGGCACCATTCTATGCCCTGTGTGTACACTTGTCCCTTTAATTCTCACAATAGCCTCCTGAGGTAGATATTATTATAGCCCCCTTTTATAGATGGGGAAACTGAGGCACAGAGAGGCTGAAGAACTTGCCCGGGTTAGCAGCTGCAAAGCCACATGATTTCTGCCTTCTGAGCTTCAGCCTCTGCATTCACTGAATGGCGATAACGTCTACTCCCAATGCTGGGCAGGTGGAGGCAATGAAACCAGGCAGGAAAAATGCCTAATGCTGCCAGAGAGAAGCAGTGTTTAGTGAGGGTTGGCTATTACCTGCTGCCCCTCCCATGTTATAGATGAAGAAACAGGCTCAGAGAGGTTGCCTGACCTGCCTAAGGCTTCACAGCAAATAAGGCCAGAGGTGAGACTTGACCTGCCTGGTGCTAATCCCAGGATCTGTCCCCGCAGTCCTGCTCTGCTGTGTCCCCAGTACTGCTGAACTCCTGTGGCCAGGGGAGATAACCAGTAAGGGGCCAGGCTGCAGGAAGAGCCCAGACAGGAAGCCAGGAGTTCTACCTTCCCTTGCCCTATTCTGTGATCCTAGGCAAATCTCAGCCCTTCTCTGAGCCCCAGTTCATTTGCAAAAAGGGCAGCCTGGTGCACCAAGGGCCCTCCCTGCTCTGCAGTGTGCATGTTCGCTAATGAGCATGGCCTCCATTTCTGGAAGAAGTTGGCCAGCCTAAAAGAATGCAGGCTATGGGCAGATGAGATTACCCAGAAAAAGACGATTGTATGCGCTCGATCTGCTTTACGGAGAACTCAAGCTTCAGTTTCCTCATATGCAAAATGAAGAAGATAAGAAATCTAACACATGTTTACAGATTGCAGTGAGCTGGGCCCTGTCCAAAGTGCCTTGAGTGTCTCTTATAACCACTCCATGAAGTAGATACGATTCTTATACCCATTTGACAGATGAGGAAACTGAGGCACAGAGAGATTAAGTGACTTGCTCAAGATTATCCAGTGGGTGCTGTATGGGGTGCTGACAGGGCGGCACCTGGGTTTAAACTCACAGTCGCTGCTCTTCCTACTCACCAATTCCTCAAGTGCTTGAAAGGATGAAGTGACAGAGTGCAGAGGTCCTGGGCACCTTCTGGAACCGCCTTGGGAATAGGGGGCATCAGATCCAAGTCTCTAGCTTCAGTCTTTCCCCATCAGAGATACAAGGGCCCTCGTGTACGTTGGTGTGGGGAGACCACATAGACAGATGCGTGGATGGAAGGAGGGGGACAGAGTGAGCTAGCAGGCCAGAGATCAGAGATCAGAGACAGATGGTAAGAAGGTGACTAACACAGAGGCAGAAAGAGCCTGGTGTTGGGTGACAGACAAGTCAGAGTGCGCGTGTGTGTATGTAAACACACGTGTGCCAACACGCACCGCACACACATGCTCACAGGTGCTCCTCAGGGGTGCAAACATCATTTGATCTAGAGGCAGCAGCCTCTCTCCACCGCACCCCCACTCCTGTCCATCTGTCTCCCTGACTGGGCCTCTCTGCCCTCCCAGCACCCAGCATCGCCCTCCCTCCCCCAACCTTGCCGCTCTGCCCTCCCTCCTTACCCACCTACTCCCTTCCTCATCCTCCCTGTGCCCCACTGAATCATTCATTCACCTGGCAGCTATGTATGAGCAGAGCCAAGTTCTCTAGCTGCTGCTGAGAACACAGAGGTGGACAAGACAGGAAGAAGGTCCTAGCTCCAAGGAGCTGACGTTCTATTGGAGGGAGACGAAGAATGAACAAGACGATTTCAGACTACGCTAACTGGCAAGGAGGGAGATGAACCCAGTGAGAGGGAGAAACGGCTATCAGGGGTGGCCCAGGATGGTCAGGGAGGGCCTTTCTGGGGGTGGGTGACATTTGATGACACAGAATTCAAGTCAGAGGGAATAGTGGTCCAGGCAGAGGGAAGAGCGTTCAAAACAGGGGGACCAACAGAAGGAACAGCAAGTGCAAAAGCCCTGAGGCAGGGGTGAACTTGCTGTGCTTGCACAGCAGAAATGCGCCCTGTGCAGCTGGGGGGCAGTGGTCCATCACCAGGGTTCTCCTGATCCCTGCCCTCTCACACTGGGCTGCTCTTTCACTATTTCAGGTCTACCACTGAAAGTCCTCCCTGTGCCTATCCCATACCTAAGTACTACATAGATGACTCAGTTCCTGTCCTTAGAGTGTGTGACTTGTCCTTTAACGGCCCCCATTCCCACCCGGCCTCAAATTTGAGCCTCCTTCCCTACAGGCCTCATCTTCCCCACCCCCCAGGCCTCCTGCCTTCCCACTCCACAGTCCACCATGCAACCCCACAGGCTTCTCTCCCTCCCCAATCTTCCTCTCCAACTCACTTGCTCCCGTTCTCTCCTCTTGAGCCCTGGCCCTGACCCTGGCCCTGCTCCTTGGACCCTGGGACAACAATCCAGCGGATTAACTCCCCATCATAGCCTCCACTCCAGTCCAGCACCTCCCAACTCATGCCCAAAGGTGCTTGGTGAACGGGAAAACAGAAAACCCTGGTTCAACACTAGCTCTGCCATTAACAGCTGTTTGACCTTGGTCCGGTTGCCTCTCTGGCCCTCAATCTACTCCAAAATAAATTAGGGGTCACATCCTGCCCATCCCAGGGGGCTGATATGAGGTTCAAGGGAAACAAGCAAGTCAAATGTGGAATAATAAACACTCACAGGGCCCTGCTGTGCCCAGGCCCCTTCTTGGTACTTTTTGATATTACCTAATTTCAATCCTTGGGACAATCCTGCAAACGGGTACTATTATTACTCCCAATTCAAACATGAAGAAACTGAGGACCAGAGAGGTTAAGAAACTTAACCCAAGGTGACACAGGAAGTAGCAAAGCTAGGATTTGAACCCAGACAGTCTGACTCCCAAATCTGTGCCCTCACAGGGTATTTGATAAACAGATCTGAGTTCCCAGGGGAACTCGAAAGTATTGTTGGGAAGATGATCAGGTCCCCTGAGCTGACATCCCCTCCCACTACTGCCCCCCACTACTCTCAGCATCTCAGAGACCTCTTAACCAGGCCTCCAACACCCTGCCCGGTCTCTCCTGCTTCCCAGTCTCCTCGCTCTCAACTCTGATGGGGAGACCCTTGCACTCCTTACATCTGGCAGCTTCTCCCCACCCCACCCACCCCCTCCCAAATCTCTAGTCTCTCTGAGCTGTGACTAACACCAGAGCCACCAGCACTTACCCAACTCCTTTTACCCCTCCATGCCACCCCCCCCCAACACTGCCTACCCCCTGCAGCCCCAGCAGACAGGCCTCCTTGCCTCCCTCACCTATGTGGAAGAGGACTCCATGCCCTGCCTCCCCTTCCATCCTTGTCTTGGAGCTTCCCCCCCCCACCCCTCTAATTATACCATGATTTCACCACTACCTCACCTCAACGGCTTTCCATTTCTCTGGGTTTTAGAGTGATAGAATTGTCCTGGCAGCAGGGGATCTGGGTTCAAATTCACATTCCTCACTTGATGGCTGTGTGACCTTGGGCAAGTTATTTACCCACTCTGGGCATCAGTTTCCTCAGCTTTAAAATGAGGTAGTCTCTTAGTCCACATACCTTACCAGGAGGTCAGTGAGGGTCCAATGAGGTTACAAACAGCAACCTGCTTTGAAAAGTGCATGGCGAGAGAAAGGGAGTTTAGAGCACCAGTGATGGAGCCAGCTGCTTGCCTGCCTTTTACTAGCTATGTGACTCTGATCCAGAACGCTGATCCCTGATACTTAATGTCTCTGGGCTTCAATTTCCTTATCTGTAAAATGGAATCAGACTAGTACCAGGGTTGAGGTGAGGATCAAAATGAGTAAATATGAATAAAACACTCAAAACAATATCTGGCACTAGGGGGTTAGTTGTTTTTATTATTGCCATTTTCTAGATGCCTGACCCTTACATTCAGTGGAAGTTTAATAAAGAAAACTTCAAAATTCCCTATTCAACCACCAGTTTCTTCTTCCTTCTCATTTGCCAACCCGTCCTTCCCCAGAGATGACAGTCACTTATCTTCAAGCCCCTTCCTCTTGTTTTCTGTAATCTGGTTTCCCACCCCCATATCCAGGGGCTCTCCAAAGACAGAGCTTTTTACCCCCAGTGTTCAGACTTCTGTTTCAAAGACCAAAAAAGCAGAGACACATGTCAACTTGCCAGACTGGAAACCCAGATTCCAGTCTGATCCTCCCACCCACTTGCTTGGTGACCTTGGACAAGTTCCTGCTACCTCCAAACCTCAGTCTCCTCATCTGTCAAATGGGGTAACAACCCTGGGAGCAGGGAACCACCAACAGGCTCCTCCTGAGAAAGACCCAGTGCATCAGGATACATCATGGCCGGGGCTAGTACTTTAGTAACATCACACCACAGGCCTGGAGCACAGAGTAAGCTGTCAGCTTTGCCTTCTGGGCCCCCAGGTCATTTCTACAAATCCCCCAGCATTCTCCCTACCCTAGAAACCATTCTCATCAAGCCCCCACTCCCCAGCCCCTCCAAATAGCAGCCTTCACTGCGGACATCAGTGCCGCCCTCCTCCCCCTGTCACCCAAACACATACTGCCTGGCCAGACTCCTGGAGCTAGGCCTCTTCAGGCCTGCAGACCAGGGGTCCACATCAACCTGCCCCTGACTGTTCAGAATGCCCCAATTCCCCCCAGCAAAGCAGTCCATGTCACAAAACCCAGTTCCGTGGCCCTGTGCATGGAACCTCCTCCCCCTCTCCTCTGCAGCCCCAACTCCCACCTCTGGGGTCACCCAATCTCAGGCCTTGGCCCTCTGGCTGTCTCCTGAGGCCACCACTTCCCTCCCTGCCTCTGAGAGGTGCCCCCTCCCCACAGGGAGCAACACACGCGTGCACACACAAACATCCACTTCATTCACTGCCAGGTGTTGGCATCTCTGGCCCAACCTGTGTCCTTCCCCAGAGCACCCCTCAAATCTGGGTCCCGCTAGACTCAGCCTGGCCCAGTAACCGCCCCCATCTTTCTCATTCCGCAAATCTGCCCAGGGGATGACAGACAGTACCCTCCAATTCTCTCCTGATGTTCACTCTCTCCCATCCCCAGATTTGACCCCAGGGCTCTCCTGGGAATGTGGGTATCCAAGGCCCCTGAAATCTCTCCTGCCCCCTTGAGTCTTAATGGCCTCCAACCTCTTCCAGCCGCTGTCCCCAAAATGCAGGTTCATTGGAGACATCAGGTGCCTCCAGATACTGGGGTGCCCCTACTACCAACCTCCAGTCCCATCATTTGCCCCCATGTCCCAGCACCTCCCCCACTCCACCCCCACGCGCTCCCCCAATATTGGGGTCCCGCCCCCCCATTTCCCCACCCCCAAGCTCACACTCCGCAGCTCCTGAGTCCGATCCTTCATCCTGCGACGGCTCCTCCTCCTCCTCCTCCTCGTCCTCCTGCCTCTGCTGCTGCTCCCTGCCTCCTGCCTCGGTGCTGGAGGCCGGAGTCTGGGGGCGCCGGGGGGCACCGGAGCCGCTGGGGGGGGGCCCGCGGACGGGGGCGGGGCCGGGGGTGGCGAGCCGAGGGCCGGGCAGGGGCAGGGGCCTGGGCCGGGCTCGGCTCTGCCGGGGCTGCGGTGGCGATGCGGCTGCGGCACAGGCTCGGATGGAGGGATGCGGGAGCCGAAGCGCGGGGGAGGGGGGCGGAGGGAGGTAAGGAGGAAGGGAGGGAGGGGGGAACCGGGAGGGGGCGGGGAGCAGGGGGCATGCGCAGCGCCCGGGGCTGGGGGCGCCTGGGGGTTGTAGTCCGGGGGAGGGGGACCCAGGGAGAGGGGGAGTGGAGAGGCCTAGAGGGGGGTGGGGAAGGGCAGAACCAGAGAAGCAGGGAGAGATTCGGAGAGAGGCAGAGGAGATGCGGCGGGAGGCAGCGAGCTGCTGGGTTGGGGGGGGGGGCGGTGGTGATGGCAGAAAGGGGGTAAAGGAATGAATTAAGGGAATAACCCAGGGAAGGGTTGCTGTGCATCCCTTTACACCAGGAGATATAGATAGATTTTATGTTTGGTATCTGTGAGTATCTGTGCGAGCGTGTGCACGACCACCTCTGTGTATGTGTCCCTGCAGGAGGTTCTTTGGACACTAGAAATAGCAAAACCGACCCTCTAGGTGGCTTTTGTGATGCAAGGAATCAGCCAAGCCTGGAAGGACAGGGACTTGTTTGTTTTGGGATTTATTTTGCACAGCCTTGCCTGCTCTGTGACAGCGATGGGTCTCAGAGCTCTGCTTGTCTACCTGCAAGGACAGGGGGCTCACTACCTTACCAGAACTCTTGGCCTATCTTTACATGGCTCTGAATGTTGAAAACGAAATTTGTCCTCATTGGGAGGGGAATGAAGGTACACCTGAAGGTCCAAGTACCCTGTGTCCTTCTCCTTGATGCCCACCTCTCTTCTCCCCTTCTCCATATTTTAACATCACACCAATTGTTCCACCCCTGCAGTGGAGCTTTGGCCCCTGACAGGCCTTAAACCTGCTTTTGCCAAGTTACCTGATCACCTCCTTGATGCCAAATCCATCGACCACTAGTCAGGGGCCTTACCCTTCATGATCTTTCAGTGACATAGGACCCTTATGACCTCTCTCTCTCTCTCTCTCTTTTTTAAACTTAAATCCAAGTTAGTTAACAGGAGTAGAATTTGTTGATTCATCACTTACACATAACAGCCAGTGCTCATCCCAACAGACGCCCTCCTTAATGCCCATCACCCTTTTAGCCCATCCCCCCACCCACCTCCCCTCCAGCAACCCTTAGTTTGTTCTCTGTTTTTAAGAGTCTCTTATGGTTTCCCTCCCTCTCTGGTTTTATCTTATTTTTCCTTCCCTTCCCCTATGTTCATCTGTTTTGTTTCTTAAATTCCACATGTGAGTGAAATCATATGATATTTATGTTTCTCTGACTGACTTATTTCGCTTAGGATAATACATTTGAGTTCCATCCACATTGTTGCAAATGGCAAGATTTCATTCTTTTTGATCACCGAGTAATAGCCCATCGTATATACATACCACATCTTCTCTATCCATTCATCAGTCAATGGACATTTGGGCTCTTTCCATAATTTGCCTAGACCTCTCTCTTCCTGAAACCCTCTCCTCCCTGGCTCCCAGCCTGCCTCCTGCCTCTCATGCCCAGTCCCCCCGCCCCCCAACTCTGAATATTGTTTCCCAGCCTCCTTCCAGATCCTTCCTTTCTCCCACAACCCCTCTACATCAGGGTTTCCTGGGCCCTGCTCTGGGTTCTCTTCTCTTCTTTACTCTCTTACTTCCCAGGGTCAGCGGCACCTACTTGCCTACAGTACCCACATCTATACCTGCAAGCCAGGTCCTCCTCCTCAAAGGCGGCACCTACTACAAGGCTGAGCACTGAGCTGGGCACCAAGAACACAGAGGTGAAAGATGTCATCAGAAACATGAGTAGATCCATAACTATAGTGAGTGAGGCCAGGGCTTTGATAGAACTTCCAACGCTGTGGTGGCCTTGCCTTCTCCTCCCAAAGTGCCGCTTCCTGTATTCTCCATCAGAGATGGCATCTCCATCAGCCAGTTACTCAAAGCAGACTAAAAGCTGACCTTAGTTCCCTCCCCTGTCCTTATAATGCTGCTGTGTTCTGAGCATGCACTATGTCCTAGGTGCCACGCTTAGTAGCTCCTAGAATCTTCCCAACCAGGTAGTTGCTACTGCCATTATTCCAAGTGTACAGATCAGGAAACTGAGGCTCAGATGTTAAATAATGGATCTAAGTTCACAAGGTTCGTAAAGGACAGAGCTGGGGCTCTTGCATGCTGGGGCTTTGGATTACAAAGCCTATTCTTGTAAAACCACAATGTTACAGCTCCTCCCTCAACTGCCAAACCCAGAGCTGTCTCCTGGGTCCTTTCCCTCCTCACTCCTTCCACCTCCTCAGGTCAGTCTAGGCCCTCATTGGCTTTCACCTGGACCATCCTAACACCCCCTCTCTGGTCTTCCCACCTGTAGCCCCTTCCCTGCATATCCAATTTTCTCCCCAGGTGTTAGTGCAATTATCCCCTAAACAAATGTGATAGTATCAGTCTCCTGCACCAACAACTCCACCACCCATCATGGCCTCCCGGATTTCACTTAGTAGCTACCCTGGCATTTGAATCCCACCACCATCACCTCATCTCTCCTACCACTTCCCTCCCTGGGCCACAGACCCCAAGCCTTAATCACGCAAAGGGATCAGGGACCCCAGGCACCCTGGAGTCTTTCACTGTGCCACTTCCTCTGCCCAGTACTCTGTTTTGTCCCTTCCTGAATAGTCAGACTTCCCATCCTTCCAAGCCTCTCCCAGAAGTCTAGGCAAACAACCTCATGAGGTGTGGGCTGAGTCAGCTTCCCCACTAGACCAGACTGGGCCTGACTCATGTCTACTTCTCCCCGGCAACCAAGGTCAGGCACAAAGCAGATGTTCACTAAAAATTTGAATGAATGAATGAATGAATGAATGGTATATGCCTTCACTCCCTTACCTGGGCATAAAGACAAAGAAAGTAAGTTCCATGAAGGCAGGGACTTTTGTTTGTTTTGTTCATTGCTGGTTCTCCAGTGGCACTATGGCACCCAGCACATAAAAAGGTGCCCAAGTATTTAAGTAAATGAAGGGGTGAAAGGTGTTCATCTCAAATCTGGCTGTGGCACTAAAGATGGACACAGGAATATGTGATGTGATAACAGTTGTAGTTCTTCTTATTGTTCAGTGATTCTTAAAGTCATCCCAATATCCCAGGTGAGGTGGGTCACGTGCACCATGCCCCAGCCTCCTATGCAGTCTCCCTGCCTGACTGGCCTTTCTAAAGTATCGGTATAAGCCGGCCATCCCCTGCTTCCCCACTGTTGGTGAGATAAAGCTCAGACTTCCTCACCTGACTTCCCACTTCAGCACATACCATCGTGGCTCATGTACCTGATTCCAGTCCCAAGCCATCCCCTGCATTTTTCCCACCTCATGCTTTTCCTCATGTTCCTCCTAACCTCTGGAACACCCTTCCCTTTCATATGCCCAAGCCCCACTCCTATCCTTCCTTGGACTTTAGCTGCTCAGTCTTTCTTGACCCTTCTGAAGATGAAGGGAAAGCCTGTTAAATATGCAGATTACCAGGATGCGTCCCTGGAAATTCTGATTCAGTAGATCTGTGTGGCGGCCCAGGAATCTGGGTTTTTAGCCACTACCTCTAGAAATGCTTATTTTTAGTCAAGTTTGGGAACAATAGTATATCTAGGCAACGCCAAGGCTAGGTTAGGCTATGTAACAAACTTCCCCCAAATCTCAGTGATTTAATACAACAAAGGCTTATTTTTGCAGTGGGCTTGGGTTACTTCCTGTCCTTCAAGGCTCAGTACTTCAGGTGGAGAAATTTATTCATAGCTTATCAACCCACTGGACTCTGAGTGCATGTTTAAAGACCCCATCTTGGGGCGCCTGGGTGGCGCAGTCGGTTAAGCGTCCGACTTCAGCCAGGTCACGATCTCGCGGTCCGTGAGTTCGAGCCCCGCGTCGGGCTCTGGGCTGATGGCTCAGAGCCTGGAGCCTGTTTCCGATTCTGTCTCCCTCTCTCTCTGCCCCTCCCCCGTTCATGCTCTGTCTCTCTCTGTCCCAAAAATAAATAAACGTTGAAAAAAAAAATAAAGACCCCATCTGATTAATCTCTGCCTCCCCATGGTAACTGGCACAGGGCCTGTCTATCACACCTGCTGTGCTTAGCATCAAAAGAATGAATATCCATTTGACTTATTCATCTATTAACCAGTAGGTATTTTTTGAGGCCCTACTCTGTGCCAGGACTATGCTGTGGTGCTAGATGTACCGTGGCAAGCAAAATAAACATCAACCTGCCCATTTCCCTGGAGGTAATTTCTCTAAGCCCTAGGTCCAAAACTCTGTAAAATGGACTGTAATACTCACCCCCCCCCCCCGGGCACAGTGAGGATTTACTGAGAAAACAAGCATAGGAGCCATTTGTAACTAAAAAATCTCAATTCCAGGGGCACCTGACTGGCTCAGCCGGTTAAGTGTCTGACTTCAGCTCAGGTCATGATCCAGTGGTTCATGAGCTTGAGCCCGGCATCAGACTCTACTGTCAGCACAGAGCTTGCTTTGGATCTCTGTCCCTCTCTCTCTGCCCCTCCCCCCTTGCACTCTCGGTCTCTTTCACAATAAGCTTAAAAAAAAAAAAAGAAAATCTCAGTTCAGGCAGATGCGAAAGAGCATTGTTATCCTGTTCTTCCATCCCTCACATCCAACTTTCAGGTCTTATGCATTAGGCCCCTGGAATTTAGTTGCACATCCCTCTCCCTCACTATTTCCACTGCCCATTCAAACCATCATGAACCTGTAAAGTGAATATAATGTTAATAACCTTGATAATAGTAGTGATAGTAATAGCTAATTCTTACATAGTGCTTATCATGTGTCAAGCTCTGTTTTAAGTGTTTTATTTGTATTATTCAATCTTCACAACAACCATCCGAGGCTACTGCTATTATCTCTATTTACAGACAAGGAAACACAAGCACAAAGAGTTTAAGTAATTTATTCAAGGCAAGAGCTGGGATCCAATCCAGGAAGAAATTTTTGACTATCGAAACATTCCCTTAGCCAATTGGTATCTGGCTCCCCACTGAGTCACGCCAGCCCTTCTGTCCTTCAAAACCAGAGTCAACGTCATGCAGCAGAGACACTGGATCATGGTGCTGACTTTGTAGATATATTTTGGAAGAACTGATGTCATTACAGTATTGAGTC
Organism: Lynx rufus; assembly: GCF_022079265.1. Classification (NCBI taxonomy): domain Eukaryota; kingdom Metazoa; phylum Chordata; class Mammalia; order Carnivora; family Felidae; genus Lynx; species Lynx rufus. Next base: position 1,059,709 of record NW_025814838.1, on the reverse strand, counting down.
TTCCTATTCATTTACATGGTATATCTATCCATCGGTTTTGGATTTCTTTAAAATCTGATAAAATTTTAAATGTTCTGTCACAAAAAATATTAACATATTTTAAAAAGGTTTACTTAGGCACTATATATTTCTATAAATGGTACTTTTACATGTTCTAATAGTCTATTGCTGTGATTTATAAAGGTAATTTATTTGAAATACTTTCTCTTATTCCAAAAAACTTGTCTCCACATACAGCAAGAGCCAAATATCCAGAAGTGATCTAGGACCCTCCTACTCCCTCACCAATTTTCCCAATCTGCAACCATGTCTGATAGACTCTGTTAATGGAGGTTCCATCCCCACTTCCAGGCCTCATTATTTTTGGCCTGAGGTGATTCCTGATTTCCCAATCAACCTTCACGTAACCAGGACTATTGCCAACCCTTACTGCACCTGTGTGCAAATAGAAACAGGTTTGCCTTCCTCATGACACTCTACTTCCATCTGTCAGACAACTGTAATAAACATTGATATCTACGATGTGGTTGGTGCCTCTCTCATGTGATAGCTCCCATAGTGCCCACAGGCACAGCCATCTGTGGTGGCCACCAGCAGGACCCTTGTAAAATGAAAGTTTGATCAGAGTATTCTGTTACGGGCTGAATGTCTGAAATCCCCCCCCCCCCCGCGTTCATTTGTTGAAGCCATAACCTCCACTGTAATGGTATCAGGAGGTGGGGCCTTTGGGAGGTAATTAGGTTCAGATAAGGTCACAAGGGTAGAGACCCTGATCGGATTAGCGCCCTTTTAAGAAAAGGAAGAGACACCAGAGCTTCTTCTTTCTTCCATGCTGAAGATGGAGAGAGGCAGGAAGAGACCCCTCACCAAGAACCAAATCTGCTGGCACCTTGATCTTGCACTTCCAGCCTCCAGAAATGTGAGAAATAAATGTCTATTGTTTAAGCTGGCCAGTCTATGGTGTTTTGTTAGATCAGCCCAAGCTGACTAAGACAGATATATTCCTTCATTTGAAATTATTCAAAGGTACCTTCTTTCTTTGATACAATTATTTAAAATAGGTAATACTTCCATATGGTTCAAAAAATCTAAATAATATAAAAGGTTTACAGTGAAAATTCTTACTCTTGACATTGGTGCTTACCACCTTGTTCTCAAGAAACATCCGTAGGGAACAACTTTTATTAGTTTCTTATGTAACTTTCCAGGATTTCTCTGAGGATATAAGTATACACACACATACACACACACATACATGCACACACACATTTTTTTCTTATACCACGTTAGCATGATATCCTCATTCTACACCTTGATATCTGACTAACATAATGAGCATCCTCATCCTTTTTGACAGCTGCTTACCCACTGATGGACAAACCCACAAACAATATCCAATGAATAACACTGACGTATATGTCATTTCATACATGGTAGATAGAGTGAAATAAAATTCCATTTCTCCCCCCTTTGCAGCTGGCATGGACTTGTGACTTGCTTGGACTAACTGGATATGCCACAATGTTGCACAACTTCTGAACTGGGCCTCAAGAGACTCTGAAGCTTCTATTCCCACCCTTTTGGAACCATGAGGACACTATGCTATGAAGAAACTCAAGATGGGGGCACCTGGTGGGCTCAGTCAGTAGAACATGCAACTCTTGATCTCGGGGTTGTGAGTTTAGGCTGTATGTTGGGTGTAGAACTTACTTAGAACACACACACACACACACACACACACACACACACACACACTCAGGGTGAAGTACTACAAGGAGAGAGTGGCTCAGCCATCCCAGCTGACCAAGCCATCAGAGCTAAGGTCTCAGACTAGTGTGATAGCCATCACAGGCCATCCAGCCCCAGCTGTGGTGTCAGCTGACTGCCACCACTTGAGTAATCTAAGGTAAGATCAGCAGAAAAACCACCTGACCATCCTTAGAATCTGGAGAAACAATAAATCGTTGTTGTTTGATGCCAGTAAATATTAAGGTGATTTCTTCAGAAGCAATAGCTAACTGATACAGGTAGATTTTCAGATAGATTTTCAAAAGTGAGAATGCTGGTTCAAAGTGTATGTACATTTAGAATTTTGATAAATATTGTCTGGGTTGTATCATTTTTCATTCCTACCAACAATGGGTGAAAGTCCCTGTTTCCTCACAGTCTTGCCAAAAAAGTGTTTTTGTTTGTTTTTGTGGGTTTTTTTTGTTTGTTTGTTTTTTTGGTCAGACATATGGGTTATTGCTAATGCAATAAAAGAACAAAATGGTTTTTCATTGTCTTTTCATTTTCCTCATTACGTGTGAAGTTGAACATCTGCATGTGTTTAAGGCCTTATGTATTTTCTTTTTTGTGATCTGTCATGTTCTTCGACCATTTTTTTATTGAACTGTTGGGCTTTCTTATCAACATGTGGAAGCTCTTTAAACAGTAGAGAGAAAAAATATGTTACCTGTTGTATATGATAAGAATTACAAATACTTTTCCTAGTTTATTGTCTTTTGATTTTGCTTTGATGTGTTTTTTTTTTTTTGCCATGCAGAATTTTTTCCATGTAAACAAATGTATTAATCTTTTATAGCTTCTAAATTTTGAGTTGGAGTTGGAAAGGCCTTCCTCACTCCTAGAGTTATAAAGGATTTTTGCCCGTATTTTCTTCTAGTATTTTTAGGGAGCTTAATTGTGTGATCCATCACTTTTAGAATGAAGTTCAAGACGAGGATTATGGCACACGTGACCATGTGTAACCCACAAGGAGAGGAAACAGGAGGAATAGAAGCTAGTTTAGGAGATTTCCAAGGGGAGACAATGCATCCTGTTTGGAACACGTTGAATTTAAGGTATCTATGTTCCTTAAATCCAGGAGGGGATGTTCTGGAGGGGACCTCTAGAAGTGGATTCAGAGATCTGGCACTCAGGAGAAAATTTGGGGCTGGAGACATGGATCTGGGAGCCAGCATATCCATGCCAGTTAAAGCCACAAGAGTGTGTGTAGCATCTGAAGAGAGGTTCTCAGATGGAACTCTAGGGAGTGGTCAAGGTCAGACCACAAACACACTCATGAAGAGAGAGCTGTGGGGGCTTCATCTCTGGGGGCCTTGGCACAAAAACAGCCTCAGAGACATTGGCAGGATAAACAGAAGCCCTTTATGTGAAACAGGCATGGATATCTTTGGCTCCTGGGGACACAGCAAACAGGGAGATGGAAGAGGACAAACAACCTCCCCAGCAGTCAGCCCCACCCAGCAGGTGTGGAAGAGAGACCCTGTGACAGAGGAGTGGAGAAGGCTCAGTCTTGCAGGCAAAGTCAGCCCCCCTCTCCCTACAGATGATCTAAAACAGGGCATCTGTAGGTGGCAGCAAGTTCCCAAAGGTAGATGGAACCCAAGGAGCCTCCCCTGGCCCGCATCTTCCTTGGATCATAGTGGAGTGGATAAGAGCACAGAACCTAGACCTCCACTCTCTGGCTTCAAATCTTGACTCTCTCATGCACTAGTGAGCAAACCTGGGCACCTAATACCTCTTTGTCTCAGTTTCCTCCTCTGTAAAATGAGGACAAGAACAGTTACCTATCTCATAGAACTGCTATGAAGATTGAGTTAATATTTACAAAGTGCTTATATTGGTGCCTGGCACATAGTAAATGCTATATAAATATTACATTAAAAATAATAATTTCATTCATTCATGAATATTCCTTGACCAGCTACCACATGCCAGGCACTGTGCTGTTGTAGGTGCTGGGGACACAGCAGTGAATACAGCAGGTGAAAATCCTTGCCCTCATGGAGCTTACATTCTGGTAGATGGAGAGGAGGGGTGAAGACAGACAATATATAGAATAAATGGAAACAATGTAAATAATATCAAATGAAATATATGTTATGTCAGAGCCAAGTGGAGACATGAGAGATGTGCAGAAGCTGGTAAGGCTGCTAGCCTAGTACCTGATGCAGAGTGGGCACAGGAGATGGAAAGCAGGAGGATACCCTGGAAGAGCAGCAGAGTGGAATCCCCGGCAGAGACACTAGGGCTGCTGACCCCCTCAGGGTAACAATCATCATCATCACTGTCATATAATAGCAGCAAGCATTTATATAGCACTTATTCCATACCAGGCCCTGTTCTATTCACTTTTCATATATCATCTCATTTAATCCTTTTGGCAGTCCTATGAGGTTGGTACTGTTATCGTTTCCATTTTTCAAGTGAGGGAACTGAGGCATAGCAGGGTTATGTAACTTGGCTTAGAGCGTTGTACAGTAGGTGAATGAGCTGGGATTCCAGCCCAGGTCATCTGGCTTCAGTGTAGGTAGGATGTTGGTAGGATGGACCTGCAGGTGGAGGGGACAGGACAGTCTGCCACGCCTCAGGACTGGGCAGGGACTGACCTTCACACAGACTGGAAGGAACACACACATCCCTAATACCTACACAGCCAAGACCCCATATACTTAACACACACTTCAAGACTGTTCAGGGGCCCCTGGGTGGTTCAGTAGGTTAAGCATCTGACTTCAGCTCAGGTCATGATCTCGTGGTCCGTGAGTTCGAGCCCCATGTCGGGCTCTGTGCTGACAGCTCAGAGCCTGGAGCCTGCGTCAGATTCTGTGTCTCCCTCTTTCTCTGCCCCTCATCTGCTCATGCTCTCTCTCTCTTGTCTCTCAAAAATAAACAAAACAAAAAAGACTGTTCAGAGGGCCCAGAAGGAATAACCCAAAAACCATGAAATAGAGATAAAGGCTCAGCTTTAGAGAGTTCCAACCCCAGAGCTATTTTCCCTATATGGCCCCTGCTCCCCACCCCCTCCACATTCCACTCCATGAGGCTCTGAGCCCAGCCTCCTGTGACCTTAAGTCACCATTCCAAAGCCCTGTGATCCCACCCAGAGACCACAAATAAAATAATGAGTATCACAATCCTGGGAAGTTTAACAAAGGCACCAACAACTACAGATCACAGCAGGAACCAAGAAGGCAAACCATCAAGAGGCTAACAAACAGACAGGTGGGACCGGTGGTCCTAGAAAGAGCTGGAACCTGTGGTCATAAAAGCCCACAGAGGAGGGGCACCTGGGTGGCTCAGTTGGTTAAGCGTCTGGTTCTTTTTGTTTTGTTTTTTTTCAATTTTTTAGTGTTTATTTATTATTGAGAGAGAGAGAGAGAGAGACAGAGCATGAGTGGGGAGGGGCAGAGAGAGAGGGAGACACAGAATCTGAAACAGGCTCTAGGCTCTGAGCTGTCAGCACAGAACCCAAAGCGGGGCTCGAACTCACGGACAGTGAGATCATGACCTGCGCCGAAGTCGGATGCTTAACCGACTGAGCCACCCAGGCAGCCTAAGTGTCTGATTCTTGATTTCAGCTCAGGTCATGATCTCACAGTTCATGAGTTTGAGCCCTACATCAGGCTCCATGCTGACAGTGTGGAACCTGCTTGGGATTCTTTCTCTCTCTGCTCATCCCCTGCTCTCTCTCTCTCAAAATACATAAATAAACTTAAAAAAATAAAACCCCACAAAGGGGCAACTCTCAACAGTTCACAAGACCCCTCCATAGTCTTTCTAACCTAACAGTCTTTCTAACTGTTCAATTCTTACCTTAGGCAAGACAAAAATTACCAGACCAATTTGTCAAATGGAGAAATTAAGTCCCAGAGAGGAGCAATGAGTTATCCCAGATCACATGCAGGACTAGGAGTCAGGTGTCCAAAAGCCCTTCCACTGTCGCACTGAGAGAGAGAGAGAGAGAGAGAGAGAGAGAGAGAGAGAGAAGGGAAGGGGAGGGAAGGGAGGCAGAGGATGACACAGAAGACCTAAGAGTGGAGAAATCCTTCCTCATGATCTCCAGGGGACCCCATGGGACAAGGCTTCGCCTCCTGAAAAATTCTCCAATGCTTCATTCCTCCTGTCAGTTGATTAGTGCAGCACCATCTTCACTCCTTCATTCCCAGCCCCAGGTGAGCTGGGTTCTGAAGGGAAGAGAAGGATCAAAGCCCTTCCAGTAGAATCAGAGCGTATTTTACAGTTTCCAACCTCATAATCAATGAACTTTAGAGCAGGGAATACCCATAGAGATTATCTCCCCATCCCTCTATGCCACCCATTGTACAGATGGGAGACTGAAGCCCAGAGACAAGAAGTGACTTTCCAGAACTCCGCACAACTCGGTCACAGGACTCTAGATTTCCTTACCAGGGCATACTAGAGAGAGGTCATTCTTCCTTTGCTTGAACCTTCATGTCAATTGCCTGTAAAGAGGGGCACCTGGGTGGCTCAGTCGGTTGAGTGTCTGACTTCAGCTCAGGTCATGATCTCACGGTTCACGAGTTCGAGCCCCGTGTCGGGCTCTGTGCTGACAGCTCAGAGCCTGGAGCCTGCTTCTGATCCTGTGCCTCCCTCTCTCTCTGTCCCTCTCCCCCTCACACTCTCTCTAAAAAATAAACGTTAAAAAGATTAAATTCCCTGGAATCCAGGAGACCTGACTTTTATTCTGGCTATGCTGAGACTCACTGAATAGCCCTGCGGACGACTCCTACATAATATAAGGTCCACAAGTGAAAGGATTTTTGTCTGTTAGGCCCTGATTTATCTCCAGCCCCTAGAACAGTCTCTGGCCCATAAGTGCCCAATAAATATGCATTGCATGAATACCGTCTAGAGGGTTAGGTAAGTGTCATCATGAGAGGCTAAAGTCTGAAACACAAGAACCACCAGCTTTATCTTTAGGTTCATGAAAGGCTAAAGGTCTGTCCACAGATATTTACTGAGGGCCCATACCGAACTAGGCACTGGAGATTCACGTACGAACAAGACTGTCATGCCCTGACCTCAAGAGCTCACAGTCCACTATAATGTGGAATGAGTGCAGATTTTTTTGTGGGCTTCAGAGGGTAGACCCTGATGAGAGAGATGTAAATGGCAGACTGCTCAATATAATACAGACACTTTTCTCAGCTTTAGTTGCCCTGAAATGGTCTCATGCTCGGAAGGTGGTGAGTGCAGCGGAACTGCAGTGTTCAAGCAGGGCGCCAGCCGCCCACCTGTGAGGCTGAGCCAGGAGCATGCGGGAGATTTGTCTTGGGTGAGGTCACTTTCCACCCCCAGATTCTCTGTCTACAAAACCCTGCAATTCTCTGACGCTGGATCTTATTATTTCCTGAATTTCAAGGTCCCATGATGCTAACAGCTCCGAATTTTAAGTTCTCTGCCCACGCCCCTGGGCGCAAAAGAAAGAATTCAGCAAGGGTCCTACCACCCACTGCCTCAAAGGGTCTCTGAGGATAGTCAGCAGACCCCTCCCCGCCTCGTGGAGGCTGGAGGGGCGTAGTTTCGGCGCCGGGGTGCCGAGGACTTCGTAGGGAGGAAGGGTATTCCAGCGATGGAGCCTACAGCGCCGAGACACGTGACAACCAAAGCGTCACGTTCTGTGGTCTTCGAGGGTGGGACCGAGCCGGTCATGTGACGCGGGGGGGGGGAGGGGCACCATGGCGTGATATGAGATGCAGGGCCTCTCAGATTACGTACCAATGACGCATTCCCACCCGGTTTGGCAACTAGATTTCCGTTGGAAGATGCGACGGTTCCGGCAAAGGGGGAGGGTTCTCACGTCCGGGCAGCTTTGCTTCCGTTCGGGGCGCTACAGCTTCCGACCTCCGCCTCTCCCTCTGGCGAGGAAGAGACGCGACCCCACGCGCATGCCCCGATCATCCCAGAGGGGCGGGGCCGAGGCTAAGGGAGAGGGAGGGGGGGAAAGAAAAGGGAATTCCAACCTGTGGAATCTTGGGGGTACCCAAGGTCGGCTTCTTCGCATTGACTGTGGATGGTACCTGGCACAGAGCCTCTGGTGGCTCGTGGGGAGCTTGGGGGTCCGCAGGGTGAGGGCGGAGGGGAGTGTCAGTGTCAGAGTGTGAGTGGGGTACGGGAGTTCTAAACTTAGTCTTGAGGCCCTCGGGTCTCCCGTGCCGGGGAAGGGAGCTCGGGCCGCCATGCGCGACAGGACCCACGAACTGAGGCAGGTGAGAAGTAGCGGCTGCAGAGTTGGGGACGGGCGGACGGGATGGGGTCTGGCTGGAATACAGGACTCCTGGTCTTAGGGGTAGGGAGGGGTGGCTGAGGGCTAGGAAAGGAAAGACCCGGAAGTCCGTGAGTCCTGCGGGGAGAGAGCAACAGCAGGGAACTGATGCCAGCAACCCCGGCCCTGGCAGGGGGATGACAGTTCGGACGATGAGGACAAGGAGCGGGTCGCGCTGGTGGTACACCCGGGCACAGTACGGCTGGGGAGCCCGGACGATGAGTTCTTCCAAAAGGTAAGAGGCTGGGGTCTCGGCCTGTCTTCACGAGGGGGCTGGATGACCCAAGGAGCAGCGCAGTCTGGAGTACCCCCGTATCTCCTTCAGCCCTCTTGGTCACCTTCCCCAGGTCCGGACAATTCGACAGACTATTGTCAAGCTGGAGAATAAAGTCCGAGAGTTGGAGAAGCAGCAGGTCACCATCCTGGCCACGCCCCTTCCCGAGGAGAGTGAGTGAAACCCGAAGCGCCAACGCATGTTCAGCCAGAGGGATTGTGGGGATTGTAGTATGATGCAGGTGGTGGCTAGGGAGGTTTGTTGAGATGGGGGCTACTGTTTGGGAGTCATGGCTTTCTCTTGTTCAGGTATGAAGCAGGACCTGCAGAACCTGCGTGATGAGATCAAACAGCTGGGGAGGGAGATTCGAGCGCAGCTGAAGGGTGAGCTCCTAAGACCTCAGACATCCTTCCCTGTGGTCCTGCCCAGCTCCTGGTATATCTGGGGAGTATGTGGCCCAGAGAGGCCAGTGATGTATCCAGGTCACACAGCAGGCCTAGGCCTAGAATCTTTGTCTCTTGGCTTCCAGTCCATAGTACTTTCCACAGCACATGCCTGCCTCTTGAGCTCCTTTATTTATAAGGAAACCACTTACTCCTACAATTCTTGCTGCCCAATGTGCACTCTTTGGACAGGCAGATGGGAGTTTGTCAAGAGGCCTCTGCATACCTGTGGGAATTCTCTGATGTATTGTGAAGAAAAATATGCTTTCTCCCATCAGAGGCTCAGAATTAGTCATTTATGATAAATTATAATTCCCAAAAGAATCTTGTAGAGATAAGCACCTTTCTATTGTATGGATGGGGTATGGTCCTGGCCCTGTGTCCTGGTCCCCACATGATTTTCCGAAGCTACAGGTCAAACCCCCTTCCCCACCAATACCCTGTGTCTTCCCACAGCCATAGAGCCCCAGAAGGAGGAAGCTGATGAGAATTATAACTCAGTCAACACAAGGATGAAAAAAACCCAGGTAGGTTTGTTATTCCCAGAGCTCAGACACTTTGCAAGTGTTCCTAGATCATTCGGTGGCAGAAATAAGAAGGAAGGACCCTTAGAGATCATCAAGTTCAACCTGATGACTTTCAAATGGGGAAACTGAGACTAAGAGAAAGAAAAAATTCACCCAAGGTCAAGACCCAAGGTCTCCTGACTCCCAATCTATCTAATATCCTGCTCTGGCTTCTCCATTCAAGTTTCAGGGTCCCCAGATCATGCCCAAGGACATGTTGGCTGCAGAAGCCATGCTTTCTAGAAACCAAGATGGGGAGTCAAACTTGAATAGGTGGCAAAGACATTATTCAGGTAGGGTTTGGTAGCTAATATCCCTGCCCAGGGAAGAAGAGGATATAGTCATAAATGAGTGGGAGGTTTCCTGCCCACGGGGCAGAGGATATCCCTGTCACATGGGACATCCTCTGCCCCATGGACAGAATTCAAGAAGTCAGGAAGAGGAACTTCCTTGGAAGGGGAAAGTCACTGAATCAATATCTTATTAACTCCTAAGATTTGAGGCGATCTAGCTGCCTCCCTCTGGGTACCCAATGAGGAGTGGTTTGGAGTTCCTGGAGGTCAGAGTTGGAGTAGGTGGGCCCAGAGCTCAGCACGGACCCCAGATTGAAGATAGAGTGGTTTGGGCATCTTGCAAGGGTGCAGCTGAAGGTTGGAGAGCAGATATGTTTCTGAGGAAGGAGCTCCAAGGAATGAGCACATGGAAGACAGCAGGGGAATGGACAAGGTGAGAGGACATTTCAGGAGGAGGCTGTGGTGGTCATTAGTGTGAGAGGCTGAGGGCCCAGCTGGACCTGTAAAGTCTGGGCCATAGGCTGACTTCCAGGTATACCAGCACACCTTTAGTCTAAGCAGTCAGGCTGGTGTTCAGCAAGCATTCACAGGTATGTATTGAGTGTCTACTGTGTGCTAGACTCTTTTCTAGCTGTTTGAGATGTAGCAGTGAGCCAAAGATCCCTATCCTCCGGGGCGCCTGGGTGGCGCAGTCGGTTAAGCATCCGACTTCAGCCAGGTCACGATCTCGCAGTCCGTGAATTCGAGCCCCGCGTCAGGCTCTGGGCTGATGGCTCAGAGCCTGGAGCCTGCTTCCAATTCTGTGTCTCCCTCTCTCTCTGCCCCTCCCCCGTTCATGCTCTGTCTCTCTCTGTCCCAAAAATAAATAAAACGTTGAAAAAAAAAAAATTAAAAAAAAAAAAAAAAAAAAAAAGATCCCTATCCTCCTGGAGCTCACATTCTGGTGGGGAGAGACAAACATCATAATAAAGCAGTACACTATTTTAGAATATAGTTAAGGGAAAAATTGAGGAGAAAAGGGATTGAGAGTGCCGGCAGAAAGCAGGTTGGTTTTAATAAGGTAAGAAAACTTTGTTCAGAAGGTGATACTGGAACAAAGATTTAAAGGCTCCTGTGGGGCACAAACATTCTAGGACCAAGGAGCAGTGAGTGCAAAGGCCTGAGGTAGAAGTGGCTTTGGTGGGAGAGGGTAAAGAGCCCACTGTGGTTGGAGGGAGTGAGTGAGGGAACAGCTGGGAAGATAAGGTCAGAGGGGAAATGGGGGAAGGGAAGGTCATATAGGGCCTTATAAGCCCTGGTAAGGGTTTTGGCTTTTGAGAGAAGGGTGGTTAAGGGGGCAGGCACTTGTACTTATGCTGTTTGCTCACTCTACCCGTGGGGATGCTGAGGCCAAATCCTCCTGGGGTGCCCAGCCTATATTCTCCATCCTTAGCATGGGGTCCTGTCCCAGCAATTCGTGGAGCTCATCAACAAGTGCAACTTGATGCAGTCGGAATATCGGGAGAAGAATGTGGAGCGGATTCGGAGGCAGCTGAAGATCAGTGAGTTGTGGTGTCTGGCCCACAGGGTCAGGTAACCTGACCCAGCTCTGAGCCTGGCCTTTTCCTTCGCAGCAAATGCTGGAATGGTGTCTGACGAAGAGCTGGAGCAGATGCTGGACAGTGGGCAGAGTGAGGTGTTTGTATCCAATGTGAGTGGCCACAGCCCGCTCCCTCTTCTGGGATTCCCATCTTCTCTGAGGCCTGGCCCTTTTTGATTGAGGGAATACTGAGGCCCAGAGGGGAGTGAATTAGCATGCCTAGAGTCACTCATCAGGGCCCTAGCCCCACTTCTAATCCCAAGGGCTGCCTGAAAGCTCAACTGGAACTTCTCACTTGCTGCTGATTTCCCTGTGACCCATCTGTCCATTCCTGTCCACTCCCCAGATACTGAAGGACACACAAGTGACTCGACAGGCCCTAAATGAGATCTCAGCCCGGCACAGTGAGATCCAGCAGCTTGAACGCAGTATCCGTGAACTTCATGAGATCTTCACTTTTCTGGCTACTGAAGTGGAGGTGCAGGTGGGCACCCAGGATAGCTGGCTGGGCTTGACCTAGCCCCGGGATGTGAGACCATGTTCAGTCAGAACCCCAGCTGTGGGGGCGCCTGGGTGGCTCAGTCAGTTAAGCATCTGACTTCACCTTGGGTTATGATCTCATAGTTCGGGAGTTCAAGTCCTGCATCAGGCTCTGTGCTGACAGCTCAGAGCCTGTGCTTCAGATGCTGTGTGTGTGTGTGTGTGTGTGTGTGTGTGTGTGTGCCCCTCCCCCACTTGTGTTCTTTCTCTCTCTGTCTGAAAAATAAATGGATAAACATTAAAAAAATAATAATAAAGAAAAGAACCCCAGCTGTGACTGTCAGCCCATCTCCACCCTTAAGCCTTTCTCCCTGAGGTTTTTATCTTCCTCCAGGCTGGGCCATGCCCCCAGGCTGGCCCTTATTTCCATCCTTAGCCATGCCCCAGAATTCCTTCTACCTCCACAGTTACCCAGGTGGCCACTCCTCTATATGCAGCATCTCACCCTATCCACCAGTTTAGCCCACCCCAGGTATAGCCCCAACCCTGGCTCCTCCTTCACCAATACAATCCACCCTTATACCTCTAACAGCTCTAGTCAAAGTTGTCTCACAGTGGGCCTTTGTCCTCAAATCTGTATGAGGTCGGGGTGGGAGGTAGCGTTCTTCTCCTGGCCCTGGTTGTATGGGGTGAGGTAAGCTTCCAGCGCTGTTGTGGAGGAGCTGACTCACTAGTGCTGCAGCCAATGCCCTTGTGTAGCTGGGAGTCATGGGGAAGGGATTTCACTCAGTAGGAGCACCAGGACCTGAAGGCTGGCCGGGATGAGGAGGCAGGGATGGGGAGGGCTTCACAGCTGTTGAGAGGCAGGCCTTAGAAGAATGGGCAAATTCAGACAGATTTACAAGGGGACAAAAGTTCACCCTCTGTGAAAAGGTGTGAGCCTCTTAAGGCACTTGGCTCCAAGCCACCACTGCAAATGAAGGTTTTACGGGTAAGGGAGCAGAGCAGGAGGGACCACATGATAAAAGGGGTCCTGGAAGCCACCCTCAAGAGTGTGGACTTTTGTCAGATGTGGTCCTGCCCCCGCATCTTTGTCAGTGCAGTGTTTTCTGCCAGAAAATGTCCTTCAGGCACCTGAACTAGGGTGAGCAAACAGGAGCCACTGGGCCCTCTACCCCCAGTTATCCCCACCTGCCTGAACCATCCTCTCTTCTGAGCAGGGGGAGATGATCAACCGGATTGAGAAAAACATCCTGAGCTCAGCAGACTATGTGGAACGGGGGCAAGAACATGTCAAGATGGCCCTGGAGAACCAGAAGAAGGCACGGAAGGTGAGCTTCCCTGTCCCCCTCGTCCCATCCCAGGCCCTGGGTGGCCTTCCCTTCCTTCCTGAGTGAGTTTCTCTGAACTCCTCCTCTCCCACAGAAAAAAGTTTTGATCGCCATCTGTCTGTCTGTCACTGTCCTCATTGTGGCAGTGATCATTGGTGTCTCCATATTGGTTTGAGAACATCGCACGTTCTTGGTGAGCTATTGTGGGCCTGCCCCCTGGCCTGCCTCATCCTGGGCCCCAGGCTTTCCTCCTCCCCTCAGACCCTGTTCTCCCTCCTTCCCTTGCAGGCACTAAGAGCACCAGGGACCCAGGTCTGCCTTCTCTCCCAGCAGCTGAGGGGGGAGGGCAGGACAGAGCCTCCAGCTGGACCCCCTTCCTCACATTGGCCCTGTGCAGAGGGGCAGACAGTTCTTCTGGGGTTGACAGCCACTCATTCATGGGGGCTTTCCCACTCAAACTGCAATGCCTGGGAGAGGGCCTGCAGTGTCCTCTTTGGCTGGAACACATGGTTTTGTAAGAAATTAAAAAAAAAAAAAAAGAGCTTGGAGACTCCCCTGTGCATGTGTGTTCCTGGAAGGGCTGTCCCAGGACCTCCAGGTATCCAGCCTCCCCTTTTCCTGGCCATCCTTGGGGCTAGACCCAGCCCAGGCAGACTCAGATCAGACTGTTCCAGGTGCTATGACCACAGCAAGCTGGTACTGCCCTCCTACTATCCCATAGGAACAGGTGGGGCAGGGAGGGGGTAACACCCACATCTGGCTCAGTATTGTTCCTGGGGAAAGACTACTGTGAGTACCTAATGCCAAAGCAGTGAAGCTGGGCCAGGCCACGCTGGGATACAGGTGAGATTGTGGGGCATCGGTGGGCATTCCTGAGGCTAAGAAGAAGCACTGTGAGTAAGCACCGTGTATCTGAGCTGTTGCTTCACATACAGTGAACAGGGAAAGGCTTGTCTCAGAAGGAGCGACATTTGAGTGGAACATTAAATGAGGAGGAGCCAGTTACAGGAAGAAGCAGGGGAAAGGTTGCCAGGCAGAAGGAGCAGCCCTGTGCCCAGAAAAAAGGATAGGCTTTGACATAGGAGTTCAGCTTAGAGAGCCAGTGACTCTAGATCAGCACACTTGGTTTCTATGTGGTTATGTGGCTAAAGCAGTAGAAGAGACAGAAGAGCCTGACACCTGGTTTCTAGGAGGCACCTAAACTCCAGACCCCAACTCTAAATTTCTAAGAGTTCCGAATCCCAAGCCTAGTTTCCGAAGCTGGGCATGGCACCCGTCCTCAGACACCTAGTTTCGTGGGTAAGCTGGCTTCTGGCTCTGAAGCCTGGTTGGAATGGGGCGGTGCCTGTCCCCAACCAAGGTCTGGGGGGTGGGTTCCAGCCGCCCTGTCCTATCCCATTTTCGATCCCACAGGTCCCTGCTGCTGATGACGCTGCTGCTCCAAGCCGCCCTTGCCCAGCCCATCTGGCCACAGTACCGCTTGCTTCGGCTACACACATATAGTTGCTGGGGTGACACGAGTCATGGAAGGGCTGGACGTGTGTCCCTCGGTGCAGTCTCATTCTCCGCCCCTGGGCCTGGCCTGGGGGAAGGAGCCGGGGGGGGGGTGGGGGGGTGGAGTGGGGGTGGGGTTAGGCCCCGATGATCCCTGCCTGCTCTGCCTCCATCCATCTGGGCTCCCGCCTGCAGCGCCTCCCGGTGGCCCTCAAGTGACCCTGGCGCGGCTGTTGCAAGGCGCCTGCGCCAGGTCCAGGTCCAAGCGTAAGCTTGGCTCTGAGTCTAGGAGGCGTGGCCTTGTGGGAATTGGAAGATGATTGGCCAGCGGAACTAAATGTTGTTCCTAAAGCGCATCGGGATTGGCCTGTTAGACGTCCTGGGGAAGTGAACACTGGGTATTAAACCACAATTAACCAAATGCTGATATGGGAGGGGCCTCAGCGAGTCCTCAGTTGCACCCAAAAGTGATTGGATCACAGGGCGTCGGGGGCATGATCAAAACTCTAACAGGCGGAGGGGCACGAACTAGTGAGTCTGGCTGGGGTAGTGAGTCTGGGACTTCTCCCAAGAAGGCGTGGCTGGGTCCCTCTCCCTCTTCGCTGAACTGGGCAGCTGTGCAAGTCTTGGAGGGTACCCATGCCTCCGTCCTGCCTGAGATCGTGTATCCCGTGTACAGATGAAGCCCTAGACATCTACAGGAAAGGTGTGCAAACACAATCTGGATGTCGGCTCAATGGGAAAACTGCGAGGTAGGACGGATCCTGCCCCAGTAGAAGACTGATTTGAATACGGGGCCTCTGGGTTTCCCTAATTCTCCCTCTCTTCCCCTGCGGCCTGCATCTTCAGCGGAACTCTGTCCTGTTGTTCGCCTTTGCCCACGCACTCACCTTTCTGCCTTCAGAGGAAAACTGCACGACCTGTGGCACCTACTGGGATCTGATAGGAGACTATCAGACCAAGGCAAAGACTGTGTCACATCTACGCAGCTGGGTAATGCAGCTGGGTATCCGTGTGGGGTATGTGACTTCTGATCGGTTTTGCTAGACGGCGTCACCCCTGAAAGCCTGTTTACCTCTCTGTCTCACCCAGGAAGCTGTGCAGAACCTCCTGAAAGAGGTAGCTAGATGGCCCAGTGAGGTCTCGGATGCTGGCCCGGTAGTTTGAACTTTTCCTGTGGGCTAGGGGACACATGGAAGGGTTTTGAACAGGTGAGTGGCAAGTTTGGGGCAAATCTCGCAGTCAGGTGGACCCATGCACTGGAGATTTCACTCCAGTGAAAATCCACAAGGTGGCTCTCTTGTCGATACCCTCTCCTGGGGAAAACTGAGCTCAGTGAGGAGGTAGGGGCAGATTTTGCGCTGAAGTCCTGTCTTGGCTGCTGTTCAGGGAACAGGGTCTTGGTTGAGTGCAGCTTTTCCAAATCCATCTTGCAGCATAGCTTTTCATCTATAGCTCTCCCCACTTATTGCCTCATTCACTCATCACTCAATATTTCATGGTTCAAATTACTAGGAAAAGAAACCTGACTGGTCTGGGTCAGGCTACTTTGACCAGCCTATATAAATTATCTACCTCGAGGGGTGCCTGGGTGGTTCAGTCGGTTGAGCTTCTGACTTTGGCCCAGGTCATGGTCTCATGGTTTGTGGGTTCGAGTCCCAGGTCAGGCTCTGTGCTGACAGCTCAGAGCCTGGAGCCTGCTTCGGATTCTGTGTCTCTCTTTCTGCCCCTCCCCAGCTCATACTCACACTCTGTCTCTGTCAAAAATAAATAAACTTAAAAACGTTAAAAAAAAATAAATTGTCTACCTCGAATCAAGACTTTGTCTTTGACCAAGATGTATGTGAAGTCTTACTTGGTACAAAACTGTGCAGCAGAGTGTGTATGAAGGAGTGGATGAACTCAGTGATTGACATTTCCGCAGCCCTGTGATAGATTGTATTATTGTTCTGAATATATACTGTCCTTCCTGTAGACTACTCACTGTAGGACTGTAGACATTCATATCCCACTTACAATAGGCTTAGGTGTAGCACTTGCTTTGGCCAATGGGATATGAGTAGAAATGTAAAGTATCACTTCCAGTAGAAGCTTTAAGTACCAGCAAGTAGTCTGGCATCTTGCCTTTTCTTTTCCCACTTGTGAACCACTGATATTTGGAGGCTAGTTGTTGTTATGTCAGAATAAGTCTAAAAAAAAAAAAAAGAACAAGTCTAAACCAACTGTCACAGAACTAGTACCCAGAGGTAGGGTATTACCACATTAAAAATGAACCTGAATTATATGGCATTGGCTTTGGAGCTGGGCAGTGGCTGATGAGGAAACCATCAGTGAAAGTTGGAAAGATGGTGACATGTGTTAGGCAGTGGTGAAGCATTTGGTTAAACTCTAAGCTGGAAATAACTAAGAATGTAAATGATGTCCAAATGAGCTTGGGGCTTTGGGGGGAAATTTTGAGAAAGAATACTAGTAGCATACTTTGATTGCCTTTGGATGCATTTGACAAGTTATTGTAAGAAAGAGATGACCTAGAAAATAATTGGCCAGTTTTTAAGCAGAAATGGAAGAGAATATAGAAACTTCTGGGCAGGTGGTCTACATTTTTAGCCAGTGAAAGATACGACTGATAAGGCCCTTAAACCACAAAGTGATTAAAACTCATCTTTGTGGCAAGGGTATGGCTCTCGTGCCTTTTGTAAAAACCTCTGACTTGGTCAAAGTGGTTCCCAATAAAGCCTTTCAGTTAGTCAAGATGATTCAGAGAAGAGAGTTTAAGAGTGTAATTCTCCCAAAGGAGTGAGTAGGCTCCATTTGCTTACAATTAAGTCTAAAGAGAGAGGCATGTCTGAAAAGAATTGGTGGGTTTGGCAGTTGGCCCACAAGTGACTGGAATCCAATAGATAAGAAGCCTCTTTCCCTCCTCACAAAAAGGCACTATCATGGATTTTTAAAAGACCATGAGTGTTTAAGACCTTGAGGGCTCCCAAATTTCTATGGGCATGAAGGAGGCAGAAAGCTGCTTTGCCTCAGAAGGGCATAACTTCCAGTGTTTTCTCAAATGTGGCCAAGGAGAATAAATGGGAACGGATGAGCTACTTAATGGGAACTAGGGAATTAATCCCAGAGAGCAGTCCCACTCTCAGGAAAAGTGGGGGGCCTTTGCAACATCTGCTCAGCAAGGTATTAGAATTACTCTGGGCCAGTAAGTGCTGTGTGTCTTTGTCCTTCTAATTTTCTTTTTTTTTTTTTTTTAATTTGAGAGAAAAAGAGTGCCTGCATGCAGGGGGTGGAGGGAGGGTCAGAGGGAGACTGAGCGAATCTCAAGCATGCTCCACACCAGCATGGAGCCCAACATGAGGCTCAATACCACGACTCTGGGATCATGACCTGAGCGAAAATCAAGAGTTAGATGCCATCCAACTGAGCTATCCAGGTGCCCCTCTCATTCTTCTTTCTAAATGGGAGTGTTTACTGCCATTATCCTGTCTCTGTTCCACTTCATATGTTGAATGTGTGTGAGGGGGTGGGGGCAGAGATAACTTGTGAGGAGGGGGAGAAGGAGGAAGGGGGTGAGGATTTTTGGTTTATAGGTCTCTGGATCAAGAGAAGCCACCTCTGGACCTGATATAGAGACTATTAGAGGTCCTGCTCTTGATTCTGATGCCATGATTAGATGGGTCATTTGGGTGGTCTCCTCTGGGAAGGATGCATATTTATTTTGCATGTGGAAGAAACACAAAGGTCATATTTGTGACAAAGAAGGCAGACTAAGAAGATTCCACAATTGTTCAAAAACATTCATTAACCCTCTTTATGGGGTCCCACCATATGAAGAGATTATATATACCTACTCTGCTGACATCAGCTTTGGGTATGTGGGGCTTGCTTTTGGCAACGGAACTTGAGTAGGAGCAACATGTACCACTTCCAAGAAGAAGCTTTAAGAGCCATCAAGACATCTGCCACCTTTCTCCTCTTCTTTGTCTTAAAATTCCAGATTGAGGCTGTTCCTCCAGACTGGATTCTGGAAGGAAGATGATATAGAACAGAACCACAGCTGTCCCATGGAAGATGTTGTACAACATCCTCCGGCGCTTCCCAAGTGAAATTGGAAATTGGCCCCTGTACACAGAGGGCAGGGGAAATCAAACAAAAAGACAGGGCCACTGCAGATTGGTAAGTGGGAGGTTTAATAAGGAAGGGGACTTAGGGGCACCTGGCTGGCTCAGTCAGTGGAGCATGACTCCACTTGATCTTGGGGTTGTGGGGTTGATCTTGATCTTGGGATTGTGGGGTTGATCTTGATCTTGGGGTTGTGGGTTTGAGCCCCATGTTGGGTGTGGAGATTACTTAAAATCTTCAAATAATAATATTATTATTAAAATAAGCAAGGGAAGTTACATGCAAGTTGGTCTTGGGCAGCCACCAAATGAGTAGATCTCTGCACCTCCCACCAAATATGTTTTTTTGTACCTCCCACCGAATCTTAACCTTTTTTTAAATGTTTTTATTTATTTTTGAGAAAGAGTGAAGAAGGGAAGGGGGAGAGAGAGAGGTAGGCAGAGGATCTGAGGCAGGCTCTGTGCTGACAGCACTCATGGACCGTGAGATCATGACCTGAGGTGAAGTTGGATGCTTCACTGATTGAGCCACCTAGGTATCCCCAAATCTTAAAAATTTATATAGAGGCATTGGGGCACCTGGCTGGCTCAGTTGGTAGAGCATATGACCCTTGATCTCAGGGTCATGGGTTCAAGCCCCACATTGGGTGTAGAGCCTACTTAAAAAAAATGTTTATATAGAGGCCTTAAGTGGATTCAGTCATGTGTACCATCCACATGGTCTCAACAACACAGTGCTTTCTCAGGGCTGTGTCCTTGGGGCAGCCTCTAGGGGCAGGGAAGGCAAGCTGAATGTACACTCCAAGGAAGGGGAGCCTTTGATTGTGAAGGCGCAACTCATCAGTCAATTGACAGTCACATCCTCTTGATGACCTCCCCCAACAGAGGACATGGAATATGAGTGAGAAAACACATTTGTTGTGCGCCACTGAAATTTTGGGATAGTTGTTACTGCAGCATAATTTGATCCTAGATGACTGATAGAAGCTCCCTCAATTTTGCAGAGACTCTCTATTCAGTTCTCCTTTCCTATCTCCAAGACAACTGGCATACCAAAATGAGCGTGGTGGTGCTACAAGGTCTGAGGCTTTGCCCCACAAATGGCACTATTACAAAGGACTTGTTCAAAAGGAAAAAAGAGAAAGTAAAACCCAAACTTCCCTTAAGTGTATGGATGTCTGCCCTCCCAAGAAGCCCCAACATAACGGATAGTAAGTGGAAATTCTGTGTTTGTGAATGGGTACAGCTGCATGAAACAGAGACGCAAACTAACCATGGCATGACGTCATCAGTACCCATGAACAACAACAACAAAATAGTAAATTATTTTATTTATCTTGTTATTCCTTCTCTGGGATATTGCCCTCACCCACATGATCTAAGATGGTCCACCACCACTTTCACAGTTTAGTCCTTGTGAAGGAGGAAAGTGGAGGGGGCAGCTTGCCCTTCACCCTTAATTGCAGAAGTCGTACCAATAATTTCTGCTCTAATCCTATTGGCCAGAATGTAGTCACATGGCCAAGAAATATAATCTTCATCCTGGGCAAGCTTTTTGTCCAGATTAAAGTTCTAGGGGAACTGGGGAACTATTGCCAGGAAACAAGCTAACTTTAGAAGGATGAATATTGGGGGGGGGGGCGTCAGCAGTTACAGCCACACACTATGAGAGTTAACCCATCCCAACTATATTAATTTCCTATTACTCCTGTTACAAATTACCACAAACATAGTGGCTTAAAGCAACACACATTTATTGTTTTATGGTTCCAGAGATCAGAAATCCAAAATCAGTTTCACTGGGCTAAAGTCAAGGAGTTGGCAGGGCTGGCTCCTTCTGGAGGAACCTGTTACTTGCCTTTTTCAGCTTCTATTGGATGCCTGTATTCCTTGACTTGTGGCCTCATACTCCATTTCAAAGAATATTATTCCCTTCTTACCTTCCATTGTTACATCACCTTTTCCTCTGATTCTGACCACCCTGTCTCCCTCTTATAAGGATACTTACGATTATTTTGAGCCCACCCAGATGCCCCAAGATAATCTTCCATTTTACAATTTTTAATTACATCTGCAAAGTCCCTTTGGCATATAAAGTGACATTCTCAGGTTCCAGGGATTAGGACGTGGACATGGTTAGGGGGACACTGTTTAGCCTACCATACCACCTTGTTCCACATTTAAATCATTCATTCATTTAGTCATAAAATATTTATTGAGCAAGAGTTATGTACCTGATACTGTGGAAGGTGGTGGAGAAATAGAGGTGAAAATACAGACAAGACCTCTGCCTTTCATGGGGTTTATACTTTAGTGGAGAGGACAAGAAAAGAAATAGCTAAGGTATTCCAAAACCATGACATATATTATTAAAAATTAAGCAGCATGCTATGACAAAAAATGACAAGGGGTTGGAGATGGCTGTGCTAATAAGTAGTCAAGAATGGCTTCTTAGGGAAGGTGACTAATCCAAAGGGCAACCTGAGAGCTTAGGGCAGAACAGAGCCATGAAGGATTCTTTCTTGGCCTAGAAACCTAAGGGAATTCGCTTAACTGGATTTTGGAATTCCAGTGACTCCCCATTTTGAGCCAGAATGTTTATTATCCTATGCACGTCCACCATTGCACGTTGGGAGTACATGACTTGTTTCTTTCTCTCTCTCTCTCTCTTTTTTTTTTTTTTTTTTTGAGAGAGAGAGAGAGCGCACATAAGCAGGGGAGGGGCAGAGGAAGGGGGATAGAGTGAGAATCTCAAGCAGTCTTCATGCCTGGCAGAGTCCGACATGGGGCTAGATCCCATGACCTTAAGATCATGACATGAGGTGAAATCAAGACTCTGACACCCAACTAACTGAGCCCCCCAGGTGCCCTTTGTTTCTTTAGTTTCATAGGTCCACAGATGGCAGGAATTGTGCTCCAGGAAGGATTATACCCATAGCTTCATCTGCATCGGCTTTTAGATAATGGGATTTAGGACTTTGGGTTTGATAAGATTTGTATGAGATTTTTTTTTTTATTCTGAATTGATGCTATAATGGGATGAGACTTTTTGGACAGTGGTGAGACTTTTAAGAACCTTGGGAGGAAATGAATGTATTTTGCACGTGGACCAGACATAAATCTTTGAGGGCTAGAGGGTGAACTGAATAATGGCCTCCAAAGATTCCACGCCCTAATCTCTATGAATATGTTACCTTACATGGCAAAAAGGGCTTTGCAGGTGTAATTAAGTTTAGTAATTGGTTGAGTTTTTTTTTAAGTTTATTTATTTATTTTGAGAGAATGAGAGAGAGGGTGTGTGTGTGTGTGCGTGCACACACATGCACCAGTAGGGAAGGGGCAGAGAGGAGAGACAGAATCCCAAGCAGGCTCTGCACCATCAGCACAGAACCCAATGCGGGGCTTGAGCCCACGAACCTTGAGATCATGATCTGAGCCAAAATCAAGAGTCAGATGCTTAACCAACTGCACCATCCAGGTATCCCATGTTTACTAATTGGTTGACTTTAAGATAGGGAGAGTATACTGAGTTATTCAGGTAGACCCAATGTAATAACATTAACTCTTAAAAGCAGAGAAGCTTTTCCAGCTAGCAATAGAAGAGGAAAAGTCAGAAAATTTGAAAAAGGAGGACTCGATGTGCCATTGCCAGTTCTGAAGGGCCCCCAGCCAAGGAATATAGATAGCCTTGAGACGCTGAGAACCACCTCTGACTGACAGCCAGCAAAGAAACAGAGACCTCAGTCCTACAGCCAAATGGAACTGAATTCTGTTAATAACCTGGATGAGTCTGGAAGTGGACTCTATGGCAGAGCCTCCAGATAAGAGCCCAGACTGGCCAAAACCTTGACTTCAGCTTTGTGAGACCCTTAGTAGAGGACCCAGATGGGTCCACCTGGACTTCTGGCTCACAGAACTATGAAATAAGAAATAAGTGTTATTTTAAGATGCTAAGTTGATGGTTATTTAATATGCAGGAACAGAAACCTAATACCTGTATGGCTGGAGCTGAGACTTGAATAAAGAGAAAGTATCACAGATGGGCAAATCTGGGGAGTGTGTTCCATCACCAGGGAAGAGCAAGTGCAAAAGCCCAAAGACTGGGAAAAGGAAGAAACAAATCAATAGAAGGTCCTCTTGGTTGAAGCCTGCTGACTAGGAGTAGGTACATGAGGTCAGAGCAGGGATAGGGACTGAAAGGAAGGTAGGCTCCAGCTGGAGGGATTTATGTTGAGAGTGGACTGTGTGTAGATAATTGAGAACTGGTCTGCAAATCTCCTTTGTTGAATCCAGAATGATTGCCCCAGCTACAAAGCTTGCTGCCTTCCCCTATCTCCTCACCCTCTTCCTGGAGCATACTCCTGTGAGGAGCCCCTAATTTCTCCAGCCATTTGGCTGGGAAGGGAATGATGACTGTAGTCTGTAGTACAGAGTGAGGAGTGATACCAGCTGCTGCATATGGCATATGGCATCAGCAGCAGGGCATATGATTTTGCACTCCCAAGATGGACCCATTACCTGGGACAGTCCTGGTAGAGAGCCAGGGAGGTAAAGGAAGTTAGGGCAGAAGAAAACTGAAGGCCAGAAGTCAGACTGGGCATTATCCAGATAATAAAACTGGACAAAGACATCACAAGAAAACTACAGATCAATATTTCTTATAAGAATCTGCAACAAAATACTAACAAACTGAATCTAGCAATGTATAAAAATTATCATACAGCATGACCAAGTGGGATTTATTGCACGAATGCAAGGTTGGTTTAACATCCAGAAATCAATTAATGTAATTCTGAATATTAATAAAGAACAAAAACCATATAATCATCTCAATAGAAAATACATTTGACAAAATCCAACACCCTTTAATTACAATAATAAAAAAGCTTAAGAAACTAGGAATAAAAGGAAACTTCCTTAACTTGCTAAGTATCAAAGGGCATCTATAAAAAAATTCACAGTTAACATCATACTTAAATGGTGAAAGACTGCATGTTTTCCCCCCTGAGATCAGGATGACTGCTCCCTTTAACACTGTACTGAAAGTTCTAGCTGGGGCAATTAGGCAAGAAAAAGAAATAAAAGGCATCCAGATTGGAAAAGAAGAAGTAAACTATCTCTATTTTCCAGGTGAGATCTTGTATACGGAAAAATCCTAAAGAATACACACATAAAAACTATTAGAGTTAATAAACTAGTTTAGCCAGGTTGCAGAATATAAGAATAATGTACAAAAATCTATTATATTTCTCATCACTAGCAAAGAAACAATCCAAAAATGAAATAAAAACAATTCCATTTATAATAGAAACAAAGGAAGTAAAAATACTTACGTATAAATTTAACAAAAGATGACTAAGATTTAAAAAAAAATTTTTTTTTCAACGTTTATTTATTTTTGGGACAGAGAGAGACAGAGCATGAACGGGGGAGGCGCAGAGAGAGAGGGAGACACAGAATCGGAAACAGGCTCCAGGCTCTGAGCCATCAGCCCAGAGCCCGACGCAGGGCTCGAACTCATGGACCGCGAGATCGTGACCTGGCTGAAGTCGGACGCTTAACCGACTGCGCCACCCAGGCGCCCCAAGATGAGTAAGATTTATATACTGAAAACTACAATATACTGTGGAAAGAAATTTAAAATCCAAATGGATTTTTAAAATCCTAAATTCATGGGGCAGAAGATTTAATATTGTTAAGATGGCAATACTCTTCAAATCGATCTACAGAATTCAGTGCAGTCCCTATCAAAATCCCAGCTTTTTTTTGCAAAAATTGGCAAGCTGATCCTAAAATTCATATAGAAATGCAAGGAATCCAGAAAAATTAATCTTGAAATATAAGTTGGAGGAATCACAGGTCTTGATAAAACTTATTACAAAGCTATAGTAAGCAAAATAGTGTGATACTAGCATAAAGAAAGTAAAGATAGTAGATAGATAGATAGATATGTATATCTTCATGGAATACAATTGAGATTCCAGAAATAAACCTGTGTACAGTTAATTTTCTTTTTTTTTTTTAATTTTTTTTCAACGTTTATTTATTTTTGGGACAGAGAGAGACAGAGCATGAACGGGGGAGGGGCAGAGAGAGAGGGAGACACAGAATCGGAAACAGGCTCCAGGCTCTGAGCCATCAGCCCAGAGCCTGACGCGGGGCTCGAACTCCCTGACCGCGAGATCGTGACCTGGCTGAAGTCGGACGCTTAACCGACTGCGACTGCGCCACCCAGGCGCCCCTATACAGTTAATTTTCAACAAGGATATCAAGCCACTTCAATGGAAAAATAAGTCTTTATTATTTTATTTTATTATTATTTTTAATGTTTATTTTTGAGAGAGAGTGAAAGAGCGCAAGCGGGGGAGAGGCAGAGAAAGAGGGAGACACAGAATCCAAAGCAGGCTCCGGGCTCTGAGCTGTCAGCATGAAACCCGACATGGGGCTTGAACTTACAAACCACAAGATCATGACCTGAGCTGAAGTCAGATGTTTAACCAACTGAGCCACCCAGGCGCCCTAGTTCTGGGACAATTGAATATCCATGTGCAAACGAATGAAATTGAACCCCTATCTCAAACATACACAAAAATTAACCCAATATGGATCAAAGACCCAAATGTGAGAGCTTTGAGCTATAAAACTTTTAGTTTACCAAAAATGAACTTTTATAAAGTTTAAGCTTGTAAGTTTATAACTAGGTTGTAAACTTTATAAACATGTGTAACACTCTTAGATAAAAACATAGGCATAAATCTTCATGACCTTGAATTAGGGAATGGTTTCTTACATATGGCTCTGCAAAGCACAAGCAACAAAAGAAAAAAATAGATAAATGAGATGTCATCAAAATTAAAAACTTTCGTGCTTCAAAGGGCACCAAGAAATAAAAGGACAACCCACACAATGAGAGAAATTTTGCAAATCATAGGAAACTTCTATCTAGAATACATAAAAAGCTTTTATTACCGCTCAACAGCAAAAAGTCAAACAGCCCAATTAAAAAATGGGCAAAGAACTTGAACAGACATTTATCCAAAGATGACATACAAATGGCCAATAAATACACACAAAAAAATGCCCAACATCATTTGCCATCAGGGAAATGCAAATCATAACCACAAATTCACACCCACAAGGATGGCTATAATAAAAAGGCAGATAATAACAGCTGTTGGTAAAGGTGTGGAGAAATTGGAACATTCATATCCTGTTGGTGGGAATGTAAAATGGTGCAGCCATTTGGAAAACATTCTGACAGTTCCTCAAGTGGTAGATACGCAAACAAGAGAATTAAAAGACATGTCCACATAAAAACTTGTTCATAGAATGTTCATATGAATGTTCCTAGCTGCATTATTCACAATAGACAAAGGAAACCCAAATGTCCATCAATTGTGAATGGATTAAAAAAAGTATCTCCATACAATGGAATATTATTCGACAATAAAAAGGAATGCAGTACTGACA
Organism: Lynx rufus; assembly: GCF_022079265.1. Classification (NCBI taxonomy): domain Eukaryota; kingdom Metazoa; phylum Chordata; class Mammalia; order Carnivora; family Felidae; genus Lynx; species Lynx rufus. The sequence goes on along the minus strand of NW_025814838.1, from coordinate 1,033,584 downwards.
AATGCTACAGCATGGATGAACCTTGAGAACAGTGTGCTAAGTGAAAGAGGCCAGTTACATATTGTATGATTCCATTTACATGAAACATCCACAGGAGGCAACTCGGACAGAAAGTAGATTGGTGATTGACTAGGGCTAAGGGAAAGGAGTTGGGAATTGGGGTTGGGGGCAATAGGGAGTGACAGCTAATGGGTATGGAGTTTCTTTTAAGGGGATGAAACTATTCTAAAATTAGATTCAGATGGTTGCATAACCCTGTGAATATACTAAAAACCACTGAATTGGATACTTCAAATGGGTTAGTTGTATGGCATGTAAATTATTTCTTTTTTTTTTTTTTTTTTTTTTTTTGTAAATTATTTCTTAATAAAGCTGTTAAAATAATTTTTAAAAAAAAGTCAGACCATCTGAGTCCTCAGGGAGCAGGAACTGGGATGTGGGATGCCTGGGGTGTCAGAGAGGGGGACCAAGGTATGGGTGTGCTATCTGGTCCCAGAAAGGGAGCAGAAGTTGTGGATTTCTTCTAAACCTCCACAGGACCCACTTCATCCTTCATTGTAGATAGATACCCGTGGGTGTCTGTTGATTAGGGTCTATGGTATCTTTGTACCAATTTTTAAAAGGTGCCTCGTCATCTCCAAGATAAATCATCTTGCTCAAGTTCACAAGTCAGTAGTAACAAAAATCTCCATTTCCAATACCCTAGTCCAGTTTGTTTCTTCCTTGGATTCTGTCAGACTTTGATGCCAGCCTGTACAGGCAGAAGGCCTGGAGTCAGTGCTTGTCTTTGCGAATGGCAACAGGCAGTGAGTGTCCTTGGCCAAACTGGTGTCTCTTCCCGCAGCTATGACATCCTGGTCCCTGCTGCTACCATGTGGCCCCCTTGTGCTGCTATGGAGAACAGGGATAAGAACCTCTTCTAAAGCTACTGTCTGAGGACCTGGGCATGACAACTCTTGAGTGAAGTCCCTGACATCAAGGGGATACTTGCTATTTCTGTTCCTGGAGCTACCTGGTGTTAACAGTCCTGACTTTACCAGCTACTGCAAAGTCCCCTATGACTGGCATGTGGGCCTGGAGAGGGGGTGCACATGGGTCACTTCCTGAGGCTGCCAACTTGGTCTAGTGTTGATAAGAGCAAGTCTAGAGATGATAAGAGCATGGTAAGGAGGAACTAGTTCACTCTGACCTTTGGTTTCATTTTGGCTTATAAATTGGGAAGGCCCTAGTGGCTGGACTTTATAATCCAAAGTCTGTTCTTGAGTGTCCTTCTAAAAATATTCAAGGGGCGCCAGGGTGGCTCAGTCAGTTAAGTGTCTGACTTTGGCTCAGGTCAGGATCTAAAGGCTCGTGGATTTGAGCCTCGCATCAGATTCTGTGCTGACAGCTCACAGCCTGGAGCCTTCTTTGGATTCTGTGTCTCCCTCTCTCTCTGCCCCTCCCTTGCTTGTGCTCTCTCTGTCTCAAAAATAAATAAATAAACTTAATGGGAACATGCTAACCACACTGCTTTGTACCTTATTTTTTTCACTTGACATATTTTCAAGATATCTTTCAACAAAATAAGTTAATAAGCCTCATTTTTTAAAAACAGCTGCATAATATATTTTATAGTGGCTAGCTTTATGTAATTAGTCCTTTGCTAATGGACATTTAGGGTATTCCCGGTTATCACAAATTTTGCTGCACCGAGCATTCTTGTCTTCAACTTTGCCACGGAAGTGGAAAAAGAACTCTGTGGTGTAAATTTTTTGACATGTGCTTGCCAAGTCAAAGGGTATATGCATTTGAATTTTTTAATAAACATGCCCAAATCATCTCCCCCCAAAATTATATCAATTTATACTAAATGTGAGGTTTCTTTTTTTTTTTTTTTTTTTTTTGGTCTTTAAAAAGTTGTGTAGTCTTCCAGATTATGGATAGGACTGTAATTTAACAGCCATCCTTTCCCCACTGATTTGAATAATCATATTTACCATAAACTAAATTCTCAGAAATAGGGCTGTTTCTAAACCCTCCCACCCCCAACTCCATTGGCTGATTTATTCTTGTGCCAATAATAACCTATTTTAACTTCAGTGCTTTGGTGTTTATCTAGTATGTCAAATACATCACCTCCATTAAATGTATTACAGGAGTTTTGGGGTTTCAAGTTGTGTTAATAAATCTTTTTGGGTGACAGTGAATCTAAGGATTAGACTAGGGAGAATGTCTTTCCATGCAGGTACATGGTATGTCTCCATTTAGTTAGGTCTTAAAACCTTCAGGACAGTGATACCATTTTCTTCATATAGGTTTTGCATATTTCTTGTGAGGTTTATTCTTTCGTAGTTTATGGGTTTTGTTTGTCCCTCTTTGTCCCCCAAGTAGTTTTTCTAATTTATTACTGTAGTATACAGGAAATATACTAATTTAGGACCTCTGTGTATTATCTGTAAAAGGACAGAACTAGTCAGTAAAAGGTTTCCAGGATGAAATAACTATGGGCAGAGCTAAACAGATGTTCATTGTAGGATTTATCAATGACTTTAGTACACTCTTGATCACCAACAATCCCCAAGAGGGGCACAGGAAATTCCTGGTACTTCCTTGACCAGGGAACCCTTTTTCAAAAGACATTCTGAAAACATATGTTGGGAAACAATGCATCCAAAGACCCTTCTAGTTTCTTATCTGTCAATCCAGGGGTCTCCACTGAACCTTATCTGATGTCCAAACTCCCACTCCCTTTCCACCCAACCAAAACACAGAAGACAACTCAGTGTCAAAGTGAATGCTTTAATGAGTGTTACTCAGAGAGAGACACACATCTCTCAATAGCTGCTGCCCACCTCCATAGTCCCCAGCTCTTTGTTGGCAAGGAGAGCTAGCTGCCCGGGGGTGGGGCAGGGATCTGGAGTCTAAAGAGTGAGCCGGGGCAAAGAGAGGTTCAGGACGCACCCCGTGAGGCCTGGGCTCCTGGGAGTGAGGTGGCGGGGCATGGGCTTCACGCTGGTCCCTCTTCAGGCATTCCCAGCAAAGCCACAAGGGGCTCGAGGGGCGTGGGGGTCCCGATGGGAACGGGGTGGGTACGCTCATGCTTGCGCAGGTCGCTCGCACTCAAGAAGGCCTTGGGGCAGTGGGGGCAGGTGTAGGGGCGCACAGAGCTGTGGGTGCGGCTGTGTTTGCGCAGCCCAGCCCGGTCAGAGAAGCTCTTGCCACACTGGGTGCAGGGAAAGGGCCGGAGCTCTGGGTGTGAGCGCTCATGCCGTCGCAGCAGCGTCAGCGTGGAGAACGTCTCCTTACACTCCCGGCACACAAACTGCGGTGGCTTCTCGTCAACTTCCTCACCTCCCACCTCGCCCGCCCCTGCCAAGGGACCAGGAGCCTCCCCAACCCCAGCATCTTGGCACTCCACATGTTCCACCGTCATGCCTACTACTTGCCACTGGGTGGCCATCACACCACCTGATTCGGGGGGCAGCCCTAGCAGCCCTGCTGGAGGGTCCCCTAGCCCTGCACCTGCTGCCGGGGCCGTGGAGCCCTCGCCTGCCACACTGACAGGCAGTGCCAGCCCTACTACCAGCTCCTGTTGAGGGGGAGCCCCTGCGGCCTCACTACTCCGATGGGTCCGCTCATGCTTCCTCAGGCTGGACGATACCACGAAGGATTTTCCACAGGCGTTACAGTGGAAGGGGCGCTCACCTGAGTGCACCCGGCTGTGCTTAGTAAGGCTGGCTCGCTCCGCGAAGGCTCGCCCACACTCCTCACAGCGAAAAGGCCGTTGGCCTGAGTGGACCAACGCATGGCGCTTGAGGTCCCAAGACGCCACGAACGTCTTGTCACACTGCAAGCACTTGAACGGCCGGTCGCCTGTGTGCACCCGCCTGTGCATGGCCAGGTCTGCGGGCTGCCGAAAGTCTTTGCCGCACTTCTCGCAGCGATAAGGCTTTACCCCCTCGTGGGCCCGCTGGTGGCGCCGGAAGCTTGAGGGGTCGGAGAACATGCGGCCACAACGCGGGCACAGGAAGGGCTTCTCGCCCGAGTGAGTGCGCTCATGGCTCTGGTAGGAGCTGAGCTGCGTGAAGCCCTTGCCACAGGCTGGGCAGCGATAGGGCTTCTGTGCCGCATGGATCCGCTGGTGGCACGTGAGAGAGGACGAGCGGGAGAAGCTCTTCCCACACTCCGAGCAGAGGAAGGGGCGCTCACCGGTGTGGGACCTGTGGAGTGTGGAGGATGGGTCATGAAGGTGGCAGGTCCCTCACCTGACCACTGCTGCCTGTCTGCTGTGAGTTAGGGGCTCCTAACATCCCGGGGGTAGGGGTACATAGGGCTGCACCCCAGAGTAGGGAATCTTCAGGCTAGGTGTCTAGATCCCAGATAAGACCCCACCAAGAGCCAGACCCCACTCCCACCTACTAACCTCCAGCAGAGACCCTCCGGGTGGCCCAACTTCCAGCGGGTCCCCTTTCCAGTTGGACCCAGGCCAATCAGATCCCAACGGAATCCTCCAGGGCTCCCTCCCAACACAGTCTGCCCCGCCCCTGCCCAACCAGGGGCACCAGCTTCTCCCCATGGCCCAGCCCCACTCACCTTCCCATTGGCTCTTTTCCCTCTTTGAGCCTCAACCCCACGCCCGGTTGGTCACAGGGCCACCGCTGTTGCGCCATATCCCTCCCTCCTCCGCCCCTGGTCGGTTCTTCCCAACCCCGGCTCCCTCACCACAGCACCGCACCCTCACCGCTCATGGTTGCGTAGGTCCTTGAGCTCAGCGTAGGCCTTGCCGCAGCGCTCGCAGCCGTAGGGCCGCAGGCCCGCGTGGGTGCGCCGGTGCTTGCGGAACACGGAAGGGTCGGCGAAGCTCTTGCCGCAATCGGAGCAAGCATAGGGCCGCTCGCCCGTGTGACCACGCTGGTGAATCTTGAGCTTGGAGAGCGCGCCATAGGCCTTGGGGCAGTGAGCACAGCGGAAGGGCAGCTCGCCAGCATGTGAGGCCAGGTGCACACGCAGGCACACTGGCTGCATAAAGCGGCGGCCACACTCGGGGCAAGGGAAGGGCTTTTCACCAGTGTGGCTGCGACCGTGACTGCGCAGCTCAGGTGCCGTTTTATAGGCCTTGGGGCACAGCGGGCATGCATAAGGCCGAGGCTTTGCCGATGCACTTGACACCTTGTCCCCGCTGGCGTCCTCTGCTTTGGGTTCTGTCTCCGGCTTCAGCTTCGTTTCCGCCACCTCCTCTGTGTAGTCTACAGGACCATGGGTGGCAGCATGACGCGCTGCCCTGGGCGCATTTGGAAATGTCTTAGTACAGGACAGGCACTTGTAGCGACGGCCGGATCGCTTGTAGCCGAGGGTGGAGGATGACCGGGCCTCCGTAGACTCCACCTCCATGGCCTCAGAGGGCGGAGCTTCTCTAGGAAAGAAGCAAAGTTAGACACAAGCCACATCCTTCTGCCATTCTCTAAGGCCTCTATCCTTAACAAGGCCTCAGAGAGGAGTTCTGTCTTACCAGCATTTCCCATGGGGGATGGCCACATCCTTCTTTCCAAACACCCCTGGGTCTAACACTCTGCACTCAAGTTTCCTGTCTGGTCTGTTCATTGAGGAAGGAAGTTGGACCAGGTAACCTCTGAGGGTCTAAGAGAGGAGTCTGGAGTTACCAAAATGTGCACCTGCACTTCTCTCCCCAGCCTCTGGGCTTTTCCAAACCCTGCACATTCCCAGAAGGCCCAAGTTCCGTCCATCTCACCATCTTCCTTTTCCAGCTCAGCATCTAAGGCCTGTGCCAGGACACAGAGTCCTATGCATGCCTGCAGACACAGAGGCTACGTAGATGTGGGTCAGACCTGAAGGTTGCCAAGTGCCCAGAGAAGACAGAGGTAGGTTCAGAAGAAGGCAGAACTAGTGGGCTAACTGGTGATTGGCACCGTCTGTCTGGAAGAAGTAGGTCCCCAGTGTATGTATTTTGTCTTTCCCTTCTGGTTAGTTAGCTTTCAGAGGCAGCAACTGTTCACACAGAATTCTGGCCTTGCACAGCTGTAAGGTACTCCACCCTAGACAGGAATCCTGGTCCACCCTCTGCTCTGGAATTGCTGTTGAGCTCCTGCTCCCATAGCTCTGGTAATGGGGAGCTCAGTTACTCTCAAGGTGGCTTGAGCCATTGCTAGCAATTACATGTGTCTCAGTATAATCAATATATCTGATTTAGCCTGGCCTCCTGGGACACCTGCTCTGGATAAGCCCCCTTCTTTCTCATTCATAGCCCAGACACCCTCCATCCAGCTGCTCCTGGGGATCAAGGCTGGGAGGAAATAGGATTAATGGCTGCATTAGTCTTAACACCAGCTCATCCTCCCTAGGGGATGAAAAGAAGAGGATTATGGGCAGATCCACTTAGGAAGGGCTCAGCAGCAGCTGCTGGGGGTGGCCAGGGGGAGGGAGGATGCTGCTATAGACAGGGCAGGGGAGCCAGGTGTGTGCAGAATCCAGTCTGGGAGGTAAGAAGCCTGAGTTCTACTGCTCCTTTCTAGGAGCATTTCCTCATCTGTATACCTCAGGGTTTGGTGGCTTTGAAGTTCTGACCCAGGGAGGAAGTTCTGACCCAGCCAGGGCTGCATCTTTATAGTCAGCACCCTTCTGCCTAGTGGCCCTGCCTCAGTCCCCACCCCTACACACATCATCTGCTATGTGCACAGACAGCTTCTTCATAAAGTATCATGTGACACTTTGTCCCCTGCTCAATAATTTTCCATGACTTCCATCATACCACGCAAACTCTCAGGTCCTTCCTGGCTGTTACAAATCCCACCAATCCTTCCTTTGAGCCCCACTCCCCCCAGGAAGCTCTTCCTGCATTTCCCCTCTGGTTTTTGGCCCCAATCCCACACAACTCTGTTCCACCCTCAGCTTGGTTCTTTTCACTTTTCCCACTAAGTGCTGGCGCTGGAAGGTGAGTTAAAGGGCTTGAGGACCAACCTTCCCCGTGGTTTGAATTTCCCCCTACAGTTCCCAGGGGATCCTTCCCTGTCTCTGGATGAGGCAGTCACTACCTCCTTTCCAGACCATCTCTGGACAGACTGCCTGATAAAGTTTCTCTTTAATAAAAAAGATAGCTCACATTTACTGAGCACTTGCTAAATAAAAGGCAGTTTCCTAAGCTCTTTACATATATTAACTCAAACTTCGCATCAACATCGCAATAAAAGTTCTATTATATAGATTCCTTTTTTACAGATATGGGAACGGAGGCCCAGAGAAACAATGTAGCATTGTGGTTAAGTGTCCCGTCTCTGAAACCAGACTGCCTGGCTTTGAATCTTGTCTCACTCACTTCCTAGCAGTGACCTTGTGACATTTACTTTATGCCACAGGACCTCAATTTTCTCATCTGAAAAATGGAGGTAATAGTACTTACCTCACAGGGTTGGATGAAGACTGAATGGAAGTGATATGATATGAATAAATGCCCTCAATTACTGAGAGTCTTCTGAGAGCCAGACACTTTGCTGAGCACGCTACCTTATTTAGTTCTCTTACAGCTTCCTGAGACAGAGATCTTATCCTCGTTTTACAAACAAATGAACTGAGGTTCCAAGGGATTTAGTGACTAGCCCATGGTCACAAAGCTAGACTCAACAGCTGGGACTTGAATCAGATGTTTAACTTGCCTTGAGTTGCTGGGCCCTTGATCAGTCGTCTGGGCCCTCCCAGACTTGTCTGCTGCTGGGCCAACCTTACAGTGACCAGAACCCTGAATTCAGGCCACATCTTCATCTTCTCTCATCCCTGTAGAACTGCCTTGAGACCAGAACCAGCACCCTTTATGTCTGTTTCCCTCTCAGAGGGCTTGACCCCTGCGTTCTGAGCTCTGGGCCTCAGTGTTCCCACCTGTGAACCAGAAATCAGAGAGCTGGAGGTATACATCTCTCCTCCTGAAGCACTTCCCTGGGGAAAAGGTAGGGACGCACTGTCCTGGGGAAAAGGTAGGGAAGTAGGCTGGTCCCAACAGGTGCCCAGCTCCATAAAGAGCAGAGGGCCATGTGGGCTAGGCCCCCATCTAAATCCCACCATTAACTCCTCACTTCATTGTTCACTGAGGACTCTTCCACTCATCACTCCCTAGAGTTATGTTTCTCCAAGTCAGGTCTGTGAAACCCGTCCCCTGCATGAGAATAATCATCCAGGGAGCATGAGGATGGACTCAGAAAGCTGTACTTTATTTATTTATTTTTTTAACGTCTGTTTATTTTTGAGACAGAGAGAGACAGAGCATGAACGGGGGAGGGTCAGAGAGAGGGAGTCACAGATCTGAAACAGGCTCCAGGCTCTGAGCTGTCAGCACAGAGCCCGACGCGGGGCTTGAACTCACTGACCGCGAGATCATGACCTGAGCCGAAGTCGGCCGCTTAACCGACTGAGCCACCCAGGCGCCCCAGAAAGCTGTACTTTAAACATCCTCTCAGGGCCATGCCAACCAACACTTAAGAAGCAAAGACGCATCTTTGGGTCTTCACAAAGCTTCTAGGAGAGGCACTACGACGCCTCTTTTTCATATGCGGAGGTTATGGCCCCAGTAAGGAAAAACACTTTACAAGCACACCTAACTAGTCAAGAGGCACAGACTCAATCCAAGTCTTCAGGCCCCTGGGTTCTTTCTCTACCAGTCTTCATTTACTTCAGGTTTATGAGACAAATCAGGGGACTTTCCACTGCTCCTAAGACAAAGACCAGTATCTTTTCCATGGCTAGCAAGGCCCCGAATGATCTAACTCCTGCCTACCTCACCTTCCCCTCCATTTCATGGTATCACTAGGCTCCATTCACACAGGCTGTCTTTCTTTTCCAAAAATAGCTAAATTCCTTCCCACCTCAGGGCCTTTGTACTAGTAGTCCCCTCTGCCAGAACCACTATTCCCCAAGGATCATTGTGTAGCTATCTCTTTGATTTCATTTGGGCCTCAGCTCCCTGTCACCTCCTCAAAGAAGGCTTTCCTGACTACCTTTCTTTTTCTTTTTAAGTTTATGTATTCTGAGAGAGACAGAGACCGTGTGAGTGCAGGGGGAGGTGGGCGGAGAGAGAAGGAGAGACAGAATCCCAAGCAGATTCCATGCTGCCAGTGCAGAGCCCAACTTGGGGCTTGAACTCATGAAACTCTGAGATCATGACCTGAGCTAAAACCAAGAGTCTGACGCTCAACCGCTCAACCGACTGAGCCACCCAGGTGCTCCTCCTGACCGCCTTTCTTATTGCTATCTGCATTCTTGCTCCTCCTCTTTAGTTCCCCTTACGATGCTCATCTGGATAACATTCCTTGCAAGGTTACCATGGGCCAGGTATCATTCTATGCATTTTTGTGTGTACTACTCAAGTTAAGCCTCACAACTGCCTAGAAGTTTCCTATAGACTGAATGCACACATGTATGGAGAAAGCCATGTGAGGACATAACAAGAAGGTGGACATCTACAAGTCAGGAAAAGAGTCCTCACCAGGAACTGAATTGGCCAGCATCTTGATCTTGGACTTCCCAGCCTCCAGAACTGTGAGAAATAAATTTCTGTTGTTTAAGCCCTTCAGTCTTGTGGGGTTTTTGTCATGGTTAGCCTGAACGGATTAAGTTAAACAGTATTATTTTCCCCATTTTACAGACAAGGATACTGAGGCACACATAAATGAAGTAACCGGTCATGGTTACAGCCAGTATTCAAAGTCAAGTGGTCTGCCTCCCAAATTTCTGCTCTCTGTCCTGACTGTTGCTTTGGTAGCACTTACACATTTTATAGCTTGATTGTTAACTTTCTGTCTCCAACACCAGAGTCTAGGCTGGCAAAGAGCCAGGAACCTTTATTATTTTATATCCTCTACACCTAAAACTGTGATTGGTGCTCCAAAACAAAGTGAATGAATCAACCTCTGAGACAGAATTCAAACCCAGGCCTATTGCTTCTGCCTCCCCTATAGTAGGTGTTTGTGAGAATGTCTGCCAGCAGCTATTTATTAACTGAATTTCTCTGCCTTTCCAATTTCACAAGTTCCAAAAATCGCCCCATTATCCCATAGTGGGTTCATTGCTCTGGTGAGGGAGGTTTCTCTTTGCTTCACTACTGGCTTAGGAGGGGGATGCGGGCCTGCTGCCTGACCAGGCTGTAAAATGCCAGAGATGCAGGGATTTAATTCCCAGACAGCTTAGGCTATGACGCTGTGAGCAAGGATGAGGTTTAAAAAAAAAAAAAAAAAAAAAAAAAAGGAGCTGCTTTTTCTCTTCTCTGCATTTTGGTCTCCCCCATGTGTAAACAAGTAGATGCCAGTAAGGCCTTTGAGCCATTGAGATCTGGTGAGATGATGGATGGGGAACTGAGAACTGTGCAGAAGTGAAAGCTAATCATCTCCTAGGCCTCCAAACTGGTCAGTTCACAACCTAATCCTAACCTACTTTTTCAGCCTCAGCTCCAGCCGCAGTGTGTCCCCCTCCCAACAGCGAACTAAGCTCCAGCCTCAATTCTCAAACTTTTTCACCTAAATGCATCTCCACTTGCAGTTCTCTCTGCCTCAGCAGCCCTTGCTCGCCTTCTCCCATGGGAAAATTCTTTTGCATCCTTCAAATACCTGCTTTCTCAGTGCCCTCAAAAATACTTAAAAGGCAGTAGAGGTAAGGGCGCCACGGTGCTCTGGGCCTCAGTTTTCTCATTAGTTAAATGGGGTCTCTGAGGTTCGTCCGAGTTCGAAGGGCGTTAGGGCCTAGGAGACGTGGTGAGAAGGGGCCGAGAGCGGCAGAAACCCGGCGCTTCTCGCTCTCTGCAACAGTCTATCTGTCGGCGCTCCCACTAGACAGACAACCCCGCAGGGCAGGACCCTAGGCTGACTCGTCTCCGAAGGCTGGGAAAACGGGGCCTCGGAGAACGAGGCAAGAAGGAGCGAACGAAGAATGAGAGAATGAACAAATGAATGGGCCAAGGACTGGACGCTGGACAAAGGCCTGCAAGATGGCGTTCTCTAGGACCGCGGGAGGGGCGGCCAGGACCTCGGCCGGGGAGGGGTGCCGTAGGCGCTGGGGACCTTATTAGGCGGGCCGCGCGCCTGGGACAAAAGCCCGCAACATGGCGGGCTCTAGGACCCCCAAGGCCCGCACCGCGCAAGGCGGGCAGCTGTGCCAGCCGAGCCCAGAAGTCCACAGCAGCCGGCCCGCGGGGACAGCCGGCGGGTTCTAGGACCCGCTGGGCCGGAGCCCGACTGCGCCCTCCCGGGGCCGCACTCCTCCCGCCCCGCCCGCGCTTCTCGCGCCAGGCCAACCCCATCCGCCCTCTGCACCCACAGGGAAACTGAGGCCTCTCGGACTGCGTCTGCGCTGGGGCGGCCCGGAGCGTCCCTGCGGCTTCCCGCCGACGTTTCCTACCTCAACGAACTTGGGCTGGCTCCGTGGCGTCTGCGGCAGCTGCTCTGACCGACGGAGCCCGGACACTGCCAGGGAGGGGCAGGCGCTAGGACCCAGCGGGGGGGGGGGAAGGAGGGGAGGGAGAGGCGGGGCCAGAAAGCGGAAGTGGGAGGGAGCTTTCCCAGCTAGGGAGGAAGGCAAAGTTTACCCGAGCACTGCAGGTGAAAGTGGCGGAGCAACATCTTGAAAGGGGTCTATGTGGGTGCTAACGACAGAGGACGCCAGACAGGTTTACGGCATATACCGGATTATTGCTATCCTGTGGCCAGATCACCAAGAACTGGAAGGCGGGAATACAGAAGGACCATGCGCAAGCTTTGTAGCACCGAAATCCACTTATATTCCACCACATCTCCCTCAGTAGCGAGGAGTGAATGAAGCTCCCTCCATCTGTCTTGGGAAGTTGTTTTCAGGGAGCCCCACGAAAAGTGTCGCCAAAGTACTAAGGCCAGAACAGAACCCTTTTTTTTCCCTCTTCTGCTTTCAGCCAATATGCACCGGAACGATTTTCGCAGCTCTTGCCGGAAGTGTGGCTTAGACTAATGCAAAGCAACGCAGAATTTTGACCCTCGTGGGCGGAGTCAGAGTCGCGTTTCAGCTACCTCTCCCTTAGCCCCGGAAGTGTGTCTGTGTACAACTGCTGCTTGCAGGCGGCACAGGAAGTGTTCTCCAGGCAGAGGTTTCGGGGGGAACCTTTTGCGGCTAGGACACTTCCTGTTTCCTAGTAACAATAGGAAGTGTCCGCGGAGCTGGGGGTAGACTCCTGGCTCGAGCCAGCTGCGCCTTCATTCCTCTACCTTCTTCCTTCTCCGTTTTCCCCTTTCCCTTTTCCCCTCCCTTCCCACCTCCCAGGAGCCCTGGCGGAGTGTGCGTCTGTGGGAGCGCGAGAGCCCCCCACAGCCACCCCTTGGGGCGCGCGGCTGCAGTTAGGGTGAGGGTCCCAGTGCGCAGGCGCGCTCCCGTTCGCGGTCCCCAACGGACTCATCCGCGGCGGGAACGAAAAGGGGCCACCCGAGTGAGGTAGGGGTCCTGAGAAGAAATTGGCCAAGGAGATGAGTGAGGCGAGAAGACCTGGTTGGTGGTTGATCAGGAGAAGGGGCTCAAGCGAAGGGGCTTTGTGAGTTGAGAAGTCGAGGAGCAGGTTTGGAGGGGCTTTAGATCCGGAGATATGAGTTGTACATATAGGGATCCCATGGGAGTGAAGAATCAAGAGTCAGCGAAGGCCAATGTGATATAGGAGACATGGGGGCCTGCTATGGAAAGAGTAAGGGCTTTGGAAAGAAAATTGCTTGAGTCAGTGGGTTTGCCTCTGTAAACTGGACTAAGGAGGCACTGCAGGGTGTTGTGAGGATTAAGTGACACAACGAACGTTCTTTACTTAGCACAGTGCTCTGCACATGGTAATGCTCAGCATGCGTTGTTGTCATAAGTATTTTGAGAGAAGATAGAAAAAATAAGGGATGGTGAGGGTATAGTGAGGAGGTGTAGGAAAGAAAAAAGGTAGGGGGTGAAGAGCAACCAGAAATGGGTTGGAATTTCCAAGGTAGAAGATGATTTGGACTCAGGGGAAGTAGGTGAAGGAAGTGGCCAAGAGAGTCTTTTAGAAAAGAGACTTTGTGACCCTGAAAGGAATAGGGGAGGTGAGGGAACAGGCCAGCCCATTCTCTGAAGAGGGCTTTAAGCCCCCACCTCTCACATCCTCAGCTGTCAACTGGAGAAAAAGGCTGCTTTTCAATGTCTCTAGGCTACTCTGTCTAGCTGAGGGATCAAGGAGAGAGAATTAGACTTCTCACATTGAAGGTCCTAGAAAAGTTTCAGGTTTCCTTTGAATATGTCACAGGAGGTAGGTTGGTTGGTTGCTCCAGAATTATAGAGAGGAGAAGGTTAGATTTTGTGGATTTGGTCTGATGAACAGAGGTAGGTTGGTAGGTCTGTGGTAGGTTGCATCCCTCTAGACTTTAGTTTTCTTATCTATACCTCTAGGATGAGTTAGGCCTAGGGGAGCTTTCATATTTGGGGAGCTTATGTGCAGGAGGCCTTAAATCCAAGAGAAAGCAAGTTCCTGGGCATTACTGCTTGGGGAACATTTCTGTGACCTCTGATGATCTTGCTGCTTATAGAGCCAAGAGGCAAAGTTAATTCAGGTCTTCCTTCTGACCACCACCCCCTCTTCCTAGGCCTTGGCCCCTCCACCAGAGGAAGATGCTGCTGCCACCTGCCTGCTCTTCCTGAACCTCCAGGTTTCTGCCACACTGCCCCATGGAGGACGTGCCCACCTCACTCAGCTGCTCTGACTGTCAGCGCCACTTTCCTAGTCTTCCGGAACTGTCCCGGCACCGTGAGCTGCTCCATCCATCTTCTAAGCAGGACAGTGAGGAGGCAGACAGCATCCCTCGGCCCTACCGCTGTCAGCAGTGTGGGCGGGGCTACCGTCACCCAGGGAGCTTGGTCAACCACCGCCGGACCCACGAGACTGGACTTTTCCCCTGTACCACCTGTGGCAAGGACTTTACCAATCCTGTGGCCCTCAAGAGCCACATGAGGACTCATGCTCCGGAGGGCCGCCGTAGGCGCCGGCCTCCCCGCTCCAAGGAAGTCATTCCACATCTTCAAGGGGAGACAGCATCCTCTGACTCCAGGGACCACAGGCTCAGCCCTGGGGAAAGCTGGACAAGCCAGAAAAAACATGAGGAAGAGACCTTTGGCTGTGAGTCTGGGCCTGACCCCAAGGCAGCTTTGAGCACTTGGGAAGATCCACCCATCCGACAAAGAGAAGGCTGGGAAAGCCAGCCAGATTCAGAGGAGGGTGCAGAGCGCTGGGGGCCCACTACCAATTCTACCAGAGCCACCCCGCTCCCCACCCCAGCCAGCACCCTCCTTAGCAATTTGGAACAGTATTTGGCTGAATCGGTAGTGAATTTCACAGGGGGCCAGGAGCCCACTCAGTCCCCTCCTGCTGAGGAAGAACGGCGGTACAAGTGCAGTCAATGTGGCAAGACATACAAGCATGCTGGGAGCCTCACGAACCACCGCCAGAGCCACACCTTGGGCATCTACCCTTGTGCCATCTGCTTCAAAGAGTTCTCTAACCTCATGGCTCTGAAGAACCACTCCCGACTCCATGCCCAGTATCAGCCTTACCAGTGTCCCCACTGTCCCCGTGCCTTTAGGATCCCCCGAGAGCTGCTGGAACACCAACAGTCCCATGAGGGTGAAAGGCAAGAGCGGCTATGGGAAGAGAAAGAGATGCCCACAACCAATGGGCACACAGATGAGAGCAGCCAGGATCAGCTCCCTAGTACACAGACGCTGAACTGCTCTGGGGAGCTCAGCACCTCTGGGGAGCTAGAGGACAGTGGCCTAGAGGAGTATCGGCCTTTCCGTTGTGGAGACTGTGGCCGTACTTACCGCCATGCTGGGAGCCTCATCAACCATCGCAAGAGCCACCAGACTGGTGTCTACCCCTGCTCCATCTGTTCCAAGCAGCTGTTCAATGCAGCTGCCCTCAAAAACCATGTGCGGGCTCATCACAGACCCCGGCAAGGAGCTGGGGAGGACGGGCAGCCATCAGTGCCACCAGCTCCCCTGCCTCTGGCTGATACCACCCACAAAGATGAAGAGGTCCCCACCACCACCCTGGACCACCGCCCCTATAAGTGTGATGAGTGTGGTCGGGCTTACCGCCACCGGGGGAGCCTGGTGAACCACCGCCACAGCCATCGGACAGGAGAGTACCAGTGCTCACTCTGTCCCCGCAAGTATCCTAACCTTATGGCCCTGCGGAACCATGTGCGGGTACATTGCAAAGCTGCTCGCCGCAGCGCAGGCCCAGGGGCTGAGGGTCCCCCCAGCCACCTCAAGGTAGACCTCCCGCCTGACCCCATGGAAGCAGAGGCAGCCCCACCCACTGATCAGGGGCATGGGTGCAAACACAAAGAGGAGACCACTGATGTCCCCCCAGCAGCTGATAGGACAGCACCACAGATATGTAGCATGTGTGGGATGCTCTTTGAAGACGCTGAGAGCCTTGAACATCATGGCCGGACCCATGGGGAAAGGGAAGACAGCAAGACAGAGACTAGGGTCTCCCCTCCTCGGGCTTTCGCATGCCAAGATTGTGGAAAGAGCTATCGTCACTCAGGCAGCCTTATCAACCACAGGCAGACCCACCAGACGGGGGACTTCAGTTGTGGGGCCTGTGCCAAGCACTTCCACACTATGGCCGCCATGAAGAACCATTTGCGACGCCACAGTGGGCGGTGGAGCAAGCAGCACCGGAGGCGAGCTAGCAGTGCTGGCAGTGGGGGAGAAGCCAAAATCCCATCCGGCGGGAGCTGGGCCCAGGAGTTGGTGGAAAACAGTGAGGGCCTGCACTGTCCGCAAGACCCTTCAGGGGGAAGTCCTAATGTAGCCCAAGGCAACTTGGAAAGTGATGGGGGCTGTTTGCAGGCTGACACTGAAAGGGATAGATGTGGGCTTGAGAGGGATGAGGCCTGTTTCCAGGGTGATAAAGAGAGCAGAGGTACTGAGGAAGGACTGGAAAAGAAGGAGGCTTGTTTCCTTGACAACTTGGACATCCCAGATGATGAGGAAAGCGATGGGACTCGCTTCTGTGATGATCTCAGTGGGGTGGGTGAAGGCCAGAAACTAGCCACTGACCAGCCCAGCTCCTCTTGCCACTCTCCTGAAGCTGTCACTAGCTGGCCGGCTGAGGTCTCCCACACGTGTTCTGACTGTGGGCATTCTTTCCCTCATGTCACTGGCCTGCTGAGCCATAGGCCCTGCCACCCCCCAGGCATCTATCAGTGCTCTCTCTGCCCGAAGGAGTTTGACTCACTGCCTGCCCTGCGCAGCCACTTCCAGAACCATGGGCCCGGGGAGGCAGCCCCTGCACAGCCTTTCCTCTGCTGCCTTTGTGGCATGATCTTCCCAGGACGGGCCGGTTACAGGCTTCACCGGCGCCAAGCTCATGACTCCTCTGGCATGACTGAGGGTTCAGAGGAGGAGGGGGAAGAGGAAGGAGCATCAGGGGCAGCCTCCACTCGTAGCCCTCCACTGCAGCTCTCAGAAGCAGAGCTGTTGAATCAGCTGCAGCGGGAGGTGGAGGCACTGGATGGAGCTGGCTATGGGCACATCTGTGGCTGCTGTGGTCAGACCTATGATGACCTAGGGAGCTTGGAGCGTCACCACCAAAGTCAGAGTTCTGGGAACACCATAGACAAGTCTCCCAGCCACTTAGAGTCAGGTGATGCTATGGGAAGGGTTGCAGACCATGACCATGTCTTTGAGGACGCAGTGGCCTGCCTCTCTGGGGAGGGTGGGGACACAAAGTCTGGAGAGGGAGTAGGTGCCGTGGTTGTAGACAACCTTTGCGTGCAAGGTGGGGAAAGTTCGCTGGAGGCCCAACCCCGCCCCTTCCGCTGCAACCAGTGTGGCAAGACCTACCGCCATGGGGGCAGCCTGGTGAACCACCGCAAGATCCATCAGACTGGAGACTTCATCTGCCCTGTCTGCTCCCGCTGCTACCCCAACCTGGCTGCCTACCGTAATCATCTGCGAAACCACCCCCGCTGCAAAGGCTCTGAGCCCCAAGTGGGGCCCGTGCCAGAGGCAGGAGGCAGCAGCGAGCCCCAGAACATGGCAGAAGAAGGGCTGGGGCAGGCAGATGTGGGAAAGTTTCAGGAGGAACTTAAAGTGGAACCCTTGGAGGAGGTGGCAAGGGTGAAAGAGGAGGAGTGGGAGGAGGCCGCTGTGAAGGGGGAGGAGGTGGAGCCCAGGTTGGAGACCGCAGAGAAGAGCTGCCAGACTGAGGCCAGCTCTGAGCGGCCCTTCAGCTGTGAGGTGTGCGGCCGGTCGTACAAGCATGCTGGCAGCCTCATCAATCACCGGCAGAGCCACCAGACTGGACACTTTGGCTGCCAGGCCTGCTCCAAAGGCTTCTCAAACCTCATGTCTCTCAAAAACCACCGGCGCATCCATGCAGATCCCCGGCGTTTCCGCTGCAGCGAATGTGGGAAGGCCTTCCGCCTGCGGAAACAGCTGGCCAGCCACCAGCGGGTGCATGTTGAGCGGGGTGGGAGCGGGGGCACTCGGAAGCTGATTCGGGAAGATCGGCCCTTCCGGTGTGGGCAGTGTGGACGGACCTACCGCCATGCTGGCAGCCTCCTAAACCACCGGCGCAGCCACGACACGGGCCAGTACAGCTGTCCCACCTGCCCCAAGACCTACTCCAACAGCATGGCCCTAAAGGACCACCAGAGGCTGCACTCAGAGAGCCGGCGGCGGCGAGCAGGGCTATCTCGGCGAGCAGCTGTGCGCTGTGCCCTCTGTGGCCGAGGCTTCCCTGGCCGGGGATCTTTGGAGCAGCACTTGCGAGAGCATGAGGAGGATACCAAAAGTGGTCTGAGAGGTCCAACTGGCACAGAGGGCAGTGAGGGGAACCTGGCTAATGACCAGGGACTAGAGGACACATCAGGTGGTACTGAGTCAGTTCTCCAGCTGGAGGATGGAGCCAGGAGGCTGGGGGGGCAGAGTCTGAGCCCCATCAGGGCAACAGGTTCAGAAGCCACAGAACTGGTATCCTGGGACATGGGGAATGCAGAAGGGAGGCAAGGAGATGGGGGACCAGTGGATCACGGTGGAGATTGGGTTCCTCAGGGTCATATACTGACCAAGCCAGAAGATGAGTCAGGGAACAGCATCCCCAAGAGTCCTTGCCACCTTGGCAACAGCCAGTCCAATGGACCTAGTCTGAGTCCAGTGGATAGCTGGGACGATGGAGACAGCCGACCTGAGCTCCGTCAAGACAGTCACACCTTTTCCTGCAGCCACTGTGGCAAGACATACTGCCACTCGGAAGACCCTTTGAACTGCCATAGCACTTCCAAGACAGACCGCCACTATTGCCTGCTCTGCTCCAAGGAGTTCTTGAATCCTGGGGTCACTAAGACCCACAGCCACAACCACATAGATGCCCAGACCTTTGCCTGCCCTGAGTGTGGTATGGCCTTTCAGTCCCATCATGAACTAGCCAGCCACCTACACACACATGCCAGCGGCCTCAGTCAGATGCCACCCCTGAGAGAGGAGGCCAGAGGTCCTGAAGGTGGGGCTGTGAAGGATGAGGTGGATCTCCCTGGCCAAGGGGAAATCCAAAAGGCCGCATCAGAACCCCCCAGGACCCCAGGAGAGAATACTGGGAGTGCTAATGGGGGGCAAGGAGTAAGGTCCACAGTGGCTGAAGACGAGGAACGGCCCTTCCGTTGTGCCCAGTGTGGGCGTTCCTACCGCCATGCCGGTAGCCTGCTGAACCATCAGAAGGCCCACACCACTGGACTCTATCCCTGTTCCCTCTGCCCCAAACTTCTACCCAACCTGCTGTCCCTTAAGAACCATGGCAGGACCCACACAGACCCCAAGCGCCACCGCTGTAGCATCTGTGGCAAGGCCTTCCGGACAGCTGCCCGGCTGGAGGGTCATGGACGAGTCCATGCACCCCGGGAGGGGCCCTTCACCTGCCCTCATTGTCCCCGCCACTTCCGCCGCCGAATCAGCTTCCAGCAGCACCAGCAGCAGCACCAGGAGGAATGGACAGTGGCCAGCTCTGGTACGGGGACATGAATGGCTTGGGCAGAGGACGGAAGGGCTCCAGAGTAGGTGGGCAGAGTGGGGGTGGGGGGACAAGGAGTGAGAGGAGAGGGTCACATGGCTTCCAAGAGGTTGTGCAGGAGTGGAGGGCGGGGAATTGGATATGGAGGAAACTGGTCTGAGGATGCTGCCTGGTGAGGGCAGAGATCAGAACTCCTGAGTCAGGTAAACAGCATGGTGGGTTGGACAGTGGGCTGGGGGGAGGGGGTGGTTGTGGGCAGGGGCAGAGGCAGCTGCCGTGCAGGAACCAAAGAAGAATGGGCTTTTTGTTTGGGGAGGGGAGGCAGCCATGTGTCTACTATATCTGGAAACTCCTGATCCAGCCAGTAAAGGAATGATTTCCAGAGAAAAATGGCCTAGGTGGTGCTCTTTCCCTAAGTAGGCAGGGAGCAAGAGGGTGAAGAATGGGGTTGGGAGGCACCCCCAGATTGGACTGCTTTGTGTTTTGTGCTGACCTGGTCAGGGAAACTGGTCACTGGTTGGCCCCCAGCTCCCTGTCCCTCTTTCTCTGAATTTCGTCTCTGGTCCCCCTCCTCTCTTCTTGGAAACTAGACCTTTGGTCCTTAGGTACTGATACTGCCTCATGTCTCTTCCCTATATTGAACCCTTTACCCTTTCTTCTCTCTGCTGTGCATCTCCTTTTTAGGAGCCAACCAAACCACTTTTTCCACCTGCATACCCCCATTCCCTCCAGCACACCTTTAACTGGAGGATTGAGTCACAGATAATTGTTTCTTTGAAGCCAGGCCCAGCTGAGGCAACAACAGTCATTAGCCCCTATCTCCCATCCTCTATCAGGGGGAATTTCCATGGAAAGTCACTCCACCCAGCCCGACTGAAGGATGAGGCTGTGTGGGAGTGGGGCAGCCTGTTTCCTCAGTCTGTTCTTGAGCCCTGGGCTCATGTCCTCTGCCTCCTCTAAGAGATCTGTAGGCCTTCTCCCAGGATCTATTCCATTTAGTGGCAACCAAGGGTGGGTATCCCCAAGATGGCGGGCCCTTGACCAGAAATGATCAGGGAAGGAGGGGATGGTGGGTGAGAGTATCGTGAGAGAGCTGACAAGATGGCTTTCAGGATAAAAGATTTCTTGTGACCTCAAGGGAATGAGTGAGGAGCCAGTTAGGCCTGGAAAAATCATTAGTTTACATGCAGGCCTCTGGGGTTGGGGGTAGCAGCAGAATGGCCTGCAGGCTAGGGAGGGGGTGCAAGCTGTGTGGGGTTTGCCGGCCTCAGTCAGTGACCTCCTCTCTTTCTCCCCAGGAGCCCCAAAGGCACCAGCAGCGGGCAGACGGGACCTGTCATTGCCCCCTCCACCTACCCCCACGACCCCACTTCTGGATCCTTCACCCCAGTGGCCTGCAGACCTCAGCTTCTCCCTCTGAACTTCAAGTCTCCAAAGATCAGAATACGGGCGGGGTGGGGTGGGCGGGTTGTAGGGAAAGGCTTGATCTCCATGTTTTGCTCAGGAGTAGTTAGGCATCCCCATCTCTTATTTCCCTCTCCTGCTGTGAAGAGGACCCAGATCTGGCCTCTTGCCCATGGAAGGGGTAAGGTGTTCCTCATATCCCTGTCCTTGAAGGCTCTCCTTTCCCCAGCCTTTGTCATTATGCTCTTCCCTATGACCAGCCCTGCAAGAAACCCGGTGCCAGGCTCTGCCACAATGTGGGGCCGCTGTCACCAGCCAGATTCCAACAAGAGGGAGAGAGGTGGATTCAGAGAGCCACAGGTGGGAATGTTGCCTATGGAAGGGGAGCCTTTTGCTACAATTTGTAACTTATTTTCTAAAGTCTATTTTGTAACAATTTATTTAAGTTTAAAAAAAAGGAAAATTGCTCCACCCCCAAAAAAGAAAATTTCAAAGTAAGCGGCTGGTGTGATCATATCTGAGGGGAGGAAGACTAGGGAAGGCTGGGGACGCCTGCATCGGACGGCGGAGCTGGGTGTAGGGAAGCATCCACAGGCGACATCTCCCTGGCCTGCAGGGTGGGGAGTAAGGGCAGTTGCTGGTCCAGGCGTGCTCCTTCCCAGAGCCCACGGGGCTGCTGGGCCTGCCCCAGTGCCTGGAATCATGCGTGGGTGGAGGGAATGGGGGAGGTACAGGGGCAGTGATGCAGGAATTGTCTCACTGCATCTGCAGCATCCCAGAGCCACCTGTCAACAGCCAGCTGGTTTGCCTGTCAGGAAGAGGAAGGAGGGTGGGGTTGGCCTCATCCTCAAAACTTTTCTTCCCTCCCTGGAAGGAAGAGGAAGAAGGTGCTACTTTAACCCCTATGACAGATGAGAAAACTGAGGTTTGAAGGAGTTGAGGCCTGCTCCAAGTCACAATGATGAGGAACCAGAATTATGTCCACTACCCCACCCAGGGCAGCAAGAGGTTGGGTCAGAACAGATCTTTCCCTGGATTGAGAGAGAATGGGTCTGGAGAGGGAAGTGTTAGCAGGGAGGCCCCAGAGCCACGTACTCATGTTAGCCAAGCAGCTTCCAGTCTCTGCCTCGGGCTCTGGCTCCTCAGCAAAATAGACCTGCCAGTCCAAACTGCTGACCCAGTTCTCATAGGCGGGAAGTGCCGCGAAGACTGCAGGCCTTGCAGGGCCTTGGCAGGCATCTCCAAAGCTGTGTAGCCCAGCCAGGAACCATGTGCCCCTCACCTCATGCACCAGTGGTGCCCCGGACAGGCCCTGTCAGGAGTCAGGTGACACTGGGTGACTTCCTCTTTTCCCTAGGCAGCTGTGGGGGCAGAAGGGGCTTGGGGCTGGGATGAGGCTCTGGCTCTTTGGGAGCCAGTTGGCAGAAAGGCCCAATTTCAAGTGCGAGGTGGGTCTGGAGGCCAAGCCTGGCAGGTCTGTGAGTTACAGGATAAAGATGCCAGGGGTCTGTGGAGTAAGGTTTGGAGGACTGGGGCTCATCTCACAGTGGGGGGGCTCACCTCACAGTGGGGCGGCTCACCCACAACACTGGTACACACCATTCCTGGCAGAATGGGGATACTGTCGCTCCCAAGAGCTGTATGCAGCCGGCTGCAGGCCCTGGGTCCCAAGAGGGTCACAGGCACTGTCTGAGGGGAGCTGGCACCTATAGGGCAAGGGAAAAGACCCAGCTGCCCCGACAGCCTCTAGGATGGATGGACAGCTGCTGATGGGCCTGTCCTACATACCTGCTTCTTGGCGGGGCAGCCCCAGGACCCAGCCATGTTCCCCATCAGGCAGGTGGTGGTCGGCATATGGCAGGCAGAGGGGCCGAAGGCTGGGGCCCAGTGTCACAGGTTGGGCCAGCAGCAGGAGTGCCACATCGTAGCCCCCCTCTGGGTGGGTATAAGCCCCATGTAGGATGAGCTGCTTCAGGCCCCGTTCCTCTGGTCCGGTCCCCAGCCCTATGCTCCATTCCTCTGGGGTCTGGCGCCTGTGCAGAGAGGCATCATTGACAGCATCGAGTGGCAGGCCTGCCAGCGAAGGCATGGGCATGAAGGCAAGAGAGGCATGGCTCACCCAATGAAGCAGTGGGCAGCAGTCAGCACTACCTCCTCTGACACCAGCGCTCCACCACAGGCCAGCTTCCCCTGGTGCTTCAGCCTGGCATCCCAGGGCCATGGGGAGGGGGCTCCTGCCTGGGGACCTCCTCTCCTCAAGGATCCACAGGCTGGAACAGACAGATTACATCATCTGCCTTCTTGCTAAGTGCTCACCGCATGCCTGGCCCTGTGCTAAGCGCTTCCCACGTACTATCAAATCCTCACAATATCCTCTTAAGTTGGATTTTGTTACCCTCATTACCAAAGTAACCAAAGTTCCAGAAAGGTTAAGTGACTTTCTAGCTCAGTAACCACAGGCAGGTAGCCGACTTAAGTCTCAAAAACCAGGGAGGGCCTAAGCTTTTAAACCCTGATGGTCTAGCCTCATGGGAGTGGCCCTGCTCATTATTCTCTGTCTGTGCCCCTCCGGGCTTGGACTGGCCCCAGAATTCCTGGCTCACTAGTACTTCTCTTAACCATCAAGATACAACTTCATTCCAGGAATAATTTTGCATGCAATTTACATGTTAGTTACTTAATGCCAGAATCCTGAGCGGGAGCCTGCCCTGTCCATTCTCACTGGGTCCCTGCTTGGAAACTTGCAGCTTACCCCCACAACCTTCAATCAGATCTCAGAGATCCCTCTTCATACCTAAACTCTAAATACACAAAGTTCTAGGGGTGCCGGGGTGGTTCAGTCGGTTAAGCATCTGACTTCAGCTCAGGTATGATCTCACCGTTCGTGAGTTCAAGCCCCGCATCAGGCTCTGTGTTGATAGCTTGGAGCCTGGAGCCTGTTTCGGATTCTGTGTCTCCCTCTCTCTCTGACTCTCTCCCACTCACACTCTTGTGTCTCACTCAAAAATAAATAAACATTAAAAAAATTTTTTTAAATGCACGAAGTTCTGAAGTATCTGTGCCCCTTCAGCCCTTAAATGGAATGGTTCCCATCTTAGAGGCTGAAAGGGGCCTTAAATGCCCCCCCTAGTTAGCCCCCAGCAATGTGTGACTGCCCTGTACCAATTCTCTGTTCTGAGCTGAAACTCGCTTCACTGTGCTTCTGTCTGCTGCCCAGAACACGTCCCACTCCTAACATCCCCTGCTCATACCTACACAGCTGTCCTCATCACTGATCTCTGGGGTCTCTGGGTTCTGGGACAGGAAGGCTGCCCCCTGAGCTCGAGCCTGCAGCCAGGAGCTGTGAGCAGCCATGTTGGTCAGCAGCACAGGAGTGTCTTCTTGGGCACAGCTTGATGCAAAGCTGATGATCCCAGCCTGAACCCAATGTCCATCAGGCTCACGGCACAGCACGGGGCCCCCAGAATCTCCCTGGAGCCAGGAAAAGGAGTCAAGTATAGACACTTCAGCCCCAGCCATGGACAGACACCCTTTAACAGCAGCAGGTCCACCCTCCCTGTGGATCAAGCACCCAGCTCAGGGCTAGGCCTCCTCCCCTTCTGCTCCCTTCTCATCTTCCCCATCAGACCTGACAGGGCCCCTGCACCCCAGGCTGGGCGCCCCCACACAGCATCCCAGGCCGAGCTGGGCTGGCCAGCAGCCGCTGGTGCAGCCGGTTGTAGAGACAGTTACACGTGGGGCGGCTGATTAGACGCAGACGCAGATTCCGTAGAGTCCTGGGAGCTGGCAAAAGAAAGGGAGTTGGCGGGGGGGTGGGGAGGTACGAATCTGACTGAGCACAGGGATGGTTGGCAGCTGAGGCTGCGTGACCTTGGGCAAGCATAGTGCCTCTCTGGGATTCAGTCTGGGACAGCACTTACCATCATTGGTGTCCTGATCCCAGCCAGTAGCCCAGCAGGAGGTCCCAAAAGGAAAGCGATGGGTAGACTGAGGCAAGCAGAGGGGTGTGCGGGCCATGGGGTGGGCGAGTCGGAGCAGGGCCAGATCTGAGCCTTGGCTGTAGTGGTTATAGGCCCTCGGCAGCTGCAGGGCGGTCACCCCCACCTCCTCGGCCCCTGGGCTCAGCCCCTCACGTTGCAGAGAACCCAGGACAACTGACCAGGAGTTCAGTTCTGTCACTGCTGCCCTGGAAGGGGAGGGATAAGGCCAAGGCATTGAATGCAAAGGTGGACAGTGACACCAACCGGGACACTTCCAGGTAGGTGGAAGATGGACAAAAATCAGCCCAGAGCTTTAAGCAAGGTCCTTCCCTCTCCCAACCTCAACTTTCTCATTTGTAAATCTTCTACCAAGGCTTAACTTAACTTGATAATGTGTACCTGGCACATGGCACACTTTCAGTAAATGATACATTGTGATTCTAGGGGCAGGAGACAGTTTTACAGAGTTTGGAGGACATATCACCCACCCCACCCCCAAAAGTCGGAAACTCTGACCCCAGCCATGACTCACTTTTCAAAGCAGTGGGCAGCAGTGAGGACCCAGGTATCTGCCACTAGGGATCCGCTGCAGATGTGGACCCCCCGCCTCCTCACACTGGCTTGCCAGGGCCACTCACCAGGTGCTGTGATGCCCTCCTGAGGCTCGGGGGGGCCAGGGCCACGCTGCCCACATACTGTGGAGAGGGGTGGATCAGAATGACAGAAGGTCTCTGTCCTTCCCTCATCACAGGCCCAAGCCAGACCTAAGGAAGGCCTGGCCGCATATCCCCAAAGCTTACCGTGCTGAGCTGCTTGAAGACCTGGGAAGAGAGAGACACAGATGAGACTTAGGGGAGCCTTACCTGCATGACCCAGCCTTGGTGGAAGGGATAGGTTTGGGGGGATGGGCCCTGGGTCCTTGCCTATGACTGTGTGGCTACCTTACCAGCCCCTCCCAGAATGAAAATATATGAGGCCAAGAAACAGCTTTTATTGGAACCTATTCAGAGCGTACACTCAGTAATTAATTCTCCTCCCTCAGCTGTGCTCAGCACTCCTGAGTCTGAGAAGCAGGGCCAGGGTTCATCTTGGGACTAGTCCAAACTTCCTCCAGGCTTCAGATCCCCTAACTCCAGCCCCCGCCACTGAGTCAGGGAGGCGGCCTGTATATGTGGAGAGCATTAGCTTAATTGTGCCCTCAGTCGTGAAGGCCTAAGAGGAAGGATTAGAGGCCGACGTCATGTCTGAGTGGGGGAGGGCTCCAAGAGATTGAGAGTCCCCACCCTTGTTCTGACAACTCAGACTCCCCCACCTTTCCACAAACCACCAGAGACTTTACCAAAGGATCCCCTACCCTGCCTCTTCCCCATCACAGGCACAGAAACATCTGGGCCAGGAAAGATGGGACATATGTAGAGACGGGGAGACTGAGGCCAAAGGGCCCCCAGAACTTGCCTAAGGTCATTCTGGAAGTAGATAGGCAGACGGGCACAGGGTACACACACAGGCATAATGACTGCAGACATAGATTGTAATCTAGCCCAAGAAAATCACACCCATTTTGACAAAGGTGGCCACGTACACCTCCTCTGATACACAGCCAGACATGGTTACATCGCCACAGGCAGACCATCGCTCCCCTAGGCATGCCCCCTCACATACACACCAGGCTGCAAGGCTGCTGGGGCAGAGGGTGGCCCCTGAACACCTACCATACCACTCCCCTACCCAAACATGGGTGGCTCACCCTCCATGAGAACCACTGCTCCCAGGATGAGCAGCTCTGGTCCCCAGCTCTGCTTCATGCTGCTCCAGGCCACTCTGCCGCCTGTAGTCTGGTTTTCAGAGAGGCCACCTGGGTCTCCCTAGCTCCACCTCTGCTCCGCCCCCCAGTTGGCTAGGAGTCAAGTGCCAGAAGGGAGCCAGCAGCTCCTAGCTCTGGGGTTGTGACTGTGTTACCCTGGGCCATTCACCACCCCTCTCTGCGCCTCAGCCATGGCCAGACTGCCTTGGTTCAAATCCCAGTTTCCCCATGTACTATGTGAGTGACCTTGGACAATTAGCCCCTACGTGCCTTGTCTGAAAAACTCAGAATTGTTGAATGTAAAAACCTTAGAGTCCAACATAGAGCAAACTTGCTCCCAGCATGGAAGTCATCCTCTGGGAACTGGGAAGGGCACTGTGGGCAGACCCTCCCAGTCCCTCTATTTTAGCTTCCCCACCTCTCCCCCAGACCCACGTGCAGGTGGGTTTCACATACCTTCTCCCATCTTGCTTCAGTGGCGGTGTGTGCAGGGCTGAGTATCGAGGGCTGGGGCTCTCTGCTACTTCCTGGCAATGAGACTGGAAAATCTCAGCACATCTCTGCTGCCTCCCCAGGAAACAGGGTTACAGTGGTGCCTACGTTTCTTACAGGTGGTGGAAGACTCAATCAGGAGGGAAGAACACTCAGTGTGCATTCTTTTTCTCTTTCTGACTTCTAACTCAGGCCAGCCCCAACTGTTCAGGAAACCTGACCCCAACACAGAGGAAGCTGTGTTAAGAGCATAGACACTGGTGGGGCACCTGGGTGGCTCAGTCGGTTAGGCATCCGACTTTGGCTCAGGTCATGATCTCACAGTTTGTGGGTTCAAGCCCCATGCTGGGCTCTGTACTGACAGATCAGAGCTTGGTGCCTGCTTTGGATTCTGTCTGCCTCTTTCTCTGCTCATCACCCCCCACCCCACTTGCACTCTGTCTCTGTCTCTCTCTCTCTCAAAAATACATAAAACATTTAAAAACATTAAAAAAAAAAAGAGGGGTGCCTGGGTGGATCAGTTGGTTAAGCGTCCAACTTCGACTCAGGTCATGATCTCACAGTTTGTGAGTTTGAGTCCCACGTTGGGCTCTGTGCTGACAGCTCAGAGCCTGGAGCCTGCTTCAGATGCTGTGTCTCCCTCTCTCTCTGCCCCTCCCCAGCCCATTCTCTGTCTCCTTCTCCTTCAAAAATAAATACACATTAAAAATTTTTTTTCTTTTTAATTAAAAAAAAAAGAGCATAGACACTGGAGCCAGATGGCCCTGGTGGAGTCAAATCCTGAGGGCTCCCTAACCCCCTCCCCAGTACTAGCTGTGTGATCTTACGCAAACTACTTACGCTCTCTACCTCAGTTTCCTCATCAAGATAGGGATAAGAGTACCTACCTCATACAGCTGGATATATAAAGATTATGAGTTAACACATGTCATATTGTGCTTGGCATGTAAATGCTTAGTATATATCATGAAAAATAAAAAATATTCGAAACATGTCCCTGGTCCTCCAGAGCTGCCAGGACTGGCTTGGGGTGGTAGATAAGGCAGCTGGCGAGGTTAAGGTCAGACTATAGAAGAACTTCCCAGCAAGCATGGACAGAACTTTGCCCTTGCAAGTGTGTGCTTGGCTTTCCCAGGAAAGAACGTTTGGCTCTCGTTGGGCAGCAAGGATAAGCCACCAGCTTGCTTCCTGGGGGTAGGGGCCGATGGCGCCCCAGGTCTTGCTGACTCCACACGCTGGAGAAGGGACTAACCACCCTTCTCAGGCAGGCCCTCCACTCTCCCTCTGACTCATCCTTCCACTCCAGAGGAGGCAAGACTGGGGGAGGCTCAACACTAGGGTTCCTCGTAGACAGATGGCTCAGACTTAGCTAATTTATTTAAGAAATTTTATTGCTCAGAACCTTCTCTCCTTGGGCAATGGCAGGAGCTTTGGAAACCAGTCCTTGGGGAGAGAGACAGAGGCACTAGGGTTGAGGAAAGAGTGTGGCACATTTGGTCCATTGTCCTGTGTGGGAGTATGG
The DNA here is from genome assembly GCF_022079265.1 of Lynx rufus. Lineage (NCBI taxonomy): Eukaryota > Metazoa > Chordata > Mammalia > Carnivora > Felidae > Lynx > Lynx rufus. The sequence goes on along the minus strand of NW_025814838.1, from coordinate 1,005,364 downwards.
TGGGGTCAGGTTGCAGACTTTTATAAGGACAGAGACAGGGCCCCCTTGGGCAAGGCTCACATGCCAAAGCAGAGCATGAGGTCAGCCTGGCTTGGGTGAAGGCTCAGTGCCCCTTGACCTTGCCCTGGGGTTCCTGGACCTTCCGGAAGCTGAGTACCACCAGGCCCACATTGATGGCATAGGTGGTGATGCAAACGATGCACAAATCATAGAGTACGAAGAATAGGATCCAGGCCAGGTAGACAGAACCGGCAAGAGACACCAGGGAACTCAGCACCAGCAGGATAGATGCCCAGCGGGCCCGGAGGCAACCTGCAAGGCAGACAAGGCTCAGGCATGGGCTTCAGGGACTGGCCACCTCTAGAATACTGCCTTGACTTCATGGTACCACCTAGATATCAGGGGCTGCTGGGGAAGAATCTCCAAACTGAGAGGCTCTGATGAGCCTCACCAAGGCCTTGGTTCTCCTATCTGTTCATTGATCCATGGAACCCAAATAGTGAATTTTCCTGCTGAGCTCTACATGAAATGAAAGAGAAGCAGCCCTTGGATTCCTCCCAGAGAGTAACTTCTGAGTCTTTTCCATAAAACTGGGGTCCTAGGAAGACTTTAAGGGCGCTTTTGGCTCTGATAGTAAGTAAACCAAGTGAAACACTTGTTAGTTCCTGCCCACAGGGTGTTCAGTGATGAGTAGCTTGCTGTCAAGTGTCTGGGTCACCATGATTATAAGGAATGGGGATGGACTGGCCAAGGGGGAAGGGGCCGGTTAGGAAGAGGAGGTGGGGCCTGCAGGGAATGGGCGGGGCCACTCACCTAACAACAGCTGTAATGTGTAGAAGATGCAACCGAATATGCTATTGGATTGATTGAGGATGCTGTCCGGGCCAAGCACATGTTCCACCAGTCCGAACCCCCGGCCCCACCTGGTGGAGGGGAGGGCTCAGGTTAGGAGTGCCAACCCAGTGCGTCCTGGAGGGGTGATTTCCAAAAAGCCACCCAGGCTGTACTTTCCCTCCCCCCGCCCCACCCTGCCCAATGCCCTCCTGAGTCCAAGGTTCGAAGGCCTCCTGGCTAGCTCAGGATTCCACGTCACTGCCCCTATCCTATCCCTAGGCCAGGTCAGGCATGGCCATGGCTCCACCATACACCCCTCTTTTCATCCTAGACCTTCAGTAATTCTTAAGATGGCAAGGTAGGTAGAAGGGTTGACTTGGCTTTATAGTGCTACCAGAGACTGGGAATCCACTGCAGAATCTCACTGCCCTGGACCTCTAAATCTCCAGTTCCCTGGCTACACACTCCCCTCCTCGAGCATAGCCAGGCCCTCAAGCATAGCCAGACCTAACCACCTTATCCTGTTACGGCCATCCCCAAGACCTCAAGACCATCATCAGTCCCTGTACACTATCCCATTCCCCCTCCTGCCCGGGTACCGTTATTCCTTGGCATTAGGATCTACGTGCTTCTCCCTATAATAACCCCAGCGCCCGGCACTATCTGTAGCCCCAGCCCCAGGCCCCACACTCCTAACTCAGACACAAAGTTTCGCCAGGCAACGCCCCCTCGAGCAGCACCGCCCCCATGCGTCCGCTCCCAGGGATCCCGATCCCAGGCTCCAGAATCTTTTGGCAACGTGGCCACTAGGACAAGCAGCCCAGTCCCCCAAGCCTCCCACTCCCGCTCGCACCTGGAGGAAAAGACGCGCGAACAGCTGATGGCGGTGCCCACGTCGCAGAGCGCGCGGTAATCCTGGTCCCGGGCGCGCGCCGCCTTCACGTGCAGTGCGTAGAGCGAGAGCACTAAGCCCGCGAGGCAGAGCGCGAGCCGCACCCATCCAGGGTTCTTCCAGGTAGCGCCCATGATTTACGGTACCTCCCGAGGCGCCAGCCCGGAGGGAACAAGCCACGGAGCAGGGGCGGGGCAGGATGTGGCCACGCCCTCTCCCGCCCCTCTGACTGGGCGATTGGCCTGACTGGTCTCGCACTCCCTGATCCACTGGTTGTTCCTAGTACTTGATGGGCGTGCTGGCAAGGTAGGAAAACAGGGAGGAATGCTGGGACTGAAAAACTAGATTAGGGATTAGGGGTAATTACCGAGCACAAGGCCTGTCAGGCATGATGGGAGTAGTAGTCCGAGCGGCCGCAGCGCCTCAAGGGAAATGGAGTCTCCGAGTTAAAAAAAAAAAAAATTATATTAATGTGGCTAACAGTATAGCGCTTAGGCTATGCCAGACTCTGTTCGAAGCACTGGAACATCCAGGACCTAGAGACCAGCGGATCAGGGAATCCAGCGAATACTGCGGTCCGATCAAGAACCAGCATTTTCCCTGAAATTATTATTTCAGATACTATTAGCACTATAATCTCCAATCCTCAGTGCTTGCTCAACCATTCCCTCCTGCCTCATCAGCCCCTCCTGCCGACCAGTCTCTCTCTTCCTCAAATTCCCAGCGCCATCACCACCGCCACACCCTTGACATTATCCTAACCTCTGTTTTATTGTGGCAAAACCTGAGTCTGGATCAACCCAACAGTCCCTCTTTTACAAGCCTTTGTTGGGTAGGCTAGCTGTGCTCTTTCCATCGCAATAATGGCATCTATTGATGACCCATTTCTCCTATACCTCTTCTTCCTTTTCATCTGCATTGAAACTCGGTTCTCTTTCCCCATTTTAGAAACAGTGACAAATCTCCCTTCACAATCAAGTTTTTGGGAAGATTTTACACTTCCAGTCTGTACTTCCTCACTTCTTCCTTGCAGCCCAGCACAACATAAACTAGCTCCTGCTCCCAAACACTCCCTTGACAACTGATGGCTGATGTCACCAGGATGTTAAATCCAATGGATATATCTGTATATATCTATATATGGATATATTTTCTAGTAATCTCTGCACCCAAAGTTGGGGGCTCGAACTCGCACTGCGAGATCAAGAGTCACATGCTCTTCCTACTGAGCCAGCCAGGTGCCCCTCCAATAGATATTTTTGAGTTCTTATCATTCTTGACCTCTCAACAGTATTAGTCACTGTTGAGCACTCCTTCCCAGGAACTTTCTCTGGATTCTGTGATATTTCACTTTCCTGATGGCTCTCCTCTCTCTGTGGCAGTTCCTTCTCAGAGGCACTCTTCTTCTTCTAGGCAGCATGGTGGTAGAATAACAGCTCCCAAAGATGCCCATGTTCAAATCCCTGGGACCGGTGGATATGTCAGATTCCATGGCAAACAGGAATTAAGGTTGCAGATGGAATTAAGGTTGTTAATCTGCTGGTTTTAATAAACTTTTTAAAAAGTTTATTTATTTTGAGAGATAGAGACAGAAAGTGAGCAGAGGAGGGGCAAAGAGAAGGAGACAGAGAGAACCCCAAGCAGCCTCCATGCTTTCAGCTTAGAGCCCAATGTGGGGTTCGATCTCACGAACCGTGAGATCATAACCTGAGCTGAAATCAAGAGTCAGATGCTGAACTGACTGAGCCTTCCAGGCGCCCCTAATCTGGTTTTAAAATATTATCCTATGGGTCCAATATAATCACAGGGGTCCTTAAAGTGAAAATGGGCTGGGGTGGGGGGCATATGACTGGCAGAGTCAGAAAAGCACGAGACTCTTGATCTCAGGGTTGTGAGTTTGAGCCCCACCTTGAGTGTAGAGATTACAAAAAAAATAAACTTTTTTTTCAAAAGTGAAAAAGGACAGGGGCACCTGGCTGGCTCAGTCTGTTGAGCATCGGACTTAGGCTCAGGTCATGATCTCACAGTTCATGGGTTCGAGCCCCATGTCGGGCTCTGTGCTGACAGTGAAGAGCCTGGAGCCTGCTTCAAATTCTGTGTCCCCTTCTCTCTCTTCCCCTCCCCTGCCTTGAAAATAAACATTTAACATAAAAAAGTGAAGAAGGGTGTCAGAGGGAGGTGGGACTATGGCAGAAAGGCACAGAGAGATGCAATGTTGCTGGCTTTGAAGATGGAGGAAGGAGGTCATGAAGTAAGGAGTATGAGTGGCAAAGCAGGAAGAGGCAAGGAAATGGATGCTGCCTAGAGTGTCCATAAAGGAACTGCTGACATCTTAATTTTAGCCCAGTGAGACCCATGTTGGACTTCTGAACTGCAGGACTATAAGACAAGAAATTCATGTTGTTTTAAGCCACTAAATTTGTGGTAATTTGTTACAGCAGTGATAGGAAACCAATACAGAGGGCTAGGACTTAGGCCTCTCTTTCTATTATCCTGTGGGGTCAGGTCGGCCCTGTTCAGTGTGGGAAGAGACTGCTGAGTGGTATGAGTACCAGAAGGTGGGAATCATTGAGGACACACTGCTGTTCAACAAATCACCACACAAAAAAAGAATGGCTTAAAATGATAACAGTCATTTTATTTGCTCTTACATATTTTATAGGTTAGGAATTTGGAAAGAGAATTTTGGCTGAGGAGTCTGGCTCCCATATTTGCAGTCAGATGATGGTTAATGCTGGAACAATGAGAGATTGAAGTAGCTGAGGGAGAACCTAACAGTTCTTTCTCTCTTTTTAAAAAATTTTTTGATGTTTATTTATTTTTGAGAGAGAGAAAGAAAGACAGAATGGGAGTGGGGGAGGGCAGGCTCCAGGCTCTGAGCTGTCCACACAGAGCTCAATGCGGGGCTCAAACGCACAAACCATGAGATCATGATCTGAGCTGAAGTCAGATGCTTAACTGACTGAGTCACCCAGACTGACTCTCTCTCTCTCTCTCTCTCTCTCTCTCTCTCTCTCTTTGTAGTCTCAAGATCCATGTAGTCTCTCTATAAGGACTAGTTTGGGCTTCCTCCCAGCATAGCAGCCCCCAGGCTACAATAGTCAGCTTTCAAAATTGCTCTGAATGATTTCCATTTTCTAGTATTCACACTATTGTGTAGTCTCTTCCCATGCTAGGCAAGGTTGACCTGAGCCTGTCGGATAATACAGAAATTATAGTGTGTCACTTTCACAGCTAAGTCATAAAGATATGGCAGCTTCCACCTTGCTTCCTCTTAGATCACTGGCTCTGGGTGAAGCCAGTTGGCATGTTATGAGGACACTTAAGCAGCCCAAGGAAACAGTCCACCTAGTAAAGAACTAAAGCCTTTTGCCAACAACCAGCATTAACTTGCCAAACATGTGAGACAGCCACCCTGGAATTGGATTCTCCAGCACCAGTCAAGCCTTCAGATGGCTGTACTTTCAACCAACATATTGATTGCAACTTCATGAGAGACCATGAGCCAGAACCATGCAGCTTAGCTGCTTCCAGGTTCCTGCCCCAAAGAAACTGTGTGACATAATAAATGTTTGTTACTTTGAGCTGCTATGTTGTGGTAATAATTTGTTACACAGTGATAGTTGATTAATACAGGGCAGTCAGACTGCTTACATGGGAGCTCAGGATTCTAGTACAAGTGCTCCAGGGAGCCAAGTGGAAGCTGCATCATTTTTTATGATTTAGCTTTTATTTAAAACTTTTTAAAGGTTTATTCATTTTTCAGAGACAGACAGAGCATGAGTGGGGGAGGGGCAAAGAGAGGGAGACACAGAATGTGAAGTAGGCTCAGGCTCTGAGCTGTCAGCACAGAGCCTGACATGGGGCTGGAACTCACGGACCGAGAGATCATGACCTGAGCTGAAGTCAGAAGCTTAACCGACTGAGCCACCCGGTGCATTTAAAGTCACATAGTATCCCTTTCACTATACAGAAGCCTCCTCAGTTCCAAAGGGAGGAACATGGAACTCTCTCTCTCTCTCTTTCTTTTTCTTTTTTTTTTTTTTTTGAGAGAGAGAGAGAGAGAGAGAGAGAGAGAGAGAATCCCAAGCAGGCTCCACGCTCAGCACAGAGCCCAACACGGGGCTTGATCCCACAACCCTGGGATCACTACCTGAACCAGAATCAAGAGTCGGATGCTCAACTGACTGAGTCACCCAGGCACCCCAGAACTCCATCTCTTGATCTGAGAAGTGTCAAAGTCATATTCTAAGAAGTTCATGTGGGGCGGACCATTTTCAGAAATACAAACTGCTACACGGGGCAACATTATTTTCTCCCCTGTCTTCTCTTACTTCCTGCAGGTCACAACTTCCAACCTCTGACCAGATCTGTCTCCTGGGCTCCAAACCCCAGAGAAACACCTCTTAGATGTCACCATCTGGATGCCTCATAGGCCAATGAGATGCAATGCAATGCACCCAAAAGTGAACCCCTTACATTTCCCCAAACCTGTTCCTTCTCTGGAGTTTCCCATTTTAAATATGGCCCCTCCATCCACCTAAGCCACTCCTCTTGGACTATTTTCTCAATCCCTGTAATCTATGCAGACCACTACCCTGGTCCAAGCTACCATCACCTCCCACCTAGATAAATACAGTAGTCTCCTCACTGGTCTCCCAGGAATACTTGTCCAGCATCCACAGATTGATTCTCCATACTGCAATCAAAGTGATCCATTTAAAAAATAATGAGGTAGGGCACCTGGCTGGCTCAGTTGGTAGAACATGTGACTCTTGATCTCAGGGTTGTGAGTTCAAGCCCAGCATTTGGCCTGGAGTTTATTTAAAAAAAAAAAAAAAAGATGATGTAGTTCTGTCACTTTCTGCCTTTAAGTAGTGTCCCATTTCAATAGCTCAGAAGATAAAGCCCCAAATCTCCTTCATTTATTTAACAAATGTTTATTGAGCACATGTTATGTGCCAGGGGATTGTGTTAGGAGCTTGGGATAAATTAGGAAACCAGACAAATAGTCATGCTTTGGTCTTACATTGTAGAAGAGGAGGAAAAAAGTGAGCAGTTAATATCATCCATACATAAAATATATGGTATGTTGTTAGTGATAAGTGCTACAAATAAAAGGTAGAGCAGAGTGAGGGGAATGGAGGTGACTGCAGTTTTGAACAGGATGGTCAGGGTGGGCTTCATTCAGTTAACATTTGGGCAGAAGCTTGAAGAAGGTGAGGGAGTAAGCTATGTGGATATCTTGGGGAAGGGTGTTCCAGGTAGAGAGAAAGCCAGTGAGAGGTTCTGAGGTGGAATGTTACTGGTATGTTTAGGGAGCAACAGGGAGGCCAGAGTGGCTGAAGCCAGTGCATGTGGGAGGAAAGGACAGAGAGGAAAGAGGGGAACATGTATTTTAATCTTTCTGTAAAATGAGGATAACAATAGTACCTGCCTCAGAGGGCTGTTACGAAGATGAAATTAATACACATAAGGCTCATAGAAGAGTGCCTGGGCAACGGTGAGCTCTGTATTATGAAACTCTAGAGTGTATTTCCAGCTTCCGCCGCCGGGTGGCAGCAACGAGTTAAGGCCGAGGGCTGGTCTAGCGCTCATGGTTAAAAGGGGTGAAGCCCTGCCAAGACGCCACCGGCATCTGTGCTCCGGTGCACGCCGCGGCCGCGTTGAGCGCCGAGTTCTGGCACACTGCAAGCACTCTGAGTCCTCTGCTTCTCTGCGCGTGCTGTCCCGCCCCCCCCCCCCAAACCCTCCACTCCACCCCACCCCCGACCGAACCACCCTTCCTTCTTCCTTCTTCCACCAGCCCAAGCCGTGCCTGCCTCCAGAGCTGAGTGACCTTCTGGCCCCCCTCCGGGATATTGCCACGATGCTGGGAAAGAAAGGATGGGAATGGTGTGGGGATGAGGGGGAACAGAGGAAATCCAGAGACTCAGGGAACCTTATCCTCATGGTTATGCCCACCTTCCCCCAATTCCTCAGGCAGGTCAGCCACAGTGAAGGGTCCCACCTCTGCTGAAGTTTAAAGACGGACTTTGGGCTCCAAAGATGTTGCCTGCTTCACTTAACACCATATTAATTTAAAACTTAAAAAAAAGGGGCTCCTGGGTGGCTCAGTCGATTGAGCATCCGACTTTGGCTCAGGTCATGATCTCACGGTTCATGAGTTCCAACCCCTAATTGAGCTTTCTGTTGTCAGCACAGAGCCTGCTTCAGATCCTCTGTCTTGCTCTCTGCCCCTCTCCCACTCTCTCTCAAAAATAAATATCATTTTTTTTAATATTTAGAAAATACATAACCACGGTAAAGAAAAATCCAATCAGTACAAATCCAAGTACACACAAACACACACATGCTGAAAAGTCTCTCCCCAATCATCTCCTGCTTGAAAAAAGTAATTATTTTTTCACTGTCTTTCTGCATTTGGTTTCACTGACTCCCACTCTCCCAATCACTACTGCCAGAGGGTTCTGTCTAATGAGCAGATTGAATTAAAACCCTCAGTGACTTCTTAGTACCTCAGGACAAATGCAGACTCCTTGCCCTTCATGATCTTGTTCTGGTCACCCCCTTGGACCCTTCTCCTTCCTAGCCTCCACATGGCTGCAGGTATATCCGCAGATTGTCCAGGCTATTCTCTGTCCTGCCATACCCTTCCCACTCCAGCTTAGGCTCCTGAGTCCTACTCATGTTGTACCTGTACCAATGTCCCAGACCCTATTTAACGCTTCCATCCTGTGCAGCCCTAATCAGGATTAATGACACTGAAACTGTCTTTCTCTTTGGGGCAAGGAAGGGTCTACTTATTTGATTCACTACCCAAGCCCCTCTCCTGGCACAGAAAAGTTACCCAATCAGTGTGGCAGGTGTGAATGAATAATAGTAACATACCCACCACATAGTGCTAATCCCACACCTGGCACTGTTCTAGGCAATTTACATATATAAACTCACATATCCACACGACAACCCCAAGGTTGATACATCCTCGTTATACCAACATGGAAACTAGACCATTGAGCAGTTTAAGTAAGTTGTCCCAGCTAGTAAGTGCTGGGCTGGGGTTTGAACCAGCAGTTTGATTTTCCATAAATGAGTCAAGAGATGGAAGGAGAAGGTTGGGACAGCAGGGAAAGAACCCAGGTAGAATTTGGTCTGTGTGCTTTGCATCTAAGGATCTTCCCGCCCTCTCTCATTTCGCTCCCAGAAACCCCATTTTATGAAGCAGGAAAGAGAGACCCAGGGCGACCACAAATAACTCCGAGAGACCTGTGGAGGGAGCCGTGGAATTTATTTGGGGGTCCAGGAGCACGGGTGTAGCCGGTATGGGCTGGCTCCAAACTACAACTCCCAGGAGGCACCGGGCCCCCAAAGCCCACGCGACGTCACAGCGGCAGAGGGCGCAGGCGGCTCGGCTAGCCCGGCCGGTGGACTGTTGGGCCGTTTCGCTCGGACCTCGGCCCTGGCCCTGGCCCTGGCCCTGGCACCGCGGTAAGTGGAGCAACCCACGCCAACCCTGCCTGCAGGGGCTTGGCGGCGCGCGCTCGTAGCCTCCGCCATTGAGCTGGGCTGTGGAGTGCGCGTGGACCGGGATGGCATCTACCATATAGGGGGGATACGGGCCGAACCAAGTGACCCTGCGGAGGGGAAACCCAGACGGCGACTCCCAGGCCGCTACTTTGGGGCAGTTGGGGGGACCATACTGTGTGCCACACATACGCAGACCACACTCGAGGGGCCCAGGTCTAAAGGACGCTGAGTAGGGGTCAACCCCGCCCCCTGAACGGGGGTCCCCAGGACCATAGGGAGCGGGGCGTTGTTTTCGGGCTGGACGAGTCTGAGGGTCCCCAACCCTCCAAACACCAGATAGAGCCTCAAGTTGAAGAATTGCCTCGGAAAACAAGGTTTACAGGCTCGGTCTGTATGTGTTTGGGAGGTGGTTGAATGGGTGGGCAGAGATTGCCCAGGTCTGATGATACCAGTGCCCACGTGGAGAGATGGATTGTCTAGATTCGGATCTTTACAACTACCCCTTCCCTTTCCCTGACAGATGGGAACTGTTCCCTGGGGACTGAGCTTGTCAGCATCCTTGACCTGCTGTCGCCGCTGAAGTCAGAGAAGAGACCCTGCGGACCCACACACACCCCCTGCCCTGTTTCGGGGTCGTGTCCTTGTATCTGGTCCTCTGCCCCTAGCAGCCGCCTAGTCCGACAAAGAAACAAAGGGGCAGAGCAGAACGATGATATTGGCGTCCGTGCTGGGGAGTGGTCCCCGGAGCGGGCCTCCACTCCGGCCCTTACTGGGGCCTGCACTGTCGCTCCGGGCCCGCTCCACATCAGCCACCGATATGCACCACGTGGAGATGGCACGGGAGCGCTCCAAGACTGTCACCTCCTTTTACAATCAGTCGGCCATCGATGTGGCAGCGGAGAAGGTGCGCAGCTGGCAAGAGGCCGGGTCCGGAGCTGGAATGGGTGTCCAGGGAAGGGGTGGAGCTAATGTGGTGGGGGTGGGGTGTTGCAGATCCAGTGCTCAAAGCCCATCTGCCCCCTCCAGCCCTCAGTCCGCCTCACTCCAACCATGATGCTCTATTCAGGCCGCTCTCAGGACGGCAGCCACCTCCTGGTAAGATTTCTGCACCCTATTTCCCTCTTGGTCCCTGGAGCTCTGGCCCAGCCACTCATGTCCTGGCCCTGACTTCCCTCTTCTTTTCTAGAAAAGTGCCCGGTATTTGCAGCAAGAGTTGCCAGTGAGGATCGCTCACCGCATCAAAGGTTTTCGTAGCCTTCCTTTTATCATTGGCTGCAACCCCACCATATTACACGTGGTAAGGTGGTCTCAGGGGGCATGGGTTTCTCTAGAGGGGACCTTAGATCATTGTGCCCACTGCCCAAGGGGCATATTGGGAGATGGGACTAGAGTGGCAGAGACTTGTCTGCCAAAAGGTTTCAGGGCCATAGAAGACTCAGATCCAAGCCTTCAGAGGCCAAAGTTGAATATTCATGGAGGCTTAAAAGGCCATGATGGGAGTTTAAACCAAGTGAATTGGGGTGGATGGCAATCCCCATGGGTAAGCATGGGTGGCTGCTCTCTACCCAGCGCCCACAACATCCCTGTGAATTCCCACACCTCTTCCTTGCAGCACGAGTTGTACATCCGTGCCTTCCAGAAGCTGACAGACTTCCCTCCGGTGAGGGCTGGGCCAGGGTAAGGTGAGGGGCTGAGAGGTCAGGGCTGGAACATCCATGCTTATGACTCTGTGGCCTATAGATCAAGGACCAGGCAGATGAGGCCCGGTACTGCCAGCTGGTGCGACAGCTGCTGGACGACCACAAGGATGTGGTGACCCTCTTGGCTGAGGGCCTGCGTGAGAGCCGGAAGCACATAGAGGTTAGGGGCAGCACAGTGGGCACCCAAGACTACTGGGGGGCCTGGGAAAGGTACAGAGTTTCTGAGACTCCACTCTTTACAGGATGAGAAGCTTGTCCGCTACTTCTTGGACAAGACACTGACTTCAAGGCTTGGGATCCGTATGTTGGCCACACATCATCTGGCGCTGCATGAGGACAAGGTGGGGTGCTGGGATCTGAGACCTATCAGGTGGGGCAGAGGGGACTGAGCCAGGGGCCCCCTTGGGCTGGGGACTGGGCCAAGGGCCTGGGGAGAGGTTTGGGGCTGCTTCAGAGGTCCAAAGATTGCAAGCATTTGGTGGCCAAGGTGTGGGTCAAGGTGCTGCTTAGTCTTGACTTCTTTCTCCTGCCAGCCCGACTTTGTTGGCATCATCTGCACTCGCCTGTCGCCAAAGAAGATTATTGAAAAGTGGGTGGACTTTGCCAGGTGAGGCTAGAACAGCTAAGGGGGTGGATATCTTCCAGCCCAGAGGCTTGGGTCTGAGCCCTTGCCTAGGGCATGGTCTAGGGCAGGCTTTCTCAAATGTGGCACAATTAACATTTTGGGTCAGATAATTCTTAGGAGGTGTCTCATGCTTGTTAGGATCTTTAGAAGGGTGCCTGGCTTTTACTTAATACAACTCCTAGCTGTGGCAAGCAAAAATGTCTCTAGAAATTGTAAAATTTCTCTAGGGGTGGTGGGGGCAGAAATTCCTCCATCTGAGAATCACTGGTCTAGGTTTGAACCCTTGCTCCTATCTACAGACGCCTGTGTGAGCACAAGTATGGCAATGCCCCCCGCGTCCGCATCAATGGACATGTGGCTGCCCGTTTCCCCTTCATCCCTATGCCACTGGACTACATCCTGCCTGAGCTCCTCAAGAATGCCATGAGGTGGGCTGGCTGGATATGTTGGAAGGGGGCAAGACAGGAACAGGGGTGAAGCTGGGGTACCACTACCTGCTGATCTTTCTTCCCTGCATAGAGCTACGATGGAGAGTCACCTAGATACTCCCTACAATGTCCCAGATGTGATCATTACCATCGCCAACAATGATATCGATCTCGTCATCAGGTTTGCCCTGAGTGGGAGTTGAGCTGGGATATATGGGGGTTCCAGGCACTGTTTCTGATTTGCTCTATGACCTTGAGCCATACCTGCCCTGCCCTGAGACAAGATACACTTTGTTTCTGAGAATGCCATGAGCTGGATATGAATGGATCTGGGGTCAGCTGGTTTCCAGGGCTCTGTGCTTGTCAGCAACTGAAAGGCCTGGACTGAGGAGTCAGGAGTAACCAGTCCATGATGCTGGCTTGAGAATAAATGTAAAATCCTGTGAGAAGGTATAAAAGCAACCAGTGGCTCAGCAGAAGTGAGGATGGAAGGATATCACTTATAAAAAATAATGCCCAAGGGTCCAGGTGGACTACATTCCATCTTTGGGTGGAGGGGGCAGGAAGGCTGACTTAGCACTATTTGCTTAGGAGATAGTGAGCCCCCACCAAAGCTGAGCCAAGCCCATGTTATCAACATCCTGCCAGGATTTCAGACCGGGGCGGGGGAATCGCTCACAAAGACCTGGATCGGGTTATGGACTACCACTTCACTACAGCTGAGGCCAGCACCCAGGACCCCCGGATCAGCCCCCTTTTTGGCCACCTGGACCTGCACAGTGGTGGCCAGTCAGGGCCCATGCACGGGTGAGGCCCCACCTGGCCACAATAGGAGGGTGGGGGTCCCCGGGAGACTCAAGCCTCTGAAGCCTCTGTCCTGTCCCCCATCCATTCTAGCTTCGGCTTTGGGCTGCCAACCTCACGGGCCTACGCAGAGTACCTCGGTGGTTCCCTTCGGCTGCAGTCCCTGCAGGGCATTGGCACAGATGTCTACTTGCGGCTCCGTCACATCGATGGCCGAGAGGAAAGCTTCCGCATCTGACCCCACAGCCCTTGGCCTGCTTGCCTGCCTGGCCCGGGCTGCACACCCTGCCAGGACCTTCTGGGTGAGGCAGGGTACCACCCTGCTCCACATGCTGCTGCATCTGGGGTCTTAGGGTCCCAAATATATGGAATTACATGGAGCCCGGTGCTGCCCCTCCTCTACAGAGGTCCGTTGCCTCCCTGCCTCCAGGCCTTGGAGGAGAGGAAGTGGGGACCCTTGAGGCCTCCAGCACCAGCTCCGTTATTCTTGTTCCTGGGGAACCCCTACCTTGACTGCTGTTTGTTATTAAAGTTCACATTTTGAATGCCCTCTTGGGCCCCGTGTGTGGGGAGCGCAGGTGAGCTTTGGTTTCCACCCTATTCTGGTTCCCTGGGCCCTTGGGTTTAATTAGCTCATGTCTTAGTCTCTAACTGTCCTGACAGCCTGGCAGGCTATGTATAGAATTGCCCCCAAATCTCTTGCACATTTGGTTTGGCGGGAGTTGGGATGGCTCTGGCAGTTTGTGCAAAGACCTTTCATTCATTTCACTTAACAAATGTTTCTGGGTCCCAGATAATTTTGAAGGCCCAACTTGGCCCAGCTTCAGGCCTCAGTTCTGACTCCTCCCTTCCTGGCAGTCACAGGTTCTGGAAGTGAAGGTCACCAGACTGGGCAACCTGAGCCACCTGATCCCTGAGCCTGAGTAAGGTTAAAAATACTGCCTGCCAGCTGTGCCTGCTTCTGCCAAGGAAAAGGAACACACAAGATTATACCCTGGCAGGTGCCAAGGGACAGTGGGGCATTGGTAGGGAGGGCTAAAGGAAAGGGCTCTAGAGAGCAGGTGGGACCCAGGGGAGGGGAAGACAGGCCTGAAAGCCTGCTTTGGTGGGACTGGTGATGGAGGTGGGGGATTGAGGGGAGACAGGAATTGTATCTGGAGGTCAAATGCCAGGTGGTGGAAACCACAGTGACTTACCAGACTGAAAATCCTGCTGACTGCAGCGCAGGGGCTCAGGCTGGAGTACAGCCAAGAAGCATGGGCTTTTTACTGCAGGCAGCAGTGATCCATGGACAGATTTTAAGCTAGGAAGGGATGTTTCCACCTGGATTTCGTAGAAGCAGATGCTGAAAGGAGGGTTTGTGTCCATGTGATTTGTTGAGAAAGTGCTCTGGTTAGGGAGTAGGGGAAGCAGGAAAGGGAAGGGCAGGAAACCAAACAAGGATGTCATCTCAGGCAAAAGTCCAGAGCTAGTAAGTTTTGCCTTAGAATTGAGGCAAGAGAGCTAAGTTCCACAGTCATTGATGGATTCCTTTACTTGACAATCATTGGTTAATGTCTATGTTGGGAAGTAGGGGTGGGTAGGTACTTAAACATCCAAACTGAAAACTTTCCTTTTCAGCTTCTTAAGGCAACACAGCTCTATTAGTCCAAGGGATAATTTGACAAAGAGCCTCTGGCTTTTGAAAGCACATCAATCAAAGGTAATCTGGATCTGAAGAGGCAACAAAAAGAGATTCCAGAGGATCTGGGTGAAGCATCTACATAGTTCTAGAAATAACAGATTTGCACAGTAGAAGGAGGATTAGAAGGAGAATAGTGAGGAGGTTGGCGTAGTAACCTGGATCAGGGATTTATAAACCCTAGGTTAATCCTGAACTAGAGAGGAGAGCATCCCTGCAAGATGTTGGGTGAAGTCAAAAGTGAGGCACCAGAACCTTAGGTGGATAGAGTGACAATCTTGAAGATGGGGAGTGGGAGAAGGCATTACAATTTTAATCTTGTCTTGCCTAACTTATTTTTTCAGATTCTTATGCAGCCAGACACTTGGCATTCATTGCCCACCTCCAATTCTTTAATTTCCCCAAAGCCGAGTTACCAGCACTTCCCGTTGCCATCACCCTCCCCACCTCCCATATGGAACTCCTATTTTTCTTTTCTTTTTAAAGTTTATTTTGAGAGAGAGCGAGGGGAAGGGGCAAAGAGAGGGGGGCAGAGGTCCGAAGTGGGCTCCACACCACAGCAGAGAGCCCGATTTGGGGCTCGAACTCAACAGCCATGAAATCATGACCTGAGCAGAACTTCAAGGCTTAACCAATTGAGCCACACAGGCACCCCAAGAACTCCTACTGATCTGCAACCTGAGGCCCCATACGCAGGCTTTGAGCATTCCACCCCAATAACCAATTTGAGCTTCTAAGCCCAATAACTAATTTATAAGTCAAAGAAAAGAGAATGGCAAAAAAACACTTATTGAACACCTACCTTGCTTGGTACTGTGCGATACACTTATATACATAAGGGATACCCTTTATATAGTTATATGGGTTATACAGTTATGTATAGTTTAACCTTTACCGACCCTCTGAGAATGGACACCTTTGTACAATTTACCTAGAGTAGGATCAGAACCCGGATTCCTCACTAAGCCTAAAACGCTCTCTAATATGTCCACTGCGTCTAATTTGTCTAGGGGACAAATTAAGCCTTTAAAAAGGCAATTTACTAGCTATCCCTAGACACAGCCGTCCTGTTTCCTTCACCGTGAACAAGGACGGCAGTTTCTTCAATCTTTACAAAAGAGGTGACGGGGCTTTAGGTTGGCGGAAGTGGGCAACGCAGAAGTGGGTGTTAATTCCAAGCTCAAAGCCCTACTGCAGCCAGGGAGGCAGCTCTGGCTCCGTCCCGGTACCGGGTAAAGTGGGGGCAGTGCCTCTGGTAATTGGCACCTCCTGGCTTCCTCAGGCACCAGGCCCTTTAAAAAGATCGGGCTGAGTCATCACACATCACGAAGGTCTCCTCTTTCAACTCAGGGTTCAGCCATATTCCTATACGGAAAAAAAAAAAAATTCCAGCGCGATTGGCACACGAAAGGTCAAACTTGTCAGGGACCGCTAAAACGCCGCACTAACCAGTGAGCTCTTGCTACGCCACAGGCCCCGCCTTCAGGACGGTAGCTGCCTCCGCCACGCGTCGCTGACCCGGAACTAAAAGCGCTGCGTGGCGCCGGATTCCAGCGTCATTTCCACTACGACGATGGCGGCACAGGGAGCAGCTGCGGCGGTTGCGGCGGCTACTTCAGGGGTCGTGGGGGAGAGCGATCCCGGGCCCGGGGAGAATGCGGCGGTCGAGGGGACCGCCCCGTCCCCGGGCCGCGTCTCTCCCCCGACTCCAGCGCGCGGCGAGCCGGAAGTCACCGTGGAGATCGGAGAAACGTACCTGTGCCGACGACCGGATAGCACCTGGCGTGAGGGCGGGGCCCAGGGACAGGGGCGGGGCATGAGGGCGGGTTCTCTGAGGGGCTGACGTTGTAGGGGCGGGGCTTGAGGGAAGAGCGCGGAGTTTCCGCCCCTCCCGGGCACCGCCTACAAACCCCACCAGTCTGGCTCTCCTGGAACACAAGCAGCTCCCGTTTAATTGTATGTAGAACTCCCATTCCACTTGCTTATCCAATCTTAGACTTCATTCCCTTTTTAAACAAAACCATCGTTCCTTGCTGGCCTCTCTGGTCTCTGCGACTTACTTTTCCATCCCTCTTCTACAACCGCCAGCAGAGGGGACCTACCAAAACACAAAAATGAGCTTCCTTTTTCCTTTTCTTGTCTTACTTCATCTTCAGAATAAACCCCAAATTCCTTAGAAGGACGTACATCTTTGTGACCTGTGGTTTTTAGACACCCCTAGCAAAGGCCATTGCCAGACTAGACCACACTGTACTCTCTGAAGACCACATGCCTTTTACCACCTGTGCCAAATGCTTGAATGCCCTTGCCTTTCTTGTTCACCTAGCTAGCTCCTACTCATCCTTTAACACACCATATCCCTTGTGATGCCATTACTGACTCCCTTCAGGCAAAGTGAGTCCTTCCCTTATGAATGTGCCTACAACATTTTCTTCATACCTCAGCTAGCCATAGTATATGTGACATTATGTAGTCATCGTCTGCGTCTTCCCATATCAAAGTGGGAACTTCTGGAGGGCAGGACCTCTTGTGATTCACTGCTGTGCCCTCTCTACCCAGCAATAACACAGCATAGGACCAGACACGCAGTGGTTGCCTTACTCATTTGTTGAATGGTTGGCTAGTTGTCAGGCGCTATGCTACATGCTTTAGAGGCATTAGCTCACCCTCTGAGGTGGGCACTATTAGTTCTGTTTTGTAGATGAAGAAACTGAGGCTCAACCAAAATAATTTGCACTTAAATATAGGAAGTGAGGAGCTAGAATTGTATATAAACCCAGAGCCAGCCTTCATGACTCCTGAACAAATGAGCAACTAAGTATAGTAAAACAAGCATTGCATTTGGAGCCAGACTTAAACTCAGTTAAATGTTAACTTCTTACTGTTTTTCAAATATGTGAGCCTGGGTAAGCTTCAGTTTTTCATCTGTAAAGTAAGAGTAACAGCTCCAACCTGGCCCACTTCACAGGCAGCGATTGATGGAATGGCAGATGTAGACGAGTGATGTTAGCTTGTGTATGTCCCTGGAATCTGGAAACTGCTCCTCAGTGTGAAGGATTCTTCTTGTTCCAGCCCTGCCTTTCTGGTGATCCTATCCTTTTTCTTTCCCAGATTCTGCTGAAGTGATTCAGTCTCGAGTGAATGATCAGGAGGGCCGAGAGGAATTCTATGTACACTACGTGGGCTGTGAGTGACTTGGGGCTTTCTGGGCTTGGGCGGGGGAGAGGGGTGGAAGTACAGCACCCTCATGGCCTATCCTCACAGTTAACCGGCGACTAGACGAATGGGTAGACAAGAACCGGCTGGCACTGACCAAAACAGTAAAAGATGCCGTGCAGAAGAACTCAGAGAAGTACCTGAGCGAGCTGGCTGAGCAGCCTGAGCGCAAGATCACTCGCAACCAAAAGCGCAAGCATGATGAGATCAACCACGTGCAGAAGGTCTGGACCCCCTCCCTTTCCCCAAGGCCCCAGGAGGCTCAGCTGCCTCTGCCAACTTCCTTGGGTCCCAGTGCCAAAACCATAGCAGCTCCTGTTTCTTTTTTATCTTTCTTCCTTTTTTTTAATGTTTATGTATTTTGGCGGGAGAGAGAGAGGGAGACAGAGGATCCGAAGCAGGCTCTGCTTTGACAGCAGCGAGCCTGATGTGGGGCTCGAACCCCTGAGCCATGAGATCATGACCTGAGCTGAAGTCGGCTGCTTAACCGACTGAGCCACCCAGATGTTCCAGCAGCTCCCACTTCTTAAGCTCTTATAATGTGTAAGGGACTTTACTTATGTTTTGTGAGACACTCTTCACAGATAAGAAAACTGAGGCTCAGAGAGGGCAAGCACTTGGCTGCAGTCTCGCAGCAAGGAAATGGCACACCTGGGACTGGAACTCAGGCCTCCTGCACCAATAGCCTCCTTTGTCTCCTATTTGCTGTGCCACCGTAGACAAAGAATTGAAGTCCGAAGAGAAGGAAGAGAACATATGATATTGGGTGCTTGCTGTTGCCAAGCACCGTGCTGAGTCCTGCGTGTATATAAGGTTAATGCATCCTTCCTAACAGTTCAATGCCACAGGAATAATGGTTTCTTTTTGTAGATGAGGAAGCAGGATCTGAGAGGTTAGGTAACATGCCCAAGGTTACACAGCTAGTAAAAGGGCGGACTGGAATTAGAATAATAATGGTAAACATTTATGGGCTTGTGAGCCAAAGTTATAGGCTAAGTGTTTTAATACGTGATCTCACTGAAGTTTCACAGCAGTCCTGTGAGGTAAGCATTGTTATTATCTCCAGTTTACCGGGGAGGAATAGATGGGTTTAAGAACCTAGTCGGGGGGCGCCTGGGTGGCTCAGTCGGTTGAGTGTCTGACTTCAGCTCAGGTCATGATCTCACCATTTGTGAGTTCGAGCCCCGCCTCGGGCTTTGTGCTGACAACTCAAAGCCTGGAGCCCTTTTCGGCTTCTGTGTCTCCCTCTCTCTCTGCCCCTCCCCCACTCACACTCTGTATTTCTCTCTCTCTCAAAAATAAACATTAAAAAAAAAAAAAAGAACCCAGTCAGGAATTAGATTTGCCAACTAGATTGTCCTACTTCAGGGCACCAGCCCTTAATCATGACTTTGACATGTCCTAGAAACTTGGGCCACTTGTTCCAAAGTCTGGGTTCTTTTCACCCCTGCCCCTGGGGGGATACTTTTCCCCCACTCTGAGTCTCAGTTTCTTTTTGTAAAACGGGGAGTGCAGATGAGTCCAGGGCTTATTGAGATTTCAAGGCACTTAGACATTCATTACTTTCAGCCAGTGAGATTTCATCCTTCTGCATGTTTGTTGTGTGCTTTGGGGCAATGTTTTCCCAACTGTGGGGTGCAGCTTTTAGTAGATTGCCAAATTAGTTCAGTAGGTTGTGACCAGTGTTTAAATTTGAAAATGAGAGAAAGAGGGGTGCCTGGCTGGTTTAGTCGGTAGAGCATGCAACTCTTAATCTCAGGGTCATGAGTTTATGCCCCGCATTGGGTGGAGAGATTGCTTAAAAAATAAAGATAATAAAAAAATGAAAGGAAGAAATAGGATTAGAAAATGTCAGAGTACGTTGTGCTTTATCAAAGGTAAGTATTATTTTTGAGAAGCACATAGAGATACACATATATGTATACACAAGCAGGTCAACTGGTTTACGGTGCTAACGGCTCTTCCTGTTGGGGGTTGTGAAAAAAAATTTTGAAATCCCTGAACCAGGAAGACCTTCAAGGTCTAAGGCAGAACTGTCCAATTGATCTTCCTGTAACAAGTGGGAATGTTTAATATCTGTTGTCTGATAGCATAGCCACTGGCCACATGTGGCAATTGAGCACTTGAAATGTGTTTGGTGTGGCTAAGAATTAAATTTTATTTAAATTTATTGAATTTAGGGGCACCTGGGTAGCTCTGTCGGTTAAGCATCTGACTTTGGCTCAGGTCATGATCTCATGGTTTGTGAGTTCAAGTCCTGTGTCAGCCTCTGTGCTGCCAGCTTAGAGCTTGGAGCCTGCTTCAGATTCTATGTCTCCGTCTCTCTCTGCCCCTCCCCTGCTCACACTCTGTCTCTCTCTCTCTCTCAAAAATAAATAAACATTAAAAAAAAAAATTTAAACAATGAGTTTAAATAGCTACTTGTGGCCAGTGGCTCTTCCGTTGGAGAACATAGGTCTGAGTATCTCTTAGTTCCTCGACCGGGTTGCACTAGCAAATTAAATCTCAACAAAGTACCTCAAAGCTGATAGTCAGCAGGGTGGATGACAGTAGGCCAGTGGTGATAAATTCAGAGGATGGATAATCGGCGAGTTAATGAGTCAGATTCTTCACAGCTTAATTAACATTTAATTCTAAATAAACTGCAGCATTTGAAAAAGTAGTGTTTTTGTAGTTCTTTAATGCATTTGCAGGAGAGGATTGTATTTTGTGAGAGCTGGGAAGTGGGTTTTTAAAGAGGCATATGAGGAAAATCTTTCTTCCCTCATCTTTGCAGGGGTTAGGCTCAGGGTTGGACAAACGAGGGGCCTATGCCTGACAGTGCTGAGTACCGGTTCTGTAGCCTCACCTCTCTGTGCCTTAGTTTCCTTTTTGTGCAGTATGGATAATGAGCACTCTTGTTCCTGGTTCTTTGTGAGGACTAAATGAAGTAATGCCTATGGAGTGCTTGGCACTTGGAATAAATGGCAGCTGGCTATCCCCAAGGGCAAGTGACCTCACCTCTCCCTGCCTGTTTACTTCTCTGTAAAATAGAAATAAGAATGCTCTGTTTTAGGGTGGCTGAAAAGGTTAAATGGGGCCATACAGGCAAAGTGCTTTGTGGAAGGGGGTCTGGGTAAAATGCTGGCTCCTTTCTCCCTTCTCAACTGTAGGGCAAGGCTGCTGTCTCCTCTAGTGTAGGTCATGGGCCTTCTTGGATCCCCCCTTCATTGTTAGGCTGTGCTTGCTTTGCTTCTACAGAGTCTGGCTTAGGAATAGGATGTGTTGTGAGTGTGACATGACTTTTAGTCCCTGCTTTCTAAGGACTTGGAAAATAGGGGAAACCAATTGGGGGCAGTTAGAGGGGATTGTTGTTAACCACTGCATTCCCAACTTGAGAAGGAGAGGGCATATTCTGTGTCAGAAGAATCCAGTCCGGTCTCCTGGAGGGGGCAGGAAGGGTGCGAGGCCTTGAAGGACAGGAAAGAGCACAGTAAAAACAATTACCCATGATGGCTCATAAAACTGCCTCATCTCACACTCACCTGGCTTACGCTCTGCTTGAGGTTGAGTAAGCATTTTTTGGCAGAAAGAGGAGAGGAAACTGCATGTGCAAAGGCACGTTGGCCTCAAAAAGAGAGTTATCGATAATATAGATTTGAAGGGGCTAAGACTGGAGGCTGGGAATCTGCAGGGGCTTAGGTAATTATCCAGACTTGAGATGGTGGCAATGGCTATTTGGAGTTGGGCAGACAATTCCAGAGAGGGGTCAATTCCACAGATGTCAAGGAGGTAAAATTCACAGGACTCGGCCCTAAATTGAATGCCAGCTTCCTGAGAGAAGGAGTCTTAAAAGCAGACCAGGAGCACCTGGGTGGCTCAGTTGGTTAAGCATCCGACTCTTGGTTTCAGCTCAGGTCATGATCTCATGGTTTGTGAGTTTGAGCCCCTCATCAGACTCTGAGCTGGCAGTGTGGAACCTGCTTGGGATTCTCTCTGCCCCTCCCCCGATTCTCTCTCTCTCTCTCTCTCTCTCTCTCTCTCTCAAATAAATAAAAGCACTTAAAAAAAAAGAGCAGACCTGCTATTGGTCTTGGACAATTGGACTGAGGGGATGTGCCCAGTGAGATGGGGACCCCAGGAGGACGAATAGGTTTGTAGGGAGCACAGGTTTAGTTCCTTTCTAGACACCTAGGCACCTATGGGAGTGACCCATGGGGCAGGCAGCTCCCTGGATCTGGTGCTCAGGAAAGAGGTCCAGCCACACCAGGGAGTCTAGTGCCAGTTCCTCCTGTTTGCACAGAAGACAAGATCCATTACTCATCTGCCTCACAACAATTTTGGCAGAGCTGGTTGATCCCATTGTATAGCTGAAGGTTTTAGCCCAAGGAGACTGGAACCAGGCCTGATCCTAGCCATGTTCATCTGGCAAAAGGTCTAAACTCGGGCATCAGGGATGTGTGGGTGGGCGGGGAAAGTGAGAGAGAAGCTTGGCCCACCCGGCTTCAAAACCAGATAAAACAAGTCAGCTGTTCATGTGGTTGTTGTCATTCGGAGGATGAGGTCTGGAAGACGGGAAGGAAGCACTGGGTTCTGGCTCAGGGGAGGAACGGCTTGACCTCCACTTCTGTTCACCTCTGTCCACTGCTCTGTCCTTGCCCAGACCTATGCAGAGATGGACCCCACAACAGCAGCCTTGGAGAAGGAACATGAGGCGGTAAGCAGGGGCAGGGCTCCTGCCTGCGGGTACCCCCTCTCCCAGCTTTCCTTGCTCTGACTGAGCCATCCACCGCCCTCCACTCCCACGTTACCCACAGATCACCAAGGTGAAGTATGTGGACAAGATCCACATCGGGAACTACGAAATCGATGCCTGGTACTTCTCACCGTTCCCCGAGGACTATGGGAAACAGCCCAAGCTGTGGCTCTGCGAGTACTGCCTTAAGTACATGAAATTCGAGAAGAGCTACCGCTTCCACTTGGTGAGACTGGGCCAGCCGGGTCTGGTGAGAGAGGCAGGCGTGGAGGCGAGGGCTGCTGAGGCTGCAGCGATAGGGAAGAGAGACAGGTCCAGAGGAGTCGAGTACAAGGAAGAGCTGCCCGTGGGTCAAGAGACCTGGGTTCTAGGCCTGGCCTTACCTTTGCTCGAGTGACCTTGGCCAACTTGCTGCCTTACCCCAGACCTCAGTTTCCTCTTCTGTGGAATGGGGACAGTAATCCCTGCCCTTACCACTTCTTCAGGTCAACCCAAACACCACATGTTAATCAAGGCCAGCGCAGTGCCAGGTTCCTCAGTGCAAAAGAGGAAGCGAGCATAGCCCCTGAGCAATGGGACTGTAAGGTGTGGACAGATGGGAAGCATTGGCGGGGAAGAGGGGGGAGCTGTGTCGGGGGTGGGGTTGGTGTGGGGGTGGGTGTTGCCGGGGGCTCGCATCACTAGTGCAGCAGGGAACACTAGGATATTTCCCAAAGGGTGTAACCTGAGGCAGATGTATGCATTTTAGCAATCGCCATTGTCATGGATAAGAGCGCTGGAGAGTCCTCCCAAGCCAGGCTGCTCTGAACTTGAAACCATCTAGCTGTATAATATTCAAGCCAGTTATTTAGCCTCTCTGTGCTTCTTCATCTATAAAATCTATAAAATAGCCTATAAAATAGGTTCTGTCTCCTCAGGGAGTTGGGAGGATTCCTTGACATAGGTGAGGTATGGAGCCCAGAGTCTGTAGATGGGGAAACAGAAGCAGAGACCTGTTGGAAGCCACACAGGGTTGTATGGGTGTACCTAGCAGAGAACCTCAGGGTCTCAAGCTTTTGTCTCCCCATCCCCACCCCCAGGGGCAGTGTCAGTGGCGGCAACCCCCAGGGAAGGAGATCTATCGCAAGAGCAACATCTCTGTGTACGAGGTGGATGGCAAAGACCACAAGGTGAGTTAGATGGCCGAAGTGCTGTGGGGAGGTGGGGAGAAGCACTGGCACTCTTGGATGATCCTTGTTGTCACCAAAAGGGTAGAAGCCAGTCTTGGGACAAGCCCCCACCGGGAAAAGGCCTGTGGGATCATGCTTAGCCTTGGTAGACACATGGCCCTGTGGTGTCAGTTTTGGGGACTGAGTTTCTGTTCTGTCCCTGAAGACTTTTCTCCTGATGGGTAGCTTAGTATTGGGCAGTTTTGACACCCAGAATAGACTGTCATGCCGGAGGGTGCTTTTAGAAGCGCTTTCTCTTTCTGCCTGAAGGAAAGGTTTCTTTCCTGGGAGGAGACTGCTTGGTGTGAGACTTTCTGCCTGAGACCAGTGTGGCTCTGACAGCTGAGTTCCTGGTTTCTGGCAGAAAGACTTCAGTGGGGGAGGGTGGGGCCTTTAGGGTCTGCTTTGCTGCAGTTGAGAACCTGGCCTTTACCTGGTCAGTCTGGGAAGGTCTCACTAAGTGTCCCTGTTCCCATGGAAGGGCAGTAGAGTGTGAGGAAGAGAGGGCAGGCTTCTGAGTGGCTCCTGCTTCAAATTGTCCTGTCATTTAGTAGCTGACCTTGGACAAGTTACTTAACGTTGTTTGTTCCTGTTTCCTCATCTATAAGATAAGAGTCATGATAATGTTTACCTAATAGGGTTGTTGGTGGAACAAATGAGACAGCAATGGCAAGTAGTTAACACTGTGCCTGGCATCAAGTAGGTGCTTAGTAAACATGGGCCTTTGTTACTATTGGTGACCTCTTGGGCTCAGTCAGCCTTGTGATAAATAGCTTGGGGAATATTAGCCCTTAACCTGGCCTGAGTCCCCTGCTTTGCCTGAGCATGAACAGGGGGAGTGGCACAAAGGGCTCCAGCAGGAGGTGTGGATGTTCTTTCTAGCTCTACCCTTGGTTAACTTTGAAGCCTCAGGCAAGCACTGCCCCTTCCCAGAGCCTCAGTTTCTTCCTAAGCAAAGTGCACTAGCAATGCTGGGCTTCACAATTGTTGGGTCAAATAAGAGTGGGTGTAAAAGGTGTCCTAAATCAGTGGGCCTCTTGAAGTGTGCCATGAAGCCACCCTTACGGTCTCATTGTCCCTTCCGATGTCGGTCTCTAGCCTGAGTGGGTATCTGGGCCTCAGCAGAGTGTGGCCAAGTGGGCAGACAGCTCAGGCTTTGGAGTCAGGCTCAAAGCTCACCCATTCAGCAAACATTTACCAAGCACGAGGCTAAGCATGAAGCTTGGTGCTTGCTCTGAACAAGACAGAACTCATATACCAGTTTGAATCCTGCTGTAGCACTCAGCAGCCGTGGGACCTCATGCCAGCCATAGCTCCTCTGAGCCTCAGTTTCCCAATCTGAAACATAAGATTTAATGTCCCTGAAGATTGAACTCCTATTTAGCACTTAGAAGTGGTAACTGAGGGGTGCCTGGGTGGCTCAATCGGCTAAACTTTCAGCTCTGATTTCAGGATTATGAGTTCAAGCCCTGCTTTGGGCTCCAAAGCTGGGCATGGAACCTATTAAAAAAAAAAAAAAATGGTAACTGAATGGGGCCCTTGGCTGGCTATTGGTGGAGCAAGTGACTCTTGATCTCAGGGTTGTGAGTTTGAGCTTTATGTTGGGCGTAGAGATTACTTAAAAATAAAATCTTTGGAAGAAGAAAAAGGAAAGAAAAAAACAAAAAAAGAAGTGGTAACAGATTAATCTAGCTCTCTGGTTTTCAGTTTCCCTGTCCATCAGAAAATGGCGGTAAGACTCCTTCCAATTCTAAATATTGTGAGGAGCGGGCTTCTCACTGGCCTGGCACTGGCTGCTCTCTAATGCCTGGCACTTGCATAGCAGGGTGGCAGCCACAGCCCAGGCCGAGGTGGGAGCATTATACCTGCTCCCTGAGCCTGCTTCCACCTCCCCACTCCTCAGATTTACTGTCAGAACCTGTGTCTGCTGGCCAAGCTTTTCCTGGACCACAAGACGTTGTACTTCGACGTGGAGCCCTTCGTCTTTTACATCTTGACTGAAGTGGACAGGCAGGGGGCCCACATTGTTGGCTACTTCTCTAAGGTGCTGGGGTGGGGAGCCTGGGTTGAGGGAGGGTGGGGACTATGAACCAGAGAAAGGACTGAGCCTCCCCAGAGGTCCTGACCACACACCCCTGTAGGAGAAGGAGTCTCCAGATGGGAACAATGTGGCCTGCATCCTGACTCTGCCCCCCTACCAGCGGCGTGGCTATGGAAAATTCCTCATTGCTTTCAGTGAGTGGTTCCTGGCCTGTCAAGGAAGGGGCAACTACGGTGGGGGTGCCACCGCAGGGCCGGGTCCTCAGAATCCTTCTTTCCACCACTGCCAGGTTACGAGCTCTCCAAGCTAGAGAGCACAGTAGGCTCCCCTGAGAAGCCACTGTCTGACCTGGGCAAGCTCAGCTACCGCAGCTACTGGTCTTGGGTCCTGCTGGAGATCCTGCGAGACTTCCGGGGCACACTGTCCATCAAGGATCTTAGGTGAGGGCCCTGGAACCCTTAAAGAGGAACCCTTAGAAGAATCTAAGGTTGGCCATGATCTTGTCTGTCTCCTTGTCCCCTTTTGCTGTCCCAGTCAGACCCCACAAGGGAACTCTCCCCAGCAACTACTCCAATCCCTTTCTGCAGTCAGATGACCAGCATCACCCAGAATGACATCATCAGCACCCTACAGTCCCTCAATATGGTCAAGTACTGGAAGGGCCAGCATGTGATCTGTGTCACACCCAAGCTGGTAGAAGAACACCTCAAAAGTGCTCAGTATAAGAAACCACCCATAACAGGTAGGGGGGCAGGGGCTGCCCAGGTTGTGTGTGGTAGGGGGTAGGTGTTGAGGAGCCAGAGCTACCTTTTTGCTGTCACATGATCCCAAACTAGTCTGACCAGCTCCCAGGACTGAAGCCTGGGGCAGGCTAGTCATTCCCAGGCTTCCCTGCCCCCTTCCCAGGACTCAGTCTGCCCTTGTTCTCACCTAGAGGTGATACCTGGCCTGGGCCCAGAGGCCCAGCCCTGCCTCTCATGTCTGTCTCCCCACAGTGGACTCTGTCTGTCTCAAGTGGGCCCCCCCCAAGCACAAGCAAGTGAAACTCTCCAAGAAGTGAATGGCCTGTGCCCCTGCTGCTGGACCTTTATCTCCTTGTCCCCTAGCCTGTAAATATGTACAGACCTGTTTCGTCATTTTTTAAAATAAAGTAAGTTCTGCCAGTGGTTCTGGACTTTGGAGGTGGGAGGGAGAGGCTAAGAGCTGATGTTCTTTGTTGCACGCCACACACAGAGCCAATTGTGCTCAAAACATTTTACTCCTTGTTCTTTCTACCCCTCACCCCAGATCCAAGCCCAAGCCCAGTTCCGGTGGGGGCTCAGTCCTCCGGAGTCTAGGAGTTGAGGTTCGAGGAGGGCATGGCAGCCGATGGGGCAAGATTGGGGCCTTTTCTGTTCTTGAAAACATGCTGCCCAGAGGCAGTCCCCGCTCAGAATACAGGAAGAAGGTGAAGTGATGGGGCTCATCAGGCAGAACTGGTAGGGTGCTAGAGCCAGTTCTTTAGCAGCAATTAGCTGGGCAGGTACCCAGTTTTCTAGAAACAGGGTAGGGAGCCTTGGCTCATTTTCATAGCTAAGGGTCCTTGGGGGCTCCATAGGAGCCCAGTGAGTAGGGTTGTGAACAGTAGGTGGGGGTGGCTAGAGGTCCTAGCCAATACCACAGGTAGTAAAACACCTGACTGTGGACCGTAGTTGCAAAGAACAAACCCAGAAGAGTGGGCTCAAAGGTCAGGATAGTGCCCTGGACTCCCACAGGGTTCTGGGAGGAAGGAGTGGTTTAAGCCAGTCCCAAGACCCAAAAGATGTCAGGGAAGGGCCAGGTCCATTCCTGGGCCAGGCATCTGTCCTTGGGGGCAGTGTGGAAGTCCTGGAAGCGGGGTCAGCTCTCAGGATGACTAGCTCAGCAGAGGAGGCCCAGGGTCAGGCCTAGTGGCAGCAGAAGGATGAGCCCCAATACGGCCTGGGCTGGGGCAGAGTTGAAGGCCTGGTGGTTGACACAAAGATGGCCATCGGGCTGAGACTCCTGGATTTGGGGCACCACACGAGGCTGGAGCTCTGTCACATGATAGTGAATCCAGGAGGCATAGCTGGAGGTCAGAGTGTACACGCCAGGCCTGTTGGGGGCCCCACAGGCATCGCCCCAGCTCACAATGCCTGCCAGGTACCAGAGGCCCCCCACAAGGCAGGAGAGTGGGCCCCCAGAGTCACCCTGAAGAGAAAAGTCATACAGTAACTGTCAAGACTAGGCCCCAGGCCTCCAGTCATCCACGCCAGCCCCATCCGGCCCTCATCTCCCAAGATGCGCTCGTCTCACTGGAACCCCTGCATTTACCTGGCAGGCATCCTTGCCCCCCTTCACATAGCCAGCACACAGCATGTCCTGCTGGATAAAGTGGGGCTCCTCGGGTTTGGCGTCAATGTTGTACAGACAGTTACATGTCTCTCGGCTGATCAGTGGCACCTCAAGTTGCTGAAGCTGCCGGGGGGCCAGGAGGCTCACTGTAGGAGCAAAAGATGCTTACCTGGGGCCTCCTACCCTAAGTCAGGCACCCCTCCATGCCTCTAGGCATCAGCGCCCACCTCACCTGAGGGCGCCACGTGGCCCCATCCAGTGACAGTACATTGGAGGCCATTGGGGAAGGAGGCGTTGGCTGCAGGGAGGCAGATGGGCCGGATGTAGCGGGAGAAGGTGACAGGGCTACTGAGACGGAGGAGTGCAATGTCACCCTGGGAGCCCTCCTGGTGGTAGCTGGAGTGGGAAATGACCTGTGCCACGGTGCGGACCTCAGCCTCAGGCGTGTAGGAGTCCAGCTGGTGGGCCCCAAGCTTTACCTCATAGTCTTCCTTGACGTGCTCCCTGCAGGCAGAGGGGCCAAGGCTGGGACCCAGGAGACCTCTCCTAGTTCCCTGATCCCTGTGGGCTTGTTATATCCAACCCCAGATTCTGATCCCAAACTGCATGCTAGTTTTACCCTGTGACCTCTCACCTCTGACCTTCACTGCTGACTGATCCTTTCAGACTTTATTGATACCCCTCGACCCAACCCAAGAATCCCAACCTCTGGCCTAGACTGATCCACCTTTGACTTCCCCGCCATGCCCACCACCCAGCTGGTACCTTGGGAAGCAGTGAGCAGCTGAGAGCACCCACTGCTCAGACACGAGAGAACCACCACACGCGTGGGTGCCATCGTAGGTGATGCTGACCTGCCAGGGCCACTGGCCAACGGCTGCACTGCTACCACCTGTGATGCGTGCTTGGGAGGCCACGCCGCAGAAGGCTGCCCAGGGAGGAAGGGGAGGGGGTCAGGTCCTTCTGGGGCCCCCATACCAGCTCCTCAGCCCTGCCGTTCCCCATATAGCCCAGACAATCTGGTTTGGAGCTTGGGAAGTGAGTTCGCAGGAGCCAGCCACCCCTTTGTCCTTGCCCCACTGCTCACTGGGCATGGTTAGTTCTGCCCCCTTAACCATCCTCATTACCTAACCCAAGTTTCATGCGCCTTCCTTTCTCTCAGATCCTCCTACCTTCCATTCAGTCCACTCCTTACAAGTCAGAAGATCTTTATAAACCACAAATCTGATCAGGTCATACCTCAGCTTAAATCCTCCCCAGGCTCCACATTGCCCTTAAGATACATTCTCTACCTTCCATGGCACTACCATTTACTCCAGCCATCCCTCTGGACATTTACACTGGGCCACACACTTGTTTGCCTCTAGACCTTTGCTTATCCAGGTCCCGCTGCCTAGAATACCTTTCTTCATCCCTACTCTGCTATGCAGACCTATTTGCCTACGGAGACCATTCAAATGTCAGGCACTCCTTAACCTGCCCTGAGCCTGCTGCCTGAGTTAGACAATGCTGGAAGCTCCCAGGGCCCATACTTTCCCCAGCACTGCCCCATCACACAGTCATGATGGTCTATGACTGTTTCAACTGCAGCAATCTGGGCATTCCCTAGTGACAGGGACTGGAGCAGATCTCCTTGTCCCCAGTGCCGAGCACAGGGCTGGACACACAGAGTGATGGATGTGTGTTGAACAAACAACAGGATTCCCACACTGAACATCTGGTTTCCAGGACTGCCTCACCCCCACCGAGGCTGCCGTTTGGAGCAGGACCCAACAGCCTTTCACAAAGTCACCT
The DNA here is from genome assembly GCF_022079265.1 of Lynx rufus. Taxonomy (NCBI): domain Eukaryota; kingdom Metazoa; phylum Chordata; class Mammalia; order Carnivora; family Felidae; genus Lynx; species Lynx rufus. The sequence continues at coordinate 975,524 of NW_025814838.1, read as the reverse complement.
TCCCCGGAGCAGGGAAAACTGCCCAGCCAAGCTCCTCCTTCTCTCCTCATAATAACTACAATAGCTACTATTTAGTGACTGTTCAAGCAATGCCAGGCTGGGAGAGGGCTTTCACTTCTATCTCCATGACTCCTCACTGGGCCCCAGGAGACAAACATAACCAACTTCCATTTTTGAGGTGAGGGGACTGGCCAAGGATACATAGCCAGTAGTATCTGGTGAAGTGGGAATTGAAAACCAGACTCAGAGTCAAGTGGTGAGCCTTAGAAGAAAGGAAACCTCTGGTTCATTTTCCTCAAAGGACCCACCTTTGGAATCAGATCTGGGTGTAAAATCTCAGCGACACCTCTTATTGGCTGTGTGCTCTTGGCTAAGTCACTTCACTCTCTACCTCAGTTTCTTTCTCCGAAGAATTAGGGCTCTAATCCCCATCTTTCAGAACTAATGGGGGGATTTACATAAGGTAATAAGAGTGGGTGAGATGGCCCTACAGAGAGGGTCAGGCACTCATGAAACACTCCATTGGAATCTGAATCCCGGTTCCCTTCCTTTCCCCTCCCCCATGCAAGGCTCACCTTCCTCCCCATCAGCTCCTGGAGGGAGAGAGCAAGAGGAAAGGGTAAACAGGAAAGACCAGAGTTCCCAGGCCCCTTAGCACCTACCACTTCTCCAGAGGACGGTCCTCCCCACCCCCTTGACTCCCCGGAGGCCGAAGCTGAAGGGAGAGACAGAGGCCAAGATCTAGGGAGGCTGACGCTGGGAGATTCTTGAGCCCAGGATAAGGGATGTGCCCAGAAAAAGATTATAGCCTCAGTTTACGTGCACCACCCCTTCCCTGAGCCCCACACTCTCTGACCCACACATACTCACCAAGACCGGACCGGAATAATCCAAGTAAAAGCAGAATGGCCACAGCCTCCAGCTGTCTAAGTCCCAGGCCCGCCCTGTGGGCCATGGCCCAGAACCAGGGCCCCTGGGGAGACACCAGGCACCCAAGGGAAGGGACCTGGGGTTGGTTTCGAAGGCAAGATCCAGGTGTCGGGCCCAGTGGGAAGGGATCCTAGAATCCGCGCTGGGAAGGGGGAAGAGATGTCCAAGGCAAGAATAAGGCACAAAGGGAGACGTTGGGGTTTCCGCAGCTGCCGGTGAGGACACGTCTCCCGCTCGGTCTGGCTACGTAGAGACCTTCCAGAGTGGTGGATCCGTGGAGAAAGGCACCTACCTGCCTGCCCCTCCCCTAGCCCCGCCCTCCTCACTTAGCTCCGACAGCTTTTGTTGCCAACACAGTCCTAAGTCCTCCCAGACCCCTAGGCCCTGTGTGTGTGTGTGTGTGTGTGTGTGTGTGCGCGCGCGCGCGCGCCAGGAGGGACTGGAAACCCCTGACAGCTGCACTCCTTAGAGTGTGACCCAACTGCCGTTTGCCCCAGGTCTTTCAGGTCTCCCAGACCAGTTATGTCCCCCAGGGCCTGGCCCAGCCTTTGTTGTCCTGGGGCCACTGTGCTCCTCCTTTCTTCCCTCCTTCAGCCTGGTATCTGAGCTCAGGACACCTGGGTCTGCCCTGGACCTGCCGTTTCAGGCCCTTCTATAGAGCCTGCGGCCTCCTCTGTGTGTGCTGAGGTGTGGTGAGTGCGACTGGCAGTGACAATCATCTCATAAATATTTCCTGAGTGCCTACTATGTTCCAGGCACAGGAGACAAAACAGACACCATCTCTGCCTTCGCTGAGCTCACAGTGAAGTTAGAGGTGACAGCTTTGAATCAAATAATCACATAGCAATTATAGAATAATTTCAAGCTAGGCCCTCTGATAAAGAAGAACGGGTGCTCTGGGGGCCTGTTCGCAGGAGCCTGACGTAGGCTGGCATAAAGAAGGGTTCCTCAAGAAGGTGCTATTACAACTGAGGCCAGAGGAGCTATGAAAGAGTGTTAAGGCAAATATGGGAGGAGAGTGGTCCAGGGAAAGTCTCAGGTGGAGGGTGCAGGTGGCACAGGTCCAGGAGAAGAAAGCGCATGTGACCGGGTTGGGGTCAGGTTCATCCTAAATCAGTGTATAAGTCTGTGGACAACTGGGCATGTGTGTTGGCTTCAAGCCTCAGAAAAACAGACCCCACTTCCCCACCTAATTTCCATAAGACTGGGGACCTCCCAGCCAAAACTTTGGGGCCTCTCCTGGAGGGCAAGGAATTCCTGGAGTGGGTGAGGGGCTAGAAGCTAACTGGCTAACTCGGAGGGAGTCTAAGCCAGGGAAGAGGGAGCAACATTGGACGCTGTGGTGGGTTTGGGGAGAAGATGGGTGTATTAAATGTTTATGGGGAATGGCATATGGGTGACTGGGTATGGGACACAGGTGGGGATGTATGTCCTTGTGGAGATTCAGGGGAATAGTCTCTTTGGGATCTGGCAGCTAATGATAAGCCTGTCCCTTTAAGAACCTCTGCCCCTCTCCACAATCTCCCAGGAACTCCCTGCTTCCCCTCCCCCATCCTCTGCCCACTCTACCTATAGATGGTGACTCCAGCCCCTGAGGTGACCCCTCTGCCACCCTTATCAGCCGGCTTCCACCCTAGCACTTCCCCTTCTCCGGGTCTCCATTTGCCCTTTTTCTGTACTCAAACATCAACCTTTTCCATGACCTATTCCTGATGCCCAGCCAGGGGTGTTCCCCACTACACTGGGAGCACTTCATGGACTTATCTATCAGACCCCAGACCCCATGACTTAGTAGTTAGCAGGGAATGTGGTTGAATTCATGCAGGGAGGTGCACTAGTAAACGGTGGGTGAGGTAGTGGGATGTACATACAAGGACACATGCTGGTGGCCAAACTCTGGAGGCACTGGGCAGGATATGAAAGTGGACCCTTGAAGGGTCCCACATAAGTGTCATGTGTGTGTACTGGGGGCACTGGAGGTGTACACTCTGGGGCATTCATCAGGGTGTGTTTAGGAGGGGTAGCTGTCTGTAGATACAGGATAAGGCAGACAGACCCTCTGCACTCCCAGACTCCTGGACTCTTCCTCTAACGCTCACCCTCAGTCTGGGAGGGGTGGAGGATGGCAGGGGGCAGAGAGAGAAGGGAAGTAGGGTCTGAGCTAGGGCTGAAGTGTCTATCAGGTGCTAGGGATGCTGATTCCACTGGGGAGGTGACACACACCCAGCTGCCACCCAACCTCCCCCGCCCTGGGGCAGGAATGAAGGACAGCTGCCACGTTATCAGGGACACATTTCCTGGGAGCCCAAGGCCTGACTCACAGAGACCCAGAAGGGATGGGCCCTATCCCTTGGGCTTCCCCCAGCCCCTCAGCCTTCCCCCAGCAATGCCACAAGGCCACGTGTCTGTGTTTACACCTTTATTGGCCGCTTCCCACTGCCCCCAAGGATTCCCATGCCCAAAATAGCCAGGCACAGAGGCCCAATAATCCGAAGCCGCTGCAGTCTGGGTGGGTGGGGCCCTCTGGAGGTTCCGGCTAGGGAACAAAGCCGGTTAGGCCACATTCCAGCTCTACAGGGCGGGAAGTGGAGGGCTGGAGGGGGTGGAGGAGGAGAAGGAGAGGCGGCCAAGGGACCCAGGCCCCCTCAGCCCTGGATCAGGGGGAGCAATAGTAGCAGCAGGAGCAGAGCAGCCTGAGGGGAGCCTGAGGCCCTGGCCAGGTCGGGGGGGCAGAGGTCGCTGCCTTCAGGGGGCCAGTGGGGGTAGCCATTGGGAGGCAGGAAATGGGCCTCTCCTACTGTCTGGGCGATCCAGGCTTCTTCAGGGCCAATGGCAGCAAATAGCTCCCGGCTCCCTCGAACAGCCATGCCCATGAGGACCCAGGAGCCTCCCTCGGTCTGGCACAGGAGCGGAGGTGCTGAGGTCACCTGCAGTGTCAGGGCCAAGCCCAAAAGGGTCTCTTACCCTTCCTTCTGATTCACTGCACCTTCTCCTTAGAGTCCAACCACAAAGCACTACTTCTCTACATCCTTAGGCATCCAGGCCCCTGGTCTCTCTCTGAGGTCCAGCTAGGAAGCACACTTCTTCCCATTTGGGGCCCAGCACTCAAGAATTCCAACCCTGCTCTCTCTCTAGGGTCCAGCTGCCCAGCACTGCCTCTCCCCTCCCTGGACCAGGACGCCCAGGCCCCTTTACCTCACACCTATCCTCTTGACCCTCTGAATACAGAACACAGAGAGTCCCAGGAGGCAGAATGCCTTGATAGAGACAGTGACAGAGTCGTGGCGTCAAGATGGAGACAGCTGCAGCCACAGGAACTAGAGAGAGGAGAGAGGGTTGTCACAGGGATTCTGGCCTTCAGTCACCTCTCACACCCAGGACCCTGGGCTCTCTCACCTCGGTCTCGGGGGTCCTTCCAGCCCAGCACCCAACAGCTGGCCCCCAGGGGGATACCCCCTGGGTGAAGGCAGATGGGCAAGGCTGATGGCGAAGGTTCCACCCGGGAGCTCAGCTCCAGGAGGGCAAGGGGGGGCCTAAGTCCCAGGTGTCGGGGCAGACGGATGCTGATGACCAACCGGGATACCTGGTGGCCCTGTGGGAGGGGGCTAGCCCCTGCCCGGCCCAGGTACACTTCAATATAAGGCACTGTTGTAAAGCCCGGCCTGTTGGAACAAAGCCCAATGTGACCTCCTGCTCCCCGAATTGCTATAAAGTCCTGCCCAATCCAGAGGACAGGGCAGAATGAACTCCAAGGTCATTCCACTAGCTCCTTCATTATTCCTCTTTCCAAATTTCTCTTCTATCTCAAAACACTTGTAGTGGTTCCCTGTACTGTAAGAGCCCTAAAGGGATTATATCCCACTATTTTAAAAGTCCTTTTGAAAAAAAAAAGTTCTTTTGCCCATCTTTCCATTTCTTCCCTCTTGCCCAAGAGATGGGTGAGACCCACCTGAGGACACAGTGAGTGGCTGCCACGACCCAGCCTGGGGCCACTAGGATCCCAGTGCAGACTTGATTTCCAGCCACATGCACTTCTGCCAGCCAGGGCCACAGGATACCCATCACAGCTGGCTCTGGCCGCAGGCCACAGGCTAGGGGAGAGGAGGTGACCACCTAAGTGAGGGCTCCACAGCTGACCCCTGAAGGGTCTGCCATGGATCTTAGCACACGCAGGAGCCCCAAAGCCCTCTAAGCCCTAAGCCCTCACCACCATGTTCTGTGTGAGGGGGACAAGCCTGTGTCTCAGTCTCCTCCCCCTCAGGGCCCCAGTCCCAAGTCAGCTGGTCTTCCAGGTAGGCTCCCCGAGTCACATGGCTGATCCATGGGCCATGGGTCTGCAGGGGGTAGAAGGCTCTGGGACGTAGGCAGCCACTGGAGAAGTCGCTGATTCCAGCCAGGAACCAGGTCCCCTCTTCCTGGCACAGAAGGCTCCAATGAGAGTAGTTCTGCAGCAAGAGCATGTGCAAGTTGATGAGAGGCTATCAAAGGTCCTGGGGCTTTCCTGTACTCCTCTCTCTCTCTCTCTCTCTCTCTCTCTCTCTCTCTCTCTCTCAGACAAAACAAGTCCCACCTCCTCCAAGCCAGGCTCCAATAGTAATCTGTGTAAGAAGTCAGCCCTCACTTTAAGATTCTCTTTAAATCTAGGGGTAGCAAGAAGGTCAGACATCGCCCAGGGCCCGTCTCAGGCCCCTCCCCAAACTCCTCCAGGGCTAGGCTCCGCCCCCAGCGAGAGGCCCCGCCTTAATCCCGTCCCTGCCCGCAGAGTGCTCGGCCTCATTCCTAGTTCCTCTCAGACCCTGACCTGGCAACCCCTCGCATTAAGACCCGCGGGCCCCGCCCCCGTCGCTCACCCAGCAGCGGCCCGCCTCCTCCTCTTCCTGGTAGGCGGGGCAGAGCGCGTGTGGAGGGTCTCCTGGCGGCGGCACTGACTCCCCCTGGCGGCCATACAGGCAGTGACACCACCAGCCGCCCAACAGCTCCGCCTCAAGCAGTGTGCTGGGTCCGGGCTCAGGTTCTGGAAGAGAAAAGAAAGGGAGCCTGCGCTGCTGAGGAGTCCGGCCCGGCTCCGCCCAGCCCTGCGTGGGGCCCCTGCTCACCCCCGCGACCCCAGCGCGCCAGGCGGCAGCGGCTCCTGGGCAGGAAATAGTGTTCTGGGTGAGGTAGGCACACTGGCCGCGAGGCGGTGCTCAGGTTCACCGGCGTTTGCAGCTGCAGCAGCGCCAGATCCGAGGTGTCGTCCCATGAGGCATTCTCGTGCGGCACGAAGCGTGCCACCAGCTCTGCGCGCGGACGCGAGGGCAGTAGCACGCGCCAGTAGTCTAGGTCTCGGGGCAGGAGGTCTGAGTTGATGGGGCTGCGGGTTGGGGGAAACTGGGACGTGGGCCACATCCTGCGCGCTCGGCTCAAACCCACACATGTCTGGCTTGGACTCTGGATTTCCAGAGAACCCGGCATCCTTGATAGAATTTATACTACCCCGTACTTGCCCCCAGTAGACTAGGATCCCGCTTTGCAAGCTGGATCCTACACCTGCCTGTGAAACCCCGCACTCCAGACCGATGTGCCCTTCCACCCCTACTCCTACCCTACCCAGGGGAAGGGCTGGGGACAGTTCGATAGTGTCTCAGGCCGATGGGGGGAGGGGAGGGGAAAAAATCTAAGACTGCGTTTTCACTCACTCCAGAAAGCAGCTGGCAGGTGCCAAGACCCAGCTTTCAGACACCAGCGCCCCATGGCAGGGTCTGGATCCTGGCACCATCACCCGCGCCTCCCAGGGCCAGGTCCCTGGCCTTGGTGCCTTCCCGCACTCTGAGGGGTGAGAGACTTGGGTCAGGGGGCCTCCCAGGCCACCATCAGTTTCCACCCCAACTCAAATCTTCCATGTCCAGGTGACATCTAGGGGTCCTTCTCCCTTACCTGGCAGGGCAATGGTGCAGTTCTCATCAGTGGGCTCCCAGGGACCTGGCTGGGGCTCCCAGGACTGGGTGGGAAAGGCAGGCCCAGGTTCTGAGCCCATCACCTGTTCCCGTATCCATGCCTCATAGGGGGCCACAGCAGTGAAGACTCCAGGGCGGTTCCTCCGTCCACAGCCAAAGCCAAAGCTGGTGATTCCTGCCTGGAACCATTGGCCGCCTTCCTCACAGACCAGGGGGCCCCCAGAGTCTCCCTGATGGTAGATAATTCAGTGTCAGGGGATCAGCCCAGGGACCCACCAGCTTATACTAGGCCACCTCACAAAGATTCTAAACCTCTTCTTGTTGCCAAACATAGAGCCACCTTCTGGAAACTGGCCCTGGCTGTACTTGTCCTCTGCATTCCCTGCAACTCTAAACAGAAGAAAGCTTTCTAAGGCAGAAAGGCTGATGAGCAGCCAAAGCCAAAGGCAGCAAGCTAATGCATTAAAGGCCACGTTAGAGAGGTCTTCAGGTCTCATTCTCATTCAGAGCCAACTGATTCTTGTTCAATAAATGGCTCAAATAGGGGTGCCTGGGTGACTCAGTCGGTTAAGGGACCAACTCTTGGTTTTGGCTCAGGTCATGATCTCATGGTTCGTGAGTTTGAGCCCTGCATCTGGCTCTGTGCTGGCAGTGTGGAGCATGCCTGCTTGAGATTCTCTCTCTCCCTCTCTCTCTCTGCCCCCCCCCCACTCTGTCTCTCAAAATAAACTTTTAAAAATTAAAAAATAATTAAATTAAATATTCAATTTTTCAGTTACACTAGCCACATCTCAAATGTTCAATAGCCAATGTGGCTAGTGGCTATCATACTGGACATCACAGGTATAGAACATTGTAGGAGGTTCTAATGGACAGTGCTTGGTTTAGAGGAATTTGAATTGTTGCAATCCTGTCCAAGAAGGCAGGGGATTATGTCCCTAGGTCTCGGAACCTCGTAATTGGGAGGGACGCTGAAGACTATCTAGCTTGAATTCCCATCACCACCATCCACGCTTGAGTGCCCTCAAAAATGTGTGCCATTGGAGGAAAGTTCCTGGGGAAAATGGTTAAAATATACTATGTTTTGTTTTCAGCAAGATATCTGGAAAATTCTCATCTGTGAGGAATTAATTCATTTTTTAAAATGAACCTACTAAGTAATAGGTGCGGTGCTATGGACTGGGATGGGGGATAATAATAATAGCTAATGCTTATTTGAACTCTTATTAAAGACCAGGCACTGTCCTAAGTGCTTTTATTTAAAAAAATTTTTTTCAACGTTTTTTATTTATTTTTGGGACAGAGCGAGACAGAGCATGAACGGGGGAGGGGCAGAGAGAGAGAGGGAGACACAGAATCGGAAACAGGCTCCAGGCTCTGAGCCATCAGCCCAGAGCCTGACGCGGGGCTCGAACTCACGGACCGTGAGATCGTGACCTGGCTGAAGTCAGACGCTTAACCGACTGCGCCACCCAGGCGCCCCCTAAGTGCTTTTATATATACAAATTCCTATAATCATCATAGCCACCCTATGAAGTAGGGTGAAGCCACCTATAAAGTATCATCTCCATCTTCCAGATGAGAAAGTCTGAACATATGGAGGTTAAATAACTTAGCCAAGGTCACACAGCTAGTAAGTGGTGGTGCTGGACTTCCAACCGGGCTGACTCACTCTGGAGTCTTGGCAGGTAACCTCCGCACTGTGCTGCCATAAGTAACAGTGCCCTCTTGTTGAGCCCCAAGTTCTGTCCATTTATAATCTTCTCATCAATCCTATCCGTTGGCAATCTTGCCCTCTTTTTGCAGATGAGGCTCAGAGACATTGAGAGAGATATTTGTCTATTCCTCATGCTTCCTATTGGTTAGGGCTCTGCCTGGCCCTGTGAGGCAGATGCAGGGGCCTCCCCTCACCTGGCAAGTGTCTCTGCGGCCCTCCGGGTAGCCAGCACACAGCATCCCTGGCAATAGCTGGAAAGTGAGGTTGAACGGGCCAGGCCGGCTATAGAGACACTGACAGGCGGCCTCTCCCAGCAACCTGAGCTCCACTTCTTGTAGCGCCCACGGGAGAGGCAGGGGGTCTGCAGGTCGAACCAGAGAGCAAATGCTGTGAGGCAGATAGGAAGTCCCCTGTGCCCCAGCTCGGCTTAATGCCCTTCAGCTGCCTCCTGGACATCTACTTAGATACCCCATGGCACCCTGGACTGCTACACTCAAAACTAGTCATTGTCACCTCCCGCTCCTCTCTGTTCTTCCTATATCCTCATCTCAGGAATGGCCCTATCAAGCACCCAGTGAGAGCCTCCACGGATGGTTGTGCAGTGAGAGCAGTATCCAGACAATAAACGAGGCCTGTGCGGGCGAAAATCACTAAGATCTGAGCCCTGACATGGGCTGTGTCAATCTTGAGAGGGCACGCTTTTCAACAAAGGTGCCATGTAGACTAAGGTGTGGTCCTGTACCAAGCTGCCAAGCATGGAAGCTGGGTTGTCAGCTGTGACCCCTGTCTCAGCTTCCTCTCCCCAATCAGTTCCCAAGTCCTGAAGACCTCTCATTTGTGACTTCTTGGAATTGTCACTGCAACTGCCCTAGTTTAGAAGGTACAACTTTGGGCCTGGATGATTGGCCCAGGCTCCTCACTGGTGCCTGCCACAAGGGGGTGTTCAAGAAATACCTGTTGAATGAAGGAAAGATGAACTGAACGAATGAATGAGTGCAAGTAGGGAGAAGACAGGAGGTGGGAAAGTAGAGAGATGAGTGAAGGGAGGGGAGGGGAGGATGGGAGGAAGAGGGACAGGGGAATGGAGGGCAGAAGCTGACATTGCTGAACGCTTAGGATATGCCAGGTGCTGTGCTTTAGTGCACCATCACCTAGGGCAAAAATATCTGAAGTACATTAATAACTGCTGTTAGGTATTGTGCTATAAACTTTACATGGATTTTCTCATTTAATCCTTAACCCAACAACCCCACGAACTGGGCACTATTTTTCCTTAATTTTCAGAGGGGGAAATGGGTTGGATGAAGTGGTTTGTCTGATAGCCGAGCTAGGATGGGAACCCTATTCAGATCCCATATCCAGGAAAGGAAAAAACAACAACAACAACAACAACAAAAACCTGGAAGGAAAGGTGAGGAGGGAATCGGGGTGGATGAGTCAGTAGTCTTAGTTTGAGAGCCCTTGGGGAGGAGGATAGATGGACAATTGCACAGCATTTACCTGCAGCGTGGCAGAAATCTGCGCTCCAGGACCCCACCCAAGGCCCCACTCGGTGGGCCCCGCCTCCTGAGCCCCCCGCCCTGAGGGCCCACCCACCCAGGGCCCAGCTTTTAGGACTCGCCCCGAGGTCTTCCCCCAAGGACCGCTCAGTAGGCTCCACCTCTCCGGTAACCTGCTTCCCGGGACCCCTTCACCTCACTCACCCGCTTCCTGGATGTCCCCCCAGCCAGTGGCCCAGCAGGCCGTGCCATGAGCGAAGCGGTGCGAGGCCCGCGGCAGGCAGATCGGCCGCACGGCGGGGCCCAGCCGGGCGGGCGAGGCCAGGCGCAGGAGGGCCAGGTCTGCGCCCAGTTCCACGCTGCTGTAGTTGTCCGGCACGAGGATGGCGGCCACCGCGCGGGCGTGCGCGCTGTCCAGAGGCCCGTCCTGGGAGTGCACGCCCAGTAGTACCGACCACTCGGTCGCAGGCTCCAAGGTCCCGTTCCTGCGCGGAGGCCCAGGCAGGAGGAGGTTAGGTTGACCCCAAGGTGGGGACAGACTCTCGTGGGGGTGGGATCTCGCTCAGAGCGAGGGAGAAGGTGGGATCAGTAGCAACCCAGGAGGGGCAGAGTGGGATCCAGATTAGGGGCTAGGGCGATCCAGGTTGAGATACATTCCCAAAAAGGGGAGGAGTGGATGCGATTTGGGGATGATTGATTGGGGGACATTGGAAAGACGGAATTCAGACCCGGATATTTGGTGGAGCGGTGGGTCGAGTCTGCAGGTGGCATCCACCGTGTTCAGAACAAGGATACCCTCGAAGAGAACTTCGAGGTTGGGCAGGGAGACTGGCGCAGCTCGGTTCCAAGTTGGCGGTGAGTGCATGGGATCAAGCTGCGGGGCCGGCTTGGCTTTTGAAGAGGGTTTGGACGTGGGCGAATACTCACGTCACGAAGCAGTGAGCAGCGGAGAGCACCCAGGAAGGGGCGATGAGGGAGCCCCCGCAGATGTGGCCCCCCCTCTGATGCAGGCTCACCTGCCACGGCCAGCTGCCTGGCTGCGCTTCTGAGCCCCCCATGATTCGGGTAGAGGGCTCAGGGCGGCCGCAGTCTGCAATGGGGTACCATGGAGGTCATAGCCTGCCTGGTCCCTAGGCACGAGGCCCAGGTAACTCAAGACAAAGCCCTGTCTCCCGCGCGGCTTCAGTTTGCACCTCTGAACAAAGAACAAAGAGGACTTAGGCACTTTTTTTTTTATGTTTATTTATTTTTGACAGAGGGAGAGAGGAGAGAGAGAGAGACAGAGCATGAGTGGGGCAGAGGCAGAGAGAGAGAGAGAGAGAGAGAGAGAGAGAGAGAGAATCTGAAGCAGGCTCCAGGCTCTGAGCTGTTAGCCCAGAGCCTGACACGGGGCTCTAACTCAGGGGCTCTAAGTCACCAACCAGAGATCATGACCTGAGCCAAAGTGGGACCCTCAACCGACTGAGCCACCCACGTGCCCCAGGACTTCCACCTTCCTCACTGCCTAGCCAGGCTTAACCTTCTTTAAGATCTGAGGAACCCCCACTCTCCTTACCTAGATCTTCAGGTTCTTCTTGGGTAGGACTGAGAGCTGGGAGTTGGAGGGTAAAGAGAGAGGAAGGTACTGGTGACTTCTAGTCCCTGACACTTCCCAGTCCCCATCTTCCTGTTCTCCCTCCCCTACCTCTCTCCCTTTCCCCAGTTCTCTGTTCTTTCAGCATCCCCTTGGAGCACCCATGCTACCCCTCCCATCTTTTCTGCCTCCCATGTGATACACCCCCACCCCCACCCCCCAGTCCAACTGCCTTACCTGAGTCCTGGAGAGCTCCTGGGATGGGGCTGATGGCTGGAAAGAGGGAAGCAGGAAGAGGCTAGAGACCTATAATTTGATGAGCCCTCCCTGCCTCCCTGCCCCCAAGCTTTAGAGCTACGCCATCTCCTGGCATCCAGGCCCCTTTCCCCTCTGGTAGGCTATTCTCCCTTCTGACACCTCACTCCTTCATTCTTCCTGATGTCTTCCTCTCTTTCCTCCTCTGACACCCCACTACCCACACAGAACCCAGGCGTTCTGCTTTCCAGCTTCCCAGATACTAAGGCCCAGTTCCCTTGCAGCCATCTCTTATCCCTTGAGTTACCAAGGATCACAAATGGAAGGAGCAGGTGCTGGGACATGGCACATTTGAGTCAGCTGGAGGCACGGAGATGGGTGAAGGTCTGCTCCCAGCCACAGCTCTGTCACTGCCTAGGCAGCCTGTGACTCCTGATGGTCCCAGGAGCCGCCCCACCCTCCCTGGCTGGAGCCCATCTCCGGCAATCTGAGAGGATCTAGGGCTGGAAAGGGGAAGCAGGGAGCCTAGAGGCCCCACCCAGAGCCCTGTGAGCATCTCATATCTCTGGAGGCCCAAGGTGGGGGTGGGAAGCAGATGTCCTAGCTCCAGGACACTGTTGGGTGGGGGGTGGAGGAGTGGAGAACCCTGTGGGCAAAGGTGGAAGATGAGGACAGCTAGGTGCTGTGAGGCTGATGTTCTGGGTCCTTGGTGAGGCGGGCCGTAGGTTAGCTCAAGCCCTTGGGATGGAGCAGGTGGCCCCTCAGTGGCGTGACTCACCAGAGACCTCACCTCTATTCGGGGTGCGGCTTACCCCAGTGGCTTGGCCTTTTCTTCTCACACAGCTCTGGTTACTGGAGTTGCTGGCCAGGTCTGGGAAGGGAGCCCTAGGGAATTCAATCCCATCCCAACAAAAGGATCACAGATTCCGTCAAGTTGCGCAGGGCCAAGGATTCTGGGAGGGGCCTGGGCAGGCTGGCACAGCCAAAAGGACGTCACCCTTTTCTGTGTTAGAGTGCTCTCAAGTGTTGTCACTTACTCTTTGTGTGACTTTGGGAAAGTCACTCAACTCTTCAGTGTATTTCGATGGCAATCCGCCTAAGAAACATATGGTGCCTCAAAGGAATCAAGGAGAGTTTAATTAAAGAACTATTTACAGAGGTCTAGGCAGGAATAAGGGAAACCAGCAAGGGATGGGTGAAGCATGCTGGGGCTAGCAAGAGTGGAGAGCCCTTCCTGGAGAGGCCAAGAGAAGGAACACATACTGGAGCTGGAAATGGAGAGCCTGGAGGAGAGAGCTCAGTGGGAGCTCCTTCAATGGAGAAATGTGACCTTTATCAACCTGTGGCTCATGCAGGGAGGGAGCTGGGAAATAAAAGTCACCATCTCCCTTTCCTCCTACCCTCCCATCACCTGCCAGCTCCTCCCATCTCTGAAACCTCCCAGAAGCCAGAGTGACAGGGAGGCCATGATGTGGCCCATAAAGGTCACTCTGGGGGAACAGATCAGAATGGAGAAGGGTGGAGGAGAATGGAAATGAAGAGTTGAATAGCCACACACAGGTTTTCCCTGCTATCCGGAAGTAGAGCATTTCTATGAAAACTTTTGGAAGCGGAAAAGGCATAAAGCAAAGAAGCAGCTACTATTAATTTATATGAAAAAAATTTTTTTAGCATTCCCAGATCCAAAAATCAACCTCTTTTCCTTCCTCCCTCCCTCCCTTCCTTCCTTTCTTCCTTTTTTTGAAAAATTTATTTTTAGGTAATCTCTACACCCAAATGTGGGGCTGAACCCACAGCCCTGAGACCAAGAGTCACATGCTCCCCTGGCTGGGGACTCATCTTTTAGGCTTTTCTCATACCTTAGGTCATATCTTGCTAACAAATGCACAATATAAATTGAGATCAAGCACAGATGCTCACACAGTCCAAAGCTATGATGGCTTGATGCTGGGATGCTGAGTCTAGTTCCCAGGGAAGGAGATCTCCATGACAGTTGACTGCAAAACAAACAAACTCTGAGCACCATTGGCACTTTTCACCTTTTTTTTTGAAAAAGTGAAAATCCCTTCTGGATTTTTTATCTGTTAGTGAAAACAGGTACTAATGTAGGTCTTTCCTAAAAGCAAAGTGGTGGGGCGCCTGGGTGGCTCAGTCGTATGAGCGTTCATGATCTCACGGGTCATGAGTTGGAGCCCTGCATCGGGCTTGCTGCGTCAGCACAAAGCCCACTTGGGATCCTCTGACCCCTCTCTCTCTCTGCCCCTCCCCGGCTTGCACTTTCTCTCTCTCTTGTGCGTGCGTGCTCTCTCTCTCTCTCAAAAATAAATTTAAAAAACATTAGGAAAAAAAGCAAAGTGTCATAACATAAACTTTTGAAAAGCAGGGGATACCTGTATATCTATTTTGTTACCAAGAATATAAGCTAATGATGACTCTATTAGTCCAGTTTCCCTAGTAAATAGAGGTCTGGGCAAACCCTACATGCTTGTGCTTTATTGGGAGGTACAATCCCAGTGCAACAAGAGCAGGGGAAAGTAAGATCAGGTGACCAGGGAGAGAGAAAATGCAAATATCGGGACCCAACAATTGAGTGGAGTTAATTGATAACCTTGCTAACCTTAGCTAGTCTGCGGACACAATGAAGGTAAACTTGGTGGCAATAGCTTCATAATAAGTTTATTTGTTTATTATTAAAAACATTTTTTAAGTTTATTTATTTTGAGAGGGACAGAGATAGTGCAAGTGGGGAAGGGGCAGAGAGAGGGGAAGACAGAGAATCCCAAGCAGGCTTCTCACTGCCAGCTTGGAGCTTGGACTCATGAAACAGAGAGATTATGACCTGAGCCAAAACGAAGAGTTGGCCTCTTAACCAACTGAGCCACCCGGGAGCCCTAAAAAAAAATTTTTTTTAACGTTTATTTATTTTTGAGAGAGAGACACACACACAGAGAGAGACAGAGAACGAGTTGGGGAGGGGCACAGAGAGAGAGGGAGACACAGAATCTGAAAGCAGGCTCCAGGCTCCAAGCTGTCAGCACAGAGCCCGATGTGGATGGAGCTCCAGTCCACAAACCATGAGATCATGACCTGAGCTGAAGTTGGCCGCTTAACCAACTGAGCCACCCAGGCGCACCCCCCCCCCAAATTTTTTTAATGTTTATGTATTTTTGAGAGAGAGAGAGAGAAATAAAGAGAGACATAGACAGAGTGTGAGCGGGGGAGGGGCAGAAAGAGAGGGAGACACAGAATCCAAAGCAGGCTCCAGGCTCTGAGCTGTCAACCGACTGAGCTACCCAGGTTCCCCTATTTATTTACTTTTTAAGTAAGCTCTGTGTCCAACCTCAGGTTTGAACTCAGGACTCCAACATCAAGAATCACATTCCTGGAGTTTCTAAGTCTCCTGGGGCGCTCATTTGCGGGCATTTGCCCCTCCAAGGATAAAGAACTAGTTATTCAGACAACAAACACTCAGAAAAAACAGGCAATTGGCAAATAAAAGTAGAAAAAAGAGAGTGTATGGGATGGTTAAAGCAAAACATGCATACCAGGAGCACTCTCGCCTACAAAGTATTTGCTGCAATTCAGTTCTCAAACATTTTGGTTTCAGGACCTCCTTACACCTTTATTTGTATTTTTTCATTAAAAATTTTTTTCAATGTTTTATTTTATTTTTTGAGAGACAGAAACAGATCATGAGCAGGGGAGGGGCAGAGAGAGAGGGAGACACAGAATCCAAAGCAGGCTCCAGGCTCTGAGCTGTCAGCACAGAGCCCGATGCAGGGCTTGAACCCATTAATGCGAGATCATGACCTGAGTCGAAATCTGACACTCAACCAGCTGAGCCACCCAGGTGCCCCAACCTCCTTACACTTTTAAAAATTATTGAGGAATCCAAATGATTTTTGCTTATGTGGGTTATATCTATCAATATTTACTGCCTTTGAAATTAAAACTCAGAAATACTTAAAATTATTTATTAATTCACTAAAGAATTACTGCATTACATGTTCATGTAAGTAACATTTTTTAATGAAAAATAACTATATTTTCAAAAATCATAGTGAAGGGGCGCCTGGATGGCTCAGTCGGTTGGACCTATGACTCTTCGTTTCAGCTCAGGTCACGATCTCATTGTTCGTGAGTTCGAACCCCATGTAGGGCTCTGCACTGACAGCACGGAGCCTGCTTGGGATTTTCTCTCTTTGCCCCTCCTCTGCACACCAGCTCTCTCACTCGCGCTGTCTCTATCTCTCAAGGTAAATAACTAAACTTAAAAATTTTTTTTTAATGTAATAGAAAATAGTGAAAAGAGTGATGTTTTAAAAGTGAAAAGAGTGACATTTTTGCAAACCTCGCTAGTGTCTGGATTAATAGGCTACAGCTGGATTCTCATATCTGCTTTTGCATCCAGCCTTTTGGAATATCACTGGTCAAGTAGCTGTTGGAAACCTGTATTGTACACTTGATATCATGAAAATAGTTTTGGCCTTGGGCACCCCTTGAAAGGGTCTGTGAACCCCTCCAGGACTTCCAGGATCATATATGAGAACTGCTGTTCTAAAATAATTCTCTCTCTCTCTCCCTCCTTCCCTCTCTGTCTCTCTGTCTCTCTCTCTCTTTTTTTTAAAGTAAACGACATCCACGGGCACATTGGTGGCTCAGTCAGTTGGGTGTCCAAGTTCGGCTCAGGTCATGGTCTCAACAATTCGTGGTTTCGAGCCCTGCATCGGGCTCTGTGTTGACAGCTCAGAGCCTGGAGCCTGCTTCGGATCCTGTCTGTCTGTCTGTCTGTCTCTCTGCTCCTCCCCCCTCACACTCTGTCTCTCTCTGTCTCTCAGAAATGAATAAGCGTTAAACAAAATTTTAAAGTAAACTACATCCAATGTGGGGCTCAAACTCATGACTGTGAGATCAAGAGTTGCATGCTCTATCGACTGAGCCAGTCAAGTGTCCCTAAGACAGTAATTCTCAACACTTTCTCTAAATCAACAGACCTGAGAAATAGGACTTGCTCCTTTAGATATGTCGATGCAAAAGGAACAAACCTTTCAGAATCCCTAAAAGTGAGGAAGGGAGTTTTGTTTGAGCCCAAGTTAGGACAGTTGCTTGGGAGACATGGTCTTCACAGGAAGAAGGTGCTCCAGAGGATAAAGAGTTTTTACAGGGTTATACACTTTTTTAAAATGTTTACTTACTTATTTTTGAGAGAGAGAGACAGCACAAGCAGGGGAGGGGCAGAGAGAGAAGGAGAGAGAGAATTCTAAGCAGGCTCCACGCTGACAGCCCAGAGCCCAATGTGGGGCTCAATCCCATGAACTGAGAGATCATGACCTGAGCCAAAATCAAGAGTTGGAGGCTTAACTGACTGAGCCACTCTGGCACCCCAAGGGTTATACACTTTTTTTACCTGTTATAAAAGTCAAGAGATTATAGATTAACATATAGGCAGGAATCACAAGTTTTAATGTCAAGGAATTCAGTGAGTAGGTGCACTGACCGTATCTTACGGATATGATGACTTTCTTTTAGGCTCCTCATTTACAAAGCAAGGGTACAATGTATGCTGGGTGTGCCATAAATCAGGCTTTTGTTTTGTTTTTTAATTTTTTTAAATGTTTATTTATTTTTGAGAGACAGAGACAGAGCTCAAGCAGGGGAGAGAGGGGCAGTGAGAGAGGGAGACAAAATCCAAAGCAGGCTCTAGGCTCTGAGTTGTCAGCATAGAGCCCAACGCAGGGCTCAAACTCACAAACCTTGAGATCATGACCCGAGCTGAAGTTGGATGCTTAACTGACTGAGCCACCCAGGCGTCCCTTGTTTTGTTTTTTAAGGATTTTTTTTTTAAGATTTTGTTTTTTAAATAATCTCCCTACCCAACACAGGGCTTGAACTCACAACCCTGAGATTAAGTGTTGCATGCTCCATGGACTGAGCTAGCCAAGGGCCACCCCCTCACCCTGGCTTTTGGTTTAAACAAAGTTTATGTAGTCATGCTGACTTAGAAATCTAAAATGGCTTCCCTTATGTATCAGGCCTTTAGAAAATTTTGTCTGTCATCAAATAGCACAGTGGCTTGGCAAAGCGATGGATCTTGTGGGAGGAAGGGGGAACAGTTTCCTCTAAGGAGACAGATTGAAATTCCTGGGGGATGCAAATACAGTTTGCAAAAACTGCCCTGGTGATTCTGGTAGTTCTTCCAGCCCAAGGTGTGCTTGCATGAGAATCACTGCTCTAAGCTTCCTAGCAGCCAACAAAGAGGGAAACCCAACCAGGAGTCTCTCTCCCAAGTACTAGGACAGAAAATAATTTTCTGCAGGTTCTGATGGAGAGGAAACTTTGGTGTAATGAAATCTTCCTCAACCACACCATTATGGTAAAAGCAACAAAGAGTTTCATAAGGTTGATGTTTATAGTGCTGCTTAATGTCAGCCAATAACCCCATAATCAAACCACAAGTCAATAAAATAATTATATGATGGTTGCCTCTGGGTAAGAGAGGCAGTACATAGACACACAGTTCTCTGCTGGTCTGATTCATGGAAGGGGAAATTACAGATCAGCTAATGTATTCGTTTTCTATGGTTGATGTAACAAATTACCATACGCTTAGTGGCTTAAAACTACACAAACTTGTTATCTTCTTGTTTTTTCTTTTTTAAAGTTTTTACTTATTTGTTTTGAGAGTGACAGAGATAGTGCCAGTGGGGGAGGGGCAGAGAGAGGGGGAGAGAGAGAATCCAAGCAGACTCCACACTGTCAGTGCAGAACCCAATGTGGGGCTTGAACTCACGAAACCATGAGATCATGACCAGAGCAGAAACCAAGAGTCAGATGCTTAACTGAGCCACCTAGGTGCCCTGAAACTTGTTATCTCCTAATTCTGAGGATTTAAAGTCTGACGTGGGTCAGGGCTCCTCGGTGGCTCAGTTGGCTAAGCATCCAACTCTTGATTTCAGCTCAGGTCATGATCTCAGGGTCATGATATCAGAGTCATGAGATCAAACCCCACGTCAGGCTCTGTGCTGACAATGTGGAGTTTACTTGGGATTCTCTCTCTCCCTCTTTTTCTGATCCTCCCCTCTGCACGTGCTTGTTCTCTTAAAATAAATAAATAAACATAAAAAAAAAGGTCTGATGTGGGTCTTGCTGGGCTAATATTGCCCTGGGTATCAAGGGGCTGAGTTCCTTCCTGGAGGCACTAAGGAAGAATCCATTTCCTTGCCTTTTCAGCTTCTAGAGGCTGCTTTCATTTGTTGGCTCATGGCTCCCTTCCTCCATCTTCAGAGCCAGCAAGGTTACATCTCTCTGACCTTCTGTCTTCACATCTTTCTCTCTGACCAAACCAGGAAAAGTTCTCTGAGTTTAAGGATTCACGCGATTAATGGGCCCACCTGGGTGATCCATGATTCTCTATCCAAAATTCCATACTTTCAATCACATCTGCAAAGTTCTTTTTGCCATGTAAGGTAAAATATTCACAGTTTCTGGGGATTAGCTGTGGACATCTTTGGGGTTTATCGGCCTGCCACAGCCAGAAAGTACTGACTACTGTCCCCTGTCTTCCCAGTGTGTTCTGAGATCAAATTTTCGGAAGGCCTTTATTTTTTATTTTTAGTATTTTTTTAATGTTTATTTATTTTTTAAGGAGAAAGAGACAGAGCATGAGGGGTGGAGGGACAGAGAGAAAGGGAGACACAGAATCTGAAGCAGGCTCCAGGCTCCGAGCTGTCAGCACAGAACCCAATGTGGGGCTTGAACTCACGAGCCATGAAATTGTGACCTGAGTTGAAGTTGGGCCCTTAACTGACTGAGCCACCCAGGCACCCCTGGAAGTCCTTTAAATTCAGATGAGGAGGGGGCCCCTGGGTGGCTCAGTTGGTTAAGCATCTGACTTTGTCTCATGTCATGATCTCACAGTTTGTGAGTTCCAGCCCTGCTTTGGGTGAGCCCGCTTCTCTCTCTCCCTTGTGGGATTTTCTCTCTCTCTGTCTCTCTCTCTCTGTCTCTCTGCCCCTTGCTCACTTGTGCCCTCTCTCTATCTTTCAACAAAAAAAATTCAGATGAGGAAATTGGGGTTCAAATGGTGCCAATGTTGGCATATTACTGCACTGCAGTAATATTACTGCATATTTTCTTTTTAATTTTTTAATGTTTATTTAATTTATTTTGAGAGAGAGAGACAGAGACAGCATGAGCAGGGGAGGGGCAGAGAGAGAGAGAGGGAGAGAGAGAGAGAGAAAGCAGGCTCCCTCTGCTGTCAGCACAGAGCACATTGTGGGGCTCAATCTCATGAACTGTGAGATTATGACCCAAGTCGATATCAAGAGTCAGACTCTTTTTTTTCTTTTTACCTTTTTTTTTTATTTTAAGAGAGAGAGAGAGAGAGAGAGAGAGACAGAGCATGAGCAAGGGAGGGACAGACAGAGAGGGAGACACAGAATCCGAAGCAGGCTCCAGGTTCTGAGCTGTCAGCACAGAGCCCCATGCGGGGCTCGAACCTATGAACAGTGAGATCATGACCCGAGGTGAAGTTGGATGCTTAACTGACTGAGCCACTCTGGCGCCCTGGGTAGGACTCCTAACTTACTGAACTATCTGGATGCCCCTGCACTGGTATTTCTTGGCCATGCTGGCTGTGAATACATATTGGTTCAATTTAGGCATTGTGAGGGTCAGGAGAGTGGTTTATGGAATAGCTAAGGCTCATATGTGGGAAGCTGTATTGATTTTTATGATTAAAAGTTAGCACAGTTAACCTTATTTATTTGCAATGGGAAGATTCTCATTTTAAAGAATCCTTAATCAAGAAGCACTAAGGTGGTGCCTGGGTAGCTTAGTCGACTGAGCTTGCCAACTCTTGATTTTAGCTTGGACCCCTGTTCCCAGGGTCATGAGTTCAAGCCCCATGTCAGGCTCTCTGCTGATCTCATGGTTCATGGGTTTGAGCCCTGAATCAGGCTCTCTGCTCAGTGCAGAGCCCGCTTCAGGTCTTCTGTCTCCCTCGCTCTCTGCCCCTCCCCCGCCCATGCATGCTCTCACTCTCGCTCTCTCAAAAAATAAATTAACATTAAAAAAAATAACAACTAATTGCCATTGATGGAAGTCAGAACAATGGTTACCTCTGGTGGAAGTTTTGACTAGGAAGGGACACAGAGAAACTTGCTGGAGTGCGGGAAAGTTCTATATCTGGATCTGGGTAGTGGCTACACAGGTGAACACAAATGCAAAATTTCACTAAGCTGAACTTTTTTTTTTTTTTTCCAACGTTTATTTTTTTTGGGACAGAGAGAGACAGAGCATGAACGGGGGAGGGGCAGAGAGAGAAGGAGACACAGAATCGGAAACAGGCTCCAGGCTCTGAGCTGTCAGCCCAGAGCCTGACGTGGGGCTCGAACTCCCGGACCGCGAGATCGTGACCTGGCTGAAGTCGGACGCTTAACCGACTGCGCCACCCAGGCGCCCCTAAACTGAACTTTTAAGATTAGTACACTTTATCACTTTACTGTATGGTCATTATACCTGAATGGAAAGAGATAAAACACATCTTACAAGTAAGTGGGTTTTGGGGTCAGTTAAGGATAAATGAACTGAACCAGATCCAAAAATGCTTTCCTAGACCACAAACTTTGGTAGAAGGTGGAACATTACATCAGATACACCAGGGAGTACGTTATGTAGTTTCTGAAAGTTTAACCAAAATAATGAAACCCTTTAGCAATCGGAGAAACAATAAAAGCATGCTTAAGCAAAGTTGTTGCTATTACATTCCTGATAA
This sequence comes from Lynx rufus, assembly GCF_022079265.1. Taxonomy (NCBI): domain Eukaryota; kingdom Metazoa; phylum Chordata; class Mammalia; order Carnivora; family Felidae; genus Lynx; species Lynx rufus. Next base: position 953,839 of record NW_025814838.1, on the reverse strand, counting down.
AAAAAAGACAATCTCTTTTTTAAAAAATTTGGTAACAGGTTACTTATTTTCTGAACTGGGCTTCTTCTCACTAAAAAGGTTGATTATCACTGACCTAGAAAAAAGGACATTCTTCAGATAATCCTTTAAAAATATCATTGTGCAAAGTGCCTGGGTGGCTCAGCTGGGTTAAGCGTCTGACTTCGGCTCAGGTCATGATCTCGTGGTGAGTTCGAGGCCTGCGTCGGGCTCTCTGCTGACAGCTTAGAGCTTGAAGCCTGCTTTGGATTCTGTGTCTCCCTCTCTGTCTACCTCTCCCCCAGTTGCACTCTCTCTCTCTCTCTTTCAAAAATAAATAAACATTAATTTTTTTAATAAAAATATTGTTTCACTTGTATGTAAATTATTTCTTAATAAAAATGGAAGAAAAATGTTGCTTCTATCAGCCAAGCTTTTGAAAGGTGCTGAATGGTGGGAACAGGTGACCGTTTCATGAGCGGCATAGCCACATACAGGTTACATAAGCTGAGGCGGACAGCACTGCATCTCCCTGTGATAAGAGGATGTGCACAAACTGGAAGTTACTCCACTTCCGGTCAGAGCTCCTCTGTGAAGATCTTGCTGGCAAGACCCTCTTTCTCCTCAGAAAAGAATCTGGGGTGTCTACTCGAATGCACCCCAGAACAGGTACCCCTGCAGAGCAAGTCTGTAAATATTTCAGTTTGGAAAACTGTTAGGGCAGATATAATGCCTCGCAAGGTTACTAGATAAAATAGAGGATGTTCAGTTAAATCTCACATAATTAATAAATTTTTTGGTATAACTATGTCCTATGCAATATTTGGGACATGCTCATACTAAAAAATCATTTGTGTTTGTCTGAAATTTAGATTTAATTGGGTGTCTTGTATTTTTACTTGGTAAATCTGGCTACCCTGTTACCTTGGCCATAATATTGTCTTGCTAAGTAACTGTGTTGTCTCCTCTGCTTGGAAGAATGAGACTTTCTGGGGTGTGCTCCAAAAAACTTGATGTAGAGTCTAAAATGCACAGTCTAGGGGCACCTGGGTGGCTCAGTTGGTTAAGTGTCTGACTCTTGATTGTGGCTCAGGTCATGATCTCATCGGGAGTTCGAGCCCTGCATGGGGCTCTGTGCTGGCAGTGCAGAGCCTGCTTGGGATTCTCTCTCTCTCTTTCTCTCTGCCGCTTCCCTGCTTGTGCTTTCCCTCTCTCTCTCTCTCTCCAATAAATAAAATGCATAGTCCATGTTACTCGATGGAGTGATCCTCTGGGGATATTTGAGAAATTATTATTATTATTTTTTTAATGTTTATTTATTTTGAGAGAGAGAGAGAGAGCGAGCGCCGGGTAGGGGCAGAGAGAGGGAGAGAAAATCCCGAGCAAGTTCTGCGCTGTAAGCACAGAGCCTGACGAGAGGCTTCTTGTGAACCGTGAGATCATGACCTGAGCTGAAATCAAGAGTCGGTCGCTTAACTGAGCCACCCAGGCACTCTTGAGAAAGTATTGATGAAAACTGAGGACATATTGACTCCACTCTGTATGAGAAGCCTGGTCAACAGGTAGGATCCAGTTGTGCCTCCTGGTGCTCCCCCTTGTGACAGGAAGAGTAACTGTTCCTCTTTCCATTTTTCTCTGCTGGACCCCCAGCCTCCATCACCTGGGCTCCAGAGACCATGTTGTTACCAGGTCACCACCTGAGTCATCTCCCAACCTTTCTCCCAATATAGCCCCGGAGCAGGTGAGGCCCACTGGAGCCAGAAATTGCCCCAGTACTCAGCACTTTGGTTTCAAATAAGCAGCCCTACTTCAAGAGTACCTCATCTTAGTGAGATGCATTATATGCCATTTGGAGAGTGGTTCTTGAGAAACAGAGGAAATGATCTGGTTGGTTTCAGGGATAGCTCTGTCTTGGAGGAGAGCAGTTGTGGGGTTCTTCACAAAATAGATGAGTGTGGCTAAGCCAATGCAGTCCCTGGGGATGAAGAGGGGAGACCAGGAGAGGATGGAAGTGAGGACTAGATTTTTAAAAAATGTTTACTTATTTTTGAGAGAGAGAGAGAGAATGCACACATGTTTGAAGGCTGGAGAGGGGCAGAGAAGGAGGGAGACAGAGGATCTGAAGCAGGCCCTGCGAGTGACCTGAACTGAAGTCGACACTTAACCCACTGAGGCCCCCAGGCACTGTAAGATTTTATTTATTTATTTATTTATTTATTTATTTATTTTGAGAGAGAGAGAGAGAGAGAGAGCGCACAGGCGAGCATGGGAGGGGCAGAGAGAGAGACTCTCAAGCAGGCTCAGCAATCGGTGCAGAGCCCAATGTGGCTCTCAAACAGGAACCTCAAGATCATGACCTGAGCTGAAATCAAGAGTTGGACACTTGACTGAGCCACCCAGGTGCCCCAAGGGCAAGAGTTTTGAGAAGTGGCTGGAGTAATAGGGCCCTGACTTGGAGGCCTGTGGGTTGTTTTTGCTTTCTGAATTCTAAATATCTAAAATAGTGTATTAGGGGTGTCTGGGTGGCTCAGTCGGTTGAGCGTCTGAGTCTTGATTTTAGCTTAGGTCATGATCTTGTGGTTTGTGGGATCAAGCCCTGAGTCCAGCTCTGGAGGCTGCTTAGGATTTTCTCTCTCCTTTTCTCTCTGCCCCTTCCCTACTCTCTCTCTCTCTTTCAAAATAAATAAATAAACATTAAAAAATAAAATAAAATGAGTGCATGAGGGGGCGCCTGGCTGGTAGAGCATGGGACTCTTCATCAGGGTTGTGAATTTGAGCCCCACTTTGGGCAAAGAGCTCACGTACATACATACGTACATAAAATGAGTGTATGAAGAAGAAAACTGTAGGAAACAAGTCCATTCAGACTATGTTTGTTTGTTTGTTTGTTTGTTTGTTTTAGGAGAGAGAGAGAAAAAAAGTGTGTGTGCACTAGTGGTAGAGGGGCAGAGAGAGAGAGGGAGAGAGAGAATCCTAAGTAGGCTCCGTGCTGTCATCACGGAGCCCCCAACTCAGGGCACCCCTCCATTCAGACTACTGGGGTTTCTCACTGAATCCCAAGAGCTCCCAAGGGACTAGAGCTACATGTGCTGGACTTCTACACCTGTACTGTCCACTACAGAGGTCACTAACCACATTGACTACTAAAATTAGAATTAAAATTAAAATTAAAAGGGTGCCTGGGTGGCTCGATCAGTTGATCATCAGACTCTTGATTTCTGCTTGGGTCATGATCTCATGGTCGTGGGATGGAGCCTTGAGTTCGGCTCTGTGCTGGGTGTGTGGGGCCTGCTTGAGATTCTCTCTTCCTCACCTTCCATCTCTCTCTCTCTCCCTCCCCCCAAAAATAAAATTAAAATTGATTAAGTATAAATTAAAATGTACTTGCTTAGTTACAGTAACCACCATTCAAATACTCAGTACCACATGCAGCTAGTGGTTCCCACACTAGACAGCAAAGTTGTGGAATTTCTTTATTGCAGAAAGTCGTATGGGACAGCCAATCTGTTCTAGATTATTTGTCCAGCTTACAATAACCATTGTTCCTATCTGCTCCATGGTCCCCAAGAGTGGGACCTTGGCGGCTATTAAATCAAATTTAATAACTCTTTGCCCCTGGCGTGCCTGGGTGGCTCAGCCGGGTAAGTGTCTGGCTTTGGCTCAGGTCATGATCTCAAGGTTCATGAGTTCAAGCCCTGCATCAGGCTGTGTGCTAATAGTGCAGAGCCTGGTTGGGATTCTCTCTTTCTCCCTCTCTTTCTCTGCCTCTTCCCCACTTGCATGTGCTCTCTAAATAAATAAATAAATAAATAAATAAATAAATAAACAAACTTAAAAAAATAAAATGAGACACCTGGGTGGCTCAGTTGGTTAAGCATCTGATTTCAGATCAGGTCATGATCTCAGGGTTCATGGGTTTGAGCCCCGCGTTGAGCTCTGGGTTTGGATCCTTTGTCCCCCTCCCCACCACTCTCTCTCTCTCTCAAAAATAAATAAACATTTAAAAAAATTGTTTGCCCCTTCTTATGGGGTGCCTGGCTGGCTCAGTTGGTGGAGCATGCAACTCTTGATCTCGGGTTCATGAGTTTGAGCCTCATGTTGGGTATAGAGATTGCTTAAATAAACATTTAAAAAATAAAAATAAATACATAAAATTGTTTGCCCCTGATTCAAAATTTTCTGTGGATGGGGTGCCCATCTGGCTCAGTCAGAAGAGCATGTGACTCTTGATTTTGGGGCTGTGAGTTTGAGCCACACATTGGGTGTAGAGATTACTTAAATAAAAAATAAATTTGGGGCACCTGGGTGGCTCAGTCAGTTAAGCATCTGACTTTGGCTGAGGTGGCGATCTTGAGGTCCATGGGTTCAAGCCCGTGTTGGGCTCTGTGTTGACAGCTCAAAGCCTGGAGCCTGCTTCAGATTCTGTCTCCTTATCTCTCTGCCCCTCCCCTGCTTATGCTCTCTCTCTCTCTCTCTCAGAAATAAATAAATATTAAAACACATTTTTAAAAATAAACAAAAAAATCTTCTGTGGCTGCTCAAGGCTCTTATAATTGAATTAAACTTAGTATGGCCTACCATGCCCAAAAGAAACGTCTCGGACTGCTTTTCTCAATCTCATACTATCAGCCATTTTGAAAGACCCTGGCAAGATCTTGGTCCAGAACAATAGACTGAAGCTGGGCCAGTGTTAGAATGGATAGTAATCTGCTAGTGATCTTGACTGGCCCTGCCCTCTGATCCATATTTCTCATAGTTCTCTACAGAGGGGGCACCTGCTTTGCATCTTGGTTTTGAAATTGGGTTAGTTCTTTTGGTAGTTGACCTTTCCAAGAAATGGTCTTATATTTCTGATCACTAAAGTCCACTTGGGTTAGGTTAGTACACAAGCTGTCTAGGTGTGGACTTGTATTTAACCCCAATCAGCTTGTAGAAGAAACCATGTGGCTTCCTGATCTCTTTTTGCTGGGGACTGTTCCATAGAGATTTCTTAGGAGATTTGGCTACTGTCAGGGATCTCCATTATTTGGAATTTATTTAATTAAGTGACTAAAATTTTTTTTAGACAGAGGGCATGTGCACACAGGAGAGGGGCAGAGGGAGAGGAAGAGAGAATCTTTTTTTTTCTCTTATTTTGAGAGAGAGACAGAGAGAGAGGGAGAGAGAATCTGAAGCAGGCTCTGCATTGTCAGCACAGAGCCTGAGGCAGGGCTTGATCTCACGAACAGTGAGATCACTACTTGAGCCGAAATCAACAGTCTGACACTTAGTTGACTAAGCCACCCAGGTGCCCCTCCAACTTTATTTTTACCCTGTTTTCAGATTGATTTTTATAATAGACCATAGTTTAGTGGCATTAATTCTAGTTCAGGAGTTGGCAAACCAGCCTTCCAGCCAAATCCAACCATCAGCTTGTTTTTTTAAGTAAAGTTTTATTGGAATACAGCTACTCCCATTCATTTACCAGTTGTCTATGACTGCTTTTGTGCTACAAAGGTAGCATTGAATACTTGTGACAGAGATCTTTACAAAACCTAAGATATTTACCATCTTCTCTTTAAAGAAAAAATTTAATGGTCTTGTTCTAGATGGTCAATTTGTGGACTGAATTCCCATTTAAAACAATTTTAAAAAGCTAACATTATATCATTTTTAAAGATATCAATGAATAAGGGCGTCTGGGTGGCTCAGTCAGTTAAGCAGGTGTCCCACTCTTGATTTCAGCTCAGGTCATGATCTCATGGTTGTGAGAGCCCTGCGTTAGGCTCTGAGCTGACAGCATGGAGCCTGCTTGGGATTCTCTCTCTTCTTCTCTCTCTGCCTCCCTCCCCTCCAATAAAAAAAAATAAAATCTAAAAAAAGATTATCAATAAATAAAACAAAAATCTCTAAAGTTTGAAAAAGAAAAAAGCTGAATGTGCTTGACAGAACAAGATATTCACTGGGAGTGATGCTGAGAGGGAGAGGTCAGGAGTTTTGAGTATTATAAAGGAGTTTTGATGGTAACATGCTGATTAAGAATTAAAAATCAAGGGGTGCCTGGATAGTTCAGTTAGTTTAGCTTTTGACTTCACTCAGGTCGTGATCTCGAGTTTGTGGGTTTGAGCCCTACGTCGGGCTCTGTGCTGACAGATCAGAGCATGTAGCCCGCTTCAGATTCTGTGTCAATCTCTCTGTCTCTCCCCTGCTTGTATTCTGTCCCCCCCCTCTCAAAAAATAAAATAAAACGTTAAAAAAATTTTTTTAAAAAATGAACACTTTGGATAGAATGGAATGAGTCCATAGGTCTGACCCAACTGGTTAAAACAAGTCCCATTGTCATTGGCTAGGAAGGAGTCTTCAGTTTGTTCCCATAAGGGTCTGGCATCCAGGAGTCACTCAAAGTCCACACCTGTTTATTAGCTTCAGCTGGTTAGAACCAGTTGTGATGAAATACAATATTCAGTTTTTCTATCTCTTAGACAAGTGTTTCTCTAAATGGAGATTTTCTCTTTTAAGAGATACACCTCTGGCATCAGTGGTGCCTGGACTGGCTCAGTAGAGCTTGCGACTTTGTCTTGGGTCATGAGTTCAACCCTCACATGGAGGGCAGAGTTTACTTAAAAAAAAAAAAAAGAGGGGCGTCTGGGTGGCTGAGTTGGTTGAATACCCGACTCTTGATTTCGGCTCAGGTCATGATCTTCCAGTCATGACATCAAGCCTTGAGTCAGGCTCCACACTGACTATGAAGCCTGCTTAAGATTCTCTGTCTCTCTCAGGAGCACCTGGGTGGCTCAGTCAGTTGAACATCTGACTTCAGCTCAGGTCATGATCTTGCAATTCATGAGTTCGAGCCCCGTGTTGGGCTCTGTGCTGACAGCTCAGAGCCTGGAGTCTGCTTTGGATTCTGTGTCTTCCTCTCTCTCTGCCCCTCCGCCACTTAGGCTCTGTCTCTCTCTCATTCAAGAATAAATAAACATTAAAAAAAAATTTTAAGATTCTCTCTCTCTCTCTTTCTCTCTGCCCCTCCCCCACTGATTTGTGTACTCTCTCTCTCTCTCTCAAAAAAAGTCTGTCAAAAAAAAGAGATACTTGGCACACCTGGGTGCCTCAGTTGGTTATGTATCTGACTTCGGCTCAGGTCATAATCTTGTGGTCCTTGAGTTCAAGCCCTGGGTCAGGCTCTGTGCTGACAGCTCAGAACCTGGAGCCTGCTTCAGATTCTGTGTCTCCCTCTCTCTCTCTGTCTCAAAAATAAATAAACGTTAAAAAACTTTTTTTTTAATAATAATAAAGAAAGAGATATCTTAGGTACCTTAAGTATGTTTCCTGCCTATTTCAACGTACTATTTGTGATTGCCATTGTGAGGGCAGACCAAAACAAAAAAGGGGGGATGATGGTGATAGCCATTCCTCTCCTTCTTTCTTGCTAACCAGACTCCAATTTTGTTCAGCCATTGGGTGGGCAGCAATATGTTCATGGATGTAGGTCCCCTACCCTCTGCCCAGGAGTGCATGATAATGGTGCTGAGGCTGTTTGGGTTAACACTGCTCCTCTTTACCAGCAATTGGTCAAATTCTGACCCACAGAAAGTCTGTTGGGGCTTCTGAGAAAGACTCTGTTTCCTTATTGGAAAGAAAAAATATTTTCAAGGAGAAAGGATCATTTTCACATGATACGATTGTACTTCCCAGCCCCTCCTTGTGGTTGAGGAGAGCCATGTGACTACTTCTGGCCAATGAATTGTGAATGGAAATGAATGTACAACTACTGGGCCAAAGCTTTAATCCTGAGACCTTCTGGTGCTAGCTTTTTCACCATTGCTCCAATAACCAGCAACGTTCCACTTTGGTCCCTGAATGAGGATGATACAGAGCAGAGCCCTCAGTGGACATGCACATAAGCAAAAAAGTAAACTTATGTGTGTAAAACTACTGAGATTCTGGGCTTGTTTATTGAGATAGCATAATAATCTAGTTCAGCAGTTGTCAAAGTGAGGTCTGGGGACCTCTGTGGGTTTCCAAACCCTATCAGAGGGCCTGTGAGATCAAAACTATTTTCATAATAATACTAAGAGGTCATTTGCCTTTTTCACTTTCTGAAGTTTTCCAGAGACTACATAACATGTAATGATAATTTAAAAAGTATCAATTTCTGGGGTGCCTGGGTGGGTCAGTCCATTAAGCATCTGACTTCGGCTCAGGTCATGATCTTGCTGCTCAAGGGTTCGAGCCGCATCCAGTGTTAGGCTCTATGCTGACAACTTGGAGCCTGGAGTCTGTGTCTCCTCTCTCTGCCCCTCCCCTGCTCACGCTGTCTCTCTCTCTCAAAAATAAATAAACGTTAAAAATTTAAAAAAATATATCAATTTCGAATACAGTAATTGTAGATAGAGGTAACCTATGCAAAGGAAAGCTTTTGGCTAAGTTGGCTAAGCATCCGACTTCATTAAAAAAATTTTTTTTTAATGTTTATATTTGAAAGAGAGAGACAGAGACAGAGCATGAGTAGGGGAGGGGCTGAGAGAGAGACACACACAGAATCCAAAGCAGACTCTAGGCTCTGAGTTGTCAGCACAGAGCCCGATGTGGGGCTTGAACCCACAGACTGTGAGATCATGATCTGAGCCAAAGTCAGCTGACTGCGCCACCTAGGCACCCCTGAGCGTCCAGCTTCAGCTTAGGTCATGATCTCTCGGTTCATGGGTTCGAGCCCCGCATCGGGCTCTGTGCTGATAGCTCAGAGCCTAGAGCCTGTTTCGGATTCTGTCTCTCTCTCTCTCTCTCTCTCTCTGCCCCTCCCCCATGTGCACTCTGTCTTTCTCTCTCTCTCAAAAATAAATAAACATTAAAAGATTAAAAAAGAAAAAAGAAAAGCTTTTTGGGTGTCCTTTCTTTTTTCTCCCTTTTCCTACTTTCTTTTTTAAAAATGCTTATTTTATTTATTTTTGAGAGAGAGAGCACGCGCATGAGCCCTAGCACACGTGCACAAATGGGGGAGGGGCAGAGAGAGAGTTAGAGAATCCCAGGCAGGCTCCACACTATCACCATAGAGCCAGACACGGGGCTGCATCTCATGAAGATTGAGATCATGACCTGAGCTGAAATCAAAAGTCAGATGGTCAATGGACTGAGCCCCCCGGGTGCCCCTTCCTTTTTCCCTACTTTGTTTTCATGAATATATACATTTTCCCCAAATATTTGTTTTATGACATGTATTATCACACAAAAGTATATGTTTAAATTACTGTGCTATCCAGACCTTTGTATTTTATCCGGGGGGAGCATGATTGCACATCCCACTTGGAGTCTGAAGTACTAATATAGTTTACATACAGAGTGGATGGCCAGCATATCTGTTGAAACAGTGCAACGGTCCCTGTAATTAGCACATCCTGAAACAGCCCCTGCAGCGTGTGGGTCCCAGCGGTGCTCCCAGCCAGCAATGTCAAACACTTACAGCCATAGGGTCCCCAGCATGCCAGCTGGAACCCACACTGTTGCAACCTATTTTTGTATTTTCCAATGTATAAAATCATAGGCTCTCCATGTTACAGGAAGTTTCCTTATTGTTCCTTTCCCTGTGTTAGGAGCGAAAAGCTTACATCCTTGTGTTTTATTTTACCATTTCTGTGTAAAGATTCTCCAGGTTTCACCCACTTTTCAAACATGTTTTGTCTTTAGGTCTGTGCCCATTTGCTCTCTGGATTCTTTTTTTTTTCTATTATTTAAAAAAAATTTTTTTAAACGTTTATTTATTTTTGAGACAGAGAGAGACAGAGCATGAACAGGGGAGGAGCAGAGAGAGAGGGAGACACAGAATCTGAAACAGGCTTCAGGCTCTGAGCTGTCAGCACAGAGCCCGACGCGGGGCTTGAACTCAAGGACCGTGAGATCATGACCTGAGCCGAAGTCGGACGCTTAACCGACCAAACCACCCAGGCGCCCCTGGATTCTTTTTGAGAGAGACAGTGTTTCCAGGGTACAGAGATTAAAGATTAAAGGTTTTATTACTCAGACATTTTAGAGGGTAAAGTAAAAGTCTGAATTATTGAGAATTACTAGGGAAAGCAGGTCCTGCACATCTATTTGCTTTTGGTAATAATTAAATAGCTTAGACCAAAGCTGAAACAAAGTTATCTTCAGGGAGTGCTTGGCTGGCTCAGTCAGTAGAACTCAGTAGAACTCTTTCTTTCTTTCTTTCTTTCTTTCTTTCTTTCTTTCTTTCTTTCTTTCTTTCTTTCATGTTTATTTATTTTTGACAGAGAGCTAGCAGGGGAGGGACACAGAGAGAGAGGGAGACAGAGGATCCGAAGTGGGCTCTGCGCTAATAGCAGAGAGCCCAATGCAGGGCTCGAAGTCATGAACCTTAGATCATGACCTGAGCTGAAGTCAGATGCTTAACCCACTGAGCCACTGAGGCACCTCTACTTGAACCATTTCAATGTAAATACTACTTGTTTGTCTTAGGCCAGTAAAAGGAAGTTCTGAAATATGAAAACCTTGGTGAATCACAAATCCATAATTCCCCTGAATTTAGATATATTTTGATACGGTTATCACAAATTTCTACACAACTTTGGTACTGGTCCAGAGGGTTTTGCCTATTGTCATAGAAAAGTATCAAATAACAATTATATTGGGCAGGACTATGTTATTTTTCCCTGTGGACTAAAACAAACCATGTCTGCATCTCCAATTTTATACTCAGTGGTGGTTTGGCTTTGGGGATGATGTCTTTCCTCTATCACAGAGAAGAAACGCATCTTCGCTAGAAATTACTAAGGCCAAATTTACCCATAAAATTGCCTTATTTCAGTAAGGATCATCAGGTAAGAAAATGTCCAAAATGAGAAGCAAATCTTCCAGTTTTATTATGCTATGTTTTTCAGACTTCTTTTTTCTTTTCTTTTTTTAAAGTTTACTTATTTATTGAGAGAGAGAGAGAGAGAGAGAGAGAGAAGCAGAGAAAGAGGGAGAGAGAGAGAATCCCAAGCAGGCTCCATGCTGTCAGCACAGAGCCCAACGCAGGGCTCAGTCTCCAGAATCCATGAGATCATGACCCGAGCAAAAATCAAGAGTCAGATGCTCAACCAACTTAGCCATCCAGGCACCCCTCTTTTTTTTTGATTTGAGAGAGAGAGAGAGGGAGAGTGTGAGCAGAGGAGAGGGGCAGAGGCAGAGAATGAGAGAATTCTATGCAGGCTCCATGCTCAGCACAGAGGGATACTCAGGGCTCCATCCCCCAACCCTGGGATCATGATCTGAGCCAAAATCGAGTTGGGTGCTCAACTGACTAAGCCATCCAGGTGCCCCCGGGCTTCTCTGTTTTTTAATTAACTAATTACTTTTTTTAAAAGTTTATTCATTTACTTTGAGAGAGAGAGAGAGAGAGAGAGAGAGCATGTGAGCAGGGTAGGAACAGAGAGAGACAGGGAGAGAGAATCCCACACAGGTTCTGCACTGTCAGCAACAGAGTCTGATGCAAGGCTTGAACTCTTGAACCATGAGATCATGACCTGAGCCAAAAGCAAGTTTTGAACGTTTAACTGACTGAGCCTCCCGGGCACCACTCTTTTTTTTTTTTTTTCAAACAAAACTTTTGTAAGTTATTTCATATGAAACTTTTACTAAAGAAAGGAGTTGCTAAATTCTCTGGTTTCTAATCAGCTAAAAGGCAGGAGTCTTAGGACAAAATTCTTTTTTTAAATTATTTTTTATTTTTGTAATGTTTTATTTAATTTTGAGAGAGAGATAGAGTGTGAACGGGGGAGGGGCAGAGAGAGAGAGGGAGACACAGAAGCCGAAGCAGGCTCCAGGCTCTGAGCTGTCAGCACAGAGGCTGATGCGGGGCTTGAATTCGTGAACTGTGAGATCGTGACCTGAGCTAAAGTCTGATACTTAGTTGACTGAGCCACCCATGCGTCCTAGTACAAAATTCTTAGAAATAACAACAACGGAAAAACAACTGTTTAGTTGGGAACAGAAAAAGCAGTCATGGAAATGACCAGGGATGTCCTTCTAGGTGTGTACGTGTGTCTGTCTGTGCCTTCTTGGTGTGTGTAGCCTTTTCAGGCTCATCTTGGTGGCCTACCAGATTTCAAAGATTTAGTAGAGGAAAAAAATAATGTAAACTATCTCACTAATTTGTTTTACTTTTTATTTTTATTCATTTTTAAGTTTATTTACGAGAGATAGAGAAAGAGAGAGAGAGAGAGAGAGAGAGAGAGAGAGAGAACGAGTGGGGGAGGGGCAGAGAGAGAGGGAGACACAGAATCCGAAGCAGGCTCCAGGCTCTGAGCTGTCAGCACAGACCCCGATGCTGAGTTCGAACCCATGAACCTTGAGATTATGATCTGAGTTGAAGTTGGATGCTTAACAACTGAGCCACCCAGGTGCCCCTCGTTTTACTTCTTAAAATATTACTCCTAAAAAATTTAGAGTACATAGGTGGATCATACTGCTCTAGATAGTTCTCTTGAGACAACAGTTTACAGAAAAAAAAGTTTCCTATGTGTAATTTTCCTTTTAATTGCCCCACAGAAAGTCAGAACTCTTACACCTTTCTGTCAAAATATGCAACTGAATCTAAAGTATATATATTTTTGGCGTGTGAGGGTTTAAATCTTCTTTGCATGAACAAGTCAAGCATAAACAAGTTTTGTCAGATTCTTTTGCATATTTGTCTGGCAGTCCCAATTTCTTCTGCTCTACCCTCTCCCTTTTCCTTTGTCTTTAGAGCTGAAGACCCTAAGGGCCCTGGGGCCTCAAAAAAAGCAATGATGCAGGAATGCTACCAGAGCCTTTTATGTTACATTTTTCATGAGCCAGGTACCAGAATTTGGGTACGCCCAATTTGTTCCCTTGGGACATCTACCCCATTTGGAAGTGATTGTGGCACAAAGACGGGACAGTTTCCCACTGTCCCCAGGCTCCTCATCCCGTGCCTGTTCAATTTCCTCGCCCTGCCTCCTGGGAGGCCTTGCCCTTTGTGTTCAGACCCAGTGACCTGTGTGGCCCTTTTCCAGCTGGTGCAAGCAGCTTTTCTCTTAGTGCAGCCCAATTATCTGCCTGGTATTTACTTTCCCAGTTCTGTTTACCATGAAAACCTCTTCTAGAGACACAAAACCTGAGTGGGCCCCATAGGGGCACTTCCTGTCCTGCCCAAGGAAATAATAAAATAGTTATTTCTTTCTGGAAGCTGTACATCTTGAAGGAGGGTGAGAGAGAAAAGGATGTTTATTCATGCCTATTATGTTCCAGATGAAGTTACAGGTGATTTGCAAATGGAAATATCATTTGATATTCACAACTGATCTACAAGGTCACTTTCTTCTATTCCTGTTTTGAGTGGTATGAAGTAAGAGTCTTTTTATGCCTCAAGGCCTCTGCTTGGGATGGTATGGATTTTGTCCTACAGAAAAGCTAATTGGGGCAGAGTGAAATTCAGCTCCTGGCTGGGGCGCTTGGCTGGCTTAGTCAGTAGAGCGTGCAACTCTTGATATCAGGATTGTGAGTTTGAGTCCCAAATTGGGAGTAGAGATTACTTACAAAGGGAAAAAAATTTTTTTTAATTAAAAAAAAAAAAAAAAAAAGGAAAGAAACTTAGCTCCTGCTCCTTTCCCCAAGGCTTCAGCCCTGCATTTGTCACATTGGCCTAGAGGAAGGAATGAGTTTCTCTACTTAGCACTGCAGGCTGGAAGGGGCCCAGGTCTGGTCTACAGCCCTAACACTATCCCTCCACACTGTTCCTCAGGCTCAGTGAACACTCCTGAGGGACATTTTCAGTTCTTCCTTCTGGATCTTGTAGACAGGGACCCAGCCAAAGTGCAAGGCCAGGACAAGAATTCAGTCAAGTTGTCTCCTCCCTCCTTCCTCTGTTCTCGCTGGATTTAGGCTGATAAACTCCAAGCTGAAATGTCATCACCTCAGGGAAGGATAACCCATTATATTCTACTCAATGCAAAACTAATCACCCCTCTCATCCTAATGGTCCCATTCTGTAAAATCCTTTTACCATCTTTGCTGTGCTGCTCTGTAAAAGTCAATTTCTTTTTTGTAATTTCTTTTTTGAATTGATCAATATACATTCATAGTAAGAAATTAAAATATAAAAGAGGATCCAGGAAAAAGTGAGTTTCCTTTAAACACTTCATATATAAAAAAAAATAAAGAAATGGGGCACCTGGGTGGCTCAGTTGGTTCTGACTTCCAGCTCTGGTCATGATCTTGTGGTTTGTGACTTTGAGCCCCATGTGGGGCTCTGTGCTGACAGCTAGGAGCCTGGAGCCAGCTTCCAATTCTGTGTCTCCCTCTCTCTCTCTGCTCCTCCTCCTCCCCCGCTCTGTCTCTTTCAAAAATAAATAAACATTAAAAAATAAAAAAAAAATAGGGGGTCCTGGGTGGCTCAGTTGTTTAAGTGTCCAACTTCGGCTCAGGTCATGATCTCATGGTTCGTGGGTTCAAGCCCTGCATTGGGCTTTGTGGTGATAGCTCAGAGCCTAGAGCCTGCTTTGGATTCTGTGTCTCCCTCTCTCTCTCTGCTCCTTCCCCGCTCACGCTTTGTCTCTCTGTCTCTCTCAAAAATAAGTAAACATTAAAAATTTTTTTAATTAAAAAAATAAAATTATAAAATAAAAAATAAAGACAAATGAAATTATTCCTGGTACACATGCCATGCAGATTTTCCTTTTCAAATTACCTTTGATATGGGTTCTAGAAGTTCCTTTGTAGGTTTGATACTTTTTACTACAGAAAAAATCGAGGGCTGTGCCCTAGGCTTTCCCACAAACTCCTACTAATTTAAGCCCTTTTGGTTCAACACCCTTCATCCACCCCATTGGAAGGTCAGTGTGACTCTGGAGTAAGACAAAGGGAAGTCCATCACTCATTCATTCATTAATTCTACAACTATTTACCAAGCACCTACAGTTTTCCAGGCACTGTTCTGGATACATTAGTGTGCAAAACAGATGAAGCAATTTGGTAACAAAACTAATATTTAATAATGATAATTTTATTTATCTTATTCTTCACAATAAAAGGTTGATGTGAGGATTGCATCTTGCAGATGAGCAAATAGGAACAGAAACGTCCAAAGCTATGCCCAGGGCTATACAGAAGGTAGCAAAGCCAGAAAGCCAGGTCACCTGGTCATAGTTCCTGCTCTTAACTTTTATGCTTCAGCAAACATGGTTAAAGCACTGCATAATATGTACTGAGCATGTGGCAGACTTGAGAGAGGAAGATGAAGAAGATCCAGTCCCTGAATCAC
Source organism: Lynx rufus (assembly GCF_022079265.1). Lineage (NCBI taxonomy): Eukaryota > Metazoa > Chordata > Mammalia > Carnivora > Felidae > Lynx > Lynx rufus. The sequence continues at coordinate 938,589 of NW_025814838.1, read as the reverse complement.
AGAACTCCAATCAACATATTTCTTCCTTTTTTTTTTTTAAAAAATTTTAATGTTTTATTTATTTATTTATTTATTTATTTATTTATTTATTTATTTATAGAGCATGAGCAGGGAAGGGGCAGAAAGAGAGGGAGACAGAATCCAAAGGAGGCTTTGCACTGTCAGCATAAGGCCCGATGTAGGGCTCGAACCCATGAATCGTGAGATCATATCTCAAGCTGAAGTCGGATGCTCAACCAACTGAGCCACCCAGACACCCCCTGATCAACATATTTCTTCCTTTTTTTAATGTGTATTTATTTTTGAGAGAGACAGAGACAGAATGCAAGTGGGTTAGGGGCAGAGAGAGAGGGAGACACAGAATCAGAAGCAGGCTCCAGGCTCTGAGCTGTCAGCCCAGAGCCTGACGCGGGCTTGAGCTCATGAGCCATGGGATCACGACCTGAGCCGAAGTCAGACGCTCAACCAACTGAGCCACCCAGGCGCCCCAACATATTTCTTAAAAACATCTTTGTGGGGGCACCTGGATGGCTCAATCGGTTGAGCTACTATGATTTGTTGTCTATAGACACCATATTGAGAAAAATGCTAAATGCCAATTGGAGGTTAGTAAAAAAAAAAAAAAAGTAATATTTTTCTGTCCAAATTTGTTATTCCCTGGATGCTATTTTCAAACCCCTAGTGGGGACTCCAGGTTAAAAACTAGGTCTAGACAATCTTATCCACATTATGCCTTCAGCTCCCGGATGTGTATGTCCAGCCATGACCCTCTCAAGTTCCATGTGTGTCTCTTAATCATCTCCTGTCCAATTTTGTCAAGCAGATGCATCACACAAGATTGGAGACAGCAACCATTTGTGGGAAGTTCAGATATTCTGGCCAGCATAGTATCTCAAGCTTTTGGTCTGTCACAAGTAGCTCTTATGGAGGTTATAACATCCCTAGTATAATTTACGTCAATGGCATGAGGTGACAGCACTGGAATTTATTTCTACCGGAAAAGGTCTCTGTGGTGTCATTGGACCTTTGGACTGCTATGTGTTATTGGCTAGGAAGCATCCAGGCTTGATTTTGACTCTATCAGAAATGTGGTAACTGCCTATGACATTTTTTTTTTTTTTTCAACGTTTATTTATTTTTGGGACAGAGAGAGACAGAGCATGAACGGGGGAGGGGCAGAGAGAGAGGGAGACACAGAATCGGAAACAGGCTCCAGGCTCTGAGCCATCAGCCCAGAGCCCGACGCGGGGCTCGAACTCACGGACCGCGAGATCGTGACCTGGCTGAAGTCGGACGCTTAACCGACTGCGCCACCCAGGCGCCCCGCCTATGACATTTTTTTTTTCTGCTTAAAGTAAAGTGGATTATGTCATCTGCAACAAAGAACTCCCAATTTATACCACTGTCATTACAGGATGGTCTATATATCAAAATATTATAAGTCATCTAAGTACCTATCCATAGGGAATCTGGTCATCTTTATTATATGGCAAGGTTTCTCAATCTCAGCACTATTGGCATCTTGGGCCTTGTTGTGGCAGAACTACTCTGCATATTGTAGGGATATTTAGCAGCATTCCTGGCCTCTACCCATATTTTTAAAGTGTTTTACTTTTTTCTCCCCCCCCATTTTTTAACAGTTAATTTACATATTTTGAGAAAGAGAGAGAAAGAGCATGCATGTGTGCATGCTAGAGAGAGAGCAGGGAAGGGTCAGAGAGAGAGGGAGAGAGGGAGAGAAAATCCCAAGCACTCCGGCTCAAACTCACAAACTGTGAGCTCATGACCTGAGCCAAAATCAAGAGTTGCTTAACTAACTGAGCCACCTAGGTGCCCCTCTATCTTATTTACTTATAGAGCATGTGGGGGCTGGGGAGAGTGCAGAAGGAGAGAGAGAATCCCAAGTAGGCTCCTCCCCGTCAGCTCAGAGCCCCACACCGGCTGGATCCCACCAACCATGAGATCACAACCTGAGCTGAAATCAAGAGTTGAATGCTTAACAGACTGAGCCACCCAGGCGCCCCTGTCTTGTTTTATTTAATACTTTAAAATTTACTTCTTTAGGCAAGGCTGCTTAAAATTCAAATTGCAAGTTAATTTGAATTTCACTTTTTGTCCTTGTACTCACAGGGAGTGAACAGGCTTCAGAGCACTGCAAAGTGTTCATTTAACCAACTAAAGCAGTGTTTTGTGGCTACAAAGACCTCTGCTCCAATCAGGTTAAACCTTTAGCCACTCTATAATCTGTATTGCACTTGGTCTTAGTCTCCTTTCTTGTCTATAAAATGGAGACACCTTTACCTTCTTCATAAGATTGTGATGGAAAAGCAGTTGATTACACTTTTTTTTTTTTTAAGATTTTATTTTTAAATAATCTGTACACCAATATGGGGCTGGAACTCACAACCCTAAGATCAAGAGTCGCAGGCTCCACCAACTGAGCCAGCCAGGCGCCCCTGATTGTACATTTTGAAACCACTTAAGCTCTATCTAAATATCAGTTATTACTGGATATTCCCATTGGTTCCTTGCTAGGGCTTCAAGAAAATAAAAAGCTCCGTATCAGTAGAAGGCTGGGAGACCGGAAACTAATCCCAACGCTCTCTGAGGTCCAGAGGGCCTGGGCTTTCTGGTCCTACCGCTAGTCAAGGGCAAAACCCTGAGGGTTTGGTGGGGTACCAGTGCTGGACCAGATTAGGACAACTCTATTCCTTCTTTCAGGTCAGCCGTCACAATCCACAAATCCTAGCAAGGACTAAGGAAATGCGACCCCGAAAGACGATGAAATCGAGATACAGGAAGGGAGAGGTTCGGTGTGTGTTTCGGGGGAGGAATGTTTGAGCCAGAGAAGGTTAGCGCCGGAGTTACCAAGCTCCTGGGGCAGTGGATGGGCTATAGAGCGCAAGAGCTTGCCATCCTGAGTGAAAGTGGGGCCCAGTGAAATGGGCCAGCCAGAAGAATTTCGGTTCCCGCCCCACGACTCCCGGCTTTGACTACAGTTGCGTCCGCAGACGCCCTAGGCCCCTTGCCCCGCCCCCAGAGGGTAATCAGACCGTATCATTATACCTTTATAGGGGTGAAGGTGGATAGTGGGCTAGTTCCACAGGGCGAGTCGAAGTGCTTTGCCAGAAAAAATAGGATTATATACGTTATTTGCAAGTTTCTTAGTTAATATGCCTCTCCTCTGTCTGTTCGGGCTCTTTATACTCCCTGAAGATTGGTAGGAATCCGGCCACGCTCCCCCCTTTCTTTCCAGCATTTGGTACATTCCTCCGCGGTACGTAGGCGGGGAGGACTACATAAGCCTCGACGCAGGAGGCGGGGCTGCTCAGTCCTCGAGGCGTCGGTTCTCTGTGGTGTTGGAATCTTGTTGCTTGTCGGCCTGTGCGCGCGTGCGCGGACATGGCCTCAAACGGTATGTAAGGGCGGGAGGCGGCGGTGGCGCGCCGGCGTGGGGCTTCGTTCCCTCCAGTTGGGCTTTTGTTTTTCGGTGGGACCCGGGCGACGATCGCATGTAGGGTCTTCTCGCACCACTGTGGCGGGAAGCAGCGAGAGGGGTGGAAGGGGGAGGCCGATGTCGCCATTTTGTTTCGCTCCTCTGGCGCCTTGTGCGGGGCAGGGGATTTTCCCTTCGTAGTCCCTTTACTTGAGGTGAGATTTGAGAGGGACGTTTTTTGGTGATTTGAAACGTGAGACACAGATGGAAATGCTCGGTCCTCGAAGCTTTTTTTCCTCTCATTCCCAGCCCCGAGCTCGGCCCCGCTTTGTCGCAGTGCTGCATCCGGGCATTCAGTGCGCGCACGCGCTCTGCTGGCCCCTCCCCCCTTTTTCGCGGCGCGAACCCCCTCCCGCCTCGTGTTAGCCCTGCTTTTTGTCGCGATACCCTCCGCTGGAGACTCCGCGGCGCGCGTCCGGTGTGGGCCTCGCCCCCGGGGTCCCTTGGGAAGGGGCGGGACCGCCGGGTTCCCGCCTCGGTTGCCACGCGGCCGGAGGCGGAGGCTGGGGATCGGGGCAGTGCGCCCGCTTAACGGTTTGGGGGAAGGCCTGGGGAGGGGTCGTCTAACGGACTTGGGACCTGGCCGAGGGTTTTCCCGCCTAAATTTCCGCTTTCTATGGTGGGAACCAAAGGAATGACTGCTTGAGGCCACACCCTCTCCCGGTACTTTACCCTTTTCCTGCGGGGGAAGCGGCCTCGTTTCCTGTACTGAGGAGACGAGTTGATCTGCGCGTTCGGTGTGGCGGTTTAAAAGCGCTTTCGCTGTCTTTGGTTTTCGACTCTCCTCACAGCCCCGAGGAAAGCAAGGTAGATGAAAAAACCGAATCGGAGCCACGGGACTGGGGACTTGGGTACCCAGATTGGGCTCCCAGGGAGAACTCTGATGATCTCTGTCATTTGGGGTCAAAGCGTTCTCTTGGTTACCTGGTTTTCCTCTAAGAGCCAACTTTGCCATTCTCCAAAATTGGGCAAAGGGTGAAGCTTGGCCTTGGTCGAGAGAGTGGGGAGGCCCATCCTGATCATTGCTGTCTCCCGCTTGCGTTAAAACCTGTCCCACTTAGGTAGATCTGTGACTTTAGTTTGACTACTGGTGATCCCTTCCTCTTAGAGTGGGTATGAATAAAACGTGTGTAGGTTTGTGCAGTTCCTGGCATCAGTTGAATTTGCAGAAAATTGTAGTGTTCCACCAAGATTCTGGTTTATTCCAGTAGTCAAGACTTAGTGGTGTCTGTAAAGATTTGCTTTTTTTTCCCCCTTTCTTTTCTTTATTGTAAGTAAACTTGATTATGACCTGCCACCTTGTCCTTCCGCTCAACTAGTGTTTCATGAGGGAATTTCTGCCTTTTTCCAAACATAGTTGATATTATCTGGAGGCCCTAGGGCTTGAGTTAAGAGATTTAATTCCTTTCCACTCCTGTAGGGATGGCTGAGGTAATGTAACTATATTTTTCTTTTGCAGACTATACCCAACAAGCAACCCAAAGGTGAGTGTCATTTCAGGGCTTTCAGGAGTTTGTACAGGGGCAGGGGAGGCTAAGGTATCTTTTCCTGATTGCAGTGTTTTTCTTTTTCTCCAGCTATGGGGCGTACCCCACCCAGCCTGGGCAGGGCTATTCCCAGCAGAGCAATCAGCCCTATGGACAGCAGAGTTACAGTGGTTATGGCCAGTCAGACACTTCAGGCTATGGCCAGAGCAGCTATGGTTCTTCTTATGGACAGACCCAGAACAGTGAGTCTCTTTGAGTGGGTTACCCTGCCTCTTCCTGCTCTTTTTGAATGTTGCTTTTCTTAAACTTATGTGGTGCTCTAATGTTGGAATTGTCATATGTTTTTTTTCCCTTAACCAGTCTGTAACCCTTAAAACATTTTGGAGTCCGAATCTTTTCTTCTTTCTTTTCTGTTTTTCTTTCTTGGAGTCTGAATCTTTATTCAGAGTCCAGTCTTTTCAAACAAATACTAGTTTGTAATTCTGGTTTCTTTTTTTCACTTATTTTTCTGTTCATGGTCTACTTTTCCCTGTTTTCCCTCAGCACGACAGTGAAATGTGGGGGTGAGGATTTCCTAAAGGGAGAAAGTTTTAGGCTTTTCATACAGGGAGAAAATATTAAAAACACTGTTAATGAATAGGGATCTCTTGGGTTGTGGGTTGTGATTAGTAGTGGTCCTGGAAACTGGCTTTGGGGTAGGTGGGATGAGATGGGAACTCTGAAGCTGGTAGAAGTTAGAGTTATAAGCCTTAGGGTAGAAGGGGAAGGGCATCTTTGATTTAAAAGATTTGCAAGCAGCTTCTAAGAGGCTGACTTTTCAAGTATGGGTAGCATTAAGTGGTACATAATGATTCTTCAACCTATTACCTGTCTTTTTTCTGATAGTATTTGTGACTTCCTTTCTTTTCCTTGTTAGCAGGCTATGGCACTCAGTCAGCTCCCCAAGGATATGGCTCAACTGGTGGCTATGGCAGTAGCCAGAGTTCTCAGTCATCTTATGGGCAACAGTCCTCTTATCCTGGCTATGGCCAGCAGCCAGCTCCTAGCAGCACCTCGGGAAGGTAAGGTGTTTGGGGAGGGGGAGGCCTGGAATATGGTTAGGTGTGAATTGATAAGAATTCATTTCTCCCTAGGAGCAACTAGGAGTAATGTCGGGGGGAGGAGTCTTTGTAACGGGGGTGGGTACAGGGAATGGAATGTGCCAAAAATGAAGTTTTGGACATACTGGCATTATGATTCTGTTTTTTTCTTTCTCCTTAGTTACGGTGGTGGTTCTCAGAGCAGCAGCTATGGGCAGCCCCAAAGTGGGGGCTATGGCCAGCAGTCTGGCTATGGTGGACAGCAGCAAGGCTATGGACAGCAGCAAAGCTCCTATAATCCCCCTCAAGGCTATGGACAGCAGAACCAGTACAACAGTAGCACTGGAGGTGGTGGTGGAGGGGGTGGTGGAGGTGAGGTGTCTTCAGTTTTGTCTCATGCCTGTTTTCTGTAGAGACTTCTGTTCTACCGTTTGGCCCCTTATCCTAAAAGGTTCTTAACATTTTGTTTTCTTGTTCCTTAGCTGTCTTTTTATTTCCGTTGTCTAAGTGTTGGCACTGTTTTTTCCCACTTCAGTTTTTTCTTTAAAAAATTCTTTCACTTCTGACAGGTAACTATGGCCAAGATCAGTCCTCCATGAGTGGAGGCGGCGGCGGTTATGGCGGTCAGGACCAGAGTGGTGGTGGCGGTGGCTACGGGGGAGGCCAGCAGGACCGTGGGGGCCGCGGCCGGGGCGGTGGCGGTGGTTACAACCGCAGCAGTGGTGGCTATGAACCCAGAGGTCGTGGAGGTGGCCGTGGAGGCAGAGGCGGCATGGGGTAGGTGTTCTTGTGAGCCAGGGAGTAACATCTCTTGGGGACTGTGGAGGGTTGCATGAATATCCCTTGAAGCCCAGTTCCTTAGTGCATGATTAGTTTTATTCTAGGGATTTGTGAGGGCTTGGAGTTGGGGACACTGATGGTTTCTTCATACATCCCCATTTTTTGGTGAGAATTTGGGAGGCTGAACTCTCACCCACACCTTTGAATAGAGATTTGAGTACTGACGTTTTATTTTCAAAGAAAAAGGAAAAAATACGTGGGTGTATATGGACTGGAGTCATTGATATCCTAGGCAAGAAACATGGAAGTAAAGTCTTCTTTGCAAGGGAAACCGATGATCCCACTCCTGGTAGTAGGGAAACTTGTTAAATGTATTCCCATGTGTCCTCTAAAGGAGTTGTTAATGCTTAACCTGATGACTTTAGCTTCCAGGAATTGGCTACTCTTCCCGCATTTTGTAGTTATTTGAATCCATGCGCTTGATGGCAGTAATTTGACTGGCAGTAATGATTCTGTGTGTGACTTGGTTTATGGAGCTGTCTGAAGTGTGCAGACCTTTTGGACAAAATACGCTTGACAGTGGTATCCCATCTATTTGCTCCACTGTCCCCCTCCTCCTGCTACTTGTCCAGCTGGACCTTCTCTTTCTTCCCCTTCCCGCTGTAGTTGAAGTATAAAACCTTAGATTTGATGTTAAAGCATTGGTCAAATCTGTTGGTAAATATGTTTGAAGGACCTTCCTCTGTCTCCCTTTGAAAAGGGGAGGAATGTCAGTGTGTTAACTCCTTTTTTGGAAAAGTAGGGTTTTTAAATGAGAGTTTGCGTGTGGTAAGTATTCAGAGGTGGGTGGGGGCAATCTCAAAAACCTTACAAAAATAAGGAAAACACTGTTGTGTGCGTGTGTTTAATGCAAAACTTTGAAAAGAAAAACAACTGTTATGTGACTGTTAACTTGCTCTGCATTTTATGTGCCACAGGTATGAAAGGTGACATTGCAAAATACTCCGCTCTTCTCGCAGTGTAGAAGGGGTGACCCCGGGGGTGGGGGGAGATCAAAAACAGCTCAGTAGTTAGGATAGGGCTTAGCGAAGTTTGTCTTGCTTTAAGGGGAAATTGCCTTTGGTTTTGACTTTTTATGGAATGGGGTTGGGTCTGCTTGCTGCTTTCAAAGCAAAAACCACAAAAATGTGTTCAGGGCTACCCCAGCCTGGTGTGAAATGTCTTCTGGGTGAATTGGGGGGTAGGGTTTTTAAACGAACTACTGGGTTGTCAACCACTCGCGACAAGAGGAAAAAACATCTGCTACATCGGAAGAACGACCAAGGAAAATGGGTCATTTTTTTTTTTTCCAGAGGAAATAGATACATAACCTTTTAAAGCAAAATCCTTAAAAACTGTGTCTGAGAAATTGCACACGAGTGTGTGACATGCTCAAAGGTCAGACAAGGGGTGGTCAGGAAGGGGAATGGATTTTAGTAGCCACTTGTATCTTTTTCCCAAAACACCAACTCACGTTTGGGGAATGTTAAACAAAATCAAAAAACGCCCTTTTGTAGCCGTTGGAAGCTTCATGTCCTTTCTTCTAACTTGTCTTCTCCAGCGGAAGTGACCGTGGTGGCTTCAATAAATTTGGTGGTAAGTGAACAGAGTTTCCAAAATTCCCAAATCCCAGCAATGCTTTGTCTGATTGTTCATTTGCAGATGTCTTAGCGTGTTTTAAATGTCAAAGGTATTGGAAGTGTCCAGAACCACCTCCAGAAAGGGGTGGGGTAGAATGCCACCTGCTGCCAGATGGGTGCTAACCTGGAGGCAGGCGGGGTAAGACTCAGCAGTCATCTGGTGCCAAATTGGTTTGACCCAGGTTAATAAGAGGTGTTTAGTAGGCCTCTGACAGGACTGTTGCCACACCTGGCACTTAGTGACCACCGTTATGTGAAACTGGAGAGTGTGTGCTGGAACACGTGGTGCCAACTTGGCTTTAGGATCCTTTTGATCAGTGTGTCCAAGGCTAGTGTGTGTGTGTAACAATCTCCAAATGTTTTAATTCTGGAAGGGGGATGTGAAATATTGCCCTGCCCTGAAGACGGTGAAGTTGGTATATGTTTATATATTAAATACTGAATGGTGTCAATGCATTTCTACATATATGTACTTAAACTCAATTCAGATGAGCAAATAGAAACTAGCTCTGGGAAGGAAGGTGTGGACTACTACAAGAAAGGTTGGGAGCATGTGTGGCTCATGGGAAATAACCAGGTCTTAACAGCACAAACTGAATTCATGGAAAAATGGCAAATTTGAGAAGTCTCCCAGTAAGCTGGAACTTTTCTGGTTTGGTTAACTAACAAAAGGTTTCTTGATTTGTCTCAACATTTAAAGCCAAAGGCTTGGGTTCATGATTTAGGTGTCATTGAGTGTGGGTACAATATTTATATATGGTGAATTCAGATAAACTTTGGTCAAAGATGGTCTCTGGAAAAAAAATAGAGGCTGCATTATGGAAATAAGATTTCTGGTCTGTTCCCTGGGACATGCTTTAAAAATACAATAGCTGTTATGTATGTTTTTTTATCTTCATGTGGTTGGGGAAACAACATGGTTTTAAGAATGGTTTTCTAAAGATGAAATTAAAAATTGTTCCACAAGGGATAAGTGTCTTTGGTGTTAAAGTTTGGAGAAACTGGATGAATGCATATCACATTGCTGGTGGTGAGCCCATTTCTCTCTGGTGTGAGAGAACAGGGCCAAGCTATGAGTTGGTTTTGTTAACTGCAATGGGTCTCATTCCTGGCCCCCCCCAGTCTGTGCTGAGGACATTTCCCAGCCTGAGCTGGGGGAGGCAGAATTTTCTGAAGTGTGGAGTTGTCCCTGTGGGGACTCAAGTTACATACAGATCTTATGTATGTGTGTCTTCCCCAGCCCTGTCTAGGGTTTTCTCTGGGTAGGTAACCCAGGACAGGGTTTGGATGAGGCTGTGAGCACTTAACCTGATAATTTTGCAAGAGTTTGGATTGGTGTTAATTTTGTTCCTTGTCTGTCTCTCCCTGTTGACTAACAGCCTCTCTTTCCTTGTTTGTTTTTTTTTTTTTTCATGTCACTTAAGGCCCTCGGGACCAAGGATCACGTCATGACTCTGGTGAGTCCACAGTTGGCATGAAGGAATGGCTAATGTGGTGTCAGAACTTTTATTGGTTGTTCTTCGATACTTAAAGGAGTCTGAAAAAGGTCGGGTAGAGAAGAAGGAAAATGAAGGGAATTTAGGCATAGTTGTAGTTAGCAGTTATCTGTAAATAAATGAGCATATATCAGAAATACTTTCATGAGTGGTTTAATTCCCCAGCAATTTAGTGGGTCTGGGGGGAGCCTGATAATCTGCATTTCCAATAAGTCTGAGGAGATGGTGATGCATCTGTGTGTAGATCATACTCTGGTACTGCTGATTTAAAGCAGTGGTTTTTACATATGTGGATCATGACTAAATTAGTAAATGAAAAGACCCATAAAGGGAAGGATTTAGTCTCTGTTGGCTGTGTGTTGGATTGTAGTGTAAAAAAGGTTTTTTACTTTGAAAATGGACAAACACTGTATACTTTGTAACCTTGGGCAGTAAACTCCTGAGCCCTGATTTCTTTAATGCCTATTAACATGTTTCAAAGGATAGTTGTAAAACTAAATTTGTGAAATGGCTAGCATATAGGCACTCAAATACTAGAAGGGAGGTAGGTAGACTTCTGTCTTTTGTCTGACCTTAAATCAGATTGGTTTCTTTAGGATTTTTTTTCTTTGAGAGCTTAATAACAAGTATTAAAGTTGGGTTAAGAGTCACTGTCACCTTTTTTTTTTTTTTTTTTTTTACCTTTGCTAGTGTTCTCCATATTCACATTGCTTTTTTTGTTCAAGCAGAACAGGATAATTCAGACAACAACACCATCTTCGTGCAAGGCTTGGGCGAAAATGTTACAATTGAGTCTGTGGCTGATTACTTCAAGCAGATTGGTATTATTAAGGTACTGTGGAGCATAGTAGTGCTGTCTTTTCTGTCAGTGTTGGAAGTTTTTGGATTTTACACGTTAGTAAAAATAAAAGTCTTAATGGTTGCCAGCTTAATTTTTTGAGGAAAAAACATTAGCTGTTGCCATTTTCTGAAATAATACATCTTCACGCAGAAAGGCACAATTGAAAAAAGAGGGGGAGTGTCCTAAACTTTCGAATTTGCAGTTTATAATCTTTCAGTATTGAAGTGAGACATAATTGTAGTCAGTGACTTTAATTCAAGTTACATGATATAGGAAATTGTAACTGGGAAGAGAGGAGCTGAAATATGGTTATGATCAGCCTCAGATTCTTGAAGAAAGGTGGAAGGTGGGTAATGCTGTCTTGTAAGATGTTATCTCATGTTGCTTTTTTCAGACAAATAAGAAAACAGGACAGCCCATGATTAATCTGTACACAGACAGAGAAACAGGCAAGCTGAAGGGAGAGGCAACGGTATCATTTGATGACCCACCTTCTGCTAAAGCAGCTATTGACTGGTTTGATGGTATGTATGAGGAGGCTGGTGGAGTGTGTGGGATAGGACAGCTAGCCTTGGGAGATAAGTTACATTTTAATGTTTCCTTTTATATCTTCAATGCTGTTTTTTTTTTCTTGTAATGTTTATTTGTTTTTGAGAGGGTGAGTGGGGGGACGGGTAGAGAGAAGGGGACAGAAGATCTGAAGCTGGTTCTGTGCTGATAGCAAGCAGTGAGTCCAGTGTGGGGCTTGAAGTAATAATGAACCTTGAGATCATGACCTGAGCTGAAGTTGGATGCTCAACTGACTGAGCCACCCACGTGCCCCATGTCTTCAATGCTTTTTACCTGGTGCTTTAGTATATATACGGTTGACTCTTCAACATTCTGGGGATTTAGGACTGCTGACCTTTTGTGCAATTACAAATCTACGTATAACTTTACTTCCCCAAAACTTAATTATCAGTTGCCTACTGTTGACTGGAAGCCTTACTGATAAGTTGATAAACACATATTTTGTACGTTATGTGTTACTAAGACAAGTGTAAAGAGAAAATACATTCAATGTACTGTACTGTGTTTATTAAAGAAATACATGTATAAGTGGGTCTGTGCAGTTCTGACCCATGTTCAAGGGTAAACTGTAGTATTTGGCTTCTGTCTCATCTGATGATAAACCTTTTTTAGGAAGGTGTAGAATCTTTTGATTGTACCAAACTTGCTTTTGGATTCATAGGTCTTAATAAAAAGTCCCATTTTAAACCTTTATTTCTTCAGGTAAAGAATTCTCCGGGAATCCCATTAAGGTATCATTTGCTACTCGGCGAGCAGACTTCAATCGGGGTGGTGGCAATGGTCGTGGAGGCCGAGGGCGAGGAGGTGAGGAGCTACTCCCTGCTGGTGGTATAAAGAGATGGGTAGAGTGGAGAGGATGGTAAGGGCTTGCATAGGAAAAGAAAGTTAGGTTAATGAAACTTGGAAGGGGAGCAGACTCCTACTTTTATCTACACTAGGACCCATGGGCCGTGGAGGCTATGGAGGTGGTGGTAGTGGTGGCGGTGGCCGGGGAGGATTCCCCAGTGGAGGTGGTGGTGGCGGTGGACAGCAGCGAGCTGGTGACTGGAAGTGTCCTAATCCGTGAGTGACTTTTTCCCTCAGTCCTGTTAAATGTGTGTCTTTTGATACTATGGCAGAGTTGGATATTTTCTGGACAAATGTCAAGGGTACAGTGATGGGGACAGAATTTGGTTGAGAGCTTACCTAATTAAGGTTGTTATAGTGGGAAAGATACTGCACTGGATTTAGTAATCTGTACTTTCTCTTCCTGGTTCTGTTCCTGAGAAGACTTTTTGCTTTTCTGAGGCCTCTGTTTCCTCGCTGTATCTCTAAAGTCACTAGAATCTTTTCCTAATTCTTGGGTCTTGTTTACTCCCACTTTTCCAAACTAATTGTTTGTCTTTTTCTCAGTATATGTGAGAACATGAACTTCTCTTGGAGGAATGAATGCAACCAGTGTAAGGCCCCTAAACCAGATGGCCCAGGAGGAGGACCAGGAGGCTCTCATATGGGTAAGAAGGGGCAGAACTGGTAATAAGGAGTTGGGATCACAGGGCCCTTAATTTTAAGCAGGGAGGTTAGAGGGAAGGTAGGGATTTGGGGGTGTATGATCTATCCTATTTCTTTTGTCCTAGGGGGTAACTATGGAGACGATCGTCGTGGTGGCAGAGGAGGCTATGATCGGGGCGGCTACCGAGGCCGAGGCGGGGACCGTGGGGGCTTCCGAGGGGGCCGGGGTGGTGGGGACAGAGGTGGCTTTGGCCCTGGCAAGATGGACTCCAGGTAAGACTCTTAAAAAGTAATTGAAGGGAGGTCATATGATAGGAAGGTTTCATTTTGAGAGCTAGATTGGAAAGCTGAGATTATAACCATAGTGGGGGTATGGAAGGAGAGCAGGAGGATTATATTATCTTGGAGAACGAATCTCTAGACCCACATTTATTTATACTCTATACTTGTAGAGAAGAGACCTCTCTTGGTGGTAGGTAGCAGGGACAGATAGGATTTTGGGGGTTGGATGGGTGAGAGGTTGGTAATTCAGACCTAATGGATACTCTTTCTTGCAGGGGTGAGCACAGACAGGATCGCAGGGAGAGGCCGTATTAGCGTGGCTCCTGAGGTTCTGCAACAGCTTTTCTTCTTGTACCCAGTGTTACCCTCATTATTTTGTAACCTTCCAACTCCTGATCACTCATGGGTTTTTTGTGTCGGACTATGTAATTGTAACCATACCTCTGGTTCCCATTAAAAACCATCATTTTAGTTAAAATTTTTTCCTTCCTCCTCTTCACTCTACTGGAGGATTGATACCTGCCTGGGTCAAGAATGTGGGGAGTTTTTCTCTTTCAGATCATCCTGCTTAGCAGGAACTGGAATAATCTGTTCCTGTTTAGCAGGAACTGGAATAAAGTGTGTGATACTTAGTCCAGGGGAGAAAAAGTTAAGTGGCATCCTTGAAAGTAGAGATTCAAACTTTACTGTCATGGCAAAAGTTGGATGTATAAATGGGATAAGTGAAACTTGTGATGTCATGACTGTGGCCCCAAAATATGTCCCACTATGTGGGGGTTTTTCTTTTACCACCTCATACCACATTTATTTATGTGTTGGTCTTGGTTTACTAGTCTATCCGTTTTACCCTTTTTAAGGACTTTTGGCTCTGTTGACACTTTTCTTTTTTTTTTTTTTTTTTTAAATTTTTTTTTTTAACGTTTATTTATTTTTGAGACAGAGAGAGACAGAGCATGAACGGGGGAGGGTCAGAGAGAGAGGGAGACACAGAATCTGAAACAGGCTCCAGGCTCTGAGCTGTCAGCACAGAGCCCGATGCGGGGCTCGAACTCATAGACCGTGAGATCATGACCTGAGCCGAAGTCGGACGCTTAACCGACCAAGCCACCCAGGCGCCCCTGTTGACACTTTTCTAAGGTGGGCTCAAACAAATTAGATTGGTTTTGGGGGCAGTATTCAAAGTAACCATGAAGGAGAGCACATAGCCAGCCAAATTGGGTCTTTTGTAGGAAGGAGTGTGTACCTGCTTATGTCAGAGCTTCTGTGGCCTCACTCACTCTATAGGCAGATGATGATGTGCATGGGGTTATGTGGCTCTCAGAATCAGAACATGGTAGAGCCAAGATTGAGGCCTAGTTCTTGGAACTTCATTTTCATTTCTTAGCATTTTCATTCTGAAATCATTGTTCTCAAGGGGATAAACTAAAGCTTTTTTGTTTGCTTAGGTCTTAGGAGGATGCTAAATTTGAGGGAAGAGGGAAGGGAACAAGTTGATGGTAAGAGGGAAGGTTAGCTGGGAAAGGAAGGTAGAAGTAGCTCCTTATTATATTTTCAAGGTGAGTGGGGCCTCCCCCACCCTAGTTTTCCTGAAGGTGGGGCTTGGGTAGATAGGAGACACGGTGTCACTTTTGTATCCTGCCTGCACTTAGAGGGCTAAGGTCTTGGGTATTTTGAGATTTTAGGCTTGAACCTTAATGACTGGTGGAATTGGTGGTGGAAAGCCCTCCCTTTTCCAGGGGGTGTGTTGGAGATAAGAAAGGAGTAGGGGCAATGAGTTGAAACCTTAGACAGTTCTCAACTTTACCGTATGCATTTCCTGACCCCTCAAACCCTTTGTTTTCTGTGTTTTTTTTGAAAAACTTTTTAATGTTTACTTTTGAGAGAGACAGAGTGTGAATGGGGGGAGGGGCAGAGAGAGAGAGACAGAGACAGAATCTGAAGCAGGCTCCAGGCTCTGAGCTGTCAGCCCAGAACCTGACACGGGGCTCGAACTCACCAACCGCTAGATTGTGACCTGAGCCGAAGTGGTACACTTAACTTGCACCACCCAGGTGCATCTCCATTTTTTTCAACTCTCAAATGGGAGTTTAGAAAACTTGCCTGTACCTGCCAAGGAGTTGGTGAGTATGAATTTTAGTTAATATAGGGCAGAAAATCACAGCCAGTAGAAAAAGGTATATTGCTGTCAGAAACACAGCTTGTGGAGTTCCAGGGACTCTTAGTTTGGAAGTGTTTTCCTCTTTGTTGAGAGTTGTCGAGTGTGCTCAAGGCCTTCTCTATAGAAGGTTGCTTCACCAAATTTCCAAGACAGGGAAGTGGTGGCCTTGGAAGTAATAAATAATTGCTTTACTCTCCCTACTGAGTGGGGGGTGCTCAGTAACCAAGAGTAGGTTGAGATTGGCTGAGGTTCTCCCAGGCAATCCTTTGGCTTGACTGTGGAATTTGGTACATGTGAGAAGCCTTCATTTTAGAGCCAAGGATGTGGTAGTTCTCTTTGGTGTGATTGGGCTGCCTTTACTATTTCTTTGATCTGTTTTTTGAATCTGCTTAAGTGATTGATTTGAATACTCTTATTCCAAAGGAAGAAAAAAAAAGACTGATTCATGTTTCTAAAAAGTTTGTTTCTGCTTCAACTACTAGGGTTCTGGTGTTAGGGTTCAGTTGTGGTTCCTTGATCCTGCTGCAAGGGGTGAAGGAGGTTGGAGTTTTTTGTGAACTTGATTACTGACTGGGTCTGCTAGTATTACTATCTTATAATCCTTTATTAGTATTTTTTAAAAATGCTACATGGGGCACCTGGGTGGCTCAGTTGGTTAAGCTGACTAAAGCTCACATCATGATCTCATGGTTCGTGAGTTTGAGCCCTGCATCGGGCTCTGTGCTGACAGCTCAGAGCCTAGAGCCTGCTTCGGATTCTGTGTCTCCCTCTCTCTTTGCCCTTCCATGTTCACGCTCTCTCAAAAATAAACATTAAAGTTTCATTTCATTTGTTTTTGTGAGAGAGGTCGGAGAGGGGCAGAAAGAGGGAGACGGGATCCGATGTGGGGCTGGAGCTTATGAACTGTGAGATCAGGACCTGAGTCGAAGTCGGAAGCTTAAACCGACAGAGCCACCCAGGTCTTCTATCCTTTAAAGGGCTTTAGCGATTGGCATTGCTCTTAAAGGAAATAGGGTCCCAGGTGTCTCAGATGTCTGGTTAGTAGGTAGATCCAGTTTGGAGGCTTTCCCAGGACAATGGATGAAGATGGAAATAGCAGAGAGAATGTTGGTTCTGAACATCTTGTTCTTTTTTTCAGCTTATTTTGAGAGAAAGTATGTGGGGGTAGGGGCAAGGGCAGAGAGAGGAGAGAGGACTCCAAGCAGGCTCTGCAGTGTCCTGTGGGGCTCAGAGCCACAAACCCTGAGATCATGACCTGAGCTGAAATCAAGGGTCTGGTGCTAAACCGACTGAGCCACCCAGCTGCCCCCTGAGCAGCTTGTTCTGATTGCAAGTGCATTGGTGAGAAGATGAGACCCATGGGGTTTTGGAATTTGGACCTTCTGTTCTTTGCTGCATTCCCTTGTAAAAGTATGGCCAGCAATAGCTAGTCATGTTTGGTGAGGATTTTTTTTTTTTTTTAATGTTTATTTATTTTGAGACAGACACCGCATGAACGGGGGAGGGGCAGAGAGAGAGGGAGACACAGAATCAGAAGCAGGCTCCAGGCTCCGAGCCATCAGCCCAGAGCCCGACGCGGGGCTCGAACTCGCGGACCGCGAGATCGTGACCTGAGCTGAAGTCGGACGCTCAACCGACTGAGCCACCCAGGCGCCCCATGGTGAGGATTTTAGACTAGTCCTTTTTTTTTCTCCTAAAGAATACATACTGAAGTATTGAAAACAATCTGTCTGGAAGCAGGTGTCTGGCAGTTTTTGGATTGAGATTGGGGCAGGCTAACTAGGAAGGAAGGGAGAAGGGTAGGTGGTGAGTGGGGAAAGGTGTGCTGCAGATCTGTTTGCTGCCTTTTGATTTAGTTCTGCGTTAGTCTTCTGAGGTATTTTTTGCCATCATATGCTGCATCTGTCCAGGTTTGAGTACCTTTGGCATGGGGTGAAGTCATCGATGGGTAGGTAGACCGGGAATTAAGGTCTAGGGTGCAACCCTATGAGACAACACATTACATCTTTTTTTTTTTTTTTTTCAACGTTTATTTATTTTTGGGACAGAGAGAGACAGAGCATGAACGGGGGAGGGGCAGAGAGAGAGGGAGACACAGAATCGGAAGCAGGCTCCAGGCTCTGAGCCATCAGCCCAGAGCCTGACGCGGGGCTCGAACTCACGGACCGCGAGATCGTGACCTGGCTGAAGTCGGACGCTTAACCGACTGCACCACCCAGGCGCCCCAACACATTACATCTTTATGCATGTTTCTTCCCAGCCCACTCCATTCTGTTGTCCCTTGATCATCCATCATGGGTTTTGTCACCAGATCTCACTTCCACACTAGTCTGCAAGGGAGGCTAGACTCAAGTGTGAGCTGTGAGGTCTTATCTGCAACCATTCCTGCCCCAGTTTTCCAGAACTCAAATTGTTTCCTACCTTGGAGCCCTCAGTACTTAGCCTTTTTCCTTTCATCTTTATTATTAAAAAAAATTTTTTTTAATGTTTATTTTGAGAGAGAGGAAGAGAGAATCTGCTGTCTGTGCAGAGCCTGATGCAGGGCTCCATCTCATGAATTTGGAGATCATGACAACTGAAATCAAGAGTCAGACGTTTAACTGAGCCAGCCAGGTGCCCCCGCTCATCTTTAGTTTTTATTTTGAAATACTTAAAATTTTTAAAAAATGTTTATTTTTGAGAGGCGGGATGGGCAGAGAGAGGGAGACACAGAATCTGAAGCAGGCTCCAGGCTCCAAGCTGTCAGCACAGAGCCTGACGTGAGGCTTGAACTCATAAACTGTGAGATCATGACCTGAACCGAAGTTGGACGCTTAACCAACTGAACCACCCAGGCGCCCCTTATTTTGAAATACTTTTAGACTTAGAATTACTTATTAAGTTTATTAAAATCATCTGTTTTACCTTTCCATGAGATAACAATCTTTATGGTACTGACACATAAGAGCTGAAGAAGTAATGTCAAGTAGATCTTGCCAGCACATTTGACTTTAGGGCTTGGCTTGTTGAAATTATTGGGCCCGTAATCCCATGGTGTTAGTAGTTAGAAAAGCTTGTGGATGCTGTTCAATCTAAAATCCTGGTGTTGGGGCGCCTGGGTGGCTCAGTTGGTTGAGCGTCTGACTTCGGTTCAGGTTATAATTTTATAGCTTGTAAATTCGAGCCCCGCGTTGGGCTCTGTGCTGGCAGCTCGGAGCCTGGAGCCTGCTTTGGATTCTGTGTCTCCCTCTCTTTCTCTGCCCCTAACCCACTCGCTTTCTGTCTCTCTCAAAAATGAATAAACATTAAAAAATACATTTTTTAAAAATCCTGGTATTGAGGCAGGAATAAGTGAGGAAAGTATTTGCCTCATGAGCAGGAGTTTGGGTCTGGAAATCAGGCACCTTGCTGATGGATACTGCTCTCTCAGCTCTTTGGACAATGGCTTTAGTCCTAAATCTTGGGGCTGTAGTGCCAGAGAGAAGGGTTCCTTTAACAGAACAATTGAGCCACTAGTGTGAGGAGTGCAGACAAGAGTGGAGCTGGGACTGCTGGATTAAGGATTTGGGATTTCCTGTGCTGTAGTGGGAACCAAATTAGATGGCTAAGTAGAGAACCCCCCAAGGAGGGTGAGTGGGATGGGTATGGGAAGAATAAACACTGAGGGGAGCAGGAGCCAAGCCTTCCAGGTAGCGTCCTGCACACACACCTCAGGGTGGCAGTGTTACACCGTTGTACGCATTCCCTGTAGCTTTTCATCAGTGTCCTGCAGGCCCTGTAGGGAGTGGGGACTTGTCTGTTAGATCTAGACTGACAGGGCTTTTATAACTATTTTTTTTCTAGAGTTTGAGAGAAAACTGGCCTACCCTGTTTACTGTCTCCTAGTGAAAAAGCACATCCAGGGGAGGCCTCTGCAAACCTCAGACTGAGATGGTGGAGCCAGTTCCTCTACAGCAGTGTCTTAAGTTGAACCCATTGAATCATTTGGGAATTTTGTTTGCATGT
Organism: Lynx rufus; assembly: GCF_022079265.1. Lineage (NCBI taxonomy): Eukaryota > Metazoa > Chordata > Mammalia > Carnivora > Felidae > Lynx > Lynx rufus. The sequence continues at coordinate 919,246 of NW_025814838.1, read as the reverse complement.
GGATTCTGATTGTGTAGGTCCAAGTGGGGCATGAATTCTCTGGCAATGTTGATGTTGCTGGTTCAACTGCACACTCAGATCTATACCGTATAAAAACTTTTGCAGAGATTCCTTTTATGCTAGTTCACTGCACTTTCCACTTGTGAAGAGGAACTTGACATTGTGTGTAAAACATTCTACATAAATGGTGTTAGCTAGGAACTAAGCTAAATGTCATTCATAGAAGGTTGAGTCCAGCTTACAGAATTTTATTACAATTTTTATTTTATTTTGAAAAATTTTATACTTTTTAGCTATTTAGTTTTGAGAGCATGAGTGAGCGAGGGGCAGAAGGAGAATCCTATGAGGGGCAGAGGGAGAGGGAGAAAGTGTGGAGCCATAAGTGGGGTGTGAGATCATGACCGGAACCGAAGTTGGATGCTTAACTGACTGAGCCACCCAGGCGCCCCTGTTCTTACTTTAAAACAACTATCCTGGGGATAGAATAACAGTCATGGTACTAGGTAGGGGTATATTCAGATCTGCAAGGGTGTCAGTAATACTGTGTTGTTTTCCTTTAAGCTTTTTTTTTTTTTTAATGTTTTTATTTTTATTTTTGAAAGTACATGTGATAGGGAGGGATACCCAGAATCAAGCTGGCTCCAGGCTCTGAGCTGTCAGAACAGAGCGCGACATGGGCCTTGACCCACGGACCATGAGATCATGACCTGAGCTAAAGTCAGACCCTTAACTGAGCCACCCAGGTGCCCCTAAGATCTTTCTTTTACATAATCTACACCCAGTGTGGGGTTTGAACTTAAAAGTCCTGAGATCGAGATTCACGTGTTCTGCCAACTGAGCCAGCTAGGCGTCTCTGGTCTTTTTTCAGTCTTGGGATGCTTGGAGATTAAAGCAAAAGTTGATTGTTTCCGGTGCTGTTTATGTTAAGTCATTGGGTAGGTTAGGAACAAAAACATTCTTTTTTAATTTTTAAAAATCTTTTATTTTTGGGACAGCATGATCGAGGGAGGGGTGGAGAGGGAGACCCAGAATCTGAAGCACAGAGCTGAAGTCGGATGCTTAACCGACTGAGCCACTCCAGGAACCAAAACACTCCAGTGGAGATACTTGCTAATGCTAATTTGTACTAGCTGTGGGCCAGTTACTGTTCCATTCCTATATCCCTATTTGAGAGATGGGGATGCTGAGGCACAAACTGGCCTAAAGTCTCATAACTTGATATGAAGTGGAGCAGGGGTTTGAGTTTATGTCCTTTGGCTGTAGAACTTGTGTCTTTGACTACTATGTTGTACCGTGCTTAAAGACTTCAGGCAGGGGGTGCCTTGGGTGCCTCGGTTAGGCGGCAGATTATTGATCTCGGCCTAGGTCATGACCTCGTGGTTTACAAATTCGAGCCCCAAACTGAGCTGTACCTGAGACCATGGAGTCTGCTTGGGATTCTGTCTCCCTCTCTGCCATTCCCCACCTCAAAAGTAAGTATTAAAAGCATTAAAAAACCAGACTTAAGGCAGGATTCAGTTCTCCCATGCTTCTCCCTGGCACCCCAAGGGGAAAAAAAGCTCTGGAGAAATTTTGACTTCAGGAGCAGTTTCTTAGAACCATTTCTTTTGTCTCAGGCTTGCAGTTTTTTTTCTTTTTACTATTTGAGTAGAGAGCAAGTGTGGGGGCGGGGGGGAGGGAGAGAATCCCAAGCAGGCTCAAGTCCACACGCAACCCCACACAGGGCTCAAACTCAAACCGTGAGATTATGACCTGAGCTGAAAAGCAAAAGTTGGTCACTTAACCACCTAGGCACCCCTGTGCTGGTTTTTGTAACTTGTTTTTAAGGATCTCTGTTGTGCAAGCAAATGCTAGCTATGCTCCCGTCTGCTGAGACTCCTTAGGTTCATGTGGAGTTTTAGAACAAACCCTCTAGAGATAAACAAGCTACCATTTATTACTTTCTGTATGCAAGGCACTTGTTGGAAAGCTGTCTTTTTTATGGGGGGGGGTCAGTCTAATGGGAGGATCTTAAGAACAAACCAACATGGTTTGCTTTACCATAGTGACATGGAAGAGCTACTGGAACGCAGACAAAGGCATGCCTGTGGGCATGCTAGGACAGGTAGAAGTTTCAAGGTGTCATAGTTAAGGGACCAGCGTGTTCTAGGGATATTTTTGGGATCATGGGATATGTGAAAGGGAGATAGAGGTTGGATGGAGTCTTGAAGGGCCAGGCTGGAAGAGTTTAGGTGTCCTAATGTTAGAAGTGAAGCCATCATCTCCATGATCAGTTTTAATCATTCCAGCCCTTGAAGGTAGACTAGAGGTAGAGAGCCTGTCGCAGGTGAGATGTTAGGCATAAGCCAGGTGGCAGCAGTGAGGTTGAGAAAGAAGGCGGTTGGATGGATGTAAGTTAGTCTTGGATGTTGTTTTTTTTTTTTTTAACATAGTCTCCATGCCCAACATGGGGCTTGAACTCATTACCTTGAGATCAAAAGAGTCGCATGCTCCAGTGACTGAGCCAGCCTTGCCCACCTGGATGTTAGTCTTGGAAGAGCTAGTAGCATCAAGCAAGACTAAATCTGGACTTTTATGGAACATGCTAGGATTTCTTGTTTTCTTTTTACGCTGATACCACCTTATGTCAAGATCCAGGGATGGTGAAAGGAAGACCACTTCAGTTTGAACATGGTGAGGTCCTTGCAGAACATAAGTGAACACATCTCAGGGTTGAGTATGGAATGGGGACCATTAACATTTATCGTATGGGGTAGCTGGCTTAAGAATGATGAACCCACAGGAAACTGAGTGTTAGGGCTGATTGCTGCTTTGGGAAAGCTCTGCTCTTCTGGAGTCCCAAGTAGCATTAGGAACAGTCAGTCCCATGTGACTGGGTGGCCCTGACAGAGGCCACATCTTAGCTTGGTAGCTTCTTATAGCCAACTACGTACTTGCTTTCTCCTGTTGCTCTGGTGATCCAGTAGATCAGGATAGGGACATGTTAATACAGACTGTTCAGGATATTGTGCACACACCTCTGAGCGAGTTCTTGTGTCCTCTAGGTGAGGGTATTCAGAGTGAAGTCTGCACAGCTTTTCATTGTGAACTCGTGTATCATTGTGAGTGGCACAGAAGCAGCCACATTGTACCCGCATACCTGGATCCTGTGTCTGATGATCTAACCGCTAAGAATGGGATACTGGGCTGGTGTGCCAGCCTGTTGTGCTTAACCTCCCCCATCCTGTCTCAAAGCCAGAATTTGGGTGCAATGTGTACTTAGGGTGTAGTTCTAGGATCCTGGTTCCCTGACAGCCTTTGAAGAAGACTCCTTAAGTGTGGTTTCCTAGAGAAAAATATATGTTCCTCTGTAGGCAAAAATTCAATGAAAAGAAGAAATGGCTACTAGAACTCACTTCCGAAGTCTTGCTTTTGTGGTTGGCATGTTTTCTGGGCAAAGTGTAATCTTTAACCCCTTCCTCCAAGGTGGGGAGGGAACAGAGGGGGCAATGAAGCCTGCTGAAGGCCGTGCCAGTCCCAGAAGGAACCCTAGAATTATGCTTGATTTCTTGTGCTCTTCTGTGTTTTGTTTTGTTTTGTTTTAATGTTTATTTTTGAGAGAGAGTGCCTGAGTGTGCGCAGGGGAGGGGCAGACAGGAGACAGAATCCTAAGCAGGCTTCATGCAGTCAGTGCAGAGTAACGTGGGGCTCAAAACTCAAGAACTGTAAGATCGTTACCTGAGCCAAAATCAAGAGTTAGATGCTTAACTGAGTCACCCAGGTGCCCCATTCTATCCTGTTTAGAGGATACTCTGTCTCTGCCCTTGAAAAGTGCTCTAATTTTACAGTATTTTTTTCCCAAAGGAAAACATGAAAGAAGCTATTGTAGGCTAGTCTGCTGATAAATGTCTCTGACAAGGCCAAACCGTTTCAGTTTCAGACCCTTTGTACACACCTCTCTTAACTTTTAGACCTTGGCCGCAGGGCTAACTATGACCTCAAGGACAGACTCTGAAGAGCACTGGAGGAGCTACCAAATGGTAAATGAGGGGTATTTCATGGTGACTGAGGCAGGAAGGATGAAGTGTTTGGGGAGCCGGCTGCCCTAGGAACAGGCCTTCACTTGGCCTCTGTGGCATTTATAAAGTACCTTAGCTCTGCATGTACCTTCAGGCTGGGAGTAGGAAAAACACACAAGTACGAGCTGGATTTTCCTCTATTATGCATAAGAAAAATCATATGGGGTAAGTTGGCTGGAACTGCCAGGGGTTGTACATGGGGCCACTGCTGGCGAAGATACCTCAGCTTTGCTCCAGGTCAAGCACCAGGTAGGGCTGGGTGTCCCTCAGGGCCTGAAGGAGCAGATCTTTGCAGGTCACGTTCCAGGCTGGAGTGAAGCTGAAGAGCTTCCTCATCTTCAGTGCATTGGTGGGCTCTGCTCGCACTGCCTGGTACAGCTCCTCTGTCAGGACCTTTCCGTACAGGGCATCCAGCACCCCGTCCACATCTGTGACCCGTGTGATAAGGGCCATCCGGTGCTGGTCCACAAAGTGCATTGCTGGGGGCAGGATGGAGGAAAGCAGATGAGCCAGTTCCCAGGGCAGATACTGGGGCCTGTTTTGTTGATCTCTCCCTCCCCTGAACCCCCTCCCACCAGAGGTGGCCAAAGGGGCATGTAGGTGAGTGGGAAGGGTAGGGCCCAACCTTCAGTGTTCCTGGCTGTGGGATACAGCTGCAGGCCTGCAGGGGTGGGGTGTGTGGTGGGGTGTGGCTGGAAAGGTTGGGTGTGGAGGCCTCACCTGGCTTGGCTGCCTTCAGGTGAGAATCCTGGATCCCAGCAGGTGCGGCTGCCTGGTCTGTAAGGAAATTAGTCAAGTGGTCCCCTTTGCCTCCTACCTTATCTCCAGTCTCTGGCAGGGGCCCCTTGGTCAAGAAGCCAAGATCAGGGCCAAGCACAGGAGGTCAGGACGAGTTTTTGCAATTTTAGTCCGTAGGAGGAACAGAAAGCGAAAGAACCCAAAGGGGCAAACGTTCGAGTGGGGGTGGTGTAGTGTGGGCATGTAGGAGGCCCAGCGATTGGGGCCCCTCCAGAGCGTGGAGGGAGAGTGCTCACCTTTGCGCGTGATCTGTTGCAGCCGCTCTGATAGCTCTTTCATGCCAATGTCGCGCAGCACGAGCGCCGTGAGCTCTGCGCCGTACTCTTCCAGATAGGAAGAGACCAGCTTGTCTGTGAGGTCCATGGCGTCCATGGACAGCAGGGGCCCCCGCGGGATGCGCCCATAGCCTTCGCGCAGGGGCACTGAAAGCAGCTTCAGCTTGAACTTCTTGAACTCCTCTGCAGTCAGGTTCTCCAGTGCGTCCAGGATGGCGTCGCGAGTGCACCCCATGGCTCCCGGGTCCCCTGCTGCAGTCGCTCTCCTGGATTGTCTGCGGACCAGGAAGTCTGCTCCGGGGCGGGACCTGGAACTCCCCGCCTTCTCCCAATAACCGCCTTTGCCCCAGCCCGATACCCAGGGGCACAGAGTGCCGGACTACCCCATTGGTTCCTACACACCAAGGCCTGCAGACTGTAGCCTGGCCATTGGGGGGCGTCAGGATCGCGTCCTCCAGCTGACGCGCGAGGTGAGACCCCGGAGACTGGCAAAGAGAGGGGCTCATGGGGTAGCGCCTGCATCTCCAGGTTTACAGTAGCTGGCACCGACCAGGAACCTGGGTTTTTGAAGCACCAAGTCTTACAATCTTGGAATTCTAGAACGCTAAAATCTCCACGTTTCCCTGAATCTTAACATCCTCTCTTACGTGTCATAGAATCTTTAGAATCATAGAACCCTAACATCCAGAACCATGTAGCTTACCAAATCCCACATGCTGGGGAGAAATGAGATGTAAAAAAAAGGGGTAGAGAATAGCTGTGTGTGCTTTTTCTGTATGTGCCTCAGTTTTCTTATCTGTAAAATGGGATAACACGCATCCATTTAGTAAGTATTCCAGCATAACATGGGCTACTTGATGGCCTCTCAAACCTTGCCAAATGCTGGGGCAGCCAGGATTTGGTCTCAGGAGCTGAATTTCTAGGGAAGTGATGATGAGACACTTGTGATGAATAGTTGAGAAAATTCATGAGGGAAAGTCATAGGTGGAGAGCCACTCTGGGCCCAGGGGGCTTGATCTAGAAGAGCAAATGAAAGGTGGCATGGATAGGCATCGGAGCCCAAGCTATGCCCCAAATCTTTAAGTTGCCTTTACTGTGTCTGGGAAGGCCCTGCTGGTCTGGTGCCCGCAGACCTCACTAGCCTTGTCTTGTGTCACACCCTGCTCTCCCTCCATCTCTGAGTTTCAACCATATTGGCCTCTCAGTTCTTTAAATGTGCCAGACTCCTTTGCTTCTACAAGCCTTTCATGTGTTGTTCCCTGTCTCTGGAAGTCTCTTCCTTCACTCTTTGCCTTATAAATTCTTGAGACTTTAGGGCTCCAGTTAAATGTCACTTCCTCTGGAAGGCCAGGTTTGGAATCCCTCCCAGACTAGTTCATAACACCTGCTCTCATAGCAATTGTGACTAAATTGTAATTATGTGGATTTGTTTAGCATCAGTCTTCTTTGCCAGTCTGTAAATCATGCTTGTGCAGACACTTATATCCACAGCATCTAAGACAGCGCTTGGCCTATGATGGTTGTTCAATAAATCTTTGTGGAGTCAGTAATGAATGAAGGGGCCTTGTGGCTAAAAGGAGGATACTGGTAACTGGAGGGTGTGCTTTGCATCTAAATGTTCAAAGGGAGGCAGCTGCTAGGAGCTAAAAGACCATGGACTTGAAGCTGTACAGTTCCTAGTTTGAATCCTGGCTCTCCTTCTTAGGTGGATGTTGGAATCCTTCATTTTTCCATTTCAATTCGGTTGTAACAATCACCTTTCCTTTTACTGATGTGACCCTGACATGTACATTTATTCATTTATTGGACATCCATCTCCCCATCAGAATGTGAGCTCAGTGAGGTCAGAGACCTTGTCTGTCTTGTTCATTGCCGAATCCCCAGCATCAAGAGTACCTAGTAGATGCTCAGTGATGACTCGCTGAATGAAGGGATAAATGAGGCCATTGTTACCTGCAACACGTTGTGTTCAAGACTTTCCAGCACAGTAGCAGGGTCCACTCTCCATCCTCGTGCATGTTGCACTCACATGGTCTGGGTGTATTATGTGCCATTATCCTCACCATGGCTGGCACTTGTGGCCCAATAGCCAGTGTTCCTTGGCTGATGGCTGTTTATTTTATTTATTGTATTGTATTTTTTAAAAGTTTATTTTTGAGAGAGAGAGAGAGAGAGAGGGAGATAGAGTGTTAATGGGGGAGGGGCAGAGGGAGAGGGAGACACAGAATCTGAAGCAGGCTCCAGGCTTCGAGTGGTCAGCACAGAGCCCGACATGAAGCTAGAACCCATAAGCCACAAGATCATGACCTGAACCGAAGTCAGATGCTTAAATGACTGAACCACTCAGTTGCCCCTATTTTTTAAAGTTTATTTTATTTATTTTGAGAGAGAGAGAGAGAGAGAGAGAGAGAGAGAGAGGAAGTGAGCAGGGGACGGGCAGAGAGAGAGGGAGAGAGACAATCCCAAGCAGGTTCCTCAATGCAGCATGGGGCTCCATCTCACGAGTAGTGAGGTCATGACCTGAGTCAAAATCAAGAGTCGGATGCTTAACTGACTGAGCCACCTGACTTATGGCTGTTTATTATTGTTCTTCTTCACTGGTCTTTATCTTTTCAGAATATCCAACTCATTTTAAAAAAATGTTTATTTTGAGAGTACGTGCATGGGAGAGAGTGGGGGAGGGGCAGATAGAGGGAGAGAGAGAATCCCAAACAGGCACCATGCTCAATGAGGAGCCCTATTTGGGGCTTGATCTCAGGACTGTGAGATCATGACCTGAGTTGAAATCAAGAGTCAGAGTTGGAGGCTTGACCGACTGAGTTACCTAGGCGCCCCTCCAACTCATTTTGTACACTGTGGCCCAAAGGCTACATCTTCCCAGCCTACACACTGATCTTACCCCTCTTGCTCAGAACTCTGTGACTCCCTAGTGTCCTCAGAATCAAGTCCAAGCTCCTCAGCTTGGCCTTCAAGGCCCTTGCTAACCGCCTCAGCTGCATCTTCTATCTTTTTGGCCTCTGGACTTCTCTCCACATGCAGCACCTGTTCTCTGCTTGGCCTCTTTTCTCATCTGGTCTGCTTGATGAGTTCCTGCTTGTCCCAACATTCATCAGTAGTCACTTTTTCAAAGAAATAACAAAATTTTGAGAACCGCTTTAGGTTGTGATCATACGTTATTTCTAATCCTGACAACAATCCCCTTGGGACAGGGGCTAGTAGCTCCATTTTACAGGTGAGAAGACTGAGGCTCAGAGAGGTTGAAGGACTTGCCCAAAGTCATATAGCTGAGGGGATCATATAGCTTGTCTGTCTAGCTTCTGAATTTGTCCTCTGTCTACTCTTCCCTGTTGATTTTTCTATCATCTCTGCACAAAACTAATTATTCCTTTACGTATCTGCAGGATGCCTTTATGATGCCTTTATCATACAGTGTGTCTGTTCACTCTGTTTTCCCACCAGAGTGAGAGCTCCTTGAGGACCCTCTGTGGTCCCTGGCACCTACCACAGGGCTTGGCATGGTTCTAACCATTATAAGCTTTTATAGAATGACAAAAGAATTCTGGAATCTAGAATCATAGAAACCTGCTCTTTTCACATTTGTTAGAATCTTTAATGCTTTGGATTTTTGAACAATGGAATTTTAAAAACGATTGCCTGATTCAACCCCTACATAGAGCAGGGATCCTCTTGACCACATGGCCATTTGACTGTATCTCTCTTTTTTTTTTTTTTTTTTGAAGAAAGCAGTTACTTTTTTTTTTTTTTTTACGTTTATTTATTTTTGAGACAGAGAGAGACAGAGCATGAACAGGGGAGGAGCAGAGAGAGAGGGAGACACAGAATCTGAAACAGGCTCCAGGCTCTGAGCTGTCAGCACAGAGCCCGACGCTGGGCTCGAACTCATGGACCGTGAGATCATGACCTGAACCAAAGTTGGATGCTTAACCGACCAAGCCACCCAGGCGCCCCTGACTGTATCTCTTAAACCCCTGTTTGGATGGGATGGCCTTGGCTTTAAGTAAACTTAATGTAACATATTCCTTTTTTTTTTTTTTTTTTTAGTGTTTATTTTTGAGAGAGAGAGAGAGTGCGCAGGTGAGCCCAGGGATGGGGAGGGGCAGATAGAGAGGGACACAGAGGATCCGAAGCAGGCTCTGCACTGACAGCAGAGAGAGCCCCATGCAGGGCTCGGACTCATGAACCTTGAGATCATGACCTGAGCTGAAGTCAGACCTTAACTGACTGAGCCACCCACGTGCCCCCTCCATGTAACATATTTCAATGGAAACTGTGGGGCTGCAGGAAATTGCTTCTGGGGGAGTATGAGTTGTGACTAGGAGTAGAGGGTGGGCTTCTCACAAGTGGCTTTTTTGGAGGTGATCAGATTGAGGATGTGTGTCATGGTGGTGTGACATTTTGTCCTTCCCTTGTTCCTACATGTGACTACCCAGGACCCTTTTGAGCCCAGCTTGTTCCTGGTGTCCAACCCCAGTCATGTTTTTGCTTACACACACATTCTGCCTGGGACACAGAAGATCCAGGCTGTGATTTTCACCCAACGTCTCTTCAGAGCAAGTGTTAGCCTTTTGGTGTGATGTCATAGGGAAGGAGAGGAGGGGCTGGAAAAACAGCTATTCCTCTCCTAGAACTGGAAGTCTCGCTCCTTCCAGTGGTTTCAGGCTGGAGCTCAGTGAGAATAAGGACACTTTTTGGCAGGTGGATGTGAACTCAGAAAGGAACAAAGTTTTTGGAGAATCTATTTTACTCTAAGATGTATTAAGCATCTACTAGATGCACAACCACATGGTAAGTGCTGGTGGGAGGCAGTAATAATTGTAATAACAACTTCCATTCTTTGGAATTTACTATGTTCTAGGCACTGTGCTAAGCACTTAACATACATGATCTCATTTAAACCTCCAAACAGCCCTGTGAGCTGTGTGTATTTACCTGCTTTGCAGAGGAGAAAACTGAATTTTTCAGAGTAGTCACTTTTTCCAAGAAATAATAAAATTTAAGAAATTAATTTTTTAATTTAGAAATTTTAATTAAGAAATTAATTAAAATTTAAGAATTAAGAAATAATAAAATTACTCTGGAAGCTGACAGTGGTAGTAAACAAGGAAACACAGATTGAACCATCTGACCCATAGGCCCAAATTCCAACCACCTAAAAGTCCTAAAAGTCTCACTCCCCTCAAAAATTGATAAATGGCTTGGAGAGATTATGTATATGGAAATTGATTCCTCCTTTGGACTGTCCACAAATATGGAGGGCAGATGTTATAATAATGATATTAACTTCCTCCTTTTTGCAGGAAGCTCTAGAACTAGTACATTCAGAAGATTGTGGAATAGTGGGAAAAGCAGGAAATGAGTGGTGTCAGACCCACTCAGATTCAATTCCCAGATCCTCTCTTAGCTGTGTGACTTAGGGAGGTCACAGCCCGTCTCTGAGGTCTGCGATCTGTAACATTAATGCATTCACCTCATCAGCCCATAGGGAATCAGGACCCTGAGAAGGGCAATGACTTGGCCAGGGTCCCCCACAGAGATAAAGGCAGAGCCCACTTGTCAGGGTGATTTCCATCTGGGGAGGTGAGGAATAGGTGAGGATTTCTCTGGGAAGCCATGATAATCTCTTCTCCCTCAATACCTCCTTTTCTGGGGGAAGTGCTCAAAGAGAGCTCTGAGCTTTGATCTCTGGCAGGAAAGAACCTCCAGGTCTTACCTCAGGCCCACCCTTGCCCCCTGGACTAGAGCCAGAGCTATTGGTACTGGTAAGGTGCCTCCTGGGTGTGCTCCCCCCCCCCCCCCCCCGCCCCAACAAAAGTGACCTTTGATTGCTGGAACCAGATTGCTTCTTCTGCAGCCAGAAGGACCATAGACTGCTAGAACATTATTAATCTTGTGCCTCATTGCCTCCTTGTAAAATAGGAACAATGCTGGGGTGTTACAAGGTTATAAATGAAGTTATGAGGTTATAAATGGATTAAGAATGGTAAAGCACTTGGAACAGGCCTGGCACATGGTAGGTGATTTTGTCATTTTTTTTTTTTAATTTATTTTTTAAAATTTACATCCAAGTTAGTTAGCATATAGTACAACAATGATTTCAGGAGTGGATTCCTTACTGCCCCTTACCCATTTAGCCCACCCCCTTTCCCACAACCTCCCCAGTAACCCTTTGTTTGTTCTCCATATTTAAGAGTCTCTTATGTTTTGTCCCCTCCCTGTTTTTATATTATTTTTGCTTCCCTTCCCTTATATTCATCTGTTTTGTATCTTAAAGTCCTCACATGAGTGAAGTCATGATATTTGTCTTTCTCTGACTAATTTCGCTTAGCATAATAGCCTCCAGTTCCATCCATATAGTTGCAAATGGCGTGATTTTGTCATTGTTAAGGTTTCTGAGCCTCACTTCCCCCAGTCTCTGGAGTAGGGATGATGTTATTGGCCTTACAGGGTTGTAGGGAAGATTCATTGGAATACTTAGTAATAATAATTGTAATATCAATAGCCAATGTTTACTGAACATTTCCTATGGGCCTGACATCGTTCTGAGCGCTTTATATGAATTAGCTTGTTGAATCTTCATAACAATCCAAGAGTCTTAATAAAAATCCTTACATGATTCCCATTTTATAAATGAGAAAATCAGGTTAAATGACTTGCCCAAAGTCACATGAGGAAAGAGCAGAGTCAAGATTTGAGTCTGGTGGTGGCAGTCACTGCCTCCTAAGCCCCTGGGTGCCAGCATACTGTCCCTGGCGTTTTAATATAATATCTGGTTTAATCCTCATAACAACCCTACAGGGATGGTATTATTATCCTATGTATCCTTATATTGTGGCTGAAGGTGTTGGAGCCCAGAGAGGCAGGCGATCTTCCTGGGGACGCCCAGCATGAGTCTGTGATATCAGCATTCAGGACCTGCTTCTGCCCTGGCCCTGATTGGGGGATTTCTGCCTTCTTTCTGCATTTATCCAATACAAGGAGGTCTTACCTCTGATGGCATTTATGACTTCAGCCATTGGGAAGCTCCCCTTAGGGCAAGCTGAAATCTGTCCCCTCTGAGCTCTGGGCCCCAGGGACCTCACAGAGCTTCTTAGGGTTAGCCATACAAGTCCTTACTTCTTCCTCCTCTAGATATTGTTTGTTCCTGGCCCCTTCTTATCCTCCAAACTGCTGTAGACAATCAATGTCTACATTGTCAAATCTGGCCCATTTATGAAGAGGGATTGAGTTGACTGTCCTCCTTGTCCTGGGCACCAACTCCTATTGACCAAAACCTTTAGCCTCAGCCTGGCAGTGATGAAAACTCCAGGTGAGATCTATATTCAGTATGTTGACTTTTTATTTTTGAGAAAGAGACAGAGTGTGAATGGGGGAGGGGCAGAGAGAGAGGGAGACCCAGAATCTGAAGCAGGCTCCAGGCTCTGAGCTGTCAACACAGAGCCAGATGCAGGGCTTGAACTCACGAGCTGAGTGATCATGACCTGAGCCGGAGTTGAATACCTAACCAACTGAGCCATGCAGGGGCCTCTTGACTTTTGAGTGGAAGTAAAGTGGTTTGTGGTTTTAGAGACCAGCTCCAGATATGCTCTTGTTCCCCACCACCCCCCCCCCCCCCCCCGCCCCGACACACACCTCCTGTTTGGGGAAATCAAACTTCCCTGGGTTTCTCAGCATTCTCATAAAAAGCCCTGGTAGCTTCTTAAGACTTTTCAATACCTTGAGGGTAAAATCTGTAGTCATCTGTGTAGTCAATTGCTATGATCCAAAAGATAATAAAACTTCTCTTTCTGAGAGGCCTAAATGATTATAGCCTGTATAATGTTCCTAGGTTAAGCCTCTGAGGTGCCAGGAAGCCTGGGGTATCTTCCTAAGTGGGCCAGCATGTAACATGCAAGCACTTCAAGTATTCAAGAAAAAATGAGCCTCAGAGCTTGGAGACAAGTTCAAAGACTTGTCATATTTAAGGTTTACTTATGCTTTTGTGACTGCAATTCATTGTTTATCTGGACACTGCTTTGGGATTTAAGAAATTATTAAAAGGAATGGGAGTTTCAGTTCATAAATAAAACTTTTGTAGAGTGACAAATACAAGAATGCTCTGCTTAAATAACAGAGTTCTTTTTTCTCCCTAAATTCTGCATTTTCCTAGGATTTTGATCAAGCACATAAGCACAAATCTATAGTTAATCAACAAGGCTTAATAAGACAATCTTTAATATTCATCTATTATAAGATCATTGAGATTATAGAGCTGTGCTATCCCATTTGATAGCCACTATAAACATGTGGCTCTTGAGCACCTGAAATGAAGCTATTCTGAAATGAGATTTGCCCTACGTGTAATATACACACTTGATTTCAAAGACTTAGTATGAAAAAGAGAATGTAAAATATTTTGTTAATAATTAATTTTTTTAATGTTTATTTATTTTTTGAGAGAGTGTGAGCGGGGAAGGTGCAGAGAGAGAGGGGGGCACAGAATCTGAAGCAGTCTCCAGGCTCTGAGCTGTCAGCACAGAGCCCGACATGGGGCTCGAACCCATGAGCTGTGAGATCATGACCTGAGCTGAAGTCGGATGCTTAACCTACTGAGCCACCCAGGTACTCTTCGTTAATATATTTTTAAAAAATTTATTTATTTTTGAGAAAGAGAGAGAGAGAGAGAGTGTGACAGAGTAGGGGAGGGGCAGAGAGAGAATTCCAAGCAGGCTCCAAGCTGTTAGCACAGAGACGTGGGGCTTGAACTCATGAACCATGAGATCATGACCTGAGCTGAAATCAAGGGTCGGACGCTTAACTGATTGAGCCATCCAGGCACTCCAATAAATTTTTTTTAAAGTTAGCTCTATGCCCAATATAGGGCTTAAACTCACTACCCTGAAATCAAGAGTTGCATGGTCTATGTCAGTAGGATGCCCCACATTAATAATTTTCAAATTGGTTACATGTCAAATGATAGTATCTTGGATACATTAGGTTAAATAAAATATATTCTTGAAATTAAAAATAAGTAAATAAAAAAAATCAAACAAAAGATGAGCTGAGATGGGCAGGGATCTACCTGGCTTCTGGGGAGATTTATTTACTTGGCAAAGAGTTGCAATAAAAAGATCTTCAAGGAGGGGAGGGGAACAGTTGATTTCTACTCCTTGAAAGGAATTCTTCCTTGTTGCTCACATATAAGGTGTCTGGCTACCCTCATGGGAAAATTGACCTGGCTCTCATCCCATCATCCTATGGCACAGTACATTTACTGTTTACTGGGAAATATTTAATAACTCTGTCTCTTATTAAAGAATACCTCATGTGCACATTTGGGATAAAATTAATAAAAATGAACATTAAAAACCCAAGAGGCAAAAAGAGAGTCCAAAGGGGAGAGTAAGACTGAAACATAAGCAGAAACTCAGATTAAGACAGAATGCCATTGAGGGAGAAATGAACAAATACAGGGAAAAGCTGAGAGAAAGTGACTGCGAGGCCAAAAGAAAAGGACCCAGTGAGCTTGTGTGTTTATTCATTCATTGAGTATTTATTGTGTACGTGCAGTGTGTACACACTTTATTCTAGGTTGGAGACAAGCAGTGTAAAAAATTTATATTCCAGTAGGAGGAATCAGACTTTCAAGAGCCAATAAGTAAAATATTGCTTGTCAGATGGTAATACATTTTATGGGGGAAAATAGAACAGGCAAGGGAAATGTGAGATTTAAAATCAAGGAGTTAGGAAAAGCCTCACTGAAAAGGTGACACCGGGTAATGATCTGAGGCAGAACAGGAAGGAAACCAGCTGTACAGGGGTTTGAAAAAGTGTTCCAGGCAGAGGGGACAGCAAGCCCAAAGGCCAAGGCTGGAGTGAGCAGGTGGGGAGGGGTGAGAGAAGAGTAACATAGGGCCTAGAAGGGCTCAGTGAGGACTTTGGTTTTCATTCTGAATGATACGTAAACTGAGAATCGAAGGCTAAGCATGTAAAGGCCTGAAGCTCTCAGGGCAGAATCAACTTCTCGGCTGCAGGCCCTGGATTCAGTTCATTAATTTATTCAACTGTCCCTCTAACATTCATTTCCCAAGCACTTAGGGAAGCCGGCTTTGCCCCAGGGATTCTGCTGGGCACTGGAAAGACCAGCAGGGAAAAGCCTTTCTCCTCAAGTCTGGAGGAAGAAAAGCTTTCAGGGTGGGCTGAAGTCCTGTCCTCCTGCAGTGTGATCTTGGAGAGCCATAAACTTGGGGAGTAAGTGGGTGACAAACTGGGGAGGGACCACAGGCAGGGAAGGGGGAGGCTAGAGAGTGTGGAGGTGGGGGTGGAGGAGAAAGGAGAGACTCCTCCCAAACATGTTCCTGTTTTGTTTTGTTTTTTTTTTTTCTGTGGTATGACAGGCCCTGCCTCCCTGCTGGTTGTGATTTCTGGCTCCAGGCTGAGCCAGGGAAGGGACAGTGGGATGGGCCAGGACAGGTGGCCTTGACATGTGATGCTTGTCCCCTGACCACTCAGTCCTCACTTTTAGAACGGTTTCCAGAAGTGATGGGAAGGGGTGGGCAGGGCAGCTAAATATAGTCCTGGGGCCAGGGCTCAGTCTGGGAGGGTCTGTCCATTATTCACTGTGTGCCTTCCCGGTGGTGTCCACTGTTAGCTGCCCCTGTGAGTTCCCGTCCTTGCTCTGAGTTTGCGGCTTGCCCCTTGCTTGTCTTCAGACACAGCTTTGACTCCCTGTAAGGTTAGGCCTGACCTTGACGGGGCCTCCTGGGAGTCTCTTTTTGCCCAAGATCTCCATCCAGACCTGTGAGTCCTATGGGTCCTCGGGAGGCCTGGAGATGTGGGGGAGGGGAGGGCTGGGGATCCTGGAGAGGTGAGTGAAAGAATGGTAGGGCCTGGGGGCTCTGGGGAATTTGGGGCTGGGGCTGAGGCCTGGAGTTAAGACAGGGAAGGACAGTGGGTAAGACTGCAACCGGAACTCGGGTTTAGGACCTGGGATTGAGACAAGGTCCCTCTTAGAAGCAATTTTGGGGGCT
Organism: Lynx rufus; assembly: GCF_022079265.1. Lineage (NCBI taxonomy): Eukaryota > Metazoa > Chordata > Mammalia > Carnivora > Felidae > Lynx > Lynx rufus. Next base: position 903,088 of record NW_025814838.1, on the reverse strand, counting down.
GAAGCTGAGAAATGCAGCCGAGGCTGCTTTGGGGATTGAAACTGAGTCCCTCTTCCCCCTTGCCCAGAACTAGAGTCCTTTTGTGTATGAGATGTGGGGTCTTTATAGGCTGGGGATCCCCCCTGTCTGGGTCTGGGGCCGGGCCTAGCTCGCGGCTCCGCGGAGCCTCCCTGACTGACCCCTCCTCTCCTCAGGTCCGTCATGTCGGCCGCGCCCGGTCTCCTGCACCAGGAGCTGTCCTGCCCGCTGTGCCTGCAGCTGTTTGACGCGCCTGTGACGGCCGAGTGTGGCCACAGCTTCTGCCGAGCCTGCCTGAGCCGCGTGGCGGGGGAGCCGGCGGCGGACGGCACTGTGCCCTGCCCGTGCTGCCAGGCACTCACGCGGCCACAGGCGCTCAGCACCAACCTGCAGCTGGCGCGCCTGGTGGAGGGGCTGGCGCAGGTGCCGCAGGGCCACTGCGAGGAGCACCTAGACCCGCTCAGCATCTACTGCGAGCAGGACCGCGCGCTCGTGTGCGGCGTGTGCGCCTCGCTCGGTTCGCACCGCGGCCACCGCCTGCTCCCCGCCGCCGAAGCCCATGCGCGCCTCAAGGTGCGGGGCTCGGGAGGCCTCAGGCGGCAGTGGGGGGCGGTGGCGGGGACCGGGGTGGGACGAGGTTGTTGGCTGGAGCGGAGTTTGGCCGATCTGGAGGTCACTGCATGGACCTGGATTCTGAGCTTCAGGGCCCAGGGCGCCTGGAGTTTCGGGGGACGCGGGCGGGGCGAGGCCGCTCGGGAATGCGGGCTGAGGAGCTGAAGGCGGAGCCTGCCGGGGCCGAGCCAGGAGCCTGGAGGAGGCGCTCAGGGGCTGCGGCCCAAACGTAGATTTTCCGGGCTTAGCTACTGGAGCGCGCCCAGAGACGCGGGGGCCACCGCCACCAAGCCGAGTTGGGTGGAGGCCCGGGAGGAAATGACTAGATGGGCGGGGCTTGGGGCCAGGTCAGGCGGCTGGGGGCCTCCGGCTGAGGCGGCTAGGCTGCTTCGCCCACGTTCTCCTCGGAGCTGCAAAACTTGTGCGGGCCTAAGGGTCACAATATCTGGCGGGGAGGGCAACGCAGGTCTGTGCGCAGGCCCCCTTTGGCACCGAGACCCCAAACCAGGTTGTTTTTCTAGATGGAGCTGGAAGTCTAGAACGCTTCCAGAGCCCACACACAATTGTGGGCACCCCAAGGTTTGCAATTGCCACGGGTGCCCAGAAAAGACACCCAGACATTAGCAAACAGAGACGCAGGCTCACGCTGGTTCGTCCATGTCAGACGTGTGCCACATCTGAGGGCATGTAGCTGAGGGAGAGTATGTGTCTACACAGGCCCCTCAAGGTGTCATGAAGCATTTGTTGGGCTGTGGAAGAATAAAGGACAGCTGTGGGGAGCTGGAAGAGGCGGGTTCTGGAGGCAGGCAGCGGTCCTTCCTCCCCCGCAGTGAAGCTGCCATTGTCTTCTCCTGAATGAGGAGTTGGGTGGGATTCTGCGGATTATCTTTGCCCACAAACATCAGCATTGCACTGCAGCGATTCTGCTTGGTCCCCAGACGAGGACGACTTCCTCTTCCTCCTCCTCTTCTTCTTCTTCTTCTTCTTCTTCTTCTTCTTCTTCTTCCTTCTCCTCCTCTTCCTCCTCCTCCTCCTCCTTCTATGTTTATTTTTCAGACAGAGAGAGAGAGAGAAGGTGGGGGTGGGGGTGGGCACAGTATCCGAAGCTGGCGGGCTCTGTGCTGACAGTAGAGTGCCTCGTGCAGGGCTCAACCCATAAACCTGAGATCATAAGCTGAGCAGAAGTCTAACGCTTAACTGACTGAGCCACTCATGCACCCCAGGCCCCCAGACTTCTAAAAAGGGTAGACCACCTCCTCAGGCTGATATTCGAGGCTTCCAGACTCCTCCAGGGAACCAGCCTCACCATTCCTCCAGCTCCTGCCTTGCCCAGTTCTGTTCAGTGCTGACTGGTGGTCCCCTAGATCAGTGCAGGAACTTCCTCTTCCCAGGAGCCTTCCTAATCCAGGCTCACCTTTGCTGTTAACCCCAGAACTCCCAATCTGGTCGAGAGAGAGAGAGGGAGAGAGAGATCTGCAAAGAGAGAATAGAGAGAGAGAGGGAGAGAGAGAGAGATCTGCAAAGAGAGAATAGAGTCTGCAAAATGGAACAGAGCACCAGGTGACCCAGGAGCCTCGAAGGGGCAGGTGGGGCAGGATACATTCCTGTCAGGGTATGCCCTGGCCGCGTGGAGGGGCTGGCAGGAATTCTGAAGAAGGGACGCCAGGAAGAAGTCTGAAGGAGGAGGGAGACAGGAAGGCTGGGGCGTGGCTGAATGCCTGGGTCCCTGGTGATGAAGAGGGACTGGGTCCACAGACCATGTGTCCTCAGGACTCAAGAGTGGTTGAATGGGATCTGCCGGGACTCACGCCATCCCCTGAAACCTTGCGGTCTCTTCTTGCATACCGATGTCGCGCAGCAGGACTGCCTTGAGCTCATAGTCCTCGCGGCAGAGGGTGTCCAGCTTGTAGGTGAGATCACAGCATGTCGAGGCCCAGCAGCCCAGCGACCCGGGCGGGATGTTCTGAAAGCCTTCCGGGAGCGGCTCCTCCCCTCGCTTCAGTTTGAACTTCTTGAGCACATTGGGAGTCAGGGGTTCTGGTCGCACTTCTGCCTCATGGCTTAGCCCTGCCGCCTCTGAACCTCTGACGGCTCCATGCTGAGAGCCACCAGGCCCTCTCTGTCCTGTGCAGGCGGGGCCATTGCCCAGGAGGGCGTCCCAGGAAGGAGACGGACCTGGCGCCTGGCCAGGTGACCATGGTCTCCATGGTCCAATCCTGGGGCTACCGCCAGCCGTGGACTCACACGCAGATAGAGCCTAGAAAGTCTCAGTTTCCCTTAGGGGGAGTGGGGAGAAGGCCGCCAATTTGTCATAACCACAGGTGAGGTGAGGGTGACTGCTCACATTCTGCAAAAGAGGAAACTGAGGCTGGAAGCCATGGAAGCAGGACTGGAGCCGTCAGATTCTCCTTGTGGAGAAGAATGACTTTGGCTGGAGCTATTAGGAGTTTCCCTACACTTGCGTTTCAGCACTCACCAACTGACAGACCTACAGATGTGTTTAATTGGCTGATACAGCAGACTTTTTTTTTTTTTGTAACATTTATCCCCCAAGGTGGGGCTGGACTTCACGACCCTGGAGATCCAAGAGTCTCATGATTTATTGACTGAGACAGCCAGGTGCCCCAACGCAGCAGACATTTTTATTAAATTGCCACAGCCCTCAGGTGTGCAGGAAGGCCGATTGGGGTGTTTTGCTAATGTTCTGCTTTTAAGGATAGGGTAAAGCCCAGGGAGAGGGGGAGGCCGTATTTCTTCTTCATACAACCTACACTCACCCTGTGAAGCCTGCTGTGTGCCACCACTGTACCCCTGTTTGGTGGAGGACCCCACATTTGTGTTTGCACTCTCACAAAGACCTGTGCTAGGGGTGCTGACTGCTGAGGGGGTGGGATCAGGGAAGGCAAGGCCATGGGGAACTTCCTTAAATACACAATGGGAGGGTAAGCATTCTAGACACTGGCAAGATCTGCACATGAGTTTGGGGAATGGTAAGATGTCAGCCTGGCTGGAGGAGGAGCTGGCATTGAGGCTGAGCCAGAGATGGCAGGTTTAGGGTGGGAGGTGAGGGTTTGGTTGGGGGGGGGCGACAGCAGCATCACTTCTTTATGCCTCATCCCCCCCAGACGCAGCTGCCACAGCAGAAGATGCAGTTGCAGGAGGCGTGTATGCGCAAGGAGAAGAGTGTGGCTGTGCTGGAACATCAGCTGTTGGAGGTGGAGGTGAGGGGCTCAGCATGGCAGACCCTGGGGACTGGGCATCCAGGCTGGGGGTCCCAGCCAAGGGATTTTGCCTGTCTGCTCCCACAGGAGACGGTGCGTCAGTTCCGGGGGGCTGTCGGGGAGCAGCTGGGCAAGATGCGGGTGTTCCTGGCTGCACTGGAGGGCTCCTTGGACCGTGAGGCAGAGCGCGTGCGGGGTGAGGCAGGGGTTGCCTTGCGGCGGGAGCTGGGGAGCCTGAACTCCTACCTGGAGCAGTTACGGCAGATGGAGAAGGTGCTGGAGGAGGTGGCGGACAAGCCACAGACTGAGTTCCTCATGGTGAGCACTGGATGACCTTCCCTTTCTGCCTCTCAACCAGAGTTCAGGACCCAGAGAGGGACAGGGACAGAGTCAGGGTCATGCATCAAGGAGGGGTGGTCCCCAGGACTGCTGTTATGGTTGTTTAGGCTAGACGCTGCACAGACACTGAATCTTAGTGGGCACCATTCCTGTCATAGACATTGGAGGTTTGTGTATTTATTTGGATAATCTTCTACCAGGTGGAATCGGTTTCTTCTTTTTTAAATTTTTTAATGTTTATTTATTTTTGAGAGAGACAGAGAGAGAGAGAGAGAGAGAGAGAGAGAGAGGAGGCACAGAAAGAGAGGGAGACACAGAATCTGAAGCAGGCTCCAGGCTCTGAGCTGTCAGCACAGAGCCCGATGCGGGGCTTGAACTCACAGACTGCGAGATCATGACCTGAGCCGAAGTTGGTCGCCTAACCAACTGAGCCACTCAGGCGCCCGGGAATTGGTTTCTTGAAGAAGGCGGGGTACATTTTTTTAATTCACACAGAGGTAAAGGGCTAGGGTTGGCTTCGAATTCTGGGTTTCTTTGGGCTTTTCTGAGTCTTCCTGACACCACACTCAGCATTCCTGCTGGTCCACCCATTCTCATAAGTCTCCAGTGTCTCCCCTGCCTGCTTCACCTCCGTTCTCTTTTTCTCTCTTTCTAGAAATACTGCCTGGTGACCAGCAGGTGAGACCAACTTGTCTCTTCCCCTTTTCCCAAATTGCCCTAGTCTTCAGGGACACTGGCCGGCCAACCCTCTAACCACAGGAAGCTCACACACCCCTATTCTGTCCACCTTGATCTCCCTGCATTTGCGTTGAGCACAGAAAGGAACCTGACCTGGTCCTTCTCCTCAGGCACCTTCCAGACTGGCGCTGGGGACAGATGTGGGCAGGGACACAGCTTAGTGCTGTGTGGCAGGAAAGGGGTGGCCGGGGAAGGCTTCCCAGTAGAGTGCACATTTGGTGGGCCACTGGAGGAATGACAAGGAGAGGTGAAGAGCTGGGGGAAGAGGTGCTACAGGCAGAGGGAACAGCAGGTGCCAAGACTGGTAAGAGGGAGAGAAGACAAAGTCGGTGTGGTAGGTGGGAGCAGACTGAAGGGCTGAGGAGTGTGGACCTTATCCCAACAAAAGGTTCTTCTTAAAAAAAAATTACGGTATAATATGCATGATATAAAATTTTCCATTTTAACTATTTTTTCTTTTTAGTGTACATTTTAATTTCAGCGGCATTAAGTATGTTGCCACCACCTCTCTCCAGAACATTTTTGTCTTTCCAAACTGAAACTCTGACAGAGTGTTAGGGCAGGGTATGATGCAGGAGAGATCCTGGGACTCCACACCATGGCCCCTGTCCTCCTCTCTTTGGGATAACATCTCTTGTCCCCCCCACCCCCACCCCATGCCTCCTCCAGGAAGTCCCCCCACAGACACCTCCCCCCACCTTTCCCTCCCCGCTCCAGGCTACAGAAGATCCTGGCGGAATCACCACCGCCTGCCCGGCTGGACATCCAGCTTCCTGTCATCTCAGACGACTTCAAATTCCAGGTGTGGAGGAAGATGTTCCGGGCTCTGATGCCAGGTACTGGGAGGTGCTATCTCCGGGTTTCTGTTTGTAACTGTGTGGTTGAGGGGAGGCTCCAGCTACACACAGAGAAGCCTCAGTCCCAACTTGGGGAAGTCATCAGAGAAGGTACCCATTGCCCCGTTACTTCTGGGGTTTCCCCTGAACCCTCGTAACATGTGCTCAGAGAAGGAACTTTGAGGGCATGGGGTTTACGGGTGGGTGACTGACATGGGGAGGACTCTGCCTACTAAAAAGCTGCTGCTGCTGGCAAGGAGGGGAGGCTAGGGCTGGGGGTTGAGCCTTGGTGATCCCTGGTCAGTTCCTGCCTCTTCTGGACAGTGGAGATGATAATCCCTGCTAGTTGGAGGCTGAGGATCTGCATTGCTGGCACCCTGGGGGACTGGCCAGGGCCAGACACTGACTCTGGTGGCCTGTGGCTGGGGAGGCTCAAGGGCTCTCTGCTTCCTTTCCGTGAGAGCCAGATTGCTGTGAGGTGCCATAGATTGTAGAACTCCAGGACTCATATACATGGCTGGCTCAGCCCTAACTGCCTTGAGGGGAAGTGGGAATGGAGGCGGGTTCTGTTTTATCCAAGGCAAGACTAAGGCCCAGAGACTGGCTCAAGACTGACTGAAGTCACACAGCTGGGTGAGGTGGGGACTGACCTAGGACCAGGCTTCCTGACTCCCTCCTGCTTTGTGACCTGGGCCTCAGATACTGACTTAAATGCCTTGCATCCACATACTGACTTAAATGCCTTCCTACTGTGGAGGAAGTCAGTTATGGCTTTGTTTTTCAGCTGAGCAGACTGAAACTCAGAGAGGTACAGTCTTTGGCCCAGGCCAGAAGCAGAGAGGAAGGGGCTCACTAACCAAAGATATTGGGGGGATTAGAGCAGACAGGCCCCTAAATTGGTTGGGAGAAGCTCACAGGAGGCAAACATGTAAGGGTCTGACCACTCTTCCCCTGGCAGCTATGAAGGAACTGACCTTTGACCCGAGCACGGCCCACCCGAGCTTGGTGGTGTCTCCCTCCGGCCGCCGCGTGGAGTGCTTGGACCAGAAGGCGCCCCCGGCCGGAGAGGACCCGTGCCAGTTTGACAAGGCCGTGGCGGTGGTGGCACACCAGCTGCTGTCTGATGGCGAGCACTACTGGGAGGTGGAAGTGGGCGATAAGCCACGCTGGGCACTAGGCGTGATCTTGGCCCAGGCCAGCCGCCGAGGCCGGCTGCACGCTGTGCCCTCGCAGGGCCTCTGGCTGCTGGGGCTACGCGAAGGCAAGATCCTGGAGGCGCATGTTGAAGCCAAGGAACCGCGCGCGCTGCGCACCCCGGAGAGGCGGCCGTTGCGCATTGGGATCTACCTGAGCTTTGGCGATGGCATCCTCTCCTTTTATGATGCCAGCAACGCTGATGCCCTCGAGCAGCTCTTTGCTTTCCACGAGCGCCTGCCCGGGCCTGTGTACCCCTTCTTTGACGTGTGCTGGCACGACAAGGGCAAAAATGCTCAGCCGCTGCTGCTTGTGGGGCCTGATGGTGAGGAGGCCTGAGCTGCCTGCCGGATTGGGGAGGGGTGCAAGGTCCTGCAGGCCTGAAAGGAGATGGGTGGGCAGGGGACAGGTTGCGAGGGCTGAAGGCAGGGCCAAGGGGGTTGGGGACTGGGAACTCGGGACTCCAAAATTTCTGAGAAGTTAAGGGTTTCAGGGGCTGGGTGGCTGTGGGGAAGGAAGATCTAAAGTCAGGTCAGTGAGGAAATTCCAGTTTGGGAACCAGGAAGCCCAAGGATTCCAGGAAGAAATTGAAGTTCAGGGGAGGAGTGAAAAGGGCAGGAATATGGGGGAAGGGGGACTGAAGAACTCTGTAGAGCAAGGAGCCCCTCGCATTCCCCTCACATTCCCCTCCTTCTTGGTGGCCTTGGGGCAGGGGTTCCAGATTCACCATACAGAAAGATCTTTCACTTAGTGGTTCTCCAACTTGGCCAGGCATCAAAACCACATTTTCAAAGCATGTAACAGTGACTTGTTAAAGCAGAGTGTTGAGTTTCTGGTTCACTAGGTCTGGGGGCAGACCAAAATTTAGTTTTTGTAATGAGTTCCTAGGGTGATGCTCTTGCTGCAGGTTACAAGTGGGGTCACCTGGAGAACTGCTGACTTAAGACACTGGTCTCTTCAATCAGCTTCCGTTATACGGAGTCAGTTATCGATAACTATTAGCTCTCAGGCATAGGAAAACCACAATATATTCCTCTGGAGATCAACAGCCATTTGAAAACTGCCAGAGCCCATGCGAGTGAATAAACTGATCCCCAACTATTTCTCTCTGACTCTGGAATATATTTACTGAGTGTCTTGGACGTTGAAGAAATACCCCAAGTTGCCAACCAAGAGGAAAAGCCTGATGTTAACTCCAGCCTGGGCCCTGCTGCTTGTGGAGAATAGAAAGCTATTCCCCTATCCCTCCACCCATTGGCCCCTCACTGCTTACTTCCTGGTTCACACATTCTTTGGTTTTAGCTCAAAGGCCCATTTCTTGGACTCTGGAGTAACCACTGACGCCCAGAGAGTCCCTCTTACTTGGAGAGGCCTTGGGGGACTCAGGCAGGTGGGATTAGAGGCTACTGCCCCTCCTGTCATGAGAGAAGTTGATGGTGTGGGGCCATTTGCTCTCCCAGGTCAGGGATGCTGCTGCTGATGTGTGAAAGGGCCTGGGGAGTCCTGGAACCTGGTGCCAATATGGGAATTTTCTTGGGGGTTAGAGAGAAAAGAAAGTGGGTAGGATAAGGGAGGCCTCAAGGTCTGGCTGTGTCTCCCAGAGGAATAGGTCTGGGGAGAAAGGATTAATTTGAGAAGTTGTTTCATGATAGAAAGTAAAATATAAGGGTTAGTTGGTTGTGAAATCCAGTGGCATTAATAGAGATGATTATATTCAGACTCTTTCCCCATTAAATCTGTGTGAAAGACAAATGACCTATCGCCAGGCCTAGTAACCTCCTTATTGTCCACCTGGCTTTCATTCTTGACCCATTTAATATTTCTTTAATTTTTTTAACGTTTATTTATTTTTGAGACAGAGACAGAGAGAGACAGAGCATGAACGGGGGAGGGTCAGAGAGAGACACACACAGAATCCGAAGCAGGCTTCAGGCTCTGAGCTGTCAGTACAGAGCCTGACACGGGGCTCGAACTCACGGACCACGAGATCATGACCTGAGCCGAAGTCGGACGCCCAACCGACTGAGTCACCCAGGCGCCCCGACCCATTTAATCTTTCTAAAAACACAAATGTTGTCCTATGATCCAGTTGCTCAAAACTTTCAAAAACTCCTTGCTGCCTGCAAGAAAAAGCCCTAGATATTTGGCCCTGCATTTGAGATACCCTGCTATTCTCCAGCTCATCTTGTGCCACTTTCCTGCATACATCTTCACTCTGGCCCTACTGAACTCCTGGGGTCCCTGCAGCACCAAAGCACACAACTGTTAGGAATGCCTTTTGCCTCTCACTCACCCTACAGGAATTTCCCCCAAACCACCTTCTCCTATCCTCTCTTGACCTCAGCACGTCTTTGCAAGGTGCATTCCATTGCACTCCCTGTCATGAGCTGGTGATGTCCAAGAGCCCAAAGCCACTTTCTGAGGAATTGGGTACTTTGAGAAACAGATGTCAAGACAGCATTAAATGTGCAAGGATTTTATGAAGGAAGATGCCCATGTGGGAGCAAATGGGGCTGTCAGATTGTGATGGCAGTCTGACCCTGAGTGAAGGAGAGACAGCAGGAAGGTTGGGTGGCAGTGTCCTCAGTAGTTGTGGGGGTTTCTCTACAAGCTACCTGTGGAAGGAGGCTGCGTGTGCTCAGAAGGGGCCTGCCTTTGTGTCCCTGCCATGCTCTGTTACTGCCGGGAGCAGCCTATGGGATGGCTGTCACAGCTCTTCAGCTGCTGCCCTCAGTCTTTGCTCCCCTTTGTTGGAGTTCTATCAGGAAAATTTCTTTTCACACCCTCCACAGGTTCCTTCTACATAAAGTTACCCTGGCTTGAGCTTGTGCATTGAGGGAAGTGACCTTGTGACATGGTCTGTGGCTGCCTGAATGAGAGAGGGGGTCCCTGAGGCAAAGGCTGTCATGATGGGGCAAGTTTGTGGGAAACTTTGCCTAGTTAGAACGTTCCTTTTTGAGTGGTGGCCACCTGACCCATCCAGAATCTCCCTGGTGATGTTGGAAGGTAAAATGGGAAACCAGAACTGGGTCCCCCCCGTACTTGTGTCTCAAAAGATCAGAATCTTCTCCTTTAGTACTCCCCGCTCATGGAGACTCTGGAAATCCAGAGCAACTGGCTGCTGAGAGGTTTCCTGAGCCTCGTGACTTCTTGTGTACAAGAACAAACTGGCACCCATCAAGGCCATGCTAGACTGCAAGCAAAACCCTTTATCAAGAGCTTGTTACTTGATATGTGTCCTCACAGCACTAGGCTTCACAATGACAAATGCCTGACCAGGCTCTGTTGCCTCTTTCCCCAAAGTTCAAGTAACCCCTGGGAACATGATGATATACCATGAAAGACCCAAATCCACAGGTACATGATGAATCTTGGAGTATCAACTTTACACCAAGATTATTATTCTTTTTTTAAAAAAAATGTTTATTTTTGAGAGAGAGAGAGAGAGAGAGAGAGAGAGAGTGGGAGAGAGGCAGAGAGAGAGGGAGACACAATCTGAAGTAGACTCCAGGCTCTCAGCTGGCAGCACAGAGCCTGACACAGGGCTTGAACTCACGGATGGTGAGATCGTGACCTGAGCCGAAGTCAGACGCTCAACTGACTGAGCCACCCAGGTGCGCCAAGATTATTATTATTCTTGGTATGGTGGTGGTGAGAAAGTTGTGTAATTTAACCAATAAGTAAACATTGCAGACATCAGGTTTGTATTAAAACAAACATATATATACTTCTATTCTCAAGTTAGTTAACATACAGTATAGTCTTGGCTTCAGGAATAGGATCCAGTGATTCATCACTTACATACAACACCCAGTGCTCATCCCAACAAGTACCCTCCTTTTTTTTTTTTTTTTTTTTAGTATATGTGCTGCCAAAGCCAGCACCCAAGAAGTGCCCTCCTTAATGCCCATCATCCAATTCTCCACCATCAACCCTCAGTTTGTCCTCTGTATTTAAGAGTCTTTTATGTTTTGCCTCCCTCTCTGTTTTTATCTTATTTTTCCTTCCCTTCCCCTATGCTCACCTGTTAAGTTTCTCAAATAAAACAAACATATTATGGAGTACAGAATTGACATGAATTTTTGAGATTAAATAAGAGATATTCACAAACTTTTGCATTTGTACTGGCTGTTGGGATCTAGATCCTCAGGGATGTAAATTCTTAAAATTATTTTTAAAAATTAAAAAAAATAATGCACAAATGTACTTAAGAGTATCTTACAGACAAGGGGAAATTTCTTCAACCATGTTCCCCTCCCCTCCCCATTCCTAATTACTTCTCTTCCTCCCTCATTAGAAATAATGTCTGTTGTCAATTTGGTGAGTAGTTTTCCAGGATTTCCTGTACATATATATGTTTCACAGAAAATATACAGTATTATGCTATTCTTTCTATATAAATGATGTTATATTCTACATGAATATGACATTTTTTTAATTTTAGAGAGAATGAGAGCACAAACAGGGGAGAAGGGCAGAGAGAGAGAGAGAATCTTTAGCAGGCTCCATACTCAGCACGGAGACCAATTTGGGGCTCGATCCCATGACCCTAGGATCATGACCTGAGCTGAAATCAAGAGTCAGATGCTCAACTGACTGAGTCACCCAGGTGCCCCATGTCTGCAGCTATTTTTAGAATGTGGGGCAGTGTTTCAAACACATGCTGTCCTTAGCTTTGGGGCTTTAAACAAAAACTGTACTAATTTACACTCTAAACAGCATCATGTGAGATATAGTTTCCCTAAATTTTCTCCAGCACTCAATATTCTCAAACTCAAATTCTTTTTTGCCAATGTGATGGGAAATAGATAAATAGTATCCCGTTTTTCTTTTACTCTAATTTACATATTTCTCATTATATCCACTTATTGACCAGTTATAGTTTCTCTTACAAATTGCCTATTCAGGGGCGCCTGGGTGGCGCAGTCGGTTAAGCCTCCGACTTCAGCCAGGTCACGATCTCGCGGTCCGGGAGTTCGAGCCCCGCGTCAGGCTCTGGGCTGATGGCTCAGAGCCTGGAGCCTGTTTCCGATTCTGTGTCTCCCTCTCTCTCTGCCCCTCCCCCGTTCATGCTCTGTCTCTCTCTGTTCCAAAAATAAATAAACGTTGAAAAAAAATTTAAAAAAACAAATTGCCTATTCAGGGTGCCTGGGTGGCTCAGTTAAACGTCCAACTCTTGATTTCAGCTCAGGTCATGATCTTGCAGTTAATGAGTTGGAGCCTCACATCGGGCTTTGCCCTGATCCTGTGGAGCCTGCTTGGGATTCACTGTCTCCCTCTCTCTTTGCCAACCCCCCCCCAACTTGTGCTCTCTCTCTCTCTCAAAATAAATAAATTTAAAACATTGCCTGTTCATATCACTTGCTTATTTTTATTAATGAGTTACAGTGACTTTTTACGTATTCTGCATATTTATACTTTGTCTACTACAGACATGTATAGTAAGTATTGTCTCCTAATCTGACAGCTTATCCTTTAACTTTATGGAGTTCTTTTTCGTGTGTGTGTGTGTGTTTTAATGTTTATTTATTTATTTATTTTTGAGAGGAGAGAGGCAGATAGAGAGGGAGACAGAGAATCCTAAGCAGACTCCATGCTGTCAGTGCAGAGCCTAACATGGGACTCAAACTCATAATCTGCGAGATCATGACCTGAGCTAATATCAAGAGTTGGACACTTAAACGACTGAGCCACCCAGGTGCCCCTTTTCTTGTTTTTTTTTTTTAGAGGAAAAGTTTAAAAATCTGTGGCCTAAGTGTCATCTGAACAGGGCATTTTTGTGCCCTCTAAGTGCCTGAATGATGACACATGCTTCTCTCTGTTCTATGAGTTCTTCTCTTGGGTCAAGGCTTATGAATTTTGAGCTTCCCAACATGTGCTCTACCACTCTGCCTGGTAGAAAGATTCCTTGTACCTAAAATATTTCTTTTTTTTTTTTTAATTTTTTTTCAACATTTATTTATTTTTGGGACAGAGAGAGACAGAGCATGAACGGGGGAGGGGCAGAGAGAGAGGGAGACACAGAATCGGAAACAGCCTCCAGGCTCTGAGCCATCAGCCCAGAGCCTGACGCGGGGCTCGAACTCATGGACCGCGAGATTGTGACCTGGCTGAAGTCGGACGCTTAACCGACTGCGCCACCCAGGCGCCCCTATTTCTTTCTTTTTTTAATGTTTGTTTATATTTGAGAGAAAGAGAGAGAGAGAGAGAGAGAGAGAGCAAAGGCACAAGCAGAGGAGGGACAGGGAGAGAGGGGGGCAGATGATCCGAAGTGGGCTGTGTGTTGACAGTAGAGAGCCCGATGTGGGGCTCGAACTCACCAACCGTTAGATCATGACTGCAGGTAAAGTCAGATGCTTAACCGACTGAGCCACCCAGGTTCCCCCTTGTACCTAAAATATTTCTAACTAGAGTTTGAACTTTGAAGCCTAACTTATTTAGAGCATCTCAAAACTAGACCACTTTCTCACACCATTTACAAAAATAAACTCAAAATGGATAAAGGACCTAAATGTGAGACAGGAAACCATCAGAACCTTAGAGGAGAAAGCAGGAAAAGACCTCTCTGACCTCAGCCGTAGCAATCTCTTACTCGACACATCCCCAAAGGCAAGGGAATTAAAAGCAAAAGTGAATTACTGGGACCTTATGAAGATAAAAAGCTTCTGCACAGCAAAGGAAACAACCAACAAAACTAAAAGGCAACCAACGGAATGGGAAAAGATATTTTCAAATGACATATCGGACAAAGGTCTAGTATCTAAAATCTATAAAGAGCTCACCAAACTCCACACCCGAAAAACAAATAACCCAGTGAAGAAATGGGCAGAAAACATGAATAGACACTTCTCTAAAGAAGACATCCAGATGGCCAACAGGCACATGAAAAGATGTTCAGCGTCGCTCCTTATCAGGGAAATACAAATCAAAACCACACTCAGGTATCACCTCACGCCAGTCAGAGTGGCCAAAATGAACAAATCAGGAGACTATAGATGCTGGAGAGGATGTGGAGAAACGGGAACCCTCTTGCACTGTTGGTGGGAATTCCTAATTTTTTTAAAATGTTTTTATTTATTTTTGAGACAGAGAGACAGAGCACAAGCAGGGGAGGGGCAGAGAGAGGGAGACACAGAATCTGAAGCAGGCTCCAGGCTCTGAGCTGTCAGCACAGAGCCCAACGTGGGGCTTGAACTCATGGACCATGAGATCATGACCTGAGCTGAAGTCGGACGCCTAACCGACTGAGCCACCCAGGTGCCCCTCAATTCCCAATTTTTGTTACAAAGGGACTGCTTTAGAATTTATTAGTTTAATTTATTAAATTTAGTAATTTAATTACAGAGTGCTTTCAAATCTATAATGTTATCTGATCCTCTTGGAGGGCTGGAATAATGTCTCCATTGTGAGAAAACTGAAGCTCTCAGTAGTTCCCAATGGTAATTGAATCATGCTGCCAAGCCTGAAGCCCTAGTCTGTTCCTTCCAAACTGTGGCCTCTTTTGGCATGGTCTCCTACACAGCCATTATTTAATCCCCATCTTAAAAGAATTCTGAAGAATTTTCCAGGAGGATGTGATAGGTACTTTGAGATTCTCAGATGGCACAAAAACAGACACATAGACCAATGGAATAGAATAGAAACCCCAGAACTAGACCCACAAACGTATGGCCAACTAATCTTTGACAAAGCAGGAAAGAACATCCAGTGGAAAAAAAGACAGTCTCTTTAACAAATGGTGCTGGGAGAACTGGACAGCAACATGCAGAAGGTTGAAACTAGACCACTTTTTGACACCATTCACAAAAATAAACTCAAAATGGATAAAGGACCTGAATGTGAGACAGGAAACCATCAAAACCCTAGAGGAGAAAGCAGGAAAAGACCTCCCTGACCTCAGCTGTAGCAATCTCTTACTCGACACATCCCCAAAGGCAAGGGAATTAAAAACAAAAATGAACTATTGGGACCTTATGAAGATGAAAAGGTTCTGCACAGCAAAGGAAACAACCAACAAAACTAAAAGGCACCCAACGGAATGGGAAAAGATATTTGCAAATGACATATCAGACAAAGGGCCAGAATCCAAAATCTATAAAGAGCTCACCAAACTCCCCACCCGAAAAACAAATGACCCAGTGAAGAAATGGGCAGAAACCATGAATAGACATTTCTCTAAAAAAGACATCCGGGTGGCCAACAGGCACATGAAAAGATGCTCAACGTCGCTCCTCATCAGGGAAATACAAATCAAAACCACACTCAGATATCACCTCACGCCAGTCAGAGTGGCTAAAATGAACAAATTAGGAGACTATAGATGCTGGAGAGGATGTGGAGAAATGGGAACCCTCTTGCACTGTTGGTGGGAATGAAACTGGTGCAGCCACTCTGGAAAACAGTGTGGAGGTTCCTCAGAAAATTAAACATAGATCTACCCTATGACCCAGCAATAGCACTGTTAGGAATTTACCCAAGGGATACAGGAGTACTGATGCATAGGGGCACTTGTACCCCAAGGTTGATAGCAGCACTCTCAACAATAGCCAAATTGTGGAAGGAGCCTAAATGTCCATCAACCAATGAATGGATAAAGAAATTGTGGTTTATATACACAATGGAGTACTACATGGCAATGAGAAAGAATGAAATATGGCGCTTTGTAGCAACGTGGATGGAACTGGAGAGTGTGATGCTAAGTGAAATAAGCCATACAGAGATAGACAGATACCATATGTTTTCACTCTTATGTGGATCCTGAAAAACTTAACAGAAACCCATGGGGGAGGGGAAGGAAAAAAAAAAAGAGGTTAGAGTGGGAGAGAGCCAAAGCATAAGAGACTCTTAAAAACTGAGAACAAACTGAGGTTGATGGGGGGTGGGAGGGAGGGGAGGGTGAGTGATGGGTATTGAGGAGGACACCTTTTGGGATGAGCACTGGGTGTTGTATGGAAACCAATTTGACAATAAATTTCATATATTGGAAAAATAAAATAAAATTAAATTAAATTAAAAAAAGTAAAAAATAAAAAAATAAAAAAGTTAAAAAAAAAAAGAATCAGCATGCCAGTTAAAAAAAAATACTGGCATCTTAATTGAGATTACTTTACATCTATAAACCAGTTTTGAATAAATGACATTTTAACAATAAAAAAAAAGAGATTCTCAGAAGGAATACTGTGTTAGTAAAATTGAAGGTCATCATAGACAATCTAAGTTGTTGCTATTGTTTTTCTAGCTTTTTCCTGAGAGGAGATGCTGAGTAGAGAATTTAGCAAGGCTGGGTGGAGCTGGCCCTTTTAGGAAAGGACTTGAGAACTAGGAAACACCTCTTGCTTAGTTGCCCAAAGCC
Source organism: Lynx rufus (assembly GCF_022079265.1). Classification (NCBI taxonomy): domain Eukaryota; kingdom Metazoa; phylum Chordata; class Mammalia; order Carnivora; family Felidae; genus Lynx; species Lynx rufus. The sequence continues at coordinate 886,778 of NW_025814838.1, read as the reverse complement.
TGGCTGAATAGAAACAGCTCCATGGTGTAAATATATTTCCTTTTCCTTCAAATAATTGTGAAACTTTGTGAGATATAATAGTGAGGAGTTTTTAATGAAATGGGAAATATTCATGTTACGAGTGAGCAATGAGAAATAAAACATTGTATCAAACTATGTAACCACCATGGTTGCAATTATGAGAAAAAATTTCTCTGAAAAACAAACAAACAAAAAGATGAAAGAAATACCAAAACATTCTTGGTGATTTAGTTTTTCTTCTTTTTATTTTTATTATTTATTTATTTATTTATTTATTTATTTATTTTAATGTTTATTTATTTTTTAATTGAGACAGAGTGTGAGAGGGGGAGGGACAGAGAGAGGGAGACACAGAATCTGAAGCAGGCTCCAGGCTCTGAGCTGTCAACACAGAGATGACGTGGGGCTCAAACTCACCATGAGATCATGACCTAAGCTGAAGTTGGACGCTCAACCGACTAAGCCACCCAGGCGCCTCTGATTTTTCTTCTTTTTATTTCTCTGCAGTCTCCCGATATTTGTTAGTGAGCAGGTGCCATCTGAATGTCTACGAGGTGGAGGAATGAGGGCTCAGAGAGAGAACGATGGGACTGCTCTCTTAGGAGTGTTGTTTGTTAGGTGGGAACTATCAGTGTTGTTTTCTCTTTCAAACCAATGAAGATACTGATACTCAGAGAAGGTAACACAGATAGCAAGTGGCAAAGCTGATTCAAACTCAGAGCTGGTTTACTGCTCAAGGATATGAAGTAAGTTCTGTCTCTGGTAGGGATGGTCTACCAATTATAAGTTGGTTTTACTGGGACAAACTTGGCATTCATCAGTGACTGACACATGAGAATGTTATTTTCTTTTTGGTGCTTCCATAATCCTGCTGATTCAGGTCAGAAGAAAGTCTCCATTTGGGATTTAGCACCTCTCTGACACTCTCTTACACCTTAGCACTTCTCTGACACTCATTTTTGTAACAGAAAGAACACATCTTAGGCTCAGACCCTTTAAAAGCAAAATCTTCTAGGAATTTAATTTTTTTTGTATTTATTATATTTATGTTTTACCATTACCTTCTATTCTTAAACAAGTGATACTGGTTTTTAGTTATAGTTTTGATATAACATTAACTTCTAAAATATATGTATTAGAGGGGTACCTGGCTGGCTCAGTCTGTAGAGCATGTGATTCTTGATCCCAGGGTTGTTGAGTTCGAGCCCCATGTTGGGTGTAGAGAGATTACTTAAAAATAAAATCTTAGGGGTGCCTGGGTGGTTCAGTCGGTTAAGCATTTGACTCTTGATTTTGGCTCAAGTCATGATCTCACAGTTTGTAAGAAGGAACCCTGAGTTGGGCTCTGTGCTGACAGCACGGAACCTGCTTGGGATTCTCTCTCTTCCTTTCTCTTTGCCTCTCTCCTGCTTGCATGCACCTGCTCTCTCTTTCTTTCTCTCTCTCTTGTTCAAAATAAATAAATGAACTTAAAAAATACAATGTTAAAAAAATGTATTAGAGAAAATACACATATGCACACTTGTATAGTCCAAGATTTTCTTGGGAAGGAGATATAAGAAACTGGTACTATGGTTTTGGGAGGACTGGGAGGGAAACTTTTCACTGTGTACATTATTGTACCTTTTGAATCTTGAACGATATGAATATATTATGTACTAAAAATACAATTTTTGTTTAAAAACAGAAATTAACATGGAAAAAGGAATTTAAGTAAAAATGAGTCTATTAAAATGTATTAATTTACATTTATCATGATGAGCACTGAGTAATGTATAGAATTGTTGAATCATTATATTGTACTCTTGACACTAATGTAATACTATATGTTATTTATACTTGAATAAAAAAATAAATTAAAAGTAAGAAGGTGGGTGGGGGATGGGCTAAATGGGTGATAGGTACTAAGGAGGGCACTTGGGATGAGCTCTGGGTATTATATGTAAGTGATGAATCACTAAATTCTATTCCTGAAACCATTATTACACTATATGTTAAATAATTTGGATTTAAATAACATTAAAAAAAGTATGAAAAAATAAATTAAAAAGTATATTAATTAAATAGTACTGGTGGTAATGTGGGTATGACAAGGATAAAGAGGACATGTGGCTTGTGGCAAAAACTGTGAAGGTAGTATGTGAATAAATGAAATCTGGAAAACACTACTTAAAGGATTTGAAATATTTTGGCAAGTTCTCTTTCAAGTAGAGGTGGCCATGTGGGTGGAAAGTCCATGGTGATGACTATGTGTTGGGGGAACAGGTCATCTTTCCTCTCCGGGTCTCAGTCTCATCTGTAGTGGGAAAGGGCTGGCCTAGAGAATTCTCTGAGATCCAACTGTCTTCATTGGGTTCCCCCAGAAGTGGACCTTAAGGCAAAGATCTTAGTGAAAACAGACTTATTTATGAAGTGCAGGAAACACCCAAGGGTTGTGGGGAAGCCATCCAGGGAGCCAGGGAAGGTGCATTATGAAGCAGGTTAGCACTGTGGGGAGGGGTGCTCCCTCCTGCTGAGAAACAGGGAAAAGCACTCCCCTCATCCCACATGGGGTTAAAGAATTTGGGCACTTAGACACTGACTCCTGTCAGTCCTGGTGGAGGGTGCCCCCAAGGGGTGATAATTCCCTTGCACTTCCAGCCTGCTTTTCACAAGGGCAGGTCATTTTCTGAGCCTTGGGAGAGAGTCCTCAGGCAGGGAGAAGCAGCTATGGTGGTGACAAGTTCTGGAGCACAGAGAAGTGTGAGGCCCCAGCCAGCAGCCAGCATCAGTCACACCCTCCAACTCTGGCTTAGAGTCTCTGTGCTTGGAGGCTCCCAAAAAAGATGGAGGCAGTGAAAGGGCTGGATGTGGGCTCAGTTCCTGGATGTGAGCAAGACAGGAGAGAGGCAGGAGGACACATGAAACTGGCTTGGGAGGAACACAGTAGCAAAGCAGGTTCCCTGAGTATTTCCTGTTTCAGGCTGAGTCACCCCTGCTGTGAGGCCAATTTACACTCTGACCCTGCCTGCACCTGGGAACAAACATTTGGGCCTGGGGAAGGTGGTGTGTAGGTGGCTTTGTGAGCCACCAGGCCTTGCCCTGGTTCTACAGTTACTGAAGGCTGAATGGATTTCCCAAGAATAATTAGAGGCTAGGCCAGGGTGTCTGGGTTTCTGGGTGGGAAGTAGGAAGGGGGAGGGGGAAGGGAGGTTGAAGGGGCAGATGTTGGGTTTGGGAACATCAGGACATGGACTCAGCACTTGTTCTACAAGAGAGAGGAACCAGGGAAGAATGAAGGCCAGACCGAGGGTCCTGGAAGGTGACTGGGAATGGAGAAGTGAGGCCCTGGGGGAGGTTGTGAGGGGTGAGGTCTCTCTGCTGTGGGGAGGGGCTGTAAGCCTATTGCCAGAGAAGCCTGTTGTGTTTTGCCTCTTGGCCCAGTATCTGACCATCCTTTCTGTCTTAAAAGGAGCTTCAGCAACGGTTTGGCCAAATTGCTTATTCTATAGGTGAGGAAACTGAGCTAGCCACAGGAATTAGTTTCCAAAGCAATGTGGCAAGTTAGTGGCAGAACAAAGGCCAGGAGCTCTCTTTCCCAATTCCTAGTTCAGAAATCTTTTTGAGATACTACTCCCACTTTTGGAAGTGTAAGATCCATGGTACAGAAAACATATACTGTGCTTATTTTGGGTTAAACCTCAGGTGCACGGAATTGGATTATGTGCAAGCCTTCATTTGTACATTATTATCAGTTGGTCTATGAATGCCTCTCTTGTATTCTGTAACTTATGTATTGAAAAACCTGAGCAACCATGAATCCAGTATCTAACCCAACAAGTAGATTTTTTTTCAAAGAATTTACTCATGAATGGACTTCTCCCCTATCCCCAGAGGTGACAATTCACCTGGATTTGTTTTTCATTTTTCCTGCTCCTTCTTTTAATTATCACATATGTTGTTAGTTTCATTTGACTTGTTTTTGAGCTATATGAATGTGGCATGAAAACATTCTGTCTTCTGGGAACTGGCTTGTTTATTAAAATTTTTCTTGTTGTTAAAATTTTAAACCCACAAAACAGAGAGAGTAGGAATATCATGAACCTCAATATGCCCATCACTCAACTTCAACAATTATCAAGATTTTGCCACTCTTGCTTCACCTATCACATTTTTCTTTCTTTTTCCTGGAATATTTTATGTATTTATTTTAGAGATTTTATTTTTAAGTATTCTCTACACCCAACATGGGGCTCAAACTCACAACCTGTGTATCAAGAACCACATATTCTATCGACTGAACTAGCCAGGCACCCTTTCCCTGGAATATTTAAAAAAATTTTTTAAATCTTTTTATTTATTTTTGAGAGACAGAGAGAGACAGAGCACGAATGGGGGGAGGGGCAGAGAGAGAGGGAGCCAGAATTTGAAGCAGGCTCCAGGCTCCGAGCTGTCAGCACAGAGCCCAACATGCGGCTTGAACTCAAGGACTGTGGTGAGATCATGACCTGAGCTGAAGTCAGACACTAAACCAACTGAGCCACCCAGGCGCCCCTGGAATACTAAAAAGAAAAGGTTTATTTATTTATTTTGAGGGAGGGAGAGAGAGAGAGAGAGAGAGAAAGAATCCCAAGCAGGGTTCACCGTAGTCAGCGCAGAACTCACGAACCCTGAAATCAGACCTGAGCCAAAGTCAAAAAACTGACTGAGCCACTCAGACACCCCTCCCTGGAATACTTTAAAGCAAATCTTAGAAATCTTATTATGTTTCACCAAAGCCCTAGTTACTGGGGATGTAAATTTGCAAGGCATGTGTTAAAGTAAAAAGCTACCTTCCCATATTAGGAGACACAAGTTTATAAAAATAACTTTAATAAAGGCTATAATTCAGCTGTCAGAAAAAGTGTGCTTGTTGTGGGTAGGGCGATGGGTGAAATAGGTGAGGTGAAAGGGATTAAGAGTAAACTTATTGTGGTAAACACTGATTAATGTATAGAATTGTTGAATCATTATATTGTATGCCTGAAACTAATATATAACACTGTATGTTAATTACACTTGAATTAAAAAATAAATTAAAAATTGTACTTCTACATACAGTCACTTATACATACTTCAGTACTCATTTCTAAAAACTTTTGAGACTTTTACATAATCGTATTACTATCATCACACCTAACAAAATCAGCAGTTACTCAGCACCATGCAATACCAGGAACCTGATAATTTGACTTAACGTTATGTTTCTAGGATTCATCGATGGTGTTTCATTTGGCTGTATATATTCTATTTATACATTACATCTGTTCATTCTCTTATCACAGACATTGGATGATTTTTTTAGCCATTATAGATAGTGTGAATATGAATATTCTTACATTTGTCTTCTGGTGCGTATGTGCTAGATTTACCTTGACAAATACCTAAAAGTAGAATTGCTGGACAAGTTATGCAGTGTTTGAGCCTGTGTTTCAAAAGTTGTTCCATCAGTTTTCACACTAACCAGCAGTGTATTAGAGATCCCATCGGTTCGCAACTCCCCTAATACTTGTATGTATGGACTGAGTTGTAAAGTAAAATTCAGTTTTTTACTATAGTTACATACAGAAATGTTTGAAGAAGCTTGGCTTAAGAATCAAATGGTTATACAAGGTTTGTCACAAAAGCTACAGTCCCTTGGTCCCCTCCCCTCCCCCCCCCGCCTCAAGCCATCACTTTTGCTAATTTTGGCATTTATTTTCATAACTGTAAGCAACATCCATATAAAGTGACTACTCAACTTTTAGGCATGACCTATTAGGATTTCCTGCTATGGAAGGTGGGCTTTCTCCTGTTTTACCACTCCTCTCTTCTATGCTCCCAATACAGTGAAAGCTTTATTTTTGATTAAATTGATGACTTTGTTATCTATTATGATGGTGTACATGTTATTCATGGCCAAGCCATCTAATGTTCTGATTTGTTTTTCTCTCTTGTGTAACTTTTGTTTTCTCTATAGTTAATAATTGTCTTTTTTCTTTTCTTAGTTTTCTTAGTGGTTACTATTAATTCAGTTACCAACCTCTTTGCGAGTTGTCTAAATCTCTTGGGTATGTCCAGACATATGTCCTAAAGGTAGATACTCTATTCAGTGATCTGTGCATCTCATCTATCTCCCTGTCTTCCCTGGCCACATGCCCAAGGCCATCACTGCTTCCTCTTCCTGGTGTGGAGACCATAGTTACATTGTTTTGTTTCTTCAAGCCACAGCAGTCTGGTTTCCACATGCCCCACGGCTCTGCAGTGACCTTTGTCAAGGTCAGGTTTGTGTTGCTAAATCTGATGGGCACTTTTCTTTTTCATCTTTATGTCTCAGCTGCATTTCACACCCTGGACATTGGACTTCCTTGAAGCAGTTTTTTTTTTTTTTTTTTTTTTTTAATCATCTGTATCTACCTTGGGTTGTGTTCTTCCAGAAGCAGACCCTGAGGAAAGATTTGGGTAAGGGGGTTTGTTTGAAAGGTGTAAGGATTACTCACAGAGGGTCATAGAGGAAAGGCAGATAATAAAGGGTACATTAAGATTTTTTTCCTCCAGCTTTATTGAAGTATAATTGAGAAATAAAAATTGTATATATTTATAGTGTACAGATGCTTTTATATATGTGTATATTGTGAAATGATTATCACATTCAAGCTAATTAACATTTTCATCATCTCACATAGTCATCTTTTTTAAGTTTATTTTTATTTTTATTTTTTATTAAAAAAATGTTTTTAAGTTTATTTATTTATTTTGAGAGAGAGATAGTGCAAGCAGGGTAGGGGCAGAGAGAGGGGAGAGAGAGAGAGAGCCTGACATGGGGCTCAAACCCATGAACTGCGAGATCATGACCTGAGTTGAAGGCAGATGCCCAACCAACTGAGCCACCCAGGCACCCCTAAAGTTTACTTATTTAAGTAATCTCTACACCCAATGTAGGACTCAAACCATTACCCTGAGATCAAGAGCCACATGCTGTTCTTACTGAGTACCCCTCACAGTTATCTTTGTGTGTGTGTGGTGAGAACATTTAAGATTTACTCTCTTAGCAGATTTCAAGTATACAATATAGTATTATTAACTATACTCACTTTATTGTACATTAAATCTCCAGAATTTATTCATCCTGTATAACTGAAACTTTGTACACAGGGTGCATTAAGTCAGTTACCTTAGTGGGTGACTGGACCTTAATCCAGAGGGGAAATGCTGGGAAACAATGAAAAACATACCTCAGAATTATGCCACGTAAGATATGAAGGACCGAGGGCATTTATATACCAACTTCTGAAAGTTATTGGTTGAGAGCTGCTTTTGGGGTGAGGTGGGCATTAACTTCTCTGCACTTCCAGCTTAATGGGTTGCAGCCCTAGCAGCCTTCTGGAAGTTGCCCAGTGGGTTTGAAGGGTGTTAGCATCTGAGGGATTTGAGGATAGGGATCTGACAGTGTCTGCTACACTCCCCAACTACAACTGACCCTTGAACAACACAGGTTTGAATTACATGGGTCCACTTACACCCAGATTTTTTTCAATAAATATACATATAGTACTGTAAATGTATTTCCTCTTCCTTATGATTTTCTTAGTAATATTTTATTTTCTCTAGTTTATTGTATTGTAAGAATACAGTATATAATACAAATAACATACAAAGTATGTATTAATTGTTTATGTTGTCAGTAAGGCCTCTGGTCAACAGTAGGCTATTACTAATTAAGTTTTGGGGAAGTGAAAAGTTATACATGGATTTTTGAGTGCATGGCAGTCAGTGCCCCAACCTGTGTATTGTTCAAGGGTCAACTGTAGAACATAAGGTCTAGGAGGGCAGGGATTTTCCATGTTTTGCTTACTTCTAGATCTCTAATGTTTGGCACATAATAGTTGCTTAATACACGATACTGAATTTTAATGAACACATGAATGAATGAGGAATTCATGGATTCAGTTGTAAGGGTTTAGCAAGAAGCTAAAAACTGTACAGTAGATGGGTTCCTGTGTGGCTCAGTCAATTGGGTGTCTGACTTTGGCTCAGGTCATGATCTCACGGTTTGTGAGTTCGAGCCCTACATCAAGCTTGCTGCTGCCAGCGCAGAGCCCACTTCAGATCCTGTCCTTTTGCTCTCTTTGTGAAAATAAACTAACAAAACAAAACAAAACAAAACCTGCAGCAGTAGATATTGAGGAAGCTAAACACTTTAGGCAAATGAGCCTCATATACACATGGAAAAGAGGAAGCAAGGGGAACCCTTGTAAAGAGGAAAACTTGAGAATAATTCAGTTTAACATAACCATGGAATTAAAATAAAATGACATGAAATCACTGGGTTCTTGTTTTTACACTTTTATTTTTATTTATTTTAAGGTTGAGGAAGATTTTAAAACTTTATCATTATTCTAACTTTTTAAGTAATTTTGACATCCAACATGGGGCTTGTTATCATGGTCCTGAGATCAAGAGTCATATGTTCTATTAACTGAGACAGCCAGGCACCCTGGAATCACTGAAGTTCTTTTTTTTTTTTTTTAATGTTTATTTTTGACACACAGAGAGAGAGAGACAGAGACAGAGCATGAGGAGGGGAGGGGCAGAGAGCGAGAGGGAGACACAGAATCCGAAGCAGGCTCCAGGCTCTAAGCTGGCAGCACAGGGTCCGATGCGGGGCTGAACTCACCGACCGCGAGATCATGACCTGAGCCGAAGTCGGACGCTCAACCGACTGAGCCACCCAGGCGCCCCATTGAGTTCTTAATAATGCCACTGAGCTGCTGAGTACCCAACTCTGGAACCCACCTCTGGGTTTGTTCTGTGATATGATACACTGGTTAAGGTTTGAATTTGTATCTCCGTTATTTGTAGTCCAAAGCATCCCGACAGACATAAGCACTGTTGCAAAAAACTTGGTATATAATTATATATAACTTTTATGTGCTTCAGTTTCTTCATCTCTAAAATGGGGGTTATAATATCTTCTTCATAGGATTTCTATGAAGATTGGAAGAGTTAACACACTTTGTCCTATGTTATTAAAATGTTCAATTTTCAGAATTTGGCATTTTTCTATTTTTGGTATTTTCTATTTTTACCTTAATGTATCATGATCAGAGAATAGGGCATTATTTCTGCTCTTTTGTGGCATAAAATTGGAATGGTTTTTGTAAAATGTGCTTCAGTGTTTAAAAAACTATATTCTATTTCTGAAAATTAATCTTTAATATATGTCTATTAATGCTGCCTATTAATTCAGATCAATCAGTTCATTCCATGTCTATAACTAAATCTGAACTTGTCCTACCTTTTCTACTTTCTAAATCTTTCCAAGATTCACCTCTCCCTTCCAGGTTCTAAATGGACATTATTCCAACTTCTTCTCAAATTCCAGTTTGTTTCTAGACTCAGTGCTTTATCTTTAAGATCTTTGTGTTCTATACTCTTAAAATAACTTTCATTATCAAGATTCTGGAAGAAGACTTGGAGCTATGGCTTTTCTGGCATCATTAGTGGACCCCATTTTATTCTTATTTTTATCTATATATTTATTTTGGACCCCTTTTTAAACCACACTTCTTTTTGTTCTGTTTGTGAGCAGGAAGTGTCTGAAACCAGATGTTCCTCCTTTCTATATGCTGTCAAAATTTAGCCTCCTTCCCTCCCCCCACATTGTTCCGGGCATTCAGCTTTTGGCCACATTATTGCTCCAGTTCTCTGTTGCAATGGTTCTTACACTTTTATATCTGCAGACTAATTTTTTTGAGAGCAGAAGACATTATGGAACCACCCACTACAGCTTATCTAGGCTTCGTTGACATTTTTATGACCCAGGAAAGGAGTTTTCAGTGTGAGCTAAAGAGCTAAGAGTGAGACCAGTTTTACAATAATATCTTTGGTACTTTTCCTTACTGTTTCCTTTTTTCTTACTCCTTATTTGCAACATTCTTTGTCTTATCCTGAATTGAAGTTTCAGTTATTATTTATTCAATCAACATTTGCTAAGCTCTATTTAATGTGTCATGTACCATGCTTAGTCTTGAGTATATACATTTGGATAATTAAAAATTGTTGCCTTCTTGGGTCATGATCTCATGGTTAGTGGGATTGAGCCCTGTGTTGGGCTCTGCGGTGACCACAGGGAGCCTGCTTGGGATTCTCTCTCTTTCCCAAAATAAACATTTAAAAAAGTCATTAAGAATTTTAAAGAATTTAAAGAATTAAAATCCAACCAATAGAGACATCAACATAAAGCAGCTGGTAATACTGCTGTCTGTCTATAGCTCTTTTGTACAAAGGTCTCAGTGATGAGTCTTCTACTGGAGTGCTATGAAATGAAAACAAATCTTTTTTTCTTTTTAAAAAATTGTTTATTTATTCATTTTGAGAGAGAAAGAGAGAGCCCAAGTGAGCTGGGGAGGGCCAGAGGGGGAGAATCTTTATTTCTGCTCAGATCATGATCCCAGAGTCCTGGGATCCAGTCCCAAGTAGAGCTCCACGTGGAGTGTGGAGCTTGCTTGGGATTCTCTCTGTCTCTCTCTCTCTCTCTCAAATAATAATAATCATAAAGTAGAAAAAAATTTTATTTGCTCATATTTCAATATTTCTAAAAATCACTACTTTCTAGATTCTTTGCCAAGGAAATGCAATCAGCAAATACTTCTTGGGAAGATAGCTTTAGTTCTTATCTTATGTGAATTATGTCTAATGATACACAAACATGTACATATAAAATACAATTAAAATACTTCTTAAACATGTAAAAATTTGTTGCCTTCAATAAGCTATAGTGGGAGAAATAATCTCATAAACACTTAATGAGAATACAGTGTAAGAACTGCTAATAGAGCTGTGAACAAGAGAGCCTGGGTCTGAATAGGGAAATCAGGGCAAGCTTCTCAGAAGAGGTGAGTTTGATTGACCTTTGGAGGAGTTTCTAGCAAGTTTCTAGAAGTAAGAGTTAATAACAGGGGCGCCTGGGTGGCGCAGTCGGTTAAGCGTCCGACTTCAGCCAGGTCACGATCTCGCGGTCCGTGAGTTCGAGCCCCGCGTCGGGCTCTGGGCTGATGGCTCAGAGCCTGGAGCCTGTTTCGGATTCTGTGTCTCCCTCTCTCTCTGCCCCTCCCCCGTTCATGCTCTGTCTCTCTCTGTCCCAAAAATAAATAAAAACGTTGAAAAAAAAATTAAAAAAAAAAAAGAGTTAATAACAAAGAGAGGCAGAAGGAAGGCATTCTACATGTGTTCAATGGTAGGTTGTAGTTACATAAATCTTCCAAATAAATGACTCCAAACTGAGTGGCTTAAAGCAACATTAATCATTGCTGGTGGACATGCAAAATGGCCCAGCCACTTTGGAAGACAGTTTGGTGGTTTCTTACAAAATTAAATATACTTTACCATACAATGCAGCAATCATGCTCCTTGATATTTAACCAAAGGAACTGAAAGCTTATGTCCACACAAAACCCTGAACATGGATGCTTATAGCAGCTTTATTCATAGCTGTCAAAACTTGGAAACAACTGAGATATCCTTCAGTAGGTGAATGGATAAATTGTGGTACACCCAGACAATGGAATATTATTCAGTGCTAACAAGAAATGAACTATCAAATCATGAAAATACATGAAGGTTTCTTAAACATTTGTTATTAAGTGAAAGAAGCCAGTCTGAAAAGGTTACATACTGTATAATCCCAGCTCTATGACATTTTGGAAAGTACAAATCTATGGAGGCATCAAATATATCACTTTGGTGGAAGATGCTGATAATGGAGGAGGCTAAACTCATGTACAGATAGGAGATGTATGGGAAATCTTTCTATCTTCCTATCAATTTTGCTGTCAACTTAAAACCGCTCTAAAAAATAAAAGCTTTCTCAATCTCCCCCCCCCCCCAATAATGATTTCTTCCATGATTTATGTGGGTCAGGAAATTGGGGATTGTGTGACTGAGCAGTTCTGACTTAGTGTCTCTCATGACGTTGTGGTCAGATGTTAGCCAGGGCTGCAGTCATCTGAAAGCTTGACTGGTGTTGAAGGATCTATTTCCAAAGTAGCTCACTCACATAGAAGGTGAGTTGGTATTGGCTATTGGTGCGAGACCTCAGTTCTTCCCCATCAGGGCCTCTTTACAGGGTAGCTTAAATGTCTTCACAGCATGGTGGGTGGCTTCCTCCAGAGTCCAGAGCTAGCAATCCAAGGGACTAAGGCAGAAGCTTAAATGCCTTGGAAGCCACACACCTTCACTTCTTTTGCATTTTATTAGTTACCCAGGCCAGCCATAATTCAATATGGACGGGGTGTGAATATTAAGAGAGGAAAATCATTAGGAGACATCTCGAATGCTGGCTACCACATATGGCATGCTAAATGTAACTGATGCAGTGAGCTTGGGTTATGTAAATGGTTAGGAATGAGGCTGAAAGTTATCTATGTACTAAATTATCAGGGGCTAAGGAGTTGGCTTTTAACAGTTGGTGGTAGGGAAATATTGAAAGATTTTAAAGAAGGCACCTCTAGAGGGTTGAACTGTCTCTTCTTATCTAAATTTGTCAGCAAGGTATCCAACACATTTAAATAAGCTCCAAACGTTCTCTGCTTTTTCTTTGGCCTATTTGAAAATTCACATAGATTTACATACATCCCATTGTTTAACTTGTGTTAGGCTGATATTTGGAAACTGTTAGTTTGTATCATATGCCAGCTTGGATATTCTTCCACTATGTAAAACTTAATATCTCTGTATTAGTTGGGATACTTACAGTTGCAAATAAAAAATTCTACTCACAATGACTTAAGCAATAAAAATAATTTACTGGCTCATGCAACTGGAAAGTTCAGAGATAGAGAGGATTCCAGATGTGGTTTGATCCAGAGTTTCACATTTTCAGGAGGCATCTGGCTCTGTTTCTATGCTGTGTTGCTTTATCCACAGGTGGAATTTCTTAATGGTAGCAAAAATGTCTGCAGTGGTTCCAAGTTTTATATTACACTGGAAAGAGAAAAAACTCTTTGTCCTCAGATCCACTTTGATGAGTCTGGCTTAGGTCACATGCTCACACTTAAACCATTTGCTCAAGTGAGGCGTATGGAATATAAAGATTGGCTTAGTTTAGTTCATATGCTCCACCCTTGGAGCTGGAGAGAACCTTACGTCACATAGTTCTCTAAATGGATATTAAGAGTTGCTGGGAAGAGGGAATTGGATGCTGGGAAGGTTACACGGATGACGGGGATTAAGGAGTGCACTTGTGATGAGCACTGGGTGATGTTGGAATTGTTTAATCACTATATTGTACACCAGAAACTAATATTACACAGTATGTTAATTAACTGAAATTTAAATAAAAACTAAGAAAAAAAGAGTTGCTGGGAAGATGGAAATTGGATGCTGGGGAGGCAACCACAAGTGTCCAATACAAAATTAAACTGTGATGTGGTTCATCTAAACAACATTTCCTGAGACCCAGCAAAATATAGTGTTGGGTCCTGGGATAGAGCCATATTGTACACATACAATATATGTGTATATATTCACTACACCATATAAGGTATATTTCTAGCTCAAGGACTACAGTGACAGGGGTGTGATCTACTCTTTCATTCCTCTTTCTTCTCTTTCCTCTTCTTAAAAATTTTTAAATTAATTTATTTTTTAGACAGAGAGAGGGCATATTTGCAGATGACATGATAGTCTATGTGGAAAACCCAAAAGACTCCACCAAAAAACTGCTAGAACTGATACACAAATTCAGCAAAGTTGCAGGATATAAAATGAATGTACAGAAATCAGTTGCATTTCTATATATCAATAATGAAGCAGCAGAAAGAGAAATCAAGGAATTGATACTATTTACAATTGCACCAAAAAACATAAGATAAAAGATCTGTACGCTGAAAACTACAGAAAGCTTATAAAAGAAATTGAAGACACAAAGAAATGGAAATATATCCCATGCTCATGGATCGGAAGAACACATGTTGTTAAAATGCTGATACTACCTGAAACAGTCTATACATTCAATGCAATCCCTATCAAAATAACACCAGCCACAGCTAACATCATCCTCAACGGGGAAAAACTGAGAGCTTTCTCCCTGAGATCAGGAACACGACAGGGATGCCCACTCTCACCATTGTTAACATAGTGCTGGAAGTTCTAGCATCAGCAATCAGACAACAAAAGGAAATCAAAGGCATCAAAATTGGCAAAGATGAAGTCAAGCTTTCGCTTTTTGCAGATGACATGATATTATACATGGAAAATCCGATAGACTCCACCAAAAGTCTGCTAGAACTGATACATGAATTCAGCAAAGTTGCAGGATACAAAATCAATGTACAGAAATCAGTTGCATTCTTATACACTAACAATGAAGCAACAGAAAGACAAATAAAGAAACTGATCCCATTCACAATTGCACCAAGAAGCATAAAATACCTAGGAATAAATCTAACCAAAGATGTAAAGGATCTGTATGCTGAAAACTATAGAAAGCTTATGAAGGTAATTGAAGAAGATTTAAAGAAATGGAAAGACATTCCCTGCTCATGGATTGGAAAAATAAATATTGTCAAAATGTCAATACTACCCAAAGCTATCTACACATTCAATGCAATCCCAATCAAAATTGCACCAGCATTCTTCTCGAAACTAGAACAAGCAATCCTAAAATTCATATGGAACCACAAAAGGCCCCGAATAGCCAAAGGAATTCTGAAGAAGAAGACCAAAGCAGGAGGCATCACAATCCCAGACTTCAGCCTCTACTACAAAGCTGTCATCATCAAGACAGCATGGTATTGGCACAAAAACAGACACACAGACCAATGGAATAGAATAGAAACCCCAGAACTAGACCCACAAACATATGGCCAACTCATCTTTGACAAAGCAGGAAAGAACATCCAATGGAAAAAAGACAGCCTCTTTAACAAATGGTGCTGGGAGAACTGGACAGCAACATGCAGAAGGTTGAAACTAGACCACTTTCTCACACCATTTACAAAAATAAACTCAAAATGGATAAAGGACCTAAATGTGAGACAGGAAACCATCAGAACCTTAGAGGAGAAAGCAGGAAAAGACCTCTCTGACCTCAGCCGTAGCAATCTCTTACTCGACACATCCCCAAAGGCAAGGGAATTAAAAGCAAAAGTGAATTACTGGGACCTTATGAAGATAAAAAGCTTCTGCACAGCAAAGGAAACAACCAACAAAACTAAAAGGCAACCAACGGAATGGGAAAAGATATTTTCAAATGACATATCGGACAAAGGTCTAGTATCTAAAATCTATAAAGAGCTCACCAAACTCCACACCCGAAAAACAAATAACCCAGTGAAGAAATGGGCAGAAAACATGAATAGACACTTCTCTAAAGAAGACATCCAGATGGCCAACAGGCACATGAAAAGATGTTCAGCGTCGCTCCTTATCAGGGAAATACAAATCAAAACCACACTCAGGTATCACCTCACGCCAGTCAGAGTGGCCAAAATGAACAAATCAGGAGACTATAGATGCTGGAGAGGATGTGGAGAAACGGGAACCCTCTTGCACTGTTGGTGGGAATGCAAATTGGTGCAGCCGCTCTGGAAAGCAGTGTGGAGGTTCCTCAGAAAATTAAAAATAGACCTACCCTATGACCCAGCAATAGCACTGCTAGGAATCTACCCAAGGGATACAGGAGTACTGATGCATAGGGGCACTTGTACCCCAATGTTCATAGCAGCACTCTCAACAATAGCCAAATTATGGAAAGAGCCTAAATGTCCATCAACTGATGAATGGATAAAGAAATTGTGGTTTATATACACAATGGAATACTATGTGGCAATGAGAAAAAATGAAATATGGCCTTTTGTAGCAACGTGGATGGAACTGGAGAGTGTGATGCTAAGTGAAATAAGCCATACAGAGAAAGACAGATACCATATGGTTTCACTCTTATGTGGATCCTGAGAAACTTAACAGGAACCCATGGGGGAGGGGAAGGAAGAAAAAAAAAAAAAAAAAAAGGACGTTAGAGTGGGAGAGAGCCAAAGCATAAGAGACTGTTAAAAACTGAGAACAAACTGAGGGTTGATGGGGGGTGGGAGGGAGGGGCGGGTGGGTGATGGGTGAGGGCACCTTTTGGGATGAGCACTGGGTGTTGTATGGAAACCAATTTGTCAATAAACTTCATATAAAAAAAATAACACCAGCATTCTTCACAGAGCTAGAACAAACAATCCTACAATTTGTATGGAACCAGAAGGACCCTGAATAGACAAAGCAATCCTGAGCAAGAAAACCAAAGCTGGAGACATCACAATTCCAGACTTCAAGCTGTATTCCAAAGCTGTAATCATCAAGACAGTATGGGACTGCTACAAAGACAGACACATAGATCAATGCAACAGAATATAGAAACCAGAAATGGACCTGCAAATGTATGGCCAGCTAGAAAGATTATCCAATGGAAAAAAGATAGTCTTTTCAGCAAATGGTGTTGGGAAACCTGGACAGCGACATACAGAAGAATGAACCTGGACCACTTTCTTACACCATACACAAAAATAAATTAAAAATGGATGAGACACCTACATGTGACAAAGGAAACCATCAAAATCCTACAGGAGAAAACAGGCAACAACCTCTTCGACCTTTAAGAGTCTCTTATGGTTTGCCTCCCTCTCTGTGCCCCTTTGGATCAGCATTTTTGTATCCTTTGGATAAATATGTAGTAGTGCAATTTCTGGGTTGTGGGATAGTTCTACTTTTAATTTTTTGAGGAACCTCCATACTGTTTTCCAGAGTGGCTTCACCAGTTGGCAGCAACTTCTTACTAGACATGTCTCTGGAGGCAAGAGAAATAAAAACAAAAATGAACTATTGGGACCTCATCAAGATAAAAAGCTTCTGCACAGCGAAGGAAACAATCAACAAAACTAAAAAGCAACTGACGAAATGGGAGAAGATATTTGTAAATGACATATCCGATAAAGGGTTAGTATCCAAAATCTATAAAGAACTTATCAGACTCAACACCCAAAAACCAAATAATACAGTGAAGAAATGGGCAAAAGACATGAACAGACACTTTTCCAAAGAAGATATCCAGATGGCTAACAGACACATGAAAAGATGCTCAACACCACTCATCACTCATTATCAGGGAAATACAAATCAAAACCACAAGGTTACCATCTTGTCATAATGGTTAAAGTCAACAACTCAGGAAACAACAGATGTTGGTGAGTATGTGGGGAAAGGATGCACTGTTGGTGAGGATGCAAACTGGTGCAGCCACTCTGGAAAACAGTATGGATGTTCCTCAAAAAATTAAAAGTAGAACTATCCCATGACCCAGCAATTGCACTACTAGGTATTTAACCAAAGGATACAAAAATGCTGATCCAAAGGGGCACATGCAACCCAATGTTTATAGAAGTGCTATCAACAATAGCCAAATTATGCAAAGAGCCCAAATGTCCACCGACTGCTGAATGGATAAAGAAGTGGTATATGTACACAATGGAATATTACTTGGTGATCAAAAAGAATGAAATCTTGCCATTTGCAACAATGTGGATGAAACTAGAGTGTATTATGCTAAATGAAATAAGTCAGAGAAAGACAAATACCATATGATTTCACCCATATATGGAATTTAAGAAACACAGCAGGTGAACATAGGGGAAGGGAAGGAAAAATAAGATAAAAACAGAGAGGGAGGCAAACCATAAGAGGCTCTTAAATACAGAGAACAAACTGAAGGTGGCTGGAGGGGAGGTGGGTGGGGGGGTGGGCTAAATGGGTAACGGGCATTAAGGAGGGCATTTGTTGGGAGGAGCACAGGGTATTATATGTAAGTGATGAATCACTAAATTCTACTCCTGAAACCAATATTACATATATGTTAACTAACTTGAATTTAAATAAAAAAAGCAGACAGAGAGAGAGAGCGAGAGAGAGCAAAGAGGGGCAGAGGGAGAGGGAGAGAGAGAGAATCTTAGGCTCCACGCCCTGTACAGAGCCTGATGCAGGACTTGATCTCATGACTGTAAGATCTGATCTGAGCCAAAATTGAGTCAGCTGCTTAACCGACTGAACCAATCAGGCTCCCCACCTCTTTCCTCTTCTAATTGTAGCTCCAAGGTGAGACACTGGGAGAAAAAAATTGGAGAGATGACAGCGGGTTCCTTACATGCCTGGCTGGCTATTGTAGTCACCTCCTAATCACTCTGGTGCAGGCTGCCCCTAGTCTTCTCTCTTGCTCATGGTTTTCGGGATCTGAGGTTTAAGGTGTTCTTTGGTGTGATATTTAGCTTTACTATGGGTCCTTCCCTGCTGAGGAGTCCCTTGGAGGGGGAAATGCGCAACTCATTTTGCCTCTCTAGGATTAGCCTATTTCCTAACACGTGTTTATTTGGAACCATGAAGTCTCCATCTTCCTGTTTCTTGGTCTTATTTAAGCTGCACATAACTTTTCTGGAGGAAGAATCTTATACATACAGACTTTCCCCAAATCTCAATGTCTGTAAAGCCCTGAATATGGAGACCCTGAAGCTGAATGCGACAGTAATGATACAAGATCAGGTTATTTGTCAAACTGTACCAGATGTTCTAACCAGAGGAATGATAATGATAATATGGCAGAGAGAGCTGGTTGTCTCCTGGTATCTATTTTCTTCTTCTTCTTTAAAAATTCAACTCCAAATTTTATTTTATTTTATTTTTTTCTGATCAGTAAGCGATAGTGATTTTTATTTTTATTTATTTTTATTTTTTTGTTATTCTTTATTTTTTATTTTTTAGTATATGAAATTTATTGTCAAAATAGTTTCCATACAACACCCAGTGCTTATCCCAAAACATGCCCTCTTCAATGCCCATCACCTCCCCTCCACTCCCTCCCACCCCCCATCAACCCTCAGTTTGTTCTCAGTTTTTAAGAGTCTCTTATGCTTTGGCTCTCTCTCCCACTCTAACCTCTTTTTTTTCTTTTTTTTCCTTCCCCTCCCCCATGGGTTTCTGTTAAGTTTCTCAGGATCCACATAAGAGTGAAAACATATGGTATCTGTCTTTCTCTGTATGGCTTATTTCACTTAGCATAACACTCTCCAGTTCCATCCACGTTGCTACAAAGGGCCATATTTCATTCTTTCTCATTGCCACATAGTACTCCATTGTGTATATAAACCACAATTTCTTTATCCATTCGTCAGTTGATGACATTTAGGCGCTTTCCACAATTTGGCTATTGTTGAGAGTGCTGCTATAAACATTGGGGTACAAGTGCCCCTATCAAATTTTAGCTAGGCATATGATTACTTGGAGTAAAGACTACATTTCCCAACCTCCTTTTAAGCTATGTGTAACCATGTGGTTAAGCTCTGGCCAGTGAGATGGAAGGGGAAATGATATGTGCAGCGCTTAGGTCATACCCTTAAAGGAAAGAGGCACACTCACCATATCCTCTATTTTTCCTGCCAGTGGGAAGGTGGACATCTTTGATGAGGTGGATGAGGACATACCTTGGGATAACAGAACAAACTGCTAGAAAGAGCCTGGCTCTCCAATACTGTGGATACTCTCTAACTTCCCTGGACTGTCAATAAGGCAGTCTGGCTTAAAGCTTTGTGATTTTTGGGGTCTTTGTTATAGCAGTGGAACCTCAGCCTCAACCAATACAAATTACCATTGGTTGGGTACATCCTACATGCCAGGCACTGTGCTAAGCTTATCACATACATTATTTAATCCTTACAACTTTATTGTTGTTAAGTAGTGCATCACTTAGGGCCTATTGGGAAAACAGACTCTGGCTAACAGGTAAAAAATGGAATTTACTGGTGGCTCATAGGATGAAAGGAAAGCAGACTCAGAGAGGACAAGAACCATTGCGTTGGCAGTCCTGACAGGAGAGGAAGAAACCAAATATTAATTTTATGCCTTTGCATCACTGTGCTCAAAATTCAAATTAAAAGTAGAGAGTCCAGGGTGCCTGTGTGGCTCAGTTGGTTAAGTGTCCACCTCTTGATTTCAGCTCAAGTCATGATCTCATGGTTCAAGCTCCGAGTTGGAGTGCCTGCTTGGGCTTCCCTCTCTCCTTCTCTCTCTGTTCCTACCCTGCTCATGCATGCTCTCACTCACTCTCTGTTTCAAAATAAAAAAATAGGGGCGGGGCACCCGAGTGGCTCAGTTGTTAAGCATCTGATTTCAGCTCAGGTTATGACCTCACAGTTCATGATTCGAATTCCACATCCAGTAAGCTCAAGCTCTGCTTCACGTGAGCTCAAGTCCCACTTCAGGTGAACACAAGCCCTGGATGAGCCCCACTTCTCTCTCTCTGCTCCTTGTTCACTTGCACCCTCTTTCTCTCTCAGAAAAAAACCTTCAAAATAAATAAACGTTAAAAAAAATAGAGAGTCCATTTGATCTTACTCTGGCTAAGAGGCTACTCATTTAGTTAAGGGAGGGTGTCACCTTAACATACATGGACTTACTGTATCACCAAGAAATTTATACAATGGTGGAGAGTTAACTGGTCAAAAGGAAACTGGCTATTAGCAAAAGAAGGGAAGAATGGTACTTAGGTACTGAGTGGCCTAAAACAACAAATATCCACTATGAGTAAGTAATATGATTTCCAATTATGTGAAAATTAATAAAAGGAAATCTCACTAAAGCAGAGAGAAGAAGGAGCTGTACCATTCAACATCAAGGAAGAATTGTTAATTACAGATCCCAACAGAAGACTCTTCAACAGGAAAGAATGATAAATTATAGGCCCCAACAGAGAAAGATGTGTACTGCATCACCTACAAGAAATTGATCACCCCTGCAATTCAGCCAATGAGAAATGGTCATCATCCTGAACTCTTGCTTCTCTCCAGTGGACATTTGTTCAAAATAACCCCTCCCAGCTTCTTCTTTCTTTTCTATAAAATAAAATTCCTCTCCTTTGTTTGTTGGACTTGCCTGTGGTTTTGCCATAGCTTCTATATATCAAACTGCAATTCTCTGCTATTGTTGAATAAACCTATTTTTGCTAATAAAATAATTGACTGTTTTATGTTTTATGTTTTAATAATTATTAGGAAAATGAGTAGTTATAGAGGTAAGTTAACTTGCTCAAAGTCACACAGCTAGTAGAAAGCAGAGCTGGTGACTGAACCCAAGTCAACGGCCGTGCTCTTTAACCATGATGCTGGGTGGCTTCCAGAGGCTAACTCAGACCAAGTATATTTATGTTTGAATCTCCACAGAGCAGTTCTGTGGTCAGTTGGCTTTCTATTGAATGATGCTGCTTCAAATAGGGTATAAAAATGGATCTGATGCTAGCCCTTTTCTCTATTGATGCTTGAATTTATTTAGCCAGAAACTGGGGTCGTACTTTGACAACAGAACAAAACAAGTGAAGTTGTCTCTACAGTCTGTTTTATCCTGCAGTGTTTTGCAGGATACAAGTGGTTCAGACAGCAATCAATGGGCCTCTCATGTATGAACACCTTCCTCTCCTCTTGTGGCACAGGAAGAACAAAACCCTAATTGCCTCAATCCTTTGAGTCCACCAATGTGGAATATAAATTATAAGAACACCTGTAGTATCTGTGGGCTTGATTGTCTACAAGGAATAGACACCTGCCTGAATTTCTACAAGAAAATAAGGGCTTGGTATGAAGACACGTAGGGATCAGGTATGAGGATATGTGGGGGCTGAACTAAAACTGGAAAGCACCCACAGAACCCAGGCTGCTCCAGAACTCACTCTGCATCTGTCTGTCTCAGGGGCTGTGTGGCTCCCTCATGGTATCTCCCTCCTCTCTGTGAATAGACTTCATTTCTTTACTGTTGCCTCTCTATTTCTTCACAGCTTAGTTCTCTCCAATCATCACTTCCACATTCTAGGCAGGGGGTTCAGGGAGGGGAAATATCAGCCCCTTTGTCCATCAAGGTTTCCCTTACATCTCATTGGTCGGAATGGGATCATATGGCCACTCCTGGCTGTAAGGCAGGCTGTAGGCAGCTTTTCCAGTCTCTTGGAGGCACAGGAGAGGGAGCTGGAGTTAACCTACTAAAGTATCTGCCCCAGGAGGTGGAATTTAGGTTAGTCTGCCAGGGTGGTTGAAATAAAATTTATCAAATGGCTTGAAACTATAAAGCACTGTAAAATGTTGGCTTCAAAATGGAATGCCCATTTGGAGAGTCATTTGGCAGTGAGTACAAAGGGCCCCAAAGTGTGCATCTAATTTGCCCCAGTCATTTCATCTTAAAAATTATATCTGGAAAAAAAATTCCAAAGAAGCAAAAAGTTGTGTGTAAAAAATTATTTAATGAGCATTACCTAAAACAAAACCACTAAAATGTCTCAATTGAGTAGAATACTTTATACCCATTAAAATGAGAATTCTGTAAAGCTGCATGAAATATTTGTGCTAAAATGTTCTATGACAAAACCATGGTACAGAATTAAGCCTACCCTATCATGACAAATTTGTAAATAATATCTTCTGGGAGTGAGTGCAGAAAAGCTGATGTATGAAATACTGTTCGCGTGTTAAAACGATCAGGAGAAAAAAAATACAATCACTATGGTTTCGTAGGCTTGGCCTAACTTCTCAATGATTGAATAGAGTCATGTATCTTGGGACATATCTGACCTACTCCCCAGAAATGATCTGTTCTGTGGAGTTGGGGAGAAATTGTTGCCCTTTGACATTTGTTTACCCCTCTCCTCTAGAAGCAAAAATATCAGATCAAAGAGTTTGCAGTTCTTCTCCTTCCGTTCTTTTCATGTGAAGGAAGTGTGGTTCTTTTGTCCTATTCCAGGATTTAGTAATTTTCTCCTCTGTCCTGCTGAGGTCAGGCTCTGAGCCACTTCTTCTTTCAAGGATGGGAAACAGGAAGAAGTATTTTAGGGGTGGTGGCAGTGCATAGTTGACTCTGCCCTGAAAGTGACCCCTGGCCAACCATACCCTTAGGGTGATCTTGGGAGGAATACCCCCAAACTCCCACAAAGCCTATGATATGACTGTTTGACCTGCCTGAAGTTTGACTTACTGCTTGGCAACTGAGGGAGGATGTGGAACAGTCTAGAATGCTTCTGAGTAAGTAACAGGCAACTTTGAGGCCAATACCCCCTTTATGTATCATTGGGATTGTGCTAGCCATATCATTGGTTAACTCAATAATATAATTATAATATAATTATAGCTAATGTTGATTGAATATTCACTACATGCACTGTGACATGTATTATCTCATTTAATCATAACAACAACTCCAAGAAGTTAAGTACTATTATTACCATCATTTTCTAGAGACAAGGAGGTCAAGAAATAACTTGCTTAATTAAGGTCAAAAAGTCACTTATTGAGATATGATTTTTAACCCCCTTAGTCTGGCCTCAGACCCCAAAGGCTTAATAAGATTGTTAAGAATGGCATTCAAGTGGATCTTTTGTCAGCAGTAAGTGTAATGGAAACAATATTTTGTTATATGTATTTTTCCAGAACCTTCTCAGAAGGTAGATCCTGTGTGTCTAGTTCCTTTAAATGTGGTGAGTCAAGCAAATTGAAGAGGTTTACACAGAGGTAACTTGTCTGGCTAGGTGGCAGAAAGAGATTTGGAGAGATGGGTCTGGGAGATTATATTGGAAGAGAGGAGCCATGATCCTAGGTGCCATGTGGGGCATGGGAGATTAAGGAGACCCTGCTACCTTCATTCTCTTGAAAGCAAAGCCAAAATACTAGGGAGAAGAAACATGGTAAAGAGGATTTATGAAGTTGAATATAGAGACTTGAGTATGAGCCTTGAAGATCTCTGGGGGAAGAATAGTCCAGTTAAAGGGAGCAGCAAATGTGATGGCCTTAAGATGGAAGTGTGCCTGGTATGTCTGAGGAACAGCAAGGAGGCCAGCATGGCTAGAGTGGAAGGAATGAGGAGTCAAAGAGGAGGTGAGCTGAGAGAAGTAAAGGTAGGAGAATGGGACAATATGTGCACAGTCACACAGGGCACTGTTGCCATTGACTGAATGTGGGAGAACATCTCCACAATGGTGCCTTGGCCATCTGGCACAGCCACATAGGCCACACAGGCAAAGGCTTGAACCACAGCTTGTCTGATTTTTGGTAGAACGTCTGTGATCTTCCCAGAAGAGAGAATATGGGAGGGCTTTGAGGAGCTGCTCTGGGGCCATCTCCTGCTTGCCTCTCTCCTTCCCTTAGGAGGCCATGATGAGCCAGTTTCTGTGGTCTCCCAGGTTCTGATGAAGTATAAAACTTTCTTGCCTCCCCACTCATAAGAGCTACAGACTAGAACTGCTTTGTCTATAAGTCTAGAATATAGACTTCCATTTTTTTGCTTATCCTTTTTGATCCTCACGACAAGAACCATGAGAAAATTTAGTTTTGCTATCTGTGTAAGTAATAATCTGTCTAAACTTAAAAGTGGCTCATTGTATCTTTACTAAGCCTATCTGTCCTGCCTTGGTCTGGCCTAGCGTTGTCTGCTTACTTGAGGCTGAGATGCAGCAAGGTGTAGGGAGCAAGATTGGGAGCCATTGGGCATTCCATTTTAGACATACTTGATTTGAGGTACTTGTTAGACATTGAACAGGCAGTTGGATATCTGAATCTGGACCTCAAAAGAGGGGTCTGGGATGGAGACATAAACTTTGGCAACATCAGCATATAGACGATATTTATAGCCTTGGGGCCACCTAAGAACAGAGTGTAGATAAAAAAGAGGCGCAGGGGTACTTGGGTGGTAACAGTGGGTTAAGATTCTAACTCTTGATTTTGGTTCAGGTCATGAGATTGAGCCCCGTGTCATCATTGGGCCTTGCACTGGGCGTACAGCCTGCTTGAGATTCTGTCTAGCCTTCCCCCTGTGCCCTTCTCCTGTGCACTCTCTCTCAAATTAAAACAAAAAACAGAAAACAAAGAGGCCCAAAGACTGAGCTCTGGGATCCTCCTTAAGAGGGTAGAGAGAATGGAAAGGATTGACAAAAGAAACCAGAAAGAGGAACTGGAATGAAGGAGAACAAGGGGAGTGGGGAGACCCCAAGGCAAATGTACAAATGAGTTCCAAGAAGGAGTAGTCAAATGTCAAAAGCTGCTGCTGAATCACTTAAAGGTGAAGATAGAGACTATTGGAGTTAACCATGTATCCTTGGTGACCTTGATGAAAACAGTTTTAGTGGAGTGGGAGCTGAGGTGAGGCAAATGCTTTATTGGAATGGGTTTAAACGAGAGTGGGAGGAACAGAACTGAATGCAGTAAATAGACAACTGTTTTAGAAACTGTTTTGCAAAAAGGAAGCAAAAAAATGGAGTAGTGATTGGTGGGCGAAGTGGGATCAAAGAAAGTTTACTTGCTTTTTCATTAAGAGAAACAAACTATTTCTGATAAGAACACTGGACTTCTGTGTATACATTCAATATTCATTCCATTGGCCTTATGCATTTATTCCAGAGCCAATTATTTATTCCAGAACCATACTTTAATTTACTATGGTTTTGGGGTTTTGCTTTCATATGGTACCTCTGGCTGTGGAATGGGATGATGCAATAATGTATGTTTCATGGGTTTTTAAGCTGTTTCTGTGTGTTTTCTCTTCCAGGTGAATTTTAGAATCAGCTTTCAAATTCTATAATAATTCTGTTGGGTGAGACTACACTGAATTACTGAGTAATCTGATGGAGAACTCACATATTTATAATGTTCAGCCTTGTCATCCATGAACATGACATGTCTCTCTATTTTTTTTAATGTTTATTTTTTGAGAGAGAGAGAGAGAGAGAGAGAGAATGAGTGGGGTAGGGGCAGAGAGAGATGGAGACACAGAGAGAGATGGAGACACAGGCTCCAAGGCTCTGAGCTGTCAGTACAGAGCCCAACATGGGACTCGAACTCAGGAATTCTGAGATCATGAGCTAAGCTGAGGTTGGAGGCCCAACTGACTGAGCCACCCAGGTGCCCCATGTCTATTTTTTTATGTCCTGGGTGAAAGCCTAACAGTTAAAAAAATTTACATATTTCATATTAGATTTATGCTTAAGGGTTTTATAGATTTTTGGTGTTATAAATGATGTTTTATTTTATTTTCTGATTAGAAAATTAGTCGTAGCATAATAAGAAATAGATTAGATTTTTATATGTTGATCTTGCTGAATAAAATTAGTTCTAGCAAGTTATCAGTTAATGGTCTTGGATTTTCATACTTTCTGCAAATGCTGACTTTTTTTGCTCATTGAACATGCGTTGGGCAGGAAAGAGATTTATGATTGGATGTTACTGCTGCCCATCATTTTTGCTCTTGGGGAGGCAACAGAATGATCAGAACAATTCGTCCTTTTGAAGTGGTTTCCTAGCTGTGCCAGATTTACTCAGACTCAAAGAGAAAATAATTGTACCAATGGTGATAAGTAATACTGGAATATTGCTTTATATTGACTTGGGTAGAGAATGGAAAAGCGATAAAAAAAAAGAAGAAAGAAAAAATAAAAGAAAAAGATAAAGAAAAAAAACCCCAGGCAAATAAAGAGAAGTAAAATTTCCTTCTAAAAGCTTATATTTTTTTAAAGTTTATTTATTTTGAGAGAGAGAGGGAGAGTGTGTTTGCATGTGCAAGAGCACTAGCAGGGGAGGGGCAGAGAGAGAAGAGAGAGAGAATCCTAAGCAGGCTGTATGGAGCCTGGCAAAGCTTGAACCCACAAACCCTGAGATCATGACCTGAGCTGAAACCAAGAGTTGGACACTTAACTGACTGAGTCATCCAGGAACCCCTGAAAGCTTATTTTATTAAAAAAATTTTTTTGCCACTTATTTATTTATTTATTTATTTATTTATTTATATGAAATTTATTGTCAAATTGGTTTCCATACACCACCCAGTGCTCATCCCAATAGGTGCCCTCCTCAATGCTCATCACCCACTTTACCCTCCCTCCCACCCCCCATCAACCCTCAGTTTGTTCTCAGTTTTTAAGAGTCTCTTATGGTTTGGCTCCCTCCCTCTCTAACTTTTTTTTCCTTCCCCTCCCCCATGGTCTTCTGTTAAGTTTTTCAGGATCCACATAAAAGTGAAAACATATGGTATCTGTCTTTCTCTGTATGGCTTATTTCACTTAGCATAACACTCTCCAGTTCCATCCACGTTGTTACAAAAGGCCATATTTCATTCTTTCTCATTTCCACGTAGTAGTCCATTGTGTATATAAACCATAATTTCTTTATCCATTCATTGGTTGATGGCTCTTTCCATAATTTGGCTATTGTTGAAAGTGCTGCTATCAACATTGGGGTATAAGTGCCCCTATGCATCAGTACTCCTGTATCCCTTGGGTAAATTCCTAGCAGTGCTATTGCTGGGTCATATGGTAGATCTATGTTTAATTTTCTGAGGAACCTCCACACTGTTTTCCAGAGTGGCTGCACCAGTTTGCATTCCCACCAACAGTGCAAGAGGGTTCCCATTTCTCCACATCCTCTCCAGCATCTATAGTCTCCTGATTTGTTCATTTTAGCCACTCTGACTGGCATGAGGTGATATCTGAGTGTGGTTTTGATTTGTATTTCCCTGATGAGGAGCGACGTTGAGCATCTTTTCATGTGCCTGTTGGCCATCTGGATGTCTTCTTTATTTTTTCTTTATTTTTTATTTTTTTTCAATGTTTATTTATTTTTGGGACAGAGAGAAACAGAGCATGAACGGGGGAGGGGCAGAGAGAGAGGGAGACACAGAATCGGAAACAGGCTCCAGGCCCTGAGCCATCAGCCCAGAGCCCGACGCGGGGCTCGAACCCACGGACCGCGAGACCGTGACCTGGCTGAAGTCGGACGCTTAACCGACTGCGCCACCCAGGCGCCCCTGGATGTCTTCTTTAGAGAAGTGTCTATTCATGTTTTCTGCCCATTTCTTCACTGGATTATTTGTTTTTCATGTGTGGAGTTTGGTGAGTTGTTTATAGATTTTGGATACTAACCCTTTGTCCAATATGTCATTTGCAAATATCTTTTCCCATTCTGTCAGTTGCCTTTTAGTTTTGTTGATTGTTTCCTTTGCAGTGCAGAAGCTTTTTATCTTCATGAGGTCCCAATAGTTCATTTTTGCTTTTAATTCTCTTGCCTTTGGAGATGTGTCAAGTAAGAAATTGCTGCGGCTGAGGTCAGAGAGGTTTTTTTCCTGCTTTCTCCTCTAGCGTTTTGATGGTTTCTTGTCTCACATTCAGGTCCTTTATCCATTTTGAGTTTATTTTTGTGAATGGTGTAAGAAAGTGGTCTAGTTTCATGCTTCTGCAGGTTGCTGTCCAGTTCTCCCAGCACCATTTGTTAAAGAGACTTTTTTTCTATTGGATATTCTTCCCTGCTTTGTCAAAGATTAGTTGGCCATACATTTGTGGGTCCAATTCTGGAGTCTCTATTCTATTCCATTGGTCTATGCATCTGTTTTTGTGCCAATACCATGCTGTCTTGATGATTACAGCTTTGTAGTAGAGGCTAAGTCTGGGATTGTGATGCCTCCCGCTTTCGTCTTCTTCTTCAATATTTGGCGATTTTGATTGGGATTGCATTGAATGTGTAGACAGCTTTGGGTATTATTGACATTTTAACAATATTTATCCTTCCAATCCATGAGCAGGGAATGTTTTTCCATTTCTTTGTATCTTCTTCAATTTCCTTCATAAGCTTTCTATAGTTTTCAGCATACAGATCTTTTACATCTTTTGCTAGGTTTATTCCTAGGTATTTTATGATTCTTGTGCAATTGTGAATGGGATAAGATTCTTTATTTGTCTTTCTGTTGCTTCATTATTATTGTATAAGAATGCAACTGATTTCTGTACATTGATTTATATCCTGCGACTTTGCTGAATTCATGTATCAGTTCTAGTAGACTTTTGGTGGAGTCTATCAGGTTTTCCATGTATAATATCATGTCATCTGCAAAAAGTGAAAGCTTGACTTCATCTTTGCCAATTTTGATGCCTTTGATTTCCTTTTGTTGTCTGATTGCTGATGCTAGAACTTCAAACACTATGTTAAACAACAGCGGTGAGAGTGGACATCCCTGTCATGTTCCTGATCTCAGGGGGAAAGCTCTGTTTTTCCCCATTGAGGATGATATTATCTGTGGGCTTTTCATAAATGGTTTTATGATGTTTAAGTATATTCCTTCTATCCTGACTTTCTCGAGGGTTTTTATTAAGAAAGGATGCTGAATTTTGTCAAATGCTTTTTCCGCATTGATTGACAGGACCATATGGTTCTTATCTTTTCTTTCATTAATGTGATGTATCACATTGATTGATTTGCGAATGTTGAACCAACCGTGCAGCCCAGGAATGAATCCCACTTGATCATTGTGAATGATCTTTTTATATGCTGTTGAATTCAATTTGCTAGTATCTTCTTGGGGATTTTTGCATCCATATTCATCAGGGATATTTGCCTGTAGTTCTCTCTTTTTGCTGGATCTCTGTCTGGATGGCAATCAAAGTAATGCTGGCTTCATAGAATAAACCTGGAAGTTTTCCTTCCCTTTCTATTTTTTGGAACAGCTTGAGAAGGATAGGTATTATCTTTGCTTTAAATGTGTGGTAGAATTCCCCAGGGAAGCCATCTGGTCCTGGACTCTTATTTGTTGGGAGATTTTTGATAACTGATTCAATTTCTTCTCTGGTTATGGGTCTGTTCAAGTTTTCTATTTCTTCCTGTTTGAGTTTTAGAAGTGTGTGGGTACTTAGGAATTTGTCCATTGCTTCCAGGTTGTCCAGTTTGTTGGCATATAATTTTTCATAATATTCCCTGATAATTGCTTGTATTTCTGAGGGATTGGTTGTAATAATTCCATTTTCATTTGTGATTTTATCTATTTGGGTCATCTCCCTTTTCTTTTTGAGAATCCTGGCTAGAGGTTTATCAATTTTTTCAAAAAACCAACTCTTGGTTTCATGGATCTGCTCTACAGTTTTTTTTTAGATTCTGTATTGTTTATTTCTGCTCTGAACTTTATTATTTCTCTTCTGCTGAGTTTGGGGTGTCTTTGCTGTTCTGCTTCTTGTTTCTTTAGGTGTGCTGTTAGATTTTGTATTTGGGATTTTTCTTGTTTCTGGAGATAGGCCTGGATTGCAATATATTTTCCTCTCAGGACTGCCTTCACTGCATCCCAAAACGTTTGGATTGTTGTGTTTCCGTTTTCATTTGTTTCCCTATATTTTTAAATTTCTTCTTTAATTGCCTGGTTGACCCATTCATTCTTTAGTAGGGTGTTCTTTAACCTCCATGTTTTGGAGATTTTCCAGACTTTTTCCTGTGGTTGATTTCAAGTTTCATAGCATTGTGGTCTGAAAGTGTGCATGGTATGATCTCAATTCTTTTATACTTATGAAGGGCTGTTTTATGACCCAGTATGTGATCTCTCTTGGAGAATGTTCCATGTGCACTCGAGAAGAAAGTATATTGTGTTGCCTTGGGATGCAGAGTACTAAATATATCTGTCAAGTCCATCTGATCCAATGTATCATTCAGGGCCCTTGTTTCCTTATTGATCCTGTGTCTAGATGATCTATCCATTTTTGTAAGTGGAATATTAAAGTCCTATGCAATTACCACATTCTTTTTTTTATACATATGAAATTTATTGTCAAATTTGTTTCCTACCACATTCTTATCAATAAGGTTGCTCATGTTTGTGATTAATTGTTTTATATATTGGGGGCTCCCATATTCAGCGCATAGACATTTATAGTTGTTAGCTCTCCCCGCTGGATAGACCCTGTAATTATTATATAATGCCCTTCTTCATCTCTTGTTACAGCCTTTAATTTAAAGTTTAATTTGTCTGATGTAAGTATGTCTACTCCAGCTTTCTTTTGACTTCCAGTAGCATGATAGATAGTTCTCCATCCCTTCACTTTCAATCGGAAGATGTCCCCAGGTCTAAAATGAGTCTCTTGTAGACAGCAAATAGATGGGTCTTTTTTTTTTTTTAAGTCCATTATGATATCCTATGTCTTTTGGTTGGAGCACTTAGTCCATTTATATTCAGTGTCATTATTGAAAGATATGGGTTTAGAGTCATTGTGATGTCTGTAAGTTTCATGCTTGTAGTGATGTCTATGGTCCTTTGTGGTCCTTGGAACATTTCACTCACAGAACCCCCATTAGGATCTCCTGTAGGACTGGTTTAGTGGTGATGAATTCCTTCAGTTTTTGTTTGTTTGGGAAGACCTTTATCTCTCCTTCTATTCTGAATGAGAGACTTGCTGGATAAAGGATTCTTGGCTGCATATTTTTTCTGTTCATCACATTGAAGATTTCCTGCATTCCTTTCTGGCCTGCCAGATAGGTCTGCTACTATTCTTATGTGTCTACCTTTGTAAGTTAGAGAATATTTAGACCTAGCTGCTTTCAGAATTTTCTCTTTATCCTTGTATTTTTTCAGTTTCACCATGATATGTCATGCAGAAGATCGATTTAAGTTACGTCTGAAGGGAGTTCTCTGTGCCTCTTGGATTTCAATGCCTTTTTCCTTCCCCAGATCAGGGAAGTTCTCAGCTATGATTTGTTCAAGTACACCTTCAGCCCTTTTCTCTCTCTCTCTCCTTCTTCTGGAATTCCTTCTGGAATATCCATGGATATTGTTCTGTTTGATTGCATCACTTAGTTCTCTATTTATTCCCTCATACTCCTGGATTTTTTAATCTCTCTTTTTCTCAGCTTCCTCTTTTTCTATAATTTTATCTTCTAATTCACCTATTCTCTCCTCTGCCTCTTCAATCCAAGCTATGGTCACTTCCATTTTATTTTGCACCTGATTTATAGCATTTTTTTAGCTCCTCATGACTATTTCTTAGTCCCTTGATCTCTGTAGCAATAGATTCTCTGCTGTCCTCTATGCTTTTTTCAAGCCCGGAGATTAGTTTTATGACTATTATTCTAAATTCTTGTTCTGTTATATTGCTTAAATCGTTTTTGATCAATTCATTATCTGTCACTGCTTCCTGGAGTTTCTTTTGAGGAGAGTTCTTCCGTTTCATCATTTTTGGTAGTCCTTGTGGTGGCTCCAAACTGCAGGGCACTTCCCCTGTGCTGTCTGGAGTAACTTGTGTTGGTGGGCGGGGATGCAGACCCAATGTCTGTCCCTAGCCCACCACTGGGGCCACAGTCAGACTGGTGTGTACCTTATCTTCCCCTCTCCCAGGGGCAGGACTCACTGTGGAGTGGTGTGGCCCCTGTCTGGGCTACTTGCACACTGCCAGGCTTGTGGCGTTGCTTCGATGGGATCTGGCCAAGGGCATATTAGCCGGGGTGGATCCGCTAGGTGCACAGTGTCGGAAGAGGCAGGCTTAGCTCACTTTACCATCGGTGGTCACCTGAGGGAGGGGCCCTGCAGCACCAGGAGGGAGACAGGCCCATGGGAGGGATGGATCCACAGAAGCACAGTGTTGCGCATTTGCGTGGTGCAAGCAAGTTCAGTGATGGGAACTGGTTCTCTTTGGAATTTCGGCTGGAGAATGGGAGAGGGAAATGGCGCTGGCCAGTGCCTTTGTTCCCCCACTGAGCTAAGCTCTGTCTTCACGGGCTCAACAATAGCAGAGCTGTTGACTTTTAACATTCCAGATGTTAGGTCCCACTGCCTGTCAGAACTCACGGAGTCCAGTTCCTCCACTTTTGCAAGCCAGACTTCGGGGGCTCTGCCTTGCTGGGCAGGCTGCCCCTCCACCTCCCTGGCTCCCTCCTGCCAGTCCGTGTAGCACACACCACCTCTTTGCCCTTCCTACCCTCTTCTGTGGGCCTCTTGTCTATGCTTGGCTCCTGAGAGTCCTTTCTGCTAGTCTTCTGGTGGTTTTCTGGGTTTTTAGGCAGGTGTGGGTGGAATTCAAGTGATCAGCAGGACGAGGTGAGCCCAGCGTCCTCCTACGCCACCATCTTCTTGTTTCTCCCAGTTAAAAAAATTTTTTAATGTTCATTTATTTTTGAGTGAGAGATAGAGTGTGAGTGGGGGAGGGGCAGAGAGAGAGGGAGACCCAGAATCTGAAGCAGGCTCCAGGCTCTGAGCTGTCAGTACAGAGCCCCACCCAGGGCTTGAACCCACAAACTGAGAGATCAAGACCTGAGCCAAAGTCAGACACTTAACCGACTGAGCCACCTAGTCATCCCTTTAGTTCCTTTAAAAAAATTATTTATTCTGAGAGAGAAGGAAAGAGAGTGAGAGTGCACGCATGTGTGTGTGACTGTGAGCCAGGGAGGGGCAGAGAGAGGTACAGTGAATCCCGAGCAGGCTCTGTGCTATCAGCACAGAGTCCAATGTAAGGCTAGAACCCATGAACCATGAGATCATGACCTAAGCCAAAATCAATACTCATACACTTAACTGATTGAACCACCCAGGCGCCCCTGAATTTCTGATTCCTTAAATTGTAAAGTTAGGATATTGATTTGAGGTCTTCCTTTTATTTTAATGTGTTTATAGCTATAAATTTTCCCTTAACACTGCTTTCATGTCGTCCCATTTTAAGTTTTGATATGTCGTGTTTTTGCTTCATTCATCTCTAAGTATTTTAAAATTTCCCTTGTAATTTCTTCTTTGACCCATTGTTTGTTTAAGACTGTATTGCTTAATTTTTTTTACAAATTTGTGAATTTCCCAGTTTTCCTTCTATTGTTGATTCTAATTTGCTCCCATTATGGTTGGAAAAGATACTTTGTATAATATCTATCTTTTAAAATGTATTGAGAGTGGGGTTCCTGGCTGGCTCAGTCAGTACAGCACACATCTTGGGGTAGTGAGTTCAAGCCCCATGTTAGGTGTAGAGCTTACTTAAAGAAATCTGTTGGGACTTAAGGGGCACCTGGGTGGCTCAGTCAGTTGAGTGTCCAACTCTGGATTTTGGCTCAGGTCATGATCTCATGGTTCCTGGATCAAGCCCCGTGTTGGGCTCTGGGTTGGCAGTGCAAAGCCTGCTTGGGATTCTCTCTCTCCCTCTCTCTCTCCCTCTCCCCTGCTCTCTTTCTTTCTCTCAAAAATTAATACATAAACATTAAAAAAATAAAGTGAGTCTTTTATGGAAAGCACACAGCATATAGTTGGATCCTGTTTTTCAAATCCATTCTATAATCCTTGTCTTTTGTAAAGAGGTTAATCCATTTACATATGAAGTAATTACTGATAAAGAGGGACTTACTTCTGTCATGTTGCTGTTTATTTTCTTTATGTTTATGACTTTTATATCCTTCATTTTATGCATTACATTTTTTGGGTTTAGTTGATTTTTTTTTTTTTTGCAGTGAAACATTTAAATTCCATTCTCATTTCCATTTTTGTATATTGTATACATGGGGTTTGGTTACCATGGGGATTACATTTAACATCATAGTTATAACATTTTAATTTTAATTAAAAAAATTTTAATGTTTATTTATTTTTGAGACAGACAGAGACAGAATGCAAGTGGGTTAGGGGCAGAGAGAGAGGGAGACACAGAATCCAAAGCAGGCTCCAGGCTCTGGACTATCAGCACAGAACCCACTGTGGGACTTGAACTGTGAGATCATGACCTGAGCCGAAGTCAGATGCTCAACTGACTAAGCCACCCAGACACCCCTAATTTGAATTTATACTAGCTTCACTTCAGTAACATACTAAACTCTGCTTTTATATAGCTCCATTCCCATGGAATTTGGCTTACTTGTTTATTTATTTATTTAGAGAAAGAAAGAGTGGGGGAAGGGCAGAGGGAGAGAGAGAGAGAGAGAAAGAGAAAGAAAGAAAGAAAGAAAGAAAGAAAGAAAGAAAGAAAGAAAATGTTAAGCAGGCTCAATGCCGAGTGTAGAGCCTGATGGTAGGGCTCTATCTCATGATCATGAGATTATGACCTGAGCTGAAATCAAGAGTCAGATGTTTGACTGAGGCACCCAGACGCCCTCCACCCTCCATTTTGCTTATTTATGTCACAAAATTACATCTTTATACACTGCATGACCAAAAAATAGACTAATACATGTTTTTAACTATGCATTAGTTTCTTTTTTTTTTTTGCATTAGTTTCTTAAATTATGTAGAAAATAAAATGTGGCATACAAACCAAAGCTAGTAATACTAGCCTTTAGATTAGTAGTTTACAAAGTGCATCAATCTCTTAAATTGTGTAGAAAACCAAAAAAAGGAGTTACACACCATTGTTACAATAACACTAGTGTTTACTACTGCATGTATTTACCTTTAACTGAGATTTTCATTTCTTCATATGACTTCAAGTTGTTGAGTAGTGTATTTTCACTTCTTTTTTTAAAGTTTATTTATTCATTTTGAGAGAGAGAGAGAGAGAGAGAGAGAGCAGGGGAGGGGCAGAGAGAGAGAGGGAGAGAGAACCCCAAACAGGCCCCCTGCACTTATCATGGAGCCTGATATGGAGTTTGACCCCACAAACCATGAGATCATGACCTGAGCTAAAACCAAGAGTCGGACCAAGAGCCCAGGTGCCCCTAGTGTCCTTTCATTTTAAACTGCAGGACTCCCTTTAGCATTTGTTTCAGGGTAGATCTAGTGGTAATGAGCTCCTTCAGCTTTTGTTTACCTGGGAATGTCTTGATTTCTCCTTCACTTTTTTTTAATGTTTCTTTATTTATTTTGAGAGGGTGGTGTGTGTGAGCAGGGGAGGGACAGAGAAAGAAGGTGAGACAGAATCCCAAGCAGGCTCCATGCTGTCAGAGAAGAGCTTGACACAGGGCTCAATCCCCCGACTGAGATCACCACCTGAACCAAAATCAAGAGCCAGATGCTCAACCAACGGAACCACCCAGGCACCCTTCTCTTTGACTTTTGAAGGACAGTTTTGTGGGATATAAAATTCTTGGCTTACAATTTTTTTCTTCCAGTACTTTGAAAATATCAGCCCAATGCCTTTTGGCCTCCAAAGTTTTTGATGAGAAATCTGCTGAAATTTTATTTAATATCCCTTCTTTGTGATGATTCACTTCTCTTTTGCTGCTTTCAGACTCTCTTGTCTTTGGCTTTTGACAGTTTGATTATAATATGCCATGTATGAGTCTCCTTGAGTTCATCTTGCTTGGAATTTATTGAGCTTTTGTAATATATATATTCATGTCCTTCAAAAAATTGGGAATTTTAGCCATTATTTCTTCAGAAAATCTCTCTGACCCCCTCTCTTGTCTTCTGACACTTCCACAATGTGTATATTGGTCTGCTTAATGATGTTCCACAGGGGGCCATCTGGGTGGCTCAGTTGGTTAAGTGTCCAACTCTTGATTTTGACTCAGGTCATGATCTCATGGTTTGTGAGATTGAGCCCCAAGTTGGGCTTTCCAATGACAGCAATCAGTCTGCTTGGGATTTTCTCTCTCTTCTCTCTGCTCCTCTCCTGCTCTCTCTCTCTCAAAAATAAACATTAAAAAAAATCATGTTTCACAGATCCCGTACACTCTTTTAACTTTTCTTCAATTTTTTGTTGTTTCTCAGACTCAGTAACTACAGGTTATTGTCCTACCTTTAAGTTTGCTAATTCATTTTTCTGTCTGATCAAACCTGCTTTTGTAACTTTCTAATGAATTTTACACTTCAATTAATGCACCTTTCAGCTCTAAAATTTCTTTTTGCCTTCCTTTTATTGATATTTCCATTTGTTTATATATGTATAATATAATATACATATGTATTATATAATATAATATACATATATATAACATACATATATATTATACATATGTATATATATGTATATATATATACATACATACATACATATATATGTAATTTCTTTACTTTCTCTATGTTTTCCTTTAGTTATTTGAGCAATTTTAAGCAGTTGTTTTATTTACTTATTTATTTACTTAAATCTAAGTTAGTTAACGAGCACTGCAGTATTGGTTTCAGGAGTAGAATTTAGTAAATTATCATTTACATATAACACCCAGTGCTCATCCCAACAAGTGCCCTCCTTAAGGCCCATCACCCATTTAGCCGTTCCCCCCACCCAACGTCCCTCCAGCAACCCTTGTTTTTTTTTTTTTTCTCTGTATTTTAGAATCTCTTATGGCTTGCCTCCCTCTCTGTTTTTATCTTATTTTTCCTTCCTTTCCCCTATGTTTATCTGTTGTGTTTCTTAAATTCCATATATGAATGAAATAATATGATATTTGTCTTTCTCTGATTTATTTCACTTAACATAATACATTCTAGTTCTATCCATGTTGTTCCAAATAGCAAGATTTCATTCTTTTTGATCACTGAGTAATATTATATTGTATAAATAAATAAATAGTTATATTTATTTTTGAGAGAGAGAGAGAGAGAGAGAATGAGTGTGAGTGAGCAAGGGGTGGAGAGAGAGAGAGGGAAAGAGAGAGAGAGAGAGAGAACCCCATGTGGGGCAGAGAGAGAGAGAGAGAGAGAGGGAAAGAGAGAGAATCCCAAAGTGGGACTCAAGCTCACCTGATAAGGAGCTCAAACTCATGAACTGTGAGACCATGACCTGAGCTGAAGTTGGATGGTTAACTGATTGAGCCACCCAGGCACCCCTACATATCACATCTTCTTTATCCATTCATCTGTTGATGGACATTTGGGCTCTTACCATAATTTGGCTATTGTTGATAGTGCTGCTATAAACACTGGGGTACATGTGCCCCTTCGAATCAGCATTTTTGTATCCTTTGGATAAATACCTAGTAGTGCAATTGCTGGGTTGTAGGGTAGCTCAATTTTTGATTTTTTGAGCAAACTCCATACTGTTTTCCAGAGTGGCTGCACCAGTTTGCATTCCCACCAACAGTGCAAAAGAGTTGCCCTTTTTCCACATCCTCGCCAACATAGGTCATTGCCCTAGTTGTTAATTTTAACCATTCTGACAGGTGTGAGGTGGTATCTTACCGTGGTTTTGATTTGTATTTCCCTGATGATGAGTGATGTTGAGCATATTTTCATGGGTCTGTTAGCCATCTGGATGTGTTCTTTGGAAAAATGTCTGTTCATATCTTTTGCCCATTTCTTCACTGGATTACTTGTTTTTAGGGTGTTGAGTCTGATAAGTTCTTTATAGATTTTGGATACTA
Source organism: Lynx rufus (assembly GCF_022079265.1). NCBI lineage: Eukaryota > Metazoa > Chordata > Mammalia > Carnivora > Felidae > Lynx > Lynx rufus. The sequence continues at coordinate 848,700 of NW_025814838.1, read as the reverse complement.
ACCCTTTATCTGATATGTCATTTGCAAATATCTTCTTCCATTCTGAAAGTTGCCTTATAGTTTTGTTGATTATTTCCTTCTCTGTGCAGAAACTTTTTTTATTTTAAAGTTTATTTTTGAGGGAGAGAGTGCAAGTGGGGGAGGGCAGAGAGAGAGAGAGAGAGAGAGAGAGAGAGGGACAGAGGATATGAAGTAGGCTCTGTGCTGAAAATAGAGAGCTCGGTGCAGGACGTGAACCTATGAACCGTGAGATCATGACCTGAGCTCAAGTCAGACACTTAACTGACTGAGCCATCCAGGTGCCCCTAGATGCCTTTTATCTTGATGAGGTCCCAATAGTTTGTTTTTGCTTTTATTTCCCTTGCCACCAGAGGCGTGTCTAGTAAGAAGTTGCTGCTGCTGAAATCAAAGATGTTGCCTGTTTTCTCCTGTAGGATTTTGATGGCTTCCTGTGTCACATATAGGTCTTTCATCCATTTTGAATTTATTTCTGTAGATGGTGTAAGAAAGTGGTCCAGGTTCATTCTTCTGCATGTCACTGTCCAATTTTCCCAACATCATTTGCTGAAGAGACTATCTTTTTTCCATTGAATAATCTTTCTAGCCGGCCATACATTTGTGGGTCCATTTCTGGGTTCTGTATTCTGTTGCATTGATCTATGTGTCTGTCTTTGTAGCAGTCCCATACTGTCTTAATGATTACAGCTTTGGAATACAGCTTGAAGTCTGGAATTGTGATGTCTCCAGCTTTGGTTTTCTTTTTCAGGATTGCTTTGTCTATTCAGGGTCTTTTCTGGTTCCATACAAATTGTAGGATTGTTTGTTCTAGCTCTGTGAAGAATGCTGGTATTATTTTGATAGGGATTGCATTGAATGTGTAGATTGCTTTGGGCAGTGTTGACATTTTAGCAATATTTGTTCTTCTGATCAATGAACGTGGATTTTTCCCCATTTCTTTGTGTCTTATTCAATTTCTTTTATAAGCTTTCTATAGTTTTCGGCATGCAGATCTTTTACCTCTTTGGTTAGGTTTATCCCTAGGTACTTATGGTTGGTTTCTGGTGCAATTGTAAATAGGATTGATTCCTTGATTTCTCTTTTTGCTGCTTCATTATTGGTGTATAGCAATGAAACTGATTTCTGTACATGGATTTTTATATCCTGTGACTTTGCTGAATTCATGTGGCAGTTCTAGAAGTTTTGTGTTGGAGTCTTTCGGGTTTTCCACAGAGTATCATGTCATCTGCGAAGAGTGAAAGTTTGACTTCTTACTTGCTGATTTGTATGCCTTTTATTTCTTTTTGTTGTCTGATTGCTGAGGCTAGGACTTCCAACACTATGTTGAACAACAGTGGTGAGAGTGGACATCCCTGCTGTATTTCTGACCTTAGATGGAAAGCTCTCAATTTTTCCCCATTGAGGATGATATTAGCTGTGGGTCTTTCATATACGGCCTTTACAATTTGAGGTATATTCCTTCTATCCCTACCCTCTTGCGAGTTGTTATCAAGAAAGGATGCTGTATTTTGTCAAATGCCTTTTCTACATCTATTGAGAGGATCATGTGGTTCTATCCTTTCTTTTATTAATGTGATACATCATTTATGGATATTGAACCACCCCTACAGTCCAGGAATAAATCCCACTTGATCATGGTGAATGATTCTTTAATGTATTATTGGATTTGGTTTGCTGTTATCTTTTGAGAATTTTTGCATCCATGTTTATCAGGGAGATTGGTCTGTAATTCTTCTTTTTAGTGGGATCTTTGCCTGGTTTTGGAATGAAAGTAATGCTGGCCTCATGAATGAGTTTGGAAAATTTCCTTTCATTTCTACTTGTTTTGGAACATCTTCAAAAGAATAGGTGTTAACTGTTATTCAAATGTTTTTATTAGAATTCCTCTGGGAAGCCATCCAACCCTGGACTCTTGTTTGTTGGGAGATTTTTGATTACTGATTCAATTTACTTACTGGTAATGGGACTGTTCAAATTTTCTACTTCTTCCTGTTTCAGTTTTGGTGGTTTATATTTCTAGGAACTTGTGCATTTCTTCCAGATTGCCCTATTTGTTGGCATATACTTACTCATAATATTCTCTTATCATTGTTTGTATTTCTGTGGTGTTGTGATCTCTCCACTATCATTTATGGTTTTATTTATTTGCGTCCTTTCCTTTTTCTTTTTGATAAATCTGACTAGGGGTTTACCAATTTTGTTAATTCTTTCAAAGAACCAGCTTCTGGTTTCATTGATTGGTTCTACTGAGTTTTTTTTTTTTTCTTCAATATTATTGATTTCTGCTCTAATCTTTATTAGTTTCCTTCTTCAGCTGGTTTTGGGCTTTATTTGATGTTATTTTCCCAGCTCCTTTAGGTGTAAGGTTAGGTTGTGTATTTGAGACATTTTTTTTTCCTTCTTTAAGAAGGCTTGGATTGCTGTATACTTACGATTGCCTTTGCTGCATCCCACAGATTTTGGACTATCATGTTTTCATTTTCACTGGCTTCCATGTACTTTTTAGTTTCCTCTTTTATTTCTTGGTTAACCCATTAGTTCTTTAGCAAGATGTTCTTTAATCTCCAATTATTCATGATCTTTAAAAAATTTTTCTTGTGGTTGATTTCAAGTGTCATAGTGTCATGGTCTGAAAATGTGCACGGTATGATCTCAATCTTTTTGCGTTTTTTGAGGGCTGATTTGTGACCCAGTATGTAATCTATTCTCAAGAATGTCCCATGTGCACTCAAGAAGAATGTGTATTCTGCTGCTTTAGGATGAAATGTTCTTAATATATCTGTTAGGTCCATCTGGTCCAGTGTATGGTTTAAAGTCATTGTTTCCTTGTTAATTTTTTGCTTAGATGATCTATTCATTTCTATAAGTGGGGTGTTGAAATCCCCTACTATTGTGGTATTATTATTTTTTTAAATCTTTATTTATCTTTGAGAGAGAGAGAGAGAGAGACAGAGCATGAGCAGGGGAGGGGCAGAAAGAGAGGGAGACACAGAATCTGAAGCAGGTTCCAGGCTCTGAGCTGTCAGCATAGAGCCCGACATAGGGCTTGAACTCACAGAGCACAAGACTGTGACCTTAGCTGAAGTCGGACACTTAACCAACTGAGCCACCCGGGTGCCCCTATTATTATGGTATTATTATCAATGAGTTTCTTTATGTTTGTAATTGATTTATATACTTGGGTTCTTGCAAGTTGGGGGTATAAATATTTGCAATTGTTATAAATCTTGGTGGATAGACCTTAATTATGATATAAAGGCAATTGTTTTTTTTTAATGCTCTCCTTTTGTTTTTTAATTTTTTTTTAACCTTTATTTATTTTTGAGACAGAGAGAGACAGAGTATGAACGGGGGAGGGTCAGAGAGAGAGGGAGACACAGAATCCGAAACAGGCTCCAGGCTCTGAGCCATCAGCACAGAGCCCGACGCGGGGCTCGAACTCACAAACCGCAAGATCATGACCTGATCCGAAGTCGGACGCTTAACCGACTGAGCCACCCAGGCGCCCCATAAAGGCAATTGTTTTAAAGTGTCTAGGTCTACCATCTGGTCTTCCTCTGGAATAGTTTCCATTTTTTTTTCCCTTTGAATTGGGCCATACTTTCTAACAATATAGTAGCTCTGGAAATCAGATTCTTTCCCTTCCCCAGGGTTTGAGTTCTCTCTGTCTCTCTCATTCTCTCATTGTTGTAGGCTATCTCTGTGTCAGGGATCAGCTTGAGGTATTAATGTCCTCTTTGGGCATTTATGGTGACTTTCCAGACTCTTCCATGTAGCAGTTTCTTTTTTTTTTTAATATAAAATTTATTGTCAAATTGGTTTCTATACAACACCCAGTGCTCATCCCAAAAGTTGCCCTCCTCAATACCCATCACCCACCCTCCCCACCCTCCCACCCCCCATCAACCCTTAGTTTGTTCTCAGTTTTTAATAGCAGTTTCTTTTGAATGTACTAGTTCTTAAATGGCTGGCTCCCCCCAAAAAAAGAAAAGGAGAAAAAATGGAGAAGAAAATGTCAGGAGCCCTTTAAATCTCCTGGATTTTGCTTCAGTCAGAGATGGAGGGGCTTGCATATCTGTGGAGGTTGGAAATCCAACATGGCTGCCTGCCTGTGTCTGAAACTCTGAGATCAGAAGCTGCAATCAACAATCAGAACACTCCTGCAAGCTGCATGCAAGCTGCTCCTGGAACATAAACACAGCTTCCTGCTGTCAGACTGTGGGAGATGGGAGATCCATAGCTGCTGCAATAATAAGAAATGAAATAGACTGAAATTAGCCACAAGTGTATACATAGACTCCAGAGTTCCTATACAGTCCCACCAGACAGATTATGCCATTACAATTGCTGTCTAGGTAGGGAGAAGAATTCCTCGTTCTCCCTACTTTGCTATCTTTTGGAATCATCATTCTGTTTCAATTAATTTTGAGGGGATCTTTATTAGAACCAGCCACTGTTCTGTGCACTGGAAATAGAGTGATGAGCAAGACACACAAGAGTCTCTGCTCTTAGAGAGGTTATATATTATAGTTGGGAGTCAAACAATAGAAAAACTAAATAAATACATAATTTCATGTCATGATAAGTGCTATGAAAAAATACTTGAGTATCTGTAGCAGACATCGTAGTTTCTCCACTCACATCCCAATCAGTGTTTAACATTCTTATGTAATCTAGTCAGATTTCTAGCTATCATTGCCTGCAAGTGCTTGCCTGGCCGTTCTTTCTGTTTCTTGGAGTCTCTATGTGGGTGTAGGTCAGGCAGGTTGGGAGTACCAGAGAATTAGGCTACCACAGAGAACACCCCTCAACCAATAGCTGATGTGAATTGTGATAAGAATTTAGACCCCTTGCCCTTCAAGTGGATAACTTTGAGGCATATTTATTTATTTATTTATTTATGTGTGAAAAGAAACTTATTTACATAATATTATTGAATACAAAAGAAAACATACAACTTGGCTGTGAAGACCAAACACACATGACATAACTAACAATAAACAATATGGTGGGAATTTGTAAACAAGAGTTAAATAATTAAGAATAGTAAAGTCTTGACTATCAGGATGTTTTAGACAATTATCAGCTAGTTGAATTTTCCAGATAACTGAATTGTATTCCTTTCAGAATCCAAAAGAATTTTATTTTACTCATTATCCTTTCCAAATATTTATGCAATCCCTTGACTTTTTAAATAGAGTTAGCTAACATGATGCAATCTAAAATTCACGTTATCTACCCTCTCCCATGCAAGTACTAACCAGGCCCGATCCTGCTTAGCTTCTGAGATCAGACGAGATGGAGCGCATTCAGGGTGGTATGGCCGTAGATGACCCTCTCAAAATAATACCAGCATTCTTCACAGAGCTAAAACAAACAATCCTAAAATTTGTATGGAACCAGAGAAGACCCTGAATAGTCAAAGCAATCCTGAAAAAGAAAACCAAAGCTGGAGGTATCACAGTTCCGGACTTCAAGATGTACTACAAAGCTGTAATCATTAAGACAGTATGGTAGTGGCACAAAAACAGACACATAGATCAATGGAGCAGAATAGAGAATCCTCAAATGGACCCACAAATGTATGGCCAACTAATCTTTGACAAAGCCTGAAAGAATATCCAATGGAATAAAGACAGTATCTTCAGCAAATGGTGTAGGGAAAACTAAACAGTGACATGTGGAAGAATGAACCTGGATCACTTTCTTACACCATACACACAAAAAAACTCAAAATGGATAAAAGACATAAATGTAAGACAGACAGCCATCAAATTCCTAGAGGAGAAAGCAGGTAAAAACTTCTCTGACCTCAGCTGCAGCAACTTCTTTCTCAACACGTCTCCAAAGGCAAGGGAAACAAAAGCAAAAATGAACTATTGGGACCTCAAAATAAGAAGCTTCTGCACAGCGAAGGAAATAGCAAAACTAAAAGGCAACTGACAGAATGGGAGAAGATATTTGCAAATGACATTAGATAAGGGGTTAGTATCCAAAATCTATAAAGAACTTATCAAACGCAACACCCAAAAAAACAAATGGTCCAGTGAAGAAATGGGAATAAGACATGAATAGACACTTTTCCAAAAAAGACATCCAGATGGCTAACAGGCACATGAAAAAATGCTCAACATCACTCATCATCAGGGAAGTACAAATCAAAACCACAATGGGATACCACCTAGCACCTGTCAGAATGGCTAAAATTAACAACTCGGGAAATGACAGATGTTGGCTAGGATGCAAAGAAAGAGGAACCCTTTTGCATTGTTGGTGGGAATGTAAATTGGTGCAGCCACTCTGGAAGACAGTATGGAGTTTCTGCAAAATATAAAAAATTTAGCTACCTTATGTCCCAGCAATTGCACTATTAGGTATTTATCCAAAGAATACAAAAATGCTGATTCGAAGGGGCACATGCACCCCAATGTTTACAGCAGCACTATTAACAATAGCCAAAGTATGGAAAGAGTCCAAATGTCCCAAATGTCATCTACAGATGAATGGATAAAGAAGAGGTGGTATATATACACAATGGAATATTACTTGGCAATCAGAAAGAATGAAATCTTGCCATCTGCAACAATGTGGATGGAACTAGAGTGCACTATGCTAAGCAAAATTAGTCAAAGACAAATATATGATTTCATTCATATGTGGAATTTAAGATATAAAACAGATGAACATAGGGAAGGGAAGCAAAAATAATATAAAAACAGGGAGGGGTACAAAACATAATAGACTCTTTTTTTTTTTAATTTTTTTTTCAACGTTTATTTATTTTTGGGACAGAGAGAGACAGAGCATGAACGGGGGAGGGGCAGAGAGAGAGGGAGACACAGAATCGGAAACAGGCTCCAAGCTCTGAGCCATCAGCCCAGAGCCCGACGCGGGGCTCGAACTCACGGACCGCGAGATCGTGACCTGGCTGAAGTCGGACGCTTAACCGACTGCGCCACCCAGGCGCCCATAATAGACTCTTAAATACAGCAAACAAACTAAGGGTTGCTGGAGGGGTTTTGGGTGAGGGCATGGCCTAAATGGACAAGTGGCATGGAGGAGGGCAGTTGTTGGGATGAGCCCTGGGTGTAATATATATAGGTGATGAATCACTAGATTCTACTCCTGAAATCATTATTACACTATATGCTAACTAACTTGGATGTAAATTAAAAAAAAATAAAAAGAGATAATAAAAAAATAAAATTCACTTTACCTAGAAAAAACACAAAATCCCTCTTTAATCTCACTAATTATAATATGGGTATTTCTTTTTTAAATTTATCAGTACATGTAGTAATCCTAAGCAGCAGGCGCTGTTCTTAGTATTTAACATATCTGCTAAATCAGTTTCTTATTCTTTTTTTAAAATATAATTTATTCTCAAGTTAGTTAACATACAGCGTATACAGTGTGCTCTTAGCTTCAGGAGTAGATTCCCACGGTTCATCACTTTTCTCTTTCTCAATTTTTGAGAGAGAGAGAGAGACAGGATGCGAGCAGGGGAAGGGCAGAGAAAGAGGGAGATATAGAATCTGAAGCAGGCTCCAGGCTCTGAGTTCTGAGCTGTCATCCCAGAGCCTGATGTGGGGCTCAAACAAATGAACTGTGAAATCATGACCTGAGCTGAGGTCAGATGCTTAACCCACTGAACCACCCAGGCATCACACAATTTTATGGTATTCTTCCTATTCCCACTTCCCCACCAGTGTTTCTTGCATCACCTCCCAAATAAATTACTTGCACTTGGATCCTTGTCTCAGGGTCCATTTTTAGGGGAACCCAAGCTAAGATTTTATCAAGAGGGGGCCTGGGGATGGATGGGAAGGAATGACAGGGACCCTATAAATAGGTGCCCACCTGTGGTCACTTGGTCAGGTGCACACCCATTGCCGAGTCATTGAGAAAGTCTCCGTGGTTTGGATAGCTATTCTGAAATTTTATCTATGCCTTTATACATAGTGGACGCTTGGCCCTGCTCAGGGCAAAAAAGGGCCCTCATGTCTGAGCTATAGCAACTTCCTGTGGTGGTCAGAGTGTGAAAGCTTTTTTTTTTTTTTTTAAAGCTTATTTATTTTTGAGAGAGAGAGAGAGAGAGAGAGCGCGCTAGAGCACATATGAGCAGGGGAGGGGCAGAAAGAGAGGAAGAGAGAGATTCCTAAGCAGGCTCCAGCTCAGTGCAGAGACTGATGTGGGGCTAGCACTCATAAACTGTGAGATCGTGACCTGAGCTGGAACAGAGCATGAAAGCTTTTACCAAAACAAACCAAGCATATTCATGAAAGTACTCCTCCACACCCTGATATTCTCTCATCCAGAGCTTATGGTCTTATTCCTCTTTCTTCAGCTCCTTTTCCTGTTAATAGGTATAGGCACTTTGTTGTTTTAAATTATTTACTGGTGTTTTTATTTTCTTTCTGATCATAAAAGTCATTTTTTTGGTATAAAAAATTTAAATACAAAAGAATTACAGAAGAAAATTCATAGACCACAATTCTTTGACACAACTCACATTGAGAAGTGGGGTCTATGTCCCCTCTCCTTGAATGTGGATGAGATCTGTGACTGCTTGACCAATAGAATATGGTGGAAGTGACTCTGTGACAGTTTCCAAGTCAAAACCTTATGAGACTTGACACTTTCAATTATTGTTTTTTGGAATACTTATTCTTGAATTCTAATCACTGTGCTGTGAAAAGCCCAAGGAATATAGAGAGGCCACATGAAGGTACTTCAGTTTACAGCCCCAAATGAGCTCCCTGCCTGCACCACTGCCAGTTATGTGAGTGACCAATTTTGAAAGTCCAGCCCAACTGAGCCTTGGATGATTCCAGCCTTAGTCATGATCGGACTGAAACCATGTTAGATTTTATGAGAACAGCTGAAGCTAGACAACCCACAGGACAATGAGACAATGAGTTGCTGATTTAAGTCGCAAAGATTTATAGTGGTTTGCTACACAGCAATAAATGATTGGAACAAACTCGTAATCCACTGTCTAGAGATAACCATTATTAACATTTTGCTTTTCTTAGACACACACACATTTTTATCTTTTTTAAAAGTTAGTTGTTAGTTAATTTAAAACGTTTATTTATCTATTTTGGGAGAGAGAGAAGGAAGAGCAGAGAGAGGGAGAAAGAGAGAATCCCAAGCAGGCTCTGCACTGACAGCACAGGGCCTGATGTGGGGCTCTAACTTATGAATGATGAGATCATGACCTGAGCTGAAACTAAGAGTTGGATGATTAACTGGACAATTAATCAACTGAGCCACCCAGCAGCCTCCATACATATATGTTAAAAGAAGTTAATTAATTAATTAATTAGTTTTGAAAAAGAGGGAGAGAGAGCAGGGGAAAGGCAGAGGGAGATAGAGAATCTTAAGCAGGCTCCATGCTTAGTGGGCCCAATCCCATGACCCTGGGACCTGAGCCAAAATCAAGAGTTGGATGCTCAACAAACTAAGCCATCCAGGCACCCCTAAATAAATAATTTTAGAAAAAAATGAATAGACTAGTGGCTGAGTGGCTTAGTCAGTTAAACGTCAGACTCGTGATATCTGCTTAGGTAATGATCTCACGGTTTGTAAGATGGAGCCCCGAGTTGGTCTCTGTGCTGACAGCATGGAGCCTGCTTAGGATTCTCCCTCTCCTGTTTCTCTGCCCCTCCCCGACTCATGTACAACTGCATATTCTCTCTCTGAAAATAAATAAATAAATAAATAAATAAATAAATAAATAAATAAAATATTTAAAAAATGTACAGATTTTTAATGGATTTTTTAAATTTATTTTTATTTTATTTTATTTTATTTTATTTTATTTTATTTTATTTTTTCAATGTATGAAATTTATTGTCAAATTGGTTTCCATACAACACCCAGTGCTCATCCCAAAAGGTGCCCTCCTCTATACCCATCACTCACCCTCCCCTCCCTCCCTCCCCCATCAACCCTCAGTTTGTTCTCAGTTTTTAAGAGTCTCTTATTCTTTGGCTCTCTCCCACTCTAACCTCTTTTTTTTTTCCCTTCCCCTCCCCCATGGGTTTCTGTTAAGTTTCTCAGAATCCACATAAGAGTGAAAACATATGGTATCTGTCTATCTCTGTATGGCTTATTTCACTTAGCATAACACTCTCCAGTTCCATCCACGTTGCTACAAAAGGCCATATTTCATTCTTTCTCATTGCCACGTAGTATTCCAATGTGTATATAAGCCACAATTTCTTTATCCATTCATCAGTTGATGGACATTTCGGCTCTTTCCATAATTTGGCTATTGTTGAGAGTGCTGCTATAAACATTGGGGTACAAGTGCCCCTATGCATCAGTATTCCTGTATCCCTTGGGTAAATTCCTAGCAGTGCTATTGCTGGGTCATAAGGTAGGTCTATTTTTAATTTTTTGAGGAACCTCCACACTGTTTTCCAGAGTGGCTGCACCAGTTTGCATTCCCACCAACAGTGCAAGAGGGTTCCCGTTTCTCCACATCCTCTCCAGCATCTATAGTCTCCTGATTTGTTCATTTTGGCCACTCAGACTGGCATGAGGTGACATCTGAGTGTGGTATTGATTTGTATTTTCCTGATGAGGAGTGACGTTGAGCATCTTTTCATATGCCTGTTGGCCATCTGGATGTCTTCTTTAGAGAAGTGTCTATTCATGTTTTCTGCCCATTTCTTCACTGGGTTATTTGTTTTTCAGGTGTGGAGTTTGGTGAGCTCTTTCTAGATTTTGGATACTAGCCCTTTGTCTGATATGTCATTTGCAAATATCTTTTCCCATTCCGTTGATTGCCTTTTAGTTTTGTTGTTTGTTTCCTTTGCTGTGCAGAACCTTTTTATCTTCATAAGGTCCCAATAGTTCATTTTTGCTTTTAATTCCCTTGCCTTTGGGGATGTGTCAAGAGATTGCTACGGCTGAGGTCAGGGAGGTCTTTTCCTGCTTTCTCCTCTAGGGTTTTGATGGTTTCCTGTCTCACATTCAGGTCCTTTATCCATTTTGAGTTTATTTTTGTGAATGGTGTGAGAAAGTGGTCTAGTTTCAATCTTCTGCATGTTGCTGTCCAGTTCTCCCAGCACCATTTGTTAAAGAGACTTTTTTCCATTGGATGTTCTTTCCTAAAGATGAGTTGGCCATACGTTTGTGGGTCTAGTTCTGGGGTTTCTATTCTATTCCATTGGTCTGTGTGTCTGTTTTTGTGCCAATACCATGCTGTCTTGATGATTACAGCTTTGTAGTAGAGGTTAAAATCTGGGATTATGATGCCTCCTGCTTTGGTCTTCTTCTTCAAAATTACTTTCGCTATTCGGGGCCTTTTGTACATGTGCATATTCTCTCTCTGAAAATAAATAAATAAATAAATAAATAAATAAATAAATAATAAAATATTTTAAATATTTTAAAAATGTACAGATTTTTAATGGATTTTTTAAATTTTTTTTTAACGTTTATTTATTTTTGAGACAGAGAGAGACAGAGCATGAACGGGGGAGGGTCAGAGAGAGGGAGACACAGAATCTGAAACAGGCTCCAGGCTCTGAGCTGTCAGCACAGAGCCCGACGCGGGGCTTGAACTCACAGACCGCGAGATCATGACCTGAGCTGAAGTCGGCTGCTTAACTGACTGAGCCACCCAGGCGCCCCAAATGGATTTTTTTTAAGAGGACAAATATTTATTTGCTCTGGTTATTAAGCAGGTAGGACTAGAGGCAAGAGAAAATGTGTTAGAGATAGAGTGAAAAAATCATTGGCTTGGGGAATCACATTAGTAGTCATATACAAGGTGCAGTTTGGTGTTCTATATATTTCATGTGTGACTGAATAAAGGAAACCTCATTTATTTATGTATTTATTTTTAATATTTTTATTATTTATCTTGAGAGAGAGAAAGCACGAGTGGGGGAGGGGCATAGAGAGAGAGAGAGGGAGAGAGAGAATTCCAAGCAGGGTCTGCACAATCAGCACAGAGCCTGACATGGGGCTTGAACCCATGAATAATAAGATCATGATCTGAGCCGAAGTTGGATGGTAAGCCGACTGAGCCACCCCGGTGCCCCAATGCTGCATTTAAAATGGAATCAGGAGGGGGTGCTCAGTTGGTTAATCTTCCAACTCTCAATTTGGGCTCAGGTCATGGTCTCACAGTTGGTGGTGAGATAGTGAGATCGAGCCCCTGAAATTGAGCCCTGCATAGGGCCCTGTGCTGGGCATGGAACTTGCATAAGATTCTCTCTCTCCCTCTGCCTCTCTCCTACTCACTCATTTTCTCTCTCTGTCTCTCTCAAAAAAACAAAATGGAGTCAGGAAAACAGTAAGGGAAGCTCTCACACTCACTGCTCCTGGTCATTTGCAGGCTCCAACAGAAAGGGACTGCATTACACAACAGGAAGACACTTATACTTTATATTTTCTTTCCTTTTTTAAATTTAAATTCAAGTTAGTTAACATACAGTGTAGTTAGTCTTGGCTTCAGGAGTAGAACCCAGTGATTCATCTCTTATATATGACACCCAGTGCTCATCCTGAAAAGTGCCCTCCTTAATTCCCATCACCCATGTAACCCATCCCCACCCACCCAGCTCCAGCAACACTCAATTTGTTCTCTGTATTTAAAAGTTTCTTTTGACTTGCTTCCCTCTCTGTTTTTATCTTATTTTTCCTTCCCTTCCCTATGTTCATTTGTTGAGTCTCTCAAATTCCATATAGGAGTCAAATCATATATTTGTCTTTCTCTGAATGACTTATTTCGCTTAGCAAAATACCCTCTAGTTCCATCTATGTTGTTGCAAATGGCAAAATTTCATTCTTTTTGATTATCAAGTAGTATTCCATTGCATATATATATATACTACATCTTCTTTATTCATCAGTCAGTGGACATTTGGGCTCTTTCCATAATTTGGCTATTGTTGATTGCATTGCTATATACATTGGGATGCATCAGCCCCTTCGAATCAGCCCTTTTGTATCCTTTGGATAAATTACTAGTTATACTTTATATTTTTTTCCTCCTAAAAGATTTTTTCCTTGCTGACCAACAGCCCAGTCAGTGAGAGAAAATGTCCCAACTCAGGAATGAAAAGCCACTATACTTTGAACTCCCAGTTTACTCCAATGGAGTTTTTGTTTATAACTGCCTTTCCCAACTCATTTCTTTCATCTATAAAAGAGCTTTCCTGTCCTTTGTTTTTGGGACTTGGTTTTGCCATAGCTTGTAAGTCCCAAATCACAATTTCTATTATTCCTGAATAAACCCAGTTTTGCTGGTAAAGTAACTGACAGTTTTGTTTTGAAGGTTAACACGTGAAATTATGTCTTTGAAAACAGATTTAGAAGTGAGTAGTCATGATGGAATGTAAGGATGTATCACAGAGTGAGACATCATTCAACCATCCCTCTGTTGTTGGCTATTGAAGCAATTCTAGTTTTTTGTTATTAAAAACAATGCCACAGTGAACAAGCTTGTAAATACATATTTGTACTTCTCAACTATTTTTTAGGATAAATTTCTGGAAGTGAAAACTCCTAGACAAAGTGTTTGAGGCTTTTTTTTAAGCAAAATAATATTTAAAAAGCACTGGGTTTCTCTGTACCTGACTTGTCCTTTCTGATGGTTATAAAAGGAGGACAGCTGTGGCTGAAGGGTACTCCTATTTCCTTGGGCAGGAGGGAAGGACATTTTGCAAAGTGTACTTTCAGAGAGACACAGTGTGACTGTCCACATATGCTTGGTCTGTATTAATATTAGTTTAGACACATGTTCCAGGAGGCAGACCCTAAGTTTCTTCAGCTTGCTTTTCTTTTTTAAATAAATAAATATAATATATATATATATATTTTTATTATATTTATTTATTTATTTATTTTAGAGAGAGAGAGGATGAGCAAGAGGCAGGGGAGAGGGGTGGAGGGAGAGAATCTTAAGCAGGCTCAAAGTAAGCAGGCTCCACACTCAGTGCGAGCCTGTCACAGGACTTGATCCCAGGACCCTGGGATCATGACCTGAGCCAAAATCAAGAGTCAGATGGTCAACCAGCTGAGCCACCCAGGCACCCCTCAGGTTGCTTTTCATAATGCTTGGCCAACCCTAGAAGCAGGTGGGCAAAGAATACCTTTGGGACAGGGATCTTGTTGGTTTGGGCCAGGAATATGGTTAGGGAGGGAGCACAGGCTGTTTGTAGTCCAAGGAAGAAGGTTGAGCAGGACTGTGCTCACTAAGCCCCCGCCCTCTTCCTTTGAATCTCTAATAGACTTCTGCCTCCTACTTCTCCTTTTCTGTCCTTCCTGTCTTTGGTGGCTTTCTTGAAGTGGCTCAGTGGTGCATCCAGCTCCACAGTTTCTGCTCCCTCCAGCTATGACTCACAGAGTTCTTCTGTTAACAGGTACCCTAGGGACTTGGTGGTGGTGGGGTGATCAGAGTGAGGAGACGGGGACCTTTTGAGTCTCTGAGTGGAGAGAGAGGGCACAGAATATCTAGGAGTTAGATGGGGGGAATTTGAGGAAGGACAAGGGATTTAAGAAGCAGAGAGAACTAGACCAAGATGGGATGACCAGAGAAGCTTGGATGAATATTTAAGTTTACAGACAATGCAATGGGGCTTGGCTGTCCCCTTCACTTTACAGATGAGGAAACTGAGGTCCCAGACAGGTGGAATGATATGCCCAAAAGTCAACATATATTGGATTCTCAGAGTGTTTCTTGGATTCCATTTTACCATCTCCACTTTGTCTACAGTTCTATTTTCCAAGGAACCAGGTGTAAATGTTTGTTGAATGACCAAAATGATTCAAATCTGCTTCCTTTCATGCCTGTGCTTTGTGGAGAATGAGCCAAATAAAGGAAAAAAAAATGCTTGAGAGTTGCATACGAAGGAAATTGCCTAATAGAGAGTCTTTAAGAACTTGTTAGGCAAATCAGCAGGGTAGGAGCATAGGGTGGAGCTCAGAGAGGGACTGATTGTACCCCATATTAGTGGTCTTTGGGCCAAGAGTCAGCAAAGTAACTTATGCCTGTGGCCATAAGGCATGGATTCCCCTACCTGTTTTTGTACTGCGAGCCATAGGTCTCAGGTGAACATTTGCAATTGATTCATGATAAGGAAAGCTAACTCTGAATCCCGGTGAAGTGACACGTTATTTTCCCAAAAGAATTCCATTTGTCTCATTAGTAAATTTATATTACAAAAAAGCTGTACTCAATTATTATATTTTGAATTTCCCTAGTGAAAAATTTGTGGAAATACATTTTCTCTCTTGTTGTGTAAGTACTTACCTAATGTACTCTACTTGCTTCTTGGCCCACAAAACTTAAAATATTTACTATCTGGCCCTTTATAGAAAAAGTGTGCCAACCTCCACTTCAGACAGTTGGACAGTAAGACAGTTGGACCTGGGAGGCAGATATCTCCATGCTGGGTTAGGGTGAATTCCAGCAGGTAGATGCACAGAGCAGGAGGGCAAGTTGCTTTTTTAAAAAATTTATTTATTTTTATTATTATTAGTGTTATTTTTATTTTTATAAAGAAAGGCAGACTGCCACGTGCAGCGCCTCATTTGGATGTGTCTGGAGTCTTGGAAGCTTGACTATCCTACGTTCTCCTACAAATGGACCTTGAGAGCTTGTTTGGAGGTTCTAGCATGGGAGCGCAGCTACTCATATACTTGTGGCGGAAGAACGGTCCTCCTCTGTCAGGGAAGGTCGTCCTCTTCGACCGAGCGCGCAACTTTGGGAGGGAAGCACATGGAGCGGTGAGGGAGGAAGGAGACACCCGCCTAGCCAGTCAAATCAGCCGAATCAACCCTGGCAATCAATGGGCTGACAGATGTCGCAGCCAGATCACCCTCACATCCAAGTTGCTTTCTTATCTCCTTACGTCCTCCTGACCCTCAGGCTTTCTCCTCCTTCCAGCCTTGGCCTTATTATGTCATGGGTTCAACCTGGATACTAAGCATGCAACGCTATTCCAAGAGAATGCAGCGGGCTTCGGGCAAAGTGTGGTCCAGCTTGAGGGATCCCGGTAAGGACCACATGTGGAGGTCTCTGTATTACACTTCTCTTTAACACTTATATACTTGAAAAAAAAATCACAATTTTGTGGATTTTTTTCTTGATTTACTTTTTGTATAGGTAATACAGATAGAGAGTTCTAAATTCAAAAGATCCTAAAGAGTGCAATAGTAAAAAGTCTCCTCAGCACATACTCCCTTCCCCCATTCTTTACCCAGGAGGTTCCCTGTTAAATGGTTTCTTGTGGGTCCTTGCAGAGTCTATGTTGTGTGTACCTCCAAATTTCCTTAACTCCCATTCCCCACACAATTTGTAGCACACATTGTATTCAAACTACTGCTGCCTATTTTTGTAAATAAATTTTATTGATCCCATCCTCATCCCAACTTGCTATTCGTTGTTTATGGACACTTTGGAGCTACAATGGGAGAATCAAGAGGCTTCAACAGGGAGTATATGGCCTGCAAAGCCTAAAATATTTGCCTATATAAAAAGAATTATGGAAATAGTATTACCTTTCCACAAAAAGTTTGCCAGCCTCTGCTCTATTCTGAGCTTTGCATTTTTTTTCTTAATAGAGCTTGGTAATTTTCCCAGATACATGCATAAAAACTTTACCCATTCTTAAAAATTTTTTCTTAAATGTTTATTTATTCTTGAGAGAGAGAGAGCACAAGCAGGGGAGGGGCAGAGAGAGAGAGAGAGAGAGAGAGAGAGAGAGAAGGAGACACAAATCTGAAGCAGGCTTCAGGCTCTGGTGAGCACAGAGCCTGATGTGGGACTAGAACCACAAACCATGAGATCATGACCTGAGCTGAAGTTGGACACTTAACCAACTGAGCCACCCAGGTGCCCCCTAACTCATTCTTTTAAATTCTTGCATCAGGGGCTCCTGGGTGGCTCAGTCGGTTAAGTGTCTGACTTCAGCTCAGGTCACGAACTCGCGGTCCGCGAGTTCGAGCCCCGCGTCGGGCTCTGGGCTGATGGCTCAGAGCCTGGAGCCTGCTTCTGATTCTGTGTCTCCCTCTCTCTCTGCCCCTCCCCCGTTCATGCTCTGTCTCTCTCTGTCTCAAAAATAAATGAACGTTAAAAAAAATTAAAAAAAAATTCTTGCATCATATTCTATTATTTTGAGGTACTATAGTTTACATTGATATTACATTTAAATCTCTTCTTAATAGACATTAGATTGTTTCCAAATTTTTGTGATGTGAAAAATGCTGTCCTTTTGTACATGTGTGAGTATATTTGGAAGCAAATTCCTAGAACTAGGATTCCTGGATCAAAGGAATGCATATGTGATGTTAATAGATGTTTCCAGATTACCCTTGGTGGAGGTGGAAACAGTTTGTACTTACACCAGAAATTTATGGAAACACTTACTTCCCCACCCACCTGCCAACCCAATGTGTAATCAAACTTCTTGATCTTTGCAAATTGAATAGGTTAGATATGGTATCTCAATTTAGTTTTAAATTGCATTTATTCATTCATTTATTTATTTATATTTATTTTTGAGAGAGAGAATGTGCAGGTGCTCATGTGTGTGAGTTGGGAAGGGGCAGAGAGAGAAGGAGACAGAGGATCTGAAATAGGCTCCTCACTGTCAACGCAGAGCCCTGTGTGATGCTCTAACTCACAAACTTTGAGATCATGACTGAACAGAAGTCAGACTCTTAGCCACCCAGGTGCCCCTTATTTTTATTTTTTATTTTTATTTTTTAAAGCGTTTATTTATTTTGAGAGACAGAGCGAGAGAGCAGGAGAGGGGCAGGCAGAGAGGGAGACAGAATCCCAAGCAGGGTCTGCTATGTCAGGGACTCAAACTCATGAACTGTGAGATCATGACCTGAGCTGAAACCAAGAGCTGGATGCTCAACTGAGTTACCCAGGAGTCATGCAGGTGCCCCTTAAATTGCACTTGTTTTTAAATTTTTTTTTTAACATTTATTTATTTTTGGGACAGAGAGAGACAGAGCATGAACAGGGGAGGGGCAGAGAGAGAGGGAGACACAGAATCGGAAACAGGCTCCAGGCTCTGAGCCATCAGCCCAGAGCCCGACGCGGGGCTCGAACTCACGGACCGCGAGATCGTGACCTGGTTGAAGTCGGACGCTTAACCGACTGCGCCACCCAGGCGCCCCTAAATTGCACTTGTTTTTAAATGAGAAATGTATTTCCTTTTCTGTGAACCTTTTTCTTATTTGTTGCCCATTTTTCTATTGTTTTATTTCTCTTTTCTTTATTGATTTGTAGGAGCTCTGACTATATTGAGGAAAGTAGTCTGTGGCATGAGTTGCTAATCTCCCTCTCACCAGTTTATTGTTTGTCCTTTAACTTTGTATATGGTAGTTTTTCACATACGGAAATTTAGAAAAAAGTTTTTGTTCTCTATAGTTAAGAATCTGTTTCTTGGTTTGCCTTTCTCTTTTTTTGTCCCTTCGTTTATTGCTTGGTTTCTTAAATTCCACATATGAGTGAAATCATACAGTATTTGTCTTTCTCTGACTGACTTATTTCACCTAGCATAATAGTCTCTAACTCCACTCATGTCGTTGCAAACAGCAAGATTTCATTCTTTTTTATGGCTATTAATATTCCATCGTGTATGTGTGTGTATATACATATATATGTGTATATATGTATATTATCATCATCATCATCTTTTTTTTAAAGATTTTATTTTTAAGTAGTCTCTACACCCAGTGTGGGGTTTGAACTCACAACCCAAGATCAAGAGTCACACACTCCACTGACTGAGCCAGCCAGGCTCAGAATACACCATATCTTCTTTATCCATTCATCAGTTGATGAACAATTGGATTTCTTCTATAATTTGGCTATTGTAGATAATGCTGCTGTAAACATTGGGATGCATGTATCCCTTTGAATTATTGGTTTTGCATTCTTTGGGTAAATATCCAGTAGTGCAATTGCTGGATCGTAGTATAGCTTTATTTTTAACTTTTTGGGGAAACTCAATACTGTTTTCCAGAGTGGCTGCACTAGTTTGCATCCTACCAACAGTGCGTGAGGGTTCCCCTTTCTCCATATCCTCACCAGTACCTGTTGTTTCTTGTGTTTTTCGATTTTAGCCATTTTGATAGGTATAAGGTGATATCTCATTATTTTTTTAATGTTTATTTATTTTTGAGAGAGAGAGAGAGAGCATGTGCACAAGCAGGGGAGGGACAGAGAGAGAGGGAGGGAGACAGAGGATCGGAAGCGTGCTGACAACAGAGAGAACTCACGAACCACAAGATCATGACCTAAGCCAAAGTCAGATGCTTAACCAACTGAGCCACCCAGGTGCCCCCAAGGTGATATCTCATTGTAGTTTTGATTTGCATTTCCCTGATATCACATACAGAAATTTATTCAAAATGACTGAATTTAAAATGGTTGAATTTATTCATCAAAAATTTTTCTTTAAATTCCAGTATAGTTAACATACAGTGTTATATTAATTTCAGGTGTACAATATAGGATGCAACAATTTTTTTCAAAAAATTTTTAATGTTTATTTATTTTTGAGACAGAGAGACAGAGCATGAATGGGGGAGGGGCAGAGAGAGGGAGACACAGAATCGGAAGCAGGCTCCAGGCTCTGAGCCATCAGCCCAGAGCCTGATGCGGGGCTCGAACTCACAAACCGTGAGATCGTGACCTGAGCTGAAGTCGGACGCTCAACCGACTGAGCCACCCAGGCGCCCCAGGATGCCACAACTTTTTAATGATTTCTTGGTTTTGTGTCATTCTTAAAGAGGCCCTTCCCCTTCCAATATTTAAACTTTTCCCATTTTTTTTCTTTGCTGAATCTTCCTCCTATTTCAGGGAATTGGGAAATACTGAGGGTTGTCTCTTCTCACTTTCCTTTGAGTGGCAGAACTTCCATGGTCTCCTTCTTTCCCACATGCCATGGTTTTCTCTTGTCTCTGTAGTGATCTTTTCCTAACTCTCCCCCCAGGTTGGTGGTTGGAGCCCCCCAGGAGATAAAGGCTGCCAACAAAACAGGTGGCCTCTACCAGTGTGACTACAGCACGGGCAAGTGTGAGCCTATCTCCCTGGAGGGTGAGTCACTGCCCCTCCTTGGGATCCAGGGCTAGGCTTCCACCTGTGTGTACACCTGAACTTGCCAGGCATTCCTTTTGTTCTGAGCGTCTGTAGTTGGGGGCTCAGGCATCCAGTTCATCAGTCTCTGTGCTGTATGCAGACTCTACCTCAGATACTTTCAGGCACCCCCTTCATGTTCCTTTCCTGTGACTTAGGTTCACCTTGATCTGTTTAGTCTGCATGTCTCCCAGGTTAAAGTGACCTCTGTTGACCTTCACATAGCCCATTTTATGCCCCTGAAGGTGACCATGTATATATATATATATGTCTCCTCAGTCCCCCTGGAGGCGGTGAACATGTCTCTGGGCCTGTCTCTGGCATTTGCCACCAACCCTTTTCGACTGCTGGTGAGTTGTCCTGGGTCATGGGATTGTTCTGAAAGAAGGAGTCAGGGGCTTATGGCTGCTGGGGCTGGGGTCTGTGGAGGGTGGCAATGCTGAGGTAAAAGGACAGGAAGCAGGAACAGCCCCTCCCACATGCAACCTTCCCCCAGGCCTGTGGTCCCACTGTGCACCAAACTTGTAAGGAGAACACCTATGTGAATGGCTTATGCTTCCTGTTTGGATCCAACCTACAGCAGCAGCCCCAGAGATTCCCAGAGAGCCTCAGAGGTAGGTGGCCTTTGGCAAAGAATACAGATGGGTAGTGTGAGCATAAGGGCAGGACTGGGATGGGGACTATTCACAGCCTGAGGGGTGACTTAGGGATCTAGGTGCAGAAGTGGGAGGCAACTAGGTTCCAACAGAGATGGTAGGAGTTGATGCTAGGATTTTGCACTTTAAGAAAAGTCCTGATATAAATATAAGTATAAATATAAATATAAATATAAATATAAATATAAATATAAATAAGGAAAGTCCTGATATGCCCACTCATCTTTGTGAGATGATGTCCCAACCATTGTCCTTAGAATAAGTGCCTAAGTCTCCTAATCATAGCCTTTGAGGCTCTGAATGGTATGGCTTCTTCAACTTTTCTCCCATCCAGTCTACCTCAGCCACTGTGCTCCAGCCACTCTGGCTGCCTTTCTTCAAGAACAACACCAAGTTGTCCATGTCTTAGGGCCTTTGCACTCACTATTCCTTAAGCCTGGAATGCTCTTCCCTCAGATCTTACCTGGCAACCCATTATTGTCAACTCAGCTCAAATGTCACTTCTTCAAAGAGGCCTTTTCTGAGTGGATCTTCTAATCTTTTCCATCATCACTCCCTACCACATTGTCCTACTTTACCATTTTCATACTTGTATGTACATATTTTACTTGTTTATTTTATGTCCTTTCTTCTGGAATGCAGGCTTCATGATAGCAAGGATACTACTGTCCAGCTTGTTCATTGTTCTATACTCTCATATCTGTTGCTGCTTAACAAATTACCCCTGAACTTAGTAGCTAAAAACAATAAATGTTAATTATATTACAGTTTCTATGAATCAGGAATCTGGGCATGACTTAGCTGGGTAGCTCTGCCTTAGGGTTTTTTTTTGTGTGAGATTGAAGTTAACTTGTTAAACTGGAGCTGTGGTCTCATCTGAATGCTTGACTGAGAAAAAGATCCACTTCCAAGCTCATTTACCAGATTGTTGAACTGAAGGCCTCTGTTTTCACTGGTTGTTGCTGGAGGCTTCTCTCAGTTGTTTGTCACATGGGCTTCCCTATAAATAATCTCATAACTGCTCCCCACAGAGCAGCTGGCTTCCTCCAGAGTAAACAAGGGATTAGGAGAGCAAGAGGGAGAGAAAACACCCAAAGAAGAAAACACAGTAGTTTCATAATCTAATCTCAGAAGTAAAAACACATTACTTCTGTAATTTTATATTTCTTTGAATTGAGTCAAAAAGTCTAGCTCACACTCAAGAGAAGGGACTATGCAAGGGTGTTATTTCCATGAGGTGAGAATCTTGGGGACCACCTTAGTGGCTACCTACCACATTCTTGTTCCCCAAACATTTGTTGACTGAAAGAGTGAGTGACTAACTGAATCTTTTTTTTCTAAACTACTTTTTGCCACTTATTTCTTCAGCTGCTTGGCCTTCTTTTTCTTGTCTTCAAGTTGGTTCTGGAAACAAGGGCAGATATATCTTCCTTTTGTAAGTTTTTTTTTTTCTCTCAAGCTCTGCTCCTTTGTACTTTGCTCTCAAAAGATAACCTTCCTTCTTCACAAAGAAAATCAAAGTTGCCAGGGATGAACTCCCTCCACTTACCCCTTCTCCTTGTTCAAATTTTGCAATGGTATCACCCTTGGTTTTAGAGAAAGACCTGTCTCTCCACCTTTCCATGAATCACTCTTTTCTCTGGGCTTTTGAGGCTCTCTCACCTCACCAACTTGAAATCCACATCTTAAATCTTTCATTCTCTCTAGGAGCTTAAATTTCTACCCCTCTTTTGAATGTAAACATGCTCATGCTTATCCATATCTTAAAATCAATCAACCACCAAAATTAATAGCACTAAAAATACCCTTCTCTCTCCTTGATCTCCTCTATATCTTCTGCCATTTCTCCTTACCTTCACCACCACACTTCTTGAAAGGGCTCTCTCTCCTTGTTTCTATTTCCCCCATATCACCATTCTTCACCCTCTGACATCTGGCTTCTGCTCAACCATCATATAAATCTTCCTCTTGCAAACGGCATTTATGATTCCCTAAATGCCAAATCTCTTTTCTGCCCTCATATTTACTGACTTTTCTGATGTGACTTACAGATCATCTCTTCTTTCCCAAAACAACTTGGCTCTAGATTTCTCCCTTCCCCTCCCTTCCCCTCCCTCCACCTCCCCTCCTTCCTCTCCTCTCCCTTCCTCTCCTCTCCTTCCCCTTCCCCTCCCCTCCCCCTCTTCTCCCCTTCCTTCTCCTCCCCTCTCCTGCCTTCTCCTCCCCTCCCCTTCTCTCTTCTGTCTTTGCTTCTCCCCCTGCCAAGGGCTTCTGTTAAGCTTCAGTTCCAGGCAGTCTTCCTCTGCCTTCTTTGCATGCATAGGGGTACCATGTTACAGCTTCTATTCTTGTCCATGTGTTCTTCGTGCCCAATCACATCCAGTTCTGTGGCTTCAGCTCCACCCTCACATTTCTCTCTTCTGTTCTCACTCTCAGGATTCAATACTTTTCTTTTAAAAGTATTTTTAAAAGTATTTTTAGGGTGCCTGGGTGGCTCATAGCTTAAGCATCTGATTTTGGCTCAGGTCGGGATCTTATGATTCCTGAGTTGGAGTCCCACATCAGGTGAGCACGATCCCCTCTTTGGGTGGCCTTGAGCCCCAATTTGGATGAGCATGAGCCTCACTTTGGTAAAAGAAAAACAAAAACAAAAAAGCAAAAAAAAAAAAAAACCCGCAAGCCCCACTTTGGGTTAGCCCTGTTTCTCTCCTTCCCTCTCTCTCTCTCTCCCCCTCCCTCTATCTCTCTCTCTCTGCCCCTCGCTCACTTGTGACACCCCCTCTAAAAAAATAAAATAAAAAACATCTTCAATTCTTTAAAAATGATTCAAAATTCAAAAACTTAACAGGAACCCATGGGGGAGGGGAAGGTAAAAAAAAAAAAAAAAAGGACGTTAGAGTGGGAGAGAGCCAAAGCATAAGAGACTGTTAAAAACTGAGAACAAACTGAGGGTTGATGGGGGGTGGGAGGGAGGGGCGGGTGGGTGATGGGTATTGAGGAGGGCACCTTTTGGGATGAGCACTGGGTGTTGTATGGAAACCAATTTGTCAATAAACTTCATATAAAAAAAAAAGTACTAAAGGACACACTATAAACATTTCATTGCCAGTTTCTCGTCTTATTCACAAGCATATACATATCTATAGTCTTCATTTTGTGCCACAAATGGTGGCACATTCTGTACACACTTGATCCTTTCCAGTTAACATATCTTTGAGATTTTCAAACATTTTTTTGATTAATTTTCTTTGTATATTTTCTATAGTTAATTTTCTTTGTATATTTTCCATATAAATGTTAGAATCTGTTTATTTATTTTTAAAAAGCCAACGCTTTTTTTGGGTAATTTAATTTTTTTATAGATCATACAGTAAAATTGACCTTTTTCTTTTAGTGTACAGTTCCATGAATTTTAAAGTATTTATGGGTTTGGATAAAAAACTAACGTGAACATGGGGTGCCTGGCAAGCTCAGTCAATACAGCATACAACTCTTGATCTTAGGGTTGTGAGTTTGAACCCCGTGTTGGTTGTAGAGATTACTTAAAAATAAAATCTTAAAAAAGACAACATGAACAGAAAACAAGAGTTCTATTACTCCTTTAAAAAATCCTTCATACTATCTTTTTATAGTTAGTTGCTTTCTCCCCCTCCACTCTAGTACCTGGCACTCACTAATCTGTTCTCCATCACTGTACAGTTTGTCTTTTCAAGAAAGCTACATATATGGAATTAAAACCTTTTGAGATTGGCTTCTTTCGCTAGTATAATACACTTGCATTTCATTCATGTTGTTGTGTGTATTAGTAGTTCTTTCCTTTTTTAAATTGCTAAGTAGTATTCCATTGCATAGATTTACCACACTCTAGGACATTTGTGCATGCTCAGAGACAGTCAGTGGTTGTGACAGGTTCTGGTCAGTTTCTTTTTCTTTTTAAAGCTTTTAAAATTTATTTATTTATTTATTTATTTATTTATTTATTTATTTATTTTAATTTTTAAATGTTTATTTATTTTTATTATTTATTATTATTTTTATTAAATATAATTTATTTTCAAATTGGTTTCCATACAACACCCAGTTCTCATCCCTCCTCAATGCCCATCACCCACTTTCCCCTCCCCTGCCTCCCATTAACCCTCAGTTTGTTCTCTGTATTTAAGAGTCTCTTGTGGTTTGCTTCCCTCCCTCTATGTTTGTAACATTTTCCCCCCTTCCCCACCCCCATGATCTTCTGTTAAGTTTCTCAAGATCCACATATGAGTGAAAACATATGGTATCTGTATTTCTCTGACTTATTTCACTTAGCATAATACCCTCCAGCTCCATCCACGTTGCTGCAAATGGCAGGATTTCATTCTTTCTCTTGCCAAGTAGTATTCCACTGTATATATAAACCACATCTTTATCCATTCATCAGTTGATGGACATTTAGGCTCTTTCCATAATTTGGCTATTGTTGGAAGTGCCACCAACTGAGCCACCCAGCAGCCTCCATACATATATGTTAAAAGAAGTTAATTAATTAATTAATTAGTTTTGAAAAAGAGGGAGAGAGAGCAGGGGAAAGGCAGAGGGAGATAGAGAGAGAATCTTAAGCAGGCTCCATACTTAGTGGGCCCAATCCCATGACCCTGGGATCATGACCTGAGCCAAAATCAAGAGTTGGACGCTCAACCAACTGAGCCATCCAGGCACCCCTAAATAAATAATTTTAGAAAAAAATGAACAGAGGAGTGGCTGAGTGGCTTAGTCAGTTAAACATCAGACTCGTGATATCTGCTTAGGTAATGATCTCACGGTTTGTGAGATGGAGCCCTGAGTTGGTCTCTGTGCTGATAGCATGGAGCCTGCTTAGGATTCTCCCTCTCCTGTTTCTCTGCCCCTCCCCAACTCATGTACAAGTGCATATTCTCTCTCTGAAAATAAATAAGTAAATAAGTAAATAAGTAAGTAAATAAATAAATAAAATATTTAAAATATTTAAAAAATGTACAGATTTTTTTTATATATATGAAATTTATTGACAAATTGGTTTCCATACAACACCCAGTGCTCATCCCAAAAGGTGCCCTCCTCAATACCCATCACCCACCCTCCCCTCCCTCCCACCCCCCATCAACCCTCAGTTTGTTCTCAGTTTTTAACAGTCTCTTATGCTTTGGCTCTCTCCCACTCTAACGTCCTTTTTTTTTTTTTTTTTCCTTCCCCTCCCCCATGGGTTTCTGTTAAGTTTCTCAGGATCCACATAAGAGTGAAACCATATGGTATCTGTCTTTCTCTGTATGGCTTATTTCACTTAGCATCACACTCTCCAGTTCCATCCACCTTGCTACAAAAGGCCATATTTCATTCTTTCTCATTGCCACGTAGTATTCCATTGTGTATATAAACCACAATTTCTTTATCCATTCATCAGTTGATGGACATTTAGGCTCTTTCCATAATTTGGCTATTGTTGAGAGTGCTGCTATGAACATTGGGGTACAAGTGCCCCTATGCATCAGTACTCCTGTATCCCTTGGGTAGATTCCTAGCAGTGCTATTGCTGGGTCATAGGGTAGGTCTATTTTTAATTTTTTGAGGAACCTCCACACTGCTTTCCAGAGCGGCTGCACCAATTTGCATTCCCACCAACAGTGCAAGAGGGTTCCCGTTTCTCCACATCCTCTCCAGCATCTATAGTCTCCTGATTTGTTCATTTTGGCCACTCTGACTGGCGTGAGGTGATACCTGAGTGTGGTTTTGATTTGTATTTCCCTGATAAGGAGCGACGCTGAACATCTTTTCATGTGCCTGTTGGCCATCTGGATGTCTTCTTTAGAGAAGTGTCTATTCATGTTTTCTGCCCACTTCTTCACTGGGTTATTTGTTTTTCGGGTGTGGAGTTTGGTGAGCTCTTTATAGATTTTAGATACTAGCCCTTTGTCCGATATGTCATTTGCAAATATCTTTTCCCATTCCGTTGGTTGCCTTTTAGTTTTGTTGGTTGTTTCCTTTGCTGTGCAGAAGCTTTTTATCTTCATAAGGTCCCAGTAATTCACTTTTGCTTTTAATTCCCTTGCCTTTGGGGATGTGTCGAGTAAGAGATTGCTATGGCTAAGGTCAGAGAGGTCTTTTCCTGCTTTCTCCTCTAAGGTTTTGATGGTTTCCTGTCTCACATTCAGGTCCTTTATCCATTTTGAGTTTACTTTTGTAAATGGTGTGAGAAAGTGGTCTAGTTTCAACCTTCTGCATGTTGCTGTCCAGTTCTCCCAGCACCATTTGTTAAAGAGGCTGTCTTTTTTCCATTGGATGTTCTTTCCTGCTTTGTCAAAGATGAGTTGGCCATACGTTTGTGGGTCTAGTTCTGGGGTTTCTATTCTATTCCATTGGTCTGTGTGTCTGTTTTTGTGCCAATACCATGCTGTCTTGATGATTATAGCTTTGTAGTAGAGGCTAAAGTCTGGGATTGTGATGCCTCCTGCTTTGGTCTTCTTCTTCAAAAAAATGTACAGATTTTTAATGGATTTTTTAAATTTATTTTTATTTTATTTTATTTTATTTTTTCAATGTATGAAATTTATTGTCAAATTGGTTTCCATACAACACCCAGTGCTCATCCCAAAAGGTGCCCTCCTCTATACCCATCACTCACCCTCCCCTCCCTCCCTCCCCCATCAACCTCAGTTTGTTCTCAGTTTTTAAGAGTCTCTTATGTTTTGGCTCTCTCCCACTCTAACCTCTTTTTTTTTCCTTCCCCTCCCCCATGGGTTTCTGTTAAGTTTCTCAGAATACACATAAGAATGAAACCATATGGTATCTGTCTATATCTGTATGGCTTATTTCACTTAGCATCACACTCTCCAGTTCCATCCACGTTGCTACAAAAGGCCATATTTCATTCTTTCTCATTGCCACGTAGTATTCCAATGTGTATATAAACCACAATTTCTTTATCCATTCATTGGTTGATGGACATTTAGGCTCTTTTCATAGTTTGGCTATTGTTGAAAGTGCTGCTATCAACATTGGGGTACATGTGCCCCTATGCATCAGTACTCCTGTATCCCTTGGGTAAATTCCTAGCAGTGCTATTTCTGGGTCATAGGGTAGTTCTGTTTTTAATTTTTTGAGGAACCTCCACACTGTTTTCCAGAGTGGCTGCACCAGTTTGCATTGCCACCAACAGTGCAAGCATCTTCTAAATTTTGTTGTTTCTTTTTCACTGTATTTCTTCCTTCAGCTCTGTGATTCTACTTGCATTCCTTGAAAAATTGTTTATTTTTTGTTGTTATTCAAAAGTAACATTGACATATTCTACAGATGCCTTCCTCATGGTGACTGCCATCTTGAGACTGTGTCCATGTTTTTATTAAGCTTGGAGCATGGGTTGCATATTGTTTACTTTTTATTTTCACTGCTTAGTAGAGGGTTGACATGGAAAAGAATTAATCCCAGTCTCTAATACTTAATCAGTTCATGCTCTTTCTCCTGTTTCCCAAGAGTGCCCTCGGCAAGACAGTGATATTGCCTTCTTGATTGATGGTTCTGGTAGCATCATCCAGAGTGACTTTCAGAAGATGAAGGATTTTGTCTCAACTGTGATGGGTCAATTCAAGAAATCCAAAACCTTGGTGAGGGCAAATGGGTTGGTTAGGAAATAGTTCATATAAAGCTGGCAAATCCATGGCAACCAGTCTGCCACTTTTCTCTTTTACTTCTATTGCAAAATTGCCAATTGATCATGTTTTCTTTCATGATCCTCTTTCCTGCTCTTTCTGGATGCAGCCTCAGCATTCTTCCAGCCCTCTGTAAAGCAGGCCGCTCTGACTAATTGATAAGGGTTGGCATGGGAGATGAAACCTACCTGTCATCTCTGGCTGAGTTCTAGTATTCAGAGGTGGGAGCTGATGGCAGATCTCTGTCCTGGTGTGGCAGAAGAATTGGGGGCAGTGTATAATTTGGAGGGATTTGGAGACTTGAGTGTTTCAAGATTTATGTAACATTTCCTAGGAGGTGGGTAAGTGTGAGGAGGGACAATTTCTCCAGTGTAACACCAGATGCCTGTTCCCAGTTTTCTTTAATGCAGTACTCTGAAGACTTCCAGACTCATTTCACCTTTAATGAATTCAAGAAAAACCCTAACCCATCATTGCTGGTGAGGCCAATAAAACAGTTGCGTGGGCGGACACACACTGCCACAGGAATCCGCAAAGTAGTGTAAGTTCTTTGCTTAGGATGGAAAGAGGAGGTGATATTTTTTAGTTGGGATTTGAAGAATGAAGGCAGTTGTTCAGACAGGGATGGGGTAAAGGATATTTATGGTGGAGGGAACAGCATGAGTAAAGGTGTGGAGGAGGGACTCTGCATTGTATGTTCATGAAATACAAGTTGTGAGTAAAGGTAGGAGTGAAGGGGAGATGTGAGGATAAAGCTAGAGGGTGGCCACAGAGATTAGTTGAGGTCAGGTCCCTTAAGGCAACTGAAAAGCCAGTGGGGATCCACTGAAGGTTTTAAGCAGTGGGGAGATGTCACCACATCTTGTTTTGGAAAGTTCACTCTGGTGTGTGTGTGTGTGTGTGTGTGTGTGTGTGTACGTGTATAGAGGTGAGGGTGGGGATTGGGACAAAAGTATAGGAAGGTGAGCTAGAGACCCGTTGCATCAAACCAGGAAAGGTTTGTGAGGGCCCAATTAAGCTTAAAAATTTTGTTTTAATTTAAAATAGTTTAAAAAATCAATATATGCAAAAGTATATAAATGCAGTGAAGATTTCTTTTCCTTCCACTCTTCTACCTTCTCCTGTTGCCTTTCCAGGCCATGGGGCAGCCACATCTCAGTGTTCATTCCAAGGGAGCCCAAACCCCTCCTAGCTACATCTGAGCCAGTGACTGCTGATGCTTCCTCCTTAGCATTAAGAGTATCTCTATTCACATTTGACTTTTCTTTCCTCTTCCCTGGACAGAAGAGAATTGTTTCAGAGCAGTAGTGGAGCCCGGGAGAAAGCCTTTAAGATCCTAGTAGTCATCACGGATGGAGAAAAGTTTGGCGATCCCTTGGAGTACAAGGATGTCATTCCTGAAGCAGACAAAGAGGGGATCATTCGCTATGTCATTGGGGTAGGAAATGTGGCTCTCTGGCCTGAGCTTCTGTGGCCTGATGCTTCTACTTGGATACACCCTCCCTTCAATTTGTAAATATCGGTTAAACCAAGGTAGGGCAAGGTCACTGCTAGCCCACATGAGCCTGTGTCAGTTAATTATTGTTACAATGATGCAGTACAACAAATTATCTCAGATTTCAGTCCTTTAATTTTTTTTAACAATTTATTTTTATTTTTGAGAGGGGGAGAGAGAGAGAGAGAGAGAGAGACATAGAGTCTAAAGCAGGCTTTAGGCTCTGAGCTGTCAGCACAGAGCCTGATGCAGGGCTCAAACTCATGGGCTGTGAGATCATGACTTGAGCCAAAGTCGGATGCTCAACTGACTGAGCCACCCATGCGCACCAGAATTCAGTCCTTTATTTTTTAAAAAAATTTTTTAGGGGCGCCTGGGTGGCTCAGTTGGTTAAGCGTCCGACTTCAGCTTAGGTCATGATCTCACGGTCCGTGAATTTGAGCCCCGTGTCAGGCTCTGTGCTGATGGCTCAGAGCCTGGAGCCTGTTTCAGATTCTGTGTCTCCCTCTCTCTCCGACCCTCCCCCGTTCATGCTGTCTCTCCCTGTCTCAAAAATAAATAAACGTTAAAAAAATTTTTTTTAAATAAATAAAAAAAATTTTTTAAAACGTTTATTTGGGGCGCCTGGGTGGCGCAGTCGGTTAAGCGTCCGACTTCAGCCAGGTCACCATCTCGCGGTCCGTGAGTTCGAGCCCCGCATCAGGCTCTGGGCTGACGACTCAGAGCCTGGAGCCTGTTTCCGATTCTGTGTCTCCCTCTCTCTCTGCCCCTCCCCCGTTCATGCTCTGTCTCTCTCTGTCCCAAAAAAAAAAAAAAATAAATAAACGTTGGAGATTGCTTCTTCCTTAAAAAAAAAAAAAAAAGTTTATTTATTTTTGAGACAGAGAGACAGAGCATGAACGAGGGAGGGGCAGAGAGAGAGGGAGACACAGAATCAGAAGCAGGCTCCAGGCTCTGAGCCATCAGCCCAGAGCCCGACACGGGGCTCGAACTCACGGACCGTGAGATCATGATCTGAGCCGAAGTCAGACGCTTAACCGACTGAGCCACCTAGGCGCCCCCAGAATTCAGTCTTTTAAAACAATAAGTAAGTCTGTAGTTGAGCTGGACAATTTTTCTGGCTTTGACTAGGCTCACTCTTAAATCTGTAATCATTTGAAGGTTGCTTGGCAGCTTTGCTGATCTTGGCTGGCTCTCCCCATTTTTGAGGGTTGCCATCTATGTCTGTCTGCTGGACTGGAATGACTGGAACAACTGGGGTAACTTGGCTCTGCTGCTCCCAGTATCATCTTACAGTGGGCTAGCCTGGGCATGTCCTCATGGTCAAGTCAGGGGAACAAAAGAGCAAGTAGGGACACCTGGGTGGCTCAGTCGGTTGAGAGTCTGACTTCAGCTCAGGTCATGATCTCATGGCTTGTGGCTTCAAGGCCCCTGTCGGGCTCTGTGCTGACAGCTCAGAGCTTGGAGCATGCTTCAGATTCTGTGTCTCCCTCTCTCTCTCCACCCCTCCCCTGCTCATGCTCTGTCTCTCTCTGCCTCTCAAAAATAAATAAACATTAAAAAAACAATAAAAAAAGAGCAAGTGGAAATGTTTCAAGCACTTTTTTTTTAAAGCATCTGTCTGAATCATGTAGGATAATATCCATTGGCTGAAGCAAGACACATAGCCGGACCCAGAGACAACAAGCAGGGCAGATTGCTCTGCCATAAATAGGAGGATACAGCAAAGTTTTGCGGGAAAGGGCTTGGATATAGGAAGAGGTATAGAGTTGGGGATCATCAGTGTAATCAAACTACCACAGTACCTTGTATGACATAGAAAAAGGTATCATCATGGGTGCATGGGTTGGCAAGTAGGAAACCCCTTCATATAGAGAAAAAGACTCCCTTTACTCTGGGAGAGGTCAGCTCCATACCAGGAGGCATAGCACAGCAAAGGGACCAAAAGCTAATTTCTCCCTTGACAGAATGTTATGTGCA
This sequence comes from Lynx rufus, assembly GCF_022079265.1. Lineage (NCBI taxonomy): Eukaryota > Metazoa > Chordata > Mammalia > Carnivora > Felidae > Lynx > Lynx rufus. Next base: position 816,771 of record NW_025814838.1, on the reverse strand, counting down.
GTGCATAACCTGCCCTACTATACTTGGTAGCCCTGTCCCTATTCTGGTGCATTTCTTCATCTGACAGATATTGTTTCAGATTCTTTTCCCACAGAATTTTCTTTTCTGGATGAGACTGATACCCCCAGATGATGTCTGACTTGGCCTCTATTCCTTGATAACAGGTGGGAGCTGCTTTCAACAGTCCAAAAACTCGTGAAGAGCTTAATACCATTGCATCAAAGCCTCCTCGTGATTATGTGTTCCGGGTGAATAACTTTGAAGCTCTGAAGACCATTCAAAACCAGCTTCAGGAAAAGATCTTTGCAATTGAGGGTAAGCTAAAGTTCTATATTCCTGTAGCAGCTCCAGAGGCAGCTCCTTATCTCCAAACATGCATTTCCTCTTTAGTAGCTAGAACCTCTTAACCCTTGATATCCTCTCAGCATTAACTCTTTCCCCATTTCCTCTAGTTCCCAGCAACTCTGGCCTCACTTGGTCATTTCCTTTGAAATCAAAGAATGTAGACTTTATATTTACTTTGTAAGCCTTGGCTATAGGCTGAAAAATTGGAGGATAAGGGAGCCAAATCTCAGATAGTATTTTTCAAAAAATTTAGATATGCTACCAACATTTGTCTGTTTGAGTCACTGCTGTATTTCCAGTGTCTAGAATAGTGCCTGGTACATAGAGAGTTCTCAATAAATGTTTATTGAATAAATTAATTCAAAAATTAGGGAAAGGTTCATACACAATCTGGATTTATGGTTTCTCTTGAAAAGTTGGAAGGTTAGACTGCATTCCTACTTGGCAAAAAGAAGGTGGGACCAAATTGCCACCTTCTCTTTAAAAGGAGTACATGCTTTCTAGTGCAACATAGCTCCCATACGACTCTCTTTTTGTTTGGTCAACATAACTTTTGAGTTCCCAGCTCTTCTGCTTTCTTTAATGTAGAAAGTGCTCCTCCTCACAGGTACTCAGACAGGAAGTACCAGCTCCTTTGAACATGAGATGTCTCAGGAAGGCTTCAGTGCTGCCATCACCTCTGTAAGTGGTCCTTTATTAAATTGTGATGGGGCAAGAAGAAGGGGGAGAAGAGGTGCAAGGGTATGGTGGCTTTTATCTGCAATTGGTACTTGTTGGGAGGCATGTCTTTGATGGGGAGCAGTGGTCCCTTTTCTTTTCCTTATCAGACCTTTTTTTTAAAAAATGAGATATAGTGGACATATGGTATTATCTTTAGGTATACAACATAATGATTTGATGTATGCATGTATTGTGAAATGATCAACACAATATCCATCACACATTTAGGTAAAAAATTTATTTTTCTTGTGATGAAAACTTTAACATTTATATTCTTAGCAACTTTCAAATACCAATACAGTGTTATTAACTATACTTACCAGGGTGTACATTATACCCCAGACTTTATTTTATAACTGGAAATTTGTACCTTTTGACCACCATCACCCATTTTGCCTACCTTCCCAACAAATTGCCTTTGGCTACCACCAATCTGTTCTCTGCATCTATGAGTTCAGTTTTTGTTTTGTTTTAGATTCCATATATACATGAGATCATACCATATTTGTCTTTCTCTGACTTGTTTTGCTTAGCATAATGCCCTCAAGGTCCATACATGTTACAAATGGCAGTATTTCCTTCTTTTTTATGGCTGGTTAATATTCCATTGTATTATATATAACATTTTCTTTATCTGTGCTTCAGTGGACACTTAGATTATTTCGATGTCTTGGTTATTGTAAATAATGCTTCAGTGAACATGGGGTGCAGATATCTTTTTGAGTTAGTGTTTTCATTTCCTTCATTTCTTTCTTTTCTTTTTCATGACAGTCATTCTAACAGGTGTGAGGTGACATCTCATTGTGGTTTTGATTTGCATTTCCCTGATGATTAGTGATGTTGAGCACTGGCCATCTCTATATCTTCTTTGGAAAAATGTCTATTCAGATCCTCTGCCCATTTTTAATCAGAAATTTTTTGCTATTGAGTTGTAGGAGTTCTTTATATATTTTGTATATATCAACCCCTTACCAGAGATATGATGCACAAATATTTTCTCCAATTCTGTAGGTTACCTTTTCACTTTGTTGATGGTTTCTTTTGTTGTGCAGAAGATTTTTAGCTTGATGTAGTCCTATTTGTTTATTTTTGTTTTTGTTGCCTTTGCTTTTGGTGTCAAACCCAAAAAAATCCTTGCCACGATCAATGTAAAGTTGCTTACCACCAGTTTTATTCTTGGAGTGTTATGGTTTACGGTCTTATGGTCCATTTTGAATTGATTTTTGTAAGTGATGTGAGATAGTGGTTCAGTTTCATTCTTTTGCATGAGACTTTTCACTTTTCCCAATCCCATTTATTGAGAGACTGTCTTTTCCCCATTGCATATTCTTGAATCTTTTGTTGTAAATTAATTGACCGTATATGTATGGGTTTATTTCTGGGCTGTCTATGTATTCTGCTATATTTATCTATATGTTTGTATTTATGCCAATACGATACTGTTTTGATTACTATAATTTTGCAATATAGTTTGAAATCAGAAAACATGATGCCTCCAGCTTTGTTCTTCTTTCTCAGAATTGCTTTGGATATTTGGGGTCTTTTGTAGTTCCATACAAATTTAGGATTGTTTGTTCTATTTCCATGAAAAATGCCATTGAAATTTTGATAAGGATTGCACTGAAGCTGTATGTTGCTCAATCTTGTTCTACCTTCTTTCCCAGAATGATCTCTTGCTAGGTGCTGTGGGAAGCTTTGACTGGGCTGGTGGAGCTTTTCTGTATGTGTCAAAGGACAAATTCACCTTCATCAACACAACCAGGGTAGATTCAGACATGAATGATGCTTACTTGGGTAAGTGGAGACGGCAGGGTAACTCTAAGAAGGGGTCTTGATAGGGCATACCTCAACTAGCATAGACATCACTGGATCTTTCAAAGGCCCTTGGAATAAATTTAAAGACAGAAATTTCAAAATTTCATTTTAGTTATGTTAAAAAAGGGAGATATAGTGCAGGGTCCAGTTATGCCAACCTACTAAGCATGGGGCTACTGCAGTGCCCCTACTCTAAGGATAGGTCTCCTAGAGGGGGCTGAGTCTGTGAAGGAAAGCACTTATCCTCTCAGATCACCATCTTCAGGTTATGCTGCCGAAGTCATATGGAGGAGCAGGGTGCAAAATCTGGTTCTTGGGGCACCTCGATATCAGCACACTGGCCTGGTGGTGATGTTTAGAGAGAATGCTGGTACCTGGGAGACCAACACTGTTATCAAGGGTAGCCAGGTAAGTGCAGAGTATGTGGAGCATAAATGTGCAAACAGAGGCACCCTGGGGGCTTGACATCCCAGTATGGGCATCACCAGGTGCTATGTGTATCAGAGTTTTGTAAAGGAGCTTTCAGAGGGCTTTGAGCTGGACAGTCACAAGAATAAGCTTTGTATTTGAGAATGTTGTGTTTTCACTTTTCTAACTACAATAAATAATGACACTTGACTTGTGCAGAGCTTTCTGTGAGTCTCCCTGTGCAAAGAGCTGGTATTTAACCAGTACATAACCAGTATAGCCATATTAGTTATTAGAATATGGAAATAATTCCATATCTGTCAATCAATAGATGCTTTCCTTAGATTAATGCTTTCTTCCCCCTCCCTTGCACTCTGGTCTCTTCCTCATTATTCTTTGAACTTCCCCATGATTCAACAACTATGAGGTGAGACAGGGCATCTCAGGGGAGCTTTTGGACCTACTTCATCTAAGCCCATAGTCAGTGCCTGAGCAATCCTAACAGTTCAATATTTTGATTTTTTAAAATGTTTATTTATTTTTGAAAAGGAGAGAGAGACAGAGTATGAGCGGGGGAGGGGCAGAGAGAGAGAGGGAGACACAGAATCTGAAGCAGGCTCCAGGCTCTGCACTGTCAGCACAGAGCCTGATGTGGGGCTTAAACTCATGAACCATGAGATCGTGACCTGAGCCGAAGTAGGACCCTTAACCCACTGAGTCACCCCGGTGCCCCTAGCAGTTCAATATTTTGAATATCACCCTGAAAAAGCAGTGTGGTTGCATCTTATGTGTGGCATCATATGTGGTGTGAGACACAAAAATTTCTAGTTCAAATTATCCTTGAAAATTCCTGAAATAGGGTTGCACTCATGTGTCTGTAGTTCTGTGTGTATTCCTTTCATTTTTATCACTGGCTCACTTTGGTCTGCAATTAATGCATCATATGTGGATACCTGATTGCTCTGATACCTGAACAGCTTGTCATAATTCTTTGCCATAGTCAAATTCTTCATATGGTCTTTTCATAGTTTTTATCAACACATAAAACATAGGCATCAGTGCCTGCCACATATAAGGGGTAGGGTGAGGGAGAATACATAGGGGAATTCTAGGAAGTCAAGTGTGAATGTGATGCTACTTCTCTGTTTTAAGTGTGTGTGGTCCAGAATTACATGGAGAAGCCTGGATGGTCAACTCTTTTACCATACACAGGTATTACACATGCAAATTAGAATCAAAGATGATGAATACTAAACTGGGACAGTCTGAGTGTTATGAGAGTAAATGGGAGGGATATCCACACAAGGATGTTAAGGAAAGTTTCCTAGAGAAAGTGACAATTGATGTGGAAGAACTAGAGAAATGAAGAATGTGGAAAGAAGAGGGCCAAAGGAAGGAGAGAGCATGAGACACAGTTCAGAGTGTGTGTATTGGGGTTTGGGGAGTGTGGGTGAAAACACTGGGAAGAACTAGATTAATGTCAAATCTATCACTCCCTCCATTTCTAATGAAATCAGCCTGGTCCATGCCATCATTTCCGTGGACCTAGCTCTAGGTTCCTGTGGGTCTCCCAAAGTCTTATGTTTCCTCTCTTTAATCCATAGAGGGAGAGTGAAATTTCTAAATGAGAAACTGTTGATATCAATCTTCAGTTTAAAACACTTTGTTAACTGCAGACCAGTATTTAATAAAAATTTAAATCTATAAAAATGATAATGCATCACAATCAAGTGTAGTTAATCCCATGAATGCAGGGCTTGTTCAATAATGTTCCAGAAATGGACAAGCTGATTATAAAGTTCACATGGAAATGCTAGGGACCCAGAATAGTCAAAATATTTGAAAAAGAAGAATTTCCAATGTCAAAACCTATTACCAATCTACAATAATCAAGACAGTGTGGTATCAGTGTAAAGATAGACCTACAGGTCAATGGAATAGGACGAGGGGTCCAGAAATAAACCTATACATCTATAATCAATTGATTTTTGACAAAGGTACCAAGTTCATTCAATAGGGAAAAATAATCTTTTCAACAAATGGTGTTGGGATAACTGGATATCTCCTACCTCAAAATATACAAAAATTAATTCAAAATAGATCAAAGACCTAAATGTAAGAACTAAAGCTATAAACTTCTTAGAAGGACTCATAGGTAAATTTTTGTAATTTTAGATTTGGCAGTGGTTTCTTAGATATAACACCACAAGAACAATAAAACAAAGAAAAAATAGATAAATTTGGCTTCATCAGATTGAAAACTTTTGAGCATCAAAGGACACTATCAAGAAAATGAAAAGGATGGAAGAAACTATTTATAAACCATATATCTGACAAAGGTCTGGTATTTAGAATATATAAAGAACTCTTACAGCTCACAATAAAGAGACAAAACATGCAACTTAAAAATGGGTATAAGATTTGAACAAACATTTCTCTAAAGAGGATATATACAAATGGCCAATAGGCACATGAAAAGATGTTCAACATTATTAGTTTTTAGTGAAAGACAAATCAAAACCACAATAGAGATATCACTAGAATGACTATTTAAAAAAATAAAAAATAACAAATATTGGTGAGGATGTGGGGAAATGGGAGCCCTCATGTACTGCTGGTGGGAATGTAAAATAATAGAATCTTTTTGGAATACAGTTTGGCAGTTCCTCAAAAAGTTAAATATAGGTTTACTACATGACCCAGAAATTCCCCTCCTAGATTAGATATATAGCTTCCCCCCAAACAAAAATAAATGTTCAAATAAAAACACGACTGTTCATAGCAACATTATTCATAATAGTCAAAAGGTGAAAAAAATCTAAATGTTCATCAACTTTTGAAGAGGTAAACAAAATGTGGTACATCTATACAATGAAATACTATTTAGTTATAACAAGAATGAAGTGTTGACACATGTTACATGGGTAAACCTTGAAAATTTTATGGTAAGTGAAAATAACCTGTCACAAAAGGCCACATATTGTATGATTTCATCCATCTGAAGTGTCTGACTTAGACAAATTCATAGAGCTAGAAAGTAGATTAATCGTTGCCAGGGAAAAGAGGAAAGAGGGAATTGGAGTTGATGCTAACAGAAAGGGTTTCTTTCTGGAGTGATGGAAATGTTCTGGAATTAGTGCTGATGGTTACACAACATAGTTTATGAACTAAAAACAACTAAATTTTAAATGGTGAATTTTATGTTATGTAAATTTTATCTCAATTAAAAAAAGCTATTCTGAGAAAAAGAGCAATCAATGAAATTTACCATAACAGCAGACTAAAGAAGAAAAAAAATCTTAATAGATACAGAAAAAGAATTTGACAAAATATAACATTCACTCATGATGTTTAGTTCTCAGCAAACTAGAAACTAACATTTTTTGAGTTTTGTAAAAAAAAGTACAGCGAGCATCACACTAAAAAATAAAAGAGAACTTTTCCCCCCTAAAATTGGAAATAAGAATATTCACCTTCATAAGTAAGTAAATGAATAAAGAAAGAAAAGAAAAGAAAAGAAAAGAAAAGAATATTCACTTTTACCACTCCTATTCAGCCTTGTACTGACAGATGTAACCAGTGCAACAAGACAAGAAAAAGGGGAAAAAAAGCGTACAGAGTGGAAAGGAAAAAAATAAAACTGTCTTATTTGCGGATTACATGTTGCATGGAAAATCCTAAAGAATCTACAAAAAAAGCTCCTATAATTAATAAGCTATTTCATTAAGTCATACAGAGAAAGACAAATACCATATGTTTTCATTCTTATGTGGATCCTGAGAATCTTACCAGAAGTCCATGGGGGAGGGGAAGAAAAAAAAAAAGAGGTTAGAGAGGGAGAGAGCCAAAACATAAGAGACTCTTAAAAACTGAGAACAAACTGAGGGTTGATGGAGGGTGGGAGGGAGGGGAGGGTGGGTGATGGGTAGTGAGGAGGGCACTTTTTGGGATGAGCACTGGGTGTTGTATGGAAACCAATTTGACAATAAATTTCATATTAAAAAATTAGCTATTTCAGTAAGTTCTTAGGTTACAAGATGAATATATAAAAATCATTTGCATTTCTATACTACCAACAAACATTTGGAAATTTATTTTTTATTTTTATTAACTTGTTTTATTTTTTATTTTTTAAAATTTACATCCAAATTAGTTTGCATATAGTGCAACAATGATTTCAGGAGTAGATTCATTAGTGCCCCTTACCCATTTAGCCCATTCCCCCTGCCACAACCCCTCCAGCAACCCTCAGTTTGTTCTCCATATATATGAGTCTCTTCTCTTTTGTCTCCCTCCCTGTTTTTATATTATTTTTGTTTTTCTTCCCTTATGTTCATCTGTTTTGTCTCTTTAAGTCCTCATATGAGTGAAGTCATATGATTTTTGTCTTTCTCTAATTTCACTTAGCGTAATACCCTCCAGTTCCATCCACGTAGTTGCAAATGGCAAGATTTCATTCTTTTTGATTGCTCCATTGTACATATATACTCCATTGTACATATATACCACATCTTCTTTATCCATTTATCCATCGATGGACATTGGGCTCTTTCCATATTGGGCTATTGTTGGTAGTACTGCTATAAACATGGGGGTTCATGTGTCCCTTCGAAACAGCACACCTGTATCCCTTGGATAGATGCCTAGTAGTGAAATTGCTGGGTCATAGGGTAGTTCTATTTTTAGTTTTTTGAGGAACTTCCATACTGATTTTTAGAGTGGCTGCACCACCTTGCATTCCCACCAACAATGCAAAAGAGATCCTTTTTCTCCGCATCCTCGCCAACATCTGTTGTTGCCTGAGTTGTTAATGTTAGCCATTCTGACAGGTGTAAGGTGATATCTCATTGTGGTTTTGATTTGTATTTCCCTGATGATGAGTGATGTTGAGCATTTTTTTCATGTGTCGGTTGGCCATCTGGATGTCTTCTTTGGAGAAGTGTCTATTCATGTCTTTTGCCCATTTCTTCACTGGATATTTGTTTTTTGGGTGTTGAGTTTGATAAGTTCTTTGTAGATTTTGGATACTAACCCTTTATCTGATATGTCGTTTGCAAATATCTTCTCTCATTCTGTCGGTTGCCTTTTAGTTTTTCTGATTGTTTCCTTCGCTGTGCAGAAGCTTTTGATTTTGATAAGGTCCCAGTAGTTCATTTTTACTTTTGTTTCCCTTGCCTCCAGAGACGTGTTGAGTAAGAAGTTGCTGCAGCCAAGATCAAAGAGGTTTTTGCCTGCTTTATCCTCGAGGATTTTGATGGCTTTCTATCTTACATTGAGGTCTTTCATCCATTTTGAGTTTATTTTTGTGTATGGTGTAAGAAAGTGGTCCAGGTTCATTTTTCTGCATGTCACTGTCCTGTTTTCCCAGCCCCACTTGTTGAAGAGACTGTCTTTATTCCCTTGGATATTCGTTCCTGCTTTGTCAGAGATTAGTTGGCCATACATTTGTGGGTCCATTTCTGGGTTCTCTATTCTGTTCCATTGATCTGAGTGTCTGTTCTTGTGCCAGTACCATACTGTCTTGATGATTACAGCTTTGTAGTATAGCTCGAAGTCTGGGATTGTGATGCCTCCTGCTTTGGTTTTCTTTTTCAAGATTGCTTTGGCTATTTGGAGTCTTTTCTGGTTCCATACAAATTTTAGGATTATTTGTTCTAGCTCTGTGAAGAATGCTAGTATTATTTTGATAGGGATTGCCTTGAATATGTAGATTGCTTTGGGTAGTATCGACATTTTAACAATATTTGTTCTTCGTATGCAGGAGCATGGAATCCTTTTCCATTTCTTTGTGTCTTCTTCAATTTCTTTCATAAGCTTTCTTTCAGTGTATAGATTTTTCACCTCTTTGGTTAGATTTATTCCTAGGTATTTTATGTTTTTTTGTGCAACTGTAAATGGGATCGATTCCTTGATTTCTCTTTCTGTTGCTTCATTGTTGGTGTATAGGAATGCAACCAATTTCTGTGGATTGATTTTATATCCTGCAACTTTGATGAATTCATGAATCAGTTCTAGCAGTTTTTTGGTGGAATCTTTTGGGTTTTCCATATAGAGTATCATGTCATCTGCGAAGAGTGGATGTTTGACCTCCTCCTGGCTGATTTGGACGCCTTTTATTTCTTTGTGTTTTCTGATTGCAGAGGCTAAGACTTCCAATACTATGTTGAATAACAGTGGCGAGAGTGGACATCCCTGTCTTGTTCCTGACCTTAAGGGGAAAGTTCTCAGTTTTTCCCCATTGAGGATGATATTAGCATTGGGTCGTTCATATATGGCTTTTATGATCTTGAGGTATGCTCCTTCTATCCCTGCTTTCTTGAGGGGTTTTATCAAGAAATGATGCTGTATTTTGTTAAAAGCTTTCTCTTTATCTATTCAGAGGATCATATGGTTTTTGTCCTTTCTTTTATTGATGTGATGAATCACATTAATTGTTTTGTGGATATCAAACCAGCCCTGCATCCCAGGTATAAATCCCACTTGGTCGTGGTGAACATATTTTTTAAATGTATTGTTGTATCTGGTTGGCGAATACCTTGTTGAGGATTTTTGCATCCATGTTCATCAGGGAAATTGGTCTATAGTTCTCCTTTGTAGTGTGGTGTCTGTCTGGTTTTGGAATCAAGGTAATTCTGACTTCATAGAAAGAGTTTGGAAGTTTTCCTTCTGTTTCTATTTTTTGGAAGAGCTTCAAGAGAATAGGTGTTAACTCTTTCTTAAATGTTTGGTAGAATTCCCCTGGAAAGCCATCTGGCCCTGGACTCTGGTTTTTTGGCAAATTTTTGATTACTAATTCGATTTCCTTACTGGTTATGGGTCTGTTCAAATTTTCTATTTCTTACTGTTTCAGTTTCGGTAGTGTATATGTTTCTAGGAATTTGTACATTTCTTCCAGATTGCTCATTTTATTGGCATATAATTGCTCATAATATTCTCTTATTATTGTTTTTATTTCTGCTGTGTTGGTTGTGATCTCTCCTCTTTCATTCTTGATTTTATTTATTTGGGTCCTTTCCTTTTTCTTTTTGATCAAAGTGGTTAGTGGCGTATCAATTTTGTTAATTCTTTCAAAGAGCCAGCTTCTGGTTTCACTGATCTGTTCTACTGTTTTTTCGATTTCGATAGCATTAATTTCTGCTCTGATCTTTATTATTTCCTGTCTTCTGCTGGTTTGGGGTTTTATTTGCTGTTCATTTTCCAGCTCCTTAAGGCGTAAGGTTAGGTTGTGTATCTGAGATCTTTCTTCCTTCTTTAGGAAGGCCTGGATTGCTATATACTTTCCTCATATGACCGCCTTGCTGCGTCCCAGAGATTTTGGGTGGTGGTGTCATCATTTTCATTGACTTCCATATACTGTTTAATTTCCTCTTTAACTTCTTGGTTAGCCCATTCATTCTTTAGTAGGATGTTCTTCAGTCTCCAAGTATTTGTTACCTTTCCAAATTTTTTCTTGTGGTTGATTTCAAGTTTCATAGCATTGTGGTCTGAAAATATGCACCATATGATCTCGATCTTTTTGTAGTTACTTAGGGCTGATTTGTGTCCCAGTATATGGTCTATTCTGGAGAAAGTTCCAAGTGCACTGGAGCAGAATGTATATTCTACTGCTTTGGGAAGAAATGTTCTGAATATATCTGTTAAGTCCGTCTGGTCCAGTGTGTCATTCAAAGCCATTGTTTCCTTGTTGATTTTTTGATTACATGATCTGTACATTGCTATGAGTGGGGTGTTGAAGTCTCCTACTATTATGGTATTACTATTGATGAGTTTCTTTATGTTTGTGATTCATTGATTTATATATTTGGGTGCCTCCACATTTGGCACATAAATGTCTACAATTGTTAGGTCTTCTTGGTGGATAGACCCCTTGATTATGATATAATGTCCTTCTGCATCTCTAGATGCAGATTCTAGATTGTCTGATATAAGTATGGCTACTCTGGCTTTTTTTGTTGACCATTAGCATGATAGATGGTTCTCCATCCCCTTATTTTCAATCTGAAGGTGCCTTTAGGTCTAAAGTGGGTCTTGGAAACAGCATATAGATGGATCTTGTTTTATTATCCATTCTGTTACCCTATATCGTTTGATTGGAGCATTGAGTCCATTGACGTTTAGAATGAGTACTGAAATATATGAATTTATTGCCATTATGATGCTTGTAGAGTTGGAGTTTCTGGTGGTGTTTTCTGGTCCTTTCTAAACTTTGTTGCTTTTGGTATTTATTTATTTATTTATTTATTTCTCTATCTATCATCTATCTATGCTTTTTTTCCCATCTTTTCTCCCCTCAGAGAGTCCCCCTTAAAATTTCTTGCAGGGCTGGTTTAGTGGTTACAATCTCCTTTAACTTTTGTTTGTCTGGGGAACTTTTTATCTCTCCTTCTATTTTGAATGACAGCCTTGCTGGATAAAGAATTCTTGGCTGCATGTTTTTCTGATTCAACACATTGAATATATCCTGCCACTCCTTTCTGGCCTGCCAAGTTTCTGTGGATAGGTTTGCTGCAAACCTGATCTGTTTCCCTTGTAGGTTAGGGACTTTTTTTCCCTTGCTGCTTTCATGATTCTCTCCTTGCCTGAGTATTTTGTGAATTTGACTATGATATGCCTTTTTGGTGGTCGTTTTTTGTTGAATCTGATGGGGGTCCTCTGTGCTTCCTGGATTTTGATGTTTGTGTCTTTCCCCAGGTTAGGAAAGTTTTCTGCTATTATTTGCTCACATAACCCTTCTACCGCTATTTCTTTCTCTTCCTCTTCTAGGACCCCTATGATTCTGATGTTGTTACTTTTTAATGAGTTACTGATTTCTCTAATTCTTAAATCATACTCTTCTGCCTTAATCTCCTTCTTTTTTTCTACTTCATTATTCCCTGTAAGTTTGTCTTCTGTATCGCTGGTTCTCTGTTCTGCCTCATCCATCCTTGGTGCCACTGCATCCATCCATGATTGCAGCTCAGTTATAGCATTTTTAATTTCATTCTATTTTTTTTTTTTACTCATTTTATCTCCACGGAAAGGGATTCTAATCTATTTTTGACTCCATCTAGTATTCTTATTATCGTGATTGTAAATTCTAGTTCAGACATTTTGCATGTATCTGTGTTGGTTAAATCCCTGGTTGTTGTTTCTTCATGCTCTTTCTTTTGGGGTGAATTCCTTCATTTTGTCATTTTGAATGGAGAAAGTGAATTAATGAGGTAGAAAAATTAAAATAAAAAAATTAAAGTTAAAAATATTAAAATTAAAAAATTAAAACACACACACACACACAAATCTAATAAATGATGCTAGATCCTAGGTGTGTTTTGGTCTGGGTGTTGACAGTGGTTTGACAGATTAGAGAAAAAAGTGAGGGGAAGGAAATCATTTGAGAATTTGAAAAAATGAATACAGTGAAGTATGCTAAAATGAGATGATGGGAGTAAAATGGAATTTGAAAAAATTTACACAAAAGTAAAGAATATAGTAGGAAAAATTAAACAAAAACATTTTTAATAAGAAGTAAAAATGAAAATGAAATTTTCTCTTTATGTATTCAAGAAAAAGAAAAGAAACAAAAAAGAAAAAAGAGAAAAAAATCATTTGAAAATTTGAAAAAGTGAGTACACTGTAGTAGACTAAAATAAAATGATGGAAGTAAAATAGAATTTGAGAAAACTTACATAAAAACAAAAAATATAGTAAAAAATTAAAGAAAAATATTTTTAATAGAAATTGAAAATAAAAATGAATTTTTTCTCTTTATTCAAGAAAAAGAATAGTGTAAAAGAGAAAAAACAAAGAAAAAGAAAGAAAGAAAATTGAACAGATGGACCTACTAACAGATTGAAATAGGACTGATATTACTTTGTTTTCCCCTATACATTAGACCATGTAGCACTTTATAGTCCATAAACTAAGCAGGCGGTGAGACTTATGTTCTTGAAGAGTGAGGTTGACCCAGTTGGGCGGGACTCAGTGTAACATCTCCATTCTCCATTAGATGGCGCTGCTAGCCTACTGGGGTGGATTGTTGTTCATGCGTGGGAGCGGTGAAAATGGCATAACCCAGCTACCCAGTCTCTAGTATGGGAACTCTGTTCTCTCTGATTAGCAATCGCATGTCATTAATCATTATGGAAATGCAAATTAAAACCACAATGAGATACTACTGCATACCTATTAGAATGATTAACATAAGGAAATAAATTGGTAATACCAAGTACCGGCACAGGTATGCAATAACTAAAACATTGCCATCTGAATGAAAAATGGCATGCCTACTTTGGAACCAGTTTGTCAATATCTTATAAAGTTCAATATGCAGTTACCATATTAGTAATCCCACTTTTAGGTATTTATGTAAGAGAAATAAAAAGAGATGTATACATGAAAAACTGTATGTGAATGTTTCTACTGGTGGTATTCATAATTGCCAAAAACTAGAAACAATCCAAGTGTCCCTCAACTGGAAAATGAATCAACAAACTGTGGTACATCCATACAATGGAATATCAGAAATACTGGAAATTTAAAGGAATGGACTACTGATAGACAGAACAACATGACTACATCTTAAATGCTTTATTATACGTGAAAGGAGCCAGACGTGAAAAGTTACATACTATATAATGGCATATATATAACATTCTGGAAAAGCCAAAACTATAGGGACAGAAAATCGAGCAGTGGTTGCCAGGAGTTGGTGTTTGAAGGAAGCGGTTGATTACAGCAGGGTATGAGGGAATATTTTGGGAGTGGTGAAACTTATATATTTTGATCATTGGTGGTGGTTACATGACTTTATGTGTTTTCAAAACTTATAAAACTATACTAAAAAGGCTGAAATAGGCGTGTCTGGGTGGCTCAGTTGGTTAAGTGTCAGAGTCTTGATTTCAGCTCAGGTCATGATCCCAGGGTTGTGGGATCGAGCTTCATGTTGGGCTCCTCGCTGAGTGTGGAGCCTGGTTAAGCTTCTCTCTGTCTCTCTTCCTCTGCCCTTCTCCCCTGCTTGTGTTCTCTCTCTCTTAAAAAAAAAGCTTGAAATTTATTGTATGCCAGTTATACCCTAATCAACTTAACCTAAAGACAAAAAAATCCTATTGACTTTAGGTTAAAGCTTAAATGCCTTTATTGGGACATTAGTGAGGTCTCCTTCAATTGTGTGTGGGGCAGAAATCAGATTGCAGTGAGTCATGTGTGACGTCCCCTGCACTTTTCCTTCCTAGAACTTGCCCCCGTTTGAAATTGCTAAATACTCCTCCCTGTTTATCTGTTACTATTTCCCTCTGCTCCACTCTGCTGTACTGAGAGCTCTGGAGGACACTGTTTTTCCACTACACAGACTTATGCTTAGCAAATAGCAAATACTTGCTGTTGAATGAATGAATGAATGAATGAATAAAAGGATGAATCTTGTTGATGAATTCTACATATTGACATAAACATATTTTTTTAGAACATACTTTAAAAATCATTTTAAAAGATAGACAGTACTTCTCAATATCATGCAAAAAAATCCTGTACCAATAGTTATTTTTAATCTAAGCCAGTTGATTCCTTACTAGCAGGACAATCAACTTTGAATTTTTTATCCCCATCCCCACCCACAGAGATTTACAATATATTGCAAAGATATCCTGTGTGCTCTTCCAGGCTTTTCTGTGTAGTTTCCAATCCAACTTCTTCTTTGCTATATTAATCATCTCCTTGGAACACCATTTGGGGTAAATCCTCAGCCAATGCCCATCAACTCTATATTTTTCTCTAGCTAGCAGTACACTCAAATGAGAATTTGAATCATATGGAAGATCACATCTGCTCCAAAGGGCTTTCCCTGGCTGAAATTATTTTTCTTCACAGGAAGAAAACACTCACACTTTGATTTTGGTGGCAAGAGATATATGTGTGATCCTGGACTCATCTCTTTCAGATTGGCTCCTACTTTGGGGCCTCCCTCTGCTCTGTGGACATGGACAAAGATGGCAGCTCTGACCTGGTCCTTATTGGGGCCCCCCATTACTATGAGCCGACAAGGGGGGGGCAGGTGTCTGTGTGCCCCTTGCCTCGGGGGGTGAGTAGCTGATGAGGTCTGGGCTGGGTGGGGCCTGGGCATGAGCTGGGAGTTGCCCAGGTTGGGACCTGACACTGTTTTTGTTCAGCAGAGGGCTAGATGGCAGTGTGAGACTGTTCTCCATGGGGTGCAGGGCCACCCCTGGGGCCGCTTTGGGGCAGCCCTGACAACGCTGGGAGATGTGAATGGAGACAAGCTGACAGATGTGGCCATTGGGGCCCCAGGAGAGCAGGAGAACCGGGGTGCTGTTTACCTATTTCATGGAACCTCAAGACCGGGCATTAGCCCTTCCCACAGCCAGGTGAGGCCAGGTCACTGTCCCTGTCATGACAGTAGCCTCTTTGCTGATATGTACTTTTCTTTCTTTCTTTCTTTCTTTCTTTCTTTCTTTCTTTCTTTCCTTGTTTGTTTCTTTCTCTCTCTCTCTTCCTTGGTGTCCTTCCTTTCTTTTTTAACGTTTATTTATTTTTGAGAGAGAGAGACAGTGAAAGTGGGGGGAGAGGCAGAGAGAGAGGGGGACAGAAAATCCCAAGCAGGCTCTGCACTGTCAGCATAGAGCCCCATGCTTGGCTTGAACTCATGAACCATGAGATCATGACCTGAGACGAAGTCTGGCACTCAACCAACCGAGTCACCCAGGTGCCCCTCTGTCTCTTTCTTAAATTTTTAAAAAATGTTTTATTTATTCTTGAGAGGGGGGAGGGGCATAGAGAGGGAGACACAGAATCCAAAGCAGGCTCTAGACTCTGAGCCGTCAGCACAGAGCCCAATACAGGGCTCAAACCCACAAACCGTGAGATAATGACTGAAGTCGGGCACTTAACTGAGTTACACAGGTGCCCCTTTCCCTTTCTAATTCAGCATCCTCAGAGCTGCCAGATCAATTCTCCCAGTACTGGATTTTTAGAATCTTCAAAAATAATAACACACTTCATAGAAATTCTTACCACAACTATAGGAGGTGCATGGGGGCACAATCACCCCCTCTTCACAGATGAGGAGATTAAGGCTCAGAGGTGGTAAGTGGTTGGCTGGGAGTGTTGGGATGCAGGCTTTCCTTTCTTCTGAATCTCAATCTTGGTAGAGTGACCAGTAGTCCTGGTTTGCTCAGATCTCTCCCAGTTTTAGTGCTCAAAGTCTTGAATCTCAGGAAACTCCTACAGTTGGTCACCCTACAGGACTACATGTTCATGGGTTGGTGACCTATACAGCCACACAGAAGGGCCCTGCACTTGGTTTAATGCTCTGTTCATGCTGTCTTGAAATTCTTAATTTTGAACAGGGTGTTCTGCATTTTGTTTGTTTTTTTTTTTTGTTTTTTGTTTTTTGTTTTGGTACTGGGTCCTGCAAATTATGTAGTCCATCTTGATGGTTGGTCACCTGAAATCTTGGTCACCACAACTGGTTTCCTCTCTAAAATGGCTCCTTGCTTCTTGCTAGATGGAGCCCACTGTTTGGAGGGATCCCAGAGTCTGGTTCTCTCCCATCACTGCCAGCTGAGACCATCTGGTGTTCTACCCTTGGATCTCTGACTTTTTTCCAGCCTTACCTTTTTCTTATGTTCTTTTTCTCTCTGTCCCCCATCGCTTCTACCAAATCCCTCACACCAGAGTTTCAATCCTATGAACGCATTAAAATTACTTGAAGGCCTTGGGACACCTAGATGGCTCAGTTGGCTAAGTGTCCGACTTCAGTTCAGGTCATGATCTCACGGTTTGTGGGTTCAAGCCCTGCATTGGGCTCTGTGTTGACAGCTCAGAGCTTGGAGACTGCTTTGGATTATGTGTCTCCCTCTCTCTCTCTGCCCCTCCCTCATTCATGCTCTGTCTCTGTCTCTCAAAAAAAATAAACAGTAAAAAAATAAAATTACTTTAAGGTCTTAAAAGGCACAGATGCCTGGGCTCTGCTAATAAGAGCTCCAGTTTAATTGGTCTGGGGCAGTGTGCCAGCTATCAGTAGAGTTTTCCAGCACTATTTAGAAAAATTTCAAATTCACAACAAAGTGAAGGAACTGTACAATGAACACCCATATATTTACAACCTAGAATCTACAATGAACATTTGACTAAATTTATGTTATCACAGATCAAACCTTTTATTCATCCTACTTCTATCCATCCATCAGTCCATCTTGTTGTTTTAAACTACTTTTTTTTTTCAACGTTTATTTATTTTTTTGGGACAGAGAGAGACACACAGCATGAACGGGGAGGGGCAGAGAGAGAGGGAGACACAGAATCGGAAACAGGCTCCAGGCTCCGAGCCATCAGCCCAGAGCCCGACGCGGGGCTCGAACTCACGGACCGCGAGATCGTGACCTGGCTGAAGTTGGACGCTTAACCGACTGCGCCACCCAGGCGCCCCTTAAACTACTTTTTAAAAAAAGTTTTTGTTTAGAGAGAAAGAGTGTGTGTGCACATGAGCAGGGGAAGGGCAGAGAGAAAGAGAGAGAGAGAATCCCAAGCAGGCTCTGTGCTGTCAGCGTGGAGCCTGACATGGGGTTTGAACTCACAAATTATGAGATCATGACCTGAGCCAAAACCAAGAGTCATATGCTTAACTGACTAAGCCACCCAGTGCCATTGTCCATCTTATTTTTAATGAATTTTAAAATTCTAATTCAAAATAAGTTGCAATGCCCCTAAATAGTTCAGTATGGTTATCATTAACTAGAATTCAATATTTGCTTACTGTTGTTTTTAGGATAAAGTTTACAGACAGGAAATGTGCAAATCCTTTGCCACTCAGTGATTTTGATAAATGCATACACATGTGTAACCCACACCCTTATCAAGATATAGAACATAATCACCACTCCAGAAAGTTCCCTCCTGCCCCTTTCCAGTTAATTTCTGACCCCACTCCATTCCAGAGGAAAGCACTGTCCTGATTATTTTCCACCATAAATGAGTTTTGCCCATTCTAGAATTTCATATAAATGGAATAGAATGAGATGCAGGCCCCAGTATTTTTAAGACACTTGTTAGTTGCTGCCAGGGATAAGAAGCACTGCCTAACCCACTTCTCTCTGCACCAGGGAGCCTTTTTCCACACACAATTGTATGAATATTGTAATTAGGCCTCTTTTCCACTGACACCTGTTGCTTCTCTGTGTCAATGCAGTGTGAAGGCTCTGATTTTACTTTATTTTATTATAAAACCTTGACATGCTCGTATAAATTTATTAATCTAAAGTAAACAGTGAAAGCCCTAGTTCCCTCTCCTTATCTGCATCATAACTCACTTTGCAAAGGAAAACAAAGGTAAGGGGAGGGTGATTTATATGTACACACACACACACACACACACACACCACAGACCCAGGAATTAAAAACAAATGCCAAAAGGATTATCCTCTCCTTTTCTACTGTTTACTATCTTATCCTTTTCTACTGTATGTATTTTTTTACTTGCTTTTTTCTTTATGATTGAGGATAAGGTTGGTCAGTGTTTGGATAAGTAAATATGCTGTGGATCTCCCAACTGTGTAATTTTACTTTATAGCTAATGACAAAACAAAACTTCCTCCAAACAGAATACAATAAATTTTTCTCAAAAAACATTGAGGTATAATATACATACACTAAACACATAAATCTTAAGTGATGAATTTTCACATATCTGTGAACCCAAGTAAGCACCATTTAGATTTAGATATAGCATACACCCAGCATCCCATGCTTCCTCATCCTTCCTTTCAGTTAACAAAATTTGTAAAAAATGTGGTAAAATATATATTACATAAAAGTTTTCATTTTGACCATTTTAAGTGTAAAATTCAGGGGCATTAAGTACATGACAAGATGACTTTAAAATTTTCTTTTTATTTGGTTGTTATTCTTTCAGTGTTATTCTTGCACATAGATTAAAGAGTAAAAATTGTTCTTATATCTCATTATGAAAAATAACAATCACCACACTCACACTGCAACTTCCTATTCATTTTCCCTTCTCTTGAGGAAACTTTATTTCAGATTTTTCAATTATTGTCTATACTCCCCAATAAGATGATTATTTTGCTGCTTCTTGACTTTTATTTTAGCATTGACTTCCCTCTATGAGAGGTGAGCTCTCTTTCAGAGGGCTTGCCCTCTCGGCCCTTTCACCTCTTTGCCCCACTCCTTACATTTATATGAGAATTTTGGTAGATTGATATTCAGTGTTTGCATTATTTTGACATGTCAATGATATTAGGTGAGTCAAATAGCATGCTATGTCACTTCTTTCCTTTTTTTAAAAGTTTTTTTTAGATGTTTCATCATTTTTTTTTTAATTTTTTTTTCAACGTTTATTTATTTTTGGGACAGAGAGAGACGGAGCATGAACGGGGGAGGGTCAGAGAGAGAGGGAGACACAGAATCGGAAGCAGGCTCCAGGCTCTGAGCCATCAGCCCAGAGCCCGACGCGGGGCTCGAACTCACGGACCGTGAGATCGTGACCTGGCTGAAGTCGGACGCTTAACCGACTGCGCCACCCAGGCGCCCCTCGATGTTTCATCATTTTGAGAGAGAGAGAGAGAGAACATGAGCAGGGGAGGGGCAGAGGGAGAGGGAGAGAGAATGTCAAACAGGCTCCACATGGTCACCACAGAGCCTGGCGTGGGGTTCAGTCCCACGAACTGTGAGATCTTGACCTGAGCCAAAATCAAGTGTTGGACATTCAACCACCCAGGTGCCCCTGTAATTTCTTTCCTGTAAAACTTTGTCCTGGAAAACCTAGGTGATTGACGGAAACTTTGGGTATCATCTCAAGGCTGTGGTCTAAAGCTGAATGGTTGCCCTAATTCCCTAAGAAGTTATAAGAGATGAGACTTGAGTGAAACCCAGACAATCTGTCCTCTTGGGTCACTCTGGGTAACCGAGTTACACACTTCCCTATTCTTTCCCACTCCCTTTCTCTCCTCTTTTCTACCTTCAGCGGATTGAAGGCTCCCAGCTCTCCCCCACACTACAATATTTTGGTCAGTCACTGAGTGGGGGCCAGGACCTCACAATGGATGGACTGGTGGACCTGGCTATAGGAGCCCAAGGCCATGTACTGCTGCTTAGGTAAGAAATTCTTTTATAGCACACCAAATATCTTCCCATTCAGGAGTGGCTTTGCTGTCTGAAGGCCCCTGATGGTCCTCTGGTGTCCCTACAGATCCCAGCCTGTGCTGAGACTTGAGGTGACCATGGAGTTCACACCCAAAGAAGTGGCAAGGAATGTGTTTGAATGTCGTGCAAAGGTGGTGAAAGGTCAGACTGCTGGGGAGGTTAGAGTTTGCCTTCGTGTCCGCAAGAATACACGGGACAGGCTAAGAGAAGGTGAGGCTGGGTAGGTAAGTCTGAAAGGGTTAAATAACTGGAGATATTGATGGGTGTCCCAGTGCAGTCTTCCCAGCCTTCTGGCAGTCCAGAGCAAACTTCCACAGGCTTCTACAGCCTTTTCGAAGCTTGGCTGGAGTGAGAAGACAGTTCCCTGACTGGGTACAGAGGCCCAGAAAACCTCACCAGAAGTGAGCATGTGGCACTCCTTTATTCTCTCAGTTTTCCAGAGAAAAAATGGCCCCACATCTGTGAAATAACCAGGATTTTTTTTTAAGTCAAGAGATAACTCTTTTAAAGGGCAGGTTGAGTTGATGAAGCTAAACACAAGTTCAGAAAACATTTAGGCATGGCATTTTATCACAACTAACTTGACTTTCTCCTTGTCTCTAATCTGAAAGAGTGGCATTGTGCTGGGTGTGGGGGAATTATAATGATGGTACTAGAGAGAAATGAGGGAATAAAATTAGGTTTCTAACAGTAATCTTACTAGGCTGAGGAGACAGCTTGCATGGCTAGACATTAATATAAAAGTGTTGGAGAGTAGAGAATCATGTAGAAGGTGCCCCCCAAACCTACATATAAATTCCTCTCAAGTCATAGGCTGACTTCATCAGCAATGTATGTCTAGATCAATACTCTAAGAAACTCAGTAGAAGACAGCAGCCAAAGAGTTGTATAGAAGTTCAGCTCCCTAGTGCTGGGGAAACAGAAATTTGAGAGGGGTATTGGTAAGCAACTTGGTCTTTCTATTGGAACAATGTGTATTCAGACCAGCAACTAAGAGAAACAATAGACAATAGAAATAGACCCACAGGTGATTCAGAAATTGGAGTTATTAGGAATCTAAAAAACAACTACAGTTAATATCTTCAAGAAAAAAAGAGAAAATGATGGAGAACTTCAGAAAAGACCTGGAATTCATAAAATAGAGTAAAATGGAAACTATAGAACTGAAAAATACCCTGACTTAAATTAAGAATTCAATAAATAGATTTGATAGTAGGTTCAAAGTGGAACAAAGAATTAGTGAACTGGAAGGTAAATCAATTGAGAGTATTTAGATTAACACACACAGAGAAAAGAGGATGAAAAATACAGAAAAAAATCGTAAGACATATGGAGCATGGTGAAAAATTTAATAAACGTAATTTGAAATTGAAAGAAGAGAGAGAATAAGAAAGAAGCAACAAAATAGAGGGAAAATTTTTTCTTTTTTTATTTAAATTTATTTACTTATTTTGAGAGAGAGAGAGAGAGAGGGAGAGAGAGAGAGACAGAGAGAGCACAAACAGGGGGAGAGGCAGAGAGGAGAGAGAGAATCCCAAGCAGACTCCAAGCTGTCAGTATAAGCCTGAAGTGGGGCTCATGTGAAATCATGACCTGAGTCAAAATCAAGAGTTATACCCTTAACTGACTGAGCCACCCAGGGTTCCCAGTAACAATTTTTTTTAAAACTAATGAAAGACATCAAGATTCTCTGCCAAAACAAAGCAAGATAAATATAAAGGAAGCCATACCATAGTACATTATACCAATGTATATGACATACATTGTACCATTCCAAGGCACAAATTACTGAATGCCAATGACAAAGAGAAAGAAGTTAAACGCAACCAGAAAAATATACTTAGTTTTCTAGTGTGTAACAGAATAGCTACTATTTTTTGAGTACTTTCTGTGTGGCAGGACTGTGATAAATGCTTTATAGACACTATTTCATTGCACTTTCACCACTGAGAAGGTACAATTATCTTCCTCAACTTAAAAATAAAGAATGGACAGGGTGCCTGGGTGGCTCAGTCGGTTAAGCATCCAACTCTTGACTTGGGCTCAGGTCATGATATCAAGGTTTGTGAGTTCGAACCAGCTGGCTCTGTGCTGACAGCATGGAACCTGCTTCGTATTCTCTCTCTCCCTCTCTCTGCCCCTCCCTTGTGTTCTCTCTCTCTCTTAAAAAAAAAATAAGGAATGGAGACTCAAAGAGGTCAGGTAGCATGCCCAAAGTAGAGCTGGGCCTCAAACTCATGCTTGTCTGACTCCAAAGCTGGGATCCTCACTACCATGCTGCCCTGTCCCTTCAGGAGAGATTCAGAGCAACATCACATATGACTTGGCTCTGGAGCCAACTCTCCCACATCCCCGAGTTGTCTTTGATGAGACAAAGAACAGCACACGCAGACAGACAAGAATCTTGAGGCTGAATCAAGAATGTGAGACCCTAAAGCTACTGTTACCGGTGAGCAAGGGTTGGCCACACTCCTGGGTCCTCCATGCATGGGGTGGGTTTGGGAATCTAAGGAGGGCAAACCCTCAAACCCCCTACTATCTCTCAGTATTGTGTAGAGGATTCAGTGAACCCCATCATCCTGCACTTCAACTTCTCTCTGGTGGGGAAACCCTTGTCCTTATTCGGGAACCTCCAGCCAGTGCTGGCTGTGGATGCTCAGAGACTCTTCACAGCTTCGGTGAGTTCTGGAGTTGGGGTCCTTCAGGGTCATGGAAGACACCAGAGGCCAAGATTGTTGAAGAACATTTTATTTCATTTCACATAATTTTATTTCAATATTTTATTTTATTTTGACTTAAATTTTAGTTAACATACAGTGCGATATTGGTTTCAGGAGTAGAATTGAGTGATTCATCACTTACATACAACATCCAGTGCTCATCACAACAAGTTCCCTCCTTAATACCCATGACCCTTCTAGTCCATCTCCCACTCACTTCCCTCCATCAACCCTCAGTTTATTCTCTGTCATTAAGATTGTCTTGTGATTTATTTCCCTCTCTTCTCTCCCTATCCCCTTCCCATATGCTCATCTGTTTTTTTTTAAGTTCCACATATAAGTGAAATAATATGGTATTTGTCTTTCTCTGATTGACCTATTTTACTTAGCATAATACACTCTAGCTCAATATTTTATTGTTTCATTTTATTCTTTCCTTTTCTTTCATCATACTTTATTTTTTTGTAGTTTCCTTTTGAGCAGAACTGTGGCAGTGACAACATTTGCCATGATGACCTCAGCATCACCTTCACTTTTATGGGGTGAGTTTCTTTTCCTCACTGCTACCTGAAAACCTGCACCACAACCTGGTGCTCTGTTCTGGCCTCTGAGGGAGCCTGGAACAGAGCAGCTGCTTTGGAGGTGTTTGTGTGGTTGCCCCATCCACTGTCTTCTCTCTCCAAGAGTCTGTGCCACCAGAGTAGACTTGCCACATGGAGGGCCTCAGCGTCTCACGGCCTGGCTTGTTCTTTCCACAGTCTGGATACCCTGGTGGTGGGTGGTCCCCGAGACCTGAATGTGACATTGACTGTGAGAAACCAGGGCGAGGACTCCTACAGGACTCAAGTTACCTTCTTCTACCCACCTGGCCTGTCCTATAGGAGGGTGTCAGTGACCCAGGTAGTCAAATCCTTCTCAGGCTCTGACTTTGCTTTCCTTGTCCCCACAGGTTCTGGTTCACATCACCATCTCTGTCTCCCTTGCCTTCCAGAAGCAGCGCTCACAGCGACCATGGCGCCTGACTTGTGAGTCTGAAGACTCCACCAATGGGCCCGAGGCTTTGAAGAATAGCAGCTGCAACATAAGCCACCCCATCTTCCCAAACTACTCAGAGGTCAGGCTGCTGTCCCCCTCTCCCTTTCTCTTTTGTCTTTTTCTGAATTCTTTTCTTATTTTTTAAAAGTAGAGGCTCCTTTTTTGTTTTGAAAAATAGATTTACTGAGATACAATTCGTATACCATACAATTCACCTATTTCAAGCAGACAATTGGGTGGCTTTTTAGTATGTTCACAGAGTTACATATTCATCACCATGATCAATTTTAGAATATTTTATTACCTCGAGAAAAGACGCTGCTCTCCTCAGCCATCAATTCTAGTCCTCTCATTTCTCCAAGCCCTAGGCAACCACTAATGTATTTTCTGTCTCTAGGTTCACCTATTCTGGACACTTCTCATGTATATTTGCAGCATCTATCAATATTTTATTTCTTTTTTACTGTTGCATAGTATCCTGTTGTATGGAAGCACCACATTTTATTTATCCATTCTTTAGTTGATAGACATTTAAGTTGTTTCTTCTATTCTTTTCACTGTCTCTCCTCTCTCTAACTCCAGATCACCTTTAATATCACATTTGGTGTGGAATCTGATGCTTTCTTTGGAAACAGACTACTACTCAAGGCCAATGTGACCAGGTGTGCTGTGCCTATCTTACCCCCTTTGAGGCCCCAACCCCCTGCCCAGGATGGACCACTGCCCTCTCCCCACTGGTTCTCTCCTCAGCTTAGTCAGTTATTTATTCATTCATTCAATAAATACCAACTGAGCACTCACCATGTGCCAGGCATTGTGCCCAGTGCTGGTGAGACAGTGATGGACAAGACAGCTGTGGTTCCTGCCCTTACAGAGATTATAATTTAGTGGAAATATACACAGGAAAGCTCTCTGTTTCCCTTTAGTGAGAACAACACAACTAAGACCAACAAAACTGAATTCCAACTGGAGTTGCCTGTGAAATACACTGTCTTCGTGGTGGTCACCAGGTGCTGGATTCTAGGGCTTTAGCTCTGCCTTTACCATTATGCTGGACATGACCCATTGTGTATTTGTGTGTGTGAGTCTATGCACATGAGTGCCTGTGTATATGTGTTTATATGTGCCTGGGAGTGTATTTGTGCCTGTGTGCATATGTGTGTGTGTAACCCAAGCTAGCACATCCTGTGTGTCTGACACACATCCCCCCCTGCTTACCGCCCCACTGGCACCTTCTCAGGACAGCATTACCCATGTACTTGTTCACTCCCTTACATACTTAGCCCAAGACTCCTTCTCAGGACACCTCTGATGTCCTGACACCTCCTGTACTTTCTTCTTTCTCCCATCAGCCATGAAGTCTCCACCAAATATCTCAGCTTCATAGCCTCAGAGAAGACCAGCCACAGTATAAAGCACCAGTATGAGGTGGGGAGCTGAGAAGGATGACAGGGAGGGAAATCAATGTGCTGGGAATGCAATAATGGGAAATAATGATGGGATACATGCCTCAGGTGCCTACTATGTTCTGGGCTCTGTTCCAAGTTTACTTTCACCCTATACACACAGAAACACACACACACACACACACACACACACACACACACCTCATTTTATCCTTACAATGAGTCTTTGAAGGAGGCACTATCATTATCTCCAGTTCACAGATGGAGAAACTGAGGCTCAGAGAAGTTAACAGAACATGGCCACAGTGTCCCCACTAGTAAGTGGAAGAGACACCACTTATTACCAACCTATCTGGGTCTTGAATGTGTGTTTAAGTGCTACAATTTACTGCATCCCAGAAAGCATCAAGAGGCAGGCTGCTTGGGTCTGTGAGGCCTTATTTAAGTGTACTGGGGTGTCAGGAGTGGGAAGACTGATTCTGGTTGCTGGTGTAAGTGGAAAGGCCAGAGCTCTGAAGTCCACTGCCTTCTTCCCACTGTGCAGGTGAACAACTTGGGACAGAGGAGCCTCCCCATCATTGTGGTCTTCTGGGTGCCTATCAAGCTGAACCAGGTGGCTGTATGGGACAACCTCCAGGTCACCCTTTCTCAGGTAAGCCTAGCTGGGCTTGAGAAGTGTCCTAACTCCTCCCTCCATAGCTCTTGTCTTTCCTAAAATCTCTGTTTTATTTTGGAGAGACTTTGACCTTCTCCTGGACTTAGGCCATTTCAGCCTCCTTAAGCCTGGATTCACAAGCCCTCATTTCTCTCTATTCTCATGGTGTCTCTTTTCCTCAGAACCTCTCCAGAACATGCAACACCACGGAGAATTCTCCCCCTCTCTCTGACTTCATGGCAGAGCTTAAGAGGGCCCCAGTGGTGGTAAGAATAAGCCAGACCCAGCACTGTCCCCTTGTTGATGCTCAATACCATCTGTCAACTGAGTGGGCTGGGTGCATGAGCATTTTTGCATCCAATTTCTTTAGTCACTTCTCCCCTTTCTTCCCTTCCCCAGAACTGCTCCATTGCTGTCTGCCAGAGAATCCAGTGTGACATCCCATCCTTCAGCATCCAGGAAAAAGTCAACATTACCCTCCAAGGCAAACTCTCATTTGACTGGTATATCAAGGTATGTGAGGGACAGGACTCAGCTGGGCATGGACATGATATTTCAGAGGGCCCATGGGTCCAGATTCAATCTACTCTCTCCTGTAGACTTCAGCAAACTACCTTCAGGTTGTGACCACGGCAGAGGTCTTGTATGATGATTCGAAGTTTGCCCTGCTTCCAGGACAGGAGGCATTTCTGAGGGCCCAGGTATCTATCTTTGGCACAGAGGGACTATTGGAGGTAGGAGCTGAGGCTGGGCTTGTGGAGATCTCTGGGTAAAGAGCTAGAAAGAGACAGAGGAGGAGGAGTGGAAGGAGTGAGGGCAGAGGGAGGGGCCAGTCATTGGGTTAAGTGGGGGCAGAAGGTCTGACTGGGGAACCCCTAGAAATTTGGGGTTCCCCTGATGTACCCTCCCTCCCCCTGCTACAGATAGAAACCAAAGTGGAGCCAAATGAAGTGCACAACCCTGTACCACTTATAGTGGGCAGCTCAGTGGGGGGGCTGGTGCTTCTGGCCCTCATCACCGCTGGACTGTACAAGGTATCCCCTCTTCCTGTTTGCTCTCCTCTATCCTCACTGATTCTTACTCAGCAGATCATTATTGGGTTCAACTCACACCAAGTCACAGAGTCTCAGTTTCTTCAGCTATGAAATGAGAATATAAATACTACTTTGTGAAGGTAATTGGGTTAATATATATGTAGTGTACTTAGAATGGTCCCTGGTACAGAATGACCACTATGTAAGGATTAATCCTTCTCTTTGTATGTTTTATTTATTTTCACTTTCCTGACTCTAACATCAAAGCCATCTCTTTCTCTGCCCCACTTTCCCCAGGTCTCTTTACACTCTGTCACATTATTCTTTGTGCCTCCTGGCCCCTATGTCTCCCCTCCTGTTCTGCATGGCCTTCACCACTTCCCTGACTTTGGTGGCCCTTACTCCTCTGTCTTTGTCTCCACAGCTTGGCTTCTTCAAACGGCAGTACAAGGACATGATGAGTGAAGCTGGTCCCAATGCCCAGCCCCAGTAACAGCTCCTTCCCCATTGAGTGGCCTCTCCTGCAGCAAGTAGGATTCTGGTTAGACCAGCATGCAGGTCCCCAGGCTGTTGGGCAGACTCTGCTATTAGGAGAGTGGGGTGGTAACACCTCAGTCGAAAAAGAACTGCTTGGGTTTCCATTCATGTGTGTGTGTGTTTGTGCAAGTGTGTGTGCAAGCATGTGCGTGAGTTGTGTGTGTGACTCAGATGTCTTTTGCATGGGGATGAGTGCCATCAGTACAACCTCTCAGGCAGAAGAGAATTGATTAGGCTTCTTTGTGTGTGGGTGAAGGTGCCATTGGGCCTTCCTCTTGACAGAAGTGATGGCAGATTTTGTGGGTGAAGATAAAGGGAAATGTAACAGATCCTGTTCCTGCTGAAGGAAGCAAGACCTTCTTTCATGGGTGAGGACACATATCTGCAAGATGCTTTGCAGCTGGATCAAGACCACATGGAGGAGCTGTGATGGAGCCAGGATCTGATTAGCCACCAGGAGCCTGTCCACTCATTCCATTCCATACTAGAGCTACATAAGGTCCAATGAGCAATGGTGCACCTCCTTTTATGTATGCATTTACTTATTATTTTAATATTACTTTTATTTTTTGGAAGGGTAAACCCATTGACAGAACAAAAATCAAAAGTTGTCCAAGCATGAATGATGAAAATTTTCCCTTCCATCCTGGTCCCCCTAGCCATTCAAGTCCTTCCTAAGGGGTTATAAGGTTATGTGTTTTGGGGTCTTCTTCACAAAGATTTTAAGCATATGTAAACACACACACATAAGCTTTTTTACATAAATGGTAATAGGTGTTATTTATACTGTTTTGCATCTTGCTTTATTCATCAATATGGCTTAGATGTTTTATATCAAGACAAAGTATTTTTTTTCATTCTTTTATACAGCTGTGTAGTATCCCATTGTATGGAAAGATCATGAATTAATAAATTGAATATATGTAATTTTTGCATATGTGTAAAGATAATTTATAGGATATATTCTCAGAAGTTTGGGTTCTCCCAGAAACAAATTCAAGATAAGAATTTGAGTGAAAGAAGTTTATTTAACAGTGGCCCCAAGAAATAGGGGAGGGATGTGAGCTGGGAAGGAAAGACATCCAGGAAAGTCATCCATTTTCAAGAGGGACCACTCTGAACCCTTGGAGCATAACCCTACTGGGATTTCTGGGAGACAGTGTAGAATGCACACCTCAACATTGCCCCACTTGAAGACAGAAGGAGATGAAATATGTACAGTTGACCTTTGAACAACGCAGAGGTTAGGGGCACTGACCCCTCACACAGTTGAAAATCCATGTATGACTTTTGACTCCCCAAAAACTTAATTACTAAGTCTTACTGACATAACATAAATAGTCAACACATAATTTACATATTGTATGTATTATATTGTATTATTTTATGTATTCTTATAATAAAGTAAGCTAGAGAAAAGAAAATGTTATTAAGAAAATCACAAGGAAGGGGTGCCTGGCTGGCTCAATCAGTAGAGCATGAGGCTCCTGACCTTAGGGTCATGAGTCCAAGTTCTATGTTGGGCATGGAGCCTATTTTTTTTTTAATTTTTTTAACGTTTATTTATTTTTGAGACAGAGAGAGACAGAGCATGAACGGGGGAGGGTCAGAAAGAGAAGGAGACACAGAATCCGAAACAGGCTCCAGGCTCTGAGCTATCAGCACAGGGCCCGACACGGGGCTCGAACTCACGGACTGCGAGATCATGACCTGAGCCGAAGTCGGACGCCCAACCGACTGAGCCACCTAGGCGCCCCCATGGAGCCTATTTAAAATAAAAATTAAAAAAAATTTAAGAAAAAGAAAATCATAATGAAGAGAAAATACATTTACAGTACTATATGTATCTTCATTGGAAAAAATCCACATAAAAGTGGACCTGTGCAATTCAAACCTGTGTTGTTCAAGAGAACTGTCCACCAATTCTGCAGTTATTGGCTGAGGTCTGCTCTTGGTGGGGAAGGGAGTCATTAATTCTCTGGCACTTCTGGCCTGTCCTGAATGAGGACAGAGTGGGCTCTGGTGGTCAGAGAAAGAGATAACAGGTGCTGCTAGTTGGAAGTCTGACTGATGAGGCTGTGCTCCCCTGGCAAGGTCCACAGGGATCTGGGTAGGGCACCAACAGCACTTGCTACCAAGGGTGTGTACAGGTAAAGTTTTGATAGCTGTTTCTAGGTAGTCTTCCCTCCCCCCAGTGCCCATCTCCCATACCTTTGTCAGTGCAGTAGCCACAACTCTGGCTTCAGCATGTATCCTAATTCTCACACTAGTCCTGCTAAGTAGCCACCACTTGCTAGTTAATAACATTGCTATTTAATATACCTGAATTTCACTTATGAGAAAACTGAGGCTTGGGGAGATCACACTAATGGCCCGAGGTCATTACAGATAGGACTAGAATGGAGCTGGGATTCAAATCTGGTCTGTCTGGTTCCAAAGCTTTCCTCCTTTACTGTCCTGATGATTTTTGAAGAATGGGTGTGCAGCAGGGGCAGTCAGGAATGGGTGTGCAGCAGGTACGAGTTAAGTGTCAGGAGAGTGACTTTTATTCAGCTGTTATAATAATATTAGGTGAGCCATATGAAAGTGCCAACATGTTGACAAAAATGACAATTTCATGGGGCTCATCAAAATACAAGAAAATCATGGTTTAGATTAACAGAAATGCAAGAAAATCATTGCTCAGATGGAAGCCTGTTCCAGATATGATAGGAAGAGGGAAGGGATCTTCCTGTTTGGGAAGGTTTGGGAAGAGACCCCAGGGTAGGCAACACCTGAATCAAGTAGGGGCCGAAGTGTTCCAGTTAGGGGACAGCATAGATGGGGCTGGAGAGTGGGCAAGAGCTTGGGCAGATGCACTTTGTAAGCCAGAGTGGAGGAGTTCTAATTTTATTCAAAGTGCAATATGATGTCATCAAAGAGTGACTAATGAGACAATGGCCCTTTGTATCCTGGGGGTGCCATTACACATGTCAGATGATTCCACATACACATTTAGATGATTTAGATACACATTTAGATGATTCCACACAATTTTCTCTTCTGACTTTAAAATCCATTAAAAATGTTTTTTTCCTTTCTTAGGTTAAAAGATAAATGACCTTAATATCTGCAGAAGTCCTTAAATGCCCCAGGAAAGAGGGCCTCTGTATCTGCAGGGACCTGCTCTTGGATGAGCAGCTAAAGTCTTGTGGGCTCAGAGTCCACATTGGCATCATTGAATCGGAAGCTTGTGTCGAATTCAGCCAGATAGGAGTTTTATGATGGGTTGGAAAAGAAATAATTTCCAGTGACAAATTCTCTTAACATGACCATAATGTTACTAATAAACAGGGCCATAAATCTCTCATGATAAGCAGCCAAACCAGGAAAGTCTGCCTTTGATTTTACTTTTTGGGGTCCCTTGATTCAGAATAAATAAATCCCTTCAGTCTCTACCCTCCTTTTCTTACTTAGTAATAGGGTTCTTATCTGGGCCACCATGGAATATTGTTAGAATTATAATCTCCAGTGAATTGTGCCTCTTTGTATCCCACTCCTTTGCACTGGGACATTGTGCTCTTTCCATCAAGTGGAGGGGCCTATCTCTACTCCCTGGATTTTGGGCTGGTCTTGTGGCTTACTTTGACCAATAGAATGTGGTGGCTTAAGGGATGTTTTGGAGTTCCAGAGCCTAGGCCATGAGAAGCACTACAGCTTCTGCTCCCACCCTCACACCACCATGCTGATACCCATCTAGCTCACTGGAGAATGAGCAGCCATATGGAAGAGACGACTAAGGCTCCCAGCTGATAGCACAACTGCATTCCCGAGGCCAATGTGACTCTTCCAGCCCAGTCCTGGAATCTGATGACTGCAGCCACTGGCAAGTCCAACAAAAGAACTGCCCAGAACTGTGGGAAATAATCCACTCTGCTTTGGAATAGTTTGTTATGCCACAATGGATAACAAATATGGCCACCCAGTTAAAGAGCACATTTCCCAGTTTCCTATACAGCTATGATGGCCATGTGGCTATTTTCTGACTAATGGGATATGAGTAGGGTGAGTGAACAACTTTGGAGTCTGGTCTTATGAGAGAAGAAGTGTACCTCTTTTCTCCTTACCATCTTTACCAACTGAAGTGTGTCATTCACCATTTTAGACTTTGCTGACAAGGGCAACACTTAAGAATGCCAAAGTGAGACAGAGTTTGGGTTCTAACTCTGTAGAACCACTATGTTATCCATGGACTCCATAATCTCATATTGTTATAAGAAAGAGAAATCTTCTTTAAGGCACTGGTATTTTGAGTCTTCAACACAGCAGTTGTCCCTGTATTGTAACTAATAACATTACCTTCTCAAGAGTTTTTACCTACTTGGTCAAAGAAACTAAACTTGTGGTAAATTCTGATAGTGCTGCTACTCCAGTTTCTAGCATTTCAGTCCCCTCCTTCTTGTCAGGACTTATGATATGACTGGCACCTAAAATGGGGGGGGGCTGGAGAATGTTCCACTCTATCCATTCTCAGGCTGGTCACAGGCATCAGTAATGCTTTCTTCATCTGTGGGATCTTCCTGATGAGCCCACTTGGGTTGGTCTCCAGGATTTATCCCCAACCTCTGAGATCACAAAAGTGGGGTCCTTCCTGCTGGCTAAATGACCTCATAGAGAAATTAATTGTCCTGTTTCACCTGTAGATGCATGATAAAGGTACTTGGAAGGTATTTCTCCTTTCTCTGTCTTGAGAGATTACCAGAGATGTGTGTCCTGATGGTGTGAATTTCCCCTCCCCAGGGAAAGTTCAGAGCCTTTAAAAAAATCTATTGCTTTTACTCACTTACAGCTTATTTATTCTTGTTTGTTTCAAATTTTTATTTAAATTCTAGTTATTTAACTTATAGTAATATTGATTTCAGGAGTAGAATCTAGTGATTCATCACTTGTATATAACACCTAGTGCTCATGCCAACAAGTGCCCTCCTTAATACCCATGACGCATCTAGCCCATTCCCTGCCCACCTTCCCTCCAGCAGCCCTCAGTTTGTTTTCTATAGTTAATAGTCTGGAATGGTTTCCATCTTTCTTTCTTTCTTTCTTTCTTTCTTTCTTTCTTTCTTTCTTTCTTTCTTTCTTTCCTTCCCCTATGTTTATCTGTTTTGTTGTTCAAATTCTATACATGAGTGTAATCATATGGTACTTGTCTTTCTCTGACTGACTTATTTTGCTTAGCAAAATACACTCTAGCTCCATTCATGTTATTGTAAATGGCAAGATTTCATTCTTTTTGGTGGCTGAGTAATAGCCCTCAGGTTTTAGTTAGCCTACATAGTTTTGTTTGTTTATTTGTTTTTGATTAGTTACTGACATTTTATTATTAAAATTTTTTTAATGTTTATTATTTTTATTTATTTTTTTTTTACAAAGGAGAATTTCTTTTTTTTTCTTTTTTTTATATATGAAATTTATTGACAAATTGGTTTCCATACAACACCCAGTGCTCATCCCAAAAGGTGCCCTCCTCAATACCCATCACCCACCCTCCCCTCCCTCCCACCCCCCATCAACCCTCAGTTTGTTCTCAGTTTTTAACAGTCTCTTATGCTTTGGCTCTCTCCCACTCTAACCTCTCTTTTTTTTTTTTTCCTTCCCCTCCCCCATGGGTTCCTGTTAAGTTTCTCAGGATCCACATAAGAGTGAAACCATATGGTATCTGTCTTTCTCTGGATGGAACTGGAGAGTGTGATGCTAAGTGAAATAATGTTTATTATTTTTGAGAGACAGAGAGCAAGCTGGGGAGGGGCAGAGAGAGAGAGAGAGAGAGAGAGATAGAGAGAGATACACAGAATTGGAAGCAGACTCCAGGCTCTGAGCTGTCAGCACAGAGCCCAACGCGGGGCTGGAACCCACAGACTGCAAGATCATGACCTGAACTGAAGTCAGCCGCTTAACCAACTGAGCCACCGAGTCGCCCTGAGTTGATGACATTTTAAAATTGGCAGATTTCTTAGAGAAATCCAAATTTATGGCTTTTATTGAAAAATGGGAGTGAGACAACATGAGGCTGCAGCTAGGTAGAGCCACCATAAACAGGCAGGACATGGCTTTCCAGTTCACTCCATATAGCGCTCCTGCTCTGAGGTTAGGGTCCATTGGATTAAAGGTGATCTTGAAGCCCTATGTGATCTGGTCACTGCCTACCTCTGTAGCTCACCTTCTGCTCCCTTCCCTCTCAACCTCATATTTCTAAAATGCACCATATCTAGTGTGACCAGTCAGGACCCTTTTAAAAGTGAAAGGAAGTGTGAATAATAATTGCATTGGGATGTCAAGCCTAAACATGACCTGTTGAGGACAGGTCAGGATGTATCTGTTCCCCCTTCATTCCCTCTCACTTCCCAGTCTTTGTCATGCTTTATTCTTTGTCCAGAACTCACTTCCTTTCCTCCTTCACTTGACTCTTGTCTCAGCTTGAATGTCACTTCCTCCAAATCCTCCTGAATGCCTAGCCAAGAGAAGCTTCACCTCTCATATGCTGTCAGTAACCTGTTTTTTTATTCCTGGACACTGTACATTCCTGGAGTGCAGGAACCCCTATGACAATATCTGGAACACAGAGCAAACAATTGCTGAATATATGTGTTTGGTGAATGAATGAATGAATGAATGATCTTGGTTTTCCTGGCTTCCTGTTCTTGTTCCCTCCACCAGAAGACAGAGCTCTCAAAAGTCTGTTTCCCTACAGCGCAACGCATTTCTTCAGGACCATATAGTATCTGGCTATATGTAACTACTTCACATTTTCTAAATCTTGAGAGAATGAATGGATAATGGACAGACTATACATAGAAACAGAGCTCTGACCCATAATCTGTAGCAATCAGCCCAAGGAACCCATCCATTAACTATAATAAACAGCCCAAGAAGCCGGTTTGCCACCTGTAAGTCAGACTTGTAGGAAGTCAGACCTTTAGCAACTGGTCCAGGAAGCCAAACAATAACCCATGTAATAATTGGCTCAAAATGACCAGGGCTTGATTAATAACTGACAGCTTCCCTAATTTTTGTTGCTGTATCCAACTTAGGCCCAACCAGGAAAAGCCAAATATGCTCCCCTAACCAATCAAAAGATGTTCTCCTTCCAGTTAATCCACTCCAGCTTCCCTGGGCCAACAGCCTCCAGTCAGGGCACACCTGAAAACTTCCCTTTTTATACCATAAAGCCTATCCTCTCCTCCTCCCTTGCCTTTGGGTATTTGTCAAAATGCAAGTGATGGTGGCTGAATTTCTTGCTAGAGCAAGCTCTGAATAAATAGCCTTTGCCTATCAACAGACATTTTGTTGGTCTTCATTTATTTTCTCAATCCTCTGGTCCAGCTACTACAATTAAAAAACAAACAAACAAACCACAATGATCTCCTTTCCAGTTTCTCTGTGGGCATTCCCATTTTGGCACAGACTTTGAACAATTGCTGAAATGGGTCTCCTTATCTGCCCCCATCTCTTGTTGCCCATTGAAGTTCCAAAGCCCCTCTGAGTAAACATGAATTGAATGCATTGATTGCCATG
This sequence comes from Lynx rufus, assembly GCF_022079265.1. Lineage (NCBI taxonomy): Eukaryota > Metazoa > Chordata > Mammalia > Carnivora > Felidae > Lynx > Lynx rufus. Next base: position 781,394 of record NW_025814838.1, on the reverse strand, counting down.
TTCTTCCATATATATATTTGCCTGTTGAGAATGATCTTGTTACTGGGTGTTGTATGGAAACCAATTTGACAATAAATTGTATTTAATATATAAAAAAAGAGAATAATCTTGCTACCAAGCCAAGAGTAAGATACAGAAGCTAAGCCTGATGACCCAGCCTTACCCCTGTTCTCTGGAATTCTCCCTCCCCTAATTCCCACAAGCATCTCCAGCCCAGCCCCTCCCATGTGCAGCACAGCTGCTGTGCTTGAGCCTCTATTAAAGTCAAGGCATCAAAAAATGATGGGAAAAATTTTTTGAAAAGAATACAATATTTGTAATTGACAAATACAAAGAAACATCAAAATATTGGAAGGAAAACCAGAACTTTGAATACCTTTCTTGCACTTACTTTTTCATTTAGAATTTTTTTGAGTCACAGAGTGGAGTAGGCAGAAAGCCACTGTGTTCTCTGATTTAAGAGCACCTTGATCTATGTGTTACAGTTCAGGTGTAATCAGCCCATTGTTCACGCTATTTTCCATGGTATTTTGAGGGGTGTGCTGACCAGACTCTAGCTCAGACAGGGCTGGAGAAGTCCTGCCCTGAAAGTCAATTCAGTTCTCATTAAATTCTTCACGCCTGCCCATTGAGGTGGATATTATTGTTCCTATTTTGCAGAAGAGGATACTGATGATTAGTGAGGTTATGTCAACTTGCCCAAGGTCAGTCAAGACTTCCTATAGCTTGGACTCCAGCCCAGCTTTTCCTGATCATCTTTGTGAGTTTAATCTAAGGCTGGGAATTGAGGCAGCATTATGGAGCCTTCAGATGGAAAGTATGAATGTTCCCTCCAAGGGAAACCCAGAAGAAGGTAGGTCAGTCATCAATACTCAGCCCCTATCCACCTTACTCTGACCATCTCATTTCTGCTCTCTTTCCTCTTCTCTGTCTTTCCTTTTCCCAATGAATTATCTTTGCTTCTCATTTTCTCTTCTATTTCACAGAACTTAAGTGCAAATTAAGTACTATGTTCCTCTAATTCCAGTTAAATCACTTGCCAGCAGTGGGAGTTAAAGGACAACCATTTGACTCTCCAAGGGGTTTTTGCCAATGTATGTAGAGAAGCCAAGCCAGTGTTCCTTCCTCTTCCCTTCACTGTTGCCCCAGGCTTTTCCTCATCGACCAGACACACGTTTGCTGTGTTCCTTAACATTCTTCTACTTATTTCCTACAGCATTTACTCAACCTAAACAAATACCTGTTGTATCCAAAATTTGCCCCAATTCATTAGTCTGCCTCCTAGAAAGGCTGCTTTTGCCTTGTTCTGAGGCAGCCTTCAATTTATACAACAATTGGGGGAATCCCAGGGTGATCTGGGCTGAACACTTGGTCTATCACCTTCAAATATGTGCAGATTTCCTTTCCACATACCCATACACCCCACTTATCCATTCATCCACTCATCCTCCCATCTACCCAGCCACCTGCTCATCTGTCCACACACAAACTCATCTACCTTCTTATCACCCAACTACCCACATACCCAACAGACATGTTTGACCCCTGGTTGTATCTACTCTAGGTCTAGTGGCCATCCTTGGAGAAAGAAAGAGAAATGAGTGTCTGATCTCAATGAGCTGTCATTGAGAGGGTGTCACTTTTTATTCTTCACTAAGGAAAACTGTGAATTCTCACCCTTATCCTCAACTTATAACAGCTATAGCAACAAACAGAAGCAAGTGCTATTTCCCAGGCACATAATTGAGGTGCAACAGTGACTGAGACCAGAACTGTTGGATGTTCTGTACAAAAAGGCTTGTTCCCTTGACTGGGATTAGCTCTGCCCTTCTTTAACTTCATGCAGGCACCAAGTATTGATTGGGTGCTTCCTATGTGTCAGGTGTTGTGCTGAATGCAGGGGATAGAGGACCAGAAGGATACAGTCCTTATATTGAAGAAGTCTATAGTCTCTATACCAATCCCTGGTGTATAAAAGCACCACCCCCCAAGAATCTCCTTCTGAGATTCACCAAAGCAGAGCTAATCACTTCCTCCCTGAGCCACTCAAATTATTCTGCTATCTAGTAAAACTTGTGATTTGAATGTATCAGAATATTGTTTCCCTTGTAGGGTATGATCTCTTAGAAGGCCAGTACCCTTTCCTGCTTGTTTTGCTTCCCTAGCAGCCAACCCACAGCCTGGATCACACGAGAAGCTCCTGTGTGTGGGATGAATGGTTGAGTGAACAAATACTGCCCAGGCAGTAGGTGGGGTAGAAAGGAGGAAGTAAGATCATTAGCAGTGTGGTCAAGACTCTAGTGCCTTGATATCTGTCTTTACCTTGTACTAGCTGGTAACTTGAGGCAAATAACTCAACTTCTCTGTGCCTTAATTCTGCATCCATAAAATGAGGATAATAGCAGCTCCCCACCCTCATAGGGCTGTTGAGAAGATTCAGTGAGCTAACAGACATAAAGGGCATAATGATACGTTAGTATTACTCAGTTCTTTTTTTCTGCCATAAAGATGTTATTACCCTATGCCTGCTTCTCACTTTCATGTCCCAAACTTCCCAACCACTGGCTAAAATCCTCTAGCGTTCTCAAATAATCGATCACAACAGAATTCCATGCCCACAGCTCCTGGAGTGTAGGGAGAACCAGTTGCTTTTGGAAAGCAGCCTCTTCCTGAGAACCTGAGTATACATGTGTGTATTTCTACACTATAGAGTTAAATAAATTGTTTTGGGGTGCCTGGGTGACTCAGTCGGTTAAGCGTCTGACTCTTGGTTTCAGCTCAGGTCATTATCTCACAGTTCTTGGGTTTGAGCCCTGGATCAGGCTCCATGCTGACAGTGCAGAGCCTGATTGGGATTCTCTTTCTCCTTCCCCCTCCCCTTCTCTCTAAAAAAATTCTGTTTTGAGAAAATTTGGTGGTGAGGTGGCCAATTGTCCATCAAAGAAAGAGAAGTGAGACAGAGTGCATATGGTAAGAAGAAGGGCAGAAACTCTAGGGAAAATCCATTCAGGCCTCATGGGTAAGTGTGGGGGTGGAAACAGACTGAAAAATACCAAAGCTTCCACCCACCAGATTTCTGTTCTCTTTCCATGGAAAAGAAACAACCCAGGAAACAGACCCAAAATTATTCAGTTCCACTTAGTTCAGGTAAATCAGACCTGAATTAGATCAACATCTGTCCTGGTTTCTCCATTTCCCACCCTTGCTCCAATATGTGACAGATCAGAAGCAGCACCTCCTGCCCCACCATCCTACCAGAATCTTCTTCAGTCAGTATATCTAGTCTCAGGGACAGAGCAGAAACTTATTGAGTGAGGAATTCCAGCAGTGAGAAAGGCTGGCTGCCTCCAAACTTCCCCAAACCCTCCCATTCTGCTCTTGACTTCTTCCACCGGCTCAGCCTTGGCTCTGAACAACCTACAGGTGTCAGATGGACAGAGTTGGATGTGACTGAATCATGGTCCTACTGGGCTGAGGAGATTAGGGAACTTGGGTATCCACCCTTTCCTTGCTTATATTATCCTCCTCAGCTGCCATCCTTTTTCTGGAAGTGTCACAACATGATTCACTGGAATGAAAAGGGGCTGTGAGAGTGCTGCTATGAACATTGGGGTACAAGTGCCCCTATGCATCAGTACTCCTGTATCCCTTGGATAAATTCCTAGCAGTGCTATTGCTATAGCCAAATTATGGAAAGAGCCTAAATGTCCATCAACTGATGAATGGATAAAGAAATTGTGGTTTATATACACAATGGAATACTACGTGGCAATGAGAAAAAATGAAATAGGGCCTTTTGTAGCAACGTGGATGGAACTGGAGAGTGTGATGCTAAGTGAAATAAGCCATACAGAGAAAGACAGATACCATATGGTTTCACTCTTATGTGGATCCTGAGAAACTTAACAGGAACCCATGGGGGAGGGCAAGGAACAAAAAAAAAAGAGGTTAGAGTGGGAGAGAGCCAAAGCATAAGAGACTGTTAAAAACTGAGAACAAACTGAGGGTTGATGGGGGGTGGGAGGGAGGGGAGGGTGGGTGATGGGTATTGAAGAGGGCACCTTTTGGGATGAGCACTGTGTGTTGTATGGAAACCAATTTGACAATAAATTTCATATATAAAAAAAAAAAGAAAAAAAGAAAAGGGGCTGTGAGTTTTAGAAACCCTAAGTTCCTATCTGGAGCCTCATTGCCTTCATGGATGGCTTGAATTAAGGACACATCCTGTTCTACACTTTTATGATACAAGTTATCTTTGTTAAAGGTGAGATGTCTTACCTTGCTTGGCTTTTCCTGAAGTATCATAGAAGTATGTTGGGCAGCTTGAAAGAAGAATTTAAGTCTTAGTTGTCCAATATTCTTGTTTTGTGTACCTCATCCATCAAGAGTGGAACCAAAGCCCTGGAAAGGCCAGGATTCAAGGCACCTTCAAAGGCTTGGTGGCTCTCTTGTACTTACCCTGTCTGTGAGTCCAGTCCTGAGTCTTCTAGACATCTCCTGGCTTGAGTTATTTCTGGCTTGCCTTTTATCTTGTCTGGAATCTGGGTCACTTCTTTCTTTTTATTGGGTTTCTGTGTCTCCATTTCATTCTCTTTCAATTTTTTTTTCGTCTCCAAGAATTCCAGGGATTTTCTCCAGTCATATTGTATCTGAGGTCCCTACAAGGCTGCTTATCTTCAGGTGGCATTAATGTCCACATTACTCACTCCCAGGTCCTCCCCCACTAACCTGGCACTGCCACCTCTAGGGTCCCTGATAGCCTCTGTTGCCATATCTGGGGACTTCTTCATTTCTCACCTCACTTGACATCTAGCAGCTTGTGAAATTATTTACATTCCTCTCCAGGTAGCCCTTTCATGATTCCCTTTTTTCTCCTGGGCTTCTTTCTCCCTCTTTGAGAACTCCTTCCTTCTCAATATTTCTGGGCTTCTGCTCTGCTGCTAACACTGGTTTCCTTCCCCTCTTCCACCCATCTTTCTCTTCCCTCTTCACACTCCCACCAGGATCTCATTCAGCACTTCTGATGGATCCAAAACTCTTCTCCAACCCAGAATTGTCTCCTAAGCTCTAGCCCCATTCACTCAACTGCCTCTAGGACATCTTCTCTTGGAAGGCCTTCAGGCCCCTCTTACCTAACACAATAATCATCAGAGCATAGTACTCATAATAGCCAATGACAGAACTCATATACATTTTTCTCAGCATTTCATACTAATTCAACCTTCCCAGAAACAAACAATAGGAAATGTGTACTTTTAAAGTTTTAAAAAATGTTTATTTTTACAGAGAGAGAGAGAGAGAGAACACGAGTGGGGAGGGTCAGAAAGGGAGAGAATCCCAAGCAGGCTCCATGCTGTCAGTGCAGAGCTTGATGGGGGGCTCAAACTCACAAACCATAAGATCATCTCCTGAATTGAAATTGAGAGTTGGATGCTTAACTGACTGAGCCAACCAGGCACCCTAGGAGATATGTAGTTTTATTATCACCCTCATTTTGTGGAAGAGGAAACTGGAGCCTAGAGAGATTGAGAGCCCAAGCTCTTAAAGACTAAATTTTGGCTTTCTAAAAACCGTAACTATCCTAGTCCATTGTCCCTCCCTTCCTCCAAGTATGCTCAGGGACCATCACCACTGTCTTCCTCTTAGAGACCAGTCAGCCTCCAGTCCATCCCCATGGCCACTAGCTCACCCCACAGGGCCCCGTTACCTCTCTCTTAGCTGGTCTGTCTCCAGCTAGTTCCCAATGAAACCATGCCCCATACTGCTCCTCTTTCTAGCTTTCTGAAATGTAAATTTGAAGATTTCAGTCTTCCCAATTTGATTCAATCCTTCCCTCTGCCCTCAGGATAAAATCAACATACCTTAAGGGGGCTTTCCAGACTTGGGGCCTGCTTCCCCTTCTCCCCTTCCTCCATGGCACTGACCTCATCTCTTGTCACTTCCCACCTCCCACTCTCTGGTTTACCATCACTGGTTTCCCAAGAGGCCCTCCAGTCTCATGCCTTGGTCACATTTGGCTACCCCTTCTGAAATATGCTCCCCTATAGTCAGTTGCCTTCAAAACTCAGCTCAAGTGCCAGGAATCCTTTTCAGAAATAGACACCCTTCTAAGTGAGTAAGGTACTCTGTGGTCAATGGGCTTCTCATCTCATAGCAATACCTTGCTCTTTGCACATTTGCCTTCTCTACTGACCCCAGGGCTGGGCCTTGTGGTTTGTGTTTTATCTCTTTGCTAATAGAGAGATGCGTAATTAGCCTCAAATGAGGCTTGTTGAGTAAATGACTAAATGCCCACTCCATTTTCCTCCTAAGGTCCAGATGCTTGCTTCTTAGCCCAGAGGTTTCCAGGTCTGAGAGTACCCACCAGAGTCTCCATTAGGGCCCTAAATTGACCCTGGCATCTGCCTGTTTTCCCTCCCCAGGCTAATTGAAGTTTCAAGGTCAAGAGGAAACTTCTGCCTGTACAACTAGAAAAGCTAAAGAGGTGAGGCAGGGAGGGAATTTGCATTCACTTAAGTCTAGTTTGGTAAAGCAAAAGAAGCAAGCCATCTCTGGTTAGAAAGACTCTTGGACCCAGGATGTGTGGGCTGCCTCAGCCCCTTTCTCTGTTTATTTTAGTCCTATTCTCCGCCCTCCACCTCTGAGTCATGCTGACAACTTCCCTCTCTGCTTCTATTCTCCTGACTACCTCTCTGCTCACTGGCCCCTCTGTACCTTTGTCCAGTTCCCTCAGTGGCTGAGGAACTCAGAAGCCCATATCTTACCTTCCAGTCATGACCATGATCAGGACCTTCCTCCTGTTGATGGGTAAGTGGCGGGCTCCAATGAAGAGACATGAGAGCATTGGGGTCCAGATAGGGAAAGAGCTGAGAATGTACATGTTTTGGACGCAGACATTAGGGGAGGGATCTGGAGTTACACAGGGCTTGGTATCTGGAGTTTTTGGAGGGAGAGGGAGGGGACAGTTGCCTGAACAATCTAGAGATTTCCCAAGTAGGTAGAACAAGTCAACCTTGTGCTCTGTTCACAATGTCACCTTGGCCCAAGTTTTCCTGGACTCTTTCTCCTAGAAGCCCCAGGGTGGCAAAGGAGTTAGAGTCTGGGTGTTTCTCTGTGAAAATGGAGAATTGAAACTTTCCAGCAGGCCAATGAGTGAAGAGCTGTCTCTGGACTTCCTGCAGGAGAGAAGCAGGACTGGGGGAAGCCTGAGCCTAAGAGTTCAGAAGTCCAGGAGACACTAGGGCATTGGACCTGGAGAAGAGAGCAAATCTGGGGTCTGGGGAGATGGAATAGGAGGAAGACCCTTCTTCAGAGCTTCTCTTCTCACCTCCTTTCCCAGGCTTGGCTTCTTCTCTCTGTTTCAACTTGGACACAGACCAGCCAACAACCTTCCTTATGGAGAGTGCTGGGTTTGGATACAGTGTGGTCCAGTATGCCAACTCCTGGTGAGGACTGGGTGGTGACTGGCTTTTGGTTCTCATCAACTCCTTTCCATGCACAATGTCCTGTCCTTCCCCATGATTCTCTTCTCCAGTGCCCGGTGTAGAAATTCTCTTAGGGATATGAAGAGTTGTACTGAAAGCAGGTACTGTCTTGCCATCTTGATGATTACAACTAACATTTATTGAGCACTTTCTAAGTGCCCAGCACTGTGCCAAGCATGCTTTATGTGGTCACTGATCTATTTTATTTAAAAATTTTAAATTTAAATTCCAGTGTAGTTAACTTATAGTGCTATATTAGTTTCAGGTGTAAAATAGAGTGATGCAAAATTCCATACATCATCTGGTGCTCATCACAAAAAATGCATTCCTTTTAATTTATTTGTTGTTTAATTTATATCCAAGTTAGTTAGCATATGGTGCAACAATGATTTCAGGAGTAGATTCCTTAATGCCCCTTACCCATTTAGACCATCCCCCCCCCCACAATGCCTCCAGTAACCCTCTGTTTGTTTTCTATACTTAAGAATCTTTTATGTTTTGTCCCCCTCCCTGTTTTTATATTATTTTTGCTTCCCTTCACTTACGTTCATCTGTTTTGTATCTTAAATTCCTCATATGAGTGAAGTCATATGATATTTGTCTTTCTCTGACTAATTTCTCCTAGCATAATAACCTTCAGTTCCATCCACACAGTTGCAAATGGCAAGGTTTCATTCTTTTTGATTGCCCAGTAATACTCCATTGTATTTATATACTACATCTTCTTTTTTTTCAATATATGAAGTTTATTGTCAAATTAGTTTCCATACAACACCCAGTGCTCATCCCAAAAGGTGCCCTCCTCAATACCCATCACCCACCCTCCCCTCCCTCCCACCTCACATCAGCCCTCAGTTTGTTCTCAGTTTTTAAGAGTCTCTTATGCTTTGGCTATACCACATCTTCTTTATTCATTCATCTGTCAATGGACATTTGGGTTCTTTCCATACTTTGGCTATTGTTGATAGCGCTGCTATAAACATTGGGGTGTATGTACCCCTAGAAATAGCACACCTGTATCCCTTGGATAAATACTTTGGATAAATAAGGTACTTAAATTTTTAATTTTTTGAGGAACCTCCATACTGTTTTCTAGAGTGACTGCACCAGTCTGCATTCCCACCAGCAGTGCAAAAGAGATCCTCTTCCTCTGCATCCTCGTCAACATCTGTTGGTGCCTGAGTTATTAATGTTAGCCATTCTCACAGGTGTGAGGTGGTATCTCATTGTGGTTTTGATTTGTATTTCCCTGATGATGAGTGATGTGGAGCATTTTTTCATGTGTAGGTTGGCCATCTGGATGTCTTCTTTGGAGAAGTGTCTATTCATGTCTTTTGCCCATTTCTTCATGGATTATTTGTTTTTTTGGGTGTTGAGTTTGATAAGTTCTTTGTAGATTTTGGATACTAAGCCTTTATTTGATATGTCATTTGCAAATATCTTCTCCCATTCCATTGGTTCCCTTTTAGTTTTGCTGATTGTTTCCTTCGCTGTGTGGAAGTTTTTTATTTTGATCAGGTCCCAATAGTTCATTTTTGCTTTTGTTTCCCTTGCTTCTGGAGACATGTTGAGTGAGAAGTTCCTGCAGCCAAAGTCAAAGAGGCTTTTGCCTGCTTTCTCTTTGAGAATTTTGATGGTTTCCTGTCTTACATTGAGGTCTTTCATCCATTTTGAGTTTATTTTTTTGTATGGTGTAAGAAAGTGATCCAGGTTCATGTTTCTGCATGTCGCTGTCCAGTTTTCCCCAGCACCATTTGCTGAAGAGACTGTCTTTATTCCATCGGATATTCTTTCCTGCTTTGTCAAAAATTAGTTGGCCATACATTTCTGGGTCCATTTCTGGGTTCTCTATTCTGTTCCATTGATCTAAGTGTCTGTTTTTTTGCCAGTACCGTACACAACAAATGCACTCCTTAATCGCTATCACCTATTTAACCCATAACCCTACCCTCCTCCTCCTACCCTCCTACCCTACCCTACCCATCAGTTTATTCTCTATAATTAAGAATCTGTTGCTTGGTTTCTCTCTCTCTCTTTTCTCCTTTGTTCATTTATTTTGTTTCTTAGATTCCACATGAATGAAATCATATTTGACTTATTTCACTTATTTCACTTATTTCACTGACTTATTTCACTTACCATTACACTCTCTAGCTCCATCTATTTCACTGCAAATGGCAAAATGTCATTCTTTTTTATGGCTGAATACATAAGATTGCTGTGACGACTAAATTAGTACTCACCTAGAAATGCAAATCAAAGCTACACTGAGATATCACCTCACACCTGTCAGAATGGCTAAAATCAACACAAGAAACAACAGGTGTTGGCAAGGATATGGAAAAAAGGACCCCTCATGTACAGTTGGTGAGAATGCAAACTGGTGCACTCATATATATATATAGTGTGTGTGTGTGTGTGTGTGTGTGTGTGTGTATCCAACATCTTCTTTATCCATTCATCAATGGACATTTGGGCTGCTTCCATATCTTGGCTATTGTAAATAATCCTGCTATAGACACAGGGGTGCATGTATCCTTTTGAGTTAGTATTTTTGTATTCTTTGGGTACATACCCAAGAGTGTGATTGCTGGATCATACAGTAGTTCTATTTGTAGCCCTTTGAGGAAACTCCATACTGTTTTCCACAGTGACTGCACCAGTTTGCATTCTCACCAACTATACATGAGGGGTCCTTTTTCCATATCCTTGCCAACACCTTTTGTTTCTTGTGTTGATTTTAGCCATTCTGACAGGTGTGAGGTGATATCTTCATGTAGTTTTGATTTGCATTTCTAGGTGAGTACTAATTTCGTTATCATAATAATCTTATAAGATAGGTAAGGATCAACTTTTCAAGAAATATTTATTGAGCACTTACTACTAAAGGAGCCAGACACATACAGGAGAACAAAACAGACAAAAACCCCTCCCATGTGTAACTTAAATTTTATTAATCTCCACTTTGCAAATAAGGACTCTGAGGCTTAGAGATGAAGCAAACTTGCCGAGTGGCAGTCTGGCTCCACTGTCCATATTCTTAACTTCAGTGTTCTTTGTCTTCCTCCCCCCAGGGTGGTGGTTGGAGCCCCCCAGGAGATAAAGGCTGCCAACCAAACAGGTAGCCTCTACCAGTGTGACTATAGAACGGGCAAGTGTGAGCCCATCCACCTGAAGAGTGAGTCACTGCCTCTCCCTGGGACCCAGGTCCAAACTCCATTGCTCTAGGGACCTGGGGGGAGCACAGAAGATGCACTTCCCAGTTCCAGCTCTGTCTGCAGACCCTCACCCTCAGACAAGCTTCCTGATCCCTTCATAGCCTCTTTGTCCATCACACCCCTTACCCCCATGGCTCTACCAAGACCTGAAAACCCCCTTCACTTTCCAGACCTCCTTGTCTTGCAGGGTTAGGTGACCCCTGCCCAGATCTTACACAGATCTGAGGGTGACCATGCACATATCTGTCCCCTCAGTCCCCCCAGAAGCAGTGAACATGTCCTTGGGCCTGTCCCTGGCAGCCTCAACCAACCCCTCTCAACTGCTGGTGAGTTACCTGGGTTGCAGAGCTGTCCTGAAGGGAAGAATGGGGACCTGGGGTTAGTGGGGCTGGGGACCTTGGGGAGTGTGAAAATACTGGGTTGGAAGGATGGAATGGAAGCAGAGACAGCCCTTCCCATCAGACACCTCTGTCCTTAGGCCTGTGGCCCCACAGTGCACCATACATGCAAGGAGAACATGTACTTGACTGGGTTCTGTTTCCTGCTGGTTTCCCTTTCCTGGCAGGCCCAGAGGCTCCCGGCTGCCCTGCAGGGTGAGTGTTGGGGGCTACTGGTTCCTTTGAGGAGCCCACACACTTGTGATTGGGAGTGTAGTGGGCCAGAGACACTTTTGCCAGAGTGGATAAAAAAGATATCTTGAAAAAATATATACTGGATGGTATAGCAGTTCCAGACATGAGTTGGGTAGTCACTGTATGCTTTCACATCTTGCCACATTACTGTTCCACTTTTATATGACCTAACCCTCTTGGGGCTTCAGTGTCTTCATTTGTGAGATGGGGATAATGACACCCAACCCTGAGAGTGACATAAGATGATCCATGGCCAAGGTTTAGCACATAGTGAGGGCTCAATTAATGTTAGCTGCTATTATTTTTAGGGAGAAGGGAATTTATTTTCAGTCAATACGCCCTGGGGTATAACCAATTTGTGTAACAGAATGGGAAAGAATGATGAAGGCGCAGACAATCTGAGCAGGGTGTGTATGTGTGTGTGTCTATGTACATGGATGTATATATGTGTGCATATATATGCACATGCATATGTGCCTGTATGTATATTTACATGAGTGTATATATATGAGTATGTGTGTATATGTGTGCATATGAGTATGCATGGGTTTGTTTGTGTGTGTATGTGTATGTGAATATGTATGCATGAATGTATGTGTGCACACTAGGCCCCTCCCTGGTTTCACATTTCCACTCAAGCCCTTGGGGAAACTGACATCTGGCCACTGAATGGAGTTCTCTTCTAGCACCTCCTAGACTTCGCCCATAGGAATCTGGGCTCCCATAAGAACACCCAGGACACCACTGTCTGGTGGGAACCTCTGGAATGAAAGAGGGAGGCTGGGAGGTCTCTTCTTGGAGAACTGGGAGAGCTTCCTCTTTTTGACCAATTTTGAATACACTCAGGAGGGGAATAGGGGCCCATATTTAAGTTGAGAACAGAACAGGGTCAGTGTGTGGTTATTTCCAGGGATGACATTAAAAATATTTAACAAAAGCACAGTTTGGCATTGACTAATGAGGACAGATTCTGGCCAGGGGCTGAAGCAGGCTCCTTTCATTGCTGGATCATGGGGATATGGGAGAGGGAGTGGGATAGGGCTTGGGAGAGGGGCACAGACAGCCAAGGTAGAAGGAGGGGCTCCCCGTTTCTTACCATCTGGATTGGAGGAACTTCACTTTTTTATCACCTAGGCTGACTACACAGGTGTGAGCAGCTGAATCACAGATATAGCCTCTTTAGGGACTTAAGGAGGCCAAAGGACCCTATTCTAGGCAGGGGTTAGGGAGGTCCCTGGGTTTGGGGGCAGTGAGTTCTTGTGGCCAGGATGCTGAGGTTCTGGGCTCTGGGAGTGTTCCTTGGAGAACTGGTGCCACTTCCTTTCTCAGAGTGTCCAAGGCAGGAGCAGGATATTGTGTTCCTGATCGATGGCTCAGGCAGCATCTCCTTCAGAGATTTTACCAAGATGTTGAATTTTGTGAAGGCCGTTATGAGCCAGTTCCAGAGACCTAGCACCCAGGTGTGTCCTTGGGGGAGGGAAGGCAAGTGTGCAGGGGCCCTGTGGGAGGTTTGTGGGTGGGGTACCTGGGGTTTTGGTCAAGTGGCCTTGGCTCCCAGCCCCCTTCAATTCTCCCAGTTCTCTCTGATGCAGTTCTCCCACCATTCCTGGGTGCACTTCACTTTCAAAGACTTCATATACAGCTCAAACCCACTAGGCCTGTTGGATTCTGTACAACAGCTGCGAGGGTTCACTTACACAGCTACAGCCATCCAAATGGTTACGTGAGTCCTCCCTTCTCCCGGGTCCTTCCCCAAAGCATCTGGGTCTTCCTTTAGGCCTCACCTATCTCCATGAGAGAGGGACAGACAGGGACAGAAATTCAGCCTGTGGTCTCCTCACCAAGCTGGGGGTCTACAGGTGGGACTGGGACCTCCAAGAGAAAGGGTCAACAACTTGTTCTCAAAAGGCATAAGGGACCAGTAGCAGTTCTGTTCACAGGTCTCTGGATCTTCTTCTCTGACAGAAATCAACTGTTCAGTGCCTCAAGTGGGGCCCGAAAAGATGCCTCCAAGATCCTTATTGTCATCACTGATGGTCAGAAACAAGGAGACCCCCTGGGTTATGAGGATGTTATCCCTAGGGCTGAAGCTGCCGGTATCATTCGTTATGCAGTTGGGGTAGGATGTGGAAATGCCCTCCCACCGCTTCCTCCCTTCACTTCCTCTTAAAGCAACTTCCCTCTCTAGGACAAAAACCTCAGCTCTCTCAGCGTCTACTACCTTCAATATGAAAGCTGTGTTCCAGACTGGGGACCCCGATCCTTTTCTTTAAATTCCCTGATGTTGTCTGAGCCTCATTTTTCTCATCTGTACACAGAGTGTAATAATATTGACCTTGTGGAGTTATTGGGGGATATGCACCCAGTGTGTGGCAGGCATATTGAATTTATTATTATTTTCACTGAGTTGGTCTTTGTTGGGGACAGGTGGGATTGGCTTTTCAAAATCCACATTCCCGGAAAGAATTAAATGACATTGCATCGAAGCCCTCCCATGAGCACATTTTTCAAGTGGAGAATTTTGATGCTTTGAGAGACATTCAAAACCAACTGAAAGAGAAGATCTTTGCCATTGAGGGTAAGTCAGAGATGAAAGTACTCACTTTAGAAGCCATAACCCATAAATGCTTTCCCTTCTTGGACCTGGACCCACTTGTCATAGCCACCAATTCCTCCCTTTGGGTATTAATGTCCAACATTAGATCTTCTAAAGCTGAGATGTCCTTTTCAGACTTGGTAAAGCCTGTATTTCCCCCTGGAACCCAGGTGTCATGTCTTCTTCCAGGTACGCAGACCATAAGCAGTAGTTCCTTTGAATTGGAGATGTCCCAGGAGGGTTTCAGCGCTGTGTTCTCACCTGTGAGTGGGGCCGTGTTCAGGCCATTGATGTAGGAGGTAGGGAGTGGTGGGAGGAGGGAAGGTAAGGATAGGTGTTAGATGAATGAGTGGAGAAAGAGAATTCCAAATAATAAGTGGAGTCAGGGGGCACCTGGGTGGCTCAGTCTGTTGTGTGTCCAGCTCTTGATTTTGGCTCAGGTCATAATTTAGCGGTTTGTGGGATTGAGCTCTGTGTATTGGGCTCTGTGCTATTGGCATGGAGCCTGCTTGGGATTCTCTTCCTCCCTCTCTTTCTGCCCACCTGCTTCTCGTTCTCTCTCTCTCTCTCTCTGTCTCAAAATAAGCAAACATGAAAAGAGAAAAGTGGAATCAGTGGTAGGCATTGCTTTAGAATAGGCTGTCTTTTTTTGACTCAGACCTGCTTAGCCCTGGAATCCTTTCCTCCCAGGACGGGCCAGTTCTGGGGGCTGTGGGGAGCTTCAGCTGGTCTGGAGGAGCCTTCCTATACCCCCAAAATATGAGCCCCACTTTCATCAACATGTCTCAAGAGAATGTGGACATGAGGGACTCTTATCTAGGTGAGAAAAGGCTGTGATTGGGGGCACAAGAGGGAGATGAACTGCCTGGGAAGGGCAGTAGCTCGGGGAGTAGGGAGGAAGCTTTTATGCTGAGGCCTGCCCCCCTCAGGTTACTCCACTGAGCTGGCACTTTGGAAGGGGGTGAAGATCCTGATCCTGGGGGCCCCCCGCCATCAGCATACTGGGAAGGTTGTCATCTTCACTCAGGCATCCGGGCAATGGAGGCCGAAGGCTGAAGTTGCAGGGACCCAGGTTGGATGTAGAGGAAGCCAGAGTGAAACACGAGGGTGGCAGGGTCTTCAGGGGCAGAGAGGGAGGACAAGGGGTTTTGGGATCCATGGGGGAAGTCCCTGGTGACTGGGGAGAGGAGGGACCTATCCTAGAAGGGGATGCCTCTGACAGAGGCAGGCAGGATGACTTCACACTCTATCCTCCAGATTGGTTCCTACTTTGGGGCCTCCCTCTGCCCTGTCGATGTGAACAGAGATGGCAACTCTGACCTCGTCCTCATTGGGGCTCCACATTACTACAAGCCAACCCGGGGAGGACAGGTGTCCATGTGCCACTTGCCCCTGGGGGTAAGTGTCTGATGAGACCTGGGCTGGGTGGGACCTGGGTGTGGGGTGGAGGGGTTGCCTGGTTGGGTCCTGACACTTGTTTTGTTCTGCAGAGAGCTAGATGGCAGTGTGAGGTCATTCTCTGTGGGGAGCAGGGCCACCCCTGGGGCCGCTTTGGGGCAGCCTTGACAGTGCTGGGGGATGTGAATGGGGACAAGCTGACAGATGTGGCCATTGGGGCCCCAGGAGAGCAGGAGAACCGGGGTGCTGTCTACCTATTTCATGGAACCTCAGAACTGGGCATCAGCCCCTCCCACAGCCAGGTGAGGACTGGTCGCAAATTCTGTTGTTACAACCACCTCCTCCTTGCTTCTCCCTGTCTTCTGCACTGCCACCAAGAAAATTCTCCTTTTCCTTATCTTGCTTCCTTTGCCTAGCCCTGGGCACCTTGTAGGCAGCAAGGAAAATCTGGAACTTTAGATATGGACACACTGGTATGTTCCCTGTTTCTATGAGGACTTGATTCTTTTTTTTTTTAATATGAAATTTATTGTCAAATTGGTTTCCATACAACACCCAGTGCTCAACCCAACAGGTGCCCTCCTCGGTACCCATCACCCACCCTCCCTTCCCTCCCACCCCCCAACACTCAGTCTGTTCTCAGTTTTTAAGAGTCTCTTGTATTTTGGCTCCCTCCCTCTTTAACCTCTTTTCTTTTCTTCCCCTCCATCATGGTCTTCTGTTAAGTTTCTCAGGATCCACATAAGAGTGAAAACGTATGGTATCTGTCTTTCTCTGTATGGCTTATTTCACTTAGCATAACACTCTCCGGTTCCATCCACATTGCTACAAAAGGCCATATTTCATTCTTTCTCATTGCCACGTAGTATTCTGTTGTGTATATAAAATTTCTTTTATCCATTCTTTATCCATTTTCTTTATCCATTCATCAGTTGATGGACATTTATGTTCTTTCCATAATTTAGCTATTGTTGAGAGTGCTGCTATAAACACTGGAGTACAAGTCCCCTATGCATCAGTACTCCTGTATCCCTTGGGTAAATTCCTAGCAGTGCTATTGCTGGGTCATAGGGTAGATCTATGTTTAATTTTTTGAGGAACCTCCACACTGTTTTCCAGAGCGGCTGCATCAGTTTGCATTCCCACCAACAGTGCAAGAGGGTTCCCGTTTCTCCGCATCCTCTCCAGAATCTATAGTCTCCTGATTTGTTCATTTTGGCCACTCTGACTGGCGTGAGGTGATATCTGAGTGTGGTTTTGATTTGTATTTCCCTGATGAGGAGCGACGTCGAGCAGCTTTTCATGTGCCTGTTGGCCACCCAGATGTCTTCTTTAGAGAAGTGTCTATTCATGTTTTCTGCCCATTTCTTCACTGGGTTATTTGTTTTTCGGGTGTGGAGTTTGGTGAGCTCTTTATAGATTTGGATACTAACCCTTTGTCCGATATGTCATTTGCAAACATCTTTTCCCATTCCCTTGGTTGCCTTTAGATTTATTGATTGTTTCCATTGCAGTGCAGAAGCTTTTTATCTTCATGAAGTCCCAATAGTTCATTTTTGCTTTTAATTCCCTTGCCTTTGAAGTTGTTTCAAGTAAGAAATTGCTGCAGCTGAGGCCAGAGAGGTTTTTTTCCTGCTTTCTCCTCTAGGGTTTTGATGGTTTCCTGTCTCACATTCAGGTCCTTTATCCATTTTGAGTTTATTTTTGTGAATGGTGTAAGAAAGTGGTCTAGTTTCATCCTTCTGTATGTTGCTGTCCAGTTCTCCCAGCACCATTTGTTAAAGAGACTGTCTTTTTTCCATTGGATATTCTTTCCTGCTTTGTCAAAGATTAGTTGGCCATACATTTGTGGGTCTAATTCTGGGGTTTCTATTCGATTCCATTGGTCTATGTGTCTGTTTTTGCGCCAATACCATGCTGTCTTGATGATTACAGCTTTGTAGTAGAGGCTGAATTCTGGGATTGTGATGCCTGCCGCTTTGGTCTTCTTCAAAATTACTTAGGCTACTCGCGGCCTTTTGTAGTTCCATACAAAGTTTAGGATTGCTTGTTCTAGCTTCGAGAAGAATGCTGGTGCAATTTTGATTGGGATTGCATTGAAAATGTAGATAGCTTTGGGTAGTATTGACATTTTAACAATATTTATTCTTCCAATCCATGAGCACGGAATGTTTTTCCATTCCTTTATATCTTCTTCAATTTCCTTCATAAGCTTTCTAAAGTTTTCAGCATACAGATCTTTTACATCTTTGGTTAAGTTTATTCCTAAGTATTTTATGCTTCTTGGTGCAGTTGTGAATGGGACAAGTTTCTTTATTTGTCTTTCTGTTGCTTCATTATTAGTGTATAAGAAGGCAACTGATTTCTGTACATTGAATTTGTATCCTGCGACTTGGCTGAATTCATGTATCAGTTGTAGCAGACTTTTGGCTGCATCTATCAGGTTTTCCATGTATACTATTATGTCATCTGAAAAAAGTGAAAGCTTGACTTCATCATTGCCAATTTTGATCCTTTGATTTCCTTTTGTTGTCTGATTGCTGATGCTAGCACTCCCAACACTATATTAAACAACAGCGGTGAGAGTGGACACCCCCCTGTGTTCCTGATCTCAGGAGGAAAGCTCTCAGTTTTTCCCCATTGAGGATGATATTAGCTGTGGGCTTTTCATAATTGGTTTTTATGATGTTTATGTATGTTCCTTCTATCCCTACGTTCTCGAGGGTTTTTATTAAGAAAGGATGCTGAATTTTGTCAAATGCTTTTTCTGCATTGATTGACAGGATAATATGGTTCTTATCTTTTCTTTTATTAATGTGATGTATCACATTGATTGATTTGGGAATGTTGAACCAGCCCTGCAGCCCAGGAATGAATCCCACTTGATCATGGTGAATAATTCTTTTTATATGCTGTTGAATTCGATTTGCTAGTATCTTGTTGAGAATTTTTGCATCCATATTCATCAGGGATATTGGCCTGTAGTTCTCTTTTTTTTTCTGGGTCTCTGTCTGGTTTAGGAATCAAAGTAATGCTGGCTTCATAGAATGAGTCTGGAAGTTTTTCTTCTGTTTCTATTTTGGAAAAGCTTGAGAAGGATAGGTATTATCTCTGCTTTAAATGTGTGGTAGAATTACCCAGGGAAGCCATCTGGTCCTGGACTCTTATTTGTTGGGAGATTTTTGATAACTGATACAATTTTTTCGCTGGTTATGGGTCTGTTCAAGTTTTCTATTTCTTCCTGTTTGAGCTTTGGAAGTGTGTGGGTGCTTAGGAATTTGTCCATTTTTTCCAGATTGTCCAGTTTGTTGGCATATAATTTTTCATAGTATTTCCTGATAATTGCTTGTATTTCTGAGGGATTGGTTGTAATAATTCCATTTTCATTCATGATTTTATCTATTTGGGTCATCTCCCTTTTCTTTTTGAGAGGCCTGGCTAGAGGTTTATCAATTTTGTTTATTTTTTCAAAAAACCAACTCTTGGTTTCATTGATCTGCTCTACAGTTTTTTTAGATTCTATATTGTTTATTTCTGCTCTGATCTTTATTATTTCTGTTCTTCTGCTGGGTTTGGGGTGTCTTTGCTATTCTGCTTCTATTTCCTTTAGGTGTGCTGTTAGATTTTGTATTTGGGATTTTTCTTGTTTCTTGAGATAGGCCTGGATTGCAATGCATTTTCCTCTCAGGACTGCCTTCGCTGCATCCCAAAGCATTAGTATCGTTGTATTTTCATTTTCATTTGTTTCCATATATTTTTTAATTTCTTCTCTAATTGCCTGGTTGACCCATTCCTTCTTTAGTAGGGTGTTCTTTAACCTCCATGTTTTGGAGATTTTCCAGACTTTTTCCTGTGGTTGATTTCAAGCTTCATAGCATTGTGGTCTGAAAGTATGCATGGTATGCTTTCAATTCTTGTATACTTATGAAGGGCTGTTTCGTGACCCAGTATGTGATCTCTCTTGGAGAATGTTCCATGTGCACTTGAAAAGAAAGTATATTGTGTTGCTTTGGGATGCAGAGTTCTAAATATATCTGTCAAGTCCATCTGATCCAATGTATCATTCAGGGCCCTTGTTTCCTTATTGATCCTGTGTCTAGATGATCTATCCATTGTTATAAGTGTAGTATTAAAGTTCCCTGCAATTACCACATTATTATCAATAAGGTTGCTTATGTTTGTGATTAATTGTTTTATATATTTGGGGGTTTCCGTATTTGGTGCATAGACATTTATAATTGTTAGCTCTTCCTGATGGATAGACCCTGTAGTTATTATATAATGCCCTTCTTCATCTCTTGTTACAGCCTTTAATTTAATTCTAGTTTGTCTGATATAAGTATGGCTACTCCAGCTTTCTTTTGACTTCCAGTGGCATGATAAATAGTTCTCCATCCCCTCGCTCTCAATCTGAAGGTGTCCTCAGGTCTAAAATGAGTCTCTTGTAGACAGCAAATAGATGGGTCTTGTTTTTTTATCCATTCTGATACCCTATGTCTTTTGGTTGGAGCATTTAGTCCATTTACATTCAGTGTTATTATTGAAACATATAGGTTCAGAGTCATTTGTGATGTTTGTAGGTTTTATGCTTGTAGTGATTTCTCTGGTCTTTTGTGGTTCTTGCATCATTTCACTCACAGAATCCCCCTTAGGATCTCTTGTAGGGCTGGTTTAGTGGTGACGAATTCCTTCAGTTTTTGTTTGTTTGGAAAAACCTTTATCTCTCCTTCTGTTCTGAATGACAGACTTGCTGAATAAAGGATTCTCAGCTGCATATTTTTTCTGTTCATCACATTGAAGATTTCCTGCCATTCCTTTCTGGCCTGCCAAAGTTCAGTAGATAGGTCTGCGACTATTCTCATGTGTCTGCCTTTGTAAGTTAGAGCCTATTTAGCATTAGCTGCTTTCAGAATTTTCTCTTTATCCTTGTATTTTGCCAGTTTCACTATGATATGTCATGCAGACGATCGATTTAAGTTATGTCTGAAGGGAGTTCTCTGTGCCTCTTAGATTTCAATGCCTTTTTCCTTCCCCAGATCAGGGAAGTTCTCAGCTATGATTTGTTCAAGTACACCTTCAGCCCCTTTCTCTCTCTCTTCTGGAATTCCTATTATACGGGTATTGTTTCGTTTCATTGCATTACTTAGTTCTCTAATTTTCACTTCATAGTCCTGGATTTTTTAATCTCTCTTTTTTTCAGCTTCTTCTTTTTCCATAATTTTATCTTCTAATTCATCTATTCTCTCCTCTGCCTCTTCAATCCGAGCTGTGGTCGCCTCCATTTTATTTTGTACCTCATTTATAGTATTTTTTCTTTTTTTAGCTCTCATGACTGTTTCTTAGTCCCTTGATCTCTGTAGCAATAGATTCTCTGTTGTCCTTTATACTTTTTTCAAACCCAGTGATTAATTTTATGATGATGATTATAAATTCTTTTTCTGTTATATTGCTTAAATCATTTTTGGTCAATTCATTAGCTGTTGCTATTTCCTGGAGTTTCTTTTGAGGAGAATTCTTCCATTTCGTCATTTTGGATAGTCTCTGGAGTGGCGCAGAACTGCAGGGCACTTCCCCTGTGCTGTCTGGAGTAACTTGAGTTGGTGGGTGGGGCCACAGTCAGACCTGATGTCTGTCCCCAGCCCACCGCTGGGGCCACAGTCAGACTGGTGTGTACTTTATGTTCCGCTCTCCCAGGGGCAGGACTCACTGTGGAGTGGTGTGGCCCCTGTCTGGGCTACTTGCACACTGCCAGGCTTGTGGTGCTGCTTTGATGGGATCTGGCATATTAGCTGGGGTGGATCCCCTAGGTGTACAGGGGCGGGAGGGGCAGGCTTAGCTCACTTTGCCATCAGTGTTCCCCTGCACAAGGAGCCCTGCAGCACTGGGAGGGAGGCAGGCAGACCCGTCGAAGGGATGGATCCACAGAAGCACAGCATTGGGTGTTTGCGTGGTGCAAGCAACTTCAGTGACAGGAAATGGTTCCCTTTGGAATTTCGGCTGGGGGGTGGGAGGGAGAGATGGCGCTGGCCAGTGCCTTTGTTCCCTGCTGAGCTGAGCTCTGTCTTCCAGGGCTCAACACCTCTCCCTCCTGGTGTCCTCTCGCCCTCCTGCTCTCTGAGCCAAGCTGGTGACTTATAACATTCCAGATGTTAAGTCCCACTGGCTGTCAGAACTCATGCAGTCTGGCCCCTCCGCTTTTTCAAGCCAGGCTAGGGGATTCCACCTTGCCAGGCAGACTGCCCCTCCACCGCCCTGGCTCCCTCCCACCAGTCCGTGTAGCGCGCACCGCCTCTCTACCCTTCCTACCCTCTTCCGTGGACCTCTTGTCTATGCTTGGCTCTGGGGAGTCCATTCTGCTAGTCTTCTGGCGGTTTTCTGGGTTATTTAGGCAGATGTGGGTGGAATTTAAGTGACCAGCAGGACGCAGTGAGCCCAGTGTCCTTTTATGCCACCATCTTCTCTGTAAATCTAGGACTTGATTCTTGAGTGAGCTCTCTATCCATACCTGTTAATCCCCCAGCAGCTTTACAAGGTATATAAGCCAGGCATTAGCAAACCTACGTTAGAGATGAAATCTGGGGCATGGAGAAAATCAGTGATTTGTCCAAGGTTTATAGTGGATTAGGAATGGTGATGAGGGAGACTTCAATTTCCTGACTTCTAACCCAGTGCTGGCTCTCTTGGTGGCTCCCTGTTGCCAGTTTAGGTCGGGCTGCCTCCGTGTGCCTGTCTATTCACCCCTTCTCCTTTGATGCTTTATGACTATTTCCTCATGTCATTAGTAATCCTGCCAAATATCTGTCTAGCAGGAGTACTTTATCCATGGGGCAGTTTCTCCTGAAAAGGGAGGGCTTCTTTTCATGGCAAAAGTTAAAGAAAGACTCAATTAAAAAATAGGCAAAGGATTTGAGTAGACATGTCTCCAAAGATGATATACAAAGGACAAATATGCACATGAAAAGATGTTAAACATCATTAGTCATCAGTCATCAGCAAATCAAAACCACTGTGAGATACCATTTCACAGCCACTGGCATGGCTAGAATAAAAAGATAGATCATAAGTAGTGTTGGTGAGAATGTTGAATGTTTGGTATCCTTAAACACTGCTGGTGTGAGTGTAAAATGCTGCAGCTACTTTGGAACACATCTGGCAGTTCCTCAAAAGGTTATACGTAGAGTTACCTTATGACTCAGCAATTCCACCCAAGAGAATTGAAACCCTGTGTCCACACAATAAGTTATACATCAATGTTCATAGGGGCATTATTCATAATATCCAAAAGATGGAAATAATCTAAATATCCATTAACTGATGAGCAGATAAATTCTGTTGTAAATAAATACCTATATGATGGAATATTACTTGGCCATGAAAGGAATGAAATACTAGTATTTTCTACAACATGGATGAAACTTGAAAACATAATGCTAAGTAAAAAGAAGCCAGAAACAAAAGGGCACATATTGTATGATTCCATTTATATGAAATGTCCAGAATAGGTAAATCCACAGAGATAGAAAGTAGATTGGGGGTTGTCAGGGACTGGCAATGGAGGAAAATGAGGAACATGGGTGTGGGTGATAAGGGGTATGGATTTTCTTGGGGGGTGATCAAAATGTTCTAACATTGATTTGGCGATGGTAGCATAACTCTGAGAACATCCTAAAACCACTGACTTGTATGCTTTAAAAGAGTAAATTGTATGGTGTGTGAATTATATCTCAAAAAGCTGTTACAACAAAAATGTCAAAGAAGGTCTCTACAGTTCTGTTACTTCCCAGCTACGTGGTCTTAGTCATTACAATCTCTCTGTGTTCAGTTTCCTCATCTGTAAAATGGTGATAATAAGAGAACCAACCTCACTTGGCTGCTTCTGTGAGGATTAAATGAATTAGTACATATAGAGTACATACATAGTATAAATATACACATGTGCCTGGCATAAAATTGGTGTTACAGTATTATAATCAACTATTGTTAATACAGTTTAACTGTGGGAGGGGTTCTAAATAACTTGGAAAAATTTTTTTAAGTTTACTTATTCATTTTGAGAGAGAGCAAGAGTGAGGGTGTGCTAGTAGTAGAGGGGCAGACAGAGAGAGGTAGAGAGATAATCCCAAGCAGGTTCTGCACTGCTACAAGCTGGCAGATCATGACCTGAGCTGAAATCAGGAGTCAGACGCTTAATCTACTGACCCACCCAGGCGCCACTAAAGAACTTGGAAGTTTAAGAAGAGGGTGAAAGGCTTTGTTGACAATAACACCAGATGTCAAGAAACTGCATTCATTCCATGCCACCTGTTTAACTTCACGTTGCTACAGCTGCTTAGAAGCATATCTATGAAAAATCTCAATTGCAAATATCACTTGAGTTATACCCAAGAGTGTATAAGGACTCTAAGAGGAGACCTTTCCAGATTTGCTGGCCCGCCATGATTTTCCTCCTTCCCACCATGATGTATCCCACAACATACTTGACTGGGAAGGACTTGCCCTATTCCCACTGGGCCCCACACAAACCTGAGAATATGGTGGTAAGATCAGTTTTCTTGGGTATGAAGCCATTTGACTGGGTTTGTATATCACTTCCTGCCTCTTCCTTTCTAGACATCCTTAGTAATTGGTAAATTACTCTTTATTTAATATGACTATGCTTAATGTCTGCCAGTACCAGCAGTGTCCAGAGATTTTAAAGGACACATTATTCAAGGGATTTGTCATTACAGGGGCAATGGAAATAAAAGAGAAGGAATGCACAGGGGAGGCAAGTTTCCAGAGCATTTTCTTATGGGTACAGCCACTTCCCATCCCTTGTCCTCTGAAGAGATATGGTCGCCCTTGGGAGCAAAAAGGGGCCTTGGGCATGGTGTCAGAGGATCTGATTTCAGATATGGAGCTGATCTCTTAAAGGTCATGTTGCCTTGGCACTGTCCGAAAAGTAGGAGGTGGGGTCAGATGAGCTCTGAGGTCCCATTTAGCCCTAATACTCATCATAATCAGTAACTGACTAGTGACTTTTCCAGGTGCTGTTCAAAGAACTATATGCATTAATTCATTTACTACTCACAGCTAAACTCTGAGGTATTATTATCCCCATATGAAGCATGAGGAAACTGAGGCACAGTAAGATCAGATCCTGGCCCAAGGCCTCATACTCATGAGTGGAGGCTCCATAATTGAACCTGAGACTAAGTAAATTAATGAATGAATGAGACCCAGGTCGCCAGGCCAGACTTTCGATCACCATGTCTTCACTTATGTCTTAGGGATCTTTCCTTTTCTTTAGTCATCATTGCCCCACCCCACTTCCTCTTTTTAAGTACTTCTGGTGACATCTTTTCACTACTCACCTCTTCTTTCTGTCTCCCACATTCATACCTTCCTGTTCCTCTTGTTGCTAATTTCCAACTCGTTTCCCTCACCCTCAACTTGACTTGCCGTTCCCTTTCTCACCAGCGGATCTCAGGCTCCCAGCTTTCCCCCAGCCTCCAGTATTTTGGGCAGTCACTGAGTGGGGGTCAGGACCTTACCCTGGATGGACTGGTGGACCTGGCTGTGGGGGCCCAGGGGCAGGTGATGTTGCTAAGGTGAGAAAGCCTTTCTCAGACACTTCCAGATGATATCCTAAGTCCACGTAGGACTCCAGCCTCCCAATCCCCATCCCACGTTGTCTTCCTGGGATCAAGGGCCTGCCATCAGCTCAGTTTTCCACTCATAGGACCAGACCTGTGCTCAGGGTGTGGATGAATATCCAATTCACATCTGCAGAGATTGCCAGGTCTGTGTTTGAATGTCGGGAAGAGACAGACTCTGTCAAGGCACTGGGTGATGCCAACGTCTGCCTTCGTATTTATGAAAGTCCCAAGAATCAGCTGGGTGAGTCCTCTCCTCTTTGGCCCAAGATACCCTGACACTTGGAATCCCTCAGCTCAGGACTCCTGTCTCCTGCCTTGAACCTTGTCCACCTGAGGAATTTCTGGCTCTTTCATCTCTCCTTATCCCCTCCTTTCCCCTGCAGGTGACCTCCAAAGCTCTGTGACCTTTGACCTGACCCTCGACCCTGGCCGCCAGAATCCCCGTGCCATCTTTGAGGAGACAAAAGCCCGGAATCTGACTCATGTCCGAGTCCTTGGGCTGAGACAGTACTGTGAGACCGTGAGGTTGCTCCTCCTGGTAAGGGGACTTTGAAGTCCTGGGGATGGCAGAGATTCTGAGGCTGGCAGTGGGCTGGGCAGGGAAAGAACAGAGTGTGTTCTGATTCTCACTGTGGTTCAGCCCCAACACAGCACCTGGCATACAGGAGGTGCATAACATTGTTAGCTGAATGAGTGAGTGAGCAAACGAATAAGTGGATGGGCCACTTGTAATTGCTGAGGCTACATAGCTGGATTTTAGGATAGAACCACTGCTTTAGAGAGCTATGGGTTGATGTACTGGGATTCTTTTAGGAACTGCTTCTCTGAGACAGGCCTTGTCTGAGGCACTGGGGACACAGCATGATCATGGGAAACTCTAGGGGAAGGCCAAAAGCAATCAAGTTCCTAGATAATAGATGTCAGATAGTGATGAATGCTATGAAGAAAGATAAAGTCAGGGCACCTGGGTGGCTCAGTCGGTTGAGCATCTGACTTCAGCTCAGGTCATGATCTTGTGGTTCATAAGTTTGAGCCCTGTGTCAGGCTGTGTGCTGACAGCTCAGAGCCTAGAGCCTGCTTTGGATGCTGTGTCTTCCTCTCTCTGCCCCTCTCCCACTTGCTCTCTCTCTCTCTCAAAAAAAAAAAAAGAGGGGCGCCTGGGTGGCGCAGTCGGTTAAGCGTCCGACTTCAGCCAGGTCACGATCTCGCGGTCCGTGAGTTCGAGCCCCGCGTCGGGCTCTGGGCTGATGGCTCAGAGCCTGGAGCCTGTTTCCGATTCTGTGTCTCCCTCTCTCTCTGCCCCTCCCCCGTTCATGCTCTGTCTCTCTCTGTCCCAAAAATAAATAAACGTTGAAAAAAAAATTAAAAAAAAAAAGAGAATAAACATTTAAAAAATTTAAAAAAAGGATAAAGTCAGGGAGGAGAGCAGAGAAGGTATTGGGGAGACCTCTTGAGCAGGTAGAGTTTGGACAGATCCTGAATAGAATGAGTGAGCTGTGTAGGAGGCTGGGGGTAAGGAATTCAAGGCAGAAAATAGGCAAAGCAGAGGTTCTGCATGGTGTAATTATAGTCATTGCACACAGATTTTACATTTTACAGATGAGGGAACAGGACACAGCTAGTGACTGTGAGGATGCATTCCTTAGCTACTGCTGTTTTCAATGTCCATTCTCTAGGCCTGTGTGGAGGACTCAGTGACCCCCATCACCTTGCGTCTCAACTTCTCCCTGGTGGGCAAACCTATCCCTTCCTTTGGAAACCTCCAGCCTATCTTGGCTGTGGATGCTCAGCGATACTTCATGGCCTCTGTGAGTCCTGGTACTGGAATCTTCCAGAAAGGAGTGGAGGGTGTGGGTGTGGACTCCAGAACTTGGGGAAAACGTCACTTTGCCTTCCCTTTCAGCTTCCCTTTGAGAAGAATTGTGGAACTGACCATGTCTGTCAGGATGACCTTGGCATCTCCTTTGACTTCTCAGGGTGAGCTACCACTCCTTAGACCTGCCCTGGTTCCCCAACCCCTCTTCTTGAACCTGGAGCTCCTGCTCTGGCTCTCCCTAACATTTCTACCCTGTGCTCAGAAACAGACAACCTGTACCCCATTTCTTCCCTACTTCCTCACTCTGTGTTTTATCCCCAGACCATTTCTAGCCCCAGTCCCAGAATTATCTCCTGCCCTCTACCCCAACAACTAGCTTGAAGACTCTGGTGGTGGGGAGTACCCTGGAGCTGAATATGAAAGTGACAGTGTGGAATGATGGTGAAGACTCCTATGGAACCACAATCACCTTCTTCTACCCTCCAGGGCTGTCTTATCGTCGTGTGGCAGGGAGCCAGGTATCTGGGGAAGAAAGCAGCTGATGGCTGGGGGTCAGCAGAGACTCCTGTGCTTGGTTTAGAGCTCAGGCAGGTGCCACCATTGCTTAGCAGCCTCTTGTAAGCCAAGAGGACTGGGGTGATCATAGTAGGATGAATATGGTTATATTGCTGGAGCCTGCCTTGGCTCATGCTGTATTCAACTCTGGGTATTGTATTTTAGAAATACTATCAGAAATTAATTCCCACAAAGCTGAAAATGTGGAGAGAAAGGGGACCCTGCCTTAAATTTCTTTGTTTTCCACACCATATAAGTATTCCTCTTTAAATAAAACATCTTGGCCCTCAAATAGTTTAAAACACTGTTCTGTAGAAGAAAGAGTTGAATTTATTGGTTTCTATAGATCAGGGCTTTGGATAATTTGGTAATAAAACCTCGGTCTGTATGCCTAGTGCACAGCAAAGCCAGTCACCAAGACATTGAACATGCAGCATGGGAAGGGTTTATTCGAGAGGCAGCCCAACCAGGAGATGGGAAAGCCAGCCTCAAATCCACCTTCTCTAAGGGGGAGAGTCAGAGATTTTTAAGGCAACAAACAAAAAAAGAGTCTGGCTATAGGGGAGAGGAGCTACATGACTTCAAAATCAGATAAAGGAAATTAATAAGTAGGGGAAGGTTGAAGTCATTTTGTCATCTGTGCCTGCAAGAAGCTTCTGCATATGTTTTCATGCAATCCACAACCAGAGATTGGTGTCCATAATATGATCTGAGAATAGGGTTTTAGGCCCTTCTATGTCAAAAGTTCATACATTGGACATATGTGCATTCTCAGAGACAGTCAGTGGTCATGACTGGTTCTGGTCAGTTTCTTTTTCTTTTTAAAGCTTTTATTTATTAATTAAAAAAATTTAAATGTTTATTTATGTTTATTATTTATTTTTTATTAAATATAATTTATTGTCAAATTGGTTTCCATACAACACCCAGTGCTCATCCCAACAGGTGCCCTCCTTAATGCCCATCACCCACTTTCCCCTCTCCCCCAACCCCCATCAACCCTCAGTTTATTCTCAGTATTTAAGAGGCTCTTATGGTTTGCCTCCCTCCCTCTCTGTAACTTTTTCCCCCTTCCCCTCCCCCATGGTCTTATGTTAAGTTTCTCAGGATCCACATATGAGTGAAAACATAGGGTATCTGTCTTTCTCTGACTGACTTATTTCACTTAGCATAATACCCTTCAGTTCCATCCACGTTGCTGCAAATGGCCAGATTTCATTCTTTCTCATTGCCAAGCAGCATTCCATTGTACATATAAATCACATCTTCTTTATCCATCCCTCACTTGATGGGCATTTAGGATCTTTCCATAATTTGGCTATTGTTTCCATAATTTGGCTATATAGCACCCATAAAAGCTGCTATATGGGTACATGTGGCCCTATGCATCAGCACTCCTGTTTCCTTTGGATAAATTCCTAGTAGTTCTGTTCCTGGGTTGTAGGGTAGTTCTATTTTTAATTTTTTGAGGAACCTCCACACTGTTTTCCAGAGTGGCTGCACCAGTTTGCATTCCCACCAACAGTACAAGAGGGTTCCCATTTCTCCACATCCTTGCCAGCATCTGTTGTTTCCTGAGTTGTTAATTTTAGCCACTCTGACCAGTGTGAGGTGGTATCTCAGTGTGGTTTTGACTTGTATTTCCCTGATGATGAGTGGTGTTGAGCATCTTTTCATGTGTCTTTTTGCCATCTGGATGTCTTCTATGGAAAAGTCTATATTCATGTATTCTTCCCATTTCTTGATTGGATTATTTATTTTTTGGGTGTTGAATTTGGTAAGTTCTTTATAGATTTTGGATGCTAAGCCCTTATCTGGTATGTCATTTGAAAATATCTTTTCCCATTCTGTCTGTTGCCTTTTAGTTTGGTTGATTGTTTCCTTTGCAGTGCAGAGCTATTTATCTTGATGAGGTCCCAATACTTCACTTTTGCTTTTAATTCTCTTGCCTTTGGAGATGTGTCAAGCAAGAAATTACTGCGGCTGAAGTCAAAGAGGTTGTTGCCTGTTTTCTCCTCTAGAGTTTTGATAGTTTCCTGTCTCACATTTAGGTCTTTCATTCATTTTGAGTTTATTTTTGTGTATGGTGTAAGAAAGTGGTCCAGTTTCATTCTTCTGCATGTTGCTTGCTGTCCAGTTCTTCCAGCACCATTTGTTAAAGATACTGTCTTTTTTCCATTGGATACTCTTTCCCGCTTTGTCAAAAATAGACATTATTCTGGTTCCATACAAATTTTGGGATTGTTTGTTCTAGCTTTGAGAAGAATGCTGGTGCAATTTTGATTGGGATTGCATTGAATGTGTAGATAGCTTTGGGTAGTATTGACATTTTAACAATATTTATTCTTCCAATCCATGAGCATGGAATGTTTTTCCATTTCTTTGTGTCTTCTTCAATTTCCTTCATAAGCTTTCTATAGTTTTCAGCATACAGATCTTTTACATCTTTGGTTACAATTTATTCCTAGGTATTTTATGATTCTTGGTGCAATTGTAAGTGGGATTGAAGTCTTGATTTCTCTTTCTGTTGCTTCATTATTGGTGTATAGAAATGCATCAAACTTCTGTACATTGATTTTGTACCCTGTGACTTTGCTGAATTAATGTATCAGTTCTAGCAGCTTTTTGGTGGAGTCTTTCCAGTTTTCCATGTGGAATATCAAGTCATCAGCGAAAAGTGAAAGCTCAACTTCTTTGCCAATTTTGATGCTTTCTATTTCATTTTGTCATCTGATTGGTGATGCTAGGGCTTCCAACACTATGTTAAACAACAGTGGTGAGAGTAGACATCCTGTTGTGTTCCTGATCTCAGGGGGAAAGGTCTCAGTTTTTCCCCATTGAGGATTATATTAGCTGTGGGCTTTTCATATATGGCTTTTATGATGTTCAGGTATGTTCTTTCTATCCCGACTTTCTTGAGAGTTTTTTATTAAGAAAGGATGCTGTAATTTGTCAAATGCTTTTTCTGCATCTGTTGACAGGATCATATGGTTCGTAGCCTTTCTTTAATTAATGTGATGTATCACATTGATTGCTTTGCAAATATTGAACCAACCCTGCATCCCAGGAATGAATCCCACTTGATCATGGTGAATAATTGTTTTTATATGCTGTTGAATTCAATTTGCTAGTATCTTGTTGAGAATTTTTGCATCCATATTCATCAGGGATATTGGCCTGTAGTTCTCCTTTTTTTGTGGGGTCTCTGGTTTGGGAATCAGTGTAATGCTGGCTTCATGGAATGTGTCCAGAAATTTCCTTCCGTTTCTATTTTTGGAACAGCTTGAGAAGGATAGGTATTAAGTCTGATTTAAAAGTCTGGTAGAATTCCACTGGGAAGCCATCTGGCCCAGGACTCTTGTTTGTTGGGACATTTTTGATAACTGATTCAATTTCTTCACTAGTTATCAATCTGTTCAAACTTTCTGTTTCTTCCCGTTTGAGTTTTGGTAGTGTGTGGGTGTATAGGAATTTGTCCATTTCTTCCAGGTTGTCCAGTTTATTGGCATATAATTTTTCATAGTATTCTCTGATAATTGCTTGTATTTCTGAGGGATTGGTTGTGATAAATCCATTTTCTTTCGTGATTTTATCTATTTGGGTCCTCTCTCTTTTCTTTTTAAGAAGTCTGGCTAGGGGTTTATCAATTTTACTTATTTTTTCAAAAAATCAGCTCTTAGTTTCATTGATCTGTTCTACTGGTTTTTTTTTTTTTTTGATCCTATATTGTTTATTTCTGCTCTGATCTTTATTATTTCTCTTTTTCTCCTGGCCTTGGGGTTTCTTTGTTGTTCTGCTTCTAGTTCCTTTAGGTTTGCTGTTAGATTTTGTATTTGGGATTTTTCTTGTTTCTTGATAGGCCTGGATTCAATGTGTTTTCCCCTTAAGACAACCTTTACTGCATCCCAAATGGTTTTGACTGTCGTGTTTTCATTTTCATTTGTTTCCATATATTTTTAAATTTCTTCTTTAATTGCCTGGTTGACCCATTCATTCTTTAGTAGGATGTTCTTTAACCTCCACGCATTTGGAGGTTTTCCAAACTTTTTCCTGTGGTTGATTTCAAGTTTCATAGCATTGTGATCTGAAAATGTTCATGGTATGATCTAAATTCTTTTATATTTATTGATGGATGTTTTGTGACCCAGTATATGATCTATCTTGGAGAACATTCCATGTGCACTCGAGAAGAATGTGTATTCTGCTGCTTTTGGATGAAAAGTTCTGAAAATATCTGTCAAGTCCATCTGGTCCAGTATATCATTCAGGGCCATTGTTTCTTTATTGATTTTCTGCCTATATGATCTGTCCATTGTTGTAAGTGGAATCTTAAAGTCACCTGCAATTACCATATTCTTATAACAAAATTGCTTATGTTTGTGATTGTTTTATATATTTGGGGGCTCTCAAATTGGGTGCATAAACATTTATAATTGTTAGCTGTTCTTGATGGATAGACCCTGTAATTATGACATAATGCCCTTCTTAATTTCTTGTTACAGCCTTTAGTTTAAAATCTAGTTTGATACAAGTATGGCTACTCCAGTTTTCTTTTGACTTACAGTAGCATGATAGATGGTTCTCCATCCACTCACTTTCAATCTGAAGGTGTCCTCAGGTCTAAAGGTAGACAGAAAATTGATGGGTCTTTTTTTTTTAATCCATTCTGATACCCTATGTCTTTTGATTGGAGCATTTAGTCCATTTACATTCAGTGTTATTATTGCAAAATGTGGATTTAATGTTATTGTGTTATCTGTAGGTTTCATCTTTTTGGTGATGTCTCTGGTCCTTTGTAGTCTCTGCAACATTCCTCACAGAGTCCCCTTTAAGATCTCTTGCTTTTAGAATTCTCTCTTTATCTTTGCATTTTGACAGTTTCACTATGATATGTTATGCAGAAGATCAATTCCTGTTACATCTGAAGGGAGCTTTCTGTACCTCCTGGATTTCAATGTTTGTTTCTTTCCCCAGATTGGAGAAGTTCTCAGCTATGATTTGTTCAAATTGCTCCTATCTCTCTCCCTTCTTATTCTGAAATTCCTATGATATGGATATTATTACATTTCATTGAATCACTTAGTTCTCTAATTCTCCCCTTATGGTCCAGAATTTTTTTTTTATCTCTCTTTTTCTCAGCTTCATCTTTTTCCATAATTGTATCCTCTATTTCACCTAATCTCCCCTCTGCCTCTTCAGTGTTCACTGTCAGCACCTCTAGTTTATTTTGCACCTCATTTACAGCATTTTTAAATTCCTCATGACTATTTTTTAGTTCCTTGATCTCTGCAGCAATAGATTCTCTGCTGTCTTCTATGTTTTTTTTTCAATCCCAGTGATTAATCTTATGACTATTATTCTAAATTCTTGTTCAGTTATATTGTTTATATCTGTTGTGATCAAGTCTTTAGCTGTCATTTCTTCCTGGAATTTCTTTTGAGGAGAATCCTTCTGTTTCATCATTTTGGCTAGTTTTCTGTCCCTTATGTGTTTTAGAAACTTATGTGTCCTGCACCTGCGAGCACTACTATACACTGTCCAGGACCTGGACCTTCAGGAGGTGTTTTTTGGAGTGTGTTATGTACTCTCTGTTGTTGTGACTCTAGTTTCTTTATCTCCCTCCTCGTAGTTTTGTTTTGGACTCTGTACCAGGTGTGCTTTGATTTGTTCATTAAAGTAACTCTGGAAAAAAAAAGGGGGTGGTGGTAGTGGTGGAACAGGCCTTATCCCATACAAAGAGAAAAATGACCGTGGACGGGAAAAATAAAAAAAAAAGAAAATTGACCAGGCAGAAAACTATATGGCTTAATTCAGAGAGAGAGAGAGAGAGAGAGAGAGAGAGGAAAATAAAGAGGGAGATATAGAACAGGTATAAAGAAAATAGATTAAATATGTCTGCTTAAACAAACCAACAACCTGAATACCCAGACTAGGGAAGGGAAGAAATAAGGAGAAAAGGAAGAAAAAATATATAAACTAAGAATTGTCCAAGAATTAAATTTGGAAAGGCAAAACCTCTGGGTGCCTTGGAACCGGTGGCAGCGCTCATCTGGAGGAGGGGGTGTCTGGTTGGTCAGTGTCAATCTCTGGTAGATATGTAGTCACCTAGTGTTGAAGGGTATGGTTTGGTGTAGGTGAGTCCCGCCTCCACTGTGGGCCTGTTGTCCCTTCTCTGAAGCCCCACCTTGTTGGTGATGGGGAGAAAAATGGTGACACCCCAGTCTCTCCTCCCCAGACCAGGTGTCCCAAACCACTCTGTTCAGGTAGTCCTCGCAGCACTGTGTGGGCATAAGCAGGCCTATTTTTTTTTCTTTGCTCCACTGACTCGACTCCTATGCCTCCCTAGTGCTCAGCTGGGATTCAAACCATGATGTCTTAAAGGGTCCCACTCTGTGCACCTCAGTTCTGGGAAAAGTGCCGCTCCACCCCACCGATAAATGGTTTCTGGCTGGTGGGCACAGGCAGGGTCCTTTTTCCTTTGGCTGTATACATTCTTCCCACAGCACATGAGGGAGGGGATTGCTTTCTCCCACTGTGGACTGTGTCTCTGAACTAGTTACTGAGCCCTGGGTTGGCTCCCCTCCTTTCCAGGTGCGAGAACAGGGCAGCTGACTCCAGTCCAGAGAAAGCCTCGAAGTTAGAAATTGGATATTTCTTTTTTTTTTTCTGATCTCAGGTCTGTGGTTTCTCTCTTGTCCAAATATAGTCTTACACTTCCACAGCCCTTCTCTCCCCTTTGTCTCTCCACAGAAGGGGATCCCTCCCCTTCATGCCTATGCCACCCATTTTATCTCTCCCAGTTCACAATCATACACCTATGGGCCAGGTTGTCCTTGTGGGCCCCTGGAGATGTCTCTGTCACTCTGTGGCCCGGACTCTTGGAATTCAAAGTCCTTTGGCCTCAACACTGCTGTGTTTGAGGGACTAGGAAGCTTTGGGTCCCCCTACCTCTCTGCCATGTTGTATTCCCTGGTTCTGGTCAGTTTCTTAGTGAAGGCTTGAGTCTCTGCAGGACAACTAAATCAACCTTCTGTTATCATGGCATCAGGCAAGACTGTTATCTACAGAGACATGGTGGCAGGCTGCATTCTGAGAACAAGCAGATTTGGGTAAAAAGTTGCAGTTGCACTTATTAGTCCTGTTAACTCTTTGGTTACTGGTTTCCATGCCCACTGTCTTGATTATTTCTCATTCTTGAGGGAACTGGGATGATGACTACTCTAGCTATTTCCTGCTGAAATAGTGTGTAGATCAGGGTTAGAGGAATGGAAACTTTTTGCACTTATTTGGAAATATCCTTTGTTCCATGTTGTAAGCTAACATTCTGCATTACCAAAATTTTTGTACTTTGGTTAATAGTTTTTGTACATTTTATACCACATTTTATGATTAAATAGCAAAGGAGAAGTAGGAATATGAATAATCCTAGGGAAATTGATCTAATTTCTTGGAGGATCCAAGAAAATAACCTGGAAAACGAGTCCAAATCTGAGTCTGGGACATTAGGGGAGACTTGTAACCAAGTAGCTTGTTGTCTTATTTTGTAAATACACACTTCAATTTCTGAGGAAGTGCTAATATATATGCTGCATGATGAATTAGCTTTTACACAAACACCTCCTTGCTCTGCTAAAATATAATCTAAATTATGTTATATAAAACTATTATATATTATATAAATTATATATTTTATAAATTATATTATATTAAATTATATTATATAAAACTATTCCTGCCCAAGGCCTTTTGTTGGGCTGCTATGGCTTGGGAAGTTTTATTTTATTTAATAATTCCTAAAGTTACTGAACAATTTCTTATCATATGTTCATGTGATGTCATTCAACACTTTGGCAATAATGGTCTCCCAAACATGTACCAAATTCCATCTTCCTGACTTCTGGGAAAATAATCAGAATATTTTGTGATTTCTCTCTTTAACCTGTAGAACAGTTGAGAGGACTGGTCAAATGTCTGCTTTTATTAGAATTATATATGAAAAAAGGGGTGACCAAATGTTCTAGGAGACAAGTACCTTCCATGTGCTAGCCACATAAACATTCATGTTGCCAAGGGAAGTGTTGATATCCACAAACAAAAATGTAACCTGGGGTTCACATAGCACTCCTCTTAGTTTATTGGGGTCAATACTTTCATTTTGCAGAATCATTGTATTATTTGAAACCAAGAAGAAGTATAGTTAAGTTTGGTGTAATTGGTAAGAGAGTAACACAGAAGGGTGTGGGGGTCCTATGTTGTCAAGTTCTTTTAGTTTTCAGTATTGTACAGAGAGGAGCAGGACAAGATGAGTAACTTTTTTTTTCAATTTTTAAAAGTTTATTTATTTTTGTTTTAAGTACACATTTTATTTTATTATTGTTTTTTAAATAATTAATCGTCAAATTGGCTAACATACAGTGTGTACAGTGTGCTCTTGGTTTTGGGGGTAAATTCCAGTGGTTCATCATTTACACACAGCACTCAGTGCTCAAGATGAGTAACTTTTAAAACAGCATATTTCTCAAAAATCTCTAAAAGGTGATGAAAGGAAAAAGGGTCAATTAATTTAACAAGAGGTGAAATTATTAGCTGTTATGATTATATTGTAAACAAAAGGAGAAATACAAGCTTCTAGGGTGTATTCCAATCATTGAATGTGAGAGGCCCATATTTTGGGATAGTTGGGAGAAAAATAAAGGATAAGAAAAATGAGGGAGGCCAAGTTGATTAACCTGATTCTGTAAGCTAATGGAGTGCATTGATTTAGATGTATTGAAAAATTAGGGATCAGAGAAAAGTTGGTTACAGGCATTACTATTGGGTCATTGTGGTTGTACACTGAGTGTGGTTTAGGGTGACATATCCAATAGGTATATGATATTTGAGAAATCCTAATCATGGAATTATCTTTCCAAACTTGAGAGATTGTAATAGGAAATTACTTAGGAAATCTAAATAGGAAATATAAACAGGAAATGTAATAGGAAAATGCAAATAGAAAATGGAATAACATTCATAGTGTATAAACTATGTTATTTGTTACTTATCTATTGGTTTCTTTAGACCAGTTTTCCCAAGTAGCAGTTTCAGGTCCATCTCAGGCTTTCTGGTCCAAGCAGAGTTTTTCCCTATGTTCTTGTTGACAGGACATAGGGAACCAATGGATTCTTGTGGAACAAGCTTGAGTGTGGTAAATCTATGGCTTAATTCCCTTCAGTTTCACTGAAGAATGGTGGTCAACAGCACCTCATAAGGTCCTGTCAACTGAGGTTGGAGTTGATCCTCCAGGTGCTTCTTATTCAAGGTGTTTAATAACACCTAGTCTCCAAGATTCAAGCGGTGTAAGAATACATCTATGAAATGCATCAACCTGATAGAAGCAAATGTATGTATAGCACTTAGAATATTTCCCAAAGATTGAATGTACCCGATAGTATCCAAATCCCTAACATGAGCCCCACCTGGAACTCCTAAGTCATGAAAAGAATACAGAAAGTGTCTTTCATAAAACATTTCATAGGGGATTAAACCAAGCCTACTTCTAGGAAGCACTCTTACTGAAGCAGGGCAACTGACAAGAACTTTTTTCCCAGTTAAGTTGGTTTCTTGGCAGATTTTTACCAAAGTTTTTAAGCATATGGTTCATTTTTTTTCCTGTTTTCCCAGAATATTGGTGTCTCTAGGAAGTATGTAGTCTCCATCAAGTGCCCAAGGTATTAGATACTGCTTGTGTGACCTTAGCCACAAATGCTGCTTCATTGTCTCTCTGAATTGTTAGTGGCAATCCAAACCTAGGATTGGTTTTAAAGTGTTTTTAAAACTTCTGAAAACTTCTCTGAATGGCATGAAAAAAACTCAACCCAACTTGTAGAGGTGTCTGTAAATTCTAGCAAATATTGAAAGTTACTTGTTGTTTTTGGCATCATGGTAAAATCTTCCTACCAATTTTCTCCAGGTTTGGTGTCTCTAAGTTCTATTATCTTTTAGGACTTGTGGGGGTTCGGGCCTAGGATTTTTTTTAGCACAAATGTCACATTTTTCCACTATTTTTGAACAGTTTTCTGAATATTGGGATCCATAATATATGATTGGATCCATTAAAGAGCAGCATTATGTCCATAACAGGTGCTTTGTGAATATCACTAATTATCTCTTCCATAAGATATTCTAGGTTAAGGTTTATTCCTTATTTATTATATTTGCAGCCAGTTTCAATGCCAGAAATATGTCCAAATATCCATTTCTTAGCTCTTCTTAGGTCTTCAGAGGAAGGTTAGAGTTGATATTTAGTTAAGTCTATGGTACTAAAGCTGTTATAGAGGGTTTTGAAGTCTTTGTATGATTATGCCTGATTGTTACCTTTGGCAAGAAAACAGTCCAATTTCTGGTGTCCTCAGCAGGGGACAATAGCTACCTCCTTGAGTTCCAAAACAGCTTCTAGTACTTCTAAAGTCTCTTTGTCATGTTCAATTTCCCTATTTCCTGAATTTAACAAACCTCTTTCCTTCCAAATGGCTCTGCATATGCATGGACTGGTAAAAAGGTGTATTTAGAGTAGGTAAAAATAATCACTGTCTTGTCATACCTAAATGGAGGGCTCTTATGAGAGCTATGGCTTCAGCTTTCTGAGTGGAGGTACCTGGTGAGAGAGCTTCTACTGATGGGTCATCACTGCATATCCAGCTCTTTATTGTCCGTGATCCATAATATACTGCTCCAGTCCACAAACATCTCAAAGTCTGGATTTTCCAGTGTCAGATTCATAAAATCAGGATGGCTGGAATAAACTTGTTAATTATCTGTATACAGTCATGTATGGGTCCCTCAGTGTTGTTGGAGAGCAATGTGGCTGGATTCAAGGTGGAGACCGCTTTCTAAGTAACATTGGGGTTGTACAATAGGACAACCTGATATTTGCCTAATCTTCTAGAGGTGAGCCAGTAGCCACCCTTTTGTTCCAGTAGGAAGAGTACATAAATGTAGAGTATGCAGTGTGGTAGGATACCCCAAAGCAAATTTTTCTACTTGTAATAGATTACAAGTGGCTGTTATTGCTCTCACACACATTGGCCATCCCTTAGTTGTTAGATCTAATTATTTAGAAAAAAATAGCAACAGATCTTTTTATGTTGCCCAAATTCTGAGTTAGCACTCCCAAGACTGATCCCCTGACTCTCATGGACAGACAAATCAAAAGGCTTCCTGATATATGGAAGGCTCAAAGCAGGAGCTGTGAGTAGCTTTTCTTTAACAACTTGGAATGCCTAATGACATTCTCCAGTCCAATAAAGAAGTTCATTATTTCTTCCTTTAAGAATTTCATAGAGAGGTTTAGTGATGAATCTTAAGGACTGAGAAAAAACTAAGGGTAGATGGTGGTGGGAGAAAGGGGAAAGTGGGTGATGGGCATGGAGGGGAGCACTTGTTGGGATGAGCACTGGGTGTTGTATGGAAACCAATTTGACAATAAATTATATTAAAAAAATCAAGAATCCAAATGTGGAAAAATCCAGTGATGCCTAGGAATCCATGCAACTGTGTGGTTAATGGCTCTTAAATTTGTACAGGCAAAATAGGTGTATTGTAGGGGTGCCTGGGTGGCTCAGTTGGTTGAGCATCCAACTCTTGATTTCATCTAAGGTCATGATCTTATTGATCATGGGATAGAGCCCTGTGTTGAGCTCTGCACTGAGTGTGGAGCCTGCTTGGGATTTTCTCTCTTCCTCTCTCTATGCCACTCCTCCACACTCACATGTGCTTGCATGCTCTCTCTCTCTCAAAATGAATAAATAAACATAAAAAAATAGGTGCATTGTATGTGGACTGGCAAAAGTGGAGAAGGCCAAATTCTAAGAAGGCAGAGAGAACAGGCTGAATTCCCCTTTTAGTTTGTTTCTTTAATGGATACTATCTGAAGTTTGGAATTCCCATCACAAAACTTAATATGTACAAGTGTTCCTGCTTTTGCTTGTCCTGGCTTCCTATCCATCCAAACATCTGATCTTACTTTTCAGATGACTTCTTCAGGCAGCTTTAATAGAACTTCTCTACCTTGATGAAGCTTGTTCTGGTGGTACCTTTATATCTATGGATCCAATAGCAAAATTAACTTTAGCATTCAGTTTAGTTAATAGATCAAAGCCCAGTAAAGGGATGGGACATTTGGGCATATTCAGAAATCTGCGTTTAAGGTGAATTTGTCCCATTTGGCAGTTTAGTGGTTGTGGGAAGGTTTTAGTCAATACTTCTCCCAAAACTCTTGGTACAGCTATAGCAGAGAGAACCCAGAGTACTGAATATGTGGCCCTCACATCAGTAAAAAGTCCATGAGTCTATTTCCCATTGCCATTGTTATTTGGAGTTCCTTGTGGTATATGATGATAGGCTTTACAAGATTTAAAGGAACCCCTGGTCCCCTTCATTCTTAGTCACTATCAACCAGTTAAGGTATCTGGTGGGCATTTTGGGACTCTGTCTCCTTAAGAGAACTCATGAGCCTAGGGTATTCTCTTTTCCAATGGCCCTCTTCTTTACAATAGGCATATTGACAAGACCCAAATTGGGGCACCTGAATTTCTTTCTTTTTTTTTTTTATATATGAAGTTTATTGACAAATTGGTTTCCATACAACACCCAGTGCTCATCTCAAAAGGTGCCCTCCTCAATACCCATCACCCACCCGCCCCTCCCTCCCACCCCCCATCAACCCTCAGTTTGTTCTCAGTTTTTAACAGTCTCTTATGCTTTGGCTCTCTCCCACTCTAACGTCCTTTTTTTTTTTTTTTTCCTTCCCCTCCCCCATGGGTTTCTGTTAAGTTTCTCAGGATCCACATAAGAGTGAAACCATATGGTATCTGTCTTTCTCTGTATGGCTTATTTCACTTAGCATCACACTCTCCAGTTCCATCCACGTTGCTACAAAAGGCCATATTTCATTCTTTCTCATTGCCGCGTAGTATTCCATTGTGTATATAAACCACAATTTCTTTATCCATTCATCAGTTGATGGACATTTAGGCTCTTTCCATCATTTGGCTATTGTTGAGAGTGCTGCTATGAACATTGGGGTACAAGTGCCCCTATGCATCAGTACTCCTGTATCCCTTGGGTAAATTCCTAGCAGTGCTATTGCTGGGTCATAGGGTAGGTCTATTTTTAATTTTCTGAGGAACCTCCACACTGCTTTCCAGAGCGGCTGCACCAATTTGCATTCCCACCAACAGTGCAAGAGGGTTCCCATTTCTCCACATCCTCTCCAGCATCTATAGTCTCCTGATTTGTTCATTTTGGCCACTCTGACTGGCGTGAGGTGATACCTGAGTGTGGTTTTGATTTGTATTTCCCTGATAAGGAGCGACGCTGAACATCTTTTCATGTGCCTGTTGGCCATCTGGATGTCTTCTTTAGAGAAGTGTCTATTCATGTTTTCTGCCCATTTCTTCACTGGGTTATTTGTTTTTCGGGTGTGGAGTTTGGTGAGCTCTTTATAGATTTTAGATACTAGCCCTTTGTCCGATATGTCATTTGCAAATATCTTTTCCCATTCCGTTGGTTGCCTTTTAGTTTTGTTGGTTGTTTCCTTTGCTGTGCAGAAGCTTTTTATCTTCATAAGGTCCCAGTAATTCACTTTTGCTTTTAATTCCCTTGCCTTTGGGGATATGTCGAGTAAGAGATTGCTACGGCTGAGGTCAGAGAGGTCTTTTCCTGCTTTCTCCTCTAAGGTTTTGATGGTTTCCTGTCTCACATTTAGGTCTTTTATCCATTTTGAGTTTATTTTTGTAAATGGTGTGAGAAAGTGGTCTAGTTTCAACCTTCTGCATGTTGCTGTCCAGTTCTCCCAGCACCATTTGTTAAAGAGACTGTCTTTTTTTCCATTGGCTGTTCTTTCCTGCTTTGTCAAAGATGAGTTGGCCACACGTTTGTGGGTCTAGTTCTGGGGTTTCTATTCTATTCCATTGGTCTGTGTGTCTGTTTTTGTGGGGCACCTGAATTTCTTATCTGTTGTCAATCTCACCCTCTAGGGGTCTCTGGCCTGGTCTTGGATTTCCTTGAGTTAAGGCGCAGTTAACAAGGCAACATGCTGTTTCATTTTCTGGTGCTCTTTTATTTCTTGTGCTTGGTCTCTGTTGATACTGTTAAAAACTTCAAAGACAGTTTCAAACAATTGTGAAGGGCATTACCAATGCAGCTTTTGGAGTTTTTTTTTTTTTTTTGAATTTCCAGATATGTGTTGTTTGATAAACATCATATTGATCATCTTAAAAATTTCTGGTGCCTCAGGATCAATATCAGTTTATTTCTGATGTGTCTCAAAAATTCTTTCAGGAAATTCTGAAGGGTTCTCATTCAGTTTTAACTTCTTGACTCTTATTTACACTCCTTTGCTTAGGGACTCCTTTTCTTAATCCAGCTAAAATGCAATCCTGATAGTGTTCAAGCTAACTGCAGTCTCCAACGTTGACACTCCAGTTGGGATCCACAGTAGCAATGGCCATCATGGAATCAGCTCTTAAGGGGTTACTGGGGCTTCAGCATGTAGCTGATTAGCTTCTTCTCTAGCCTTTTCCTGGCCACATGCAGCATTCCTTAGAAGTGAGGAAAGTATTTAACAGATTTTGTACCTCTACCTAAGTGGGTTGTGAGTGGCAAAAATAGATGAAAACAAATTTTCCATCCTCTTGGGGTCATCTCTATAAGTAAGCATACTGTTTTTTCAATTAAACAAATCTGAGGTAGAGAATGGAGAGTGGACCCAAATCATTCTTCCAGCGTCTGAACATCCAATTGAGACCTGTGTTAGCAGATATTGCCATCCTCAGGAATCAGTGATTCCCTGGATGAATTAAACACCCTGCTGGGTATGAGAAGGGGAAATCTTTCCAAACTCTGGGCCCCCCCCCCAAGGTAAGGGGACCTGGTTCAGGGTCCCTTTGGTGCTCAAGTTGTTGGAATGGAGCTGCTGTGGAGGGGCAGCTGCTCTGGTACCCCCTTTGGGGGTTTAATTCAATAATCAATAAATTATCCTCTTTTCTCCAGTTGGATTCAGGCAACACAGATTTTTTAGTGTCACTGTGCTGTTGGAGTAAAATTTTACATCTTTTCTGAGCCAGCTTATTCTGATACAAAATCATAAAAGACTGAACAGAAGGTATTTCATCCCATTTACCTTCCCTTTTACAAATATCTAACTGTAAAATGGTATTATAATTTATGAATCCATTAATTAATGGTCATTTTTCTCCAGAATGTAACATATTTTGGCCAAGCAGTGTTGCAAAAAAAGATAATTTTTTCATAGTTTCATAACTAAACACTGCCCAATTTTGGAGAGTATAGCCCAAAGGGCTACATGCAGAAATCAAATAGTCATTTCTCATTTTCTAATTAGAACATGGCTGGTATTATGCAAAGATACCAAAAGCTGCAGCAACAAACATACCAGATGAAGCTCAGAGAGTACTACTGTAAGCATTTAGTTCCTCACTAAAAGTTGGGGCTTCACCTACTGAACCAAATGGCTTCCTAGTCTCTAGTTCCTCTCTGAAAGTTGGGTCTTCACTGACTGAACCAAAAAGTTTTCTAGTCAACTTTTTCTTTTTATGTTTATTTTATTTTATTTTTTTCTTCCAAGATTTTATTTAAATTCAAGTTACTTAATATAGAGCATATAGCGTAATATTGGTTTCAAGAGTAGAATTTAGTGATTCATCACTTACATATAACACCCTGTGCTCATTCCAACAAGTGCCCTCCTTAATGCCCATTACCCATTTATCCCATCCCCCCATCTACTTCCCCTCCAGCAACCCTCAGTTTGTTCTCTATTAGTTAAGAGTCTCTTATGGTTTGCCTCCCCCTCTGTCTTTATCTTATTTTATTTTTCCTTCCCTTCCCCTGTGTTCATCTGTTTTGTTCCTTAAGTACCACATATGAGTTAAATCATATGGCATTGTCTTTCTCTGACTGACTTATTTCACTTAGCACCCTAGGAAACTTTTCTTAGTTAAGCAAGAAAAGGAGGCTAAGAGAACCAAACCAAATGCCCCTACCTATTTTGAGGCAACTGAATGAGAATAAGAAATAAGCTCACATGCTATGATACCAAAATACTCTTGAAAAGATGTCTGTCCAAACCAAAAGATGTTTCCTTGCCACAGAGTTAAATTAAACATAGAAAGTCAGTGGTGCCAAGTTGGGGTGGTGCCCCTGGGATGGTCTCTAGAACAAAAGAGACACTGCTTGGACTTATCACCAACCTCCTGTTACTTTTACTGGCTGGAGAGTAGACAAATCATAGGCAGAGTTCCTGGCTGGTTTGCCAAATTTGTAACCAAACCCAAGTCCATACCCCCAATGTGCAGTAAAGCCAATCATTGAGACATTGCATAAGGAAAGGGAGAGTCAGGGATATTTAAAGGCAAATAAAACAAGGTCTGGTTATAGGGGAGAAGAGTGATATGACTTTAGAATCAGATAAAGGAAGTTAATAAGTAGGGGAGGATTGCAGTCATTTTGTTATCTGCACCGTGAGAAGCTTTTGCATAAGCTGTCATGCATGTT
The DNA here is from genome assembly GCF_022079265.1 of Lynx rufus. Lineage (NCBI taxonomy): Eukaryota > Metazoa > Chordata > Mammalia > Carnivora > Felidae > Lynx > Lynx rufus. The sequence continues at coordinate 737,500 of NW_025814838.1, read as the reverse complement.
ACGTACTACCAGAAGGTGGTTTTCTTAGCATGATTCAAGAGTGGAGTTTTAGGCCCTTCTATGTCAAAAGTTCACCCCTTGTGCATTTGTGCATGGTCAAAGAGGCAGTCAGTGGTCCTGATCAGTTCTGGCCAGTTTCTTGATGAAGCCTGAGTCTCTGCAAAACACCTAAATCAAGTGTTTTGTTATCATGGTTTTAGGCAAGACTGTTTCTACAGAAATGTGATGGTAGGCCACATTCTGAGAACAAGCAAGTTTGGGTAAAAAGTTGTAGTTGCACATATTAATCTTGTTAACCATTTGGTTACTGATTTCACTTTTTCTATGAAGGACTAGATGATAAATATTTCAGCTTTGTGGGTCACACAGTGTCTGTCACATCTATTCACCTCTGCTGTTGTAGAATGAAAGTAGCCATTGACAATGAAAGTATGTATATGAATGAGCATAGCTGTTTTCCAATAAAAATTTATTTATAAAAATTGATGGTGAGCTGTCATTTGGCAATTTCTATTCTAGAAGATAGAACTAGGACAACAGGGAGTCAAAGAGACACAGGTTGTTTAATGAAAATTTTATTATGAAATGTTAAACATTTACAAAAATAAGAGGTAGTTCAACAAACCTCCCCACAATTTATCATCCAAATTCAACAATTATTAACATTTGACCACATTTATTTCATCTGGGTTTTTTTCCCTTTGCTGATGTATTTTAAAACAAGTCCCAGACAACATGTCATTGCATTCCTCCCACACATCTTACATGACCCCAATATCATGATCACATCCAACAAAATGAACGATTCCTTTGTATTTATACCATAGTCTAATTTCCTTAATTGTCTCAAAAATATCTTTTTTACAGCTGGTTTATTTGAACAAACATCTAAACTAGGTCTATACCTTCCATTGGGTTGGTTGGTCTCCTATGTCTCTCTTAGGCTAGTAATATTCTCAATGGGAGCATATTTTGATTTATGTATGAAGGAATGCACTAGGAATGGCAAATTCTGGCTGTGTGAGGGTTGAGCATCCTATCATTGAATGTACTACTAGATGTGTCAACCAAATGCAATATGTGAACTTTCGTTGGATATTGATTTTAAAAATAGCTGTAAAAAATAAATAAAAATGAGCTGCAAAATAACATTATTGGAGACAATGTGAAGACTGAACATGACCTGGATATTAGCTAGTATTAAGGAGTTATTTTATTGAGTGTGATTTCTTAAGTCTTGTGGTTATGTTAAAAAATACCCTTATCTGTTAGTGGCATACACTGAAGTGTTTCTGGATACAATGATGTGATATTCAGAATGTGCTTTAAATTATTCAGAAGAAATTGTCAAGCAGCTGAATAAAACAAGAGTAGAAATTTAAATTGAGTGATGGAAACAAAGAGGGTTGACTTATCTAGTCTTTCTACTTTTGAGTATGTTTGAAAATTTCCATAATAAAAAGCTCTTTTAAAAGAACAAAAAATAAAAAGAGGGTAAACTGTAATAAATCTGGCATTTCTACATTAGGAAGAAATTTGACCAGATAGTGTCTGAAGATATTTTAAAAAACATAACCTTAAGATACATACCAGGAAACTCACTACTTCATGGAGTCTCTAGAATATTAAACAATGCTCGCCTGCCTTTTCTTTACTTGCCCTTGCCTAGAACCAGCTGCAGGCACACTCCCCAAGCCTGACCTGTGATGGCACCCCAGCCCAGGGCCAGAGTACTCAGAGCACCCGTTGCAGCATCAACCACCTCATCTTCCATGAGGGTGCTAAGGTCAGCCTTGCTTCTGCCCACCCACTGCTTACCTGCCCCTACCCTGTCTCATTTCTTGGTGACTCCCTCATTCTTGCCTCTTCCTCAGATGACCTTCATGGTCACCTTTGACGTCTCCCCCAAGGCCATACTGGGTGATAGGTTGCTTCTGACAGCTAATGTGAGCAGGTGAGCTGGGCCAGGCCTGGGGCAGTGCCTCCTTGCCCCTAGCCTCCTCCTCTGGGGTCCTTGCCAATTAGGCTCCTCCTCTTTCTCCAGTGAAAATACTACTCCCAGGACCAGCAAGACCACCTTTCAGATGGAGCTCATGGTGAAGTATGCCATCTACACTGTGATCAGCAGGTACCATACCACCAGCTCAAAAGCGTTCTTCTCTATCACTCTGATGGGGCTAGGAAAGGATTTTACCCCCTGCAGCAGTTCAACATCTGGAACATTCAGGTTTTATCACCACCTTTTCAATTGGTAGATGATACTGCTAGCACTTACTAATTAAGCATCGAGTGTTTATTGAGGGATAGCTATGATAATAATAATTGTAGTATTACTATTGTTATACATTTAATAGAGGTTACAGTTCTCAGAAGGCTTTTTTAGAAACACCAAGATTTTCCTGGGTTTCCTGAGAAATATGAGACATTTCCATGTCTCAAGATTCCTACAGCTTTATTTGGAAGTGAGGTTACTCTGATCCAAGGCAGAATCTCATCAAGGACCTCTCCATGGTTCTGTACTCTGAGGCTATATGAGTTCCCAAGAGCAGCTAGAGCCTTCTGTCAGGGGAGGCCTCTGCTAAATGTTAGAGTCCATGGCATTGGGATTAGCCAGCAGTGGTTCTCAAAGAAGTCATTGACATTTGGGTGAGACAATTCTTCATTGAAAGGAACAGATTTACACCTGCAGGGCGTTAGACCTGCTACTCCTCCTCTTCCCAGTCCCTTTTGGGAGGTATAGAGACAAATGACCTGCTTGCTGTAGAGGTCAAATTTCAGGGAGAAGTTAGATAAAAGAAAAAGAGCTTAAAATGCTGCTCCAGGAAGGGTAATAGATGAGGTGTTTAAGACTCAGGAGTCAAGTCATGTGTTGGAGCAGATACCTTCTTTCAGTAAATAGCTTCCTAGCATTTTCTGTGTTCTAAGCACAGTGCTCTGGCTGCTTTCCATAAATTCATTTGAAATTCAACAAAAATTTATTGAGTCTGTATTGTATAATCAAAACCAGACACAATCTCCTGCCCTTGTGGGATGTATACATCCATGATATGCAACAAGTCTGTGTGGCTTAGCCTGGGTACCTTTCCCTGTGCTAGTTCTGCCCTTGTGCCTCATTGGACACCCTCCTCCTGCCCAGTGTCACGTTCTAATTCACATCTCCACATTGGGAGGTCTCAGCAGCCCAGCCAGGTGCATGCTCTGAGCTTGTTTGCTGGAGTGTGTACTGGAAACCCATGGGCAGGGCATATCTAGGCATATTTGGCCCTACAGTTCAGGTGTACTCAGCTGATTTGACTCTGTGGGTGGGAGCATTCAGAGAGGCCCACAGGATAAGGCTGGGGCATTTTGGGGAAGTTCCTCACAGAGGAGGGATGCGAGTTTAGAGTGGAAGTGGTCTAGAATTAGGACTGTGTGGGCAAAGGACAGGTACCCAAGAAGTGGAGCAAGAAGGGCCAGAGGTGAACCCACCCACCTGTGTGAGGAGCCAGGCTGGCCACTGGGTCTCCACACATGGGCTTGGGTAGGGCTCAGCAGGAATTGTTACGCTGAGATCCAGTAAAGAATACTGTTAGGCCTTCCCTCACCTCTAAGTCCCAGGACCAGAAAAGCCAAGGAAACAGGAGAGGAAGGAAGGTCTGTGGGAGGCCAGACAGTGGTAGTGTCCAGTAAACATTTATCAATAGTATAAGTCCAAGTCTCCCCAAAACTTTGCTGGGTCTCACATGCATATCCTGTATCCTCTGTGCCCATGAGGGCCTGAAAGGAAAACGGAGACACAAAGAGAGATGGTTTGGCCCCTGCTCCCTAGTGAGTCAATGGCATAGTTCTGGGTCCCTTTCACGGTGCTCTCTGCCAGCCTCCTTGGCAGTTTACTCCATTGACAACTTCTGCAAGAAGCTTGCACCCAGCTTGAAGCCCAGCCCTGCTCCCTAAATCCTCCCATTACCTCAGATCAGTCACAGAATTCATTGAAGGCCACCCCAAGGCCACACTGTCTACCTATCCTGTCATGATGCTAACGTGAGCCTCTTTAGGAGTCCCTCAAGGAACTTCAAATCCATCTGTGCCTCTTTTCTCCCCAGCCATGAAGAGTCCACCAAGTACCTCAACTTCTCAGCCTTGGACTGGGAGGAAAGCAGCCAGGCTCAGCATAGATACCAGGCAAGTGATGCTGACTCAAGAGCATGGGCTGTGGCAGGGGGCTAGGAGCCAGCAATTAGGGAGGGATATGGCATTTGGCATGGTCTTTGCTCTCACTGCCCTCTGTGCAGGTGAACAATCTGGGACAGAGGGACCTGCCTGTCAGCATCAACTTCTCTGTGCCTGTGGAGCTGAATGGGGTGCCTGTGTGGACAGAGTTAGGGGTTTTCCACCCCCAGGTACTCAAGGGCTGTGTACAGCTCCCCAGCTAATGCCCTTTACTTGGATCTCTCTGTCCCTCATGAATTCCTGATGCCCAACCCCCTTAGATGCTTGTTCTCTGTGTTTTTTCCTAGAACCCCTCCATTCAGTGTTCTTCAGAGAGAATGGTGCCCATAGAGTCTGACTTCCTGACCCACATTCAGAAGAATCCCGTGCTGGTAAAAGGAGGGCTCTGGGCCATTTCCACTTCAAAGCACACACCAGAAGAGTTTAATTCAAGAACCTGTATTACATTCAGATGGCTGTCTGCTGAACAGCCCTCTGGAATTCAATTGTGACTGCTCCTCTCACATCAATCAGTTTTATGCTGTCATCTGCCTTCAAAACCACCTTTCTCTGGCCTAATGCTACTTCTCTGTCCCTAGAACTGCTCAATTGCTGACTGCCTGAGGTTCCACTGTGACCTGCCTTCCTTTGGCGTCCAGGAGGAACTTGACTTCATCCTAAAGGGCAACCTCAGCTTTGGCTGGGTCAGCCAGGTGTGTAAGCCCAACAGCAGAGTCCACCCACCCCCCACTGCCCCACCACAGGATTCAGGTGCCACCAGATGACGTCTGTGTCCATCCTCCAGCCAGGACATTTCTTGAACTCTGTGCCTTTCTCAGTGCTAGTTTCTCATCTGTGCCCCCTCTGTTTTGTAGACATTGCAGAAGAAGGTATTGATTGTGAGTGTGGCTGAAATCATGTTCAACACCTCTGTGTATGCCCAGCTTCCAGGACAGGAGGCATTCTTGAGAGCTCAGGTAGTGACTGTGTGGTAGGCAGTGGCCAGGCTGGTAAGAGGGCTCCTAATGCAAAATCTGTGGTGCTGTGAGGCTCACAAGCCTGGAGGGAGGAAGGATGAAGGTCCCTCAGCAGGAGAGGTGTCCCCAAGCCTATGAATTTTTCTGTCACCCCTTGGAGTAAAGGAAGGAGGGGAGAGAGTTAAAGGTTGGGGAACCTGGGAAGAGTCTGGGACAGCAAGAGTTCTGATACTTTCTGATGAGGTCACCTCCACTCCAGATGGAGATGGTACTGGAGAAGTATGAGGTCTACAACACTGTCCCCATTATTGTGGGCAGCTCTTTGGGAGGACTGCTGCTGCTGGCTCTCATCACAGTCATTCTGTATAAGGTGAGTATTTTCATCCTGCTCTTGACACTACCAGGTTTTTTTTTTAAATTTCAACATTTTTATTTATTTTTGAGAGACAGAGACAGGGGAGGGGCAGAGAGAGAGGGAGACACAGAATCCGAAGTAGGCTCCAGGCTCTGAGCTGTTAGTACAGAGCCCTGCGCGGGCTATAACCCATGAACTGTGGGATCATGACTTAAGCTGAAGTCAGACGCTTAACTGACTGAGCCATCAGTTTTCGATCCCATTCTTTCTGCAGTGTAGGGAAGAACTCACCTTGGATATAGATACACATTCTTGCTAACGCACTGCATATGAGAGTTCCCCTCCCACATATGACATCATTAGTCCCCAACACTCCCTCATGCCTTCCTGTCTGATTCTCAGGCCTCCTTATGTGTTTTTCTTCCAAATTTTTATTTAAATTCAGGTTAGTTGATGTATGGTGTAGTATTGGTTTCAGGAGTAGAATTTAGTAATTCACCACTTTCATATAATACCCAGTGCTCATCATAATTCCTCCCCTTAATGCCCATCACCATTTATCCCACCTCCCACTCACCTACCCTTCAACAACCCTCAGTTTGTTCTCTATTGTTGAGTCTCTTATAGTTTTCTTCCCTCTCCTTTTTTTCCTTTCTCGTATGTTTATCTGTTTTGTTTCCTAAATCCACATATAAGTGAAATCATATATTTGTCTTTCTCTGACTGACTTATTTCTCTCAGATTAATATACTCTAGCTCCACCGTGTCATTGCAAATGGCAAGATTTCATTTCTTTTGATATCTACAATCTTCTTTATCCATTCATCAGCCTATGGACAGTTGGGCTCTTTCCATAGTTGACTATTAGTGATAATGCTGCTGTAAACATTGGGGTGCATGTATCCCTTTGCATTTGTCTTTTTGTTTTTTCTTTCAATTTTAATTTTTTAAAGTTTTTTATTTATTTTGAGAGAGAGAGAGCGAGCAGAAAGAGGCAGAGAGAAAGAGAGAGAAGGAAAGACAGACTCCCAAGCAGGCTCCACGCTGTCATCATGGAGCCCGATGTGGCTCAAATTCATGAACCGTGAGATCATGACCTGAGCCGAAGTCAAGAGTCGGATGCTTCACTGATTGAGCCACCCAGGCGCCCTTGAATCTGTATTTTGTATCCTTGAGTACCTAGTAGCACAATTGCTGGATTAGAGCATGGTTGTGTTTTTTTTTTTTTAATTTTGGGTAACCTCCATACTGTTTTCCAGAGTGGCTGAACCAGTTTGCACTCCCACCAACAGTTTTGGATGGCTCCCCTTTCTCTGCATTGTTGCTAACATCTGTTGTTTCTTGTGTTGTTAATTTTAGTCAGACTGCCTTTAATTGCTCTCCTTGTCTTTTCCACTCTCGTCTTTATCACTACATGTTTCTCTTCACAGTAAATTATAAAATAAAGCACAGCACTGGATTGGGTGCTGACACTACCACTGATTCTTCCTGTGACTGTAGGCAGTGACTGGTCCATGCTGGGTCTTGACTTCTCATTCTGAAGGTGATTTCATCCAACTCACAGAATTTTGGTAAAGGCTAAATGACACAGTGTGTCTAATGTTTCTAGTGTAGTGCTGGAACATAGTAGGGGCTCCAGCAATGGTGATCCCTCTCCCTCCTCAATCATCTTTTTTCCTCTCTTCCACTGGATTTCCTAATTCTCTTTTCCTTCCTCTCCACAGGTTGGCTTCTTCAAACGTCAGTATAAGGAAATGATGGAGGAAGCAAATGGACAGACTATCCCAGAAAATGGGACATCAGATCCTCAAGCTTCCCAATAAGAAATTACCTCCTATTCTCCCTTGAACCTGTTCTCTTCTGAGAGGTTTCCTGGCCCTCTTACTCTCACCTAAGTTAGGCCAGCAGGGAGAGAAATGCTCCGTGTGAGGGAGGCCAGCTTTCTCCCTTTGGGAGGATGCATTGTGTTCACTGAAAGTTCTTGCCAGGGAAGGGCTATTTGTTTTGTCACGTCTGCAACTGGAAACCCCAGAACAGGATTTTCACCATGCCCTTGGGTGGACTTGACTTTGATTTTTACCTAGAAGTACATGAACAATAGCCTCAGGCTCCAGTCTCTCTTCACTAGCTACCAATGATCTTTCTAAAATACAATACTAAACAAGCCACAATCCTCATCTATCTTTGGTGGCTCCCTATTAACATAGGATAACTCCTGAACTCTCCAACTTGATGTTAGGAATCCAGTTGAATTTCCAGAAGGTGGGCTTTGATGTACCCACCATGAGTTGCTTTGTGCCTTCCTATCATCCTCATTCCTAGTAAATACTGTCAGTATCAGCTTTTTGTCTCAGAAATTTCAGCCCGCATTTTGAAACTGAATTGGGAATAAAATGTCTACACATTGGAATTTGTAAACATGGCTTCCAGCCTTTGTCAGCATTGCTGGCTTGGAGGGAGAAGTAGAACCCCAGCAGGGGTATTGCCCCAATGTCACTCTGGCTCAACTAGCTCCAGCATCTCTCAAGAGATCAAGATGCCCAGGATACTTCCATTTTTTTGACGTTCCAAATATAGCGAATGAAGAAACGCTAAAGCATTATTCTAAAAATTGTGTATTTTAAAGTTTGCATTAACAATTTAACACATTGCACAAAAACAATGCATGCGCCTTCATTGGAAAATATGTCAAAGGTATAAAATTAAGGCCTTTTAGGGATGTGAGTCATGTATAGTGGTCAGCCTATGGTGTCCCCTAACCATGGTGGACACCTGCCAGCCCTGAAGCCTGAGGCCAGGACAAGTAAGTTAAATAGAGTGAGGATTATTAATGTTCTTATGTTGGATAACCTGACTTCTTAATCTACTCACTCGATTCTCAAAGCTGTCACTGATGGGAGGCTGATGGGGCTGTGACAGGGGCATGAAGAAGGGGCTTACCTGGAAAGGTCATTAGAGTGGATCAACACACAGGTGTTTCTTACAAATCCTAGGATGTAGTGAAGGGGACATTGTTTACACATGGTAAGTGATTGGAGAGCACTTTGAAGTCTTATATCAGAGACCTGCTGCCCCAAATAAGGCCATTCTTACTATTATGCCACCAATCTTAGCATAAAGCACAAAGTGGTGCATGGCACTGAGCTGGGGGTCAACACATAGCAGGCCATTCCTTGCCTGGAGAGATCCCACTGCTGCTGCCACCCCTTAGATGTTTGGGCCATGTGTATGTTTGCATTAGAAACACAGAAGGGTGAAGCAGTTGATGAGTGATTTAGGGGAAGCTGGAAAATAACCCTTCATAGAAATCCTTTCCATGAATAGACTTTCATGGAAATCCTGCCATATACCTAAGTAATTATGTTCCTAAAGGTGTTCCTAGACTCTAAGGACTGCAGCAATCTCTTGTCTAAAATGAAGGCAACAGGGGCGCCGGGGTGGCTCAGTCAGTTGAGCTTCCGACTTCAGCTCAGGTCACGGTCTCACAGTTCGTGAGTTCAAGCCCTGTGTCGGGCTCTGTGCTAACAAACAGCTCAGAGCCTGGAGGCTGCTTAGGATTCTGTGTGTGTGTGTGTCTCTCTCTCCCCCTCCCCTGCTCATGCTCTGCCTCTCTCTGTCTCTCAAAAATAAATAAATGTTTAAAAAATTAAAAAAATAAAATGAAGGCAACAGGTGTTATTTTCACATATTTTCTGTGCATATTATTGCTTACATTAATTTTATTAACATTTTCAGGGTTGCCATTGTGTTGTGTTATATCCCCAAATCATAAAAATGGATCAATGGCTTAAAAATTTTTCTTTGAAGCATAACAGTTGTGGTTCCAAAAAAAAGTAAATTGCTTCAACTTAGAATAATATCATCAAAATCAATGAGGTTCTAGTGCACATTTAGTATCGGGATGTGTAAATGGTGGGATGAGTGGTTCTGAGCAAAATTTAAATATATCTAGAATATATTATACCATTGAAACTGTATTTTATTGGGTCACATATCTTTTTTCTCCTAGGGTGTTGTCGATTATGAAACTTTGTTAGATGGCTTGAAGCTATCAAAGCTTTTGTGTCATTTTCACACATGACATAATGACCTCACAGACAAGGCAACGAAGACTTCTTAGAATGATTGCAACATATTGCTTTCCCATCCCAAAGCAATAATTTTATCATTAAATACAGAGAAGACAGCAAAACTACAGTGGCATAAATCAAAGTTGCTCTTACAGCAAAATTATGTACAAGTCACATAATTTCAAAGAAGCTTATAAAAGCAGCAATAAAGTTAAAGTTTATGCTGGAAGGTTGCTCTTGGCTATAAGTAACAGGGGACAATCAAAAGCCTTCCCACATGAAGTTCAGATATAGTCATTGGTTAATTCAGTTCCTTGATAATGACATTAAGATGCAGCCATTTTGTGATGCTTTTGTCTTAGACCATGCCCCTCATTGTTGCAAGATGACTGCCATTGTTCCAGGCATTTTGTCCTTGGATAATAGCACCTAAAAGCAAGAGGAGCGGTTTGTTGGAGGAGGTCATCGAGAGGACATGACCATTGGTTGGCTCTGGGTATATAGAGGCTTCTCACTCCCTGCCCTGTCCTTGGAATGTATACTCTGCCTACCATTTCCAAAGTGGGAACCATTTTGAAAGACACAGCCCTGAGAGAACAATGCATTATTGAGTCTATCTGGATGGTACATGTACCTGAACCTAGTTAAAGCCTCTATATAAACTTAAGATTCTAGTGGGCCAGTGTAAAGATCTACTTTTCTTGAAGCTGCCCAAGTCAAGCCTCTTATTTCCCTCACTTATTAACCCTGCTAAAGCCTGCCTCTTTCTGTCTGCTTTCCATATGGGGGCTGGTTTCAAATTTCATTCTGGGAATACCTGAGGTTGCAAACCAACAACTTGCTAGCCAGCCAAGAGACTGAAAGATGGGTCTTGGGAGTTGTTCATGACCTTTTTGTGGGGAGGGATGAGACATAGGTCAGATGCTTGTGGACCAGTGCATGAGTACAGGGATGTTCCCTAAATGGTGACTGGTCTGGTACTTTTGTTTGAGGAACTGTGCAGAGTGCAGAGCAGCAGAGAAGAGAAATGCACAGCTGTGTAGTTGTCTGGCTTCTACTGTGGGCTGGCCATTAGTACCCAACTAGAGGCTGAAACTTGTGTTATAAAGTTGGAAGAAGACCTGAGGTTAGAGAAAGATGGGCAGGTTTCCACTACTCTGCTGGCTTTGAGGGCTGGAAGACAGGATGCAAGAGCAGGATAATTAGTTGGAGATCCTAGCATTCTTCTTTACAAACTAGGAGATGACAAGCTGCAATGGAGTAAGGTCCAAGTGTTTATGACAAAGCCTGATTGGGACACAAAGAGGTGGAATACCTGGGAAAGTGAGGAAAATGAGGAGGACGATTTTATGGTGATTAGCAGAAAAATGAATGAAACACCTGGTGCTGTTTGATCCTTAATACACAGGAAAGCAAAAGCAGAACAACAGCAATCCCAGCCAGTGGGGCAGCCCACAGTTCAGGAAACATTCATGATGGGAGAATATACTCCCCCTGAGCTTATTGGTGTAGCTGCTAAGTTTAGGAAAAGACCAGGAAAACTATCCTGGCATGGTTACTGCAGCTATGGGATATGGTGGGTGATGGCATTTCTCTGACCAGGTAGGGGACAGAGAAAATGAGCAACAACAACACACACACAGTCTTCCAGCAGTTCTGGCCTGGTGCTCAGGGGTTTAAAGTTACTCATTCCCTTATAGATTGGATTATTCTAGCCTACAGGGAGGCTTGGCCCAATGAAAGGGAATCTCCCTAGGCATGTGGGATCCTGGTAATCTATAGATCTATGGAGGAGTTAGGAGTTGTAAGGAGTTGGGAATGAGACAGGCTGTTTTTGACTAGTTTTTAAAAGCTCTGATTAGGTGACATTCACTGCAGGAACTAAAAACAGGATAGCTCAGTCCACCCTTAGCACCTGGTATGGGACACTGATATCCATGCAGAGTCCAGTCATAAGACAAGACATTTTGACGATGTTGGACAATCTATTGCTGATCTGGAGAAAACTGACAAATCCTGGGAACAGGTACAGTTTATGGGAAAGACCCAAGACAGAGAGGGAACTCAGAAAGCAAAAAGACTATCCCAATAAAACCATAGTGAGTCTGACAAAAATAACCCAGAAACAAATGTGGTTTGATCTCACTGCTGCTAGGACCACACCTGAAAAGAGACTGGAAACCTCAGGAAACATCATACTGTGCCTTAAAACCTGGACACCAGTTAAGACCTGTCCCCTACCATCTTTGAAGCCCTGTCCACTCTAGCAGAGGCCTCAAGAATATTGTCATATTCAGGGTTGATGCATCCTATTCTCCAGGTATAGGAACCAGGGCAAGACTGCCTCCAGGTCAGAGCCATTGGAGGCAATTGGAGACCTCATGTTGAGCTTACAATCGCTCCCCAGAAATAAACAAAAAGTGATGGCTCTAGTTATAGTGGAGCTAAATGTATTTTGTTACATGGTAACCTTCAGGAGTTTTCTGCCCCACCTCAGCATCCTTGATGGATACAGAGGACAAATCATTATGGTCAAGAAGGTCTCCTGGACAGCAACATGCAGAAGGATGAAATTAGACCACTTTCTTACACCATTCACAAAAACAAACTCAAAATGGATAAAGGACCTGAATGTGAGACAGGAAACCATCAAAACCCTAGAGGAGAAAGCAGGAAAAAAACCTCTGTGACCTCAGCTGCAGCAATTTCTTACTTGACACATCCCCAAAGGCAAGGGAGTTAAAAGCAAAAATGAACTATTAGGATTTCATAAGATAAAAAGCTTCTGCACAACAAAGGAAACAATCAACAAACTAAAAGGCAACCAACGGGATGAGAAAAGATATTTGCAAATGACATATCGGACAAAGGGCTAGTATCCCAAATCTATAAACAACTCACCAAACTCCCCACCCGAAAAACAACCCAGTGAAGAAATGGGCAGAAAACATGAATAGACACTTCTCTAAAGAAGACATCCAGATGGCCAAAAGGCACATGAAAAGGTGCTCAACGTCACTCCTCATCAGGGAAATACAAATCAAAACCACACTCAGATACCATCTCACGCCAGTCAAAGTGGCTAAAATGAACAAATCGGGAGAATACAGATACTGGCGAAGATGTGGACAAATGGGAACTGTTTCCACTCTGGAAAACAGTGTGGAGGTTCCTCAAAAAATTAAAAATAGATCTACCCTATGACCCAGCAATAGCACTGCTAGGAATTTACCCAAGGGATACAGGCTTGCTGATGCATAGGGGACACTTGTACCCCAATGTTTATAGCAGTACTTTCAACAACAGCCAAATTATGGAAAGAGCCTAAATGTCCATCAACTGATGAATGGATAAAGACATTGTGGTTTATATACACAATGGAATACTACGTGGCCATGAGAAAGAATGAAATATGGTCTTTTGTAGCAACGTTGATGGAACTGGAGAGTGTTATGCTAAGTGAAACAAGTCATACAGAGAAAGACAGATACCATATGTCTTCACTCATGTGGATCCTGAGAAACTTAACCGAAGACCATGGGAGAGGTGAATGAAAAAAAAAAAAGAGAGAGAGGGAAGGAGCCAAACCATAAGAGACTCCTAAAAACTGAGAACAAACTGAGGGTTGATGGGGGTAGGAGGGAGGGGTGGGTGCGTGATGGGTATTGAGGAGGGCACCTGTTGGGATGAGCACTGGGTGTTGTATGGAAACCAATTTGACAATAAATTTCATATATTGAAAAAAAAGAAAAAAAAAGAAAAGAAAAGAAAGAAAAGAAAAGAATAAAATAAAATAAAATAAAGGAAATAAAATAAAATTTAAAAATTTAAAAGTTTTTATAAAAATAAAAAAGAATTTGCTCTTTCCATATCCAAGAAAGAAAGAAGAGAAAGAAAAAAGAAAACAATTTAAGCAAAAACAGAAATAAAGAAAAGGAACAAATAAATGAACCAGCAAACAGAATTTACAAACCATAAGAGACTCTTAAATACGGAAAACAAACTGAGGGTTGATGGGGGGGTGGGGGAGAGGGAAAGTGGGTGACGGGCATTGAGGAGGTCACTTGTTGGGATGAGCACTGGGTATTATATGGAAACCAATTTCACAATAAATTTTATTAAAAAAAAAAAAAACAGAATGAGACCTGAATGAAGTTACATCCAATTTCCCCTAGGACTGAAACTTTGAAGCACACTATAGTTCTTAGACTAAGCAGGTGGGAGGGATTTGTGCTGGTTTTCTGAGGATGTGCTCAGAGGGTGAAGTTGGGAAGGACTTGGTGTAACAGCTCCATCTTCCACTTGGTGGCACTGCTTAGCTACTGTGGTGCATCTGTGTGTGCTAGTACACATGTGGGTGCACATGTGCCCACATGCGCTCAGGGTGAAATTTGATTCACTCAGGCCCCTAGTCTCTGGTACAGGAACTTTGTGCTCTCACTGATCTGTGATCAAGCACCCCTCGCTTGTCTCAGACCGCCACCCACTCCCCACATCTACCTTCTCCATGTCCAAGCTGTCTCCCTGCCAAGTGGCACCTCCCTCCAGACTTTTATCTCAGATGGGGCTGTGTTTCAAAACCCCACACTTTAGAGCCACCCGCATCTTAGACCCGTGCTGATTCTCTGGGGGAGGGTCTTGTGGAGCAATGGCCAGGTGCCAGCTTGTCCCAGAAAATATTTGCATGATCGTGCAGTGGCAGAGGTTCAGAGTTCATGGCAAATCGCAACACACAGCTGGCACCAAGTTTTGCCACACTCTGACGTCTTTGTCCCAATATCAGCAAACGTGGTCGTTCTCAGGAGTCCGCCAGGATCTTTGCCCAAGGGGAGGATGTATGGCCTCTATCAAATGCACTCTAATCACTTCCCATGTGGCACTTGGACCCCTCAGACTACGCTGCCTGCTCCTGGGGATTCAACCTATTTCCTTACCAGAGCACTGCCAGGCACTAAGCTCTGAACCTGAAGACTCTGCACTCCACTGCTTATAGAACAATAATAGATAATAGAACAAAACCTGGTGGTATTGAAACCCTCTCCTATATCCCCATCACTGGATACTTCTTGTCCAGTCCCCTGCAAGTGCTTTCACTCTTACTTTCTCACTTTCTCTCCAGGTACTATTGGGTGGAGTGATTTCCTTGCACGATCCTGATACACTGCATTCCCCCTCTTTCTCTTTCTGTCTCGTCCTCTCTCTGAAAAAACAGCTCCCTACCCTCCGCATCTTTGTGGCATTTCTCTCCCCCAACTCACCCTTCACACCACATACCTGTCAAGTTCTGTGACTCAAATTATGCAAGATTGTTGTGTTAATCCTCGGATAAGTTTCCTAAGTGTTCAAAATGGTTTGATGCTGATCCAGCCATGTTTCAGGGACAAGACAAACTCAGAGTCCCCGTACAACTCCTCCATCTTAACTCCCTCCTCTGTACACAAACTCTTAAATCATGGCAGGTGGGTGTGGAGATATACTTGTCCTGTGGCTGCCAAAACAATCTCTTGCTTATTAACCCTGCCACCTACCAGTCTGGAGCAGCCTACCTCTTTCTTCAGTCTCTCCTGACCCTCTGTGCACAGGGGCAATTTTCAGAGTTCATCCTGGCGATTCCCAAGTTTGAAAACCCATGCAGTTTCTCCTCTCATCTTTATTATTAGGGAAATAAATCTTTTCTGTAGATCCTCAGATTCCCCCTTAGGTCCTGTGGACCTTGATTCAAGTAAGTTCCATCCCTAGGTTACATGAGTGCTGAGAGAGTAGTCACCTGCCTTTTAGAAGCCTAATAACAGAAGTAATTGTGCTAGCCAGGAAGAAATAGCAGGACTGATGGCTATTGAATAGGCTACCCTGAGCTTTTGGCAAATGTTATGCCTGAAGAATAAGGTAGGGCCAAAATCCCTTTACCAAGGAACAGCTTGGACATTGTATAGTCTCAGAAGTATATGGTGGAATATCAATGACTAAATCATGTGTGGCAGAACAAACACACCACTTTATACTTGGATTAAATCAATGATGTTGAAAGTCTGAATCAGCCCTAGGCTCTTTGCAGTGCATATATGAGGGAGACGTGCTTGATGGATTTTTGTTTATTGCTGAAAACCCAAGTAACAGAAAATGAGGTTTGGTTGTTTGTTTGCAATTAATGCTCACCCTGTGAGTGGCAGAAAACTAGGTGGGATCGCTGCTGATGGAGCATTTCCCTACAGAGGTTGGTCTACATATACTTTATTTGTTGCGGATGGTGCAGTTTGTAACAATATACCTTTTAACCTTGATTAAGTGCTGAAGGAGGGAGAGAAAATTTTAAATCTGACAAAATCATGGCCTCTTGGTGTTCATCTTTGCAGTGCTGTATGGAAATATACGTTAGTAGGAGACTCCTTTCACGCTAAAGTAATGTTAGGGAGAAATACAGTCCTTTGAATTTTTTAAAAATGTTTATTTATTTTTGAGACAGAGAGAGACAGAGCATGAATGGGGGAGGGGCAGAGAGAGAGGGAGACACAGAATGTGAAGCAGACTCCAGGCTCTGAGCTGTCAGCACAGAGCCCGACGCGGGGCTCGAACTCACAGACCGTGAGATCATGACCTGAGCTGAAGTCGGACACTCAACCGACGGAGCCACCCAGGCGCCCCCAGGCCCATGAATTTTTATTTTTATTTTAAATTGTGGTAAAGTACACATAAGATGAAATGTGTCATCTTAATCATTTTTACGTGTATAGTTCAGTAGTATCAAGCACATTCCCATTTTTGTGCAACCATTCCTCCCATCCTTCTCCAGAACTCTTTTTGTCTTGCAAAACTGAACCTCTATATCCATCAAACAATGACTCCCTATTCCCATCAACTCCCAGCTCTTAGTAACCACCATCTTACTTTGTGTCGCTATAAATTTGACTATTTTAGGTACCCCACCTAAGTGGAATCAAAGAGTGTTTGTCTTTCTGTACCTGGCTTATTTCACTTAGCATAGCGTCCTCAAGTTTCACCCACATTATAGCATATGTCAGAATTTCTTTCTTTTTCAGGCTGAATAAGCACTATTTCATTAGCATTTTATTTATCCATTGATGGACACTTGGATTGCTTCTATCCTTTGGCTATTGTGAATAATATCTCTATGAACATGAGTGTACAAATATCTCTTCAAGATTCTGCTTTCAGTACCTTCTGGGTACATAGCAGAAGTAGAATTCCTATGTCATATGGCAATTCTATTTTTAATTATTTGAGGAACCACCAAACCGCTTTCCATAGAAGCCACACCACTTTACATTTTCATTAATAGTGCCCATGGGCTGTAACTTTTCCATATCCTTCCCCAAACTTGTTATTTTATATTTTAAAAAAGACAATGTTCATCCTAATGGTTGTGAGGTGGTTTTTCATTGTGGCTTTGATTTGCATTTCCCTAATGATTAGTGATGTTGAACATCTTTTCATGTGTTTGTTAGGCATCTGCATATCTTTGGAATATATATAATATAATATAATATATATATTATAGCCATCTGTATATCTTTGGAATATATATATTATATATAAATTATATAATATAAAATTTAATATATTTAAACATATTTAAATTTATTAAATATATAATATATATTTATATATTACAAATATTAAATATATTTTAATATATTTATATTATATATTATATTAAATATATACATTATAAATATATTATATATGTATATTTATTTAATGTCTTTTGCCCATTAAAAAATTGTGGTTATTGCTGTTGAGCTGTAAGAGTTCTTTAGATATTCTGGATATTAACCTCTTATCAGATATATGATTTGCAAATATTTTCTCCTATTCCATCTTTTCACTCTGTTGATGGTGTCCTTCAATGCACAGAATTAATTTTGATGAAGTTCAATTTATCTATTTTTTTGTTGTTGTTGTTGTCTGTTCTTTTGGTGTCATATCCATGAAATGATTGTCAAATCAAATGTAATGAATTTTTCAGGAATCCAGCTTCTCCTATTTTCAAAGGGTGTTGTAGGTTAACTAACTCACTTAGGTCTTTGAGCCCTTTGAGTTATTTTTTGTACATGTTTGAGCCATTTTGAGCTAATTATAAAGATATACAATAATTGTCTCCTCGGCATTGCATCTGGGCACATGTTTGTTTATTAAATAAAATATTTTTTCTTCTTAAGGCTAGCTAAAGAAATATTCTTGAGTAGGGTTAGTTTGTAAAGCAATAGACAGACAAAATTTGAGTATATAATACAATCCAAGGATGATAGTACGTCAGAAGGGGAAAAGACCTTGCACCATGGTCTTCATTTATTCCAGCCAATCTTTGGCTCTGAGAGCACACTCCCCATCAAGTTCACCCCATCTAAGGCCACTCAGGCAATGGTAAGGGGCCAGCTTCAAGCTTTTAGATGTGGGTATCCAGTTTTGCCACCTTGTGCCTCTTTTTAATCCTCTCTCTTCCATCCTCAGGCAACCACTGATCTTATTTCTGTTACTATATGTTAGTTTGCATTTTATTTTTTTTTTAATTTTTTTTCCAACGTTTATTTATTTTTAAGACAGAGAGAGACAGAGCATGAACGGGGGAGGGGCAGAGGGAGAGGGAGACACAGAATCGGAAACAGGCTCCAGGCTCTGAGCCATCAGCCCAGAGCCTGACGCGGGGCTCGAACTCATGGACCGCGAGATCGTGACCTGGCTGAAGTCGGACGCTTAACCGACTGCGCCACCCAGGCGCCCCAAGTTAGTTTGCATTTTAAAAAGATTTTCTATACATCATATCACATAGAATTTGTTATTTTTCATTAGGCTTCTTTCACTCAAGATAATTACCTTTATTTATTTGTTTATTTATTTATATTCAAGTCAGTTAACGTACAGTGTAGTATTGGTTTTAGGAGTAAAACCCAGTGATTCATCGCTCATATAACACCTAGTGCTCATCCCAACAACTTCCCTCCTTAATGCTGTCACCCATTTAGCAGATACCCCCCTCCCCGCCTTCTCTCCAGCAACCCTGAGTTTGTTCCCTGTATTTAAGAGTCTCTTATGGTTTGCCTCCTTCTCTGTTTCATCTTATTGTTTCTTCCTTCCCTTATGTTGATCTGTTTTGTTTCTTAAATTCCACATATGAGTGAAATCACATGGTATTTGTCTTTCTCTGACTGACTTACTTTGCTTAGCACAATACACTCTAGTTCCATCCACGTTGTTGCAAAAGGCAAGATTTTATTTTGAGATTCGTCCATATTGTTGTCGGTATCAATACTTCTTTCCTTTTTATTGCTGAGTAGTATTCCATTGTAATCATATGGGATTTAAAAATTAATGCGGTTTAAAGCATTTTATCAGAGTCAGAAGATAACTTGTAGGTCCAGTTTTAAAATTTCAAGTAGTTTTTTCAAGCTTCACATCTTAGCAATATATTGTTCCACATATTAAAGAGACTAAACCTGTCCCGCTAGGACCAAAATAGCACAATTTTAAATATTAAGGACAGGCTTTGGGAATTTCTTAAGACCAAATTGTGTTACAAACTTTCCCCCAGACTTTAAGATGTTCTTTACTCATCAAAGAAAGACAAAGAAACAAGTGATGCATTGTTAGACATATTTTAACACACATCCAAATGGTGCAGCACAGCATAGAATCTTTGATCAAATGCAATCAAAGACAGGGCTAGGAGTCCATTTGCTACTATCCTTGAATCTCAGCACCCAAACTTCTCTCTTTGGAATTCTCATTGACTTAAAGCCTAAGAAAATTCTGAAAGTGATCTGAGAGACTTCTCCATAACTTAGGGTTTACATTTTATCTGAAAATATAGAAATATACACAGCTGTCAACACATGCTACTATCCTGTTGACTTATAATTTTCATCAGGATTTTCTTGTTTAATCAAATAAAAAGTAGAGACCAACACCCCCCCCCCCCGCCCACACACACACACACACTCACTCACTAAATGTGGAAATTAAGCTGTGTGGACCTGTGGTCATGATTTCCATTACTGAGGCAGGCAGAAGTCATTCTGGTGAAAGATGGGAAACACATCGTCCTTCACACTGATTTGAAAAAATTATTAAATGTGTTGCTTAATTTTTTTTTAAGTATAGCTATAATGGTTCTGAGCATCCCAATCCCAATGAAGTTTGTGTGTGATGTTTTCCCACAAATGAGCAATTCTTCAACACCAACTGTGTGCCCTACAATTCAACTCAATTTGACACTATCTACCTGGAGATTCCACAGATTAAGGATTCGGTCCTACAAGACTGCCCTCTACTGCCATTTCAGATGCCAACTGTAGGTCCGGTTTTGTCATTTGTGCTTCTGACCAACAGACTATAGACTGGAGGTTTCAGCAATCCGCTCCCATTGGGTTAATTTGCTAGAGCAGATCACAAAACTCATAAAAACATTTTACTTTCCAGGTAACCAATTTATTATAAAAGATATAAAGAAGAATTGTGAGACAGGAGAAATACACGTGGTAAGGTTTGGGAAAAGGTGAGGGCTTCTGTGCCACCTCCAACTTCATCACTCACCCTAAATTTCTGTGTGTTTACCAGCCAGAAGCTCTCCAAACCCATCCCTTTGGGTTTTTCTGGAGGCATTGTTACATAGGCATGATCAAATCATTGGCTGTTGGTGATTGGTTTAACCCTAGCCCCTCTTCCTTCCCGGGATGTTATTTCAGGGTGGACCTGAAGGTTCCGAACACATTGTTGTACCTACTGGCAACTAGCCCCTACCCTTAGGTGATTTTCAAGGTCACCTCAGCAATGTAACAGAAGATACCTTTATCACTGCACAGTGAAAGTGTTGTAAAACTGGCCAAACAGCACAAACTTGTCAAACCCCCTGACCGGTAAAATGGGTTCCCTGATCACCATGAAGTTTTAGAGGGGTTCCCCAGGTAGGGATAATCTTTTCTAACAGAATTTCAGCCACGGAAGAGATGCAAGCCTATCCACGAAGGAAAAGATTTGGTCCAGTGAGAAAACATACAAACTACGAGATGGAGAAGTTGTATGAAATCCATCCGTATGAACAGCTTTTCCTGGATTATACTTTGGACAAGTGGGACAAGTAAGGTAGGCCCTTCTTATGGTCTTATTAACTGTTTCTCCACCAATATGGGTCCACGAATGCTGTCATTTTGTCAGTACACCAATGGCTTAATGCATGTTACAATTACAAGTATTGAGAATTTTAGAATTACTGGAATGACCAGATTGTTATTTGGCCAAAACCAGAGTTCTCTCTCTCTCTTTTTATCAAACCAATAATTAATAAATTTCCAATATTGTTTCTCCTTTTCTGTGGTCATGTTTCCCCAATTTTTTTCTGGTCAGCTTTCCCAAAACTTATCATTTGGGAGAACATCCCTTTGGAACATGACAGAGATTTGGCTATTGGTCTCATTATAAGGAGCATTTTTGGTACATATATCAGTGAGGTGGCTTCTGTTGGCATCTATGGAGTTGAGTCTGGAATACCCCAGAACCTTAATAACAGCTAGAGCCACATGCAAAAGTATGACATCTAATAAATGTTGTACATAGGAGCCATTTTAAATCTTATCCCCATTCGGGCTAAGGAAACCTCATTGTTTCTATAATATTTGAAAATCATGAGCTACTCCAGAGGCATACTGACTATCAGTATAAATATTTGTGGTTTTATCCTTGGCTAAGGTATAAGCTTGAGTAAGGGTGTATAATTCAGCTGTAATAGCCAAAGGTAAAAGTGCTGCAATGACTGCAATGACTTCAAAGAGAGTTGCAATAGCATACCCAGGACAATATTTACCATTTTTATCCTTTAAATAAGAACCATCAGGAAACTATGAACAACGTGTATTGGTTAGAGGAGTTATCTGTAAATTTTCATTGGGATTGAAAAGGTAACCTGCCGGTATTAAGCAGTTGTGAGGAGTTTCTTCTGGATCAAATGCAGTCCTTGTTTTGAGATCCAATTCCCTAAGTATCTAACCTGAGCCTGAGTAAACTGTAATCTTTCTTTGGAGACTTTGTGTCCTTTAAGGCCAAGAACTTTTCTGTGAAGAGGTTTGAGGAAGGGGAAGGGAGAAGCAAATCATCTGTATACCGTAATAAATTAGAGCCTGTAGAAGACTTTATATCATCTAAATCAGCTTTTAAGATTTGTAAAGGTGGGAAGGACTCTCTGTGAATCCCCGGGGCATTATTGTCCAGGTGCATTTCTGTTCTTTCCTGTAAAAGACAAAAAATATATTGGTTATCTTTATCAACTGGAATACTAAAAATGCACTGCATAAAACAATTATAGTGAAGAGTTTGCTCTCAGTGGGAATGGATGTTAGCACATGGTGGTTATGAACTTTAGGGTACTGGGGGATAACTGTGGTTATTTGTATTTATTGCTCAGAGGTCTTGGAGAAACCTCCATCTGTGGCCATTGGGTTTTCTCACAGGTAAAACAGAGGTGTTGCAGGGACCATTGGAAGGGGTAATTAGACCCTGAGCTTTATAATCTTTTATAATGGGCTTGATGCCTTGAAGGACTTCTTTATAAGGTATTGATCATTATGGGAGGAGGCTTTAAAGGATCTATTTAAATCCTGATGGGAGATGCAGTGTAGATTCTGCCCATATAAGTTGAGGATTTTCTTGCATAAAGAGGATGGTATCAGATCTAATAAGAATAAATAATCGGTGTCCGCAGACTCAGCAATAGTGCTGTCAGAGACAGAACAAACAAAAGATGTCGAATGGTCATTTAATTCCCCTAGTTGGCTACTTTGGTTACAACTGTCAAGTTCTGGAATGATTTCCCCCTTTTGGGAGAGATTTTGCTATGATACTTTTCTAAGAAATCTTGGTCCGATAAATGAATAAGGGCATAAGAACAAAGGAGAAAAAGGATGGGTGTCTCTCAAGGGGCCTAGATAAAAGACAATATGCTCAGAGGCAGGAAACTATTGAAGCTTATTAGACACCCCCAATATTTGAGCTGTTTTAGTGCTCCAAGACAGGGACTGCTTTATATCAGGGGTGTTAAGCACTGAGAGTGTAGGTCTGATATCAATAAGGACAGGGAGAGATTAATTACCAATCTGAAAAGTGTTTTTTCTGAGCTGATTAAGAAGAAGGATTGGGAAGAGCCCTTGTAGTTCCCTGGACCATGTCACTGGCAATTCAGAGGGCTTTGGAAAGACAGACCAGAGGGCTGAGGATGCATGGAACATTTAAATTTGTAACAATCTCTCTCTTTTTTTAAATTCAATAATAGCAGAAAGGCTATTTGGTTTTGTTCAAGGGTCTTCATTTTCTGGAGTTGAACATTGAGAATTTTAGCAATCTTTCTTCTAGTTGACTCATGTAGGGCGTGAGTTGGCTTGCCATATTAAGTATATTTGGAGTGGGTTACTTCCCATTCCATTCTGCTCCTCTTTAACTAAAAGAGAAAAGCTTAACCCTCTGATAAACATAGAGTTAAATGCTACCTAGGTGGATTCAACATCTAAAAGAAGATCAGTGTGGAGGTTCCTCAGAAAATTAAAAATAGACCTACCCTATGACCCAGCAATAGCACTGCTAGGAATGTACCCAAGGGATACAGGAGTACTGATGCATAGGGGCACTTGTACCCCAATGTTCATAGCAGCACTCTCAACAATAGCCAAATTATGGAAAGAGCCTAAATGTCCATCAACTGATGAATGGATAAAGAAATTGTGGTTTATATACACAATGGAATACTACGTGGCAATGAGAAAAAATGAAATATGGCCTTTTGTAGCAACGTGGATGGAACTGGAGAGTGTGATGCTAAGTGAAATAAGCCATACAGAGAAAGACAGATACCATATGGTTTCACTCTTATGTGGATCCTGAGAAACTTAACAGGAACCCATGGGGGAGGGGAAGGAAAAAAAAAAAAAAAGGACGTTAGAGTGGGAGAGAGCCAAAGCATAAGAGACTGTTGAAAACTGAGAACAAACTGAGGGTTGATGGGGGGTGGGAGGGAGGGGCGGGTGGGTGATGGGTATTGAGGAGGACACTTTTGGGATGAGCACTGGGTGTTGTATGGAAACCAATTTGTCAATAAACTTCATATATAAAAAAAATAATAAAATAAAATAAAATAAAAAAAATAAAAGAAGATCAGAATTTTACTTAAAGACAATTTGGAGTTGATTGTAATAATCATTAACACATTCATCCAGCTTTGGTGTGCAAGCCTGAATTTTGTTCTAATCAACAGGCTTAGGAAAAGTTATTGTTTTTTTTTAATATGAAATTTATTGTCAAATTGGTTTCCATACAACACCCAGTGCTCATCCCAACAGGTGCCCTCCCCAACACCCACTACCCACCCTCCTCAACCTCCCACCCCCCATCAACCCTCAGTTTGTTCCCAGTTTTTAAAAGTCTCTTATGTTTGGATCCTTCCCTCTCCAACCTTTCTTTTTTTGTTGTTCCTTCCCCTCCCTCATGGTCTTCTGGTAAGTTTCTCAGGATCCACATGAGAGTGAAAACATATGGTATCTGTCTTTCTCTGTAGGACTTATTTCACTTAGCATAACACTCTCCAGTTCCATCCACGTTGCTACAAAGGGCCATATTTCATTCTTTCTCATTGCCACGTAGTATTCCATTGTGTATATAAACCATAATTTCTTTATCCATTCATCGGTTGACGGACATTTAGGCTCTTTCCATAATTTGGCTATTGTTGAAAGTGCTGCTATAAACATTGAGGTACAAGTGCCCCTATGCATCAGCACTCCTGTATCCCTTGGGTAAATTCCTAGCAGTGCTATTGCTGGGTCATAGGGTAGATCCATTTTTAATTTTTTGAGGAACCTCCACACTGTTTCCCAGAACGGCTGCACCAGTTTGCATTTCCATCAACAGTGCAAGAGGGTTCCCGTTTGTCCACATCCTCTCCAGCATCTGTAGTCTCCTGATTTGTTCATTTTAGCCACTCTGACTGGCGTGAGATGGTATCTGAGTGTGGTTTTGATTTGTATTTCCCTGATGAGGAGCGACGCTGAACATCTTTTCATGTGCCTGTTGGCCATCTGGATATCTTCTTTAGAGAAGTGTCTATTCATGTTTTCTGCCCATTTCTTCACTGGATTATTTGTTTTTCGGGTGGGGAGTTTGGTGAGCTCTTTATAGATTTTGGATACTAACCCTTTGTCCGATATGTCATTTGCAAATACCTTTTCCCATTCCGTTGGTTGCCTTTTAGTTTTGTTGGTTGTTTCCTTTGCTGTGCAGAACCTTTTCATCTTCATAAGGTCCCAATAGTTCATTTTTGCTTTTAATTCCCTTGCCTTTGGGGATGTGTCGAGTAAGAGATTGCTACGGCTGAGGTCAGAGAGGTCTTTTCCTGCTTTCTCCTCTAAGGTTCTGATGGTTTCCTGTGTCACATTCAGGTCCTTTATCCATTTTGAGTTTATTTTTGTGAATGGTGTGAGAAAGTGGTCTAGTTTCAACCTTCTGCATGTTGCTGTCCAGTTCTCCCAGCACCATTTGTTAAAGAGGCTGTCTTTTTTCCATTGGATGTTCTTTCCTGCTTTGCTAAAGATGAGTTGGCCATACGTTTGTGGGTCTAGTTCTGGGGTTTCTATTCTATTCCGTTGGTCTATGTGTCTGTTTTTGTGCCAATACCATGCTGTCTTGATGATTACAGCTTTGTAGTAGAGGCTAAAGTCTGGGATTGTGATGCCTCCTGCTTTGGTCTTCTTCCGAATTACCTTGGCTACTCTGGGTGTTTTGTGGTTCCATATAAATTTTAGGATTGCTTGTTCTAGCTTCGAGAAGAATGCTGGTGCAATTTTGATTGGGATTGCATTGAATGTGTAGATAGCTTTGGGTAGTATTGACATTTTAACAATATTTATTCTTCCAATCCATGAGCATGGAATGTTTTTCCATTTCTTTGTGTCTTCTTCAATTTCCTTCATAAGCTTTCTATAGTTTTCAGCATACAGATCTTTTACATCTTTGGTTAGGTTTATTCCTAGGTATTTTATGCTTCTTGGTGCAGTTGTGAATGGGATCAGTTTCTTTATTTGTCTTTCTGTTGCTTCATTATTAGTGTATAAGAATGTAACTGATTCTGTGCATTTTGTATCCTGCGACTTTGCTCAATTCATGTATCAGTTCTAGTAGACTTTTGGTGGCATCTGTCAGGTTTTCCATGTATACTATCATGTCATCTGCCAAAACTGAAAGCTTGACTTCATCTTTGCCAATTTTGATGCCTTTGTTTTCCTTTTGTTGTCTGACTGCTGATGGTAGCACTCCCAACACTGTGTTAAACAGCAGCGGTGAGAGTGGACATCCCTGTCATGTTCCTGATCTCATGGGGAAAGCTCTCAGTTTTTCCCCATTGAGGATGATATTAGCTGTGGGCTTTTCATAAATGGCTTTTATGATGTTTATGTAAGTTCCTTCTATCCTGACTTTCTAAAGGGTTTTTATTAAGAAAGGATGCTGAATTTTGTCAAATGCTTTTTCTGCATCGATTGACAGGATCATATTGTTCTTATCTTATCAAAGTAATGCTGGCTTCATAGAATGCGTCTCCTAGTTTTCCTTCCCTTTCTATTTTTTTTGGAACAGCTTGAGAAGGATAGGTATTATCTCTGCTTTAAATGTGTGGTAGAATTCCCCAGGGAAGCCATCTGGTCCTGGACTCTTATTTGTTGGGAGATTTTTGATAACTGATTCAATTTCTTCGCTGGTTATGGGTCTGTTCAAGTTTTCTATTTCTTCCTGTTTGAGTTTTGGAAGTGTGTGTGTGCTTAGGAATTTGTCCATTTCTTCCAGGTTTGCCAATTGTTGGCATGTTATTTTTCTTTTTTTTTTTCATTCCTTAATTTTTTTCTTTTTCTTTTTTTCAACATATGAAGTTTCTTGTCAAATTGGCTTCCATACAACACCCAGTGCTCATCCCAACAGGTGCCCTCCTCAATACCCATTACCCACCCTCCCCTCCCTCCCACCCCCCATCAACCCTGTTTGTTCTCAGGTTTTTTTTTGTTTTTTTTTTAAATTTTTTTTTCAACGTTCTTATTTATTTTTGGGACAGAGAGACAGAGCATGAATGGGGGAGGGGCAGAGAGAGAGGGAGACACAGAATCGAAACAGGCTCCAGGCTCCAAGCCATCCGCCCAGAGCCTGATGCGGGGCTCGAACTCACGGACCGCGAGATCGTGACCTGGCTGAGATCGGACGCTTAACCGACTGCGCCACCCAGGCGCCCCTTGTTCTCAGTTTTTAAGAGTCTCTTATGCTTTGGCTCTCTTCCACTCTAACCTCTTTTTTTTTCCTTCCCCTCCCCCATGGGTTTCTGTTAAGTTTCTCAGGATCCACATAAGAGTGAAACTGGCATATTTTTTCATAGTATTCCCTGATAATTGTTTGTATCTCTGAGGGATTGGTTGTAATAATTCCATTTCCATTCGTTATTTTATCTATTTGGGACATCTCCCTTTTCTTTTTGAGAAGCCTGGCTAGAGACTTATCAATTTTGTTTATTTTTTCAAAAACCAACTCTTGGTTTCATTGATCTGCTCTATAGTTTTTTTAGATTCTGTATTGTTTATTTCTGCTCTGATCTTTATTATTTCTCTTCTTCTGCTGGTTTTGGGGTGTCTTTGCTGTTCTGCTTCTAGTTCCTTTAGGTGTGCTGTTAGATTTTGTATTTGGGATTTCTTTGTTTCTGGAGATAGGCCTTGATTGCAATGCATTTTCCTCTCCGGACTGCCTTCGCTGCTCCCCAAAGCGTTTGGAATGTTGTGTTTTCATTTTCATTTGTTTCCATATTTTTTTAGTGTCTTCTCTAATTGTCTGGTTGACCCATTTCTTCTTTAGTAGGGTGTTATTTAACGTCCATGGTTTGGAGATTTTCCAGACTTTTTCCTGTGGTTGATTTCAAGTTTCATAGCATTGTGGTCTGAAAGTGTGCATGGTATGATCTCAATTCTTGTATACTCATGAGGGGCTGTTTTGTGACCCAGTATGTGATCTCTCTTGGATAATGTTCCATGTGCACTCGAGAAGAAAGTATATTCTGTTGCTTTGGGATGCAGAGTTCTAAATATATCTGTCAAGTCCATCTGATCCAAT
This sequence comes from Lynx rufus, assembly GCF_022079265.1. Taxonomy (NCBI): domain Eukaryota; kingdom Metazoa; phylum Chordata; class Mammalia; order Carnivora; family Felidae; genus Lynx; species Lynx rufus. The sequence continues at coordinate 709,778 of NW_025814838.1, read as the reverse complement.
GTATCATTCAGGGCCCTTGTTTCCTTATTGAACCTGTGTCTAGATGATCTGTCCATTGTTGTAAGTGGAGTATTAAAGTCCCCTGCAATTACCACATATCAATAAGTTTGCTTATGTTTGTGATTATTTTATATATTTGGGGGCTCCTGTATTTGGCGCATAGACATTTATAATTGTTAGCTCTTCCTGATGGATAGACCCTGTAATTATTATCTAATGCCTTTCTTCATCTCTTGTTAAAGCTTTTAATTTAATTCTAGTTTGTCTGATATGAGTATGGCTACTCTAGCTTTCTTTTGACTTCCAGTAGCATGATAGAAAGTTCTCCATCCACTCACTTTCAATCTGAAGTTGTCCTCAGGTCTAAAATGAGTGTCTTATATACAGCAAATAGATGGGTCTTGTTTTTTTTAATCCATTCTGATACGCTGTGTCTTTTGTTTGGAGCATTTACTCCATTTACATTCAGTGTTATTATTGAAAGATATGGGTTTAGAGTCATTGTGATGTCTGTAGATTTCATGCTTGTAGTGATATCTCTGGTACTTTGTGGTCCTTGCAACATTTCACTCAGAATCTCCCTTAGGATTTCTTGTAGGGCTGGTTTAGTGGTGAATTCCTTCAGTTTTTGTTTGGGAAGACCTCTATCGCTCCTTCTATCCTGAATGACAGACTTGCTGGATAAAGGATTCTTAGCTGCATATTTTTTCTGTTCATCACATTGAAGATTTCCTACCATTCATTTCTGGCCTGCCACGTTTCAGCAGATAGGTCTGCTACTATTCTCATGTGTCTACCTTTGTAAGTTATAGCCTATTTAGCACTAGCTGCTTTCAGAATTTTCTCTTTATCCTTGTATTTTGCCAGTTTCACTCTGATATATCATGCAGAAAATGGATTCAAGTTATGTCTGAAGGGAGTTCTCTGTGCCTCTTGGATTTCAGTGTCTTTTTCCTTCCCCAGATCAGGGAAGTTCCCAGCTATGGTTTGTTCAAGTACACCTTCAGCCCCTTTCTCTCTCTCTTCCTCTTTTGGAATTTATTATACAGATATTGTTCCATTTCAATGCATCACTTAGTTCTCTAATTTTGACCTCATAGTCCTGAATTTTTTTTATCTCTCTTTTTCTCAGCTTCCTCTTTTTCCATAATTTTATCTTCTTTTTTTTTTATGAAGTTTATTGACAAATTGGTTTCCATACAACACCCAGTGCTCATCCCAAAAGGTGCCCTCCTCAATACCCATCACCCACCCGCCCCTCCCTCCCACCCCCCATCAACCCTCAGTTTGTTCTCAGTTTTTAACAGTCTCTTATGCTTTGGCTCTCTCCCACTCTAACGTCCTTTTTTTTTTTTTTTTCTTCCCCTCCCCCATGGGTTCCTGTTAAGTTTATCAGGATCCACATAAGAGTGAAACCATATGGTATCTGTCTTTCTCTGTATGGCTTATTTCACTTAGCATCACACTCTCCAGTTCCATCCACGTTGCTACAAAAGGCCATATTTCATTTTTTCTCATTGCCACGTAGTATTCCATTGTGTATATAAACCACAATTTCTTTATCCATTCATCAGTTGATGGACATTTAGGCTCTTTCCATAATTTGGCTATTGTTGAGAGTGCTGCTATGAACATTGGGGTACAAGTGCCCCTATGCATCAGTACTCCTGTATCCCTTGGGTAGATTCCTAGCAGTGCTATTGCTGGGTCATAGGGTAGGTCTATTTTTAATTTTCTGAGGAACCTCCACACTGCTTTCCAGAGCGGCTGCACCAATTTGCATTCCCACCAACAGTGCAAGAGGGTTCCCGTTTCTCCACATCCTCTCCAGCATCTATAGTCTCCTGATTTGTTCATTTTGGCCACTCTGACTGGCGTGAGGTGATACCTGAGTGTGGTTTTGATTTGTATTTCCCTGATAAGGAGCGACGCTGAACATCTTTTCATGTGCCTGTTGGCCATCTGGATGTCTTCTTTAGAGAAGTGTCTATTCATGTTTTCTGCCCATTTCTTCACTGGGTTATTTGTTTTTCGGGTGTGGAGTTTGGTGAGCTCTTTATAGATTTTAGATACTAGACCTTTGTCCGATATGTCATTGGCAAATATCTTTTCCCATTCCGTTGGTTGCCTTTTAGTTTTGTTGGTTGTTTCCTTTGCTGTGAAGAAGCTTTTTATCTTCATAAGGTCCCAGTAATTCACTTTTGCTTTTAATTCCCTTGCCTTTGGGGATGTGTCGAGTAAGAGATTGCTACGGCTGAGGTCAGAGAGGTCTTTTCCTGCTTTCTCCTCTAAGGTTCTGATGGTTTCCTGTCTCACATTTAGGTCCTTTATCCATTTTGAGTTTATTTTTGTAAATGGTGTGAGAAAGTGGTCTAGTTTCAACCTTCTGCATGTTGCTGTCCAGTTCTCCCAGCACCATTTGTTAAAGAGGCTGTCTTTTTTCCATTGGATGTTCTTTCCTGCTTTGTCACATAATTTTATCTTCTAATTCACCTATTCTCTCCTCTGCCTCTTTAATCCGAACTGTGGTCGCCTCCATTTTATTTTGCACCTCACTTATAGCATTTTTAAGCTCTCATGACTATTTCTTAGTCCCTTGATCTCTGTAGCAATAGATTCTCTGCAGTCTATATTTTTTTCAAGCCCAGCGATTAATTTTATGACTATTATTCTAAATTCTTGTTTCCTTACATTGCTTAAATCGTTTTTGATCAATTCGTTAGCTGTCACTACTTCCTGGAGTTTCTTTTGAGGAGAATTCTTCCGTTTTGTCATTTGGATAGTCCCTGGGGTGGCATTGAACTGCAGGGCATTTCCCCTGTGCTGTGTGGAGTTAACCTGTGTTGGTAGGTGGGGCCACAGTCAGACTCAACATCTGTCCCCAGCTCACCACTGGGGCCACAGTCAGACTGGTGTGTACCTTATCTTCTACTCTCCCAGCGGCCAGACTCACTGTGGAGTGGCATGGCTCCTGTCTGGGCTACTTGCACACTGCCAGGCCTGTGGTGTTACTTTGATGGGATCTGGCATATTAGCTTGGGTGGATCCACAAGGTGCACAGGGGCAGAAGGGGCAGGCTTAGCTCACTTTGCCATCTGTGGTCCCCTGCAGGATGGGTCCCACAGCACTGGGAGGGAGGCAGACTTGTCAGAGCGATGGATCCACAGAAGCACATTGTTGGGTGTTAGTGCAGTGCAAGCAAGTTCAGTGATGGGAACTGGCTCCCTTTGGGATTTTGGCTGGGGAATGGGAGAGGGAGATGGTGCCTGTCAGCACCTTTGTTCCCCACAGAGCTTAGCTGTCTTCCAGGGCTCTACAACTCTCCCTCCCGGTGTCCTCTCACCTTCCCGCCCTCTGAACAGAGCTGACTTTTAACATTCTAGATGTTAAGTCCCACTGGCTGTCAGAACTCACAGAGGCCAGCCCCTCCCCTTTTGCAAGCCAGACTTGAGGGGCTCTGCCTACCCAGGTGGGCTGCCCCTCACCACCCTAGCTCCCTCATGCCAGTCCATGTAGCATGCACTGCCTCTCCCCCCTCCCTCATCTCTTCCATGAGCCTCTTGTCTACCCTTGGCTCCAGAGAGTCCGTTCTGCTAGTCTTCTGGCAGTTTTTTGAGTTATTTAGGCAGATGTGGGTGGAATCTAAGTTATCAGCAGGATGAGGTGAGCCCAGTGTCCTCTTACGCCACCATCTTCTGAACCTCCCTTATACCAGCCTTATAGTTTTTTGATTCTCTGTTTGGTCTTCTTTTCTCCCTTTTCATTTTTCTCTTTTTATGGGACCACTGACCAGTGGCATAGAGCAGCCAAAATGAAACAACAGAGTGCATGCAAGATACACCAAAAAGGCTATCTGAAGTGCCAGACCCTGGACAGTGTATGGCCCCTTTTAAAATAGCAGTACTCTCAGTTGCAGGAAACATAACAAGCTTTTAAAACATGCAAAAGACAGAAATTTAGTCAAAATGACAAAACAGAGAAATTCTCCCCAAAAGAAAATTCGGGAAGAAATCACAGCCAGAAAATTTCTCAAAGAGATATAAACAATATATACCAACAAGAATTTAGAATGACAGCCATAAGACTAATAGCTGGACTAGAAAAAAGCATAGAAGAATCTCTTGCTGCAGAGATAAAAAAAAAACCAAGAATTAGTCACCATGAATTTTAAAATGCTATAATTGAGATGCAAAATAAAATAAATATAGTGATAGCAAGGGTGGAACAAGCAGAAGAGAGAATAGTTGAAATAGAATATAAAGTAATGGAAAATAATGAAGCTGAAAAAAAAAGGACAGGAAATTACTAGATCATGAGGGGAGAACTAGAGAATTAAGTCATTCCATGAAATGAAACAATATCCATATCATAGGAGTTCCAGAAGAAGAGCAATGGAAAGGGACAGGTTTATTTGAACAAATTATAGCTGAGAACTTCCCTAATCTGGGGAAGAAAACAAGCATCCAAGTCCAAGAGGCACAGAGAACTCCTTGTAAAAGCAACAAAAAACAGGTCAACACGATAACATATCATAGCAAAACTAGAAAAACACAAAGATAAAGAGAGAATTCTGAAAGTAGCTAGGGCCAAATGATTCTTAAACTACAAGGGTAGACATATATGGTTAGTAGCAGACCTGTCCACTGAAACTTGGCAAGCCATAAGAGAGTAGTAGGAAATATTCAATGTGAAGAATAGGAAAAATTTGCAGCCAAGAATCCTTTATCCAGCAAGGCTATCGTTCAGAATAGAAGGAGAGATAAAGAGTTTTTCAGACAAACAAAAACTGAAGGAATTCATCACCAGTAAACCAGCCCTACAAGAGATCCTGAGGCGGACTCTGTGAGTGGAAAGGAGCAAAAACTACAAAGGACCAGAGACATCACAACAAACATGAAATCTACAAATAACACAATGCCACTAAATTCATACCTTTCAGTAATTATTCTGAATGTAAATGGACTAAATGCCCCAATCAAAAGACATAGGGTATCACAATGGATTAAAAAAAAAACATATCTATCTATATGATGCCTACAAAAGACTCACTTTAGACCAGAGGACACCTGCAGATTGACAGTGAGGGGATAGAGAACCATCTATCACACTAACAGACATCAAAAGAAAGCCGGAGTAGCCACGCTTATATCAGACAAACTAGATTTTAAAGCAAAGACTGTACCAAGAGATGAAAAAGGGCATTGTATCATGGCATTATATCATAATTAATAAATATATCCATCAAGAAGAGCTAAAAATTGTAAATATTTATGCCTCCACATGAAACACCCAAATATATAAATCAATCACATACATAAGCAAATTTTTGGATAATAATACTGTAATTGTAGGAGACTTTAATACTCCACTTACAACAACAGATAGATAATCCAGGCAGAAAATCAATAAGGAAATAACAACTCTGAATGACACATTGGACCAGATCACATTTTGGATAGATCACATTTTGGGTCACAAAACAATCCTCAACAGGTACAAAAAGACCAAGATCATACCACGCACATTTTCAGATCACAACGCAATGAAACTTGAAGTCAAGCACACAAAAAATTTGGAAATCCCCCAAATACATGGAGGTTAAAGAACATCCTACTAAAGAATTAATGAGTTAACCAGGAAATTAAAGAAGAAATTTAAAAATACATGGAAGCCAGTGAAAATGAAAACATGATAGTCCAAACCCTTTGGGATACAGCAAAGGCAGTCCTAAGAAGAAAATACATTGCAATTCAGGCCTGTCTCAAGAAGCAAGAAAGGTCCCAAATACACAACCTAACTTTACACCTAAAGGAGGTAGAAGAGCAGCAGCAAATAAAGCCTAAAGCCAGTAGAAGTAGGGAAATAATAAAGATTAGAGCAGAAATAAATGATATAGAAACAAACAAAAACAGTAGAACAGATCAATGAAACCAAGAGCTGGTTCTCTGGAAGAATTAATAAATTGATAACCCCATAAAAAGAGTTATTAAGAAAAAAAGAGAAAGGATTCAAATGGATAAAATCACAAATGAAAAAGAGAGATCACAACCAACACCACAGAAATACAATACAAATTGGGCCATCTGGGAGAAATGAAAAAATTCCTAGGAACTCACAGACTACAAACACTTAAACATAAAGAGATAGACAATTTAAAGAGATCTATAACCAACAAAGAAATTGAATCAGTTATCAAGAATCTCCCAGCAAACAAGAGTTCTAGGCAAATGGCTTCCCAGGGGATTTCTGCCAGACATTTAAAGAAGAGTTAATACCTATTCTTCTCAAACTCTTAAAAAAAAAAGAAAGAAATGGAAAGAAAGCTTGCAAACTCATTCTACAAAGCCAGCATTACCTTGATTCCAAAACCAGACAAAGACTGCAATAAAAAGGAGAATTACAGGCCAATATCCCTGAAGAAACTGGATGCAAAAATTCTCAACAAGATACTAGCAAATTGAGGACATTAAAAGAATTATCCACCATGACCAAGTGGGATTTATTCCTGGGCTGCAGGGCTGGTTCAATATTAGCATAGCAATCAGTGTGATACACCATATTTATAAAAGAAAGGACAAGAACCATATGACTCTGTCAATAGATGCAGAAAAAGCATTTGACAAATTACAGTATCCTTTCTTGATAAAAATGTTCAAGAAAGTAGGGATGGAAGAAACATACCTTAACATCATAAAAGTAATATATGAAAGGTCCACAGCTAATATCATCCTCAATGGGGTAAAACTGAGATCTTTTCCCCTAAGATCAGAAATGCAACAGGGACGTCCATTCTTTCCACTGTTGTTCAACATAGTATTGGAAGTCCTAGCCTCAGCAGACAACAAAAATAAATAAAAGGCATCCAAATTAGCAAAGAAGTAAAACTTCCACTCTGTGTAGGTGACATTATACCTGGAAAACTTGAAAGACTCTACCAAAAAACTGCTAGATTTGATGCATGAATTCAGCAAAGTCCTAGGATATAAAATCAATGTAGAAAAATCAGTTGCATTTCTATAAACCAAAAATTAAGCAACAGAAAATGATATCAAGGAATCGATCCCATTCACAATTGCTCCCAAACCCATAATACCTAGGAATACACCTAACTAAAGAGGTAAAAGATCTGTATGCTGAAAACTTTAGAAAGCTTATGAGAGAAATTGAAGAGCCACAAAGAAATGGAAAAAATGTTCCATGCTCATGGATTGGAAAAACAAATATTGTTAAAATGTTGATACTTACCCAAAGCAATATACATATTCAATAAATCCCTATCAAAATAACACCAGCATTCTTCACAGAGTTAGAACAAACAATCTTAAAATTTATATGGAAGCATAAATACCCAAAGTAATGTTAAAAAAAAAAAAAAAGCTGGAGGCATCACAATCCCAGACTTTATTTTTTTTTATTTTTTATTTTTTTTCAACGTTTATTTATTTTTGGGACAGAGAGAGACAGAGCATGAACGGGGGAGGGGCAGAGAGAGAGGGAGACACAGCATCGGAAACAGGCTCCAGGCTCCGAGCCATCAGCCCAGAGCCCGACGCGGGGCTCGAACCCATGGACCGCGAGATCGTGACCTGGCTGAAGTCGGACGCTTAACCGACTGCGCCACCCAGGCGCCTCACAATCCCACACTTTAACCTGTATTACAAAGTTATAATCATCAAGACAGTATGGTATTGGCCCCAAAACAGACACACATGTCAATGGAGCAGAATCAAGAACCCAAAAGTGGACCCACTAATACATGGCCAACTAATCTTCGATAAAGCATGAAAGAATATCCAATGGAAAAAAGTCTCTTTAGTAAATGGTGCTGGGAGAACTGGAAATCAACATGCAGAAGAATTAAATTGGACCACTTTCTTATACCATACACAAAAATAAATTCAAAATGATGAAAGACCTAAATGTGAGACAGGAAACCATCAAAATCCTACAGGGGATAACAGACAACAACCTCTTTGACCTAGGCTGCAGCAACTTCATATTTGACATGTCTCCAGAGGCAAGGGAAATAAAAGCAAAAATGAACTATTGGGAACTTATAAAGATAAAAATCTTCTGCACAGCAAAGGAAACAATCAACAAAACTAAAAGGTAACCAACGGAATGGGAGCAGATATTTGCAAATGACATATTGGATAAAGGGTTAATATCAAAAATCTATAAAGAAATTACCAAACCCAACATCCCCCCCAAAAAACAAATAACCAGTGAAGAAATGGGCAGAGCACATGAATAGACACTTTTCCAAAGAAGACTTCCAGATGGGAAACAGACACATGAAAAGATGCTCAACACCACTCATCACCAGGGAAATACAAATCAAAACCACAATGAGATATCACCTCACACTTGTCAGAATGGCTAAAATTAACAACTCAGGAACCAATAGATGTTGGCGAGGATGTGGAGAAAGAGGAACATTTTTTGCACTGTAGTGGGAATGCAAACTTGTGTAACCACTCTGTAAAATTATGTAGGTTACTAGGAACTTAAAGGACTTTAAACAATGCTGATTCAAAGGGGCAGATGTATCCCAATGTTTATAGCAGCACTATCAACAATAGTTAAATTATGGAAAGAGCCCAAATGTCCATCAACTGATGAATGGATGAAGAAGATGTGGTATATATATGATGAAAAATAATTAATTCTTGACATTTGCAACAACATGATGGAACTGGAGGGTCTTATGCTAAGTGAAATAAGTCAGTCAGAGAAAGACAGCTATCATATGATTTCAGTCATACTTGGAATTTGAGAAATTCAATGGATGAGCATAAGGGAAGGGAAGGAAAATTAAGATAAAAAAAGAAAGGGAGGCAAACCATAACAGACTGTTAAATACAGAGAACAAACTGAAGGTTGCTGGCTTGGGGGTAGATGGGGGTGGGTTAAATGGGTGATGGGCATTAAAGAGGACACTTTTTAGGATGAGCACTAGGTGTCATATATAAGAGATGAATCACTGGGTTCTACTCCTGAAGCCAAGACTACACTGTATGTTAACTAACTTGAATTAAAAAAAATATCCCAAGAGTGCCATGTATTAATGAATATTCTACCTGCTAATAAGTCTCACACAAAATGGTGAGATACAGGGAACTCTATACTTTCTGAGTGTTTTGTGAGTTTATGAAAGTTATTTTTCAAAATATTTGAGTTCCAAAATAAAGTTCACTCTGAGGAAAGCAGGCTTTTCTATGGACTCATCTGATTAACAAGGCATGAGATCCTAGAGGACATGAGGTCTGTCTGAGGCCTGTTAGAAAACCGAATGGAAGTCATCCAGCAGTCATTAATGAAATGGAGTCAACGTGTGCAGAAGCCCTTATAATCAAAGGCCTGTTTCCCTGAAGCAGCTCCTCATTACCAGAGAAGGAGGAAAGTACCCCAGATCCTTTCAGGACTCTTGGTCTTTGGGGCACAATACAAAATGTGTGAGAGAAGTGGGAGGAAAATCCCCTGGATCCCCGCAGGATTAATTTATTAAAAAAAAATAACAGAAAAATACTCAACATGCCAAAGCCTTGTGAAGAAAATGAAGGAAAACCACAGAACATGCCAAAGCCTGTGACAGATCACTCTTCAGAAGATGTACCACAGGAGGTGGAAGGAAATCCTCACATTTCCAAAGAAGGTTCAAGCCAGGAAGCCTAAGGAAACATTAGAGGAGGGCTGACCCACCTGACTAGGGTTTTTTGTTTGTTTTGGTTTTTCAATTTTGCATTATTTGTTCAAATTTTTATTTAAATTTTGCTTAGTTCACACATAGTCTTTGTTTGCAGGAGTAGAATTTAGTGATTCATTACTTACATATAACACCCAGTACTCAACATGACAAGTGCCCTCCTTAATATGCATCATGCATTTAGCCCTACCCAAGTCACCTACCTCCCCCAACCCTCAGTTTGTTCTCTGCTAGAGTCTCTTATGATTTGTTTCCCTCTCTCTTTTTTCTTTCCCCTTATGTCCATCTGTTTTGTTTCTTAAATTCCACATATGAGTGAAATCATTATGGTATTTTCTTTCTCTAACTGATTTATTGTGCTTAGCATAATACACTTTAGCTCCATCCATGTTGTTGCAAATGGCAAGATTTTATTCCTTTTGATGACTAATATTCCATTATACACCTTCTTTACTATTTATCAGTCGATGGACATTTGGGCTCTTTCTATAGTTTGGCTATTGTTGATAATGATGCTATAAACATCAGGGTGCATGTAACCCTTCATCTGTATTTTTGCAGCCCTTAGGTAACTTTCTAGTAGTACAATTGCTGGGTCACAGGGTAGTTCTATTTTTAGCTTGTTGAGGAATCTCCATACTGTTTTCCAGAGTGGCTGCATCAGTTTGCATTCCCACCAACAGCACAAGAGGGTTCCCTTTCTCCAAATCTTCACCAATATCTATTTGTTCCTGAGTTGTTAATTTTAGTCATTCTGACAGGTGTGAGGTGGTGTCTCATCATGGTTTTGATTTGTATTTCCCTGATGTTGAATGATGTTGAGCATCTTCTCATGTTTCTGTTAGCCATCTGGATGTCTCCTATTCATGTCTTCTGCCCATTTATTAACTGGGTTATTTGCTTTTAGGTGTTGAGTTTAATAAGTTCTTTATAGATTTTGGATACTAACACTTTTCAGATATGTTGTTTGAAAGTATCTTCTCCCATTCCATAGGCTGCTATAGTTTGTTGATTGTTTCCTTCACTGTGCAAAAGCATTTTATCTTGATGAAATCCCAATAATTTTTGCTTTTGTTTCCCTTGCCTTTGACGATGTGTATAGTAAGAAGTTGCTGTGGCTGAGGTCAGAGAAGTTGGCCTGGCCATGGGTTTAAACAATTTTTTTTAATGTTTATTCATTTTTGAGAGACCAGAGAGAGACAGAACACGAGCAGGGAAGGGGCAGAGAGAGGGAGACACTGAATCTGAAACAGACTCCAGGCTCTGAGCCATCAGCACAGAGCCCAACGCGGGGCTCGAACTCACGGACTATGAGATCATGACCTGAGCTGAAGCCGGACGCTCAACCGACTGAGCCACCCAGGCGCCCCTGGCCATGGGTTTAAAGAGGACATGCCTGTGAAGCATTTGGAGCCTGAAGAAATGATAAGAGGAGTAGATGAGGTGGAAATTCTTAGGGAAGAGATAGGAAGAGAAGAACAAGAAACAAGTTTGTGGTGATGCATTGGAAGCAAAGGCATTCATAGAGCCATCCTTATTCTGTATGCTTTAGGCTTGAATTCTGTTCTTGACTGATATTAAATTCTGGCCTCTGCTTTCTTACTGCCAGCATTTTCTGATGTATCTTTGACTCCCTTGTACTTTTAATCATCTGATGGAATTTTGTAAAAGAACAAAGTTTCCTTGTTACCAACATCTCACTGGACTTTGTATTTTGACCCATTCTCCAGGTCTGTTTTTCAATTGGAAAGCTTCACATATATGCATGAGAATATATTCATTCTCTTTTGTGAAGTAAAACATAACAGGTTACAAAGCAGTATGTTTAGTATCAGCTCACATTTGCAGGATTAAATGCTAAATTGTGTGTGAATGCATATGTATATACATACATACATATATCCAAAAAATGTTTAAGTTATATACAATATTAACCATGCTGTCATCTATACCATCCAGATAGTCTCAACAACACATTGCTCTTTTGAGGCTTCTACTGTGGAAATGGTGGGTAGTGTACATGCCAAGTACAGGGGAGAGAGTAAGGAGCGTCCCATTGCCCAGGTCCAGCTCAAGAGTCAGTTGGTGGCCACAACCTGTCAGTGACCTCCTCCAACATTCTACCCCTTGTGACTAGCTATTAGAATGTTACACACACCTCTCTGCTGCAATGTGCCCTGACTGGTCAGCAATGAGTTTCACTAGGATAGCGGTGATTCCTTTAGCAGCTATTTGCATGCACTGCAGGCAGATACCACAGTAGCAGTAGAGGCACGTGCAAGAGAAAACACAGATGAAGATAATGATTCCTAAAATAAGTAACCTTTTTTTCCACCAAGAGCCCCATAATCCAAACCATTTATTTATTAAGTCCCCTAGTTTTGGGGTCAGATCATTCAGGGCATTCACTTGTGTCCTCATGGGATTTAATAAAGATGATACATTAACAGACTCATCAGATATGAACACACAACACTCTTTTTGGGTTATAGCACAGGTTGTCTCCTTGTGAGATAGCAATAATATACAAAGTGATCCTACTTTGGAGGACATCTTTTCTCATTAGAGATATTTCAGTATTCAGTAAATACAGGCTTTGTCAGCTATAATTTAAGTCTTGGTGGATGAATTTAGTAAGGGCTTCTGTGTGTGCTATTATGTCCTCCAGACCAATTAAGAGAACAAAGACAGCAGCCAAATGATCTTATCACTGCAAAACACCTTTCCCATCTGGCCTTGAGGAGAGGGGGGATAGCAATTTTTGTTACTGTGGCGTAAACTCTCCAACTCTCCCATGCCCAAGGAAAACCCAGGATGCAGTGTCCCAATTACCCAGGTGGAAGCCATGGCCAAAGATTTGTCCACACAACCACTGGGTCCCATTCAGGGTTACCCAACAAATATCTGGGCAACTCAACCAATCAGTCCCAAACCAGTCATTATCCTTTAAAGTGACGGAATGACTACACAGTTCCAGTGATATCTATCCCATGGCCAACTCCCAAGACCCATTTTTCAGTCTCCTGGCTAGCTAGAAAGTTGTTGGTTTGCACTTCAGGAATTCCCAGGATGAAATTTGAAACCAGTCCCAATATTGAAGGCAGACAGAGCCTGAATAAAGAGTCAGGCCACTCCAGATTGGTAGGTAGCAGAGTTAATAAGCAAGGGAAATATGAGGCTTGTCTTGGGCAGCTGCAAGAATAGTAGATCTTTGCACATGCCCACCAGAATCTTAAGTTTATACAGAGGACTTAACTAGATTGAGGCACATGTACCACCCAGATAGACTCAGTACATATTGCTTTCTAAGGCTGTGTCCTTGAAAGTGGCTCCCACAGTGGGAATGGTGGGCAGAGTATATATTCCAAGGACAGGGCAGGGGATTAGAAGACTCGAATTACCTGGGTCAACCAATGGTCACCTCCTTTCAATGACCTTCTCCACCAAAGTGCTCTTCTTGCCTTTGGGCACTATTATCCAAGGACAAAATGCCTGTAGCTATGGCAGCCATCTTGCAATGATGAGGGGGATGGTCTAAGACAAAAGCATCACAAGATAGCCGCATCTTAATGTCATTATTGAGTGACTGAATTAATGACTATATCTGGACCCCTTGTGAGAAGGCTTTTTATATACCCTTATGTATTTTGATGTTCCCTGTTACTTACAGCCAAAACCAACTTTCCAGTATAGATATTAACCTCGTTGCTGCTTTTATAGGCTTCTTGGAAATTGTGTGACTATTACATACTTTTGATATAAGAGCACCTTTAATTTATGCTACTGTAGTTTTGTTGTCTTCTCTGTATTTAATGATAAAATTGTTGCTTTGGGATGTTTTGAGAAACATGCTTCAGTTGTTCTGAGAAACCTTTGTTGCCTTATCTGAGAGGTCATTATATCATGTGAGAAAATGACACAAAAGCTTTGATAACTTCATGCCATCATTTGACAAAGTTTCATAATGGATAATGGCCTAAGAGAAAATAGATATGTAACCCAATAAAATCCAATTTCAATGGTATAATATTTTCTAGATATATTTTAATTTTGGGCTCAGAATAACTCATCCCACCATTCATATCCCTATACTAAATGTGCACTGGAATCTCATTCAATATTGATTTTGATGATATTATCCTAAGCAATTTACTTTTTTTAAATCACAACTTTTATGTTTCAGTGAAAAAATTTTGAGCCATTGACCCATTTTTGTGATTTGGAGATATAGCATAACACAAGAGCACCTGTGAAAAATGCAAATAAAATTAATATAAGTAATAATATGCAAATATGCAAACAGGTGAAAATAACACCTGTTGCCTTCATTTTAGGCAAGAGCCCACTGCAGTCCTTAGAGCCCATGGACAACCTTTAGGAACACAATTATTAAGGATATAGCAGTATTTCTATGAAAGTCACCAGTTTCGGGGCGCCTGGGTGGCGCAGTCAGTTAAGCGTCCGACTTCAGCCAGGTCACGATCTCGCGGTCCGGGAGTTCGAGCCCCGCGTCAGGCTCTGGGCTGATGGCTCAGAGCCCGGAGCCTGTTTCAGATTCTGTGTCTCCCTCTCTCTCTGCCCCTCCCCCGTTCATGCTCTGTCTCTCTCTGTCCCAAAAATAAATAAACGTTGAAAAAAAAATTAAAAAAAAAAAAAGAAAGTCACCAGTTTCAAATGTGTGAAATGTATGGGTTCAAAACTGTTCCTTGCTGTTTTTTTTTTTTCTAAAACTTAGCACTTAGGAGACCACCAGACACCACTGTGATTCATGGAACACATTTTGAGAAACAACATTCTCAAGCTTGATTTTCATATACTCTAATCTTAAGGCCCACTCATAGTTATTGCATAGTATTTGGTCCTTCTGGAAACTCCAAAGGGATTTTGGGCCCTATAATGGTGAATGCAGGAGATATTTTTGGTTGGCAGTAAAGGGTCATTTTCCAGCTTCCCCTAAAATCACTCATCAACTGTCTCACCCTTCTGTAGTTTTAATTCAAACATCCAAATGGCCCAAACTCCTGGGAGGTGGCAGCAGCAGTGGGATCCCTCTAGGGCATGGAATGGCCTGCTATGTGTTGACTCACAACTCAATACTGGGCACTGGTTTGGCCTTTATGCTAAGATGGGTGGCATAAGAGTAAGAATGCTTATTTGGGGCGGCAGGTCTCTGATATAGGGCTTCAAAGTGCCTTCTAATCACTAGCCATATGCAAATAGTGACCCCTTCATTACATCCTAGGATTTGTAAGAAATATCTGTGTATTAGTCCACTTTAATGACCTTTCCAACTGAGCCCCTTCTCCTTGCCCCCACCACAGCCCCATCAGCTTCCTATCGGTGACAGACTGGAGAATAGAGTGAGTAGATTAAGAAGTCAGGTTACCCTAACATAGGGACATTAATAACCTCCATTGTATTTAACTTTCTTGTCCTGGCCCCAGGCTTCACAGCAGGCCAGCATCCACCATGGTTAGTGGACACTATAGGCATCACTATATAGGACGCCCATCCTTACAGTTTTAGACCTTTGACATAGTAACCAAAAAATGTACATGCATTGTTTTGTGCAATGTGTTAAATTGTTAATGCAAACATTTAAAATACACAACTTTTAGGATAATGCTTTAGCATTTCTTCATTCACTATATTTGGAACCTCAAAAAATGGAAGTATCCTGGGCATCTTGATCTCTTGAGAGATGCTGGAGCTAGCTGAGCCAGAGTGACATTGGGGCAATACCCCTGCTGGGGTACTACTTCTCCCTCCCAGCTAGCAATGCTGACAAAGGCTGGAAGCCATGTTTACAAATTCCAATGTGTAGACATTTTATTCCCAATTCAGTTTCAAAATCTGGACTGAGATTCCTGAGACAAAGAGCTGATATTTATAGTATTTTACTAGGAATTAGGACAATAGTGAGGCACAGAGCAACTCATGACGTGTGTATCAAAGCCCACCTTCTGGAAATGGAGCTGGATTCCTAATATCAATTGGAGAGTTCAATTGCCATTCTATGAAAATTAGGGATCCACCAAAGATAGATGAGGATTGTGGATTGTTTAGTACTGTACTTTAGAAAGATCATTGGTGGCTAGTGAAGAAAGAGAGACTGGAGCCTGAGGCTATTGTTCATGTATTTCTAGGTAAAAATCAAAATCAAGCCCACCCAGGGGCAATGGTGAAGATCCTGTTCTGGGGTTTCCAGTTGCAGCCTTGACAAAACAAATAGCCCTTCCCAGGCAAGCACTTTGGGTGAACACAATGCATCTCCCAAAGGGAGAAAGCAACCTGATCCTGGCCTCCCTCACACGGAGCATTTCTCTCCCTGCTGGCCTAACTTAGGTTAGAGTAAGAGGGCCAAGAAACCTCTCACAGGAGAACAGGTCCAAGGGAGAATAGGAGGTAGTTTCTTATTGGGCAACTTGATGGTCTGAGGTCCCATTTTCTGAGATAGTCTGTCCATTTGCTTCCTCTATCATTTCCTTATACTGACGTTTGAAGAAGCCAACCTGTAGAGAGGAAGGAAAAGGGAATTAGGAAATCCGGTGGAAGAGAGGAAATGAGACAACTGGGGAGGGAGAGGGATCACCATTGGAAGAGCCCCTACTATGTTCCAGCACTGCACTAGAAACATTAGACATGCTATGTCATTTAGCCTTTACCAAAATTCTGTGAGTGGGGTGCAATCACCTTCAGAATGAGAAATCAAGACCCAGCATGGGCCAGGCACTGCCTATAGTCATGGAAGGAATCAGCGCTGGTATCCACACCAAATCCAGGTCTTTGCTTTTATGTTACAATTTGCTATGAAGGGAAACATGTAGTGAAGAAGAGGAGAGTGGAAAAGACAGGGAGAGCAATTAACAGCGTCCTGAGAATCAGATAGGAAGGCACATTCATAGGGACTAATGAGGACTGGTGATGTCATACGTGGGAAGGGATCTCTCACACGCAGCGACCTAGCAAGAATGTGCACGTAGGCCAGGGGAGGTCTGCAAACCCTGGTACTGGTTGTGTGTTGCGATTTACCATAAACTCTGATCTGCTGTGTGGTCAGGCAGCTGTCTTCTGCAACAAGCCATCACCAGCCACAAAACATGAAGACCCTCCATCCCTCCATGGGCATCCAAGAGGAGACCCTCCATGGGATCAGGTCATCCAAGGAACTGTGGGGCTTGGGGGGGGGGCGGGCGTCTGTGAAGTGGAAGGTTTTGAAACACAGTTGTGCCTGAGTTAAATCACAGAGTGCTGCACCGTTTGGCAGGCAGACAGCTCAGGCACAGACAGGGTGATAGAAACCAGGGACACAGGCAGTGTCACTGCACATCTGTGAGGGCTTGCTGAGGAGGGGTGGCATGCATTTCCCACTCCAAAGAAGAGAGAACAGGGCCAAACCATTTTCTTGTGACACCCATCAGATTGAAACACTTCAGTGACTGAACCCATCAAATTGAACCACTCAGTGAGCCACCAAGTGGAGAATGGAGCCACTACACCAAGCCCGGTGACACTGTGCCCTGCAGGCATATCTCCATTACAGCAATTGTACCAGAGAATCAGAGAGGCAGGCCCCACTCCCAGAGGACCAGCACAAATCCCTTCACACACTAAGTCTATGGATCATTGAGGGCTGCAAAGTTTCAGCTCTAAGGGAAAAAGTGCCTAGTGCCCCATGGGGGTCTTTCTTTCTTTCTTTCTTTCTTTCTTTCGTCCTTTCTTTTTGTTCTTTTATTTTTGTCTTTATTTTTGTTAGATACAGAAAGAGCAATTGTTATTATTTCATTTTAAAAATTTCTATCATTTTTAAATTATATGTATATACTTTTCTTTTCTTTTTCTTTTCTTTCCTTCTACATTTTTCTACCAAGCTTCTTGTAAAAAGCAGACCAAAACACACCTAGGATCTAGCTTCCTTTATGTATTTTATTTTATTTATTTAATTTCTTTTTCTTTCTCCAATTTTTTAAAAATTTATTTGGTTGTATTTTGATTTTTCTTTCTTTCTTTCTCTCCAAAATCACAAGATGGAGGAATTCACCCCAAAAGAAAGAACAGGAAGAAATGACAGTCAGAGATATTTAGTCAATACAGATATAAGTAAGATGTCTGAACTATAATTTAAAACAATTAAGGGTGTTGGCTGTGCCTGAAAAAAGCATAGGAGACACTAAAGAATCCCTTACTGCAGAGATAAAAGAACTAAAATCTACTTGGGCCAAAGTTTAAAATGGTATAAACTGAGATGCAATCCCAAATCGAAGCTATAAAAACAAAGATGGGTGAAGTAGAGGAGGAAATCAGTGATATAGAAGATAAAATTATGGAAAATAATGAAAATAAAAAGATGAAGGAAAGAAAGGTCATGGATGATAATGACAGACTTAGGGAACTAGGTCGCTTATTAAAATGTAATAACATCTATGTCTTGGGAGTCCCAGAAGATGAAGAGAAAGAAAACAGGGCAGAAGGTTTATCAGAACAAATTATAGCTGAAAAACTTCTTAATCTAGGGCAAGACACAGATATCAAAATCCAAGAAGCACAGAGAACTCCCATTAAATTCAACAAAAGCGGGTCATCACCAAGGCATGTCATAGTCAAATTTACAAAATACACAGATAAAGAAAGAATCCTGAAAGCAGAAAGGAGGGAAAAGTCCTTAATCTACAAGGAAGGCAGGAATCTATTAGGTTCGCATCACATCTGTCCACAGAAACATGGCAGGCCAGAAAAGAGTGGCAGGAAATGTGCCAGGAAATATTCAACATGCTGAATGCAAAAAATATGCAGCCAAGAGGATCCTCATCCAGCAAGGCTGTCATTCAGTATAGGAGGAGAAATAAGGACTTTCCAAACAAACAAAAACTAAAGGAGCTCATGACCATTAAACCAGCCTGGCAGAAAATTTTAAGGGAGACTCTGAGTGAAGAGGAAAAACAGAAAGACCAAACAACAGACTACAATGGACCAGAGAACATCACCAGAAACACCACTGTACAGTCAACAAAATGGCACAAATTCATATCTTTCAATAATTACTCTGAATGTAAATAGACTAAGTGCTCCAATCAAAACACATAAAGTGTCAGAATAGAATTTTTTTTAAAAAAAGGTATATCTATATCCTGCCTACAAAAGACTCATTTTAGACCTAAAGGCACTGGCAGATCGAAGATACAAGGATGGAAAACTATCTATCATGCTAATGGATGTAAAAAAAAAAAAACACGCTGGGGTACCTATATTTCTATCAGACACATCAGACTTTAAAACAAAGAGTGTAACAAGAGATAAAGAAGGGCATTAGATCATAATTAAGGCATCTATCCATCAGGAAGATCTAACAATAGTAAATACTTAGGCCCCAAATTGGAAGCACCCAAATACATAATTCAATTAATAACAAACATAAAGAAATTCATTGATAATAATACAATAAGAGTAGAGGACTTTAACACCCCCAAGGAAACAATGACTTTGAGTGACACACTGGACCGGATGAACTTAATAGATATGTTCAGGATATTTCATCCTAAAGCAGCAGAATACACATTCTTCTCAAGTGCACATGGAACTTTCTCCAGAATAGATCACATACTGGGTCACAAATCAGCCCTCAACAAGTACAAAAAAATTGAGATAATATTATGTATATTTTCAGATCACAATGCTATGAAACTTGAAATCAAGCACACAAAAAATTTTGAAAACCCTCAAATACATGAAGGTTAAAGAACATCCTAACTAAAGAATTAATGAGTTAACCAGGAAATTAAAGAAGAAATTTAAAAATACATGGAAGCCAGTGAAAATGAAAACACAATGCAGAAAAGGCAGTCTTAAGAGGAAAATATATTGCAGTTCAGGCCTGTCTCAAGAAGCAAGAAAGGTCCCACATACACAACCTAACCTTACACCTAAAAGAGGCAGAAAAGCAACAGTAGAAGCCAGTAGAAGTACTGAAATAATAAAGATTAGAGCTGAAGTAAATGATATAGAAACAAACAAACAAAAACAGTAGAACAGATCAATGAAACTAAGAGCTGGTTCTCTGGAAGAATTAATAAAATTGATAACCCCCTAAAAAGAGTTATTAAGAAAAAAAGAGAAAGGATTCAAATGGATAAAATCACAAATGAAAAAGAGAGATCACAACCAACACCACAGAAATACAACAATTATAAAAGAATACTGTTAAAAATTATATGCCAGCAAACTGGACCATCTGGAAGAAATGGGAAAATTCCTAGGAACTCACAAACTACAAAAACTTAAAGAGAAAGATACATAAAATTTAAAGAGATCCATAACCAGCAAAGAAATTGAATCAGTTATCAAAAATCTCCTCAAAAAACAAGAGTCCTGGGCCAATGGTTTCCCAGGGGATTTCTACCAGACATTTAAAGAAGAGTCAAACAAATTTCATAAAAAAATAAATAAATAAATAAATAAATAAAAATAAAGAAGAGTCAAACAGAAGAGATGAACATAAGGGAAAGGAAGCAAAAATAATATAAAAACAGGGAGGGGGACAAAACATAAGAGACTCTTAAATATGGAGAACAAACAGAGGGTTACTGGAGGGGTTGTGGGAGGGGGGATGGGCTAAATGGGTAAGGGGCATTAAGGAATCTACTCCTGAAATCATCGACTATATGAACTATAGTGAAACTATATGAAAGATATTGAAGAGGACACAAACAAAAGGAAAAGCCCGTGTGCTCATGAATTAGAAGAAAAAAACATTGTGAAAATGTCTGTACTACCCTAAGCAATCTACACATTTAATGCAATCCTTATCAAAATACCACCAAGACACCTGTTGTGATGAGCACTGGGTGTTGTATATAAGTAATGAATCACTGGATTCCACTCCTGAAACTAATATTGACTGTATGTTAACTAAAATTTAAATTAAAAATGAATTTAAAAAAGTAAGTAAATAAATAAATACCACCAGCATTTTTTGCAGAGCTAGAACAATCTTAAAATTTGTATGCAACCACCAAAGACCCTGAATAGCCAAAGCAATCCTGATAAAGCAAAACAAAACTGGAGGCATCATGATTCCAGATTTCATGCTATACTGCAACTCTGTAGTCATCAAGACAGTGTGGGTACAAAAATAGACACATAGGTCAATGGAACAAAATATAAAACCAAGAAATGGACCCACAACTATATGGTTTACTCATCTTCAACAAAGCAAGAAAGAATATTCAATGGAAAAAAGATGGTGTCTTCAACAACGGGTGTTTGGAAAACTGGGGAGTGACATGCAAAACAATGAAATTGCACCTCTATCCTATGCCATACACAATAACAAATTCAAAATGGATGAAAGACCTAAATGTGAAACAGGAGACCATCAAAATCCTAGAAGAGAACAAAGGCAGCAACCTCTTTCACTTTGGCTGTAGCAACTTATTACTACACACGTTGCTAAAGGCAAGGGAAACAAAGCAAACCTGAATTACTGGGACTTAATCAAGATAAAAAGTTTCTGCACAGTGAAGGAAATAAGAACGAAACTAAAAGGCACCCTGTGGATTGGGAGAAGATATCTGCAAACAACATACCTGATAAAGAATTTATAAAACTCAGTACCCAAAAAACACACAACCCTGTTAAGAAATGTGCAGAAGACATGAATAAATACCTCCAAAGAACACATCCAGATTGCTAACATGAATATGTTCAATATCACTCATCATCAAAGAAATACAAATCAAAACCACAATGAGATACCACCTCACATCTGTCAGAATGGCTAATATTAGCGACACAAGAAACAACAGGTGTTGGCAAGGATTGGAAGAAAGTGGACCTCTTGCACTGTTGGAGGGAATGCAAAGTGGACAACAATATGGAGGTTCCTCAAAAAACTAAAAATAGAACTACCCTAGATCCACAAATGCCCTATTAAATATTCACCCAAAGATAAAAAAAGACAGATTCGAAAGGGTACATGCACTGCATGTTTATAGCAGCATTATCAACAAAAGACAAACTATGGAGAGAGAACAAATTTCCATTGAACTGATGAATGGATAATGATGTAGTGTGTGTGTGTGTGTGTGTGTGTGTGTATGTGTGTGTGTATATATATATATATATATATATATATATATATATGATGGAATATTACTCAGCCATCAAAAAGAATGAAATCTTGCTATTTGCAATGATGTGGATGAGCTAGAATGTATTATGCTAAGTGAAATAAGTCGATCAGAGAAAGACAAATACCATATGAAATCACTCATATGGGGATTTTAAGAAAGAAAACTGATTAACATATCGCAAGAGGGGAAAGAAGAGAGAGGGAAACAAACCACAAGAGACTCTAAGTGATATAGAACGAACTGCAGGTTGATGGAGGGAGGTGGGTGGGAGTGGGCTAGATGGGTGATGGGTATTAAGGAGGGCACATTTTGTTATGAACCGTGGGTGTTGTATGTAAGTTATGAAATACCGAATTCTACTCCTAAAACCAATATTGCACTGGATGTGAATTAGATTTAAAAAATTAATAAAAATTTTGATAATAACAAAAAATAAAGAATGTGTACCTATATCCAAGGTGAGCTCTTCCCCACAATGTAGAAAGAATGGGATCAAAAACTGGTGGTGTCAAAAGCAGGATGAAAACACTCACCTTGTAGAGGATGGCTGTGATGAGAGCCAGCAGCAGCAGTCCTCCCAAAGAGCTGCCCATAATAATGGGGATGGAGTTGTAGACCTCATACTTCTCTAGTACCATCTCCATCTGGAGTGGAGGTGACCTCATCAGAAAGTATCAGAACTCTGAAGTGTGTCCAGACTCTTCCCAGGTTCCCCAACCTTTAGCTCTCTCCCCTCCTTCCTTTACTCCAAGGGGTGACATACAGAAAAACTCATGGGCATAGGGACAACCCTCCTGCTGAGAGACCTTCATCCTTCCTCCCTCAGGCTTGTGAGTCTCCCACAAGGCACCACCGATTTTGCATTAGGAGCCCTCTTACCAGCCTGGCCACTGCCTACCACACAGTCACTACCTGAGCACTCAAGAATGCCTCTTGTCCTGGAAGCTGGGAATACATGGACGTGTTGAACGCGATTTCAGCCACACTTACAATCAATACCTTCTCCTGCAATGTCTACAAAACAGAGGGGGCACAGATGAGGAACTAGCACTGGGAAAGGCACAGAGTTCAAGAAATGTCCTGGCTGGAGGATGGACACACACGTCATCTGGTGGCACCTGAATCCTGGGGGGAAGGGGGGGCTCTCCTGTTGGACCTACACACCTGGCTGACCCAGTCAAAGCTGAGGTTGCCCTTCAGGATGAATTCAACTTCCTCCTGGATGCCAAAGGAGGGCAGGTCACAGCGGAACCTCAGGCAATCAGCAATGGAGCAGTTCTAGGGACAGGAGAGGAATGAAGTTGAGGAGGGTCTTAATTTAGGCAAGAACGACAGCAGAAAATAAACTCTGTCAGGCTTGGGGTCGAGAACAGATGGACAATTATAGGACATATGACATATGTATACATCTGCAACCCAGCAAGTGCATTTCCCTATATACCCCAATATGCAGCTGGTCCTGCAATGGGAATCCAGGGTCTTTCTCACCAGTACAAGACTCCCTGGAATCTGGGTCAGGAATTCAGGATGCTGGGGAGGTTCCCTCTCTGACACACAGGGGAGACTCTAGTGAGAGAGAGAAAATAGCCACAAAATGACCAACATTTCACTGGTAAGACGGTGTGGGGCACTGTGGGGTCAGACTCCGGAGCATTAGGAAAGGCAAGCAGGCACCTGTGAAGGGGCCACAACAGCCACATCCCACACAGCCACACCATTCAGCAGGATAGGAACCCAGAAATGAATGCTGATGGCCAGATCTCGCTGACTCAGGTTATTCACCTGCAGAAAATTGAGACACAACGTTATTGTGGTCCTAGAGCATCCCCAATCCTACTCCTTTCCTGGATCTAGCCCTCAGGTACACTGCCTGTCTCTTTTCCACAAGCTCCAAACATTAGCAGCACCATGGGAGGGAAGATATGGACGCTCCCTGGCTTCTCACACGATAACGATGCTCAGCTTCTTTCTTGCTCTTCTCACCAGAAGTTGAAAAGTTGAAGTACTTGGTAGATTCTTCCTGCCTGGAGAGAGAGGGCTTGTTGGTGAGAAACAGCTACGGAGCCATCCTCACTTTTGCCCCAGTCGTCTTCCAAAGGCTCTGTGGGCCCAGAAGAATGCCCAGAGATATAATTACAGTCCCCACATGCCTCTGCAGACTCAGCTTCAGCCCTTCTCCCATGACTTTTGCCCCAGTCACCCAGAACTGCTAGGTTGCCCTCTGATACCCTGGCTCTTTCAAGTTCCCATAACTTTGTTCAAGTTCTTTCTTTTGCTTGGAATGTAATTACCACTCCCCTTCTGGAAAATGTCACTTAAAGGCCCAACTTAAACATTACTTATTATAACATTTAAACACTTTCCCACGAGAAGAAGGCATTCACATGGCTTTCTCCTCTAGTAGGTACGTGGTTGGCCTTAGGTAATGCTTGCAGAGGCCACTGCCAGAACAAAAAAGCCTAAGGGAACTCAAGGGAATCTTGGTTGGATCACTCAGGAAAAAATGCAGTGCAAGCCCCTCCAGATGGAAAGAATAAAATAAATGTGGCTATCCTGGGGCAGCTAAGTAAATGTGAAAAAGGATGGTGCATGGACACAAGACCCTGGAGCGGACATAAATGTCCCAGGCTGCAGGTGGGTTTCCATCCATCTATCCATGCATCCATGGCCTTCTTCAGTAAACATTTACCCTGTGACTGGCTGTGTGCTTGACTCTGGAGATACAACAGTTAACAAGCCATAATCCCTGTCTTTCCAGAGTTATCATCTAAGGTCTCAGTGGAATCAAGCAAACAAGCAACGGGACCTGCACATTTCACCAGCAGCTAGTGTACAGAAGCCAGGCCAGCCATAAAGAAACTCTACGCCCCCCCCCCCAGTTTTCCCACAGATGTGACTGTCAGTTTGATGATTAAGAACACAGGTTTTGGAGCCAAGCCATCTGGGTTCACATTTCAGTCTACCACTTCCTACCCAACTAATTTAAGGCAAGCTACTAAACCTCTCTGGAGCCCTGTAGTTTCTTCCTCTTTAGAATGAGGATGCTAATAATAGTGCCTGTAATAGAGTTGTGAGGCAGTTTGCAGCAATGACATAAATGTTAGAATTTATTTTTTCCCTCAGTGTGTTTGCCCTCCTCTATGCTCCTGATCCCAAATGTCTCTCTCTGTGCTTCAGTTTTTTCACCTTAAAACTTCAGTTCTAACTCTCCTTTCAAATTTGAGTAAATCACTCAGTTTCCCCAATCCTTGGAGAGGCACAGTAGTATATGGGCACGAGCACAAGCTCTGGAGCCAGACCATCTGAGTGATTCGTGGTGCTATCACTTCCCAGCTGACTGACAGGGGCAAGTTATTTAACCTCTTGATTTCTTTGTTGCTAAAAAAGGGTGGTTAACAATAACTATGTCATAGAGTTATTCGAAGGATTAAAGGAATGTAGATACATGTCAAGTACATTTGAAATGCCTGTCATATCATAAGTATATATAACTGGAAGCTCTTAAGTTATAAGTTTCACTGTTCTCCCATGGTTAGAAGGGGAAATTAGGACACGGAGTTTGGAAGGGCAATGACACACTGTTTGATCAGCACCCCCAACCCAGTTCCCCTAAAATTTCATGTGTCAGCAGCAGCAGCGGCAGCAACAACAGTAGCAAACTCTGTCCCATGGCAATATTATAAGCTTCTGACCAACTCACTAAACCTCTGGAGTTTGGTGAGGTATTCAGGGCTCTTTGCTCTGCTTCCAGCCTGACCTGCCCCTGCTCCTCCACTCACCTTGAAAACTGAGAGCAACAGCCCTGCACTTGCCTCTCCTGTGGCCTGCTGCAGCCTTGGCCTCTTAGAGACTTTCCCAGCAGTTTCTCACACCTCTGCTCTCCTTCTGGTTTGGTGAAAACCTGACCTTTTATTTCCTCTGTGTGGTGACAAACCATATTCCCCACTTCAGAGTGCTAAAAAAGCCTCAATCTTAACCTAGTTAGTTTCACCTCTGCACATTCATATCTAGCACCAAAACCAGAACTGGCTTCATGTTAAAGGAAGCTTCCATCTTAGAGAAAGAGAGAGGAGTGCACAATGGTGGCAAATGTGCATCCAAATAGTAGGCCAATTCATCAGAGAAGAAGCAAGAACTGTATGTTAGATGGTATTATAGATAAATGTACGGCTGGTCACAAGTATTTCCATGTGAGGCATCAGAGGGGATAGTTTAGATACCCATCCTTTCAAGAGCAGGCTGGGCAACCATGGGAGGTACTAGGCTTAGAGGAAGGTCAGAGGTCAAGGGAGGGCAGGTATTAAATACCTGCTGATCACCATGTAGACAGCATATTTCACAGGGAGCTCCAGCTGGAAGGTGGTCTTGCTGGATGTAGGCTTATTATTCTCACTGGAGAGAGAGGGGGGGGAGCCCAGTTGGGAAGGAATCCAAGAGAGAAATCTCTGACTGGGGCATGAGATGGAAGAGTGAGGGATACACCTGGACTCACCTGCTTACATTGGCCCTCAGAAACAACTTGTCTCCTAGGGTGGCCTTGTAGGAGACATCAAATGTGATTAGGAAGGTGCCCTGAGAGGAAAAGAATGAAAGAATGGGGATAAGGAAAGTCATGGGGGAGTGAGGGAAGAAAATGGGTAAGGACAAAGGAGCAGAGTGATGAGGATTTGGGGGGAAGCATTCACCTTAGTGCCCTCGTGGAAGATGGGATGGTTGATGCTACAGTTGCTGCTCCTCAGGCTCTCATTCCCTGTGGGCGCTGCCTCACATTCCAGTCGCAGTGGGCGCTGGTGTGGTTGCTTCCAGAGGAGGAAAAGAAATTCAAATATGTTACCCATGTGCATATGTGGGCTAGATATATAACAGTGGGGCATTGCAGAACAGTAGGGAAAAGGACAGACTTTTCAAAAAATGGTCTTAGGAAAATCGGCCTATTCAAAACAAAATAAAACAAACAAAAGAGCAAAACACATTGGATCCCTACCTCACTCCATACATTAAAATATTCCAGCTAGATAAAAATTCTTAATGTGAAAAGGCACAATTATAAAGCTTTTAAAAGATAATACAGGGGATTATCTTCATAACCTTGGAGTAGGGAAGCATTTCAGACAAGATCCACACATTAAAAAAAAAAAGACAAAGGAAAATATTTGATAAAATTCAACCACAATCAAATTAAGACATTTGGCTCATCAAGAGACACTATACAGAGACTGAAAAGACTGGGAACAGGACTGTAAAATATACTTAATACATATAACTGGAAAAGTATTAGTAACAAGAATATTAAAGAGCTCTTAACAACTAGAAAGCTATGGACAACTCAGTAGAAGAATAAGGAAAAGACTTGGACAAGCACTTCCTAAAAGAAGAAATCAAAATGACCAGGAAATGATTACAATTTGCTCAACTTCATTAAATAAATGTAAATTAAAACTTCAAGGAGGTATCAACAGGTAGACAAAAATTTTAAAGTCTGACAATGACAAGTGTTGGAGTGGATGGAAAGCCACAGGTGATGGAAGTGCAAATAGGTGGAAATGGTTTGACTTTATTTATTATAATTGAAAATATGCATACTCAATGATTCAGAAATTCCATAACTGACATACATCTTCCAAATATTATGCATATGTGTGCCAAGATACATGCTCAAGAATAGTCATGGCCAATATCAGAGAACAACTCAAATGACCATCAATTGTGAAATGGGTAAATAAGTTGTGGTACAGTCATACAAAGGGATTCCAAATAGCAATAAAAGTGTTTTACAGCCACAAGGAGCAACATGGATGAATTTCACAAACATATGTTGAAGAAATGAATAAATATACAAGAGAACATATAACATGTTTCCATTCATATAAATTTCAAATATTGGCAAAAACTCACTGGTTTTATCTAAGAAACGGCAATCACTATTCTTACTGTGATCATCAGTTCCTAATATACTTTAGTGATTACCTTCGGGGAGAGAGTGAGGTTATAAGGAAAGGCACAAGGAGGACATCTGGGGATGCCAGCAGTGTATTATTTCTTGACCTGATGCTAATTACATAGACATTTCATTAAAATTATTCATTATACATAAGCTTTATGCACTTGTCACTCTATCTCCCTTCCTCCCTCCCTCCATCCCTCTCTGACTCTGGAACTCTGTATGTGTGTGTGTGTGTGTGTGTGTGTGTGTGTGTGTGTGTGTGTTTATATTTCGCCAGAGAAGAATTAAAAGAAAACTACTATAACCCAGAGCAGGGAAGAGATCCCAGCAACTGGAGCCCAAGGGAGCTATTTACCTGGGTTCCTAACACTCGTCGATAGGACAGCCCTGCTGGATAGTAGAAGTTGATCACGGTTCCATAGGAATCCTCACCTTCATTCCACAGAGTCACTGTCACATTAAGCTCCAAGGAGCTCCCTACCACCAGGGTCTGCAGGCTGGAGGAGGAAGGACAAAACTGAAAAAGAGGCTCCATTGGAAATGAGTTGGAATTGGATAGGGGGTAGGGGTGGGACTGTGGGAACTCATGAACTATTGGCTGAGAACACTCCGATCAAAATTTCTTTGTTAGAAGGAGAGCCAAAGGGAAACAAAAGTACATCTCATCCTATGAGGATGGGAGACCCAAAAGCTTAAGTGTCTAGAAATGAAAGCAGATAGAGCTCACCCTGAGGAGATGAGACTGACACTCAGGTCTCCTTCACAGAGGTGATCTTGTCCACAGTTCTTCTCAAAGGGGAGCTGCAGCAAAACAGAATATCTCTTCCCATCCATGTCTCAACCTTTCTTCATTCCCCTCATTAGGAGCACTCCTCCTAATAATGAGTAATACTCATTATTGAGTATTACTGAACACCCACTCTGCACCCAACAGTGTGCTAGACACTGACAAGAAGTGGGGCAGTAGGGAAGGGGCAGTTAGAATATAAAAGAATCATAAGAACTTTGGTTTCAAGGGGCACAGAATTTAGTTGAGGAGTTAAATCGAACTCACATTGGAACAATTATTCAACACTGTTAAGTAACAATAAGGGGGTGCATAGGGAGTTAGAAAAACTGGAAACTACAGGTGAATTAGACATGGTTCTTGTACTTATGGAACCCACAATTCTAAAGGACCCACAAAAGTAGATGCAGATTGCTATGATTCCAGTCATGTAACGTTGGTATCACCATGAAGTAATAGGAAGCCAGAGAAGTGATAGATGCTGAATGTGGTCTCCAAAAGAGTGGAAGATAAGACTGGAGCTTTGGGGACTAGAGAAGATCTTTGGGGTGGAGAGAAGGAAATGTTTTCCAAGTAGGAGATACCACATGGAAAAAGGAACAGAAGTAGGAATGAGAAAAGTTGGGAAGGATTTGAAAAATGAGAACCAGAGAGTTTATATTGAGATAAAGTGGGCACCAGCTGGGACACGTGTAAGGGTCTTAGCTAGGCGGGGCCTAGGTAACTGGGTGGAGGCAACTTGGACTTGGTTTTGAAGCACACAGAGATACAGTGAAAATCAGTACATCCCTGGGATTTCGTCAGAAGACTCACAGAAGCAGTGAAGAGGTCCTGTGAGCCCACAGCCAGCACAGGGCGAAGGTTCTGAGATGAGGGGATGGGCTCCCCAGCCAGGGAGAAGTTGAAGTGTAGGATGATGGGACTCAACACGTCCTCCACACAGTCCTGAGGGAGAATAGGCTTTCAAAGCCCCACTATCCTTCTCCTTACTTTCCACCACTGGCCCTTCTCAACTGCATCCATTTCCTGCTGTCCAGTCAGAATTCTGTGCAAGCTGTTCAGCCAGGTACTCTGGCCTCAACTTTCCTCTCTCAGGCCCCACTCTCCCCACCCTTTCCACCTCACCCGACAGGCAGCAGAGATGCCAGAGATTATCGTTGGGCTCCTTCTCCCCCCACCTTTCCCAGAACCCAAAGTCCTTACTGGTAAGAGCAGCTTAATGGTTTCACAGTAATCCCCCAGCCCCAGGGTTTTGCTTCGAGACAAAGTCCTGTTCTTGGTCTCATCAAAAATGGCACGAGAAATCAGGCGGCTTGGGTCTAATGCCAGATCATACCTGACAGAGCTTTGGACATCACCTGGAGCAGAATGGGAAACAGAAGACGAAAAGTCAAAGAGAACCTCTGAAGTTCTATGTTTTTTTTTTTATTCGTGCAATAAATATTTGCTGCGCACTTTCTATGGGTCATGAGATGTAACAGGTGCTGGGGATATAGGTAGAGAAGGAGATAGAGAAATATAGCCCCAAGCTCACAGTCTAGGAAAAGAGATGAGCATGTAGGACTTAATGTCACACCATGATCGACTCAACAGTGGGATCCTCAGTTGTACCAAGGAGGGCTTGCTGGACGTCAGAGGTGCCTCCCTGGGTGGGCCTTGTCTGATCTCTGACCTGGAGGATGAGCAGGGGTTGGTGAAGAATGGGGAAGAGAAAATCCCAGACCATGAGAATGGTGGCGAAGACCAGAAGGGAGAGAGAGGATGGCACATTTACAAAAAGGGAGAGTGGGATGAGGTGAGTTTGGAAGGGCAGAGAGGAGCAAAGTCAGCAAGGACATTGTAGGGAAGGATTTTGGTCTCTCTAAATGCAAGAAGAAAGTGGTTGAAGGGTGTTAAGCAGGAAAGTAAGGAAACTAGATTTGCATTTTAGGAACAATCCCTATAGTTTCTCTATGGAGATAGGGTGGGAGCTGCAAAAAACAGACATGGGAACAGCTCAAAGTATAGGTAGGAAAGGTGGGAGGTGGCTGGGGCCAGTGGGGAGAAATGGGCAGATGTATCCTGGAGATAGAACCTATGGCCTGGGTGTGGAGAGAGGGGGAGAAAAGGGACCCAGGTTTCCAACACTGGCAGCTGGGTGGATGTGGAGGTGGTATTTGGATTCCTGGGCCCATTCTCTCCTGACGATAGGGTGGGAACCTTTATGGGGTAAGGGACTAGATTCACTAGGAAGAAACTCACCTAACTGGTCCAGTGAAATTTTGTGGATAGTGAGACAGACTGTGGCATTTCCAGCTTCCAGAGTGGTGGGCACCTCTTCCCAGCACTGGTACACAGCCTTTGCCACCTCCGAGGGCATGAATCTCATAGTCACCCCCACATTCAGCACTGGCTGACTCCTGAGGGTGCAAAGAGGGGCTGAGGACCTGACTCTGACCTTGGGGAGGAGAACAAGGGAGGGGGCAGCTTTTGAACTGGACACACAGAGGGAAAGGGTGGGATGTGGGGAGTTATCACCTGAGCAGCAGCACCTGTCCCCGGGCCCCCACAGCCAGGTCCACTAGTCCATCCTGGGTGAGGTCCTGACCCCCACTCAGCGACTGTCCGAAATACTGGAGTGTGGGAGAGAGCTGGGAGCTTGCAATCCGCTGGCCAAAGAGGGAAAGGAGAAGTGGAAGTCAAGGGAAGGTCATTTGAAAGGTTTGAGAATAAAGATTTGGAAAGGAGAATACAGTGAATGAAAGTAGAACTGAATGGAAAAATTGAAAAGGAGAAATGAAGGGGTAGGAATGGAAAGCAAGTGTAGTGAGACCCCAGGGATCTCAGACAGAGAGAGGCAAGCTCCTTTGGTCCAATTCATGTGAGGGTACAGGCTAATGACAAAATTAAAGCATAACAATAGAAATATAATAGGTTAATTTACTCATCACGTGTATCTTCCTTCATAAATATTTGATGAACAGAGTACTTAGTACTCCATTGAGTCATCGTTACAAGAAGCCTATGGAGTTTATCATTTAATGTTTCATAGAGGGGAACTGAGGCTCACAGAGGTTAAATCAGTCACTGCCTAAGGCAACACAGCTGACATGACTGGCCAGGCATTTGACCAGGGCCTGCAATCTCTTACCCACTAAACTGCCCACAACAGATTGGAGTCTGTTTGGAGCCAAAGGACAAAAGAGAGATAATTTGCACTTAGCTGGGCCTGGTGAAATTCATGGCAATAAACCCCTAAAAGGAGAATAGCTACTACTAAGGTCCATGACAAGAGGCACAGGGCCATCAGGCACATCTAAGACATGGGAAAGGAGGTGGAACTGGAAGAGGCTTCAGAGAGGGGCCTCACCTGGCTGTGGGAGGGCCTGATGCCCAGTTCTGAGGTTCCATGAAATAGGTAGACAGCACCCCGGTTTTCTTGCTCTCCTGGGGCACCGATGGCGACGTCTGTCAGTTTGTCCCCATTCGCATCCCCCAGCACTGTCAAGGCTGCCCCAAAGCGGCCCCAGGGGTGGCCCTGCTCCCCACAGAGAATGACCTCACACTGCCACCTAGCCCTCTGCAGAACAAAACCAGTGTCATGCCCCAACCCAGACAACCCCTCCACCCCACTCCCAGGCCCCACCCAGCCCAGGTCTCATCAGACACTCACCCCCTGGGGCAAGTGGCACACGGACACCTGGCCCCCCCACGCCGGCTTGTAGTAGTGTGGAGCCCCAATGAGGACAAGGTCAGAGCTACCATCTCTATCCACATCCACAGTACAGAGGGAGGCCCCAAAGTAGGAGCCAATCTGGAGGGCAGAGCGTGAAGTCACCCTGCCTGCCTGCCCCCTGCCACCAGAACCTTACCCCGTGGTCCCCCAAACCCCTTCATCTCCTCCCTCTCCATCCTTGGACACCCTGCCACCCTCATGGTCCACTCTGGATTCCTCTACACCCAACCTGGGTCCCTGCAACTTCAGCCTTTGGCTTCCATTGTCCGGACTCCCGGGTGAAGAGGACAACCTTCCCAGTATGCTGATGGCGGGGAGCCCCCAGGATCAGGCTCTTCACCCCCTTCCAAAAGGCCAGCTCGGTGGAGTAACCTGGGGGGGGGCAGGCCTCAGCACAAAATCTTCCTCCCCATCCCTTAAGCTCCTGCCCTTTCCAGGCAGCTCATCTCCTCCCGCCTGTGCCCCCAACCACAGCTTTTTCTCACCCAGGTAAGAGTCCCTCATGTCCACGTTCTCTTGAGACACACTGATGAAGGTGGGGCTCATATTTTGGGGGTATAGGAAGGCACCTCCAGACCAGCTGAAGCTCCCCACAGCCCCCAGAACTGGTCCATCCTGGGAGGAAAGGATTCCAGGGCTAAGCAGTTTTGAGTCAAAACAAGGCAGCCTATTCCAAAGCAATGCCTGCTACCAACTCCACTCATTATTTGGAATTCTCTTTTCCTTCCCCAGTCCTGTCCAGCAGCTTCAATCCCTGACTCCTAATGTCTCTCTCAGTCCATCCCCAGTGCCGC
This sequence comes from Lynx rufus, assembly GCF_022079265.1. Lineage (NCBI taxonomy): Eukaryota > Metazoa > Chordata > Mammalia > Carnivora > Felidae > Lynx > Lynx rufus. The sequence goes on along the minus strand of NW_025814838.1, from coordinate 676,704 downwards.
TGCTCCAGTAAGTCCCAGCTCTTCTCACCCACTGCCCTTTCTGCCTCCTATTGTGTTCTTCTCTGCTCCACCCTCCTCAGTGTTAGGTTTCCTCAGACCAAATATATAGCCATCACCCAGCTGGCAACCCAAGATGGCTCCCTGTCACCAAGACCCTGAGGATGGTATCTCAGGTCCTCCCCATACAAACCTGTGGAGTTGCTCTATGCTTTGAACACACCAAGTGTTTGACCTGGACACCTCTCCTCTCTTTCTGAGATGCAACTCCTCCCTTGGGAAGAGTCATCCTCAAAGCCACCTTCTCTGTGAGGTCTTCCTTGGCTCCCTTGGGGAGTGATAGGTGTTTCCTACTCTGCATACCTTGCTTATTGCCTTTCTAAACTTTTGACTATAGATAATTTAGAACATATACAAAAGTAGAAAGAAATGCACAATGAACTCACATTGAACCCAGGTTCAATGATCAATTCATTACCAACCTCGATTCATTTCTATGTCCCTCCAACTCACCCCCAAAACTCTTTTGAAGAAAATCCCTCTGGATATTTTTAACACACATCTACTTTCACATAAGTCATGCTATTTTGTCATTTCTTTGGTCTGCATGATCTGGCCTTTCCCATCTCTCCACCCACTCCTTCCATGCTGCCCCTCACTCACCCTGCTCCAGCTATGCTGTCCCTTTTATCTCTCTAGTGCAGTAACCTTGTTCATGCTTCAGGACCTTTGCACTTGCCTTTTCCTCTCCCTGGAACAATCTCTCCCCAGATTTTCCCACACCTATCCCTTTCTCATCATTCACCCTCAGTTGTTATTCCTCAGGCCTCCTCTGATCATGTCTCTTGCTCTCTTCTAACACTGAGCATAATCTGAAGATCTTTTGTTTGTGTTTATTGTCTCCTCCCACTGTATATGTGCTCTGTGTGAGAGCAGGAACCTTGGCTATCCTGTTCTCTGCCGTGCTCCTAGCACCTACATACACTGCCTATATGTCTCTCTCTAAACGGACAGTGACCTTGAGGACAGGATCTCCTTCTTATTTACTTCTGGGTCCCAGGACCCAGCACAGGGCTGGCCCAGGATTGGTGCCTGAGACCTGTTTATCAAGCATATGCTCCACCTACCATGGTGAGCACTGAACTGAAGCCTTCTTGTGACATCTCATGCTGGAAGGAGCTACTTGTCCTCGACTGGGTTCCTGTGGGAAAACAGGTCACTTAGGCTCTGGGGACCATGAGACCACAAGGACTTAGAAGGAGAAGAATGAGTCTGGGTCTCAGGTTCTGGGGCACAATTTTGGGTGACATGTGAATAGGGATGGACCCTCAGAACTGTAGGGAACAATCGGGTTGGGAACCTTTGGATTCCAAGACCCAAGCTCGCCCTGTATTTACCCTCCACTGCAAAGATCTTCTCCTGCAGCTGCTTCTGGATGCTGCTGAGTGCTGCAAAGTTGTCCACCTTGAACACGTGATCCTGAGAGGGCACTGAGCCAATGGTGTTCAGCTCCTCCCTGGCAGTGGGTTCCTGGAAAGCATCTCCCACCTGTGGCAGAGAGGCAGCTGAGGAGGAGCCCACCAGCCTTTCTGCATGGGTGAGATGCAGTCTCAGTCTGAGAGAGCCACGAGGAAGAGGACGTACCCCAATGGCATAGCGAATGATGCCAGCTTTCTCTGCCAGGGGCATGACATCACTGTATTCCAGGGGGTCTTTGTATTTCTGCCCATCTGTGATGACAATGAGAATCTTCTTGGCACTTTCACGGGCACCATTCCTACTATGAAACAGTTCTTTCCTGTCAAGGAAGAAAGGGAGTTGGCTCTCCTGAGATGAAACTGATTTTGAAAAGAAATCATTTGCAGCTCTAGAAGGTCATCTGGGGAGACTTTGGTGTTCTGGTACCCTTTGACTTTACCAGGAAAAATGTTAAGAAAATGCCTCAGCTACGGGTGCCTCGGTGGCTCAGTTTGTTTGGTTTCAGACTTTGGCTGAGGTCATGATCTCACATCTCATGAGTTGGAGCCCCACATGGAACTCTGCACTAACAGCCTGGAGCCTGCTTGGATTCTCTGTCTCCTTCTCTCTGCCCCTCCCCCAATCTCTCTCTTTCTCTCTCTCAAAAATAAATGAAAACTTAAAGAAAATAAATAGTCTCAGCCCTTTCTGAAAGCCATACAATGATTATTAAGAACAATAATAAATGTACTCCTATGTCTTGTTCTAAAAATCCTGCCATTATGGAACCTCATTTCCAGGAGACAGTGTGGTTCAGAGTAGGAGCTTTGGATTCAGACACTTGGTCAATTGCTTTACCTCCCTGAACCTCTGCTTGTCTTCGTGGAATATGAGAATAAGAATTGTGCCATAGCTCATCTTCAATGTTGGCCCCAGTGTGCCACATCCGATTCCCTTCCCATATTGAATCTGACCTGTGACTTGTTTTAATCAGTAGCATGAAATGGAAATGACACTAGTCTAGTTATGGGCTTAAAAAGCCTTGGTAGCTCTTGCACTTTGGGGAGCAAAGTTGGTAGGGGAATGCCTTGTTCAGCGTTTCTCCAGCACCACCCCTAGAGTGGTACCCTGGGGTGCACAAGTCAAAGATCCCAGACATTCACCCAGTTCTTTCCCAGAAGAGCCACATCTTCTGTTCTGGCCCCACCACCTAAGCCATTTCTTCATGGTCTGCCTAGCACCCAATGCTGGACAGGCACATGGTAAGCACCCAGTTAATGCAGAGAACTCACATAAATGAGGATGTGGGGGTAGAGGGATGTGAGTGAGGAGACAGGCAGAACACACTTGGCAACAATTCCTGACTCTCTGCCAGGGATGTCAAAAAGGGGTGCACCATTTTCTGGATAAAACTCTAACCACTTGTCCAGCACTTCATGTTCAGAAGCACCTCATGCATCAGATCTCATGTAATCCTTACAACCAAGATGTACGTTTATCCTCATTTGACAGTTTACTGAGACTTAGATTCAGTAACTTCCAGTGTTGCCCAGGTTATCAGCAGGGAGCCAGAATGAGAACTCTGATTGTCTGAACCAAAGCTTATGTCTCTGCTGCCCCAGGTGGAGTCAGAATCTAGCCAACCCAAGGCCGGCAGAGAGGAAACACACTGCAGAAGAATCCCACACTATATCGGGGGGAACACTCCAGGGAGGACAGCCCCTCCACTCCCCGTTAGCGCCCCTTTCTCCAGAACTTCCTAGAGCTGTGCAGACCAGCATGAGGAAGTGGTGTGGCAGTGTGTCCAAATGAGGCAGAAGGGAGAACTTACACTACTTTCAGGATGCCTGTGGCTGTAAAAGTCAGGCCTTTCAGTTGTCTGATGGGATCCACGAGGCTCTGAGGGCTTGAGCTTCTCTGGAATTTAGTGAAGGTGAAGTGGATCTCCAGATGGTTGGAGTACTGCATGAGTGAGAACTGCAAAGACCAAGAGGAAGGCCCTGGGTCTCAGGAGTTATTTTTAAATTAACTTTTATTTTGGAATAATTTTGGATTTACAATTTCATGTGTTTTTTGAGGCTAAAACCCAGGAGGAAATTGGCCCAAAAAGCAAATAATGCTTCTTTCATACTTTGGAAATACTGCAATATTTGTTAAAATAAGATTTTTTTTAACTTTCATAACATATGAAATAAACTTGTAGGCTATATTTCCTCACTTCTCAAGAATTCATACACACATGTACACTAATTAGTGAGAAATAAAATAAGAGAAATCATGAGTTGCATGGAAAGCACAACAAAGAAATCATTAAGTATTTGGCCAAGGTATCTTCAGTCTAATTTCATAGCAAAACTATTTTTGCAATCCTTTCAATGCTTTTTAACAGTAAAAAAAAAACATATTTCCTGGGCCATATAAAGACATATTAAATGTCACAGGGGAATTTCCTCAGGTAAGGGCACAAATCAGCCCTGCACTGAGACCTTAGCCTTATCATGGCATAGGTCCACTGAGCCCACCCCCAGCAATGCCAGGCCTCCTCCTAGGTTGGCCTTTCCCAAAGGCAGCCACCACCACCCCAGCACTCCCCAGGTCTCAGGGACCCAATCTTCACCAGTGTGTTGGTGCCCTCAAACTGTCCCATCACAGCTATGACAAAGTCCTTCATCTGCTTAAAGTCCCTTTGGTCAATACTTCCAGAGCCATCAATCAGGAAGACAATGTCCATCTCTTGACTTGGACACTCTGTAGAGAAGGAGGAAGGAATCAGAGATGCTAGTGTGGGGCCCAGCCATCTCCCAGGACCCAGAAACCCTTTCTGCTCCACAGACTTACAGTGTCATTCCTGGATTAGGAATCAATTCCCACCAAGTTTCCAGCACCCTCCACAGAGGAGGCCCAAATCCACTGCCCAAAATTTAAGAAACCAAACAAAGAGAGAGAGAGAGAGAGAGAGAGAGAGAGAGAGAGAGAAACACAAAGAGAGAGGCAAACAAGAAACAGACTTTTAACTATAGAGGACAAACTCTTGGTTACCAGGAGGGAGGTGAGTGGTGGATGGGTGAAATAAGTGATGGGGATTAAGGAGCACACTTGTCATGATGAGCACCAGGTGATACATGGAATTGTGGAATCACTATTTTGTACATCTGAAACGAATATAACACTGTGTGCTAACTATACTGTAATTAAAATTAAAACTTTATTTTAAAAAGCATTCTAACCACAAAAGAAAAATCTGTTGCCCAAGCCCCTTCCCCCTCATCAGGGTCCCTATTGCTTCCCACCTTCCACAAGGCCTAGAACATGGAGGAAGGAAAGGACAGAGACAAGGTGGGCTCCTCATTCGCTTAGTCAACAAATATTTATTGAATACACACTCTAGGAATGTTGTAGAGCACAGGGGAAAGCAATTTATGAAAGTGATTCAGAGTGTGTATTCTGAGCATGCCTGGGCTCAAATCCCAGCTCTTGCATCTACTAGTGGTCAATTCAAGCAAGTTATGTAACTTCACTGGGCTTCAGTTTTCCCCATCTGTAAAATGGAGATAATAATAGTGCCTAACACATGGACTAGGATAAAAAGTAATATGTGTATAAAATGCTTAAGATTGGGCCTGGCCCCCCATAAAGGTTAGCTCCTATCACCATCATCACCATGTGCCAGGCATTGTTTCAGGCCCAAAAACACACCTGCATGGATGCTAAGTTGTGCCACCAAGACACACCCCCTATCAGGACGGAGGTGCTTATTATCAGCTGCAGGTAGTTGGCTGTTGATGGCTCCCAGCTGATAACTAAGCATCAGGAGTTGCCCACAGTTACACCTCCTGCTCCTGGGGGCAACCTGCATGCAGTCATGTTCCAAGCTTCTCTGAGTTGGCTGAAGCCTCTGTTCTGATCCATCACAGTCCACCCTCTTTCTCTAATGAGTCCTGCTTCCTTCATGCTCTCAGAAGTACTGCTGCTGAGAATATTCCCAAATGAGACACAGAGTTCATTTCTCAGGAAATCTGGTCTAAGTCCATAGTTTTAGAAAAGATACCATCCCTGCCTTCATGGAGTCCACACAGGGTAAAGAAACACCTTATACCCATGAACGAATAAGACATTTCAGACCAACCCCAAACTCACATAAAGTGTGTGGCTTGTGTAAAGGACACAGTTGGTGCCTCCACCAGTACCCCACATCCTGTGTTGCTCTCAGTGTGGTAAGAGATCAGGCCACCACAGACAGCAATGAGGCATGATGCTGAACTGTGGCAGCTGGCCTCCTGCCACTGAAACAAAAATACTTTCTCCTCACTCCCCACACCTCCCCCATCTCGCCTATTCAACCAGCTGGTGCTTTACCCATGCTGAAAAGAAATGGAAGATCACTTTCTTCTCTGCTTCCTTGACCAGAAAATTCAGCCCTCCACCTGGCTGGCCAAGAAGCCCTAAGGTGCTCCCCTTCTCACCTGTTATCTCCCAACAGCTGGGTAGCTGAAGTTCCCTGTCCCCACATCTTTCACTTGTGTGCACTTGTTAGCTGGACCACAAAACCACCCACCATATCCTCTCTCAGGCCAGCCCAGTGGCAAGTTCCCTCACAATATCACTTATGTTCTTTGTTCCTTTTATTATATCCACTGGGCTCCCAACAGCAGGCACCAGGCTATAGCTGAGCACTGCCTGAGAAAAGACAGGTTAACATCAGGAAAGGTTGGTTTCATCTCTGAGCTTTGTTACTTCCAAACAGTGGGAACTCAGCTCTCTAAGACTCAGTTTTCTTGCTTGTGAGACAGGGATCATCCTGTCTACCAACCAGAAACTATGAGGATGCAATAAAAATGCACATCACACATCCAGCACTGTCTGGCATGCAGTCCCTTCATCCTCTACTCAAACTTGCCTTGCTTACACCAGGTTTATGTGCCTAAGTTCCATTTTCAACAAGCATCCCATCTCATGAGCCATGGAGATATCTAGAATAAAGGAGTTATGTCCTAGTGCTGAAATGCCACATCCTCTATTTTGACTGCACAGACATCCAAGACAGTTCATGGCACCCCCAAGACTCCTGGACACCCCTCCTCCACTCTCTCTGTCCCCTCTGTAGACTCTGCTCTCACAGTTTGATTGAGAGGTGTTTCTGCTGCTATTTCACCTTTGCCTAAAATCCCACCATGCCTGGTATCATGGCTTCACTAGTCCAAAGCATTGCTCTCAGTCAGCACCTCGAGTGCCCCTGGCTCTCACTTGGAGCTCTTCTGATGCCACAGAGAAAAGAGTTTACCTGTATCCTCCTCCTAGTCTAAGCACATGGTTCTAGCTAGCTAGAATATCAGTCATAACAGTAGTCACATATTATGTGCCAGGCAGAGGTCTAAGTATATATATATATATATATATATATATATATATATATATATAATCTTTTAATCCTCATAACCACCTCAATTATTAAGACCCAGTTGACCAAAGAGGAAATGAAAACCAGGGAATTAGGTCACTTGCCCAAGGACACAGAAGACAGACTTATTCAGAATGACTCTCAGAGAGATGATGTTCAGTGTCCCTGGCACCACTCTCTGTGGAAGACATCAGCAACAAAATGTGCATCACATTTTCCATGGCCCCTAATGTTTGCTCCCTTTAGAAACTCATCAGTGAGTGATCAGGAATGGCCTCATACTTGGATCCCTGGATCTTTCATCCTCACCACATTTTCGACCATCCAAGGCCTTTCCTCTGAAAGCCCAAGAAGCATCTCTGCACCTGTTGGCAACTGTGAGGTCCTCATGCCTCCTTTTCCCCTCGGCCAGCTTAGAGAACCTGTTGTAAGCTGCCCTTCTTACGAGGCCAGACCATGTTCCCAGACCTTCTTGGGCTCACTGAGGCTCTGGGAAGAGGCCATGAGCACAGGAAGCCATGACCATAGTCTCAGGCTCTGCCCACTCCTCTGTGCCAGTATGTGTATAAAACAGAAATGCTGTCTCTAAAGGGACCTACTTGGCAGGGCAGCAGGCACTGTCCGAATGGTCTGCAGGTGGGAGCCCAACAGGAAGCAAAAGCCTTCTGCATACATATTCTCCCCACAGGCTCTGTGCATGGTTGGGCCGCAGGCCTAGAGGCAGAGACCTGTGTGAGCAAAGGGGCCCCAGAATTCTCCATATTCTTCTCCCCCAGCCCAAGCCTCCTCTGGCCCCTGATCCTGCCCTTGTGACCCTTCTATGACCCAGAGAAACTCACCAGCAGCCAGGAGCGATTGGTGGAGGCTGCCAGGGACAGGCCCAGGGACATGTTCATGGCCTCTGGTGGTGCTGAGGGCAGATACACATGATCATACTCATGGGCACACCCTCATTTGGGGGGAGAATCAGGACTAGAGGCCAAAGAGAGACATTCTTGTACAGGAGGATTGAGGGCCCCAATTCCCAGGTGGAGTCACTCACTGTGCAGTGATATAGGTTGACATAGGCCAGTGGCAGCTGCACAGTCATACAACCGTCCTGTCCGGTTGACCGCCACCACCTCCAGGGGGGCTCCCACCACGAGTCTGGAGGCACAAGCATGACATATAGTTGTATGAGGGGTAAGGACACAGGGCACTTCAGGTGAGGAAGTATCACCATGTAACAAGGAAGTGAGAGTTTGAGAGGGAAGCTCTTGGCATTTGCCACTCATGAGGCTATTCAAAAAGGAGAGCTTCAGTTTAACCCACATGTGCTGAAGGACTATGCTGGACTTTTTGTTTGTGTATGTGTGAGGATACATAAATAAATTTGTATTTATATATACAAATGGTTTGAGTGCTGTTTTTTAACATTAACCAAAAATAAATATATTCAAAAGAAAAACATTTTCCAGCCATGAGTAAGTGCATTTTGTTTCTGGGGTACCATCATTCTGAGCCACCCAAGAAATAGATCACCTCAAGTTACATGGAAAAAAAGAATTTTTTTTATATTAAATATAACTTATTGTCAAATTGGTTTCCATACAACACCCAGTGCTCAATCCAACAGGTACCCTGGAAAAAAATTAAAGGTTATTTATTTTTGAAAGAGAGAGCGCATGAATGAGCTGGGGAGGGGCAGAGGGGAGGGGAGACAGAATCCCAAGCATGTTCCGTGCTGTCAGCACAAAGCTGAATGTGTGGCTCTAAGCCACAAACTGTGAGATCATCTCCTTAGCCAAACTCGGATGCTTAGCTGACTGAGTCAGCCAGGCACCCCTACATGGAAAAATTTTAAGCCATAAGGTATCAAAACAAAAAGATTATTCTGTAATTAATTGGATAATTTAAATATAACATAAGCAATTTGAGTTGGACAACTTAAAGCAAAAGCATCAGACTCCATATCAATATCTACAGTCATATAAGTGCAAAAATTTATTTATACAACCTTTTGAGAGGAGAGAATTTTTTAGTTTTAAAAAAATGTTATCTCTGCCAACAATCTCTCCACTCAGATGAGAAAACTAGACAAATATTTGTGTGTTTTTAACTAATTAGCCAGGCAAACCACATTAGGTTAACATTTAAATCTTCCTTCTAGAAAGCTATTCCTTTATGGAAAGCTGAGATCCTTGTGGGTCTAACACTTGCTGATGAAAACCTAAATAGATGGTTAGAGATGTAGCAGTTTGGGACCTGCTGGCATAAATGGATGAGCAAACTTTTCATCTACATGTTTTTCTTTACCCTATCTGTTCCTGAGTCATAGGCTTGGTCTTTTCAGTGTTTGGGTTGTGTTTCAACAGACAACAGGAAAAACAATAGCTTTGTAGCAATCAGCATGTCATCCAGTCTATATATTTACTTTTTTGTAAATACTGGTGAGCAGCAGTCAATCAATAGTTTATAGGTGTGTGTGTGTGTGTGTGTGTGTGTGTGTGTGTGTGTGTAACTGATGGTGATGGAAGTGGGACAGTGGCTATCTTTGAATTTGTTGGATTTTGAGTGATGAGAAAAGGCCTAAGGGAATCCAGGGGAGTGGACCTGAGGATGTTCTGTACCTGGATCCAGGCGGCAGCTACCTGGGTATACACATATGAAAAACTTATTGAGTTGGACCTTCCAAGATTGGGCACTTCAGTTTTTGCCCTGTATATTTCAAAATAAACAAACCAAAAAAAAAAAAAAACCCATAACTCTGACATCTGGCATTTTCTTCCATGCCCCAGCCTGCCAGCTGGGTGAGGAAGGGGGATGGATGTGCTTTTAGAACTCAGTGACCTCAATATGCTACTTCTTGGCCAATTAAATCTTCTTGTATTCTCAGGCTCATTGCCAACTTGACCTCCTCTGTGAAGCCTTCCTAGAATTCCCTCCTGGGCTTGATCTCTTCCTTCTTATGCCTCCAGATTTCCGTTATACTTGCATCACATTGGGACTTTAACAACTTGGGTCCCTGCTGCTGGGACCTGAGGATGTGAGTTTCTGGAAGCAGGGTGAGGTACATAATTGACAGTCCCAGTGTGAAATAAAAATGTGGGCCTTTTGTTCTGGGAGAAAAAAAGTTTTTTTTCCCTTTTTTTTCCTCCCCATGATCCTCCTCTTTACCTGTCCTGTCTTTACCTGTTTGCTATTTAGTGTTGAATTCCCCAAGGCACAGGGATTTTCCCAGGGCCAGTGCAAACCCCACAGGCTGGGCAAACTGTGCACAGCCAACCTTGACCTTGCCTAACTCATACCAGGGGCTGACGGCAGCAGGGGTCACTGGATAGGTGTGGGGAAGCAGGAAGCTAAGAACCACTCCACAGAAGGCTAGACTGCATGTGAGCCAAAGCTCCAAGCCTCCAGCACATCTCCACTTCCCCATCAATCTTAATGACCACACACAAATGCTAAGATCAATTCTTAATAATTTCAAGAAGACTGCAAAACATTATTACAAGTGCAAGGGTAACTGTACTGGTCACTTACACTGGTCACATGCCACAAAGCGAGACCTGTCTGGAGGAGATTCAAGATCTCCCTCCTGAAGGAGTGTCTTGTCCAGAGTTTGTGGCCCTTCCTGGGACCGTGAATAGTTGGTAGTAGTGGTGTCAGTGGTGTCAGACTTTGCCCATGCTGCCCTTCCTCCAGATACCTCCTAACCCATGTTCATCCATTTGCCTGAAGGCTGAAGGGGTGAGGGTGGGGAGAGTGGGCAGGGCTTACCTCGATCTGCCAAACTGGGCCACACTCTGTCCAAAGCTAACTCCATCCTCTTGAAAGACCATGGGCTCCTCCACATCCAAGTTGAACCCATAATAAGAAGCAATGACTGAGGAATATGGAGAGGGAAGTGAGGGTGGGAGGAACAGTCAGAGAAGCCTCATCTCCTCTGGATACCTGACTTTTGGGATCTTGATGCCCACCCCCGTCCAGCTCATCTTCCCAGGAGAAGGGTGTTCTTTTTGTTTCCTGATTTGCCATCTGTGTGGCTCCTGTCTCTCCCTTCCTCAACAATAATCAAACCACAATACAAAGGGCAACAATCCAGAGAAATGCCCCCTCAAGGATATTTCAAAGGACGTGTACAACCTGAAATTGAGCCTGTCACCTCATGGTATGTTAGCTCAAGAATGTCCCTTATGATAATACAATTCATTTCCTAAACTGAGACCTTCTGAGAATGAAAGGGACACCATTAATAACTACATCATGGTCCACCCTAAGGTCCAGATGGGGAAACAGACTTAGAATTTTTTGATTAATTATTTATTCTTATGTGTTTCCCATGCCCCCCTTCCTTGGTGCTAGGCTCTAAGACAACAAGGACTGCAACCATCTTGTGTTGGTGCCTGAGGCAGTGCCTGGCCCTTAACAGGTGACTAATTACTATTTGTTGGCTGACCCAGAACTGCACAGGAAGTCCCTGGTATAGCCAGGATTCCAACCCACTCTCCTGATCCTTCACATTCTCCTCTCTGGTGACTAAGCGCAAAAACCTCAGTGGAAGGCCCCCTACATTTCAAGGGCTTTTCCCACAACTCTCACTCCTAGACAGCAGGTTTCTTCTCCATTTCTACTAGAATTCCCAGCTGTCTCTGGATTGAGGAGTCAACTCCAACCCCAAAGTAGGGAAGCTCTAAGAATATAAAGCATTAGGCCAGGATGCGACAGGCAAGGTCCAAACAATTGAATCTTGGGGTTCTGGGAAAAGGCCAGATGTTGAAGGTGCCATAATCCTACCATGGCCACATGCAAGGGAGCTTCACATCCCAAATCTCCTCAAAGGATGATTCTATTTCTGAGTCTGAAAAAAGAACCTATGACCAGACAAGTAGGATGATGCCAAAAGTCTCAGACTGAAATGTCTCAGAGGCCAAGAGGGTGACATCAGTGAGTGAAGTGGGTGGTGTGAGTACCAGGGAATTATGGGCACTTAGAGCATGTGGCCCTTTTAAAGGAGGTAAGCATTACCAGGGTCTAGAATTCAGAGCTCCAGACCTTCCCATTTCTCAAGAGAAGCTGAAAGTCTGGATTTTTGTGTAGAATCTGATTTTTGACTGAAAAACAAATGATTTCAAATGACACAGAAATGTGATCCTGTTACAGGTTCAATTTCTGGACTATTCTCTTGGCAGTCGTGGAACAACCTACCTGAAATCAAAACCAAGGACCAAGGATGATGAGATATCCAAAGTTTCCCCTCCCTAGTGACTTCTATGGCCTTCCCCCCTGGGGCTCTGAGGCTGACTCCTGTCAACCATACCACCACACACACACACACACACACACACACACACACACCAGGGGCCTGACAGAAGGTGGGGGGAAGCCTTGGGGAATGTGGAGAAGTAGCTTATTCTCCACCCAAACTTAGCCTATGAGTCCATCTTATCTCATCTTTGCTCAGGTTATGACCCTCCCCTGATTCCAGGCCATTCCTCTTTCCACACCAGACTCTAGACACTAAGGCACTCCCTTGCCTCACCTCCTCCACAGAGCTATATGAGCTGACCACCAGCCCCAGAATGCCCTATCAGACAGAGACGCCCCAGCCCAGACCTCTTCCAGCTCTGAGGCCCCACTTACCACCTAAGAGAAGCATAATTCCAAAAGCCATCATTGAGCAGCGTATTGAAGGAGGCGTGAAGAGCTGAGCAGTAGAGCACTGAAGGATACTTAGCGTCCTCGGGGAGAATTAAAATAATGACTCAGGCCTTCAAGTGACAGAAGGAGGGGCATAGAGAGGAAGTCTTTGGTTAATCATAGAACAGAGGCAGGGACAGGAGGCCAAAGACACTCTTGGGGAAAATCGCCCATACTCTCCCACCGCCACCACCTTTAGAGATCTGGCTTCTTTGTCCAGGGCTTGGCTTTCCCAGAAGTCCACCCTCCCCCATCCCTTGAGACCCAGTTGATACCCAGGGAACTCTGGGACCCCCCTGGGGCCCAGAAACCAAAGTGCATATGACTGAAAGGGGGTGAAACAGATGGCTACAGAGCCCCCACTTCATGGATGTGAGCCTGGAGAACGGCAGACCTCCCCCTCAGATAGCAGTGTTGGGGGTGTAGCAGGAGTTACAGTGTTGTTTATAAAACCAGACTCCATCGAGAGGAAAATGGATAATCAAACTCGTAAATGGGCTTAGTAGCCATAAAAGGGCTTACCAGTCAACAATAAAAGAGAAGAGACTACAGATAGGTGTAAGAACATGGATGAATCTCAACTTTGTCATAAGTAATAGAAATCAGACACCAGACTGCAAAATGTTTGATTCGTTTCACATGAACAGGCAAAACTAATCTGTTAAGGATAGATATAGAACAGTGATTGCCTCAGTTTTGAGGTGGAGAGGGAACTTCTGACATTTGTTAAATTTAACATTCAGCTCTTGATATTTTAATATTTAATACTTCAATATTTTAACATTTTTAAATGTGGAAAAGATAGATAAATGTGTGGTTGTTATTTATTCACTGTAATATTCTTTGTGTTTTGAATATTCTATAATTAAGCATATATGAATGTTTCTCAAAAACATGAAAAAAAGGTACTGAGTATAGTACCAGGAATAGAATTAGAAGGCTAAAATATATGACAAAATCCCTAACTATGGCATGTTATTTTAAGTATATATGTGACAGTTAAAATACTAAAAATGTAGGTTACATGTCAACTATAGACAATATAAAATCATCTCTAAACAAAAATTTTAGGTCAATTTACTTGCGTTGATATTTAATATACAGAAAAAAAATTAAGTAGATGGTGGGAAGGGCACTGATGCAGGGAATGGGGCCAAAGATTATGTATGATTGCTGGCTTTGAGGCTGATTTACCTACTTCCTGCAAAGAATGTCAAGGACAGTTGAGCAACAAGCTTCTCCCTCTTGTGCTAAGGTGTCTGTAGCAAATGGCACCCTCTCATCAGTTCTGTGAACTTGTGAACTTCTCTCTGTGTTTGGAACCACAAAATAATTTTTGGTGGTCTTCCTTAACACAAAATGTAAAGATATCTTGGTGTCCTCCATCTATAGCACACCTCATCTTTTAGACACAATCTCAAATGAATTAACATTTCATACATAATCTTTAATTTGGGACTTCCTTTCCCAAGCAAAGCTTGAGGGTAACTAATATTTCGCTGATTTCAGCAACTGTAAAGATTTCCAATTTTGCTCAATTTTATTATCACTTGTCTCAGAAAAAGTTTTTCTGTTTAGTTTCCACTCATTAAAAAACAACAACAACAAGGGCATATTGCAAAAAGATATTCAAATACTTATGAAAACCACACAGTGCCACAAAAGTATCTTTCTCCTAGGCCTGTTAATGAGTTTTCCTTCAACAGTTGCTGTAGGTTGATGTTCCTCAACTCTAGTATCTTCAGGGCACTTAATAGGGGTTCCACACTTAGCAGAACCACCAACTCTTTGTAAAACTTTTAAAGCTTTTGATATGATAATTTATAATAAACATATATTTGGTCTTTGTCTTCTCTGGCACAGAGCTCCTAAAATTCTTAGAATTCCTAAGTTATAAGAACAATATAAGTGTCTCATGTTACAAGGGGACCTTGGGGAAGCAACTGAAAATGGGAACTGGTCACAGTGCCTGAGTGGCTCAGTTAGTTGAATGTCTAACATCAGCTCCGTCATGATCTCATGGTTCATGAGTTCAAACCCCATATTGGGCTCACTGCTGTCAACGCAGAGCCCGCTTCAGATCCTCTGTACCCCTCTATCTCTGCCCCTGCCCCACTCAGTCTCTCTCTCTCAAAAATGAATAGATATTTATTTTAAAAATGTGACTGGCTGCCAGTAGAGCCAATCATGGGATTAGAGGTTTGGAAGTTTCAGTCCCACCTCCCCAATTTCCTGGGAGGAGAGAGGGGCTGGAGATTGGGTTCAATCATCAATGGGCAATGAATGATTTAATTAATCACACCTATGTAATGAAGCCTTCATAAAAATTCAAAAGCACGGAATTCTGGTAGGTAAAAACATGGAGATTTGGGGAGAATGCCATGATTGGAGAGGACATGAAGGCTTCATGCCCTTTCCCTATACCTTGCCCTAGGCATCTCTTCCATCTCACTGTATGTGAGTTATATCCTTTTATAATAAATCTGTAATTTGGTAAGTAAAATGTTTTGCCGAGTTCTGTGAGCTACTCTAGGAAATTAAATCCAAGAAAGGGGTCGTTGGGACCTCCAATGTATCAGAAATGGGTGAGAAGCACATGTGTTGTATATTGGTTTAATATGATTTCAAATCCCCTTGTTTATAACCAAGACAAAATAAAATTGCTTTTAGAAGTGAAGTTGTTTTCATCATCAAAGGCAAGGGAAACAAAAGCAAACATGAACTATTGATACTTCAAGATAAAAAGCTTCTGCACAGCATGGTAACATTCAACCAAACTAAAAGGCAGCCTAGAGAATGGGAGAAGATATTGGCAAATGACATATCTAATTAAGGGTTAGCACCCAAAATCTATAAAGAACTTATCAAACTCAAAACCCAAAAAACAACCCAGTTAAGAAATGGGCAGAAGACATGAATGGACACTTTTCCAAAGAAGACATCTAAATGGTAAATGGACACATGAAAAGATGCTCAACATCATGTATCATCAGGGAAATATAAATCAAAACCATGATGAGATAACACCTCACACCTGTCTGAATGGCTGAAATTAAACACAAGAAACAACAGGTGTTGGGAGAAAGGGGAAACTTCTTTGCACTGTTGGTGGGAATGCAAACTGGTGCAGCCACTCTGGAAAACACTATGGAGGTTACTCAAAAAACTAAAAATAGAGGGGCGCCTGAGTGGCGCAGCTGGTTACACATGTGACTCTTGATCTCGGTTCAGGTCATGATCTCACAGTGTGCTAATGGCAGAGCCTGCTTGGGATTCCGTCTCTCCTCTCTGCCTTTCCCCAGCTTGTTCTCTCGTTCTCTCTCTCTCTCTCTCTCTCTCAAAATAAATAAGTAAACTTAAAAAAAAAAACCTAAAAATAGAACCCGGCAATCACACTATAAGGTATTTACCTAAAGGATAAAAAAATACACATTCAAAGGGGTACGTGCACTTCAATGTCTATAGCAGCATTTTCAAACATAGCCAAACTATGGAGAGAGCCCAAATGTCCATTACCTGATGAATGGATAAAGAAGATATATATCTATCCATATACATACAATGGAATATTACTCACCCATCAAAAAGAATGAAATCTTGCCATCTGCAATGACATGGATAGAATTGGAATGTATTATGCTAAGCAAAATAAGTCAGAGAAAGAAAATACAATATGACTTCACTTATATGTGGAATTTAAGAAACAAAACAGATGAACATATGGAAAGGGGGAAGAAAGTGGAGAGAGGAGAAAAAAACCATGAGAGATTCTTAACAACAGAGAACAAACTGAGGGTTGACAGAGGGAGGTGAGTGAGAGATGGGCTAGATGGGTGATTGGTATTACAGGGGACACTTGTTGTGATGAGCACTGGGTATTGAATGTAAGTGATAAATCACTGAATTCTACTCCTGAAACCAATATTGCATTATATGCTGGCTAACTAAAATTTAAATTAAAAAAGAAATAAAGTTGTTTTAATATAAAAATAAAGTTGTGTCAGTATATCATTATCTCATCTCTTCTCACTGATATGAACTTAGTAGCTAAGCTGCTGAAGGGCCCTGCTGAAGAAGGATTACCAGTCAAAATATGTGAAGAAGCTTCCTGGGCTGTTCATTTTAGCCATTCTGACCGGTGTGAGGTGGTATGGGAACACTTTTGCACTGTTGGTGGGAATTCAAACTGGTGCAGCCACTCTGGAAAACAGTGTGGAAGTTACTCAAAAAATTAAAAATAGAATTGTCCTATGACCCAGCAATAGCACTGCTAGGAATTTACCCAAGGGATACAGGAGTGCTGATGCATAGGGCACATGTACCCCAATGTTTTGTTTTTTTTTTATATATGAAATTTATTGACAAATTGGTTTCCATACAACACCCAGTGCTCATCCCAAAAGGTGCCCTCCTCAATACCCATCACCCACCCGCCCCTCCCTCCCACCCCCCATCAACCCTCAGTTTGTTCTCAGTTTTTAACAGTCTCTTATGCTTTGGCTCTCTCCCACTCTAACCTCTTTTTTTTTTTCCCTTCCCCTCCCCCATGGGTTCCTGTTAAGTTTCTCAGGATCCACATAAGAGTGAAACCATATGGTATCTGTCTTTCTCTGTATGGCTTATTTCACTTAGCATCACACTCTCCAGTTCCATCCACATTGCTACAAAAGGCCATATTTCATTTTTTCTCATTGCCACATAGTATTCCATTGTGTATATATACCACAATTTCTTTATCCATTCATCAGTTGATGGACATTTAGGCTCTTTCCATAATTTGGCTATTGTTGAGAGTGCTGCTATGAACATTGGGGTACAAGTGCCCCTATGCATCAGTACTCCTGTATCCCTTGGATAAATTCCTAGCAGTGCTATTGCTGGGTCATAGGGTAGGTCTATTTTTAATTTTCTGAGGAACCTCCACACTGCTTTCCAGAGCGGCTGCACCAATTTGCATTCCCACCAATAGTGCAAGAGGGTTCCCGTTTCTCCACATCCTCTCCAGCATCTATAGTCTCCTGATTTGTTCATTTTGGCCACTCTGACTGGCGTGAGGTGATACCTGAGTGTGGTTTTGATTTGTATTTCCCTGATAAGGAGCGACGTTGAACATCTTTTCATGTGCCTGTTGGCCATCCGGATGTCTTCTTTAGAGAAGTGTCTATTCATGTTTTCTGCCCACTTCTTCACTGGGTTATTTGTTTTTCGGGTGTGGAGTTTGGTGAGCTCTTTATAGATTTTGGATACTAGCCCTTTGTCCGATATGTCATTTGCAAATATCTTTTCCCATTCCGTTGGTTGCCTTTTAGTTTTGTTGGTTGTTTCCTTTGCTGTGCAGAAGCTTTTTATCTTCATAAGGTCCCAGTAATTCACTTTTACTCTTAATTCCCTTGCCTTTGGGGATGTGTCGAGTAAGAGATTGCTATGGCTGAGGTCAGAGAGGTCTTTTCCTGCTTTCTCCTCTAAGGTTTTGATGGTTTCCTGTGTCACATTTAGGTCCTTTATCCATTTTGAGTTTATTTTTGTGAATGGTGTGAGAAAGTGGTCTAGTTTCAACCTTCTGCATGTTGCTGTCCAGTTCTCCCAGCACCATTTGTTAAAGACACTGTCTTTTTTCCATTGGATGTTCTTTCCTGCTTTGCTAAAGATTAGTTGGCCATACGTTTGTGGGTCTAGTTCTGGGGTTTCTATTCTATTCCATTGGTCTATGTGTCTGTTTTTGTGCCAATACCATGCTGTGTTGATGATTACAGCTTTGTAGTAGAGGCTAAAGTCTGGGATTGTGATGCCTCCTGCTTTGGTCTTCTTCTTCAAAATTACTTTGGCTATTCGGGGCCTTTTGTGGTTCCATATGAATTTTAGGATTGCTTGTTCTAGTTTCGAGAAGAATGCTGGTGCAATTTTCATTGGGATTGCATTGAATGTGTAGATAGCTTTGGGTAGTATTGACATTTTGACAATATTTATTCTTCCAATCCATGAGCAGGGAATGTCTTTCCATTTCTTTAAATCTTCTTCAATTACCTTCATAAGTTTTCTATAGTTTTCAGCATACAGATCTTTTACATCTTTGGTTAGATTTATTCCTAGGTATTTTATGCTTCTTGGTGCAATTGTGAATGGGATCAGTTTCTTTATTTGTCTTTCTGTTGCTTCATTGTTAGTGTATAAGAATGCAACTGATTTCTGTACATTGATTTTGTATCCTGCAACTTTGCTGAATTCATGTATCAGTTCTAGCAGACTTTTGGTGGAGTCTATCGGATTTTCCATGTATAATATCATGTCATCTGCAAAAAGCGAAAGCTTGACTTCATCTTTGCCAATTTTGATGCCTTTGATTTCCTTTTGTTGTCTGATTGCTGATGCTAGAACTTCCAGCACTATGTTAAACAACAGTGGTGAGAGTGGGCATCCCTGTCGTGTTCCTGATCTCAGGGAAAAAGCTCTCAGTTTTTCCCCATTGAGGATGATGTTAGCTGTGGGCTTTTCATAAATGGCTTTTATGATCTTTAAAAAAATTGTTTTCAATGTTTTTTATTTAGTTTTTGGGACAGAGAGAGACAGAGCATGAACGGGGGAGGGGCAGAGAGAGAGGGAGACACAGAATCGGAAACAGGCTCCAGGCTCCAAGCCATCAGCCCAGAGCCCGATACGGGGCTCGAACTCACAGACCGCGAGATCGTGACCTGGCTGAAGTTGGATGCTTAACCGACTGCGCCACCCAGGTGCCCCTATGATCTTTAAGTATGTTCCTTCTATCCCGACTTTCTCAAGGGTTTTTATTAAGAAAGGGTGCTGGATTTTGTCAAAGGCCTTTTCTGCATCGATTGACAGGATCATATGGTTCTTATCTTTTTTTTTGTTAATGTGATGTATCACGTTGATTGATTTGCGAATGTTGAACCAGCCCTGCATCCCAGGAATGAATCCCACTTGGTCGTGGTGAATAATTCTTTTTATATGCCGTTGAATTCGATTTGCTAGTATCTTATTGAGAATTTTGGCATCCATATTCATCAGGGATATTGGCCTGTAGTTCTCTTTTTTTACTGGGTCTCTGTCTGGTTTAGGAATCAAAGTAATACTGGCTTCATAGAATGAGTCTGGAAGTTTTCCTTCCCCTTCTATTTCTTGGAATAGCTTGAGAAGGATAGGTATTATCTCTGCTTTAAACGTCTGGTAGAACTCCCCTGGGAAGCCATCTGGTCCTGGACTCTTATTTGTTGGGAGAGTTTTGATGACTGATTCAATTTCTTCGCTGTTATGGGTCTGTTCAAGCCTTCTATTTCCTCCTGATTGAGTTTTGGAAGAGTGTGGGTGTTTAGGAATTTGTCCATTTCTTCCAGGTTGTCCAATTTGTTGGCATATAATTTTTCCTAGTATTCCCTGATAATTGTTTGTATCTCTGAGGGATTGGTTGTAATAAGTCCATTTTCATTCATGATTTTATCTATTTGGGTCATCTCCCTTTTCTTTTTGAGAAGCCTGGCTAGAGGTTTGTCAATTTTGTTTATTTTTTCAAAAAACCAACTCTTGGTTTCGTTGATCTGCTTTACAGTTTTTGTAGACTCTATATTGTTTATTTCTGCTCTGATCTTTATTATTTCTCTTCTTCTGCTGGGTTTAGGCTGCCTTTGCTGTTCTGCTTCTATTTCCTTTAGGTGTGCTGTTAGATTTTGTATTTGGGATTTTTCTTGTTTCTTGAGATAGGCCTGGATTGCAATGTATTTTCCTCTCAGGACTGCCTTTGCTGCGTCCCAAAGTGTTTGGATTGTTGTATTTTCATTTTCATTTGTTTCCATATATTTTTTAATTTCTTCTCTAATTGCCTGGTTGACCCACTCATTCGTTAGTAGGGTGTTCTTTAACCTCCATGCTTTTGGAGGTTTTCCAGACTTTTTCCTGTGGTTGATTTCAAGCTTCATAGCATTGTGATCTGAAAGTATGCATGGTATAATTTCAATTCTTGTAAACTTATGAAGGGCTGTTTTGTGACCCAGTATATGATCTATCTTGGAGAATGTTCCATGTGCACTCGAGAAGAAAGTATATTCTGTTGCTTTGGGATGCAGAGTTCTAAATAGATCTGTCAAGTCCATCTGATCCAGTGTCTCATTCAGGGCCCTTGTTTCTTTATTGACCGTGTGTCTAGATGATCTATCCATTTCTGTAAGTGGAGTGTTAAAGTCCCCTGCAATTACCACATTGTTATCAATAAGGTTGCTTCTGTTTATGAGTAATTGTTTTATATATTTGGGGGCTCCGGTATTCGGCGCATAGACATTTATAATTGTTAGCTCTTCCTGATGGATAGACCCTGTGATTATTATATAATGCCCTTCTTCATCTCTTGTTACAGCCTTTAATTTAAAGTCTAGTTTGTCTGATATAAGTATGGCTACTCCAGCTTTCTCTTGGCTTCCGGTAGCATGATAAATAGTCCTCCATCCCCTCACTCTCAATCTACAGGTGTCCTCAGGTCTAAAATGAGTCTCTTGTAGACAGCAAATAGATGGGTCTTGTTTTTTTATCCATTCTGATACCCTATGTCTTTTGGTTGGCGCATTAATCCATTTACATTCAGTGTTATTATAGAAAGATACGGGTTTAGAGTCATTGTGATGTCTGTATGTTTTATGCTTGTAGTGATGTCTCTGGTACTTTGTCTCACAGGGTCCCCCTTAGGATCTCTTGTAGGGCTGGTTTAGTGGTGACAAATTCCTTCAGTTTTTGTTTGTTTGGGAAGACCTTTATCTCTCCTTCTATTCTAAATGACAGACTTGCTGGATAAAGGATTCTCAGCTGCATATTTTTTCTGTTTAGCACACTGAAGATCTCGTGCCAATTCTTTCTGGCCTGCCAAGTTTCAAAAGAGAGATCAGTCACGAGACTTATAGGTCTCCCTTTAGATGTGAGGGCACGTTTATCCCTTGCTGCTTTCAGAATTTTCTCTTTATCCTTGTATTTTGCCAGTTTCACTATGATATGTCGTGCAGAAGATCGTTTCAAGTTACGTCTGAAGGGAGTTCTCTGTGCCTCTTGGATTTCAATGCCTTTTTCCTTCCCCAGTTCAGGGAAGTTCTCAGCTATTATTTCTTCAAGTACCCCTTCAGCACCTTTCCCTCTCTCTTCCTCCTCTGGGATACCAATTATGCATATATTATTTCTTTTTAGTGTATCACTTAGTTCTCTAATTTTCCCCTCATACTCCTGGATTTTTTTATCTCTCTTTCTCTCAGCTTCTTCTTTTTCCATAACTTTATCTTCTAGTTCACCTATTCTCTCCTCTGCCTCTTCAATCCGAGCTGTCGTCGTTTCCATTTTGTTTTGCATTTCGTTTAAAGCGCTTTTCAGCTCCTCGTGACTGTTCCTTAGTCCCTTGATCTGTAGCAAGAGATTCTCTGCTGTCCTGTATACTGTTTTCAAGCCCAGCGATTAATTTTATGACTATTATTCTAAATTCACTTTCTGTTATATTATTTAAATCCTTTTTGATCAGCTCATTAGCTGTTGTTATTTCCTGGAGATTCTTCTGAGGGGAATTCTTCCGCTTGGTCATTTTGGATAGTCCCTGGAGTGGTGAGGACCTGCAGGGCACTTCCCCTGTGCTGTGGTGTATAACTGGAGTTGGTGGGCGAGGCCACAGTCCGACCTGATGTCTGCCCCCAGCCCACCGCTGGGGCCACAGTCAGACTGGTGTGTGTCTTCTCTTCCCCTCTCCTAGGAGTGGGATTCACTGTGGGGTGGCATGGCCCGTCTGGGCTACTTGCACACTGCCAGGCTTGTGATGCTGGGGATCTTGCGTATTAGCTGGGGTGGGTAGGCAAGGTGCACGGGGGCAGGAGGGGCAGGCTTAGCTCGCTTATCCTTAGGTGATCCACTTCAGGAGGGGCCCTGTGGCAGCGGGAGGGAGTCAGATCCGCTGCTGGAGGTTTGGCTCCGCAGAAGCACAGCGTTGGATGTTTGTGCGCTGCATGCAAGTTCCCTGGCAGGAACTGGTTCCCTTTGGGATTTTGGCTGGGGGATGGGCGGGGGAGATGGCGCTGGCGAGTGCCTTTGTTCCCCACCAAACTGAGCTCTGTCCTCTGGGGCTCAGCAGCTCTCCCTCCCTTTGTCCTCCAGCCTTCCCGCTTTCTGAGCAGAGCTGTTAACTTATGACCTCCCAGACGCTAAGTCCCGCTTACTGTCGGAACACAGTCCGTCAGGCCCCTCCGCTTTTGCCAGCCAGACTCGGGGGCTCTGCTTGGCCGGGGAGCCGCCCCTCCACCCCGGCTCCCTCCCGCCAGTCCATGGAGCGCGCACCGCCTCACCATCCTTCCTACCCTCTTCCGTGGGCCTCTCGTCTGCGCTTGGCTCTGGAGACTCCATTCTGCTAATCCTCTGGCGGTTTTCTGGGTTATTTAGGCAGGTGTAGGTGGAATCTAAGTGATCAGCAGGACGCGCGATGAGCCCAGCGTCCTCCTACGCCACCATCTTCCCTCTCTCCTCGCCAAAATAATTTCTAAAAGAAAATACTCCAGAGTAATTAACAGGCGTTATCTACCCAAGGAATGGAACAAATAGGAAGTTCAGGTTCTAAGGAGCTGCCTTGTTTGTGCCAGTGGCCCCACGCTAGCTCTTTATTAATTGCACCACCTGGGATGCTGATAGCTTTGGAATTCTGAGCCATGCAAATATATATTACCGAACTGAGCTTTGGAACATTTCAGGCCTGGCACGGAATGCAGTTTTTACACAAGTGTCTTGTGGTTCAGAAATCCGATTTCACAGCTTATCTTCCATTAGATGAAAGTGTTTACGGTGTGTCTGGAGCTGGAGTAAGTTCCTGCGGGTGCCCAAGAGGAGGGGTCTCCTCTCTCCTCTCATTAATTTGCTGATGCCTGCACTGATGCAGCGGGGAGATACCAGGGAGAGAGCTAAATTGTAGTGATTTTAGAATGTGTATGACTTAAGCCATCATAAACTAAAACTAAGCTGCCATATCCATAAGATCTTATATATGAACCTCATGGTAACCACTAACCAAAAACCTATAATTGATACAAAACCATAAATAAAGAGAAAGGATCCAAGTGTTACACTTAAAAAAGTCATCACGGGGCGCCTGGGTGGCGCAGTCGGTTAAGCGTCCGACTTCAGCCAGGTCACGATCTCGCGGTCTGTGAGTTCGAGCCCCGTGTCAGGCTCTGGGCTGATGGCTCGGAGCCTGGAGCCTGTTTCCGATTCTGTGTCTCCCTCTCTCTCTGCCCCTCACCCGTTCATGCTCTGTTTCTCTCTGTCCCAAAAATAAATAAAAAACATTGAAAAAAAAATTAAAAAAAAAAGTCATCAAATCACAAGGGAAGAGGAGAGAGGCTGGGAAGATGGTGGAGTAGGAGGACCCTAAGCTTTCCTCCTCTCCTGAATACAATTAGATAACACTTAAATCAATATAAATAACCCAGAAAAATGACCTAAAAATTGACAGAACAAACTCCACAACTAAAGGTGGAGAAGAAGCCACATAGAAGAAGTTAGGAAGAATGGAGACACAATTTGGGAGCAAAATGGACCATGGCCACCCACAGTTAGAGGGAGCTGAGGTCACAGAGAAGGGTGAGAAATAGGCTATCAAATTGGAGAGTCCATATGGAGAAGATTAATCCCCTTAACATTTGGCTTTAAAAGTGAGAGGGGCTGTTGTAAGTTCTTACAACCAGCAGAACTTAAAGCATGGGATTTTAAAAACCCATGAGCTTGGCTCTGAGAGAGCCCTGAGTGAATTAGGAAGCTGAGTGAGTCCCTGCCCTTAAAGAGACAGTATGACAAACAGCTCCTGCAGATACAGCATAGAACCAGCAGTTTGAAAGCTGCCTGGGACTAACTTGAGACTTATTCACTCATTCCAGAGCATGGCCTAGAGAGGCAGGGATTGTGGAGAGACCCTACCAGGACCAAAGGAGCTGGTAGGTGCCATTTCCCTCTCACCATCCCAGCATAAACACACAGCCACCTTCAGAAACCAGCTTAGTGCTGACAATCACTTCCTTACTTGCTCCAAGCCCACCACCTCTCATGCTTCAACAGATCCACCCTTTCCAATCATGCTTGCCTTAGTCCTGGCAATGCAGGACCCCTCCCCCAGAAGACCAGCACAAAACCCACCAACACCTCATTAACAAATGTGAACATTTTGTGGGACCTTGGTTCCAGCAGTGGCAGTGGCGGCAGTTCTCAATTTACAAGCAGGCCCTTGTACACCTTGTTAAAATGTACCCTATTAGGCCCAGGGCCAAACACTTCCCACAACAGGCAAAGGGAGCTTCTGCAGACAATTGGACTAAGGAAAAGGAAGGCTAGGACTCAATAGCAGAGCACACACAACACATAGGAGACACTCACTGAAGCACAAAGCCCTGGGGAACAGGGGGCACTGCACTAAAGGGCACTACAGGATTTATTCTTCATAAAGCCATTACCTTCAAGAGCAGAGGACATAACTGACTTTCCTAACACAGAGAAACAGACACATAGCGTTAGGTAAAATGAGGAGACAAAAGAATATATCACAAATGAAAGAACAGGACAAAACAACAGCAAGAGACCTAGGTAATACAGATATAAGTAATATTCCAGATAAAGAATTTAAAGTAATGATTATAAAGGTACTCACTGGCCTTGAGAAAAGAGTGGAGGACATCAGTGAGACCTTTAACAAAGAGTTTTTTAAAGGACCAACTTGAGATAGAGAACACAATAAATGAAATAAAAATATGCTCAATTAAATAAATAGCAGGCTAGAGGAAGCAGAGGAGTGAATTAATGACCTGCAAGGCAGAGTAATGGAAGTTAATCAAGCTGAGCAAATGAGGGGAAAAAGTATGTAAACCAGAATAAACTGGGGGGAACTCAGTGACTCAATCAAGTGTAATAACATTCACGTTATGGGCATTCTAGAAGAAGAAGAAGAGGGAGAGAGAAAAGAGGGCAGAACATTTATTTGAAGAAGTAATAGCTGAAAACTTCCCTAATCTGGGAAAGGAAACAGATATCCAGATCCAGGAGTCACAGAGATCTCTCCCCAAAAAAAATCCACCCAAGGAGGTGCACACAATGACATATAGTAACTAAAATGGCAAAAGGTAGTGATTAAAAAAATTTTTTTTGAGCAGCAACAGAAGAAAAGATAGTTACATACAAGGGAAATTCCATAAGGCTCTCAGGAGATTTTTCATCAGAAACTTCCCAAGCCAGAAGGGAGTGATATACTCAAAGTACTGAATAGAAAAAATCTGCAGCCAAAAATATTCTATCCAGCAAGCTTATCATTCAGAATAGAAGGAGATATAAAGAGTCTCTCAGACAAAAACTAAAGGAGTTTGTGATCATTAAACCAATCCTACAAAAAATATTAAAGGGGATTCTTTGAGTGGAAGGGAAAATGAGAGTATGAAAAATAAATATAGCCATAAAAATCAGTCAACGGATTAACAAAATAAGAGGATGTGATATATGATACCATATACCTAAAACCAAGGGACTGGGGGAAGAGGAGTAAAGAATGGGCTCAAATTTAAGTGATCATCAACTTAATATAGACTCATATATGCAGAAGATGTTATACAAATCTATGGTAACCACAAATCAAAAACCAGTCATAGGTATGCAAAGAATAAAGAGACAGGAATGCAAGTATAATCACTGAAGAAAACCAGAAAACCATAAAAAAGAGAGAGAGAAGAAAAGCTCAGAGAAAAACTATAAAAACAACCACAAAAAGTAACAAAATGGCAATAAACATATATCTATCAATAATTACTTTGAATTAAAAGGACTAAAAGCTCTAATCAGAAGACATAGAGTGACAGTGTGGATTAAAAAACAAGCATATCTATATGCTGCCTACAAGAGATTCATTTCAAACCCAAAGACACCTGTAGATTGAAAGTGAGGAGATGGAGAAACATTTATCACACAAATGGAAGTGAAAAGAAAGCCAAGGTAGCAATACTTACATCAGGCATAGTAGACTTTATTTTTTTTTATTTTTTTATTTTTAAAAATTTTTTTTTCAACGTTTATTTTTATTTTTGGGACAGAGAGAGACAGAGCATGAACAGGGGTGGGGCAGAGAGAGAGGGAGACACAGAATCCGAAACAGGCTCCAGGCTCCGAGCCATCAGCCCAGAGCCTGACGTGGGGCTCGAACTCACGGACCGCAAGATCGTGACCTGGCTGAAGTCGGACGCTTAACCGACTGCGCCACCCAGGCGCCCCAGGCATAGTAGACTTTAAAACAAAGACTGTAACAAGAGACAAAGAAGAACACTATATAATAATAAAAGGGGACAATCCCACAATAAGATATAACAATTATAAATATTTATGAAGCCAACATGGAAGCACTCACATACACAAAAAAGTTCATAGCAAACATAAAGGAACTAGCTGATAGTAATACAATAATACTAGGGGACTTTAAAACCCCACTTACATCACTGGAAAGATCATCCAAAGAGAAAATCAACAAGGAAATAGTGGCTTTGAATGAAACACTGGACAAGATGGATTTTTTTATATGTTTATTCATTTACTTCTGACAGAGTGAGAGATTGTGAGCAGGAGAGGGGCAGAGAGGGGAAGACAGAGAATCCCAAGTAGGCCCTGTGCTGTCAGCACATAGTCCCATGCAGGGCTCGAACTCATGAACCATGAGATCATGACCTGAGCCAAAATCAAGAGTTGGACAGATGCTCAACCAACTGAGTCACCCAGGCACTCCACTGGACAAGATGGATTTAACAGACATATTCAGAAGATTCCACCATAAAACAACAGAAAACACATTCTTTTCAAGGGCACATAGATCATTCTCCAGAATAGGTCACATGTTAAGTCACAAAACAAATCTCAACAAATTAAAAAAAATCAAAGTTATTTCTTAAACAAAATCAAAGCTATATCATACATCTTTTGGACCATAATGATATGAAACTAGAAATCATCTACAAGAAAATACCTGGAAAGAACAACAAATACATGGAGGTTAAATAACATGCTACTAAACAGTGCATGGGTTGAATAAAAAATAAAAAATAACATGGAGACATAAAGGAAGAAAATATAAAATAACATGGAAAGTGAAAACACAATGGTCCAAAACCTTTGGGATACAGAAAAAGTGGTTCTAAGAGGAAAGACTATAGCAATACAGGTCTGCTTCAGGAAGCAAGAAAAATCTAAAATAAACAACTTAATCTTACACCTGAAGGAGCCAGAACAGGAAAAACAAAACCCCAAAACAGCTGCAGAAAGGAAATAATAAAGATTAGAGCAGAAACAAACAAAACTGAATAGAACAGATTAACAAAACCAGGAGCTGGTCCTTCGAAAAGATCAACAAAATTGATAAACCTTTAGCCAGACTTATCAAAGAGAGATAAAGAGAGAATTCAAACAAAATCATTTAATGAAAGAGGAGAAATAATGAACACTACAGAAATACAAACAATTTTAAGGGAATATTGTGAAAAATTATATACCAAAATTAAATGCCAAAAATTGGGCAACATAGAGGAAATTGATAAAGTCCTACAAATATATAACCTATCAAAACTGGAGCAGGAAAAAATAGAAAATTTGAATCAACAGATTACCATCAAGGAGATTGAATCTCTAATCAGAAAACCCCAGTGAACAAAAGTCTAGGACAAGAGGGCTTCACAGGTAAATTCTACCAAACATTTAAATACATAATCTTGCCAAACTATTCAAAAAAATAGAAAGGGAAGGAAAATTTCCAAATTCATTCTATGAAAACAGCACTATCCTGATATTAAAACCAGATAAAGGCACCATGAAAAAAAGAGAGCTACAGGCCAATTTCCCTGAGGAACACAGATGCAAAAATTCTCAAAAAAAAAAAAAATACTGGCAAACTGAATCCAACAAGACATTTTCAAAAATCACACACCACAATCAAAAGGAATTTATTTCTGGTATGCAAGGATGATTCAATATTTGCAAATTAATCAACATGATACATCATATCAATAAGAGAAAGGGTAGAGTATATCATTTCAATAGGTACAGAAAAATCATGTGACAAAGTACAACATCCATTCATAATAAAAGCCCTCAACAAAGTAGATTAGAGGGAACATAATAAAGCCCTAATATTAAAAACTCACAGCAAACATCACACTCAATGGAAAAAAAACTGAGAGATTTACCCCTAAGGTCAGGAACAAGAGAAGGATGTTCACTGTCACCACTCTTATTCAACATAGTACTGGAAGTCCCAGCCACAGCAGACAACAAAAGAAATAAAATTTGGCAAGGAAGAAGTCAAACTTTCACTGTTTGTAGATGACATGATATTCTATATAGAAAACCCAAAAGATTCCGCCAAAAATCTACTAGAACTAATAAGTGAATTCAGTAAAGTTGCAAAATACAAAATCAACATACAAAAATCTGTTGCATTTATATACACTAATAATGAAGAAACAGAAAAAGCAATAACAAAAACAATCCCATTTGCAATTTCACCCAAAATAATAAGATACCTAGGAATAAATCTACCTAAAGAGGTGAAAGACCTATACTCTGAAAACCATAAAACAGTGATGAAAGAAACTGAAAGTGACACAACGAAATGGGAAGATATTCCAAGTTCATATTTGGGAAGACCAAATATTGCTAAAATGTTTATAACTACCCAAAGTGATATACACATTTAATGCAATTCCTATCAAAATACCAAGATCATTTTTCACAGAACTAGAAGAAACAATCCTAAAATTTGTTTGGAACCATGAAAGATCCTGAATAGCCAAAGCAATCTTGAAAAAGAAAAACAAAGCTGAAGACATCAAATCTGGACTTCAAGTTATATTATAAGGCTGTAGTACTAAAAAACAGTATAGTATTGGCACACAAATAGACACATAACATCAATGGAACAGAATAGAAAATCCAGAAGTAAGCCCACAATTATATGATTAATTAAATCTTTGCCAAAGCAGAAAGAATATCCAATGCAAAAAAGAGTCTCTTCGATAAATGGTGTTGGGAAAATGGGACAGCAACACGCAAAAAAGAATGAAACTAGACCACTTTCTTATATCATACACAAAAATAAATTCAACATGGATCAAAGACCTCAATGTGGGACCTGAACCCATAAAAATCCTAGAAGACAACATAGGAAGTAATTTCTTTGACAATGGCCATAACAACTTCCTTCTAGATATGTCTCCTGAGGCAAAGGAAACAAAATAAAAATAAACTACTGGGACTACATCAAAATGAAAAGCTTCTGCACGGAGAAGGAAACAATCAACAAAACAAAAGGCAACCTATAGAATGGAAGAAAATATGCAAATTACACACTTAATAAAGAGTTAGTATCAAAAATATATAAAGAATTTATAAAACTCAACACTCAAAAAACAAATAATCCAATTAGTAATGGGCAGAAGACATGAGCAGTCATTTCTCCAAAGATGACATCCAAATGGCCAGCAGAAACATCATCACTTACCATCAGGGAAATTAAAAAAAAAACAAAAACTACATGAGATATCACCTCACACCTGTAAGAATGGCTAAAATGAACAGTACAAGAAACAACATTTGATGGTGAGGATGTAGAAAAAAGGGAACACTCATGTACTGTTGGTAGGAATGTAAACTGGTGAAGCCACTGTGGAAAACAGTATGGTGTTTCCTCAAGAAATTAAAAATAGAACTACCCTACATTCCAGCAATTTTACTACTGGGTATTTACCCAAAGAATACAGAAAAACTAAACCAAAGGGATACATGCACCCCTGTGTTTATGGCAGCACTATTTACAATAATAGCCAAGATATGGAAGCAGCCTGTGTCCACCAACTGAAGAATGGATAAAAAGAGGGGTGTGTGTGGGTGTGTG
Organism: Lynx rufus; assembly: GCF_022079265.1. Classification (NCBI taxonomy): domain Eukaryota; kingdom Metazoa; phylum Chordata; class Mammalia; order Carnivora; family Felidae; genus Lynx; species Lynx rufus. The sequence goes on along the minus strand of NW_025814838.1, from coordinate 646,255 downwards.
TGTGATGGAACATTACTCAACCATAAAAAAAGAATGAAATCTTGTCATTTGCATTGACATGGATGGAGCTAGAGAGTATAATGCTAAGTGAAATAAGTCAGAGAAAGACAAATACCATATGATTTCACTCATATGTGGAATTTAAGAAACAAAACAAACAAGCAAAGAGAAAAATAAGAGAGAGAGAGAAATCAAGAAACAGACTCTTTTTTAAATATTGATTGTTGATTATTTTGAGACAGAGAGAGGGAGGGACAGATAGAGAGAGGGAGAGAGAATCCCAAGCAGGCTCTGTGCTGACACAGATGTGGGGCTCGATCTCATGAACCGTGAGATCATGACCTGAGCTGAAATCAAGAGTCAGACACTTAACTGACTGAGCCACACAGGCGCCTCAAGAAACAGACTCTTCATTTTAGAGAGCAAACTGGTGGTTACCAGAAGGGAGAGGGGTGGGAGGATGAGTTAAATAGGGGGTGGGGACTAAAGAATGCACTTGTCATGATGAGCACAGAATGATGTATGGAACTGTTGAATCACTATATTGTACACCTGATACTGATGTAACACTATATGTTTAATTAATTAAAATTAATTAATTACTTGAATGGAGTTCAGAGACCAGAAGGGGGAGCTCTCACATTGTAACACTCCTTGCAGCCCCCCTTTTTTTTCAGAATTAAATGTGTTTATTAACAACAGTGTTCTGCACCCAGAGGAAATAAAGTTTTAAAATGGATTTGCTTTTATCTGAAGTAGGCTTTTACTTAGAATGAAATAAAAGCTGAAAAAATACAAAAAGAAAATTTTGTTCTTTTGACATGTGAATGTGGCTTATAGTCAAAAATAGATTGTTACATACACTCACAATTTTCCTTAGATATATCTTCAATCTTGACCTCTGAGTGTGAATGTTGGAACTCTGTATTGTGCTCTTACAAAGTTGCCTATTTCTGAAAATTTGTCTCTAGGTACAGAATTTATCAGGTCATAAAATAATTAGAAGAACATTATTCATTAGAACATTATTCATTAAGGATATATAATTATTTCTTCACATAAAATTGACTATTACAGATGTTAGTATTAACTAAACAGCAACAAAATCACCATACATGATGAAGAGTGAACGTTTTGTTTCATTGAGACGAGTGATGAGGCATTTAAATGGCCTAGAAAACATCATGAATTTATCACAAAGCTGATTCCCTAATCATCCTCTGCCCTGCTTCTGGAAACTGCTTTGAAAAATACAGATTGGAGCTTATAACTCTTCACAACCCTGTTGATTCCTCAGTGTTAACAGATTCTTCCTCATCAGTCAGCTTCATGGGTGAGTGAACTATGCAGTTGCACAGAGCCGCACATTTAGAAGGGCTCTGTTCTTGGTTTAGTGCCATGTCATCATTTTGAAGTGATTAATAATTTTGAATAAAGTGTCCCACATTTTCATTTTCCATTGGTTCCCAGAAACTATGTGGGAAGCCTTTTTCAGCTGCTCCAGACAGAATTTATTCTTTCCTCCTCTTTGTTCTTTTTTTTCCTTAAGATTATTTATTTATTTATTTATTTAATTTATAATGTTGATTTATTTTTCAGAGACAGAGGATGAGTAGGGGACGGACAGAGAAAGAGGGAGACACAGAATCAGAGGCAAGTGCCAGTCAGTGAGCTGTCAGCACAGAGCTGGATGTAGAGCTTGAACCCACGAACAGTGAGATCATGACCTGAGTCAAAGTCAGATGCTTAACCGACTGAGCCTGCAGGCACCCCAGGTTTTATTTATTTAAATAATCTCTACACCCCATGTGGAGCTCAAACTCATGACCCTGAGATCAAGAGTCACATGCTCTTCTGACTGAGCCAGCTGGACACCACTCCTCCTCTTTGTTCTTATGCTTATTTTGGTACCTGTCTGAACCATGATACCAAATTCCACTATAAGTTGATTACCATCTACTTGCTATCCCAGACCATTGCAGTGGATGCTGTTGGTACAAACTCATATCTTTCTTCCCAGACAATTTGCCAATCTTCTAGTTGCTAGAATGCTGGCTGCTAATGGCCCACAATTGGCCTTCTCCCTAGAATTGTGCTATTACAGAGGTTTGAAAGTTTGATCTTTGCCTTAAGGTGGGCTCTGTGATGTCATTCATATTGCATAGCTCTTTCTGGTCTCCTTTCAATCAGACTAATGTAGACTATAGCTGAGCCCACATCTTGTCTCACTTCATCTTCTGACCTTTCCTCCCACTCCCCTCACTATTTTTCCTCTTTGAACATTCTTTTAACAGTACATAATTACCAGAATCCCCATCTTAGGCTCTGCTTCTAGGTACTCCTGTCTAAGCCAATCATGAATTAGGACAAGGACCATGTATTTCTTATCTCTGCATCTCCACCACCCAGCACAGCTCCTGGCACATTGTAGGTGTCCTATAATGTTTGAATAAAAGACTTTCTAGGATAGTTCATTTGAATGGTAAAGTTCTTTATAAATTTAAACAAAACTAAATTGTTTTGTCCAAAACATAATTGTGGAGGGTATAAAATTTGCTCCATTACTCTTTCTTCATTGATACTCTGTTTTCTTCAACTTCCTAGTATGGTCTTTCTAGTCAGGACCTCAGCTTCAGACCAGCTTGGTTTCCTCTCTCAGACTTCTAAAAATGTTTACTTCTCTGAGTGCCTAACTTTTATTTTTTAAAAAAAATTTTTTTTCAACGTTTATTTATTTTTGGGACAGAGAGAGACAGAGCATGAACGGGGGAGGGGCAGAGAGAGAGGGAGACACAGAATCGGAAACAGGCTCCAGGCTCTGAGCCGTCAGCACAGAGCCCGACGCGGGGCTCGAACTCACGGACCGTGAGATCGTGACCTGGCTGAAGTCGGACGCTTAACCGACTGCGCCACCCAGGCGCCCCTCTGAGTGCCTAACTTTTAACTTGTTGTTTCTTTGAAAGATTTTGAATTTGTAGAATATTAGAATGAGAGGCACCTTAGAGAATATTTGGAAAGGGACTGGTAAAAGAAAAAATATTGGAGCCTCAGGAAGCACAAAGAAAGGAAACAATGGAAATATCAGAAGTATGAGTACATATAGTGGACTATCCTTTTCCTCATGGGTTTTATAAATCATGTTTTAAAGACTGTAACAAAATTAGAGCACCATTGGACACACAAGACAATTGAAGGCAAAGGGACTTGAATTGAAGTGAGATGTCCACACTTAACTGAGAGTAGAAAAATGTTGATGCCAGCAAATTATTATAAATCACATGTATATACTGTAGTGCTGAGAGCAACACTAAAAAAACTAAAGAGAATTACTCAGAAGCACTAAAAGTAATTCAAGATGGAAGACTAAACAATATTCAAGTAAAAAATCCAACATCTTTTTATGATTAAAAACTTTTGGCAAGTTAAGAATGATGTATGCAATTTTGATAGGGATTGCATTGAATATGTACATTGCTTTGGGTAGTATTGACATTTTTTAAAATATGAAATTTATTGTCAACTTGGTTTCCATACAACACCCAGTGCTCATCCCAACAGGTGCCCTCCTCAATACCCATCACCCCACCTCACTCCCACCCCCCATCAACTCTCAGTTTGTTCTCAGTTTTTAAGAGTCTCTTATGTTTTGCCTCCCTCCCTCTCTAACCTTTTTTTTCCTTCCCCTCCCCCATGGTCTTCTGGTAAGTTTCTCAAGATCCACATAAGAGTGAAAACATATGGTATCTGTCTTTCTCTGTAGGACTTATTTCACTTAGCATAACATTCTCCAGTTCCATCCATGTTGCTACAAAAGGTCATATTTCATTATTTCTCATTGCCACATAGTATTCCATTGTGTATATAAACCACAATTTCTTTATCCATTCATCAGTTGATGGACATTTAGGCTCTTTCCATAATTTGGCTCTTGTTGAAAATGCTGCTATAAACATTGGAGTACAAGTGCCCCCTATGCATCAGCACTCCTGTATCCCTTGGGTAAATTCCTAGCAGTGCTATTGCTGGGTCATAGGGTAGATCTATTTTTAATTTTTTGAGGAATCTCCACACTGCTTTCCAGAGCGCTTGCAGCCCTTTGAAGAACGAACAGGAAGAGATTTACCTTGCATTCCCAATGGGAATAAGCCTATACCTTACTACCCCAGTCAGGAGAAAGAAAGATTTTCTCCCTTCCTTGCAACTGCTTAGCCAATGAGGGACTGTCGCAACTCAGCCAATGAAGAGCCACTACAGTATGGACTTTTAGTTTATAACAGCCTTCCCAACTAACCTTTTTCTCCATAAAAACAGGGTGCCTCTTTCCTTTGTTTTCTGAACTCATCTACATTTATGCTGTAACTCTTTGTCCCACATTGCAATTCTGTTTTATTACCAAATAAACCTATTTTTTTTTCTGGTACAATAACTGGCAGGATTTTTTTAAGATTAACATTACTTAATGATCAGAACCAACATCCAGAGAGGACCCTCCAATGACTGCAGGGTTTGTAAGCTAATAGGTACAGAACCCACAGACCTGAATGGGTTTTCTCACTGACCCTGGAGTTTGATGGTAAATTTTCTCCAGGATTTCAAGTTTCAGGCCTTGTTCTGAGCTCTCCAGGCTTTATTCAGGACATATCTTAAGGCCTTGGTTGTGTTGTTGTTGTTGTTGTTGTTGTTATCTCTGACAGTGCTTGTTTGGAGTTTAGATGGACTCCTTTCCAGAATCAGACTGTTCCTGATGGAATTGTGCTAGCCTTCAGCCTAATACCTGCAGGGAATCAGACTGGTCCTTCCAGAACTGTACTAGCCTTCTGTTTGGCTTCTTTTTGGCACTAGGATGTTCATGTTAGAACTGTGCCAATTGGCAATGAGAAAGAATGAAATATGGCCCTTTGTAGCAACATGGATGGAAATGGAGAGTGTTATGCTAAGTGAAATAAGCCATACAGAGAAAGACAGATACCATATGGTTTCACTCTTATGTGGATCCTGAGAAACTTAACAGAAACCCATAGGGGAAGGGAAGGGGAAAAAAGGTTAGAGTGGAAGAGAACCAAAGCATAAGAGACTCTTAAAAACTGACAACAGGTAAAACCACCAGAAGACTAGCAGAACAGAGTCTCCAGAGCCAAGCGCAGACGAGAGGCCCACGGAAGAGGGTAGGAAGGGCAGCGAGGTGGTGCGCACTACACGGACTGGCTGGAGGGAGCTGGGGCAGAGGGGTGGCCCACTGGCCAAGCAAAGCCCCTGAGCCTGGCTTGCAAAAGCAGAGGGGCCAGACGGAGTGTGTTCCGACAGCAAGTGGGACTTATCTGGAAGGTTATAAGTTAACAGCTCTGCTCTCCCTCGCCCATTCCCCAGCCAAAATCCCAAAGGGAACCAGTTCCTGCCAGGGAACTTGCATGCAGCGCACAAACATCCAACGCTGTGCTTCTGCAGATCCATCCCTCTGGCAGGTCTGACTCCCTCCCGGTGCCGCAGGGCCCCTCCCGAAGCGGATCTCTGAAGGAAAAGCGAGCTGAGCCTGCCCCTCCCGCCCCTGTGCACCTTGCCGATCCACCCCAGCTAATACGCCAGATCCCCAGCACCACAAGCCTGGCAGTGTGCAAGTAGCCCAGACGGGCCATGCCACCCCACAGTGAATCCCACTCCTAGGAGAGGGGAAGAGAAGGCACACACCAGTCTGACTGTGGCCCCAGCGGTGGACTGGGGGCAGACATCAGGTCGGACTGTGGCCCCGCCCACCAACTCCAGTTATACACCACAGCACAGGGGAAGTGCCCTGCAGGTCCTCACCACTCCAGGGACTATCCAAAATGACCAAGCGGAAGAATTCCCCTCAGAAGAATCTCCAGGAAATAACAACAGCTAATGAGCTGATCAAAAAGGATTTAAATAATATAACAGAAAGTGAATTTAGAATAATAGTCATAAAATTAATCGCTGGGCTTGAAAACAGTATAAAGGACAGCAGAGAATCTCTTGCTACAGAGATCAAGGGACTAAGGAACACCCAGGAGGAGCTAAAAAATGCTATCAATGAACTGCAAAATAAAATGGAGACAACTACGGCTCGGATTGAAGAGGCAGAGGAGAGAATAGGTGAACTAGAAAATAAAGTTATGGAAAAAGAAGAAGCTGAGAAAAAGAGAGATAAAAAAAAAATCCAGGAGCATGAGCAGAAAATTACAGAACTAAGTGATTCACCAAAGAGAAATAATATACGCATAATTGGTATTCCAGAGGAGGAAGAGAGAGGGAAAGGTGCTGAAGGGGTACTTGAAGAAATAATAGCTGAGAACTTCCCTGATCTGGGGAAGGAAAAAGGCATTGAAATCCAAGAGGCACAGAGAACTCCCTTCAGATGTAATTTGAATCGATCTTCTGCACAACGTATCATAATGAAACTGGCAAAATACAAGGATAAAGAGAAAATTCTGAAAGCAGCTAAAGATAAACGTGCTCTAACATATAAAGGGAGACCTATAAGACTCGTGACCGATCTCTCTACTGAAACTTGGCAGGCCAGAAAGGAATGGCAGGAGATCTTCAATGTGATGAACAGAAAAAATATGCAGCCAAGAATCTTTTATCCAGCAAGTCTGTCATTTAGAATAGAAGGAGAGATAAAGGTCTTCCCAAACTAACAAAAACTGAAGGAATTCATCACCACTAAACCAGCCCTACAAGAGATCCTAAGGGGGATCCTGTGAGACAAAGTACCAGAGACATCACTACAAGCATGAAACCTACGGACATCACAATGACTCTAAACCCATATCTTTCTATAATAACACTGAATGTAAATGGACTCAGTGCGCCAACCAAAAGACATAGGGTATCAGAATGGATAAAAAAACAAGACCCATCCATTTGCTGTCTACAAGAGACTCATTTTAGACCTGAGGACACCTTTAGATTGAGAGTGAGGGGATAGAGAACTATTTATCATGCCACTGGAAGTCAAAAGAAAGCTGGAATAGCCATACTTATATCAGACAAACTAGACTTTAAATTAAAGGCTGTAACAAGAGATGAAGAAGGGCATTATATAATAATCACAGGGTCTATCCATCAGGAAGAGCTAACAATTATAAATGTCTATGCGCCGAATACCGGAGCCCCCAAATATATAAAACAATTACTCATAAACAGAAGCAACCTTATTGATAACAATGTGGTAATTGCAGGGGACTTTAACACTCCACTTACAGAAATGGATAGATCATCTAGACACACGGTCAATAAAGAAGCAAGGGCCCTGAATGATACATTGGATCAGATGGACTTGACAGATATATTTAGAACTCTGTATCCCAAAGCAACACAATATACTTTCTTCTTGAGTGCACATGGAACATTCTCCAAGAGAGATCACATACTGGGTCACAAAACAGCCCTTCATAAGTATACAAGAATTGAAATCATACCATGCATACTTTCAGATCACAATGCTATGAAGCTTGAAATCAACCACAGGAAAAAGTCTGGAAAACCTCCAAAAGCATGGAGGTTAAAGAACACCCTACTAACGAATGAGTGGGTCAACCAGGCAATTAGAGAAGAAATTAAAAAATATATGGAAACAAATGAAAATGAAAATACAACAATCCAAACACTTTGGGACGCAGCAAAGGCAGTCCTGAGAGGAAAATACATTGCAATCCAGGCCTATCTCAAGAAACAAGAAAAATCCCAAATACAAAATCTAACAGCACACCTAAAGGAAATAGAAGCAGAACAGCAAAGGCAGCCTAAACCCAGCAGAAGAAGAGAAATAATAAAGATCAGAGCAGAAATAAACAATATAGAGTCTACAAAAACTGTAAAGCAGATCAACGAAACCAAGAGTTGGTTTTTTGAAAAAATAAACAAAATTGACAAACCTCTAGCCAGGCTTCTCAAAAAGAAAAGGGAGATGACCCAAATAGATAAAATCATGAATGAAAATGGACTTATTACAACCAATCCCTCAGAGATACAAACAATTATCAGGGAATACTAGGAAAAATTATATGCCAACAAATTGGACAACCTGGAAGAAATGGACAAATTCCTAAACACCCACACTCTTCCAAAACTCAATCAGGAGGAAATAGAAGGCTTGAACAGACCCATAACAGCGAAGAAATTGAATCGGTCATCAAAACTCTCCCAACAAATAAGAGTCCAGGACCAGATGGCTTCCCAGGGGAGTTCTACCAGACGTTTAAAGCAGAGATAATACCTATCCTTCTCAAGCTATTCCAAGAAATAGAAGGGGAAGGAAAACTTCCAGACTCATTCTATGAAGCCAGTATTACTTTGATTCCTAAACCAGACAGAGACCCAGTAAAAAAAGAGAACTACAGGCCAATATCCCTGATGAATATGGATGCAAAAATTCTCAATAAGATACTAGCAAATCGAATTCAACGGCATATAAAAAGAATTATTCACCATGATCAAGTGGGATTCATTCCTGGGATGCAGGGCTGGTTCAACATTTGCAAATCAATCAACGTGATACATCACATTAATAAAGAAAAGATAAGAACCATATGATCCTGTCAATCGATGCAGAAAAGGCCTTTGACAAAATTCAGCAACTTTCTTAATAAAAACCCTTGAGAAAGTCGGGATAGAAGGAACATATATAAACATCATAAAAGCCATTTATGAAAAGCCCACAGCTAATATCATCCTCAATGGGGAAAAACTGAGAGCTTTTTCCCTGAGATCAGGAACACGACAGGGATGTCCACTCTCACTGCTGTTGTTTAACATAATGTTGGGAGTTCTAGCATCAGCAATCAGACCACAAAGGGAAATCAAAGGCATCAAAATTGGCAAAGACGAAGTCAAGCTTTCACTTTTTGCAGATGACATGATAGTATACATGGAAAATCCGATAGACTCCACCAGAAGTCTGCTAGAACTGATACATGAATTTAGCAAAGTCGCAGGATACAAAATCAATGTACAGAAATCAGTTGCATTCTTATACACTAATAATGAAGCAACAGAAAGACAAATAAAGAAACTGATCCCATTCACAACTGCACCAAGAAGCATAAAATACCTAGGAATAAATCTAACCAAAGATGTAAAGGATCTGTATGCTGAAAACTATAGAAAGCTTATGAAGGAAATTGAAGAAGACACAAAGAAATGGAAAAACATTCCATGCTCATGGATTGGAAGAATAAATATTGTTAAAATGTCAATACTACCCAAAGCTATCTACACATTCAATGCAATCCCAATCAAAATTGCACCAGCATTCTTCTCGAAGCTAGAACAAGCAATCCTAAAATTTATATGGAACCACAAAACACCCAGAGTAGCCAAGGTAATTCGGAAGAAGACCAAAGCAGGAGGCATCACAATCCCAGACTTTAGCCTCTACTACAAAGCTGTAATCATCAAGACAGCATGGTATTGGCACAAAAACAGACACATAGACCAACGGAATAGAATAGAAACCCCAGAACTAGACCCACAAACGTATGGCCAACTCATCTTTAGCAAAGCAGGAAAGAACATCCAATGGAAAAAAGACAGCCTCTTTAACAAATGGTGCTGGGAGAACTGGACAGCAACATGCAGAAGGTTGAAACTAGACCACTTTCTCACACCATTCACAAAAATAAACTCAAAATGGATAAAGGACCTGAATGTGACACAGGAAACCATCAGAACCTTAGAGGAGAAAGCAGGAAAAGACCTCTCTGACCTCAGCCGTAGCAATCTCTTACTCGACACATCCCCAAAGGCAAGGGAATTAAAAGCAAAAATGAACTATTGGGACCTTATGAAGATGAAAAGGTTCTGCACAGCAAAGGAAACAACCAACAAAACTAAAAGGCAACCAACGGAATGGGAAAAGGTATTTGCAAATGACATATCGGACAAAGGGTTAGTATCCAAAATCTATAAAGAGCTCACCAAACTCCCCACCCGAAAAACAAATAATCCAGTGAAGAAATGGGCAGAAAACATGAATAGACACTTCTCTAAAGAAGATATCCAGATGGCCAACAGGCACATGAAAAGATGCTCAATGTCGCTCCTCATCAGGGAAATACAAATCAAAACCACACTCAGATACCATCTCACGCCAGTCAGAGTGGCTAAAATGAACAAATCAGGAGACTACAGATGCTGGAGAGGATGTGGACAAACGGGAACCCTCTTGCACTGTTGATGGAAATGCAAACTGGTGCAGCCGTTCTGGGAAACAGTGTGGAGGTTCCTCAAAAAATTAAAAATGGATCTACCCTATGACCCAGCAATAGCACTGCTAGGAATTTACCCAAGGGATACAGGAGTGCTGATGCATAGGGGCACTTGTACCTCAATGTTTATAGCAGCACTTTCAACAATAGCCAAATTATGGAAAGAGCCTAAATGTCCGTCAACCGATGAATGGATAAAGAAATTATGGTTTATATACACAATGGAATACTACGTGGCAATGAGAAAGAATGAAATATGGCCCTTTGTAGCAACGTGGATGGAACTGGAGAGTGTTATGCTAAGTGAAATAAGTCCTACAGAGAAAGACAGATACCATATGTTTTCACTCTCATGTGGATCCTGAGAAACTTACCAGAAGACCATGAGGGAGGGGAAGGAACAACAAAAAAAGAAAGGTTGGAGAGGGAAGGATCCAAACATAAGAGACTTTTAAAAACTGGGAACAAACTGAGGGTTGATGGGGGGTGGGAGGTTGAGGAGGGTGGGTAGTGGGTGTTGGGGAGGGCACCTGTTGGGATGAGCACTGGGTGTTGTATGGAAACCAATTTGACAATAAATTTCATATTAAAAAAAAACAATAACTTTTCCTAAGCCTGTTGATTAGAACAAAATTCAGGCTTGCACACCAAAGCTGGATGAATGTGTTAATGATTATTACAATCAACTCCAAATTGTCTTTAAGTAAAATTCTGATCTTCTTTTATTTTTTTTATTTTATTTTATTTTATTTTATTTTTTTTTATATATGAAGTTTATTGACAAATTGGTTTCCGTACAACACCCAGTGCTCATCCCAAAAGTGTCCTCCTCAATACCCATCACCCACCCGCCCCTCCCTCCCACCCCCCATCAACCCTCAGTTTGTTCTCAGTTTTCAACAGTCTCTTATGCTTTGGCTCTCTCCCACTCTAACGTCCTTTTTTTTTTTTTTTTTCCTTCCCCTCCCCCATGGGTTCCTGTTAAGTTTCTCAGGATCCACATAAGAGTGAAACCATATGGTATCTGTCTTTCTCTGTATGGCTTATTTCACTTAGCATCACACTCTCCAGTTCCATCCACGTTGCTACAAAAGGCCATATTTCATTTTTTCTCATTGCCACGTAGTATTCCATTGTGTATATATACCACAATTTCTTTATCCATTCATCAGTTGATGGACATTTAGGCTCTTTCCATAATTTGGCTATTGTTGAGAGTGCTGCTATGAACATTGGGGTACAAGTGCCCCTATGCATCAGTACTCCTGTATCCCTTGGGTACATTCCTAGCAGTGCTATTGCTGGGTCATAGGGTAGGTCTATTTTTAATTTTCTGAGGAACCTCCACACTGATCTTCTTTTAGATGTTGAATCCACCTAGGTAGCATTTAACTCTATGTTTATCAGAGGGTTAAGCTTTTCTCTTTTAGTTAAAGAGGAGCAGAATGGAATGGGAAGTAACCCACTCCAAATATACTTAATATGGCAAGCCAACTCACGCCCTACATGAGTCAACTAGAAGAAAGATTGCTAAAATTCTCAATGTTCAACTCCAGAAAATGAAGACCCTTGAACAAAACCAAATAGCCTTTCTGCTATTATTGAATTTAAAAAAAGAGAGAGATTGTTACAAATTTAAATGTTCCATGCATCCTCAGCCCTCTGGTCTGTCTTTCCAAAGCCCTCTGAATTGCCAGTGACATGGTCCAGGGAACTACAAGGGCTCTTCCCAATCCTTCTTCTTAATCAGCTCAGAAAAAACACTTTTCAGATTGGTAATTAATCTCTCCCTGTCCTTATTGATATCAGACCTACACTCTCAGTGCTTAACACCCCTGATATAAAGCAGTCCCTGTCTTGGAGCACTAAAACAGCTCAAATATTGGGGGTGTCTAATAAGCTTCAATAGTTTCCTGCCTCTGAGCATATTGTCTTTTATCTAGGCCCCTTGAGAGACACCCATCCTTTTTCTCCTTTGTTCTTATGCCCTTATTCATTTATCGGACCAAGATTTCTTAGAAAAGTATCATAGCAAAATCTCTCCCAAAAGGGGGAAATCATTCCAGAACTTGACAGTTGTAACCAAAGTAGCCAACTAGGGGAATTAAATGACCATTCGACATCTTTTGTTTGTTCTGTCTCTGACAGCACTATTGCTGAGTCTGCGGACACCGATTATTTATTCTTATTAGATCTGATACCATCCTCTTTATGCAAGAAAATCCTCAACTTATATGGGCAGAATCTACACTGCATCTCCCATCAGGATTTAAATAGATCCTTTAAAGCCTCCTCCCATAATGATCAATACCTTATAAAGAAGTCCTTCAAGGCATCAAGCCCATTATAAAAGATTATAAAGCTCAGGGTCTAATTACCCCTTCCAATGGTCCCTGCAACACCTCTGTTTTACCTGTGAGAAAACCCAATGGCCACAGATGGAGGTTTCTCCAAGACCTCTGAGCAATAAATACAAATAACCACAGTTATCCCCCAGTACCCTAAAGTTCATAACCACCATGTGCTAACATCCATTCCCACTGAGAGCAAACTCTTCACTATAATTGTTTTATGCAGTGCATTTTTAGTATTCCAGTTGATAAAGATAACCAATATATTTTTTGTCTTTTACAGGAAAGAACAGAAATGCACCTGGACAATAATGCCCCGGGGATTCACAGAGAGTCCTTCCCACCTTTACAAATCTTAAAAGCTGATTTAGATGATATAAAGTCTTCTACAGGCTCTAATTTATTACGGTATACAGATGATTTGCTTCTCCCTTCCCCTTCCTCAAACCTCTTCACAGAAAAGTTCTTGGCCTTAAAGGACACAAAGTCTCCAAAGAAAGATTACAGTTTACTCAGGCTCAGGTTAGATACTTAGGGAATTGGATCTCAAAACAAGGACTGCATTTGATCCAGAAGAAACTCCTCACAACTGCTTAATACCGGCAGGTTACCTTTTCAATCCCAATGAAAATTTACAGATAACTCCTCTAACCAATACACGTTGTTCATAGTTTCCTGATGGTTCTTATTTAAAGGATAAAAATGGTAAATATTGTCCTGGGTATGCTATTGCAACTCTCTTTGAAGTCATTGCAGTCATTGCAGCACTTTTACCTTTGGCTATTACAGCTGAATTATACACCCTTACTCAAGCTTATACCTTAGCCAAGGATAAAACCACAAATATTTATACTGATAGTCAGTATGCCTCTGGAGTAGCTCATGATTTTCAAATATTATAGAAACAATGAGGTTTCCTTAGCCCGAATGGGGATAAGATTTAAAATGGCTCCTATGTACAACATTTATTAGATGTCATACTTTTGCATGTGGCTCTAGCTGTTATTAAGGTTCTGGGGTATTCCAGACTCAACTCCATAGATGCCAACAGAAGCCACCTCACTGATATATGTACCAAAAATGCTCCTTATAATGAGACCAATAGCCAAATCTCTGTCATGTTCCAAAGGGATGTTCTCCCAAATGATAAGTTTTGGGAAAGCTGACCAGAAAAAAATTGGGGAAACATGACCACAGAAAAGGAGAAGCAATATTGGAAATTTATTAATTATTGGTTTGATAAAAAGAGAGAGAGAGAACTCTGGTTTTGGCCAAATAACAATCTGGTCATTCCAGTAATTCTAAAATTCTCAATACTTGTAATTGTAACATGCATTAAGCCATTGGTGTACTGACAAAATGACAGCATTCGTGGACCCATATTGGTGGAGAAACAGTTAATAAGACCATAAGAAGGGCCTACCTTACTTGTCCCACTTGTCCAAAGTATAATCCAGGAAAAGCTGTTCATACGGATGGATTTCATACAACTTCTCCATCTCGTAGTTTGTATGTTTTCTCACTGGACCAAATCTTTTCCTTCGTGGATAGGCTTGCATCTCTTCCGTGGCTGAAATTCTGTTAGAAAAGATTATCCCTACCTGGGGAACCCCTCTAAAACTTCATGGTGATCAGGGAACCCATTTTACCGGTCAGGGGGTTTGACAAGTTTGTGCTGTTTGGCCAGTTTTACAACACTTTCACTGTGCAGTGATAAAGGTATCTTCTGTTACATTGCTGAGGTGACCTTGAAAATCACCTAAGGGTAGGGGCTAGTTGCCAGTAGGTACAACAATGTGTTCGGAACCTTCAGGTCCACCCTGAAATAACATCCCGGGAAGGAAGAGGGGCTAGGGTTAAACCAATCACCAACAGCCAATGATTTGATCATGCCTATGTAACAATGCCTCCAGAAAAACCCAAAGGGATGGGTTTGGAGAGCTTCTGGCTGGTAAACACACAGAAATTTAGGGTGAGTGATGAAGTTGGAGGTGGCACAGAAGCCCTCACCTTTTCCCAAACCTTACCACGTGTATTTCTCCTGTCTCACAATTCTTCTTTATATCTTTTATAATAAATTGGTTACCTGGAAAGTAAAATGTTTTTATGAGTTTTGTGATCTGCTCTAGCAAATTAACCCAATGGGAGCGGATTGCTGAAACCTCCAGTCTATAGTCTGTTGGTCAGAAGCACAAATGACAAAACCGGACCTACAGTTGGCATCTGAAATGGCAGTAGAGGGCAGTCTTGTAGGACCGAATCCTTAATCTGTGGAATCTCCAGGTAGATAGTGTCAAATTGAGTTGAATTGTAGGGCACACAGTTGGTGTTGAAGAATTGCTCATTTGTGGGAAAACATCACACACAAACTTCATTGGGATTGGGATGCTCAGAACCATTATAGCTATACTTAAAAAAAAATTAAGCAACACATTTAATAATTTTTTCAAATCAGTGTGAAGGACGATGTGTTTCCCATCTTTCACCAGAATGACTTCTGCCTGCCTCAGTAATGGAAATCATGACCACAGGTCCACACAGCTTAATTTCCACATTTAGTGAGTGAGTGTGTGTGTGTGTGTGGGCGGGGGGGGGGGGTGTTGGTCTCTACTTTTTATTTGATTAAACAAGAAAATCCTGATGAAAATTATAAGTCAACAGGATAGTAGCATGTGTTGACAGCTGTGTATATTTCTATATTTTCAGATAAAATGTAAACCCTAAGTTATGGAGAAGTCTCTCAGATCACTTTCAGAATTTTCTTAGGCTTTAAGTCAATGAGAATTCCAAAGAGAGAAGTTTGGGTGCTGAGATTCAAGGATAGTAGCAAATGGACTCCTAGCCCTGTCTTTGATTGCATTTGATCAAAGATTCTATGCTGTGCTGCACCATTTGGATGTGTGTTAAAATATGTCTAACAATGCATCACTTGTTTCTTTGTCTTTCTTTGATGAGTAAAGAACATCTTAAAGTCTGGGGGAAAGTTTGTAACACAATTTGGTCTTAAGAAATTCCCAAAGCCTGTCCTTAATATTTAAAATTGTGCTATTTTGGTCCTAGCGGGACAGGTTTAGTCTCTTTAATATGTGGAACAATATATTGCTAAGATGTGAAGCTTGAAAAAACTACTTGAAATTTTAAAACTGGACCTACAAGTTATCTTCTGACTCTGATAAAATGCTTTAAACCGCATTAATTTTTAAATCCCATATGATTACAATGGAATACTACTCAGCAATAAAAAGGAAAGAAGTATTGATACCGACAACAATATGGACGAATCTCAAAATAAAATCTTGCCTTTTGCAACAACGTGGATGGAACTAGAGTGTATTGTGCTAAGCAAAGTAAGTCAGTCAGAGAAAGACAAATACCATGTGATTTCACTCATATGTGGAATTTAAGAAACAAAACAGATCAACATAAGGGAAGGAAGAAACAATAAGATGAAACAGAGAAGGAGGCAAACCATAAGAGACTCTTAAATACAGGGAACAAACTCAGGGTTGCTGGAGAGAAGGCGGGGAGGGGGGTATCTGCTAAATGGGTGACAGCATTAAGGAGGGAAGTTGTTGGGATGAGCACTAGGTGTTATATGAGCGATGAATCACTGGGTTTTACTCCTAAAACCAATACTACACTGTACGTTAACTGACTTGAATATAAATAAATAAACAAATAAATAAAGGTAATTATCTTGAGTGAAAGAAGCCTAATGAAAAATAACAAATTCTATGTGATATGATGTATAGAAAATCTTTTTAAAATGCAAACTAACTTGGGGCGCCTGGGTGGCGCAGTCGGTTAAGCGTCCGACTTCAGCCAGGTCACGATCTCGCGGTCCATGAGTTCGAGCCCCGCGTCAGGCTCTGGGCTGATGGCTCAGAGCCTGGAGCCTGTTTCCGATTCTGTGTCTCCCTCTCCCTCTGCCCCTCCCCCGTTCATGCTCTGTCTCTCTCTGTCTTAAAAATAAATAAACGTTGGAAAAAAAATTAAAAAAAAAATAAAATGCAAACTAACATATAGTAACAGAAATAAGATCAGTGGTTGCCTGAGGATGGAAGAGAGAGGATTAAAAAGAGGCACAAGGTGGCAAAACTGGATACCCACATCTAAAAGCTTGAAGCTGGCCCCTTACCATTGCCTGAGTGGCCTTAGATGGGGTGAACTTGATGGGGAGTGTGCTCTCAGAGCCAAAGATTGGCTGGAATAAATGAAGACCATGGTGCAAGGTCTTTTCCCCTTCTGACGTACTATCATCCTTGGATTGTATTATATACTCAAATTTTGTCTGTCTATTGCTTTACAAACTAACCCTACTCAAGAATATTTCTTTAGCTAGCCTTAAGAAGAAAAAATATTTTATTTAATAAACAAACATGTGCCCAGATGCAATGCCGAGGAGACAATTATTGTATATCTTTATAATTAGCTCAAAATGGCTCAAACATGTACAAAAAATAACTCAAAGGGCTCAAAGACCTAAGTGAGTTAGTTAACCTACAACACCCTTTGAAAATAGGAGAAGCTGGATTCCTGAAAAATTCATTACATTTGATTTGACAATCATTTCATGGATATGACACCAAAAGAACAGACAACAACAACAACAAAAAAATAGATAAATTGAACTTCATCAAAATTAATTCTGTGCATTGAAGGACACCATCAACAGAGTGAAAAGATGGAATAGGAGAAAATATTTGCAAATCATATATCTGATAAGAGGTTAATATCCAGAATATCTAAAGAACTCTTACAGCTCAACAGCAATAACCACAATTTTTTAATGGGCAAAAGACATTAAATAAATATACATATATAATATATTTATAATGTATATATTTAATATAATATATAATATAAATATATTAAAATATATTTAATATTTGTAATATATAAATATATATTATATATTTAATAAATTTAAATATGTTTAAATATATTAAATTTTATATTATATAATTTATATATAATATATATATTCCAAAGATATACAGATGGCTATAATATATATATTATATTATATTATATATATTCCAAAGATATGCAGATGCCTAACAAACACATGAAAAGATGTTCAACATCACTAATCATTAGGGAAATGCAAATCAAAGCCACAATGAAAAACCACCTCACAACCATTAGGATGAACATTGTCTTTTTTAAAATATAAAATAACAAGTTTGGGGAAGGATATGGAAAAGTTACAGCCCATGGGCACTATTAATGAAAATGTAAAGTGGTGTGGCTTCTATGGAAAGCGGTTTGGTGGTTCCTCAAATAATTAAAAATAGAATTGCCATATGACATAGGAATTCTACTTCTGCTATGTACCCAGAAGGTACTGAAAGCAGAATCTTGAAGAGATATTTGTACACTCATGTTCATAGAGATATTATTCACAATAGCCAAAGGATAGAAGCAATCCAAGTGTCCATCAATGGATAAATAAAATGCTAATGAAATAGTGCTTATTCAGCCTGAAAAAGAAAGAAATTCTGACATATGCTATAATGTGGGTGAAACTTGAGGACGCTATGCTAAGTGAAATAAGCCAGGTACAGAAAGACAAACACTCTTTGATTCCACTTAGGTGGGGTACCTAAAATAGTCAAATTTATAGCGACACAAAGTAAGATGGTGGTTACTAAGAGCTGGGAGTTGATGGGAATAGGGAGTCATTGTTTGATGGATATAGAGGTTCAGTTTTGCAAGACAAAAAGAGTTCTGGAGAAGGATGGGAGGAATGGTTGCACAAAAATGGGAATGTGCTTGATACTACTGAACTATACACGTAAAAATGATTAAGATGACACATTTCATCTTATGTGTACTTTACCACAATTTAAAATAAAAATAAAAATTCATGGGCCTGGGGGCGCCTGGGTGGCTCCGTCGGTTGAGTGTCCGACTTCAGCTCAGGTCATGATCTCACGGTCTGTGAGTTCGAGCCCCGCGTCGGGCTCTGTGCTGACAGCTCAGAGCCTGGAGTCTGCTTCACATTCTGTGTCTCCCTCTCTCTCTGCCCCTCCCCCATTCATGCTCTGTCTCTCTCTGTCTCAAAAATAAATAAACATTTTTAAAAAATTCAAAGGACTGTATTTCTCCCTAACATTACTTTAGCGTGAAAGGAGTCTCCTACTAACGTATATTTCCATACAGCACTGCAAAGATGAACACCAAGAGGCCATGATTTTGTCAGATTTAAAATTTTCTCTCCCTCCTTCAGCACTTAATCAAGGTTAAAAGGTATATTGTTACAAACTGCACCATCCGCAACAAATAAAGTATATGTAGACCAACCTCTGTAGGGAAATGCTCCATCAGCAGCGATCCCACCTAGTTTTCTGCCACTCACAGGGTGAGCATTAATTGCAAACAAACAACCAAACCTCATTTTCTGTTACTTGGGTTTTCAGCAATAAACAAAAATCCATCAAGCACGTCTCCCTCATATATGCACTGCAAAGAGCCTAGGGCTGATTCAGACTTTCAACATCATTGATTTAATCCAAGTATAAAGTGGTGTGTTTGTTCTGCCACACATGATTTAGTCATTGATATTCCACCATATACTTCTGAGACTATACAATGTCCAAGCTGTTCCTTGGTAAAGGGATTTTGGCCCTACCTTATTCTTCAGGCATAACATTTGCCAAAAGCTCAGGGTAGCCTATTCAATAGCCATCAGTCCTGCTATTTCTTCCTGGCTAGCACAATTACTTCTGTTATTAGGCTTCTAAAAGGCAGGTGACTACTCTCTCAGCACTCATGTAACCTAGGGATGGAACTTACTTGAATCAAGGTCCACAGGACCTAAGGGGGAATCTGAGGATCTACAGAAAAGATTTATTTCCCTAATAATAAAGATGAGAGGAGAAACTGCATGGGTTTTCAAACTTGGGAATCGCCAGGATGAACTCTGAAAATTGCCCCTGTGCACAGAGGGTCAGGAGAGACTGAAGAAAGAGGTAGGCTGCTCCAGACTGGTAGGTGGCAGGGTTAATAAGCAAGAGATTGTTTTGGCAGCCACAGGACAAGTATATCTCCACACCCACCTGCCATGATTTAAGAGTTTGTGTACAGAGGAGGGAGTTAAGATGGAGGAGTTGTACGGGGACTCTGAGTTTGTCTTGTCCCTGAAACATGGCTGGATCAGCATCAAACCATTTTGAACACTTAGGAAACTTATCCGAGGATTAACACAACAATCTTGCATAATTTGAGTCACAGAACTTGACAGGTATGTGGTGTGAAGGGTGAGTTGGGGGAGAGAAATGCCACAAAGATGCGGAGGGTAGGGAGCTGTTTTTTCAGAGAGAGGACGAGACAGAAAGAGAAAGAGGGGGAATGCAGTGTATCAGGATCGTGCAAGGAAATCACTCCACCCAATAGTACCTGGAGAGAAAGTGAGAAAGTAAGAGTGAAAGCACTTGCAGGGGACTGGACAAGAAGTATCCAGTGATGGGGATATAGGAGAGGGTTTCAATACCACCAGGTTTTGTTCTATTATCTATTATTGTTCTATAAGCAGTGGAGTGCAGAGTCTTCAGGTTCAGAGCTTAGTGCCTGGCAGTGCTCTGGTAAGGAAATAGGTTGAATCCCCAGGAGCAGGCAGCGTAGTCTGAGGGGTCCAAGTGCCACATGGGAAGTGATTAGAGTGCATTTGATAGAGGCCATACATCCTCCCCTTGGGCAAAGATCCTGGCGGACTCCTGAGAACGACCACGTTTGCTGATATTGGGACAAAGACGTCAGAGTGTGGCAAAACTTGGTGCCAGCTGTGTGTTGCGATTTGCCATGAACTCTGAACCTCTGCCACTGCACGATCATGCAAATATTTTCTGGGACAAGCTGGCACCTGGCCATTGCTCCACAAGACCCTCCCCCAGAGAATCAGCACGGGTCTAAGATGCGGGTGGCTCTAAAGTGTGGGGTTTTGAAACACAGCCCCATCTGAGATAAAAGTCTGGAGGGAGGTGCCACTTGGCAGGGAGACAGCTTGGACATGGAGAAGGTAGATGTGGGGAGTGGGTGGCGGTCTGAGACAAGCGAGGGGTGCTTGATCACAGATCAGTGAGAGCACAAAGTTCCTGTACCAGAGACTAGGGGCCTGAGTGAATCAAATTTCACCCTGAGCGCATGTGGGCACATGTGCACCCACATGTGTACTAGCACACACAGATGCACCACAGTAGCTAAGCAGTGCCACCAAGTGGAAGATGGAGCTGTTACACCAAGTCCTTCCCAACTTCACCCTCTGAGCACATCCTCAGAAAACCAGCACAAATCCCTCCCACCTGCTTAGTCTAAGAACTATAGTGTGCTTCAAAGTTTCAGTCCTAGGGGAAATTGGATGTAACTTCATTCAGGTCTCATTCTGTTTTTTTTTTTTTTAATAAAATTTATTGTGAAATTGGTTTCCATATAATACCCAGTGCTCATCCCAACAAGTGACCTCCTCAATGCCCGTCACCCACTTTCCCTCTCCCCCACCCCCCCATCAACCCTCAGTTTGTTTTCCGTATTTAAGAGTCTCTTATGGTTTGTAAATTCTGTTTGCTGGTTCATTTATTTGTTCCTTTTCTTTATTTCTGTTTTTGCTTAAATTGTTTTCTTTTTTCTTTCTCTTCTTTCTTTCTTGGATATGGAAAGAGCAAATTCTTTTTTATTTTTATAAAAACTTTTAAATTTTTAAATTTTATTTTATTTCCTTTATTTTATTTTATTTTATTCTTTTCTTTTCTTTCTTTTCTTTTCTTTTTTTTTCTTTTTTTTCAATATATGAAATTTATTGTCAAATTGGTTTCCATACAACACCCAGTGCTCATCCCAACAGGTGCCCTCCTCAATACCCATCACGCACCCACCCCTCCCTCCTACCCCCATCAACCCTCAGTTTGTTCTCAGTTTTTAGGAGTCTCTTATGGTTTGGCTCCTTCCCTCTCTCTCTTTTTTTTTTTTTCATTCACCTCTCCCATGGTCTTCGGTTAAGTTTCTCAGGATCCACATGAGTGAAGACATATGGTATCTGTCTTTCTCTGTATGACTTGTTTCACTTAGCATAACACTCTCCAGTTCCATCAACGTTGCTACAAAAGACCATATTTCATTCTTTCTCATGGCCACGTAGTATTCCATTGTGTATATAAACCACAATGTCTTTATCCATTCATCAGTTGATGGACATTTAGGCTCTTTCCATAATTTGGCTGTTGTTGAAAGTACTGCTATAAACATTGGGGTACAAGTGTCCCCTATGCATCAGCAAGCCTGTATCCCTTGGGTAAATTCCTAGCAGTGCTATTGCTGGGTCATAGGGTAGATCTATTTTTAATTTTTTGAGGAACCTCCACACTGTTTTCCAGAGTGGAAACAGTTCCCATTTGTCCACATCTTCGCCAGTATCTGTATTCTCCCGATTTGTTCATTTTAGCCACTTTGACTGGCGTGAGATGGTATCTGAGTGTGGTTTTGATTTGTATTTCCCTGATGAGGAGTGACGTTGAGCACCTTTTCATGTGCCTTTTGGCCATCTGGATGTCTTCTTTAGAGAAGTGTCTATTCATGTTTTCTGCCCATTTCTTCACTGGATTCTTTGTTTTTTTGGGTGGGGAGTTTGGTGAGCTCTTTATAGATTTTGTATACTAGCCCATTATCCTATATGTCGTTTGCAAATATCTTTTCCCATTCCGTTGGTTGCCTTTTAGTTTTGTTCATTGTTTCCTTTGCAGTGCAGAAGCTTTTTATCTTCATGAGGTCCCAATTTTCATTTCTGCTTTTAATTCCTTTGCCTTTGGGGATGTGTCAAGTAAGAAATTGCTGCAGCTGAGGTCACAGAGGTTTTTTTCCTGCTTTCTCTTCTGGGTTTTGATGGTTTCCTATCTCACATTTTAGGTGCTTTGTCCATTTTGAGTTTATTTTTGTGAATGGTGTAAGAAAGTGGTCTAGTTTCATTTTTCTACATGTTGCTCTCTAGTTCTCCCAGCAGCACCACTTGCTGAAGAGACTGTCTTTATTCCATTGACTCTCCTTTCCTGCTTTGTCAAAGATTAGTTGGCCATACTTTTGTAGGTCCAATTCTGGAGTCTCTATTCGATTCCATTGGTCTATGTGTCTGTTGTGCCAATACCACGCTATCTTGATGATTACAGCTTTGTAGTAGAGGATAAAGTCTGGAATTCTGATGCCTCCCGCTTTAGTCTTTTTCTTCAAAATTACTTTGGCTACTCTGGGTGTTTTGTGGTTCCATACAAATTTTAGGATTGCTTATTCTAGCTTCGAGAAGAATGCTGGTGCAATTTTGATTGGGATGGCATTGAATGTGTAGGTAGCTTTGGGTAGTATTGACATTTTAACAATATTTATTCTTCCAATCCATGAGCATGGAATGTTTTTCCATTTCTTTGTGTCTTCTTCAATTTCCTTCATAAGCTTTCTATAGTTTTCAGCATACAGATCTTTACATCTTTGGTTAGGTTTATTCCTAGGTATTTTATGCTTCTTGGTGCAATTGTGAATGGGATCATTTTCTTTATTTGTCTTTCTGTTGCTTCATTATTAGTGTATAAGAATGCAACTGATTTCTGTACATTGATTTTGTATCCTGCGACTTTGCTGAATTCATGTATCAGTTCTAGTAGACTTTTTATGGCATCTGTCGGGTTTTCCATGTATACTATCATGTCATCTGCAAAAAGTGAAAGCTTGACTTCGTCTTTGCCAATTTTGATGCCTTTGATTTCCCTTTGTGGTCTGATTGCTGATGCTAACACTCCCAACATTATGTTAAACAACAGCGGTGAGAGTGGACATCCCTGTCGTGTTCCTGATCTCAGGGAAAAAGCTCTCAGTTTTTCCCCATTGAGGATGATATTAGCTGTGGGCTTTTCATAAATGGCTTTTATGATGTTTATGTATGTTCCTTCTATCCAGACTTTCTCCCTATCCTTTCTCTTATTAAGAAAGGATGCTGAATTTTGTCAAATGCTTTTTCTGCATCGATTGACAGGATCATATGGTTCTTATCTTTTCTTTTACTAATGTGATGTATCACATTGATTGATTTGCGAATGTTGAACCAGCCCTGCAGCCCAGGAGTGAATCCCACTTGATCATGGTGAATAATTCTTTTTTTTTTTTTAATTTTTTTTATATGAAGTTTATTGACAAATTGGTTTCCATACAACACCCAGTGCTCATCCCAAAAGGTGCCCTCCTCAATACCCATCACCCACCCGCCCCTCCCTCCCACCCCCCATCAACCCTCAGTTTGTTCTCAGTTTTTAACAGTCTCTTATGCTTTGGCTCTCTCCCACTCTAACGTCCTTTTTTTTTTTTTACCTTCCCCTCCCCCATGGGTTCCTGTTAAGTTTCTCAGGATCCACATAAGAGTGAAACCATATGGTATCTGTCTTTCTCTGTATGGCTTATTTCACTTAGCATCACACTCTCCAGTTCCATCCACGTTGCTACAAAAGGCCATATTTCATTTTTTCTCATTGCCACGTAGTATTCCATTGTGTATATAAACCACAATTTCTTTATCCATTCATCAGTTGATGGACATTTAGGCTCTTTCCATAATTTGGCTATTGTTGAGAGTGCTGCTATGAACATTGGGGTACAAGTGCCCCTATGCATCAGTACTCCTGTATCCCTTGGGTACATTCCTAGCAGTGCTATTGCTGGGTCATAGGGTAGGTCTATTTTTAATTTTCTGAGGAACCTCCACACTGCTTTCCAGAGCGGCTGCACCAATTTGCATTCCCACCAACAGTGCAAGAGGGTTCCCGTTTCTCCACATCCTCTCCAGCATCTATAGTCTCCTGATTTGTTCATTTTGGCCACTCTGACTGGCGTGAGGTGATACCTGAGTGTGGTTTTGATTTGTATTTCCCTGATAAGGAGCGACGCTGAACATCTTTTCATGTGCCTGTTGGCCATCTGGATGTCTTCTTTAGAGAAGTGTCTATTCATGTTTTCTGCCCATTTCTTCACTGGGTTATTTGTTTTTCGGGTGTGGAGTTTGGTGAGCTCTTTATAGATTTTAGATACTAGACCTTTGTCCGATATGTCATTTGCAAATATCTTTTCCCATTCCGTTGGTTGCCTTTTAGTTTTGTTGGTTGTTTCCTTTGCTGTGCAGAAGCTTTTTATCTTCATAAGGTCCCAGTAATTCACTTTTGCTTTTAATTCCCTTGCCTTTGGGGATGTGTCGAGTAAGAGATTGCTACGGCTGAGGTCAGAGAGGTCTTTTCCTGCTTTCTCCTCTAAGGTTCTGATGGTTTCCTGTCTCACATTTAGGTCCTTTATCCATTTTGAGTTTATTTTTGTAAATGGTGTGAGAAAGTGGTCTAGTTTCAACCTTCTGCATGTTGCTGTCCAGTTCTCCCAGCACCATTTGTTAAAGAGGCTGTCTTTTTTCCATTGGATGTTCTTTCCTGCTTTGTCAAAGATGAGTTGGCCATATGTTTGTGGGTCTAGTTCTGGGGTTTCTATTCTATTCCATTGGTCTGTGTGTCTGTTTTTGTGCCAATACCATGCTGTCTTGATGATGACAGCTTTGTAGTAGAGGCTGAAGTCTGGGATTGTGATGCCTCCTGCTTTGGTCTTCTTCTTCAAAATTCCTTTGGCTACTCTGGGTGTTTTGTGGTTCCATATGAATTTTAGGATTGCTTGTTCTAGTTTCGAGAAGAATGCTGGTGCAATTTTGATTGGGATGGCATTGAATGTGTAGATAGCTTTGGGTAGTATTGACATTTTGACAATATTTATTTTTCCAATCCATGAGCAGGGAATGTCTTTCCATTTCTTTAAATCTTCTTCAATTACCTTCATAAGCTTTCTATAGTTTTCAGCATACAGATCCTTTACATCTTTGGTTAGATTTATTCCTAGGTATTTTATGCTTCTTGGTGCAATTGTGAATGGGATCAGTTTCTTTATTTGTCTTTCTGTTGCTTCATTGTTAGTGTATAAGAATGCAACTGATTTCTGTACATTGATTTTGTATCCTGCAACTTTGCTGAATTCATGTATCAGTTCTAGCAGACTTTTGGTGGAGTCTATCGGATTTTCCATGTATAATATCATGTCATCTGCAAAAAGCGAAAGCTTGACTTCATCTTTGCCAATTTTGATGCCTTTGATTTCCTTTTGTTGTCTGATTGCTGATGCTAGAACTTCCAGCACTGTGTTAAACAACAACGGTGAGAGTGGGCATCCCTGTCGTGTTCCTGATCTCAGGGAAAAAGCTCTCAGTTTTTCCCCGTTGAGGATGATGTTAGCTGTGGGCTTTTCATAAATGGCTTTTATGATCTTTAAGTATGTTCCTTCTATCCCGACTTTCTCAAGGGTTTTTATTAAGAAAGGGTGCTGGATTTTGTCAAAGGCCTTTTCTGCATCGATTGACAGGATCATATGGTTCTTCTCTTTTTTTTTTGTTAAGGTGATGTATCACGTTGATTGATTTGCGAATGTTGAACCAGCCCTGCATCCCAGGAATGAATCCCACTTGATCATGGTGAATAATTCTTTTTATATGCTGTTGAATTCGATTTGCTAGTATCTTATTGAGAATTTTGGCATCCATATTCATCAGGGATATTGGCCTGTAGTTCTCTTTTTTTACTGGGTCTCTGTCTGGTTTAGGAATCAAAGTAATACTGGCTTCATAGAATGAGTCTGGAAGTTTTCCTTCCCTTTCTATTTCTTGGAATAGCTTGAGAAGGATAGGTATTATCTCTGCTTTAAACGTCTGGTAGAACTCCCCTGGGAAGCCATCTGGTCCTGGACTCTTATTTGTTGGGAGATTTTTGATAACCGATTCAATTTCTTCGCTGGTTATGGGTCTGTTCAAGCTTTCTATTTCCTCCTGATTGAGTTTTGGAAGAGTGTGGGTGTTCAGGAATTTGTCCATTTCTTCCAGGTTGTCCAATTTGTTGGCATATAATTTTTCATAGTATTCCCTGATAATTGTTTGTATCTCTGAGGGATTGGTTGTAATCATTCCATTTTCATTCATGATTTTATCTATTTGGGTCATCTCCCTTTTCTTTTTGAGAAGCCTGGCTAGAGGCTTGTCAATTTTGTTTATTTTTTCAAAAAACCAACTCTTGGTTTCGTTGATCTGCTCTACAGTTTTTTTAGATTCTATATTGTTTATTTCTGCTCTGATCTTTATTATTTCTCTTCTTCTGCTGGGTTTAGGCTGCCTTTGCTGTTCTGCTTCTATTTCCTTTAGGTGTGCTGTTAGATTTTGTATTTGGGATTTTTCTTGTTTCTTGAGATAGGCCTGGATTGCAATGTATTTTCCTCTCAGGACTGCCTTCGCTGCGTCCCAAAGCATTTGGATTGTTGTATTTTCATTTTCGTTTGTTTCCATATATTTTTTGATTTCTTCTCTAATTGCCTGGTTGACCCACTCATTCGCTAGTAGGGTGTTCTTTAACCTCCATGCTTTTGGAGGTTTTCCAGACTTTTTCCTGTGGTTGACTTCAAGCTTCATAGCATTGTGGTCTGAAAGTATGCATGGTATAATTTCAATTCTTGTAAACTTATGAAGGGCTGTTTTGTGACCCAGTATATGATCTATCTTGGAGAATGTTCCATGTGCACTCGAGAAGAAAGTATATTCTGTTGCTTTGGGATGCAGAGTTCTAAATAGATCTGTCAAGTCCATCTGATCCAGTGTCTCATTCAGGGCCCTTGTTTCTTTATTGACCGTGTGTCTAGATGATCTATCCATTTCTGTAAGTGGGGTGTTAAAGTCCCCAGCAATTACCACATTCTTATCAATAAGGTTGCTTCTGTTTATGAGTAATTGTTTTATATATTTGGGGGCTCCGGTATTCGGCGCATAGACATTTATAATTGTTAGCTCTTCCTGATGGATAGACCCTGTAACTATTATATAATGTCCTTCTTCATCTCTTGTTACAGCCTTTAATTTAAAGTCTAGTTTGTCTGATATAAGTATGGCTACTCCAGCTTTCTTCTGGCTTCCAGTAGCATGATAAATAGTTCTCCATCCCCTCACTCTGAATCTAAAGGTGTCCTCAGGTCTAAAATGAGTCTTTTGTAGACAGCAAATAGATGGGTCTTGTTTTTTTATCCATTCTGATACCCTATGTCTTTTGGTTGGCGCATTTAATCCATTTACATTCAGTGTTATTATAGAAAGATACGGGTTTAGAGTCATTGTGATGTCTGTATGTTTTATGCTTGTAGTGATGTCTCTGGTACTTTGTCTCACAGGGTCCCCCTTAGGATCTCTTGTAGGGCTGGTTTAGTGGTGACAAATTCCTTCAGTTTTTGTTTGTTTGGGAAGACCTTTATCTCTCCTTCTATTCTAAATGACAGACTTGCTGGATAAAGGATTCTTGGCTGCATATTTTTGCTGTCTAGCACCCTGAAAATCTCGTGCCAATTCTTTCTGGCCTGCCAAGTTTCAAAAGAGAGATCAGTCACGAGTCTTATAGGTCTCCCTTTATATGTGAGGGCACGTTTACCCCTTGCTGCTTTCAGAATTTTCTCTTTATCCTTGTATTTTGCCAGTTTCACTATGATATGTCGTGCAGAAGATCGATTCAAGTTACGTCTGAAGGGAGTTCTCTGTGCCTCTTGGATTTCAATGCCTTTTTCCTTCCCCAGTTCAGGGAAGTTCTCAGCTATTATTTCTTCAAGTACCCCTTCAGCACCTTTCCCTCTCTCTTCCTCCTCTGGGATACCAATTATGCGTATATTATTTCTTTTTAGTGTATCACTTAGTTCTCTAATTTTCCCCTCATACTCCTGGATTTTTTTATCTCTCTTTTTCTCAGCTTCCTCTTTTTCCATAACTTTATCTTCTAGTTCACCTATTCTCTCCTCTGCCTCTTCCATCCGAGCCGTGGTGGTTTGCATTTTGTTTTCCATTTCCTTTAAAGCGTTTTTCAGCTCCTCGTGACTGTTCCTTAGTCCCCTGATGTCTGTAGCAAGAGATTCTCTGCTGTCCTGTATGCTGTTTTCCAGCCCAGCGATTAATTTTATGACTATTATTCTAAATTCACTTTCTGTTATATTATTTAAATCCTTTTTGATCAGCTCATTAGCTGTTGTTATTTCCTGGAGATTCTTCTGAGGGGAATTCTTCCGCTTGGTCATTTTGGATAGTCCCTGGTGTGGTGAGGGCCTGCAGGGCACTTCCCCTGTGCTGTGGTGTATAACTGGAGTTGGTGGGCGGGGCCGCAGTCCGACCTGATGTCTGCCCCCAGCCCACCACTGGGGCCACAGTCAGACTGGTGTGTGCCTTCTCTTCCCCTCTCCTAGGGGCGGGATTCACTGCGGGGTGGCGTGGCCCGTCTGGGCTACTTGCACACTGCCAGGCTTGTGATGCTGGGGATCTGGCGTATTAGCTGGGGTGGGAAGGCAAGGTGCACGGCGGCAGGGGGGGCAGGCTTAGCTCGCTTCTCCTTAGGTGGTCCACTTCAGGAGGGGCCCTGTGGCAGCCGGAGGGAGTCAGATCGCTGCCGGAGGTTTGGCTCCGCAGAAGCACAGAGTTGGGTGTTCGCGCAGAGCGAGCAATTTCCCTGGCCGGAGCCGGTTCCCTTTGGGATTTTGGCTGGGGGATGGGCGGGGGAGATGGCGCTGGCTAGCGCCTTTGTTCCCCGCCAAACTGAGCTCTGTCGTCCGGGTGCTCCGCAGCTCACCCTCCCTTTGTCCTCCAGCCTTCCCGCTTTCCGAGCAGAGCTGTTAACTTATGACCTCCCAGACGCTAAGTCGCGCTTGCTGTCGGAACACAGTCCGTCAGGCCCCTCCGCTTTTGCAAGCCGGACTCGGGGGCTCTGCTTGGCCGGCGAGCCGCCCCTCCGCCCCGGCTCCCTCCCGCCAGTCTGTGGAGCGCGCACCGCCTCGCCGCCCTTCCTACCCTCTTCCGTGGGCCTCTCGTCTGCACTTGGGTCCGGTGACTCTGTTCTGCTAATCCTCTGGTGGTTTTCTGGGTTATTTAGGCAGGTGTAGGTGGAATCTAAGTGATCAGCAGGACGCGCGGTGAGCCCAGCGTCCTCCTACGCCGCCATCTTCGACATGAGCCTTCACAAGACTCGAATAATTCTTTTTATATGCTGTTGAATTCGATTTGATAGTATCTTGTTGGGAATTTTACATCCATATTCATCAGGGATATTGGCCTATAGTTCTCTTTTTTTTCTGGGTCTCTGTCTGGTTTAGGAATCAAAGTAATGCTGGCTTCATAGAATGAGTCTGGAACTTTTCTTTCCCTTTCTATTTTTTGGAACAGCTTGAGAAGGATAGGTATTATCTCTGCTTTAAACATCTGGTAGAATTCCCCAGGGAATTCTGGACTCTTGTTTGTTGGGAGATTTTTGATAACTGATTCAATGTCTTTGCTGGTTATGGGTCTGTTCAAGTTTTCTATTTCTTCCTGTTTGAGTTTTGAAAGTGTGTGGGTGCTTAGGAATTTGTCCATTTCTTCCAGGTTGTCCAATTGTTGGCATATAATTTTTCATAGTATTCCCTGATAATTGCTTATATTTCTGAGGGATTGGTTGTAATAATTCCATTTTCATTTGTGATTTTATCTATTTGGGACATCTCCCTTTTCTTTTTGAGAAGCCTGGCTACAGATTTATCAATTTTGTTTATTTTTTTCAAAAACAAACTCTTGGTTTCATTGATCTGCTCTACAGTTTTTTTAGAGTCTATATTGTTTATTTCTGCTCTGATCTTTATTATTTCTCTTCTTCTGCTGGGTTTGGGGTGTCTTTGATGTTCTGCTTCTAGTTCCTTTAGGTGTGCTGTTTATTTTGTATTTGGGATTTTTCCTGTCTCTGGAGATAAGCCTTGATTGTGATGCATTTTCCTCTCTGGACTGCCTTTGCTGCATCCCAAAGCATTTGGATTGTTGTGTTTTCATTTTCATTTGTTTGCATATATTTTTAAATTTCATCTCTAATTGTCTGGTTGACCCATTCCTTCTTTAGTAGGGTGTCCTTTAACCTCCATGCTTTTGATGGTTTTCCAGACTTTTTCCTGTGGTTGATTTCAAGTTTCATAGCATTGTGGTCTGAAAGTGTGCATGGTATGCTTTCAATTCTTGTATACTTATGAAGGGCTGTTTTGTGACCCAGTATGTGATCTCTCTTGGAGAATGTTCCATGTGCACTCAAGAAGAATGTTCCATGTGCATTCTATGTGATGCAGAGTTCTAAATATATCTGTCAAGTCCATCTGATCCAATGTATCATTCAGGGCCCTTGTTTCCTTATTGATCCTGTGTCTAGATGATCTATCCATTGTTGTAAGTGGAGTATTAAAGTCCCCTGCAATTACCGCATTCTTATCAAAAAGGTTGCTTATGTTTGTGATTAATTGTTTTATATATTTGGGGGCTTCTGTATTCAGTGCATAGATATTTATAATTGATAGCTCTTCCTGATGGATAGACCCTGTAATTATTATATAATGCCCTTCTTCATCTCTTGTTACAGACTTTAATTTAAGTCTAGTTTGTCTGATATAAGTATGCCTACTCCAGCTTTCTTTTGACTTCCAGTAGCATGATAGAAAGTTCTCCATCCCCTCACTTTCAGTCTGAAGGTGTCCTCAGGTCTAAAATGAGTGTCTTGTATACAGCTAATAGATGGGTCTTGTTTTTTTATCCATTCTGATACCCTATGTCTTTTGGTTGGCGCATTTAATCCATTTACATTCAGTGTTATTATTGAAAGATATGGGTTTAGAGTCATTGTGATGTCTGTAGATTTCATACTTGTAGTGATGTCTCTGGTCCTTTGCGGTACTTGCAACATTTAATTCACAGAATCTCCCTTAGGATCTCTTGTAGAGCTGGTTTAGTAGTGAAGAATTCCTTCAGTTTTTGTTTGTTTGGGAAGACCTTTATCTCTCCTTCTATTCTGAATGACAGACTTGCTGGATAAAGGATTCTTGGCTGCACATTTTTTTCTGTTCATCACATTGAAGATTTCCTGCCATTCTTTTCTGGCCTGCCACGTTTCAGTAGATAGGTCTGTCACTAGTCTTATCAGTCTCCCTTTATATTTTAGGGCGTGTTTATCCCTAGCTTCTCTCAGAATTCTGTCTTTATTCTTGTATTTTGCCAGTTTCACTATGATATATCGTGCAGATCGATTCAAGTTACATCTGAAAGGAGTTCTCTGTGCCTCTTGGATTTCAGTGCCTTTCTCCTTCCCCAGATCAGGAAACTTCTCAGCTATGATTTGTTCAAGTACACCTTCAGCCCTTTTCTCTCTCTCTTCCTCTTCTGGAATTCCTATTATATGAATATTGTTCCGTTTGATTGCATCACTTAGTTCTCTAATTTTCCCCTCATAGTCCTGGATTTTTTTATCTCTCTTTTTCTCAGCTTCCTCTTTTTCCATAATTTTATCTTCTAATTCACTTATTCTCTCCTCTGCTTCTTCAATCCAAGCTGTGGTCGCCTCTATTTTATTTTGCACCTCATTTATAACATTTTTTAGCTCCTCACGACTATTTCTTAGTCCCTTGATCTCTGTAGCAATAGATTCTCTGCTGTCCTCTACGCTTTTTTCAAGCCCAGTGATTAATTTTATGACTATTATTCTAAATTCTTGTTCCATTATATTGGTTAAATCGTTTTTGATCAATTTGTTAGCTATCACTACTTCCTGGAGTTTCTTTTAAGGAGAGTTCTTCCGTTTCATCATTTTGGATAGTCCCTGCGGTGGCTCCAAACTGCAGGGCTCTTCCCCTGTGCTGTCTTGAGTAGCTTGTGTTGGTCAGCGGGGCTGCAGTCTGACCCAATGTCTGTCTCCAGCCCACCACTGGGACCACAGTCAGACTGGTTGTACCTTATCTTCCCCTCTCCCAGGGGCCAGACTCATTGTGGAGTGGTGTGGCCCCTGTCTGGACTACTTGCACACTGCCAGGCATGTAGTGCTGCTTCATTGGGATCTGGTGTATTAGCTGAGTTGGATCCACAAGATGCACAGGGGCGGGAGGTGAAGTCTTAGCTCGATTTGCCTTTAATGGGCCCCTGTGGGAGGGGCCCTGCAGCACAGGAGGGAGGCAGACCCGTCAGAGAGATGGGTCCACAGAAGCACAGCATTGGGTGTTTGGGTGGTGCCAGCAAGTTCAGTGATGGGAACTAGTTCCCTTTGTGGTTTTGGCTGGGGGATGGGAGAAGGATATGGTGCTTGCCGGTGCCTTTATTCCCCCTGAGCTGAGCTCTGTCTTCTGGGGCTCAGCAACTCTCCCTCCTGGTGTCCTCTTGCCCTCCCTGCTCTCTAAGAGCAGAATTGTTGACTTTTAACATTCCAGATGTTAAGTCCTGCTGGCTGTCAGAACTCACGCAGTCCAACCCCTCTGCTTTTGCAAAGGGCTTTGCCTTGCCAGGCGGGCTGTCCCTTCACCACCCGGCTCCCTCCTGCCAGTCCATGTAGCACGCACTGCCTCTCTGCCCTTCCTACCCTGTTGTGGGCCTGTTGTCTATGCTTGTCTCCTGAGAGTCCGTTCTACTAGTCTTCTGGTGGTTTTCTGGGTTATTTAGGCAGATGTTGGTGGAATCTAAGTGGTCAGCAGGATGAGGTGAGCCCAGAGTCCTCCTATGCAACCATCTTCACTCCAAAATGAAGACATCAGGGTTTAAATCCCAGCCAAGCAACAGGGAGGCGCGGGAGTTGGCAGAACAGGACAAACTGCCTCATTTTCTCCATTGCACTGTGAGGACAACCTGAACAGAGTGGTTTGGGACACCCACTCTGTGGAAGAGAGACTGGGATGTTGCCATTTTTCTCACCATCACCAACAAGGTGGGGACTCAGGGAACAGACACCAAGCCCACATTGGAGGTGGGACCTAACTACACCAAACCACTCCCCTTCATGTTTGATAACTGCATATCTACTGGAACAGGACTGATGCTGTAGAACCAGGCAGCACTTCCTCCAGACCAGCACTGCCACTGGTCCCAAGGCACCCAGCGATTGTGCATTTTCTGATTTAATTTTGGACAATTTTGGACAAATATATATATATATATATATATATATATATTTGTGTATATATATATTTGTATATACATATATACATATATATTTGTATATACATATATACATATATATATTTGTATATATTTATTTTTTCCTTCCCCTCGTTTCTTTTCTCCTTCTTATTTCTTCCTTCCTCTAGTCTAGTTATTCTCATTGTTGGTTTGTTTAAGCAGACATATTCAATCTATTCTCTTTATACCTGTTCTATATCTCCTTCTTTATTTTTCCCTCTCTCTCTCTCTCTGGATTAAGCCATAGAGTTTCTCTGCCTGGTCAATTTTCTTTTCTTTCTCCCTGCCCCTGTCACATCTCTCTTTGTATGGGATAAGGCTTCCTCAATCAACAATGCCACCAGCCCATTATATTGATGTAGCTGGTGGTTTTTTTCCTGTTTTTGTTTGTTTTCTTTTCTAGTGCTACTTCAGTGAACAAATCAAAGCATCCCTGGTGTGTGCACACCTGGTGCTCACTATGAGTAAGGTGATAAAACAACTAGAGTCACAACAATAGAGAGCAAGTAACACTCTCCAAAAAAACACCTCTGAATATAGTAGTGCTCACAGGCACAGGGCACATAAAACGCTTTAAAACATATAAGGGATAGAAAACTAGGCAAGATGATTAATTCTCCTCAAAAGAAATTCCAGGAAGGAATGACAGCTAAAGAATTGATCAAAACAGATATAAACAGTATAACTGAACAAGAATGTATATTGATAGTCATAAAATTAATCACTGGGCTTTAAAAAAGCATAGAAGACAGCAGAGAACCTATTGCAGCAGATAAAGGAACTAAAAAATAGTCATGATGAATTAAAAATGCTGTAATTGAGGTGCAAAATAAACTGGACTCAGTGACAGTGAGGATTGAAGAGACAGAGGGGAGATCAGTAAAATAGAGGATAAAATTACTGAAAAAGATGAAGCTGAGAAAAAGAGAGATAAAAAAATTCTGGACCATGAAGGGAGAATTGGAGAACTAAGTGCTTCAATGAAATGGAATAATATCCATATCATAGGAGTTCCAGAAGAAGGGAGAGAGAAAGGGGCGGAAGGTGTACTTGAACAAATCATAGTTGAGAACTTCCCCAATCTAGGGATGGAAATAGACATTGAAATCTATGAGGCACAGAGAACTCCCTTCAGCCATAACTTGAATCGATCTGCACAACATACTATAGTGAAACTAGTAAAATAGAAAGAAAAGACAATTCTGAAAGCAGCTAGAACAAATGGGCCTTAACCTACAAGGGTAGACACATAAGGGGAGTAGCAGACCTATCTACTAAAACTTGGCAAGCCAGAAAGGAGTGGCAGGAAATCTTCAATGTGATGAACAGAAAAAATATGCAGCCGAGAATCCTTTATCCAGCAACTCTGTCATTCAGAATAGAAGGAGAGATAAAGGTCTTCCCAAACAAAAACTGAAGGAATTCATCATCTCTAAACCAGCCCTACAAGAGATCCTAAGGGGACTCTGTGAGTGTAATGTTGCAAAGACCACAAAGGACCAGAGAAATCACTACAAACATGAAACCTACAGATAACACAATGACATTGAATCCGTAACTTTCAGTAATAACACTGAATGTAAATGGACCAAATGCTCCAACCAAAAGACATAGGGTATCAGAATGGATAAAAAACAAGATCTATCTATTTGCTGTCTACAAAAGACACATTTAAACTTGAGGACGCCTTCAGATTGAAAGTGAGGGGATGGGAAAGCATCTATCATGCTATTGGAAGTCAAAAGAAAGCTGGAGTAGCCATACTTATATCATACAAACTAGATTTTAAACTAAAGGCTGTAACAAGAGATGAAGAAGGGCATTGTATCATAATTATGGGTCTGTCCATCAAGGAGAGATAACAATTATAAATATTTATGCACTGAATATGGAAGCATCCAAATATATAAAACATTCACAAATGTAAGCAATCTTATTGGTAAGAATGTGGTAATTTCAGGGGACTTTAATTCTCCACTTACAACAATGGACAGATCATCTAGACAGAAAATCAGTAAAGAGACAATGGCCCTGAATTATACACTGGACCAGATGGACTTGACAGATATATTCAGAACTTTTCATCCAAAAGCAACAGAATACACATTCTTCTTGAGTGCACATGGAACATTCTCCAAGATAGATCACATGCTGGGTCACAAAACAGCCCTCAATAAATATAAAAGAATTGACATCATATCATGCCCCTTTTCAGATCATAATGCTATGAAACTTGAAATCAACCACAGGAAACAGTTTGGAAAACCTCCAAATGCATGGAGTTAAAGAACATCCTACTAAAGAATGAATGGGTGACCAGGAAATTAAAGAAGAAATTTAAAAATATATGGAAAGAAATGAAAATGAAAACAAGACAGTCAAAGCCCTGTGGGATGCAGCAAAGGCTGTCCTAAGGGGAAAATACATTGCAATCCAGGCCTATCTCAAGAAACAAGAAAAAACCCAAATACAAAATGGAACATCAAACCTAAAGGAATTAGAAGCAGAACAACAAAGAAACCCCAAGGCCAGCAGTAGAAGAGAAATAATAAAGATCAGAGCATAAACAATCTAGAATCCAAAAACACATTAGAATAGGTCAATGAAACTAAGAGCTGGTTTTTTGAAAAAATAAACAAAATTCATAAACCCCTAACCAGATTTCTCAAAAGGAAAAGAGAGAGGACCTAAATAGATACAATCACGAATGAAAATGGATTTATGACAACAAATCCTCAGAAATACAAGCAATTATTACAGAATACTAAGAAAAATTATATGCCAACAAATAAGACAACCTGGAAGAAATGGACAAATTCCTAGACACCCACACCCTACCAAAACTCAAACGGGAAGAAATAGAAAATTTGAACAGACCCATAACCAGTGAAGAAATTGAATCAGTTATCAAAAATGCCCCAACAAACAAGGGTCCTGGGCCAGATGGTTCCCAGGGGAATTCTACCACACATTTAAAGCAGAGATAATATCTATCCTTCTAAAGCTGTTCCAAAATAGAAACAGAAGGAAAAATTCAGGACTTATTCTATGAAGCCAGCATTACTTTGATTCCCAAACCAGACAGAGACCCCACAAAAAAAGGAGAATTACAGGCCAATATCCCTGATGAATATGGATGCAAAAATTCTCAACAAGGTCCTAGCAAATTGAATTCAGCAGCATATAAAAAGAATTATTCACCATGATCAGGTGGGATTCATTCCTGGGCTTCAGGGCAGGTTCAATATTTGCAAATCAATGTGATACATCACGTTCATAAAAGAAAGGATAAGAACCATGTGATCCTGTCAATAGATGCAGAAAAAGGATTGGACAGAATACAGCATCGTTTCTTAATAAAAATTCTCAGGAATGCTGGGATAGAAGGAACATACTTAAACATCATAAAAGCCATTTATGAAAATCCCACAGCTAATATCCTCAATGGGGAAAAACTGAGATCTTTCCCCTGAGATCAGGAACACGACACGGATGTCCACTCTCACAACTGTTGTTTAACATAGTGTTGGAAGTCCTAAAATCACCAATCAGATGACAAAATGAAATAAAAAACATCAAAATTGGCAAAGAAGTTGAGCTTCCACTTTTCGCAGATGACTTGATATTCCACATGGAAAACCAGAAAGACTCCACCAAAAAACTGCTAGAACTGATAGATCAATTCAGCAAAGTCACAGGGTACAAAATCAATGTACAGAAATCTGTTGCATTTCTATACACCAATAATGAAGAAAAAGAAAGAGAAATCAAGTCTTCGATCCCACTTACAGTTGCACCAAGAGCCATAAAATACATAGGAATAAACCTAACCAAAGATGTAAAAGATCTGTATGCTGAAAACTATAGAAAGCTTATGCTAAGTGAAATAAGCCATACAGAGAAAGACAGATACCATATGGTTTCACTCTTATGTGGATCCTGAGAAACTTAACAGGAACCCATGGGGGAGGGGAAGGAAAAAAAAAAAAAAAAAGGACGTTAGAGTGGGAGAGAGCCAAAGCATAAGAGACTGTTAAAAACTGAGAACAAACTGAGGGTTGATGGGGGGTGGGAGGGAGGGGCGGGTGGGTGATGGGTATTGAGGAGGGCACCTTTTGGGATGAGCACTGGGTGTTGTATGGAAACCAATTTGTCAATAAATTTCATATAAAAAAAAAAGAAAGCTTATGAAGGAAATTGAAGAAGACACAAAGAAATGGAAAAACCTTCCATGCTCATGGATTGGAAGAATAAATATTGTTAAAATGTCAATACTACCCAAAGCTATCTACACATTTGATGTAATCCCAATCAAAATTGCACCAGCATTCTTCTTAAAGCTAGAACAAGCAATCCTAAAATTTGTATGGAACCACAAAAGACCCCAAATAGCCAAAGTAATTTTGAAGAAAAAGACTAAAGCGGGAGGCATCAGAATCTCAGACTTTATCCTCTACTACAAAGCTGTAATCATCAAGACAGCGTGGTATCGGCACAAAAACAGACACATAGACCAATGGAATCAAACAGAGACTCTAGAATTGGACCCACAAAAGTATGGCCAACTAATCTTTGACAAAGCAGGAAAGGATAGTCAATGGAATAAAGACAGTCTCTTCAGCAAGTGGTGCTGCTGGGAAAACTGGACAGCAACATGCAGAAGAATGAACCTGCACCACTTCCTTACACCATACACAAAAATAAACTCAAAATGGATGAAAGACCTAAAATGTGAGACATGAAACTATCAAAACCCTAGAGGAGAAAGCAGACAACAACTTCTTTGACCTCACCTGAAGCAATTTCTTGCTCAACACATCTCCAAACGCAAGGGAATTAAAAGCAAAAATGAACTATTGGGACCTCATGAAGATAAAAAGTTTCTGCACTGCAAAGGAATAATCAACAAAACTAAAAGGCAAAACAACGGAATGGGAAAAGATATTTGCAAATGACATATCAGATAAAGAGTTAGTATCCAAAATCTATAAAGAACTTACCAAACTCCACACCTGAAAAACAAATAATCCAGTGAAGAAATGGGCAGAAAACATGAATAGACAATTTTCCATAGAAGACATCCAGGGGGCCAACAGACACATGAAACAATGCTCAACATCACTAATCATCAGAGAGATGCAAATCACAACCACACTGAGATACCACTTCACACCAGTCAGAGTGGCTAAAATTAACAACTCAGGAAACAACAGATGCTGGTGAGGATGTGGAGAAAAGGGAACCCTCTTGCACTGTTGGTGGAAATGCACACTGGTGCAGCTGCTCTGGAAAACAGTGTGGAGGTTCCTCAAAAAACAAAACAAAACAAAACAACGACCAAGCAATAGCACTAGTAGGAATTTTCAAAGGATACAGAAGTGCTGATCCACAGGGGCACATGTACCCCAATGTTTATAGCAGCGCTTTCAACAATAACCAAATTATGGAAAGAGCCTAAATATCCATCAACTGATGAATGTATAAAGAAGATGTGGTTATGTATAGACAATGGAATAGTACTTGGCAATGAGAAAGAAAGAAATCATACCATTTGCAGCAACATGGATGGAACTGGAAGGTATTATGCTAAGTGAAATAAGTCAGTCAAAGGAAGACATATCATAGATTTCAGTCATATGTAGATCTTAACAGAGACCATGGGGGAAGGGAAGGGGGAAAATAGTTAAAAACAGAGAGGGAGGAAGGCAAACCATAACAGACTCTTAAATACAGAGAACAATCTGTGGGTTGATGTGGTGATGGGGGAGAGGAGAAAATGGGTGATGAACATTGAGGACTTAGGGCACTTGTCGGGATGAGCACTGGGTGTTGTATGTAAGCAATGAACCACAGGGATCTACTTGTGTAAGTACAACTTACACACTGTATGTTAGCTAATTTGACAATAAATTATATTAAAAAATAAAATAAAATCTGTCTTAAATGAAGGAAAAAAAATAAAAATATTATCAAAGAGAAAAAGTTTCCCCAAAACAGAATAATTGACATAGTTGGTACCCACCCCAAAATAGTAATTAAACTTGGTCAGTGCTGTGGGTTATATCATACTCCATGCCAAATTTGAAATTCAAGTTGGTAACTTATGTTAAGTTCATAATTGACCAAACCTGATAAAGCCAATTATTGGACAGGCAAACTTTACATTTAATATTCTATTTACCATTTATGGCATTATACCAAAATTATAAACAGACTGTGAATAGACAAAATTTATAGAGCCATGATAGATTGGATACTAACATTGACCACAATAATTATCTTAATACTGCTTTACCATAATATGGACATTTTGGAATGCTCTATTAAACGTCTTTAAAACAAAACTTTGAACACTGTTGTGAAAGGCAGAAGGGCAATCCCTCATTCATTAACCATATCCAAATTACTCAAGGGGTGCTTTAGTGGTAGATTGGATTATATAATAACTTCTGAGGGCACTTGGAATCTTACTGAAGATATAATCCAGAAAAAAGAAACTCCAGATGTTGGCCTCATTTCCCAAGCCAGTGAGTTATAGCATATATTTGAAAGACCGAATAAGGAGGTCTTCCCAATGTTCTTCTTAGGAGCATTAAGTAACATAGATGTCAATAGGTAGAAAAAGAACAGTACAAAAGTAGTACAAAAAGTAATCTCCAGAATAAAAAGCACCCCTGACTTTTTGTTCCTAAAAGCCCTGAAAATAATAATTGTTTTAACCTTTTTGATCCTGGTAACTTTAACTTACTAGTAGTTAAGCCCATGAAAATAGACAAAACCACAACAAATGATAATATGAAACTAGTCAGAGTCACTGAAGGGAAAGCTTATACTAGATAACTGAAAAAAAAATAGAATTGAGTCCCAACAACTGATTTAGACACAGAAACCCAGCAGCTATTAGAATTATGCTGCAAATGAGAGCACAGTCTGATCCTCATAGGAACAGAGGATGTGCAACCCAGACCTCTTACCACCAATACTGAATTTAGTCAACATCTTAGAGTATTTGGAGAAAATAATATTAATTTACAAAGATCTTTGATTGGATAGCATAGGCCTAGACAGTAAGATGGCCTATATCTAATGCCATCCCTGAAGAACATCTCAATGGAAAATGTCAGGGAAGCTACTCATACAATAATTAAATTAAGACTATTGGCTATGTTTGAGAAGGGACAGACACTCTCATGCTACATGTGGAAGCAACAGAAAAAATTTAAAATGTCATCCTAAAAACTGCTCCCATTGGACAGAACAGCACTATTTACAGTATTTTCAGGCACCAGAAACACAGAAGAGCTGATTGATTTTATAAGAAGAGCAGAGCAATTTAGTCAAGAAAAAGCTATTGATAGCTTTGAGAAAGTGGGAGAAAATGGCAGAATAGGAGAATCCTGAGCTCACCTTCTTCCATGGACATTCTGAGGCAACATGTAATGCAACTCACCCTGACAGCAACCTGAAGACTGTCAGAAGAGACCTTCTGCATCTAAAAACATAAAGAGAAGGTCACATCAAGAAGGGTAGGAGGGGCAGAGACATGGTCAGGCACCAAACCCCCATCACAATGACCCATAAGTCAGAAGGATATCACAGGCACAGAGGACTGAGAGGATCAAGCGCCACACCAGACACCCATGGCTCTGGGGACCTGCACGGGGAAGAAGAGGCCCCATGATGTCTGGCTTTGAAAATGAGCAGGACTTCCCTCTGGGAGCTTTGAAAATCAGCAAGGCTTAATTAACTCTGGGATACCTGAGGGCTATAGGAAATGAAGTCTTTTCTATCAAGGGGCCAGCACACTGTATCACTTTGTCAGAGCCCCAAACAGAAGCATCCATATGAAAGCACCTGGTAATAAATGAAGGAGATTTATTGACTAATTTTAGGGTGTGTGCTGTAGGGGCAAGTTTCTGCAGGAGGTTTCTCCTAAAACAGAAGTGCTGATAAGCACCATTTTTCTTGCCTTTTTTCAGCCTATCTGGCCAGAGGCGTTCAGAAGCCAGTTCTCATGCCATCCATGTTCTCATTCTAGCACTGCTTGCCCCACCCTGACATTCCCCTTTGGACCTACCCCACTCAACCCATCTGCTCTAACAGGAACTTTTCCAAAGATTCTCCTACTGCACCACACCCGACAGGCAGCATTGGTCAGGACCAGTCTCCCTCTAATGTGACTGCTAGGGCACAGCAGGTAGTCCTGGTTGGGACCAGAAACCCTTCCAGAGTGGCTCCTGCCCCAAGCTAGCCCCAGCCACCAGCACACATGAAGTAGCTACTCAGCCAGCAGCACGGGATGCAAGCCCTAACTACAAGTTCACACACAGTAGTCATGGTCAGTCATTGCTGACAACTGGGCTGAGGGTCTGCCTCACTGACCAGCATGTCTGCAGTAGTGACAGATCAGTCACAACAGGAGGACACAAGCAACCCACATAACGCACACTTCTGGAGCACCTGGTTCTGGTAACCAGGAGATTGCGCTACTGGATACCACAGGATGTCTTGTACAAAAGGCCACCAATTTTAAGACTAGGAGACATAGCTGATGGACCTAGTACACAGAAACAAACACAGAGGATTAGACAAAAGGAGGAGACAGAGAAATATGTTCCAAATGAAAAAACAAGACAAAGCTCCCAAGAAATAGTAAAAGGAAACACTGATAAGCAATTTGCCTAATAAAGAGTTCAAAGTAATAAAATACTCGCCAAACTTGGGAGAAGAGTAGATCAATTCAGTGAGAACTTCATCAAAGAAACCGAAAACATAAAAAGAACCAGTCAGAGATAAAAAATACATTAACTGAAATGAAAAATACACTAGAGGGAATCACTACAGATTAGAGGATGCAGAAGAATGGATCAGCAATCTGGAAGAAAGGGTAGTGGAAAGCACCCAAGCTGAACAGCAAAAAGAAGAATTTGTTAAGTGAGGATAAGTTAAAGGATCTCTACAATAACACCAAGCATAGTAACATTAGCATTATATGGGTTGTTGGAGGAGAAGAAAAAGAGAAAGGAGCAGAAAAATTATTTAAGAAGAAATAAGTAAAAACTTCCTTAATCTGGGAGAGGAAATGGATATTCAGGTCCAGGAAGCATGGACAACTCCAACCAAATGAATGCCAGGAGGACCAAGTGTCCATCAATGGATGAATGGATAAAGAGGATGTATGTGTATGGGGTGTGTGTGTGTGTGTGTGTGTGTGTGTGATGGAATATTATTCAGCCATAAAAAAAAATGAAATCTTGCCATTTTCTATGACATGGATGGAGCTAAAGAGCATAATGTTAAGCAAAGTAAGCCAGTAAGAGAAAGACAAATACCATATTATTTCACTCATATGTGGAATTTAAGAAACAAAACATACAAGCAAAGGGGAAAAATGAGAAACAGACAAATAGAAAAACAGACTCTTAATTATAAACAGCAAACTGATGGTTAGCAGAAGGGTGAAAGGTGAGGGGTGATGGGGATTAAGCAGTTCACTTGTCACAATGAGCACACAGTGATGTATGGAATTGTTGAGTCACTATATTGTACACTTGAAACTAACATAGCACTGTATGTTAACTATACTAGAAATAAAATAAAAACTTAAAATTAAAAACGTTAAAGAGGGGTGACTAGGTGGCTCAGCTGGTTAAGCATCTGACTCAATTTTGGCTCAGGTCATGATCTCACAATTTGTTAGATCAAGCCCTGTGTCAGGCACTTGGGGCCTACTGGGAATTCTCCTTCTTCTTTCTCTGCCCCCTATCTCTCTCTCTCTCTCTCCCTAAAAACAAATAAATAAAACTTTTTTTTTAAAAAAAGCAAAAGATCTGTATGTCGAAAACTATAGAAAGCTTATGAAGGAAATTGAAGAAGATATAAAGGAATGGAAAAACATTCCGTGCTCATGGATTGGAAGAATAAATATTGTTAAAATGTCAATACTACCCAAACCTATCTACACATTCAATGCAATTCCAATCAAAATTGCACCAGCATTCTTCTCAAAGCTAGAAAAAGCAACCCTAAAATTTGTATGGAACCACAAAAGGCCCCGAATAGCCAAAGTAATTTTGAATAAGAAGACCAAAGCAGGAGGCAACAGAATCCCAGACTTTAGCCTCTACTACAAAGCTGTAATCATCAAGACAGCATGGTACTGGCACAAAAATAGACACATAGACCAATGGAATAGAATAGAAACCCCAGAACTAGACCCACAAAGGTATGGCCAACTAATCTTTGACAAAGCAGGAAAGAATATCCAATGGGAAAAAGACAATTTCTTTAACAAATGGTGCTGGGAGAACTGGACAGCAACATGCAGAAGGATGAAACTAGACCACTTTCTTACTCCATCCACAAAAATAAACTCAAAATGGATAA
Source organism: Lynx rufus (assembly GCF_022079265.1). NCBI lineage: Eukaryota > Metazoa > Chordata > Mammalia > Carnivora > Felidae > Lynx > Lynx rufus. The sequence goes on along the minus strand of NW_025814838.1, from coordinate 602,228 downwards.
AGGACCTGAATGTGAGACAGGAAACCGTCAAAACCCTAGAAGAGAAAGCAGGGAAAAACCTCTCTGACCTCAGCTGCAGCAATTTCTTACTTGACACATCCCCAAAGGCAAGGATATTAAAAACAGAAATGAACTATTGGGACCTCGTGAAGATAAAAAGCTTCTGCACTGCAAAGGAAACAATGAACAAAACTAAAAGGCAACCAACGGAATGGGAAAAGATGTTTGCAAACGACATATCAGACAAAGGGCTAGTATCCAAAATCTATAAAGAGCTCACCAAACTCCCCACCTGAAAAACAAATAATCCAGTGAAGAAATGAGCAGAAAACATGAATAGACAATTCTCTAAAGAAGATATCCAGATGGCCAACAGGCACATGAAAAGATGCTCAACATCGCTCCTCATGAGGGAAATACAAATCAAAACCACACTCAGATATCACCTCATGCCAGTCAGAGTGGCTGAAATGAACAAAACAGGAGACTATAGATGCTGGAGAGGATGTGGACAAATGGGAACCCTCTTGCACTGTTGGTGGGAATGCAAATTGGTGCAGCCACTCTGGAAAGCAGTGTGGAGGTTCCTCAAAAAATTAAAAATAGATCTACCCTATGACCCAGCAATAGCACTGCTAGGAATTTACCCAAGGGATACAGGAGTGCTGATGCATAGGGGCACTTGTACCTCAATGTTTATAGCAGTATTTTCAACAATAGCCAAATTATGGAAAGAGCTTAAATGTCCACAAACTGATGAATGGATAAAGAAATTGTGGTTTATATACATAATGGAATACTACGTGGCAATGAGAAAGAATGAAATATGGCCTTTTGTAGCAACATGGATGGAACCGGAGAGTGTTATGCTAAGTGAAATAAGTCATACAGAGAAGTACAGATTCCATGTTTTCACTCCTATGTGGATCCTGAGAAACTTCACAGAAGACCATGGGGGAGGGTAAGAAAAAAATGGTTAGAGAGGGAGGGAGCCAAAATATAAGAGACTCCTAAAAACTGAGAACAAACTGAGGGTTGATGGGGGTGGGAGGGAGGGGTGGGTGGGTGATGGGTATTGAGGGCACCTGTTGAGATGAGCACTGGGTGTTGTATGGAAACCAACTTGACAACAAATTTCATAATAAAAAAAAGAAAAAAGAAAAAAAAAGACACATAATAATTAAAATGGCAAAAAATAAAGAGAGAACCTTGAAAGCAGCAAGAGAAAACCAAACAAGAATATTTTATCCAGCAATGTTAACATTCAGAATTGAAGAAGAAATCGTTTCCCAGGCAAAATTTAATGGCCCTACCTATGGCATATCATTTTAAGTATACATGTGACAGTTATTTAAAATACTGGAAATGTCAAATACATGTTATCATTATAAAATCATTTCTAAACAAAAGTTTTTAGCTCAATTTACTTGAGCTGATATTTAATGAATAGAAAAAATTAATTAGAAGCTGGGAAGGGCACTGATGCAGGGAACGGGGCCAAAGATTATGATTGCTGGCTTTGAGGCTGACTTACCTACTTTCTGCAAAGAATGTCAAGGACAAGTTGAACAATACCCTTCTTCCTCTTGTGCTAAGGGGTCCGTAGCAAACAGCACCCTCCATCAGTTCTGTGAATCTGTGAACTTCTCTCTGTGTTTAGAACCACAAAATGATTTTTTATTATTTTCCTTAACACAAAATGTAAAGATATCTTCGTTTCCTCCATCTACAGTACACCTCATCTTTTAGACACAATCTTGAATGAATTAACATTTCATACATAATTTTTAATTTGGGACTTCCCTTCCCAAGCAAAGCTTGAGGGTAACTAATATTTCGCTGATTTCAGCAACTGTAAAGATTTCCAACTGCCTCAATTGTATTATCATTTGTCTCAGCAAAATTTTTGCTTGTTTTGCACTCATTAAAAAAAAAACAATAAGGGCATATTGCAAAAAGATATTAAAATATTTATAAAAACCACACAGTGTCATAAAAGTATCTTTCTCCTAGGCCTGGTGATGAATGTTCCAAGGTTCTGATTCCTCCAACTTGCTGCAGATGATATTCCTCAACTCTAGGTATCTTCAGGGCACTTAATGGGGGTTCTATACTTGGCAGAACCACCAACTCTCTGTAATTTTTTTAAAGTTTTTGATATGGTAATTTATAATAAATACATATTTGGTCTTTGTCTTTTTTCTGGCACAGAGCTCCTAAAATTCTTGGAATTCCCAAGTGATAAGAACAATATAGGTGTCTCATGTTACAAGGTGAGGTTTGGAAAGCACCTCAAAGTGGGAACTGGTTGCCAGTAGAGCCAAACATGGAATTAGAAGGTTAGAAGTTTCAGTCTCAACCCCCCCTCCCCAATTTCCTGAGAGGAGAGAGGGGCTCTAGATTGAGTTCAACCACCAAAGAGCAATGACTTAATAAATCATGCCTATGTAATGAAGCTTTCATAAAAATCCAAAAGCAGAGTTCTGGTAGCTTCTAGGTAGGTGAACAAGTAAAGATTTGGGCAGATTGCCATGATTGCCATGAAGCCTTCATGCCCTTTCCCCATACCTTGTCCTATGCATCTCTTGCATTTGGCTATTCCTGAGTTACAACCTTTTTAATGAATCAGTAGTTTGGTAAGTAAAGGGTTTTACTGAGTTTTGTAGTTGCTCTAGGAAATTACTCAAATCCAAGGAAGGGGTTGTTGCAGACCTTCAAGCTATAGCCAGTGGGTCAGAAGCACAGGTTTTATGTATTATTTAATATGATTTTAGATCCACTAGCAAGACAGAATAAAACTTGCCTTCATAAGTAAAGTTGTTTTGATATAAAAATAAAAGAAAATAAAAAAGTTGTTTCAGGATGTCATTATCTCATCTTTTCTCACTAATAAAAACTCAGTAGCTCAGCTGCTGAGGGCCCTGCTGGAGGCTTATCAGTAAAAATATGTGAAGAAGCAACCCTGAAAAGGGGACATTAATACTACAAATACCAAGAGTTTGTGAGGACTATCCAAGAGTGTTTAGTATGGTCAAGGCTACAATTGGCTGATCTAAATAGCCTTCTGAAGACCTTGGGGGAAGTTAGCTCCTGCCATGGTAAAACCAGCAGTGATGAAAGCCATGCAGCAACCTAATGTAGAAGATCATCTTGCCCACTTACACCTTGCCATTGTTCTCTATCACATGCTGTAGCACAGGGGAATTTTACCTTTGCACTGGTAGCTGGACATCAGTTCTTGGTTGGCTAAACTATCTCTGCTGAGTATCATTTTGCCCTGTATTTTAACCTTATAAATCTATTCCTGGACTTTGATACTTTGGACCTTTTTTCATGTTTTTGAGAAACATTTGTGTATGCTTAATTATAGAATATTCAAAACACAAAGGAAATTACAAAGAATAAATACCCTTATCTACCCTTATCCCATTTAACAAATGTTAAAATATTAAAGTATTAGATATCAAAATATCAGGAGTTGAATGTTAAGTTTAACAAATTTAGAAGTTCCCTTTCCACCTCATCTGAGGTAAACATTGTTCCATATTCTATCCTCATAGATTAGTTTTGCCTGTTCATACAAAATGAATCAAACATTTTGCAGTCTGGTGTTTGACTTCTTTTCCTAATGACAAAGTTGAGATTCATCCATATTGTACATCAATCTGTAGTCTGTTCTCTTATTATGGACTAGTAAACCCCTTGTATGACTACTAAGCCTATTTGCCAGTTTGATTATACATTTTCCTCTTGATGGAATCTGGTTTTAATTTACATTAATTTTTTAAATTTAAATTCAAGTTAGTTAACATATAGTTTATTATTGGTTTCAGTACAATTTAGTGATTCATCACTTACATATAACATACAACAGTGCTCATCCCAATAAGTGCCCTCCTTAATGCCCATCACCCATTTAGCTCACCCCCACCTACCTCCCCTCTAGCAACCCTCAGTTTCTATTCTGTATTTAAGAGCCTGACACAGGGCTTAAACTCATGGACCATCAGATCATGACCTGAGTTGTAGTCAGTCACGTAACCGACTGAGCCACCCAGATGCACCGAGCCTGGTTTTTTAAACAACAGCCTCCTAACTCATGCTCAATCCCCAACACTGCTATCTGAGGGGGAGGCCTGCCTTTCTCCAGACTCACATCCATGTGGTGGGGCATCTGCAGCCATCTGTTTTACCCCTTCAAGTCATATGCACTTTCGTTTCTGGGCCCCAGGGGGGTCCCAGGATTCCCTGGGTATCAACTGGATCTCAAGGGATGGGGGAGGGTGGACTTCTGGGAAAGCCAGGCCCTGGACAAGGAAGCCAGATCTCTAGAGGTGGTGGCGGTGGAAGAGTATGGGCGATTTTCTCCAAGGGTGTCTTTGGCCTCCTGTCCCTGCCTCTGTTCTATGATTAACCAAAGACTTCCTCACTGTGCCCCTCCTTCTGTTACTTGAAGGCCTGAGTCATTATTTTAATTCTCCCCGAGGACACTGAGCATCCTTCAGTGCTCTATTGCTCAGCTCTTCACTTCTCCTTCGATACCCTGCTCAATGATGGCTTTTGGAATTATGCTCCTCTTAGGTGGTAAGTGGGGCCTCAGAGCTGGAAGAGGTCTGGGCTGGGGCGTCTCTGTCTGATAGGGCATTCTGGGGCTGGTGGTCAGCTTATATAGCTCTGTGGAGGAGGTGAGGCAAGGGAGTGTCTTAGTGTCTAGATTCTGGTGTGGAAAGAGGAATGGCCTGGAATCAGGGGAGGGTCATAACCTGAGCAAAGATGAGATAAGATGGACTCATAGGCTAAGTTTGGGTGGAGAATAAGCTACTTCTCCACATTCCCCAAGGCTTCCCCCCACCTTCTGTCAGGCCCCTGGTGTGTGTGTGTGTGTGTGTGTGTGTGTGTGTGGTGGTATGGTTGACAGGAGTCAGCCTCAGAGCCCCAGGGGGGAAGGCCATAGAAGTCACTAGGGAGGGGAAACTTTGGATATCTCATCATCCTTGGTCCTTGGTTTTGATTTCAGGTAGGTTGTTCCACGACTGCCAAGAGAATAGTCCAGAAATTGAACCTGTAACAGGATCACATTTCTGTGTCATTTGAAATCATTTGTTTGTCAGTCAAAAATCAGATTCCACACAAAAATCCAGACTTTCAGCTTCTCTTGAGAAATGGGAAGGTCTGGAGCTCTGAATTCTAGACCCTGGTAATGCTTACCTCCTTTAAAAGGGCCACATGCTCTAAGTGCCCATAATTCCCTGGTACTCACACCACCCACTTCACTCACTGATGTCACCCTCTTGGCCTCTGAGACATTTCAGTCTGAGACTTTTGGCATCATCCTACTTGTCTGGTCATAGGTTCTTTTTTCAGACTCAGAAATAGAATCATCCTTTGAGGAGATTTGGGATGTGAAGCTCCCTTGCATGTGGCCATGGTAGGATTATGGCACCTTCAACATCTGGCCTTTTCCCAGAACCCCAAGATTCAATTGTTTGGACCTTGCCTGTCGCATCCTGGCCTAATGCTTTATATTCTTAGAGCTTCCCTACTTTGGGGTTGGAGTTGACTCCTCAATCCAGAGACAGCTGGGAATTCTAGTAGAAATGGAGAAGAAACCTGCTGTCTAGGAGTGAGAGTTGTGGGAAAAGCCCTTGAAATGTAGGGGGCCTTCCACTGAGGTTTTTGCGCTTAGTCACCAGAGAGGAGAATGTGAAGGATCAGGAGAGTGGGTTGGAATCCTGGCTATACCAGGGACTTCCTGTGCAGTTCTGGGTCAGCCAACAAATAGTAATTAGTCACCTGTTAAGGGCCAGGCACTGCCTCAGGCACCAACACAAGATGGTTGCAGTCCTTGTTGTCTTAGAGCCTAGCACCAAGGAAGGGGGGCATGGGAAACACATAAGAATAAATAATTAATCAAAAAATTCTAAGTCTGTTTCCCCATCTGGACCTTAGGGTGGACCATGATGTAGTTATTAATGGTGTCCCTTTCATTCTCAGAAGGTCTCAGTTTAGGAAATGAATTGTATTATCATAAGGGACATTCTTGAGCTAACATACCATGAGGTGACAGGCTCAATTTCAGGTTGTACACGTCCTTTGAAATATCCTTGAGGGGGCATTTCTCTGGATTGTTGCCCTTTGTATTGTGGTTTGATTATTGTTGAGGAAGGGAGAGACAGGAGCCACACAGATGGCAAATCAGGAAACAAAAAGAACACCCTTCTCCTGGGAAGATGAGCTGGACGGGGGTGGGCATCAAGATCCCAAAAGTCAGGTATCCAGAGGAGATGAGGCTTCTCTGACTGTTCCTCCCACCCTCACTTCCCTCTCCATATTCCTCAGTCATTGCTTCTTATTATGGGTTCAACTTGGATGTGGAGGAGCCCATGGTCTTTCAAGAGGATGGAGTTAGCTTTGGACAGAGTGTGGCCCAGTTTGGCAGATCGAGGTAAGCCCTGCCCACTCTCCCCACCCTCACCCCTTCAGCCTTCAGGCAAATGGATGAACATGGGTTAGGAGGTATCTGGAGGAAGGGCAGCATGGGCAAAGTCTGACACCACTGACACCACTACTACCAACTATTCACGGTCCCAGGAAGGGCCACAAACTCTGGACAAGACACTCCTTCAGGAGGGAGATCTTGAATCTCCTCCAGACAGGTCTCGCTTTGTGGCATGTGACCAGTGTAAGTGACCAGTACAGTTACCCTTGCACTTGTAATAATGTTTTGCAGTCTTCTTGAAATTATTAAGAATTGATCTTAGCATTTGTGTGTGGTCATTAAGATTGATGGGGAAGTGGAGATGTGCTGGAGGCTTGGAGCTTTGGCTCACATGCAGTCTAGCCTTCTGTGGAGTGGTTCTTAGCTTCCTGCTTCCCCACACCTATCCAGTGACCCCTGCTGCCGTCAGCCCCTGGTATGAGTTAGGCAAGGTCAAGGTTGGCTGTGCACAGTTTGCCCAGCCTGTGGGGTTTGCACTGGCCCTGGGAAAATCCCTGTGCCTTGGGGAATTCAACACTAAATAGCAAACAGGTAAAGACAGGACAGGTAAAGAGGAGGATCATGGGGAGGAAAAAAAAGGGAAAAAAAACTTTTTTTCTCCCAGAACAAAAGGCCCACATTTTTATTTCACACTGGGACTGTCAATTATGTACCTCACCCTGCTTCCAGAAACTCACATCCTCAGGTCCCAGCAGCAGGGACCCAAGTTGTTAAAGTCCCAATGTGATGCAAGTATAACGGAAATCTGGAGGCATAAGAAGGAAGAGATCAAGCCCAGGAGGGAATTCTAGGAAGGCTTCACAGAGGAGGTCAAGTTGGCAATGAGCCTGAGAATACAAGAAGATTTAATTGGCCAAGAAGTAGCATATTGAGGTCACTGAGTTCTAAAAGCACATCCATCCCCCTTCCTCACCCAGCTGGCAGGCTGGGGCATGGAAGAAAATGCCAGATGTCAGAGTTATGGGTTTTTTTTTTTTTGGTTTGTTTATTTTGAAATATACAGGGCAAAAACTGAAGTGCCCAATCTTGGAAGGTCCAACTCAATAAGTTTTTCATATGTGTATACCCAGGTAGCTGCCGCCTGGATCCAGGTACAGAACATCCTCAGGTCCACTCCCCTGGATTCCCTTAGGCCTTTTCTCATCACTCAAAATCCAACAAATTCAAAGATAGCCACTGTCCCACTTCCATCACCATCAGTTACACACACACACACACACACACACACACACACACACACACCTATAAACTATTGATTGACTGCTGCTCACCAGTATTTACAAAAAAGTAAATATATAGACTGGATGACATGCTGATTGCTACAAAGCTATTGTTTTTCCTGTTGTCTGTTGAAACACAACCCAAACACTGAAAAGACCAAGCCTATGACTCAGGAACAGATAGGGTAAAGAAAAACATGTAGATGAAAAGTTTGCTCATCCATTTATGCCAGCAGGTCCCAAACTGCTACATCTCTAACCATCTATTTAGGTTTTCATCAGCAAGTGTTAGACCCACAAGGATCTCAGCTTTCCATAAAGGAATAGCTTTCTAGAAGGAAGATTTAAATGTTAACCTAATGTGGTTTGCCTGGCTAATTAGTTAAAAACACACAAATATTTGTCTAGTTTTCTCATCTGAGTGGAGAGATTGTTGGCAGAGATAACATTTTTTTAAAACTAAAAAATTCTCTCCTCTCAAAAGGTTGTATAAATAAATTTTTGCACTTATATGACTGTAGATATTGATATGGAGTCTGATGCTTTTGCTTTAAGTTGTCCAACTCAAATTGCTTATGTTATATTTAAATTATCCAATTAATTACAGAATAATCTTTTTGTTTTGATACCTTATGGCTTAAAATTTTTCCATGTAGGGGTGCCTGGCTGACTCAGTCAGCTAAGCATCCGAGTTTGGCTAAGGAGATGATCTCACAGTTTGTGGCTTAGAGCCACACATTCAGCTTTGTGCTGACAGCACGGAACATGCTTGGGATTCTGTCTCCCCTCCCCTCTGCCCCTCCCCAGCTCATTCATGCGCTCTCTCTTTCAAAAATAAATAACCTTTAATTTTTTTCCAGGGTACCTGTTGGATTGAGCACTGGGTGTTGTATGGAAACCAATTTGACAATAAGTTATATTTAATATAAAAAAAATTCTTTTTTTCCATGTAACTTGAGGTGATCTATTTCTTGGGTGGCTCAGAATGATGGTACCCCAGAAACAAAATGCACTTACTCATGGCTGGAAAATGTTTTTCTTTTGAATATATTTATTTTTGGTTAATGTTAAAAAACAGCACTCAAACCATTTGTATATATAAATACAAATTTATTTATGTATCCTCACACATACACAAACAAAAAGTCCAGCATAGTCCTTCAGCACATGTGGGTTAAACTGAAGCTCTCCTTTTTGAATAGCCTCATGAGTGGCAAATGCCAAGAGCTTCCCTCTCAAACTCTCACTTCCTTGTTACATGGTGATACTTCCTCACCTGAAGTGCCCTGTGTCCTTACCCCTCATACAACTATATGTCATGCTTGTGCCTCCAGACTCGTGGTGGGAGCCCCCCTGGAGGTGGTGGCGGTCAACCGGACAGGACGGTTGTATGACTGTGCAGCTGCCACTGGCCTATGTCAACCTATATCACTGCACAGTGAGTGACTCCACCTGGGAATTGGGGCCCTCAATCCTCCTGTACAAGAATGTCTCTCTTTGGCCTCTAGTCCTGATTCTCCCCCCAAATGAGGGTGTGCCCATGAGTATGATCATGTGTATCTGCCCTCAGCACCACCAGAGGCCATGAACATGTCCCTGGGCCTGTCCCTGGCAGCCTCCACCAATCGCTCCTGGCTGCTGGTGAGTTTCTCTGGGTCATAGAAGGGTCACAAGGGCAGGATCAGGGGCCAGAGGAGGCTTGGGCTGGGGGAGAAGAATATGGAGAATTCTGGGGCCCCTTTGCTCACACAGGTCTCTGCCTCTAGGCCTGCGGCCCAACCATGCACAGAGCCTGTGGGGAGAATATGTATGCAGAAGGCTTTTGCTTCCTGTTGGGCTCCCACCTGCAGACCATTCGGACAGTGCCTGCTGCCCTGCCAAGTAGGTCCCTTTAGAGACAGCATTTCTGTTTTATACACATACTGGCACAGAGGAGTGGGCAGAGCCTGAGACTATGGTCATGGCTTCCTGTGCTCATGGCCTCTTCCCAGAGCCTCAGTGAGCCCAAGAAGGTCTGGGAACATGGTCTGGCCTTGTAAGAAGGGCAGCTTACAACAGGTTCTCTAAGCTGGTCGAGGGGAAAAGGTTCAGATGAGGTGGAAGGGAGCTTCAGAGTGCTGGCAACAGGAGGCATGAGGATCTCACAGTTGCCAACAGGTGCGGAGATGCTTCTTGGGCTTTCAGAGGAAAGGTGAAAGGTGGATGGTGAAAATGTGGTGAGGATGATAGATCCAGCGATCCAAGTATGAGGCCATTCCTGATAACTCACTGATGAATTTCTAAGGGGAGCAAACGTTAGGGCCATGGAAAATGTGATGCACAATTTTGTTGCTGATGTCTTCCACAGAGAGTGGTGCCAGGGACACTGAACAGAATCTCTCTGAGAGTCATTCTGAATAAGTCTGTCTTCTGTGTCCTTGGGCAAGTGACCTAATTCCCTGGCTTTCATTTCCTCATTGGTTAACTGGGTCTTAATAATTGAGGTGGTTATGAGGATTAAAAGATTTAATATAAATATAAAGTGCTTAGACTTCTGCTTGGCACATAATATGTAATTACCATTATGACTGAAATTCTAGCTAGGACCATGTGTTTGGACTAGGAGGAAGATACAGATAAACTGTCTTTTCTGTGGTATCAAAAGAGATACTGGGCTCCAAGTTAGAGCCAGGGGCACTTAAAGAGCTGACTGAGAGCAATGCTTTGGACCAGAGAAGTCATGATGCCAGGGAAAAATAAAATAGCAGCATAAACAACTCTCAACCAAACTGTGAGAGCAGAATCTACAGTGGGGACAGAGAGAGTGGAGGAAGGGTGTTCAGGACTTTGGGGGGTGCCGTGACCTGCCTTGGATGTCTGTGCAGCCAGGGTAGGAGATGTGGCATTTCAGCACTAGGAAGTAGATTCTTAATCTCTATCGTCTATTTAACCCATCCCTCCACCTATGTCTCTTCTGAAAAGGATCAGTTTGTTGTCTATAGTTGAGAGTCTGTTTCCCCATTTCTCTCTTTCTCTCTGTCTCTATCTCCCTTTCTTTGTGTTTTTGTTTTCTTTCTTAATATTTGGGCAATGGATTTGGGCCTTTTCTGTGGAGGGTGTTGGAAAATTGGTAGTAATTGGTTCATAGACCAAGAATGACCCGGTAAGTCTGTTGAGCAGGAAGGGTTTCTGGGCCCTGGGAGACAGCTGGGCCCCACACTAGCATCTCTGATTCCTTCCTCCTTCTCTACAGAGTGTCCAAGTCAAGAGATGGACATTGTCTTCCTGATTGATGGCTCTGGAAGTATTGACCAAAGGGACTTTAAGCAGATGAAGAACTTTGTCATAGCTGTGATGGGACAGTTTGAAGGCACCAACACACTGGTGAAGATTGAGTCCCCAAGACCTGGGGAGTGCTGGGCGGGTGGTGGTGGCTGCCTTTGGGAAAGGCCAACCTAGGGGGAGACCTGGCATTGTTGGGGGTGGGCTCAGTGGACCTGTGCCATGATAAGGCTAAGGTCTCAGTGCAGGGCTGATTTGTGCCCTTACCTGAGGAAATTCCCCTGTGGCATTTAATATGTCTTTATATGGCCCAGGAAATAGAAGTTTTTTTTACTGTTAAAAAGCATTGAAAGGATTGTAAAAATAGCTTTGCTATGAAATTAGACTGAAGATACCTTGGCCAAATAATGATTTCTTTGTTGTGTTTTCCATGCAACTCATGATTTCTCTTATTTTATTTCTCACTAATTAGTGTACATGTGTGTATGAATTCTTGAGAAGTGAGGAAATATAGCCTACAAGTGGATTTTATACGTTATGAAAGTTTTAAAAATCCTATTTTAACAAATATTGCAGTATTGCCAAAGTATGAAAGAAACATTATTTGTTTTTGATTTCTAGTTTTCTTTTTGGGCCAATTTCCCCCTGAGTTTTAGCCTAAAAAACATGGAAATTGTTTATAAATCCAAAGTTAATCCAAAATTAAAGTTTATTAAAAAATAACTCTTGAGCACCAGGGCATTTTTCTTGGCCTTTGCAGTTCTCACTGATGCAGTACTCCAATGATTTGGAGATCCACTTCACCTTCACCAAATTCCAGAGCAGCTCAAGTCCTCAGAGCCTGGTGGATCCAATTCTCCAATTGAATGGCCTGACGTTTACAGCCACAGGCATCCTGAAAGTGGTGTAAGTTCCCCCTTCTACCTCATGTGGACACATCGCCACACCACTTCCTCATGCTGGTCTGAACAGCCCTTCTCCAGGACTATGGGAAGCTCTGGGGAAAGGGTCTATAAAGGGAAGTAAGGAGGCTGTAGGGGGAATGTTCCTCCTTGGATCTGTTCCCAGATATAGGATGGGACTCTTCTGCAGTGTTTCTTCTTTGCCTGACCTTGGATTGGAAGGACCCAGATTCCACCTGGAGCAGCCAGATTCCACCTGGAGCAGCTTTGGTTCAGATAATCTGAGTTCTCATTCTGGCTCCCTGCTGGTGACATGGGAAAACCTGGGAGTTACTGACTTTAAGTCTCAAATAACTGCCAAATGAGGACAACTTACAACTTGGTTGTAAAGATTACATGAGATAATATGCACCTCATGCATGGCATAGTCTGAGGGTACCAGATTCCCTAGTCTCCCCAGATGACCTTCTAGAGCTGCAAATGATTTCTTTTCAAAATCAGTTTCATCTCAGGAGAGCCAACTCCCTTTCTTCCTTGACAGGAAAGAACTGTTTCATAGTAGGAATGGTGCCCGTGAAAGTGCCAAGAAGATTCTCATTGTCATCACAGATGGGCAGAAATACAAAGACCCCCTGGAATACAGTGATGTCATGCCCCTGGCAGAGAAAGCTGGCATCATTCGCTATGCCATTGGGGTACGTCCTCTTCCTCGTGGCTCTCTCAGACTGAGACTGCATCTCACCCATGCAGAAAGGCTGGTGGGCTCCTCCTCAGCTGCCTCTCTGCCACAGGTGGGAGATGCTTTCCAGGAACCCACTGCCAGGGAGGAGCTGAACACCATTGGCTCAGTGCCCTCTCAGGATCACGTGTTCAAGGTGGACAACTTTGCAGCACTCAGCAGCATCCAGAAGCAGCTGCAGGAGAAGATCTTTGCAGTGGAGGGTAAATACAGGGCGAGCTTGGGTCTTGGAATCCAAAGGTTCCCAACCCGATTGTTCCCTACAGTTCTGAGGGTCCATCCCTATTCACATGTCACCCAAAATTGTGCCCCAGAACCTGAGACCCAGACTCATTCTTCTCCTTCTAAGTCCTTGTGGTCTCATGGTCCCCAGAGCCTAAGTGACCTGTTTTCCCACAGGAACCCAGTCGAGGACAAGTAGCTCCTTCCAGCATGAGATGTCACAAGAAGGCTTCAGTTCAGTGCTCACCATGGTAGGTGGAGCATATGCTTGATAAACAGGTCTCAGGCACCAATCCTGGGCCAGCCCTGTGCTGGGTCCTGGGACCCAGAAGTAAATAAGAAGGAGATCCTGTCCTCAAGGTCACTGTCCGTTTAGAGAGAGACATATAGGCAGTGTATGTAGGTGCTAGGAGCACGGCAGAGAACAGGATAGCCAAGGTTCCTGCTCTCACACAGAGCACATATACAGTGGGAGGAGACAATAAACACAAACAAAAGATCTTCAGATTATGCTCAGTGTTAGAAGAGAGCAAGAGACATGATCAGAGGAGGCCTGAGGAATAACAACTGAGGGTGAATGATGAGAAAGGGATAGGTGTGGGAAAATCTGGGGAGAGATTGTTCCAGGGAGAGGAAAAGGCAAGTGCAAAGGTCCTGAAGCATGAACAAGGTTACTGCACTAGAGAGATAAAAGGGACAGCATAGCTGGAGCAGGGTGAGTGAGGGGCAGCATGGAAGGAGTGGGTGGAGAGATGGGAAAGGCCAGATCATGCAGACCAAAGAAATGACAAAATAGCATGACTTATGTGAAAGTAGATGTGTGTTAAAAATATCCAGAGGGATTTTCTTCAAAAGAGTTTTGGGGGTGAGTTGGAGGGACATAGAAATGAATCGAGGTTGGTAATGAATTGATCATTGAACCTGGGTTCAATGTGAGTTCATTGTGCATTTCTTTCTACTTTTGTATATGTTCTAAATTATCTATAGTCAAAAGTTTAGAAAGGCAATAAGCAAGGTATGCAGAGTAGGAAACACCTATCACTCCCCAAGGGAGCCAAGGAAGACCTCACAGAGAAGGTGGCTTTGAGGATGACTCTTCCCAAGGGAGGAGTTGCGTCTCAGAAAGAGAGGAGAGGTGTCCAGGTCAAACACTTGGTGTGTTCAAAGCATAGAGCAACTCCACAGGTTTGTATGGGGAGGACCTGAGATACCATCCTCAGGGTCTTGGTGACAGGGAGCCATCTTGGGTTGCCAGCTGGGTGATGGCTATATATTTGGTCTGAGGAAACCTAACACTGAGGAGGGTGGAGCAGAGAAGAACACAATAGGAGGCAGAAAGGGCAGTGGGTGAGAAGAGCTGGGACTTACTGGAGCAGCGGCACTGGGGATGGACTGAGAGAGACATTAGGAGTCAGGGATTGAAGCTGCTGGACAGGACTGGGGAAGGAAAAGAGAATTCCAAATAATGAGTGGAGTTGGTAGCAGGCATTGCTTTGGAATAGGCTGCCTTGTTTTGACTCAAAACTGCTTAGCCCTGGAATCCTTTCCTCCCAGGATGGACCAGTTCTGGGGGCTGTGGGGAGCTTCAGCTGGTCTGGAGGTGCCTTCCTATACCCCCAAAATATGAGCCCCACCTTCATCAGTGTGTCTCAAGAGAACGTGGACATGAGGGACTCTTACCTGGGTGAGAAAAAGCTGTGGTTGGGGGCACAGGCGGGAGGAGATGAGCTGCCTGGAAAGGGCAGGAGCTTAAGGGATGGGGAGGAAGATTTTGTGCTGAGGCCTGCCCCCCCCCAGGTTACTCCACCGAGCTGGCCTTTTGGAAGGGGGTGAAGAGCCTGATCCTGGGGGCTCCCCGCCATCAGCATACTGGGAAGGTTGTCCTCTTCACCCGGGAGTCCGGACAATGGAAGCCAAAGGCTGAAGTTGCAGGGACCCAGGTTGGGTGTAGAGGAATCCAGAGTGGACCATGAGGGTGGCAGGGTGTCCAAGGATGGAGAGGGAGGAGATGAAGGGGTTTGGGGGACCACGGGGTAAGGTTCTGGTGGCAGGGGGCAGGCAGGCAGGGTGACTTCACGCTCTGCCCTCCAGATTGGCTCCTACTTTGGGGCCTCCCTCTGTACTGTGGATGTGGATAGAGATGGTAGCTCTGACCTTGTCCTCATTGGGGCTCCACACTACTACAAGCCGGCGTGGGGGGGCCAGGTGTCCGTGTGCCACTTGCCCCAGGGGGTGAGTGTCTGATGAGACCTGGGCTGGGTGGGGCCTGGGAGTGGGGTGGAGGGGTTGTCTGGGTTGGGGCATGACACTGGTTTTGTTCTGCAGAGGGCTAGGTGGCAGTGTGAGGTCATTCTCTGTGGGGAGCAGGGCCACCCCTGGGGCCGCTTTGGGGCAGCCTTGACAGTGCTGGGGGATGCGAATGGGGACAAACTGACAGACGTCGCCATCGGTGCCCCAGGAGAGCAAGAAAACCGGGGTGCTGTCTACCTATTTCATGGAACCTCAGAACTGGGCATCAGGCCCTCCCACAGCCAGGTGAGGCCCCTCTCTGAAGCCTCTTCCAGTTCCACCTCCTTTCCCATGTCTTAGATGTGCCTGATGGCCCTGTGCCTCTTGTCATGGACCTTAGTAGTAGCTATTCTCCTTTTAGGGGTTTATTGCCATGAATTTCACCAGGCCCAGCTAAGTGCAAATTATCTCTCTTTTGTCCTTTGGCTCCAAACAGACTCCAATCTGTTGTGGGCAGTTTAGTGGGTAAGAGATTGCAGGCCCTGGTCAAATGCCTGGCCAGTCATGTCAGCTGTGTTGCCTTAGGCAGTGACTGATTTAACCTCTGTGAGCCTCAGTTCCCCTCTATGAAACATTAAATGATAAACTCCATAGGCTTCTTGTAACGATGACTCAATGGAGTACTAAGTACTCTGTTCATCAAATATTTATGAAGGAAGATACACGTGATGAGTAAATTAACCTATTATATTTCTATTGTTATGCTTTAATTTTGTCATTAGCCTGTACCCTCACATGAATTGGACCAAAGGAGCTTGCCTCTCTCTGTCTGAGATCCCTGGGGTCTCACTACACTTGCTTTCCATTCCTACCCCTTCATTTCTCCTTTTCAATTTTTCCATTCAGTTCTACTTTCATTCACTGTATTCTCCTTTCCAAATCTTTATTCTCAAACCTTTCAAATGACCTTCCCTTGACTTCCACTTCTCCTTTCCCTCTTTGGCCAGCGGATTGCAAGCTCCCAGCTCTCTCCCACACTCCAGTATTTCGGACAGTCGCTGAGTGGGGGTCAGGACCTCACCCAGGATGGACTAGTGGACCTGGCTGTGGGGGCCCGGGGACAGGTGCTGCTGCTCAGGTGATAACTCCCCACATCCCACCCTTTCCCTCTGTGTGTCCAGTTCAAAAGCTGCCCCCTCCCTTGTTCTCCTCCCCAAGGTCAGAGTCAGGTCCTCAGCCCCTCTTTGCACCCTCAGGAGTCAGCCAGTGCTGAATGTGGGGGTGACTATGAGATTCATGCCCTCGGAGGTGGCAAAGGCTGTGTACCAGTGCTGGGAAGAGGTGCCCACCACTCTGGAAGCTGGAAATGCCACAGTCTGTCTCACTATCCACAAAATTTCACTGGACCAGTTAGGTGAGTTTCTTCCTAGTGAATCTAGTCCCTTACCCCATAAAGGTTCCCACCCTATCGTCAGGAGAGAATGGGCCCAGGAATCCAAATACCACCTCCACATCCACCCAGCTGCCAGTGTTGGAAACCTGGGTCCCTTTTCTCCCCCTCTCTCCACACCCAGGCCATAGGTTCTATCTCCAGGATACATCTGCCCATTTCTCCCCACTGGCCCCAGCCACCTCCCACCTTTCCTACCTATACTTTGAGCTGTTCCCATGTCTGTTTTTTGCAGCTCCCACCCTATCTCCATAGAGAAACTATAGGGATTGTTCCTAAAATGCAAATCTAGTTTCCTTACTTTCCTGCTTAACACCCTTCAACCACTTTCTTCTTGCATTTAGAGAGACCAAAATCCTTCCCTACAATGTCCTTGCTGACTTTGCTCCTCTCTGCCCTTCCAAACTCACCTCATCCCACTCTCCCTTTTTGTAAATGTGCCATCCTCTCTCTCCCTTCTGGTCTTCGCCACCATTCTCATGGTCTGGGATTTTCTCTTCCCCATTCTTCACCAACCCCTGCTCATCCTCCAGGTCAGAGATCAGACAAGGCCCACCCAGGGAGGCACCTCTGACGTCCAGCAAGCCCTCCTTGGTACAACTGAGGATCCCACTGTTGAGTCGATCATGGTGTGACATTAAGTCCTACATGCTCATCTCTTTTCCTAGACTGTGAGCTTGGGGCTATATTTCTCTATCTCCTTCTCTACCTATATCCCCAGCACCTGTTACATCTCATGACCCATAGAAAGTGCGCAGCAAATATTTATTGCACGAATAAAAAAAAAAACATAGAACTTCAGAGGTTCTCTTTGACTTTTCGTCTTCTGTTTCCCATTCTGCTCCAGGTGATGTCCAAAGCTCTGTCAGGTATGATCTGGCATTAGACCCAAGCCGCCTGATTTCTCGTGCCATTTTTGATGAGACCAAGAACAGGACTTTGTCTCGAAGCAAAACCCTGGGGCTGGGGGATTACTGTGAAACCATTAAGCTGCTCTTACCAGTAAGGACTTTGGGTTCTGGGAAAGGTGGGGGGAGAAGGAGCCCAACGATAATCTCTGGCATCTCTGCTGCCTGTCGGGTGAGGTGGAAAGGGTGGGGAGAGTGGGGCCTGAGAGAGGAAAGTTGAGGCCAGAGTACCTGGCTGAACAGCTTGCACAGAATTCTGACTGGACAGCAGGAAATGGATGCAGTTGAGAAGGGCCAGTGGTGGAAAGTAAGGAGAAGGATAGTGGGGCTTTGAAAGCCTATTCTCCCTCAGGACTGTGTGGAGGACGTGTTGAGTCCCATCATCCTACACTTCAACTTCTCCCTGGCTGGGGAGCCCATCCCCTCATCTCAGAACCTTCGCCCTGTGCTGGCTGTGGGCTCACAGGACCTCTTCACTGCTTCTGTGAGTCTTCTGACGAAATCCCAGGGATGTACTGATTTTCACTGTATCTCTGTGTGCTTCAAAACCAAGTCCAAGTTGCCTCCACCCAGTTACCTAGGCCCCGCCTAGCTAAGACCCTTACACGTGTCCCAGCTGGTGCCCACTTTATCTCAATATAAACTCTCTGGTTCTCATTTTTCAAATCCTTCCCAACTTTTCTCATTCCTACTTCTGTTCCTTTTTCCATGTGGTATCTCCTACTTGGAAAACATTTCCTTCTCTCCACCCCAAAGATCTTCTCTAGTCCCCAAAGCTCCAGTCTTATCTTCCACTCTTTTGGAGACCACATTCAGCATCTATCACTTCTCTGGCTTCCTATTACTTCATGGTGATACCAACGTTACATGACTGGAATCATAGCAATCTGCATCTACTTTTGTGGGTCCTTTAGAATTGTGGGTTCCATAAGTACAAGAACCATGTCTAATTCACCTGTAGTTTCCAGTTTTTCTAACTCCCTATGCACCCCCTTATTGTTACTTAACAGTGTTGAATAATTGTTCCAATGTGAGTTCGATTTAACTCCTCAACTAAATTCTGTGCCCCTTGAAACCAAAGTTCTTATGATTCTTTTATATTCTAACTGCCCCTTCCCTACTGCCCCACTTCTTGTCAGTGTCTAGCACACTGTTGGGTGCAGAGTGGGTGTTCAGTAATACTCAATAATGAGTATTACTCATTATTAGGAGGAGTGCTCCTAATGAGGGGAATGAAGAAAGGTTGAGACATGGATGGGAAGAGATATTCTGTTTTGCTGCAGCTCCCCTTTGAGAAGAACTGTGGACAAGATCACCTCTGTGAAGGAGACCTGAGTGTCAGTCTCATCTCCTCAGGGTGAGCTCTATCTGCTTTCATTTCTAGACACTTAAGCTTTTGGGTCTCCCATCCTCATAGGATGAGATGTACTTTTGTTTCCCTTTGGCTCTCCTTCTAACAAAGAAATTTTGATCGGAGTGTTCTCAGCCAATAGTTCATGAGTTCCCACAGTCCCACCCCTACCCCCTATCCAATTCCAACTCATTTCCAATGGAGCCTCTTTTTCAGTTTTGTCCTTCCTCCTCCAGCCTGCAGACCCTGGTGGTAGGGAGCTCCTTGGAGCTTAATGTGACAGTGACTCTGTGGAATGAAGGTGAGGATTCCTATGGAACCGTGATCAACTTCTACTATCCAGCAGGGCTGTCCTATCGACGAGTGTTAGGAACCCAGGTAAATAGCTCCCTTGGGCTCCAGTTGCTGGGATCTCTTCCCTGCTCTGGGTTATAGTAGTTTTCTTTTAATTCTTCTCTGGCGAAATATAAACACACACACACACACACACACACACACACACACACACACACATACAGAGTTCCAGAGTCAGAGAGGGATGGAGGGAGGGAGGAAGGGAGATAGAGTGACAAGTGCATAAAGCTTATGTATAATGAATAATTTTAATGAAATGTCTATGTAATTAGCATCAGGTCAAGAAATAATACACTGCTGGCATCCCCAGATGTCCTCCTTGTGCCTTTCCTTATAACCTCACTCTCTCCCCGAAGGTAATCACTAAAGTATATTAGGAACTGATGATCACAGTAAGAATAGTGATTGCCGTTTCTTAGATAAAACCAGTGAGTTTTTGCCAATATTTGAAATTTATATGAATGGAAACATGTTATATGTTCTCTTGTATATTTATTCATTTCTTCAACATATGTTTGTGAAATTCATCCATGTTGCTCCTTGTGGCTGTAAAACACTTTTATTGCTATTTGGAATCCCTTTGTATGACTGTACCACAACTTATTTACCCATTTCACAATTGATGGTCATTTGAGTTGTTCTCTGATATTGGCCATGACTATTCTTGAGCATGTATCTTGGCACACATATGCATAATATTTGGAAGATGTATGTCAGTTATGGAATTTCTGAATCATTGAGTATGCATATTTTCAATTATAATAAATAAAGTCAAACCATTTCCACCTATTTGCACTTCCATCACCTGTGGCTTTCCATCCACTCCAACACTTGTCATTGTCAGACTTTAAAATTTTTGTCTACCTGTTGATACCTCCTTGAAGTTTTAATTTACATTTATTTAATGAAGTTGAGCAAATTGTAATCATTTCCTGGTCATTTTGATTTCTTCTTTTAGGAAGTGCTTGTCCAAGTCTTTTCCTTATTCTTCTACTGAGTTGTCCATAGCTTTCTAGTTGTTAAGAGCTCTTTAATATTCTTGTTACTAATACTTTTCCAGTTATATGTATTAAGTATATTTTACAGTCCTGTTCCCAGTCTTTTCAGTCTCTGTATAGTGTCTCTTGATGAGCCAAATGTCTTAATTTGATTGTGGTTGAATTTTATCAAATATTTTCCTTTGTCTTTTTTTTTTTAATGTGTGGATCTTGTCTGAAATGCTTCCCTACTCCAAGGTTATGAAGATAATCCCCTGTATTATCTTTTAAAAGCTTTATAATTGTGCCTTTTCACATTAAGAATTTTTATCTAGCTGGAATATTTTAATGTATGGAGTGAGGTAGGGATCCAATGTGTTTTGCTCTTTTGTTTGTTTTATTTTGTTTTGAATAGGCCGATTTTCCTAAGACCATTTTTTGAAAAGTCTGTCCTTTTCCCTACTGTTCTGCAATGCCCCACTGTTATATATCTAGCCCACATATGCACATGGGTAACATATTTGAATTTCTTTTCCTCCTCTGGAAGCAACCACACCAGCGCCCACTGCGACTGGAATGTGAGGCAGCGCCCACAGGGAATGAGAGCCTGAGGAGCAGCAACTGTAGCATCAACCATCCCATCTTCCACGAGGGCACTAAGGTGAATGCTTCCCCCCAAATCCTCATCACTCTGCTCCTTTGTCCTTACCCATTTTCTTCCCTCACTCCCCCATGACTTTCCTTATCCCCATTCTTTCATTCTTTTCCTCTCAGGGCACCTTCCTAATCACATTTGATGTCTCCTACAAGGCCACCCTAGGAGACAAGTTGTTTCTGAGGGCCAATGTAAGCAGGTGAGTCCAGGTGTATCCCTCACTCTTCCATCTCATGCCCCAGTCAGAGATTTCTCTCTTGGATTCCTTCCCAACTGGGCTCCCCCCCCTCTCTCTCCAGTGAGAATAATAAGCCTACATCCAGCAAGACCACCTTCCAGCTGGAGCTCCCTGTGAAATATGCTGTCTACATGGTGATCAGCAGGTATTTAATACCTGCCCTCCCTTGACCTCTGACCTTCCTCTAAGCCTAGTACCTCCCATGGTTGCCCAGCCTGCTCTTGAAAGGATGGGTATCTAAACTATCCCCTCTGATGCCTCACATGGAAATACTTGTGACCAGCCGTACATTTATCTATAATACCATCTAACATACAGTTCTTGCTTCTTCTCTGATGAATTGGCCTACTATTTGGATGCACATTTGCCACCATTGTGCACTCCTCTCTCTTTCTCTAAGATGGAAGCTTCCTTTAACATGAAGCCAGTTCTGGTTTTGGTGCTAGATATGAATGTGCAGAGGTGAAACTAACTAGGTTAAGATTGAGGCTTTTTTAGCACTCTGAAGTGGGGAATATGGTTTGTCACCACACAGAGGAAATAAAAGGTCAGGTTTTCACCAAACCAGAAGGAGAGCAGAGGTGTGAGAAACTGCTGGGAAAGTCTCTAAGAGGCCAAGGCTGCAGCAGGCCACAGGAGAGGCAAGTGCAGGGCTGTTGCTCTCAGTTTTCAAGGTGAGTGGAGGAGCAGGGGCAGGTCAGGCTGGAAGCAGAGCAAAGAGCCCTGAATACCTCACCAAACTCCAGAGGTTTAGTGAGTTGGTCAGAAGCTTATAATATTGCCATGGGACAGAGTTTGCTACTGTTGTTGCTGCCGCTGCTGCTGCTGACACATGAAATTTTAGGGGAACTGGGTTGGGGGTGCTGATCAAACAGTGTGTCATTGCCCTTCCAAACTCCGTGTCCTAATTTCCCCTTCTAACCATGGGAGAACAGTGAAACTTATAACTTAAGAGCTTCCAGTTATATATACTTATGATATGACAGGCATTTCAAATGTACTTGACATGTATCTACATTCCTTTAATCCTTCGAATAACTCTATGACATAGTTATTGTTAACCACCCTTTTTTAGCAACAAAGAAATCAAGAGGTTAAATAACTTGCCCCTGTCAGTCAGCTGGGAAGTGATAGCACCACGAATCACTCAGATGGTCTGGCTCCAGAGCTTGTGCTCGTGCCCATATACTACTGTGCCTCTCCAAGGATTGGGGAAACTGAGTGATTTACTCAAATTTGAAAGGAGAGTTAGAACTGAAGTTTTAAGGTGAAAAAACTGAAGCACAGAGAGAGACATTTGGGATCAGGAGCATAGAGGAGGGCAAACACACTGAGGGAAAAAATAAATTCTAACATTTATGTCATTGCTGCAAACTGCCTCACAACTCTATTACAGGCACTATTATTAGCATCCTCATTCTAAAGAGGAAGAAACTACAGGGCTCCAGAGAGGTTTAGTAGCTTGCCTTAAATTAGTTGGGTAGGAAGTGGTAGACTGAAATGTGAACCCAGATGGCTTGGCTCCAAAACCTGTGTTCTTAATCATCAAACTGACAGTCACATCTGTGGGAAAACTGGGGGGGGGGGGGGCGTAGAGTTTCTTTATGGCTGGCCTGGCTTCTGTACACTAGCTGCTGGTGAAATGTGCAGGTCCCGTTGCTTGTTTGCTTGATTCCACTGAGACCTTAGATGATAACTCTGGAAAGACAGGGATTATGGCTTGTTAACTGTTGTATCTCCAGAGTCAAGCACACAGCCAGTCACAGGGTAAATGTTTACTGAAGAAGGCCATGGATGCATGGATAGATGGATGGAAACCCACCTGCAGCCTGGGACATTTATGTCCGCTCCAGGGTCTTGTGTCCATGCACCATCCTTTTTCACATTTACTTAGCTGCCCCAGGATAGCCACATTTATTTTATTCTTTCCATCTGGAGGGGCTTGCACTGCATTTTTTCCTGAGTGATCCAACCAAGATTCCCTTGAGTTCCCTTAGGCTTTTTTGTTCTGGCAGTGGCCTCTGCAAGCATTACCTAAGGCCAACCACGTACCTACTAGAGGAGAAAGCCATGTGAATGCCTTCTTCTCGTGGGAAAGTGTTTAAATGTTATAATAAGTAATGTTTAAGTTGGGCCTTTAAGTGACATTTTCCAGAAGGGGAGTGGTAATTACATTCCAAGCAAAAGAAAGAACTTGAACAAAGTTATGGGAACTTGAAAGAGCCAGGGTATCAGAGGGCAACCTAGCAGTTCTGGGTGACTGGGGCAAAAGTCATGGGAGAAGGGCTGAAGCTGAGTCTGCAGAGGCATGTGGGGACTGTAATTATATCTCTGGGCATTCTTCTGGGCCCACAGAGCCTTTGGAAGACGACTGGGGCAAAAGTGAGGATGGCTCCGTAGCTGTTTCTCACCAACAAGCCCTCTCTCTCCAGGCAGGAAGAATCTACCAAGTACTTCAACTTTTCAACTTCTGGTGAGAAGAGCAAGAAAGAAGCTGAGCATCGTTATCGTGTGAGAAGCCAGGGAGCGTCCATATCTTCCCTCCCATGGTGCTGCTAATGTTTGGAGCTTGTGGAAAAGAGACAGGCAGTGTACCTGAGGGCTAGATCCAGGAAAGGAGTAGGATTGGGGATGCTCTAGGACCACAATAACGTTGTGTCTCAATTTTCTGCAGGTGAATAACCTGAGTCAGCGAGATCTGGCCATCAGCATTCATTTCTGGGTTCCTATCCTGCTGAATGGTGTGGCTGTGTGGGATGTGGCTGTTGTGGCCCCTTCACAGGTGCCTGCTTGCCTTTCCTAATGCTCCGGAGTCTGACCCCACAGTGCCCCACACCGTCTTACCAGTGAAATGTTGGTCATTTTGTGGCTATTTTCTCTCTCTCACTAGAGTCTCCCCTGTGTGTCAGAGAGGGAACCTCCCCAGCATCCTGAATTCCTGACCCAGATTCCAGGGAGTCTTGTACTGGTGAGAAAGACCCTGGATTCCCATTGCAGGACCAGCTGCATATTGGGGTATATAGGGAAATGCACTTGCTGGGTTGCAGATGTATACATATGTCATATGTCCTATAATTGTCCATCTGTTCTCGACCCCAAGCCTGACAGAGTTTATTTTCTGCTGTCGTTCTTGCCTAAATTAAGACCCTCCTCAACTTCATTCCTCTCCTGTCCCTAGAACTGCTCCATTGCTGATTGCCTGAGGTTCCGCTGTGACCTGCCCTCCTTTGGCATCCAGGAGGAAGTTGAATTCATCCTGAAGGGCAACCTCAGCTTTGACTGGGTCAGCCAGGTGTGTAGGTCCAACAGGAGAGCCCCCCCTTCCCCCCAGGATTCAGGTGCCACCAGATGACGTGTGTGTCCATCCTCCAGCCAGGACATTTCTTGAACTCTGTGCCTTTCCCAGTGCTAGTTCCTCATCTGTGCCCCCTCTGTTTTGTAGACATTGCAGGAGAAGGTATTGATTGTAAGTGTGGCTGAAATCACGTTCAACATGTCCATGTATTCCCAGCTTCCAGGACAAGAGGCATTCTTGAGTGCTCAGGTAGTGACTGTGTGGTAGGCAGTGGCCAGGCTGGTAAGAGGGCTCCTAATGCAAAATCGGTGGTGCCTTGTGGGAGACTCACAAGCCTGGAGGGAGGAAGGATGAAGGTCTCTCAGCAGGAGGGTTGTCCCTATGCCCATGAGTTTTTCTGTATGTCACCCCTTGGAGTAAAGGAAGGAGGGGAGAGAGCTAAAGGTTGGGAAACCTGGAAAGAGTCTGGGACAGCAAAAAGTCTGATGCTTTCTAATTCCCAAATTAGATGGAGATCATGCTAGATAAGCATGAGGTGTATGATCCCATTCCCCTCGTTGTGGGCAGCTCTTTGGGAGGACTGCTGCTGCTGGCTCTCATCACAGCCATCCTCTACAAGGTGAGTGTTTTAATCCCACTCTCAACACCAGCAGCATACAACCCAAGCCCTCTCAGAGACAGGATGGTATAGTGGAAAGAACTCAGACAATGGAGTCAGGCCAGCCTGTATGTGCATTTTGGCTCTGCCTTGCTCACTCTTTAATGTCAAGCAATTTGCTCTACTTCTCTGAACTTGTTTTCTCATTTTTGAAATGATAATCATGCCTATATCTACAAAGTAGCTGAAGTGAGACAGAAACGAGGACAGGGTATGTGTGTAGGCCTGCCTATGAATCTATGCTGTTTTACTATAGCTTATATGCATAACCATTGTGCTTGGCACACAGTAGATAATACACAATAGCTGTTGTTCACATAAGTGTTCTGGCACAGAAATGCAAGCCAACTTCTCTTCTCTTTCAGCCTCTTCCTACTCCCAACTTTCTTCCTTGCCCTCTTACCCAGCTTTTCTGATTTACTTCCCCTCACAGCTTGGCTTCTTCAAACGTCAGTACAAAGAAATGCTGGATAACAAACCTGAAGACACTGCCACATTCAGTGGGGAAGATGTCCACTGTGAGGCCTCAAATTTGCCTTTGTCCTAATAATTCACTTTTCTGTTTGTATCTACCCCTATTGGCTGGGCTTGACTTTGCCTACAAATCTATTTCCATGGGAATAACTTCTGTATAGATATGGACTGGACTGAGCAACTTACCAGGTGCTAAGTCACTTTCTCAAGGTATTTGAAAGGTTTTTATATTTTAACATATTTGTCAGAGTTCTTCAGTGATGACTCACTTTTTACAAAGCAAGCATTATGCCAGCATTAATTTTCATATATAAGAATTGCCATATTAAATAAAGATGTTTATAAAACATTCTTCTTTAATCAAAGAGCTTTAATTTAGGGACCTGAGTACTATTCTAGGAAGAGTTGAGGGACCCTGCTTGTGGGCCTAGAAAACATTCACTCACTTTTTCAGGTGATTGAGGCCTGAGATAATCTTTTTTTTAATGGCACTATATATGTAGCATCAGGGGAGTAGCCAAAGGAAGAACTCAATGTGTCTGTTTCTCACGGGTTTCAGCACAGGCTTCAGGCTCTTTGGTAATGTGAAGTGAGCAGACTGTCCTAAGAGGTGAGTGAAATGCCCTGAACTTGTTTGAACTGATCTCTCCCTTGAATGAGATCCCCAGAGGCTAGGAGAGCCATGCTTCCAGAAAGGAGCATATGATTTCCCAAACTAATACAGAAGACTCATTAAGGGTGGTCATAGAGAATAGCTAAAATATTCCAAATCCAAAACTAGGTCATGAAGACTCACAGATAGGGCTGTAGTTCCTCTGTTTGAAATCAGGGTTGTTTCCAAAAACCAGAATTCACAAAAGCTGTGAATAAATGTCAAGAGACAAGTGGTACTTCAGAGTCTGCAGCCCTGAGTTTCCAGGGACCTCTGAGGAGGGCCCTTATTTAAGTCATTTAATATCTGGGAATCTCATTTCCTCGTCTGGAGAAGGGGAACCAAAATTATATCTTGTTCCCAGAGTTACTGTGAGGTTAGTGTTATGTGAAAGACCTTTACAGGCTATAGCCCTAATTATCAATAGGTGAGAGAAAGGGAGGATGGAGATCTCCTACCTAGTCATCAAGGATGTTCCTGGAGCACCTCCCAAATCATGGCCTTGGGAAGAGCATGTAGACCACAGACTGCATTGTGCGCATGCACCCAGTGGAACTCCTTGGAGGCCCCTCCAGCCCCTATCCTGGTCCCCAGAGAGCCTGCGGACACACAGTTTTCACACCTTTATTGGGGCTGGGGGCATCCACTGGGGCCTCAGGGCCATTCACTGTTCATAGCCGGTGGGCAGAGGGTTGACACGGGGGTTGTGGAAAAGAGTATGGTTGCCGTCTCCCCAGGAGTAGGGCTGTGAATAGAGGGAGAGCAGATTGTCAGCGAGGTCCCGGCCAGGGGGTCCCCCAGCACCCCTTGCCCGTCTGAACCATGCTCCCGCTCTGGGGGCCAAGGCTTCAGGCCAGCATACCTTGGTGCGGATACGGAGGTGGTGGTATGGGATGAACTTAGGGCGTTCACGATGGCCCGCGTGGAGCCAGGAGTTAAGGGTGCAGAGGGCCACACTCGGGAGCGCCAGCACGAAGGTCAGGAGGCGCCAAGTGCTGGCTACAGCAGGGTGGGGGGAAGGCAGAGATGAGAGAGAGGTGGGGAAGGGAGGGCCTCTGAAGGTTAGAGTTAAAGGGTGGGTGGGGGGGAGGCGGAGTGGGGGGCGGTCCTCAGAACCGCGGAAGGCCAGACAGGTGGGAGAGGGGTACAGGTATGTAAGCCACAGGGTCAGGCAGCAGCCCCACTCACCTCCTGCCCCTCCATGGTCTCCCTTTGCTGTGCTTGCCAAGCCCCGACTCAGGGACCTCAGAGGCAGAGCCATTGTGGTGAGAGAAGCTGGAAACAGTGAACTGCCCTTTCACTCTCCTTCACCACGGCCTAGATTCCACTCCCTTCTTTTTGGGCCAATCACCTGTTGAGTCTGTAACATGGGTGGCTATTTTTAGGGGGTTTCTATATTTAAAATGAGGCCTTTACTGGCCTGAGGTCCTTCTCTCCAGACATCTGCCATTTGGTGCTTCTTATTTTGATAAGGGGACATTTAAAAACAATATGCCGTTCTTTTTACAATTTCAGGGAACTATTTCCTTCAATATTCTATTCCCAGTGGGTGTCACACAGCAGGTTTTTAGTATTGTAGATTGAATAAAGTGACCTTTTGAATCTCAGTTTTTTAATCTGTAAAATGTATAAGAATTTATACCTTAAATGAAGTTTATGAAGTTTAATCAAAGTAACATAGGAATATGCCAGCATAGAGTCTAGCACATAACAGTAGCTCAGTATATGCATTAGTCACAATATTTTACAAAGAATAGAACTCACTCTAACTGGTTTTTAAAAGATAAGCAATTGAGAATCTTAGGTAGCTCACAGTACCTCTGGTATGGCCAGAAAGGCCAACAATCTGTGCAGCCAAAAATAAACCATTCTGTGGGCCAGCTGCAGTGAGACACCACCATAATTTGCACTGCTATACTCCAGATGCCAAAAACTTCACCCATGCTTCCCTGGAAAAACAGATTCTTCCACCCTCACACCCTCTGGAAAGTGGATTTTTCATGAATTTTGCATCCTTGGGTTGGTGTCTTCTCAATCAGAGAAATCATGTGGACCCCAGTTGACAATAGGTCATTGCCTGTACCCTAGCTTCAAGAAAGGCTTGGAAATTGAGTTTGCATTCTGCCTTAAGGAGACAGGAATTATATCTTGAAGAAAATCCCCAAATACAGGAAGAGTATTCAAAAGATACTGGGTGCAGTGCCTGGGTGGCTCAGTCGGTTAAGCGTCCGACTTCAGCTTAGGTCATGATCTTGCAGTTTGTGAGTTTGAGCACTCACTGGGTTCTGTGCTGACAGCTCAGAGCCTGGAGCCTGCTTCAGATTCTGTGTTTCACGCTCTCTGCCCCTCCCCCACTTGTGCTCTGTCTCTCTGTGTCTCTCAAAAATAAATAAAAACATTTAAAAAATTAAGAAAAAGGTAGCCACAGACTTGACAAGTATCTACTGCTAAGTATGTTACTTCAAGCTGAAAAATCTGATTACATGGAGGAAAAAGAAAGCCTGGGTAGACCTGTGTAAGCCCTGTATCAAAGCAGGTCATTAGAAATATACAAGACAGCGGAGTTGATTTCTGCCTGGCTCACTGTTCTGTCCTCAGCACTAGCACAGAACCTGGCATGAAGTAGTTGTTCTAAAAGTATGTATTTATTGAATGCTCGAATGATGTTACATTGGTTAACCCTATATAAATGCCTTTGCCAAAGTACAATCCTATAGGATATCTCCAGCTTGGATCAGGACTGATGTGATGGACCTAATATGAATGTAATATATAAAAGAAAACATGATTTTTTGTATCTAATCTGAATTACAAAAGAAAAATGAAGAAGGTACATTTTTAGGAAGGGGCTCCATACTTGTTCCTCCTGTTGGTTTGAAACTGAACACTAGCTTCTACTTAACTTTCTGAGGCTTTTTTTTTCTAAGTAACCTTGTTGAACATTCAAATGGTATATAGTGTTTCTAAATTGTTCCTGAGCCCTCACTGAGCTATAATGGAATTCTTCCTATGACTGCTTTTTCCCACTTGGACTTTGGAATTGCTACTGAGAAGATGGGCCTTATTCCAGTTCAGGTTGTTTGGCATTTCCCTCCACATACAGTCTCCTCAGCTTATGATTATGGCTTCTAAAGAAAGCATATGACCAGGGGTACTTTTACTTGAAAACATTCTATGTCCTTCTCCCTCCACTCAGAGCTTTGTTGGTCACTGCCTAACAATTGCCTGAGTGTTCCCATCCCTTTGTCTCAGCTTGGAAATTTCCAGGAAGAGTTTTCTTGCTGGTACTTGGTGAATGCCCCTAGAGATGCTACCATCCTCTGCTACTGTCACGCTCATGTGATGCACCTATCCAGTACTCAGTTTTCTATTTAGGTAGTCTGTGCTTTCCTAGATTGATCAGTGTAGAGGCAATGTAGAGCAGGTCTTTCAGTCTTTGTACCCACCATTTTTTCATAAGGTCTCTCTCACACAGTCAATTAATTGGGCTGCTTCCAAAGCTTCTAGTTTCTAGAGGCTTAGATTTTTCTTTACTTTAGGTGGAGGGGAGAACTTTCCAGTTGTTAAGTAAACCCCAGTGGGCAGCATCCCCAGCCCTTTCCAGACATTCTTCAGCTATTGGTGGTGAAGAGTGTGGAGAGACGATTCCATGCCAGTTTCTCTTGTACCTCTTTCCTAGGATGCTACATATCATCACCATATTCTCCAAAGCAAAGATCAACATCTGATCTACTAAATACAAATTTTGGGTGGGAGACCGACCAACCTGGCAGAGAAGTAGGGGGATCTGTACTTCCCACATCTCTCAAACAAAGAAGGGCTGAAGTCAAAGGACTTTGAACCCCAAGAGACTATGAGGAAAAGAGACTGAGTCTAACAAGAAGACACCAGGACAACCTGATGGGCTATCGGTGGGTGATTGCAAACCAGGGAAGATAAAATGGGCTGCATAGGCATGGAGGGAAGAGATCCCCTTCTGCAGAGAGACAAAGGGAAGAGAAAGAGCGGCTGGGGAAGAATAAGACTGTATCTGGACAAGAGAAAAACCTTGGACCAGGATGGAGAGGGATCCCATCTCTAACTGCAGGGCTTTCTTCAGACTGGGGCTGGCTGCCCTGTTCATGCACCTTGGGAGAAGGGGAGCCACCCCCAGTTTCACTGGTAGGTCAGGGCACAGTCTGCAGGAGAAAGTAGTCCTCCCTGAAGTGCTGCAGCACAGGACAAAACCAGCCTGGACCACATATTGGTCAGTATAGAGAGGCACTTCCCCAGTGCCAGGGTGCATGGAGTGGGAGTTTAAATCCCAGCCAAGCACCAGGCCATGGGATTCGGCAGAGCGAGACAAACCATCTCATCTGCACCTGTGGCACAGTGAGGACAGCTCAAATGGAGTGATTTGGGACACTGGGTCCATGGAAAAGACAATGGGGGGTCGCCATTTTTCTCCCCACCACCACCATCAAGGCAGGCCTCAGGGATTGGTCCTTGGGGCTCACAGTGGAGGCAGGACCTGCTTACACCAAACCATGCCCCTCCTGGCTGGGTAACTGCATGTCTACTGGAGCTGGATAGATGCTGAGGAACCAGACAGCTCCCTCCTCCAGACCAGTGCTGCTGCATTGCCTGGGTTAATTCTACGAAATTCTTGTTATTTAGATATATTCTTCCTTCCTTTTCTCCTTATCTCTTCCCTCCTCTAGGCTAGTTACTCTGGTTTTTTGTTTGTTTAAACAGACATATTTAATCCATTCTCTTGATACATGTTCTACACCTCCTTCTTTACATTCCTTTCTCTTTCTCTGGAATAATCAAGCCATGTAGTTTCTCTATGGGGATAATTTTATCTTCATTTCTTTTTCCTCTCATGTCCTTCTTTATTTTCCTTTCTCTCTCTCTGGATTAAGCCATTTAGTCTCTCTGCCTGGTCAATGTTTTTTTCTTTTTCCCTGCCCCTGTCATTTCTCTCTTTGTATGTGCTCTTCCATCAGCACTGCCTCCACCATGTTCTTTACTTGCAGCTGGTGTTTCTGTTTTTTTTACTTTTGGATTTTTGTTTTGTTTGTTTGTTTGTTTTATTTGTATTTTTGTGTGTTCTTTTCCTGTTTGTTTGTTTTCCTTTCCAGGGCTTTTTCAAAGAACAAATCAAAGCATACATGGTGGAGGGTCCAAAACATCACTGGGAGTAGGGAAATAAAATAACCAAAGTCACAACAACAGAGAGCAAGTAAAACTCTCCAAAAAGCACCTTCTGAAGGGCCAGGCCCTGGACAGCATATGAACCCTCTTTAACATAGCTGTGCTCACAGATGCAAAGCACATAACAAGCTTTTAAAACTCATAAGGGACAGAAAAGCCAAAGAGATGAAACAGAAGAATTCTTCACAAAAGAAATTCCAGGAAGAAGTGACAGCTAATGAATTTATCAAAACAGATATAAGCAATATAACTGAACAAGAATTTAGAATAACAGCCAAGATTAATCACTAGGTTTGAAAAAGGCATAGAAGACAGCAGAGAATCTATTGCTACAGAGATCAAGAAACTAAAAAATAGTCATGATGAATTAAAAAATGCTATAAATGAGGTGCAAAATAAAATGGAGGCGGCCACAGCACAGATTGAAGAGGCAGAGGAGAGAATAGGTGAATTAGAAGATAAAATTATGGAAAAAGAGGAAGCTGAGAAAAAGAGAAAAAAACATCTAGGATTATGAGGGGCAAATTAGAGAACTAAGTGATGAAATCAAATGGAACAATATCTGTATCATAGGAATTCCAGAAGAAGAAGAGAGAGAGTAAGGGGTTGAAAGTTTACCTGAACAAATCATAGCTGAGAACTTCCTCAATCTGGGGAAGGAAAAAGGCATTGAAATCCAACAGGCACAGAGAACTCCCTTCAGATGTAACTTGAATTGATCTTCTGCACGACATATCATAGTGAAACTGTAAAAATACAAGGATAAAGACAGAATTCTGAAAGCAGATAGATATAAGTGGGCCTCAACAATAGCCAAATTATGGAAAGAGCCTAAATGCCCATCAACTGATGAATGGATAAAGAAATTGTGGTTTATATACACAATGGAATACTACGTGGCAATGAGAAAAAATGAAATATGGCCTTTTGTAGCAACGTGGATGGAACTGGAGAGTGTGATGCTAAGTGAAATAAGCCATACAGAGAAAGACAGATACCATATGGTTTCACTCTTATGTGGATCCTGAGAAACTTAACAGGAACCCATGGGGGAGGGGAAGGAAAAAAAAAAAAAAAAGGACGTTAGAGTGGGAGAGAGCCAAAGCATAAGAGACTGTTGAAAACTGAGAACAAACTGAGGGTTGAGGGGGGGTGGGAGGGAGGGGAGGGTGGGTGATGGGTATTGAGGAGGGCACCTTTTGGGATGAGCACTGGGTGTTGTATGGAAACCAATTTGTCAATAAATTTCATATATAAAAAAAATTTATTAAAAAAAAAAAGATATAAGTGGGCCTTAACATACAAGAGTAGACACATAAGGGTAGTAGCAGACCTATCTACTGAAACTTAGCAGGCCAGAAAGGACTGGCAGGAAATCTTCAATGTAATAAACAGAAAAAAAAATGCAGCCGAGAATCCTTTATCCAGCAAGCCTGTCATTCAGAATAGAAGGAAAGATAAAGGTCTTCCCAAACAAACAAAAACTGAAGGAATTCATCACCACTAAACCAGCCCTACAAGAGATCCTAAGGGGGACTCTGTGAGTGAAATATTGCAAGGACCACAAAGGACCAGAGACATCACTACAAGCATGAAACCTACACAATGACTCTAAACCCATATGTTTCAATAATAACACTGAATGTAAATGGACTAAATGCTCCAACCAAAAGACATAGGGTATCAGAATGGATAAAAAAACAAGACCCATCCATTTGCTGTATACAAGAGACCCATTTTAGACCTGAGGAAACCTTCAGGTTGAAAGTGAGGGGATGGAGAACTATCTCTCATGCTACTAGAAGTCAAAAGAAAGCTGGAGTAGCCATACTTATATCAGACAAACTAGAATTAAATTAGAGGCTGTAACAAGAGATGAAGAAGGGCATTATATGATAATTACAGGGTCTATCCATCAGGAAGAGCTAACAATTATAAATATCTATGCGCCAAATAGGAAGCACCCAGATATCTAAAACAATTCATCACAAACATAAGCAATCTTATTGGTAAGAATGTAGTAGTTTCAGGGGACTTTAATACTCCACTTATAACAATGGATAGATAATCTAGACAGAAAATCAGTAAAGAAACAATGGCCATGAATGACACACTGGACCAGATGGACTTGACAGATATATTCAGAACTTTTCATCCAAAAGCAGCAGAATACACATTCTTCTCGAGTGTATATGGAACATTCTCCAAGATAGATCATATGCTGGGTCACAAAACAGCTCTCAATAAATATAAAAGAACTGAGATCATACTATGCACACTTTCAGATAATAGTCCTATGAAAGTTGAAATCAACCACAGGAAAAAGATTGGAAAATCTCCAAAAGCATGGAGGTTACAGAACATTCTACTAAAGATTGAATGGGTCAACCAGGTAATTAGAGAAAAAATTTAAAAATATATTGAAACAAATGAAAACGAAAACACAATTCAAACCCTTTGGGATGCAGCAAAGGCAGTCCTGAGAGGAAAATACATTGCAATCCAGGCCTATCTCAAGAAGCAAGAAAAATCCCAAATACAAACTCTAGCAGCAAACCTAAAGGAAATAGAAGCAGAAGAGCAAAGACACCCCAAACCCAGAATAAGAAGGGAAATAATAAAGATCAGAGCAGAAATAAACAGTAAGGAATCAAAAAACAAAACAAAACAAAACAGAACAGATCGATGAAACTAAGAGTTGGGTTTTTGAAAAAATAAACAAAATTGATAAACTCCTAGCCAGACTTCTCAAAAGGAAAAGAGAGAGGACCCAAATAGACAAAATCACAATTGAAATGGATTTATTATGACCAATCCCTCAGAAATACAAGTAGGGAATACTATGAAAAATTATATGCCAACAAACTAGACAACCTGGAAGAAATGGACAAATTCCTAAACACCCAAACACCAACAAAACTCAAATGGGAAGAAATAGAAATTTGAACAGACCCATAACTAGTGAAGAAATTGAATCCATTATCAAAAATCTCCCAACAGATAAGAGTCCTGGCCCAGATGGCTTCCCTGGGGAATTCTATCAGACATTTAAGCAGAGTTAATACCTATCCTTCTCAAGCTGTTCCAAAAAATAAAAATGGAAGGAAAATTTCTGGATGCATTCTATGAAGCCAGCATTACTTTGATTCCTAAACCAGACAGAGACCCAGCAAAAAAAGAGAACTACAGACCAATATTCCTGATTAATATGGATGCAAAAATTCTCAACAAGATACTAGCAAATCTAATTCAACAGCATATAAAAAGAATTATTCACCATGATCAAGTGTGATTCATTCCTGGGCTGCAGGGCTGATTCAATATTCACAAATCAATTAATGTGATACATCACACTAATAAAAAAAAGATAAAAACCATATGATTCTGTCAATAGATGGAGAAAAAGCATTTGACAAAATACAGCATCCTTCTTAATAAAAACGCTAAAGAAAGTTGGGATAGAAGGAACATGCTTAAACATCATAAAAGCCATATATAAAAAGCCTACAGCTGATATCATCTTCAATGGGGAAAAACTGAGAGCTTTCCCCTGAGATCAGGAACACGACAGGGATGTCCACTCTCACCGCTGTTGTTTAACATAGTGTTGGAAGTCCTAGCATCAGAAATCAGACAACAATGAAGTAAAAGGCATTAAAATTGGCAAAGAAGAAGTCAAACTTTCACTTTTCTCAGACGACATGATACTCTACATAGAAAACCCGACAGACTCCACCCAAAGTCTGCTAGAACTGATACGTGAATTCAGCAAAGTTGCAGGTTACAAAGTCAACGTACAGAAATCAGTTGCATTTTTATAGAACAATAATGAAGTAAGAGAAAGAGAAATAAAGAAACTGACCCATTTACAATCGCACCAAGAAGCATAAAATACCTGGGAATAAACCTAACCAAAGATGTAAAAGATCTGTATGCTGAAAACTATAGAAAGCTTATGAAGGAAATTGAGGAAGATACAAAGAAATGGAAAAACATTCATGCTCATGGATTGGAAGAATAAATATTGTTAAAATGTCAATACTACCCAAAGCTATCTACACATTCAATGCAACCCAAACCAAAATTGCACCAGCATTCTTCTCGAATCTAGAACAAGCAATCCTAAAATTTGTATGGAATCACAAAAGACCCCAAATAGCCAAAGTAATATTGAGAAAGAAGACCAAAGCGGGAGGCATCACAATCCCAGACTTTAACCTCTACTACAAACCTGTAATCATCAAGACAGCATGGTATTGGCACAAAAACAGACACATAGACCAATGGAATTGAATAGAGACTCCAGAATTGGACCCACAAAAGTATGGCCAACTAATCTTTGACAAAGCAGGAAAGAGTATCCACTGGAAAAAAGACAGTCTCTTTAGCAAATGGTGCTGGGAGAACTGGACAGCAACATGCAGAAGAATGAAACTAGACCACCTTCTTACTCCATTCACAAAAATAAACTCAAAATGGATAAAGGACCTGAATGTGAGAGAGGAAACCATCAAAACCTTAGAGGATAAAGCAGGAGAAAACCTGTCTGACCTCAGCCTCAGCAATTTCTTACTTGACACATCTCCAAAGGCAAGGGAATTAAAAGCAAAAATGAACTATTGGGATCTCATGAAGATAAAAAGCTTCTGCACAGCAAAGGAAACAATCAACAAAACTAAAAGGCAACCAACGGAATGGGAAAAGATATTTGCAAACGACATATCAGATAAAAGGTTAGTATCCAAAATCTATAAAGAACTCACCAAACTCCACATCTGAAAAACAAATAATCCAGTGAAGAAATGGGCAGAAAACATGAATAGACAATCCTCTAAAGAAGACATCCAGATGGCCAACAGGCACATGAAAAGATGCTCAATGTCACTCCTCATCAAGGGAAATACAAAACAAAACCACACTGAGATATCACCTCATGCCAGTCAGAGTGGCTAAAATGAACAAATCGGGAGACTACAGATGATGGCGAGGATGTGGACAAACGGGAATCTCCTTGCACTGTTGGTGGGAATGTAAACTGGCGCAGCCGCTTTGGAAAACAGTGTGGAGGTTCCTCAAAAAATTAAAAATAGATCTACCCTATGACCCAGCAATAGCACTGCTAGGAATTTACCCAAGGGATACAGGAGTGCTGGTGCATAGGGGCACTTGTACTCCAATGTTTATAGCAGCACTTTCAACAATACCCAAATGATGGAAAGAGCCTAAATGTCCATCAACCAATGAATGGATAAATAAGTTGTGGTTTATATATACAATGGAATACTACTTGTCAATGAGAAAGAATGAAATATGGCCTTTTGTAGCAATGTGGTTGGAACTGGAGAGTGTTATGCTAAGTGAAATAAGTCATACAGAGAAAGACAGATACCATACGTGTTCACTCTTATGTGGATCCTGAGAAACTTAACAGGAGACCATGGGTGAGGGGAAGGGGAAAAAAAAGTTATATAGAGAGAAGGAGGCAAACCATAAGAGACTTTTAAAAACTGAGAACAAACTGAGGGTTGATGGGGGGTGGGAGGGTGAGGTGGGTGGGTAGTGGGTGTTGGGGAGGGCACCTGTTGGGATGAGCACTGGGTGTTGTATGGAAACCAATTTGACAATGAATTTCATATTAAAAAAAAAAACATGATGAGTACCACTACATATCCATAAGAATGGCTAAAATTAACAGACTGACAATACCAAGTGTCCCCAGGATGTGAAACAAATGCAACCCTCATACATGGCTCTTGAAATGTGAAATGGTCCTGCCACTTTGGAAAGCAGTTTGACAGTTTGTTAACAGTAAATTAAATGCACATTTACTGTATGACCTAAAAATTCTACTCTTATGTATTTACCCAAGAAAAATGAAAATATGTCCACACAAAGCCTTTTTTTTTTTTTACAAATCTGCACAGCAGCTTTATTCATAATAAGCAAAAACTGGAAACAGTCCAAATGCTCATCAAAGGTGAAGGAATAAACAAATTGTGGGATCTCCACATAATGGCATTCTTCTCAGCAACAGAAAGGAACAACTATTTTTACATGCAACAAATAGATGAATCTCAAGATTATGTTAGACCAAAGAAGCCAGAAACAAGAGTATACACTATATGATTCCATTTATATGAAATTCTACAATTAAGGCATAACTATAGGAGCAGAAAGCAGGCCAACCGTTGTCTGGAACTAACGGAGAGGCTGACTAGAAAGGGGCATGAAGAAAGGGTGATGGAAATGTTCTACATCTTAATTGTGATGGTGGTTATGCTAGTGTCTACATTTAGCAAAAATCAGACTACAAATGTACTGACAGCTTTATTGAAGTTATGGATAATAAAATACACCCTTAAAAATATCTAAGGTTTTTTTCTGAGTGTAGAGGGTAGACAGGAGTATCAATAATGATTGGTCAATTTTTAAATGATTTTATTACATTATAAATAACAGTTTAAATAGCTAGCACTTATAGAGTACTTACTATTTGCCAAGTGCTGTTCTAAGAGTTTCACATATTAGATTAAGCCACCCAGCAGCTCTCTATCATAGGGACTATTACCCCATTTTACAGATGAAGAAATCAAGCCACTGAAATGTCTTAATCTTGCCAAAGGCCATCCATTTGTTAAGTGACAGAACCAGGACCCAAATGATCTGGTTTGAGAGAGCTTTCCCTAATTTCTATGCTACATGCCTCTCACTAGGACAATTCTGAAAAAGGAGTCCCCTTTCCTCCATATTCCAACCTTCTCTAAGAAAAATATGTTCATGTTTGCAAGTTTCTTCAGGCTTTGCCCATATTCTTGCAGATTTAAGTACTCTATAATCACAGTTTAGTACTGAGCAAGAGGAAGCTACTCCAGGAAAAATATGAATCTAATTCTTTTTTCCAAAAAGAAGATTCTTTTTCTTATGAATGTTTTTGGTTCATTCATTTTTTTCATAATGATATTTTAATGCTAAATTTTTAAGATAAATTCTTTTGTTTAAAATACCTTGTTTTATTCATTTCCTTTATTGTTGGAATATATCATTATTATAGATAATGCTATAATAAGCATTTTAATGCCATGCACAGAGCTTATTTTTTCCCTGTTGAATCTCTAGTGAGTTATCCCTAGGAGTGTGGCTGCTGCCGCATATCAGAAAGGGCCTTGGGCCACCATAAAGCACAAGCTCTTCTAACTTTTTTTTTTAAGATTATTTTAAGCAATCTCTACACCCAAAGTGGGGCTTGACCTCACAACCCCAAAATCAAGAGCTGCATGCTCCACTGACTGAGCCAGCGAGGCACACCAAGAAGCTCTTCTGACTTTATGGTTGTGGTTAAATTTGCTAATGTCTGAGATTGGGCCAGCCACAATAATCCCAGCCTATTCGTGGTCTTGAAAGTCCTAGAAAGGCTACAGAAGTTCTGGTGACTCTCTTCTGGGAGTCAGCTACAATATGTCAGTACAATCAGCCTTTATGACAGTTAAAGGAGCCACAGCCTGCCAAAAACTTTGATCTAGGTGACCACTACAGTCCCTCATTCTTTCTGTGACTGTCACAACTGTCCCCTCCTACATTCCCTGTCATTAATTTAGCCTGGGCTTTCTTTACCTCATCTGGAGATTATTGTATGTTTCCTAGTTGGCCTTTTTGGAATGTTTCACCTTACTTCCAATTATCTTACACAAACTTGTCAGACATGTTTCTCATTATATGGTAGTGCTTCCTGACTATTTTCACAGCATGGGACACATAGAAAATGTTAAAAACAAATTGTGCAGCATACTCGGATAAAGGGTTGAGGCTGCTTCCAGCTGGAAGTACCTGGGCCAGTGCTTCTGGTCATCCCAGACCCCACTCACCTGCCCTCAGGGTTAAAGCAGTGGCTCTCAACCCTGGCTGCACATTAAAATTACCCAGTTTCTAAAAATTCTCTTGCCCACACTGCACCCAGGAGTAATAACCCAGATAGAATATAGCCAGAGTTGAGAAGCTTTGAACTAAAGGGATATCTCAGTTAACTCTCGGTAACCTCTACACCTTGTTCGTCTTTCACCATAGAACTTGCTTCCTAGGAATGGGTCCAGGGTATTAATAAACTAAGGTCTAGGTCCTGAACTTAGGTGTGTGGAGCTCTCAATAGCTGGACTCCACCATGCCACATGATAATAAAACTTAACCTTACCAAACTGTCTAAGGCTAAATGAGTGTCCTAGGCTGGGAATACACAGACTTTTAGTAACAGTGGTGTAAAATTCTGAGAAAGCTGGACCCTAGGGCCTGAGTATTTGCACCTGTGTGGTGGGGCGGGGCGGGAAGGGGCGGGGGTAGGGCGCTTAAAGGCAGAAATCAGTGGTGGCCTTGGGAATAGTAGGAGGCCTGGATTCTAGGGCCAGGAGGGGCTGTGGCACAGCAAGTGCTGAGGTAATGGTTGGGAAATGAATTAGTTAATGGAATAAGCAGGCTCTAGGAAGAGAATGGAGACCACAAAGCTGAAATGGGCAGTGGAGATGCTCCTCTCACCCCTTCCAACCCTGATAATACCAAAGTACTTGCGGGGGTTCATGGAGCGACCCATCAAAGGGGTTCGATGGATGCATGCGTTCAGAAATTCCTCCTGCTCCAGGTAAGAGGCAGCAGGCTCAGTCTACTGCCCTTCGTTAGCCCTTACCCAGTGAGATCCCATACCCACAGGTTTACTGCATGACACCTGGGAGTGCCGCCAAGCGGGGCCGGTCACCTCCACTCTCCGGACCCCAGACCCCAGTCCAGATGCGTTGCAGTGGGACGAAGCTCTGCGAGGGCTCACCCTGGAGGGAACGCGGCGACATCGAGGTAGCGTCCTCGGAGCCGGGAACCCCGCTCCGGGAAAGAGAGGCCACCGAGGCTCCACGGACAGCAGTCTCTGCGGGGCCTGTCAGGAAATGTAGTCGCCCGCAAGGGGTCTCGGAAGCGGTAAAGCATTGATCCTTGCCCCGAAACCACTTATGTGAGAGTCCCCCCAGTCGCCGAGACGGGGATGCCAAAGGCCCGGGCATTGTTACCCAGCCTCGGCCAGGGGCGCTCCGTTTCCAGCCCGTCCTGCTCGCTTCTCACTTCCAAAAAACTGCCCCCACATATCCCCTGGTGTTCCCAAGAAGGGGGCGAAATAGGGCAGAGAACACACCCAGAGAACCGCGTAGGAACTGCCATTCCAGTGCCCAACTAGAATGTGAGAGAAAATGGCTCGGGGCGAATTGTACTCAATCGAGAAGCTTCAGACCCGCGCACCGCGCCAGGCCGAGTTGCCCTCCTCGGGAATCACCCAGGCCCTACGACTTTAAGTAGCGCGCTCGCGCCGGCCATGCCCCGGGGCGTGCTCCTCCCCTCAGTCCCCAAGACTCGCGCCTCACCTGGGAATTGAGACTGAGAGAAAGATGTGGAGGGGGCTGGACGACCGCGCCCTCTAGGGACAGAAGGCAGTGGTGAGGACCAGGCTGGAAAGCGTTGGAGAAAGTTTAGGATGGCGAAGTTTAAAACAGACGCTGGGTTGCCGGTCTGGGATTAGGGTCAGAAGAGTGAGGTGCTGGCTTCTGGCACAGAATTTAAGGAGGTGCCCAAGAATATAGTAGTCAAGGTAAACATTTTAATGCAATGTCTCAAGAAAATCATAATTAATGCAAACAAAAATCCATCATGAACAAAATACTAAAATTTTAAATAAAGACAAAATTCAACCCTATGCTTTCACAACCTTGCTTCACTTATCTTGTCCTAATCGTAGCCCTGGTCCAATGAAACCTTATTTACAAAAACAGGTGGTTGCACAGGCTGTAGTTTGCTGATTAAAAAAAAAAAAATCAAGTATTAATCTTCATTGCCAAGTATCTTCGTTCCCCCTTATATTTTGCAGTGCCCCACTCATCTTATCCTGATGCCACCTGTGCCAAGTTCCCTCAGATTTGGGAGGCACATATCTGCCCTCGTACTGGGAAATGGACTACTTCCCGAAAGGACCTTGAGTATGTTTTGAGTTCTGCCACTAGCTGCCTGAGTGACCTTGGGCCAGTCACGTGCCTCCCCTCCCTCACAGTTGCTACTTGTAGAATTAGGGAGAGTCCAACTGCATGATGGAAAAGAGTCCTGATAGTGCTCAAAAGCAGTGATTCTCACAAGATGGAACAGAAGAAAGTTCACTAGAAATTCACATACCTGTATATGACTACAAAATGGTCCTAGAATCATTGTTCCTAATAGCCAAGAACTGAAAACAATGGATGTTCATCAGCAGTTAAATGAATATATAAATTAATGGTATTTCAAACAATGGAATACTATATAACACAAAAATGGATGACTACAACCATATGTAACTACCTTGCAAACACTGTAGCACAAAAGAAACAAGACAGAATATATACAATCCAATTCCATTTCCATAAGATTCAAAATCAGGCAAAATCACATTATATTGTTTAGAAATTCATATATAGATAAGAAATTATCATCACAAATGTCTGGATACTGCTTATAGCCCCAGAAGAGAGGAAGAAGGTGTGAAGGGGTGCTTTGGGGTACAACATTTCTGGCCTTGGGTAATGGTTATGCAGATATTACCTTTTAATTATTCTTTAAAGTGCACTTATAGAGGGGGTACCTGGCTGACTCTGTCTGAAGAACATGGGACTCTAGATCTCAGGGTTGAGAGTTTGAGCTCCATGTTGGGTATAGAGATTACATAAATAAATATGAGCACATAGGTTTTATGTACTTTTCTGTACATAGAATATTTTTGAAATACTTGAACAGATAGGAAAGTATCTAAAACAGTGCCTGGTACATGGTAGGTGCTTGATAAATATTTTCAAAATTGATGAAATAAAGTAGTGCTGTAACAGACCCTTGGTCACACAGTAAGTGCCAGAATTAGGATGGCTCTGAGGTTGTTGCTTGAAGGTCTGGGTCAGAAGCTTAGTGACAATGAAAATCTCAGAGTAGTGGGATTTTATTGCACTAAACATGAAGAGCAAGTAAGTGTTCTCAAATCATTACTAGAGATGTGTAAGAGCTGATGTCCAAGTAAGGTCCTGCCAGGTCTCAGGGATCCTTGAAGTGGGGAAGAGGAGAGTTACTAAACCTCTTATCCCCCAACCACATAATCCTGAAATTCCAATCAAACTACTGTACATGGTTACAGAAACGACCACATTATCTAAATCTAACATCTGGGGTCTTGATGTAATTTCTTGCTGCACCTCACCTTGTCCACACTTTGTATTATAATGACCACTCTCCCTGCCTAGTCCTCATGGGTTGATAACCTATTTTAATGGACATGGGAAATTAGTTAAAGTCCAGGGAAGGGCTGGAACTGATGGTCTTACTAGTTTCATAGTCCTCCTGTTTAGAACTGTCTCCTGACTGCCTCTCAGTTGCACCAAGTCCTGGGGATGCTCAAGAATCACATCCCTCTTTGGAGAAGTTTACACTGTATCAATTTTTTCAAAATGCAAACTCCTTTAAAGCTTGCCCAGTAAGTTAATTAGACAACAATATATTATCAGCTATTTGCTCTTATCAGAAGGTTCACATTTCTAAATTGCTGCTATCAGATAATAGAGAAACTAAGGGGTATCAGCTACATTATTTTCTTGTTGAGAAAGAGGGGAACAGCAGGCTTGGAGGGAGATATTGGGAGCTGGGAGGGTGTGTATAGACCTTGGAGTGAGAGTAGGAGTGGAGGGAGGAATCTTTTAACAGACACCTATCCTGCAGCCTTGGCACCTCTATTGCACAGTGTATTTCCCTCTATGAGAGTCGATGTCCACCAAAGTTCCTATTGGCAGCTTCATAACTATGTAGAAGGCATAAGCATTGTTAATTTTTGTGCCAACAAAGCTAGGATAGCCTGGGTAAAGGTATTCTTTGACATATTCAAGAAAACCTCCATAGGTAAATAGATTCTGAGGGTTATTTACTTGTCAGGAGATCTTGGTGAGATGAGATGGTGAAGGGGTTTTGGATGGAGCTTCAGAAAAGGCCTAGAAGTGGGAAATGGCATCATCAAGTTGAGTGGGTTAGCCAAGGCTGTTGGTCCCCTGCTGGAAACCTCTCATTCTTACCAGCTTCTGTACACACCTGATTTCTAACTACCAGCACCCATGTTCTTTGACTGAGGACCCTCTGTGGACTCCAGAGTCAGCTATGCCTGCTGCTTGGCAGGTCAGAAGCGTGTAATGAGAAAACAGCTATTTTGAGTTACTGCCTAGGCATTTTACTGTATGACAAGCCTGCTCAAACTCAGAGTTTGGACATTTAGATAAAGAGCTGAGCTTAGGATTCCTGCCCTAAGTTCATATTTTGTTTTCCCTAGGGCATATTTTAAAATAACTACTTGGCAGCACCTGGGTGGTTCAGTCAGGTTAAGCATCAGATTTCAGCCCAGGTCACAAACTCATGGTTCATGAGTTCCAGCCCTGAGTCAGGCTCTGTGCTGACAGATCAGAGCCTGGAGCCTACTTTGGATTCTGTGTCTCCCTCTCTCTCTCTCTGTTTTCCCCCCACTTGCACTCTGTCTCTCTCAAAAATAAAGATTAAAAAAAATTTTTAAATAACTACTTGGATTTGAGCCCTCAAGAAGTTAGTGACCTCTGCCCTAACCACCTTAGGTGCTTTCTTAGGTAGGTGCTTGCTACTCTGCTCTCTATCTCCTGTGGTCATGATCTGGGACAGAGGGCTGCCCTTCCCTGAGCTAATTGCCTCTCCATGTCTGGGATTTGTGAGTAATAAATCCTGTGACTTTACTTTCTTTTTGTGAGTATACTGAAACTGTGCCTTCAATCAAAATGACTCCAGGAGTTTTCACTTCCCCAAAGTGGGAGCTTGGGTGCTAAGGGGGTTAGCTACTGACCCAGTGTGGGTGGCTTGTGCCCCTTCATCCAGTGGATCATAAACTGCATATTCTTTTTTTTTTTAATTTTTAAACTGTTTATTTATTCTTGAGGGAGACAGAGACAGAGCATGAATGGGGAGGGGCAGAGAGAGAGAGCAGGAGACACAGAATCCAAAGCAGGCTCCAGGCTCCTAGCTTGTCAGCCCAGAGCCTGACGCAGGGCTCAAACCCACAAACTGCAAGATCATGACTTGAGCTGAAGTCGGATGCTTAACTGACTGAGCCACCCAGGTGTCCCCTGCATATTCTTTTTTTTATTTTTAATGTTTATTTATTTTTGAGAGAGAGAGAGACAGAGAGAGTGGGGAAGGCAGAGAGAGAGGGGGACACAGAATCCGAAGCAGGCCCCAGGCTCTGTGCTGGGGCTCTGCTCTGTCAGCACAGAGCCTGATGCGGGGCTTGAACTCACGAACCCCAAGATCATGACCTGAGCCGAAGTCTGACGCAGGTGTCCCCCACCTGCATATTCTTAATTTAATATAACAGTTATAGGCCTCCCAACACAAGAGTATACAATATATTATATAGATACTTGATCTCTACATGGAGCCCTACCTCACAACCACACACAAAAATTAACTCACAGTGGATTATAGACTTAGATGTAAAAGCTAAAAGTATAAAACTTTTAGAATTCTCATGACTTTGGATTAGGCAACATTTTCTTATATATGATACCAAAG
The DNA here is from genome assembly GCF_022079265.1 of Lynx rufus. NCBI lineage: Eukaryota > Metazoa > Chordata > Mammalia > Carnivora > Felidae > Lynx > Lynx rufus. The sequence goes on along the minus strand of NW_025814838.1, from coordinate 557,334 downwards.
CACAATCAGCAAAAGACAAAATATAAATTGTATATCATCAAAATTAACACCTTTTGTGTTTCAAGGGACATCACTGAGAAAGTGAAAAGGCAACCCACAAAATGGAAGAAATGTTTTGCCATATATCTGATAAGGGGCTTGTACCTAGAATATATAAATAACTATGGCAACTCAATAATAAAAAGACAAATAAACCAATTTAGAAATGGGCAAATGACCTGAATAGATAGTTCTTCAAAGATGATGCACAATAAGCCAATAAGCACATGGAAAGAAGCTAAACATCAGCAGCCATGAGGGGAATGCAAATGAAAACCACAATGAAGTACCGCTTTATACCCATTAGGATGACCATAATAAAAAAGACAAATTAGGGTACCTGGGTGACTCAGTCAGTTAAACATGACATCTCAGGTCATGATCTCACAGTTTGTGAGTTTGAGTCCCACATCCAGTGAGCTCAAGCCCCACTTCGGGTGAACACAAGTCCTGCTTCCAGTAAGCCCAGCTTTTCTCTCTCTCTCTCTCTCTCTCTCTCTCTCTCTCTCTCTCTCCCCTCTCTCTTTTTCTTTCTCTCTCTCCCCCTCTCTCTCTGCCCCTCATTCACTAGTGCCCTCTCTCTCTCTAAAATAAATAAATAAATAAAAGACAAATAATTAACAAATGTTTACAAGGATGTGGAAAGATTGTAACAACCATACAATGCTGGTGGTAATGTAAAATGACACATCTGCCTTAGAAAACAGCTTGGCAGTTCTTCAAATGGTTGAACACAAAGTGATATGTTCCAGCAATTCCATTCCTAAATATACACTCCCCCCAAATAAAAATATATTCCCTCAAAATCTTGCATATGGATGTTCATAGAAACATTAGTTATAATAGTCCCAAAGTGGAAACAACCCAAATTTCTAGCTCTGATGAATGGATAAAGAAAATGTGCTATTTCCTTAAAATGGAATATTATTCCCAATAAAAAATAATAAAGTACTGATACATGCTACAACACGGATGAGCCTTGAAAACATTATGGTAAGTGAAAGAAGCCAATCATAAAGACCCATATGTTGTATGATTCCACTTATATGAAATGTCTAGAATAGGTCATATATAAAGATAGGAAGTATATTAGTGAGTTGCCTAGGGCTGGGATGATAGGAGGTATTATGGACTGAAAGTTCATTTCCCCCTGAAGTTCATACATTGAAACTCTAAATTTTTTTTTCAACGTTTATTTATTTTTGGGACAGAGAGACAGAGCATGAACGGGGGAGGGGCAGAGAGAGAGGGAGACACAGAATCGGAAACAGGCTCCAGGCTCTGAGCCATCAGCCCAGAGCCTGATGCGGGGCTCGAACTCACGGACCGCGAGATCGTGACCTGGCTGAAGTCGGACGCTTAACCGACTGCGCCACCCAGGCGCCCCCCTACATTGAAACTCTAATGTGACTATATTTGGAGATGAGGCTGGCAAGGGTGTGATAAAGGCTAAATAATATAATAAGGGTGGAACCTTAATCTGACAGGTCTGGTGCCCTTATAAAAAGATAAAGATACCAGAGTGCTCGCTCTCTCTCTCTCTCTCTCTCTCTCTCTCTCTCCATATGAGAACACAGCAAGAAGGCAACTGTCTGCAAGCCAGGAAGAGAGCTCTCACCAGGAACCCAACTGACCAGCATCTTGATCTTGGAATTCTCAGCCTCCAGAACTATGATAAAGTAAATTTCCGTTGTTTAGGGCACCCAGTCTATGGTATTTGTTATGGTAGCCTGAGCAGACAAATACAGGGGATTGTGATATTATAACTAATGTGTATGGGATTTCTTTTGGGATAATACAATTTTTCTAGCTTGATTGTGGTAATGATTGTACAATTCTGTGAATATACAAAAGCCATTGAATTGTACACTTAAAAATGGTGAAGTATATGGTATGTGAATTATATCTCAATAAAGCTGTTTTTCAAAAAGACACTATAGCTTTTCTCCTTCTCTTCTCCCCTACACTCAGATCACTTACTCTTGGGGAGGTCAGCAGCTTATTGTCATTAGCCCTGTGGAGAATCCTACATAGTGAGGAACTATGAGGACTTCAAACAATAGCCCGTGAGGAATTGAGGCTTTCTGACAATAGCCATGTTGATAGTGGATCTTGTAGTCCCAGTCATGACTTCAGATGGCTGCAGCTCATCTGGATGGTAACTTGACACTACTCTCATGAGAGACCCTGAACCAGAATTGTCATAGACTCTGGGACTAAAGTTCTTTCTTGTTTAGCAAGAAAGCAGGATGCAGGATTAAAATATAAGAGATGGCTAATGTCCAGGAAAAGACAAGAGCCCTGATTAAGGGTCCTTGCTCCATTTTTATTAAGATCAGAAAGCTTACAAACATGGTGATGGACGTGCACAAAGGGACAATGAAACTGTGAACATTAACTCATGGGTGTGAGAGACAGGGGGTTTTGAATATATGTGGAGTTAGGGGTTTGGGCCAATACAAAACAAAATCCTGGCACCTGGCAGCCAGGCAGAAGGTTGTTTACAGCAGAGGTGAGGCACCACCTCTGTTTACCTAAACTGGTCTAGGGGGCAAGAAAGACAGAGCATGTAACCTCAGGGTCAACAAGGCACCTTTCTTTTGTTAATTAGCTCCTCTCTGGGCAACTTCACCCTGCAGAGGTCTATAGCCCTATTTACCTGTTTACCTAATTTGGCCATTCCTTCCTGTGAAAGCAGCTTTCTGCTATAGTACTAAATTGGGGGGAATATCTGCACTCAAAACCTAATCTTATTTACCTCATATACCTTTGTATTGGGGCCTTTCCCCCCAACTGTATCCTGGGGTCCTTTGACCCCCCCTACTCAATCCTGGGAACCTTTGCCTTCCCTACTCTATCCCTGTTTAAACTTGGGTGTGAGCATCCTATGGCTTTGTAATTCTTTATGCCTTTTTAACCCATCAGTGCAGGCTCAGGGAATTCCTAAGCTTATTCCCCACACAGAATCACCAGCTAAACTGCTCCTGAATTTCTGGCTCTCAGAAACTGTGTGAGACAATAAATATTGTCATTTTAAGCTGTTAAATTTGGGGATAATTTGTTATGCAGCAATAGATGACCAATATAGTAGCTGTAGTAACAGCAGTCATAAATGTGTGAAACTTCCCAAGACTCTGAGGTTCCTTCCATCTCTAAAATCCTGTAATTCTGTGATACCTGCTTCCCCAGGGAGGAGAATCTTTAGCCAGTTCAGGGAGTAGCCTGGCTAAGTTTCTTTGCTTTTAGTAAGAGTTAAATCAGTGGGGTTACTATGGTTACTTCAGGCCAAACCACACTTACTGAGTGTGTAGAGGGGGAAGTATAACTTCTGTTTGGTTTTGGGAAATGTTGACAACAACTCTCTGTCTCTTATCACTGCCTACACAATCTCCCCCTTTATGAAAAGAAAGGATGTCAGACTTGCTGGAAGGGCAGTGTTTCTATCCCACTCCATATTCTGCCTCTTCACCCTCCAGGTAGAGAGGATCGAGTGTACAGCTGAGGGGTATAACAGGGAAGGCAGGAGAATCAAGGATTCCAGCATGGCAGGAACTCAGGGATTTGAAAGAATAGTAGTTTCCTAGGACTACATATATTACCATCTACTAGGTAATTACCAATATACGGGGTCTTAAAACAATAGAAATTTATTCTCTTGTAGTTCTGAAGGTTGGAGTTCTGAAATCAAGGTGTTGGCAGGGCTGTACTACTTCTGAAGGCTGTAGATGAGAATCATTCCTTGTCTTTTCCAGGTTCTGTTGGCTGTAATATTCCTTGGCTTCCTTGGTTTGTGGCCATATCACTCCCATCTCTGACTCTGTCTTCACATCTCCTCCTCTGTGTGTGTTGTCTCTTCTTTCTTTTATAAGGACAATTACCATTAAATGTGGGACCTACTGGGTAATCCAGGATGATTTCATCTCAAGACTCTTAATTTAATTACATATGCAAGGACCCCCTTTTCCAAATGAAGCAACATTCACAAGTTCCAGGAATTAAAACGTGGGCATATATTGGGGGGGAGGGGTCACCATTCAATCCACTGCTAGAAGTAAATGGACCTGTTTCAAATCCCAGCTCTAACACTTTGTAGTTGAGTGACCCTGAGCAAGTCACTCTCCCTTTCTGAGACTTGGTTTTCTAACCTGTGAAAGGGGGACAATTGTACCTATGGTGTGAGGAGGATGTAAGGAAAGCTTAACATAAGGGAAGTACTCAACAGGGTGGCCACTGGGAGGCAGTTGAAATAGTTCCCTCTCCTGAATTCTTCTAGAGCCTTGGCATTCTGTCCTACTCCTTTGTCTCTCATTCATTGTCCTTATTATTTCATGCCAAAGTCTTATCTTTTCAGTGAGTTTTCACCTCTAGAAGGCAGGGTCAGTTTGTATTTCATCTGTTACCTCTTTATATTCCCTAGAATTATAATAATGGTGAGAGATATCATCATTGAGATCCTGTATGTGCTGGATACTTTATATAAATTATCTCATTTTCACAGTAAGTATTATATAAACCATTGTACATTATTTAAATTTCACTGAAGTTTAAATAAGTTAGCATACCCTATGTGTGACAGTGTCAGGGCAAAACTAAAGTAGTTTTGAGCAGTACATTAATTGATTACAAAACTGTTGACTAGGCTAGACTTATGAAGATGGCTCTGTTAATACTACCATATTGACTCACTGAAGGAGCTTCTGCTACAATCATGAAGTGAGGAATCAGGTGGCTGCATTTCAAGTATTAAGTTTAAAATCCACACAACAGTAACTAAGGTCACTTGTGTACAATTGTGCAGATTGTACCCTACCAAAAGATTTCTGGATGGAGGGTAAATGGAAATTGAAGTCAAGCCCATGTTCTACTCACCAGGCCATGTATCCTGATGTGGAACTGCCTCCTACTAGGGGGAAGGTGCTAGATTTTCTTTGCACAAATGCATTTTTGACTCCCTAAACAACATGCGCTCAGTGTGTGTCTTCCGAGGGAGGCACCTTTTTCTTCATATGGTGTTATATAAGCTAGAGGAGACTTGGATTATAATCTAAGCTATAGCTATAGCTGCTATTGCAGCTATAGCTGAAAACCAGGGATTAAGAGGCTGCTTCGGGGTGCCTGGGTGGCTAAGTTGGTTAAGTGACTGACTTGATTTCAGCTCAGGTCATGATCTCACAGTTGTGAGATCAAGCCCCCAGGACAGGCTTTGTGCTGACAGGGGGAACATTCTTGGGATCCTCCCTCTCCCCTACTCCCTCCTTCTCCCCCACTCATAATCTCTATCTCTTTCTCAAAATAAACAAATAAACATTTTTTAAAAAGGTTGCTTCATTACCTCCAACCTGCCTCTTAAAACCCAAAAGGCAGGAGATTGGATACTGCAATATTGCTACAGAAGACTCCATGCTTACTCTCCTCTACCTTACTAGTCATCAGAAAATAGCCAATAGTAGTAAGAAAATGGCTCCTGTTTCATTTCCCCCTTCTAAATCTCATGCAAGGACATCTAGATGGAAGAACCTAATGTGCAAAGGGATGCAGGAAATGTAGTATTTAGTTTTCCAACATTTACAGCCCAAAGAGGGTCATTAGAAGGTAAGAATAGAATCTGGGTGTCAAATGTCACCCAAAGTAGTGGGAAAGACAAGATTTTTTTTTCCATTTTTTTTTTCATTTACATCCAAGTTAGTTAGCATATAGTGCAACAATGATTTCAGGGGTAGATTCCTTAAAGCCCCTTACCCATTTAGCCCACCCCCCCATAATTCCTCCAGTAACACTCTTTGTTCTCTGAAGAGTCTCTTCTGTTTTGTCCCCCTCCTTGTTTTTATATTATTTTTACTTCCCTTCCCTTGTGTTCATCTTTTTTATGTCTTGAAGTCTTCATACAAGTGAAGCCATATGATATTTGTCTTTCTCTGACTAATTTTGCTTAGCATAATACCCTCTAGTTCCATCCATGTAGTTGCAAATGGCAAGATTTCATTCTTTTTAATTGCCGAGTAATACCAAATTGTATATACATATACCACATCTTCTTTATCCATTCATCCATTGATGGACATTTGGACTCTTTCCATACTTTGGCTATTGTTGATAGTGCTGCTATAAACATTGGAGTGCATGTGCCCCCTTCCAAACAGCATACCTATTCTGTGGAAAAATACCCAGAAGTGGAATTCCTGGGTCGTAGGGTAGTTCTATTTTTAATTTTTTGAGAAACCTCCTTACTGTTTTCCAGAGTGGCTGCACCAGTTTGCATTCCACCAGAAATACAAAAGAGATCCTCTTTCTCCACATCTTTGCCAACATCTCTTGTTGCCTGAGTTGTTAATGTTAGCCATTTTGACAGGTGTGAGGTGGTATCTCATTGTGGTTTTGGTTTGTATTTCCCTGATGATGAGTGATGAGCATTTTTTCATCAGTTGGCCATCTGGATATCTTCTTTGGAAAAGTGTCTTCATGTCTTTTGCCCATTTCTTCACTGGATTATTTGTTTTTTGGGCGTTGAGTTTGACAAGTTCTTTATAGATTTTGGACAGTAACCCTTTATATGATATGTCATTTGCAAGTATCTTCCCCCATTCTGTCGGTTGCCTTTAGTTTTGCTGATTGTTTCCTTCGCTGTGCAGAAACCTTTTATTTTGATTATGTCCCAGTAGTTCATTTTTGCTTTTGTTTCCCTTGCCTCTGGAGACGTGTTGAGTGAGAAGTTGCTGTGGCCAGGGTCAAAGAGGTTTTGCCTGCTTTCTCCTCGAGGATTTTGATGGCTTCCTGTCTTACATTTAGGTCTTTCATCCATTTTACGTTTATTTTTGTGTATGGTGTAAGAAAGTGGTCTGGATTCATTCTTCTGCATGTCGCTGTCCAGTTTTCCCAGCACCACTTGCTGAAGAGACTTTCTTTATTCCACTGAATATTCTTTTCTGCTTTGTCAAAGATTAGTTGGCCATACGTTTGTGGGTCCATTTCTGGGTTCTCCATTCTGTTCCATTGATTTGAGTGTCTATTCTTATGCCAGTACCATACTGTCTTGATGATTACAACTTTGTAATACAGCTTGAAGTTCAGGATTGTGATGCCTCCTGCTTTGGCTTTCTTTTTCAAGATTGCTTTGGCTATTCAGGGTCTTTTCTTATTCCATACAAATTTTAGGGTTGTTTGTTATAGCTCTGTGAAGAATGCTGGTGTTATTTTTATAAGGATTGCATTGAATATGTAGATTTCTTTGGGTAGTATTGACATTTTAACAATATTTGTTCTTCCTATCCAGGAGCATGGAATCTTTTTCCATTTTTTTGTGTCTTCTTCAATTTCTTTAATAAGCTTTCTATAGTTTTCAGAGTATAGATTTTTCACCTCATTGGTTAGATTTATTCCTAGGTATTTTATGGTTTTTTGTGCAACTGTAAATGGGATCGATTCCTTGATTTCTCTTTCTGTCGCTTCATTGTTGGTGTATAGGAATGCAACCGATTTCTGTGCATTGATTTTATATCCTGAAACCTTGCTGAATTCATGGATCAGTTCTAGCAGTTTTTTGGTGGAATTTTAGGGTTTTCCATATAGAATATCATGTCATCTGTGAAGAGTGAAAGTTTGACCTTCTCCTGGCTGATTTGGATGCCTTTTATTTCTTTGTGTTGTCTGATTGCTGAGGCTAAGACTTCCAATATTATGTTGGATCACAGTGGCGAGAGTGGACATCCCGGTCTTGTTCCTGACCTTAGGGGGAAAGCTCTCAGTTTTTCCCCATTGAGGATGATATTAGCTTTGGGTCATTCATATATGGCCTTTATGATCCCCAGGTATGATCCTTCTATCCCTACTTTCTTGAGGGTTATTATCAAGAAAGGATGCTGTATTTTGTTAAATGCTTTCTCTGCATCTATTGAGAGGATCATGTGGTTCTTGTCCTTTCTTTTATTGATGTAATGAATCACTTTAATTGTTTTGCGGATAATGAACCAGCCCTGAATCCCAGATATGAATCCCACTTGGTTGTGGTGAATAATTTTTTTAATGTATTGTTGAATCAGGTTGGCTAATACCTTGTTGAGGATTTTTGCATCCATGTTCATCAGGTAAAATGGTCTATAGTTCTCCTTTTTAGTGGAGTCTTTGGTTTTGGAATCAAGGTAATTCTGGCTTCATAAAAAGAGTTTGGAAGTGTTCCTTGTATTTCTATTTTTTGGAACAGCTTCAAGAGAATAGGTGTTAACTCTTCCTTAAATGTTTGGTATAATTCCCCTGGAAAACCATATGGCCCTGGACTCTTGTTTTCTGGGAGATTTTTGATTACTAATTCGATTTCTTTACTGGCTATGGGTCTGTTCAAATTTTCTATTTCTTCCTGTTTCAGTTTTGGTAGTGTATATGTTTCTAGGAATTTGTCCATTTCTTCCTGATTGCCCATTTTATTTGCATATAATTGCTCATAATATTCTCTTATTACTGTATTTCTGCTGTATTGGTTGTGATCTCTCCTCTTTCATTCTGATTTTATTTATTTGGGTCCTTTCCTTTTTCTTTTTGATCAAACTGGCTAGTGGTTTATCAATTTTGTTAATTCTTTCAAAGAACCAGCTTCTGGTTTCACTGATCTGTTCTACTGTTTTTTGTTTGTTGGTTGGTTGATTGGTTGGTTTTGATAGCATTGATTTCTGTTCTAATCTTTATTACTTTCTGTATTCTGCTGGTTTGGGGTTATATTTGCTGTTCTTTTTCCAGCTCCTTAAGGCGTAAGGTTAGGTTGTGCACCTGAGATCTTTCTTCCGTCTTTAGGAAGGCCTAGATTGCTGTATACTTTCCTCTTATGACCGCCTATGCTGCGTCCTGGAGGTTTTGGGTTATGGTGTTATCATTTTCATTGGCCTTCATGTACTTTTTAATTTCCACTTTAACTTCTTGGTTAGCCCATTCGTTCTTTAATAGGATGTACTTTAGTCTCCAAGTATTTGTTACCTTTCCAAATTTTTTCTTGTGGTTGATTCCGAGTTTCATAGTGTTGTGGTCTGAAAATATGCACGGTATAATCTCAATCTTTTTGTACTTATTTAGGGCTGATTTGTGTCCCAGTATGTGGTCTATTCTGGAGAATGTTCCATGTGCACTGGAGAAGAATGTATATTCTGCTGCTTTAGGATGAAATGTTCTGAATATATCTGTTAAGTCCATCTGGTCCAGTGTGTCATTCAAAGCCATTGTTTCCTCATTGATTTTCAGATTAGATGACCTGTCCATTGCTGTGAGTGAGGTGTTGAAGTGCCCTACTATTATGGTATTATTATCAATGAGTTTCTTTATGTTTGTGATTCATTGATTTATATACTTGGGTACACCACATTTGGCGCATACATGTTTACAATTGTTAGGTCTTCTTGGTGGATAGAATCCTTAATTATGATATAATGCCCTTTTTCACCTCTTGTTACAGTCTTTATTTTAAAGTCTAGATTGTCTGATATAAGTATGGCTACTCCGGCTTTCTTTTGTTGACCATTAGCATGATAGATGGTTCTCTCTCCCCTTATTTTCAATCTGAGGATGTCTTTAGGTCTAAAGTGGGTGTCTTGTAAACAGCATATAGATGGATCTTGTTTTCTTATCCATTCTGTTACCCTGTGTCTTTTGATTGGAGCATTGAGTCCATTGACATTTAGAGTGAGTACTGAAAGATATGAATTTATTGCCATTATGTTACTTGTAGAGTTGGAGTTTCTGGTGGTGTTCTCTGGTCCTTTATAGTCTTTGTTGCTTTTGGTATGTATGTATGTTTGTATGTATGTATTTATGTACATATTTTTTCTTTTCTTCCCTCAGAGAGTCCCCCTTAAAATTTCTTGCAGGGCTGGTTTAGTGGTCATGAACTCCTTTAATTTTTGTTTGTCTGGGAAACTTTTAATCTCTCCTTATATTTTGAATGACAGCCTTGCTGGATAAAGAATTCTTGGCTACATATTTTTCTGATTCAGCACATTGAGTATATCTTGCCATTCCTTTCTGGCCTGCCAAGTTTCGGTGGATAGGTCTGCTGCAAACCTGATCTGTCTTCCCTTGTAGGTTACAGACTTTTTTCCCTTGCTGCTTTTTGATTCTTTCCTTGCCTGAGTATTTTGTGAATTTGACTATCCTATGCCTTGTTGATGGTTGGTTTTTGTTGAATCTAATGGGAGTCCTCTGTGCTTCCTGGATTTTGATGTCTGTGTCTTCCCCCAGGTTATGAAACTTTTCTGCTATGATTTGCTCACATAAGTCTTCTACTTCTGTTTCTCTCTCTTCTTCTTCTGGGACCCTATGATTCTGATATTGTTCCTTTTTAATGAGTCACTGATGTCTCTAATTCTTAAATCGTGCTCTTTTGCCTTAGTTTCCCTCTTTTTTTTTTTTTTTGGCTTCATTATTCTCCATAAGTGTGTCCTCTATATCACTGATTGTCTGCTCTGCCTTATCCATCCTTGCTGCTGTGGCATCCATTCAAGATTGCAGCTCAGTTATAACATTTTTTATTTCATTCTGACCAGCTTTTACTTCTTTTATCTCCACAGAAGGGGATTCTAATCTATTTTCAACTCCAGCTAGTATTCTTATTATCGTGATTCTAAATTCTGTTCAGACATCTTGCTTGTATCTGTGTTAGTTACGTCCCTGGCTGTTGTTTCTTCCTTCTCTTTCTTTTGGGGTGAATTCCTTTGTTTCATCATTTCAAATGGAGAAAAGGAATTAACAAGATTAAAAAATTTTAATTAAAATTAAAAAAATTAACATTAAAAAATTAAAAACAACAAACACACAAAAAATCAAATAAATGATGCTATATCCTAGGTGTGTTTTGGGCTGGGTGTTGAAATGGGCTTGATAGAATCAGAAAAAATGGGAAAGAAAAGAAAGTAAATGATTTAAAAATTTGAAAAAATGAATACACTGAAATAGAATAAAATGAAATGATGGAAGTAAAATAGAATTTGAAAAAATTTACACAAAAGAAAAATATATAGTAGAAAAAAGTTAAAGAAAAATATTTTCAATAAAAATTGAAAATAAAAATAAAAATAAACTGTTTCTCTTTCTGTATTCAAGAAAAAGAAAAGAAATGAAAAAGAGGAAAAGAAGATAATTGAATAGATGGACCAGCAAACAGACTGAAATACGATTGAAATTACTTCATTTTCCCAAGATGTCAAACTATGAAGTGCTTTATAGTCTGTAAACCAAGCAGGCGGAGAGACTTGTGTTCCTGAAGAGCAAGTTTGGCCCATTTAGGCTGGGCTTAGCATAATGGCTTTGTTCTCCACTAGATGGTGTTGCTTAGCTTACTGTGGTGGATTGTTGTGGCACTTGTAGGTGTGTATGCTCATGCTGGGAGTGGTGAAAATGGCGTCACCCAGCTACCCAGTCTCTAGTGTTGGAACTCTTCTCCCCGATCAGCAGTCACGCACCCATCCTTTGTCTTTGGCTTCCATCAGCTCCCTGCTTTTACACTGTCCGTGACCAAGCCCCAGGCAGCACCTCCCTCCTGAGTTTTACCTCAGATGCGGCTGTGTTTCCTGACCCTTTAGTTCTGAAGGACTTCAGCTTTGACCTGTTCTGACCCTCTGCAGGGGGGGGTCTCAGTGCACAATGGCTGGGTGCCGGCCACACTCAGGAACATTCATGGGACTGTGCTGCTGCTGATGCCCAGAGACTGTGACTGGATTTCAGTCACAGAAAAAGTTAATGTGACTATGTGGCAGCAGTGTTTCAGGGATTATGGCAAATCACAACATGCATCTGGAACCAGGCTTCACTCCCAATGACCTTGTTCCAGGAGCAGCAAATGTGGTTGTTCTCCCAGGTCCACTGGGGCCTTTATCTTTGGGGGATCCACACAGCCTCTACCAGATGTCCTCCTAGCAGGGGAACCACCTCTCCCCATGTGGCCCAAAGACCCCCAGACTTCACTCTGCTTCACTCTTCCCACCAGAGCACTGCCGGGTATCAAGCTGTGGAGTTTCAGACTTTGTACTCCCCCTATTTATAGAGTCTTAATGGAATTTAAACCCTCTCTTTTCTCCTTTCTCTCTTTTTAGTTCAGTCCCTGTGGCTGTTTCCACTTTTCCACTTTATTTCCAGCTGCTTTTGGGGGTAGGTGCTTTTCTTATATTCTCCCCCCACCCCATCTCTGTCCTCTCTCCACAAGCAAAAACACCTCCCTGCCCTCTGCAGCTTCTCTCTCCCACAGTTCACCTTTCCGTGCCACATACCTGCTGAGTTCTGTGGTTCAGGTTGTGCAGATTGTTGTGTTAGTCCTCAAATCAGTTTTCTAGGTTTGCATGATGGGTTAGTGTTGATCTGGCTTTATTTCATGGATGTGAGACACAATGCTGCTCTGCCATCTTGGCTCCTCCTGGGAAAGCCAAGTTTAATGCAACTAAGAACACCTGCTTACAAGCATGCACCCTATATATAATAGAATTATTAACTCACTTCAGGATAGCTCTGGAAAGGGCCTTGAAGACCATTTAATCCTGTTGCTCATTTTGCAGATGAAGAAACTGAGGCCCAGATAGAGGAAGTGATGGGGGGTTGTTAAAAAAAAAAATGGCATAAAATGGTTGGCATGGATTGACTGAAAGAAGAATTTTCAGGAAACTTCTAGGTGTCCAAAGAGTTTCTGACTTTACAAAGATTGAATGTGTTGATTCTAATTCAGATCCAATGGGATGCTGGTCATTAATAGATGCAAGCATTTTGAACTGGGAGAAGATAAGAATAAAAAGGTCCATGTGATCCAATTCTAAGCTTTAGGATTTTTTGTTGTTGTTCTAATTTTAAGGGGGAAAATGTTGAAGCAATAGAAAAATTACATATAGGAGAATAAGTACAATGATATTTTTACTTCCAAAAAAGAAAAATGTGCACAGGGTGCTGACAAAGCTCAAAATCTCCAGGTTGCAAACACTTTCACATCTGCTTATATGTGAGAATATAGTGACTTGTGCCTAATTACTTAGAAAATGTGATCAACTGCTGAACAGAGCAGCAGTGTCATGCACAACGAAGGTGATGGAAGTAGTTCTCTGTACTTTGCCCTTGTGTCTCTATGACTTGTTCTACACCTCCATGTCCTCACCCTTGCCAAGGTCTTCCTTCCAAACCATTCGGGGTTTTTAGCCTAGAAAATTGCTACCATCAAAATTAGGGTGGGATCTAGGGAGAATGTTACATTTGACAGACAGAAACATTTTACAAGGCATGTGTGTGGTCAATGAACTCCTAGTTCAACTAGGAGTATGGAAAACGACCTTGAAGATAGGCCCAATTATTTCTACCTCCTAATACTCATGCCTTCCTATAATCCCCTCTCCTTGAATGTGGACTGGATTTAGTAGACTTCCTTTTAGCAAATAGAATGTGGCAGAAATGATGGGATGTCACTTCCAAGATTAGGTTACAAAGAGATTGGCTTCTGCTTGTGTGTCCTCTCTATCTTGGTTGCTTGGTCTCTGGAAGCCAGCTGCCATGTTGTAAGCTACCCTAAAGATTGACCCACATGTCAAAGAACTTATGTCTCTGGCTAATAGCTGTGAGAACCTGAGGCCTGTTGAGAACTTCAATAGTTATGAGAATGATCTTAGGAGTGGATACTCCTCCTGTCAAGGCTTGATATGACTGCAGTCCTGGCTGACACCTTGATGCCAAAGGCACCCAGTGAATCTGAGACAAAATTCTTGACCCACATAAATGGAGATGATAAAGATTTGTTGTTTTAACTCTCTTAGGGAAATGATACAGGAGTCATTTACTGACTACTGTTGACTGTTTTCTGATGGCCAGTAAGATAGAGACATGGGGATTTCCTATGGCAATGTTGTAGTGATAGATAATCAAAAAAGGAAGAAAATAATCTATTCCTTTCTTATATGTAACTGAACCATGGTTTTCCTTCCATGTTAAGGCCGCACCAAGCTGAAGTTGGCAAGCTATCTGGAGTTGGACTAAACTGAGATTCTCAAAAGCATGTGGGCTCCTCTTGTGAAGCTAGCCTTTCCTATGCATCTCCTACCCTTTCCCTTTGATACCCAGTCCCAGTCCCTGTTTCCCACCACCATCTTTCTGACATCACCAAGACCCTTAACTCTAGCCCCTTGTTCTGCCCAATAAGCATCAATAAAAAACTATGTGCAGAAGAGTGGGTTCTGGGTTTCCAAACTCCAGCCCTCAGATTTCCACTGGGGGAATCCACTCTAGACTCTTGCAACTATTACACTGGCTCTGGGGCTCTCATTTCCAAGTATGCCCACATAGCTCAAGATGAAGTGAGTGGAAAGAGGGAATACAGAGTAATCCCACATTAATATACTGCAACAAAAACTCAGGCGTGTTTTGGGAAACTGAATTGTTTGCAGAAAGGGTTTGCCCTTATCAGATCGAAATCTGTATGCAGTGTCATTATTTGAAATACTGATTTCCTTGTTTTCTTAAATGGAAAACAAAAAACAGAAAAAACAAAGCCCTAGGGCCTTTCTGGTGAAGCCCATCTCCTCTGGGAAGCCTACCTGTCTTCTGGAGCTACTCCATCCTCTGTGTTCTTAAGGCCTGAATCAAGAAGACTGTGAGTTCTTTGAGGGAAGAGATGATAACTTATTCCTCAGACTGAAAAAGCCTTGAGAACTGAGACCACATCTACTTTGTTCACTGATGTATTCTCAGAACACAGCACAGAATCTAGCACTTGGCAAGCATTCAGTAAAGGATTATGAATGAATGAATGAATGAATGAATGAATGAAGTTACTTAGTATAGTGTAAAATTTTTGATGATTCTAGGCCACCATTAAGGACATCAGTTTTCTTTCAACCTTTAATACAGTGGTATTTTTTCTGGTGTAAGTCTAAGCACTCAAACTAAGTACTTCGATTATTTTCCTAAAATTCTTTTTGAAACAAAAAACTTACAGAAAAGTTGCAAATCTAGTACAAGGAACTTTTCCCCCTGAACCATTTGAGAATAAATTGATGCCTTGATGTATTATCATCTTTGAACACTTCAGCATGTATTTCTTATAAACAAGGCCATTCTCCTATATAACCACAATACAATAATCAAAATCAGGAAATTGCTATCAGGACCTCAGACACTGCTTGAGTTTTATCAGTTAACCCAAAATGTCCTTTACATCAAAAAGATCGATTTCAAAAGCATATATTGCATTTACTTGTCATGTCTCCTTAGTTTCCATTATTCTACAATAGCACTTCAGCCTTCTCTTGATGTTGATCATGTCAAAATTTTTTGTTATTGGAATGGCATTGCTCCAAGACCCTTCAGAACTAGGGAATATATTAACATATACGTGTGTATATACATGCATATACATTTATATCTATATTTATTTCTGTATCTATACGCTTGCTGAAAATCAAAGCCACTGATGCCTCCAGGTCCAACCTAGAACCAGAAGGGCTGCCTGAGTTTTCTCCCTTTCCCTATTTGTGTCTTCCTTTTCTGACACTAATATATGTAATTATTTGATCAATACCCAATTTAACCAGACTTCTGTCTCCCCTACCATTTCTTTATCTTCCATGATGCCCTCCTAACCCTGTCAGGCTCTGACACCCCATGCTAGGCCACTGTCTCTTGTGGACACTCTCTTTACCCTGCCAGGGCTTACACACAGTACTGGCCCACTGTGTCTCACCCCACCCTCAGTAGGTGACTGTCTTTCTCTGCCCTTTAAAGGATTTAAGGCCCAATTTTTCAGGAAAGGCAGGGAAGGGAAGGGGGAGGCAGAAGGAGGAAGAGCAGATCTCTTTTGAAGAATTTTTCTTTTTCTTTTCTTTCCTCTTTTTCTTTTTGTGTGTCCTTTCATCTGCCTAACTCTAACATTCTTTTCTTTTTCTAATTTGCTATTTCAAGTAAGTCACTGGGTTAGAAACCAGATTCACTAATTCATTCACTCACTCTTTCTTTGTACAATTTTTTTATACTGCATAAACTGAGAGGCCCTAGGTTCTGAGTGTGGTCTTTCCTGGGGGTTGACTGCTTGAGCTTGGAGACATGGACTTGGAGACATTTGAACTTCCAGAGGCCCCCTTGGCTTCACTCCTGGACTTCAGCTGGATTCTGCATAGGGGAGGTTGGCAGACCTGGGAGAGGTCACACATGGATGTGCTCTGTATCACTTAGGGAACACCTAGGATCTTAGAGTCTGTGGTTGGCTCAGAGAGCTGACACTGGTGGAGAGAGGTAGAAGAGTTGTGTGAGTGGGACCCCTGAGGTCCAGAAGAGGAGAAATGTGGGATACTCTGGTGGCAGGTGTCCTGAGACACAGATGATAGAATTCAAATCCTGGCTTCTTCCAGTTGATCCTGGGGATAAACTGTGAGCCCTCTGGGTCCCTCTGGGTCAGAGCTTTGCTCAGAGATGGTAACAGGAGTAGGGGTTACTTCTCTTGCATAGCTCATGAAACTTCTCCATCCCCAAGTCCTTCACAGTCATGGCCCCAGATGGAGGTTTGGTCTCTCCCCTCCTCCCTTCCAACTCAGCACAACTGCAGCACAAGGGCTCAAGTAGATCTGAGTTCAGAGGAGGTGAGACACAGCATGTCCATGACCTGTAACAGTTTGTGGGGGAAGGTAGGCTCTAAGGGCATGCCCCAGGAATCAGATTCTTAAGCCATGAGCTCTTAGCCCTTAACCAGGAACTACTCAGACATTCCCAGAGATCTTCACACCACTGAGATAAAATCAGACAGGAGTAAGGTGGAGATGGGAGTGTCCTAGAGAGGGAGCTGTCATATTCCTGTACTTCTTTGTCCCTTCTCCCTCTCCCACCCTCCATGAATAACTGGGATCAGGGAATCCCTGAGCCTCTCCTTTTGCAGGTCTTGGATCTGGCTAGCTACTCCCTCCAACTTTCTTCCAAATGATCCCCTAGTCTCTGCCCCTGCCCAAGGGTTCACCCACCCGCATGCCCTGAAGTTAACATCCCTAGCCACTTCAATCCTGCAGCTGAACTGGGGTATTTTCTGATCCTCCTTCCCCTCCACTCCTCTCCTCCAAACAGCAAATTGGAAATCTATATTGTGGTGTGAAATGTCCTGATTTCAATGTTGTTTCAATTGTGTAAACACACACACACAGTGCTTATGCCAGAGATAGTAAACGTCACTGTGTGTTTTGAACTTCACTGTGTGTGTGTTCACACAACTGAGCTATGATAGTTTTATTCTTCTTGTTGTAAAAACCATTAAAAATAAAAACTAGAAAACTAAATTTTAAAAATTCCTGGGTAGAGATAAGTTGGTTGGGGTAGTAAGGGGACCCTGGGCCTGTCTCATGCTTCCAACACAGCTAGACCAACATCAAATCATTTCGAACACTAGGAAATCAATGTGAGCATTAAGGTAACAATCTGCATATTTTGAGGGAGAGAATATAGCAGGTACATGGTGTGGAGAGGTGAACTGGGGGAGAGGAGAGCCATGGTGCCACAGAGGGGAGGGAGCCCTTTTCATGGAGAGGACAAAGATAGAAGGGGAGAGATACCAGCACATCTGGTTCCTGCAAAAAAAGCACTCCCTCTGAAAGTAGCTAGAGACATAGAGAAAGAGTAAAAACAGGTGCAGGGACTGCACAAAAAAACTGGTCCCCTAAACAATTGATGGGCACAAAGGAGAGTTTCAACACTGCCAGTTTTTTTTTTTTTTAAGTTTATTTATTTTGGAGAGAGAGAGAGAGAGCAAGCACACAAGTCGGGGAGAGGCAGAGAAAGAGAGGGAGAGAGAAAGGGAGAGAGAGAAAGAGAATCCCAAGCAGGCTCCATGCTGTCAGCATGGACCCCAACATAGGGCTCCAACTCACAAGCCAAGAGATCATAACCTAAGCCAAATTTGACTACTTATCCGACTGAGCCACCCAGGTGCCCCAACTGCCAGTTTTTTATAAGCAGTGAAGTTCTGAGTCTGAAGTTTATGAGCTCAGCGCCTGGAGGTGCTCCAGTGAGGAAGCAGGACAAAACCCTTGGAGCTAGCAGCAGGATCTGAGGATCCCCTGGGTTGCATGGGGAGAAGCAGTTTCCCTGCTTGGAGCGGGATAAGGCCTCTCCGCAGGCAAGAAAGAAAACAAAAAACAAAAAACAAAATAACAAAAAAACAAAAAACAAAAAACAAACAAACAAAAACCACCATAGGTGTCACAAAACTACCCCGTTCACAGGTATAGGAACTCCTGCTGAGAGCAGCAAAACCTAGTGCCAGCTGTGTGTTGCTGTTTACCATAGACTCCAAGCCACTGCCACTATGCAGTCACTCGACCATTTTCTGGAACAAGCCAGTACTGGCCACAGCATGGCAAGACCCTCCCCCAAAGGTTCAGCACAGGTCCCAGCCACGTGGTGTTCTGAGAAAAAACATAGGAGGGTAGTGCCGCCTGCAGACAGCTCAGAAACAGACAGGGTGAAGGCAAGGAGCTTACAGAACCAGGCGCACAAAAGGGGTGATTGAACTTTCCATTCTGGAGATTAGAGAGCATGGTGAAGCCACTTTCACAGCCCACCAGCACTGATCAACCTCAGTGAGCTAAACAGTGCCACCAAGTGGAGAATGGAGCCATTATACCAAGCCCTGCCCTCTGTGCCTTCCAGGCACATCTCCCCTAGGGCAATCACCCTGAGAATCAGAACAGCAGGATCCTCCCCCAGAAGACCAGCACAAATCCCTTCTATGCACTAAGTCTACTGATCATAGAGCTCTGCAAGGTTTCAGCTCCACAGGAAACTAGATCTAGCTTCATTTAGGTTGTTTGTTTGTTTGTTTGTGTTGCTTCTATTTTTTTTTCCCCCTTGGATACAGAAAGCCAATTTTTATTTTATTTTGTGTTTTATTATTTTTTAATTTTTATGTTTTTTCTTCTCTTTTTTTCTTTTTCCTGTAAAGTTTCTCTTAACAAGCAGACAAAAAGACACCTAGAATCTAGCTTCATTTATTTGATTTAAAATTTTTAAATTTTATTATTATTATTTCCCCCCAAATGACAAGATGGAGGAATTCACCCCAAAAGAAAGACCAGGAAAACATGATGGCCAGGGATTTAATCAATACAGATATAAGTAAGATGTCTGAATTAGAATTTAAAAAAACAATTATAAGTACTCTATCTAGCTGGGCTTGAAAAAGCATAGAAGACATTAGAGAATCCATATTGCTGAGATAAAAAATAAAAGCTAAAATCTAGTCAGGCCAAAATTAAAAATGCTATAACCAAGATGCAATCTCGAATGGATGCCATGAATGCAACGATGAATGAAGCAGAGCAGCAAATCAGAAATATAGAAGATAAAATTATGGAAAATAATGAAGCTGATAAGAAGAGGGATACAACACTTAGAGAACTCAGTGATTTATTAAAGAGGAATAACATCTGAGTCATAGGAGTTCCAGAAGATGAAGAGAGAGAAAAACAGACAGAAGGCTTATGTGAGCAAATTATAGCTGAAAACTTTCCTAATCTGGGGATGGACACAGACATCAAAATCCAAAAAGCACAGAGAACTCCCATTAAATTAAACAAAATTAACCATCACCAAGGCATATCAGTCAAATTCACAAAATACACAGACAATGAAAGAATCCTGGAAGCAGCAAGGGGGAAAAAGTCCTTACACTACAGGGAACACTTTGAAAAATTAAATATTACCTAAAGGAGAGAAGAAGATATTTATGAGCAGCACATAACAATTTTAGAGAAGATGGAGGCCGTGGATACTTGCCTTAATCTGAGAAATTAACCTGCAGTTCTCTGAAGGGATTTTGCAAATCAGTCTTGTCCCATGCCCAACTCTACCACATACCTAATATTCATATAAAGTTATAGATTTTATAGATTACAAAATGGCTCTGAGGAAGGTGAATCCCAACACAGGTAAGCAGTATAAACAGGACCTGATCATAACAACTATTTACTGAGTGCCAACCATGTGCACACTGGGTTCAGGCCTCCAATTCAGACCCTAGCTTGTGCTCTTTGAAGTGCCACTGATGGGAAACATGGCAAGAATCCTTCCCTTCATCACTAACCCCAGGCCAGGAGCATTTGTTGCTCCCGGTTTGAGAAGTGAAGTAGTATTAATCAGATGTCACCTCATTGAAGCCTCTCAGACTTGGTTCAGGTTAGGCTCTTTCTCCACCACCAGGATTTTGCACTCTGTGCTGTTACTGGTCCTGAGTCCATCTCCTTCATGACACCAAGCTACCCCAGGACAGAGGCTGTCTTGCTCATTTCTGTAACTTTAGGGAGGAGCTAGCACATCAGCTGGCATAATACTTATTGAATGACACCACCAGAGAAAGGGCTCTAGACTTTTAAGGAGATAGGAGAACTGAGGTTTAGAGTCAGTCCCTTGACCCAGGTGTTTCATGTAGGTGATCCCATGGAATCCTCAATAGTACTTAGTGAGGTAGCCATCATCATTTCTGTTTTACAGATAAAGAAACTGAGGATCAGAAGAGGTAGGCCTGTCCAAGATCACATAGCTAGGAGGAGATAGGCCTGGACATGCTGCTAGAAACTGAGACAGTGATTTCTTCACATTCCTTCCTTTTACCCCTATTCTCTATGAGTACAACTCTATACATAGCAAGCCTGATAAAAGAAGGCAAAATTTGGGGACAGGGTGTTACATGCATGGGGCTAATGATGGAAAGATGGTCCCACAGATGTGGGCATTAAATCTCCTCTGACCTCAAAAAGACTAGCCTGTGTCTCTCCGAGGAACACAGACAGCTATGGGAAGGGCTTGGGCACAGATTATGTAGGGCTTTGGGAAGCCTCCTTCTAACTTCTGTAATAGAAGTGCATTTATTTGGGCAGCTCTGTCCCATGCCTAGGCAAAAGGGCCATGTTCAGTCCTCAGTGTCCAGGCACAAGTGAATCTTTACCATTTTTTCCTCTGTTGATGGATCGGACAAAGGATTTGGGGAACCTGCAAGGGAAGGGGTGAAAGAAGGGAAAGGGGCCTATGACAAACCTTGGGCCTTTTGCTCCTGCCTAGAAATGTCACAAAGCACAAACTCAACAGATAGGGCTCCTGGTCCTTTGCTTTGGCCCTGGGCCCCACCAGCCCTAGCTTCACTCTGTAAAGACAATTATCTTTCACAGGGGTCATATATCCCAGAGCTCACATAATGGTCCCAAGTACAATTTTTCTGGTCTTTCTGTTAGAATACAGCCCTCCTTATGGTCCCCTTTGGAGGTTAAGTCCCCCCCACCAATTATGTTCCTCAAGGGGTGCCTGGAATCTTGTCCCATTCCTCTGGGATGAGGCAGTTGTTGCTCTTGAAATGATTAATCCCATCATTCCCTAGGCCCATGAAGGGATCAGCAGCTGCCAAGGATGTCCTACATCTAGAAGTAGCTGCGC
This sequence comes from Lynx rufus, assembly GCF_022079265.1. Taxonomy (NCBI): domain Eukaryota; kingdom Metazoa; phylum Chordata; class Mammalia; order Carnivora; family Felidae; genus Lynx; species Lynx rufus. The sequence continues at coordinate 535,896 of NW_025814838.1, read as the reverse complement.
CAGTACTGGATAGCTCCTACCAGCCAAAAACTCTCCCTCCAGCTGGCATTTTGTCTCTGAGGTCTCAAAAAACAGGGCTAAGCTTTCTTTTCTTGGAAGGCTCTTTGAAAACAGTAATCCCAGCTCTACTGGTTATAATTCTTCCAGCCTGGGGTTCTCTGATTGAGTCCATGAATCAACAGCCCTAGAGGAGCAGAAAGGAGGTTTGGTTAGAGATGCTGGTCCGCTCAGGCTCCTTGAGGACTGGAGCAAAGTTAGAACTGAAGTTTGGGCTGAAACTGAACCCAGGGATATTGGCAGGGGCTGCCACCCTGGTGCATCTGTTGGTGTTGGCCTAGGTTGGAGCTGTGGGCAAATGCCTTGCCACACTACAGGCAGACATAGGGCTTTTCACCCTCTGGGCCACCTGATGGATGAGCAGGTAGGAGCTCTGGGTGAAGCTGTTGCCACACTCACTTGCAAGTGTAAGGCTTCTGACCTGAGTATGTTGGTGCTGCAGCAAACTTGAACTGTCTACAAAACTCTTGCTGCAACTGGAGTACTTATAGGGCTTCTTGCCTATATGGTAGCATTGGTGTTTAAGGAGCTTGGGGCTGTGGGAGAAGATTTTGTCACATTCTGAACAGGCAAAGGGTCATTCACCCAAGCGGATGTGCTGGTGTTCAGTGCATTGGATGCACTCACTAAAGCCACAGCCACACTCAGAACACTTGAAGGATCATTCTTCATTATGTGTGTATGTTTGTGTCATAGACAGTCCAAACTGTCTGTGAAGTTCTTGCCACACTCACAGCAATTATAAGGCTTCTCCCCAGTGTGTGAACATTGGGGCTTGAGCAGATAAGAGCTGTGCCCAAAGCTGTCACTGCACCAGGCAAAGCAGTAAGAGCTTCACACCCGTGTAAGCGCTGGTACTGTAACAGGTTGGAGCTAAAGCTGAAGCTCTTCCTGCAGTCCCCACAACAGTAGGGTTTCTTGCCTGTGTGGGCGCTCTGGCGCTGGATTAGATTGGAACTAACGCTGAGTCTTAGTACATTCAGCATTTTCAGGACTTCTCACTGGTATGCTGCCGTTGGTGTTTAACCAAGTCAGATCTGCGGCCAAAAGCCTCCCCACACTCTGGGAATCTGTGGGGCCAGAACCCTGAGTGGGAAACTACGGTGTGGCAAGAGATTGGAGCTAGACTGAAGCAACAGCCACACGCATGGCAGAGGCATGGTTTCTCGCCAGTGTGTATCTGGTAGTGCTTAACTAAATCTAAGCCACGTTGGAAGCTTTTGACACACTCCGAACAACAGCACAGGGATTGCCACCCACATGGCTGCTTTGGTGGTGAAGAAGGTCAGGGAGGTACGCTGCGATCAGTCCACACGCCCGGCACCCGAAGGCTTTGGGGAGTGCAGGACAGTTTGTCCTGTCAGAAGCTTCTTCCCTGGGCCAGAGCTCGACCTACATAGGCATTCCAAGTCCAGCAGCATTTCCCAGGCGGCCGGCTATCGCAGCCACACCAGGGAGGGCAGCTCTGGTGGAACAACTCCGCCAAAGAGGGTGAATCTCGGGGTTTCCTTGGGATCCTGATGTCCAGTTCCCTGCCGCTCCGCCCCGTCTTAGTTCTCCCTTGCCACTTCTGGCGACGTTGACTGCATCGCCGTGAATAAAGCCCCGTTTCCTAAAAACCACCCATTCAGTTCACAAGCACAGCGGCAAGACATTCGGGACCCAGGGAATCCAGCACCGGAAGCGGAAATGCCCAATAGCCCGTGCCGCTCTAGGAAGTGGCAGGGAACGGTCTCGGTAGGTTTAACCCTCTCATTCACTTGACTGAGCAAGAGCTCCCAATCTGCGGCCACTAACAGCAACTTGACCCTTTTGGCCTTGCTCGCGGTCCTGAGTCCGTCAGCACGGACTTCGGTGCCCTGGCCATCACTGTGGGCAGCGAAGCGAGCCGGAAGGAAAAGGGAGGGTCGCTGTGGTGGACACGCGGGGGACGGAATAGCCACGTCACTTGGGGCAGCACGGTACTGAGACTCCATGGTCGGATGTCTGGGTTCTCCAAAAGAACCAGCCCACTGCGAGCCGCCTGAGAGTTTCCTCTCCGTCCTATAACCTAAGCGTGCTAAGCAAGGCGCGGACTACATATCCCAACATGCACCGCACACGATTCTTGGGTTCGCACGATTAGATAACCATTACTCTACGTGCCTTCAGCGACTGTCCAGAGGGCCGGGATCGAGAACTACAACTTCCAACTTGCAAAATAACTGCGGCGGCGCTACTTAAAAAGCGTCAGAGAGGAGGTGCGTGGCCACGCCCCTCCTCCAGTTCCGCTCCCTTGGACGGACGGCGAGGCGGGGGGCGGAGCCTTAGGCCTGAGCCAAGATGGCGGCTGCGAAACCGACTCTCACGGACTCGCTCTCGTTCTGCCTCGCGCAGCTCACAGCGGCGGCCGGGGAGGGTCTAGGTGGGGGAAAGGACACAGCTACCAACGAGACACCCTTGGGCCGTGCGCTCTTAGCCCTCCGCACACGCCACGTCAAGGCAGCAGGGGGAATCGAGCGCTTCCGGGCGCGGGGCGGGCTCCGCCCCCTTCTCGCGCTGCTGCGGCGAGCGGCGGCAGCGGGTCCCGCCCCGTCCCAGGCTGGCTCAGGCTCCGCCCCCTCGTCGGTCGAGTCAGCGATTTATGATGGCCCCGCCCCCTCGTCGGGCCCTGCCCCCTCCTCTGCGTCGTCGTCGTCGCCCTCGCCGCCAGCGCGCCTGCGCAAGACCCTGGACTTGGCTCTCAGCATCCTAGCCAACTGCTGTACGGAAGGGGCGTGCCGGGCTGAAGTGCGCAGGCTCGGAGGCATTCTCTCTTTGGGTAAGTGCTCCGCCCTCATTTCCTAGAAGGATTCCACTCACAAATCCTTCCTTCTCTGGGCTTGGGCGGAGTCTTGAGTTCTTTGTGTTGTATCCTGGAAGAACACGCCTTTAGACCGTGTAACCTCCCTCCCCCCCCCCCCCCCCCCCCCCGCTCTCAAACCTTCAAGCCTTCCTTATAGATGATACCCAATCCTGACCAGATCAGATAATTACAGCCATTACCTGCGTGTTGGTTGTTGGGCACATCCCTCGAATCCGAGCTACTGGAGACCAAAGGATTATTTGGTGACTTTTGGGTAATTCTTACCCTCCATTTATGAGGTTTATAGCAGACACTACATGCCTACTGAGTGGCCCTGTGCAGAGCTCCCATTTGGTGAACTTTAGGTCAGAAGTTGTGGTTTTCTGCAGTGAGCTAGACCGAGAGAACCGAGGCTAGAATTCCTTGTTGTAAAATTGAATAATAATAGCTACCTTACAAAATTGAAGTAGTGAGAAGCCGAGTACAAACATTGAACGCAGATATTCTAAGACCGGGTACTTTCAGGTATTAAAAACCAGCACAATAAGAACAAATACTAACAAAAGATCGCAAGCGTTTGTTTACTAGCTAAGTTGGCGCCACCTTGTGGCAATGTGAACACAGTTTACAGAGTGCCTACCGGTTATGAAATTATGCCAGCTTTTTTTTTTTAATGTTTATTTATTTTTGACAGAGAGAGAGAGAGAGAGAGAGAGAGAGACAGAGCATGAGTGGGGGAGGAGCAGAGAGAGGGAGACACAGAATCCAAAGCAAGTTCCAGGCTCTGAGCTGTCAGCACAGAACCTGACACAGGGCTTGAACTCATGGACCGTGAGATCATGACCTGAGCTGAAGTCAGACACCCAACCGACTGAGCCACCCAGGCGCCCCTGAAATTATGCCAGTTTTGATGAAATCTTAATTTTTTTGTACAAAACGAAAATTTAACATATTTTTAAATTGTATAAAATGCATCTGGACCATAACGTGTTTGACAAGAGGCCTGCCACATTAATAAGTCCTCAATAAATTATAGATCTTGTTATTAGCATATAACTCTCATCATTCAATCACTATTCTGTATTAAAAATTTTTTTTTAACATTTGTCTATTTTTGAGACACAGAGTATGAGTGGGGAGAGAGCAGAGAGAGAGGGAGACACAGAATCTGAAGCAGGCTCCAGGCTCTGAGCTGTCAGCACAGAGCCCGACGCAGGGCTCGAACCCATGAACTGTGAGATCATGACCTGAGCCAAGGTCAGACGCTTAACCGACTGAGCCACCCAGGCGCCCCTTTTCTGCATTTTAAATAACTCCTATGTCCGTCCACATTTATTCCTTCTTCTTTCATGTGCCCAGAGACTGGTGCCCATGTGCTGGGCTGTGGTAGTAGCTGACTTGCTTTAAGCCACTGCCTTTCTCACCTTAACAAGAGTCTCCTTGCCTCTCTCCCTGCCTTACTCTTTTTCCCTATAATCCATTCTCCCCATGGCTACCAGATTGTATCACTTCACTTCTATTGTTAAAACCCTTTGTGGTTCCCAGTGCCCTCATATTCAAGTCCTGCCTGATCCCTTGGGCTGGCATTTGAGGCCCTTCATGAGGGCATAGCACAGACATTGGATCTCACTTCTGGGCCTTTGCAAAGGCTGCTTCCAAACTTGAAATGCCCTGTAGCACCCCCATCCACTATCTTTCTAACAAATACCTACCTGTTTAACCTTTCAGATCCAGTAAGTGTCAGCCTCTTCTGGAGGCCTTCCCTGACCCTCTCAGGCCACATTCTTAAGGTCATTAATGAGAGAGACGAGAAGGGGCAGGACCCTCAAGAGACCAAATTATCTTGCAGTGACTATTCTTCAGTGTGTGAAGACAGACAGCATCCAGAACAGAACAGCCCGTGCTCTGGGGAATTTAGCCATGGAACCTGAGAGCTGTGGGGACATCCATTCTGCTGGTGAGAAAGCTATTAGTGTGGAGTTAGCTAGGGCTTGGCGTGGGAGAAGGAGCGTAGGTATCTCCTTGCTCACTCTTTGTACTCCTTTTCCCTCTCCAGGTGCTGTTCCCTTGCTGGTTGAGAGCCTGACAGCCTGCCAGGACTCCCAGTGCCTGCAGAGTGTGGTGCGTGCCCTCCGCAACCTGGCCGACTCACCCCAGCACCGCCTGGCCCTGGCACAGCAGGGAGCAGTACGCCCTCTGGCTGAGCTTCTGGCCGCTGCCCCAGACCCTGCACTGACCTTGGCCCTAGTCCGTGCCCTCTTAGAGCTGAGTCGAGGCTGCTCCCGGGCCTGTGCTGAGCAGCTAAGTCTGGGTGGAGGATTAGGCCCACTGGTCAGTTTGGCCTCCCACCCCAAAAAGGCAGTACGGGAGGCAACTATCTTGATCCTTGCCAACCTGTGTGCCCAGGGCCTTGTACGGCCTGCACTGGGCAATGCTGGTGGTGTGGAAGTACTACTGGGTGAACTCCGGCGGCGCAGGGGACCTAATGGGGCTGGCCCAGCCTCTCAGCAGCCCCTGGTACGAGCCGTGTGCCTGCTGTGCCGGGAGGCCATCAACCGGGCCCGGCTGCGGGATGCTGGTGGTTTGGAGCTGTTGATGGGCCTGCTACGGGACCCTCGTGCCAGTGCCTGGCACCTTCGTGTCGTGGCTGCCCTCGTGGGCTTCCTGTATGATACTGGAGCCCTGGGCCGGCTACAGGCTCTGGGACTTGTACCTCTCTTGGCTGGGCAGCTGTGTGGTGATGCTGGTGATGAGGAAGAAGAGGGAAGAGAAGCTGCTTCCTGGGACTTTCCTGAGGAGCGGACCCCTGAGCGGGCAGAAGCTGGAAGCTTCCGAAGCCTAAGGTGAATCCCCACCTGATTGCTGTGGGTTGAGGACTCTGGCTGTCTTCACTACCCCATTCTATCTCAGTCAACTCTTGTTGACTCTGATTCCTGATTCCTCATTCTCCCCGGACATGACCACTTTCTAGTCATCATTAAACATTCTTTTTCCTGGGGCGCCTGGGTGGTGCAGTCGGTTAAGCGTCCGACTTCAGCCAGGTCACGATCTCGCGGTCAGTGAGTTCGAGCCCCGCGTCGGGCTCTGGGCTGACAGCTCGGAGCCTGGAGCCTATTTCCGATTCTGTGTCTCCCTCTGTCTCTGACCCTCCCCCGTTCATGCTCTGTCTCTCTCTGTCCCAAAAATAAATAAACGTTGAAAAAAAAAAAAAATTCTTTTTCCTGAGTCCATCTTTGGCCTTGGCTCTACGCCAGCACCTCTGAACTTTGGGACCCAGACAGGTTCACTGGACCATTTTTACTTTGTTGTCTGTTCACCCCTTAATAGAATATAAACTCTGGTAGGATGGGGACTTTAGTTTTCTTACTGTTCATGCCCGGTACCTAATACTGGACTTCGTACATAATAGGTATCAGTAATTGCTGACTGAGTTGGGGTATTTTTCCCCATTTCCCTTTCTCTCCTATCCCCCCTGGCCTCATTTCCTCTCCCTGGCTTCAGTCACTTAGTTTTACATGACAGCTCTTTGGCTCTGCTCCTTTGTTGTGGTTCTGGGTTCAGTCTCCCCATTTTCCCCTCTACAGGTCATGGCTGATCTCTGAAGGCTACGCCGCAGGCCCGGGAGACATCTCTCCTGACTGGTCCCCTGAGCGATGTCCCCCACCTCCACCGCCGCCAGAGCCAGCTGAGCCAACCAGCCCCACCCTGGGCCCAACTTCACTGCGGACGCCTCGCACACTGCGCACACCTGGCCGCAGCCCTGCCGCCACCTCTGAGGAGCCTTGGGGCCGTGAGGGGCCAGCGCTGCTGCTGCTGTCGCGCTTCTCCCAGGCTCCCGACCCAAGTGGGGCATTGGTGACCAGTCCAGCCCTATGTGGCCTGCTGGCCTATGTGACGGGCTCACCGGGTCCACCGAGCCCACGTGCACTGCGCATCCTGGCACGCCTTACCTGCAACCCTGCCTGTCTCGAGGCCTTTGTGCGCAGCTATGGTGCTGCACTGCTGCGTGCCTGGCTTGTGTTAGGTGTTGCCCCGGAAGATTGGCCCACACTGCGTGCCCGCCCAGTTCGACGCCAGCACAGGGAGCTGGGTGTGTCCCCCATAAGCGGCCCCATCCCCCTCTGGTTCTGGACTGAGAACCTCACTCTGCTGTTCATACCTTTCTCACTGCCCTGCCCAACCCACCATCCAACCTCAGTCACCAGGTGGGAAGAGGGAGGGACTCCCAGCATGCAAAGTTCCGCTCCATCCTCTGCCCAAGTCTTGGGGCCTGTGTACCCCAACACCAGGCTTGGTCCTAACAACTTGGAATCATGTTTGTCTGTATTTCATTACCCAATATGCTCTTGGTTCTGCACTATCCTGATTGCCTTCCCACTGGGCACACTGAGTTAGAAAACTCTGGCTCAGGCACCATATCCTCCTAGGCCCCCCACCAATCCCAACACTGCCAGGGACTTCCCTGTCTTCTGTGTCCTGACTGCAGGTTCTGAGTCCTTTAGAACCCAGATGTATGCCCTGACTATCACACTTTGTTCTTACCCTTGATCTTCAGTTCCTAGCATCTGGACCCTTTCCCTCTAGGGCCTGCAGTCCTACCCCCTTCCATGCCGTGAGATTTTAGCCTCATTCCTTTGAAGGACCCAGAGTTGGGACATCAACTCCCAACCTGACTTGCTCTGCCCATCTCTGCAGGTGAGATGCTGCTGCAGAACCTGACTGTGCAGGCTGAATCACCCTTTGGAGTGGGCGCCCTCACTCATCTGCTGCTCTCTGGAAGCCCTGAGGACCGCGTGGCCTGTGCACTGACCCTGCCCTTCATCTGTCGGTGAGGGGGATGTGGGTACCTCACAGGGATCAGGGGAGCAAGGTTGCTATTCCCTAATGCCACCGTTTTTCACCTTCTGAAAGATTCCCTTTCTTCCCAAAGGAAGCCCTCTCTGTGGCGCCGGCTACTTCTGGACCAGGGCGGCCTCCGGCTCCTCCTCTCAGCACTAACTCGGCCAGCTCCACATCCACTCTTCCTCTTCTTTGCTGCGGACTCCCTTTCCTGCCTCCAAGGCCTGGTGTCTCCCACTGTGAGCCCAGCCCTCCCACCTACAATCCCTTTGGATCTAGATGCCCCCTCCCCTTGCCTTTATGAACGTCTGCTGGGCCCAGCCCCCATCCCAGCCCCTGACCTGCATTTCCTACTGGACTCAGGCCTACGGCTCCCTGCCCAGCGAGCTGCCTCAGCTACTGCCTCCCCTTTCTTCCGGGCCCTGCTAGCCGGCAGCTTTGCCGAAGCCCAGATGGACCTGGTGCCACTTCGAGGCCTGTCACCCAGTGCAGCCTGGCCTATCCTGCATCACTTGCATGGCTGCCGGGGCTGTGGCGCTGCACTGGGGCCTGTTCCCCCACCAGGCCAGCCCCTGCTGGGCTCAGAGGCTGAGGAGGCACTGGAGGCTGCTGGCCGTTTTTTGCTCCCTGGGCTGGAAGAGGAGCTGGAAGAGGCTGTGAGCCACATCCACCTGGGACCCCATGGTGGCCCAGAGTCAGTGGGTGAAGTATTCCGCCTGGGCCGGCCCCGACTGGTTGCGCATTGTGCCCGCTGGGCTCTGGGGCCAGGGCAGTGCCCTCGGAAACGGGCCTTGGCCTTAGTGGGGCTTGTGGAGGCAGCAGGCGAGGAGACAGGGCCCCTGACTGAGGCTTTACTGGCTGTGGTAATGGGGGTTGAATTCGGGGGCAAGGGTTCCAGCTTAGACTGTTGATGTCCCCTGGGAGGGGATCCAAGGATGAGTTGGCTATGAAGGAGGACTCCCTCAGAGCAGCAGAAGAGGAAGCTGAGCAGAAGTCACCATTGAGGACCGATGAGAGAATGGAACTGTACCCCAGGATGATGGTCTGAAGACGCCAGGGTCCGAGTGTGGGACCCACAGATGAAGAACAGCCCAGGGCTCCAGGCACCTGGCCTGGGCCAGCCTTCCAGAGTTGAGATTAAAAACTTTGGAATTGGATACCCCTATTGTGTGGTGTCTCTGCTTACTTTCCAGTGGGAGTCCCCCCACTCCCTTCACCCATCAAACAGGGTCTTGTCCAAGTTGATGTGTCTCAACACAGGCCACCCTTGGCATGTAGGAGTTTAGTAAGTAATTATGCAGTGGTTCCTGGAGTCCTGGGATAGAGTAGAGTACTGGGAGACGCCTGCTTTCTGCTTATGCAACTTCATTGCTCAGGTATCCAGCTAGACACACAGACTTTGGTTAGTGTCTTTTGAAGGGGCTGGGCTGAGGAAATGTGAGTGTGGGGATGTATGTCCAAGGCCTTGGCATTACCGTTTCCCGAGTGACCTTTGCTCATCTTGGGTCTTCAGTCTCTGTGTCTGTCTTCATCTCTTGGACGAAGTGTCCTTCTGCTATTAGCCTGAAGGAAGACCTCTATGTTCCTAGAGTCCCCAAAGCCCTGTCTTAGTTTTGCTCAGAGAGGGCCAGAGCTCCAGGTTGTATTCAGCTTATGTTGCGCTGTGTATGATCTCTCAAGGCAGGATCTACATCACCAGGATCCCAGATCACTAAACCACTCAGGTGGCAGCCTGACTTCAAAGAGGGTGCCCGGACTGGCTGCCAGTTAGCTTCTGGGGAGCTAAGGTTGACACTTGCTATCTCTGTGCTTCTGTGAGTGTCCAGGTCTCTGTTCTTGGGCTGTGCATTAGAACTACTCAGAGAGCTTTTTAAAAATACTGATGCCTAGGCTCTTTCTCATTGAATTGGACTGAGGGGAGGATGCTCTGGGCATCAGTATTTTTAAAAAGCTTCCCAGGTTGTTTTAATTTGCTGCTGGGTTGAGACTCACAGTCCAGGGACTGCAACACTGTCGTGTCTGTCCAAACTCCGCTCTAAGTGTTCACTTCCACCTTGATTACCGGGGGTCTCAGTCCAGGGAAGGCCCCTTGTTCCTTTGTGGATGGGGTCTGTGTCTTCTCTGTGTTCACCAGTATCTTGGGAAAGGGCTCTTTCCCAAGGGTCGCCTCAGTGTTGGGGAAAGGCTTTGTCTTGAAGGCTGGCTATGGTCTGGTTGCCTGAAAGTGTTTTCCCTGAGTCTGCATGGGGCTTGGGCCTGGGTTCAGTTTACCTGTGTCTATATGTTTGGTTCCAATTTTTGGAGAGAAGGTCCTGGCTTAGAGGATGGGAGAGTTCGTTGTGTCTATCTGTCTCCATTTCTGAGAGATTTGTGTCTAGTATATGTGCCATTTGGGATCTGTTCATGTCATTGCTATCAGGGTCTCTAAGGGAATGTCCCTGAACCTGCTGTCTAACTGATCCTTAGAACGATCACTTCTGCCCCCAACCCAACAATTCTGTCTGGGGCAAGTCTCTCTGGAATGGCCTGAGTGGACAGGGGCTCTATCAAGGACTCAGGGTGCTAGCCTTGGTGGGGGGTGTCTGCTTGGGGGCCTCAGTCTGGTCTAAGAGTCTCATTGAGCAGAGGATCTCCAGCTTGGTCTGGGAGAGCCTCTTCTCTGACTTTGGCTCAGGCAGCCTGGGGCTCCCTGTAGCTGAGGCCAAGGCTGGGGTGTGGCTGCCTCCGCGGCAGACAGGCGGGCTGGGCCTGGGTGGGCCTCGGCCCTCCTTCCTTTACACGCCCCCATCCTGGGTTCTCCCGTTCTTTGCACCCTCGCTACCCAAACCCCCCCCCGCCCCCCCGCCCCCCACCAGCTCCATCCCAGCGGGTCCCGGCTTCCTTACATGGTCACGGCCGGGCCTCCAACTCCCGGACGTCCCCCACCCCCCGCCCCCACCGGACACAGCCCCCGCCCTGCCCTGCTCGCCCCGCGCGGTGCGCCCGTGCCCCGCCATGGAGGACCTGGGTGAGTGGGGCTTGGGTCCCCTTATCCCCAGCTCCTCACCACCATCTAGACCCGCTTCCTCATCCTGGAGCCCCCTTGCACTCCCCAAATCGCCCCATCCCTGCCTTCTGTCTTCTTGATTCTGGTCTTTGCCCGCGCCTCCTTTCCGACACCACGTCCCCCTTCCTGCCTCTCCCTTCCTGCCTTTCCCGGACTGGCCGCTCCCTCCCTTCTTCCTCGCTCAGCTCCCTCCCTTCTTCCCTCGCTCAGCTCCCTCCATCACAGGCTGCTGACGGATGGGCAGGGAGGTGCAGCGCCTGCCAGTGGGCGCCTGGGCTCAGGGGCTCTGGGAAGGGAAGGGTTAAAGGGGTCTTGGGGTCCAGGCCTGGGAAAGTAGATGGGAAGGGAGAATATGAAATCGAATTCTCGAGAAGAAAATGGGCCTGCCTCAGAGTTTAGGAGAAGAAAAGAGTTAAGGGACCCTAAGTATGGTAGGGGTCGGGTCTTTCCGCCTAGAAAGAGAACAGATGAGTGCCAAGATGCCAGGAAGAGGTTAAGGGTTCCACTGTGGTACTCAGAGATGAATAAAGGAGTAGGGACTTCTAGGTTCTGGAAAGGAAAGGATTCAAAGGATCTAGATCTGAGGATGGGTGGGGGTGGGGGGTTGTCTTGGAGGAAGAAGGAGGACCGGCATCTCCTCCTCCTGGTCTGTTGGAAAGGCTGTACTCTCCATGGGAGAGAAGGGGTTCAGGCACCCTTCAGTAGGGGGTGCTGCTCAGTAGGGGCAACCGGCTTGTATGGAAAATAAGCCAATCAGAAAGCAGGTCCCAGGAGACCTGCCAATGAGGAGCATAGGGTGGGACCCAGTACCTGGAGTTGTGCCACAGCTGGGCGAGTCTGTTTAGGTGGGGGAGGGGAGCAGGAATTACTGGGCAGAAAGAGCATCCAACCAGAAAACTGGGTGCCAGGCATACAGCCAACTGAGCAATTTGGGGTGAAGCCAAATTTGGCTTGCGTAAATCGTCAATTTTGACTGCATCAGGGAAGATGCAGAAAATAAAAGAATCAGGTGGTTTTTGTGCATGACTCCCAAGATGAGCCATTTGGGATGTTTTTGGTCATAAATATTCCCTGCTGCACTTCTACTTCTCTGCCTTGGTCTGGTCTGTGTTTCCATCTGATTCTTAACTTTTGCTCTTAATACTGGCTTCTGTCCTCAACTACTGCCTACTTTGAACTCTTATCTTCTAATCTCTTAAGTCCCTGTCTCTGCTCTAACCTTAACCTCTCAACTTCTCATCCTGACGGACTCTCCCCTGCAGATGCCCTGCTGTCTGACCTGGAGACCACCACCTCACACATGCCAAGGTCAGGGGCTCCAAAAGAGAGGTCTCCGGAGCCTTTCACATCTCCCCTGCCCTATGGCCACCAGTCACAGGTGAGATCAAATGTGGGGGACTGGGGTGACACTAGGGCCAAGTTTGGCCAGGGCTAGGAGAATCTGAGCTTGAGTGGGGCAAAGTATAGATCTATCATCCCACACATGCATCTTTCTCTCTGTAGACAGGATCTGGGGAGTCTTCAGGAGCTTCTGGGGACAAGGACCATCTGTACAGGTGAGGGTTCTGGGAACTGCAGGAGGTGGAAGCCAATTAAGACTCAGGTGAAGAGGCTTGGATTCCCCACCCCTGAACCCAGGCTTCCACCCTGTTTTCCAGTACGGTGTGCAAGCCTCGGTCCCCAAAACCTGCAGCTCCTGCGGCCCCTCCATTCTCCTCTTCCAGCGGTGTCTTGGGCACAGGCCTCTGTGAACTAGACCGATTGCTTCAGGAACTTAATGCTACCCAGTTCAACATCACAGGTACCAGGTCACAGAGATAGGCCTTGATGGGATGGGGACACGGTGGAGAAGGGAAAAGACTGAGGGGTATACTCTTTCAGAGTAGCAGCTAACGGGACACAAGTCTTAACTGGAAGGGGATAGAGTATGACTCCATATCCAGTGCCCTTCTCTCCTCTCTGCAGATGAAATAATGTCTCAGTTCCCATCTAGCAAGGAGACTGCAGGGGAACAGAAGGAGGACCAATCTGAGGACAAGAAAAGGCCCAGCCTGTGAGTTTGACATGGCTGGTAGAGCTGGGAGAGAGGTGATAGATGCCTAAATTACTGGAGGATAGCATTCATTATTCTGGGGGGCTCTGAGCTAACACAAGTTGTGTTCTTCACAGCCCTCCCAGCCCATCCCCTGTTCTCCCAAAGCCTTCAGCAACCTCGGCCACCCTGGAATTGGATAGGCTGATGGCTTCACTGTCTGACTTCCGTGTCCAGAACCACGTGAGTCAGGTAGGAGGTGGGCCAGTGTGGATTTGTGGCTCCCCAACCCCTTTTAGAACCATCCACTTCTTCTGCCTTGTTGACTCAACTCTGATGTCCTTCTTGCTGCAGCTTCCAACCTCTGGGTCAACTCAGCCACCAGTGCCAAGCTCTGTGAATGAGGGCTCCCCATCCTCACCAGGGCCAACTAGCAAGGGCAGCCTAGACACCATGTTGGGACTGCTGCAGTCTGATCTCAGCCGCCGTGGTGTTCCCACCCAGACCAAGGGTCTCTGTGGCTCCTGCAATAAACCTATTGCTGGGCAGGTAAGTGGAGAACTGTGAGTAGGGAGATAGAGCCCCATGGACCCATCCTGAGAGCCAGATTTTGTGTTGTTTTCTTTTAGTAAATGACTCTGGGAAGTGGGTATTACTGTTGTTCATATTTTACAGATGAGGAAACTAAAGCTCCGAGTCACATTGCACGTAAGTGGTAGGATGAGAATGAGAATTCCAACTCAGTTACCATTTATTGTGGTTCTACTTTGTGCAGGCACTATTCTAGCTCTCTTACAAACCTCCATCTCTTAGTCTTCACAAAAGTCTTATTGGAGCCACCTACCATTTCTCAGTCATCCACAAAAGATGTTTCTGCTCCACCAGCATCCGGTGTGTGAACTCTGGTTCTTGGCTAATTGACTGACTAAATGTTGTTGACAACAGCTGTGCCCAGTGGTTGACCTAGATCCTCTTGCTAGATTTAGTGCCCTGCTTCCATCCCAGAATTTTCAATCTTAGCAAAGCAGGGTGGCATTGTGACTTTTTTGGGCCCTAGTCACTTTCACCTTCATGGGTCCCTCCCTCCATTAAATTAAAAATTAAAATTGTGTTTTATGACTGCGTTGGTATGAAGAAGAATTTCTTAATATTATATATTAAATCATTTTCTTCCAGCTCATTTTTTTCTTCTGATTTTTAAAGTAATTACAACATTTTCATGAGCTTCACAGTCCTAAGTACTGTGCTGGAAGACCTGGGTTGAATCTCTGTCACTTACAGACTGACTTGAACATTAGGTTCTTCATCCTAATCTTTTAGGGTGAGTGGAGAGAAATGAGTGAAGGGAGTCAAATGGTAAAAAGAAAAAAAAAAAGAAAAGAAAACTTGAAATGTGCCATGTAAATCTTAGCTCATTGGGTGCGTGGCAGCTCAAGGACCACTCTGATCCAGGCCTCACCCTCAACTCACAGGTGGTGACTGCGCTGGGCCGTACTTGGCACCCTGAGCACTTCATTTGCGGTGGCTGTTCCATGTCCCTGGGAGGCAGCAGCTTCTTCGAGAAGGATGGAGCCCCCTTCTGCCCTGAGTGCTACTTTGAGCGCTTCTCCCCACGTTGTGGCCTCTGCAATCAACCCATCCGACATGTGAGCTGCACCTGTCCCACAAACCCCACCTCACCCAGGGTCCCTGTGGGGTGGGCCCCATTCAAATCACAGCCCCCCGCCCACCCATGCTAAGCCCCTTGGCCGTGTCCAAGGCCCTTTGGACTCCACCCACTCTCTTTGACTTCCAAGTTCCTTGTTAGGTCTCTTGTGCCTCAAACTGCTACTTAAACCCAATTGCATAGGTTCAGGGTGGGAGAGGAAGGGAAGAAGGGATGGAAGGCCATACTGAGTGTCCTTGTTCATGCCCCACAGAAGATGGTCACTGCCTTGGGCACCCATTGGCACCCAGAGCATTTCTGCTGCGTCAGTTGTGGGGAGCCCTTCGGAGATGAGGGTGAGAGCTTGGCTCCAGTCTTGAAAGCCACCGGTCTGCTCAACATCCCGCCTAACCCACTTTGGTCCAGCCTGCTAAGACCTTCCAAGTCTTCTGGCCCCACCCTCTCCCACTTGCGAGTCCCCATCCTATCTCCTCCCACTAGGCCCCCACTCTAGACCCCATCCCTCCCTCTCTGCTGCTCAATCTGACCACCCCTCATCTGGCCTTCCAGTCTCAGATCTTGCAAGTCTTGGGTGCAGCCTGCACCCTTTTCTTTCCGCCCTGCTCCTGCCTCTAGGTTTTCATGAGCGTGAGGGCCGCCCCTACTGTCGCCGGGACTTCCTGCAGCTGTTCGCCCCGCGCTGCCAGGGCTGTCAAGGCCCCATTCTGGATAACTACATATCCGCGCTCAGCGCCCTCTGGCACCCGGACTGTTTCGTCTGCAGGGTGGGCTCCTAGGGGGGGAGGTGTTGGGGGGGGTGGTGGGGAGTGGTGGATGGGGAGCTGGGCCAAAAGGGGAGCCCAACTAGGAGCCTAGGCCCAAGACAGGGTGTGTCACATCTGGGGTGGGGCTGTGGAGGGTGGGGTTGTCACAGTGGGTTATTAAGCTCCTAAAGTGAGTTATCTGGTCAGGGGATTGTTGGCTGACCCATCCTTTCACGGCCACCCTCCCCCAGGAATGCTTCGCGCCCTTCTCGGGAGGCAGCTTTTTCGAGCACGAGGGACGCCCTCTGTGTGAGAACCACTTCCACGCGCGGCGTGGTTCATTGTGCGCTACGTGTGGCCTCCCAGTGACCGGCCGCTGTGTGTCAGCCCTGGGCCGCCGCTTCCACCCAGACCACTTCACCTGCACCTTCTGCCTGCGCCCTCTCACCAAGGGCTCCTTTCAAGAGCGTGCAGGCAAGCCCTACTGCCAGCCCTGCTTCATCAAGCTCTTCGGCTAATGGCTTGTGGGGCTCTCCACCCACCCCTGATGCCCCCACCCAGGAGACCAAGGCCCCAGAGACCCCCACTCTTCCCCAAAAGACGTGCTCTCCTGACCCAAAGGCCTTGCTCTTTGAGCTTGAGGCTCTCCCCACCCCATCCTGTGAGGCCCCACCCGCTAGAGAGACCCTCCCACCCCCAAGGTGCTGTACTCTTAAGTTCTCTGTGGTCAATTCAGAAAAGATCTGGCCAGTTTCAAAGCCACACTGCCCCAAAGTGGGTCTCACAAGTAGAGCCACCCTGCGTGAACTCTTCACTTTATCCCCAACCTTGAGGGAGCCCCCTTATGGGGCAATTCCTAATAATCAGAGGACAGGACAAGACATCCCTGCTCCCTGCTCCCTCACTATTCTGAGCACTTTTTTTTCTACCTGCATAAAAACATGTTCCACATCACACTGGTGCTGTGTCTCTGACTGCCCTGGGGTGGGGGCGCGAAGTGGGGAAGCCTTGCATGGTGAAGCCCTGCCTCTGGTGTCTCTGGCTGCAGCAGGTTCTAGGTCATCACCCTGTGGCCGCAGTGGACCTACAGCCTCAGCCGTTGCATGTTGTCCTTCACATATCAAATGAGCCTGCGCAGGATTGTACAGATAGTGGCAAGCCAGGACAGGAGCTCAAGCTGGGCCCCGTGGAACCTTCCCACCCTCATTCCCCACTTCTTTAGCTCCATGTATTCTTGAAATAAGCAATTAATCTGTCTCCACCCTCACCACCTTGTCTAATTTCAAGATTTTTAAGACCCTCAGAGAGGGGTTCCATCCAGAAGTGCCAGTTTATGCCCACCCTTTGGATCTGGGCACTAAGGCACAGCTTCCCTCTTATTTATATTGACTCATTACATCTCCCCTAGGCAGAGAATGACATGTGGGATGGTCAGGACAGTGACTGAAGGAAGCACTAGGGGCTGTAGGAGCCAGAAGAAGGCTTTTAACTCAGATCAGGGGTCAAGGAGCTAAGCCACAGCAGAAAGGGGTGGGGCCAGGGATTTTTAGGTGTGGAGTTTAGGCTCTGATTCCCCAAATCCCTTTCTGAGCCCCTGAACCTTCACTTTGAACTCTGCAATTCCCTAGTGAGGGGGCCTGGATTCCTGGATCTAAACTATAAATCTAGATCTAAACAATAGCCTTTGAGGCTGAAAATGATGGATTGATTCTCAGAGGTCCTTCCTACTTAAGGAAGACCTGGTAGCCAAGGAGAGCATGTGTGGGTAAGAGACAAAGGTGAGATGTTCTCTGTCCTTGCTTCGAGCTCACCACCCCCATATCCTTTCCTAGGTCTTCCCAGGCCTCCTGCTCTTCTCTTTCCATATATTCTCCCTGGGGAATGCTGTCTATTTCCTGGATGCTAACTACCTCTCTGTCTTGAGAATGCTCAAATTGGCCAGCTCTTGTCTCAATTCATTCATTCATCAAGTGTTCTTTGAGTACGTACTGTGGCAGGTTCTATACCAAGTGCAAGGAGACCATAGGGAACCAAGCAAACATGCTTCTTGACCTCTTGGAGCTGAAGTCTAGTAGAGGAGACAGATAACAAACAAGTACACAAGTGACATGTGTAATGAACTAATGGAGACTTTCCTGATGGTTTAAGTAAAGTTCACTCTTCCCCCTTGTTTCCATCCGCAGCACCTCCCTAGTCCCTCATAGCGCTTATCTAATGCAAATAGGTGTTTATTTGTTGCTTGTTTATGTCTGTTTCTGAAACTTGAATACAAGCTCCTGAGAGCTATCTGTCAGATTACACATTTGTTTTGCTTACCATTGTCTCTCCAGTTTCTAGAATGCTATCTAGCATGTGGTAGGTGCTTAATAAATGTTTGTTAATGAAGGAAAGAATGAGGAAGAAAGGAAAGGAGGGAAGGTGAAAAGGGGGAAAAAACAGAACTAAGTTGGGGAAGGGATTACTTTAACCAGATAGTCCCTGTGAATATGTAATGTGTAAGTTGAGACTTGGAAGGTTGACAAAAGAAAACGGTCAGGCAAAGAGCTTAAGGAGAGCATTTAGGGCAGAGGAAACAGTAAGACCAGGAGATAGGAAAGAGTTTGGCATATTGAAAGAAAGGAAAGAAGGCCATATGGCTGGATTAGAGAGAGGAAGGGGGAGAGTAGTAGAAGGTGAGATCAAATAGGAAATAGGAACCATATCATGAAGGGTCTTGTGGGCCACAGGACAGCAGATAGATTTTAAGTGCCTATAATCCCAATATGCCCAACACTTGCACCTGGATTTCTCTCAGGCACTTCAAATTCATCACCCCTTGAGGCAGACACTGTGGATGCCCTGCCCATATCCACTTGGACCACTATGTACACAGTTCCCAGACACCTAGTCTCCCCAGCTGCTCCCTGAGTTTCTCTCTGAGGGTGCTCTCTGGGATAACAAGTGTGCTCCTGCACCCAGCAGGCCTGAAGTAGGAGGGGGAGGTTCTGTAAACTTAGAGACAGGAATTGATAAATACTCTAGCTCCCTGGCTCTGAGGAGTCAGTTCTGAGGTGTGTTCTCCACAGTATCTCAAAGAGTCCTCATTGGGATTGTTCACAGTGGTAGCCTTTTAGTCATCATTCCCTTTATTGGTTTTTCTTTTTCTTTGTCTCACTTCCCTACTCCTTCATAGTCCTTCCTGGGGTCACCTCCTCAGGAAAACCCTTGCCCTAAATTCTCATCTTAGGGTCTGCTTTTGAAGGCACCTAAAGCATTCCTTAAATATAACTCATATCCCCCTAAAATATTGTTTTCTGTTCTCTATCTCAGGCATGAACCCAACTGTCATAATCAGACATCCAAATCTGGTCAATTCTTCTAGAAAGGTAGAGATACTGATATTTATCAACATCCTCCCTTCTTATAGTCAGCCCTGTGCTGAGCAATGGGACTCTAGGGATGAATCTGATCATTTCCTGCTTGTGAGTAGTCTCTAGTCTGCTGGGAAGACAGACCTGGACCCATATGAGGACAACACAATGTGCTCAGAACTGTATCAGAAAAGTCAGAGAATTCTTTCCTGAAGAGTTGACATGGGCTGGGTACTGAAGGCTACCACTTGAGAGTTAGGAGTGAGCCATTTGGGAGGCAAGAAGGCACTCTAAGCAAAAGCACAGCTTAGGCAAAAGTTTGGGTATGTGAAAATACATGGGCTGGGCAGGGCAAGAGAGGTGGAGGGAAATATGATTTCACTCTATGTTTGGTATAGAGGACCAAGGGGAGGGGTGGGCAGGAGTCAGGGTGTGGCAGGCCTTGAACATCAGGCTAAAGAGTTCCTACTTCCTTCCTAGTATGATGGGGAACTGGGAAGGGTTTCTAAGCAAGGGAGTGACACTGTCAGATTTGGGTTTGAAAGTGATCCCTCTGGATTAGTCAGAATCAGGAGATTGGCTCAGCCCTACTCCCTAGATCAAGGCTGAAGGGTGAGCAATTTTAGGGGATGAAAGGAGAGATTTTGAGTCTGGGGCACTGGGGCAGGGATGGGAGCTAAGGCCCAGGAAAGAGTGCCCCTGAACTTGAAAGTGACCAACTCCACTAGATGAGCTTTCGGCCTTGATGTGACCTGACTCAGCTAAATGAAGCTGGGGAGGGGAGAAAAGACCTGGGGGAGTTGTCGGCTCACTGCTCCTGAGGTAACCATTAATCCCTCTCCTGGGGAAATCCAGGGGCTGGTCCCTAGAGGGACAGATCCTAGGCAGAATGGAGGAACACATGGAGGCAGGCTCCGCACCAGGACTGGGAAACCAGAGGGTCCTAATTAACAACCTTGCTGACATCCTGGTCATTGCTGCTTATTTCCTGCTGGTCATTGGTGTCGGCTTGTGGGTGAGAAATTAGGGTGCTTCTGGGGGTCAGGATTCTGGGCCTGGGGGAAAAGTCTCAGGCAGACCCTATGTTCAGCAGGGGCAGGATGCCTGGATCTTTGAGGGAGACACCTGGGGCTGAGGGGCAAGCAAGTCTTTTGATAGCCTCAGGAAGGCACAGCCAGCACTCATTCCTTGTCTTCCCACCTTTGGATTGGGCTATTTGAAGGGGTCAGTGGATTTCCATCAGGGACAGCATTCTAAATGAGGTCTCTGTTCCCCTGTCTACATATCTGACCAGAAGCCTATTCATGACTCAAGGTCTCAGGAAAAGTCAGGTCAAATCCAGCCACACTTAAATGTGGGTGTTTGGGCACTAGGTTGGGGCCTGGGTTACTCTGGGTGCCTTGGAGGAGGTTGGGGCAGGGGGTTGGGTGGGAACCATCAAAAGAGCCCAGGACTGGTTAATCTTCAGCCTGAAACAAGGCTGAGGAATGTGTTGAGAAGGCTAATGAGGTCCAAAGATGTGCCCTGAACCCAAGTCTCCTCCCACTCCTGTCCCTCAGTCCATGTGCAGAACCAACAGAGGCACCGTTGGCGGCTACTTCCTCGCGGGACGAAGCATGGTGTGGTGGCCGGTGAGAGAGGCTGTGCCATGGAGTGGGAGGAGGCCTAGAGAAGCAGCCTAGTTCACCCCCACCTCTGGCCATCTAGGTCGGGGCCTCTCTCTTTGCCAGCAACATTGGCAGTGGCCACTTTGTGGGCCTCGCAGGGACCGGTGCTGCAAGCGGCTTGGCTGTGGCTGGATTTGAGTGGAATGTGAGACCCCCCCCTTTTTTTTGCCAATAACCCCCACCCCAGTGGGAGCCCCTGGAACTGTCACATCTGCTCCAAGCAGGGGGCATATAAGACTGGATGTGGGACTTCCCAGTAGTGGGGTGTGGTTGGGCTTTGAGTGAGGGTCGCACATCTTGCTTGGAGGCAGGGGAACGTTGGAGATGACCACTTTCAAGGCAGGGGTAGGTCTTGCTCCTGACTTGCTGTCTAAGCCTCGACCAGCTACTACCCTCTGTGGCCTTGAGTTACTCCTCTCTGAAGTGGGGTGAAGAGCCTTAAAGATAGTGAAGTCCTTACTCTGATGCTCTCTTGAATCTGTGGCCTGTGAGGATCTCTGGACCAAATTAAAGCCCCCTGCAGAAGTGGGAAGGAGACAAAGCTCTGGGACTGAGGCTTGTCTTTGAGGGTTGGGGAGACCAGGGCTTCCTGGAGGAGGAGGCCTCTAAGCAGAGTCTTGAGGGACAGAAAGTTTGGGTGGGTGAAGAGAAGAGGGGAAGTCGCCCTTCCTGGCAGAGGCTGAGATCAGGCTGAGGAGTCTATGGTTGGATTCATGTGCTGGGGGGTGGGGGGATAGGACCCATCTTAGGAAGAACCGGCCTGGGAGGATTGGCAGAGCTCTAGTTAAAGGCCCAAGAAGGTGTCAAGACCCTGTCCCTTAATGTCCAGGGCCCAGGGCCCAGGGACATCCTCTGCAGTTGTATCCTCTGAGCCCCCATTTGGACCTTTCCTTGGTGTAGCACATTCAGGAAGAGGTCTCTTAGACTCTAAGGGGAGGGCTAACTCAAGGAAGGATCTCAGTCATTCTCAGCTGTCATGCTGTGTCCGCAGGCGCTGTTCGTGGTGCTATTGCTCGGCTGGCTCTTCGCGCCCGTGTACCTGACTGCGGGTGTTATTACCATGCCACAGTACCTGCGCAAGCGCTTCGGAGGCCATCGTATTCGCCTCTACCTGTCAGTGCTCTCGCTTTTTCTGTACATCTTCACCAAGATTTCGGTGCGCACTCATGGAGGGGCCCTGGAAGGGCGGGATTCACGGAGTGGAGGTCTCTAGAAAGCCCTGGAAGGGGCGGGACCAAGGAAAAATCGCTGTAAGAACCATGATGGAGGTAGGGTCTGGAAGGAGTAGGCTTTGGGGCTGGGGCCACAATAGGTGGGACCTGGGAGGCCAGACCTTCGAAAAATGAGAGAACCTCTGAAGCGTGGCCACATAGGGTCATGGTCTGGAAAGGAGATAGACCTGGGTCCCTTGCCCTGGCTCCCGGGTCCTGACCTGTGCAATCATTCCTTCCCCCAAGGTGGACATGTTCTCCGGGGCAGTATTCATTCAACAGGCTCTGGGCTGGAACATCTATGCCTCCGTCATTGCCCTTCTGGGCATCACCATGATCTACACTGTGACAGGTTGCTGTGGCAGGGGCTTAGGGAAGGAATGGGCTGGGGAGATGTGCTGGGAGCGTCACTGAAGCACATTCGGCTCACTAAGCCCTGCCTCCTGATGCCCGGGTACATGAGCCTGAAGAATGGCTGTTTCTTTGAAATTTGCTCTCCAGGAAGGGGCACAGTTTTCAAATTTGCACAAAGACACCATACGTACACGGGGTAGCCTATTTGGGCTGTCTCCACTAACCCAGACCCTTTGCAGGAGGGCTGGCAGCGCTGATGTACACCGATACTCTGCAGACTTTCGTCATTCTTGGCGGGGCCTTCGTCCTCATGGGTTACGGTACGGAGCTCAACCAGTGGGGGAGGGGCACGGAGGTTGCAAGTTGCAGAGTTCTCCACCTGGGAGCAGAGGCAGCCCATGTCTCCAGCATGTGGGTCCTAGGGAGGGCCTTGGCGTGGGCCCCAGATCCCCTGACAGCCTTGCCCTCACAGCCTTCCACGAGGTGGGCGGGTATTCGGGGCTTTTCGACAAATACTTGGGGGCAATGACGTCGCTGACGGTTTCTGAGGATCCGGCTGTGGGCAACATCTCAAGTTCCTGCTATCGACCCCGGCCCGACTCCTACCACCTGCTCCGGGACGCTGTGACAGGGGACTTGCCGTGGCCTGCACTGCTCCTGGGTCTTACCATCGTCTCAGGCTGGTACTGGTGCAGCGACCAGGTGCGGGGTCAGGGCTTTAGCCGGGAGCTAGGCCGGGGCAGAACCAGAACCGCTATGAGCAGGGCTGAGATGGGTGGAGCCAGAACACATCTGTGGGAGCCCCACTGCATGGTCTGAGGGGTCGGGAACTTGGCCAGGATGGAGTTAAACCAGTGCCACTGGGATCCAAAGAATTTGGGTCTGTAAGTGAAAGCGAATTGCCAGCAAGTGAATTGCTGAGCCAGAGGCAGGCCTGAATTAGGGCAACCAGTTAAGGCAAAGCCTGAGGGGCAGGGAATCCAGGACTGGTCACAGATTGTTGAACGGACCTTGCCCCAGGTCATTGTGCAGCGCTGTCTGGCCGGGAAGAACCTGACTCACATCAAGGCGGGCTGCATACTGTGCGGCTACTTGAAGCTGATGCCCATGTTCCTCATGGTCATGCCAGGCATGATCAGCCGCATTCTTTATCCGGGTAACGTCTGCAACCCCACCCCCATCAAGTGTCCTGTGCCCCATCCAGCCCCTTTCTTGTTGCATGCATTCAAGTGCCTGTTTTCCATTTGTTACTGTCCTTTGATTTGGGAATCCAGTCACCCAGTCCCACCTCCCACGAGGGGTCCCATCTCTCTTCCACTAGGATCTCCCATCCCCACTTCAGGGATCCGAGTTCCCAGACAAGGTCCCGTTCTAGCCATGTCACGCTCTCTTGCCTGCAGATGAGGTGGCGTGCGTGGTGCCCGAGGTGTGTAAGCGTGTGTGCGGTACTGAGGTGGGCTGCTCCAACATTGCCTACCCGCGGCTGGTCGTGAAACTCATGCCCAATGGTGAGGGCAGGCGCACTGCGGAGATTGCCACTGGGAGGAGTGACCCCTTGCCAAGCCTGCACCCTCCTGGGGACACGTTGGTGGCCCTGGACTCACAGTTACAATCGGCCTGCAGGTTTGCGTGGACTCATGCTGGCGGTCATGCTGGCTGCGCTCATGTCCTCACTGGCCTCCATCTTTAACAGCAGCAGCACGCTTTTCACCATGGATATCTACATGCGCCTGCGGCCCCAGGCAGGGGACCGTGAGCTGCTGCTAGTAGGACGGTGCGGCCTGGGTTTCCCCCAGGTCCTGCCCCACAAATCAGCCTTGGGGTGGGGGCAGAGAACACTCGGAGGATTGGGGGAGATGGGGGTCCTGGGTGTAATCTGCTGATGGCCACCCACTGCAGGCTCTGGGTGGTGTTTATTGTGGCTGTGTCAGTGGCCTGGCTACCCGTGGTGCAGGCAGCGCAGGGAGGGCAGCTCTTTGATTACATCCAGGCAGTGTCCAGCTACCTGGCGCCACCTGTGTCTGCTGTCTTTGTGCTGGCGCTCTTTGTGCCCCGTGTCAATGAGAAGGTAAGCCTATGTGTAGGTTGTTAGCTTGGGTCAGAACTGGGGACACCTGGAAGAGGCTGACATTCTCTCCCCTGGCAGGGTGCCTTCTGGGGACTGATTGGGGGCCTGTTTATGGGTCTGGCACGCCTTATTCCTGAGTTCTCCTTTGGCTCGGGCAGCTGTGTACGACCCTCCACATGCCCAGCACTCTTCTGCCGTGTGCACTACCTCTACTTTGCCATTGTGCTCTTCGTCTGCTCTGGCCTCCTCATCCTTGTAGTATCACTGTGCACAGCACCTATCCCACGCAAGCATGTAAGTGCCAGCTTCTGGATGGGTACCAAACATGCACCGTGTGTGAGTGTAGCCCTCTCTACCCCTAGTCTGCCAGTCCACTTCCAGGAATGCCCAGTGGGGAAGACCTGAATTTCTATGCTGAGGGTTCATTAAGGGTAGGCTGGGAGTCCAGTTGGAAGTTGCATTTGTAAAGCAAGAACAATGTTTTATTTAAATGACATTTATTTGAGGTGGTCTGGGGGGAGGTGGCTTGAAGACTGTCCCACAAAGTCCCTGGCATGGCCTGTGGAACTCAAAACACAGGATCTGACTGGTGGCTGAGAGGGGCAGGGTACCATTTTGAAGGCCCACAAAGAGTTTGGTCTTATGCTGTTGCAGGGCAGATGCCCCAGGGTAGGGTTGATTGGGGGCCAGGACAAAAGAGCTGGGCAGAAGGATAGGCCAGTAGAGAAGGGGGAAAGGCAGCAGGAGGAAACTATGTGGACAAATATCCACAGGAAGGTACACTGTTAGCAGGACTAGAAGACCAGGGTCTAAAGTACTACAATTTGAATGTAGAGAGGGACCTGGGTTGATGAAGCAGGGGGTGAGCAGGGCCAAGAACTTTAAACACACAGTTGAAAGGCCTAGGTTTAGTATGAGGGCAAAGGGCAGCCATGGAAAGTTGGGTTTGAGTGAACGGAGTCTAGATTAAGTATACAGGCTGGACCGAGGGTGCTAAGGGGGGTACCAGGTGGACAGGAGACTTCAGGGTCTGGGGTGGGGGAACAGCACTTTCACTTGGTCCCCACTCCCTTCCCCAGCTCCACCGCCTGGTTTTCAGTCTACGGCACAGCAAGGAGCAGCGGGAGGACCTGGATGCCGATGAGCTAGAAGGTTCAACTTCACCCCCTGTACAGAATGGGTGTCCTGAACATGCAGTGGAGATGGAGGGTAAGGCACTGCTTCAGGAGGCGGGGCTAAGGACTAGGGGAGCCAGGTTTCCTCAAACTAACTGTAGGGTGTCAATTTTCCCTAGAGCCCCAGTCCCCAACACCGGGCATGTTCCGCCGGTCCCTGCTCTGGTTCTGTGGAATGAGCAGGAGTGGGGCAGGTAGTCCCCCAGCCCCTACCCAGGAGGAAGTGGCTGCAGCAGCCAGGCGGCTGGAGGACATCAGTGAGGACTCGAGTTGGGCCCGTGTGGTCAACTTCAATGCCCTGCTAATGATGGCCGTGGCCACGTTCCTCTGGGGCTTTTATGCCTGAGGCCAACCGTGTTGGACACCATGAGCCACTGCCAGGGCAGGGCTCAGCTTCACAATGAATGGGAGTGGGGAGCCTGCAGTGGTGAGAAGGGAGTAGGGCAGGGAGAGGGAGGGGGAAGGCCCTGGTTCCCTTTCTCTCCACTGCCAGGGGCCCAGTCTACCTGACTGGCAGTCATAGCTCATGAGGCCTTGGCCAAACTGCCACAGCAGTTCCCCTAAGCAAAAATAAAGCTGCTGTTCCCACATTGTGCTGTGGCCAAAGTGTGCTTGCTTCAGGCTCCTGTCCTGAGACCTGGGTGGGCCTCCACCTCACAAGACCTTCTTTTCTGGAGACAGAAGCCATGTGGCTCTCCACTCATCCACCTCTAGCTGGTGCTTCTCAGTCTTCCAGCCTGCATCCTGCAGTCCTGGGGAGAGGTCATAAGGGTGCTGCTGGGACTGCTGGAGAGAAGACTCCAGGCTGACCCGGGGGAGAGTGGTAAGGAGTGGCACAAGCCAGGTACATGCTCTGTGCACTGCTCAGGCTCTCCCAGCCTCTGCAGGGTAGTTTCTCGCACAAAACGGGGCTAAAACCTCATCTGGCTGCAGCATGAAGTCACTGAGTTAGTATATGGAAAAATGCTGGAATGGAGTAGGTGCTAAATGAAAGATCATCATCATTTGTGAGCCTCCCCCCAGTTCTTCAATGCCAATTGGGATTACACAAATTGCTAACATGACACAGCCTCTGGGACCATTCTACCTCCCTATCCTATTGACGGGGAAATGAGGTCCAGACTTAAGATCACAGAGAGAATCCAGGTCCTCCACCTCAAAGCTAGAGGTGTGGGGATAGCGTTAGGCAGAGCCTCTGGGGAGGAGGCCTCAGAAGCCAAGGAGTCATGGGGCTTAAAAATGTTACCTTTCAAGAACTTTGGGAATAGCTTGTCCAACACTTGGTGTGTGTCCCTGACGATGACCCAGTTGTCTTTCTCAGGACCTGGAGGGGGGTGCAGACCCAGAAGTTCTCAGGTCTCCAAGTGGAAGAGTCCTTCCTCTCTCTATGCCTCTTTGAGCCATCAACAGTCTACACTGTGAGGTGCTTACCTGCCCGTACTTGGTTCCTCAGTTCCTCCAGCCCTCTTGGGAGGGGCCCATCTCCCTGCAGGGCTTCAAGCACCAGCCCGTGTGTAGCAGCCCTTAGGATGGTTTCAGGGCCTGCCATCTGGCTCAAAACGACTTGCACCTGGTCTGGAGAAACCCAAGACAGACTGGTGCTAGGGAAGGGCCACCTCCCAAAACATTCTCAAACTAACCACCTTGCTTCATCCTTGTCTGCCCTGAGGCCTTGGCCTGCATGGATGGAGGCTATCTTTCACCCTTTTCTCTTCCAACTTCTCTCCTGTTGTTCCCAATGTCTGGCCAAACTGAAATGCCCAATTTCCAAATACAACTTTATAGCAGCTCACGAGGTGGGTTTATTTTGCATGTCCAACAAGAAGAAGCATCTTTTAGCACACAACCAGCTGACCA
Source organism: Lynx rufus (assembly GCF_022079265.1). Classification (NCBI taxonomy): domain Eukaryota; kingdom Metazoa; phylum Chordata; class Mammalia; order Carnivora; family Felidae; genus Lynx; species Lynx rufus. Next base: position 509,007 of record NW_025814838.1, on the reverse strand, counting down.
GTAAACTCCAATACTTGTTTCCTCAACAGGTGACTCCGGATGGGAGAGAATAGTTCTCCAGGGGTAACCAAAGGTCATAATCTTATTTGAGTATGTTGCAATCTACAAAGTGCTTTACTTAATTGCCTTTCTCATAAAAACACACAGGCAAGTAAGGCAAGTACACAGGGACAAAGTGCATTTCATTGAGGCTTGCAGCTATAGTTTGAATTCACTAAGTTTTAGTCTAGAGCTCCCTCCAGGATACCAGGCAGCCTCTAAACTGTTCAGGGCTTGAGGCTCTGGAGCTGGTGGAATGAGAAGTTGACCTCAGAAGGGTGAATCTAATTCTGGAAGAGCACGGCACACTTACTTTGTGACAGGTCCCAGCGAAGGAGGTAGGGCTCTTGGTGTCCCTCAACCAGCTGTTGCAGGTCAAAAACACTGAGGGAAAGAAGAGAGTGAAGGGTGGGAGGAGGAGAAAGAAAAGCAGGAGTAACCATCCAGTCAACTGAACTGTCCTTACCTCATCCGTCCTTCACCTACTTCCCATCTCTCAGCCGTTACCCACGTACCCCATATCTATCTTTTTCTTCCTGCATCTAACAAATATATCCCTTGTATTTGCTGTTACAACCCTGCTCCTCTCAAGCATCCATGCTGACCCCAAGTCTGCTCAGTAGAAATAAAGAAACTAGAATAGAGAGGTGAGGCCCAATCAGGGGAGGCCAGAGTGTAACTGTAATAAAGAGCATGTGCGGGGAGGGTGGGAGGGCAGTACTGATGGGTGGGAGACACTGAGCCACTTACCTGGAGGTCAAGCGGTGTAGGGGGACCCCCAGGGATAGAGACTGAGATGGCCAAAAACCTGTGGGAAGCTGGATGTCAGGAGTCAGGATGCCCAGACGGGGAGAGACTGGGAGACAGTACTTGAGACTAAGGGGGTGGATCACCTGTCCACAGTGGCTCCATCTGATTAGCTGAAGTGGGGCCAAGTACCTCTCCCCTCTGAAGGAAGTGCTTCAGGACCAGCCGGAGTCGGCCTTCATTCAAGGTCTCTATGACAAGGGCTCGGACTGCCCGGTAATTGGCGTAGATGTGAAGGGCAGTGAGGAAGAAGAAACAACCAAGGCTGAAGCTGGGGTGAGAGAGTGAGGTGGTCAACAGGGGCAGAGACCCAGCTGGGCACCTCTTCCCTGCCCTTGATCCCGGCTTACCCAGGGCAATCTGACACGAGGGGAAGCATCAAGAGACTGACCAGGAGCCCTGCCAGGTTTACCAGTGTCTCCTAGAAAAAGGCAGAGGGGTTGGAAATTAGAGGTCTTCCTTCCAGGCCAGGCTGCATATCCTTGAGTGCCTTTCATCACATTCCTCCCTGCTCCAGAACATCCCAGGGCTCCCTACACTGATCAGGGTGCCTTAGTAAGTTTTTAATGTTTTTGTTGAGTGGGTTGTCATTTGAGATACGAGATGCTTCTCTGTCCAGGTACATACAATATCCTTGGAACATGTCTTCTTTGTTTTGCAAGAGTCACCAGAGTAGTCCTACGCTTAGGCAACTGAATGTCCACAGAATAGGGAAGTACTTTTATTTGGTGGCTTAAAAAGATTGATCCCCCTCAGACCCTTGGTATGCAAAAACTGGGAGGCACATCTGCAAAAGGGTCAAGGAACCATCCAGGAAGGCTCAAGATCCAAACCTCTTCTCTTGAGAATCAATATTACTAGAACCCTCTGCTGGCTTGAGATAGTCTGACTGAGCTCACCCAAGGGTGACAAACATCTGCCCTTAAGTCATCATGAGGGAGGAAGAGTCTGGTTTGGTGGCCCTGACTAGTGGGGTCCAAGGGAGAGTTGGTCTTGAAGCTGGGAGAGCTCTTCTTACCCAGGTCTCCTGGCAAGGGGGCAGGCTGTGGAAATAAGGCAGTGGTTGTCATGGTAAATAAGAGATGAGACCTTGGTTGCACAGGAGCAGGAAGACCTCTTCTCCATCAGGTGGGAACAGTCATTTCCAGTGGCCACATCAAGTGGCAATAAAGCAACATCAGCAGAAAGCAGGGGCCTGCTACAGGGCTGAGCACATGTCCTGAGTTGCCCCTGAGATGTGTTCCTGCCTCTGCAGACTGAGGAAGCCCTGGGACTTGGAAAATACAGCTTGGGGACATGGGGAGAGCTGGGGGTTAGAAAGAGAGCAGGTAAGAGACAGCAGACATGAAGCTGGGAGATCCTAAAGTGCAGGACACGGGTTATACTTATTTCTCTCTTCCTAACAACCTATGGAAGAGACAGCAGGGAAGAATTGGTTCAACCATTTCCTGAGAGAAGGGATGTGCCCAAAGGTACCCAGGGTCACTGAACCTCTGACTTATTTCCTCTTTAGAAGCCAATGAGTACCTCCTGTATGAGGCCACCGTAAGTATTTAATGAGTTCATATAAATGACATACTTGGCACATGGTTAGTGCTTAATAAATATTAGCTTGTGTTAATATTTTTAGTTGTGTTAATATTATTGAAAGTTAGTTTTAAATTTAAAAATTTTCTATTTAGAAACTGAGCAAAACAATTTAAGAGAAGGACAGAAAGTAGTACTGGACAGAACAGAGATTTCTAAATTGCTTCACTGTCAAAGAAAACTGTGTCACACTTCTAACCTGGGCCTCACTTTCCTCTTCTGTAAAACAGAGATAATAATAGTATCTGCCTCATGGGGTTGTGTGAGAATTAAACAGTGCAATGCACATAAGCACTTAGCACAGGGGTTTGGGGGGATCCAATACCTGTTGAATTCAGCCTTAGGGGTGTCCCCACCTCTCCTTGAGGGTGCTCTGGTCTGATGAGGGGCTGGACCAGAAAGGCCTACAATACTGTCAAGTGGAGACCCCTGGCCAATGACCCCAGCCATCTCATATGCTGAGCACTTTTTGACTTGCCAAGTGCTTTAACATATGGGACACATGACCAGACATCCTCCTCTCAGTTTGGGACTATGGCCTAGAGAGGGTGAAGGTCAGGGCAAGGGCCCACTCTTGGCCACACAGGGAGAAAGGAGGGGCTGAGATGATCAGCTTGGGCTTTTTGCCACTAGAACTCATGCCATCAATTTGAGTCAAGAGCAGGGACTTCTTCCTGTGTCTCCCCTATCTACCCTCAGGAGCGCTTAGGTACATCTCTCCATATTCCCAAATAATGGCCTAACCTGCCTCCCCGCTCCAACTCCCCCCAACCCCAATTCCAGCTGCTCACCTGACTGCTATCCTTGGCTGACACATCAGCCATGTTGTTTCTCCGGGCCTGGTGCATGGTCAGGGCAGCCCGAGTGGCCCCACCAGCCACACTCACAATGCACTAGGTGGGAAAAGGGAGAGTGAAGGTCAGAATGGCCATGTGTTATGGCAACATAGGCACCTCTATGGCTGAGCTGAGTAAATGACCCAAACCAGTTTGAGAAAACCAGGCACCAGGTGACCAAACAGCAAAATTCTGAATGCTGTCCTTAATGTCTTGTTCTCATCCCATACTTCCACTAGGTCCCCCTCCCCTCTTATTCCTGGAGAAAACTAAAGCTCTGCCTGCCATATCTCCCTATGACCCAGTCCCAAGGAACTCCATTTCGTTCCCAAGGTGGAGGCCCACAGACTCTTCTTAGCTCAGAACTTCCTCAGCCTGCAACTCCTACTTTGGCTGCACCCACCCCTCTGCTAAGCTCCCAGGCCCAGTCTGGTTTCCAACTTTGTGCTTACATTCTGCCTACAACAAATCCCTCTCCTCCTGTCCCAGAGGAGGACTAGTCAAGTCTTCCAGGCCAGTTCAAAACCCACAATGATGGTCCTGACCTCCCAGTGTACCTGGACCTCAATCCCTGAGATCTAAGATGGTAGAACTCATCAATGAGGGTCACTGATCACTGTCATCCATCTCATTATTTATCAAATCTCTTTTAGATGCCAGACACAGATTTAGTGCTGTGACATAACTTAGATATAACCCTTGTTCTCATGAAATCTACAAATCAATAGACAATAAATAAACAAGTTGTCGTGCAGGCAGAAGAAATGTTCAAAGGTAAGAGGAATGTGGTACAAATTAAGGCTGGAGTGACCTGATCACGTGGAATCTTGCAAACCTTGTTAAAGTCTTTATCCTAGGACCCACCAGTCAGGGAAGTGAACTTATTGGATTTCCATTCTTAAAAGGATTATGGGCTGCTCTGAGAAGTAACTGAAGAGAGGCAGAATGGAAGCAGGGAGACTACCTAGGAAGCAACCATGCTTTTCCAGCAATAAGGAACCACCAGGTGATGCACAGGTGGAGTGAATGGGTTAGAGAGATTTAGGAAGGAAAAACAACTAAATAGAGGTTTAGCTGAGGGGGATAGTGGGCCAGGAAGACAGGCATGGATGACAACCAGCCTTCTGGATGGTGTACCTGGGGGACAGAGGTATTAAGTCACGGAGACCAGAACTCTAGAAAGGGTGGGGGTGGTCAGGGAAAGTTCATGGCCCTATTCTACTCCTTTATTTGACAGATGAAGAGACTGAGGCCCTATGGGCAGAATATAATACCTAACTTGAAACAGATGGCAGAGCTTGCAATCGTTGGTTCACAGCTGCAAGCAATGGTTTTCTCTGGTGTTTCCTGTTCTGGGGTTGGAGGGGGTGCTCAGGGCAGCATGCCTAGGCCAGTTACTGGTACCTGGGCTAAATGTACTCCACACAAAGAACTGTTGTATCTGAAATGTCACCACGGAGAAGCACTGCTCTAAAGTGATTGTGAACAGATAGGTACGCCTTTGAGATGGATCTTAACATGTCTTCTTGAGTCACTGCTCTGTGCCAGGTACTTAACCTTTGGTGAAGACAGGCTAAGCTCTTACTGAACTTTGCTATGCTCCAGTTTTCTCATTTGGATGCAGACAACCTGAAGGAATTGTAAGGGTGAGCAGCTTGGCAGAGGAAGAGCTCACATTCACCCCATGTCACCCTCCAGCCTTACCATTCATTTTGTGTTTTGTCTTGCCACTGAACCATGACCCACACTATTCCTTCTGCTCAAAAACATCCACTGTTTACCTTAAACCCATTCTTCAGGACCCAGGCCCAGGAAAGGTCTTCCTGCATCTCTTGACTAGGCCAGAACTTCTGCTCAACCCTCTTGCAGCCCCCTACACTTCTCATCTGGAATACCTGTAGCTATAATTCTATAAATAGTTGTTTAATTATGTGCAGCTTTCTTCAAAGAAGATATGGGAGGGCCCTGGGGCGCCAGGGTGGCTCAGTCAGTTAAGCGTCTGACTTCGGCTCAGGTCATGATCTTGCAGTTTGTGAGTTCAAGCCCCAGGTTGGGCTCTGTGCTGACAGCGCGGAGCCTGGAGTCTGCTTCCCCTCCCCTGTTCGGGCTGTCTCTCTCAAAAATAAATAAAAATTAAAAAAAAAAGGGGGGGGGGAGGTCCTATATTCCATGCCAAACATGCAGTACATACTCAATAAATATTTTACTGAAAGAATGAAAGAGCCTGGGAGCTGATCCCAAGATGTTGACACTGGACCACACTTTCTATCTTTCAGCTCAGAGCTCCCTCACCAATCCTGTGACTTCAGACACTGTCTTAGAATATGTGAGGCACTAGAAACTACCTGGCTGGAGTATCAGAAAATGTGGTTGAGTCCGAGTAGAAAACTCTGAACTTTTCCACTTTTCCACAAGTGTTTTGAACACAGGGCCCAGGCTGGGCTCACCTGTGGGCCCACAGTAAGCCCACACATCACCACCAAGGGAGGTATACGGGTGCCCCAGAGGTGGGTACCTTGGCCAGGTTGCTGGTACAGATGGTAATGGTGAAAAAGATTGGATAAATGGGAGCCATAATCTCGAGGAACATAGCTACATCGTTGAGGATATCAGCAAAAAGCCTGGGGGGAAGGGATCAGAGGTTAGAGATCAGAGGTAAGAGACCTTCACAATAGAAGACTTCCCTCCCTTTGGTCTCAGCCCCTCCTTACCTCCATTGCTTGGCATTGCAGTCCAGTTTACTCCTGTTGGGGAGGAGAGGTTGGTTTGCAATTTGGATATAAGGAGAAAACACATCCTGTGGGCAATGCAGGCCATCCTTAGTCTGAGGTAAGGTCTGAAGGCTCAGCAAAATCCATACCCCAGGCAGACATCTATCCCAACACCCTATCACTGCTGCCTGAAATACCATTAGCTGGGACGACCTTCAGTGGTCACTTAGTGTTGCCCCTTTACTAACACATGATACATCTAGGAAAAAAACTGATTTGTCTTGTGGTTGCTCCTCACCCTCTGCCCCTCCTGTAAGAGGTCATCCCTGGGTCCCTCTTCCATCTCCCCGCCCCCCACTCCACCCTGCCCCATCTTCTTCCCACATGGTCAAGGGTACCCAGCAAGAAGTCCACATAGTTTGGACTGGTAAACAACTACATTTAGTGTAAATCCTGCTCAGAGAAGGGACATGACTTCCCTCAGATCACATGGAAAGCGGGATCCAAGAGAAAAAAAAGAAAAAGGCCAAGAGAAAGAGGCAGGCTCTGACATCCAGGCCTAGGACATTTCTATCACATGAGAGGATGGATACCTCTTCTGCCAGGCAGAGGGACTCCTGGCCCGTGCACAAACACTCTTCTCCAAGAGTCCAGTGGCAGGGGATGTTGCAGCCCTCAGACCAGCTCAGAATTTAGCCCTGTTCTTACTTTGAAATCTGGAAGGAAAGGGAACACTCCTAGGTGGGGTATGGGACACACAAGAGGAACTCCTGACGGAATAAATGGCAAAGGCAGGACTAAAACCGTGGGCCTGGTCTATGGCTCTGCCCAACAAAGCAGCTTGATGCTATTAGTTATAAGCTGTGCGACTTGGGCAAGTGACTTCCCTTTTTAGGTCTGCTTTGCATCTGTAAAATGTACATATTCAATCCTCTCTACAAAGCTGTTCTAAGGACTAGAGATGATATATACAGAGCTTGTGAGGCATGGAGCTGTTAACAGCAGCTAGTGTTTTCTGAGCACTTACTATGTGCCACAATATGGTACGCACTTTGCATAAGTTATCTCACTGAATAAATTGTAGGTATTGTCTGCCTATGATTATTGGCAGATAATAAATCACTCCTAAGGTTGCCCAATACTGGCTTGAGGAGGAAGCAGGCAGCATAAGATCCTTAAACTCTTCTAGATAAATGGGAAGTCTGACTCGATGTGGGACAAGGATCTTGATTACTTGCCCAAGTCCACTCCCTACCAGGCTCAACAAAATCCAATCAGGTATCTGAGCCACCAAAGTAGCTTCTGGAGTAAAATCATTCCTTTTGAATTAAGCACTATCCTGTTCAGGCTTCTCTTTCAACAAGCAGAGGACATTTAGAGCCTTGTGGCTGTATTTTTCCATGATGGGCAGCAGAGTGGCATATCAGTGCTCATGAAGGCAGATCTGATCATAGCAACGGCTCTGTGGCTTCACTGCTAGGGTGATTCCCCTGGACTGGATACTCATGAAGGACTCCTTTGCTCTGATAAAGTAATTCCTAAATCTCCCCTCCCCTTGAGACTGGCAGGAGAAAGGCGGAGCTGAAAATACAGCCAGGGATGAGACAGACATGACCCCTGCCTGGGGAGAGTGGCCAGACCAGGAAGACAAACTCACCCTTTCCACCAGGCAAAGATGATGCGGCCCAACATGCCAGTTGAATCTGGGGGAGAGAAGCACTGGTAAGGAACAAGGGAGAGCCTTGGGGGCTGTTGAGCCTGGCAGACCCTGGCACTGAAACAGATGATTCACCTTGGGTCACTGCTCTAGGAGCTCAGTTTGGTACAATAAATATTGGATAGACAGAGCTGTATGATGGGGTCAGAAGTGTCTAGACTTAGTAGTTCCTGAGTATGTACCCAAGAGAACTATGCACCCATGCATGCCAAGACACGGACCAGAAACATTCTTTGCATAAATGGCAAAAAACTGGGAATAACACAAATGCTCACTGACAGCAGAATACACAGATTCTAGTACATTCCCTCAGTGGCACAGTAGACAGCAGGGAAAATCTAATGCACAACTACTCATATCAAAATGGAGGAATCCTAGTAATATAATCTTGAATGAAAAAGTAAGCCATGAAAACTACATAGAACAGGGGCGCCTGGGTGGCGCAGTCGGTTAAGCGTCCGACTTCAGCCAGGTCACGATCTCGCGGTCCAGGAGTTCGAGCCCCGCGTCGGGCTCTGGGCTGATGGCTCAGAGCCTGGAGCCTGTTTCCGATTCTGTGTCTCCCTCTCTCTCTGCTCCTCCCCCGTTCATGCTCTGTCTCTCTCTGTCCCCAAAATAAATAAACGTTGAAAAAAAAAATTAAAAAAAAAAAAAAGAAAACTACATAGAACAAAATACACTTTTCATAAGGCTTTAAAACTGAGCAATACAGTATTTTGGTATATATATCTATATGGAACACCTATTAAAAAAAAAAAAGGAAAAGCAAGAAATCCTGTGTGGAAAGTTGAGAGGTTATTGTTGATATTCTAGTTCTTAGGTTGGACAATAGGTTCACAGGTGAGTTTTAATTTAAATTTTAATTGATACTCATTAGAGTATAAATTTTAAAAAAGGGACTTGAACTGCAGGTTGATGACAAAGAGCTGGGGGCATGGGGTAGAAGGAGAGGCTTCCTCAGGCTAAAGAGAGTCAGAGAAGTCTCTAGAATCAGCCAGACCTTCATTTGAACAATAAATGCTTACTGGCTACTTACTTGCTGCCAGACACTATGTGAGGTAAGGGGAATACCAGTGACTCAGAAGGTCATGGTTCTGGACTCAAAATCCAGTGTAAAAGGAAAACAATCGGTATGAAAAACATTGATTTAGACCAAGGATCAGTTAACTGTGGTCTGTAGTCTTCTACTCCCTGTTTTATAAATAAAGTTTTATTGGAACATAGCTGTGACCACTCATTTACAGACCGTCTATGGCTGTTTTTGTGACATGTAGCAGAATTATTTGCTGTGACTGAAACTATAGAGCTTACAATGTGTAAAATATTTATCATCGCATCCTTTACAGCGTTTGCCAACCCCTGATTTACACCCTTTATACTGAGAGTAGCACTCAGTAAGTTCAGGAGGGGGATCACAAAGGACTATTTTAGAACCAAACAATTGGGAAGGCCTCATACAGTGGACAGAGGACTCTTACCTTGTTTGAAATTGAAGGCATGGACCCTTAAGTGGCAAATGCAAGGAGAAGAGAAACTAAGCTGTAAGGAGGGTTGGAAGTCTCCTACAACATATAAAGGTGGGGACCATAAAGTGGCCTTCCCCATTCTCCACTGGAAAAGACGTACTCACCTCTTGCCACAACCTCTATCCTTCGGCAGTGAGGCCTTCTATCTAGACATCTTTATCCAACCCTGGGCTTGAGGAACACCACTAAACACTCTGGTGGGCACCTGAAATCCCTACTGCTTTCAACCTTCACAACAATCCTATGAGCTTCCAAGAGAGCACTCCCTTTCACAGATGAAGCAACTGAAGCTCCAGGAAGATAGTCAATAAAAACGGGACATTTTACAAGAAAATCTGCATTTCCTGCTTTTTTTGGAAGAACCTGAAGACATGGCAGTACTGAGCCTGCCTTCCCTTACTACTGCAACTGGCTGGGGCTAAGCAGTGGCTACCTCAGAGGAGGCATGTGTACAACACATTTCTCATCAGGCCTGCTCTGCTCCTACATTTCTGTCCCCTGTGTGTCCCTGGAAATAATACCCACCAGGTGGCTTTACAGGCTTCCTCCCTCTATCACTTATCTTACCCTCTTCCTTTCAAGTATATTTTATTCTCCACAAAATTTTTATTGTTCTACTTAAGATTCTTGTATTGGATCAACTTAGTGACTTTGAACATGCTCAGATTATTTTTACTTGTTGAGGGAGCTCACTGGGCCAGACTCTCTTTTTCTTCCTTCTGACTGCATACTCACATCCCAATAAGGTGTATGTCCTGCATACAAGGGCCACTAGGTAGAAAGGGGGCGTATTCTACCTTTCATCAACAGTCTGCAAGGCCCTTGTCAGAATCTGGAAGTTGGCACTAGGATGTAATAATGACACATACCTTCCTATTATCTCAAAGTCAACACTGTCCACTAGACTAGGAAACTTAATTCCTACTTGCCTCAGTTACAATTAGTTGAGCTGTATGATCTAGAAATTTTTGAGCAGCAGTAAGGGATCAGCTGTCTACAAATTGTACAAGGCTCCACTCTCAATCCCACTGGCAAAAGTCAGTGGTAGTTAAGAGTGGGACACAGGAGTCCATTGGTGTGGGTCCAAATCCTGGCCCTACATTAACTTAGGCCAAGTGGCTAAACCTCTCTGTGCTTCAGTTTAATGAAAGCTTGTTTTGATACCAACAGCAGGCTTTAAAAAGTGGATATTTCTGCATATCTTAAAGTGATCTCATTTTTTTTTTTTTTTTTAGTAACTTTAAGACATACATAGGCAACATGTTGGCGAAAAGAGTAGGGTACTTAGAAATGACATGAAAACATCAACTACTGAATTCCAAACACCCAGCCTATAGCAGAGCAACAGAAAAGGTCCAAATTAAGGACACACTCTGGTTCAAATCCACGTCCTATAAGTTACTGGCTGTGACCCTAGCCAAGTTACTTTTTTCGTGCCTTAGTTTATCTGTAAAATGGGGATAATGACAATACCTATCTCAGAGCTACTGCAAAGTCAGTACACTTAATGACTGGCAAATAATAAACACTGTGTCAACTATTATTATTAAAAGAAGAGGTAGCTACAACAAGCCACAGATCACCACTTCTCCACTATCAGAGAAAGGGCTTCTTTCAAGAGGTGACTCACATTTGGCCAGTTTGCTCAGTCTTAATGGTAAGGATGCAAGCATGGGCTTCCTGATCCTCTAAAAGATCCATGGAGGCTCACCAGAGATGTGGCCAGGCTCATGCTGAAAAAGGGCCTTCCCTTGGGTCTGATTTAAGTTCCCACTGGGAATAGTAATAAAAGACAAGGGACAGTGGAGACAGCCACAAATCCTTTTCTTCTCTACTTCACTCTCTAGGTGGCATGGTACCAAACCATATGCTTTACTTTTCATTAATGGTTTTTAAAAATGCTGTACACATCCAACAGATAGTTATAATAATTATACCATCATCTAGTATTCCAGGAGTTTCCAAAATGCCTTTCATTCTTCCCATAACCTCCTCTTTCCTACTCAGGACTATTACAAAATTGGTTTTTTTTCTAGAACAAATTTCCCACACTTCTGGGAGCTGTTGGTTTTATTCAATAACCATAGTCTTATGCAGCTCTACACAAAGACTAGGGGTAAAGGAGGGGAAAAATTAATTTAGCGATTCAAGCTCCAGGTGATTTACGGACTCTGAACAGTATGTATAGGGAACTGAGTGTGGCTGCAAAGCTGGTGCTCAGGATGAGAGCATTCTGGTGGTGGGTGACTAATTATCGTTGAATAAAGCAATAAAAATATTTATAATTAACCCAGCTGAATTTTGTTTTTTAACAGGGCACAAGGCACTGTTCTAGGAACCGGGGAGAGTTGGCTCCCAGATCCAATCAGGCACGAGTCCGGAAACATACACATCACAGCCCAGCACTAGAGGCCAGACCACTGGGATAGGGGAAGGGAGGGGCTGGGATTCCCAGTCAGGGCAAAAAGAGGCCAGAGAGGTGGCAAGGCTGACAGCAGTGACAGGCGAGGCCCCAGGGGCCCAGCTCACCTTTCACCAACCAGGTGGCAGTGGCAGCTGAAACAGAAGCTTTTGCGTTCCCCACCCCTATGCCCAGCAAGACTGCGTGGGTGGCGAGGGAGCCTGAGAGGCTGGAAGCAAAGGCCTGGAGAAGAAAAAAAGGTGCGGTGAGGAGTGTGCGCAGGAGCACGATGGCCTAAATTCTATTTATCATCAGCTCTTCCAGATGTGTGAACTGGAACTTGTCACAGTCCCGCTCTCGGCCTCAGTCTCCAATCTCTAAATGGGGAGACAGAGGTGGCCCGCATTGCCTCCCTCACCCGTGGATATACGCTCCCCCCGACCCCAGTCGGCCGGGCTGACCTGCACGGAATCCCATAACTGGTAGGGCAGATAGTCCGGGCTGACGCTATCGGGGAAGCCCTGCGGCAGGAACACGGCTATGAGGCTGGAGAGAGGTGGTGAAGCAGTGCCGAGAGCACCCCCTGCGCCGCCAGCCAGTCTTTGGGGTTTCACTGTAAAGGCCCCGGAGAAATCCCACCAGCGCCACCCCCAAGCTTCCCACTGCAGACTCCCGTCGGCGGCGGCGAAACAGCCCCGCGCCGCCCCGGAACCGAACTGTTCACAGCACAGTGGGCGATTAAGATTCGAGGCGTCAGCCATCTCGCAGCTCTTCCTTCAGGCCCGCTAGACAGGAAACGTGGCGGGACTACATTTCCGGCTTGGCTACGGCGGCTGTAGAGGTGCAATCTTTCCTCGCCAAAAGGTCGCGGGCATTCGCGTCCTGCTTTGTGCAGCGTGGGAACCCACATTTCCTCTCTTACCTCCTGGCTTCTCTGAGGACACCCCAGGGCTGGTCCCCGCCCTTTTGTAGCTGGGCCGCCCGAACAGTGGGAACGGTTTAGCCTGCCAAGTCCTGGAGATACCTGCTTTCCTGTAACCCCCAACTCTCAGTTTTGGGGAGAAGGAAAGAGGGCATCCCTGGGGAACCGTTGTGTTTGAGAACCAGTGCGGCCACAGAATTTTTAGTTGTGTGATTTGGGGAAAGTCAGTGTCCCTCTCTGGGCTTCAGGTACTTTTGTTGTTTTTGTTGTTGTGAAGGCAGGGACTATATATTACTCCTTATTTTATCCCCAGAACCTAACACACAGTAGGTGCTTAAAAGATACTATGAATGCATGCATGGATGAAAGAATGAACTAATGCATGAGAAGTTGGAGCAAATGATCCCTGAGATCCTGGGCCTTACTCATGACTGGAAGAGTATTATTTCTGAAAGGATCTTTAGGACATCCGAGGAATGAGAAAATCAAGGGGTTCTAATTAATAGTCTCAGAAAATGAGAAATAGGCAAGAAGTTCTTGTGTGTTTACTGGGGTGTTTATTGTGTGTTTATTGTGCTTATCCATGAAATTGAGGGGAGAGTCTAAAGACAGTGTTTCTGTCTCCCAACTCACCCCTTTTTCTCTTTCCCTCTCTCCCTTTCTCCTTCCATCTAGTGCAATGTACTGATTCCAAAGTTGAAATTTGCTAAAAGTGCCCCCTCTGTCTCTTTTTTTTTTGAAAGCAGAAAATAAAACATCTGGGTTTCTTAGTCTGGCATTCTTGGACTCCCATAGTCTGACTCCCTGGCTGAAACTTCTGATTTTTCCGAACTGATAAGGAAGCATAAGGCAAGTGAGGGCAAAGCACAAGCCAGCAACCCCCTACCTCACCCCAGGTGGGATATATGTGACCTTCCTCAGGCACTCACAGTTGCCCAAGAACAAAGAAAAGGGGAAAACCAATGGATAATTGATACAGAGCACAGTCATTCAGGACATGAGTCTCCATAAGTTTATAAATGTCTTAGTAAATTATAAGAAAAAGGCCATCTTATCAATAGCCTAACCTCCAGAAACCCATAGACTCAATTTCCTGGAGCCCTAACACTACCCTCCCCTCCATGGTGATGTGGAGAATAAAGGCAAGATGAAAATACAAATAAAATTAAATTTATAACCTGCAGCCCATTGACAAATATTTGAGATAGGCAGAGTAAAACATTCCTCCAATAAACTCCCAACTGTCTTGTCATAATGTTAATATCTTACTAGAGGGAAAACAACTTTAACTTGACAATAGCAATGCCTCCAGTATGGTAGGAGTCCTCTTTAGCATATGAAAGTCTTTTGGAGGTCTCCCTTTTGCCTTTACCTCCCCCAAATCCATAGTATATAATTGGTCACTCATCACAGCCCTAGTGCAGCTCTTTCTGCTCACAGGTCCTGTCCCTGTGCTTTAATAAAATCACCTTTTTGCACCAAAGATGTCTCAAGAATTCTTTCTTGGCCATTAGTTTGGACCCACCACCACTCCAAAACCACATCAGACTATCCTCTTGGACCTCAACCTGGAAGCCCTTCTACCCTGCTTCACCTTATCTGAGACCTACACAGAGTCTCCTTGCTGCTAAGATAGACCTGGGGCACTTCATTATTATCATTATTTTTTTTAAATTTTAGTTTCTTGGTAGAGTGAAAAATTGAAGGGTTACAAACATATAATATTTTACATATGTATGTATGTATGTATGTATTTATGTTTTTATTTTAATTCCAGTTAGTTAACAAAGTGTCATATTGGTTTCAGGTGTACAATTTGGTGATTCAACATTTCCATACAATACCCGGTGCTCATCACAAGTGTTCTGCTTAATGCCCATCACCTATTTAACCCATCTCTCCACCCACCTCCACTCTGGTAACCATCAGTTTGTTCTCTATAGTTGGGTCCATTTTGTTGGTTTGCCTTTCTCTCTCTTTTTTCCTCTATGCTCATTTGTTTTGTTTCTGAAATTCCACGAGTGACATCGTATGGTATTTGTCTTTCTCTGACTGATTTATTTTGCTTAGCCTAATCCTCTCTAGCTCCATTCGTGTCATTGCAGATGGCAAAATTTCATTCCTTTTAATGGTTGAGTAATATTCCAGTGTGTGTGTGTGTGTGTGTGTGTGTGTGTGTGTGTGTGTGTAATATCGTCTTTATCCATTCATCAGTCAATGGACACTTGGGCTGTTTCCACAGTGTGGATGTTATAAACTACTATATATATTGCTGCTATAAACATTGGGGTGCACGCATCCCTTTGAATTAGTATTTTTGTATTCTTTGGGTAAATACCTAGTAGTGCAATTGCTGGATCATAGGGTAGTTCTATTTTTAACTTTTTGAGGAACCTCCACACTGACAAATGTGTAATATTTTAAGTGTTAGCCTCTGTCAGTGCACTGAACTCTGAAGCCAACTGCTATGAGTGAATTCCCTCAGAGGGCCTTAGTTTGAGTCTAGGTTCTGTAACTTAGTATCTATGAGATCTTGGGCAAGTTTCTTAACTTACTGTTTTTCAGTTTCTTCATCTGTAAAATGGGAATACTACTAATAAGACAATAGGGTTGGGATGAATATCAAATGCGTTATATATGTAAAGCTTTTCAAACTACGTTTGGCACACAGAATATGCTATTTACATGTTGACCATTATTTGGAGTTAATGTCAACTATTCAAATGTAGGGCTTTTTCCTCCATATGAGGCAGTTCAAATGGCCCTCATGATTAGCATCACCATATAATTCATTATCCAAATCAGAATTTTTGAGAGTGTCATTAAAGGAGGCACTATTAATAATTGCATTTATTAATTGGGAAAACAGACCAGAGTTGTTCTGGGCAAATTGCTATATAGTATCACAGTAATTATGGGCCTCTCAGCTTTACTGACCACTATTGTCCACATTAACCTCCCCCTGCTCAGATACCATGGCAGCCCTTATTTAACTGTAGCACTTATTTAACTCTCAGCATGTGCTTTCTGGAGCCAGTTTGTGTTTGCATTTGTTAGGTATCTATGTCTTGTCTTTCCAAATGGACTGTAAGTGTCTGAAGACAAGGACTCATCATACACTTCTTTGAGAAGTGTCCCGATCAGTGACTTAACAAAGAGATGAGTGATTGTTCCCCTTTTCCTACCCCATGAAACCTCTTGGCAGCCTGCATTCAACAGTATACCAAACACTGAGCAGAATATTACAAACTGCTTATCTCCTTGACTTTACCCTCATTGATCCCCACACTTCCACTGCTGCCTCCTTACAGTCCACTGTCCACGAAGTTTAAAGTTCCTCTGCTTAAAACCTTAGTGACTTCCAATTACTTTTATGGAAGAAACACTCTCCTTCAAATCTTTCAGTGGTTTTTCTTCACACTTGGAAATAAAAACACAAACTTCTTGTCTTGACCCACAAAGCTCTGTAGATTGGGTCCTGCCCTATTTCTCAAATGTTTTCCTTATAATTAATTCATCCTCTATTCATGCCACTAGAACATAAACTCCAGGAGGACAGGAACTTTGTCTTTGGCACTGATATATATCCAGTGCCTGGCACAAGGTGGGTGGGTGCCAAATACCAAATAGTAGAATGAATAAATTTATTCTCTCAGTAGCCCTTGTAAAGTAGTTATTATTTTATTCCTTCTTCACAAACAAGGAAACTAAGATATATGTGGAGTGACTTCACTGAGGTTACAGAGCTGAAAAGTGACAAAATCATTCATTTATTCATTTAACAAATATTTAGTGAGCAGCTGCTACTCTTCTAGGCACTGAGGCAGGACTCATATTTGAGGCTAATGATTTTAGAAATACACCATCTTTTTAATTTTGTATTTTTTGTGAGAATTAAAAAAATAATAGAAGGATGCATTCTTTCTGTGAAATAATTCAAACAATAATATAAATAGATAAGATCCAGTTCTCCCTCGACATTTATCTCTTTTCCCATTTCCCAACAAATATTAGTCAATCCCCAGAAGTAAACATTGTGTACTATTCTACACAAACACGCATGAATGCACGCATTTGTGTAGAATAGTACACAATGTTTACCACACACACACACACACACCACACACACACACACACACAGAAATATATAGTTTTACATTTAATCCTTACTCCCATACTCCCATACTTGCAGCCTGGGGTAGCCTGCTCTAATTATGATTCATTTAACATTATAATAGAGATCTTTTCATATCAGCACATATATATCTACTTCATTTATTTTAATAGCTGCATGTCATTCCATACTATGAATGTGCCATAATTTCTTTAATAATTCCTCATAGTAATGGGCATTTGGGTTTGTCTACCTTTTCATTATTACAAATAATTTCATTCTTTTCTTTAAAATAGAGTTCAAGGCAGAATCATTGGGTTGAATAGTATGTGTATTTTAACTGAAACAAGTTTTGTCAAGTTATCCCTTTAAAAAGCTTTATCAATTTATATTCCTACTAACAGTGCATGAAAATGCTTGTCATAATCAATCTATATATATTTCTATTGTCCAAAAAATTTCCCTTGGGCAGCTTTGCATTTTAATCTCCACTCTTGTGTTCTTTTTTTAATTAAAAAAATATATTTATTTATTTATTTTGAGAGAGAGAGACAGAGAGAGAGAGAGTGAGCAGGAAAGGGGAAAAGAGAGGGGAACAGAGGCTCTGAAGCAGGCTCTGTGCTCACAGCAGAGAGTCCAATGTGGGGTTCAAACTCACAAACCGCAAGACCATGACCTGAGCTGAATGAAGTTGGACACTTAAGCAGTTGAGCCACCCAGGTGCCCCTCTACTCTT
Source organism: Lynx rufus (assembly GCF_022079265.1). Taxonomy (NCBI): domain Eukaryota; kingdom Metazoa; phylum Chordata; class Mammalia; order Carnivora; family Felidae; genus Lynx; species Lynx rufus. The sequence continues at coordinate 491,611 of NW_025814838.1, read as the reverse complement.
GTGTTCTGATCTGCTTTTTTCACTATAGATCATTTTTACCTATTCGAGAATTTCATAGATATGGAATTATACTGTATATAATCTTTTATGTCTGGCTTCTTTAGCTCAGCAGAATTATTCTCAGATTCATCCATGTTGTCATGAGTACCATTAATCTGTTACTTTTCATTGCTGAGTAGTATTTAATTGTGTGAATATACCACAATTTGTATATCTGTTCAGTGGTTATTGGACTTATGGGTTGTTTCCTTTTTTTTTTTTTCATGACTAAAGCTGCTGTGAACATTTGCATTTGCATGGAAGTGTTTTTGTAGACATGTATGTTCATTTCTCATGAACTCCACCTAGGAGTGAAATTGCTGGGTCATGTGGTAAGTGTATGTTGAACTTTATAAGAAATTGCCAAATTGTTTTCCAAAGTGGTTGTAACATTTATACTCCCACTAGCAATGTATGACAATTCTAGTCATCCCATATCCTCACCAACACTTAATCTGGCTTTTAAATTTTTAGTCATTGTAGTGGGCATGCAGTGGTATCACTTTGTAGCACTAATTTGTATTTCCCTGCTGAGTAATAATGTTGAATGTCCTTTCATGTGCTTATTGGCTATTTGTGTATCTTCTTTGTGAAATATCTGTTCTAGTATTTTGGCAACTTAAAAAACCAGACTGGTTCATTATCAAACTATAAGAGTTTGTCATAAATTCTGTATACGTGTTCCTTGCCAGGTTGTATTGCAATCATTTCCCTCAGTGGTAACAAATATTTTTTTACCCTAGATAAATGAAAACATGTTCACACAAAAATCCGTATAAAAATATTTATAGCAGCTCTATTCATACTTGCCCCAAATGCAAATAATCCACATGTCCTTCAGTGGGTAAATGAATAAACAAACTATAGTGCATCCATGTGATGCATACCCAGCAATGAGTAGGAACAACTTATTGCTACTTGCAACAATTTGCCTGAATGCTAAAGGCATTATTCTGGGTGAAAGAAGCCACACTCAAAGGTTACATACTGTGGAATTCCATTATAAGACATCCTCACAAACACCAAATTGTTGGGATGGAGAACAGATCGGTGGTCAGCAAGGTTTAGGGAGGGGAGTGGGGGTGACTACAAAGGGGTAGCATGAAGGAGCTTTATGTGGTGATGGAAATGTTCTGTGTCCTGATTGTGAGAGTATGAATCTATGTAATAAAAGTCATAAATTGTACACCAAAGGGAAATCAATTTTGCTGTCTGTTAATTAAGAACATACTATAAACAAAAAAGTAAATCAACAAAGCCTTTATGAATATATATGTACCTATAAATGTTGGTTTTTGAATGAAGAAAGATGTGACAGGAAATAAATACATCTTTAATGCTGGTTACTTTGTTGGGGGGAGGAAACAAAACTACCAACTTTTTCAGTGTACATTTTTGTATTGTTTCAAAATACTTCAATTAGCATGTGCTGATTTTGAAATTTGAAAAACATCTACTGAAAATGGAAAACATTAGGAAAATATTTATTTATTTATTTTTTTTTTTTTTAAATTTTTTTTTTCAACGTTTATTTATTTTTGGGACAGAGAGAGACAGAGCATGAACGGGGGAGGGGCAGAGAGAGAGGGAGACACAGAATCGGAAACAGGCTCCAGGCTCCGAGCCATCAGCCCAGAGCCCGACGCGGGGCTCGAACTCACGGACCGCGAGATCGTGACCTGGCTGAAGTCGGACGCTTAACCGACTGCGCCACCCAGGCGCCCCAGGAAAATATTTAAAAAAGAAGAAAAGCATTTCTGCTTTGTTGAATACTTGATGATATGGTTGAGAACAAGACAGATGTGTCTCCATTCTTATGGAGCACGGCCCTGTAGAGTACAATTCCCCACATCTTACAGGTGGTTCATCTGCAAAATGTGACTACTATTAGTCCCTGTCTAATAGGATGTTTTATAAGGAGAAATACCTCAATACATGCTTGAAACCATTTCTGACACAAATGATTAATGTAGCTGCTATTAATATATCATCAATGAATTGGAGAATAATTACCATCACATTGTTGTGATGATTTAAAAGTATCTCATTATCCCCAAAATAGAAAAACACTAATTCAAAGGGATACATGCACCCCTATTTTTATAGCAGCATTATTTATAATTGCCAAATTATGGAAGCAGCCCAAGTGTCCATCGATAGATGGATGTGGCATATATATATATATATATACACACACACACACACACACACATATATGTATATGCTTATGTATATATATGTATATACCTATGTATATGTATATATATATATATATATATATACACAGTATATAAATATTAGAATCTTATTCAGCTATAGAAAAGAATACAATCTTCCCATTTGTGACAACATGGATGGAGCTTGAGAATATAAGTGGAACTAAGCAAAGTAAGTCAGGCAGAGAAAGACAAACACTGCATGATTTTGCTTATAAGAGGAATTTAAGAAACAAAACAAACAAGCAAGGAAGAGAGAGAGAGAGAGACAGAGAGAAAAGTTACCAGAGGGGAAGTGGATGGGGACATGGGTAAAATGGGTGATAGGGATTAAGGAATGCATTTGTCATGATGAGCACAGGGTGATGTATGGAATTGTTGAATCACTGTATCATAGGTCTGAAACCAATATAACACTGTATGTTAACTATACTGGAATTAAAATAAAATGAAAAAAAGGTGTCTGTCATGTTAACAGGGAGTCAATTAATATTAGTTTTGTTGGCCTAAATTTTAATTTTGGAGCATGCATACCAAGATGTGGGGCAGATGACAAGGACCTGTCCTCATTTGGTTTTCTAGGTCTCTTCACTTATCTGCTTTTCTTGGCCTTGCTATCTTTTAACTTCAGGGAAACCTCTCCCCACCTTCCCATCTCCTGATTGACCTATCACCCTCCTTCAGAACCTAGATGCAGGGCGTTTCCCTCTTAGGCTGACACTTGACTCCTTGTCTACATTTAGCTTAGAGAGGGACATACATACCCTGGAAAGTGTGGGTGAGACGTACATAGCACTGTTGGACCTGAAGGTGAGCCAACCTGGGACAAATGTGATCTCAGAGCAGGGCAGACTTGAAAAGTGTTGGAGAAGTGGTCCTGCAAGGCACCAGATATCTTTAAGGGGGATGAGAGAATTCGGGGAAATACCCAGGAATGAGGAAAAAGCATACTTGAATTCAGTCTCTTTCTCTAACCCAGGCAGATGGCCCTTCTTCAAGCCAATAAGGATCTCATTTCCAAAGGAATGAAGGAATTTAATATTCTGCTGGATCAGCAGGTAAGCCCAGGTACTGTTTCAAAAGAACAGGCCTGACTCTTTGTGGGTGGGTGTGGGCAGACAAAGGAGGATAATTTGGAGCTGGGAGAGTAATGGTGCAGTTAATGGGAACAATTAGAAACAGGGGATGCAATTCAGAGACAGGAAGATGTCAGAGTTTGTGAGTTATTCCTGAATTGCACTGCTGAACACAGTCTCCCTTGCCACCCCCTCATCCTGCAGATCTTTCCTAATCCTTCTATCCCTGAAGAAGCCATGGTGACTATAGTGGATGACTGGGTGAACTTCTACATCAACTATTACAGAACACAGGTGGTGGGGGAGCAGCAAGAGCAGGAAAGGGCTCTACAGGAACTTCGGCAAGAGCTAAATACTCTGTCTGCCCCTTTCCTGGCCAAATATAGGGCCTTCCTGAAGTCCTTGTGAACATCTGAATCACCCACTGCCTTCTCTCTAGCCTGGAAACCCAGGCCTACATCCATAAGAAGCCCTTAAATCCTTCCTCTGTGTTCTTCAAGTGCTCAGGCTCTGACATTTCATGGTGTTACCCTACCCTGACACTTTAATAAAGACTAAATTGGTTTGCTGGTCTTCCTGGCTATTCTGTTCTTTTCAGTTGTCCGTCCCTGATTTGTGTAAGCAGTTGGTTCCTTTTCCTTTAGCTCTGCTTTCTAGATATGATCCTGGATACTTAATTCCTTAGAGCAGAGGATAGTAGCCTTAAGTAACCACTGGGTAGTACTAAAATAGCCTGAAGAAAGGCCAGGCAGGCAGAGACTAAAGAAAAAGTTGCAGGGGGAAAGGGTCGTCAAAAAAAAAAAAAAGAAAAGAAAAAGTAAAGAAAAAGCTCTCCAGAAATGTGGTCCTGTGGCATTCTTGTTGAAAGACACGTTGTTGGAAGACAATTTATTCATTTAAAAAATTGTTTTAAATATTTATTTTTGTGAGAGAGAGAGAGCATGAGCAGGGGGAGGGGCAGAGAGAGAGGGAGACAGAATCCAAAGCAGGCTCCAGGCTCTGAGCTATCAGCACAGAGCCTGAAACAGGGCTCAAACTCACAAACAGCAAGATCATGACCTGAAGTGGGAAGCTTAACTAACTGAGCCACCCAGGTGCTCCATGACTTATTCATCTCAGGCTCAGTGGAATCAAGAGGCCACCCATCTTAATTTTCCAATTCCTTGCCCATAGCGCCTTAGCTTGAAAAAGTTCTAGGATCTCATGACTCTAATACCACAGAATACCTCCCTGTAGTATTTAGAGTTCAAGGGGATCATGGGAAACATTCAACACATCCCTTATTTTTCAGATAGGAAAACCGTTGGCTCCATAATTCCTCAGACTCAAATCCCAGGATTGGGAAGCAGAGATCTTGCCTGCCTCTGCTGTGCCAACCTTCTCCTGTCATTCCCCGGACTAGTCTCCTTTCTCTTCAGCCTTTAAACCCTATAAGCATCATCATTTTAGGGTTCTAGGGTGGAATCATGGCAGGGCCAGGTTCACTGGGTTTAAAAATCGAAATGAAAATGTTAGCAAGGAGTGTTCTGCAAAACTTTCAGTACCCAATAACCAGGAAAATCTCTGATGGGCTCAACAGGAGTGATCCCAGGATGGAGGATGTAGGTGGGGGAGGGGCAGGAAGCACAGGCCTAAGGGGCAGGACACACCAATCAGAGGTGGACACGGGGGGGTGGGGGGGCTGTTTTCTCTTCAGCCAGGAAGGTTTGGGGGTGAGATTGTTATCTCATTCCGGCCTTCAGCAAGTCTTAGCTTTGGTTCTATGCACTCAAACCTCTGGCTTTTGGTTTTGGAGCCTTGGTAGTCTAGTTCAGGGTCCAAAGGGAAGGCACTCAGAACCCCCAGCCATCCTTCCAAACTTAGGGTGTGAGGATGTCAGGACTCATCAAGAGAGTGACAGCCTCCCAGAGAATCAGGCAGTGAATACTTTCAAGTGTGGATCATGGCCCAGGTGGAGGCCACTGTCTTCCTACTGTGCCCCTCAGGAAATTTCAGCCCATTAATGGGAACCTAGGGCCTGCTCAGATGGGATTGTTGCATCCACACGACTCCTGAAACAGAATGCTATGGGCACCAGTGACAGTCACAACAAAGTTGATTGCAATGAGAGGCAAGGCCAACCGATCAGGACCAACACTCTTGAGCAGAGTGCGGTCTCGAACAGCCAGGGTACAGAGTTTTTATAGCGGACCACATCGTCTTATCATCACCTAGGAACAGAACAAAGGAATAGTTCCCAGATGGGGGTTGAAACAGTTTAGACATACCCTTGCCCCAATCCAATCAAACACAATCCATCCCTTGATTGATAGGATAAGACTGTTATCTCCTAACCTATAGGGTGAAAACAAAGCTGTTATTTCTTAAGGCTACAGGTTAGCCCTACACTACAATTTAACCCTTACAGGATAGTTGTTAATTGCCTCACCTTTGCAAAAAGACTTGCACTACTGTGCATAGGAGGAAGAGAGAGACTGAAAAGCCATATGAAAGAAAGACTAGATTTACTCTGTTGCTGTATGAAGCTGAAAAGAATGGTCAAAAGCTATTTTGGCTCAATTAATGAAGACAAACTTTCCATAAATTTGGAACTATCTAGCCTTGGGAGCGCCTAACCATTTCTCAAATGCTGAAAGGAAGATGACCAATTATCAGGTAAATTGTAGTGGGAAATTCAACATCTAAATTTTATTTCAATTATTCTGTAAACTATGAAATTTAGAATTTGCAAAACATTTTTTTTAAGGACAGAAATCTATTAAAACTATACTGCATGTTCTTGCACTTCTATCACCCAGGCATCTGGCTATAAATCTACAAAGGAGTAAAACTTAGAATATTTTGATTTTTCAGAGGTATGAATTATCAGGATCTGATGGTCCCTAATAATACAATTAAAATTACTGGGCCAATTGTTGGAGAAATGAATAAAGTACTGCGCCAAAGATGGCTGATGGGACTAAAACCAGCTCTGGTCTCTAGCTTAGAGACCCCTCTTGGGGGGGTGGGGGGAGGTTTCTTCTTGCCCTGTTTGCTGCCGCGTGAAAATCCCCACAGATATGGAATCTGACAACTATAAATTACCCTCTCCACTTGCATTCGGGGCTCAGATCTTTGGAGAAACGGTCTCCTCTGAGCCCGCTGGTGTTAAATAAATAAGTCTCCAATCCTCCAAGATCTCTGAGTGCTGCTTGTTTTTTCCGCCACCGTTCCAGCCTGGTTCTGTAACACAATGAGTACTCCAAATCCATTACCATTCCTGCAGAAAAATAAAACCAAAATTAGCAGAAAGAATAATGTTTCTTTTGTTTTGATAGCAGTACCTGAATTAATGCTAGAAGCAAGATTATAAACAAAAGAATGAAATATTACAGCAATAACCCTGCTCTGATCCTGACCCTAACATTGACCTTGATCCCAGTATGATAGGAAAGATAGGATAAAACAGGCACAGAGGGAAAGATCAGGACTTGAGGTCCCTGGGTGGGGAAAAAACACATATTTTGGAACAATGCTGGGAGTGGCTGACCACAGCAAAGCCCCCAGGGCTTCAGTTTCCTCTTAAGAAAGTAATGGACACCACCTACTGTCCCTCAGGTTTCCCTTAGGAATTTCACAAAAGAGGTAACTAAAAATAAGTAGTAGACCATAAAATGTATGACCCACAAGGAACAGTATGGTCACAGACCATCTCTCATACAATAGAAACGAGCCAATCAAAAAGGAATTGATGGAGTCTTGGGATGATGGTGGGGTTCAGAGCTGATGGCCAAGAAAGAATTCTTGAAGACATCTTTGGTGCAAAAAGGTGATTTTATCAAAGCATGGGGATAGGACCCAGGGGCGGGAAGAGCTGCACTGGGGTTGTACAGAGTGACTGCTTATACACTGTGGAATTTTGGGGGATGTAAATTCAAGAGGAAGTTTCTTAAAGGGATTTCCATATGCTAAAGAGGATTTATAGATTACTGGAGACCTAGCTCTTGTCAGGGTAAGGTTGTTTTCCCCTCTAGCAAAGCATTATCATTAAGATAGTAGGGAGCTACTGATTAGGCTATTGATGAGATACTTGTAAGCTGATGGAGACTATCAGTTTAACCATTTGTTTTCTGTCCTTCCCTTTGTTCTTGGGCAGCCAGGAGTGCCTAGGGAATATCACACATATCCCACCCTGGGGTGAAGGGTTGTGCTAGCTTGTGCTTGGCCCTTAGCTTGCCTTTTTGTCCCTTATCGGAATGACTAGGCATTTAATTTTTTTTACATTTATTTATTTTTTTGAGAGACAAGAGAGACAGAGCACAAGTTGGGGAGGGGCAGAGAGAGGAGACGCAGAATCCGAAGCAGGCTCCAGGCTTGAGCTGTCAGCACAGAGACTGACGCGGGGCTCGAACTCACAAATCGTGAGATCATGACCTGAGTCAAAGTCAGACGCTCAACCGACTGAGCCACCCAGGTGCCCCAGAATGACTAGGCATTTCGAGTTACCTAGCCAATAACGGTAGGACCTGAGAAGAAACAAGGAAGTAGGCAGTTAGGAGGTGGGTACCAAAACCTTATAAAACAAGGACCCTTGCTTATAGTCATAGTTATTCACCTTCAAATGCCCCCTCTCTGTAAAGAGAGCTTTCAAACTATTCTTACTTTCTCATACTCTAATAAGCTTTTGCCTGCTGCTTATTTTATTGTGTCCACCTCTTCATTCTTCAAAGCAGAAAGACAATGAACCCCTGTATTGAGGTAAAAAAAAATCCTGCAACACTTGGGCTGACTCTGAACTTTAACCTCACTTTTAATCTCACCTGGACCCATGGGCTGACTTTGAATTTTAACTTCGCATTTAACCTTACCCTGACCCTGATGAAGAGGGAGCATGGGGCAAGCTGAGGGCAAAGTGCAGGCTAACAGCACCCCCTCCTCCCACCCCCACCACTGTGGGACATGTATGATATTCCTTGGACACTCCTGGCAAAACCAGGGAAGAACAGAAAAAAAAAAAAAAAACAAATGGTTAAACTGATAAGAGTCTCCACCAGTCTACCAGGAAAAGGCAATCCCATTATAGTCTAAAGTCCAGGAACTCCCTACTATCTTAATGTTAATGCTTTGCTAAAGGGGAAACCAACCTTAGCTTGACAATATCTAGACCTCCAGTAAGTCTTTAGCATGTGACAGTCTCTTTGGAGACTCTCTCTCCCCCATCTGCATAAAATGGTCACCCCCCACACATACAGTGCAGGTCTTCCTGCCCCTGGGTCCTCTCCCTATGCTTTAATAAAATCACCTTTTTGCACCAAAGATGTCTTTAAGAATTATTTCTTGGCCATCAGCTCTGGACCCCACAAACCCCCCATTACCCCAAAACTTCATCACTGACACTTACCAAGTCCCACTTGACCTTGATCCTGACAATTACAGACACTCTTTTTTTTTTTAATGTTTATTTTTGAGAGAGAGAGAGAGAGAGAAAGCAGAGTGTGAGCAGGGGTGGGGAGGGGGAGAGAGAGGGAGACACAGAACTCGAAGCAGGCTCCAGGCTCTGAGCTGTCAGCACAGAGCCTGATGCAGGGCTGGAACTCACAAACTGTGAGATCATGACCTGAGCCGCAGTTGGACGCTTAACCGACTGAGCCACAGAGGCGCCCCTACAGACACTTTTACTCTCCCAAATGTCCCTGACCCTCATGCTAATATCTCTCATTTTCACCCACATACTGATCCTGATGCTGAACTAGACCCTGAACCTTACCTGACTCTAACTTTCACCCTGATTCTGACCCTGACTCTCAACCCGAAACTTGTTTTGATCTTTACCCTGAAATTGACCCTCACTATGACCTTACTATAACCGTGACAGGGACTCTAACTCTCAGCATGTGGCTCACCCTGTGATCATGACCTTTACCTTCACCTTCATATGAACCCTGGCCAAGAAACTTACTAAAGCCCTGGCATTCAGGCTGACTCTGATTCTGAACCTAACACTTCACCTGACCCCTCACACTGACCTTGATCACCAACCTGACACTAACACCCTGACTTTGATCCTGAAGCTGATCCTGACACTACTACTACCAAGACCCTGATACTGACCTAAGCTAGCAAGCTTTCCTGATGATGACTTTCATCCTGACACTGACCCTGTCCCTCAACTTGATCCTTATTCTTACCTGAACCTTCCTCTCACCAAGACCCTGACTATTTTCAGAGTAAAATTGTAGTGTAGGGCTAATGGGTAGCTTGAAAAATAACAGCTTTGTTCTGACACTGAAGGTCAAGAGATAACAGCTTTGCTTTACTCTTGTAAATTACGCTTCATACTCTTGTAAATCAGGCTTTACCAATGAAGGAAACAAAAGCTCAAAGAAAAGAGCATCAGAGGCAAGGTCAAGGAGATCCACTGGTTGCAACTTAGCGGCAGAAAGTGTAAAATAATCACCTCATTCAGCAACTGTTTCTTTTTTTTTTTTTTTTTTAATTTTTTTTCAATGTTTATTTATTTTTGGGACAGAGAGAGACAGAGCATGAACGGGGGAGGGGCAGAGAGAGAGGGAGACACAGAATCGGAAACAGGCTCCAGGCTCTGAGCCATCAGCCCAGAGCCTGACGCGGGGCTCGAACTCCCGGACCGCGAGATCGTGACCTGGCTGAAGTCGGACGCTTAACCGACTGCGCCACCCAGGCGCCCCTCAGCAACTGTTTCTAACTCATCTGGGAACTCTTTCTCTGTTCTGTTCCCAGGTAATGATAAAACTATGTGATCGGCTTTAAAAACTCTATACCCCGGCTGTTCAGGGCTGCACTCTGATCAAGAGTGTTGGTCCTGATCGGTTGGCCTTGCCTCTCATTGCAATAAACTTTGTCATGACTGTCACTGGTGTCCATAGCATTCTGTTTCAGGAGTCGTGTGGATGCAACACTATGAACATGAAACAGACTCTGAACCCCAATATATTCCGCATTATGACTAATCCTGACCATAACTTTCATTCTCAGCCTGATCCTATCACCAAGAATCTGATGTTTATACTGACCTTCACCCAAACCCTGACTTCAAGCCTAAAGCCTACCTATCCCAGACCCTCATCTTCAACTTCACTATACATCTGACCCATATTACTCAATTTCACCATACACCCTATTTTTATTTGACCTTCAACCTAAATCTAAAATAATACCAATACTCAAATTTACTCTGAGACTTTCACATTCACCCTAATACTGATCCTCAAGCTGATCATTATTCTGAACCTCATACTGAACCTGACCAACTTGACCCTGACCCTGAACTTTACCCTGAACCTGACTCTGATAATCACCCTACATTAAAAACAATCTGACCTTGGGGAGCCTGGATGGCTCAGTCAGTTGAGCTTCCAACTTTGGCTTAGGTCATGATCTCATGGTTCATGGGTTCAAGCCTTGCATCAGGCTCTGTGCTGACAGCTCGGAGCCTGGAGCCTGCTTTGGATTCTGTGTCTCCTTTTCTCTCCACCTCTCCCCTGCTCATGCTCTGTCTCTCTCTCTCTCTCAAAAATAAACATTAAAAAAAAACCCTGACCTTAACTCTGATTCTGAAGCTAACACTGACCTAGAATCAGTATTAACTGAATCTTTACTGACCCTCACCCTGACCTGAATCCAAAGCTAGCCATTACTTTTACCATGAGCTTGATACTCTCACACTTACCTGACTGTGGTCCTCACCCTGTCCTCAGTCTTACCTAATCCTTGATACGACCCTCACTCTGAGGTGGACTCTGAACTTGACAATTATCCTGACCTTGAACTTTACATTGACCCTAACCCTAACCCTCATCTTGACACTCACTCTGACATTAAATTTGACTTGGTTACCATCATGTTGAAACTGACCCTAGTGATGCAGGCTGGCTGGGTCCAAGGACCCAGGGAGGAGCCCATAGGACTAGTCAAAAGGGTCCTTGGCTTCATACATGATAGAAATTTAATGTGAGCTGAGAGGAAGTGAGAGTAGAGTTTATTATAAAGGGGGTGTAGATATGGACAGAGCATCTGGGAGACTTAGAAAGAGTGAGTCTCTTTGCTTGGTTTCTGAGGTTTTTATTGAGGATGGTTATTTGGTGCCTGTGTCTTTTTAGCAACCTAGGAACAAAGATGAGTGTTTAGGTGTTCTCCATAAGTCACTTATGCCCTAGAGCTAGGGGTCCTGATGAGGCAGTGGTCTTGGAAAACATTCATGATGATCCCACAGGTCACTCCTTAGATGTCATCTATTGTGCTGGAAGACTCCAAAGAAATCATTAAATCCTTGATCTTTACAAGGAGGGCACACATTATCTGTTCTATAAAGCATGCATAAGGTGGGAGTGTAGGTCCTAGCAAGAATAGAAGCAAAAATAGGAGCAAAAAAATTCAGTTTTTCATGGGGTCCCTTTAGCTTTCCTGTCTCGTTAGGATTACTTTTGACTGACCTTCACTCTGCCACCAAACATGATACAGACCTAATTCTGTCAAATGACTCTCACTTTAACTCCTATCCTGACTCTGGCCTAAAAACTGACCCTGACCTTTACACAGGATATGACCCTGAACCACACCCAACACTGACTATGACTATGTTCCTGATATTTAACCTGACTCTGACCCCGATTTTTGTACAAACACTGACTCTGATTCTCACCCTCAACATGACCCTGAGCTGATCCCTGACTCTGTCTGTGACCATCACACTATTCCTCGTCCCCTCTATGAAGCTAATCAACCTGATCCTGACTGTGATGATCACCCTGACTCTGACCCAAACCCTTACTCTGAAGATGAATCTTTATCTTGACCTTTACTTAATGCTTACTCTGACCCTGACACTCAAAATCACCCTAAACTCAACTGTCAACCTTACGCTCACCATTAACCTAACATTACTCAGATCCTGATCCTCATCAAGACCCTGATACTTGCCCCAGCCTTTCCCTGAACCTTGCTGAAACTTCATGTACCCACTCTTCTTGACCCTGATCGTCATTGTGACCCTGAAACAGACACTGAAACTCATTCTCACCCTGACCCTTACTTCTCTTGCTCATACAACTCTGACCCTGACTCTCATATTCACTATGCTACTGACTATGACCCTTAACTTGACCATGACCCTGATCCTCTCCTTGACACTTTTACCCAAACCATTCACTGAATATTAAACCTATACATATCTTAGACTTGATCCATATCTCTTTATGAATAGTTCATGAAAGGTTCATACAAATACTTTCTCTGAGTCTGTCAGTTGTGTTTGCATTCTCTTGAAGATCTTATACTTCTAACAAAAGCTAATTCAAAATGTATCATATACCTAAATGTAAAGCACAGGGGCGCCTGGGTGGCGCAGTCGGTTAAGCGTCCGACTTCAGCCAGGTCACGATCTCGCGGTCCAGGAGTTCGAGCCCCGCGTCGGGCTCTGGGCTGATGGCTCAGAGCCTGGAGCCTGTTTCCGATTCTGTGTCTCCCTCTCTCTCTGCTCCTCCCCCGTTCATGCTCTGTCTCTCTCTGTCCCCAAAATAAATAAACGTTGAAAAAAAAATTAAATGTAAAGCACAAAAGTATAAAACTTTATGAGCAAATATAGGAGAAAATCTGGGTGACCTCAGGTTTGGTGGTGAATTTCTAGATATAACACAAAAAGAAGAATCCACAAAAGAAAAATATGAGAAGTTGGATTTTATTATAATTAATGGGATAAAATATTTGTAAAACACATATCTGATAAATGAAGTGTACCCAAAATATACAAATAATTCTTAGAATTCAACAAGAAAACAACTCAATTTTATTTTTATTTTATTTTTAGAAGAATATTTATTTATTTTTGAAAGACAGAGAGAGTGTGAGAGCCAGGGAGGGGTAGAGAGAAAGGAGGACAGAGGATCCGAAGTGGGCTCTGCACCGACAGCAGACAGCCACATGTGGGGCTCAAACTCACGAACTGTAAGATCATGACCTGAGCTGAAGTTGGTCTTTTGACCAACTGAGCCACCCAGGCACCCCAGAAGCCAACTCAATTTTTAAAAATGGGCAGAGACATGAAAAGACCATTCATGAGGAAGATATACATATGGCAAGCAAGGATATAAAAAGATGCTCCCCATTATCTATCATTAGGCAAGTGCAAATTAAAACAACAATGTAATACCACTATACACCTATTAGAATGGCTAAAATACAAAACAGTGACTAGACCAAATGCTGATGAGGAAGTGGAACAACAGAAATTCTCAGCATTGCATACAAATGGATACATATAGAAATATTCAGGGACACCTGGGTGGCTCAGTTGGTTAAGTGTCCAACTGGTCAGGTCATGATCTCTGTGACAGCTCAGAGCCTGGAGCCTGCTTTGGATTCTGTGTCTCCCTCTCTCTCTGCCCCTCCCCTGCTCATGCTCTGTCTCTCTGTCAATAATAAATAAACATTAAAAATTAAAAAAGAAAGATTTATAGATATGTGTATATACATAGGTTGTATACAAACATAGATTTCCTTGTTCTGTCAGCTGAGAGGACCAAAAAGTAAAAACAATAGGCACATGCATACCATTTATAATCACCCAAAACTGGAAGCAACCATGATGTCTTTCAATAGGTGACTGGATAAACTCATTTACACCTTTACAATGGAATATAATCTGGCAATGAAAAGAAATGAGCTGTTAAGCTGTAAAAATACATGGCAGAACCTCAAATATATGGCTAAGTGAACAAGGCCAATATGAAAATGCTACATACTGCATGATTTTACTTACGTGACATTCTGGAAATGGTAAAACGATAGAGACAGTTAAAAAAAAAAACCCAGTGGGTGTCAGGGAGGAAGCAGGAGGCAGAGAAGTTAACTAGATGAAGCATAAAAGATTTCTTTGGGTGGTGAAACTATTCTGTATGATACTGTTGTGATGGATATGTGGCATTATTCATTTTTCAAAATCCATAGAACTTTACAACACGAGTGAACTTTAATGTATGAAAAGTTAAAGAAAAATTATTTAGTTAAGTCTAAAGGTTTCAGGAAAGAATGCAGAATGTGATAAGATAATCCAATTGTATTATAAATGTACAAAATAGCCTCTCTGAAGGGGATAGAAGAATGAAATGTGTTAACCTAAGTGACTTTGGAAATGATGGAGTCTAAAAGACTAAGGCAGAAGTAATTGCACATACACACTGTACTCTAATTGATAAAATTATTTCCCACAGAAGTGCAAGTTAATAATTCTGATACTGTTATACATGCACACTGTAATTAAACAATGAAGTGAACAGATGGTTGGAATTTGGTTTCTCAGTGTTGGGGTGGGAATTGAGAGGACAGGCAAGGAGGAGTTTAGAATGATCCATGTGGCAGTGGATTAGAGTTAGAAATAGTGTGAACATATTCGTAGGAGGGAAGTCAGCATTATGGCAGCATAAGTTGTTCCTTTTTTTCTCTCCCCCTTTAAAATGAACTAATTAGCATCCATAACTGAACAAATGTGCCTCTGTACATTACATCAAATAATCCAGGAGGTTTCTAGCCCACATCTCTATCTGAGAATAAACAAAGAGAACTTTGGTAAGGACTGAAGATTCAAAGGAGTCAGCAAACCTGCTCCACTCCCACTCACCACAATTGAGGGAAAAAAGACCGTGGAGAATGCAAAACTGTAAGATACACACCAACAAGAGAGAGTTCGTGGAAGAATTCCCCCCTCAGCTTGCCTGAGATGTGCCTTGCAAGATACTAAAAAGAATTCTTCATGCTGAAGTAAAAAAAAAAAAAGCTAATTAGAGGCATAAAAACATGTGAAAGTAACATTCTAGTAAAAATGAAAGATACCTAGAAATAGAAAACTGTAATTCTAGTTAGAATGGTGTATTAACTACAAAATGGTAATATAAAGGTTAAAGGAAAAGGGTATTAAAAATAACTATAGCTGGGGGCGCCTGAGTGGCTCAGTCCGTCAAGCATCTGACTATTGGTTTTGGCTCAGGTCATGATCTCACAGTTTGTGGGATTGAGCCCCACATCGGGCTCCTTCCTGACGGCATGGAGTCTGCTTGGGATTCTCTCTCTCCCTCTGTGCTCTTTCCCTGTTAACACTCTCTCTCAAAATAAATAAATAAACTTTAAAAAATTAAAAAATAATGACTATAGCTTAGAAATAAACCAATGCCTGTATGGTCAATTAATTTACCACAAAGGAGACAAGAATATAAAACGGGGAAAGGATAGTATCTTCAATAAATGGTATCGGGGTGCCTGGGTAGCTTAGTTGGTTAAGCATCCAACTTCAGCTCAAGTCATGATCTCATGGTTCATGAGTTTGAGCCCGCATCAGGCTCTGTGCTGACAGCTCAGACCCTGGAGCCTGCTTCAGATTCTGTGTCTCCCTCTCTCTCTGCTCCTCCCCTGCTCATGCTCTGTATCTCTCTCTCTCTCTCTCTCTCTGTCAAAAATAAATAAACCTTAACAATAAAAAATGGTATTGGAAAAACTAGACAGCCAATATAAAAGAATGAAACTGACCACTGCCATACACCACATACAAAAATCAACTCAAAATGGATTGAGGACTTGAATATAAGAGCTGAAATCATACAACTCCTAGAAGAAAACATAGGGAATAAATTATTTGACATCAGTCTTGGCAATGATTTTTTGGATTTAATATCAAAAGCAAAGCAACAAAAGCAAAAGTGAACAAGTGGGAGTACCTCAAACTAAAAAGCTCTTGCCCAGTAAATGAAGCTCTTAATAAAATGAAAAAGAAATCTACTAAACAGAATCACATATTTGCAAATTTTAACCAGCAAGGGGTTAATATTCAAAATATAAAAAGAACTAATACAATTCAATAGCAAAAAGCCAAACCATCTCATTAAAAAATGGGCAGAAGTGGGAAGAGTTAAGATGGCAGAGAAGTAGGGGGGCCCTGGGCTTTCCTTTTCCTCAAACATAGCTGTATTGAGGTCAGATCACTTGGAAAACTCAGAAAATCTGTGGAGTGGCAAAAAAATCTCAGCAGTTGGGGGAGAGAGCTTGGCAGGTGTGAGCATTTAGAGTTCAAACTCTTTTGGAAGTGCTCAACTTTCTCCAGAGCAGAGCTGTGGCGTGCACTCCTGGGAAGGAGGGAATTGGTCCTGGAGTGCATAGCATGGTGCAGGGATCTCTGGGGAGCACTGGGAGAGAACATTTACTTTCCTTTTGGAAGAAGGTTTATTGCCTCCAAAGGACTAAAGACCCTGCAGGTGCCAGCCAAAGGCCTTTCATCAGCAGGGGACAGTTGAGTGATGTTGAGCATTTTCTCATGTGTCGGTTGGCCATCTGGATGTCTTCTTTGGAAAAGTATCTATTCATGCCTTTTGCCCATTTCTTCACTGGATTATTTGTTTTTTGGGTGTTGGGTTTGATAAGTTCTTTACAGATTTTGGATACTGACCCTTTATCCAATATGTCACTTGCAATTATCTTCTCCCATTCCATCTGTTGTCTTTTAGTTTTGCTGATTGTTTCCTTTGCTGTGCGGAAGCTTTTTATTTTGATGAGTCCCCAATATTTCATTTTTGCTTTTGTTTCCCTTGTCTCAGGAGATATGTCAAGTAAGATATTGCTGCAACTGAGGTCAGAGGTTCTTGCCCGTTCTCTCCCCTAGGATTTTGATGGCTTCCTGTCTTACATTAGGTCTTTCATCCATTTTGAGTTTACTTCTGTGTATGGTGTAAGAAAGTGGTACAGGTTCATTCTTCTGCATGTCACTATGCAGTTTTCCCAACACCATTTGGTGAAGAAACTGTCTCTTTTCCATTGGATACTCTTTCCTGCTTTGCCAAAGATAAGTTTGCCATACATTTATGGGTCCATTTCTGGGTTCTCTATTCTGTTCCATTGATTTATGTGTCTGTTTTTGTGCCAGCACCATGCTGTTTTTATGATTACCTCTTTGTAATACAGCTTAAAGTCTGGAATTGTGATGCCTCCTGGTTTGGTTTCTTTAAAAAAATTTTTTTAATGTTTATGAGAGAGAGAGAGAGAGAGAGAGAGAGAGAGAGAGAGAGAGAAAGGACCAGAGAGAGAGGGAAACACAGAATTCAAAGCAAGCTCCAGGCTCTGAGCTGTCAGCACAGAGCCTGACGCGGGGATCAAACTCATTAACCAGGAGATCATGACCTGAGCTGAAGTTGGACTCAACCGACTGAGCCACACAGGTGCCCCACCAGTTGGTTCTTTTTCAACATTACTTTGGCTTTTTGGGTCCTTTTCTGGTTCCATACACATTTTGGAATTGTTTGTTCTATCTCTGTGAAGAATGCTGTAGTAGTTTGATAGGGATTGCACTGCAGATATAGATCTCTTTGGGGACTATTGACATTTTAACAATATTTGTCCTTGAAATCCATGGACATGGAATATTTTTCCATTTCATTGTGTGTTCTTCAATTTCTTTAATAAGCTTTCTGTAGTTCTCAGTGTATAGATTGCTTTCCTCTTTAGTTACGTTTATTCCTATGTATTTTATACTTTTCGGTGCAATTGTAAATGGGATCGATTCCTTGATTTCCCTTTATACTGCTTCATTATTGGTGTATAGAAATGCCATGGATTTCTGTACATTGATTTTATATCCTGTGATTTTGCTGACTTCATGTATCAGTTCTAGCAATTTTTTTGGTGTAGTCTTTTGGGTTTTCCACGTAGAGTATCATGTCGTCTCTGAAGAGTGAAAGTATGGCTTCTTCCTGCTGATTTGGCTGGCTTTTATTTCATTTTGTTGTCTGATTGCTGAGGCTGGGACTTCCAACAGTATGTTGAACAACAGTGGTAAAGGTGGACATCCCTGTCATGTTCCTGCCTTAGGAAGAAAGCTGTCAGTTTTTCCCCATTGAGGATGATATTAGCTGTGTATCTGTCATTTATGGCCTTTTTGATATTGGGGTAAATTCCATATATCCTTACGCTCTTGAGGGTTTTTACCAAGAATGATGCTGTATTTTGTCAAATGCTTTCTCTGCATCTATTGAGAGGATCATGTGGTTCTCTTTTGTTAATGTGATGGATCACAGATATTGAACCAGCCCTGCATCCCAGGAATAATTCCCACTTGATTGTGGTGAATACTTTTTTTAAATGTATTGTTGGATCCAGTTTGCTAGTATCTTGTTGTGAATTTTTGCACCCAGGTTCATCAGGGACATTGGCCTATAATTCTCCTTCTTAGTGGGGTCTTTGTCTGGTTTTGAAATCAAGATAAGGCTGGCCTCGTAGAATGAGTTTGGAAGTTTTCCTTCCATTTTTATTTTTCGGAACAGCTTCAAAAGATAAGGTGGTAAGTCTTTTTAAATGTTTGGTAGAATTCCCCTGGAAAGACATTTGGTCCTGGATTCTTTTTTCTTGTGAGATTTTTGATTACTGATTTAATTTCTTTACTGGTTATGGGTCTGTTCAAATTTTCTATTTCTTCCTGTTTCAGTTTTTGTAGTTTATATGTTCTAAGAATTTGTCCATTTCTTCCAGAATGCCCAATTTTTTTTGGCATGTAATTGGGCATAATATTCTCTTATTATTGTTTGTATTTCTGTGGTGTTGGTTGTGATCTCTCCTCTTTCATTCATGATTTTATTTATTTGGGTCCTCTCCTTTTTCTTTTTGATCAGTCTGGCTAGGGGTTTATCAATTTTGTTAATTCTTTCAAAGAACCAGCTTCTGGTTTCATGGATCTGTTCTACTATTTTTTTTTATATCATTGATTTCTGCTCTAATCTTTATTATTTCCTGTTTCCTGATGATTTTGGGCTTTACTTGCCATTCTTTCTCCGGCTCCTTTGTGATGTAAGGTTGAGTTGTGTATTTGAGACCTTTCTTCTTTCTATAGGAAGGCCTGGATTTCTATATACCTCCCCCTTATGACGCCCTTTGCTGCATCCCAGAGGATTTAGACTGTTATGTTTTAATTTTCTTTCGCTTCCATGTATTTTTTAGTTTCTTCTGTAATTTCTTGGTTAACCCATTTATTCTTTAGTAGGATGTTCTATAATCTCCCAGTATTTGTGGTCTTTCCAAATTTTTTCTTATGGTTTATTTCAAGTTTCATAGCATTGTGGTCTGAAAATATGCATGGTATATTCTTGATCTTTTTGTACTTGTTGAGGGCTGATTTGTGACCCAGTATGTGATTTATTATGGAGTTCCATGTGCACTTGAGAAGAATGTGTATTCTGCTGCTTTAGGATGAGATGTTCTGAATATATGTTATGTCCATCTGGTACAGTAGAAACAGCCATTGTTTCCTTGTTGATTTTCTGCTTAGATGGTCTGTCAATTTCTATAAATGGGGTGTGAAAATCCCCTACTATTATGGTATTATTATCAATGAGTTTGTTTATGTTTGTGATTAATTGATTTACATATTTGGGTGTCTTGCATAGATATTATCCCAGAGGGGAATTCAGGTAGGGGATCCTAGGTAGTGAAGTCACTTCCTTGACAATACACCCCAACAGAACTTGGAACCCCAGTAACCAGGCATGCATATTCTAGTACAATCCCATGCCAGGCTTATTAGGCTGGAGACACTCCATAGTGAAAGATGTTCTTTTGCTGTTTGCTGGATTACTGGGGCTCTGGCTTCCAGAAGTTTTTTTGGATGTTGGAAGCATTGGCTCAACTCTCACTCCGAATGCCTCAGGCTTTTTCAGGAAGTTCCATAAAGTAATACAGAGCAGTCTAGGTAAGTTCAGTTCAGGTCAGGTCACCTCTCTGATCCATTCCTGGGAAGTCCCATCCCCTCCTTTTCAGTTTCAAGGAAAGATGGACATGTGGGGAGGTCCTGCCCTGATCTTGAGGAGGTTGGAGGGCAGTGGATACCCTGGTGTCCCATCATGTCCACACTGATGTCATGGTGGGTAGGGTAGAAAAAGGATTCCTGGGGTGCCTCTTACCTGTAGCAGGGTTCATCCAAGGTCCTCAAACTATGTGGTTTTTCCTCCTTGGTGGAGGTCTGTGCACATTGTGGTGTGGTATGTCTGGAATAGAGTCACCTGGGTCTGAGGACCAGTAAAGGCAGCCAACAGGGCTCTGAGGCCACCTACTCAGCTGCTGGGCACTGTCTTTAGGGCAGGAGCTGAACAATGAGATAATTTGCTCCACTTCCATGAAGGACAGGAGGATGCCCCACACCACCAACAGGATGCAGCACTGGCTCAGGGCGAGTGTAGGTACAGGGAGACCCAAAACCTAGGTCCCAGAGGCAGCTAAAAGGATTCCAGGTCCTAGAAGCCACACTGATACTCCCCTTGTCTCCTTCACAGATTTCTGCTCCCAGATGACTCTGGATCCCCTTTTTCTCCTCAAACTTGCCCTCATGGCCCAGTCCCTGCCATGGCCAGATGCGAAGTCACTGTCCACTTATTTGTAGGAATATCAGAAAAGAGACCTGACGCCATTTCATGTCCCATTCAGTCTAGAGTATTTTTGCATTGTTGTACATATTTTCCTAACTCCTGTTCCCAGGTGTCCCTGTTGGCCTGACCATCCTTCCATACCTTCTTTAAGTCTGGCACATGATCATGATGAGGGAGATTTTTGCCCAAAGGGACATGGGGTTCACAGTAGTAGGTCTGCTGCTCTGCAGTTTGGTTGCCAAGGGACACATCCCTGGGGTCCCTCCAAGTCAGGAGCAGGAGCCTCACTGGGCTGCATGGCATTCTAGAAGGGAGACCAGTTATCACACCCATTCATCCCTTCACTGATGCAGGACTTTGACATGATTCCCTTCTGTTACCATGTCACAGTGCTGCACGGAACATCCCACATGTCCTATTATCTTAATCCCTCCTACCCCAGAAAAAGCTTCTGTCTTCTCATCTCTAGAATGGGATGTATTGTCAGAAATCGCAGGGTTGGGGTGCCTGGGTGGCTCAGTCAGTTGAGTGTCCAACTTCGGCTCAGGTCATAATCTCACAGCTTGTGAGTTTGAGCCCCGTGTCAGCCTCTGTGCTTAGAGCCTGGAGCCTGCTTCAGATTCTGTGTCTCCCTCTCTCTTTGTCCCTAACCCACTCGCATTCTGTCTCTGTCTCTCTCAAAAATAAATAAACATTAAAGAAAATCACAGGGTCTATGCTGGTAATGCAAGGAGGTGCTGTCAATAGCTAACAATCTGACTTGAGATACTAACATGCTTGGTCATTCCCCACCTAAAATTCTAGTTTTAATACCAAGATCCTTTTTTTCAACTGTGGGCACCTATTTCTCTCTCTTGCCACAAGTCACTGAGGGCTTGGGGGTTTGGTCTGCATTCTGGACCCCAACCCTTCTAGTGGCGATGGTGTTGTCTCTGACTGTGTGTCCCTCCTCTATTCCACCTCAGGGTAAAAATGCCTCAACTGTGAACATGAATGAGACCTGTGCAGTGTGGACCATCCAGGCAGGCCTGCTGAAGAAGCAAGTTTGACATCAGGTGCCCACCTTCCTTGCAGAGACCCTACCTATGTCTCCACATTTCTGGGCACATACAGAGCTTTTTCACCACCCAACAGGTGCTGGAAGTCTTGTTTACAAGGTGATCACCCAGCCTCTCCACAGTTCAGTTGGATTTGGCCATGTACAGGCCTTGAATCTCAGTTTGTTCCTCTGACTGGGGCAGAGTTATAGGGATTCAGTGGGGCTCCACAGGGAAAGTGCACCTGGCCCTGTGGAAAGGTCTGCTGGCAGGGTTGTGCTGTGCTGGGTTATCATTGTCCTTTCTCCATGATGAAGTTTTTGCTTATCCCTCACTATCACCAGGTCTTCATCTGGGCTGTTTTCCCATTTGAAAAGGAGATTTGAGGCTCCACCTGGGGGTCTGAGCCCCACTCAAATATCTGTGATGGGGCTGGTTGGGTTCATTCATTCATCAAACCTACAGGAAGCCCCACCATGTGCAGGCACTTCTTTAGGAACTGACTGTGATCCAATACACAGAGCACAGAGCACCCTGCCCTCTGGGGCTCCATTCTAGTCAGGAGCCAGTGACACTAGATATAACAAGAGGTAGCACCCACAGGACAGTTGATATGATGCCCTCCTGGCTTCCTCTAGGTATGGATGTATTCTTCCTTTCTCTGATGAAAACAATGGATGCCTGGAGCAACAGAAAATATGAATGGGCTTTAGCTAATGCAGGAGGGCCTTCCCTCTCCAAGAGAGCAGTGAAGGGACTGTGAGTTGAAGAGGCTGTTGGACCCTGGATCCCACACATCTGTGATTCCTTTGAGAAGGCAAAGGTCTGAGGGATTCTCCTGGAAACTGGTCCTGGAGAGTCACGGATAGGGTGTGAGCACAGTGTGACAGCAGAGGGGGATAGAAGACAGAGTCAACCCCTAAGAGAGTCCACCCCATACCTCCCCACTCCCAGCCCTGTCTGGACCCACATCCTGGGACTTAGAGAGTATGGGGAGCATCACTCTCACCAATCTGGTGGAACGTCAACAGTGGGTGCTCAGCAAGTGCTCAGGAGACTGACCCAGTGAGGGCTCAGGGACCAGATGTCCCCCACCCTGTGGGGAATTAGTGTCAGTGGGAGGACACCCACATGGGTACCGAGTGAATGAGGCAGCACATAGGCAGAATAGGTAACGTTTGAGGTA
The DNA here is from genome assembly GCF_022079265.1 of Lynx rufus. Classification (NCBI taxonomy): domain Eukaryota; kingdom Metazoa; phylum Chordata; class Mammalia; order Carnivora; family Felidae; genus Lynx; species Lynx rufus. The sequence continues at coordinate 468,652 of NW_025814838.1, read as the reverse complement.
TTAGGAGGATCCTGGGAAGCCCTGGTAAGAGATAGAGTCCCTTTGTTCCCTATTTGGTCAGGTATTCATGGAGCACTAGTGTATGCAGTGAGGGCAATGAACCAACCAGACACCACTGCCCCTGCCCACATGGAGTTGAATTCAAGTGGGAAGTGGGTAGGGAGACAGACCAAGGAGTGTGGCTGGCTTACCCAAAGGAGACAGATAACCACATTATTGGTTAAGGGGTCCCACTCAAAAAGGCTTTTTTAAAAATATATAATTTATTGTCCAATTGGCTAAAATACAGTGTGTACAGTGTGCTCTTGGTTTTGGGGGTAGATTCCCATGGTTCATTGCTTACATACAACATCCAGTACTCAATTCAACAAGTGCCCTCCTTAATGCCCATCACCCATTTTCCCCTCTCCCTACACCCCTATCTACCCTCAGTTTATTCTCTGTACTTAAGAGTCTCTTATGGTTTGCCTCCCTCCCTATCTTTTCTCATTCCCTTCCCTCATGGTCTTCTGTTAAGTTTCTCAAGTTCCACACATGAGTGAAACATACAATATCTGTCTTTCTCTGACTGACTGATTTCACTTATCATAATACCCTCCAGTTCCATCCGCGTTGCTGCAAATGGCATAATTTCATTCTTTCTCGTTGCCAAGCAGCATTCCATTGTATATATAAACCACATCTTCTTTATCCACTCATCAGTTGATGGACATTTAGGTGCTTTCCATAATTTGGCTATTGTTGAGGGTGCTGCCATAAACATTGGGGGATGTGTGCCCCTATGCATCAGCACTCCTGTATCCCTTGGATAAATTCCTTGTAGTGCTATTGATGTGTCATAGGGTAGTTCTATTTTTATTATTTATTATTTATTATTTTTTGATGATTAATTTATTTTATTAGGGATACATCAAAAGAAACATAGTATACAGTGTTGATATACAGGCCATTTGTGAGGATTCCCACAGTATTTGGCAGTTACCTTATTTTTTCATCAGCCTCCGTCAATTCAGCTTTTCTTTTATACAACAGGGAAACATGCTTTCCTCTAAGATAGCAGACCCAAGGAATTTAATAACATCAAGGAAGTACAAAGGATTATCTTTAGTCATGGAAATGGAATAAACGATGCGTTGAAAATGGAATTAATAGGGGCGCCTGGGTGGCTCAGTCGGTTGAGCGTCCGACTTCGGCTCAGGTCATGATCTCGCGGTCCGTGAGTTCGAGCCCTGCGTTGGGCTCCGGGCTGATGGCTCAGAGCCTGGAGCCTGCTTCTGATTCTGTGTCTCCCTCTCTCTCTGCCCCTCCCCCGTTCATGCTCTGTCTCTCTCTGTCTCAAAAATAAATAAATGTTTAAAAAAATTAAAAAATGGAATTAATATAATAGATTTTCAGAAGTGTAGCTGTATTTTCATTTTTTAAAAATTTATACCTGATCCTGTTCTTCCTAACTCACTCCTGTTCCAATTTTGGGGACAAACGAGGTGCTTTTCCCTCCTTCCATCTCTTCCCTTTATTTTCATCTGCTTGGCTATTCATTTTGAGGTAAACAGTGGGAAGAACCTATACTACAGTTTGGTTATGACAGCTATAAATGTGAGTGAGTAAATCAAGAATACAGTGATAGCCAGCTTGATTAGGAGTAGGATCAATAATTAACCAGTGTTGGGGCGCCTGGGTGGCGCAGTCGGTTCAGCGTCCGACTTCAGCCAGGTCACGATCTCACGGTCAGTGAGTTCGAGCCCCGCGTCAGGCTCTGGGCTGATGGCTCAGAGCCTGGAGCCTGTTTCCGATTCTGTGTCTCCCTCTCTCTCTGCCCCTCCCCCGTTCATGCTCTGTCTCTCTCTGTCCCAAAAATAAATAAAAAACGTTGAAAAAAAAATTAAAAAAAAAAAATAATTAACCAGTGTCCACTAAGACAGGGCTTTAACTAGTGTTTTATGACTGCTGCTATAATGATAACATATTTTCCTAATATCTATTTACCTAAAGCCCCTTCACGAGCATCACGGCAGCAACTTATTTTCAGGTTTTCCAGACAATGCAATACGAATATTTATCCTAACACTAATACCATATGAGATGACCTTTTATTTCTTCACACTTCACTTTGCAAGATAAGCATGAAGCTCTTTATTGTCATTTAAAAAAATATAATTTATTGTCAAATTGGCTTCCATACTCACCCAGTGCTCATCCCAACAAGTGCCCTCTTCAGTGCCCATCACCCACTTTCCCCTCTCCTCCACTCCCCATCAACCCTCAATTTGTTCTCTGTATTTAAGAGTCTTTTGTGGTTTGTCTCCCTCCCTTTCTGTTTGTAACTTTTTTCCCCCTTCCTCTCCCCCATGGTCTTCTGTTAAGTTTCTCAAGAGCCACATAAGAGTGAAAACGTGGGTAAATTCCTAGCAGTGCCATTGCTAGGTCATAGGGTAGTTCTATTTTTAATTTTTTGAGAAACCTCCACCCTGTTTTCCAAGGCAGCTGCACCAGTTTTCATTCCCACCAACAGTTCAATAGGGTTCCCATTTCTCACATCCTCGCCAGCATCTGTAGTTTCCTGTGTTGTTCATTTTAGCCACTCTGACTGGTGTGAGGTGGTATCTCAGTGTGGTTTTGATTTGTATTTCCCTGATGATGAGTGAAGTTGAACATTGTTTCATGTGTCTGTTGGCCCTCTGGATGTCTTCTTTGGAAAAGAGTCTATTCATGTCTTCTGCCCATTTGTTCACTGGATTATTTGTTTTTTGGGTACTGATTTTGGTAATTTCTTTGTAGATTTTGGATACAAGCCCTTTATCTGATATGTCATTGGAAAATATATTTTCCCATTCTGTCCACTGCTTTTTAGTTTTGTTGATTGTTTCCTTTGTAATGAAGAAATTTTTTTCTTAACGAGGTCCCAATAGTTCATTTCTTGCTTTTTATTCCCTTGCCTTTGGAGATGTGTCAAGCAAGAAATTGCTGCAGCTGAGGTCAAAGAGGTTGTTGCCTGCTTTCTCCTCCAGGGTTTTGATGGTTTCCTGTCTAATATTTAGGTCTTTCATCCATTTTGAGTTTACTTTTGTGTATGGTGTAAGAAAGTGGTGCAGGTTCATTCTTCTGCATATTGCTGTCCAGTTCTCCCAGCACCATTTGCAAGAGAGACTGTCTTGTTCCCATTGGATGTTTTGCCCTGTTTTGCCAAAGATTAGTTTGCCATACATTTGTGGGTCTGATTCTGGGTTCTCAATTCTATTCCATTAGTCTATGTGTCTTTTATGGTATTGTGCCAATACCATACTGTCTTGATAATTACAGCTTTATAGTAGAGGCTAAAGTCTGTGATTATGATGCCTCCCACTTTGGTGTTCTTCTTCAATAGTACTTTGGCTATTTGGGGTCTTTAGTGGTTCCATACAAATTTTAAGGTTGTTTGTTCTAGCTTTGAGAAGAATGCTGGTGTAATTTTTATTGGGATTGCATTGAATGTGTAGATTGCTTTGGGTAGTATTGACATTTTAACAATACTTATTCTTCCAATCCATGAGCATGGAATATTTTTCCATTTCTTTGTGTCTTCTTCAATTTCCTTCATAAGTTTTCTATAGTTTTCAGCATACAGATCTTTTACATCTTTGGTTAGGTTTATTCCTAGGTATTTTAAATTTCTTGGTGCAATTGTGAATGGGATAAATTTCTTTCTCTTTCTGTTGCTTCATTATTGGTGTATAGAAATGAAACCGATTTCTGTACATGGATTTTGTACCCTGCGACTTTGGCAAATTCATGTATCAGTTGTAGAAGTCTTTTGGTGGAGTCTTTCAGGTTTTCCACGTAGAGTATCATGTCATGTGCGAAAAGTGAAAGTTTGACCTCTTCTTTGCCAATTTGATGCCTTTTATTTCAGTTTGTTGTCCGATTTCTTTTTTTAATTTTTTTAATGTTTATTTATTTTTGATAGAGACAGAGTGTGAACAGACGAAAGGCAGACACAGAATCAAAGCAGGTTCCAGCTCTGAGTTGTCAGCACAGAGCCTGTCACGGGGCTTGAACCCACAAACTGTGAGATCATGACCTAGCCAAAGTCAGATGCTTAACTGACTGAGCCACCCAGGCGCCCCTGTCTGATTTCTGATGCTAGGACTTCCAACAGTATGTTAAACAACAGTGGTGAGAGTGGACATCCCTGTCGTGTTCCTGATCTCAGGGGGAAAGCTCTCAGTTTTTCCCCATTGAGGATGATATTAGCTGTGGGCTTTTCATATATGGCTTTTATGAAGTTTAAGTGTGTTCCTTCTATCTTTCTTGAGGGTATTTATTAAGAAAGGATGCTGAATTTTGTCAAGTGCTTTTTCTGCATCTATTGACAAGAATCAGAATCAAAGGTTCTTATCCTTTCTTTTATTAGTGTTATGTATCACATTGATTGATTTGTGACTATTGAACCAGCCCTGCAGCCCAGGAATGAATCCTACTTGATCATGATGAATAATTCTTTTTATATGCTGTTGAATTTGATTTGTTAGTATGATGTTGAGAATTTTTGCATCCATGTTCATCAGGGATATTGGCCTGTAATTCTGCTTTTTTCCTAGGTCTCTGTCTGGTTTGGGAATCAAGGTAATGCTGGCTTCATAGAATGAGTCTGAAAGTTTTCTTACCATTTTTATTTTTTGGAACAGCTTGAGAAGGATAGGTATTAACTCTGCTTTAAATGTCTGGTAGAATTCCCCTGGGAAGCCATCTGGCCTGGACTCTTATTTGTTGGGAGATTTTTGATAACTGATTCAATTTCTTTACTAGTTATGGGTCTGTTCAAATTTTCTTTCTTTCCATTTGAGTTTTGGTAGCATGGGGTGCTTAGGAATTTGTCCATTTCTTCCAGGTTGTCCAATTTGTTGACACATAATTTTTCATAGTATTCTCTGATATTGCTTGTATTTTTGAAGGATTGGTTTTCATTTGTGATTTTATCTATTTGTGTCCTCTCTCTTTTATTTTTGAGAAGTCTGGCTAGGGGTTTATCAATTTTGTTTATTTTTTCAAAAAACCGACTCTTGGTTTCATTGATCTGCTCTACTGTTTTTTTTAGATTCTATATTGTTTATTGCTGCTCTGATCTTTATTATTTATCTTCTTCTGCTGGGTTTGGGGTGTCTTTGCTGTTCTGCCTTTATTTCCTTTAGGTGTGCTGTTAGATTTTGTATTTGGGATTTTTCTTGTTTCTTGAGATAGGCCTGGGTTGCTATGTATTTTCCTCTTAGGATTGCCTTTCCTGCATCCCACAAGGTTTGGACTTTCATGTTTTCATTTTCATTTGTTTCCATATACTTTAAAATTTCTTCTTTAATTGCCTGGTTGACCCATTCGTTCTTTAGTAGGATGTTCTTTATCTTGCATGCATTTGGAGGTTTTCCAAACTTTTTCTTGTGGTTGATTTCAAATTTCATAGCATTATGATCTGAAAGTATGCATAGTATGATCTCAATTCTTCTATATTTATTGAGGGCTGTTTCATGACCCAGTATATGTTCTCTCTTGGAGAATTGTCCGTGTGCACTTGAGAGGAATGTGTATTCTGCTAATTTAGGATGAAAAGCTCTGAATATATCTGTCAAGTCCATCTGGTCCAGTGTATCATTCATGGCCATTGTTTATTTATTGATTTTCTGCCTAGGTTATCTGTCCATTGTTGTAAGTAGAGTATTAAAGTCCCCTGCAATTACCACATTCTTACCAATAAGATTGTTTATGTTTGGGTGCTTCCTAATAGGGTGTGTAAAAATTTATAATTGTTAGCTATTCTTGATGGATAGATCCCATAATTATGATATAATATCCTTCTTCATTTCTTGTTACAACCTTTAGTTTAAAATCTAGTTTGTCTGATATAAGTACGGCTACTCCAGCTTTCTTCCGACTTCCAATAGCCTGATAGGTAGTTCTCCATCCCCTCACTCTCTTTTTTTAAATTAATTTTATTTTTAATTTTAGTTACTTATTTATTTTTAATGTTATTTTTGAGACAGAGAGAGACAGAACATGAATGGGGGAGGGTCAGAGAGAGAGGGAGACACAGAATCTGAAACAGTCTCCAGGGTCCAAGCTGTCAGCACAGAGCCTGACACGGGGCTCGAACTCATGGACCACGAGATCATGACCTAAGCCGAAGTTGGACGCTTAACTGACTGAGCCACCCAGGCGCCCCATTAATTTTATTTTTTTAATTTACATCCAAATTAGCATATAGTGCAACAATGATTTCAGGAGTAGATTCCTTAATGCCCCTTACACATTTAGCCCCTCTGCCTCCCACTACCCCTCCAGTAACCCTCTGTTTGTTCTCCATAAAGAGTCTCTTATGTTTTGTCCCCCTCCCTGTTTTTGTATTATTTTTGCTTCCCTTACCTTATGTTCATCTGTTCTGTGTCTTAAAGTCCTCATATGAGTGAAGTCGTATGATATTTGTCTTTCTCTGATTGACTAATTTCACTTAATACCCTCTAGTTTCTCCATCCCCCCATTTTCAATCTGAAGGTATCCTCAGGTCTAAAATGGGTCTTTGTAGACAGCAAATAGATGGGTCTTGTTTTTTTTTTTTTAATCCATTCTGATACTCTATGTCTTTTTATTGAAGCATTTAGTCCATTTACATTTAGTGTTATTATTGAAAGATATGGATTTGGAATCATTGTGTTATCTGTAGATTTCATGTTTGTAGTCACGTACCTGGTTCTTTATGGTCTTTGCAACATTCCACTCAGAGTCCCCATTAGGATCTCTTGTAGGGTTGGTTTACTGGTGATGAATTCCTTCAGTTTTTGATTGGGAAAACCTTTATCTCTCCTTCTATTCTGAATGACAGACTTGCTGGATAAAGATTCTTGGCTGCACATTTTTCCTATTCAGCACATTGAAAATTTCCTGCCACTCCTTTCTGGTCTGCCAAGTTTCAGTAGACAGGTCTGCTACTACCCTTATGTGTCTACCCTTGTAGGTTAAAGTCTGTTTATCCCTAGCTGCTTTCAGAATTCTCTCTTTATATTTGTATTTTGTCAGTTTCACTATGATATGTCATGCAGAAGATAGATTCCTGTTATGTCTGAAGGGAATTCTCTATGCCTCCTGGATTTCCTTCCCCAGATGGGAAAGTTCTCAGCTATGATTTGTTCAAGTACACATTCCACCCCTTACTCTCTCCCTTCTTCTTCTGGAACTCCTATGATACAGACATTATTATGTTTCATGAATCACTTACTTGTCTAATTCTCCCCTCATGGTCCAGATTGTTTTTATCTCTCTTTTTCTCAGCTTCATCTTTTTCCATAATTTTATCCTCTATTTCACCTAATCTCCCTCTGCCTCTTCAATCCTCACTCTCTCTGCCTCTAGTTTATTTTGCACTTCATTTACACATTTTTAAATTCATCATGACTATTTTTTTAGCGTCTTTATCTCTGCAGAAATCCATTCTGTGCTGTCTTTATGCTTTTTTCAAGCCAAGCGATTAATCTTATGACTATTATTATAAATTCTAGTTTAGTGATATTCTAAAGAATTGTTTTGATCAATTCTATAGCTGTCATTTCTTCCCAGAATTTCTTTTGGGGATAATTCTTCCATTTTGTCATTTTGGCCAGTTTTCTGTCCCTTATGTGTTTTAAAAGCTTGTTATGTGCCCTGCACCTGCAAGCACTACTATGTCAAAGAGGGGTCATACACTGTCCAGGGCATGGCCCTTCAGGAAGTGTTTTTTGAGGTGTGTTCCTTGCTCTGTTGTTGTAACTTTGGTTGCTTTATCTCCCTACTTGTGATTTTTTGGACCCTCCACTGGGTGTGCTTTGATTTGTTCAATGAAGTAGCCCTGGAAAGGAAAACAAACAAATAAAAAACAAAAACAAAGAAACACACACACACAAACAAAAAAACTCAAAACATACAGAAACACCAGCTACAAGTAAACAATAGGGTAGAGGCGGTGCTGATGGAAAAGGCTTTATCCCATAGAAAGAGAGAAATGACGGGGGGGGGGGGGGAGAAAAGAAAAGAAAATTGACCAGAGAGAGAAACTATATGGCTTAATCCAGAGAGAAAGGAAAATAAAGAAGAAGGTGTAGAACATGTATAAAGAGAATAGATGAAATATGTCTGCTTGAACAAACCAACAACCAGAATAACCAGAGAAGAGGAGGGAAGAGATAAGAAGGAGAAAAGGAAGAAAAAAATTGATATATATTAAGAATTGTCTGAGAATGAAATCAGGCAATGCAACAGCGCTGGTCTGGAGGAGGGGCTGTCTGGTTCCTCAGGGTCTATACCGTTCCTGTAGATACCCAGTTACCAGGCACAGAGGGGTGTGGTTTGGTGTAGCCCGGTCCCACCTCCTCTGTGGGTCTTGTCAGTTCCCTGAAGCCTCACCTTGTTGGTGATGGGTAGAAAAATGGCGACACCCCAGTCTCTCCTCCATGGACCGGATGACCCAAACCACTTTGTTCAGGCCATCCTCACTGTGCTGCAGGTGCGAATGAGGCAGTTTGTCCCACTTCACTGACTCCCATGCCTCCCTGGAGCTTAGTTGGGATTTAAACCCTGATGTCTTAAAAGAGTTCCGCTCCATGTGCCCCGGTTCCAGGGAAGAGTTGCCTCGTGCTGCCTCACAGTGCTGTGTATGTGGTTTATCCCACTCCTGCACCTCCCTGGCACTCACCTGGGACTTAAACCCCAATGTCTTAAAGGTTCCCACTCATTCTGCCCCAGTTTCAGGGAAGTGCTACTCTACACTGCCAGATATATGGTCTCTGGCTGGCTGCAGGCAGCCTGTGTCCTTTGAATGGTTATATACCTTCTTCCCACAGCATTCCAGGGAGGGGATTGCTTTCTCCCACTGTGGAATGCACCTCTGAGCTGGTTACCAAGACAGGACTTGATTCTCTCCTCCCCAGGTGTGCGAACCAGGCAGCTGGCCTCAGTCCAGAGAAAACCCTGCAGTTAGAGATTGGATCTTTGTCCTGGTCTGTGGTTTTTCTCTCATCTGGATACAGTCTAATGCTTCCCTGGCCTCTCTTTCTCTTCCCTTTGTCTCTCTGCAGAAGGGGATCCCTCCCCTCTGTTCCTCTGCCGCCCATTTTATCTCTCACAGTTCACAATCATGCACTTATGGCCTGCCAAGTTGTCCCCTTGGGTCCCTGGGAGGCATCTCTGTCACTTAGCACCCTGGACTCTTGGAGTTCAAAGTCCTTTGGCCTCAACACTGCTGTGTTTGAAGAATGAGGGAACTTTGGGTCCCCCTACTCTCTACCATGTTGGATCCAGGTCTTCAAAAAGACTTTCTGTCAGCACCCCCCTCAGGGGATAGACCAGGACTATCTCAGGCAGGACTGCCAAATCAGAGGTGAACCAATCCCTGGACAGCCAGAAGTGGGAGGAACAGGAGCCCAGGTCCCCACAAGGGTGCCCTGAGACATCAGTGTGGGAGGAGTCTTTTGCCACTTCTCTATCCCCCGGGCCATCTCCTCCATCCTGGGCACCTGGCGGGACCACTACTCTGAGAATTTTTTCCAGCCCTCTGAATTTCCATGCCTGAAGATGCTGCTGGAATTTGTGGGACTCAACATGCCAGGCTCAGACCTGGAGCACCATGCCCAGCTTCTCCTCTCACAGCTAGAACACACTGAGCCCAATAAGCCAGAGTCTGAGGGTGAGGAGAACTCAGGGTAGGTGATGTGAGCATGTGGAGGGGACAGAGCAAGTCCTCTGAGCAAGTTTCCTGAGACCGCGGTTGGGCTGGGAGCAGTGAGTAGTCTCAGATCACTGTCCCCATGACCTGACATCTGGGGAGACCTCCTGGGGGTGAGTTCTTGGACTCAGATGACACTGACTTGTGGGAGAGGTTTCCCTTATTTGGAAGGGACATGGAAAGGCAATAATGGTGATGATACTCTCTTCTTGAAGCTATAGCACCAGCTCCAGAGCAAGATCTAGAATTCCCTCAACAGCTAGCCCCAGCTCCCACTGTGGTGCCCATTGTTACAGTTTTTGAGCCCAAGCTGGCTAAAGCCATCACTCCTGCTGGAGCTTAGCAATTAGAAAAGGCAGCAACCATACCTGCAGTATCAGAGCCAGTGCAGATGGAGTCACAGCTCTGATTCACTGTCAAGAGCTGGAAGAGCCACCTGCATCTTTGGAAGACCTGGAGCATGAGCAGGTTCTAGCCCCAGGTATTGAGGTCACTGAAAGGCTCAAGCAACCACTGGCTATAGCTGAGCAACCTCAGTTCCTGCAGTGGCTCATATTGGCTGCAACACCAAAGGATGTCTTCCCCTTCCCTGTCACTGCATTTTTGTAATTTTTGTGTTTTTTATACAGATATATAAAATGGGAAGGAGCAGGGAAGAGCCCATATCCCCCTCATGTGACCTCTCCCACAGCATCCCTGCCCCATATCCTGGAACACACCTCATATAGGCCCCATTCTGTGATGCACCCAGCCACTTCAGCCCCTGCTGTTCTATAACTCAGCTTCTAAGTAGAGCATCCAGGCTCTGCTTCCAGGCCAGTGGAGGATGTAGTATGGGCCACTGCTGTCTGCTTGCTGGCCCTCCACCATGGCTGGGCTCCTTACTCTCAGGAAAGAACCTGTAGGCACAGGTCAGGTCAATGAGTTATAGAACATAACCTGAATGTGTTCATACAGATGTAGTTTTATTGGTAACAGCAAGAACACTTGAACTTCTATAAGCAAGGAAAACCTTTACAAAGCACATTAGATGCTCATGGAAGCTGCAGGATAGATAAAGCCTCATCCAGGGGTTTTGGAACTGGGTATAGCCCCTCCATACCCCTCAGGCTCCTCTAGCAGTGATTCCCTGCACCTTCCAGCCCATACCTTGGTACCTCTCAAGTTCAGTTTTTGTGACAGAGGAGGCTGTGCTTCCCATTTTTCTCCCACAAAGTCAGGTCAGGGAAAGTCCACTTGATCTGAAGATGTAAGAGAGGCCATGCTCAGCAACCTATGTCTTCTCTGCTGTGAGATGGGTTCCCCAGGCAGAAAAGATAAATCCTCAGAGGGAGGAAACTTGGGGCTCTCCCTGAAAAAGGAGAGAAACACCATTGAATGGGGAGTAAGTGAGAGAAGAGATCCATGAAGACTAGGAGAAGGGATGCCATGGGATGGAGTGCTGCTGTATTGGTCAGGGACACAGGCTTTGTGTTGGCTTGTAGGAAGTGGCCAGGCTTTATCCTACTGATGTTCCCATTAAAAACCAAATTCGCCTCTAGAAAATATTTTCAATATCAAGCACAGAGATCCTGGCAGCCAGGGGAGTCCAAAATACTATGCATCACTGATTGCACAGAGGGGGAGGGGAAAGAAGGTGCCACGGAGCTGAGGGCAGCTCACTTTGGATGCTTTGGATGCCTTCACTGGGTGCCCCAACATTTGGACCAAGGAGCAGCTAACAATTCAGGGAGCTCCAGAGTGCAGGACTCAACACCCAGGTCTGTCCATATCCACAGACCTGAGCTGTGAGTGATGTACAGTCTCAGGGCTGGCCTGTGTCTGATGGGTGAGCAGCAGTGATGTGGGAGCCCAACTGAGGGACCTCACACCCACACTGGAGGTGATAAGAGGATTTTTTGAGGGACAGTTGAGTCAGGGGAAACAGGGCTTGCCAGGCAGAAGGGACAGAGTATGCAGAGGCCCAGAGTCCATGGCAGTAGTGGGCCCATAGTGGAGTAGCATGAAAAGATACAGCTAAGAATTACTAAGTGTCTTTTTGAGACATGAACCATGTCACTGAATCCCCATAACAATTCCATGAGGAAGGTAGAAATGCTGGCTCTGTTTGACTAATGAGGGAACTGATGTTGTAAGAAACTACCCAGTTCCATGCCCCACAGATAGAGGCAGGGTTTGAATCCAGCGCTTGTCACCCTTGTGGGGCCCACCTGTCAAGAAGGCTGCATCCAGATGTTTCAGAAGGTAATTCTCAGCTATCAAGTTACATGAACGTTTGATTCTGGCGCCCAGGGAGAAGCCTCCTCCTGCTCAAAGGCTGGCTGCCGTTCCTGGTAAATAAGTCAAGCCCCAGTCATAATGGGCAACACTGCTTCCTGAGTTCAGTGAAGTCTTCAGGCCTGGGGGATTGATTATGGAGGGCTTTCAGACTCGTGGGTTCCTGGGAGAAAGCGTGGATGGAGCACAGAGTTCAAAGGCTATCTCTTTGTCCCTGTTCAGCTTCTTTGTAGCTGAGTGACCCCAGGCAGGGCTATGGGCCTCAATGACTCCATCTCTGAAATGGAGAAAGAACTGGTGTTTCTAAGTGGGTTGTTGGAAGAATTACTCAAGAAATGACTTGAACAATTCTTGCCTGGAGCACATGAAAAGCCAAGTAGAAAGGCAATCATATTGGTGACCATTTATTCATGTATCTGTTTTTCCTCTTGTTAATTTTGGTATCATCCTTAAGAAACAGATGCCAAATCTAAGGTCAGGAAGACCTGTTCTTATGCTTTCTTCTATGGGTTTTATAGTTTTAGCTCTTAAATTTAGGTCCTTGATCTATTTTGGATTCATTTTCTGTATTATGTTAGATGAACATCCAACGTTCATTCAGTCATTCATAATTTTATGTATCTGCATGTGTAAGAAGAGACATTTTTAATCTGTGTATTACCTTAGTTGTAGAGAATTTTCAATAGATCCCAAAGAAACTGAAGCATAAAAACGAATAAATAATCTTCAGAGCAATTGGCTAAGATGGTAAACCAAGTCCTGAAGGAAATTAACTTGGATCTTCAGTTGAAGTGAAGCCATGTCCTTGTCATGGGCAGCCACACACCACCCTCTGGTGACCACAGGAGATATTGAAGGAATACTACATGCCTCCTTAATCTGTCAGCAAAGAAAGTCACATTCAAACTTAGACATCCTCACAGGATTCCAGGTAGATCAGAAATGATTCTGTAGAATTCAGTGTTTTGGGAGTGCCTTATAGGAAATATATGAAAAAATAAGCCTCTTTCCAACTGCATTATTTCGAGAAATAATCATTGAGCAGTTGAGTCAGGCACTGGGTTCCAGGAAAGAAAATAGAGACAAGGTGGCTACCTCCCAAGACGCACAAAGTATGGGGTGGGAAGGTATTAGGAAGAACCGGTCTATGTCACAGCTCTATATATCTGGCTTAGATAAAACAGTATATCAAAACAAACCACATTTATGGGCTCATTTGATTATATTAACAACAAAATATTTTAGAAAATTTGAAAACTATCACTCTACATATCCGTATACTTTCATCTAAATTAGATGGCATCAATCTATATTCCAAGCTACTTTTTCACTTATTAAGAATGCATGACATTCTATACTCCTAGAACTAATACTTCTAGAATTAACAAATGAATTCAGTAAAGTTTAAGAACACAAATTCAATATATAAAAATGTGTTGCATTTCTATACATGAATAACAAACTATCATTGAGAGAAATTAAGAAAATAATTTACAGCCACTTAAAAAGAATAAAATACTTAAGAATAAATTTAACCAAGAAGATGAAAGATCTTATACTGAAAACCATAAATCATTGGTGAAAGAATTTGAAGAAACAGAAATAAGTGGAAAGACATTCCATGCTAGTGGATCCCAAGAATTAAGATTGTCAAAATGTCCACACTACTTAAAGCAATCTACACATTCAGTGTAATCCTGATCAAAATTTAAGCACATTTCCAAAAATAGAATAATTCTTAAATGTAAATAGAACCACAAAAGGTCCTGAATGGCCAAAGCCATCTTGAGAAGGAAGAACAAAGCTGTAGGCATCATGCTTTCTGATTTCAAACTCTATCACAAACTGTAGTAATCAAAAGAGTATGGTATTGGTGTAAAAACAGACACATAGAGGGAATGCAAATTGGTGCAGCCGCTCTGGAAAGCAGTGTGGAGGTTCCTCAGAAAATTAAAAATAGACCTACCCTATGACCCAGCAATAGCACTGCTAGGAATTTATCCAAGGGATACAGGAGTACTGATGCATAGGGGCACTTGTACCCCAATGTTCATAGCAGCACTCTCAACAATAGCCAAATTATGGAAAGAGCCTAAATGTCCATCAACTGATGAATGGATAAAGAAATTGTGGTTTATATACACAATGGAATACTACGTGGCAATGAGAAAAAATGAAATATGGCCTTTTGTAGCAACGTGGATGGAACTGGAGAGTGTGATGCTAAGTGAAATAAGCCATACAGAGAAAGACAGATACCATATGGTTTCACTCTTATGTGGATCCTGAGAAACTTAACAGGAACCCATGGGGGAGGGGAAGGAAAAAAAAAAAAAAGAGGTTAGAGTGGGAGAGAGCCAAAGCATAAGAGACTGTTAAAAACTGAGAACAAACTGAGGGTTGATGGGGGGTGGGAGGGAGGGGAGGGTGGGTGATGGGTATTGAGGAGGGCACCTTTTGGGATGAGCACTGGGTGTTGTATGGAAACCAATTTGTCAATAAATTTCATATATATAAAATAAATAAATAAATAAATAAATAAAAATAAAAAAAAACAGACACATAGATCAATGGAGCAGAACAGAAAGCCCAGAAAGAAACCCACACATATGTAGCCAATTCATTTGTAACAAAAGAACCAAGAATATAACATAGGGGAAAAGGCAGTCTTCTCAATAGGTGGTGTTGGAAACCCTGAGCAGCCACAAGCAAAGGAATGCAACTGGACACCTATCTAACACCATGCACAAAAACTAAGTCAAAATGTATTACAGACTTAAACATAAGAACTAAAACCATAGAACTCCTGGATTAAAACTTGGGCAGAATGTTTTTGATCTCAGTCTTGACACTGGGTTTTGGATTTGACACCAGAAGCAAAGGCTGCAAAGCAAAAATTAAAAAGTGGGACTACATTAAACTAAAAAACTTGCGCACAGCAAAGGAAATCATTAACAGAATGAAAAGGCAACATAGTGAATGGGAACAAATATTTGCAAACTACATATCTGATAAGGAGTTAATATCCAAGATATATAAATAACTCATACAACTCAATAATAACACAAAAGCAAACAGCAATTACAAAATAAGCAGAGGTCTGAATAGACATTTTTCCAGATAAGACATGTTGCTTAGATGGGCAACAATATATACATGAAGAGGGACGCCTGGGTGGCTCAGACCGTTGAGCATCCGACTTCGGCTCAGGTCATGGTCTCACGGTTCGTGAGTTCAGGCCCCGCATTGGGCTCTGAGCTGACAGCTCCAAGCCTGGACCCTGCTTCTGATTCTGTGTCTCCCTTTCTGTCTGCCCCTCCCCCACATGCGCTCTCTCTCTGCCTCTCAAAAATAGAAAACTAATAAAAAAATTAAATCATCATTCATTTGTCAGAATGGCTCTTACCAAAAAGATAAGAAATAACAAGGGTTGGCAAATATGTGGAGAAAAGGGAATCATTGTGCTCCATTGGTAGGGTTGTAAATTGATGCAGCAACTATGGAAAACAATATAAAAGTTTCTCACAAAATTCAAAATATAAAAACCATATCATCCAGCAATTCCCCTCCTAGGTGGTAATCAAAGAAAATGAAATTACTAACTCATAAAGATACCTGCACACTTGTATTTATTGCTACAATATTTATAATAGCCAGGAGAGCATTGTTATTGAAATAAATCAGAAATATTAAACAAAATTTTAAACAAACAGAATATTAGACAGAAAACCCCAAGAAAACAAAATACAAAAACCACCCCCCAAAACATAATAACCCAAACTCATCGATACAGAGAACATATAGATGATTGCTAAGGCGAGGGGCAGGAAGTAGGCAAAATAGGTAAAAAGGGTCAAAAGATATAAACTAATAAAAAAGAGAGAATGTCAAGAGGGAAACTGGAGAATAAATATGACTTCAAGATATTAACTTTTAGCCTCCTATATTTCAAGTACCTTAGTTAATACTTTATATTACATTCATGTCTTCTGACCTACCAGAATTCCTCATTATGACTTGGAAATATTTTTGGAGATGAGTTGTTTATTTAATATTTCATATCAATAAGTACAGAGTCCTTAGATTCCTAGATGTGTTAGTCTTTTTTAAAAAATTTTATTTAACATTTATTCATTTTTGAGAGACAGAGAGTGAGTGGGGGAGGGGCAGAGAGAGAGGAAGACACAGAATCTGAATTGGTTCCAGGCTCCGAGCTGTCAGCACAGAGCCTGATGCGGGGCTTGAACTCACGAACTGCGAGATCATGACCTGAGCTAAAGTCAGACGCTTAACCAGCTGAACCACCCAGGAGCCCCAAGATGTGTTAGTCTTTAAATTATTTTTATTTTTATGGCTTTTTGAAGTATAATTATGTACTAAAATATTCATAGATCTAACGTATAATTTCATGACTCTTGACATATGTACATACCACTAAAATGATCACTGTAATTAAGATACACTGTACATGTATCCATCACCCCAAAGTGATTTTTCCTGCTTGTTTTGTAGTCCATTTTTAGCTTGATAGTTTTTCCATACAATTAAAGAATTGCTTGACTTTGTTGTTTTGTATTGATACGTGCTCGTAATAGAAGCAGATCTAAAGATAGACTTTATTTTTATTTTTATTATCTCTCTCTATCATCTCTCTCTCTCTCTCTCTCATCTATCTAGTTTAATTTACATCCAAGTTAGTTAGCATATGGTGCAACGGTGATTTCAGGAGTAAATTCTTTAATGCCCTTACCCATTTAGACCATCCTCCCTCCCACAACTCCTGCAACCCTCTGTTTATTCTCTATGTTTAAGAGTCTTTTATGTTTTGTCCCCCTCCCTGTTTTTATATTATTTTTGCTTCCCTTCCCTTATGCTCATCTGTTTTATATCTTAAATTCCTCATATGAATGAAGTCATATGATATTTGTCTTTCTCTGACTAATTTTGCTTAGCATAATATCCTCCAGTTCCATCCACATAGTTGCAAATGGCAAGATTTCATTCTTTTTGCTTGCTGAGGTATACTCCATTGTATATATATACCACATCTTTATTCATTAATCTGTCGATGGGCATTTGGGTTCTTTCCATACTTTGGTTATTGTCGGTAGCACTGCTATAAACATTGGGGTCCCTGTGTCCCTTAGAAACAACACACCTGTATCCCTTGGATAAACGCTTAGTAGTGCAATTGCTGGGTCATTAGGGTAGTTCTATTTTTATTTTTTTTTTCAATTTTTAAAATATTTTATTTACTTTTGATACAGAGAGAGACAGAGCATGAGCAGGGGAGGGGCAGAGAGAGAGGGAGACACAGAATCAGAAGCAGGCTCCAGGCTCTGAGCTGTCAGCACAGAGCCCGATGCGGGGCTCGAACTCACAAACCACGAGATCATGACCTGAGCCAAAGTCGGATGCTTAACCAACTGAGCCACCCAGGTGCCCCTATTTTTAATTTTTTGAAGAACCTTCATACTGTTTTCCAGAGTGGCTACACTAGTTTGCATTCCCACCGGCAGTGCAAAAGAGATCCTCTTTCTCTGCATCCTCGTCATCTGTTGTTGCCTGAGTTGTTAATGTTAACCATTCTGACAGGTGTGAGGTGGTATCTCATTGTGGTTTTGATTTGTATTTCCTTGATGATGAGGGATGTTGAGCATTTTCTCATGTGTCGGTTGGCCATCTGGATGTCTTCTCTGGAGAAGTGTCTATTCATGTCTTTTGCCCATTTCCATGGGTTGTTTTTTTGGGTGTTGAGTTTGATAAGTTCTTTATAGATTTTGGATACTAACCCTTTATCTGATATGTCATTTGTGAATATCTTCTCCCATTCTGTTGGTTGCCTTTTTGTTTGGCAGATTGTTTCCCTCACTGTGCGGGTTTTTATTTCGATGAAGTCTCATAGTTTATTTTTGCTTTTGTTTCTCTTGTCTCCAGAGACGTGTTGAGTACGAAGTTGCTGTGGGCGAGGTCAAAGAGGTTTTTTTTTTTTTTTTTTTTTTTTTTGCCTGCTTTCTCCTCAAGAATTTTAATGGCTTTCTGTTTTACAGTTATCCATTTTGAGTTTATTTTTGTGTATGGTGTAAGAGACTGGTCCAGGTTCATTTTTCTGCATGTCACTGCCCAGTTTTCCCAGCACCATTTGCTGAAGAGACTGTCTTTTCTCCATTGGATATTCTTTCCTGCATTGTCAGAGATTAGTTGGCCATACATTTGTGGGGCCATTTCTGGGTTCTCTATTCTGTTCCACTGATATGAGTGTCTGTTTTTGTGTCATAAAGATAGGCTTTAAAATAGCCAGATTAGAAAGTTCCAAGGCCTTTCCGGGAGGAGAGACCATACACTGACAGCTTACAAGACCTTTCCTGTCTGTGTTGGCAAAAGCCTGAGCAGCACGGGTGGGAATAAGTTGTGAGGGTGGTAGCCAGAGTGAGAATATAAAGGTCTTGATTGGACTGAATTCACTGACTATATATATATATATACACACACACACACACAAGTATATTTATAAGTATACATATATACTATATACACTTAATTAAGATTTGGAATTTAAAAGACTTCCCTGACCACCTGCAAATGGTGTTGATATTCTGGACCCTATATTGGGTCAACGAGGTCAAAACAGTGGGATTTTCTTGGTATACTGCTAGGAAAGCATGAAGAAGTCAGAAGGCATAAGGAATAAGGAACGTTGAAATGGATCTGTGATGTACAATCTACTCAGTCATACCTAATCATGCTTGCTGAGAGACTCAGATTTCACTCCTTTCATCAATGCATTAAAAAATGTATTCATGCAGGAGGCTGGTGTTCTTGATGAACTTTGTGTGGGCTGTCTTATACTGCATGAGAAGATAATAGGGGTTGGTGAAGAGCGGCAGGAGCAGATGCCTCAACCAG
The DNA here is from genome assembly GCF_022079265.1 of Lynx rufus. Classification (NCBI taxonomy): domain Eukaryota; kingdom Metazoa; phylum Chordata; class Mammalia; order Carnivora; family Felidae; genus Lynx; species Lynx rufus. Next base: position 449,751 of record NW_025814838.1, on the reverse strand, counting down.
CAACTGATATGATGTATTCAACCATACAGTAAGCCACAGGGACAGAATGGTAACCAGAGAATGTGACACCTGGGGATGTGTGGTGATTGATAATTGATCAAACATGTCCAGAAATGAAATCGTTGGGCAGTGTACGAGGTAAAATAAATATCTAGATACAGTAGCTATTACAGTGAAGAATCACAATCTCTTTCCTAGCTATGAGACTTAAGCCAATGGGGGACTTTGAGCCCCTGGACTTAAGGAAAGACTGGAGCTCTTTGGGGAATGACCCTGTAATCTTCTAGATGTGTCTTCTCCCCTGGCTTTCCCAAATGTGCCCAAAGGTACAGACATTTATTAAAGGGACCATGCTCTGGAAAAAGGGAGATACTATATTTTATGGGAACTTTTATGGAATGGTTCTGAACATATGCTGATGCTCAAAGTCCAGAACTGCTGTGGTCTGCCCATCAGTTGGAATAGGGACTTTGGGAGGTTTGCAGGTGGAAGGACACTTGGCCCACATTTAACAGTTTGTTCACTGGGACAACAGACTCATCCTGTGCTTATTTCCCCCCGTTCCAGAATGTGGAATGTAAATACATATATCAGCACTTGGTGGAATTCCCACTTTGATTTCTGAACCTTGGAGTGATGGTTGTTATAGAAGAAAAGACCAAATAGAGGCCTTTGGAACCAACCCTTCCCTCAGACTAAACCACAGGAAGGGGTGGGAGAGATTAGTAAGTTCATGAAGCCCTGGGATAAAGGCAGGTTGGTAATTCCTACCATTGCTCATTTTATTAGACGCTGTATACCATGAACATCTGTTGGGTCATGGAGACTGGCAGTAGACTTCCACAAACTTCATCAGGTTAAGATGCAATTGCATCTGTGGTTCTGTCTCTGGATTGCACTGTGGAGGAAAACTGTTGGTTGGAAACCTGCATCCCACTGCGAATAAACCTCTTGTTCTACTGTACTGCTTCTGAATGAATGTCTGTGACCAGCAAAGTCAGCAACACTAGCCTAGAGCCACTTTAAAATCATCACTGATGAGGGGTCCCTGGGTGGCTCAGTTAAGCTTCTGACTCTTGATTTTGGCTCAGGTCATGATCTCATTGTTCATGAGATAGAGCACTGGGCTATGCTGGGCATGGAGCCCGCTTAAGATTCTTTCCCTCTTCCTCTGCCTCTCCCCCACCCTCGGCTGAAAAAAACCTTTGATGAAAGCAGGCTAGACAACTGTCAAGAGTGGCCATCTATTAAGAAAAGGAGATTTGACAAATATACTTGAAAATACTCTAGTCAAGGGGTGCCTGAGTGGCTCAGTCCATTAAGCTTCTGGCTCTTGATTTCAGCTCAGGTCATTATCTCATGGTTCATGAGATCAAGCCCCAGGCTGGGCTCACGCTGAATCACTGAGTCTGCTTGGGATTCTCTTTCTCCCGCTATCTTTGCCCCTCCCTTTCTTACTTTCTCTCTCTCTATATATGAAATCAAATAAATAAACTTGAAAAAGGAAAATACCCTAGTCAAAAAGGAAACCAGAGAAACAGACATGCTGAGCTGGTGAGTGGCTGAGGGAAGAACAGCTTGCATCACCTGTTGGTCTTAAATTATAGGGTTATTGGGCAGACACACCACAGTTGCTATTTTGACCATAACCTACCTCATAGATATAAGTGACTTCTTGCATTCAACAAAGTTGAACTTGATTGGGCATTCTGATCACATTATTTACTGAGGAAGTCACTGAAAGAAAGTAGGAGACACAATGCAATGATCCATGATCAGAGCTCCTCTGCTTCTTCTGGAGACCCATTCTCCTGTTGGTTGCATAGCTTCTCCAGAAGAGTTCACTCTGCAGATGAACACGGTCATTAGGACAGAGCACTGTAAAGTTACCTGGCTCATAACTCTTCTAGAGGAGCGAGGTCTGGTAAACACAGCCAGTGAGCATCACCATTGCCAAAGCTACAGATGTATGCACAAAGCAGTCTCTCAAACACAGAGAAAATTCTGCAGTCAATGGCCTGGGGTACCACATGTGAAAGGACAGCTTTGGTTTGCTCTCCCATCCTCCCAAAATACCTCCTGCCCTAATAGAGGATGGGCCAGGTGATGGGCTATACATCTTCCATCTGATGAAGCACCCAGCCATTTGGATTTCATTGGTCACCTCCTTCCTCTCTTCATTTACCCTGCAGATGGCTCTCTGAGGGAGCTGTTAGCAACTGCCATTTGGGCAAAGAAATGGCAGTGGATAACATTCACAGACACAGACACGTTGATGGGGAAAGCAAGGAATGAGAGACAGGGAGGGAAGCAAAGGCCCAACCCCTTGGGAGGAGAAGAGAGTTGGCCAGCAAATGAATCACCATGAAGAGGAATATGCTAGAGAGAAAGTCACAATTTTCTCACATGCTCCTCAGAATCATAACACTAGGGTAGGTGCAAACTTCAGTTTTTTATGATTTCCCTGGAATAGACAAGAGCAGAGAGGCACAATAAGAAAAGGATATGGGCTGAGGACCCCAGAGAGCCAGGGTTCACCTAGGTCTCAAATAGAATGTGAGGAATGTCCACACAGACACCCTGAACAACTCTAGGGGTATGAGCCACACACAGTAGAAGGTGAATGAGGCTTCTGGTGTGTACACTACAGAACTCACTCTTTGGAATATTCTAGGCTAGTAAGGAGCTATGAACTTGATATTCACCCAGAAAAAATTGTAGATCATTTTCCAAAGGCTGCTAAATATTATTTTATTTATTTTATTTTTAAAAAATTGAGTATACTTTACACACAATGTTACACCAGTTTCAGGTATGTAACACTAAACAACTCTATACATTATGTTATGATCACCACAGACGTAGATATCATGTGTCACCATAGAAATCAATTACAATACCATTGACTATATTCCTTATGCTGTACCATTCATCCCAATGACTTATTCATTCCATTATTAGAAGCCTGTATTTCCCACTCCCATGCATCCATTTGCCCTTCCCCCCATACCTCTCCCCTCTGACAACCATCTGTTTTTTCTCTGTATTTATAGGTCCGATTCTGCTTTTTGTTTGTTTATATTTGTTTTGTTTTTTAGATTCCACATACAAATGAAATCATTTGGTATTTGTCTCACTCAGTCTAACTTATTTCACTTGATATAATACCCTCTAGCTCTACCCATTTTCTCAGAAATGGCAAGATCTCATCCCTTTTTTATGGATGATTAATAATCCATCTATTATCTATTCATCTATCAATGGACACTTGGGGTGCTTCTATATCTTGGCTATTGTCAATAATGCTGCAATAAACATAGAGGTGCACACATTTTTTCAAATCAATGTTTCCATTTTATTTGAGAAATACTCAGTAATGCAATTATTGGATCATGTGGCAGTTTTATTTTTAATTTTTTGAGAAGCCTTGGTACTATTTTCCACAGTGGCTGTACCAATTTACATTCCCTCCAATAGTGCACAAGTGTTTCGTTTTCTCCACATCCTCACCAACACTTGTTATTTCTTATCTTTTTTCTAAGCTAGTCTTACAGGTGTAAGATGATATCTCACTGTGGTTTTGATTTGCATTTCCCTGATAATTAGTGATTTTGAGCATCTTTTTATGTGTCTGTTGGCCATCTGTATGTCTTCTTTGGAAAAATGTCTATTCAGGTCCTCTGCCCATCTTTAAATTGGATTATTTGTTTTTTGGTGTTGAGTTGTATAAATTCCTTATATAGTTTGGATATTAAACCCTTACCAGATAGACAATTTGCAAATATCTTCTCCCATTCAGTAGGTTGCATTTCAAAAGCTGCTGAATTTTTTTTTTAATTTTTTTTCAACCTTTTTATTTATTTTTGGGACAGAGAGAGACAGAGCATGAACGGGGGAGGGGCAGAGAGAGAGGGAGACACAGAATCGGAAACAGGCTCCAGGCTCCGAGCCATCAGCCCAGAGCCTGACGCGGGGCTCGAACTCACTGACCGCGAGATCGTGACCTGGCTGAAGTCGGACGCTTAGCCGACTGCGCCACCCAGGCGCCCCCTGAATTTTTTTTTAAAGCAAAGAATGAAGTCTGCAACTCAGAGTATTTGTATAAATGAAAATTAAATATACATACCAATACTAATAAACTACGAAAACACATACAATTCCAAGGATATCAATCAAACATTTATTTTTTTTATATGAAATTTATTGACAAATTGGTTTCCATACAACACCCAGTGCTCATCCCAAAAGGTGCCCTCCTCAATACCCATCACCCACCCTCCCCTCCCTCCCACCCCCCATCAACCCTCAGTTTGTTCTCAGTTTTTAACAGTCTCTTATGCTTTGGCTCTCTCCCACTCTAACGTCCTTTTTTTTTTTTTTTCCTTCCCCTCCCCCATGGGTTCCTGTTAAGTTTCTCAGGATCCACATAAGAGTGAAACCATATGGTATCTGTCTTTCTCTGTATGGCTTATTTCACTTAGCATCACACTCTCCAGTTCCATCCACGTTGCTACAAAAGGCCATATTTCATTTTTTCTCATTGCCACGTAGTATTCCATTGTGTATATAAACCACAATTTCTTTATCCATTCATCAGTTGATGGACATTTAGGCTCTTTCTATCATTTGGCTATTGTTGAGAGTGCTGCTATGAACATTGGGGTACAAGTGCCCCTATGCATCAGTACTCCTGTATCCCTTGGGTAAATTCCTAGCAGTGCTATTGCTGGGTCATAGGGTAGGTCTATTTTTAATTTTCTGAGGAACCTCCACACTGCTTTCCAGAGCCGCTGCACCAATTTGCATTCCCACCAACAGTGCAAGAGGGTTCCCGTTTCTCCACATCCTCTCCAGCATCTATAGTCTCCTGATTTGTTCATTTTGGCCACTCTGACTGGCGTGAGGTGATACCTGAGTGTGGTTTTGATTTGTATTTCCCTGATAAGGAGCGACGCTGAACATCTTTTCATGTGCCTGTTGGCCATCTGGATGTCTTCTTTAGAGAAGTGTCTATTCATGTTTTCTGCCCATTTCTTCACTGGGTTATTTGTTTTTCGGGTGTGGAGTTTGGTGAGCTCTTTATAGATTTTAGATACTAGCCCTTTGTCCGATATGTCATTTGCAAATATCTTTTCCCATTCCGTTGGTTGCCTTTTAGTTTTGTTGGTTGTTTCCTTTGCTGTGCAGAAGCTTTTTATCTTCATAAGGTCCCAGTAATTCACTTTTGCTTTTAATTCCCTTGCCTTTGGGGATGTGTCGAGTAAGATCAATCAAACATTTAAAAGCAGGTCCTTGTGTTCAGGAGAAAATCAGAATAGGAAATGAAATACAGGGAATGAATACAAGGGCACAGTGAAGAGTCCTGCATGGGCTAATGATGTGGTGTGTCATGCATCAAGGGATGTGAGGAAATGCATAGTTGTTTTCCTGGAAACCAGAGACAGAGTTCTGTAATACCCACAACTACTAGAAGAAAATGAGGTATCTGCAGAAAGACTGAAGCACTCAGGACAGAGTGAAGGATAGAGACTGAGCAACAAGGAGGGGACAAAACTGCAGAGCATTAAATATTAGTATATGAAAGAGCAAATATATTATATATATATTACATATATGTAGATATTATTTTTTATTTCAATAGATGCAGAAAAAAGCATTTGGTAGTGTACAACATCCACTCATGATAAAAAGAATACATTCGACAAAGTAGGTTTAGAAGGATCATACCTCACCATAATAAAAGCCATCTATGTAAAACATAGCTAACATAATCCTTAAGAAAACAGTGAGGGCTTTTCCCCTGAGTTAGGAACAACACAAGGATGTCCACTCTCACCATTTTCACTCAACATAGTACTGAAAGACATAACCCAAGAAATCAGACAACAAAAAAGACATAAAAGAAATCCAAAGCAGTGTGGAAGAAGTAAATATCTCACTATTTGCAGATGACAGGATACTATATATAGAAAACCCTAAAGACTCTACAATTAAAATGACTAGAATGGATAAATGAAACCAGTGACGTGTCAGGATCCAAAAGTCAATGTACAGAAATTTGTTGCACTTCCAGACTAATAATGAAGCCTCAGAAAGAAATTAAGAAAACAATACCATTTAGAGTTTCACTCATAATAACATACAAAGAATAAACCTAACCAAACAGAAGAAAGACTTTACCACAAAAACTATAAAACTCTGATGAAAGAAATTCAAGATGACACAAAGAAATAGAAAGACATTCCGAGCTCATGGATCAGAACAACTATGTTTGAAATGTCTATCGTACCCAGGAAAATCTACTCTTTTAATGAAATCCCTATCATTTTTCACAGGACTAGAACAGACAATCCTAAAATTTCTATGGAACCATAAGACACCCTAAAGAGCCAAGGCACTCCTGAAAGAGAAAAGCAAAGCTAAACACATGACAATTTCAGACTTCAAGTTGTATTACTGGCACAAAAAATAGACACCCAGATCAATAGAACAAAAGATATCTGTTCTAACAGACATAAGAAAAGATAATCAACATCATCCATCATCAGGGAAATACAAATCAAACCACAAAGAAATACAAATCAAACCACCTCACACCAGTCAGAATGGCTAAAATTCACAATTCAGGCTACAACCGATGTTGGTGAGGATGCAGTGAGAGGGGAACCCTTGCACTTGGGTGGCTCAGTCTGTTAAGCATCTGATCAGGTCATAATCTTACAGTTTTGAGTTGAAGCCCCACGTGGGGCTCTGTGCTAACAGCCCAGAGCCTGGAGCCTGCTTCAGATTCTGTGTCTCCCTCTCTCTCTGCCCCTCCCCTGCTCTCTGTCTCTGTCTCTCTCAAAAAAAAAAAAAAAAAGAAACATGAAACAAAAACAAAGGGGAAGCCTTTAGCACCATTGGTGGGAATGTAAATTGGCGCAGCTACTCTGGAGAACAGTATGGAGGATCCACAAAAAATTGAAAATAGAACTACTCTATGACCTAGCAATTGCACTACTAGGTATTTTTCCAAAGGATACGGGAGTGTTGATTCGAAGGGACATATGCACCTCAATGTTTACAGAGGCCCTGTCAACAATAACCAAAGTATGGAAAGAGACCAAATGTACATCAACTGATGAACAAATATATATAATGAAAAAAGAATGAAGGAAAGAATGAAATCTTGAAATCTTGCCATTTGTAACAATGTGGATGGAACTCAAGTTTCACTTAAGCTAAGTGAAATAAGTCAGTCAGAGAAAGACAAATATCATGATTTCACTCATATGGGGAATTTGAGAAACACAACAGATAAACATAGGGGAAGGGAAGGAAAAATAAGATAAAAACAGAGACAGAGGAAAACCATAAGGGACTCTTAAATACAGAGAGTAGCCTGAAGGTTTCTAGAAGGGTGTTGGGTAGAGGGATGGGCTAAATGGGTGATGGGGATTAAGGAGGGCATTTGTGAGGATGACCACTGGGTGTTATACGGAAGTGATGAATCACTGGGTTCTCCTCCTGAAACCAATACTACATTGCATGTTAGTCAACTTTAACTTAATGGAATAAAAATTAAAAGATAGGTCAGAATAGAAAACACAGAGGTACACACACACAAATATATGTTTGATTAATCTTCAACTAAGCAGGACAGAATATCCAGTGGGAAAAAGACAGTCTCTTCAAAGAATGGTGTTGGGAAAACTAGACAGCATCATGCAAAAAATGAAAGTGAACCACTTCCTTACACCATAACACATAAATAACCACAAAAGGGATGAAAGACCTAAATGGGAGACCTGAAACCAAAAAATCCTAGAAGAGAACAGAGGTAGTGACTTCTTTGACATCAGCCTCAGCAACTTCTTTCAAGATATATCTCCTGAGGCAAGAGAAACTAAAGCAAAAATAAACTCTTGGCACTATATCACATACAATGCTTCTGTACAGTGAAGGAAACAACACTAAAAATCAACTTGTGGAATGGGAAAAGGTATTTGCAAATGACATATCTAATAAATGGATAATATCCAAAATGTGTAAAGAGCTTATCTAACACAAGGCCCCCAAAACAAATAATCCAATTAAAAACTGGACAGAAGACATGAACAGACATTTCTCCAAAGAAGACATGCAGATATCCAACAGACACATGAAAAATGCGTATCATCACTTATCATCATGGAAATGCAATTCAAAACCATGATGAGATACCACCTCACATGTGTCAGGATGGCAAAAATAAACAACACCAGAGGCAATAGGTGTTGGTAAGGATGTGGAGAAAAAGGAATTGTTCTTGGGAATGCATAGTGGTGCAGCCACTGTGGAAGACAATATGGAAGATCCTCTAAAAGTTAAAAGTACAACTACCTTATGACCCAGTAGTACTTACCCAAGGAATAAAAGAACACTACTACAAAAGGATACATGCACCTGTATGTTTATAATAGCATTGTTTGCAATAGCCAGTATATGGAAGCAGCCCAACTATCCATCAAATAATTATGTATCAAAGAATATATGTATATCTATATATACACAATGGAATACTATTCAGCCATAAGAAGGAATGAGATCTTTCTATTAACAAGGACATCGATGGAGCTAGAAAGTATGACAGTAAGTGAAATAAGTCAGTCAGAAAAAGACAAACACCATATAAATAGTTTCACTCATATGTAGAATTGAAGAAGCAAGCAAGCATAGGGAAAAATGAGAGAGAAAGAGACAGTATAAACAATCAAGAAAAAGACTCTTAATAATAGATAACAATCTGATAGTTCCAGAATAGAGGTGGATGGGAGGGGAGTGTTGGTGAAAACAGTGATGGGGATTAAGAGGTGTACTTGTAATAATAAGCACAGGGTGATATATGGAATTGTAGACCTGAAACTAACATAACTCTGCATATTAAGTAACTGGAATTAAAGAAACAAAAAAGAAAATACACTATGAAAAAGAAGGAAAATTAAATGAGGACCTGAAACTCCTGCCATACCTGCAGTGGGTTAAGAGCTACCTTGGAGGAAATTTCAGTGTCCTCAGGCACAAAGCACAGAGACTCCTCCTCGTGTGCCTCCTCCTGCTACTTTGCATGCAAAAATATTTAGCAGTAATTGTACAGGCATTGAAGAAGAATTAGGATGACAATATTTTACAGAGAGATAAAAAAGGCTTAGCAGTGGAAGGTCAGTTGTAAGTACTCCGTGCATACCATCCTGGGCCTGTGCTTGTGATGTTCTTGACCCACCTCAAACACAGGTTCATTTTGTACGAGTTCCTTGAATCACCACCCATCCTTGCTCTGTGCCCAGCACTGTATCTTTATTAGTGACCATGACAAAATGTGATCTGTGCCCATGTGGAGATAACTTCTAATGAGGAAAACAGAAATGAAGGGGGGGGTGTCCATGTGGTTATATGGGTTAGTGGGCAACAGCAATGGGTCATTTAAAATAGAGACCTGCACTTTGAAGGAAACTTCTTCCAAAAGGAAAACTTGGCACCTAGGTCTTGTAAAAGTAATTCTATAGAGCTTTTGGAAACGTATATTTTTATATTGAACAAAAGGTGTGTGATAATCTCACCTGTGTATTTATTCCTAGAACAAAGAATTAAACTGGAGTCGACCAGGTATCTGTCTGGCAATTTGTCTCAACAAATTATAGCATTTTGGCAGAAATATTCTAGACCTCTTTAATTTTTCCAAGGGCTTCTCTAATCCTGTGACAATCAAATCATTCTCTTTGGAAACCTCCATTGTGTCATCTTCCTTACTGACTTTCCCTTCTTTGATTATGAAGCACCTTAACCAAACCAGGTTACATTTGCCAGTAGCTTTCTATGTTCTTTGGAAAGACAAAATAAGGATAATGATGGAAATCAAAATTCTGGAATTCAAAGACAATCACAATGCTATTTTCTACATCTGAGCATTATTTTCACAGAGTGGAATCACAATATGAATTTAGTTATTTGGTAGGGTAAACTGTTTTGTTTTTGTTTTTATTTTTGCTTTTCGTTTTAACCAGGTAAACACTACTCCATTTCTTTAAAAATCCATTTATATTGGTTTTCAATATTTTTTTTCCTCTACTCATCATAGGGAATAAACTTCACCTACTGACAGTGCCCTTAAGAGTATTCAGAAATGACAGCAACAAGTACCCATAGAAGCAGGAGTGTTTTCAAGATATTTGCAAATGACATATCAAATAAAGTGTTAGTATTCAAAATCTATAAGGAATTTATCAAACTCAACACCCAAAAAACAAATAATCCAGTGAAGAAATGGGCAAAAGACATGAACAGAAACTTCTCCTGAGAAGACATCCAGGTGGCCAACAAACACATGAAAAAAATGCTCAACATCACTCATCATTGGGGAAATACAAATCAAAACCACAATGAGATATCACCTTACACCTGCCAGAATGGCTAACATTAACAACTCAGTCGACAACAGATGTTGGCGAGGATGTGGAGAAAGAGGATCTCTTTTGCATTGTTGGTGGGAATGCAAGCTGGTGCAGCCACTCTGGAAAACAGTATGGAGGTTTCTTCTAAAAAAATTAAAAATTTAACTACCCTACAACCCAGGAATTGCACTATGAGGTATTTATCCAAGGGATACAGGTGTGCTGTTTCAAAGGGACACATGCACCCCAATGTCTATAGCAGCAATATCAACAATAGCCAAAGTATGGAAAGAGCCCAAATGTCCATCAATGGATGAGTGGATAAAGAAGATATGGTATATATATACAATGGAGTATTACTCGGTAATCAAAAAGAATGAAATCTTGCCATTTGCAACTACATGGATGGAACCGGAGGGTATTATGCTAAGTGAGATTAGTCAGTCAGATAAAGACAAAAATCATATGACTTCACTCATATGAGGACTTTAACAGACAAAACAGTTGAACATAAGGGAAACAACAATAACATAAAAACAGGGAAGGGGACAAAACAGAAGAGACTCATAAATATGGAGAACAAACTGAGGGTTACTGGAGGGGTTGTGGGAGGAGGGTTGGGCTAAATGGGTAAGGGGCACTAAGGAATCTGCTCCTGAAATCATTGTTGCACTCTATGCTAACTAATTTGGATGTAAATTAAAAAAGTAAAAATAAAAATAAAATAAAATAAAAAGAAGCAGGAGTGCTTTCTAATATTTTTCTTAAAAAATCCTACTAAAGTGGCTGTACCAGTCTGCATTCTGACAAAAAGAGTAAGAGTATTCCCCTATCCTCACCAACAACTTTTGTTTCTTGTGTTGTTAATTTTAACCATTTTAACAGGTGTGAGGTACTACCTGATCATAGTTTTGTTTTGCATTACCTAATGATGAGTGATGTGGAGCATCTTTCCATGTGTCTGTTAGCCATCTGGAAGTCTTGTTTGGAAAAGTGTCCATTCATGTCTTTTGACCATTTCATAACTGGGTTGTTTGGTTTTTGGGGAGGCATTGTGTTTGATAAGTCATTTCTAGATTTTGGATACTAACCCTTTATCAGAAATGTCACTTGCAAATATCTTCTTCCATTATGAAGGCTGCTTTTAGTTTTGTTGATTATTTCCTTCACTGTGCAGAAGCTTTTTATCTTGATGAGAATATTACTCAGCCATCAGAACGTGTATGGAACTAGAATGTATTATACTTAGCAAAATAAGTCCATCTGAGAAAGACAACTATCATACGATATCATTCATATGTGGAATTTAACATATGGGAAGGTGGGGAAGAGAAGGAAGGGAGACTCCTAACGATAGAGAAATAACTGAAGGTTGATGGAGGGATGTGGGTGAGAGATGGGCTACATGGGTAAGGGATATTAAGGAGGGCACTTGTGATGAGAACTGGGTATTGTATGTCAGTGATGAATCACTGAATTCTACTTCTGAAACAATATGTTAATTAACTACATTTTAAATTAAAAAAAGAAAACAAAATCTTAAGAGCCCACTCATTTTGTCATGGTCCATTAAAAGGTTTTGACAACAGAGTGAGACATTATGTCTGACACCATCATTTTAAATGGCTGTATCATGGTCCTGTTGCTAGAAGAAATGGATCCTTTCTGTCTGAGAAGGAGGTGTCCCATTCAGGGCTCTTAGAGTCAAATCAGAGATAACACATGCCTGAATTAATTCTTTGTGCAAATCTCTAATCAGTGTCTTTGATTTCTAGAAGTATACCCCTTCCCCACCGAAATCAAAAGTGATGGCAGCTGAAATCATGGCAACAATCACCCTCAAGTAAAAGAGTGGAGGTCCTCTCACTACTGAAAAATGAAAGCACTTATCTCTAATGCACAAGTGCTCTACTTTCAGGGCTTTGGTGAGATATTTTTGTTGGTTTGGTGGTTGAGAATGTACATCAAATCCATTGTCCTGTTTTCACATTTCTGATGATGAATAAGGCTGGGCATTCATCAAATGCAGCCATATCCAAAATGTAGCCACTGTTCTCAGTTTTGGGGTGACTCTACTGAACACACTTTCCCAGACATACCCAGGGGACACAGAGAGTCATCCATGTTCAGTCAGGAAACTTCACTTCTTGTGAAATCACTAAGCTGTTAATGATGGGCTTCTAGCCAGTGGAACACAGACTGATGTGAGGTCAGTTTCAAAATTTCATGACACAATTTCTGTCACTTTCTTCTTACTTGCTTTCTCCCGTGTTTGTTCCATCTCTTTCTATGTCTGTCTACACCTCTCCATCTCTACCTATCCTTCCCTTCCCTCTCCCTTTCCCTCTCTCTCAACTCTCTGTCCCCCATTGTCTACCTGTCTCTCCATTACCCTGGAAATGGGTAATCAAGCACTGAAGTTAGGGGCTACAAAATGAGAACCCTCTATAGGAGAGAAACAAAAAAATTTCACATGTCAGAAGATTGAAACGGGCTCTCATTTCAATCTGAATTCTGACATTGCCCATGTGAGTGAGCTTGGGAATAATTTATCACCCTGTTGAGTCTCCATTGGGACCACAGCCCTGGCTTCATAGACACTTTGAGGCAGTGTCACACAGCTATACTCTGCCTGGATTCCTGTCCCACAAAAACTGTGAGCTCTTAAATATTTGTAGTTTTAAGATTCAAGGTATTTGGATAATGCTGTCAGAGAGGAATTGATAACTAACAGTCTACAAGGTCCCAGAATCTGGTCTATGCTCTCCTTCCTCCCTGCCTCTCCCCTCTCAGGATCACACAGCCACATTTTCTAACTTTCTAATGTTTTCTGGACAAACTGAGTTCTGTCTCATATTCTCTGAATGAGCAATAGCATCTCCCTGACACACTGAAAACATGTGCAGTGTGGTTCCTTCTTGTCATTGTGGCCCCAGCAAATGTCACCTCCGTGAGGCCTCTTACTGAGTCACCTCAGTGACTCCCCAGCCTTTCCTCACAGAACACTTGTTCTTTTCACAATTACAGTTTTTGCCCTTTTTTTTCCACATGTCTTGTCTTTCATACCTTTATCTTCCCTCCAGACTGTGAAGACATGACCAGCAGGGACCACTTTGTCCTTGTAAGTCTTGCACTTAGGCTCACCAGATACCCTAGCACAAGGTCAGTGTTTGGAGAAGTTACTGAATGAATAAATAGAAGGACCATGGAGCACTCCATATAGATTTTGACCAGCTTACTCTGTGGAGATAACTGCTAGTAATGGGAGATTCATGTTGTATCTGAGTCAGGGGAAATCCAGAATGACCTCTGTGTGACCTGTCCCTTGTTCAGTTCCTGCAGAAAATCTCAGTGGGCACCACAAAAACAGGTGGCTGCCTGTTCCCTGGTGTCCAGCACTAGCACTGGAGCCACAGGCATGAAGACTACTAAACAAAATCAGCACTTTTATGTGGCTTACACGAAGGCAGTGGCCCTTTAAGGTCCCAGGGTAAAGCTCAGGATCTAGGGGATCCAGGGCTGTGCAAGGGACCTCAGGCTTCTGCCGTTCCTCTTTCTCTGTCCATTCTTAGTGTATACTCTTTACTTATAAAGCTTTTTCATGCCAGCAAGGAAAATGACACCCCTATTTCCAAATGAAGACCCTGGTGGAACAACAAGGACTGGTATTGTACTTGTACTCCAGACTCAGTCAGGGTACAGTGCTCTGACATGTCCTCCCTATCCCAAGTCCTCACCAACCCAAGTCCAAAAGGCTTCCAGCAACTATAAAGTATTTCTCTAGTATCTTAGAACACATAGAGTCATTGATGGAGAGCCAAAGCCAACTGACACTTTATGATTATATGGAACTCTGGAGAAACCCACTGGTAACACAGCACTCTACAGGAGAACACTGAGGCATTTTCTTCTATAGCTATTGTATCAACTAAGGGTAATCAACTCACCATAATTCCAGGTACCCACAGAATGGGACTGCAATATCATAGTCCTTTCCTCTGGAGGCTGGGCCAAGGATGGCCCTGGGTCCAGCAGAAACCTACCAACTTCAGAAATTACTTGCCCATCTTTGGGCCTTTGAATATGCAGCTATGAAAATGGATGCTGTTGCCCCAATGGCAGAGCTCACTCTAGCCTCTTTCTCCTTTCTCTCTTGTCACTTCCCCAGTATCTGCTCTTTCTTGAACACACCATCAATACGTGTGTGCCAGTGCACGTGTGTGGAGTTGTACAGGAAATGGCCTCAAAAGGAGAGAAAATGGGCATTATTCTCCCATAATGTTAAGAGTATCTCATTTCTAAAGCAAACACGATGGGAAGGGTTTGAGCCATGGCCTAAAAAAGGCAGAGCCCAGCCTTATCCTCTGGATTCTTGACACCTCCTGTGATCTGGGCCAGTCTTAGCTCCCCGATCACAGCAGTCACCCCATTGTACAATGAGAGCTTGGATACATAACTACAAAAGTCAGTTCTCAAGAGGATGTAATGCCAGGCTCCATTAACACTGGATGTCAGGTGGGGAGTGCTCAGCCACAGATCATACTAAGCATACCAGTTTACTTTATATAGGCATAAAAACCTGCATAAAACAGGCAAATGTTTGGAGCCAGTGATGAAAAATCAGGTCTGTGTCCACCACCAGGTACGCAAGACATCACTATCCCAACAGTGCATGAATGTACTGCCTGTTTTATGAGGCATGGAAATGTAGCAAAGACTCTGCTCAAAAGGTAGGTCTTAAGCAACCACCCCACCCCACTACCACTGTGCCTAGTATAGAGGGCATAGATATCAACCAGGCAGAAGCACTATAACTCAGAATTATAGACTCTACTTCCACACCTCCCTCTGCTACTAGGCATAGAGATCTATCCTTCAGAAGGACATAGATCCTTTCCAAAGTCACACAATGTTCCAATGGTAAAGTTCTTGCTTTGGTGAGGGTTAGATTTGGGCACGTGTAGTAGATGTCAAAGTAACAGTGGCACAAACAGAATAGAGATGTGTTTCTTGGAAAGATGGATCAGGGCCAGGGGAAGATGGCAGTGTAGGAGGATGCTGGGCTCACCGCGTCCTGCTGGTCACTTAGATTCCACCTACACCTGCCTAAATAACCCAGAAAACCACCAGAAGACTAGCAGAACAGAGTCTCCAGAGCTAAGTGCAGACGAGAGGCCCACGGAAGAGGGTAGGAAGGGCGGCGAGGAGGTGTGCACTACACGGACTGGCGGGAGGGAGCTGGGGCAGAGGGGTGGCCCGCTGGCCAAGCACAGCCCCTGAGTCTGGCTGGCAAAAGCGGAGGGGCTGGACGGAGTGTGTTCTGACAGCCAGCGGGACTTAACATCTGGAAGGTTATAAGCTAACAGCTGTGCTCGGAGAGCGGGAGGGCTGGAGGACAATGGGAGGGAGAGTTGTTGAGCCCCGGAAGACAGAGCTCAGCTTGGCAGGGAACAAAGGTGCTCACCAGCGCCATCTCCCTCGCCCATCCCCCAGCCAAAATCCCAAAGGGAACTGGTTCCTGCCAGGGAACTTGCTTGCACCAAGCAAACACCCAACGCTGTGCTTCTGCGGATCCCTCCCTCCGGGGGCGGGCCTGACTCCCTCCTGCTGCCACAGGGCCCCTCCCAAAGCGGATCACTGAAGGAGAAGCAAGCTAAGCCTACCCCTCCTGACACCGAGCACGTTGCCGATCCACCCCAGGTAATACGTCAGATCCCCAGCACCACAAGCCTGGCAGTGTGCAAGTAGCCCAGATGGGCCACCCCACCCCACAGTGAATCCTGCACCTAGGAGAGGGGAAGAAAAGGTACACACCAGTCTGACTGTGGCCCCAGTGGTGGGCTGGGGGCAGACATCAGGTCTGACTGCGGCCCCGCTCACCAACTCCAGTTATTCAAGACAGCACAGGGGAAGTGCCCTGCAGGTCTGCACCACTCCAGGGACTATCCAAAATGACCAAAAGGAAGAATTCCCCTCAAAAGAATCTCCAGGAAATAACAACAGCTAACGAACTGATCAAAAAGGATTTAAACAATATAACAGAAAGTGAATTTAGAATAATAGTCATAAAATTAATCGCTGGGCTTGAAAACAGTATAGAGGACAGCAGAGAATCTATTGCTACATAGATCAAGGGACTAAGGAATAGTCAGGAGGAGCTAAAAAATTCTATAAACGAGCTGCAAAATAAAATGGAAACGACCACGGCTTGGATTGAAGAGGCAGAGGAGAGAATAGGTGAACTAGAAGATAAAATTATGGAAAAAGAGGAAGCTGAGAAAAAGAGAGATAAAAAAATCCAGGAGTATGAGGGGAAAATTAGAGAACTAAATGATGCACTAAAGAGAAATAATCTACGCATAATTGGTATTCCAGAGGAGGAAGAGAGAGGGAAAGGTGCTGAAGGGGTACTTGAAGAAATAATAGCTGAGAACTTCCCTGATCTGGGGAAGGAAAAAGGCATTGAAATCCAAGAGGCACAGAGAACTCCCTTCAGACGTAACTTGAATCGATCTTCTGCATGACATATCATAGTGAAACTGGCAAAATACAAGGATAAAGAGAAAATTCTAAAAGCAGTGAGGGATAAACGTGCCCTAACATATAAAGGGAGACCTATAAGACTCGTGACTGATCTCTCTTCTGAAACTTGGCAGGCCAGAAAGGAATGGCAGGAGATCTTCAATGTGATGAACAGAAAAAAAATATGCAGCCGAAAATCCTTTATCCAGCAAGTCTGTCATTTAGAATAGAAGGAGAGATAAAGGTCTTCCCAAACAAACAAAAACTGAAGGAATTCATCACCACTAAACCAGCCCTACAAGAGATCCTAAGGGGGATCCTGTGAGACAAAGTACCAGAGACATCGCTACAAGCATAAAACATACAGACATCACAATGACGCTAAACCCGTATCTTTCTATAATAACACTGAATGTAAATGGACTAAATGCTCCAACCAAAAGACATAGGGTATCAGAATGGATAAAAAAACAAGACCCATCTATTTGCTGTCTACAAGAGACTCATTTTAGACCTGAGGACACCTTTAGATTGAGAGTGAGGGGATGGAGGACTATTTATCATGCTACTGGAAGTCAAAAGAAAGCTGGAGTAGCCATACTTATATCAGACAAACTAGACTTTAAAGGCTGTAACAAGAGATGAAGAAGGGCATCATATAATAATTACAGGGTCTATCCATCAGGAAGAGCTAACAATTATAAATGTCTATGCACCAAATACGGGAGCCCTCAAATATATAAAACAATTACTCATAAACATAACAAACTTTTTGATAAGAATGTGGTGATTGTAGGGGACTTTAACACTCCACTTACAGAAATGGATAGATCATCTAGACACACGGTCAATAAAGAAACAAGGGCCCTGAATGATACATTGGATCAGATGGACTTGACAGATATATTTAGAACTCTGCATCCCAAAGCAACAGAATATACTTTCTTCTCGAGTGCACATGGAACATTCTCCAAGAGAGATCACATACTGGGTCACAAAACAGCCCTTCATAAGTATACAAGAATTGAGATCATACCATGCATACTTTCAGACCGCAATGCTATGAAGCTTGAAATCAACCACAAGAAAAAGTCTGGAAAACCTCCAAAAGCATGGAGGTTAAAGAACACCCTACTAACGAATGAGTGGGTCAACCAGGCAATTAGAGAAGAAATTAAAAAATATATGGAAACAAACGAAAATGAAAATACAACAATCCAAACACTTTGGGATGCAGCGAAGGCAGTCCTGAGAGGAAAATACATTGCAATCCAGGCCTATCTCAAGAAACAAGAAAAATCCCAAATACAAAATCTAACAGCACACCTAAAGGAAATAGAAGCAGAACAGCAAAGACAGCCTAAACCCAGCAGAAGAAGAGAAATAATAAAGATCAGGGCAGAAATAAACAATATAGAGTCTAAAAAAACTGTAGAGCAGATCAACGAAACCAAGAGTTGGTTTTTTGAAAAAATAAACAAAATTGATAAACCTCTAGCCAGGCTTCTCAAAAAGAAAAGGGAGATGACCCAAATAATAAAATCATGAATGAAAATGGAATTATTACAACCAATCCCTCAGAGATACAGGCAATTATCAGGGAATACTATGAAAAATTATATGCCAACAAACTGGACAACCTGGAAGAAATGGACAAATTCCTAAACACCCACACACCTCCAAAACTCAATCAGGAGGAAATAGAAAGCTTGAGCAGACCCATAACCAGTGAAGAAATTGAATCAGTTATCAAAACTCTCCCAACAAATAAGAGTCCAGGACCAGATGGCTTCCCAGGGGAGTTCTACCAGACGTTTAAAGCAGAGATAATACCTATCTTTATCAAGCTATTCCAAGAAATACAAAGGGAAGGAAAACTTCCAGACTCATTCTATGAAGCCAGTATTACTTTGATTCCTAAACCAGACAGAGACCCAGTAAAAAAAGAGAACTACAGGCCAATATCCCTGATGAATATGGATGCCAAAATTCTCAATAAGATACTAGCAAATCGAATTCAACGGCATATAAAAAGAATTATTCACCATGATCAAGTGGGATTCATTCCTGGGATGCAGGGCTGGTACAACATTCGGAAATCAATCAACGTGATACATCACATTAATAAAAGAAAAGATGAGAACCATATGACCCTGTCAATGGATGCAGAAAAGGTATTTGACAAAATTCCGCACCCTTTCTTAATAAAAACCCTTCAGAAAGTCGGGATAGAAGGAACATACTTAAAGATCATAAAAGCCATTTATGAAAAGCCCACAGCTAACATCATCCTCAATGGGGAAAAACAGAGCTTTTTCCCTGAGATCAGGAACACGACAGGGATGTCCACTCTCACCGCTGTTGTATAACACAGTGTTGGAAGTTCTAGCATCAGCAATCAGACAACAAAAGGAAATCAAAGGCCTCAAAATCGGCAAAGATGAAGTCAAGCTTTCACTTTTTGCAGATGACATGACATTATACATGGAAAATCCAATAGACTCCACCAAAAGTCTGCTAGAACTGATACATGAATTCAGCAAAGTTGCAGGATACAAAATCAATGTACAGAAATCAGTTGCATTCTTGTACACTAATAATGAAGCAACAGAAAGACAAATAAAGAAACTGATCCCATTCACAACTGCACCAAGAAGTATAAAATACCTAGGGATAAATCTAACCAAAGATGTAAAAGATCTGTATGCTGAAAACTATAGAAAGCTTATGAAGGAAATTGAAGAAGATATAAAGAAATGGAAAAACATTCCGTGCTCATGGATTGGAAGAATAAATCTTGTCAAAATGTCAATACTACCCAAAGGTATCTACACATTCAATGCAATCCCAATCAAAATTGCACCAGCATTCTTCTCGAAACTAGAACAAGCAATCCTAAAATTCATATGGAACCACAAAAGGCCCCGAATAGCCAAAGTAATTTTGAAGAAGAAGACCAAAGCAGGAGGCATCACAATCCCAGACTTTAGCCTCTACTCCAAAGGTGTAACCATCAAGACAGCATGGTATTGGCACAAAAACAGACACATAGACCAATGGAATAGGATAGAAACCCCAGAACTAGACCCACAAACATATGGCCAACTAATCTTTGACAAAGCAGGGAAGAACATCCAATGGAAAAAAGACAGCCTCTTTAACAAATGGTGCTGGGAGAACTGGACAGCAACATGCAGAAGGTTGAAACTAGACCACTTTCTCACACCATTCACAAAAATAAACTCAAAATGGATAAAGGACCTGAATGTGACACAGGAAACCATCAAAACCCTAGAGAAGAAAGCAGGAAAAGACCTCTCTGACCTCAGCCGTAGCAATCTCTTACTCGACACATCCCCAAAGGCAAGGGAATTAAAAGCAAAAATGA
Source organism: Lynx rufus (assembly GCF_022079265.1). Taxonomy (NCBI): domain Eukaryota; kingdom Metazoa; phylum Chordata; class Mammalia; order Carnivora; family Felidae; genus Lynx; species Lynx rufus. The sequence continues at coordinate 429,432 of NW_025814838.1, read as the reverse complement.
ACTACTGGGACCTTATGAAGATAAAAAGCTTCTGCACAGCAAAGGAAACAACCAACAAAACTAAAAGGCAACCAACAGAATGGGAAAAGATATTTGCAAATGACATATTGGACAAAGGACTAGAATCCAAAATCTATAAAGAGCTCACCAAACTCGAAAAACAATAACCCAGTGATGAAATGGGCAGAAAACACTAATAGACACTTCTCTAAAGAAGACATCTGGATGGCCAACAGGCACATGAAAAGATGCTCGACGTCGCTCCTCATCAGGGAAATACAAATCAAAACCACACTCAGATATCACCTCATGCCAGTCAGAGTGGCCAAAATGAACAAATCAGGAGACCATAGATGCTGGAGAGGATGTGGAGAAACGGGAACCCTCTTGCACTGTTGGTGGGAATGCAAACTGGTGCAGCCGTTCTGGGAAACAGTGTGGAGGTTCCTCAAAAAATTAAAAATAGACCTACCCTATGACCCAGCAATAGCACTGCTAGGAATTTACCCAAGGGATATAGGAGTACTGATGCATAGGGGCACTTGTACCCCAATGTTTATAGCAGCACTCTCAACAATAGCCAAATTATGGAAAGAGCCTAAATGTCCATCAACTGATGAATGGATAAAGAAATTGTGGTTTATATACACAATGGAGTACTACGTGGCAATGAGAAAGAATGAAATATGGCCCTTTGTAGCAACGTGGATGGAACTGGAGAGTGTTATGCTAAGTGAAATAAGCCATACAGAGAAAGATAGATACCAAATGTTTTCACTCTTATGTGGATTCTGAGAAACTTAACAGGAACCCATGGGGGAGGGGAAGGAAAAAAAAAGAGGTTAGAGTGGGAGAGAGCCAAAGCATAAGAGACTCTTAAAAACTGGGAACAAACTGGGGGTTGATGGGGGGTGCAAGGGAGGGGGCGTGGTGATGGGTATTGAGGAGGGCACCTTTTGGGATGAGCACTGGGTGTTGTATGGAAACCAATTTGACAATAAATTTCATATATTGAAAAAAAAGAGATGTGTTTCTTTTTCATATAAATGAAACTTGAATGTGGCTAGTCTATAACCTATTATGGATTGACTGCCATGGGAAATCACATATCATTGATCACCCTGCTCTAACATTGTAGTATATGATTTTCTTTTTTAAAACTTAAAAAAGCAGAATCTATACTTAATGCATTATGGTGTGGATAGAACAACAAGTCATTTACATAACAATTTATTGGTCCTGAAAAATTTTCATTAATTATAAAATAAATTCACATAAACTAGAACTGGTAGGTTGAAGTATAATTTTGTAAGTTAATCAAGTAATTGAAATATTTTATTATTTTCCCTGAAAAACACTTTATCCACAAACTTCCTATGTTTGTATATTTCTGATTTCCATGTTTATTAAGCACAACATCAAAACAAAATTGTCCATGTGTGTGAACAAAGTTCTTCAAGTAAAATATCTGAGTCAGGATAGCAGGGTCAAAATGGAGGTGTAAAAATAGCAAGACCATATCATCTGCTCATTTTTTCCCCAAATTTTTATTTAAATTCTCATTAGTTAACATACAGTGAATTGTTGTTTAGGTAAGTGAGGATTCCTCACTTACAGACAACACCCAGTGCTCATCATAACAAGTTCTCTCCTCAATAACTATCACCCATCCACCTAGAATCCACCTAGATAAACAAATCAATGAATTGATTCCCTTTGCAATTGCACCAAAAACCATAAGATATTTAGAAATCAAACTAACCAAAGATGTATAAGATCTGTACTCTGAAAACTTATGAAGAAAATGGAAGAGGACACAAAGAAGTGGGAAAACTTCCCATGCTCATGGTTTGGAAGTAAAAACATTGTTAAAATGTCTATACTACCCAAAACAATCTACACATTTAATGCAATCCCTATCAAAATACCACCAGCACCTTTCAGAGAGATAGAACAAACAATCCTAAAATTTCTATGGAATCACAAAAGATCCCGAAGAGCCAAGGTAATTCTGAAAAGCAAAAGCAAAGCTGGAGGCATCATTGTTGAACATATTCCAAAGAGCAATTAAAAAAATAAAGAAAAAGGCACAAAATGCCTTATGATTTATTGTGACTGACTCACTTATTCCAAGAATGCTTGTTTTGTCTCTATGCTTATAGTTCAGCATGGATAGAATGAAATCAAATGTTTGCTACTCAAATATTTAGAATAAATAAAGAAAAACAGGGTAGCAGAATGTGTTATCATGAAGTTTCCATGTTTCTTTAGACACTTTCTAATCAGAAGTGTTTCAAAATATTTAAACTCATCATTCCTAGGTGATAATTAGGAGAATTTGACACAATCCAGGTATGACAACTGACAAACTGTCTTTCAAGTGAATTTAGATATTTCTATATTTGTGTCAAATATCAGTTACCTGTTTGGAGATCACACAGAATTACTCAAAGCTCAACCTCTGGAAGGCTTCCCACTTTAGGCAAATATGTTATGATAATGTCCATATAGCCAAGGACATAGAAACAAAGTGTGATGTGTCCTATGTGTTTAATCAAATCCAAAGAAAGCTATCATTCTCAAAGCAATCAGGTTAGCTTTTCAATAGAGTAGAGAATATAAAAACCAAATGCACTTCAAGGCAGGTGGTGCTGGAAATAACCCACCTCAGTTAAGGGGCAAGAAGAGACTGAGATCAGGTGTGAGAGTCAGGAATGACTGGTCTGTCCTCAGACAGTGACAAGAAACTCTAGGTGAGCGTCCGCTCTGGTGGTGTGCTACCATACAGCAATTAATTTTTGATATTAGGGAAGAAAGATTGTCCTTATGTTACTGAGAACTCAGTATTTGGCAGAATTGTGTTGGCCTAGATGGTTGCTCCCTGCTCTCTACCAATCTCCTGGAGTGCCTGAGCTTCCTCCATTCTGAGATACTAATGGTTTGTCCATGCAAAGTCCTTAATTGACGAGGTGAGGATAGAATAAACAAACTTAATAACTAAAAGACCAGAGTCCATTTCCACAGACTTGTATGTCAGCCAGAAGCCAGACAAGAGCTCCCAAATCACCACTGCTCTATCACTGAAGGAAAGGAATGGAAAATAGTGATCGCCTTCTTGCACACCGTGCTCCTAAGTGTAGCTAATGGATGTTCCCCTTAGACCTGGCCCACTGATGTTGCTGATGACACCAACCCTGCCTAGGAAAAAGTGCTAGTGACTTCATTGGAAGCTTAATACCATTTTCATCTGAGATGAAGACATTTGGGCCTCAGTGCATCCCTTCAGATTCCCTTTCTCTTTTATTAATGAGGATTTCATTAGGGGCATTCACAGACAAAATCTGGGATCATTTTCTGATTTTAATCATGGAATTGTGACTAGGTCCCAGTAATCTGGCATAACCTGGGCAATAGGAGTCTGTGGAACTCTTCTGCAAAACCTAGCTTGGCAAAAGGAGGTATAGGACATTTGAAACTGTTCAGCACAAGAGGTTTGCATGTGCACAAGGGCAGGTGATGTTGGGAAGGATCTGATCTAATTTCTGGAGCATGGACCTGGGGTCAAATTCAGGAGCTACAGGGCTTTCACTCAGACAGTGCCCAGTCATTCCCAGGGAGCCTGCACTCACACCGTGTGTCATGACATAGCGATTAATTTCTGATAGTGAAAAGTAAAGTTAGACCTCCTGCCAGTAAGAACTCTGTGTTTGGCAGGTTTCTGTTGGCATGGGGGCTATTGCCCTGCTCTTTGTCCACCCATTTCAGGAAAGCCTGAGCTACGTACCTCCTGAGGCACTCAGAGTTCATGTATGTAAAGTACATTCACCGAGCAGGTGAGGGCACAAAAATACTCAAAGACTAAAATACCAGAGCCTGAATCTGCAGACTTGCCAGGAGGAGGATCTTACCTTGTGAGTCACAACTGCCTCTGTCCACAGATGGGAAGGCCTTTAAAGCTGTTGATACTTTGACACATTCCTGACCTTATTGAAGTTGGGGTGCATGACTTTTGCCCACCTGACTCCCTGGTATACCCAGTGGATGTTCCACTTTTCTTCAGGTCACAGGTCTCTCTTAATCTTTGTACACCAATCTTGCCCAGGAAATTGTGCTGGTAACATTATCTACAGCTTCATTTTTGTTCTCATCTGAGATGAGGAACTTTAACCCTCAGTGTATCCTTTTCAATTCCCTTACACTTATCCTAACCATGTGTTCACTGTGAGGCATTCAGTGCTGGGGTCTGGCAGATTTTTCTCCAATTTTAATTGTGGAGTCATGCCAAGTTCTCATCAATTTGGAATAGCTTGAGTGACAGGTGCCCTGGGGTGCCTGCCAGATCTAAATTTAGAACAGGAGGTATTGGGAACTTGAATGTGTTAAGCACAAGAAGTTTGCTTGTGGGTAGGGGCAGATGATATTGGGAGACAGTTGGCCTCACTTCTGTGGCAAAAGCTGTTGGAGATGTGGCCTTCAGGGCCACAGTCAGAAGTTAAAAAAAAAAAAGTCATACAGATAGGGTTGATTAACTCCAAGTAAGCATAAATGAAGGTTCTATTCTACCCCCACAGCAACTAATTTCTGATGTCAAGGAAGAAAATGTTGCTCTCCTTAAAGCTTGAGGACATTGAAGTCTAATGATTGCATAATGACTATTACTGTGCTCTATGCTCCCGCCATAGACTGCCTGAACATCCTGCTTTATGGGACTCTAAGGGTTTCTGCATGACCAGTCCATTTCCCCAGCAGGTGAAGGTAGAAAGAAACTACTCAAAAATTTAAAAATCAGAACCCAGTCCCACAGACCTAGGCTTCAGCCCATATTGAGACTCCACCCTCCAAATCACCATTGCTTTTACCCACTGACAGGAAAAGCTGCAAAGCTGGCAAGAGCCACAAGCCCTCCGTCACTGTCTGAGGCCAAATGTAGGGTTTTTGTGCTACTTTAGGGCTCCCAGGTGTAGCTAAAATATGTCCCATTTCTCTATATCCCACAGGTTTTCCATAGTCATAGGACACCCAAGGTGCCAGTCACTTCATTGACAGCTTTGTTCCATTATCATCTGAGACAAAGAATTTGGACCAAAGTGCATCCTTTCTAATTCCCTTGACCTTTTTCTAGGCAGGTTTTCATATGAGGGATTGAGAATCTGAGCCTGGAAGTATTTCTCTCCGATTTTAATTGTGGAGTCCCACTACATTCCCCTCAATCTAGGATAACCTGTGCCATGGGCTCTCCATGGGCTCACCTGTGACACCTATCTTGGCAACAGAAGGCCAAAAGCATTAGAAAGGGGCAAGTGTTATTGGGAGGGAGCCATCCTCACTTAGGTGCCAGGGGAGTTGGAGATCAGAAGTGAGAGGGAGGAATGATGTGGCTGTTACTCAGAGTCTCTGGCATTAACAAGCAGCTAACACATGGCGATTAGTAAGGACATATTGCCCTCCTGTACTGAGACCTCTGTGCTGTACAGGCTTCTATTGGCCTGAGGGGGGTTAGTTACCCTGATCCCACTTCCCCTTGTGAGGTTTTTGAATTCTGAGAGGGTAAAAGTTTTAGCATGAGCACTGTTCTTCCCCAGATGGTCATGGCAGAGAGTCCATTCAAGGACTCTGGGGCCAGAACCCAATTCCACAGTCATGGCTGCCAGCCAGCACAAAGAAGCCAACATCCACAACTATCACAAGGTTCTCTACCCACTGAATAGAAGAGTAAGGCAAGAGCCAGAAGCTTCCTGTCCCATCAAGATCAGGATGCAGTGTTCTTGTGGCTGGTGCTTCCTTTTATCCCAACCCCACAGGTGTTTCCTTTCTACTTTCAGGATACCAAGCTTGTCTAGGAAATCGTGCTCATACAAACATCCCCAGGTTGATTCAATTTTCATCTGAGGTGAACAGCTTTGGCCCTCAGTGCGTTTCTTCTGATTTACTTTATTGTTGTTGTTATAATTATTAATTATTATTATTAACCAGTTCTTGCCTGTGGGGCCCTTTGGGCAGGAGTCTGGAAGCCTCTCCTCTGATTTTAATTGTCAAGTCTTTTATACCAAGATCCCTTAATGTGGGATAGCTTGGACAATGGGTGCCACAAGGGCTTCACTGTCAAACTTACATTGGCAACAGGAAGCAGGAGCCCTAGGACACTGGAAAGTGTTCAGCACAAGAGGTTTGCCTGTGGAAAAAATAATGGTATTGAAACTATCCTTACTTACTTGTAGAGTAAATATATCAGCATTAAGGAGTCAAGGGAAATGCAGTTGCACCTAGACAGCAATCTCCTAGCAATGGCAGCAAGCTCCCACTCCCTTCCTGTGCCAACTGGACACATCAGTTTCTTACATCACTGAAGAAACATTGTCCTCTTCTTATTGAGTAGATGGTGCTTGAGGCTGGGGTTGCCATGACAATGGCCACCCTGCCTAGATCTTCCCTTCTGCTGCATGCAATGCCTTCATTCCTAGCAGCTGAAGTTTTGTCTATGCACATTGCAATCCCTGAGCTTTTCAACAAAGAAAAAGATCAAAGTTTACAAACAAAAGCCCGCTTCCACACACTTATGTGTTACCTGAGAGCCAACACCAACAAATTACCACTGCCTCTATCCATTGAAGGAAAGGGCTGGAAAAAAGGTGAGGGCCAAAAGACTACTTGCCCTATTTGAGGTAAGAATGCACAGATCTTGTAGATAGGGCTCTTAGGTTTAGCGGATGGTTGATTACTATTTGCCCAGTTGATGTGTGTTTGTTCAGAAAGAGGAGGCTTGCCAGGAGATTGTGCTGTTCACTTCATTCCCAGAATCATCCCATTCTCATCTGAAATGGAGATCTTTGGCTTTCTGTGTATCCATTCCCATCCCCTTGCTATTTTGTTTTTAAAAAATAAGTCCCCACTATGTGAAATTCAAGGCCAAACCTAAGACAATGTCCCTTAATTTTAATTGGGGAACCTGGCCAAATTATCCTGAATCTGGCATAGGCTGGGCAAAAAGCCCCCTGGGACTTGCTTTTTGGAAGGTTGTCTTGCTTTTTGGACTTGCTTTTTGGAAGGGCATTTGAAGGTTGTCAGACAAAATATTGGTTTATAGGCAAAGCCAGAGGAATTAGGAGGAAGCATCCTCACTTGTGAGGAGAAGAGAAACAGAGCCAGTCACTTTATTCTCAGTTTTATCCCATTGTCTGCTGAAATGAAGAACTTTGACCCATCATGTATCCATTTTGATCCCTAGATGTTTTTCTAATGAGATCTTGAGTCACTTTGAAATGTGATAGGGCTTTCACTCACACAGTGAGTGCCCTGAGATTGGTGGCCAGCTCCCACCTTATTCCTATGGTAACCTAGAGCAATCAGTTTCTGATATCCCCAAATAAAGATGAACTACCTGTCACTGAGCTTGTGGGACTTGACACTGGGTAGGATCAGTGATGGTTACCAGATTGCCTTCCTCCCCTGGCTGCTTGAGATGACTTCCTACTGAAAAGCAAATGGTTCCTGCATGGGCATTTAGCTCCCAGAACTAGTCAGTGCATTGCCTATTCAAGGAATACTTCCACAAAGCCTGATTCCAAATACATAAATGTCAAAAGCCATTACACCAAAACCACTCATGACTGTACCCACTGTAGGTCAGGGTAAGAAACCAACTCAGTTTCAAAAGCTTCTCCTCCCTTTCTGAAGTCCCAGTGAAGAATTCTTACAAAACTGGTTGCTAGGGTAGCCAGTGGATGTTTCCTTTGCCCCACCCAAGAGGTGGTTCTTATTCCCAAGAAAGCCAGCTGGCCAAAAGAGTGTGCTAGTCACTTCACTCTCAGATGCATCCAATTCCCATTTGATTTGGAGAACTTTGGCTCTCCATGTATCCATTTCCATGATACATGGAAATGATCCATTTCCATCATTTCACTCTTTTTTCAAATGAGGTCTACCCTGTGAAACATTCACAGCCAATGTCCACAAGAGATTTCCACAGCTTTTAACTGGACAGTCTCGTTGAATTCATCTTACTCAGGGATAAGTTGAGCAATGGGACTCATTGAGACTTGCCTTTCATAACTATGTTGACAATGGGAAGCCTAAGGCATTGGAAGGTGCCCAGAACAGAATTTTGGCATATGAGCCAAGAACAGAGGAGCTGGGAGGCAACTGGCTTCACTTCCGGGGCAAGAAGAACCTTAGCTACTCATTTTATTCTCAGCTTTATGCTGTCTTCATCTGCAGTGAAGAACCTGGGCCACTGATATCCATTCCCAACCCCTTATATTTTTTCTACATAGGCATTCACTGTGAGGATTCAGGGCCAGAATGCAAGAGCAATTCCTTCTCATGTCAACTGGGGAGTCAGGCCAAGTTCTCCCAACTTTGGGAAAAGTTGGGCCACACTGGCCAACAGGGCCTGCCTTTGGCCACACAAGACCTAGGGCATTTGAAGGACTCCAGCACAGAATATTTTCATGTAGTCAGGGACAGAGGAGTGGGATGGAGCCTGCCTCAGTTCTGCAGCAAGGGGAAATGAAGCTAGGTACTGCATTTTAAGATATATCCCATTTTCTACTAACATAAACAAACCTGGCCCTCCATATGTTCCCATCCCCTTGTGGATTTTCTAATGAGTTCTTGGGCCACTCTCAGGGGAAATGAGGTTTTCACTGATATAAAAAGCACTTAGGGATTAATGGTGAGCTCTCCCTCACTTCCTGTGCTATCCAAGAGCAATCAGTTTTTGATACCCCAATGGGAAAATTGCTCACCTTTTACTGAAAACGTGGTGCTTGGCAAGTTACAGATGGCATGGTGATGTTTACCCTGTTTGTCTCAATGAATTTGCTCAATGAGCTGCCCTCTTTATTAAAAGAAGAAGGCCCTTAGATGCTGCCAGAGATGGATCGGTGTAGAAAAAATCCCTTTCAGGTACCCCTGCACCAGAGCCTGGTTCCACCACTTGAAGGTCAGCAAGGAGACTGACCCCTACCCACTGAATGAATGTGGCATCGATATTTGATGGAAAGGGCAAGGAAAAAATCAAAGCCCAGAAAAAATGTTGTCTTACCAAAGTTCTGGATTAATAGTTCATGCAGTAAGGGCATCAGGTATAGTCAATGGAAGTTTCCCTTAACCCAAACCATTGGTGTTTCTTACTCTTGAGATTATGCTAGTCACTTTATTCTTTGTTTTTTCCTTTTTTCATCTGTAAGAAAGAACTTTGGGTCTCTGAGTATCCATGTCCACCTTTTTGGTCTTTTTTCATGCTTGGTTTACTCTGGTAGGCATCAGGTCCAGATTTTAAGACCAATTCACTCTCATTTTAATTGAGGAGATGGGTCAAATTCTCTGGACTCTGGAATACATTGGGATGTGGAGCCTCTCACCACTTGTGTTTTAGAACTATGTGTACATTGGGAAACATAGGGCATTTGAAAGTGTCTGACACACAATGTTTGCATGTAAGCAGGCCCAGAAGAGTTGGGAGAGATTGGGTCCTGGTTCTGGAATAAGGATACACTGAGATATACATTACATTTTCAGTTTTTTACCATTCTCACTTGAATTTCAGATGAAGACTTCCTCTGGACTAGACTCCCAGGTAGAACCAGTGGTGTTTTCCCCTTTCCTCTGAGCATGGGTGCTTCTTCTTCTGAAGACAGCCAGCTTGAAATAGATTATACTAGTCACTTTATTCTCAACTTGATCCCACTCTCATATGAAATGAAGAACTTTGGCCCTCCATGAATCTCTTGCTATTAAAAAAAATATTTAAAACATTTATTTATTTTTGGAGAGAGGGGGAGGGAGAGAGTGCATGAGCAGGGTAGTGGCTGAAAGAGGGAGACAGAGAATCCAAATCAGACTCTGTGCTGTGAGCACAAAGCCTGATGCGGAGCTTGAACTCACAACCTTGAGATCATAAACTCAGCCACACAAGAGTCAGCTGTTTAAAGGTTTGAGCCACCAATGCACCCAATCCCTTGCTGTTTTTCTAATTATATCTTAGTTGTCACCAGGCACAGTGGGCTTGTCAATAACTCAGTGAAAAACCAGGAATTTGTGGAGCGCTCCCACTCTGCTCCCATGTTAATTGAAAGCAATCAGTGTCTCATATACCAAAGGATTTTTTTGACCTCCTGTCACTGATGACTTGGTACTTAAAGGTTACAGTTGTCATGCTAATATTTAGACAGCAAAAGTCCAACCACTGGATGCTGTAGGTGCCTTCACTGTGAAGAGCAGACAGTTCACCTATTTGCAGTATTCTTCAGGACCTGCGATGTGCAGAAACAGACCATTGAACACTAGTTCATGAGAGTCACTTTTCAAATTCTTGAGAGTCATCCACAGACCATAACCTACTAACTATGAATCATTACTGCATCAAAGGACAGGGGGGAACGCAAATGCCAGAAATTTTCCATCTCTTTCGGAAGGAACAATGCTGGATGTTTCCCTTTGTCCTAGCCCACAGACTGTTCTTACTCCTGAAACAACCATCTTGCCAGGAGACTGTGCTAGTCACTTCATTATTTGTTAAATCCCGTTCTCTTCTGTAATAAAGGACTTTGTCTTCTGTGTATTCTCCAACCTTTTGCTCTTTTCAAAGTTGAGTTCTCCCTGCTGTCTTTTCAGGGACAGTGTCTCAGAGCCATTTTCTCTACTTTTAAATAGGGTGTCTGGACAAGTTCTTGTCACTCTGGGTTATGTTAGGCTACAGGATCCCTAAAAAATTGCCTCTCAGTACTATGTTTACAAAGGTAAGCCCAGGGCATTTCAAAGTGCCAATCAGGAATACTCGTGTGTAGTCAGGGCCAGAGATATTCGGAGGAAACTATCTTCATTTATGGGACAAGAGGAACATAGAGCTAGACATTTCATTCTCAGTGTTATCCCAATCACAGCTAAAATGAAAAACTTTGACCCAGTGTGTAGCCGTTCCAATTCCCTGGTTGTATTGATAACTATATCTAGGGTCCCATGCAAGGGCAATGAGGATGTCCTTCAAATAGTGAGTGTGAAGCCATTACTAATGAGCTCTGACTCTGGTCTGTGCTAATCAAGATCAATTAGTTTCTGATATCCCAAAAGAAAGATTGCCTTCGCGTGAGTACTTGGTGTTTGGCTGGATGATATAAGAAATGGTGGTTAGGGGGCCAAGATGTCAGGACAGGGTGGAAGGTTTTGTTTTTTGTTTTTTTGTTTTGTTTTGTTTTTTTTTTTTTTGCATCTCTTGTCCCTTAAATGGAGCCAGATCAACACTGAACCATCTAGCACATCTAGAATACTGATTTGAGGATTAACACAACAATTTGCACAACCTGAACCAAGAACTTGGCAGGTACTCTGCATGGAGAGGGGAACTGGGGGAGGGAGAAGATGCAGAGGACAGAGAGTTGTTTTTACTTGTGGAGAGAGGATGGAGATGGGGGGAGAATACGGGAAAAGCACCCCCTCCCCCCAAAAAAGCACCTGGAGAGAAAGTGGAAAAGTGGAAACAGCTACAGGGACTGAAAAAAAAGGGAGAAAGGAGAAAGGGAAGGGTTTGAATTCCATGAACACTCTATAAACAGGGAGGGTACAGAGTCTGAAACTCTGCAGCTGGATACCTGGCAGTGCTCTGGTGGGAAGTTGAATCCCCATTAGCAGAGAGTGAGGTCTGAGGGGTCCACAGGTCACATAGGGAGTAGCAGTTTCCTTACTGGGAGGACATTTGGTAGAGGTTGTGCAGCCACCCTACAGGCAAAGGTACCAGCGGACCCTGGAGAGCAACCACATTTGCTGGTGTTGGAACAAGGATGTTAAAGGGGAATCCTGGCACTAGATATGTGTTGTGATTTTCCATAAACCCTGAAACATTGCTCCTACAAGATTGCACAAACTTTTTCTGGGGCTGGTTGGCACCCAGCTACAAGGTCTAGGCATTGGCAGCAGCATGGTCTCACAAAGGTTCCTGGGTGTGGGCCAGCACCTGGCCATTGCCCAATGAGATCCTCCCCCAGAGGATCTGAGCAGGTCAAAGCCACAGTCCCTCAGAAGTGAGGGGTTAGAGGGAGGGGCCAACATGGTGGAGATATAGGGGGATCTGAAGTTCCCTCGTCTCTCAAACAAAGCAGTGTTGAGGCCAAAGGACTTTGAACGCCAAGAGTCTGGGAGGCAAAGTATCAGAGTCGCTTTCAGGGACCCACCAGGACAACCTGACTGGAATATGTGGGCCTTCAGGGAATGGAGAGAGGGCCCAAAGTGGAGGTGGGACCTGCCTACAACAAACCATGCCCCTCAGTGCCTACTGGAGCAGGATTGACACTGAGGAACCAGACAGCCCCTCCTCCAGACCAGCACTGTTACATTGCCTGATTTAATTCTCAGACAATTATTATTATATAGATATATTCTTCCTTTTTTTTCTCCTTCTTATCTCTTCCCTCCCCTAGTCTGGTTACTCTACTTGTTGGTTTGTTTAAGCAGATATATTTAATCCATTCTCTTGATACATGTTCTACACCTCCTTCTTTACTTTCTCTCTAGATTAAGCCATACAGTTTCTCTGTCTGGACAACTTTCTTTTCTTTTCTTTTTCCCCATATCCTTCTTTATTTTCCTTTCTCTGTCTCTGGATTAAGCCATACAGTTTCTCTGGTCAATTTTTATTTTTTCTTTTTCTCTGCCCTGTCATTTTTCTCCTTTTATGGGATAAAGTCTCTTCCATCAGCCCCCCCCCTTTTGTTTACTTGTAGCTGGTGTTTCTGGTTTTTTGTTTTTGTTTGTTTGTGCATTTGCATGTTTTTGTTTTCTGTTGATGTTCATTTGTTTGTTTTAGTTTCCAGTGCTACTTCAATCAACAATTCAAAGCATACTTGATGGAGGGTCCAAAACATCACTACGAGTAGGGAGATAAAATAATCAAAGTCACAACAACAGAGAGCAAGTAACACTCTCCAAAAACACCTCCTGAAGGGCCAGGCCCTGGACAGTGTATGACCCCTCTTTATTTTTTTTCTTTTTCTTTTTTTTTCACAGTCTTCTAAAATGTTTTATTTTATTTTTTATTTTTTTAATTTTTTTATTTTATTTTTTCAATATATGAAATTTATTGTCAAATTGATTTCCATACAACACCCAGTGCTCATCCCAAAAGGTATGACCCCTCTTTAATAGAGCAGTGTTTGCAAGTGCAGGGCACATAACAAGCTTCTAAAACGCATAAGGGATAGAAAACTAGCCAAGATGATGAAATTGAAGAATTCTCCTCAAAAGAAATTCCAGGAAGAAATGACAGCTAAAGAATTAACTAAAACAGATATAAACAATATAACTGAACAAGAATTTATAATAATAGTCATAAGATTAATCGCTGGGCTTGGAAAATAAACATAGAAGACAGCAGACAATCTGTTGCTGCAGAGATCAAGGAACTAAAAAATAGCTGTGATGAATTAAAAAATGCTGTAAATGAGGTAGAAAATAAACTACAGGTAGTGACATCGAGGACTGAAGAGGCAGAGGGGAGAATAGGTGAATTAGAAGATAAAATTATGGAAAAAGATATCTGAGAAAAAGATAAAAAATTCTGGACCATGAAGGGAGAATTAGAGAACTAAGTGACTCAATGAACTGGAACAATATCCATATCATAGGAGCTCCAGAAGAAGAACAGAGAGAGAAAGGGGCCAAAGGTGTACTTGAACAAATCATGGCTGAGTGCTCCCCCAATTTGGGGAAAGAAACAGACATTGAAATCCAGGAGGTACAGAGAACTCCCTTCAGATGTAGCAAAAATCAATCTTCTGCATGACATATCATAGTGACACTGACAAAATACAAAGATAAAGAGAGAATTCTGAGAGAAGCTAGGGATAAATGGCCTTTGACCTACAAGGGTAGACACATAAGGGGAGTAGAAGACCTAGCTACTGAATCTTGGCAGGCCAGAAAGGAACGGCAGAAAATTTTCAATGTGCTGAATAGGAAAAATATACAGTCAAGAATCTTTATCCAGCAAGCCTGTCATTCAGAAGAGAAAGAGAGATAAAGGTTTTCCCAAACAAACAAACCAAAGACAATTCATCACCACTAAACCAGCCCTACAAGAGACCCTAAGGAGGACTATGTGAGTTGAATGTTGCAAAGACCACAAAGAACCAGAGACATCACCACAAGCATGAAACCTACAGATAACACAATGACTCTAAACCCATATCTTTCAATAATATCTGAATTTAAATGTCCATTTAAATGTTCCAATCAAAAGACATAGGGTATCAGAATGGATAAAAAAAACAAGACCCATCTATTTACTGTCTACAAGAGACCCATTTTAGACCTGAGGACAACTTCAGATTGACAGTGAGGGGATGGAGAACCATCTATCACGCTACTGTAAGTCAAAAGAAATCTGGAGTAGCCATACTTATATCAGACAAACTAGAATTTTTTAGAATATAATTTACTGTCAAAATGGTTTCCATGCAACACCCAGTGCTAATACCAACAAGTGCCCACTTCAATGCCCATCACCCACTTTCCCCTCTCTCTGACCCCCCCCCCCATCAACCCTCAGGTTGTTCTAAGTATCCAAGAGTCTTTTATGGTTTGCCTCCCTCTCTGTAACTTTTTCCCCCCAGGTCCCCCCCCCCATGGTTTTCTGTTAAGTTTCTCAAGATCCACATTAGAGTGAAAACATATTTTATCTGTCTTTCTCTGCCTGGCTTATTTCACTTACTATAATACCCTCCAGTTCCATCCACATTGCTGCAAATGACAAGATTTCATTCTTTCTCATGGTCAAGTAGTATTCCATTGTGTATATAAACCACATCTTCTTTATCCATTCGTCAGCTTATGGACATTTAGACTCTTTCCATAATTTGGCTATTGTTGAAACTGTTGCTATAAACATCAGGATACATGTGCCCCTATGCATCAGCACTCCTGTATCCCTTGGGTAAACTCCTAGCAGTGCTATTGCTGGGTCATAGGGTAGATCTATTTTTAATTTTTTGAGGAACCTCCACACTGTTTTCCAGAGCAGCTGCACAAGTTTGCATTCCCACCAACAGTGCAAGAGAGTTCCCATTTCTCCACATCCTCGCCAGCATCTGTAGTCTCCTGATTTGTTCATTTTAGCCACTCTGACTGGCATGAGGTGGTACCTCAGTGTGGTTTTGATTTGTATTTCTCTGATGAGGAATGATGTTGAGCATCTTTTCATGTGCCTGTTGGCCATCTGGATGTCTTCTTCGGAAAAGAATCTATTTATGTCTTCTACTCATATGTTCACTGGATTATTTGTGTTTTGGGTGTGGAGTTTGGTGATTTCCTTATAGGTTTTGGATACTAGCTCTTATCCAATGCCATTTGCAAATATCTTTTCCCATTCCGTTGGTTGCCTTTTAGTTTTGTTGATTGTTTCCTTTGCAGTGCAGAAGTTTTTATCTTGATGAGGTCCCAATAGTTCATTTTTGCTTTTAATTTCCTTGCCTTTGGAGATGTGTCGAGTAAGAAATTGCTGTGGCTGAGGTCAAAGAGGTTTTTTCCTGATTTCTCCTCTAGGGTTTTGATCGTTTCCTGTCTCACATTCAGGTCCATCATCCATTTTGAGTTTATTTTTGTGTATGGTGTAAGAAAGTGGTCCAGTTTCATTCTTCTGCATGTTTCTGTCCAGGTCTCCCAGCACCGTTTGTCAAAGAGACTGTCTTTTTTCCATTGGATACTCTAGATTTTAAACTAAAAGTGGTAACAAGAGATGAAGAAGGGCATTATATCACAATTATGGGATATATCCATCAAGAAGATCTAACAATTATAAATGTTTATGCACCAAATTTAGCAGCACCAAGTATATAACACAGTCACAAACTTAAGCAATCATATTGGTAAGAATACACTAATTGCACGGAACTTTAATAGTTCACTCACTGCAATGGACAGATCATCTATACAGAAAATCAATAAAGAAACAATGGCTCTGAATAATACACTGGACCAGATGGACTTGACAAATATATTTAAAACTTTTCATCCTAAAGCAGCGGAATACACATTCTTGTCATGTGCCCATGGAGCATTTCCCAAGATAGATCTCATACTGGATCACAAAACAGCCTTCAATAAATATAAAAGAATTGAGATCATACCATGCACACTTTTAGATCACAATACTATCAAACTTGAAATCAACCAAAGGAAAAGTTTGGAAAACCTCCAAAAGCATGGAGGTTAAAGAACTTACCACTAAAGAATGAATGGGTTAACCAGGCAATTAAAGAAGAAAATTTAAAATATATGGAAGCAAATGAAAATGAAAACACAACAGTTCAAACCCTTTGGGATGAAGCAAAGGCAGTCCTAAGGGGAATTTGCAATCCAGGCCTATCTCAAGAAACAAGAAAAATCCCAAATACAAAATCTAACAGCACACCTAAAGGAATTAGAAGCAGAACAACAAAGAAACCCAATTCCAGGAGAAGAAGAGAAATAATAAAGATCAGAGCAGATATAATATAAAATTTAAAAACACAGTAGAACAGGTCAATGAAACTAAGAGATGGTGTTTTGAAAAAATAAACAAAGTTGATAAACCCCTAGCCAGACTTCTCAAAAAGAAAAGAGGACCCAAATAGATAAAATCATGAATGAAAATGGATTTATTACAACAAATCTCTCAGAAATACAAGCAATTATCAGAGAATACTATGAAAAATTATATGCCAACAAACTGTACAAGCTGGAAGAAATGGACAAATTACTAGACACCCACACACTATCAAAACTCAAAGGGGAAGAAATCGAAATGTGAACAGACCCATAACTAATGAAGAAATTGAATAGGTTATCAAAAATCTCCCAACAAATAAGAGTCCTGGGACAGATGGATTACCAGGGGAATTCTACCAAACATTTGAAGGAGAGTTAATACCTATACTTCTCAAGCTGTTCCAAAAAATAGAAATGGAAGGAAGAAATAGAAGGAAAGCTTCAGAAGGAAAGACAGAGACCCCACAAAAAGCAGAATTACAGGCCAATATCCCTGATGAACATGGATGCAAAAATTCTCAACAACACACTAGCAAATCGAATTCAATAGCATATCAAAAGAATTATTCACCATGATCAGGTGGGATTCATTCCTGGGCTGCAGGGCTGGTTCAATATTTGCAAATAAATCAGTGTGATACATCACATCAATAACCAAAAGGATAAGAACCATATGATTCTGTCAATAGATGCAGAAGAAGCATTTGACAACATATAGCATTGTTTCTTAATAAAAATCCTCAAGAAAGATGGAAGGAACATATCTGAACATAATAGAAGCCATTTATTAAATGCCCACAGCAAATAGCATCCTTAATGGGGAAAAACTGAGACCTTTCCGTCTGAGATCAGGAACATGACAGGGATATCCACTCTCACCACTGCTGTTTAACATAGTGTTGGAAGTCCTAGAATCAGCAATCAGAAAACAAAATGAAATAAAAGTCATCAAAATTGGCAAAAAAAGAAGTCAAACTTTCATTTTTCACAGATGACTTGATACTCTATATGGAAAACCTGAAAGACTGCACCAAAAGACTGCTAGAACTGATACATGAATTCAGCAAAGTCGCAGGGTACAAAATCAATGTACAGAAGTTGGTTTCATTTCTATACACCAATAATGAAGCAACAGAAAGAGAAATAAACTGATCCCATTTACATTTGCACCAAGAAATTTAAAATACATAGGAATAAACCTAACCAAAGATTTAAAAGATCTGTATGCTGAAAACTATAGAAAGCTTATGAAGGAAATTGAGGAAGATACAAAGAAATGGAAAAACATCCCGTGCTCATGGATTGGAAGAATAAATATTGTTATCATGTCTATACTACCCAAAGCAATCTACACATTCAATGCAATCCCAATCAAAATTGCACTGGCATTATTCTAAAAGCTAAATCCTAAAATTTGTATGGAACCACAAAAGACCCTGAATAACCAAAGAATACTGAAGAAGAAAACCAAAGCGGGAATCATCACAATTCCAGACTTTATAGTCTCTACTACAAAGTTGTAATTATCAAGACAGTATAGTATTGGCACAAAAAAAGACACATAGACCAATGGAATAGAATAGAGACTCCAGAATTGGACCCACAAAAGTATCGCCAACTAGTCTTTGACAAAGCAGGAAAAGACATCCAATGGAAACAAGACAGTCTCTTTAGCAAATGGTGCTGGGAGAATTGGACAGCAACATGCAGAAGAATAAAACTGGACCACTTTCTTACACCATACACAAAAATAAACTCAAAATGGATGAAAGACTTAAATGTGAGCCAGGAAACCATCAAACCCTAGAGGAGAAAGCAGACAACAACCTCTTTGACCTCAGCTGCGGCAATTTCTTGCTTGACACATCTCCAAAGGAAAAGAAATTAAAAGCAAAAATGAACTATTGGGACCTCATCAAGATAAAAAAACTGCACTGCAAAGGAAACAATCAACAAAACTAAAAGGCAATCAACGGAACGGGAAAAGATATGTGCCAATGACATATCGGATAAAGGGTAAGTATCCAAAATCTACAAAGAATTTATCAAACTCAATACCTAAAAAACAAATAATCCAGTGAACACATGGGCAAAAGACATGAATAGATTCTTTTCCGAAGAAGACATCCAGATGGCCAACAGGCACATGAAAAGATGCTCAACATCACTCCTCATCAGAGAAATACAAATCAAAACCACACTGAGGTACCACCTCATGCCAGTCAGAGTGGCTAAAATGAACAAATCAGGAGACTACAGATGCTGGCGAGGATGTGAGAAAAGGGAATACTCTTGCACTGTTGGTGGGAATGCAAACTTGTGCAGCTGCTCTGGAAAACAGTGTGGAGGTTCCTCAAAAAATTAAAAATAGATCTACCCTATGACCCAGCAATAGCACTGCTAGGAGTTTACCCAAGGGATACAGGAGTGCTGATGCATAGGGGCACATGTATCCTGATGTTTATAGCAACAGTTTCAACAATAGCCAAATTATGGAAAGAGTCTAAATGTCCATAAGCTGACGAATGGATAAAGAAGATGTGGTTTATATACACAATGGAATACTACTTGGCAATGAGAAAGAATTAAATCATGTCATTTGGAGTAACATGGAAGGAACTGGAAGGTATTATGCTGAGTGAAATAAGTCAGTCAGAGCAGGACAGATACCATAAATTTTCACTCTAATGTGGATCTTGAGAAACTTAACAGAAGACAGTGGGTGAACAGAAGGGGGAAAATAGTTATAAACAGAGAGGTAGGGAGGCAAACTACAAGAGACTCTTGAATACAGAGAACAAACTGAGGTTGGATACTGTGGTGGGGGAGAGGGAAAATGAGTGATGTGCAATGAGGAGGGAACTTGTTGGTACAAGCACTGAGTGTTGTATGGAGCCAATTTGACAATAAATTATATTTAAAAAATAAAAAAATAGTATCAAACATAAAAAGTAAATTCCCAACTAGATATATGTGAAAAGCCAAATGAAAGGCGTATTAGGCACAGTAGAGTTAGGCAGTGAAATATAAGTCCCTTCCATATCCTGTATACAAATATGTTTAAGAATATTTGTAATTATGTGTATTTTTTCTTTTTTTAAAATTTTCTTTTAAATTTTCTTTAAATTTACATCCAAATTAGTTAGCATATGATGCAACGGTGATTTCAGGAGTAGATTCCTTAATGCCCCTTTCCTATTTAGCCCATCCTCTATCCCACAACCCCTCCAGTAACCCTCAGTTTGTTCTCCATATTTAAGAGTCTCTTCTGTTTTGTCCCTCTCCCTGTTTTTATATTATTTTTGTTTCCCTTCCTTTATGTTCATCTGTTTTGTCTCTTAAAGTCCTCATATGAGTGAGGTCATATGATTTTTGTTTTTCTCTGACTAATTTCACTTAGCATAATACCCTCCAGTTCCAACCACATAGTTGCAAATGGCAAGATTTCATTCTTTTTGATTGCTGAGTAATACTCCATTGTATATATATACCACATCTTCTTTATCCATTCATCCATCGATGGACATTTGGGCTCTTTCCATACTTTGGCTATTGTTGATAGTGCTGCTATAAACATGGGGGTGCACGTGTCCCTTTGAAACAGCACACCTGCATCGCTTGGATAAATGCCTAGTAGTGCAATTGCTGGGTCATAGGGTAGTTCTATTTTTAGTTTTTTGAGGAACCTCCATACTGTTTTCCAGAGTGGCTGCACCAGCTTGCATTCCCACCAACAATGCAAAAGAGATCCTCTTTCTCCACATCCTCGCCAACATCTGTTGTCGACTGAGTTGTTAATGTTAGCCATTCTGGCAGGTGTAAGGTGATATCTCATTGTGGTTTTGATTTGTATTTCCCTGATGATGAGTGAAGTTGAGCATTTTTTCATGTGTTGGTTGGCCATCTGGATGTCTTCTTTGGAAAAGTGTCTAT
Source organism: Lynx rufus (assembly GCF_022079265.1). Lineage (NCBI taxonomy): Eukaryota > Metazoa > Chordata > Mammalia > Carnivora > Felidae > Lynx > Lynx rufus. The sequence goes on along the minus strand of NW_025814838.1, from coordinate 408,984 downwards.
TCATGTCTTTTGCCCATTTCTTCACTGGATCATTTGTTTTTTGGGTGTTGAGTTTGATCAGTTATTTATAGATTTTGGATACTAGCCCTTTATCTGATATGTCGTTTGCAAATATCTTCTCCCATTCTGTCGGTTGCCTTTTAGTTTTGCTGATTGTTTCCTTCATTGTGCCGAAGCTTTTTATTTTGATGAGGTCCCAGTAGTTCAGTTTTGCTTTTGTTTCCCTTGCTTCCAGAGATGTGTTGAGTAAGAAGTTGCTGTGGCCAAGATCAAAGAGGTTTTTGCCTGCTTTATCCTCGAGGATTTTGATGGCCTCCTGTCTTATATTGAGGTCTTTCATCCAGTTTCGGTTTATTTTTATGTATGGTGTAAGAAAGTGGTCCATGTTCATTCTTCTGCATGTCGCCGTCCAGTTTTCCCAGCACCACTTGCTGAAGAGACTGTCTTTGTTCCATTGTATATTCTTTCTTGCTTTGTCAAAGATTAGTTGGCCATACGTTTGTGGGTCCATTTCTGGGTTCTCTATTCTGTTCCATTGATCTGAGTGTCTGTTCTTGTGTCAGTACCATACTGTCTTGATGATTACAGCTTTGTAGTGTAGCTTGAAGTCCAAGATTGTGATGCCTCCTGCTTTGGTTTTCTTTTTCAAGATTGCTTTGGCTATTTGGGGTCTTTTCTGGTTGCATACAAATTTTAGGATTATTTGTTCTAGCTCTGTGAAGAATGCTGGTGTTACTTTAATGGGGATTGCATTGAATATGTAGATTGCTTTGGGTAGTATTGACGTTTTAACAATATTTGTTCTTTGTATCCAGGAGCATGGAATGTTTTGCCATTTCTTTGTGTCTTCTTCAATTTCTTTCATCAGCTTTCTATAGTTTTCAGTTATTTGGTTAGATTTATTCCTAGGTATTTTATGGTTTTTTTGTGCAATTGTAAATGGGATCGATTCCTTGATTTCTCTTCTGTCGCTTCATTGTTGGTGTATAGGAATGCAACCTATTTCTGTGCATTGATTTTATATCCTGCCACTTTGCTGAATTCAGGAATCAGTTCTAGTAGTTTTTTGGTGGAATCTTTTGGGTTTTCCATATAAAGTATCATGTCATCTGTGAAGAGTGAGAGTTTGACCTCCTGGCTGATTTGGATGCCTTTTATTTCCTTGTGTTGTCTGATTGCAGAGGCTAAGACTTCCAATACTATGTTGAGTAACAGTAGCTAGAGAGGACATCCTGTCTTGTTCCTGACCTTAGGGGGAAAGCTCTCAGTTTTTCCCCATTAAGGATGATATTAGCGTTGGGTGGTTCATATATGGCTTTTATGATCTTGAGATATGGTCCTTCTGTCCCTACTTTCTTGAGGGTTTTTATCAAGAAAGGATGTTGTATTTTGTCAAATGCTTTCTCTGCATCTATTGAGAGGATCATGTGGTTCTTTCCTTTCTTTTATTGATGTGATGAATCACGTTAATTGTTTTGCGAATATTGAACTAGCCCTGCATCCCAGGTATAAATCCCACTTTGTCGTGGTGAATAATTTTTAAATGTATTGTTGGACCCGGTTGGCTAATATCTTTTTTTAAAATATTTTTTAATGTTTATTTATTTTTGAGACAGAGAGAGACAGAGCATGAACGGGGGAGGGGCAGAGAGAGAGGGAGACACAGAATTGGAAGCAGGCTCCAGGCTCTGAGCCATCAGCCCAGAGCCCGATGCGGGGCTCAAACTCACGGACCGTGAGATCGTGACCTGAGCTGAAGTCGGACCCTTAACCAACTGAGCCACCCAGGCGCCCCCCGGTTGGCTAATATCTTGTTGAGGATTTTTGCATCCATGTTCATCAGGGAAATTGGTCTATAGTTCTCCTTTTTAGTGGGGTCTCTGTCTGGTTTGGAGTCAAGGTAATGCTGGCTTCATAGAAAGAGTTTGGAAGGTTTCCTTACATTTCTATTTTTTGGAACACCTTCAAGAAAATAGGTGTTAACTCTTCCTTAAATGTTTCATAGAATTCCCCAGGATAGCCATCTGGCCCTGGAGTCTTGTTTTTGGGGAGATTTTTGATTAGTAATTTGATTTCCTTACTGGTTATGGGTCTGTTCAAATTTTTCTATTTCTGCCTGTGTTAGTTTTGGTAGTGTATATGTTTCTAGAAATTTGTCCATTTCTTCCAGATTGCCCATTTTATTGGCATATAATTGCTCATAATATTCTCTCAATATTGTTTTTATTTCTGCCTTGTTGGTTGTGATCTCTCCTCTTTCATTCTTGATTTTATTTATTTGAGTCATTTCCTTTTTCTTTTTGATCAAACTGGCTAGTGGCTTATCAATTTTTTTAATCCTTTCAAAGAACCAGCTTCTGGTTTCATTGATCTGTTCTACTGTGGGGTTTTTGTTTGTTTGTTTGGTTGGTTGATTGGTTGGTTTTTTGGTGTCAATAGCATGATTTTCTGCTCTAATCTTTATTATTTCCTGTCTTCTTCTGGTTTGGGGTGTTATTTGTTGTTAGGTTGTGTATCTGAGATCTTTCTTCCTTCTTTAAGAAGGCCTGGATTGCTATATACTTTCCTCTTATGACAGGCTTTGCTGCATCCCAGAGGTTTTGGGTGGTGGTGTTATCATTTTCATTGACTTTCATATACTTTTTAATTTCCTTTAACTTCTTGGTTAACCCATTCATTCTTTAGTAGGATGTTCTTCAGTCTCCAAGTATTTGTTACCTTTCCAAATTTTTTCTTGTGGTTGATTTCGAGTTTCATAGCATTGTGGTCTGAAAATATGCACTGTATGATCTTGATCTTTTTGTACTTGCTGAGGGCTGATTTGTGTCCCAGTATGTGGTCTATTCTGGAGAATGTTCCATGTGCGCTGGAGAAGAATGTATATTCTGCTGCATTAGGCTGAAAGGTCCTGAATATATCTGTTAAGTCCATCTGGTCCAGTGTGTCATTCAAAGCCATTGTTTCCTTGTTGATTTTTTGATTAGATGATCTGTCCATTGCTGTGAGTGGGGTGTTGAAGTCTCCTGCTATTATGGTATTACTATTGATGAGTTTCTTTATTTTTGTCATTAATTGATTTATATATTTGGGTGCTATCACATTTGGTGCATAAATGTTTACAATTGTTAGGTCTTCTTGGTGGATAGACCCCTTGATTATGATATGATGCTCTTTTGCATCTCTTGATACAGTCTTTATTTTAAAGTCTAGATTGTCTAATATAAGTATGGCTACTCTGGCTTTATTTTGTTGACCATTAGCATGATAGATGGTTCTCCACCTCCTTATTTTCAATCTGAAGGTATATGTAGGTCTAAAGTGGTTTTCTGGTAAACAGCATATAGATGGATCTTGTTTTCTTATCCATTCTGTTACCTTATGTCTTTTGATTGGAGCATTGAGTCCATTGATGTTTAGAGTGAGTACTGAAATATATGAATTTATTGCCATTTTGATGGTTGTAGAGTTGGAGATTCTGGTGGTGTTCTTTTGTTGTTTCTAATCTTTGTTATGAATTTATATTTAATTTATATATATATAAATTTATATATATAATATATATATAAATATATATAAATTTATATATATAATTATATATAAATTAAGTATAAATTTATATATATAATTATATATTTTATATATAAATTAAATATAAATTATATTATATAATATATTTTATGTATTATATAAATATAAATTAAATATATATTTTATATTTATATATTATATTATATTATAGATACATAAATTATATATAAATATATAAATCATATACATAAATTATATATAATTATATAAATAATTTATATATATATATATATATAAATTTTCATATTTTCTCCCCTCAGAGAGTCCCCCTTAAAATTTCTTGCAGGGCTGGTTTAGTGGTCACAAACTCCTTTAATTTTTGTTTGCCTGGGAAACTTTTATCTGTCCCATTTTAAATGACAGTCTTGCTGGATAAGGAATTCTGGCTGCATATTTTTCTGATTCAGCAAATTGAATATATCCTGCCACTCCTTTCTTGCCTGCCAAGTTTTTGTGGATAGGTCTGCTGCAAACCAGATCTGTCTTCCCTTGTAGGTTAAGGACTTTTTTTCCCTTGCTGTGTTCATGATTCTCTCCTTGCCTGAGTATTTTGTGAATTTGACTATGATATGCCTTGTTGATGGTCGGTTTTTATTGGATCTAATGGGGGTCCTCTGTGCTTCCTGGATTTTGATGTCTGTGTCTTTCCCCAGGTCAGGAAAGTTTTGCGCTATTATTTGCTCACATAACCCTTCTACCCCTGTTTCTCTCTCTTCCTCTTCTGGGACCCCTATGATTCTGATGTTCCTTTTTAATGAGTAACTTATTTCTCTAATTCTTAAATCATGCTCTTTTGCCTTAATCTCCCTCTTTTTTTCTGCTTCATTATTCTCCATAAGTTTGTGCTCTATATCACTGATTGTTCTGCCTCATCCATTCTTGATGCTGTGGCATCCATCCATGATTGCAGCTCAGTTATAGCATTTTTAATTTCATTCTGACTATGTTTTACTTCTTTTATCTCTGCAGAAAGGGATTCTAATCTATTTTCAACTCCAGCTAGTATTCTTATTATCGTGATTCTAAATTCTTGTTCAGACATCTCACTTGTATCTGTGTTGGTTAAATTCCTGGCTGTCGTTTCTTCGTGTTCTTTCTTTTGGGGGTGAATTCATCCATTTTGTCATTTTGAAGGGAGAAAATGAATTAGTGAGGTAGAAAAATTTATTTTTTTATTTTTATTTGTTTTTAATATATGAAATTTATTGTCAAATTGGTTTCCATAAACACCCAGTGCTCATCCCAAAAGATGCCCTCTTCAATACCCATCACCCACCCTCCCCTCCCTCCCACCCCCATCAACCCTCAGTTTGTTCTCAGTTTTTAAGAGTCTCTTATGCTTTGGCTGTCTCCCACTCTAACCTCTCTCTTTTTTTTCCTTCCCCTCCCCCATGGGTTCCTGTTAAGTTTCTCAGGATCCACACAAGAGTGAAAACATATGGTATCTGCCTTTCTCTGTATGGCTTATTTTCCTTAGCATAAGACTCTCCAGTTCCATCCACATTGCTACAAAGGGCCATATTTCATCCTTTCTCATTGCCACATAGTACTCCTTTGTGTTTATAAACCACAATTTCTTTATCCATTCATCAGTTGATGGACATTTAGGCTCTTTCCATAATTTGGCTATTGTTGAGAGTGCTGCTATAAACATTGGGGTATGAGTGCCCCTATGCATCAGTACTCCTGTATCCCTTGGGTAAATTCCTAGCAGTGCTACTGCTGGGTCATAGGGTAGGTCTATTTTTAATTTTTTGAGGAACCTCCACACTGTTTTCCAGAGTGGCTGCACCAGTTTGCATTCCCACCAACAGTGCAAGAAAGTTCCTGTTGAGGTAGAAAATTTTAAATTAAAAAAATAAAATTAAAAAATGTTAAAATTAGAAACACACACATGCACACAAAATCTAATAAATGATGCTAGATCCTAGGTGTGTTTTAGTCTGGGTGTTTAAAGTGGTTTGACAGATTAGAGAAAAGAAGGGGGGGAAGAAATCGTTTGAGAATTTGAAAAAATGAATACACTGAAGTAGACTAAAATGAGATGATGGGAGTAAAATAGAATTTGAAAAAATTACAGAAAAGTAAAGAATATAGTGGAAAAGTTAAAGAAAAATATTTTCAATAAAAATTAAAAATAAAAGTGAATTTTTTCTCTTTCTGTATTCAAGAAAAAGAGTGGTAGTGAAAGAGAGAAAGAAAGAAAGAAAGAAAATAGATGGACCTACTAACAGATTGAAATAGGACTGAAATTACTTTGTTTTCCCCTAGAAGCCAGACTGTGAAGTGTTTTATAGTCCATAAACTAAGTAGATGGTGAGACTTGTGTTCTTAAAGAACGAGGTTGGCCCAGTCGGGTGGGGTCGGTGTAATGGCTCTGTTCTCCACTAGATGGTGCTGCTAGCCTAATGGGTGGAGTGTTGTGGTGCTCGTAGGTGCATATGCGCATGCGCGGAGGCAGTGAAAATGGCGTCACCCAGCTACCCAGTCTCTAGTATGGGAACTCTGTTCTCCTGGATCAGCAATCATGCACCCATCGTGTCTTCAACTTTCATCCACTCCCCACTTTTTCTTTTTTTTTTTTTATATGAAGTTTATTGACAAATTGGTTTCCATACAACACCCAGTGCTCATCCCAAAAGGTGCCCTCCTCAATACCCATCACCCACCCGCCCCTCCCTCCCACCCCCCATCAACCCTCAGTTTGTTCTCAGTTTTTAACAGTCTCTTATGCTTTGGCTCTCTCCCACTCTAACGTCCTTTTTTTTTTTTTTTCCTTCCCCTCCCCCATGGGTTCCTGTTAAGTTTCTCAGGATCCACATAAGAGTGAAACCATATGGTATCTGTCTTTCTCTGTATGGCTTATTTCACTTAGCATAACACTCTCCAGTTCCATCCACGTTGCTACAAAAGGCCATATTTCATTTTTTCTCATTGCCACGTAGTATTCCATTGTGTATATAAACCACAATTTCTTTATCCATTCATCAGTTGATGGACATTTAGGCTCTTTCCATAATTTGGCTATTGTTGAGAGTGCTGCTATGAACATTGGGGTACAAGTGCCCCTATGCATCAGTACTCCTGTATCCCTTGGGTAAATTCCTAGCAGTGCTATTGCTGGGTCATAGGGTAGGTCTATTTTTAATTTTCTGAGGAACCTCCACACTGCTTTCCAGAGCCGCTGCACCAATTTGCATTCCCACCAACAGTGCAAGAGGGTTCCCGTTTCTCCACATCCTCTCCAGCATCTATAGTCTCCTGATTTGTTCATTTTGGCCACTCTGACTGGCGTGAGGTGATACCTGAGTGTGGTTTTGATTTGTATTTCCCTGATAAGGAGCGACGCTGAACATCTTTTCATGTGCCTGTTGGCCATCTGGATGTCTTCTTTAGAGAAGTGTCTATTCATGTTTTCTGCCCATTTCTTCACTGGGTTATTTGTTTTTCGGGTGTGGAGTTTGGTGAGCTCTTTATAGATTTTAGATACTAGCCCTTTGTCCGATATGTCATTTGCAAATATCTTTTCCCATTCCGTTGGTTGCCTTTTAGTTTTGTTGGTTGTTTCCTTTGCTGTGCAGAAGCTTTTTATCTTCATAAGGTCCCAGTAATTCACTTTTGCTTTTAATTCCCTTGCCTTTGGGGATGTGTCGAGTAAGAGATTGCTACGGCTGAGGTCAGAGAGGTCTTTTCCTGCTTTCTCCTCTAAGGTTCTGATGGTTTCCTGTCTCACATTTAGGTCCTTTATCCATTTTGAGTTTATTTTTGTAAATGGTGTGAGAAAGTGGTCTAGTTTCAACCTTCTGCATGTTGCTGTCCAGTTCTCCCAGCACCATTTGTTAAAGAGGCTGTCTTTTTTCCATTGGATGTTCTTTCCTGCTTTGTCAAAGATGAGTTGGCCATATGTTTGTGGGTCTAGTTCTGGGGTTTCTATTCTATTCCATTGGTCTGTGTGTCTGTTTTTGTGCCAATACCATGCTGTCTTGATGATGACAGCTTTGTAGTAGAGGCTGAAGTCTGGGATTGTGATGCCTCCTGCTTTGGTCTTCTTCTTCAGAATTCCTTTGGCTATTCGGGGCCTTCTGTGGTTCCATATGAATTTTAGGATTGCTTGTTCTAGTTTCGAGAAGAATGCTGGTGCAATTTTGATTGGGATTGCATTGAATGTGTAGATAGCTTTGGGTAGTATTGACATTTTGACAATATTTATTTTTCCAATCCATGAGCAGGGAATGTCTTTCCATTTCTTTAAATCTTCTTCAATTACCTTCATAAGCTTTCTATAGTTTTCAGCATACAGATCCTTTACATCTTTGGTTAGATTTATTCCTAGGTATTTTATGCTTCTTGGTGCAATTGTGAATGGGATCAGTTTCTTTATTTGTCTTTCTGTTGCTTCATTGTTAGTGTATAAGAATGCAACTGATTTCTGTACATTGATTTTGTATCCTGCAACTTTGCTGAATTCATGTATCAGTTCTAGCAGACTTTTGGTGGAGTCTATCGGATTTTCCATGTATAATATCATGTCATCTGCAAAAAGCGAAAGCTTGACTTCATCTTTGCCAATTTTGATGCCTTTGATTTCCTTTTGTTGTCTGATTGCTGATGCTAGAACTTCCAGCACTATGTTAAACAACAACGGTGAGAGTGGGCATCCCTGTCGTGTTCCTGATCTCAGGGAAAAAGCTCTCAGTTTTTCCCCGTTGAGGATGATGTTAGCTGTGGGCTTTTCATAAATGGCTTTTATGATCTTTAAGTATGTTCCTTCTATCCCGACTTTCTCAAGGGTTTTTATTAAGAAAGGGTGCTGGATTTTGTCAAAGGCCTTTTCTGCATCGATTGACAGGATCATATGGTTCTTCTCTTTTTTTTTTGTTAAGGTGATGTATCACGTTGATTGATTTGCGAATGTTGAACCAGCCCTGCATCCCAGGAATGAATCCCACTTGATCATGGTGAATAATTCTTTTTATATGCTGTTGAATTCGATTTGCTAGTATCTTATTGAGAATTTTGGCATCCATATTCATCAGGGATATTGGCCTGTAGTTCTCTTTTTTTACTGGGTCTCTGTCTGGTTTAGGAATCAAAGTAATACTGGCTTCATAGAATGAGTCTGGAAGTTTTCCTTCCCTTTCTATTTCTTGGAATAGCTTGAGAAGGATAGGTATTATCTCTGCTTTAAACGTCTGGTAGAACTCCCCTGGGAAGCCATCTGGTCCTGGACTCTTATTTGTTGGGAGATTTTTGATAACCGATTCAATTTCTTCGCTGGTTATGGGTCTGTTCAAGCTTTCTATTTCCTCCTGATTGAGTTTTGGAAGAGTGTGGGTGTTCAGGAATTTGTCCATTTCTTCCAGGTTGTCCAATTTGTTGGCATATAATTTTTCATAGTATTCCCTGATAATTGTTTGTATCTCTGAGGGATTGGTTGTAATCATTCCATTTTCATTCATGATTTTATCTATTTGGGTCATCTCCCTTTTCTTTTTGAGAAGCCTGGCTAGAGGTTTGTCAATTTTGTTTATTTTTTCAAAAAACCAACTCTTGGTTTCGTTGATCTGCTCTACAGTTTTTTTAGATTCTATATTGTTTATTTCTGCTCTGATCTTTATTATTTCTCTTCTTCTGCTGGGTTTAGGCTGCCTTTGCTGTTCTGCTTCTATTTCCTTTAGGTGTGCTGTTAGATTTTGTATTTGGGATTTTTCTTGTTTCTTGAGATAGGCCTGGATTGCAATGTATTTTCCTCTCAGGACTGCCTTCGCTGCGTCCCAAAGCGTTTGGATTGTTGTATTTTCATTTTCGTTTGTTTCCATATATTTTTTGATTTCTTCTCTAATTGCCTGGTTGACCCACTCATTCGTTAGTAGGGTGTTCTTTAACCTCCATGCTTTTGGAGGTTTTCCAGACTTTTTCCTGTGGTTGATTTCAAGCTTCATAGCATTGTGGTCTGAAAGTATGCATGGTATAATTTCAATTCTTGTAAACTTATGAAGGGCTGTTTTGTGACCCAGTATATGATCTATCTTGGAGAATGTTCCATGTGCACTCGAGAAGAAAGTATATTCTGTTGCTTTGGGATGCAGAGTTCTAAATAGATCTGTCAAGTCCATCTGATCCAGTGTCTCATTCAGGGCCCTTGTTTCTTTATTGACCGTGTGTCTAGATGATCTATCCATTTCTGTAAGTGGGGTGTTAAAGTCCCCAGCAATTACCACATTCTTATCAATAAGGTTGCTTCTGTTTATGAGTAATTGTTTTATATATTTGGGGGCTCTGGTATTCGGCGCATAGACATTTATAATTGTTAGCTCTTCCTGATGGATAGACGCTGTAACTATTATATAATGTCCTTATTCATCTCTTGTTACAGCCTTTAATTTAAAGTCTAGTTTGTCTGATATAAGTATGGCTACTCCAGCTTTCTTCTGGCTTCCAGTAGCATGATAAATAGTTCTCCATCCCCTCACTCTGAATCTAAAGGTGTCCTCAGGTCTAAAATGAGTCTCTTGTAGACAGCAAATAGATGGGTCTTGTTTTTTTATCCATTCTGATACCCTATGTCTTTTGGTTGGCGCATTTAATCCATTTACATTCAGTGTTATTATAGAAAGATACGGGTTTAGAGTCATTGTGATGTCTGTATGTTTTATGCTTGTAGTGATGTCTCTGGTACTTTGTCTCACAGGGTCCCCCTTAGGATCTCTTGTAGGGCTGGTTTAGTGGTGACAAATTCCTTCAGTTTTTGTTTGTTTGGGAAGACCTTTATCTCTCCTTCTATTCTAAATGACAGACTTGCTGGATAAAGGATTCTTGGCTGCATATTTTTGCTGTCTAGCACCCTGAAAATCTCGTGCCAATTCTTTCTGGCCTGCCAAGTTTCAAAAGAGAGATCAGTCACGAGTCTTATAGGTCTCCCTTTATATGTGAGGGCACGTTTACCCCTTGCTGCTTTCAGAATTTTCTCTTTATCCTTGTATTTTGCCAGTTTCACTATGATATGTCGTGCAGAAGATCGATTCAAGTTACGTCTGAAGGGAGTTCTCTGTGCCTCTTGGATTTCAATGCCTTTTTCCTTCCCCAGTTCAGGGAAGTTCTCAGCTATTATTTCTTCAAGTACCCCTTCAGCACCTTTCCCTCTCTCTTCCTCCTCTGGGATACCAATTATGCGTATATTATTTCTTTTTAGTGTATCACTTAGTTCTCTAATTTTCCCCTCATACTCCTGGATTTTTTTATCTCTCTTTTTCTCAGCTTCCTCTTTTTCCATAACTTTATCTTCTAGTTCACCTATTCTCTCCTCTGCCTCTTCCATCCGAGCCGTGGTGGTTTGCATTTTGTTTTCCATTTCCTTTAAAGCGTTTTTCAGCTCCTCGTGACTGTTCCTTAGTCCCCTGATGTCTGTAGCAAGAGATTCTCTGCTGTCCTGTATGCTGTTTTCCAGCCCAGCGATTAATTTTATGACTATTATTCTAAATTCACTTTCTGTTATATTATTTAAATCCTTTTTGATCAGCTCATTAGCTGTTGTTATTTCCTGGAGATTCTTCTGAGGGGAATTCTTCCGCTTGGTCATTTTGGATAGTCCCTGGTGTGGTGAGGGCCTGCAGGGCACTTCCCCTGTGCTGTGGTGTATAACTGGAGTTGGTGGGCGGGGCCGCAGTCCGACCTGATGTCTGCCCCCAGCCCACCGCTGGGGCCACAGTCAGACTGGTGTGTGCCTTCTCTTCCCCTCTCCTAGGGGCAGGATTCACTGTGGGGTGGCGTGGCCCGTCTGGGCTACTTGCACACTGCCAGGCTTGTGATGCTGGGGATCTGGCGTATCAGCTGGGGTGGGAAGGCAAGGTGCACGGCGGCAGGGGGGGCAGGCTTAGCTCGCTTCTCCTTAGGTGATCCACTTCAGGAGGGGCCCTGTGGCAGCTGGAGGGAGTCAGATCGCTGCCGGAGGTTTGGCTCCGCAGAAGCACAGAGTTGGGTGTTCGCGCGGAGCGAGCAATTTCCCTGGCCGGAGCCGGTTCCCTTTGGGATTTTGGCTGGGGGATGGGCGGGGGAGATGGCGCTGGCTAGCGCCTTTGTTCCCCGCCAAACTGAGCTCTGTCATCCGGGGGCTCCGCAGCTCACCCTCCCTTTGTCCTCCAGCCTTCCCGCTTTCCGAGCAGAGCTGTTAACTTATGACCTCCCAGACGCTAAGTCGCGCTTGCTGTCGGAACACAGTCCGTCAGGCCCCTCCGCTTTTGCAAGCCGGACTCGGGGGCTCTGCTTGGCCGGCGAGCCGCCCCTCCGCCCCGGCTCCCTCCCGCCAGTCCGTGGAGCGCGCACCGCCTCGCCGCCCTTCCTACCCTCTTCCGTGGGCCTCTCGTCTGCACTTGGGTCCGGTGACTCTGTTCTGCTAATCCTCTGGCGGTTTTCTGGGTTATTTAGGCAGGTGTAGGTGGAATCTAAGTGATCAGCAGGACGCGCGGTGAGCCCAGCGTCCTCCTACGCCGCCATCTTCCCAGAATCCCCACTCCCCACTTTTTCACTGTCTGGGTCCAGGCCCCAGGCAATACCTCTCTCCCAAGTTTTGTCTCAGATGTGGCTATTTTCCCTGGCTTCTTTCTTCTGAAGGACTGCAGCTTTGACCCGCTCCGCCCCTCTGGGCAGAGGATCAGGAAGATCTCCCTGAGCAATGACCAAATGAGCAATGGCCAAATGTTGGCTGCACTCAGGAATGCTTGCTGGACCCTGCTGCTGCCGGTGCCCCAAGACTGTGGCCAGGTGCCAGCCAGCCCCAGAAAAAGTTTGAGAGATAGTGTAGCAGCACCTTTTCTGGAATTATGGAAAATCACAACACACATCTGGCACCAGTCTTCACCCTTAATGACCTGGTTCCAACAACAGTAAATGTGGCCATTTTCTGGGATGCTGGGACCAGGTGTCTTCAACAGTCTCTACCAAATGTCCTTCTAGCAGTGTAATCACTTTTACCTCTGTGTCCCGAGAACCTCCTGGATCCCACTCTATTCCTGGGGATTCTCCCTTTCCACCAGAACACTGCCAGATATTGAGCTGTGGAATTGCAGACTTTGAGCTCCCCTTGTTTACAGTCTTAATGGAATTTAAACCCTCTCCTTTCTTCTTTCTCCCTTTTTAGTTTAGTCCCTGTTACTGTTTCCAATTTTCCACTTTGTCTCCAGCTGCTTTTGGGGAAGGGTGCTTCTCCCATATTCTCCCCACTGCCCCTTCTCTGTCCTCTCTCTGCCTGCAAAAGCACCTCCCTTCCTTTGGCTTCTCACTCCCCAAGTTCACCTCTCCATGCCACGTACCTGCTGAATTCTGTAGTTCAGGTTGTGCAGATTGTTGTGTTAATCCTCCAATCAGTTTTCTAGGTGTGTGGGATGGTTTAGTGTTGGTCTGGCTGTATTTCATGGACACAAGACAGACAAAAAACATCCATGCTGTTCCGCCATCTTGGCTCCTCCTAATTATATGTATTTAAAAGGAACTTTAAATCCTCATCTAGAATACAGCTATTTCTGGCAGTTCAGTATAGGGGCATTATACAATTGGAAGTAAGCATACTTCTTACTTGAAGTTTTTGAGAAGCTAATTCACAAATGCCTTTAAGAAAAGTGTTTTTCTGGGAGTTAAGAACATTGACAATACCTCATGCCAATATAGAGTAAACAAATGTTACTACTAGATCTACACTGAAAGCTACATGAATAATGCATTATCAGCCTGTGCTTTTAGGCACCTAAAGCTAGGCCATTTACTAGTGCTTCTACACAAAGGTTTAAGAATACTTCTGATTACTTATCCCCACATAGTTTTCTAAAACCCTCTTGGAACAAAGGTTACTTTTCAGTAATAAATTACAACTGTTTATACACAGAGGCTGTGGGAAAAACGTTACTTGATATGTCTATGAGGGACGAGAATGACACTTGAAGCACAGTTATGCCTTAGGCACTTCATCATGGGGGCTTTCCCTATGCTTAATAGGGAGTATGTTTTCTAAAGATTTTATTTAAATTCCAGCTAGTTAACATACAGTGTAATATTAGTTTCAGGTGTAGAATTGAGTAATTCCACCCTTCCATGCAATGCCCAGTGCACATCACAAAGTGCACTCCTTAATTCCATCTTTATAAAACCCAATCCCCACCCATCTCCCCTGATTCCCTCAGTTTGCTCTATATAGTTAAGAGTATGTTTCTTGGTTTGCTGCTCTCTTTTTTCCCCCATGATCATTTATTTGTTTTGCTTCTTACATTCCACATATGAGTGAAATCATACAGTGGAAATCTTCCTCTTGCTGACTTATTTCGCTCAGCACAATACTCTCTAGCTATATTGACTTCGTTGCTAAGGACAAGATTTCATTCTGTTTCATGGCTGAGTAATATTCCATTGTATATAAATACCACATCTTTATCCATTCATCAGTCAATGGACATTGGAGCCCCTTCCATAATTGGCTATTATTCACAATGGTGCTAAAATATTGGGGTGCTTATATCCACTGGAATTGGTATTTTTGTATCTTTTGGGAAAATACAAAGGAGTGCAATTGCTGGATCATAGGGTAGTTTTGCTTTTTAAAGGGTAATTTTAAAAATTAATTTATTTGAGACAGAGGTGATGGTAAGGCAGAGAGAGATGAAAAGATAATCCCAAGCAAGCTCCACACTGTCAGTGAAGTGCCCAATTAAGGCTCAGTCCCATGACTGTGACATCCTAACTTGAGCAGATATCGAGAGTCAGATGTGTAACTGAGCTACCCAAGTTTCCCAGAGTAGTCCTATTTTTAACATTGGAGGAAACTTCATACTGTTTTCCAGAGTGGCTGCACCGGTATGCATTCCCACCAACAGTGTAAGAGGGCTTCCCTTTCTTCAAATCCTTACCCGTACCTATTGTTTCTTGTGTTGTTAACTTTAGCCCTACTGACAGGTACGAGGAGATATTACATTGTAGTTTTTTTTGTTTGTTTGTTTGTTTGTTTTTTAGTTCCCTGATGATGAGTGATGTTGAACATCTTTTCACGTGTCTTTAGGGAAATGTTCATCTGGTGTGTTCCCCTGTGTACTCCTCTCCCTCTCACCCTTTTCCCCAATGAAGGCTCCCTCTCCTCTGTAGCTCCCCTGATCTGTTTCTTTCCCAAATCACCTCTCTGCCTTTCCTACCTTCTCTGATATGGCTTATTCTCTCCCTGTAGTTGTGGACTTCATTCTGTCAGTCTTCAGGTTGATTTCTGGGGTATTTAGAATGATTTTCTAGTTATCTAGCTATGTTCAAGGGATAAAACTACACTGCTGCCATACTAGCTCTCACAACACACACTAAGAAATAAGGTTTCAACAAACTTCCTATGAGATGTATGTGAAAGGCTATATGAAAGACACTTGAATGGTGTAGTTTCAGGCACTTAACCAAAAGGTGTGTGTGGTGTCTGTGGTGTGTGTCGGTGGGTACATGTGTGGTGTGTGTGGCATACCTTTAGAGTGGTTGCAGTTAAGTGCATTTTTCTGTTTTGTATGTATTTATGTGTGGTGTATTGTGGGGGATAAGTTCAAGAATTCTGTGATCTTGCACCAATGGGCTAATAAGGCTTAGGGCAGAAAGCTGCCACAGGGTGAGAGTGCCCAGGGTGGAACATAGAGTTTAAAGCCACTTCCACAGGAAGAAAGCATCTAAGAACAGGTAGAGGTGTCAAGCCACCACAGTGCAAACGTGTCCAGGGCTAGTCATTAAGACAAAGCAGAGGGTGGAAAGCCACTGCAGGGGAAAGTGCCCCAGGATAGCTAGTGAGAAAAATGCCTTGTTAACTCTGAGGTGGCATGCCCCATTTATCTTAGTCCTTAGAAAAGTTAAGATAAACAGGTATGATGCCTGAAGTAAATGGCCACTGGTTGGCACCAAGATGATGGTTTGTCTTTTTTTCCCCCAAAGACAAAAGACTTTATTACTAAGAGTAAGCAGTAGCCAGAGTATCAAATTGTACATTTCCTCACAGCTGCATTCCTACAAGGTGACACGAAGAAGCCCAGATAATGCCTGCACATGTAGTTGGTTACATTATATGAAAGGAACAATGAGCATAGGGAACTTGAATCTTTTAAAAGAGATAGCTTGCTTGATCTTTTCCCCAGAGGGAATATTACCTTTTTTATATTGGAAGTAATTATGCCTTTCTTTCTTTTACAAGGCAAAACTCCTTCTATCTTCCAAGGCTATTAGTAATACAAACATTCTTAAAAAGATAGTCCAGAATAAACAGCCATCAGTATTTTCTTCACAGGATGTAAAGAAACTTGAGAGACACATGAAGAATTATCTCCCAGTAATATCAGTTCCTCATTTCTACCAAATCTGTTCAATTTGTTTCATACAGCATTGTTTAATTTTTTAAAATTCACCTCCAAGTTAGCATATAGTGCAACAATGATTTCAGGAGTAGATTCCTTGATGCCCCTTACCCATTTAGCCCATCCCCCCTCCCACCACCCCTCCCTTAACCTTCTGTTTGTTCTCCATATTTAAGAGTCTCTTCTGTTTTGTCCCCCTCCCTGTTTTTATATTATTTTTCTTTCCCTTACCTTATGTCCGTCTGTTTTGTCTCTTAAAGTTCTCATATGAGTGAAGTCATATGACATGTTTTGATGTGCTTGTGGTGTATATGTGGTGTGTCTGTACATTATGTGTGGCAGGTATAGTGTATGTGTGTGGATGTCAGTAAATATGTGGTTATTGTGTGGTGTATGTGTGTGTCAAAGTTGGAAGCGCATGTTTATTGTGTGGTGAATGTGTGATATTATTGTGGTATCTGTGTGTGGTGTAAGTGTGTTGTTGTATTTGAGGTATGTGAAGTGTGTGTATGTGTGTGTATGTGTCTGTGGCATATGTGTGCTCTACATGTGGTGATGGCATGATATGTGTTTTGTATGTTGTATTTGTGTGGTGTGTTTGGCATATAGGTGGTGTGTTTTTTGTGAAGGCAGACCATGTGGAGTGTGTGTGTGTGTGGTATGTGGATGATATAACGGATCTTTCTGTGTTGTGTGTGTGGAATGTGTATGTATGAAATAAAAGGGTGTATATGTGCATATGTGATGTGTGTTGTGTGTCAAGGTATATGTATGACATGTGAAGTGTGTGGTATGTGTGGTAGGGTTATTGTGTGTTGCACATGTGCAGTACATGTGGAGTGAGTGTTCTGTATGCGTGGTGATTGTGTGACATATGTGTGGTGTGTCTGTGTGATATCTCTTGTTCAGTTTATTTGTGGTGTGGGGTGTATTTGGCATGTGTGAGGTGTGTGTGGTGTTTGGAGTGGTTGTGATATTAGTTTTTTGTGTTTTGTGTGTATGATATATGTGGTATATCTGTAGTATGTATGTGGTTATGGTATTTTTGTGGTATGTAGTGTGTGGGGTGTCAGCTGTATATACGGGTTTATGTGTGTTCATGTGTGCTGTATGTATGGTATATGAGTTGTGACTATGGTATATATCTGGTGAGTTTGTTTTCCAGGTGTAGTGTGTGTTTATGTGGTATCAGTGTGGCATGCATCTTGTGTGCATGGTTTCTGTCATGTATGTATCACGTATCATATTGTGCTTGCATTACATGTGGGAATGTTGTATTCTTATGTGTGGTGCAAGTATGTGGTATAAGTTTGTGTATGTGATGTGTGTTTCATATGTGTGAGTGTGGCATACATTCATCCAGTGTAGTGATGTCATTGGATGTGTAATGTGGGTGTGTTGGTGTGGTGTGTTTTTGATGTGTGGTATGTGTGTGTAATGTGTGTGCTGTAACTTTTGTGTGTGTGGGGGGGTTTATGTGTGTGGCATATATGTGATGTGTGTGAATGTATGAAGTATATATGTTGTATATGTGTGGAATCAGTATGGTGATGTGTGCAATATGTTTATCTGTGTTTGGTGAAATGATGTTTTATATGTTGTGTGTGGTATATATTTGGCTTGTGGTTTGGCATAAATGTTGTGGTATAACTACAGAGCATGTGTGGCATATATCTATATGTGTTATATGTGTATTGTTGGTGCAGTTCATATGTGGTACAAACATAAGGTATGGGTTATATGAATTCTGTATGTGGTGTTTTTGTGTTGTGCTGCCTATGCTGTTTATGGTGTGTTTGGTTTGTGTGTCATGTATGATATATGTATGGTTTGTATTTGTGGTATATGTGTACTGGTGTTGTGACTTCTAAGTGGCATGTGCTTGATGTGTAGTGTGTGTGCATTGTGTGTCATATGTGTGATTAGCATGTGGTGTATTGTGTATATACAGTGTGTTCGTGATGTGTGTCTAGTTTCTCTGTGTGGTATGCTTTTGGTGTATCTGTGGAATTTGTACTGTATTTGTAGATTTTTTGATGTGTGGGCATATGTATGTATGGCATACATATGGTAGTTGTGTGCTGTGTGTCTGGTGTTTCCATGTGAGATATATGTCTTGTGCACCTGTGGATCGGGTGTGATTTATGTGCAGTGTGTTGTGTGCATTTGTGAGTGTGGTGAAGCTGTGGTGAATATGTTAGGTGTGTGTGGTGTATATATGTCACGTGTGTGGGGTATATGTGTGCTGTGTGTGGTTTATCCATTGTGTATGTTTGGTATAAATCTGTTTGTGTCACACATGTGTTGTTTGTGTGGCATGTGGTGTTTGGTATTGTGAGGTGTGTTTGTGGTGCATGTTTAGTGTTGTGGTGTATGCATGTTTTGTGTGAGTTATATGTTGTGAGCTTTTGGCTTATACATGGTGTGTGTGTGTGTGTGTGTGTGTGTGTATGGTGCATGTGGTGTGTGAGTGTTTGGTATGTGTGTGGTTGGTGTTTGTTGTAAGCTTTTGTGTGTGGTATATACAATACTTGTTTGAAGTGTTTGAGTGATGTGTATGCATGGTATACCCGTGGTATGCTTATTGTGTATGGTGTATGTGGGTTGAGTGTGTAGTTTTGTGTTTTTTGTGTTGAGGGGGTGGTCTGTGTGAGTAATATATTCATGTCATATGTGTGGTGTATGTGAGATGTGTTTGCAATGTGTGACATACGTGTATTTTGTGTATGGTGTATTATGTGTGTGGTGTATATGAATTTGTTGTGGTATATTTGGTGTGCATGTCACATTTGTAGTGTATGTGTGGTTGTTTTTGGTGATGTTTGTGTGCCTGTGTGCATGTGTGCTGTACCTGTGGTATATGTAATGTGTGTGTGGTGTGTTTTGGTTTGCGTATGCTGTGTGTATGGTATATTTATGGTGTATGTGTAATGTATGTGTTGTATATGTGGATAAAATGTTTGGCCTGGGTGTAGTGTGTTCCTGTGTGGTGTATGTGAGTGGTGTGTGTGGTATGTGTGTGGTATAGATGAAGAATATGTGTTTGTAAGTTTTTATAGTGTTTGTGTGATATGTGTGATACTTGTGTGTGTGATGTATCTGTGGTGTGAATATGGTGCATTTGGGTAGTTATTGTGTGACGTGTATACTGTTTGTATGTGTCCCCACACAGAGCCCCTGCCACTCCACAGAGGAGCTGTATGAGGAGACTGCAGAATAGGAGGAATGAAGGGCTGAGGGTATAAATAAGCTGCACGGGCACAGAGAACCTGCAGGAAGATTAAATCCAGTTACAGCTCAGACCATTCATCTCAGAGAAGCCCCTCTCTGCTGAACATTTCATCTATCATCCACCTTGGGCATTCCACTTTGGGTGATTTCTACCTCCTCACTCCTCTCAGGACACCCCTCAGTACGTCTTCTCAAATGAAGAGCCTCATCCCCACTCAGGGTCTCTGATATTTGGTCACCTGGTTAGGGGCCTTAATAGTGTTAGGTTTTCTTCTGCTACTGATGCTCCTGCCTCTAGAGAGGGAGCAGGGGATAGTTCTGGAATCCCACATGGAGTGAAAGTGGGTTGGCAAAACCTCCTGCAGGTGAGGCCAGGGACACCTCTCTGAGTTGCACTTGGGTAGCAGGCAGTCTTCTCACATGGATTGTATGTATTAAATTAACACAGAACCATGTAAAAACATGACATCACAGCCTCGTGAGGATCACCATGGGACTGGAGAGTCCTGCCCATTCTTCCCCTTCATTAATGGGAATAGTCATTCATGCACATATGGCACTGCCATTCCCCATGTCCAGTCCCCACATCACTCTGGGCTGGTGATAGTTCTAGTCAGAGGGCGAAATAAGACATGTCTTGAGATCCCCATGGACTGAAGGAGACCAGCCATCCAGGTTCTCCATGGGGCTACAGGGGTCACAGTGCAGGAGAATCACACATGGGTGAAGGTCATTTCTTCCAGGCCCATTGCAGCAAGCTCAGGGTCTTCTCAGGTACTTGCCAACCCCTCATGGCCAAAGCATCACAAGCTGTAATTAAATCATACAACTGACACTAGAAGCAAGTCAACAGCTTCTGAATGCTTTTCCTATATCTACAGAGGAAAGACTATGTTGGGATCAGTGATTCCGCAAGTGTCCTCTCTGTGGGGGTCACCTTATCCTGGAGGAATACCCAGTTGTCCTCCTTCATTTGCACCTTACTGCTGCCCCCTCCTGTACACACATCCCTGGTCCTCACTATTACTAGGTCATGGTTTTCATTCTCCACTAGGGATTCCAGATGCTCTGCTCACATATTCAGGAATTATTTTTGTTGTTGTTAAATATTCACCAAGTGATCCTATTTCAGGTATATCGGATATTTACTACAGGATTCCGGATTAATACTTCTTCAGTATAATTGGACACAACAGAATCATTTTGGTAAATAAATCTGTGCACGGTAAACATCCAAAGAACCCCAAAACGTCATACTATTGTGATTTAATGTCCCAAACAGGAATGTGAGCCAAATAAAGATAAAAAATCTCAGAATATCTTACAGGCGATAGGGCAGAAATTCTCTAAGTGACAGTGCCATGGGGGCATCAATGGTTGGAGTTGTCACATGGTGCTGGCTTTTTTCAGCCCAGGCAGCACAATCAGAGGAGTTTGTCTCCAGTCTGTGGTGACCTAGAGCTTGGTGTGGGCCATGTTCCTGTCAGCCCATATCTGACAGTATTGGACAGTTTCATCTTCAGACACACAATTTACAAAATATCCTGAGTTAATCAAGTCATCTTTGGGCCCCTAGAAGCACCTGGGATCCCAGAAATCTCTGCTTACTTGAGACTGAGTAGAACCTCAGAAATTATTGAGAAATGCAAGACAGAATGGAGATGAATTCAGGTGCCACGTTGGTCCTTCCATCTGAATCCTCACCATCCTTGGAGTCCTCTTCATTTGTACAGGACACCAAAAATGTTGTCTTGCACATCCTCTCTCTTCTGTTCATAAGCATCCTTTTATCGTTCTTCCCCATTATCTCCTTTTATGATACACACCCTAAAAGACCTGATGTCATATAGGCACTGAGGTCTTGCATCTGCAGCTTCTGTGAAATCTTCAGCCCCTCTCAGCCCCTTTCTTAGTGTTTCCCTGGCCCTTCAACCTGGTACTATAGCAAGAAGTCTGGAGAAATGCCCCCAAATGGCTCAGCAGGGAGCAGGGCTGGGTGTCATAGGGCTCACCCCACAGGGCTGGAGGTGCCTTGGGAAGTAGTGATCTACCTGGGTGCCCTCACTATGTGTTTCCTGCCTGGATGAAACTGGTCATGATGGATTCTGCTCTTCCTTTCAGCTCCCAAGACACTTCCCATTGCTAGATTTAAGATGAAAAGCAGGGGAAGCAGATTAGCCGTCACAAGGGGAGCAAATGCAGATGTGGTGAGTTTGTCATGAAAAGGGTGAGGCAGATATGGGCACATGTTCATCTCTGCCATAGCTTACATGGAACTTCAGGGAAACCAGCCAAAAAGCTGGGATGATGCCTGGGATTGTGATCACAAAGAGGAGACAAGGATAAGGTCATAATCCCTGTAGGCACTGAAGGATGCACTGAGCATATCCGATAAGGAAACCAAACCCAATCTATACAAGGCTCTGAAGTGGCTGGGCTACTCTAACAGCAACTGCTGAACCTGGATAGAGGGCCATGGGTGTCAGTAAGGGCTCCTGGGGGTGGAAATCCAGAAGGCATATGCACTGTGTTCTCTGAGAAGAGTACCCCAGGATTTGTTGATCCTCTCACTCTGTGGAACCTAGTCCTCCCCTCCCGCCCTGCTCAAGTTATCTGAGAGCTTCCCCAGAACATCACTAGTTGGGATGAGACACTGGGGAGTGTTTGATCTCCCACTTCACACATCCAGGAAATGAGTGAACCTGACACAATCCCTGAGGCTCATGTAAGCAGGACAGCTCAAGTCGCCCAGCTATGCATCCCTGGGGACACTTAGTATACCCAGTATCAAGAGGGAGGGGACTGATTGGGAGATACCCATGTCCTTGGGTCCCCCGAGCCCCCATTAACCCTGTGGGAGATACGTGGTCACCTCAGGTACCACTTCCCAATATGAGTTTGAGGTTCTGTAGATTTTGCCTCAGTCTGTAGGCAAGTCCATCAGGGGAAATACACGCTGTTCCCCACACACTCATGTCCTGCAGTGTATGTAAAGTCACTTTTGTGTGAGACAGGAGCATAGATCACCACCACGTTGCCCACAACGCTCATGTGTGCCAGGATCACAGAGCAGGGCACGTTGTGGGCTCTCAGAGAGAGTGGGAAAAGTACAGCCAAGCAGGACAAGGGTCCAACAGTTTCAGAGGTTGGACAATCTGGAACAAGGTCCCAGTGGCACTGGAATGTAGCTTTCATTCATCCCTGGGAAGTCAATGGAAGGTTCTCATCATTCATTCCAGCCATGGGTCCTGCAGGGAAACTTCCACCACAAGACCTCAAAAGGCATGCTCCAAAATAAACCCTAGACCTATTGTAAGAACTTCCCCAAACAACACATCACACAATCTGAGATTGTATGATACAGCTTCACCTGATGTTTCCTGAAGCTTCACAAGAAGGCAGTCTGACCATGTCCCCCCATATGCTCCAGATTCCTCAGAGGACCTCAAAGTAAGTGGACCAAGAGTGTGCATGTTACCCAGCAGCAGCTTCAGTTGTGGCCCAGAAGAAGAACCAGGTGAAAAGGATACCTATGGAAAATTGTGTAAGAAACAATCCTGGAGGAACTCCTCTCCTGCACCTAACAGTTTCAGGCCCTAAAAAAAAAAAAGACTTCTGGGATTACAGTGAGCCAAGAAGAATGTGACCCCTGGGGACAAGAGGACCCTACAAGAGGGTTTCCAGGCACCGCTCAA
This sequence comes from Lynx rufus, assembly GCF_022079265.1. Lineage (NCBI taxonomy): Eukaryota > Metazoa > Chordata > Mammalia > Carnivora > Felidae > Lynx > Lynx rufus. The sequence goes on along the minus strand of NW_025814838.1, from coordinate 386,117 downwards.
GACTGACAGAGGAGGAGGTAGTGCTCCAAACCATCAATAGTACACTGTGGGTGAGATTATGCCCATCTGGAATGTGGGGCTAAGCAGCTTTCCAGTGTTTCCTCCTGCCTGCAGCAGGGCCACTCCCATTCCAGCTGTCCCTCCGGCAACAGCAGGAGATGCAGGAGAGATGCACAGCAGGAGAGATGCAGGAAAATGCAAACCTGCCAGGGTCAACGGCCACCGTGGTATCTACTGCAGGGGCAGCCTGACTGCATCCTTTGTGTACAAGGACACCAGGCTCAACTGTACCCCTCTCCTCCCTGACATAGCTCCTTCCAAGAATTTCTTCACACTCTCTGTCCTGAGCCCATTACACCCAGCTGGCCCTTGCTGACTTCCAAGTATAAGGCCAAGCCAACTATTCTTGGGCAGAATGACACAGGCAGGTTTTGGGGGTTCATCACCTATTACTTTTCCCTTTGGCACACATGCCAGCACATAGGCTTTGCTGTCACCCTAGCTGTATTCCTTTGTGGCATAGCCCCTGTATGGCCTGTATTGCCTCCATGCACAGGACTGTGACCAGTGCTGGGCTACAAATTGGCAGTGGCAACATAAGCCAGGCCTACTTCAGGCTGATGGTTTCTGCAGCACCAATAGGTTTAAGGAGGAGAGGCTGCCCCACATGTGAGTTCTACCTTTGGAGCGCTCAGCACTACAATACAAAGTGGGGCCCCGAGCATCACACTGCAATTTGGGTACGCTTGGGCCTGAACATATGGGACCCCCTCACCAGAGCAATGCCCAATGGCAACCACGGGACCTAATACTAAGAATTACCCTGAGTTGGAGATCCTATTATCCAAAACTCACATCCCCAGTGGCTTGCCGCATCACAGCCCCCAGATGTAAAGCTGAGGAACCAGCATCACTACCTGAAGGACTGTCTTTAGGGCTGTTTGTCCAGAATCTACTCTTAGCAGTCCTGCCTCTGTGTTAAACACAGTAAGGAGCATCCTTACCAAGAGTGCCCCTCATTACGTGTCCACGGCTTGCTTAGACACAAATGCTGGGTTATGTACCTTGACAATTTTCTCTAGGTCAGACCTACTGCCTCGGTGTCTAAGAGGAGAATGCTGGCCTTGGAGAACCACTTCCATTAGAATTGGTGGATGTCCACCTTCTTCACAGGCTGGACAATGTGTGAGCCTTGTTTAAAAGTGAAATAAGCCATACAGAGAAAAGCAGATACCATATGTTTCCACTCTTATGTGGATCCTGAGAAACTTAACAGAAATCCATGGGGGAGGGAAAGGAAAAAAAAAGAGGTTAGAGTGGGAGAGAGCCAAAGCATAAGAGACTCTTAAAAACTGAGAACAAACTGAGGGTTGATGGGGGTGGGAAGGAGGGGAGGGTAGGTGATGGGCAGTGAGGAGGGCACCTTTTGGGATGAACACTGGGTGTTGTATGGAAACCAATTTGACAATAAATTTCATATATTGAAAAAAAATAAATGTGAAATGCATTTCTAGCGCTGACCACTGTGATCCTGGAACTAAGGGCCCACAGTACAGTGTGCATGAAAATGGGTGGTTTGAGGCTATTGCCCAATATTTTGGTTGGAGCCCTCAGCTTAGTAGACCCAGGACCATGTCCCCTTTTCCTACAATCTTGGATCTGGAAGACACATTCTGTCTACACTGGCCTCCTCCACTCTGCCTGTGTTCTTTTCAGAATGCTGGTTGCTTTCTCATATTTGTCATCAAGCCTGGTTCTTGTTCATTGTCAGAATTCTCCTGTGTGTGTGTGCTCTGTAGATCAAGTGTGGAAAAGCATGGAATTGGATGAAGGGCAATATGGGAGCCAGACCTATTTCAAATTTCCTGTGGTAAACTAATGGATTAGAAAAAGTAGCAACCCTTGATGGTTAGGACGGATACCTGTAATTTAAAAGTATGCTTTGAGGTTAATGATAACACTGGGTAGATAACAAGAGCCCAGGGGAGGAATAAACAGAGACACTCATTCTTGTTTGTTGGAACTGCTACTTCTCAACACCAGTCTGATGTGAAACATGTTCTACCATCCCTAGTTGTCACCAGGAGTCCACATTCAGTGGATTGTACAAAAGACTCCAAGACTAAAAGTCTTATCTATATAGCAATTTCTTTTTTTTTCACTGTTGTTTGAAGGTGCGAAGCAAATCACATATGTACACCTCCCATCTACATATTATGGTCATGGTAGGAAACCTTTTGGCTAGGGAAAACAAGAAGTCATTAATTCTAGTTTGTCTCATATGCCTATGGTATTTGTGACATTCTTATTTGAATATCAGAACTCCCTCAATTCCTCTCCTCCTTTCTGCAACAGTAGAGATGAAAGGGAGCCATTTGAAGAGGACCCAAGCTAAAATTGGTCAAGTTTTAATAAAGAAAAAAATGCCTAGTTTGTGGTCTGGTATGTATGGAGCTTAGACATCATCACTCTTGTCCTCACCACAACTGAAAAGCAGAAAAACGTGAAAATCATGAATTCTTAAATATGACAGAGAACTGAGCTCACAGGGCAAACTGTCACCACAATAATTGGAGAGACAGGTGAATACAGAAGGGTCACAGACTAATGCACTGATTTTCAGGGCATCTTATCAACCAGGCCTGGGGCCAGAGAATCAATAAGGGATCCCAGAGGGCCTCCTGTTATCTAATAGATGATGAATTTGGAGGCTATTCCCTGGATCTATTGCTACTGCTACATAAAAAATCACCCACAATGTTGTAGCTGCTTCCAATGCACGAGATGGTGACACTCTGGCTCAGAGCCCAAGACACTGGGGGTAGTTAGGTCAGAAGATACTGGATACACAATGCTGGAAGAGAGAGACACACACAGAGAGGGGATGCTGGTGTCTGTAGTCAAGAGGGGGAAAGAGGGCCCCGTGTCTCCTCCCAGAACCCCTTGCCTTGTGCCTATATCTAGTGACATGTGCAGTGAACACGGAAGGTGAGGAGGAGAGGGGGCAAGGCCAAGATGAACACCATCACCAATCCTGCCTTCTCTGGCCCCACACATGACCAGAGGCTCTCCTAGTCTCTCCCTTCCCCTCTTCATCCTCTGAGAGAGGGAGTGACTGTTCATACAAAAGAAACCCAAGCTATCTGTCCCTTCACTTGGCCTGGAGAGATCTCTCTGTCTGTGGATTTAAAGGGGCACAGAGTTCACAACTTTGAGCCCTGAGCAGAAGGCAGACAGTGCCAGGTGACATGTATCATCGTTGAGCACCCTTGACCCTCAGAAAATGTCCCTGAGTGCCCAGCATGGTCCAGACCCAAAGACACCATTGTGTGATATGGTGATCAGAGTCCATCCCAGACTGCTCCTGACTCTCTCCTTGCTCTGTCCACTGTCTGGGGGCCAAGTATCTCCTTATGTCACCTATGGACTGTATGATCTATGTCAGAGCAGACTGTATGCTCTGTGCAGACTATTCAGGGTGAATGTGTCCACCACCCCCTTGGTTGCTCTTAGTTCAGGACTCAGGTGGTGTCTCTACATAAAATCCTCCTAGAACAGGATCAAGTCCAGAGCAGTGACGGGTCCCCCATGGACACATAGCCCCTTCTGTGCAGGATGCTGTGATTTTCCCTCTAATGTGATCCTCCCCTTGGTAGACGTTCAGCAATGTGTCTCCAAACCCCAAAATGTTACTTTAACATTTTTAAAGCATGTGGACCCTAGGCTGGAGGTGTTACTCAGGGCTCTTTTTTTTCCCAGCCATGACTACTCACAGTCCCAGTCTCTTGAAGTTTGCTTCTTTCTCTTAGAAATATGCATGGAACTTTCCTCTGTCTCCTTTTGTGGCTTGATAACTCATGTCTTTTCATCACTGAATCATATTCCAGACATAGAACTATTGGAGTTTATATACCTATTCACCTCTGCAAAGGCATATTGTTTGCTTTCAAGTCTTGACAATCATATAGAAAATAACAATGAACACATATGTGCATGTTCTTTGTGGACACTAGTAACTCGTTTCAGGAAATACATAGGGGTGTGCTTTCTGTATCATCATCAAGGCATTGTTTAGCTTTGTAACAACCTCCCAAGGTAGATTCCAAAGTGACTGGGACACTTTGCTTTTCCACCAGCAATGTTGAGAGTTCCTGCTGCCCTACATATTTGGCAGAATTCAATGTTGTCATTGCATTAATTTTTCACCATGCTCCTGGAAGACTAGTAGTACCTCACTGTTTCAGTTTGTAATACCCCATTGACATATTATGTTGGATATCTTTTGCCACATGTAATAGTCATTTGTGTATCTTCTTTGGTAAGTTTCTATTCTGATATGCTCACTGGGGAGCACTTCCCAGCACCCATCAATTCAGGAGCTCATTAAAGTTCTAATCTCAAGAGAAGGAAAGGAACTGAGTATCTTTAAGATTTTTGAGCTCAGGGAATTCTCAATAAAGCTCAATAATGGTACAAGGAGACATATAGGGGGCTGAGCAGTGGGCCACCTGGTTCTCTCAGGTCACACATCCTTTACTACTGCCATTCCTGGCATTCCAACCCAGTGAATGTGGAGCCCATTTTGTTCTGGAAACACAGTAACTATTTTTGCATTAGGGGGGCAACCTCCAAAAGGAGAAATTTTCATTGACCTTAAAAACTTACATGAGTTCAGATATTGAAGCCCTCTGGTTTTAGTAGGATGTGTATAGTTAAAATCTGAGCTGTTGTTTGTCCCACAAAGGGACAAAGGAGTGATGAATAAGACTGGGTAAGGGTAGAGAACATAAGTGATCACGTGTCCCAGTGGAACAGGAATCCGGTGTGACATTTGGTTGTATGAAGCTCTACAGCAATGACTACCTGTCTCTCCTCAGGCTGTATCTCAAGGTGGCTGAAAAGGTTTTGCTGACACACCTGAATCTGGCCAAACAGGCTTGAACACATGGGTGGTCCCTCACTGCTGTCTTGGGTCACAATGTAAGGGCTCTGTCTGGGAGCCATGGTACCATTGCCATGGTAAACCCCAGAGTTTCTGCTGATTCTGTGGAAGAGGAGGTAACCTGGGGTCTGGGGTCCTCAGGAGCTTCCCAAGGAGTTGACACATGCACATACATGGGAGTTCCTACACATGATGTTCACAGGCCCCCACAAACCTGGATTTTGGAAAAATCCCTAATGGGGTCTGAGGGGAGAGGGGGCCACAGTCAGTACCTGTGGGCTCAAAAGACCTATCCATGGGAGTCCCCATGGGCCCAGGTGTCACCTGTTGCAGAGATTCATTCATGGACCCACATTATTCATTTCTGTGAGGCAGCCTCGGCAACTGTAGAGCATCCTGTAAGTTCTCATGTCTCATCAAGGGGTTCCTGCCTTCAAGCCCAAATCTCCCCTGTAAGTAAAACCCCCTCCTTGATCTGCATGACTGAAACCTCATGTGCCCAGCGAGGGTCCCAGGTCAGCTCTGTACCTGATTTCCTCCCAGGCCTCTATCCTTACACAGTATCTCACCTACTAATGCTTTATCCCTAAGACATAGCAAGCCTTGGCTACTCCTGAGCACAGGAGTATGGGAGTGAAGGGGAGGTCACTGCTATAAACACTGGAAGAATAGAGTCCATTCTGTGGAGAACTGTCTAACTTGTTCAGATAGTCCCTGGGGCTCTGAGGAGGATGAGGTAAAAGAAAGTGTTATTTTCCTCATTTCAAGTAAAGACAGCCACTGTGCAGACTCTGGTTTTATGACATGGGGATACCCATACAACAGGGGAGCTCTCATGAAATTGAAGTAATTTGTTTTGTGTATTTTATTCTTTCTGAGGTCACAGAGACACTGAATGGATAATTGAGAATAGACCCATTAAGAACCAGATGGCACTTGCAAGTATATATACAACTTATTTTTGCAAGTCTTAAATTGTCATAGAACAAGACTCTTGGCAGGTCAAGGATATTGTCCTCTTTTATCATCAGCCTGTGTCACTGTAAGAAGCATTAATTGTGTCCAGTCATACACTCAAAATCAGCCCTGTCCCCAGTCTACAATCCAGAGATGAGCAGAATCCCTGCATTGGCCAAAATGTCTTTGGATCAAGAGAAACACTTGGGGACCCCAGATCCCTTGTGCTTGTTTGAGTCTGAGTAGAACCTCAAGAGATACTGAAGAGGGCTCCATGGTTTATGCAGGAATGAGCATATGTTCTTGCTGCCAACATGGAAGCCACTGTTAAGGATGCAAGTGACTGGCTGTTGTTCTCAGAGATGCAGAGATGGAGGTGGGTGGGTCCACACAGGCCAGGACAGGGAACCTGTAAAACACAAACACTCCTGGGTGATGGGACTCGGGTCAAAGTAAATTTTTCTCTGGACTCTGACCCACTGAGGCTGACACAGGCTGAAACCTGGCCTCTGAGTATGTCCCAATCTTTAGAGTGAGCGAGGAACATGAGGAGGCCAGGAGGCCAGGACATGGTGACACTGTCTGTGGTTCCCATAGTGGGCTAGGCTTCCCCAAAGCTCCATTTCCCCTCTACAAGCTGCCACAGAAGGGGCTGTACATGCAGATGGCATCCATCCAGCGAGTGTCCAGCCCTTCCCTGAGTCCCGCCTCTGGTGCTCAGTTCACACACACTGAAGAGGATGGAGGCTGGCTTCACCCCTGGGAAGAGCCCTGTGGGAAACACCTGCTGAGACAATACACAGGTCCTTATTCAGGGGACTCTGCCAGGCTAGAGAAGACACAGTTGCTGAGTCCCCAGCAGGGTGCAAAGTGTCCAACACCCAGGCCTTTGCTCCTTTGAGTGAATGGTCCTCACTAGGTAGCAAGTAGAACAACAAGGCAGTCCCACAGCACACCCTCTGGTCAAAGAACACACACCTCAATGTGGCCCAAAGCTCCCAGAGCCCAGCTGGTATCTACCTCTCACTGGGTTCCTGTCTGTATCCACATATCCATGGCTGCATTAAGAGTTCCGGTTTCCTCCAGTATCCAACAGTATAAATTTTTGATGAAACCTCTCCTAGACAAAATGGCTAAAAGTGAGGGAGCAGTTGCCATCAGTTTATATGGAAATACATTAGAGTGTTTTCTAGACTCAAGCAATAAACTATCTCAGGCTTCACTGAAACTCTAGGACACATCTTGCTAAGGGATGCATAAATAAATGGAGATAAAACACTCAACCTAAAAGACAGAGTTCAAAGCTCTGGGAGTTGGATGCTGAGATGCTGAGGGTACTTCCCAGAAAAGGACATTGGCGGAGACACTCTGGCTGCTCAGGGTGCAGGTCGTCTCTCGACAGGCCAGCTGCAAAACAAGTGCTAAAAGCTATGTTCACTTCTGGCCTTTTGTGTAAAAGCAAAAAAAAAATTGTTTAGATTTCTTCTACTAGTGAAATCAGGTATTAAAGTAGGTCTTTTGATAATGCCAAATGGCATAATGGGAACTCTCAAAATGTAGGGATGCCTGTGCTTTGATTCTGATCCTGGGGACTGATTCCAGTAACTTTTCATTCCTAGAGAAGCTCTTGTCCATGGAAATGAAAGATGTGCATATATAACTAGTTAGAGGACACTCTAGATAAAGGTGAATGATCCAGGTGTGCATCAGGTCAGAGATCAGTTGAGCTCTTCTAAAGAACTTGTAGGGGTTCTTTTGGGGAAAAGACACCAGAAGGGAAATTTCCCCCCAAACACTTAGTGGCATGTTTTAAAGAGGAAAATTTAGCAAACATTTCAAAAGCCAGTAATGCCTCTGTAGCAATGACAGGGATTAGCTTTGATTTAGTCATTAGTAAAATGAAAATGAAAAGTGTCAATCATCGTCATCATCATCAGTCATAATCATAATGGTTTTGGAAGGCTTTGCATTTAACCATGGAGAGTATAATATACTTATGTTAGATGTCGACATTATATTCTTAAGTTTGTAGTGTGTGCTATTTATTTTTATATTATATTTATTATAATATATATTATATATATTTATTTTTATATTATATATTTATTGTTAAGATTTTTTCTTATGGGGTTATAAAATTTCTTTACATATGAAAAAAGAACGCTTCCTATTTTCTTACTCCTTCTATCAAAGAAGCTAAATGTGAATATTTTATGTTTTGCAGATATGTTGAGTGGACAGTTAGATCCATAAACCTGCTTTCAAAATAGTCCTGCCATCCTCAAAGACACAAAGTATTGAAATGTGTTCAGATCCACCAGGTGTGGTGCGATAGATAAGAGTTGCGCCACCCCTGATGGGATGTTAGACCCAGGCAGTAGACAGAGATGTAGCCAGGCAGTGATCAGATAGGGGAGGACTGAATCTCCATTCCTCCAGGGTTTAGAGCACTGGACAAAGGTCATCCCATGTCTGGCCTCAATGGTCAGCTTCATCTTAGGACATGATCTAAGGGACCCTCAGGAAGCATTCCTTGACAGACCTGAAGCCAGAGGTTCTGTCTGGAATGGCTGTAATAAGAAAATCACAGGTCCACAATTCTGGGGCTTCTGCCCAGAAATTTGTGTTGCCAGGACACACTGTTCACTCCTGTGTTGATGATTTTTCAGCTATAGATGGTGTACTTCTAGAGCTCTGACTCCAAATTCTGGATGAATGTGTCTGCAGAGCCTGGATAAATGCACCTCCAATTAAAGAGAGGGGAGTGGGAGATTAGGGTCCCTTGTCACTTTGTCCAAAGCCCAACTCCCTTGCAGATTCAGAGCACAAAGCATGAGATTGCCAATGCAGCTGGCGAGTAGGGAGGGAATTGTAAAAAGGCAAGTCATTGAATGTGGGAGCCCCTATATCTGAATATAAACTGAGAAGCCTTGGCTACCCCTGTATTACATGGAGGGAGGAGACTGTCAGGACATAAGCTACTAACTCATTTATCATGTCTTCATGTGATCAAATGAGGAAACACTCTGAAAATATAATAATAATAATAACAATAATAATAATAAATAAAAGTTAACCTATAGTTAGCACTGAGGAATGGAGGGGATTGACTGTGGGGCTCAACAAGTTCTGATCTCATGTCCCTGGGGGCCTGGGGTATTGTAGGAGCACAGGGACCTTTGGATTGTGCTGGTCAGTGATGTTGGGCTTCATTCTTGATTGGAAACAGGTGCTGTTGATGTAGCATGATGTGCAGACAAAAATGGAACCTCTGTCCTAGGGTACATGGTTGGATCAATGACTCCAGAGTTTTGAAGAGATTTATCTCTGCAGTGATGTGTCAAAATCATGACATTCTGTACACTGTTGTTTCTCCTTAGGGGGGCAGTAGAAAGTGCATTTCTGCCCTGAGGTCCCTGTCCCTGATGGAGCCTGGATAGGCTGGGAGAGGTGTGGAGACCAATAAAGACAGGGCAGCATCCAACTGCAGGGAGTGGGGAAAAGAAGGGGCAGGGCCCATGCAGAAGCTCAGGAAGCATTCATCTGGGTGATGAGTAGGGTCAGGGAAGGCTGGGGGCATCCAGGCTGTGGTGGCCAGGACCTGAAACCTCGATCTTTAAGACTCCAGCCAGGGCACACCTGCCCCACACCTCTTACCCCATTGCACATCCTGAGAAAATGGTTGGGGGCTGTGATGGTGCAGTCAGGTGTAGCTTATGTAGGCCATGAGAGCAAAATGTTTGGTCTAATAGAATTCTAGTAGTTTCTATGAATATATATTCACAGAAATTAATAATTAAAAGAGCAGGGGTGCCAGGGTGGCTCAGGTTAAGTACCCAACTCTTGATTTCAGCTCAGGTCATGACCTCATGGTTCATGAGTTTGAGCCCTACATTAGGCTCTGAGATGACAGCTTGGAGTCTGCTTGGGATTCTCCCTCCCCCTCTATCTCTGACCCACCCTCATAGCATTCTCTTTCTCTCTCTCTTTCTGTGTGTGTGTGTCTAAAATAAAGAAATAAATTTTAAAAATAGAATTAAATTGGGGAGCCTGGGTGGCTTAGTCGGTTGAGTATCTAACTTCGACTCAGGTTATGATCTCATGGTTCGTGAGTTTGAGCCCCACTTCAGGCTCTGTGCTGACAGCTCAGAGCCTGGAGCACGCTTCAGATTCTGTATTTCCCTCTGTCTCTGACCCTACCCTGCTTGTACTCTCTCTCTCTCTCTCAAAAATAAATAAACATTAAAAAATTTTTTAAAAAATGGAATTAAATCAGTAGACTCTGACTTAAAAACATTACCATCATAATGGGGGTGGGTCTCATCCAATAAGTTGAAGGTCTTGGAGGAAAGACTGGCCATCCCCAGAAAGAAGGAATTCTGGTAACACATTGCCTTCAGAACCAAACTACAACGACACTTCCTTTCCTGGGTCTGTGGCCTGCCAGCCCACACTATGCATTTTGGACTTGCCAACCTCTACAACAATGGTTAACAATTCCTTAAATAAATTTCTCATATGGATCGCTAGATAGACAAACATATATACCTATATATATATATGTGTGTGTGTATATATATATATGCACACAAACATATGCATGCACATAAACTTATACATTATATTGCATGTACATAGTATGTACATACATACATACATACACTTGGTTCTGTTTCTCAGGAGAACCCTAACTCATATAAAGTCTTATATCCAAATCTCAGTCTTATTCTTTGCTTTTTCTGGCCCTTTGCATGGTTCAATTCTACAGAAAGATCACGAGAAGTGGTGATGCAATGTTAACTCTGTGCTCTGGGTCTCACAAAGACCTTGTGAAGTCATGGTCACAAGGGAGCAAAGTCTAGGAAAAGAAGATTTTGCACTGGGCACAAGTGTCTGTTGATACATAATGCCACAAGAACAGGATACCAGTACCCAATCTGCTGCAGGCATCTTCATTGCTTCACTGCTGCCTGGGAAAGACTCAGGCAATTGTGGAGGTAATCCATCATTTTGTGAAAAGGGTCTTGGCTTTTTCTTTTTTTTAATTTTTAAATTTTTAAATTTTTATTATTTTACTACTTAATTTTATATTTTATTTTTTTTAATTTACATCCAAATTAGTTAGCATATAGTGCAATAATGATTTCAGGAGTAGATTCCTTAGTGCCCCTTACCCATTTAGCCCATCCCCCTCCCACAACTGCTCCAGTAACCCTCAGTTTGTTCTCCATATTTATGAGTCTCTTCTGTTTTGCCCCCTCTGTTTTTATATTATTTTTGTTTCCCTCCATTATGTTTATCTGTTTTGTCTCCTAAAGTCCTCATGAGTGAAGTCATATGATTTTTGTCTTTCTCTCACTGACTAATTTCACTTAGCATAATACCCTCCAGTTCCAACCACATAGTTGCAAATGGCAAGATTTCATTCTTTTTGATTGCCAAGTAATACTGCATTGTATATATATACCACATCTTCTTTATCCATTCATCCATCGATGGACATTTGGGCTCTTTCCATACTTTGGCTATTGTTGATAGTGCTGCTATAAACATGGGGGTGCATGTGCCCTTTGAAACAGCACACGTGTATCCCTTGGATAAATACCTAGTAGGGCAATTGCTGGGTCATAGGGTAGTTCTATTTTTAGTTTTTTGAGGAACCTCCATACTGTTTTCCAGAGTGGCTGCACCATCTTGCATTCCCACTTGGAATGCAAAAGAGATTCTTTTTCTCCGCATCCTCGCCAACATTTGTTGTCGCCTGAGTTGTTAAGGCCATTCTGGCAGGTGTAAGGTGGTATCTCATTGTAGTTTTGATTTCTATTGCCCTGATGATGAGTGAAGTTGAGCATCTTTTCATGTGTTGGTTGGCCATCTGGATGTCTTCTCTGGAGAATTGACTATTCATATCTTTTGCCCATTTCTTCACTGGATCATTTGTTTTTTGGGTGTTGAGTTTGATCAGTTCTTTGTAGATTTTGGATACTAGCCCTTTATTTGATATGTCGTTTGCAAATATCTTCTCCCATTCTGTCGGTTGCCTTTTAGTTTTGCTGATTGTTTCCTTCGTTGTGCCGAAGCTTTTTATTTTGATGAGGTCCCAGTAGTTCAGTTTTGCTTTTGTTTCCCTTGCCTCCAGAGATGTGTTGAGTAAGAAGTTGCTGTGGCCAAGATCAAAGAGGTTTTTGCCTGCTTTATCCTTGAGGATTTTGGTGGCTTCCTGTCTTACATTGAGGTATTTCATCCATTTTGAGTTTATTTTTGTGTGTGGTGTAAGAAATTGGTCCATGTTCATTCTTCTGCATGTCGCCGTCCAGTTTTCCCAGCACCACTTGCTGAAGAGACTGTCTTTATTCCATTGGATATTCTTTCTTGCTTTGTCAAAGATTAGTTGGCCATACGTTTGTGGGTCCATTTCTGGGTTCTCTATTCTGTTCCATTGATCTGAGTGTCTGTTCTTGTGTCAGTACCATACTGTCTTGACGATTACAGCTTTGTAGTGTAGCTTGAAGTCCAGATTTGTGATGCCTCCTACTTTGGTTTTCTTTTTCAAGATTGCTTTGGCTATTTGGGGTCTTTTCTGGTTGCATACAAATTTTAGGATTATTTGTTCTAGCTCTGTGAAGAATGCTGGTGTTACTTTAATGGGGATTGCATTGAATATGTAGATTGCTTTGGGTAGTATCAACATTTTAACAATACTTGTTCTTCCTATTCAGGAGCATGGAATCTTTTGCCATTTTTTGGTGTCTTTTCAATTTCTTTCATAAGCTTTCTACAGTTTTCAGTGTATAGATTTTTCACCTTTTTGGTTAGATTTATTCCTAGGTATTTTATGGTTTTTTGTGCAATTGTAAATGGGATCGATTCCTTCTTTGATTTCTCTTTCTGTTGCTTCATTGTTGGTGTATAGGAATACAACCGATTTCTGTGCATTGATTTTATATCCTGCCACTTTGCTGAATTCAGGAATCAGTTCTAGCAGTTTTTTGGTGGAATCTTTTGGGTTTTCCATATAGAGTATCATGTCATCTGTGAAGAGTGAGAGTTTGACTTCCTCCTGGCTAATTTGATGCCTTTTATTTCCTTGTGTTGTCTGATTGCAGAGGCTAAGACTTCCAATACTATGTTGAATAACTGGTGAGAGTGGACATCCTGTCTTGTTCCTGACCTTAGGGGGAAAGCTCTCAGTTTTTCCCCATTGAGGATGATATTAGTGTAGGGTCGTTCATATATGGCTTTTATCTCAAGGTATGGTCCTTCTATCCTTACTGTCTTGAGGGTTTTTATCAAGAAAGGATGGTGTATTTTGTGAAATGCTTTCTCTGCATCTATCCAGAGGATCACATGGTTCTTGTCCTTTCTTTTATTGATGTGATGAATCATGTTGTTTTGTGGATATTGAACCAGCCCTGCATCCCAGGTATAAATCCCACTTGGTCATGGTGAATAATTTTTTTAACTTATTGTTGGATCTGGTTGGCTAATATCTTGTTGAGGATTTTTGCATCCATGTTCATCAGAGAAATTGGTCTATAGTTCTCCTTTTAAGTGGAGTCTCTGTCTGGTTTTGGAATCAAGGTAATGTTGGCTTCATAGAATGAGTTTGGAAGTTTCTTTCCATTTCTATTTTTTGAAACAGCTTCGTGAAAATAGGTGCTAATTCTTCCTTAAATGTTTGGTAGAATTCCCCTGGAAATCCATCTGGCCCTGGACTCTTGTTTTTTGGGGGAGATTTTTGATTAGTAATTCGATTTCCTTACTGGTTATGGGTCTGTTCACAATCTTGGCTTTTTCTATCCAGAATTTACAGATGCAGGTTCTGTTTCTGAGCCTTGGAAATGCAGTCAGGACCAAGGAATCACGTGGTGTCCTCTTCTGTTTATACCTCCTCGGGCATAATTCTCACTGAGCAGGTTATCACTCACACCATTGTTCCTTGCAGTGCAGTGATCATCAGAAACCAATTCCCCAGGTGGGCTTTGCAGGGAACAGCACAGCCTCATTGCCCAGTGGCACCAGCCCAGCTTAGATACAGCCCGACTCTGAACATCAGCCTTAAGTGCAGTGCTTCCTCCCCCTGGTCTGTGCCTCTGGCCAAACTGATGCTGCCCTCTATGTCTCACCTTGATTACCCAACAAAATATGGCCTCCCCAATTTCTAAGGCATGGTACACACCTCCCCTTCCTCAGAAAGATCAGGTCATGTGCAACTAGAGAAGAACCACTCCAGGGCGATTGTTTCAGTTATATCTGTTCCAATCTTTTTCCATTTATTTGCTGAGAATTCCTACCTGACATCTTATTGCAGGTGTATTTTATCCCAAGAGCTGAGGTGAGCCTTTTGGTCAGGCTAGGAATCATCATTACTTTAGTGACATTCAGTGTTTTGTAGAACAAACTAGGAATATCTATTCATTTATTGGTTTAAAAACTTGCAATATTATGTTATTTTCAGTGTACAAAAATCCAATTTTCTCAGATTTATCCTTAAATATTTCATATTGATGATATGATATGTTATTGTGTTTTTTAATCAATGGAAAGATCATTACTGATCTATAGAATCCACTTCATTTCCTCATGTTGGCTTTTGTATCACAAAATCTAGGTTGAAGCACTCAGACCAGAAGCATGTCTGAGTCAGTTCTCCACTCAGAGGTGGGCACACCTGAATCACTCATGATTGGTCTTCTCCAGTGTCTCCCTGCGAGATCTTTTTGAATTTTATTAAGAGTGAGAGAGAGAGTAAAAGCGGGGGAGGGGACAGAGCGTGAGAGAGAGAGAGAGAGAGAGAGAAATACAAGCAAGTTCCAGGCTCAGTGTGAGCCCAATGTGGGGCTCAATCCCATGACCTTGGGATCATGACCCGAGCCACCCAGGTGCCCCTCCCTGAGAGATTTTAATCTCTGATCAAGCAGTGTTGGTCAAAGCAAACAAGAATTGGATGAGACTACAATAGCAATCTGAAAGTTGAACTGAAGAAAGAGATGGGACATTGTCACATCTAACAGTTCAAGGATAACCAGGTGCTTGTCTGAGATCTGACAACAGAAGTCACTCCCTGAGCTTGAATCCATGGAGCTTCCAGCAGGGGTGCGTGCACCAGACCAGAGAGCATAGGGAGGTTTTTATCTCAATTCCTCATGTGTCTGAGCACTGAGTAGGCGCTAGAGCTGCCCTGCCATATATTACAGTAATAATCAGCCTCATGCTCAGGCTGCAGAACAGAGATGTACAGGATCCCTGAGTTGGCTGAAGCATCTTTGCATTCAGAGAAGCAGCTGGGGACCCTAGAGCCCTGGTGCTTGTTTGAGTGTCAGTCCAAGTGATTCTGGGGAGGGCTCCCTGCCTTCTGTTGATGCTGGAATATCCTGTGTGCACCAACACAGATGTCACTGCTGAGGATGCAGGTGAGTCTGGCTGATACTCCAGGGGATGTAGAGAGGGAGGGCAGCTGGGTCAGCCCAGGGAACATGTAACAAAGTCACACTATCCTAAAGGAGCTGGGGCCATTTGGCTTCTGCTTGAGGGGTTAGGCCAGGGTAGCTCACACAGCTATTGGTGTTTTCTGAACCTCCAAGGCTTGTCTTTTCCTGTGCAGTGAGAGAGGATCTCAAGGAAAAGAGGGGTCCAGTTCATGGACTTCACAGTTCCTGAGGTTCCAGAGCTGGTTCTGTGCTGGGACATGCCTTTCTTCCCTTTCTACCTAAGCTGGAGGAGACTTTCATGTAAATCCAACCCCCATTTAATCTGGTTTTGTCCCTCTCTGAGTTATGAAAGGAACGTGAGCAGGGCCTGTGAACGGAGAAAGTGAAGGGGCTGAGGTTGCTATGTGGGGATAGTCAGGGAGGAAGCAGCTGCTGGATCAATCCACAGGTGTGTGTACTGAGGACTTTGTGAGCCCATGGGGACACAGTGGCTGAGACCTCAGCGCTGAGTCAGTGACCAGCTCCCTCTAGCCTGACTTGGAGTCAGCAGGGGCTGCCTGGCTGGGAGGCTCCACAGCAAGTGACTCTGGGAGACCCATGTTGCCCCCTGCTGGTCACACTTCCATCTACAGGTGTCTGGGAAGCTGCTGTGGCTTCTGCATCTGTCCTTGTCACTGTCATTCCACAAACAGGGAAGGAGACAGCTATATGGCAAGCAATGTGTTCAGGTTGAATTGATTGAAGTTAGTCCACTACACGTGGTTTGAGGATGCTTGGGATTTTTTCCCTGATGTTGTAAAATAGATGGCTGTGTCCTTTGTAATTTGCAAGTTGCAATTTCTGATGTGTTGCCTGTATTATGATTCTCAGCATTGAAGGCAATTTCTGGAGCTTATCATTTTTGAAGACCCATCTCAGGTTCAGAGAAAACCTTACCCACTACTCCGGTCCCTTGTCTCTGGAGGAAGGAGTATAAGGACCCCAATAGACTGTGCCATTCATTTTGATCCCCACATCTGAGGAGAAAGGTTAGGGCCATATCCATTATGAGCCCCCTGCCCCCATGTCAACCTTGCCTGTGTCTTGCCTTCCAAGGGAAATGACTGTGGAGGAGGGATGTGCCCTCCTAATGAAGAGGCTACCCTCTCCAGGATATACAGGACAGTCCCCATGGTGAGCTCCAGTTTACATTTAGGCCCCAGAGAAGCTCTTTCCATGATGGTACATGAGCCCAGCTCACCCAAAAGATCCCCTGAGCTGCACATTTTATGGTGTCAAGTGGTTCCAGCCATAATCATCTTGGCCTGCAAGTCTGACAGGATGCCAATAATCATGAGGATAATCAAAATGAACTTTCACCAAAGTCCTATGGCATTCCTGAGGATGTAGAGCTTCTGTGATATGTGACATGATCCTGTCACCACATACTCAGTGGTGGTTCTGACCACACAAGCTGCCCACCAGAATGAGCAAAATGGTCAACATGTTCATTCTAGTCAAAATCCATTCTCAGGAAGAGACATTTCATTCACTGCACACCAGCTACAAATGCAACAAAGTCCCATGCTGACCTCACCAATTCATCTTTCCTGGGGAAATTACAGGGATGGACTCAGGAAGGTTCCCAGATCTTCCCTCTCTCTTGATCTTTGTGAGAAGAAGAAGCTGCAGGGCAGGGGCAGCAGGATGGATGTGGTGGTGTGCTCCTGAAATTATATCTCTTGAGAAGGGTTAATTTTAAATACCTGTGTGTGTGTGACAGGCATGGCTAGAATGGTAAGTCAGCAGGAGGCACAGGTTCTCAAGGGAGTGTGATGACCCATGGAGACATCAGGGCAGTGATGTCACTGGGGGAGGCACAGACAGCAGTTATGGCTAGCTCAGATTAGGCCACCTGAGAGACACTTTTGAACACCAGGAGACTAACCTTTGCTAACTCATACTATTACCTGAAGACAATGACCTCCCAGAACTAGAGAGTAGCTAAGACATGTCTCTCCAGTACATAAAGTGATTAAGTTTTGGCAGTCAGACCTTCACTGTTGTTCAGGAAGAACAAAGGCTCTCACTCTACCAAGGGATAGAAAAGAGGAACAGATGATGTGCTCCTGAGGGCCATTTCCAGAGACCACATTGGTCTGTCACCTGTGCAGAGAGAATCAGGAAATGTGAAGGGCCCCAGACTGGGGAGAGAGTGATAGATTCCTGCAACATTGGAGTGGGGACACAGCTACACCTTATCTGTGATCCTGTCTCCATAACCTGTGGAAGTGAAACTTGTTTTCTTCTTCTGTACATATCTCTAAGTCCTGAGCGTCCATAGCCTCCTCATCGCAGCATGAGATCATATCACCTTGGAATAAAGAAGAGACATGACTCTCACAGGACCTGTTCCAATTCTGAGGGATCTTGATTCCTGTGTCTGGTGCCCACAGATAGGTCACACCCAGTCACATATCCCTTTGGAGAAGGCTTTGTTCAACATCACTGGAGCCACAGACACCTGTTTCCTCTGAGCCTCAGGACAGAATGTGCATTTCCCCAGAGACAGGTGAGACTCTGCAGATGCAGAGAGAAGGTCTTGGAGCTGATTTCTGGGAGATGGATGAAAGTCATGCTGGACTCCATTTTCCAATACAAGCACTCAGACACCCATGTCTCTGAGTGAGGCCTAGATTCCAGGCTGGCATGGGTTTTGCCACCCACTTTCATCTTGTCCATCATCCTATTTTCTACATGGATCTCTTCATTTGCAACACACAATACATGTGAGAACACAGCCTGATACCCAATTGCAGTTCAGAGAGGAGTCCATGCCCTCACCTTCAGGTGGTGATGCTGACACAGCTTCCCTCCATGTGGGATTTCAGAACTGCCACCTTCTTCTTCTATGGACACATGAGTGGCAGGAGCATCACAGTCAGCACAGTTAATGTCCCTGCCAAGATCACTAGTCTTCAGGGAGGACAGGTGGAGATGGAGCTCTTCTGATAGGCAGGGCATTGTGGGGTTTCCTGAGGGGGGAGGAGAACTGGAGTGAGGGACAACTGGTTGCTGAGTTCACACAGTGGTCTGAGTTGTGACTGCCTCAATCTTGCTGAAGCTTCTCTGTGCCCGTCCAGCTTCCACACACCCTTCAGCCCTTAATTCCAGCACATTCTGCAGGTTCTTAAGACCCTGTGGAGGGTCGGGGGTTCTGTATAGAGAACTCACAATGAACCAGGCAGAGGAGGTCCTTTATCTCTGGCTTAGCCACTTCTTCCTCCTCTTGATCTTCTTTGATTCACTTTCTCTCCTCTCCAGAGCATCCCCAATGTCTGAGCTCCAGAACATCAGGGCAATATACCTATTTATCCCAGTCAAAAAACACCTGTTGTTGTCAGGGGACAAAAAGGAACTCCCACCTTCACCTGGGATTCAAAATGGAAAGGGACATTTTCCCTTTTTGTCAAGTGCTTCAGGAAGGGTGCTTCCCTGGGCTACATTCCATTATACTCCTCCTATGAATCTATTCTTTTTCTTCCCCCCTTCATCTTCTCCTTCTCATATGTAACTTTGTCTAACACCAAAAGTATAACAGGGACACATATATGGAGAAGATGTATGGAATAGACAACCACCTCATATGGACAAGATGCATCAACTGATGGGAACAAATTCGTTTTGCAGACTGGGGAGAGAACAAATTACAAATCTGGCCTTGAACCCTTGTTGGGTTCAATTAACAACCCAGTTGTTAATTGAAAGAGAGAGGAATAGTCAAATGGGAAATTTGATGCCTGAGGCCAGTAGTCCTCACTATGGGCCCAAAGAAGGTGGAGGATTCCCCAAGGTTGCTGATTCTAACCCAGAGAAGTGGCTGAAGTAGATGTATGGAGGAAACTCTGCTACAGATGGCATCAGGTCTCCTGGGAATTCCTGTGAGAGTTTTCCTGAAGTTCACTGGTGTGAATTTGTCCTGCTGTTCATTGTCCTCTTGTCCCCTCATTGGAGCTTTTCAACAATCCAGGGAAGGGTGTCAGGCTGGGAACAATTAAGAGTAGGCACTCCTCCATATGTGTACACGTGACTCTTCCAGGGAAGCTCTTATTAACACAGGATCCCAGGTCACATTCTCCTGCACAGGAACAGGAACATTGGGGGTTACCAATGGTGCCAGTGCTCCCAGGAAGAGCCCTCAGGTTTGTAACCAAGGAGAGTAGTGAAGACCTACCTGGAGTGTCAGCCTGAAATCCTGGATCCAGGTGTGTCACAAAAACCTATTTAGTGGCCTCTGGGCTGCAGCCTGTGAAAGAGACTGATGACTATCATAGAACTAAACACCTGCAAATTCCACAAAGATCTCTTGTTCCATGGTGAACTGTGGCAAAATTTACCCTCTACTTCCTCGCCTGTCTTATTCCTCACTCTTCTGTCCTTGCCTGTGACCAACAACAGACAAAAGGTCATGGCTTTTGCCATTACTTGTCCTACCATAACCAGAGGGTTTCAAGTTCTGAACTCTGGGTTTGTTTATAAGGTCAATGAAAATATATCCTTTGGAATACATTGGTATTCCAATACAAAAATAATTTCTTTATTTCCAGAAGCAAAATGTCCCCATAGTTGCTGGTGGTGGCAATGACTGAAAGGGTCCTAGTGTAGGATGTGTTACCTGGGAGAACCAGGTGGCCCTCTGTCCATCCCCCTCATGTCCCTTGTGCTATCTGGGGATTTATTAAGATCTCTTGAGTTCTGAAATCTTAGAGATACTGAATTTCTCTTTTTCTACTGAGATTAGAACTTTGCTGATCTCCTCATCTCCCAGGTGCCAGGCAGTGCCTCCCCAGTGAGCATATCTGAATATACCACTTACCAAGGAAGTTACACAAATGACTATTACACATGTGGAAAGATGTCCAACATAATATGGCATTGGAGTATTACAAATTGAGCAATGGGATACTTGTGGAGTTCTGTTAGCATGGCTAAAATTCAATTAAGTGACACCATTAGATACTGCCTGGGATGGGAGGCAGGAGGAAGTCTCATCCATTGCCTCTGGGAATGAGAAATGACCGGCCACTTTGGAATATAACTTGGAAGTTTCTTATAAAGATAAATGCATAAAATACAGTACAAGATTCACACTCCCAGGTATTGCCCTAAATGAGTTACTTTTGTCTATACAAGAAAATAAAAAAAATGTTTATTAAAGATGTATTCATGATTGCCTAATTTTTTTAAAGCAACACATGTCCTCCAATAGGTGAATGGGTAAAAAAAAATGTTGCTATGTTCATACATGGTTATGATTCAGTGATGAATGGACAGGTTTTTAACAGTTCACAAAATGAGACAAATTTTCTATGCACATTTCTAAATGAAAAGAGCCATCATGAAGAGCCTGGAACTGTGAGCAGTGGGGAAAGGAGGCAAGAGTCCTGGGCACCAGCTCCAATCCTGGGTCGACATGTCTACTGAATCCACGAGAGGGCCCTAGTGTTCCCCGATTCCTTAGCTGGGAGCTTCTATCTCCCTGCCTCTTGCAGGTTCTCCTGGGCCATCCTTGGGGTGAAGGTCTTCCCACTCCAGCCCTCTCTTTGCTTAGCTGAAACCCAGGATTATAGTGAAAGAGGGACCTGTACAGCCTCCATAAAGGGGAAGATTTGCATAGAGAACCTTACCCTAAGGATCAAGTGTACACATAATAAGGGTTGATGAGCTAAGACCTGGCTGTGGTGCTCAGGAAGCCTAGGCAGGGGTGTCTCCACCAGGGAATTGTAGGCGGGCACCTTTTGTCACCTGGGAGGATGACTTATCTCTCACCCCTGGGAATAGAATCTGCCTTTCCCTACTGATCTCCAGGTCACCCCCTCCTTGTAGAATCTCGGGCCCAGGTTGTGCTGACACAGCCTCACTTTTTGTTGGGATCTCTGGGACAGATGGCCACTATCTCTTGCACTTGGATGAGTGGCAACATTGGAGACAAAAATGTGTAGTGCTAGCAGCAGCAGCAGCAGCAGCAGCAGGGTCCCCACCAATATGATCTACTATGACACCAAAGACCCTCTGGGATTCCCAATCAGTTCTTTGGCTGCATCAACAGCTCCTCCAGTACCACCTACTTGACCATGTCTGGGCCTGCAGGCTGAGGATGTGGCCGATTATTACTGTCAGTCTCCTTATGACAGCTGTGAGCACAATGATTCAGAGTCATGGGGAAGTAAGACCAAAATTCCCCATACTCTCCAGTCCTAGGTCTGTCCTCAGTCTTTCCCCACCAGGGATGGTTGCTTCTTCCCATATCCTCCTGAAAAGTTTGCCTTAGATTGTACGTTTCTTAGTCTGTCAATCTATACAAATCCCAACCGTGGTGTTCACGGATGAGCTCTTAATCCCTTTGCAGTCAATGTAGGTGATTTTGTTCACAACAGTTTCTGATCCTCAGCACTTCTGACAAAACAACTGGCTCATTCCTTGCTTTGGGGGCTGTTTTGTATATGTAAGAGGGTGAGAAGCATCCTTTGTGGTCCGTACATAACATGCCGGACGCACCCCTATATCCCACTCATGATACACAAAATGCTGCCAAGAATTCCCAAATAACTTGGGTGGGGGACAAAATAACACCAGTTTGAGATCCACTGTTTGAGATAACATATTCTCAGCTATTACTCAGTCTTTGTATTAAGTCATTTTTATGTCATTCAGCTGGAAGAAATACTAGATATACCATCTCCCTGTGCTTCTGCTTTCCCTCTTGTTAGACGCAGAAGTCAGCTGAGGTCAGAAGACCCATGACTCAATCATATGGAATCTCTTCTCACAAGCACGTGGAACATATTTTTTTGGCAGGTGAGGTGTATAATTTATAATCACATTTTTACACAATTTTTACAGTAAAATAGACCAGATACTTCTTCTTTAATCTATTTGGAAATGTGTTTCATGCATGGGATATGAAATGAATAAAAACATGACAAAGTTTTGAGCACTTTGAAGTTGCATTTAGTGTGGGTCAGAGACTTCAGAAAAGAGCAGTAGGTGGTGGTGGTGAAGGCTCTGAGGACAGAAGACATCCTCCATGAGCAACTAACCTCCAGAGTTCAAGTTAGTTGTTTGAGTGTCTGCTTATATTTCACTTATCTGAAGGCCTGTAAGCATATCGATTGTCACCCAAGGGTAAACATAGCTCAAAGACTAGTGTATTATCCATGAAATGTCATATACAACCCCTTAATCTCAAATCCCAAGAAACCTTGAGGGAAATATCATGAATGAATAATGATGGGTTTAAAATATTTGTGTCCCAAGAAGACAGGATTCTACCAGGAGACTGGATGCAGGAAATCAGTATCTGTCTGAAGATGTCTGTGCTGGTCTCCCTTCATTCTACACAGTTATGTTATTCCATGAACCTCACAGCTCCCAAACAGAAAATTCCTTGCTCTTCCTTTACTTTTTCAATCAGTACAATCAGTTAATAATTTGATTAGCTCACCATTTTGGAGATTACAACACAAACACATTTATGCGAGTGTAGTTGGAGTTCAATGCTTTGATGTACAAGATAAATACAAATAATTTTGGAATATTAAATGTGTAGGTAACATGACCAAGTTTGTTTCAATGAAGGTCATACATCAGTGACCTCTATACACTGATGACAAAGTGGTTGGATTTTTTTCATATTCAGTGTGGGAGAAAGATGGGAGGGACAAAGAGGGGTGGGAGACTCAACAAGATGAGTCCTAAAGGTGAAGGTTGTTGTTGGGTGATGGGTGCAGGCAGTTCTTTGCACTATCCCCCATAGTATTTGTAATGTCACTAAGGTCCACAATATATACTTTAAAAATTCTCTATCCTTATCTGAGATGATGTGTATATGTTATCCCATTAAGACTCACTCAATATCTGGGGAAATGTGTGTTTTCTCTGTGAACTCAAATTGAAGCCCATCTCCTTGCTAACACATTGCAGACAATACTATAGAAGGGGTGTGTATTCAGGCTTTTGAAGTAACATGATATCAGGGAATGTGGAGGTCAAAGAGCAAGAGGCAGAGCTACATGGAAAGCAGGGCCAGACCAGGAAGGAAGATCCCTTAAGGGAGGGAGTTGTGTGGCTTTTGTGCCAACAGCAGTGAGGAGTCACTGAAGAGGGGCACCTGCCTGAGATCAAAGAAGAAGATCCCTTTGGGTGCACTAAGGATGGGGATTATGAGGGAAGCAGGTGGTCCTGGGTACAGGAATTTGCTAAAAGGCCTGTGAGTCTAAAAGCATGGAGACCATTTCCCCATGAAAGCTGAGATGCTTCCCTGGTAAAGTGAGGACACAAGGGTTTATGGATGCAACCTGAGTGGTGGTCTTGGTGTTGGTGGTTATGTCATAGGCTGGTACTGGCAGAAACCAGATACAAACACGGTAACTAACAAAAGGATTATTACCAGCCTGGTACCTTCTGTGCTACCACACAGACTCATATAAGCACCAAGGCTCTGGGGACCCAGCTACTTCTCTGTATCCAAAGATGCCCCAGCCAATTCAGAGCTTCTGCCCATCTCTGGGCTCCAACATGAGGATAATGCTCACTCTTACTTGGTATAGAACATGGCACACACACATTCACAAAATGCTCCTGGGTCACAGGGAAGTGAGACTAAAACCTCCCTGTGATTTCCTTGAGGCAGTCACTCCGGTCCTTCCTGGGACCAAGACAAGCTTAGGGTGACACCTTTTGTCACCTCTTAGCTCCACTTTTCTAGTACCTTTAGATATGTAAATATCTTCTCAGTGTCCTTACACAGGTTACTTGCTCCATTATTAATATCTTCTTCTACAGAATGTAACTACATAGTCATCAGTAAGGACTTAGGGCAAAGTATCCCTTCAGGCATTCTTTGAGCAGGAGATGTATGAGCAGGACAGAAGTTGGTGGCCCCACCCATGCCAGCCCAGGGTCTAGGCCTGATTCAGAGATGTGGGTGGACTGATCGCTCATAGTTGGTCGCTGGTTCCAGCATGGCCCACACCCATCTCCTAAGGTTACTTCCAAAAGTAGGTCACTTCCCCTCTGCATCCGCTGATTCCAGTGTGTTTCTGAGAACTGTTCTTTCCCTCCTGAGGCTCAGAGGAAGCAGGTTTCCATGACAGCAAGAATACCGAACAAATAGAGCCTTCTACAAAGTGAGATGTGTCTGTGGGTGACCTCTCTGTGTACACTGGGGCACCCAGCATCTGGATCCCTCTCCCACTGTAGCAGGTACTGTAGGAGCAGTGTCTCTTTCCATTTTTAGGAGATCTGAATCTCATGCCATGATTTTGGTGAGGCAATGGACACTCGGGCTTAAAGACTCTCAAATGAAGGAGCTTCTTGTACGAGGGCATTGAAGGAGGATCACATATTTGTAGGGGAGCTATGTTCCCACACGGGGATTTCATAACAACTCTGAGGACACTGCAGCCCTGGCCTGTGGTTCTCCTCTTGAAGGTGCCAAGGACAGAACACCCCCAATTAGGCCACCTTCACCTGAACATCATTTCGAAGTAAAAAAAGATAAAAACTCAGCAAATTCAAGAAGAGCTCTACACCTCCCCTCAACTGTCTGTTTATAACAGGAAGAGATCTATTCCAGAGATTTCTTTTTACCATGGACAGTCCACCCTGAAAAGCATGCAGTCTTCCCTAGGGGATTGGAGGTGATATAGGAGATACCTGCCTGGCTCTAAGGCAGAGACCATGGACAGAGCAGTGGGGAGTCAGGAGGTTTTTCTGAACTGCTGCTCTGTCACCATATCACACAATAGTGTGTCTGATTCTGGACACCAAGGGGTTGTCAAAGCCCAGTGCTGAGGGTTAATGGTTGCTCAGAGCAAGAACCTGCCACTGGCACTGTCTGTGCCCTCTTTTCAGGGCTCACTGTTATGATGTGCCCACTCCCTGGCCCGACACTACCTCCCCTCTGCCTAGCCCCCCCCTTAAATATTCTGGCAGAAGGAACTGACCCAGGGCCTGTGAGGGGTCAGAGGGTTGAGGTCTCATTTGCATGGACAAGCCCTCCCTCTCAGACGTTGAAGAGGAGGAGAGATTAGGGGACTCAGAAGGCATGTTCGGTGACAGTGTCCACCATTGTCTGCTCTCCTCCTTACCCTTCTTGCTCACTGCATCAGGGACTGGATTCAGGGACAGGAATAGTATCCTGGGAGGACATTTGGAACATGTTTCCTCCTGTTGTGTCCAGAACCCAGAATCACCCTCTCTCTTTCCCCATTCCAGGGTTCTGTGCCTAGTCTGTGCTGATTCAGCCGCTTTCAGTGTCTAAGGCCCTTGGCCAGAGGGTCACCGTCTCCTGAACTGGAAATAGTTCCAACATCAGGGATGGTCATTCTGTGAACAGTATCAACACCTCCCAGGCATGCCCCCTAAACCCATCATCTATTATGATGATAGCAGACCCTCTGCAGTCTCTGAATGACCCTCTGGCTATAAGTCTGGCAGTTCAGGCACGCTGAGCATCACTGGGCTACAGGCTGAGGATGAGGCTGATTATCTCTGCTCAGCATGGGAAAGCAGTCTCAGTGGTCCCAAGGTGCTCCTGGCCTGTGGGGAAGTGAGACAAAACCTGCTTTCACCAAAGTGATGGTGTTTCCTTATGCAGCCCCAATCTTCTACCAAGAAGGCTGCTTTCTTTTTTGTTTGGCCTAAAACATGTCTGACACCCTATCTAGTGAACTTGTTCCAGAGTATGTGTCCTTGTCCTGTCAATCTGTCCCTAAAGCCTATCCTTGTAGGAACCATGTTGTATTTTAGTCAAGCTGAGCAGAAATTCCTGGATGCTGGGACAGGTTGCCTGGGGACAGAATCCCTGAGGATTGTGCTTCTCTTCTAGGGCTGCTATAACATAATACCACACACTGGGTGGCTACACCAAAAACTGTTTATTTTCTCACAGTTTTGCAGGCTGAGAGTCCAAGTTCAAGGTGGTGCATGGTTTGATTTCTCCTAAAGTCTCTCACCGTGACTTGCAAATGGTGGTGGTCTTTCTGGGTCATCACATGGTATTTTCTGTTTGATTCTTCCAGGGTCTCTATCAGTTCTTTTAAAGACACCAGCCCTATTTTTTGGGCACCACCACCCTTATAACCTCATTTACCTATAATTACAACCATCAATGACTTATCTTCAAATAATCACAATGTGGGTTAAAGTTTCCACATAAAAGATTTTGAGGGGACACTATTATTTATTTATTTATTTACCCATTCATTCATTCATTTTCCTTAATAACTATTTATTTATTTTGGGTGAGAGAGAGAGAAATTAGAGGGGGCAGAGAGAGAGAGAGAGAGAGAATCCTAAGCAGGCTCCACACTGTAATCTCAGAGCCTGAGTTGGGGCTCCATCCCATGAACCATATGACCATGACCTGAAGGAGATCACTGTCTGCCTGCCTCTGATTCCACCTTAACTCAGACCCTCAGGGACACAAAGCCAACCATTAAAAGTTGACAGAACTCTCTTGTTTTCCTGGACCTTGGTCCTCCATGTCTGTGTCCTTTTAGAACATCCTTTCTCTCCCCATGAATGTCATGTTATGTCTTCAGACTTAAGCCATTTGTTGCCCAAATTTATCTCTCTCTTATTTTCTCCTCCCCTTACGATCAATGGCTTCATGACCCTAAGCAACCATTTCCTGTTTGTTGCCAAAACAATGTGTGAAGGAGGGGGGTGGATTTCAAGAAAAACACAGGGTCAGCAAAGATTTTATTTCCTAGGAAACACTCCAGGACCTAAGAACAGGAGTTTTGGGCTTTAAGATTTCAGACACTGTCACAGCAGAGTGGCTACTTTCAGTTGAAAAACCCTCCAGGCATTTCAGTAAATAACGTCTAAAACCGTCAGATTGTAATTTTTAAAATTAACACATATGACCTTTATACAAGTAGTGCATGAACATGCGCTGCAAAATTCCTTCAGCTCCTGTATTACTGAGGATACCAGTAAAATGTTAAAGAATTTTTTAAGTCTTAAAAATATGGTCCTTATATTCTACCAAGATAGGACCAAAGAAGGATTTTGCCTGTGTTGAAGATGAACTGGTTCATGTTTTAAAGAGGAAGAAGAGTAGGAGCTTTCAATTGATATTGCTGGTGACAAAATCATTTCTCTGATTTCATTGAATTGAAACATCCTCAGGAGGCCGTCTGGATATTATATTGCCCTGTCTTATACTTCCCGTCCCACTCTTCATAAAGGCAAATCCATTCTCCCTCTGTCCATGTGCTCCCACTCTGAATTATGGCTCCATCCTATCTTCCTTTCCTGGATCCTCTATATATCACACTGAACCCGCAAGCAAGCAAATCGACCTGACAAACCCAAATCAATGTTCATGGGTTCTTCTGGCCTTTCCCTGCCTGAGTCTCCTGTGATCATCCCCTTGTTCCTGTGTGTCTTCTTCCCCTGGGCCAAGTTGTTCATCTTCATCACCCAGTCTTTATACCCACTTCATGGACTCTCTACATCACCACCCAAATCTGAGGAACCTTTGAGTCATGGCCTCGTCCCCTGAGCTCTCTTGTCTGTGATTTCATTCTCCCTGTTATCCCAGATACCTCTATTCCCCTGACCCATGGGTGCATCAGTAGACTCTCTGTTCTCCCTGCCTCCGGGGATGAAGGTGAAGAAGGAAGGGCCCCTATAGGTTTCCACCATTATGTTTCTTCTTGAGGGGCAACTCCATGAGGCAGAGGTGAAGTTGCCTGGCATAGCTGCAATCCACCACACTTATCACCAGGCAGGGGCCCAATACATACCATTGCAGACATTCCTCTCACCACCCAGGTCACATGGCATGGGGCCATGTGACTTCACTCGTATTTGGAGTGCAAGAAGCAAAACAAACAAAAAATGATCACAGGGGGAAAAAAGAGAGTGGAAAACAAGAAGCATACCCTTACCTATGGAGAATAAAATCATGGAACCTGAGGAGAGATGGGTGCAGAATGGGTTTTTAAGTGGATGGGGATTAAAGAGTTATCTTTGTGATGTGCACTGAGCATTGTAAGGAAGGGTGGAATTACTGAATTCTACACCTGAAACTAATATTATACTGTATATTAACTAGCTGGAATTTAAATAAGATCTTTAAAAAATATCCTATATTAGCCATAGGGAAAGGCCCCATGCAGAAGTGCATAAAACATCACTTTAGGAGTGCTTCAAGTGACACTCTTGTCCCTCATAGACATATAGAGTAACGATTTCCCCCACAACCTGTAAACACTAGTGCTTTACTTCTGAAAAGTACCCTTTGCTCCAAGAACGTTTTAAAAGCTTCTTGGGGATGGGTAGTCGGAAATATTCTTAAACCCTTGTGTAGAAGCACTAGAAAATTGCCTAGTTTTAGGGGACTAAAAGTACATAGTGATAATGCATTATTAAGGTAGCTTTAAGTGTATATCTAGTAGTAACTTTTCGCCTCAGGGATTGTCTATGTTCTTAATTTCCAGAAAAATGTTTTTCTGAAATCATTTGTCAATTAGCATCTCAAAAACATCCAGTAAGAAGTGCGCTTACATCCATCTGCATAATGCCCATGTGCTGAACTGCCTGAAATAGCTGTATCCTAAAGGAAGTTTTCAAAATCCTTTTAAATACCTATAACTACAAGTGTTTCTAAACTTGTTTGTATACACCCTAGGGAATGGACTTATATTTCACTGCCACACTACACCATGCTTAATACATCTTTCATTTGGCTTTTCACATGCATCTAATTGGGTATTTTGTTTAAAATTTCTTTATTACCAAAAGAGAATGGCCATGCGCTTATTTGCCATAAACGCCATTGTATCTAAGGAATCTTTGAGTTAGCGTCTTAGATTCACTCAATAAGAAGTGTGCTTACATCTTTCTAAATAATCACGGGGAACGCACAGGTGCTTAACTACCTGAAGCAGCTATGCCTTCAGTAACATCTCCAAATATTTTTAAAATACATGAAGTAACAAGTGTTCTTAAAATTTTTTTTATAAATACTTATACTTGGGACATTGGGGACCAACATGGTGGAGAAGTAGGGGGATGAGTACTTCCCACATCTCTCAAACAAAGAATTGCTGAAGTCAAAGGACTTTGAACCCCAAGAGTCTGGGAGGAAAAGAGACTAAATCTACCAGAAGGAAAATGAGACAACTTGAGAAATGATAGGTGGGTGATTGCGAACTGGGGGAGATAAAATGGGTTGTGTAGGTATGGAGAAGAGGGATCCCCTTCTGCAGAGAGACAAAGGGAAGAGAAAGAGTGGCTGGAGAAGTGTTGGACTTTATCTGGATAAAACATCAGACTGGGACTGAGAGGGATCCTATCTCTATCTTCAGGGTTTTCTTTGGACTGGAGCCAGCTTCCTGGGAAGGAGGGGAGCCAGCCCTGGGTTTGGTAGATCAGAGGCACAGTCCGAAGTAGGAGAAAGTGGCCCCCTCCCTGTAGTGCAGTGGGATAGAGCAAAGCCTGTCTGTGTCCACCACCCCCTGGCCTGGTGGCGAGGTCAGTGGCACAACTGCAGCAGGAAAAGGTGGTCCTCCCTGAGGTGCAGTGGCACAGACAAAGCCAGCTGGGACCACATATCAAGCCACACAGAGAGGCTCTTCCCCAGTGCCAGAGCATGTGGAGCAGGTCTTTGTATCCTAGCCAAGCGCCTGGCCAGGGGAGTCGATGGTGGAATGAGAAGGACCACCCATCTGTGCCTGAGGCACAGTGAGGATGACTCAAAAGGAGCCTACTGGGTCATGGAGAAAAGACTAGGGGATCACCATTCCCTTGCACCCCCAACCAAGGCGGGGCCTCAGGGATCAGTCCCAGGACCCACAGTGGAGGTGGGACCAGCCTACACCAAACCACGTCCCTCCATGCCGGGTAACTGCATTTCTGCTGAAACCAGATAGATGCTGTGCAACCAGATGGCTCCATCATCCAGACCAGTGATGATGCATAGCCTGAATTAATTCCGGGAAAATTCTTGAAATTTAAATATGTTCTCCCTTCCTATCTCTTCCCTTCTCTAGGCTGATTACTCTGGTTGTTGGTTTGTTTAAGCAGACATATTTAATCTATTGCCTTGATACATGTTCTACATCTCCTTTGGTACTTTCCTTTCTCTCTCTCTGGAATAATCAAGCCATATGGTTTCTCTGGGTAACATTATCTTCATTCCCCCCCCCCCCCGCCTCCTTCTTTATTTTTCTTTCTCTCTCTCTGGATTAAGCCATTTAGTATTTCTGCCTGGTCAACGTTTATTTTATCTTTGTCCCTGCCCTTATCGTTTCTTTCTTTGTGCTCTTCCATCAGCACCACCTCCACCCTGTTCTTTATTTGAGGCTGGTGTTTATGGGTTTTTGTTTTTGTTTTTGTTTTGCTTTTGAACTGTTTTTGTTTGTTTGTATGTGTGGGGTTTTTTTTTGTCTGTTTTATTTGTTTCTCTTTGCATGTCTCTGTTTCCTGTCTGTTGTTTTCCTTTCCAGGGCTACTTCAAGAAACAAATCAAAGCCCACTTCATGGAGGGTCCAAAACATCACTATGAATAGAGAAATAAAGTAACTAAAGTCACAAAAACAGAGAACAGGTAACACTCTCCAAAAAACACTTCCTGACTGGCCAGGCCCTGGACAGTGTATGACCCCCCCTTTAATATAGCAGTGCTCGCATGTTCAGAGCAAATAACAGGAATTTAAAACTCATAAGGGACAGAAAACTAGTCAAAATGATGAAACAGAAGAATTACCCTCAAAAGAAATTCCAGGAAGAAGTGACAAAGAATTGATCAAAACAGCTATAAGCAATATAACTGAACAAGAATTTAGAATAATAGTCACAAAATTAATTGCTGGACTTGAAAAAGGCATAGAAGACAGCAGAGAATC
Organism: Lynx rufus; assembly: GCF_022079265.1. Classification (NCBI taxonomy): domain Eukaryota; kingdom Metazoa; phylum Chordata; class Mammalia; order Carnivora; family Felidae; genus Lynx; species Lynx rufus. Next base: position 354,885 of record NW_025814838.1, on the reverse strand, counting down.
TATTAATGCAGAGATCAAGGAACTAAAAAATAGTCACGATGAATTAAAAAATGCTATAAATGTGCAAAATAAAATGGAGGTGGCCACAGCGTGGATTGAAGATGCAGAGGAGAGAATAGGTGAATTAGAAGATAAAATTATGGAAAAAGAGGAAGCTGAGAAAAGAGATTAAAAAAATCCCTGATCAAGAGGGCAGAATTAGAGAACTAAGTGACTCAATCAAACAGAACACCATCCATATCATAGGAATTCCAGAAGAATAAGAGAGAGAGAAAGGGGCTGAAGATGTACTTGAACAAATCATAGATGAGAACATCCCCAGAGGAAGGAAACAGACATTAAAAGGCACAGAGAAATCCCTTCAGACGTAACTTGAATTGATCTTCTGTTATGACATATCATAGTGAAACTGGCAAAATACAAGTATAAAGAGAAAATTCTGAAAGCAGCTAGGGATAAACAGACCTTAACCTACAAAGGTAGAAGCATAAGTGTAGTAGCAGACCTATCTACTGAAACGTGACAGGCCAGAAAGGAACGGCAGGAGATCTTCAATGTGATGAACAGGAAAAATATGCATCCAAGAACCCTTTATGCAGCAAGCCGTAATTCAGAATAGAAGGAGAGATAAAGGTTTTACCAAACAAACAAAAACTGAAGGAATTCATTACCACTAAACCAACCCTACAAGAGATCCTAAGGGGATTCTGTGAGTGAAATGTTGCAAGGACCACAAAGTACCAGAGACATCACTAAAAGCATGAAGCCTACAGATAACACAATGACTCTAAACCCATATCTTTCAGTAATAACACTGAATATAAATGGACTCAATTTTCTAATAAAAACACCTAGGGTATCAGAATGGATAAAAAAATGATCCCTCTATTTTCCTTCTACAAGAGACTCATTTCAGACCTGAGGACACTTCAGATAGAAAGTGAGGGGATGGAGAACTATCTATCATGCTACTGGAAGTCAAAAGAAAGCTGGAGTAGCTATACTTATTTCAGACAAACTAGATTTTAAATTAAAGGCAAGAGATGAAGAAGGGCATTACATCATAATTAGAGGGTCTATCCATCAGGAAGAGCTAACAATTATAAATGTCTATGCACTGAATTCGGAAGCACCCAAATATTTAAAACAATTAATCACAAACATAAGAAATCTTATTGATAAGAATGTGGTAATTGCAGGAGACTTTAATACCCCCACTTACAGCAATGGACAGATCATCTACACAGAGAATCAGTAAAGAAACAATGGCCCTGAATGATACCTTGGATCAGATGGACTTGACAGATATACTTAGAACTCTACATCCCAAAGCAGCAGAATACACTTTCTTCTTGAGTGCACATGGAACATTCTCCAAGATAGATCACATACTGGGTCACAAAACAGCCCTCAATAAATATAAGAGAATTGAGATCATACCATGCACACTTTCAGATCACAGTGCTATGAAACTTGAAATCAACTACAGAAAAAAGTCTGGAAAACTTCCAAAATGGAATTAAAGAACATACTACTAAAGAATGAATGGGTCACCAGGCAATTAGAGAAGAAATTAAAAGATTATATGGAAACAAATGAAAATGAAAGTACAACGATCCAAACCCTTTGGGATGCAGCAAAGGCAGTCCTAAGAGGAAAATACATTGCAGTCCAGGACTATCTCAAGAAACAAGAAAAATCCCAAATACAAAATCTAAGAGCACACCTAAAGGAACTACAAACAAAACATCAAAGACACTCCAAACCCAGCAGAGGAAGAGAAATAAAGATCAGAGCAGAAATAAACAATATAGAACCCCCCAAAATGAGTAGAACAGATCAATGAACCCAAGAGTTTATTTTTTGAAAAAATAAACAAAATTGATAAACCTCTAGCCAGGATTCTCAAAAAGAAAATGAGAGGGGACCCAAATAGATAAAATAACAAATAAAAATGGACTCATTACAACCAATCCCTAAGAAATACAAGCAATTATCAGGGAATACTATGAAAAATTATTTGCCAACAAACTGGACAACCTGGAAGAAATGGACAAATTCCTAAACACCCACACATCAACAAAACTCAAACATGAAGAGATAGAAAATTTGAACAGACCCATAGCTGTATAAGAAATAGAATCAGTCATCAAAAATCTCCCAACTGGGGCACCTGGGTGGCTCAGTCGGTTAAGTGTCTGACTTCAGTTCAGGTCATGATCTCACAGTTTGTGAGTTCGAGCCCCACATTGGGCTCTGTGCTGACAGCTCAGAGCCTGGAACCTACTTCGGATTCTGTGTCTCCCCATCTCTCTACCCCTCGCCTGCTCGCTCTCTGTATCTCTCTGTCTCTCAATAATAAATAAAAGTTAAAAAACATCTCCCAACAAATAAGAGTCCTGGACCAGATGGCTTCCCTGGGTAATTCTACAAGACATTTACACAGAAATGGAAGGAAAACTTCCTGACTCATTATATGAAGCCAGCATTACTTTGATTCCCAAACCAGACAGAGAACCAGCAAAAAAAAAGAGACCTACAGGCCAATATCCCTGATGAATACGGATGCAAAATTTCTCAATAAGTTACTAGCGAATCGAATTTAACAGCATATAAAAAGTATTATTCACCATAATGTAGGGGGATTCATTCCTGGGCTGCAGGGCTGGTTCAATATTCACAAATCAATCAATGTGATACATCACATTAATGAAAGAAAAGATAAGAACCATATGAGCCTGTCAATAGATGCAGAAAAAGCATTTGACAAAAATACAGCATCGTTTCTTGATGAAAACCCTCAAGAAAGTTGGAATAGAAGGAACATACATAAACATCATAGAAGCCATTTATGAAAATCCCACAGCTAATATCATCCTCAATGGGGAAAAACTGAGAGCTTCCCCCCTGAGATCAGGAACATGACAGGGATGTCCACTCTCACCACTGTTGTTTAACATAGTATTGGAAGTCCTAGCATCATCAATCAGACAACAATGAAATAAAAGGCATCAAAATTGGCAAAGATGAAGTCAAACTTTCACTTTTCGCAGACGACATGATACTCTACATGGAAAATCTGACAGACTCCACCAGAAGTCTGCTAGAACTGATACATAAATTCAGCAAAGTCACAGGATACAAAATTAATGTACAGAGATAGGTTGCGTTTTTATACACCAATAATGAGGCAACAGAAAGAGAAATAAAAAAACTGATCCCATTCACAATTGCACCAAGAAGCATAAAATACCTAGGGATAAATCTAACCAAAGATGTAAAAGATCTGTATGCTGAAAACTATAGAAAGCTTATGAAGGAAATTGAAGAAGATATAAAGAAATGGAAAAACATTCCGTGCTCATGGATTGGAAGAATAGATATTGTTAAAATGCCAATATTACCCAAAGAAATCTATACATTCAATGAAACCCCAATCAAAATTGCACCAGCATTCTTTTCAAGCTAGAAAAAACAATCCTAAAATTTGTATGGAACCACAAAAGACCCCGAATAGCCAAAGTAATATTGAAGAAGAAAACCAAAGCGGGAGGCATCACAATCCTAGACTTTAGCCTCTACTACAAAGCTGTAATCATCAAGACAGTATGGTATTGGCACAAAAGGAGACACATAGATCAATGGAATAGAATAGAGACCCCATAATTGAACCCACAAATGTATGGCCAAATAATCTTTGACAAAGTAGGAAAGAGTATCCAATGGAAAAAAAGACAGTCTCTTTAACAAATGGTGCTGGGAGACCTGGACAGCAACATGCAGAAGAATGAAACTGGACCACTTTCTTATACCATACACAAAAATAAACTCAAAATGGATGATGGACCTGAATGTGAGACAGGAAACGATCAAAACCCTAGAGGAGAAAGCAGGAAAAAACCTCTTTGACAGCCGCAGCAATTTCTTACTCGACACATCTCCAAAGGCAAGAGAATTAAAAGTAAAAATGAACTATTGGGACCTCATCAAGATGAAAAGCTTCTGCACTGCAAAGGAAACAATTAACAAAACTAAAAGGAAACCAACTAGGGTGCCTGGGTGGCTCAGTCGGTTGAGCGACCGACTTCAGCTTAGGTCATGATCTCAAGGTTTGTGGGTTCCAGCCCCGTGTTGGGCTCTGTGCTGACACTCAGAGCCTGGAGCCTGCTTCAGATTCTGTGTTTCCCTCTCTCTCTGCCTGTTCCTCCCTCATACTCTGTCTCTCTTTGTCTCAGAAATAAGTAAACATAAATTTTTTAAAAAGGAAACCAACGGAATGGAAAAATACATTTGTAAATGACATTGGATAAAGGGCTAGTATCCAAAACCTATAAGAACTCACCAAACTCCACACCTGAAAAATAAATAATCCAGTGAAGAAATGGGCGGAAGACATGAATAGACACCTTTCCAAAGAAGACATCCAGATGGCCAACAGACACATGAAAAAATGCTCAACATCACTCATCATCAAGGAAATAGAAATCAAAATTACAATGAGATATCACCTCACGCCCGTCTGAGTGGCTAAAAATGAACAAATCAGGAGACTATACATGCTGGTGAGGATGTGGAGAAATGGGAACCCTCTTGCACTGCTGGTGGGAATGCAAATTGGTGCAGTCACTCTGGAAAACAGTGTGGAGGTTATTCAAAAAATTAAAAATACAACTACCCTGTGACCCAGAAATAGCACTGCTAGGAATCTACCCAAAGATACAGGAGAGCTGATGCATAGGAGCACATGTACCCCAATGTTTATAGCAGCACTTTCAACAATAGCCAAATTATGGAAAGAGACTAAATGTCCATCAACTGACAAATGGATGAAGAAGATGTGTTTTATATATACAATGAAATATTACTTGGCAATGAGAAATAATGAAATCTGGCCATTTGTAGCAATGTGGATGGAACTGGAGGGTATTATGCTAAGTGAAATAAGCCAGGAAGAAAAAGACAGATACCATATGATTTCACTCATATGTGGATCTTGAGAAACTTAATAGAAGACCATGGGGAGGGGAAGGGGAAAAAAAGTTACAGAGAGGGATGGATGCAAACCATAAGAGACTCTTAAGGACTGAGAACAAACTGAGGGTTGATGGGGGGTGGGGGAGAGGGGAAAGAGAGTGATGGGCATTGAGAAGGGCACTTGTTGGTATGAGCACTGGGTATTGTAGGGAAGGCAATTTGACAATAAATTATATTTTAAAAATACTTATATTTAACATCATAAAACTACCCTGTTTCAAGATAGTTAATGACTTTTAATACATGAAAATAAACTCATTAAAATACTCTATAGAAAGAATAGGAAATGGCCCAGTGCTTAACTGCTTAAGACTACAGCATTCTTCAAAGGGCTTTAATGTAGGATTTCATATACATGTACTAGGACCATTTGATTAAATACTCCATATTTGTGAGGGAATAATGACCTTGTGTTTATCGTCCTAAAAGTAAAGGCTGTGTTTCAAGTGGTTTGCTTAGGCCTCTTACACAGAAAAGAAGTGCTTATAGTAAAGCACTAGAAAAGGGGCATGACCTTAACTCTCTGAATCTGCAGTGTGCCAAAATTCACTTAGCTGAGTATTCAGTTAGTTAAGTATCTAAAACAACACTGTGGTTAATGCATCTTTCATGTCGCTTATAATGGACATCTAGTAAAAAATTTTGTTTAAACCTGGTCTATTTAGCCTTAGGAAATGCTCTTGTGTTTAATTGAAGACAAAAGACTATGCTTAAAGCACTTTTGAATTCGCTTCTTGGATTTATCCAGTAAGAAGAGTGGTTAAATCCTGGTAAGCACTAGGGAATGCACGTGTGTTTATTTAACTACATGAAATAACTGTGTTCTCCATAAGGTTTCTAAATGCCTCTTAAGACAAATGTTCTTTTTTTAAGACAAATATTCTTGAATTTCATTAGATCAGTAATCAGAAGATCCTTCTGTTTAAGTGCCCGAAACTACACTGTACTTCAAACATTCTTTCTTACCTTCACATTTGTCTCACAAGAAACGTGGACTTCTCACTATTGAATAAAAAGTGCTCCTGAAATGTACTCCATAAACGCTACAGAAATTCTTTTTCTTTTTTTAAGTTTATTAAACTTGAGAGAGACAGAAAGAGAGAGAGAGCACAAGCGGGGCATGGGCAAAGGGAAAGAGAGACAGAATACCAAGCAGGAAACATGCCGTCAGCACAGAGCATGACATGCGGGGATCAAATGCACGAACTGAGATCATGACCTGAGCCAAGATCAAGAGTCAGACACTTAGCAGACTGCTCCACTGAGGCACCCGAGAAATGCCTTATCTTAATTGCCTTGAAATATAGTAGGCTTAAAGCGACTGTCAATGAGCATTTTAGATGAATGTAGTAAAAGTATTCTTAGCCCCTCTGTATAAACCTTAAGAAAGAACTTTGTCCTTAACTGCCTGAATGTACACTGCACAGTAAGCATCTTTAACACAATGCCTGAGACAGCCAGCTTGCTAGGAGGGTCCCTTCATTCTCAAAATTCTCCAACTCTCATCTCTCATAAAGAACACTGGTGTTCCTACAATTAACATCTATTCTTTTGAAGCTGTTCCAAAAAATAGAAATGGAAGTAAAACTGCCAAACTCATTCTATGAATCCAGCATTACCTTGACTCCAAAACCAGACAAAGACCCCACTAAAAAGAATTACAGACCAATTACCCTAATAAACATGGATGCAAGAACCCTCAAAAAGATACTAGCCAACTGAATCCAACAATATATTAAAAGAATTATTCACCACGATCAAGTGGGGTTTATACTTAGGATGCAGGGCTGGTTCAATATCCACAAAACAATCAATGTGATACATCACATCAATAAAGGAAAGGACAAGAATCACGTGATCCTCATAATAGATGCAGAGAAAGCATTTGACAAAATACAGCATCCTTTCTTGATAAAAACCCTTAAGAAAGTTGGTATAGAAGGGTCATACCTCAAGATCATAAAAACCGTATATGAAAGACCCACCGCTAATATTATTCTCAACGGGAAATAACTGAGCACTTTCCCCCTAAAGCCAGGAACACAACAGGGATGTCCACTCTTGCCACTGTTACTCAACATAGTATTGTAAGTCCTAGCCTCAGCAATCAGACAAAACAAAGGAATAAGAGGTATCCAAATCAGTAAGGAGGAAGTCTAACTTTCACCCTTAACAGATGACATGATAGTCTATACGGAAAACCCAGAATATTCCACCAAAAAACTTATAGAACTGATCCATGAATTCAGCAGTCACAAAATACAAAATCAATGCACAAAAATCAGTTGCATTTCCATACACCAATAATGAAGCAACAGAAAGTGAAATCAAGGAATCGACCCCATTTACAATTGCACAAAAAAACATAAAATACCTAGGTATAAACCTAACCAAAGAGGTGAAAAACCTATACTGAAAACTATAGAAAACTTATGAAAGAAATTGAAGAAGACACACACACAAAAAAATGGAAAACTATTCTATGCTCCTGGATTGGAAGAATAAATATTGTTTAAATGTTGATACTACCAAAAGCAATCTACTTATTCAATGCAACCCCTATCAAAATAACACAAGCATTCTTCACAGAGCTAGAACAAGCAATCCTAAAATTTGTATGGAACCAGAAAAGAACGTGAATATCTAAAGAAATCTTGAAAACCAAAGGTGGCGGCATCACAATCCTGGACTCCAAGATGTATCACAAAGCTGTAATCATCAAAACAGTATGGTACTGAGACACAAAAACAGAAACTTCAGTCAATGGAACAGAATAGAGAACCCAGAAATGGACCCACAAATGTATGGCCAACTCATCTTTGACTAAGTGGGAAAGAATATCCAATGGAATAAAGACAGTCTTTTCACCAAATGGTGTTGGGAAAACTGGGGAGCGACATGTGAAAAATGAACCTGGACCACTTTCTTACACCATGCACAAAATTAACTCAAAATAGATGAAATACCTAAACATAAGACAGGAAGCCATCAAAATCCTAGAGGAGAAAGTAGGCAAAAACCTCTTTGACCTTGGCCACAGCAACTTCTTTTTTTTTTCAATATATGAAGTTTATTGTCAAATTGTTTTCCATACAACACCCAGTGCTCATCCCAAAAGGTGCCCTCCTCAATACCCATCACCCACCCTCCCCTCCCTCCCACACCCCATCAACCCTCAGTTTGTTCTCAGTTTTTAAGAGTCTCTCATGCTTTGGCTCTCTTCCACTCTAACCTCTTTTTTTTTCCTTCCCCTCCCCCATGGGTTTCTGATAAGTTTCTCAGGATCCACATAAGAGTGAAACCATATGGTATCTGTCTTTCTCTCTATGGCTTATTTCACTTAGCATAACACTCTCCAGTCCCATCCATGTTGCTACAAAGGGCCATATTTCATCCTTTCTCATTGCCACGTAGTACTCCATTGTGTATATAAACCACAATTTCTTTATCCATTCATCAGTGAATGGACATTTAGGCTCTTTCCATAATTTGGCTATTGTTGAGAGTGCTGCTATAAACATTGGGGTACAAGTGCCCCTACGCATCAGTACTCCCTTATCCCTTGGGTAAATTCCTAGAAGTGCTATTGCTGGGTCATAGGGTAGGTATATTTTTAATTTTTTGAGGAACCTCCACACTTTTTCCAGAGCGGCTGCACCAATTTGCATTCCCACCAACAGTGCAAGAGGGTTCCCGTTTCTCCACATCCTCTCCAGCATCTATACTTACTCAACACGTCTCGAGGGGCAAGAAAAACAAAAGCAAAAATGAACTAGATAGAAAGCTTCTGCACCACGAAGGAAACAATCAGCAAAAGTAAAAGGCAACTGATGGAATGGGAGAAGATATTTGGAAATGACATATCAGATAAAGGGTTAGTATTCAAAATCTAAAGAGAACTTATCAAACTCAACACCCAAAAAAACAAATAATCCATTGAAGAAAAGGGCAAAAGACATGAATGGACACTTTTCCAAGGAAGACATCCAGATGCCTAACAGACACATGAAAAAATGCTCCACATCACTCATAATCACGGAAATACAAAGTAAAACCACAATGAGATACCCCCTCACACGAGTGACTAAAATCAACAACTCAGGCAACTACAGATGTTGGTGGGGATGCGGAGAAAGAGGATCTCTTTTGCACTGCTGGTGGGGATGGAAACTGGTGCCGCCACTCTGGAAAACAGTACAGAAAACTCAAAATGTTAAAAATAGAACTAGCCAGCAATTGCACTAACTAGTAGGTACTTATCCAAGGGATACAGTTGTGCTGTTCCCAAGGGGTACATGCACCCCAATGTTTACAGCAGTGCTATCAACAATAGCCAAAGTATGGAAAGAGCCAAAATGTCCATCGACTGATGAATGGATAAAGAAGAGTTCATATACATATACAATGGAGCATTACTTGGCAATCAAAAAGAATGAAATCTTGCCACTTGTAATAATGTGGATAGAACTAGAGGATATTATGCTAAGCAAAATTAGCCAGGGAAACATAATTACCATATGACTTTACTCCTATGTGGAATTTAAGATACAAAACAGATGAACTTAAGGGAAGGGAAGCAAAAATAGTATAAAAACAGGGAGGGTGACAAACCATAAGAGACTCTTAAATACAGAGAACAAAATGATGGCTGCTGGAGGGGTATGGGTTGGGGGATGGACTAAATGGGTAAGGGGCATTATGGAAGACACTTGTTAGGATGAGCACTGGGTGTTATACATAGGGATCAATCAAAGGAATCTACTCCTGAAATCATTATTACGCCCTATTCTAACTAACTTGGAAGTAAATTTAAAAATTAATTAATTAATTAATTTCAGAAAACCCCAATGGGAGTTACTGACAAGATTCAAATAGGAACCAGTCATTAGCCAAGTACTCTGACACCAGGGTCAGGAACATTATTATGTGCCTGGTTTTCTTCTCTCATCTAAAGCCCTGTGAACATTTACTTTGAAGGAACTAGTAATAAATTCAAAAAAGGACAGAATCCATAGAATGATAATAAAAGATCAACATCTGGCTGTAAGTCTTCACATATGCATATATCCAAGCAATGACACAGACTGAGCAACTGAGAATTCAGTTTACGATCTCATTGCAAAATTTTAAAGAACTGCATACTTCAGTCCTTTCATTTTTGTGTGACTTAATCTATGTTCATGTTTAAAACTGTCCTCTGAATTCTTCAGAGCTGATTTTTCTAATGTCACACATGCCTCTGACAGTATCCAGCTATCAGGTCTCTGCACACCTAGGAGCTGATTGGTGGAACTGCTTTCCATAAAGTATTCACAACATAAACTATTTTTACATTTAATTTCAAAACTATTTCTATTTTCATTTTTATCTCAAATATTGCCAGTGTAATTTTATGTGTATTTCTACTTACAGACAAACCTAAAAGGTATTGCAAGTCATGAACTTTCCTTAGGGAAAAGATGGTTTTGACTTTACAGTCAGTGGCTCACTGTCCTGTATTGCAGCATGGCTTTATTGAAAGTAGACAGGCACCATTATTCACAGAAGACACTATAAGAACTGCTATATTCATTTTCTTGAAAGCACTTTGATGTTTTCAAGTAAAATCTGTTTCATTTTCCGTAAGTCATTTGGTCTTGAAAAAAGGAAAAAAAACAGAATTTAACACTGTTACGCAAAAAATTAGCATATCTATTTCCTTTAATTTTGTTTCACTTGTATTTTCAAGTAATTATGTGATTTTATACATCTAGAAAATTATTCCACAGAGAACATGGAATTTCAGGGGTCCTAAAGTGCACTATAAATTCCTTTCATGTGAGTAAGCATGGGGAGCTCATATCTAAATAGTAGCTCTGACAGAATTTACTTAATATTTTGGTACTCAATCATTTTATCATCAGAATAAAAAATAATAATATCATAGTTATTGGGGGATATATTTAAAATTCCTTCAAAAATTAACATTTCAATAAATACTACCAATAAAAAAAAAGATGTTGGTCTTTCATATATCCATTTTCACCACTTTGCTCAATTTTCAAATGAAGTTATTCCTAGGGTGCATTCAGATCCAGGCTCTCTGAGAAATATCCTCTGCTTGGAAATTGGGAGTCTGGTGAAATCCTTGTAACTGAGTTAGGTGTTACACAGGACTCCCTGTGACTTGTTTCAGAAAAATATGAGCATCCAGAGGTCTAGCGCATGTGAAGGTGCCCAGGAGAGAATGTTTGTGTAGGATGATCCAGAAGTTTTGGAAGAAAGTTGACCTCTTTTCTGGGGTTAGTGGAAATGGAGACAACTCCTTCCAGCTTAATTCCATTCCCTATGGGAATGTAAAACATTGGCGCTCCTTGGGGTCTTTTCCTTCCCACCGCTGTTGTTTCTAACTAGTTTTTCACTCTTAGGAGCCTTTGAGATCTCACACACTCAACCAGCACCCAGAAAGAGGCAGGGAGTTCCCAATTTGGTCCTGTGCTCAGTGAGAGCTACCAGTGTCAAATATCTAAAGGGAAGATTGCCTGTTATTTCCTGAGCACTTGGTGCTTGGCCAGTTGTTTGTGCTATGGAAGACGAAGGAGAGCCAGGTTGCCTCATTCCCCTGGATGATTGAGATGCCCTCATCTTGACTAGCACACATGAGCAGTATGCTCCAGGAGCTGGTGAGTGCAAGAAGAGCCCTTTCCAGGAAGACAATACCAGATTCTGTTTCCAGATGCCTGTACAACAACTGGGAGCATCCAGCATCAATAACTCAACCACTGCTGTTTCTATCGCTGATAGGAAAAGTGGGAAAGACAGAGCCAAGGATTTTAGGCTCCTACTAGAGGATGAATGCAGGCCTCTTGCTGACAGGGCTCACAGGTGTAGCTCATAGAGGGCTCTCTTTGCTTAAGCTCACAGGCTTTTCTTATTCCTGAGACAGCCATACTTCTAAGAGATTGTTCTGGGTACTTTGTTCTCAACATTCTCCCATTAACATCTCTTGTGAAGAACTCTGGCCATCCATTGTTTCTCTTTACACACAATTGTCATTTTGGGGAAACAATGTTGTACATGGAATCCATTCAGAGTCAGTGTCTCAGTAATATTCTGTATCTTTTTGACTGTGATATAGATTTTGAATTGGGTCCTTTTTAATTTGCTTTCAGAATTATGTGGACATACAGAGTCCTAGAGCATTTGAAGGTACGCAGTGGAGAATGTTTGTATGTAGGCTAGGTCAGGCTAAGTTTGCAGAGGGAGCCAGAATCCAGCATGGGGTGAGAAGAAGTGAAGATAGATATCTCCATCCTGGATTTGCCCCATGCCAAATAGAAATGCAAAAACTTGTCCTTCGATGTACTCCTTCGACTACTGCTGTTTTCCTATGGCATCATTCAAATTCCAAGATCACAGGGCTGTCATTTACAGAGCCAGGGTCCAAAAATCAGATGCAAGTTATCATTCAGTTCCTGAGCCAATTGGGAGCTCTCAGTGTCTGATATTCCAAAGGAAAGCCTGCCCTCCTGGTAGTTAACCACCTAGCATAATCATAGTGAAGGGAATCCAGTTTGCTTCCCCCCATAGCTGATTATGAAGACTTCAATCCCCAAGCTGATTATGAAGATGAGAACGTTTGTGTATGCACAATATTCTCTAGGAACTGTTCTGTACACCAACAGCCTCTTAAGTGAAGACCACATCAAGGCCTTAATCTCAGTTCACACTCCAAGCCCATGGATCTGTCATGTACACAACCAGGGTCTAAGGGTTGGTGGCGATATTCCAGTCATTTCCTGAACTAATGTAGGGCTCTTGGAGTCTGGTATCCCAGAGAACAGCTGATCCTCCTGTCCCTGACCACTCAGAGCTTAGCAGGCTACAATAATCATGGGAATGGGTAGCCACATTGTCTCCCACCCCTAACTTATAAGATACTCTCATTCAGAAGAAAAGAAAGTCTGTGCATGTGCAATATGCTCCAGTCCATGATCAGCACAGAAATTGCCTTTTGAAGTAATAGTGTACCAAGTCCTCATCCCCACCACTCATCATCAGATGGAAGCACATACTTTGTACCACAGAATCACTCTAGCTCCTATCTACTGATGTGATGGGAAGAAACACACCAAAAGACAAAGGTTCCCCTCACTTTCTAAAGGTAAAATGTGGGTCTCATGCTCACAGGGAGCCAAGAAACAGCCTGTAGAATAATTCCTTAGCCAAAGCCCACAAAGGGATATTCTAAAACCTGAACTAGCCACCTTGCTAATACAATGTGCTAGTCAAGTCATTCTCAAGATTATCCAATTCTCATCCTTAATTGAAAACGGTGGCCCTCCGTGATCTCAGTGCTTGGCATTTTGTATCAAGGGGAAGTGGGAGGGAAGCCAGCTTGCCTCATTGCCCTGCCTGATTGAAGGTCCTTAATTCTGAAAAGCAGAAAACCCACCCAGAGAAGTAGGCTCCAGAAGCTAGTCAGCACAGAAACAGCCCTTTCCAGTAAGATGGACCCATGCCTGTGTCCACAATGTTGAACAAGAGCTGAGGTAATCTCACAGCTACAGCACAATTACCACTCGTTCCATTCCTTGATGGGAAAGTGGGAAAGCAGACAAAGATCAGGGCCCTCAGGTCCTTCAGATGTAAGAGGCCAGCCTGTTGCTGACAGGGTTCCCAGAGGGATACTGTAGAGGGCTCCTTTGCCTAAGCCCTCAGGTGTTTTTTTCTTCGTCTTCTTATTCTTATTTGCACAGCCAGGTTACCAGGAGCTGGTGCTGTGCACTTCCTTCTCCACATAATTCCCCTTCCAATCTCTGAAAGCTCTGGCTTTCATATACCTTTTTAAGTCTTTGCACTTTTGTGGAAACAAGAGTCAACCTGGAATCTCTTCAGAGTCATCGTGTCAGAGTCATTCTCTGCATTCCACCTGGGAGTCTTGTCTAGTCCTTGTGACTGAGGGAGAGAATTTGCCATAGGGCTCCTTCTTACATACTTATTTTGTTTTCAGAAATATGTGGGCATCCTGAAGCCCAGGGAGTTTGAAGGTACCCAGCAGAGGATATTTGTGTGTAGGCTGGGTCAGAGATTTAGGAAGAGAGCTGGCCTTCTTCTGGGCTGAGGGCAAATGAATTAAGTTATCTCCTTTCTAGGTTTATCCCAATTCCCATTGGAAATGTCCAGCATTGGCCCCACCTGTGGTATTTATTTCAAAGTTGTGGGGTTTTCCCCCACAGGAGCCATAGAGCCATCACTCACTTGGCTGGCACCCCTGGTTAGGTCACAAACTCTCACTCTGGTCCTGTGTTCAGTGAGAGCTATCAGTGTCTGTTATACCAAAGGATAGATAGCCTTTAGTCCCTGAGTGCTTGGTACTTGGTCTGCTGTTAGTTAGAACAGGAAGGGGGAGCCAGCTTTCTTTATTGACCTGGATGATTGAATTGTCTTCATTCTGAGAAGCAGACAGTTTTCACATGGGCAGTATTGTCCCAAAAGTAGTCAGCATGGGAAGAGCTTTTTTTTTTTAGAATAGGGAATGAGTCCTTGTTCCAGACTCCTTAGCAAGAGCCAGCAGAACCAAATAGCTACAGCTCAACCATTGCTGACTCCATCAACTGATGGAAAGAAGTGGTAGGGTCACACAAAGCCAAAATCTTTGTCTCCTAAAGAAAAAATGCAGCCTTCTTGCTGACTGGGCTCCCAGGTATAGTCCTTCAGAGAGCTCCCATTGTCAAAGACATTAGACATTTCTTATTCTGGACACAACTGGATTGATAGGAAACTGTACTAGGTTCTTCATTCTCAACATTCTCCAAACCTCATTTATGATGAACTCTAGCAGCCTATGTCTCCATTTCCACCTTTTAGCTCTTTTTTTTTTGAAAAATGTTTCTGCATGGGATCTACTCAGAGCCAGGGTTTTAGAGTACCATCCTCTTCTCTCAGCTTGGGAATCTGGGGGTGTTATTGTGATGGTGAGATTGTTATTCAATTGTGCCCTTCTCAATTTGGTTTCAGAATTATGCAGCCATTTCCAAACCTTGTTTGAAGGTGCCCATGTAGAATGTTTGAGGGTAGGCTAAGCCAGAGGTTAAGCCTCCTGTGTTGGAAAAAAGGACAGTAAGATAGACATCTCCATCCTTTATTTGACACATGCATTTGAATGCAGAACTGTGACTCACCTTGTTGTCATTCCTAACCCACTGCTGCTTCTCTTACTTGGCATCAGTTTACACACCAAGGCCATAGGGGTGTCGTGTACATAACCAAGTTCCTTGGATTGGAGGCGAGTTTCAAAACAGTTACAAGGCCAATGCAGGGCTCTCAGAGTCTGATATCCCAGAGTACTCCTGGCCCTCCTGTTCCTGAGTTTCTGTTGCTTACCAGGCTATTTTAGCAATTCCAAATATTTGCCCTTGTTAGAAACAAGGTTCACCTTGGAATACTTTCAGAGCCAGTGTCTTAGAGTCATATCCTTTCCTCTTAAGCACAGAGTCCTGGTGAGTGTGGGAGAGGTTTGGCCACAGGGGTTTTAGAATTGAGTTTTAGAATTTGTGGATGCCACCAGGCCTAGAGTATCTGCAGGTGCCCAGTAGAGAATGCTTGTGTGTAGGCTAAGCCAGAAGTTTTAGGAATAACTCCAGCCTTATTTCTGGGATGAGAGGAAATTGAGAAAGATATCTTCTTCAAAGATGTTTGCTGTACTCATTGGAGATGAAGAATTTTGGCACTGCTTGTACTCATCCTCATCCTCTTGCTGATTTTCTAGCCCATTCTCAGTTAACATTCCAAGACCATGGGGCTGTCACTTATACAGCCATGGCTATATGAAAGGTGGTGGTTTCTCAGTCCATTTCTGATCAAATTGAAGGCTGTCTGGGTCTGATATCCCAGAGGAAAGCTGGCTCTCTGTTCCTGAGCACATGGTGTTACTTAGCTGGCTAGGGTAGGCATGAACATGGGTTGCCAGTTGGCCACCTCTCTTCACTAATTGAGATTTCTTCGTTCCAAAAAGCAGCAGATTTATTTTGGGCAGGATGCTCCAGGATCTGGTCAGCACAGAAATTATTTTTGGATAGAATACTGCAACATGCCCCCCTTCCAAACACTTGCCAATCCGCCAGGAGCACATCCCTGCTACCTCTGTATCATTGCTGCCCCTATGTACTGATGGCAAAGGCAGGACACATGCACAAAACCAGGGCCTTCCCTCTGATTCTGAAGGAAGAATCCAGGCAGGCTTCTTCCTGAAAGGGTTTCTAGGTGGAATTTATAGAGGACACCATTTCTCAAAGCCCACAGGTGTTTCTTATTCCTGGGTCAGCGAGGAAGACTGTGCTA
The DNA here is from genome assembly GCF_022079265.1 of Lynx rufus. Lineage (NCBI taxonomy): Eukaryota > Metazoa > Chordata > Mammalia > Carnivora > Felidae > Lynx > Lynx rufus. Next base: position 338,529 of record NW_025814838.1, on the reverse strand, counting down.
GTCATGTCACTCTCCACATTATCTCATTCTTATCCTTGATGCAGAACCCTGGCCCTCCCTGTATCCATTTTCACCCTTTTGCTCTACTTTAACTCTGAGACTTTCCTGGAGTCCATTCCATGTGATTGACTCAGAGCCATATCCGTGGCCCTGAACTGGGGATTCTGGTCCATTCCTTGCGACTGTGGCTTATGTTTGGCCAAAGGCTCCTCAGCAATATAGTTTTCCCTGTATGATTGTTCATCTTTCATGAGACTCTTAAAACTCAGATTTCTGGCCAAGTAGGCCTGTGTTTTTGTTTCTGTTTTTGATTTTCCAGGGGCAGATCTTCAGATCTGCTCACATTTTCAAGCATCTTGAAAAGACAAGAATATCTGTAAAATGGGAAGTTGTTATAATATATGAAAGATGCTCAGGGCAAGATATATTTCTTTTTTAAACCAGTGCAACCTTAAGGATATATGAATAGACAGGGCAACCATGCTATAATACTTCCCTCTGCATTTCTTCCAGGCATATTGAACATGGCCAGCAACTTTGCCCAGTATATCCTAATTATGTTATTCCTGGCTTTCTTCAACATATAACATCTAGCATATCCATTTCATATGAGGGTAGACATGTGAGAGCACTTTAATCCTCCAAACATTGGCTGGGAGAAGTGAACTGGTCAGGAGGCAAATACCAGGTGCTACCCTAATGGGTTTCACCCTATTTGCCAGTACCAGCCTTCTGACAAAGTCCTTGAGGCTGTGTGGACCTAGTCCTGCCAACCAGAATGGTCAGTTTTGCCAATTGTATGTATGCTGAAGGGGGACAGTGCTGCACACGCTGAAGCCGTGGTTGTCACACCATAATCACAGAGTGGCTTTGGTGGACCACTGAAGCTGCTATGGTACTGCCTGATGCATAGAGCTGTTCATGGCTTGGCACCTGACCCAGAAACCCCCTTGTGGTTGTGACCCACACCCACCCCTGATGCCTGTAGTCCCACTGGCCACTCTTTGCCCAAGCTGGTAGATAATTCTGAGTATGTGCAAATGCTGCCATTAGCAGTAGCTGGGTTGCCTTGCTTGGTGTTCACTTCCAACATGCACAGGCTTATGGGAAAATCTATCCCTGGGCACTGGCTGAGTGAGTGACAGATTCATGGCTTCTAAGTCTGAATGGGGACATAGTTAGACATAAAGCCATGGGAAGGGAATGGCCATAAGGAGGGCCAAAATTCAATATTTCCAGTGGGAATGGGATCAAGCAGGAAAGGGGCTATGTTACTTCATTTTCCCTCATCCAAGAAAGGTCAGCCCCCTTCCCAGCCCTGTGATGCAGGCTAAGTGCAAACATTCTCTTCTGGGCCCTTCCAATGCCCTAGGCCTTTGACTGCCTGCATGGTTTTGACACCAAATTGTCAGGGTCCCTGTGGCCAAACCTATCCTAAAGTCATGAAGACTAGACTAGGATCCTCCCTGAATGCCAAAGACATTTCTCTGAGAGACTACATGGAATGGATTCCAGGGAGGACCTAGTTTGAAAATAGAGCAAAGGAATGAAAATGGATACATGGAGGGCCAGACTTCTTCATTAGGGATGAGAATGGGATGATGAAGGAAATCAAGTGATTAGTGTAATCTCTAAGCAAGCTGGCTGTCTCAGGAATAAACAACACCTGTGAGCTTTGGTGAAGCGAGCCCAACAGGCTACATCTGGGAGTCCTGTTGGCAAGGGGTCTGCATTCATGCCTCAAGAAAGAGAGGGGAGTTTTTAACAGTCTCTTATGCTTTGGTTCTCTCCCACTCTAACTTCTTTTTTTTTTCCTTCCCCTCCTCCATGGGTTTCTGTTAAGTTTCTCAAGATCCACATAAGAGTGAAACCATATGGTATCTGTCTTTCTCTGTATGGCTTATTTCACTTAGCATCACACTCTCCAGTTCCATCCACGTTGCTACAAAAGGCCATATTTCATTCTTTCTCATTGCCATGTAGTATTCCATTGTGTATATAAACCACAATTTCTTTATCCATTCATCAGTTGATGGACATTTAGGCTCTTTCCACAATTTGGCTATTGTTGAGAGTGCTGCTATAAACATTGGGGTACAAGTGCCCCTATGCATCAGTACTCCTGTATCCCTTGGGTAAATTCCTAGCAGTGCTACTGCTGGGTCATAGGGTAGGTCTATTTTTAATTTTCTGAGGAAACTCCACACTGCTTTCCAGAGCGGTTGCACCAATTTGCATTCCCACCGACAGTGCAACAGGGTTCCCGTTTCTCCACATCCTCTCCAGCATCTATAATCTCCTGATTTGTTCATTTTGGCCACTCTGGCGTGAGGTGATATCTGAGTGTGGTTTTGATTTGTATTTCCCTGATAAGGAGCGACGTTGAACATCTTTTCATGTGCCTGTTGGCCATCCGGATGTCTTTTTTTTTTATATATATATATATGAAATTTATTGACAAATTGGTTTCCATACAACACCCAGTGCTCATCCCAAAAGGTGCCCTCCTCAATACCCATCACCCACCCTCCCCTCCCTCCCACCCCCCATCAACCCTCAGTTTGTTCTCAGTTTTTAACAGTCTCTTATGCTTTGGCTCTCTCCCACTCTAACCTCTTTTTTTTTCTTCCTGTCCCCCATGGGTTTCTGTTCAGTTTCTCAGGATCCACCTAAGAGTGAAACCATATGGTATCTGTCTTTCTCCGTATGGCTTATTTCACTTAGCATTACACTCTCCAGTTCCATCCACGTTGCTACAAAAGGCCATATTTCATTTTTTCTCATTGCCACATAGTATTCCATTGTGTATATATACCACAATTTCTTTATCCATTCATCAGTTGATGGACATTTAGGCTCTTTCCATAATTTGGCTATTGTTGAGAGTGCTGCTATGAACATTGGGGTACAAGTGCCCCTATGCATCAGTACTCCTGTATCCCTTGGATAAATTCCTAGCAGTGCTATTGCTGGGTCATAGGGTAGGTCTATTTTTAATTTTCTGAGGAACCTCCACACTGCTTTCCAGAGCGGCTGCACCAATTTGCATTCCCACCAACAGTGCAAGAGGGTTCCCGTTTCTCCACATCCTCTCCAGCATCTATAGTCTCCTGATTTGTTCATTTTGGCCACTCTGACTGGCGTGAGGTGATACCTGAGTGTGGTTTTGATTTGTATTTCCCTGATAAGGAGCGACGCTGAACATCTTTTCATGTGCCTGTTGGCCATCTGGATGTCTTCTTTAGAGAAGTGTCTATTCATGTTTTCTGCCCATTTCTTCACTGGGTTATTTGTTTTTCGGGTGTGGAGTTTGGTGAGCTCTTTATAGATTTTGGATACTGGCCCGTTGTCTGATATTTCATTTGCAAATATCTTTTCCCATTCCGTTGGTTGCCTTTTAGTTTTGTTGGTTGTTTCCTTTGCTGTGCAGAAGATTTTTATCTTCATAAGGTCCCAGTAATTCATTTTTGCTTTTAATTCCCTTGCCTTTGGGAATACCAGTTGTGCCAGACGTAGTGTCTTAGCTGGACCAGAGCCATGCAGCCTGAGGTGCGTGGTTTGTGGCCACCGATTTGGCAAATGCATTCTTTCTATCCCATTCAACAAAAAAGGGTCAGAAATAGTTCATATCCCCACGGAATGGATAGCAAGTATTTCCTGTTTTGCCACGGGGTTGTGTTCACTCTTCAGTCCTCCATTGTGATATCGTCTGAAGAGAATCAGAACGTTTGGACATCCCACAAACATCCCGTTGACCCATTACACGGATGATACCGTACTGCTCAGGCAGGAGGAGGAAAAGGCGGAGACTGTGCTAGAGGTTTGGTATGACGTACCCACTCCAGAGAGCGGGAGATAAGTCCTACAACGATTTGTGACCTGCCACTTCGCCAAAGATTCTGGGGGGACCGATGATCCAGCAGCACGCTGGGACATCTCCTCCCCCCAAAAAGACGCCTTGCTACATCTCCTATCCCTTCCTGGAAAAAAAACGAAACGCAAAGCCTGTTAGGAATCTTTGGGTTCTTGAGAAGACACATTTCATACCTAAGAACAGTCCTGCTGCCCACATACTGGGTTACGTGGAAAGCTCTTGGCTTTGAGTGGGCCCAGAGCAGGAAGGAGCTCTGCAGTAGGTCCAGGCTGTGATACAAACAGCCCTTCTGTTCAGATTATATAATCAAGCAGAGCCTACAGTGTTGGAGGTGTCAGTGATGGAATAAGGGTGGCATTGGCGGCACATCCCAGTAGAATCACAATGTAGACCCCTGGGATTACGGAACAAGTTCCTATCCACTGTTGTGAAGAGTTACACTCCTTCTAAAAAGCAGCTCCTAGGGGCGCCTGGGTGGCGCAGTCGGTTAAGCGTCCGACTTCAGGCAGGTCACGATCTCGCGGTCCATGAGTTTGAGCCCCGCATCGGGCTCTGGGCTGATGGTTCAGAGCCTGGAGCCTGTTTCTGATTCTGTGTCTCCCTCTCTCTCTGCCCCTCCCCCTTTCATGCTCTGTCTCTCTCTGTCCCAAAAATAAATAAACGTTGAAAAAAAAATTAAAAAAAAAAAAAAGCAGCTCCTAGCTTCCTACCGGACCCTGGTAGAGAAAACAAATGATCATGGGTTCAGAATGGGCCATCACAAGCTAGGTCCTATCAGACACATTGACAGGCCAGGCAGGCCTAACATTAAAGCCATCCTAAGAAGGGGTGCCTGGGTGGCTTAGTCGGTTAAGCGGCCGACTTCGGCTCAGGTCATGATCTCGCAGTCCATGAGTTCGAGCCCCGCATCAGGCTCTGTGCTGACAGCTCAGAGCCTGGAGCCTGTTTCAGATTCTGTGTCTCCCTCTCTCTGACCCTCCCCTGTTCATGCTCTGTCTCTCCCTGTCTCAAAAATAAATAAAACGTTAAAAAAAAAAAAAGAAAGAGAGGGGAAGCCCTGGCTTTGGGTGTGTTTCTTGACCTTCCAATTAATAGGCAGGGGCAGCAGTGATTCAGCTGTGGCTGTTTGGAGCTCCTGGCTGATGGTCAAGCGGTTAGAACATAGCCTGGTGCAGTATTACCTTCAAAGTCTCTTTGTTCACAGACCAGTACCTGGAGCATAGTGCACATGCACGAAGCATATACTCTACAGGATAAAGAAATCTCTATCAGCCAGAGGATGGAGGCCAGCTGGCTACCCATCCCTGCAAGTACCCTAGCTGGCTAAGCACCAAATACTCAGGGACAGAGGCATCTACTATCTTCGGGGATACCAGCACTGGAGAGCTATCAAGTGGCTCAGGAACGGACTGGGAACTCCACACCAATGATTGGATCTGGGCTGTGTACCTCACACAACCCCATGGATCCTGGAATGTTCTAGTTCTTTTTTTAAAAATTTTTTTTCAACGTTTATTTATTTTTGAGAGACAGAGACAGAGCACAAGCAGGGAAGGGGCAGAGAGAGAGGGAGACACGGAATCTGAAGCTCCAGGCTCCAAGCTATCAGCACAGAGCCCGATGCGGGGCCCGAACTCACAAACCACGAGATCATGACCTGAGCCAAAGTCGGACACACAACCGACTGAGCCAGCCAGGTGCCCCTGGAATGTTCTAGTTTACACAGTATATATTCTTCTGAGGCTGTTGCTCTGAATGGCTTCCAGGTGCAACCTAGTTTGAAAAAAGAGGCATAAAATGCAAATGGGCCTTCAGAGGACCAAAGTTCCTTATTACAGAAGAGAATGAGATAAAGTTACAAAGAATTAAGTGCCTTACTCCTATCTTCTGGCAGGCTGGCTGTCAGGGGAGTAAGAAATACCTGAGGGCTGTTATAAAAGGAAACCCCCATTGTCTACACCTGAGAGTGAAATCTTTGGGCTGTCTCTATTCCTCTTTCAGAAAGAGAGGAAAGACTGGTTTGGGCTGTTTTTGCTGTCCTTCCAATCAGGAAATAGATGCAGCATTGATTCAGAGGCAAGGAGTTATTGCTCTCAGCTGGTGATCAAGTGTTTGGAACCTGGACTTGATGCAGTCGTTCTGGAAAGGGCCCTTTCCTTGTTGACCGAGTCCTGAAGTATAGTGTGCATACAGGAACCGTCAGTGATACTGAATGCAGGTATCTCAATCAGCCAAGGGAGGAAAGCCAGCTGGCTTCCCTCCACTGCACTTACCAGAGCTGGCCAAGCACAAAGCACTCAGGGACCAGAATGCCATCCTTTTTGAGATAAATTTACTGCTTGCTCTCACATAGCACAGAACCAGGCGGAAGTTTAGCATCATCCTGTTGGCTATGCTTGTGTGAGGGAAAACCCAATCATCCCTGAATATGACCCAATATTAGAAAATAGCAAATTGATTTGAATGGCTACAAGGGAGGCCAAGGCTGTACATTACAGATGGGAATGGGATAATGCTGAGAATGTATATCTATCTTCAATTCTCCTTGATTAAGAAAGGAAGAACTGGAAGGCCAGTCCTTCCCCATATCTCTGGGACCGCCTACGCACACACATACATTCACAGCTTGTCAACTTCATATGCCCTAGGCCTCTAATTGTGAACAGAGTTCTAATAAGACCTCTAATAAGAGGTCCTGTTGCCAATCTATACTAGAGTCACCAACACTGAGCCAGAGCCCATTGGCGCTCTAGTTTTTGAAACCACATCATGGTGCAGTATTCATTGTAAGGGATTTTTCTGGCTGAATATTCCTGCAGTATACTGTGCATGCTTGGTCTATTTGTCTTCCAAAATGAAGATATTCGTTCAACCAGCTGGGGGAGGGAGGCAAGCAGGCTACCCATCACAGAGATTACTAGTGCCAGTCAAGCAACTAGCACTCATGGACAGGAAGGCCATTCTTCTTTGAGATAAAGTAACCGATTGCTCTCACATAGCACAGGACCAGAGTGGTAGTTCATCGCAAATCCTGGATGTTGACTGTGTGGCTGATGGACCAATTTCTCCTGGCTGTGACCCGTGACTTAGTTACGAAAACAGAAAATGGATGGGAAGGGCTACAGGAAGGCCAAGTTCTCCATTACAGAGGAGGTGAGGGTAAAGCTGGGAATGAAATGTCTAACATACTTTCTCCTTTGACCAGAGTTAAGGCCTGCTCCCTCCCAAATGCTGGCTTTCACTACACATAGATACTCTGCTGTGCACCTATGTCTTGCATTGTCAACACAATTCTGAAAGGTAAATAATGAGGGTCCTGTGTCCCAACCTATGCCACAGACACAAGGAGTTGGACAGATTTCCCACCTTAAGGAAAAGGATTTTCATGAGACACTGGCTCTGAATGTACCCAGGGAGAAACTACTTTGAAAAAAAGAAAAAAAAGTATTGGAATGGAAACGCGGAAGATCAAAGTACTTCATTATAGATGAGAATGGGACAAAGATTAGAATGAAGTGTCTAGCACAATTTCCTGGCAAGATACTGTCTAAGGAGTAAGAAACACCTGTTTCAATACAGGCCAGAGACAAATTAAAACTCTAAAGGGAAAACTCATGAAAGCACAGGCTGCAAGAGATCTGCATACTTGTTTCTGAAAGAGAGGGAAAGCTTCTGGCTTAGGCTGTTTATTCTTCCCTTCCCATCAGGGGATAGAGGCAGCACAGATTCAGGGTTTTTGTTCATGCTCCAGGCTGTTGCTCAAGTGTTTGGCCCATTCCTGTGTCACATTCATTTTTGAATGGCCATGTTCTGCACTAAGTCCTGGAATATACCTGCTTTGCCTGCATTGTGTGTACTTCAGAATGAAGTCACCTAATCAGACAGGTGATGAAGGAAACCTGTCTAACCATAAATGCACTTACACCAGTCAGCGAAGCACTAAGTGCTCTCTGACAGCAGGGCAATCTCTCCTTTGGGTTGGCAGAAAGTAATTACTCTAGGTTAGCACAGAACCAGAGTGAGAACTCACCACCAACTCCTGGGAGCTCACTGTGTGATTGATAGCCTCATTGCTCCAGCCTGCAACCCAAGTCCTAGTTAGTAAGTAGCAATGGGATGGGAATGGCTCTATGGACAAGGTTTTCATTTAGATGAGAATGGAATAAAGCTGAAATGAAATATTTTGTTCCATTTGCCCTTGCTGCAGAAATGAGGACAGCTCCCTCCCAACACCTTTGGCCTGAACAGCACACAAATATTCTGTGCTGGTGTTTTCCCCTGACCTACAACTAATGTTTTCAATATAGATCTGGAAGGCAAGTTCCCAGGGCTCTTATGGTGCAATCTATTCTGTTGTCACAAGAACTCATCCGGAATCCCCAATTCAAACCAGAGGGAATGCTCTGAACCATTGGCTCTTATTGGCCCATGGGAGAATCTAGTATTAAATAGAATAAAAGTTTGAAGCACCTGGGTGGCATCCGATTTTGGCTTGGGTCATAACATAGTGGTTTTCTCGTTTGGGCCCTGCTTTGAGTTCTATGCTGTCAGCGCAGAGCCTGCTTTGGATCCTCTGTTCCTCTCCCTCTGCTCCTCCCTTGCTTGTGCTCTCTCACTGTCTCTTAAAAGTAAATATAAACATTAAAAAGAGTAAAAAGTGGAAATAGATACACGGAGGGACAATATTCCTTGTGAGAGAAGAAAATGGGATAAATCTGAGGATGAAATGACTAGTGCAATCTCCTGCAAGCTGTCTCAGGAATAAGAAACACATGTGGGCTAGGGAAAAGGCAAACCTCCATCATCTACAGTGGGAGCCCTCATGACAAGATGACTGTATTCTTACATCAGAAAGAGAAGGAAAGCTTCTGGACTTCTGTTTTCCTTTACCATCATATAAGTGGATAAAGGAAGCAATGATTCAAGTGAAGAGGGTTTGTGCTCCAGGCTAATCCTCAAGTTCTTGGCACTGGGCTGTGGTGCAGTAGTTCTTGAATGGTCTCTTTCTGTGCTAAGCAGGTCCTGGAGAATACTGCACATGGATGAACCAACTGCTCCTCAAAGTGAAAACATCTTTAATGGCCAGAGAGGGAGACTAGTAGGCTAACCATTATTTCTTATATTATCCAGCCAAACACCAAGTACTGACAGGAAGGCAATCTTGATTTTGGGATATCAGAAACTGATTGCTCTTGGTTAGCACAGATGAAAGTCAGAGCTCATTAGTTATGGCTGGGCACTCACTATGTGAGTGAGTGCTTCATTGCCCTTGCCTGAGACCCAAGGTATAGTTATCAATACAACCAGGGAATTGGAATGACTACACACAGGGCCAAAGGTTTTCATTTCAGCTGTGAATGGGACAAAGCTGAGAATGAAATGTCTAGCTCCATGTTCCTTTTGTCCCATAAGTGAGGATAGCTCTCTACCAATATCTCTGGACCTGACTACACACAAACATTGTGACTGGGCACCTTGAATTATCCTGGGATTATCTTTGTAAACATAGTACTTAGAGGCAATTTTTGAGGGATCCTGTGGCCTAAACTATCCCAGAGTACCAAGAACTTGGCCAGACACCCTAATTAAAAGTAGAGAAAATGGCTCTGAGACACTGCCCCTGAAAGGACAACAGGGAGAACTTAGTTTTGAAAAGAGCAACAGGATGGAGACGAATACCCAGAAGGCAAATTTCTTTATTACAGAAGAGAATGGGATATAACAAATAATGAAACGACTAGCACAATCCCTGGGCAAGGTGGTTGTTTCAGGAGTAAGAACAACCTGTGTTCTAAGACAAAGGGAAATCACCTGCATTGTTCCTTCAGAAAGAGAGGGAAAATTTCTGGCCTTTGCTTTCCCCCCGCTGTCCTTTGATGCAGTGACGATTCATAGTTAGTAGGTTGTGGCTAATACTTGTGGCTAAACTTGTGGCTGATGCTCAGGTATTTGGAAAGTGACTCTCATGTAATGTATGGCTCAGTGTTTGTTCCATAAGCATGACTGAATCTCTCCCATGTCCTCTGGGCCTGCCTACATGCAAGCATTTTGTGTCAGGCACCTTCAAATGCCTTATGTTTTTGATGTACACATAGTTCTAAAACAAATGGTGACAGGCACCACAGCCCAATGTATTCCACAGGCCAGAGAACTTGACCCAGCTACTCAATTAAAATGAGAGTGAATTGGTCTTATTTTCTGGACCTGAATGCCTACCAGAGTAAGAAACACAAATGTGTTTGGGTTAAGAAAGATGTCCATTGACTACACCTGATGCCCTTACTGCATGAAATGTTCATCCAGAACTTTGGTAAGACAGGAATTCTTTTGGCCTTTGTCTTTTTCCTTGCCCTTTCTGTCTATTATCAATGCCACATTCATTAAGTGGATCAGGGTCAGTCTCCCTGCAAATCTTCAAGTGTTTGGAACCAGGTTTTGGTGCAGGGGTACTTGAAAAGTCTCTGCCTTAACATCTCTCTGGGAGCAACCATCTGAGAGCCTTCTACTTTTCAAAATGAAGGCAGCTCATTGAGCTACTTCAGGGACACGATCAGGGTAAACATCACCATGCCACCTGTAGCCTGCTAAGCGCCACATTTTCAGCAAAAGGTGAGCAATTTTCTCTTTGGGATATCAGAAACTGATTGCTCTTGGTTAGCAAAAGAAGTGAGGGGGCGCTTACCTTTAATCTCTGAGTGTTTTTATTGTGAGTGACAACCCCATTTCTCCTGAGTGTGACCCAATTAGTCGTTAAAAACTCTGCAAGGGGATGGGAACATATGGTGGAACAGGTTTGTTTATCTTATGAGAGAATGGGATATACCTTAGAATGTGGTGCCTAGCTTCATTTCCCTTTGCTGCAGAACTGAGGTAGGCTCCATCCTACTCCTCTGTCCCTGCCTACATGCAAACATTCAGGCATGGGCTGGGCTCCATCAGATGATGTGGGTTGTGTGGCTAATGTAAGGCTGAAAGGTAGGCCCTGTGGGCCCATGTTGCCCAACTTTTCTCAGAGTTGGGAGAATGTGGCCTGACTCCCCAGTTGACATGAGAGGAAATTGCTCTTACATTCTGTCCCTGAAACCTCACAGTGAATTCCTGGGTAGAAAAAAATGCAAGGGAATGGGAATGGATACATCAGTGGCCCAAGTTCTTCACTGCAGATGGGGACAGCACAAAGCTGAGAAAGAAAGATGTAGCTACAGTTCTTTCTCCCCCAGAAGTGAGGCTAGCTGCCTCCCAGCTCCTCTGGACTTGGCATATATGCAGAAATTCTGCGAACTTTCCAATGCCTTAGGCTTCCAATTGTGAACATAGTTATGAAAGGCAAATCTCAAGGAGCCCCGTTGCTTGACATATCCCTGAGTAAGATGAACTCAATGAGATTGTCCAGTTAAAAGCTGTGGAAATCTCTCTTAGGCGCTGGTCACTCTTTGAAAAAGGAGTGAAATACTGGAAATGGATACATGGAGTGCCAAAGTTCTCCAAATCAAATGGGAATTGGATGAATCTGAGATTGAAGTGACTAGAACACTCTTTTGGCCAGCTGGCTTTCTTGGGAATAAGAAACATCTCTTGGCTGGGGCAAGGGAAACCTCCATTGGCTATCCTGGCAACTGATTTTGCAAGAATTCTTCATTGGGACTTCAGAAAGGGAGGAGAAGATTCTGGCACTGAGTGCATTTCTTACTTTGACCTACAGTGGGTACAGTCACGAGTGGTTTTGGTGTAATGGGTTTTGACATTTGTGTTTGGCATCAGGTTCTGTGGAATTATTCCTTGAGTGGGCTTTGCACTGCTAAGTTCTGGGAGATAAATGCCCATCTGGGAACGATTTGCTTTTCAACAATAAGTCATCTCAAGCAGCCAGGGGGGGGGGGAGGCAAACTGGGTAACCGTCACCATGCTTACCCAAAAGTTCCAAGCCCCACAAGTCAGTAACAGGTAGCTCATCTTTATTTGGTGATATCAGAAACTGATGGTTCTAGCTTACCATAGGAATGGAGTGAGAGCTGACCACTAATCTCAGGGCATTTTCCCTCTGAGTGAAAGCCCTATCACATTTCAAAGTGACTCAAGACCTCATTAGAAAAACATCTAGGGGATCAGAGTGGATACATGATGTGTCAAAGTTCTTCATATCCACAGACAGTGGGATAATACTGAGAATACAGTTACTAGCTCTGTTTTTCTTCTCCTCACAAATGAAAATGCTTCCTCCCAAGTCCTCTGGCTTTGCCAGTACACCAACACTTTGTCTGGCAACCTTCAAATGTCCTGTGTCTTTTATTGTCAAAATATTTCTAACAGGCAAGTCCCAAGGGGGCTTTTTGCCCAACCGATGCCAGAGTCAGGATAACTTGGCCAGGTTCCACAATTAAAATGAGACGACATTGCTCTTAGGTCTGGCCTTGAGTTACCCACAGTGGGGACTTATTTATTTTTTAAAAAGAGCAAGGGGATGGGAATGGATACACAGAAAGCCAAAGATATCCATTTCAGATGAGAATAGAATAATTCTGGGAATGAAGTGAGTAGCACAATCCCCTGCCAAGCTCACTCTTTTCTGAATGAACAAACACACATTGGCTGGGTAAAATGGAATCAATCATCTGTTCAACCTGAGAGCCGTATCTGCAATATCTGTGCATTATTACTTCAGGTAGGGCAAATCGTCTTTTGACCCTCACCTTTTTCCAGCCCTTTCCTTGGTAATTTGGTGATGGTGGTATTGGCTCTCAGTCAACATGTAAGTGTGTGTAACAGGGCTCTGGTCTTATAAATCTTGATTGATCTTCAATGTTGAGAAGCTCAGGGATTGCAGTGTGCATAGGCAAAACTGCAGTTGCTAAGAATGCAGGCATTGCAGGCAGCAGGAGGGAAGTTCTAAGCAGTGTGACCACAACCACAGCCTACCAAGTACCAAATGCTCAGGAAGAAGAAAACAATGTTTCTTCAGTGATATGAGAAACTGAATTGTCCAGGTAGGCAGAGTAAGGGAGGGGAAGCTTGCTCCCAATTGCTGGGAAATTGCTATCTAGGTGACAGCTGCATTTCCCCTGACTCCTTACCACTGATATATTTACTTTGCCGTAGAAGTAAGACAAGATATGTTCAACACCGCCATTTTGTCCACAGGCAAACCTCTTGTGCTGAACACTTTCCAAAACCTATGGCTTCTGCTTCCCGATGCCAATGTAAGTTAGGCAGGGAAGCCCATGGGGCAGCCATTGTCCAAGGTATCCCCCACATTGAGGGAACTTGGTATAAAAGATTTGACAATTAAAATTAGAGGAGAGGCTTCCAGAATCCTGCCCACAAGGCTCTACACAGGAGAACTGGCAAATCATCATCATCATCATCATCATCCTCATCATCAAAATTGGAAGAGAGACACTGAGGGCCAAGTTCTTCACCTCAGATGAATGACAGGCTTGTTGGATAAAGGATTCTTGGCTGCATATTTTCCCTGTTCATCACATTGAAGATTTCCTGCCATTCCTTTCTGGCCTGCCAAGTTTCAGTAGATAGGTCTGCAACTACCCTTATGTGTCTGCTTTTGTATGTTAAGGCACGTTTACCCCTAGCTGCTTTCAGAATTCTCTCTTTATCCTTGTATTTCGCCAGTTTCACTATGACATGTCATGTGGAAGATCAATTGAAATTACATCTGAAGGGAGTTCTCTGTGCCTCTTGGATTTCAATGCCTGTTTCCAGGATTTCAATGCCTGTTTCCCCAGAGCAGTGAAGTTCTCAGCTATGATTTGTTCAAGTACACCTTCAGCCCCTTTCTCTTTCCCTTCTTCTGGAATTCCTATGATATGAATATTGTTCCACTTGATTGAATCACTTAGTTCTCTAATTCTCCCCTTGTAATTCTGGATTTTTTAATCTCTCTTTTTCCATAATTTTATCTTCTAACTCACCTATTCTCTCCTCTGCCTCTTCAATCTGTGCTGTGGCCACCTCCATTTTATTTTGCACCTCATTTATAACATTTTTTAATTCATCAGGACTATTTCCGTAGCAATAGATTCTCTGCTGTTCTCTATGTTTTTTCAAGCCCAGCAATTAATTTTATGACTCTTATTCTAAATTCTTGTTCAGTTATATTGCTTAAATCTGTTTTTATCAACTCTTTAGCTGTCACTTCTTCTTGGAATTTCTTTTGAGGAGAATTCTTCCGTTTCATCATTTTGGCTAGTTTTCTGTCCCTTATGAGTTTTAAAAGCTTGTTATGTGCTCTGCACCTGCGAGCACTGATATATTAAAGGGGGGTCATACACTCTCCAGGGCCTGGCCCTTCAGGAGGTGTTTTTTGGAGAGTGTTACTTCCTCTCTGTTGTGACTTTGGTTATTTTATTTCCCTACTCATAGTGATGTTTTGGACTCTCCACCAGGTGTGCTTTGATTTGTTCCTTGAAGTAGCCCTGTAAAGGAAAACAAACAGGAGACAAAAACACACAAAAACACAAATAAAACAAACAACCCCCCCAAACTGAGAACAACCCAAAAGCAAAAAACCAGAAACACCAGCTACAAGTAAAGAACAGGGTGGAGGTGGTGCTGATGGAAGAGCACATACAATGAAAGAAATGACAGGGGCAGGGAAAAAGAAAAAATAAACATTTACCAGGCAGAGAGACTAAAAGTCTTAATCCAGAGAGGGAGAATGAAAAATAAGGAAGGAGACAGGGAAATAGAAACGAAGATAAAGTTACCCAGACAGAGAAACTCTATGGCTTGATTATGCCAGAGAGAGACAAAGGAATGCAAATAAGGAAGTGTAGAACATGCATCAAGAAGATGGATTAAATATGTCTGTTTAAACAAACCAATAACCAGAATAACCAGTCTACAGGAGGGAAGATATAAGGAGAAATGGGGGGGGGAGAATATATCTATATATCCAAAATTGTCCTAGAATTAATCCAGGCAATGCTGCAGCACTGGTCTGGAGGAGCTGTCCGTCTACTTCTGCAGCATCTTCCTGTTACAGTAGATATGCAGTTACCCAGTGCAGACGGGTGTGGTTTGGTGTAGGCTGGGCCTGCCTCTACTGTGGGCCCCGTAGACTGATTCCTGAGGCCCGCCTTGGTGGTGGTGGGGAGAAAAATGGTGACTCCCCAGTCTTTTCTCCACCACCTTGTGTCTCAAATCACTCCTTTGGAGCTGTCCTCACTGTGCTGTGGGAGCAGATGAGGCTGTCTCTCTCGCTCTGCCCCCGGGGGCTTGGCTGGGAATTAAACTCCTGCTCAGTGCACCCCAGTACTAGAGAAGCATCTCTCGATATGAGGTCCTGGCTGTTTTTGTCCTGTGCCCAGCCCTTCAGGGGAGGGGACCGGTTTCTTGTGCTGCAGACTGTGCCCCTGATCTGCCACTGAACATGGGGGTGGCTCCCCTCCTCCCCAGGTGTGGGAACAGGGCAGCAGGCCCCAGCCTGAAGATGAGATCTGCTGTTAGAAACCCTCTAACCTGCAGTTAGAGATGGGATCCCTCTCTGTCCCAGTCCAAGGTTTTTTCTCTTGTCCAGATACAGTCCTACACTTCCCCAGACACTCTTTCTCTTCCTTTTGTCTCTCAGAAGAAGGGGATCCTTCCCCTCCATGCCGACATGGACCATTTTATCTCCCCCAGTTCACAATCACCCATCTATGCTCTCCCAAGTTGTCCCATTTTCTTCCTGGTAGATTCAGTCTCTTTTCCTCCCAGACTCTTGGGGTTCAAAGTCCTTTGCCTTTAGCCTTTCTTTGGGAGATACACAAAGTATAGATCTCCCTACATCTCTGCCATGTTTTATATTATACTCTTCATCTCAGATGAAAATGGAATGAAGCTGGGCCTGCTGACATGAATACCATTTCCTCGTCAAGCTTGATGTCCTGAGAGTAAGAAGGAAACACCCGTGGGGTTGAGGTAGAAGGTAGAAGCAGCCACAAGAACACTGCATCCTGACCTGGTTAGGGCAGGAAGGCTTCTGGCTCTTGACTTACTCATCCACTCAGTAGAGGCACTCATGATCTATCAGAATGTTGGCCTCTCTGTGCTGGCTGGCACCTATGCGTGTGTGACTGGGTTATGGTCCCAGAGTCCTTGAATGGACTCTTGCCCTAAGTATCTGGGGAATAATAATGCTCATGCTCAAATTTTGATCTTCTTAGAATGAAGGAACCTTATAGGCAGAAGTGGAGATCAGGGTAACAAACTGCACTCAGGCCAGCAGAAGGTTGCCAAGTACAGAGGTCTCAGTAACGGAGGACAATATTTCCTTAGTAATCACTATGTGTTAGCTGGTTGTGAATGCTTGGCACTCTCTGAGTAATAGCCACATGGTTCCTGACTCTGACCTCTGATATCTACCTCCCCTTATGCATAAGTGAGAATGGCTCTTTCCCAATAACACTTGCCCCTTCCCCCATGAAAATCTCTTGTTCAGAATGATTTCTAATGCTTCTTTCCTTCTATTGCCGAGATAGGTCTCAGAGATGAGCTCTTAGAGAACACATCACCCAAATTATCCTGATTTAGAGGACCTTAGCAGGACTCCACAATTAAAATCAGAGAGAAATACTTCCAGGTTCAGACTCTCAATCCCTCGCAGAAAAACATTCCTGGAAAAAGATCAAGGGAATTGGAAGGGATGCATTTTGGTCCAGATTCTTTATCTCAGATGATAATTGAATAAAGCTGTGAATGAAGTAACTGACACAATTATCCGGGGAAGCTTGGTGTCCTATGAGTATGAAAAACCTGTGAGCGGTACAGAAATGGAATATATTTTAGCCACACCTGGAAGTCTTAATGTAGGACAACACCCTTCATCTGACCAGAAACAGTGTAGGAGGGATTGGGGTTTTTGCCAGTTTTGCAGCTTTTCCTGTCAGTGGTGAAAAGCAGTGGTGATTTGGAGGGCAGAGTCTTAGTACGGGCTGATGCCCAAGCCTGTGGGACTGGGATATGATTTTTTAGTTTTGGAGTAGTTTCTTTCTACCTTTACCTGCTGGGGAAATTGGGCATTCTGGATCCCTTAGAGTCTCAGAAAGCAGGATGCTCAGGTAGTCTATGGCAGGGGCAGAGAACACAGTAATAGTCATTGCACAAACATCAGACTTCAGTGCCCCAAATTTTTAGGAAGACAACATTTTTTCACTTGATATCAGAAATTAGTTGTTGTGGGGGTAGAAAAACACCTTCATGTACACTCACTGGGATTTAATCAGCCTTATCTGCGTGCAATTTTTTTCTTACTTCTGACTGTGGCCCTGAAGGCCACATCTTCATCAGCTTTTGCCACAGAAGTGAGGCCAACTGTCTCTCAATATCACCTGCTCCTACCCATAAGCAATCCTCTTGTGTTTAACACATTCAAGTCCTCAATACCTGTTTCCATGTTAGACAAGGAAGATACCCCAGTGGCAGCTATTACTCAAGGTATTCCAAATTCATGGGAACATGGCATGACTCCAAAATTAAAATTGGACAAAAAGTGCTGCCAGCCTCTGACAATGAATGTCTGGCAGTGAACACATGGTTAGGATAAATGTAAGGGAATTAAAAATGATACGCTGAGGACTAAAGTACTTCATCTCAGATGAGAAGAGTATGAAGCTGTAGATAATGTTACTAGCACAATTTTCTGGGCAAGTTTGGTGTCCAAGGAGTAAGAAAGACTTGTGGCCTGAAGAGAAGTGGAACAACCATTAGCTATACTAGAGAGTCCTGTGGGCAAAGTCATGCACCCCATCCCCAATAAGGTCAGGAATGTGTCAAGCTATCACCAACTTTCAAGCCCTTTTCATCAGTGGACAGAGGCAGTTGTGACTCACAAGGTAGGGTCTTGCTCCTGGCAAGTCTGCAGAATCGTACTCTGGTATTCAAGTATTTTGTGCCCAAACCTGCTCAGTGAATGGACTTTACAGGCATGAGCTCTGAGTGTATCAGGAGGTAGGTCACTAGGGCTTTCCTGAAAAGTGTGGACAGAGAGCAGATCAATGGTCCCATGCCAACAGAAATTTGCCAGGGTTCTTACTAACAGGAGAGCAACCTTTACTTTTCAATATCAGAAATGAACTGCTATGTGATGACACATGGTGTGAGTGCAAACTCCCCGGGAATGACTAGGCACTGTCTGAGTTACAGCCCTGTATCTCCTGAATTTGACCGTAGGCCCTTGCTCCATAAATGAGATCAGATCCTTCCCAACATCATCTGTCCTGTGCACATGCAAGCCTCTTGTGCTGAACAGTTTCAAAAAGCCCTGTCCCTCCTTTTGCCAAGGTAGGTCTTGCAGAAGTGTTCCATGGGCCCCTGTTGCCCAGCCTATCCCAGATTACTGGGGACTAATCACAACTCCATGATTAAAATCAGAAAATACTCCCAGACTGTGTCTGTGAATGCTCCATAATGAAATCCCCCTTCATGAAAGAGCAAGGGAATCTGAAGGCAGGTACTGGGGACCAAATTTCTTCTCGGATGAAAATGGTATAAAGCTTTGAATGAAGTCACTAGCACTTTTCCCACGGCTAGGTTGGTGTCATCACCAACATCAGAGAGCTGGGTCTAAGGGGAACATCCATCAGCTACACTTTGGAGCACTGTGTGACAAAAGGCTATCACTATTTTCCTTTCCTTTCCTTCAGTGATAGAACAGTGGTGATTTGGGGGCTCTTGTTTGGCTCCTGGCTGACACCCAAATCTGTGGAAATGGGATCTGGTCCTTTAGTCATTGAGTTTGTTGTTTTTATCTTCACCTCTTCAAGGTATGGACTTGCATTGGACAAACCTTTAGTACCTCCAAATGTAGGAAGCTTAGGCATTCCAAGAGGTTGGTAGAGAGCAGAGAGCGACCATCTGGGCCATCAGAATTCTGCCAAGCACTCAGTTCTCAGTAACAAAACAACCCTTCTTCACCATCAAAAACTAAATGCTGTGTGGTAGCACACCACCAGAGTGGGAGTTCGCCTAGAGTTTCTTGTCACTGTCTGAGGACAGACCAGTCACTCCTGAACCCTGATTTCAGTCTCTTCTTGCCCCTGAAATGAGGTGGACTGTTTCCAGCATCACCTGCATTGAAGTGCATTTGATTTTCATTTTCTCTACATTATTTAAAATCTAACCTGGTTGTTTTGCAGAATGATATATTTCTTTGGATTGTATTAAACACATATGGACACATCATTCTTTGTTTTTATGTCTTTGGCTAAATGGACATTATAATAACTTATCTGGCTAAAGTGGAATGCCTTCCAGACGTTGAGCTTTGAGTGATCTGTGATTCACAGGTTGTCTGTGATCTCTGACCAGGTAATTGATATCTGACACAAATACAGAAATAACTAAATTCACTTGAAAAACAGTCTGTTCTTTGTGGTTCCTGGATTCTGTCAAATTCTACTAACCAGCACTTAGGAACGATGATTTTTTTTTATGAAGAACAAACTTTAACCTTCACCCCACACTTATACATTGCTTTAGCAGGAGCTTAACAAAACAAAACCAGATAAGAAACCCCCAAACTTTCCACTCCAGAGTGTGGCATGCACAGGGGAGGATAGATAAATGCATTTTTACCTGAAATATCTTGAAATATGAATCTACATGGTCAAAAGCAACCACCACTCCACAAAGTGCATGGTGAAGGCACAATGACACAAAGTAATACTGGTGAGTAGCTTCAAGGAATGATGATTTTGAATATTTTGAAACACTTGTGATTAGAATATGTCATGAAGAATCATTGAAACTTCATGACAACACATTCTTCTCTCATTTTTTTCTTCATTTATTCTAAATGCTTGAGCAGCAAGTATTTTATTTTATTCTATTACTGTTGAACTCTAAGTATAAAGACAAAATAACAATCATCTTGGAATAGGTGAGTCGGTCCATATAAATCATTAGGGTTTTTTTTTCCTTTTTTTATTTTGAGTGCTCTTTGGAATACGTTCAATAATGATGCCTCCAGATTTGTTTTTATTTTTCAGGATTACTTTGGCTATTAAAAGTCTTTTGTGATTCCATAAAAATTTTAGGATTGTTTGTTCTACCTCTGTGAAAGATGCTAGTGGTATTTTGATAGAGGTTGCATTTTTGTGTAGAAGCTTTGGGTAGTATAGACACTTAAAATTTTTTTTAACATTTATTTATTATTGAGAGAGAGAGAGAGAGAGAAAGAGAGAGAGAGAGAGCGCGTGCGCGAGAGAGAGAATGACTATGGGAGGGGAAGAGAGAGAGGGAGACACAGAATCCGAAGCAGGCTTCAGGCTCTGAGCCGTCAACACAGAGCCCAATGTTGGGCTTGAACTCACCGCAAGATCATGACCTGAGCCAAAGTCGGATGCCCAACCAACTGAGCCACCCAGGCACCCCAAGGTAGTATAGACATTTTAACAATATTTGTACTCCTAATCCATGGACATGGAATGTTTCCCCATTTCTTTGTGTCGTCTTCCATTTCCTTCATAAGTTTTCAGAGTACAGATCTTCTACCTCTTTTGTTAGGTTCATTTCTAGGTTTCTTATACTTTTTGGTGCAACTATAAATGAGATCGATTCATTGATGTATTTCTGAGTGGGTGGAGGATGGGTTAGATGGGTGATGGGTGTTGAAGAGGACACTTGTTATGATGAGTACTGGGTGTTGTATGTCAGCGATGAATCCCTGAATTCTAATACTGAAATCAATTCTGCACTGTATATTAACTAATGAGAATATAAATAAAACTTTGGAAAAAATAGAAAGACATGAGCAGATGATTTGGTCTTGCTATTTTTACACCTCCATTTTGACCCTGCTCTCCTGACTCAGACATTTGATCTTGCAGGACTTTGATCACACACATGAAAATTTTGTTTTGGTTCTTTGCTTAATAAACATTGAAATCAGAAATATACTAACATAGATTGCTTGTGGATAAAGTGTTCATCAGGGAAAAACAATAAAACATTTTAATTACTTGATCAATTTAAAAAAATAGCTCAACACACCAGTTCTAGTTTATCTGCATTCATTTTATAATTTATGACTTTTTTCAAGACCAATTAATTTTTATGTTAATGACTCTATGTTCTATCCACACCATAATGCATTAAGTATAGATTCTGAATTTTTAAGCTTTCAAAAAGAAATCATATACTAAAATGTTAGAGTAGGGAGATTAATGATATGCGATCTCCCATGGTAGGCAATCCATAATCAGTTATAGACTAGCTACGTCTTGGTTTCATTTATATGAGAAATAAACATATCTCTATCCTGTTTGTGCCACTATTACTTTGACATCTGCTACAGGGGCCCAAATATAACCCCCACCAAAGCAAGAACTTTACCATTGGAGAACTGTGTGACTTTGTAAAGGATATATGTTCTTCTGAAGGACAGATCTCTGTCTGCCTAGCAGCAGAGGCAAGTGTGAAAACAGAGTTTATGATTCCAAAATATAGTGCTTCTGCCTGGTTGATATCCATGCCCTCTCTACTGGGAACAGTAGGTGGTAGTGAGGTGGGGTGGTGTTTAAGATCTACTTCTTGAAGTAAGGAGCACATTCATGCACTGTTGGATTAGTGATGCCTGCTGCGTACCTGGTGGTGGACACAGACCTGAATTTTTTTCATTTGTTCCACACCTTTGCCTGTTTTATGCAGATTTTATGCCTGTATAAAGTAAACTGGTACAGGTGTGACTGAGCAGTCCCTACCTGACACCCCAAGTGGTGTTAACTGATCATGACATCACAACCTCTTGAGTACTGGCTTTTGGAGTCATGTGTCCAATACATCACTGTACAATGAGGTGACTGATCTGATCAAGAGAATAGGACTGGCCCAAATCACAGGAAGTGGGCAGAGTCCAGAGGATAAGGTTGAGCTCTGCCTTATTTGACCATCTCTTCAACTGCTCCCATCATGTTTGGCTTAGAAACAAGAGACTCTAGTATTCTGGGAGGAATCCTGCCCACTTCCTCTCCATGTGGGGTCATTTTACTGTCCAGATCCACCCATGTGAACTGGCACACACATTCAGAATGAATGTGTTTTCGGGAAAAAGCAGACACTGGGGAAGTGACAAGAAAGAAAGAAGAAGATGTTAGAGAGAACTCTGCCATGGGGAAGCATTATCCATTTTCATAGATGCATGCTTAAAGGCACAAGGATAGGTAAGGAAGTCCTGAAGTTTGTAAGTTTCTTCTGGACCCAGGGCCAATCGTTGGCCCAGCCTCCAGAGGAAAGAACCAGGGTACAGCAGTCCAACTGTGTGGATACCTGGAATTATGATGAACTAACTCCCCTTAGGAGCTAGAGAAGAAAATTTTCAGTGTTCTCCTGTATGGTGCAGTGTTACCAGTGGGTTTCTCCAGAGCTCCATATAATCATAAAGTGTCAATTGCCTTGGCTTTCCACCAATGACTCACTGTGTTCTGAGATATTGGAGAAATGCTTTATACTTGCTGGAAGTCTTTTAGGGCCCAGTGAGTCCTGGGGGCTTGGGTTGGTGAGGACTTGGTATAAGGAAGGACATGTCAGAGCACTATACACTGAATGTAGACCCAGTTGGACCCTCAGGGACTTCATTTGGGAATAGGGGAGTCATTTTCTTGGCTGACATGAGGATGCCTCACGAGTAAAGTGTGTATACTGGGAAAGGACAGAAAGGGGAATGGCAGAAGCCTGAGATCCCTTGCACAGACCTGGAACCTGTAGATCTGAGCTTTATCCTGGGACATTAAGTGACCACTGCTTTCATGTCAGCCACATAAAAGTGCTGAGTTTGTTTGGTGGTCTTCATGCCTGTGGCTCTAGTGCTAGTTCTGGACACCAGGGTACAGGCAGACTCCTGTATCAGTGGTGCCGAGTTTTGCTGGAAGAACTGAACTAAGGAAAGTTCATGCAGAGGTCATTCTGGATTTCCCCTGCCTCAGATACAACATGATTCTCCTATAATAGCAGTTATCTCCACAGAATAACCTGGTCAAAATCTAGAGGGAGTGTTCCACGATCCTTCTATTTTTTCATTCAGTAAATGATCCTAGCACTCACCTTGTGCTAGAGGATCTGGTGAGCCTAAGTGCAAGTCTTACAATGGCAAAGTGTTCTCTGCCTGCCAGGTCTTCACAGTCTGGAGGGGAGATGAACAAAAGTATGAAAGACAAGACATGTGAAAAAAAGGGCAAGAACTGTAATTGTGAAAAGAATGAGTGTGCTGTGAGGACAGGCTGGGGAGCCACTGGAGAGAATGTTATGCCTCAGGTGACAATTGCTGGGGCCAGAATGACAAGAGGGAACCACAGTGTACATGTCTGCAGTGTGTCAGGGAGAAGGTATTCCTGGCGCAGAGAATAGGAGACAGAATTGAGTTTGTCCAGAAAACATTAGAAAGGTGGAAAATAGTGGCTATGGGATCCTGGGAGGGTAGAGGCAGGGAGGAGGCAGAGGATAGACCAGATGCTGGGATGTGGTAGATGTTTAGTAATCCACTCCTCTATGACAGCATTATTCAAATACCTTGATTCATAAACTAAAAATATTTAATATCTCACTTTTTTGTGGGAGAGGAAACCAGGCACAGCATAGCTGAGTGATGCTGCCTCAAAGTCTCTCTGAAGCCAGGGCCATGGTCTCAACTGAGAATCAACAGGGTAATACTTTACTCCCAAGCTCACTCACACAGGCAATGCCAGAATTAAGTTTGAACTGAGAACCTATTTAAATCTTTTGACGTGGGAACTTGTTTGTTTCCATCCTATATATGGTTCTCATATGGTAGCTCCTAAGTGCTTGATTCCCCATTTCCAGGGTGGTAGGGGAGAGACAGAGGGAGGAAATGAGGATGGAGAGCAGAGAGAGAGAGAAGGTTAGAAGAGAGAGAGAGAGGAGTAGACAGACATAGAGAGAGAACAGAGGACAAAGCAAATGAGAAGAAAGTGACAAAATTTGTGTCATGAAATCTTGAAACTGACCTCCCATCACTCCGACTGTATTCTGTTGGTTAGAAGCCAGTCACTAACACCTCGGTGTTTTCACAAGGAGTGAAGTTTCCTGGGTGTACATGGATCACAGTCTGCACCTCCTGGAGATGTCCAGGACAGTGGGTTCAGCAAGCTCAGCCCAGAACTGAGAACAGTGGCTACATTTTGGAAATTGATGTAAGTGATGAACATCCAGCCTCACTCAGCATTAAAAAAGTGAACATAGGACAATAAATTTGGTGTAAATTCTCATCCAGCAAACCAGCAAAAATATTGCACCAAACTCCTGAAACTAGAGCACTTATTGTGCATCAGAGAGAAGGACACTCAGTTTTCAGTAGTTAGAGGGGCCTCAGCTCTTTTATTGGAGGCTGATTATTGCCATGATTTCAGCTGTCATCACCTTTGATTCCAGTGGAGAGGGGTCTGCTTCTAGAAACCAAAGACGGTGATTAGAGATCTTCACAAAGAGTTCATGTAGTCATGTGTCATCTCTGCTTTCACTCTAAGAACCCTGAATAAGCCCAGAAGATTTGTTTCCTCTGGCAGCAGGACATGATGCAGCCATTCAAAATGATGGTGTCAGACAAAATGTGTCACACTGTTGTCAAAACCCTTTAATGCGGTTTGCCCAGTCTTCTGCCCAGTTTTTTAATTTGGTTATTTGTTTTTTGGGGCCTTGTGTTATGTCTGTTTTTTATATATTTTGGATATTAGTTATTCATTAGATATATCATGCAAATATCTTCTCCCATTCCATAACTTGCTTTTTAGTGTTTAAGTGAGTATTGAAAGATATGAATTCATTGCCATTATGATGCTTGTAGAGTTGGAATTTCTTGTGGTGTTCTCTGGTCCTTTCTGATCTTTGTTGCTTTTGGTCTTTCTTTCTTTCTTTCTTTATATTTTCATCTTTCCTCCCCTCAGAGAGTCCCCCTTAAAATTTCTTGCAGGGATGGTTTAGTGGTCAAACTCCTTCAATTTTTGTTTGCCTGGGAAACTTTTTATCTCTCCTTCTATTTCGAATGACAGCCTTGCTGGATAAAGAATTTTGGCTTCATATTTTTCTGATTCAGCACATTGAATATATCCTGCCACTCCTTTCTTGCCTGCCAAATTTCTGTGGATAGTTCTGCTGCAAACCTGATCTGTCTTCCCTTGTAGGTTAAGGACGTTTTTTCCTTGCTGCTTTCATGATTCTCTCCTTGCCTAAGTATTTTGTGAATTTAAGTATGATATGCCTGTTGATGGTCGGCTTTTGTTGAATCTAATGGGAGTCCTCTGTACTTCCTGGATTTTGATGTCTGTGTCTTTCCCCAAGTTAGGAAATTTTTCTGCTATGATTTGCTCACATAACCCTTCTACCCCTGTTTCTCTCTCTTCATCTTCTGGGACACCTATGATTCTGATGTTGTTCCTTTTTAATGAGTCACTGATGTCTCTAATTCTTAAATCATGCTCTTTTGCCTTAGTCTCCCTCTACTCAGCCCACAGGGAAATCACTGCACTGCCAGTTACTCTGTCCCTGACACTTCGGAAACCTAACCTTAGCCTAGCTCAGGCTCTTTCAGGGGGCCAACCTCGTGAGACAGAGGAAAGAAAAACTTTGGGGCCCATGAACAGTGTAGAATTATTCATCGAAGAGCCCAGGAGTCAGCCATGGCATCTTCAGGGTCACAATAGAGCTGCACCAGGGGATCCCAGGCCAAAACCTAAGCCTGGGAAACACAATCGGCCATACCATGCCCACAAACCCTCAGGCTGTCCCGCATCCAAAGAGGTGACCTCAACCCAGCCCTCCAGGGAGATCACTGCATTGGTGTCAGTTCAGCCTTTGAAACCTCCTAGGACCTGACCCTAACCCTAGCCAAGGATCTTTCCCTATGGGGCTTATTTCCTAGGTGTAAGAACAGAACTTATTCGGAGCCCATAACTGGTGAGGGGTTATTAAGCATGGAACTTGGAAAATTGCCATGCTATTTCCAAAGCACTAAAGGAGCTGCACAAGGGGGATCCAGAGGCCAAACCTAAGCTTGCCCCACACCATAGGCTGCCCCTTGAACCCAAAGACTAAGCCTGACCCGCAACCTGACACATGCCCTCAACTTAGTCTTCCAGGGATATCACTGTGCTGCTGGAGGTTCAGCCCCTGGCACTTCCCAGGAACTAATCCTAACACTTGACAGGGCCCTGGCCCTAAGGGGGCCCACCTTAAGGTCGGAGAGAAGAACAGATTTGGGTCCAATGACCAATGTGTAATATTTAGCATGGAAGCCAGAATTTCATCAGGATATTTCCAGGGCCAGGATGGAGCTGCAGGAGGGGATTCTGAGACGTTCCCCAATCTTGGTCCACACAATCTTCTGGATCCTGAATCCAAACCTTAAGGCTGACATGCACCTGACCATCTGCCCTCAACTCAGTCCTCCAGGGAGACTATTGGTGGTTCCGCCCCTGGCACTTCCTGGTTGCCTGACCTAACCCTAGTCATGGCTCTGGTTCTAAGGAGGACCACCTTCCAGGTCTGAGAAAAGAACAGACGAGGAGCCTATGCAGGGCAGCAACATATTTAGTGAAGAACCCAGGAATTGACCATGATATTTCCAGGGCCTAAATGGAGGTTCAGAATAGGATCTGTGGCCAAAACTGAAGCCTGTGACACACATTCAGTCATCCACGACACCCAAACCATATGCCTGCCCTGCATCCTAACAGGTGCCCTCAACTCAACCCTCCAGGGAGATCACTGGACTGGTGTTGATTTAGACCCTGAAACCTCCTAGGACCTAACCCTACCCCTAGCCAAAGCAGGATGTTGTTGGCATGACAATGGTCACCCTGTAAGACCTTCTCCCCTGCTGCCTGAGTTGCCTGAATTTCAGCAGCTGAAGTTTGGCCTAGGCACATTGAAATCCCTACTCTTGTTAACAAAGAAAAAGATCAATCAAAGTTTACAAGACCAGACCCCTGTTCCACACAATTAGGTGTTAACTGAGAGCCACCACCACCATCACCAAATTATCACTGCCTCTATCCATTGAATGAAAGGACAGGAAAAAAGGTGAGGTCCAAAAGATTACTTGCTGTATCTGACATAATAATGCACAGATGTTGCAGATAGGGCTCTCAGGCTTAGCAGATGG
The DNA here is from genome assembly GCF_022079265.1 of Lynx rufus. Taxonomy (NCBI): domain Eukaryota; kingdom Metazoa; phylum Chordata; class Mammalia; order Carnivora; family Felidae; genus Lynx; species Lynx rufus. Next base: position 311,548 of record NW_025814838.1, on the reverse strand, counting down.
GTGGTTCCCATCTACTCAACCCACATATGTTTGTTCACTCAGAAAACAGTGAGCTTTCTAGGGGATTGTGCTATTTGCTTCATTTCCAGAATTATCCCATTCTCATCTGAAACAGAGATCTTTGGTTTTCTGTGTATCCATTCCATCCCCTTGCTCTTTTTAAAAATTTTTTATTTTTAAAATTAAAAAAAAAATTAATACGAAATTTACTGTCAGATTAGTTTCCATACAACACCCAGTGCTCATCCCAACAGATGCCCTCCTCAGTGCCCATCACCCACTTTACTCTCCCACCCACCCCCCACCAACCCTCAGTTTGTTCTCAGTTTTTAAGAGTTTCATGTTTTGGCTCCCCCCCTCTCTAACCTCTTATTGTTTTCTTCCCCTCTCCCATGGACTTCTGTTAAGTTTCTCAGGATCCACATAAGAATGAAAACATATGGTGTCTGTCGTTCTCTGTATGACTTGTTTCATTTAGCATAACACTCTATAGTTCCATCCACGTTGCTACAAAAGACCTTATTTCATTCTTTCTCATTGCCACGTAGTATTCCATTGTGTATATAAACCACAATTTCTTTATCCATTCATCAGTTGATGGACATTTAGGCTCTTTCCATCATTTGGCTATTCTTGAAAGTGCTGCTATAAACATTGGGGTACAAGTGCCTCTATGCATCAGCACTCCTGTATCCCTTGGGTAAATTCCTAGCAGTGCTACTGCTGGGTCATAGGGTAGGTCTATTTTTAATTTTTTGAGGAACCTCCACACTGTTTTCCAAAGCGGCTGCACCAGTTTGCATTCCCACTGACAGTGCAAGAGGGTTCCCGTTTGTCCATCCCCTCGCCAGCATCTATAGTCTCCTGATTTGTTCATTTTAGCCACTCTTACTGGCATGAGGTGCTATCTGAGTGTGGTTTTGATTTGTATTTCCCTGATAAGGAGCGACATTGAGCATCTTTTCATGTGCCTGTTGGCCATCCGGATGTCTTCTTTAGAGAAGTGCCTATTCATATTTTCTGCCCATTTCTTCACTGGATTATTTGTTTTTAGGGTGTGGGTTTGGTGAGCTCTTTATAGATTTGGATACTACCCCTTTCTCCGATATGTCATTTGCAAATATCTTTTCCCATTCCGTTGGTTGCCTTTTAGTTTTGTTGATTGTTTCCTTTGCAGTGCAGAAGCTTTTTATCCTCATGAGGTCCTAATAGTTTATTTTTGCTTTTAATTCCCTTGCCTTTGGGATGTGTCAAGTAAGAAATTGTCAAATGCTTTTTCTGCATCTATTGACCGGATCATATGGTTCTTTTCTTTTCTTTTATTAATGTGATGTATCACATTGATTGATTTGCAAATGTTGAACCAGCCCTGCAGTCCAGGAATGAATCCCACTTGATCATGGTGTATAATTCTTTTTATATGCTGTTGAATTCTATTTGCTAGTATCTTATTGAGAATTTCTGCATCCATATTCATCAGGGATATTGGCCTGCAGTTTTTTTTTTGTTTTTGTTTTTGTTTTTGTTTTTTTTTGCTGGGTCTTTGTCCGGTTTGGGAATCAAAGTAATGCTGGCTTCATAGAATGAGTCTGGAAATTTTCCTTCCCTTTCTATTTTTTGGAACAGGTTGAGAAGGATAGGTAGTATATCTGCTTTAAATGCCTGGTAAAATTCCCCTGGGAAGCCATCTGGTCCTGGTCTCTTATTTGTTGGGAGATGTTTGATAACTTATTCCATTTCTTCACAGGTTATGGGTCTGTTCAAGTTTTCTATTTATTCCTATTTGAGTTTTGGAAGGGTGTGGGTGCTTAGGAATTTGTCCATTTCTTCCAGGTTGTCCAGTTTGTTGGCATATAATTTTTCATAGTATTCCCTGATAACTGCTTGTATCTCTGAGGGATTGATTGTAATAATTCCATTTTCATTCATGATTTTATATATTTGAGTCATCTCCCTTTTCTTTTTGAGAAGTCTGGCTAGAGATTTATCAATTTTGTTTATTTTTTCAAAAAACCAACTCTTGGTTTCATTGATCTGCTCTACAGTTTTTTTAGATTCTATATTGTTTATTTCTGCTCTGATCTTTATTATTTCTCTTCTTCTGCTGGGTTTGGGGTGTCTTTGCTGCTGCTTCTATTTCCTTTAGGTGTGCTGTTAGATTTTGTATTTGGGATTTTTCTTGTTTCCAGATAGGCCTGGATTGCAATGTATTTTCCTCTCAGGACTGCCTTCGCTGCATCCCAAAGTGTTTGGATTGTTATATTTTCATTTTCATTTGTTTCCATATATTTTTAAATTTCTTCTCTAATTGCTTGGTTGACCCATTCATTCGTTAGTAGCGTGTTCTTTAACCTCCATGCTTTTGGAGGTTTTCCAGACTCCTGTGGTTGATTTCAAGTTTCATAGCATTGTGGTCTGAAATTGTGCATGGTGTGATCTCAATTCTTTTATACTTATGAAGGGCTGTTTTGTGACCCAGTATGTGATCTCTCTTGGAGAATGTTCCATGTGCACTCGAGTAGAAAGTATATTCCATTGCTTTGGGATGCAGTGTTCTAAATATATCTGTCAAGTCCATTTGATCCAATGTATCATTCAGGGCCCTTGTTTCCTTATTGACCCTGTGTCTAGATGATCTATCCATTGTTGTAAGTGGAGTATTAAAGTTTCTGCAATTACCACATTCTTATCAATAAGGTTGCTTATGTTTGTGATCAATTGTTTTATATATTTGGGGGCTCCCATATTTGGTGCATAGACATTTATAATTGTTAGCTCTTCCTGATGGATAGACCCTGCAATTATTATATAATGCCCTTCTTCATCTCTTGTTACAGCCTTTAATTTAAAGTCTAGTTTGTCTGATATAGGTATGGCTACTCCAGCTTTTGTTTGACTTCCAGTAGCATGATAGATAGCTCTCTATCCCCTCACTTTCAATCTGAGGTCTAAAACGAGTCTCTTGTAGACAGCAAATAGATGGGTCTTGTTTTTTTATCCATTCTGATACCCTATGTCTTTTGGTTGGAGCATTTAGTCTTTTTACATTCAGTGTTATTAGAGAAAGATATGGGTTTAGAGTCATTGTGATGTCTGTAGGTTTCTTTTCTTTTTTTTTTTTAATTTTTTTTTCAACGTTTATTTATTTTTGGGACAGAGAGAGACAGAGCATGAACGGGGGAGGGGCAGAGAGAGAGGGAGACACAGAATCGGAAACAGGCTCCAGGCTCTGAGCCATCAGCCCAGAGCCTGACGCGGGGCTCGAACTCCCGGACCGCGAGATCGTGACCTGGCTGAAGTCGGACGCTTAACCGACTGCACCACCCAGGCGCCCCAGTAGGTTTCATGCTTGTAGTGATATCTCTGGTACTTTGTGGTCCTTGCAACATTTCACTCACAGAATCCCCCTTAGGATCTCTTGTAGGGCTGGTTTAGTGGTGATGAATTCCTTCAGTTTTTGTTAGTTTGGGAAGACCTTTATCTCTCCTTCTATTCTGAATGATGGCTTGCTGCATAAAGGATTCTTGGATGCATATTTTTCCTGTTCATCACATTGAAGATTTCCTGCCATTCCTTTCTGGCGTGCCAAGTTTCAGTAGATAGATCTGTCACTAGACTTATCGGTCTCCCTTTATATGTTAGAGCATGTTTATCCCTAGCTGCTTTCAGAATTTTCTCTTTATCCTTGTATTTCTCCAGTTTCACTATGACTTGTGATGCAGAAGATTGATTCAAGTTAGTCTGAAGGGAGTTCTCTGTGCCTGTTGGATTTCAATGCCTTTTTCCTTCCCCAGATCAGGGAAGTTCTCAGCTATGATTTGTTCAAGTACATCTTCAGCCCCTTTCTCTCTCTCTTCCTCCTCTGGAATCCCTATTATACGGATATTGTTGTGTTTCATAGCATCACTTAGTTCTCTACTTCTCCACTCATACTCCTGGATTTTTTTTATCTCTCTTTTTCTCAGCTTCCTCTTTTTCCATAATTTTATCTTCTAATTCACCTACTCTCCTCTGCCTCTTCAATCCAAGCTGTGGTCACCTCCATTTTATTTTGCACCTCATTTATGGCATTTTTTAGCTCCTCCTGACTATTTCTTAGTCCCTTGATCTCTGTAACAATAGATTATCTGCTGCCCTGTATACTTTTTTCAAGCCCAGCAATTAATTTTGTGACTATTATTTTATATTCATGTTCTGTTATATTGCTTAAATCTTTTTGGGTCAATTCGTTAGCTGTCGCTACTTCCTGGAGTTTCTTTTGAGGATAATTCTTCTGTTTCGTCATTTTGGATAGTCCCTGGAGTGGTGCGGAACTGCAGCACTGTGCTGTCTGGAGTAACTTGTGTTGGTGGGCGGGGCCGCAGTCAGACCTGATATCTGCCCCCAGCCCACCATTGAGGCCACAGACTGGTGTGTATCTTTCTTCCCCTATCCCAGGGGCGGGACTCACTGTGGAGTGATGTGGCCCCTGTCTGGGCTACTTGCACACTACCAAGCTTGTGATGCTGTTTCTATGGGATCTGGCGTATTAGCCGGGGTGGATCCACAAGGTTCACAGGGGCGGGAGAGGCTTAGCTCGCTTTGCTGTCAGTGGTCCCCTGCAGGAGGGGCCCTGCAGCACCGGGAGGGAGGCAGGCAGACCCATCTGAGGGATGAATCCATAGGAGCACAGCATTGGGTGTTTGCCTGGGGCAAGCAAGTTCCATGAGGGCAACTGGTTCCCTTTGGGATTTTGGCTGGGGGATGGGCGAAGGAGATGGCGCTGGCCAGTGCTTTTGTTCCCCGCCAAGCTGAGCTCTGTTTTCTGGGTGGATAGCCCCATTGTCTAGAAGTGTGAATTGCATCCAAGTTTGAAAAGCAGCAATGGATTAGGAATGACAAGTTGGTACCAAGATCTGCATTCAAATGGCCACGAGTCAAATTGATAAAGCTGATAGCTGTCTTCCATCCTCTTGTCCCACAAAGGAGGCAGTATACTCCCCTACCGCCAGGCTTAGCCTAATCACAACATTCTCCCTGGGCACTTCCACACAGCCAAGTTTTGAAAATTGGCACACAATTCTGAAAACAAATTGAGAAGGGACCAATGCAATACCTATCTCAACACCTCAAGGACACCACCAGACTCATGTGCTGAAAGAAGATAGTACTCTGACACTGGCTCTGAATACATTCCATGCAAATCCATTTTTTCCAAAAAAGGGCTAAGTTGTGGAAATGGAGACACAGATTGCATGAGTTCTTCAACACACATGAGATTTGGAGAATGTTGAGAATGGAAAACTCAGCACAGTCTCCTGTCAACCTGGTTGTTTCCAGAATATGAAATGTCTATGGGCTTAGGCAATGAGAGCCCTCTGAAGGAATATACCTGGGAGCCCAGGCAGAAGGAATCCTGAATTATTCCTTGAGAAGCCAGAGATTTCTGTTTTTATCCCTCCCAGTTTTTCCATCAGTTTATGGAGGCAACAGTGTTTGAGCTGCAGCTATTGGGTTCTGCCAGATCTTGCTCAGGAGTCCAGAATAAGGACTTTGTTCTGTATTCCTGGAAAGGGGCCTTCTTGTGTTGACCACCTTCTGGACAATAATGCCCATGTGCAAATTGCTTCTCAGAATGAAGGGCACTCATTCATCCAGGTCAGTGAGGCAAGCTGGCTCTCCTTCATGTTCCATAGAACAGCACGCTAACCAGCAAGCCCTCAAGGATGAAAGGATAGCTATCCTTTGGTATGGCAGATATTGGTTGCTCTCACTCATTACAGGACAAGAGTGGGAATTTGTGGCCACCTAGTGGGTTATGACACCATGGCTCCAAGAGGAGGGGAATCTTTGTCAGAAAACAGCAAGGGGAAGGGAATGTGTGCAAGGAAGGCCAAAACTCAATGTTCCAATGGGAATTGGGATCAATCTGGAAAGGAGATAACTTAAATTCATTTGCCCTTGGACCAGAAGGAGACCAGTTCCCTCCCAAATGTCTACTTCAGCTTACACATAAACAAGCCTCCTGAGCACCTTCGAATGCCTTGGGCCCCAAGATGGCCACATACTTCTGAAACTCAAGTAAGCAATAAAGAGCCCTGTGGAAAATTCTCTCCCTCAGTCACAAGGACTAGACCAGACTCCCAGCTGGAAGGCAGAGGTGTGAACTGAGTCCAAGTAAGAAAAACATCCATTGGTAAGGGATGACAACAAAGTGAGTCAAGGTTCTGCATTCATATGGGCACGGGTCAAATCGAGGATGGCTATATCTATCCTACTGTCCTCTTGTCCCATCAGGAAGTGGGATCCTCCTATAAACTTTGGCTTAGCCTACCCAAGAGCATTCTCTGTGGGCACCTTGACACACCCTAGGTTTGGAGGTTGCCACATAATTGCGAAAGCAAATTGAAAAGGGACCAATGCAATACATATCTCACCATCACAAGGAAACCACCAGACTTCCAAGCTGAAAGTCTGAAAGTTAAATTTCACATATGCATGAAAATGTATACTTGTCTTTCTCAGATGGACTCGTTTTGCTTAGCATAATACATTCTAGTTACAGCTAAATAGCTACAAATGGCTAGACTCCATGCATTTTGATGTCTGAGTGATATTCTTATCAAGATAAAAAGCTTTTGCACAGTGAAGGAAACAATCAACAGAACTAAACCTGCCTATGGAATGGGAGAAGATATTTGAAAACGACATATATGATAAAGGTATCCAAAATGATATGATCCATGATGATATGATCCAAAATGATACCCAAAATCTAGAAACAACATATCAAACCCAACACCCAAAAAACCAAACAGCCCACTTATGAACTGGGAAAAGACATGAATAGACACTTTTCCAAAGAAGACTTCTACACAGCCAACAGACACATGGAAAGATGGTCAACATCACTCATCATTAGGGAATGCAAAGCAAAACCATGATGCCATACCACCTCACACCTGTTAGAATGGGTAAAATTAACAACACATGAAACACCAGTTGTTGGTGAGGTTATGGAGAAAGGGGAACACTCTTGCACTTCTGGCTGAAATGCAAACTAGTGCAGTCACTATGTTATGATTTTTTTAAGGAAAATGTTAGAGAGCACTCCTTCTATGTTTACTTGTTCTCATTTCTGTGTACTATTTACGGCACTGTCATCAGGTGAAGTTTATTCCCTATGATGGGTAAACAAATTGAAAAACAATATAAATGGATATTTAAGGATATGGACCAGGGTTTCCCTGTTAAAATGAAACAAACAAACAAACAAACAACAAACCTAACCAAATATCCAAATTCACATTGTGATTCCACTCTGTGAAAATAATGGTCATATGTAGAAAAATAGTACAGGCTGCGATTGTCTCTGAATACCAGGATTTTTATTTCCTTCACTACCCTAATTTTGTCTTTCCAAATAACACAGAAAGCTGATGGCAAATGTAACCTGGTTTGGCTAAGCTGCTTCCTAATCAAAGAAAGGAAATTTGATAAAGAATATGACACAATGCAGGTTTCCAAAAAGAATGATTTGATTTCCACAGGATTACAGAAGCCCTTAAAAAAATAAAGAGGCCTAGAAGATTTCTGCCAAAGTGCTATAAATTGGTGAGACAAATTGCCAGACATATACCTGGTCCACTCCAGTTTATTTCTTTGTTCTATGAATGAATACACAGGGGAAATTATAACACACCTTTTGTTCAATATAAAAATACACTTCCAAAAGCTCTAATGAATTACTTTTATAAAACCTATGTGCCAAATTTTCCTTTTGGAAGAAGTTTCCTTTGAATTTCAGGTCTCTTAAATGATCCATTGCTGTTACCCACCATCCCTGCTAACCACATGGACCCCCATTTTCACTTCTGTATTCCTCATTAGAAGTGATCTCCACGTGGGCATAGATCATGTTTTGCCATGGTCACTAATAAAGATATAGTGCTGGGCACAGAGCAAGGATGGGTGGTGGTTCAAGGAATTCATACAAAATGAACCTGTATTTGAGGTGGATCAAGAATGTCACAAGTACGGGCACAGGATGGCATGCACAGAGTATTTCCCACTGATATTCCATTGTTAAGCCTCCTTTATCTTTAAAATATTTTCATCCTGATTTTTCTTCAATGCCTGAAAAACTACTGCTAAGTATTTCTGAATGCAAGGTAGCAGGAGGAGGCTACATGAGAAGGAGTCTCTGTGCTCTGTGCCTTGGAGGACATTGTAACTTCCTTCAAGGTAGCTATTAACCCACTGCAGGCATGGCAAGAGTGCCATGAGACAGTTGTATGTAATTCACCTAGTGAACAATTGGATAGGTACTCACTTAATTTTTCCTTTTTTTACACTGTATCTTATTTTTTGTTTCTTTAATTCCAGTTAGTTAATATGCAGAGTTATATTACTTTCAGGTATACAATTCCATGTATCACCCTGTGCTCTTTATGACACGTACATCTCTTAATTCTCATCACCTATTTAACCAACCATGCTCCCATCCACCTCCCCTCTGATACTATCTGATTGTTCTCTCTTCTTAAGAGTCTGTTTCCTGATTGTCTATACTCTCTCTCTCTCTCTCTTTTTTCCCTTTGCTTGTTTGTTTCTTAAACCCATGTATGAGTAAAATTATATGGTATTTGTATTTTTTTGACTGACTTATTTCACTTAGAATCATACTCTCTAGCTCCATCCATGTCCTTACAAAAGGAAAGATTGCATTCCTTCTTATGGCTGAATAGTATTCCATCGTATGTATATCACATCCTCTTTATCCATTCATCCATTTATGGATACTTGGGCTGCTTCCGTATCTTGGTTATTGTAAACAATGCTGCTATAAACACACTGGTTCATGTATGCATTAAAAAATTTAAGGTTTATTTATTTTTGAGAGAGAGAGATAGAGAGAGAGAGCAGGGCAGGGGCAGAGAAAGAGGGAGACACAGAATCTGAAGCAGGCTCCAGGCTCTGAGCTGTCAGAACAGAGCCTGATGCAGGGCTTGAATTCACAAACCATGAGATCATGACATGAGGGGAAGTTGGATGCTTAACTGACTGAGCTGTCCAGGAGCCCCAAGGTGCATGCATCCTCTTGAAATTGTGTTCTTTTATTCCTTGGATAAATACCCAGTTGTGCTATACTGGATCATAAGGTAATTGTATTTTTAACTTTTAGAGGAACTTCCACATTGTTTTACACAGTGGCCTCACCACTTTGCATTTCCAAGGACAGTTTCCTTTTCTCCACATCCTTGCCAACACTTATTGCTTCTTGTATTTTTGATTTTTGCCATTCTGACAGGTGTGAGGTAGTTTCTCATTGTGGTTTTGATTTGCATTTCCTTGATAGTAAGTGATGATAAGCATTTTTCCTGTGTCTGTTACCATCTGTATGTCTTCTTTGGAGAAATGTCTGTTCATGTTTTCTTTCCAGTGTTTAATTTGACTATTTGTGTTTGGGCCTTATGTTATATCAGTTATCTGTGTATTTTGGATATTAGCTCTTTATTAGATATGTCATTTGCAAATATCTTCTCCCATTCCATAAGTTGCTTTTTACTGTTGTTCACTGTTTACTTCACTGTGCAGAAGCTTTTTATCCGGTATAGTCGCAAGATTTATTTTTGCTTTAGTTTCTCTGGCCTCAGGGGACATATATTGAAAGAAGTTTTCATGGCTGATGTCAAAGAAGTTACTACCTGTGTTGTGTTCTAGGATTTTTATGGCTTTGGGTCTCACATTTAGGTCCTTAATCTATGTTTTGTTTATTTAAGTGTATGGTGTAAAGAAGTGGTTTACAGGGGCGCCTGGGTGGCGCAGTCGGTTAAGCGTCCGACTTCAGCCAGGTCACGATCTCGCGGTCCGTGAGTTCGAGCCCCGCGTCGGGCTCTGGGCTGATGGCTCAGAGCCTGGAGCCTGTTTCTGATTCTGTGTCTGCCTCTCTCTCTGCCCCTCCCCCGTTCATGCTCTGTCTCTCTCTGTCCCAAAAATAAATAAACGTTGAAAAGAAAATTTAAAAAAAAGTGGTTTACATTCATTCTTTTGCATGATGCTGTCCAGTTTTCCCAACACAGTTCTTTGAAGAGACTGTCTTTTCCCATTGGATATTCTTTCCTGCTTAGTTGAAGTTTAATTGAATTTGTATGTGTGGATCTCTGTGCTTTCTATTCTGTTTTATTTTTTAAATTTATTCAATTAAATTGAAGTTAACGTACAGTGTAGCATTGGTTTCAGGAGTAGAACCCAGTGATTCATCACTTATATGTAACACCCAGTGCTCATCCTTACAAGTGCCTTCCTTAATGACCATCACCCATTTAGCCCATCCCCCTACCCAACACCCCTGCAGCAGTCCTCAGTTTATTCTCTGTACTTAAGAGTCTCTTATGGTTTGCCTCCCTCTGTGTTTTTGTCTTATTTTTTCCTTCCCTTCCCCTATGTTCACCTGTTGTGCTTCTCAAATTCCACATATGAGTGATAGCCTATAATATTTTCTTTCTCTGACTGACTTATTTTGCTTAACACAGTATACTCTAATTCCATCCATGGTGTTGCAAGTGGCACGATTTCATTATTCTTTTTTTTTTTTTTTACGATTTCATTATTCTTGATCGCCCAGTAGTATTCCATTGTGTATGTATACACATCTTCTTTACCCATTCACCAGTCAATGGACATTCAGGCTTTTTCTATACTTTGGCTATTGTTGATAGTGCTGCTATAAACATTGGGGTGCATGTGCCCCTTCGAATCACCACTCCTATATCCTTTGGATAAATACCTAGTAGTGCAATTGCTGGGTAGTAGGGTAGTTCTATTTTTTATTTTATGAGGAACCTCCATACTGTTCTCCAGAATGGCTGCACCAGTTTGCCTTCCCACCAACAGTGCAAGAGAGTTCCTCTTTCTCCACATCCATGCCAACATGTGTTGTTGCCTGAGTTGTTAATGTTAACCATTCTGACAGGTGTGAAATGGTATCTCCTTTGGTTTTGATTTGTATTTTCCTGATGATGAGTGATGAGCATTTTTTCATGTGTCGGTTGGCCATCTGGATGTCTTCTCTGGAGAGGTGTCTATTCCTGTATTTTGCCCATTTCACTATATTATTTGGTTTTGGGGTGTTGAGTTTGATAAGTTCTTTATGGATTTTGGATTTTTCAATGCACTTTTAAATTTTCTTTTTCCTTTTTTTTCTCCTGACTGACATATTCATTGTTTAGTAACATGTTATTCCATATATTTGTGATCTTTCCAGATTTTTTTCTTCTGGCTGACTTCTAGTTTCATAGTGCTATTGGCAGAAAAGGTGCATGGAATGACTTCAGTCTTTTGGGATCTATTTTGTGACCTAACATGTGACGTGTTCTGAGAATGTCCCATGTGCACTTATAGAGAATGTGTTTAGGATGGAACAATCTGAATATACCTGTTAAGTCCACCTGGACCAGTGTGTCATTCGAAGCCATGTTTCCTTGTTTGTTTTCAGTTTAGATGATCTGTCCATTGTTGTAACTGGGGTGTTAAAGTCTCCTATTAGTATTGTATTATTATCCATTAGTTTCTTTGTTGGTTATTAACTGTTTAATTTATTTGGGTGTCCTAAGTTGGGTGCATAAATACTTACAATTGTTGTATCTTCTTGTTGGATTGTCCCCTTTATTATGATATAGTGTCCTTTTTGTCTCTTGTTAGAGTCTTTGTTTTAAAGTCTATTTTGTCTAAGAATTGCTGCTTCAGCTTTCTTTTGGCAACCATTTGCATGACAAACGCTACTCCATCCTCTCACTTTTAATCTGCAGGTGTCTTTAGGTCTAAATTCGGTCTCTTGGAGGCAGCACGTTCATGGGTCTTGTGTTTTAATCAATTCTTCCTATGTTTTCAGTTTGACTATTTAGCCCATTTACATTCAAATTAATTATTAACACTCCTGTATCCCTTGGGTAAATGCCTAGTAGTGCTATTGCACATGTACTGCAATGTTTATAGCAGCACTTTCAACAATAGCCAAATCATGGAAAGAGCCTAAATGTCCATCAAATGCTGAATGGATAAAGAAGATGTGGTTTATATATACAATGGAATACTGCTTGGCAATGAGAAAGAATTAAATCATGCCATTTGCAACAATGCGGATGGAGCTGGAAAGTAAAATGCTGAGTGAAATAAGTCAGTCAGAGAATGACAGGTATCATATGTTTTCACTCATATGTGGATCTTGAGAAACCTAACGAAGACCATGGGGGAAGGGAAGAGGGAAAATAGTTACAAACATAGAGGGAGTGAGGCAAACCACAAGAGACTTTTAAATACAGAGAACAAACTGAGGGTGGACAGGGTGTGGGGGAAAGGGAAAATGGGTGATGGCATTGAGAGGGCACTTGTTGGGATGAGCACTGGGTGTTGTATGGAAGCCGATTTGACAATAAATTATATTAAAAAAGAGAAAAAAGTAATTATTGATAGATACATATGTATTGCCATTTTATTTTATTACCTGTTTTGTCATTTATTTGAGGATCTTTGCTGATCTTTTTCCTGACATTCTCTCATATTTTCCTATAGTGATTGATACGTTTGGATTCCTTTATCTTAATTCTTTGCAAATTTATTAATGGCTCTTGATATATGGTAATCTTTAGGTTTGTATATAGCCTCTACTACATATAGCTGTCTACATTTAACTGAACCACTTCTTTTGTTTCCATAACACGTTTGCGTTATATGTTACTATGTTTTATATCCTTTTCTGTGAGTTCTTTGACTGGTTTGTGTATAGGAAAATTCATTTAACCCCACTGTGTTTTCTACCTCTATACTGACACTTTTTGCCTCTCTGTTCCACTGAAAGACTCCCTTTAAATATTTCTTGAACATCTGGTTTAATGATCATGAACTGTTAGTTTATGGTAATCTGGGAAACTCTCCTCATATTCTGAATGATACCCATGCTGGATATAGTATTATTGACTGCAGAACCAGACCCTAAGACTGACCCTCACACTAACAAACTCTCTCAACTGAGCCCTCCAAGTAGGCCTTTACCATTTTCTGTGCACTAACCCAAACCATGGCCCTAATAGGGCTTAAATGCTAGTTCTGAGGAAACAGTGGCTTTGGGACACAGGACTGATGCAAGATGACTCAGCCAGGAACAACAACAACAAACAAAATGGTGCCATTTGCAATAACAAAGATGCAGCCAAAGAGTAGGATTCTGAGCAAAATCTTAACCCTAGACCACATAATCAGCCTAGCCCTTGCACCTTGAACCAAAATCTGTCACAAATCCTGACTTTTGCCCTCAACCCAGTCCTCTATGGGGGGTTCCACACTGCAGGCAGATAAACCACTACCATCTGCCTGGACCTAAGCCTAACTCTAATAATGACTCTGTCCCTACCCAGGTGCAACCAAACCAGGAATTTTGGAAACTTGACTGCTGCAAGATTACTCAGCCAGGAGTGTAAAAGGAAATTCTGCTGTTTGCAATGACAGGGATGGAGTTCGAGTGTAGAATTGTGGGCAAACACCTAAGACCAACCCACACCATCATCCTAGCACTGAACATGATCCATAATCCTGAGCCTCACCCTAACACTTGCCCTCAGCTCAACCCTCTGGGGAGTGCTCCACACTACTGATGACAGGCCACTACCATCTCCCAGTCCCTAAAGCTAAACCTAGCCATGACTCTGGCTCTGCCCAAGCCCAAATCTTAGGTTGGAGGTAACAACAGAAATGGGACACATGACTGATGCGAGGTTACTCAGCCCCAAACAGAAAAAAAAATCATGCCATTTGCAACAATCAGGGTGGAGCCAGAGAGTTTGCTTTTGAGAGAGAATCTTACCCTACAACCCGCCATCAGCATCACCCCTGAACTGAATCCTAAGCATGAGCCTCCCCCTAAAACTCACCCTCAACTCAGCTGTCCAGGGAGGGCTCTGCACTGCTTCCGGATAGTCCCCTATCACCTAACAGGCCTTAATCCTGATCCTAGACATGTCTCTGGTCCTACATGGTTCCAGATTCCAGATCTGAGGAAACCACAATTTTGGGACACAGAACTGATCCAAGATTACTTGACCAGGTATGTATTAGGAAACGATGCCATTTCCAATGACCAGATCAAGTGAGAGAGTAGGATTCAGAATGAAACCCTAACTGTAATCCACACCAACAGCATAGCCCCTGAATATAAACCTTAAGCCTGGCTTTCACCCTGACCATCGTCCTCAACTCAGTCCTCCAGATAAGGCTTCTCCCTGCCAGTGGATAGGCCCCTACCATTTCCTGGGCCCTAATCCTGTTTCTAGCATTGTCACTGGCCCCAATCCTATGGGGCACCTGGCCCCAATCCTATGTCTGAGGGAAAACATGATTTGGGATTCATGACCATCGTAAGATTATTCAGCCAGGAACACAGAAGGAATCCATGCTCCTTGCCATGACTGGAAAGGAACAAAAGAGTATGATTTGGATTGAAAATCTACCTGGACTGCACACCATCAGCCCAGCTCCTGCACCCTAACACTATGACTGGCCCTCACTCTAACCGTTGCCCTCAAATGACCTCTCCAGAGGGGTCATCTTGCCCTGCTGGTGGATAGGGCTCTACTATCTCCTGGGCGTTAATTCTAACCCTTCCCATGGATGTGGTCCTCCCAGGCCCACATTGCAAGTCTCAGGAAACAATGGATTTGGGAAACAAGACTGATTGAAGTTGATGCAGCCAGGAACACAGTGAGAAACTGTCATTTGTCATGAGGATGGAGCTAGAAATATGATTTTGTGTGAAAACCTATTCTTAAGCCACCCAGTCCACCTAGCTTCTGAGTCCAAAAACTAAGCCTCACACTTACCTTTGGTGTTGCCCTCAACTGAGCTCTCTGGGGAGAGCTTGGCACTGCTGACATATAGGCCCCTACTATCTCCCATGCCCCCACCCTAACCCTAGCCATAGCTCTGTCCCCACCCTAACCCTAGCCATAGCCAGAACCACAGGACAAAGGAAACAACGGATTTGGGACAAATGACTTACTAACGATGGCTCAGTCAGACCCATGAGAAGAAATGGAGTCAATTGCAAAGATCAGGATGGAACCAGAGAGTATGATACTGAGTGAAAACCTAAACCTAACCTACACCATCAGACTACTACTGAAGCAGACCCTAAGGCTGACCTTCACACTGACACTCATTGTCGACTGAAGCCCTCTGTGTACGTCTTTGCACCACCAGTGGATAAACCTTTACCATTTTCCTCATCCTAACCATAACCCTAGCCAGGGCCCTGGCCTTACATGGGTCTGAATGCTAGGTCTGAGGAAACAATGGATGTGGAACACATGACTGAGTCAAGGTTGCTCACCCAAGTCCATAAGAGGAAGTGGTTCCATTGGCAAACACCAAAATGCAGTATTACTCTCGGTGAAAATCTTACCCTAGACCATACAACCAGCCTAGCCCTTTACCCCAAACCAAACTGATGGACATGCTGACACTTGACCTCAACTGAGCCCTCCATGTAGGTCTTTTTGCTGCCAGTGGATAGGCTTTTCCATTTTCCATGCACTAACTCTAATACTAGCCATAACTGTGGCCCTATTGGAGCCTGTGTGCTAGTTCTGAAAACACAACCAATTTGTGACATATGACTGATGCAAGATGACTCGGCCAGGAACAAAGAAGGATACAATGCCATTTCAAAGGACTGGGATGCAGCTAAAGAGCAGAATTCTGAGCAAAATCCAAACTCTCGAACACAAATAAGCCTAGCCCTCGCACCAGAAAACAAAACCTGATGCATATCCTGACTTTCACACTCAGCCCTCCCTGGAGGGTTCTGCACTGACAACAGTTAGAGCCTTAACATCTGTGAGATCCTATCCCTAACCCTAGTCATGACTGTCCCTACCTGGGTGTGAACCCTAGTCATGACTGTCCCTACCTGATTAAAGAAGGGATTTGGGACACGTGAACAGATGAAAGATTACTCAACCTGGAATGGAATAAGAAGTTGTGTCATTTGTAATGACCAGAATAGAGCTCGAGCATAGAATTGTGGGCAAAAACTTAACCTTAACCAACTCTATCAACCTAGCCCTGGACACGATCCAGAAGACTGATCCTCATGTAAATACTAGCCCTCATCTCAGCCTTCTGTGGAATGCTATGCAATCCCAGTGGATAGGCTGCTACCATGTCGTGTGTCCTTAAGTGTTTAATATAATCCACAGAAATGTAACATCTTACAAAGAAATCAGGTTAGATTTTAATTAGGGTAGAGAATATAAAAACCAAATGCACTTCAATTTGGGTGGTGCTGGAAAGAACCCACCTCACTGCAGGGGTAAGAAGACTGAGATCACAGGTCAGAGTCAGGAGCAACTGGTCTGTCCTCAGACAGTGACAAGAAATTCTAGGCGAGCTCCCACCCTGATGGTGTGCTACCACACAGCAATTAGTTTTTGATGTTGGGGAAGAAAGGTTGTCCTCCTGTTACTGGGAACTCAGTGCTTGGCAGGGTTTCATTGGCCCAGATGGTCGCTCCTTGCTCTCTACCAACTCCCTGGAATGCCTGAGTTTCCTACATTCTGAGATACTAATGTTTTGTCCATGCAAAGTCCATACTTTGGGGTTGGGGTACAGGACTTTCCCCACAGGAATCCCTGGTATAGGCACTGGATGTTCCACTTCTCTTCAGGCCACAGGTCTTTCTTACTCCGCAGACACCAAACTATCCCAGGGAATTGTGATAGTAATATTATCTATAGCTTCATTCTGTTCTCATCTGAGATTAAAAACTTGCAGAGGTAAGGAGAGAAAAAAACCCGAATAACTCTAAAACCAAATCCCATTTCCACAGACTTAGGTGTCAGTCAGGAGCCAGACAAGAGCCCCCAAATTACCACTGCTGTATCACTGAAGGAAAGGAATGGAAAACAGTGATCACCCCCTTGCATGCAGGGCTCCTAAGTGTAGCTAGTCGGTGTTCTTCTTAGACCTGGACCATTGATGTTGGTGATGACACCAACTTTGTCCACGAAAAAGTGCTAGTGACTTAATTTGAAGCTTAATACCATTTTCCTCTCTCAGATGAAGAAACTTGGCCCTAAGTGCATCCCTTCAGATTCCCTTGCTATTTCATTAATGAGGATGTCATTAGGGGGCACTCACAGGTATAATCTAGGAGCATTTTCTGATTTTAATCATGGAGATGTGACTAGTTCCCAGTAATTTGGGATAGCCTTGGCATCAGGAGTCCGTGGAACTCTTCTTCAAGACCTACCTTGGCAAACAGAGGCACAGGGCATTTGAAACTGTTCAGCAGAAGAAGTTTGCATGTGCACAGGAACCCATGATGTTGGGAAGGATCCGATCTCATTTCTGGAGTGAAGGCCTATGGTCAAATTCAGGAGCTATAGGGCTGTCACTCAGAAAGTGCCCAGTCATTCTCGGGAAGCCTGCACTCACACCATGTGACATCATGTAGCAATTAATTTCTGATGGCGAAAAGTAAAGTTTGCCCTCCTGCCGGTAATAACTCTGTGTTTGGCAGGTTTCTGCTGGCATGGGACCAATGACCTGTTCTCCATCCACCCCTTTCAGGAAAGCCAGAGCTATCTACCTCCTGAGACACTCAGGGTTTATGCCTGTAAACTCCATTCACCGAGCAGGTTAGGACACAAAAATACTCAAAGACAGAAATACCAGAGTCCGATTGTGCAGATTTGCCAGGAGCAAGATCCTACCTTCTGAGTCACAACTGCCTCTGTCCACAGATAGGAAAGGCTTGAAAGGTGGTGATAGCTTGACACATTCCTGACCTTATTGAGCTTGGTGTGCATGAATTTTTCCCACAGGACTCCCTGGTATAGCCAGTGGATGTTCCACTTCTCTTCAGACCACAAGTCTTTCTTACTCCTTGTACACCAAACTTGGCCAGGGAATTGTGCAAAAAACATTATCTACAGCTTCATTCTGTTTTCATCTGAGATGAAGAACTTTAGCACTCTGCATATGCTTTTCAATTCCCTTACACTTATCCTAACCGTGTGTTCACTGTGGGACATTCAGTGCCAGAGTCTGGCAGACTTTTTCTCTAACTTTAATTGTGGAGTCATGCCAACATCCCATTAATCTGGAATAGCTTTAGGAACAGGTGCCCATGGGGTATCTGCCACATCTAACTTGGGAACAGAAGGTATTGGGGACTTGAATAGGTTAAGCACAAGAGGATTGCTTGTGTATAGGGACAGGTGATATTGGGAGACAGTTGGCCTCACTTCTGATGGAGATGGGGCCTTTAGGGGCACAGTCAGAAGTAAAAACAAATTAAAAAAAACCTGTCACACAGATAGCGTTGATTAACTCCCAGTACGCATACATTAAGGTTGTTTTCTACCCCCGGAACAACTAACTTCTGATATCAAGGGGAAAATGTTGCCCTCCTAAAAACTAGGGGCATTGAAGTCTTACATTTGTACAGTGACTATAACTGTGCTCTCTGTCCCCACCATAGACTGACTGAACATCCCGCTTTCTGAGACTCTAAGGGTTCCCACATGCCCAGTTTCCCCAACAGGTGAAGGTAAAAAGAAACTACTCAAAAACTTAAAAAAAAAAAACCTCAGGGCCCAGTCTCTCAGACTTTGGCATTAGCCCATAGTGAGACTCTGCCCTGCAAGTCACCACTGCTTTTCCCTACTGAAAGGAAAATCTGCAAAGCTGGCAAGAGCCCCAAGCCCTCGTACACTCTTTGAGGTCAAATGTAGGATCTTGGGGTACATTAGGGCTCCCAGGTGTATCTAAAATATATTCCATTTCTCTATAACCCACAGGTTTTTCATACTCATAGGATGCCAAGCTTCCCCAGGGAATTGTGCCAATAACTTCAACCACAGCTTTATTCCATTATCATCTGAGACAAAGAATTTGGACCAAAGTGCATCCGTTCCAATTGATCTTTTTCTAACCAGCTTTTCCTGTGAGGGATTGAGAGTCTGGGCCTGGAAGCATTTCTCTCCAATTTTAATTGTGGAGTCTGGCTAAGTTCCCCTAAATTCAGGACAACTTGGACAATGTATTCTCCATGGGCTCATTTGTGAGACCTACCTTGGAAACAGAAGGCAAGAAGCATTGGAAATCATTCTCCACAAGAAATTTTCCTGTGGGTAGGGGCAAGTGTTATTGGGAGGTGGCCATCCTTACTTATGTGTAAGGGGAGATGGAGATGAGAGGTCAGAGTCAGGAACCATGTGGCTTTGACTTAGAGAGTGCCCAGCATTCACAACCAGCTAACAGCAATATTGCCTTCCTTTACCTAGGCCTCTGTGTTTGGTAGGCTTCTGTTGGCCTGAGGCATATTGCTTACCGATCCTGCTTCCCCCTGTGAGGTTCCTGCATTCTGTGAAGATCAAAGTTTGCCCATTAACAATGTTCTCCCCAAGACTGTCATTGCAGAGAGTCCATTCCAGGACTCTGAGGCCAGTACCCAGTTTCACAGACATGGCGACATGGCTGCCAGCCAGCACAAAGAAGCCAAAATTCACATAGATCACAAATGCCTCTACCCACTGAATGGAAGAGTAAGGCAAGAGCCAGAAGTCTTCCTTCCCTATCAAGGTCAGGATGCAGTGTTCTTGTGGCTAGTGCTTCCCTGCATCCCAACCCCACGGGTGTTTCCTTCTTACTGTCACGACACCAAGCATCCCTAGGAAATGGTAAGCTCATGTCTGCAGTTCCAGCTTCATTTCACTGTCTGAGGTGAAGAACTTTTGCCCTCAGTGTGTTTCATCCAATTTATTATTATTATTATTAACCAATTCTTCCCTGTGGGAACCTGTGGGCAGGAGTCTGGAATACTCTCCTCCGATTTTAATTTTCAAGTCTTTTATAGCAATTTCCCTGAATGTGGGGTAGTTTGGACAATGGGTGCCTCATGGGCTTCCCTGCCAAACTTATATTGGCAACAGGAAGAAGGAGCCCTGGGTCATTGGAAAGTGTTGAGCACAAAGAGGTTTGCCTGTGGACAAGAGGGCAGTGTTCAAAGCAGCCTGCCTCACTTCTAGGGCAAAGTAAATATATCAGTGGTAATGAGTCAGGGGCAGATTACAAGGCCAGCATCCAGTTCCACACACTTAAGTGGTAGCTGAGTGCTAACACCATTATCACCTAATTACCACTGCCTCTATCAATTGAAGGAAATGGCTGGAAAAAAGGTGAGGGCCAAAAGACTCCTTGCCCTATCTCAGGTAAGGATACACAGATCTTGCAGACTCTCATGTTTAGCAGATGGATGATTCCCATTTACCCAGCCCATGTGTGTTTGTTCATTCAGAAAACAGTGAACTTTCCAGGAGATTTGGCTGCATTCCCATAATTATCTACTTCTCACCTGAAATGAAGATCTTTGGCTTTTTGTGTAACCATTCCCATCTCCTTGCTCTCTTTTTAAATAAGCCCCCACTGTAGGGAATTAAAGGCCAAACATAAGGTCAATGTCCCCTCATTTAACTGGGGAGCCTGGCCAAGTTATCCTGACTCTGGCATCAGTTCAGCAAAAAGTCCCCCAGGGGCTTGCCTTTTACAAATATTTTGACAATAAAAGACATAGGGTATTTGAAGGTTGCCAGACAAAATGTTGGTGTATAGGCAAAACCAGAGGAATTGGGAGGAAGAATCCTCACTTGTGGGGAGAAGAGAAACAGAGCTAGTCACTTATTCTCTGTGAAATGAAGAACTTTAACCCATCATGTATCCATCTTGATCTCCTAGCTGTTTTTCTAATGAGGTCATGAGCCACATTGAAATGTGATAGGGCTTTTACTCACACAGCGAATGCACAGGAATTAGTGGCCAGCTCACACTCTGTTCCTATGCTAACCTAGAGCAATAAATTTCTGATATCCCCATGTAAAGATGAACTACCTGTTACTGAGCTTGTGGGGCTTGGCAGTTTCAGGTAGGCACAGTTATGGTTACCAAGTTTGCCTCCCTCCCCTGGATGCTTGAAACGACTTACTACTGAAAAGTAAATGGTTTCCAGATGGGCATTTAGCTTCCAGAACTTGTCAGTGCATTGCCCATTCAAGGAATACTTCCACAGAGCCCGATTCCAAACACATGTGTCAAAACCCATTACACCAAAACCACTGGTCACTCACTGTGTCCACTGTAGGTAAGGGTAAGAAATTTACTCAGTGCCAGAAACTTCTCCTCCCTTTCTTAACTCCCAATGAAGAATTCTTGCAAAATCAGTTGCCAGGGTAACCAGTGAATGTTTCCTTTGCCTCAGCCAAGAGGTGTTTCTTATTCCCAAGACAGCAAGTTGGCCAAATGAGTGTTCTAGTCCCTTCATCCTTGGATTTATCCCATTCTCATTTGATATGGAAAACTTTGGCACTCCATGTACACATTTCCAACATTAATTTTCTCTTTTTCAATTGAGGTCTTCCCTGTGAAACATTCACGGCCAGCATCCAAGAGAGATTTCTTCAGCTTTTAACTGGACCGTCTCATTGAGTTCATCTTACTCAGGGATAGGTTGAGCAATGGGGCTTCTTGAGACTTGCCTTTCATAACTATGTTGACAATGGAAGATGCCCAGAACAGAATTTCTGCATATAGGCCAAGTCCAGAGAAGCTGGGAGGGAGCTGGCCTCACTTTTGGGGTAAGAAATACCTTAGCTACTCATTTCATTCTCAGCTTTATGCTGTCCTCATCTGCAGTGAAGATCTTGGCCATCAATATATCCATTCCCATCCCTTTGCATGTTTTCAACCTAGGCATTCACTGTGGGGATTCAGAGCCAGAATGTAAGAGCAATTTCCTCTCATGTCAAGTGGGGAGTCAGGCCACGGTCTCCCAACTTTGAGGAAAGTTGGGTAAAATGGGCCCACAGGGCTTCCCTTTCAGCCTTACGTGGGCCACAAAAGACCTAGGGAATTTGAAGGAGCTCAGCACAGAATGTTTGTATATAGTCAGGGACAGAGGAGTGAGATGAAGACTAACTCAGTTCTGCAGCAAGGGGAAATGAAGCTAGGCACCGTATTCCAAGTTATAACCCATTCTCTCCTAAAATAAACAACTCTGCCCCTCCAAATATTCCCATCCCTCTGCGGATTTTCTAACAAGGTTGTGGGTCACTCTCAGGAGAAATGGGGTTGTCACTCACAAAAAAAGGACTCAGGGGTTAATGGAGAGCTCCCCCTCTCTGCCTGTGCTAACCAAGAGCAATCAGTTGGTGATATCCCAAAGA
The DNA here is from genome assembly GCF_022079265.1 of Lynx rufus. NCBI lineage: Eukaryota > Metazoa > Chordata > Mammalia > Carnivora > Felidae > Lynx > Lynx rufus. Next base: position 289,295 of record NW_025814838.1, on the reverse strand, counting down.
AAATTGCTTTCCTTTTACTGAAAATGTGGTGCTTGGCCAGCCGCAGGTGGCATGGTGATGTTTACACTGATTGTGTCCCTCGATTTCCTAATTAATCTGCTTTCCTTCTGAAAAGCTGAAGGCTCTCTGTTGGGCAGTTTGCTTCCAGAGATGGGTAAGTGCAGAAAGAGCCCATTCAAGGACTCCTGCACTAGAGCCTGGTTCCAAACACTTGAAGGTCAGCAGGGAGCCTGATCCTGAACCACTGAACGAATGTTGCATCTGGAATTGATGGAAAGGGAAGGGGAAAAACAGCAATGGCCAGAAGAATTACTGTCTTACCAAAGTTCTGGATGAACATTTTTTGTAGTAGGGGCATCAGGGGTAGTCAATGGATGCTTTCCTTTATTAAACCATTTGTGTTTCTTATTCTTGAGATTACACTAGTCACTTTCTTCTTTATTTTATTCTATTCTCATTTGTAAGAAAGAACTTGGGGATTCTGTGTATCCATTTACATCTTTTCAGTATTTTTTTCAAACCAGGTTTATTCTGGTAGGCATTCAGACCAGATTTTAAGACCAATCCACCCTCCTTTTAATGGAGGAGTTGGCAGAAGTTCTCCAGATTCTGAAATACATTGGGCTATGGGACTTCTCATCACTTGTGTTTTAGAATTGTTTGTACATCAAGAAACCTAGGGCATTTGAAGGTACCATCCCACAATGTTTGCATGTAGGCAGCCCATAGGAGTTGGGAGAAATCCAGTCCTGCTCCTGGAACAAGCTAACACTGAGCCATATATTACATTTTCAGTTTTATTCCATTCTCAATTGAATTTCAGATGAAGGTTTCCTCTGGCCTAGCCTCCCAGCTAGAACTAGTGCTGTTTTGCCATTTCCCCAATGCAGAGGTGCTTCTTATTCTGAAGACAGCCAGCTTCAAATAGATTATATAGTCACTTTATTCTCACCTTGACCTGACTCTTCTAAAATTGAAGAACTATGGCCCGCCATGTGTCCAATCCCCTTCCCTTGCAGTTCTTATTTTTATTTATTTTTTTTAATTTTTTTCAACGTTTATTTATTTTTTTGGGGGACAGAGAGAGACAGAGCATGAACGGGGGAGGGGCAGAGAGAGAGGAAGACACAGAATCAGAAACAGGCTCCAGGCTCTGAGCCATCAGCCCAGAGCCCGACGCGGGGCTCGAACTCACGGACCGCGAGATCGTGACCTGGCTGAAGTCGGACGCTTAACCGACTGCACCACCCAGACGCCCCTGCAGTTCTTATTTTTAAAATTTTATTTTTTATTTATTTTTGAGAGAGAGAGTGAGAGCAAGGGCAAGAGAGAGAGAGATGACGGTATGGGCAGAAAAAGGGAGACAGGATCTGAAACAGGCTCTGTGCTGTAAGTGCAAAGCCCAACGTGGGACTTGAATTCATGACTGTGAAATCATGACTTGAGCTAAAATCAAGAGTCAGCCACTTAACCAACTAAGCCTCCAAGGCACCCCATATCTTGCTGTTTTTCTAATTTATCTTGGTTCCCACCAGGCACTGTTGGCCTATCCTAACTCAGGGGAAAACCAGGGATTGGTGGAATGCTCCCAATCTGTTCCCATGCTAACTGAAAGCAATCGGTGTCTGATATACAAAAGAATCGATTGACCTGTCACCGATGACTTGGTGCTTGAAAGGTTGGGCTTGGCATGGTAATAGTTAGACAACACACCTCCAAGCATTTGGCTGCTACAAATGCCTTTATTCTGAAGAGCAGTTTGCCCATTTGCAGTATTCTTCAGGACCTGCAGAATGTGCAGAAACAGCCCATTCCAGAACTAGTACAACAGAGCCACTTTCCCAATACTTGAGGGTCAGCCGCAAGTCATATCCTGCTAACTATGAATCATTACTGCCTCAAAGGACAGGAAGAAAAATCTAATGCCAGAAACTGGCCATCTCTTTTTGAAGGTACAAAGCCAGAAACTTTCCATCTCTTTCTGAAGGAAAAATGCAGGACATTTCCCTTGGTCCTAGCCCACAGACAATTATTTCTGAGACAACATCTTGCCAGGAGATTGTGCTAGTCACTTCACTTTTTGCTATATCCCATTCTCTTCTGTAATAAAGAACTTTGGGCTTCTGTTTATCCTTCTCCATCCTGTTGCTCATCTCTAAGCTAAGTTCTCCCTGTTGTCCATTCAGGGACAGTGTCTTAGGGCCATTTACACTACTTTTAATCCGGGACACTGGCCAAGTTCTTGTCACTCTGGGAAACATTGAGACACAGGTTCCCTCAAAAATCTCTTGTCAGTACTATGTCGACCAAGGTAAGTCCAGGGCAATTCAAGGTGCCCAGCACCAATGCTTGTGTGTAGTCAGGGTCAGAGATATTTGGAGGGAGTTCTCCTCATTTATGGGAGAAGGGGAACATAGAGCTAGCCATGTCATCCTCAGCTCTATCCCATTTTCAGCTGAAATGAAAATCTTTGGCCTTATGTATAGCATTCCAATTCTCTGGCTCTCTTGATAAGTATGTATTGGGTCCCAGGCAAGGGCAATTAGGCTGTCACTCACATAGTGAGTGTCCAGTCATTACCAATGAGTTGTGATTCTGGTCTGTGCTAACCAAGAGCAATTAGTTTCTGATATCCCAAAGGAAAGATTGCCTTCCTGTAAGTAGTTGGTATTTGGCTGGATGATATAAGAAATGGAGGTTAGCCTACTTGTCTTTCTCCTGTTAAAGATGCTTTCACTCTGAAAAGCAGTTGGTTCACCCATGTGCAGTATTCTTGAGGACCTGCTTAGCACAGAAAAAGACCATTCAAGAACTACTGCATCACAGCCCAGTGCCAAGCACATGAGCGTTAGCCTGGAACACAAGCCTGGTACCATAGAATCACTGCTGCCTCTATACACTGAGAGGATGTGGAGGGAAAATTGTGAAATCCAGAAGCTTTCCCTCTCTTTTTGAATTAACTATACAGGCATCTTTCCATGAGGGCATGCACTGTAGATGATGGAGGTTTCCTTTTCCTTGAGCCCATATGTGTTTCATATTCCTGAGACAGTAAGCTTGCCAGGAGATTGTACTAGTCATTCCATCCTAAGATTTATCTCATTCTTATCTGTCATAAGGAACATTGTCCCCCTGTGTATCTATTTCCATCCTTTTACTATTTTTTTAATGTTTATTTTTATTTTTATTTTTGAGAGAGAAAGAGAGAGGAATTGGAGGAGAGGCAGTGAGAGAGGGACAGACGATTCAAAGCAGGCTTTGTGCTGACAGCAGAGAACCTGATGCAGGACTCAGACTTGTGAAACACAAGATCATGACCTGAGTCACAATCAGACAAACAACTGAGCCACCCCGGCGCCCCATCCTTTTACTCTTTGTATACCTAGAATCTCCTAAGGGCCAATCAGGCCAATGGTTCAGATCAATTCCCTCTGATTTTATTTGGGGATTCTGGATGAGTTCTTGTGACAAAAGAATAGGTTGGGCCATGGAAGCCCTGGGAAATTGCCTTCCAGATCTATATTAACAACATTAGAATAGGTCAGTGGAAAGAATCCAGCACAGAATATTTGTGTGTTGGTAGGACCAAAGGTATTGGTCATTTCTGGGGCAAGGGTAAATGGATTTTCACTCTCAGCTTTATTATATTCTCATGTATAATGAAAACTTTGGCTACCCATAGAGCCATTCCCATCCCATTGTTGTTTGATAATTTGGACTTCAGTTCCAGGCTGGGGCAGTGAGACTGTCAATCACAAGTGAGCTCCCAGGGAATGGTGGTATTTCCCACTCTGTTTCTGTGTTTAACAAGAGTCATTAATTTCTGAGAATTCAAAGGAAAGATTGCCTTGCTGTCAGCACTTAGTGCATGACTAGCTGGTGTAAGAGCAGTGATGGTTACACAGGATTCCTTCCTCACCTGGTTGAGATACATGACTTCATTCTGAAGAGCACATAATGCTCTCATATGAGGTATGTGCCAGGACCTAGGCAGTGCAGAAAGTGGCCATCCAAAAGTGAACATGCCACAGGAATGGTTCCAAACATTGGGCAACAGCCTGGAGCAGGACCCACTACCCCTGAATCCCTGATTATCCCCTGATGGGAAGAGCAAGAGAAACAGCCAAGGCCAGAAGCTTTCTCTCTCTTTCAGAAGGAAATATGTAGACCTCTTAGACTGGGCTTCAGGAGTAGCCAATAGAGGTTTAGTTTGTCTCTGGCCACGGGTGTTTCTTACTCTTTAGATAGGACCTTGCCAGGAAATTGTGTTAAACACTTCATTCTAATCTTTGTCCCATTCTCTTCTATCATAAAGCACTTTGGCCTTCCATGTTTCCATTTTAATCAATGCCTTTTTTCTTGTTTCAAAGTAATTTCTCCCTGGGTGCTGAACTTCAGAGCCAATGTCTCACAGAAATATCCTTTCCTTTATGTTTGGGAATTGGACCAAGTCCAAAGATTGGTGATAAACTCCCACACTGGTCCTGTGATATGTGAGAGCAAACAGTAACTTTATGTCAAAGGAGGGATGGCCTTCTTGTCCCTGAGTTCTTGGTGCTTGGTGAACTCTGGGAAATGCATTGAAGGGTAGACAGCTAGCTTTCCTCCCTTGGCTTATTGAGATGCCTTCATTGTGTATCACAGATGGTTCCCACATGCACACTATGCTTCAGGACCTGGTAAGCAAAGTGCTGAAAAATCCCTTTCTTTTTTTTATTAAAAAATTTTTTTAACGTTTATTTTTATTTTTGAGGCAGAGAGAGAGCATGAATGGGGGAGGGTCAGAGAGAGAGGGAGACACAGAATCCAAAACAGGCTCCAGGCTCTGAGCTGTCGGCACAGAGCCTGATGCAGGGCTCAAACTCACAGTTAGATCATGACCTGAGCCAAAGTCAGATGCTTAACTGACTGAGCCACCCAGGCACCCAGAAAAATCCCTTTCAAGAACAACTACATCAGGTCCAGGTTCCAAACACTTGATCACCTGCTGGGAGCAGGAACCCCTCGCCTCTGAATCAATGCTGCCTCTATTTCTTCCTTGGCAGGACAGGAAAGCCCACCCAAACCAGTTTTCCCTCTCTTTCTGAAGGAAGAATACAGACCCCCTGCAGATTTCCCTCTCAGGGGTAGTCAATGGAGGTTTCCTTTTACAACAGCCCTCAGGTGTTTCTTATTCACCATACAGCCAGCCTGTCAGGAGATAGGACTGGGCATTTAATCCCAACTTTAGCCCATTCTCTTCTGTAATGAGGATCTGTTGTTCTCTAGGTGCCTATTTGCATTTTCTTACTTTTTTTTTTCCAAACTAGGTTCTACCTGGGAGCCATTCTGAGCAAGAGCCTCAGGAGAGTATACTCTGTTTAAACTAAAGCATTCCAGGATCCATGGGTCTGTGTCAGGTACACAGCCCAGGTCCAAACATTGCTGTGGATTTCCCAGTCAGTTCCTGAGCCAATTGACACTCTCAGTTTCTGGTATCCCAGAGGGGAGCAGGCCCCTCTGTCCCTGGGGTCTTGGTTCTTAGCCAGTTATGGTAATTGCCTGGATGGGTAGCCAGCTGGCCTCTCTCCCCTCACTGGCAGTGTAGAGTAGATGCAGAGTAGAGTTCATGCATGCCCACTAGACTCCAGTCACTGATTGGTGCACAAAGGGGCTTTGAAGAGACTACTGCACCCAGGCCAGGTCCTAACCACTTGCCCATCAGCCAGGAGACCTAAACAGCCACAGTTGAATCATCGCCACCTCTGTCTACTCATGGGAAAGGCAAGAAACACACCCAAAGCCAGGTTCCCTCTTTTTCTGAAGGAAGAATGCAGGCCTTTTGCTGTCAGGGATCCCAGATGTAGCCTGTTGGAGGCTTGCTACACCAAATCCCACAGGTGTTCCTTATTCCTGACACAGGCAGCTTGCTAGGAGATGGCACTGGTTACTTCCTTCTCCCCATCACCCCATTCTCATCCCAAGGAAGAACTCTGGCCCTGTATGGATTCATTTTCACCCCTTTGCTCTATTTTCAAACTAGGTCCTATCTGGGGTCAATTCTATGTAGTCTCTTGGAGGCCTATGTTCGGTGTTCAACTGGGGACCCTAGTGCAGTCCATGAGACTGTGAGATATAGGTTTGGCCACAGGGTCTCTGGCAAGGTGGTGTCAAACCATGCAGGCAGTCAGAAGCCTAGGGCGTTGGAAACAGCCAGAAGAGAACATTGGTACTTAGGCTGGGCCAGGGGAGGCTGGAAGGAAGCTGGCCTCATTGTTTGGCTGAGGGGACATGAAGTTACACAGCCCATTTCCAGCTTGATCCCACTCCCATTGGAAATATTGAACTTTGGTCCTCCATCTGGCCATTCCCTTACCAAGGCTGTATGTCTAACTATGTGTTCAGACTTAGGAGCCATGGAGCTGTCAGTCACTCATCTGGTGCCCAGGGATAGTTTTTAACACAAGCCTGTGCACGTTGGAGGTGCGCACCAAGTAAGGCAGACAGCCCCTGCTAAAGACAGCACTTGCACTTACTCAGACTTGGATTTACCTTCCTTCTGAGGCACACAGAGGCCATTGGGTGCATAGGCATTGGTGTTGTGTGCAGGTGATGGCTGCAAGGAGGGTTCTGGGTCATGTGTCAAGGGATGAAGAGCTCTGTGGATCAGGCAGTGCCACAGCAGCCTCAGTGGCCCAGCAAAGCCTCCCTGGTCATGGTGTGGCAAACATGGCATTAGCCTGTGCAACACTTTCCTCTTTTGGTATACTCAACAGTAGCAAGAGTGACAGTTATGGCTGGAAGGACTAGGTCCACAACAGCCCCAAGGACAGTGGCAGAAGGCAGTGACTGGCGGATAGAGTGAAACCCATTAGGGCAGCACCTGGTATTTGCCTCATTACCAGTGCTCATTTCCCATCCCTCATTTGGAGGATTACGGTGCCCTCACATGTGTACTCTAATGTGAAATGGATACACATGACGTGATGTGTTGGACAAAGCCAGGAATAACCTATATTGAGGATATAGTTAGGAAAGATGCTGGTGAGTGTGCAATATGAGTGGAAGAAATTCAGAGGCAGGTGCTATAACAGGGTTGTCTTGTTTATTCACATCATTAAGGTTGCACTTGTTTAAAAGAAATAGATCTTGCCCTGAGCATCTTTAAGATATTGTAACAACTTCCCATTTTAAAGTTATTCTTCTCTTTTCAAAATGCTTGAAAACATGAGACTATCTGAGGATCTGTCCCTGGAAAAACAAATACAAAAACTTGGCCATAGTTCTGATTTCTGTGAGACACATGCAGAGATGAACATGCAGGGTAAATTATCCTGCTGAAGAACCAGGGGTCCTTTGGCCAAACATATGTTACAGTCACAAAGAATGGACCAGAATCCCCAGCTGAAGGTCAATGATGGCTCTCAATCACATGGAATGGACACCAAGGAAGGCTCAGACTTAAAATAGAGCAAAAGGGTGCAAGTGAATACATGGAAGGCCAGAGTTGTGCATCATGGATAAGAATGAGAAAATATGGACTGTGACATGACTAGCACAGTCTTCCCTAGCTCGCTAAGGAATGAGAAACACCTATGGACTTTGACCAATGGTACCTTCTATAAGTTCCACCCCGGAGGCCTGTCAGCAAGAAGCCAGTTTGGATTCTTCCTTCAGAATCAGAGTGAAAGCCATGGCTTTGCTATGAGTCCCGGCCTTGCCATGAGTACATATGGGCAGCAGTGCTACAGTGGCAGCAAGTATATACTCCTGGCTGATGGGCAGGTGTTCAGAAGTGGAACTTGGTGCCGTATTCCATCCAAAGGTTCTTTCAGTGCTGATCAGATCCTGGAGCATCCTGCCCACATGAAAATCTGATGTTCTTCTGAATGAAAGGATCTCCATTAGTGAGGGGAGGGAGGCCAACTGGCTACCCATGCTCGTGCATATCTAGCCAGCTAAGCAACACTACTTGCTCAGGGACAGAAGGGTCAAATTTCCTCCAGGTTGTCAGACCCAGAGTGCCTTCAATTTGCCCAGGAACTAACTGGTAAGTAGTGGACCCATGGTCATGGAATGTGTACTGACACCTAGCTAGAAAACCAGCAGTGGGATAGGGATGAATACAAGCAGTGCCAAAGTTCTGCATCTCCAGTGGGAATGAAATTCATGTTGGAAAAAGATACAATCTTTAACTTCTCTGGTCTCAGACAGGAGGCCAGATCCCTACCTAAAACCTCTGGGTTATCCTACACACCAACCTTGTCCACTGGACACCTGCAGATGCCCTAGGCCTGGTGATGGGCACAGATTCTGAAACCCAACTGCCAGGGTCCCTGTGGGCAAGTCTCTTGCACTAAGATTGTACCAGATTCCCACGTAATAAGAGAGGATATGACTCTGAGAAACTGTCTTTGAAAGGATTCCAGATAAACCTTGTTCTAAAGGAGGGCAATTATTTAAAATTGCTATAATAGTCTGCTAAAGGAACAAGATCTCAGGGACAGGAGGGACAGGTGTCCACTGGGGTATCAGATTCTGAGAGCTGTCCATTGACTCAGAAACTGCCTGGAAACTCACCTGCCATCCTGAAAAGTTGGTTGTGTACAGGACAGCCCTATGGTCTTGGAGTGTGAACAGGCATCAAGTTAGAAAAGCAGCAATAGGATAGGACTGACCACAATGTGAATCAAAATTCTGCATTTGAATTGGTATGGGTGAAATGGAGGAAGAAGAAGTCTATCTTCCCTTCTGTTTGTCCCACACAGGAGGCTAGATTCTCACCTACCCTCTGGTTTATCCCATTCATGGGCATTCTCCCTGGGCACCTTCACGCACCCTAGGTTTGGCGATGGACACAGAATTCTAAAACCAAATTGACAAAGGTGTAATGCAATACCTATGGCACCATCACAAGGACACCGCAAGATTCCCAAGCTGAAAGATGATGATAGTACTCTAAGACACTACTCTGAATAAATTCCATGTAGAACCATTTTTCAAAAATAGGGCCAAGTGGTGGAAACAGACTCAGACTGCGAAGAATCTTTGTGACACAGGAGATTTGGAGAATGTAGAGAATGAAGTACCCAGTACGTTCTCCTATCAACCAGCTTGTATCTGTAATAAGAAATGCTTGTGGTCTTAGGGAAAGGGAACCCTCTGATGAACTACATCTGGGAGCCCTGTAAGCAGGAAGCCTTCATTTTTTCGTTGAAGCCAGAGATGTCTGGCTTTGTTAGTCCTCCCACTTTTTCCATCAGTTGATGGAGGCAGTAATGGTTTAGCGGTAGCTATTGTGTTCTGCTGTCTCCTATACAGGAGTCTGGACCAAGGAATTCATTCCCTATCCTTTGAAATGTTTCTTCCTGTGCTGATCACCTGCTGGTTCATACTGCCCATGTGCAAAACTGTGTGCTTCTCAGATGAAGGCAACTCAATAATCCAGGTCAGTGAAGCAAGCTGGCTCCCCTGCACCTTCCACACCACAGCAAGCCAAGAACCAAGCACTCAGGGACTAAAGGCCATCTTTCCACTGGTATAGCAGACACTGAGAGATTTCACTGTGCACAGGAACAGAGTGGGAGTTTACAGTATACCCAGGAGTGCCAGCTGAGTGAGTGGCGACTCCTTGGCTTCTACAGGAGAAAAGAAAACATAGTAAGAAATACAGCAGGGTAAAGGAATGGGCACAATAAGAAAAAAACCTCAACATTTTCATGGGAATTAGAATAAACTAGGAAACAAGATGTTTTACATCATTTCCTCTCAGTCTAGAAGGATGCCAGATCCATATCCCTCCCCAAATCACTCACACACAGACATCATTCCTGGGCAACTTCAAATGCCCTGGGCCTCTTTATGGCCACATACTTCTGAAACCCAATTAGTTAAGAAGGAGACCTATGGCAAAATTCTCAGTCACAGGGATAGGACCAGACTTCCAGGTGTAGGCAGAGGATATGACTCAGACACTGCCTCTGAATGTATTCTGGGAAGAACCTTGTATCTACAAAAGAACAAAGATATGTAAAGGTGTATAAGGAGGTCCATAGTTCTTCAGGGATTGGAAGGGGAATTATTTGTAGAAGGAAGGGCCTAGCATCAGCTCCTAGCAATGTGCTATGTGAAGAGGAAGAAACACCTGAGAGCTTAGCAAAAGAGCCCTTTACAGACTTCACCTTTACCCTATCAGTAACATGCTGGATTTCTTCCTTCAGAGGGATCTGGAGAGCCCTGGGGCTTTGTCTGTTTTTCCTGCCATTCCAGGGAGGGAAAGGAGTGAGCAGTGACTATGAGGCAACTGTGAGGTGCCCCCAGCTGTTGCTCAAAAGTGTGGGCACGATCATTTGAACCATCTTCCTCTAAAGGGCTCTCTGTGCTGACCACCTTCTGGAACCAACTGCTTCTGTGTGAACTGTCTGCTTTTCAGAATGAAGGGACCTCAATCAGGCATGGAAATGAGTCAAGATCTCTCCCCTCCCCCACCTGCTCCTACAAATAGTCAAGCACCAAGCTCAGCGATAGGGGGCCCATTATCCTTTGGGATATCCCCGGCAGATGGCTGTCTCTGAGTGAGGGACACAGTGGGAACTCCATGCCCATCCTTTGGTTTATGCTGATGGTGTGCCAGCACAATGTGTCCTAAGAAACACAAAGTCAGAAATACAGTAAGAGAAAGGGAATGGCTGCAGCAAAAATCAAAGTTCTTTCAATATTTCCAACCAATGGGAATGTGATCAGTGTGGAAGTGAGATGTCTAACTTTATTTCCCCTATTCCAGCAAGGAGGCCAGTTCCCCTAATGTCTCTGGCCCAGTCTCAGAATAAAGAGTTCTCAGATAGACCCCTTCCAGTGCCCTAGGGCTCTGGATAGCCATGTAGTCATTAAACCAAAATACCAGGGTCGCTGTGGCTCAAACTGTCCCACAGATGCAAGGACTTGTCCAGATTGGACATTTGCAAGCCAGAGTTATTACTCTGAAAGTTGAATTTGTGTGGAACCCATGTTTGATGGATAATAAAACAATGTGGTGAAAATTGATACACAGAGGACCAGAGATCTTCATTAAGGATGGTAATTGGATCATATTTAGGAAAATCTGACTAGTACAATATATTAGCAAGCTGGCTTAGTCAGCAACAAGAGGAGTCATAATGGGCTTTGACTACACGAGTACTCCAAAGGATGCCCCCTGGAGCCTCATGAGCAAGAACCCCACAGTCTACCTTAAGAAATACAGGGAAACTTTAGATTTGGGCATTCTATGCCCATCGTATCAGTAGATAATGGCAGACATGATTCTGAGATAAGACGAATGGGCTTCCATGTGATGATCAAGAGGTGGGAATGAAGACTTGGTGCACTATTTCTTCAAAGGACTTTTTGTGCTCTGACTGGTCATGGAGCATACTTCACACATACAGACTGTTCTTCTTAATGAGGGTATCTTCATCAATGAGGGGTGGGTGCTGGAAGCTGAGCTATCCAACCAGCCTCATGGCAGGGCCCGGGTGGTGGACAGATCGGGACTGCAGGGCGGCCCACCGAAGGTGAAGCTTCTTGTATTCCCGCTTTAATGTAATTTGGCCTTAGCGTTGTTTGGGGCAGCCCCCTTACCAACGAAAGTACCTGGGGAATTGTCAGTTGGGGAATTGCACACAATGGACTCCCCGGGGAAAAGAACCACTGGGGAAAGAAATAAGAGTCCGCAGGGAAATTATGCAGCCCTACATCCAGCCCTTGCTACACCATGTAAAGACTCCTCTACCTAAAGGAAGGATAGCCTCATATATTTCCCAGCCAAGGAGGTGGACAAATGGGTTCAAAACCCCCACTCTGGCAACAAAGGAATATATCTATGGATACAAGTTACTCCAATCCTAGGCCCACTTGGACCCCAGGAGGCATTCCAGATGATAACTGGACCTGGTGGGTTAAGATACAGATGGTTTATTAGTTTCTAGGTATACACTGTCTCTCTGGGAGCACATAAGGCGTGGGTTCCCAGGGCCCTCCTGGTTCCCTCCCAGCACCCCAGACCAAAGTGAATATTTTGTTCCTTGTACCACAAATCACACAAAGGAATAATTTAGAAGTCATGTCCTTGTAAAACATTCCACTTGAAGTGTTGTGAGCTAGATGACCTTGTAAGGGTAGGAGGGAATGTTACAAGAAAATAACTATGTTGTTCCTTTATGGGTGATCACACAAAGGAATATTTTTAGAATTAGGTAATGCCAAGAAACATAGATAATGCATGATACAAGGAATTTGCCAACAAATATAATGCCACACATGCTACAATAAAGCGGCCAGTCTAACACACTGCTGTTGTCTGTATCCATTTTATTTTTATTTTATTTTTTTCACTTTTTCGCCAATGCCATTCATCCTTCTGGAACCCCTGGACCTGCTGGAGCTGGACTCCGGCAGGTGGGAATCCATGTGGCTACTCATTCCCATGATTTTTGTAGCCTGCTACCAAGTGAGGGCTCAGGTACAAGAGGGCTATTCCCTAAGGGATATAAGATGCGCATTGACTCAGAAACAGCCTGGAAACTCACCTCCAATCCTTGGACTTTGGTTGTGTATGGGAAAGTCACATGGTCTTGGAATGTAAATGACACCTTGTTAGAAAAGCAGCTATGAGATAGGAATGGCTACAAAATGACTCAAAGTGCTGCATTCCAATAAGCATGGGTCAAATCAAGGAAGGAGATATTTATCTTGCCTTACTCTTCTCCCAAATGGGAGAAGGACTCTCCATTAATCTCTTGCTTAATCTTCCTACAAGCATTCTCCCTGGGCACCTTCACACACCCTAGGTTTGGAGATGGCCACATGATTCTGAAGCCAAATTGAAAATGCCCCAATACAATAACTAAATCACCATGACAAGGACACTCCCAAGCTGAAAGGAGAGGATAGTATTCTAAGACATTGGCTCTGAAAAGATTCCATGCAGACCATTTTTCAAATAAGGGCTAAGGGGAGGAAATGGATACACTCACTGCCAGAGTTCATCACACATGAGGTATGGATAATGTTGACAATGAAGTAGTCAGCACAGTCTTATATCATCTTGCTTGTATCTGGAAAAGGAAATGCCTCTGACCTTAGGCAAAGGGAGCCCTCTGAAGGACCAAACCTGGGAGTCCTGTCAGCAAAAAGCCTGCACTCTTTCTTTAGGAGCCAGAGATGTCTGGCTTTGTCTGTCCCTCCCAATTTTTCCATCAGTTGACGGAGGCAGCAATGGTAGAGCTGTAGCTATTGGGTTCCGCTGGCTCTTGTTTAGGAGTCTGGAAGAAGGACTTTGTTCCCTATTCCTGGAAAGGCCTCTATTATGTTTGCCACCTCCTGGTCCATACTGCCCATGTTAAAACTCTCTCCTTCTCAGAATTATGGCAGCTTAATCATATATGTGAATGAATCAATCTGGCTACCCTTCACTTTCCAACCTACACCAGGCCAACGACCAGGCACTCAGGGACTCAGGGCCAGTTTTATCTTTGTTGGAGCAGACACTGATAATCTCACTGAGTACAGGACCAGAGTGGCAGTTTGTACCCAGTCGTGCCATCTGAGTTAGTGATGGCTCCATGTTCCTAAGGGAGAAAAAAACCCAGCATAGTCAAAAATACAGTAAGGGGAAGGGAATGGGCACATGAACACAGAAAGTTCGACATTTCCAATGGGAATTGGGATCAAGATGGAAAGTAGAACTCTTACTTCATTTCCCCGTGGTACAGAAGGAGGCCAGCTCCCTCCCCAAACCTCTGGCCCAGCCTGAACACAAACATCCTCTGCTGGGCAACTTCAAATGTTCAGGACTGCTGGATGTCCACATACATCTGAAACCCACTTAAGTAATTAAGAGAGAGCCCTGTGGCAAAAATCTCTTCCACAGTCAGAAGGACTGGACCTGGCTCCCAGGTGAAAGGCAGACAATATAAGTACCAGACACTGACTTTGAATGGATTCTTGGAAGACCTTTCTACAAAAGGGCAGAGATGTGTAAAGATGTATAAGGAAATCCAGAACTCTTATGTAAATAGAATGGGAATTAGGTGGAAATGGAACAGCACAACACCAGCTCCTGGCAACCTGGCTGTGAGAAGAAGAAACACCTGAAAGCTTAGCCAAAGAGCCCTCTACATTCTCCACCTGGGAGACCTGTCATCAAAGGCCTGTCTTCTTCCTTCAGAAGGGCTTGGTTAGCTCTGGAGCTTTTACTGCCTTCCCTTCTTTTCCCAACCAGAAATGGAGTGAGTAGTGAGTGTGTGGTAGCTGTAAAGTGCCCCCAAATGTTTCTCCAAAGTGTGAAAGTGGGAACTGGTGCTATCTTCCTGTAAATGGCTTGTTCAGTGCTCACCAGCTTCTGGGAGCCTATTGCTCCTGTGTGAACTGCTTTTCAGAAGGAAGGCACCATAAGCAGGCAGGGCAATGAGCCAAGCTATCTCCCCTCCTCCCACACCTTGCTACAAACAGCCAAACACCAAGCTCAGGGAGAGGAGGCCTATTCTTCTTTGGTATATCCATGCTGATGGCTATTACTGAGCACAGGACAGAGTGGGATCCTGATGCCCATCGCTTGGTACCCCCTGAGTGAGTGTGATCCAGGACTTCTAAGGGTAAACAAAGACATAGTCAGAAATATAATAAGGGAAAACTAATGGCTGCAGGGATGACCAAAGTTCATTCAATATTCCCATCCAGTCAGAATGTGATCAAAGTGGAAATGAGATATTGAACTTCAACTCCCCAGGGCCCAGAAATGAGGACAGCTCCCCCCCTAAAATCTCTGGTCCACCCTCCACATAAACAGTTCTTGGCTGGACCACTTCCAATGCGCTAGGGCTCTGAATGTCCATTTAGTCGTGAAAGCAAAATGCCAGTGCCCCTTTGACTTAACCTGTTCCACAGCCACAAGGGCTGGTCCAGATTGGACACTTTCAAGCTGAGGATAATACTCTGAAATACTGAATTTGTATGTATCCCAAGAAGATCCTTGATGGATAGAAAATAAAGGTGATGAAACTTGATACACAAAAGGCCAGAGTTCTTCATTAAGGAGGAAAATGGCATAAAGTTTAGAATAAACTGACTACAATAATATATTAGCAAGCTAGCTTCCTCAGGAATCAGAAGAATCTTTTGTGGGCTTTGGCTGAAGGAGTACTCCCAAGGATGCCACTTGGAGTCCTGTGAGCAAGAGACCCACATTCTACCTTAAGGAAACTTTGACTTTTCCAGTGATTCCATTGTATCAGTAGATAGGGGCATCAGTGACTCAGAGATATGAAGTATGTGCTTCCATGTGATGATCAAGAGGTGGGAATGAGGCCTTTGTGCAGCATTTATTCAAAAAGACTTTTTGCATGGAGCACACTGCACATGCACATACTACCTTTTCTTCAAAATGAGGGCATCTCTTACAATTAGTGTGTGTGTGGGGGGGAGGGTCATGTGGCTACCCATTCTAATGATTACTGCAGCCTGATAAGCACTGAGTGCTCAGGAACAGGAGGGCTAGGTGTCCTCTGGAATATTAGACTCTGAGAATCCTCCATGGCTGAGAAACAGCCTGGAAACTCACCTCCAATCCTTGGACCTTGGTTGTGTATCAGGCAGCCCCATGATTTTGGAGTGTTAACTGAAACCCAGTTAGAAACACAGCAATGAGAAAGGAATAAGTACAAAGTTACAGGAGGTGTGATCCTTCTAAAATTCTGGCTTTTCCCACCCACAAGCATCCTCTCTGGGAACCTTCACACACCCTAGGTTTGGAAATGGGCACAGAATTCTGACACCAAACGGAGAAAGTCCCAATGCAATAACTAAATCACCATCACAAGGATACCACTAGTCTCAGAAACAGAAAGAAGATGATAGTACTCTAAGATATTGGCTCTGAAAAGATTCTGTGCAGATCCATTTTCCAAAAAAAAAAGGACTAAGTGGTGGAAATGGAGACACACACTCCCAGAATTCTTCATCACACATGAAATTTGGAGAATGTTGACAATGAAGTACCCAGCACAGTCTCCTATCAACCTAGTTGTATCCGAGATAAGAAATGCCTGTGGCCTTAGGCAAAGTGAGCCCTCTGTGGGACACACCTGAGAGCCCTGTAAGCAAGAAGCTTGTATTCTTTATTTAGGACCAGAGATGTCTGGCGTTGTATATCCTTCCCACTTTTCCATGTTCAGGCAGCACTGGTGGATCTGTAGCTAGTTGATTCTGGTGGGTATTGTTCAGGTGTCTGGAACAAGGACTTGGTTCCCAATTCCTGGAAAGGGCTTGTCCTGTGTTGACCACCTCCTGGTCCATATGGCCCATGTGAAAACTGCTTCTCAGAATGAATACAACAAAATCATATTGGAGAGTGAGTCATGCTGGCTCCCCTTCACCTTCCATACCACACTAGGCAAAAAACCAAAAGCTCAGGAACTAAGGGCCATCTTTCCTTTGGTAGGGAAGACACTGATAATTCTCACTGAGCACAGGACTAGAGTGGGAGTTTGTGATCTATGCAGGAGTGCCTGCCAGCTCTGTGAGTAGTGGCACCATGTCTCCTAAGGAAGATAGTCAAAAATTCAGCATAGGGAATGGAATTGATACAAGGAGGAACAACCTTGATATTTCAAGTGGGAATTATTACCGACTTGATGAGATGTCTTACTGCATTTCCCCCTCAGACCTGGAAGACGTCAGGTCCCTTCCCTGGCTCAGGCTACCTACAAACATTTTCTGCTGGACACCTTCAAATGCCCTGGGCCTCTGGATGTCCACATACTTTACAAACCCAGTTGAGTAATCAAGATGGAGCCCTGTGGCAAAATCCCTCCCACACTCATAAGGACTAGAAACAGACTCCATCGTGGGAGGCAGAGGATATGACTCTGAAACACTGAACAGATTCCAGGGAGAACTTGTTTCTACAAAGGAGCAATGATGTGTAAAGATGTATAAGGAAGACCAGAGTACTTTGGTGAATGGAAGGGGAATTGTGTGGAGAAGCAACTTGTCAGCACCAGTTATGGCAACCTGGCTGTCTGAAGAAGAAGAAACACCTGAGGGATTAGTGAAGGAGGTCTCTACAGTCTCCATCTGGGAGCTCGGTCAGCAACAGGCCTGGCTCCTTCCTTCAGAAGGACCCTGAGAGCCCTGGGGCTTTGTCTGCTTTTCTTACTTTTCCCATCAGGGAATAGAGTGATCAGTGACTGTGCATTGACTGTGAGGTGCCACCAGCTGTTGCTCAAAAGTGTGGAAACAGGCATTGGTGCCATCTTCAGGAAAGGGATACTTTTCCACTGACCAGCTTGTGGAGTGTATGGCTGCAGTGTGAACTCTCTGATTTTCAGAATGACGGAATCTCATTCTGCCAGGTCAATGAAGCAAGCTGCCTCCATTCCCGCCACCCTTTTCTACAAATAGTCAAGCACCAAGCTCAGGGATAAGAGGGCATTCTCCTTTGAGAAATCCAATGCTGATGACTGTCTTGGAGTGTGAGCAGAATGGGAACCCGGTGACAATCCCTTGGTGCCCTCTGAGTGAGTGCCAGCTCCCTGGCTCCCAAGGGTAAGAAAACACATAGTCAGAAATACAGTAAGGATAAGGGAGTGGCTGAATGGAGAATCAAATTCGTTCAATATTTCCATCCAATGGGAATGTGATCTATGTGGAAAGGAGAAGTTTAGCATCATTTCTCCTGTGCCCAGAGAGGGGGCAAGATCCCCCTAACACCTCAGGCCCAGGTTCCACCACAAACAGTTCTCAGCTGGACCCTTCCAATGCTCAAGGGCTCTGGATGCCCATGAAGTCATGAAACAAAGACTCCAGGTTCACTTTGGCACAATCTGCCCCATGTTCACAAGGGTTAATGCAGATTGGATATTTGCAACCTGAGGATATTATCTGAAATACCGAATTTATATGTATCCCAAAAGTCCTTGATAGATAAAAATGAAATGTCGCAAAAAGTGATAAATGGAGGACCAGAGTTCTTCATTAAGGATGAGAATTGATAATGTTTAGAATAAACTGACTAGCACAGTTTGTTAGCAAGCTCACTTCCTCAAGAATCAGAAGAACTTTTTGTGGGCTTTGGTTACAAGAGTACTCCAAAAGATGCCACCTGAAACCCTGTGAGCAAGAGACTGACATACTACCTTAAGGAAAAGAGTGAAACTTTGTCTTTTGAAGTGATTCTGCCCATAGCATCAGTAAATAGGGGCAGCAGTGACTCTGAGATATGAAGAATGTGCTTCCATGTGATGGTAAAAAGGTGGGAATGGGGAGATGGTGCATTATATATTCAAGGGCCTTTTGTGCACTGATCAGGTCATGGAGCATACTGTATATGCACAGATTGTTTTTTCTGAATGTCGGTATCTTCATCAATTAGGGTCAGGGATCCATGTGGTTACCCATCCCCATGAATACTGTAGCCTGGTAAGCATCAAGGTTTCAGGGACACGGGATCTAGCTGTCTTCTGGGATATCAGACTCTGAGATGACTCCATTGGCTCAGGAACTGCCTGCAAACTTGCCTTCAATCTCTGGACCTTGGTTGCCTAATGATCTTGGAGTGTGAACTGACACCCATGATCTTGGAGTGTGAACTGACACCAAGTCAGAAAAGCAACAATGGGATAGGAATGACTACAGGTGAGTCAAAGTTCTGCATTCCAATGGGCAAGGGTCAAATCAAAATAGCAGAGCTATCTTCTTTTCCTCTTATCCCACACAGGAGTTGGGATCCGCTCCTACCCTCTGGCTTAGCCCATCCACAAGCATTCTCCCTGGGCATCTTTACACAATCTAGGTTTAGGGATGGCCACATAATTCTGAAACCAAATTGAGAAGCGTCCAATGCAATACCTAGAACACCATCATAAGGACACCACCAGACTCCCAAGCTGAAAGAAGATGTTAGTACTCTAAGACACTGTCTCTGAATAGATTCCATGCAGAACCATTTTTCAAAAAATGGGCTAAGGGATAGAAATGGAGACACGCACTGCCAATTAGTCATCACACATCCGATTTGGAGAATGTGGAGGATGAAATACCCAGAACAGTATCCTATCAACCTGGTTATATCTGGAATGAGAAATGTGTGTGGTCTTTGGCAAAGGGAACCCTCTACAGTGCTACACTTGGAAGCCCTGTCAGCAAAAAGCCTGAATTCTGTCTTTAGAATCCAGAAATTATGGCTTTGTCTGTCTTCGCACTTTCTCTGTCAGTTAATGGAGGCAGCATTGATTGAGATGTAGCTATTGGGTTCTCTTGCTCTTGTTCAGGAGTCTGGTACAAGGACTTCCTTCCCTATTCCTGGAAAGGGCTCTTTCATGTGTAGACCACCTCCTCATCCATAATTCCCATGTGCAAACTGTCTGCTGTTCAGACCTAAGGCAACTCCATCAACCAGGTGAACTAATTATGCTGGCTCCCCTTAGTCTTCCATACCCCAGCAACCCAAGCACTAATTACTCATGGACCAAAGGCCATCTTTCCTATAGTAGAGCAGAATGTGCTGGCTTTAAGTGATCACAGGAGCAGAGTGATAGCTCTCTGCTTACCCTGAAGTGCCAGTTGAATGAATGACAGCTCCATGGCTTTTAAGGGAGGGGGAAAAACCTATTTAGCAATACAGCAAGTGAAAAAGACTGGGCGCAAGAATGGCTAAAGCTCAACATTTCCAAAGGAAATTGAGATCAACTTTAAAGGGAGCTGTCTAACTTCATTTCTCCTCAGCCCAGAGAGGAGGCCAGCTATCTTCCCCAAAGACCTGGCCCACCCTGCACACAAACTTCCTCTGCTGGGCAAGTTCACTATGTGGATATCCACATAATTCTGAAACCAAATTAATTAGTTAAGCGTGAGCCCTGTTGCAAAACCTCTCCCACAGTCACAAGGACTGGACCCAACTCCCAGGTTAAGGGCAGAGGATGACTCTGAGACTCTCTCTGAATGGATTCAGGGAAGAACACTATTCTAAAAAATGTGCAAAGAAGTGTAAGGATGTATACAGAAAACAAGTGCTCTTCAGAGATTGGAAGGGAACTATGTGGAGAAGGCAGTGCCCAGCACAAGCTCCTAACAACCTGGCAGCGTGAAAAAGAAGAAACACTTGAGGGCTTAAGGGAAAAAGCCTTCTACTTATCCACGTGGGTGCCCTGTCAGCAACAGGCCTGTCTTCTTTCAGAAGGACCTGAAGATCCCTGAATCTTTGTTTTTGTTGCTTTTCCCATCGGGGAATAGGGTGAACAATGACTGTGCTGCAGCTGTGAGTGACGGTGGGCATTGGTGCCATATTCTTCTAAAGGACTCTTTCTTTGCTGACCAGTTCCTGAGTCTACTGCTCCTATGGAACTGGCTGTTATTCAGGATCAAGTCACCACAATCAGACAGGGTAATGAGGCAAAGCTACCCCCACACTGCCCCACCCCACTCCTATTCCAGAGAGACCGACCACCAAGCTCAGGGATAGGAGGGCTATTCTCCTTTGGGATATTAGATGGTGATATCACTGAGGGCAGGACAGAGTGGGAACAATTCACCCATCCCTTGGTGCTGGCTGAGTGCCAGCTTCTTGGCTCCAAAGGGTGAAGAAAGACAGTCATAAGTGCAGGAAGGGGAGGGGAATGGCTGCACAGGGGACCAAAGTTATTTTGCCTTGTCCATCCAATGAGAATGTGATCAATGTGAAGAGGAGATGTGTAACTTCATTTCCCCTCAGCCCAGAAAGTGGGCACCTCCCTCCTAATACCTCTGGGTTAGCTTCCACAAACAGCTCTCAGCTAGATTTCTTCCAATCCCTTAGGGCTCTGGATGTCCACATAGTAGTGAAACCAAAATGCCAGCAGCACTTTGGCTCAATCTATTTCACAGTCACAAGGGGCGGACCAGATTGGACATTTACAAGCAGAAGATATTACTCTGAAAGACTGAATTTGATGCACCCCAAGAAAAATGTAGATTGATAATAAAGCAATGTGAAAATGGATACTTGCAGGCCAGAGTTCTTCAGAGTTTTGTGGGATTTGACTATGGAGACCTCTACAGGATGTCTCTTGGGTCCCTGTGAGCAAGAGGCCCACATTCTACCTTCAGAAAGAGAGGGACACCTTTGGTTTCAGCATGCTTCTGCCTGTCAGGTCAGTAGATAGGGGCAGGGGTGATTCTGGGGTATGAAGTATGTGTTTCCATCTGATGACCAAGTGGTGGGGACAGGCCTTGGTGCACTATTTCTTCAAAAGGCAATTCATGTGCTGATCAGGTCTTGGAGTGTACTGCACGTGCAGAGACTATTCTTCAGAATGAGGCTGTCTCTATCTGTTATGGGCGGGAGTTAAGTGGCTAAACATTCCCACAATAACTGTAGCCTGCTAAGCACTGGGCAATCAGGGACAGGAGGGTCAGGAGTCCTCTGGGATAGCAGACTCCAATAGTCCTCCATTGACTCAGGAACTGACTAGAATGTCGTCACCAATCCTTGGACCCTGGTTGTGTAAGTGACATCCCTATGGTCTTGGAGTGTGAAATGACACCAAGTTAGAAAAGTAGTGATAGGATAGGAATGACTATGAGGTGAGTCAGTTTTATATTTCAAATGGGCATGTTTCAAATCTAGGAACGAAATATCTATCTTCCCTTTCTCTTGCCCCACAGGGGATGTAGTATCATCCCCTAATCTCTGCCTTAGCCTACCCAAAGCATTCACCCTTGGACCTTCACACACCCTAGGTTTCTGGATGGCCACACAGCTCTGAAACCAACATGAAAGAAGATGATATGACTCTCAGACAGTGGCTTTGAGCAGATTCCATGCAGAACATTTCTCAAAAAAAGGAGCAAGTTGTGTAAGTGGAGGCCCAGAGTGTGTGTTCTTTGTTACAACTAACAAATGGAGAATATTGAAATTGCAGTACCGAGCACAATGTCCTATCAACCTGATTGTATCAGGAATAAGAAATGCCTGTGGGCTTAGGCAAAGAGAGCCCTGTACAGGGCTGCACCAAGAGGCCTTGTCAGCAGTAAAACTGTTCTTTCTTCAGAAGCCAAAAATTTCTTGTTTTGCCTGTCATTGCCATGATTTCCTTCAATTGTCAGAGGCAGCAGTGTTTGAACTCTAGCCATTGGGTTCCCCTGGCTATTTCTCAGGAGACTGGAACAAGGACTTCCTTCCCTATTCCTGGAAAGAGCTCTTCCTGTGCCAATCCCCTCCTGCTTCATATGGCCCATGTGCAAACAGTTGGCCTCTCAGGATGAAAGCAACTCAGTCAACCCAGTGAGTAAAGAAAGCTGGCTCCCCTTCACCTTCTATACCAGAGAAGGCACACTCAGGGGCTAAAGTCCACCATTCTTTGGTTTGGCAGACAGTGATCACTCTCACTGCACACAGGACCAGAGTTGGAGTGTGTGGCCTATTCAGGGTGCCAGCTGAGTGAGAAACAGTTCTATGTCTCTTATGTGTGAACAAAAATTTATTTAGGAATACCACCATGGGAAGAAAATGGCTTGGAGGAAGACCAAAGCTCTACATTTCAAATGGGAATAGGATCAATCTGGAAAGGAGGTGTCTCACTTCATTTCCTGTCTGCCCATAAATGATGCCATCTCTCTCCAAGACCTCTCTCTCTGACCAAGAATACATAGAAACATACTATTCTGGGCATCTTCCAATGACCCAGGCCTCTGGATGTCCATATACTTCTGAAACCAAATCAAGGGGTGGTCCTGTTAACAAAACCTATTCCACAGTCACAAGGACTTCACCAGAATTTTCAGTTGAAAGCTGAGGATATTACTCTGAGAGACTCATTCAGAATGAACCCCAGGGAGAAACTCCTTTGAAAATGGAGCAAATGGATTCAAAATGACAGCGGGCTAGAGTTCCTCATTAGCGATGGGAATGGGAGACTGTTGTGAATGAAGTGACTAGCACAATCTTTTAGCCATTGATTGTCTCAGGAATTGGAAACACCTATGAGCTTTGGTAAAGGGACCTCTCTCCAGACTACGCCTGAAGCACTGTTATCATGAGGCCTCTATTATATCTTCAAATGGATAGGGAAATCCCTGTCTTTGGATGTCTTTCTTGGGATCACAATGGCAGATATGGGCAGTAGAGATGTAGCAGTGGCAGGTATGTGCTCCTGGCTGATGGTCATGTGTTTGGTATGCAGCCTTGGTGTGGTCTTCACTCAAGAGGCTGGTAGTGTGAAGAAGAGTTCCTAGAGCATACTATGCATACACAAACCTTTTGATCTTCAGGATGTCGGATTCACAATAAGTGATGGGAGGAAGCAAACTGGCTTCCCTTCATTAAGAATATGCTAGTTGGATAAGTACCAAGAGGGTGGGCTTACCTTTGGACTATCACACACTGAGATCTCCCAGTGGCTCAGGAACTGATTGGTAAGTCACATCTGATTCTTAATCCCTGGCTGTGTAAATGAAAATCCCATGATCTTGGAATGTGAATGGTGACATAGGAAAACAACAGTAGTGGAAGGAGTTTGGAGGGCCAAGGTTTTGCATTTCTATTTGGGATGGGATAAATCCATGGAGGAGATATCTATGTTCACTCCTTCTTACCCCATGCAGGATGCTGGCTCCCTCCCTAAACCTCTGACCTAGGCTACATACAAATATTCTCCATTGGGTGCCTTCAGGTGCTCTAGGCCTCTGTATGTCCACATAGTTCTGAAAAGAAATTGAGAAGGGTCCGATGCAAAACCTATACCGCAAGACTCCCAATTTGGAAGTAGAGACTATTACTCCAAGACACTGACTCTGAATGGACTCCATCCAGAACATTTTCCCCTTCCTCTCCCCCCACAAAAGACAATAGTGTGTATAGGGAAACCATGGAAGGTATGAGTTCTTCACTAGAGATGGGAGAATGTTGAGAAAGGAGTACCCAGCACAATCTCCTAGCAGTATGACTGCCTCAAGAGTAAGAAACACCTGTGAGCTTAAGGAAAGGCAGCCCTCCTCCCAGGAAATGGAGCTACACCTGGGGACCCTATAGGGAAGAGGCCTGCATTCTTCCTGCAGCAGGAGTCTGAAATCACTGGCTTTGTCTGTCTTTCCCACTTTTCCCATCAGTGGATAGAAACAGTGGTGGTTGAGCTGTAGTTGGGTGCTCCTGGCTGTTGCTCAGGTGTCTGGAACCAGAACTTGGTATTGTCTTCCTGGAAAGGGTTCTTCTTGCACTCGTCAACTCCTGGAGAATCCTGCCCAAATGTTAACTGTGTGTAATCAAAATCAGGGCATCTCAATCAGCCAGGGGGAATGAGGTAACCTGGTTCTCCTTTACCTTCCACAGCACAACTGGCCAAGCACCAAGTGCTCAGGGACTAACAGGTCATCTTCCCTTTGGATATTTGACACTGGTAGCTCTCACTGAGCACAGGACCAAAGTGGGAACTCCCTGCCTCTTCCTGGGTGTTGGCTGAGTATGTTAGAGCTCCATGGCTCCTAAGTGTGAACAAAGACCTAGTTATAAAAAACAGCAATGAAAAGGGGATGGCCCCAAGGAGGACTAATATTCTACATTTCCAACGGGAATGGAATAAATCTCAAAATCAGATGTCTGATTTCATTTCCACTCACCCCAGAAGAGGCCAGCTCCCTTCCAAAGCCTCTGGCCCATCCTACACACAAAAATTCTCCACTGAGCCCCTTCACATGCTCTAGGTCTCTGGATGTCCAAAATTTTTTTTATTTTTTAAAAAATTTGTTTTCAACGTTTATTTTTGGGACAGAGAGAGACAGAGCATGAACGGGGGAGCGGCAAAGAGAGAGGGAGACACAGAATCGGAAACAGGCTCCAGGCTCTGAGCCATCAGCCCAGAGCCCGACGCGGGGCTCGAACTCACGGACCGCGAGATCGTGACCTGGCTGAATTCGGGCGCTTAACCGACTGCGCCACCCAGGTGCCCCTGGATGTCCAAATTGTTCTGAAACAAAAGTCAAAGGGAGTCTGTGCAACACCTAGGGAAATCACGGCAATGCCAATGACTCTGCACCTGACCCCTCCTGGGAGCTAAACCTACACCTAGCTCAGGCTCTTTCTGGAAGAGGGCTCAAGTCCTAGGTCAGAGAAAAGAACAACTCTGGCGCCCATGACTGGCACAGAGTTCTTCAGCCATGAACTCAAGAGGGGGCCATGACATTTCTGGGGTAAGAGTGGAGTTGCAGAAAGGGATCTGGGGCCAAAACCTAAACCTGCAACACACAGTCAGCCATACAGTGAACAAAACTCTAAGGGTGTCCTGTACCCTAAACAGGTGCCCTCAACTCAGCAGTCCTGGGAGATCACTGAAATGATGCCAGCTCAGGCCCTGTCACCTCCAGGGACCTGTCCCTAACCCTAGACCATGATTTTTCCTCAGGGGTCCCACATCCTAAGTCTTAGGACAGAATACATTTGGGGCCAATGACTAGAGCAGGATTAAACCATAAGGAACCCAGGCAGTTTCCATTTCCAAGGCAGAGATGGAGTGGCACAAGGGAGTACTGAGGTCAAATCTAAGCCTGGCCCACCCCTTTGGCTAGCCCTGTAACCCAAAACTTAAGCCTGACCCATGCCCTAACACATGCCCTCAACTCAGCCCTATGTGGAGATCACTGCATTGCTGAGAGTTTCAGCAACTGGCACTTCCTGGGACCTAACCCTAACATCAGCTAGGGCTCTGGCACTAAGGACACAGACCATTAAGGTCTGAGAAGAGAACGGATATGGTGCCAAAGACCAATGTGGAATATTACAGCATGGAAGCCAGAATTATGCCATGTCATTTCCAGGTCCAGGATGGAGCTGCAGGGGGTGATAGGGAGACTTTACCTAACCCTGTCACACTGAGTCTTCTGGCTCCTGAATCAATGCCCTAAGCCTGACTCCAACAAGCCATGCACCCTCAACTCAGCCCTCCAGGGAGATCACCGCACTGTGGGAGGTTCTGCCAGTGACACTTCCTGGTTGATAGCCCTTACTTACCCAATGTTCTGGTTGTAAGGGGTACCACCTTGCAGTTCTGATAAAAGAACAGACTAGATATCCCATTCAGGGCACCAACATCTTTAGCGAGGAACCCAGGAGTTGACCATGATATTTCCAAGGCTTCAATGGAGCCCCAGAGAAGTATCTGGGGCCAAAATTAAGCCTGGGTCACACAATGGGGCATCCACTGCAATTTGGCCTTTACCCCAAATCCATTATTTTCTCAGACCTCAATGGTAGATGGCTGGGGTTAAGGTTAGGTCCCAGGAGGTACCAGGGACTGAACTCCCACAGTTGCAGTGATCTCCACAGAGGGCTGAGTTTAGAGCATGTGTTAGGGTGTGAGTCAGGATTAGGCTTTGGGTTACAGGGCCAGACAATTGGATGGGCCAGGCTTAGGTTTGTCATCAGTACTCCTTTGTGCAACTCCATCCCTGCCTTGGAAATGTCATGTCAATTATCTGGTTTCCTTGCAGATTAATCCTGTACTAGTCACAGGCCCCACATGCATTCTGTCCTCAGACTTAGGATGTGGGACACCTGAGGAAAAAGCCTGGTCTAGGGTTAGGGATAGGTCCTTGTAGGTGCCAGGCCCTGAGCTGACACCATTTCAGTGATCTCCCTGGAAGGCTGAATTGAGGGCGCCTGTTAGGGTGCAGGACACTCTTAGGGTTTGTGGGCAGGGGAGGGTCAATTATGTGTTGCAAACTTAGGTTTTGGCCTCCAATCCCCTTGTGCAGCTGCATTCTGACCCAGGAAATGTCATGGCTCACTCCTGGGTACCTCACTGCAGAATTATGCACTGGTCATGGGCTCCAGAATTTTTTGTTTCTCTGCTCTAGGAGGTGTGCCTTCTTCAAGAAAGAGCCTGAGCTGGGGTCGGGTTTAGTTCCCAGGAGGTGTCAGGGGCAGAGTCACTGGCATTGCAGTGTTCTCTCTGTTGGATTGAGTTGAGGGCACTTGGTAGGCTGTGATTCAGTCAGGGTTTGGTTCAGGAGTAAGAAGATTGTTTGGGTGAAGCTTAGGTTGAAGTCCATCCCTGCCACAGAAATATCATGACGAATTTCTGGCTTCCACATGGAAATATACACAGTTAATCTTTGGCCCCAAATCTGTTCTTTTCTCAGCGCCAATGGTGGGCCCCTGTAGAGCCAGGGCCCTGGCTTGGTTTAGGGTTAGGCCCCAGGAAGTGACACAGCCTGAACCCCCAATAGCACAGAGGTCTTCACAGAGGGATGAGTTGAGGGTGCGGGTTTGGGTGCGGGTCAGGCTTAGTGTTTGAGTTGAAGGACCAGCCTATGGTGTAGGCCAAGCTTAGCTTTGGCCTCAGTATCCCCCTTGTGCAAATCCATCCTTGCTTTGGACATGGCATGGAGACTGTCCATATTCGATGCTGAATAATTCTTCTCTGGTTATGGGTTTCAAATCCATTCTGTTCTCGGACCTATGAATGGGCCCAACATAGGGAAAAAGCTTTCTCTAGGGTTAGGCTTAGGTTCTGGGAGGTTTCAGGGGCTCGATCGACACAAGTAGAGTGATCTCCCTGGAGGACTGAGTTAAGGGAGCATGTCAGGGTGTGGGACAGACATAGAGTTTGAGTACAGAGGGCACCCAATTTTGTGTACCAGGCTTAGGTTTGGGCCCTAGGTCCCCTTCTGAGGTTCCATTCAGGCCCTAGAAAGAACATGGTCCACTCTTGGGCTCCTTGCTAAAGATTTTGGTGCCATGAATAGGACCCTAGTCTGTCCTTGTCTCAGTTCTTGGAGATGTGACTCCTTACAACGAGAGCTGTGGCTTGGGTTAGGGTTGACAACCAGGAAATGCCAGGGGCAGAACCACCAACAGTGCAGTGATCTCCCTGGATGACTGAGTTGAGGATGCATGGTCAGGTGTGGGTCAGGCCTAGCATTTGGATTCAGGAGCCAGAAGACTGGGCCAGGGTTAGGTAGGGTCTCGTGATGCCCCACTGCAGCTCTTTCACAGCCTTGGAATTAGTATGCAAAATTATGGCTCCCATGCTGATATACTCCACGTTTGTCATTGGCCCCAAACCTGTTCTTTTCTCAGATATCAATAGCAGGGTCCCGTTATGGCCTGAGCCCTGGCTGTGGGTAGAGTTAGTTCTTTAGAGGTGCCCCCAACAGTGCAGTGATATTCACAGAGGGTTGAGGTGAGGGTTTTGATAGGGCTAGGCTTTGGCTTTGGGTTACAAGGCCAGTCAGTGGTGTGGGCCAGGCTTAGGTTTGGCCTCAGTACTCCCTTGTCCCACTCCATCCTGTCTTGAAAATGTCATGGTGATCATCTGGTTTCCTTGTGGATTAATCCTGCTCCAGTCACAGGTCCCACATGAGCACTGTCCTCAGACCTAAGATATGGGCCCCCCGAGGAAAAAGGCTGGCCTAGGGTTAAGGTTAGGTCCTTGTAGGTACCAGGGCCTGAGCCAACACTTCAGTGACCCCCTGGAGGACTGAGTAGCGGGCACCTTTTAGGGTGCTGGACACCTTA
Organism: Lynx rufus; assembly: GCF_022079265.1. Lineage (NCBI taxonomy): Eukaryota > Metazoa > Chordata > Mammalia > Carnivora > Felidae > Lynx > Lynx rufus. Next base: position 260,794 of record NW_025814838.1, on the reverse strand, counting down.
GGGTTTGTGGGCAGGGGAAGGCCAATTGTGTGTTGCAGGCTTAGGTTTTGCCCCCATTTCCCTTCTGAAGCCCCATTCTGACCCTGGAAATGTCATGGCCCACTTCTGAGTTCCTCGCTGACGAATTCTGTCCCAGTCCTGGGACCCAGAAATTTTCATTTCTTTTACCTAGGAGGTGGGCCTCTTCAAGGAAGAGCCTGAGCGAGTGTTGGGGTTGGTTCCCAGGAGGTGTCAGTGCAGAATCACTGACATTACAGCGATCTCCATGGTGTGCTGAGTTGAGGGCACTTGGTAGGCTTAGGGTTTGGGTTCAGGAGTCAGAAGATTGGGCACAAGTTAGTTTGAAGGTCATAATCCCCTCCTGCAGCTCCATTCTGGCCATGAAAATTTCATGGCCAATTTCTGGCTTACATGCAGAATTATATCCCATTGGTCTTTGGCCCCAAATCTTATGTGAATGTGGTATGTGTGTGTCTGTGTTTGGAATGAGCACTTATGTGTGGTATACATCAGATGGATATGTGCTGTATGGGGTGTCTGTGGTAGGTACAAGGTGTGGGTTCCAGTATGTGTGTGGTGAGTGTTTTGCGTGTGTGTTGAAAGTTTGGTATATCTTTGGGTTTTTTATTTTGTTTTATTTTTTTTATTTTTCAATATATGAAGTGTATTGTCAAATTGGTTTCCATACAACACCCAGTGCTCATCCTAAAAGGTGCTCTCCTCAATACCCATCACCCACCCTCCCCTCCCTCCCACCCCCCGTCAGCCCTTAGTTTGTTCTGTTTTTAAGAATCTCTTATGCTTTGGCTCTCTCCCACTCTAACCTTTTTTTTCCTTCCCCTCCCCCATGGGTTTCTGTTAAGTTTCTCAGGATCCACATAAGAGTGAAAACATATGGTATCTGTCTTTCTCTCTATGGCTTATTTCACTTAGCATCACACTCTCCAGTTCCATCCACGTTGCTACAAAGGGCCATATTTCATTCTTTCTCGTTGACACACAGTACTCCATTGTGTATAGAAACCACAATTTCTTTATCCATTCATCAGTTGATGGACATTTTAGGCTCTTTCCATAATTTGGCTATTGTTGAGAGTGCTGCTATAAACATTGGGGTACAAGTGCCCCTATGCATCAGTACTCCCTTATCCCTTGGATAAATTCCTAGCAGTGCTATTGCTGGGTCATAAGGTAGGTCTATTTTTAATTTTTTGAGGAACCAGCACATTGTTTTCCAGAGTGCTTGCACCAATTTGCATTCCCACCAACAGTGCAAGAGGGTTCCTATTTCTCCACATCGTCTCCAGCATCTATAGTCAGTCTCCTGATTTGTTCATTTTGGCCACTCTGACTGGCGTGAGGTGATATCTGAGTGTGGGTCTGATTTGTGTTTCCCTGATGAGGAGCGACATTGAGCATTTTTCATGTGCCTATTGGCCATCTGGATGTCTTCTTTAGAGAAGTGTCTATTCATGTTTTCTGCCCATTTCTTCACTGGGTTATTTGGAAAGTTTGGTATATCTTTGGAGTGTGTGTGTGGAATGGTGTTGGTGCACTTGTGGTGTATGTGTGGTGTGTCTGTCTGCATTGTGCATGTGTCATAAGTGGAGTGTATTTGTGTGTATCTATGTAAATATGTGGTTATTGCATGGTATATGTGTGTGTGGGGGTATATTGTAAATACGTGGTTATTGCGTGGTGAATGTGTACTGTGTTTGTGGCATCTGTGTGGTGTAACTGTGTTGTATTTGAGGTGTGTGTGTGTGTGGCACATGTGTGCTGAACATGTGGTGAATATGCGATATGGGCCGTGTGTGGTACATGTTTGGTGTGTTGTGGTACATAAGCAGCATGTATGTTTTGTATATTCATAGTGTGTATTGTGTGAAGGCAGCCTGTGTGGTGTGTATGGTGTGTGCATTGTATAAGCATTTTTTTGTATGTATGTGGAATATGTAGGTGTGGTACAGGTGTGGTATATATGTGATGTGTGGTGTGTCAAGGTATTTGTATGATATGTGTGCTACGTAGTATGTGTTTTTTAAGTTTATTGTGTTTGCTGCACATGATGAATGAGTGTTCTGGATATGTGTGACATATGTGTGTTTTGTCTGATATCTCTTGTTTGGTGTATGTGTGGTGTGTATGTATGATATCTCCGGTTTGGTGAAAGTGTGGTGTGGGCATATGGTATATGCATGGTATGTGTGATTATGGTATTTGTATGTCATGTGTGGAGTGTGTGTGGTGTGTCATTGGTATATAGGTGCTTTACCTTTGTTCGTGTGTGGTGTATGGTATATGAGTTGTGATATGGTATATCTCTTGTGTTTTCTGTTCTCCATGTGTAGTGTGTGTTCAGGTGGTATTTGTGTGGCATGCATGGTGTGTGTGTGTGGTGTTTGCGTGCTGTATGTGTTGATTTTTTGTGTGGTATACACGTGGTGTGTCTGTTTCTGTGTAATGTATGTAGTGTGTGTGGTTATGTGGTGTTGTTATGCATATTTGCTGGTGTGAAGTGTGTATAATATATGTGTGGTGTGAATTTGGTGTGTAGAAGTAGTGTTTGTATTTTATACATCTCATGAATGTTTGGCATATTTGTAGTATGTGGTATATGTGGTATGTGTTGTATATATGCTATGTGGGCTACGTTACTGGTGTGTATGTTATGATTGGTGTGTGTGGTATATTGTGGAGTAAGTGTGTGGTACAGGTTGGTGTGTTTCTGAGATATGTATGGTATGCCTGTGTTTGTGCTGCATATGTGGTGTGTATGACCGAGAGTTGTGTAATATATGTGTAGTGTATATGTAATGTATGTTAAATATATGAGGTGTGTGTGGCATGTATGTATTGTGAGTTGTGTGTGTGTGGTATTTATGTGATGTATGTGAGGTGTATGTCTGGTGCGGGCATGGTGTATATGTGTTTCTTTGTGACATATGTATGGTTTGGGCAGTCCATGTGGGGTGTGTGTGTGTGTGTGTGATATATGGAGTGTCCATAGTGTGTGGTGTGCATGTGGCATATTTATGGGGTGTGTGTGGTGTATGTACGGTGTGTGTGTCCTTTTGTGTTTTGTGTCTTTGTTGTGCATGTAGTTTGTGTGTTTAATATAAGTAGCATGACCTTCTGTGTATGTGTCTTTTATGTGCAGTACATGAATGTGGTCCGTGTTGTGTATATGTGTTGTATGTGTAGTTTGTGTGCAGTGTGTGGTTTATGTGCGATCTTTTTGTGGTGTTTTTGTGTTTCATTTGTGATGTGTGAAAAATGTGGCCGTATGTAAGATATGGGTAGAGTGATGGACTGGAAGTGGTGTGTGTATGCATTGTGAAGTGTGTTGTGGTGTGTATGTTGTGTATTTGGTGTGTCTTTGTGTGGTATAAGTGTGGTATGTGTGTAGTGAATTTGGGTTGCACTGGGTGTATAGTATAAGTGTGTTATGTCTATGATGTGTGGGTGTATGAGTGGTATGTGTTGTGGTATATGTGCGTTGTGTATGAAATGTGTGTGGAGTTTGTGGGTTGAATGTATTATGTGTAACTGTGTGTGGTATGTTTGGTGCGTATTTTGTACAGGTGTGGTGTGTGTCTGTTGTATTCCTTTGGTTGTAGTTGCAATGTTTGTGTAAGTGTTATACATACATAAGGCATCTGTAGAGTATCTCTTTTGTGTGTGTTCCTGGTATGTTTGTAGTGTGGTGTGTGTGTCTGTGTTGTATGTGTGCTATGTGTCTTTGGTGTGTGTGCTGTATATGTGGTGAGAGTGTGAGAGATGCATGTGTAGTTGTGTGTGGTGTATGTTATTTGTGTGTGGTATATATGTGGAGTGTGTGTTTGCTTGATATTTTTGTGATGGCTGTGGTGTTTGTGTGGTGTGTGGGTGTGTAGTGTGTGTGATGTTTGTGTTATATGTGTGGTAGTGCTTGTGTATGTGTGGTATTACTATGTGGGGGTTGCATGTGTGGTAACTGCAATATTTCCATGTGCTTTATGGGTTGTGTGGGGTGTATGGGGGGTATAGTGTGTGTATTTGTACTATAGGCACGATGCATGTGTTAGGTGTGTGTGATGTGTGTGTGGAATGAGTGTGGTATATGTGCCACTTGTGAGATACACAGGTGGTTTGCCTGTCATGTATGTGCAGTGTTTGAGTGGCAAATGTGTGGCATGTATCAGGTATATGAATGTGGTGTGTGTGTGGTATAAGTGTGTGGTGTGTGGTGGATATGGCATGTGGGGTCTTTTTGGTGTGTATAAGGTGTGTGCATGCTTTGTGTGTGTGTGTGCATGTGTGAGTATGTAGTATATGTTTGGTTAATAGCTGGTCTGTTTTGTGTTTGGCATACACATAGGTACAGCGGGTATGGTGATATTTTTTGTTTCTTCTATGTGTTGTCTATTTGCGAGTATGGTGTGTATGGTGAGTGTGAGGTGGATCCATATTTTGTGTGCTGTGTGTTGTACATGTGGGTAACATATGCATGGTGTATGTGTAAGGTCCATGTGGTTCATTAGTGGTATCTGTAGTTTGTATGTGGCAAATGCAGATGTAAGTTTGTGTGGAAAATGTGTGCTGGGTGCGGCGTGTGTGGTTTGTATGTCACGTGTGTGGTTTATGTGTGCTGTGTGTATGTGGTATATGTAATTGTGTGGTTGTATGGTAAGGGTTGATGCATGTGAGGTGTGTGTTCAGTATGTGTCATATGTATGTGTTGAAATGGTGGTGCATGTGGTGTGTGTGTTGTGAGTATTGCACATCTCTTGTGTGTGTGTCATGTGTTTCTGTAACATCTGTCTTGTATGCATAATGTATGTGTGGTGTGTGTGGTAAAAGTCTGTTGTGGTGTGTGTGTAGTGCATGCTTGCCTTGTGTGTGCATGGTATATGTGTGTTCTATGTGTGTTGTGCATGTGGTATATATTCAGTGTGTGTTGCATGTGTTGCATGTGGGTGTGTTTTCTTGTGTGGCTTGTGTGCAGTGTTCATGGAGTAGGTGTGTGCTGTATGTGCAGTGTCACTTGTATGATTTCAGGTTGTGTGTGTGACATAAATGTGTGTGCCTTGTTATAGTTCTATGTGTGTGTGGAGTGCATGTGTGTGATACATGTGTTGCACATGAATAGTGTAGCTATTTTGTATTTGGGGCATGTAGCATCAGTGGGAGTGTTGTATATGTGAGATTTATGAGTGGTGTTTGTGTGGTGTATGAGTGTGGAAGATGTGTAGTTTGTCTGTGGTGACTGTGTGGGGTTATGATTTGTGGCAGTCTTTGTGTTTGTGTAGTTTATATGTATTGTGCGTGTGGTGTATGTGTATTTTGCATGTGTGTTAAATGTGCAGCCTGCATGTGGAGTGTGCAGTATATATCTATTGTTTGTATGTTTTATGTGTGCTGTATATGTGGCATATGTGTGTTGTGTTTAGTGTGTACGTACATTCATTGTGACATATGCATGTTATGGAGGTTTTCCCCATGTAGGTATTTGATTTGTGTTTTGTAGTGTTTCTGTTTCTGGTGTCTGTTGTGTGTGTGTCATGAGTACATACAATCTCTGCAGTGTGTATTTCATACGTGTTGTGTTTCTGATATGTGTGTGGTGTATTTGACGAGTGTGTGTTGTGTTGTGTGTATTGTTATTTTATGTGTGGGGGCTGTATAGTTCCTGTGTTTTGTATGTTCTTTTTTTGGTGTGTTTTACAGGTGTGGTCTGTGAATAATATATGGGTGTGCATGTGTTAGATGATTGGTGTGGCAGTGATGTATGTGTTGTGTGTTGATTTACATGTGGTAGATGTGTGTGGTTTATTTTTCTCATCAAAATATGGTATATGTAGTTGTGTGTATCATGTGTGCTTTCTGGGATGCATTTTTGTGTATTTACAGGAGATGTTTGAAGAGTGTGGTGTATGCTTGGTGTCTGAAAGTATGTGCTGTGTGTGTCTGATGTGAATGTGTTTGGTAGGAGCACTTATGTGTGGTATACATGGGATGCATATGTGCTGTATGGGTTCTCTGTGGTATGTATGGTGTGTGTGTGTGTTATGTGTGTTGTGTTGTGTGTGCTGTATGTGTTGAGAGTGCAGTATATCTGTGGATTGAGTTTGGGGAATGTTGATAGGTTCATGGTGTGTTTGTGTACATATTTATGTGTAGCATGTGGAGTGTGTGTATGTGGATCTATGTAAATACATGCTTATTGTGTTGTGCATGTGTGTGTGAATATTGGATGTTTTTACTGTGTGGCGAATGTGTGGTTTGTGGTATCAGTGTGTGGTGTAACTGTGTTGTGATTGAGGTGTGTGTTAGTGTGTGTGTCATATATGTGTGTTGGACATTTGTTGAAGGTATAAAAGGTGCTGTGTCTGTAGTGAATGTGTGGTGTGTTGTGGCATGTAAGCAATGTGTTTAATTTTTTTATATGTGGTGTGTGTTGTGTGAAAGCAGACTGTGTGGTGTGTTCATAGTGTAAAAGTACTTTCTGTGTTGTGTGTGTGTGGAATGTGTATGTGTGAAATAAAGGTGTGGTGTATATGTGATGTGTGTTGAGTGCTGAAGTATATGTATGAAATGTGTGGTGTGTGGTATTTGGGTGGTAAAGTTCCTGTGTATGTTGTACATGCAGAGTGAGTGTTCTCTATGTGTGCTTATTATTTGATGTATGTTGGTGTGTCTGTGTGATATATCTTGTTTGGTGTATGTGTGTTGTGTTGGTGGGTTTTGTACACATGTTGGGTGTGGTATTTGTTCAGAGAGTTAATGAGATTAGTGTTTTTGTGTGTTTTGTATGTATGATATTTTTGGTATAAGTGTTGTCTGTGTGTGTGGTTTTGGTATTTGTGTGATGTGTGTGGAGTATATGTAGTGTCAGTGCTATACAGGTGCTTTACTTGTGTTCATGTGTGCTGTATTTATGATATATGAGTTGTGATTATTTTATATCCCTGGTGTGTTTGTTCTCCATGTGTAGTGTTTATGTGGTGTTTGTGTGGCACACATGTTGTGGGTGTGGTGGGTGTGGTGTATGTGTCATGTATCTGATTGTCCTTGCAGTAAATTCGGGCTTAATATTTTTCTTCTGTGTGGTGTTTGTATGAAGTGTATGTGCTGTGTGTGTGTATGGTATATGTTTGATTTGTGTGAGTGTGGCATGTGCATCAAGTTTGATGTATGTGATGTGTAAATGGAATGTGGGTGTGGTAGGTTTGGCGTGTTTTTGATGCGTGGACTATAGGTATTATATGTGTGTAATGTGTGTGCTGTATATGTTGTTTTTGGTGTGTGTTGTCTGTGTGTGTGGCTTATATGTGGTGTCTGTGGTCTACAGGTGTGAGGTAGATGTGTTGTATTATGTGACTAGATATGGTGTATATGTGCAATGTGTGCGCATTGTGTGTGTGTGGTGAAATTGTGTTGTATATGTTTTGTTTGTGGTGTATAGTGTGTGGTTTGGTTTAAATGTGATGTGTTTGTGGAGTAACTATGGTATATGTCTGGCATATATTGATATGTATTATATGTGTGTTGTTGGTATAGTTTTTGTATGGTAAAATATGACGTATGGGTTATATGAATTCCATGTGTGGTGTGTCATCTATGTTTGCTGTTTGTAGCATGTTTGCTTTCTTTGTCATGTGTGATATATGTATGATTTGTATTTGTGGTATATGTGTGTACGTGTTATGGCTCATAGGTGGTATGTTTTTGATAGGTGGTTTGTCATGTGTGGTTAACATGTGTTGTGTGTATTGTGTATGTATAGTGTGTTTGTGATGTGTGTGTCTAGTTTCTATGTGTGGTATGATTTTGGTGTTTCTGTGGAATTTGTACTACATCTGTAGATATTTTCATGTGTGGGCATTGATGTGTATGGCATGTATGTTGCAGTTGTGTGGTGTGTGTCTGGTATTTGTGTGAGACACATATGTCTTGTGTCAGTGTGAAGTAGGTGTGATTTATGTGCAGTGTTGTGATGTGCATTTGTGAGGTGAGATTGTGGTGAATATGTTAGGTGTGCGTAGAGTAAATTTGTTGCATGTGTGGGGGAATATGTCTGCTGTGTGTGGTTTGTCCATTGTGTATGTGTGTTGTAAAGCTGTTTGTTATTCCTGTAGTGTTTGTGTGGTGTGTCTGGTATTGTGTGGTGTGTTTGTGGTGCATATTTAGTGTGTGTGGTGCATGTATGATATGTGTGAGTTTTATGTTGGGTGTTTTTCGTTGATATGTGGTGTGTCTTTGGTCTGTTTGTGGTTGTTTGCTGTATGTGTTTTGGGTGTTTGCTTGACGTGTTTGAGTGATGTGTATGCAGTGGTGTGTGTGGCATGTGTGGTGAATGTGTAGTTATGTGTTTTTTTGTGTTGAGGGAGTGGTGTGAGTAATATAAGCATGTCATATGTGTGACGTATGTGAGGTATGTGTGCAGTATGTGTGCTGTTTGTGTGACATATGTGTATTTTGTGTATGGTGTATTGTGGTGTGTATGTTGTGTGGTGTATATGAAATCTTTGTGGTATATTTGGTTTGTGTGTCACATGTACGGTGCATGTGTGGTTGTGATGTTTGTGTGCATATTGGCATGTGTGGTGTTTGTGTGTGATTTATGTAATGTGTGTGGTGTGTGTTGGGGTTCATAAACTGTGTGTGTGGTATATTAGTGGAGCATAAGTAATCCATGTGTTGTGTATGTGTCGTCTGTGTTTGACATGGGAATAAAGTGTGTTTCCGTGCTGTGTATATGAGGTGAGTGTGGTATGTGTGTGGCATGTGTGTGGAATATCTTGTATTGTATATGTAAAGATTTTTTGGTGTATATGTGATATGTGTGATATTTGTGTGTGTGGTATATCTATGGTGTGAATGTGGTGTATTTGTAGTTGGGGAGGGTGAGCCATATTGTGCAATGTGTATACTGTTCATGTGTGTAAGTTCTGTGTGATGAAAGGTTGTATGTGTAGTGTGCATGTACCAACATATTATAGGTGAGGTAATAATGAATGTGTAGTGTCTGTGGCATATGTGTGCTGTGTGTATGCATTGTTATACGTGTCAGAATGATTGGTGTATGTGTGGTGTGTGCCTTTGGGTATATTTATAATGTGTGTGCTGTGACATTGTGGTGAATATGTGTTCTAGTATATATGTTGGGTTCTTGTGTGTGGTATTTGTGAAACATGAGTGTTGTATGTGAAGTATGGGTTGTGTGTGGAGTGAAATTATGATGTACATGTGGTGTGTGGTTCCTATAGCATGGTTGTATGGAATATAAATAGTGTGCATGTATTAATGTGTAACTATTGTGTATGTGTGGGGAGCGAATGTTGTGTGATATGCATATATGGTGCGTTTTTCTGTGTGTTGTATGTATGAAAAATAACTGGAACCTGGTATGCATTTATGAAATATGAGTTGTGTGTGGTGTGTGTGTGCTGAGTACATATGAGGTATATGTGTTATGTATTGTGGTGAAGGTGTGGTGTGGTGTGAGTGAGTGTGATGTATGAGTCCCTGTGAGTGGTATTTTTGTAGTGTATTTGAGTGGGAGGGTGTTGAATATGTGTAGTGTGTGCACACTGTATGTGTAGGGATTGTGCTTTGTTTCTCTATAGTGTGAGTTTGGGTATGTGGGGGTATATCTAAGGAGTGAGAGCTGTGTAGAGGGAGATCACAATGAGTGTTGGCATTAGGTTGTTTATAGTGTGGTGTAAGTGAACTCAGTGTGTGTCATATGTGAGTTTAAAGTGTGGTATATATGTGGAGAATATGTGAGGTGTGGACTTTGCAGTGTAAGTGTATGAGTTATGTGTGTGGCAGTGATTGGCAAATGTATGGTATGTGTGTTTCTGGTACGATCTTGTTTCCCAAAGCTAGAAGTGTTTGAAAACCTATGCGGAGCCTAGCTGAAAACTGCCACATACTGAACTCTGTGAAACAGCATGGTGGGGATTCACTCTTTCAGCTAAACTGCGGTTTCATTATGTTGTCAGGGTTTGAAAAGAAATGTGGGCAACTAGCAGGGAAGTGCCAGTGACTCCACTCTGTGAAACCTCAGTGTGGTACCACCATCTTTCCCTATAACTTCATGAAGGGGGAAGCATTGGAAAACCTATGCCGAGCCCGCTTGGACAGTGCCAGTTACTGAACTTTGTGAAAGAAACTACACTGTGGGAAACCATCCTTCAATGAACATGTTCTTTCACTAAGGAGGAAGTCTTATTGAAGAGCCCTGTGGGGCCAAAACGGCAAGTCTCCTCGACTCAACTTTGGGAAGGAAACCCATAGGTAGAGCCTCTTTCAACTGACACCCCATTTCCCTAAGGAAGAAGTGTTTACTGAGAAGACCTGCGAAGCCTACAATGCAAACCCTCGACGCTCAACAAGGTAAAGCAAAGAGGCGGGGAATCCCGTTTTCAACTAAAATCTCATCCCCCTAAGTTACTTTGAAATCATTGCAGGGCCTCACGGTTAAGCGCCCCATCTTCATCTCCGAAAAGCAACATTGTGCAGAAACCGTCCAACAGACCAACATCAGTAAGTACCACGTAGTCAGAAATGTGTGAATAGCTATGTGGGGACTAAGGGAAAGAGTGGCATACACTCATCTTGAGAAACGACACTGTGGTGAAACCATCTTTCTGCTGACAACTCGTTTCACACCGTCAGAAGGGTTTGAAAACCTAGGTTGGCAACACAGGGAAAGTGCCATATACTGAACTCGGTCAAACGAAACTATGGGGAATCCTTTTCTGAGACAGCATCTTACTTCACTCATGTAAGAAGTGTTTGCAAAGGCCTGTGGGGTGGGGAGCCATGAAGAAAGTGCTCTCTCCATTCCTCTCTGAAGAATCAAGGTGGTGACACCATCTTGCAACTAACATCTGATTCGCTAATTTACAAGTGTTGGAAAACTCATGCTGGGCCTAAAAAGGAAAGTCCCCTATGCTGATTTTGAGGAAAGAACACTGTATGAGTGTGTGCATGTGTGGGGGGGCTGGTATGGAGGGATAAGACCCCTTCTGGAGCGAAAAACTCATGTCATGAAGTTAGAAGTGTTTGAAAACCTATGCAGGGCGTGCATGGAAAGTGGCATCCATGAAACTGTGTGGAAAAATGGTGCGGTGATGCCATCTTTCAACTCACATGGGGTTTCAACAAGTGACAAGTGTCAGGAAAATTACCCGTGGCCTATACAGAGAGTGCCACACACTTATGTTGTGAAACAACACTGGGGCGAATCCTTCCTGTGACTACCCTCTTGTTTCCCAAAGCTAGACGTGTTTGAAAACCTGTGCGGAGCCTACATGGAAAGAGACACATACTGAATCTGAATTCACATACTGAATTCTGTGAAGCAGCATAGTGGAGAATCCCTCTTTCAGCTAACCTGTGGTTTCACTGGGTTGGCAGAGATTAAAAACCCACCTGGGCAACTAACAGGGAAGTGCCATGGAATCCACTCTGTGAAACTTCAGTATGGTACCAACATATTTCCCTCTACCTTCATGAAGGAGGAAACCTTGGAAAGCCTATGCCATGCCCGCTAGGAAAGTGCTAGTTACTGAACTCTGGGAAAGAAACTACACTGTGGGGAAACCATCCTTCAACGAACATGTTGTTTCACTGAAGAGGAAGTGCTTGTTGAAGAGCACAGCGGGGCCTACAAGGCAAGTCCCGTCTACTCACCTCCGGGAAGCAGACCTTGAGGGGAAAGCCTCTTTCAACTAACATCTTTCACTAAGGACGCTGTGTGTGTTGAAAAGGCCTGCGGGGCCGACACAGCCTGTCCCCTGTACTCAATTCCATGAAGCAAACCTGTGGGGAGGGCCTCTTTCAAATGACACCCCCTTTTCACTAAGCAGGAAGTGTATGTTTACTCTTTTTATTATTTTTTTTCTTTAGGAAGTGTTTGTTTAGAAGCTCTGCAGGGCCTACAAGGCAAGCCCATACTCTCAACTCTGTGAAGCAAACAGGCAGGGAATCCGATTTCAACTAAATTCTCCTTCACCTAAGTTACACGGGTTTGAAATCCTTGCAGGGCCTCACAGTAATGCGCCCCATGTTCATCTCCCAGAAGCAAGGCTGTGTGCAAACCGACCTTCAACTGGCGTCAGTTGGTACCAGTAAGTCAGAAGTGTGGGAGTAGGTGTGCCGGCCCAATGCATAGACTGTCATACACTCATCTTGAGAAATCACACTATGGTGACTCCACCTATACACTGAAATTTTGTTTCACAGTCAACAGGGTTTGAAAACCTAGGTGGAGCAATATAAAGAGAGTGCCGTATGCTGAACTCAGTCAAAAGACACTATAGAGAATCCTTCTCTGAGATCCCATTATGCTTCACTCATGTCAGTAGTGTTTGCAAAGGCCCGCGGGGTGTGGAGCTGTGAGGCAAGTGCCGTCTACGCTCCTCTCTGAAGCATCAAGGTTGTGACACCATCTTGCAACTAACACCTGGTTTCACTAATTTACAAGTGTTCGAAAACTTATGCTGGCTGACAAGGAAATTTCCCTATGCTGATTTTCAGGAAAGAACACTGAGTGTGTGGTGGGGAGGTGGCAGAGTGGGGTGATAAGACCCCTCTTGGAAGGAACATCTCATTTCACACAGCTACAAGTGTTTGAAACCTAGGCGGGGGCTGAACGCGAGGTGTCAACCATGGAGCTGTGTGGAACCACAGTGCAGCGATACCATCTTTCAACTCATATGGGGTTTCACCAAGTGACAAGTGTCTGGAATACTACCCGCGGCCTATGCGGAGAGTGCCATACACTCATGTGGTGACAAAATATTGGGGTGAATCCTTGCTGTGACTACCCGCTTGTTTCCCAAAGCTAGACTTGTTTGAAAACCTGTGTGGAGCCAGCCTGGAAAGAGCCACAGAGTGAACCCTGTGACACAGCACGGTGGGGAATCCCTCTTTCAGCTAACCCCTGGTTTCACTAGGCTGTCAGGCTTTGAAAACCCCCATGGGCAACTAGCAGGGCAATACCATGGATTCCACTCTATGAAACCTCAGTGTGGTACCACCATCTTTCCCTCTACCTTCACGAAGGAGGAAGCCTTGGAAAACGTCTGCCGTGGTTGCCTGGAAAGTGCCAGTAACTAAACTCTGTGAGAGAAACTCCAGTTGGGGAAACCAGCTTTCAATGAACATGTTGTTCCACTAAGGAGGAAGTGCTTGCTGGAGAGCACTGCAGGGCCGACACGGCCCGTCCCTGTACTCAACTCCAGGAAGCAAACCTGTGCGGAGGGCCTCTTTCAACTGACACCCCGTTTCCCTAAGCACGAAATGTCTGCTGAGAAGCCCGGCGGGGCCGACCAGACGACCCCGTGCCCTCAACGCTGTGCAGCCAACAGGGGGCGGGATCCAGTTGTCGACCAACTTCTCCTTCCCCTAAATTTCCAAGGCTTGCAAATGCTTGCGGGGCCTCACAGGGATTCGCCCCAAGTGCATCTCCCAAAAGAAGGCTGTGACGTAACCGACCTCACCTGGCCTCAGTGGACGCCGGGAAGTCAGAAGTGTGGGAGTAGGTGTACCGGCCCTAGGCGTTCGACTGTCCTAAGCTCACCTGGAGAAACCACACTATGGTGACTCCACCTGTCCCACGGACGGACACCTCGTTTCACACAGTCGGTGGGGAATACGACGACAGTACCGGATGCAGAACTCGCTCGAACGACACTAAGGGCAATCCTTCACCAAGAACCCATCTTGTTTCCCTCGCATCAGTAGTGTCTGCAGAGGCCCGCGGGGCTCGAAAAGGTCAGGCCAGTGCTGTCTCCGCGGCTCTCGAAAGCATCAAGGTGGGGACAGCGTCTCGCCACTGACATCTGATGGCGCTCACGTACACAAGTGTTGGAAAACTGACGCTGGCCCACGAGGGAAGCTCCCTGGGCTGATGTGCAGGAAAGAACACCGTGGGAGTGTGCTTGTGGGGCGGTGGCGGAGTGGGGCCATAAGAACACTCTTGGAACGAAGATCCCGTTTCCTACAGTTAGAAGCCTTGCACCCACCGCGACGGTGGTGCTGAACGCGAGGTGTCCACCATGGGAGCTGCGTGGAAACACGCTGCGGCGATACCCTTTCCACACGTAATGAGGTTTCACCAGATGACAAGTGTCTGGGAAACCACGCGCGGCCTGTGCGGAGAGTGCCACACACTCCTGCGGCGAAACAACACTGGGGTGCATGCTTGCTGTGACGACCCTCTCGTTTCCCAAAGCTAGACGTGACTGCAGAGGTGCGTGGAGCCAGGCTGCAAGGAGCCACAGAGGGAACCCTGTGACACAGCACGGTGGGGAAGCCTTCTTTCGGCTCAGCAACCCCTGATTTCCCCTGGTTGGCAGGCTTTGGAGACCCCCGCGGTCGACTCGCAGGGCAATGCCACGGACTCCATTCCGTGAAACCTCAGTGTGGGACCACCCTCTTTCCTCCTACCTTCACGACGGAAGAAGCCTTGGAAAGATTCTGCCGTGCCTGCCTTGAAAGTCCAGGGACTGAACTCTGCCAGAGAAACTCCAGTTGGGGAAAGCTAGCTTTCCACCAACACATTGTTCCACTAAGGAGGAAGTGCTCCCTGGAGAGCAATGCGGGCCCGACAGGGCCCGTCCCCTCGACTCAGCTCCGGGAAGCACACTCTCGCGGAGGGCCTCTTTCAACTAACACCCCGTTTCCCTAAGCACGAAATGTCTGCTGAGAAGCCCGGCGGGGCCAACAAGACGAACCCGTGCCCTCAACGCTGTGCAGCCAACAGGGGGAGGGATCCAGTTGTCGACCAACTTCTCCTTCCCCTAAATTTCCAAGGGTTGGAAATGCTTGCGGGGCCTCACAGGGATTCGCCCCAAGTGCATCTCCCAAAAGAAGGCAGTGACGTAACCGACCTCACCTGGCCTCAGTGGACTCCGGGAAGTCAGAAGTGTGGGAGTAGGTGTACCGGCCCTAGGCATTCGACTGTCCTAAGCTCACCTGGAGAAACCACACTATGGTGACTCCACCTGTCCCACGGACGGACACCTCGTTTCACACAGTCGGTGGGGAATACGACGACAGTACCGGATGCAGAACTCGCTCGAACGACACTAAGGGCAATCCTTCACCAAGAACCCATCTTGTTTCGCTCGCGTCAGTAGTGTCTGTAGAGGCCCGCGGGGCTCGAAAAGGTCCGGCCAGTGGTGTCTCCGCGCCTCTCGGAAGCATCAAGGTGGGGACAGCGTCTCGCCACTGACATCTGATGGCGCTCACGTACACAAGTGTTGGAAAACGGACGCTGGCCCACGAGGGAAGCTCCCTGGGCTGATGTGCAGGAAAGAACACCGTGGGAGTGTGCTTGTGGGGGGGTGGAGGAGTGGGGCCATAAGAACCCTCTTGGAACGAAGATCCCGTTTCCTACAGTTAGAAGCCTTGGACCCACCGCGACGGTGGTGCTGAACGCGCGGTGTCCACCATGGGAGCTGCGTGGAAACACGCTGCGGCGATACCCTTTCCACACGTAATGAGGTTTCACCAGATGACAAGTGTCTGGGAAACCACGCGCGGCCTGTTCGGAGAGTGCCACACACTCCTGTGGCGAAACAACACTGGGGTGCATGCTTGCTGTGACGACCCTCTCGTTTCCCAAAGCTAGACGTGTGTGCAGAGGTGCGCGGAGCCAGGCTGCAAGGAGGAACAGAGGGAACCCTGTGACACAGCACGGTGCGGAAGCCTCCTTTCGGCTCAGCAACCCCTGGTTTCCCCAGGTTGGCAGGCTTTGGAGACCCCCGCGGGCAACTCGCAGGGCAATGCCACGGACTCCATTCTGTGAAATCTCAGTGTGGGACCACCGTCTTTCCTCCTACCTTCACGACGGAAGAAGCCTTGGAAATAGTCTGCCGTGCCTGCCTTGAAAGTCCCAGGGACTGAACTCTGCCAGAGAAACTCCAGTTGGGAAAACTAGCTTTCCACCAACACGTTGTTCCACTAAGGAGGAAGTGCTCCCTGGAGAGCACTGCGGGGCCGACAGGGCCCGTCCCCTCGACTCAGCTCCGGGAAGCACACTCTCGCGGAGGGCCTCTTTCAACTGACACCCCGTTTCCCTAAGCACGAAATGTCTGCTGAGAAGCCCGGCGGGGCCGACGAGACGACCCTGTGCCCTCAACGCTGTGCAGCCAACAGGGGGCGGGATCCAGTTGTCGACCAACTTCTCCTTCCCCTAAATTTCCAAGGCTTGCAAATGCTTGCGGGGCCTCACAGGGATTCGCCCCAAGTGCATCTCCCAAAAGAAGGCTGTGACGTAACCGACCTCACCTGGCCTCAGTGGACTCCGGGAAGTCAGAAGTGTGGGAGTAGGTGTACCGGCCCAAGGCGTTCGACTGTCCTAAGCTCACCTGGAGAAACCACACTATGGTGACTCCACCTGTCCCACTCACAGACACCTCGTTTCACACAGTCGGTGGGGAATACGACGACAGTACCGGATGCAGAACTCGCTCGAACGACACTAAGGGCAATCCTTCACCAAGAACCCATCTTGTTTCCCTCGCGTCAGTAGTGCCTGCAGCGGCCCGCGGGGCTCGAAAAGGTCAGGCCAGTGCTGTCTCCGCGCCTCTCGGAACCATCAAGGTGGGGACAGCGTCTCGCCACTGACATCTGATGGCGCTCACGTACACAAGTGTTGGAAACCTGACGCTGGCCGACGAGGGAAGCTCCCTGGGCTGATGTGCAGGAAAGAAACCGTGGGAGTGTGCTTGTGGGGCGGTGGCGGAGTGGGTCCATAAGAACCCTCTTGGAACGAAGATCCCGTGTCCTACAGTTAGAAGCCTTGGACCCACCGCGACGGTGGTGCTGAACGCGAGGTGTCCACCATGTGAGCTGCATGGAAACACGCTGCGGCGATACCCTTTCCACACGTAATGAGGTTTCCCCAGATGACAATGTGTGGGAAACCACGCGCGGCCTGTGCGGAGAGTGCCACACACTCCTGCGGCGAAACAACACTGGGGTGCATGCTTGCTGTGACGACCCTCTCGTTTCCCAAAGCTAGACGTGTGTGCAGAGGTGCGCGGAGCCAGGCTGCAAGGAGCCACAGAGGGAACCCTGTGACCCACCACGGTGCGGAAGCCTTCTTTCGGCTCAGCAACCCCTGGTTTCCCCTGGTTGGCAGGCTTTGGAGACCCCCGCGGTCGACTCGCAGTGCAATGCCACGGACTCCATTCTGTGAAACCTCAGTGTGGGACCACCCTCTTTCCTCCTACCTTCACGACGGAAGAAGCCTTGGAAATAGTCTGCCGTGCCTGCCTTGAAAGTCCCAGGGACTGAACTCTGCCAGAGAAATTCCAGTTGGGGAAAGCTAGCTTTCCACCAACACGTTGTTCCACTAAGGAGGAAGTGCTCCCTGGAGAGCACTGCGGGGCCGACAGGGCCCGTCCCCTCGACTCAGCTCCGGGAAGCACACTCTCGCGGAGGGCCTCTTTCAACTGACACCCCGTTTCCCTAAGCACGAAATGTCTGCTGAGAAGCCCGGCGGGGCCGACGAGATGACCCCGTGCCCTCAACGCTGTGCAGCCAACAGGGGGCGGGATCCAGTTGTCGACCAACTTCTCCTTCCCCTAAATTTCCAAGGGTTGCAAATGCTTGCGGGGCCTCACAGGGATTCGCCCCAAGTGCATCTCCCTAAAGAAGGCTGTGACGTAACCGACCTCACCTGGCCTCAGTGGACTCCGGGAAGTCAGAAGTGTGGGAGTAGGTGTACCGGCCCTAGGCGTTCGACTGTCCTAAGCTCACCTGGAGAAACCACACTATGGTGACTCCACCTGTCCCACGGACGGACACCTCGTTTCACACAGTCGGTGGGGAATACGACGACAGTACCGGATGCAGAACTCGCTCGAACGACACTAAGGGCAATCCTTCACCAAGAACCCATCTTGTTTCCCTCGCGTCAGTAGTGTCTGTAGAGGCCCGCGGGGCTCGAAAAGGTCAGGCCAGTTCTGTCTCCGCGCCTCTCGG
Organism: Lynx rufus; assembly: GCF_022079265.1. Taxonomy (NCBI): domain Eukaryota; kingdom Metazoa; phylum Chordata; class Mammalia; order Carnivora; family Felidae; genus Lynx; species Lynx rufus. Next base: position 242,803 of record NW_025814838.1, on the reverse strand, counting down.
AAGCATCAAGGTGGGGACAGCGTCTCGCCACTGACATCTGATGGCGCTCACGTACACAAGTGTTGGAAAACGGACGTTGGCCCACGAGGGAAGCTCCCTGGGCTGATGTGCAGGAAAGAACACCGTGGGAGTGTGCTTGTGGGGCGGTGGCGGAGTGGGGCCATAAGAACCCTCTTGGAACGAAGATCCCGTTTCCTACAGTTAGAAGCCTTGCACCCACCGCGACGGTGGTGCTGAACGCGAGGTGTCCACCATGGGAGCTGCGTGGAAACACGCTACAGCGATACCCTTTCCACACGTAATGAGGTTTCCCCAGATGACAATGTGTGGGAAACCACGCGCGGCCTGTGCGGAGAGTGCCACACACTCCTGTGGTGAAACAACACTGGGGTGCATGCTTGCTGTGACGCCCCTCTCGTTTCCCAAAGCTAGACGTGTGTGCAGAGGTGCGCGGAGCCAGGCTGCAAGGAGCCAGAGAGGGAACCCTGTGACACAGCACGGTGCGGAAGCCTTCTTTCGGCTCAGCAACCCCTGGTTTCCCCAGGTTGGCAGGCTTTGGAGACACCCGCCGTCGACTCGCAGGGCAATGTCACGGACTCCATTCTGTGAAACCTCAGTGTGGGACCACCCTCTTTCCTCCTACCTTCACGACGGAAGAAGCCTTGGAAAGAGTCTGCCGTGCCTGCCTTGAAAGTCCCAGGGACTGAACTCTGCCAGAGAAACTCCAGTTGGGGAAAGCTAGCTTTCCACCAACACGTTGTTCCACTAAGGAGGAAGTGCTCCCTGGAGAGCACTGCGGGGCCGACAGGGCCCGTCCCCTCGACTCAGCTCCGGGAAGCACACTCTCGCGGAGGGCCTCTTTCAACTGACACCCCGTTTTCCTAAGCACGAAATGTCTGCTGAGAAACCCGGCGGGGCCGACGAGACGACCCCATGCCCTCAACGCTGTGCAGCCAACAGGGGGCGGGATCCAGTTGTCGACCAACTTCTCCTTCCCCTAAATTTCCAAGGGTTGCAAATGCTTGCGGGGCCTCACAGGGATTCGCCCCAAGTGCATCTCCCTAAAGAAGGCTGTGACGTAACCGACCTCACCTGGCCTCAGTGGACTCCGGGAAGTCAGAAGTGTGGGAGTAGGTGTACCGGCCCTAGGCGTTCGACTGTCCTAAGCTCACCTGGAGAAACCACACTATGGTGACTCCACCTGTCCCACTCACAGACACCTCGTTTCACACAGTCGGTGGGGAATACGACGACAGTACCGGATGCAGAACTCGCTCGAACGACACTAAGGGCAATCCTTCACCAGGAACCCATCTTGTTTCCCTCGCGTCAGTAGTGTCTGCAGAGGGCCGCGGGGTTCGAAAAGGTCAGGCCAGTGCTGTCTCCGCGCCTCTCGGAAGCATCAGGTGGGGACAGCGTCTCGCCACTGACATCTGATGGCGCTCACGTACACAAGTGTTGGAAACCTGACGCTGGCCGACGAGGGAAGCTCCCTGGGCTGATGTGCAGGAAAGAAACCGTGGGAGTGTGCTTGTGGGTCGGTGGCGGAGTGGGGCCATAAGAACCCTCTTGGAACGAACATCCCGTTTCCCACAGTTAGAAGCCTTCGACCCACCGCGACGGTGGTGCTGAACGCGAGGTGTCCACCATGGGAGCTGCATGGAAATACGCTGCGGCGATACCCTTTCCACACGTAATGAGGTTTCCCCAGATGACAATGTCTGGGAAACCACGCGCGGCCTGTGCGGAGAGTGCCACACACTCCTGCGGCAAAACAACACTGGGGTGCATGCTTGCTGTGACGACCCTCTCGTTTCCCAAAGCTAGACGCGTGTGCAGAGGTGCGCGGAGCCAGGCTGCATGGAGCCAGAGAGGGAACCCTGTGACACAGCACGGTGCGGAAGCCTCCTTTCGGCTCAGCAAACCCTGGTTTCCCCAGGATGGCAGGCTTTGGAGACCCCCGCGGGCAACTCGCAGGGCAATGCCACGGACTCCATTCTGTGAAACCTCAGTGTGGGACCACCGTCTTTCCTCCTACCTTCACGACGGAAGAAGCCTTGGAAATAGTCTGCCGTGCCTGCCTTGAAAGTCCCAGGGACTGAACTCTGCCAGAGAAACTCCAGTTGGGAAAACTAGCTTTCCACCAACACGTTGTTCCACTAAGGAGGAAGTGCTCCCTGGAGAGCACTGCGGGGCCGACAGGGCCCGTCCCCTCGACTCAGCTCCGGGAAGCACACTCTCGCGGAGGGCCTCTTTCAACTGACACCCCGTTTCCCTAAGCACGAAATGTCTGCTGGGAAGCCCGGTGGGGCCGACGAGACGACCCCGTGCCCTCAACGCTGTGCAGCCAACAGGGGGCGGGATCCAGTTGTCGACCAACTTCTCCTTCCCCTAAATTTCCAAGGGTTGGAAATGCTTGCGGGGCCTCACAGGGATTCGCCCCAAGTGCATCTCCCTAAAGAAGGCTGTGACGTAACCGACCTCACCTGGCCTCTGTGGACTCCGGGAAGACAGAAGTGTGGGAGTAGGTGTACCGGCCCTAGGCGTTAGACTGTCCTAATCTCACCTGGAGAAACCACACTATGGTGACCCCACCTGTCCCACGGACGGACACCTCGTTTCACACAGTCGGTGGGGAATACGACGACAGTACCGGATGCAGAACTCGCTCGAACGACACTAAGGGCAATCCTTCACCAAGAACCCATCTTGTTTCCCTCGCGTCAGTAGTGCCTGCAGCGTCCCGCGGGGCTCGAAAAGGTCAGGCCAGTGCTGTCTCCGCGCCTCTCGGAAGCATCAAGGTGGGGACAGCGTCTCGCCACTGACATCTGATGGCGCTCACGTACACAAGTTTTGGAAAACGGACGCTGGCCCACGAGGGAAGCTCCCTGGGCTGATATGCAGGAAAGAACACCGTGGGAGTGTGCTTGTGGGGCGGTGGCGGAGTGGGGCCATAAGAAACCTCTTGGAACGAAGATCCCGTTTCCTACAGTTAGAAGCCTTGGACCCACCGCGACGGTGGTGCTGAACGCGCGGTGTCCACCATGGGAGCTGCGTGGAAACACGCTGCGGCGATACCCTTTCCACACGTAATGCGGTTTCCCCAGATGACAATGTGTGGGAAACCACGCGCGGCCTGTGCGGAGAGTGCCACACACTCCTGTGGCGAAACAACACTGGGGTGCATGCTTGCTGTGACGACCCTCTCGTTTCCCAAGCTAGACGTGTGTGCAGAGTTGCGCGGAGCCAGGCTGCAAGGAGCCACAGAGGGAACCCTGTGACACAGCACGGTGCGGAAGCCTCCTTTCGGCTCAGCAACCCCTGGTTTCCCCAGGTTGGCAGGCTTTGGAGACACCCGCGGTCGACTCGCAGGGCAATGCCACGGACTCCATTCTGTGAAACCTCAGTGTGGGACCACCCTCTTTCCTCCTAGCTTCACGACGGAAGAAGCCTTGGAAATAGTCTGCCGTGCCTGCCTTGAAAGTCCCAGGGACTGAACTCTGCCAGAGAAACTCCAGTTGGGGAAAGCTAGCTTTCCACGAACACGTTGTTCCACCAAGGAGGAAGTGCTCCCTGGAGAGCACTGCGGGGCCGACAGCGCCCGTCCCCTCGACTCAGCTCCGGGAAGCACACTCTCGCGGAGGGCCTCTTTCAACTGACACCCCGATTCCCTAAGCACGAAATGTCTGCTGAGAAGCCCGGCGGGGCCGACGAGACGATCCCGTGCCCTCAACGCTGTGCAGCCAACAGGGGGCGGGATCCAGTTGTCGACCAACTTCTCCTTCCCCTAAATTTCCAAGGGTTGCAAATGCTTGCGGGGCCTCACAGGGATTCGCCCCAAGTGCATCTCCCTAAAGAAGGCTGTGACGTAACCGACCTCACCTGGCCTCAGTGGACTCCGGGAAGTCAGAAGTGTGGGAGTAGGTGTACCGGCCCTAGGCGTTAGACTGTCCTCAGCTCACCTGGAGAAACCACACTATGGTGACTCCACCTGTCCCACGGACGGACACCTCGTTCACACAGTCGGTGGGGAATACGACGACAGTACCGGATGCAGAACTCGCTCGAACGACACTAAGGGCAATCCTTCACCAAGAACCCATCTTGTTTCCCTCGCGTCAGTAGTGTCTGCAGAGGGCCGCCGGGCTCGAAAAGGTCAGGCCAGTGCTGTCTGCGCGCCTCTCGGAAGCATCAAGGTGGGGACAGCGTCTCGCCACTGACATCTGATGGCGCTCACGTACACAAGTGTTGGAAAACGGACGCTGGCCCACGAGGGAAGCTCCCTGGGCTGATGTGCAGGAAAGAACACCGTGGGAGTGTGCTTGTGGGGGGGTGGAGGAGTGGGGCCATAAGAACCCTCTTGGAACGAAGATCCCGTTTCCTACAGTTAGAAGCCTTGGACCCACCGCGACGGTGGTGCTGAACGCGCGGTGTCCACCATGGGAGCTGCGTGGAAACACGCTGCGGCGATACCCTTTCCACACGTAATGCGGTTTCCCCAGATGACAATGTGTGGGAAACCACGCGCGGCCTGTGCGGAGAGTGCCACACACTCCTGTGGCGAAACAACACTGGGGTGCATGCTTGCTGTGACGACCCTCTCGTTTCCCAAAGCTAGACGTGTGTGCAGAGTTACGCAGAGCCAGGCTGCAAGGAGCCACAGAGGGAACCCTGTGACACAGCACGGTGCGGAAGCCTCCTTTCGGCTCAGCAACCCCTGGTTTCCCCAGGTTGGCAGGCTTTGGAGACACCCGCGGTCGACTCGCAGGGCAATGCCACGGACTCCATTCTGTGAAACCTCTGTGTGGGACCACCCTCTTTCCTCCTACCTTCACGACGGAAGAAGCCTTGGAAATAGTCTGCCGTGCCTGCCTTGAAAGTCCCAGGGACTGAACTCTGCCAGAGAAACTCCAGTTGGGAAAACTAGCTTTCCACCAACACGTTGTTCCACTAAGGAGGAAGTGCTCCCTGGAGAGCACTGCGGGGCCGACAGGGCCCGTCCCCTCGACTCAGCTCCGGGAAGCACACTCTCGCGGAGGGCCTCTTTCAACTGACACCCCGTTTCCCTAAGCACGAAATGTCTGCTGAGAAGCCCGGCGGGGCCGACGAGACGACCCCGTGCCCTCAACGCTGTGCAGCCAACAGGGGGCGGGATCCAGTTGTCGACCAACTTCTCCTTCCCCTAAATTTCCAAGGGTTGCAAATGCTTGCGGGGCCTCACAGGGATTCGCCCCAAGTGCATCTCCGAAAACAAGGGTGTGACGTAACAGACCTCACCTGGCCTCAGTGGACTCCGGGAAGTCAGAAGTGTGGGAGTAGGTGTACCGGCCCTAGGCGTTCGACTGTCCTAAGCTCACCTGGCGAAACCACACTATGGTGACTCCACCTGTCCCACGGACGGACACCTCGTTTCACACAGTCGGTGGGGAATACGACGACAGTACCGGATTCAGAACTCGCTCGAACGACACTAAGGGCAATCCTTCACCAAGAACCCATCTTGTTTCCCTCGCGTCAGTAGTGCCTGCAGCGGCCCGCGGGGCTCGAAAACGTCAGGCCAGTGCTGTCTCCGCGCCTCTCGGAAGCATCAAGGTGGGGACAGCGTCTCGCCACTGACATCTGATGGCGCTCACGTACACAAGTGTTGGAAAACGGACGCTGGCCCACGAGGGAAGCTCCCTGGGCTGATGTGCAGGAAAGAACACCGTGGGAGTGTGCTTGTGGGGCGGTGGCGGAGTGGGGCCATAAGAACCCTCTTGGAACGAACATCCCATTTCCCACAGTTAGAAGCCTCGGACCCACCGCGACGGTGGTGCTGAACGCGAGGTGTCCACCATGGGAGCTGCCTGGAAACAGGCTGCGGCGATACCCTTTCCACACGTAATGAGGTTTCCCCAGATGACAATGTGTGGGAAACCACGCACGGCCTGTGCGGAGAGTGCCACACACTCCTGCGGCGAAACAACACTGGGGTGCATGCTTGCTGCGACGACCCTCTCGTTTCCCAAAGCTAGACGTGTTTGCAGAGGTGCGCGGAGCCAGGCTGCAAGGAGCCACAGAGGGAACCCTGTGACACAGCACGGTGCGGAAGCCTCCTTTCGGCTCAGCAACCCCTGGTTTCGCCAGGTTGGCAGGCTTTGGAGACACCCGCGGGGAACTCGCAGGGCAATGCCACGGACTCCATTCTGTGAAACCTCAGTGTGGGACCACCCTCTTTCCTCCTACCTTCACGACGGAAGAAGCCTTGGAAATAGTCTGCCGTGCCTGCCTTGAAAGTCCCAGGGACTGAACTCTGCCCGAGAAACTCCAGTTGGGAAAACTAGCTTTCCACCAACACGTTGTTCCACTAAGGAGGAAGTGCTCCCTGGAGAGCACTGCGGGGCCGACAGGGCCCGTCCCCTCGACTCAGCTCCGGGAAGCACACTCTCGCGGAGGGCCTCTTTCAACTGACACCCCGTTTCCCTAAGCACGAAATGTCTGCTGAGAAGCCCGGCGGGGCCGACGAGACGACCCCGTGCCCTCAACGCTGTGCAGCCAACAGGGGGCGGGATCCAGTTGTCGACCAACTTCTCCTTCCCCTAAATTTCCAAGGGTTGCAAATGCTTGCGGGGCCCACAAGGATTCGCCCCAAGTGCATCTCCCAAAAGAAGGCTGTGACGTAACCGACCTCACCTGGCCTCAGTGGACTCCGGGAAGTCAGAAGTGTGGGAGTAGGTGTACCGGCCCTAGGCCTTAGACTGTCCTAAGCTCACCTGGAGAAACCACACTATGGTGACTCCACCTGTCCCAAGGACGGACACCTCGTTTCACACAGTCGGTGGGGAATACGACGACAGTACCGGATGCAGAACTCGCTCGAACGACACTAAGGGCAATCCTTCACCAAAAACCCATCTTGTTTCCCTCGCGTCAGTAGTGCCTGCAGCGGCCCGCGGGGCTCGAAAACGTCAGGCCAGTGCTGTCTCCGCGCCTCTCGGAAGCATCAAGGTGGGGACAGCGTCTCGCCACTGACATCTGATGGCGCTCACGTACACAAGTGTTGGAAAACGGACGCTGGCCCACGAGGGAAGCTCCCTGGGCTGATGTGCAGGAAAGAACACCGTGGGAGTGTGCTTGTGGGGCGGTGGCGGAGTGGGGCCATAAGAACCCTCTTCGAACGAACATCCCGTTTCCCACAGTTAGAAGCCTCGGACCCACCGCGACGGTGGTGCTGAACGCGAGGTGTCCACCATGGGAGCTGCGTGGAAACACGCTGCGGCGATACCCTTTCCACACGTAATGAGGTTTCCCCAGTTGACAATGTGTGGGAAACCACGCGCGGCCTGTGCGGAGAGTGCCACACACTCCTGTGGCGAAACAACACTGGGGTGCATGCTTGCTGTGACGACCCTCTCGTTTCCCAAAGCTAGACGTGTGTGCAGAGTTGCGCGGAGCCAGGCTGCAAGGAGCCACAGAGGGAACCCTGTGACACACCACAGTGCGGAAGCCTCCTTTCGGCTCAGCAACCCCTGGTTTCCCCAGGTTGGCAGGCTTTGGAGACCCCCGCGGGCAAGTCGCAGGGCCATGCCACGGACTCCATTCTGTGAAACCTCAGTGTGGGACCACCCTCTTTCCTCCTACCTTCACGACGGAAGAAGCCTTGGAAATAGTCTGCCGTGCCTGCCTTGAAAGTCCCAGGGACTGAACTCTGCCAGAGAAACTCCAGTTGGGGAAAGCTAGCTTTCCACCAACACGTTGTTCCACTAAGGAGGACGTGCTCCCTGGAGAGCACTGCGGGGCCGACAGGGCCCGTCTCCTCGACTCAGCTCCGGGAAGCACACTCTCGCGGAGGGCCTCTTTCAACTGACACCCCGTTTCCCTAAGCACGAAATGTCTGCTGAGAAGCCCGGCGGCGCCGACGAGACGACCCCGTGCCCTCTACGCTGTGCAGCCAACAGGGGGTGGGATCCAGTTTTCGACCAAATTCGTCCCCGAAAGGTCCAAGGGTTGGAAATGCTTGCGGGGCCTCACAGGGTTTCGCCCCAACTGCATCTCCCAAAGCAAGGGTGTGACGTAACAGACCTCACCTGGCCTCAGTGGACTCCGGGAAGTCAGAAGTGTGGGAGTAGGTGTACCGGCCCTAGGCGTTAGACTGTCCTAAGCTCACCTGGAGAAACCACACTATGGTGACTCCACCTGTCCCACGGACGGACACCTCGTTTCACACAGTCGGTGGGGAATACGATGACAGTACCGGATGCAGAACTCGCTCGAACGACACTAAGGGCAATCCTTCACCAAGAACCCATCTTGTTTCCCTCGCGTCAGCAGTGCCTGCAGCGGGCCGCCGGGCTCGAAAAGGTCAGGCCAGTGCTGTCTCCGCGCCTCTCGGAAGCATCAAGGTGGGGACAGCGTCTCGCCACTGACATCTGATGGCGCTCACGTACACAAGTGTTGGAAAACGGACGCTGGCCCACGAGGGAAGCTCCCTGGGCTGATGTGCAGGAGAGAACACCGTGGGAGTGTGCTTGTGGGGCGGTGGCGGAGTGGGGTCATAAGAACCCTCTTGGAACGAATATCCCGTTTCCCACAGTTAGAAGCCTTGGACCCACCGCGACGGTGGTGCTGAACGCGAGGTGTCCACCATGGGAGCTGCGTGGAAACACGCAGCGGCGATACGCTTTCCACACGTAATGAGGTTTCCCTAGATGACAATGTGTGGGAAACCACGCGCGGCCTGTGCGGAGAGTGCCACACACTCCTGTGGCGAAACAACACTGGGGTGCATGCTTGCTGTGACGACCCTCTCGTTTCCCAAAGCTAGACGTGTGTGCAGAGGTGCGCGGAGCCAGGCTGCAAGGAGCCACAGAGGGAACCCTGAGACACAGCACGGTGCGGAAGCCTCCTTTCGGCTCAGCAACCCCTGGTTTCCCCAGGTTGGCAGGCTTTGGAGACCCCCGCGGGCAACTCGCAGGGCAATGCCACGGACTCCATTCTGTGAAACCTCAGTGTGGGACCACCCTCTTTCCTCCTACCTTCACGACGGAAGAAGCCTTGGAAATGGTCTGCCGTGCCGCCCTGAAAGTCCCAGGGACTGAACTCTGCCAGAGAAACTCCAGTTGGGGAAAGCTAGCTTTCCACCAACACGTTGTTCCACTAAGGAGGAAGTGCTCCCTGGAGAGCACTGCGGGGCCGACAGGGCCCGTCCCCTCGACTCAGCTCCGGGAAGCTCACTCTCGCGGAGGGCCTCTTTCAACTGACACCCCCGTTTCCCTAAGCACGAAATGTCTGCTGAGAAGCCCGGCGGGGCCGACGAGACGACCCCGTGCCCTCAACGCTGTGCAGCCAACAGGGGGCGGGATCCAGTTGTCGACCAACTTCTCCTTCCCCTAAATTTCCAAGGGTTGCAAATGCTTGCGGGGCCCACAGGGATTCGCCCCAAGTGCATCTCCCAAAAGAAGGCTGTGACGTAACCGACCTCACCTGGCCTCAGTGGACTCCGGGAAGTCAGAAGTGTGGGAGTAGGTGTACCGACCCTAGGCCTTAGACTGTCCTAAGCTCACCTGGAGAAACCACACTATGGTGACTCCACCTGTCCCACGGACGGACACCTCGTTTCACACAGTCGGTGGGGAATACGACGACAGTACCGGATGCAGAACTCGCTCGAACGACACTAAGGGCAATCCTTCACCAAGAACCCATCTTGTTTCCCTCGCGTCAGTAGTGCCTGCAGCGGCCCGCTGGGCTCGAAAAGGTCAGGCCAGTGCTGTCTCCGCGCCTCTCGGAAGCATCAAGGTGGGGACAGCGTCTCGCCACTGACATCTGATGGCGCTCACGTACACAAGTGTTGGAAAACGGACGCTGGCCCACGAGGGAAGCTCCCTGGGCTGATGTGCAGGAAAGAACACCGTGGGAGTGTGCTTGTGGCGGAGTGGGGCCATAAGAACCCTCTTGGAACGAACATCCCGTTTCCCACAGTTAGAAGCCTTGGACCCACCGCGACGGTGGTGCTGAACGCGAGGTGTCCACCATGGGAGCTGCGTGGAAACACGCTGCGGCGATACCCTTTCCACACGTAATGAGGTTTCCCCAGATGACAATGTGTGGGAAACCACGCGCGGCCTGTGCGGAGAGTGCCACACACTCCTGTGGCGAAACAACACTGGGGTGCATGCTTGCTGTGACGACCCTCTCGTTTCCCAAAGCTAGACGTGTGTGCAGAGGTGCACAGAGCCAGGCTGCAAGGAGCCACAGAGGGAACCCTGTGACACAGCACGGTGCGGAAGCCTCCTTTCGGCTCAGCAACCCCTGGTTTCCCCACGTTGGCAGGCTTTGGAGACCCCCGCGGTCGACTCGCAGGGCAATGCCACGGACTCCATTCTCTGAAACCTCAGTGTGGGACCACCCTCTTTCCTCCTACCTTCACGACGGAAGAAGCCTTGGAAATAGTCTGCCGTGCCTGCCTTGAAAGTCCCAGGGACTGAACTCTGCCAGAGAAACTCCAGTTGGGAAAACTAGCTTTCCACCAATACGTTGTTCCACTGAGGAAGTGCTCCCTGGAGAGCACTGCGGGGCCGACAGGGCCCGTCCCCTCGACTCAGCTCCGGGAAGCACACTCTCGCAGAGGGCCTCTTTCAACTGACACCCCCGTTTCCCTAAGCACGAAATGTCTGCTGAGAAGCCCGGCGGGGCCGACGAGACGACCCCGTGCCCTCAACGCTGTGCAGCCAACAGGGGGCGGGATCCAGTTGTCGACCAACTTCTCCTTCCCCTAAATTTCCAAGGGTTGCAAATGCTTGCGGGGCCTCACAGGGTTTCGCCCCAAGTGCATCTCCCTAAAGAAGGCTGTGACGTAACCGACCTCACCTGTCCTCAGTGGACTCCGGGAAGTCAGAAGTGTGGGAGTAGGTGTACCGGCCCTAGGTGTTAGGATGTCCTAAGCTCACCTGGAGAAACCACACTATGGTGACTCCACCTGTCCCACGGACGGACACCTCGTTTCACACAGTCGGTGGGGAATGCGACGACAGTACCGGATGCAGAATTCGCTCGAACGACACTAAGGCAACCCTTCACCAAGAACCCATCTTTTTTCCCTCGCGTCAGTAGTGTGTGCAGCGGCCCGCGGGGCTCGAAAAGGTCAGGCCAGTGCTGTCTCCGCGCCTCTCGGAAGCATCAAGGTGGGGACAGCGTCTCGCCACTGACATCTGATGGCGCTCACGTACACAAGTGTTGGAAAACGGACGCTGGCCCGCGAGGGAAGCTCCCTGGGCTGATGTGCAGGAAAGAACACCGTGGGAGTGTGCTTGTGGGGCGGTGGCGGAGTGGGGCCATAAGAACCCTCTTGGAACGAACATCCCGTTTCCTACAGTTAGAAGCCTTGGACCCACCGCGACGGTGGTGCTGAACGCGAGGTGTCCACCATGGGAGCTGCGTGGAAACACGCTGCGGCGATACCCTTTCCACACGTAATGAGGTTTCCCCAGATGACAGTGTGTGGGAAACCACGCGCGGCCTGTGCGGAGAGTGCCACACACTCCTGTGGCGAAACAACACTGGGGTGCATGCTTGCTGTGACGACCCTCTCGTTTCCCAAAGCCAGACGTGTGAGCAGAGTTACGCGGAGCCAGGCTGCAAGGAGCCAGAGAGGGAACCCTGTGACACAGCACGGTGCGGAAGCCTCCTTTCGGCTCAGCAACCCCTGGTTTCCCCAGGTTGGCAGGCTTTGGAGACCCCCGCGGTCGACTCGCAGGGCAATGCCACGGACTCCATTCTGTGAACCTCAGTGTGGGACCACCCTCTTTCCTCCTACCTTCACGACGGAAGAAGCCTTGGAAATAGTCTGCCGTGCCTGCCTTGAAAGTCCCAGGGACTGAACTCTGCCAGAGAAACTCCAGTTGGGGAAAGCTAGCTTTCCACCAACACGTTGTTCCACCAAGGAGGAAGTGCTCCCTGGAGAGCACTGCGGGGCCGACAGCGCCCGTCCCCTCGACTCAGCTCCGGGAAGCACACTCTCGCGGAGGGCCTCTTTCAACTGACACCCCGTTTCCCTAAGCACGAAATGTCTGCTGAGAAGCCCCGCGGGGCCGACGAGACGACCCCGTGCCCTCAACGCTGTGCAGCCAACAGGGGGCGGGATCCAGTTGTCGACCAACTTCTCCTTCCCCTAAATTTCCAAGGGTTGCAAGTGCTTGCGGGGCCTCACAGGGTTGCGCCCCAAGTGCATCTCCCAAAGCAAGGCTGTGACGTAACCGACCTCACCTGGCCTCAGTGGACTCCGGGAAGTCAGAAGTGTTGGAGTAGGTGTACCGGTCCTAGGCGTTAGACTGTCCTAAGCTCACCTGGAGAAACCACACTATGGTGACTCCACCTGTCCCACGCACGGATACCTCGTTTCACACATTCGGTGGGGACTACGACGACAGTACCGGATGCAGAACTCGCTCGAACGACACTAAGGGCAATCCTTCACCAAGAACCCATCTTGTTTCCCTCGCGTCAGTAGCGTGTGCAGCGGCCCGCGGGGCTCGAAAAGGTCAGGCCAGTGCTGTCTCCGCGCCTCTCGGAAGCATCAAGGTGGGGACAGCGTCTCGCCACTGATATCTGATGGCGCTCACGTACACAAGTGTTGGAAATCTGACGCTGGCCCACGAGGGAAGCTCCTTGGGCTGATGTGCAGGAAAGTACACCGTGGGAGAGTGCTTGTGGGGCGGTGGCGGAGTGGGGCCATAAGAACCCTCTTGGAACGAACATCCCTTTTCCCACAGTTAGAAGCCTTGGAACCACCGCGACGGTGGTGCTGAACGCGAGGTGTCCACCATGGGAGCTGCGTGGAAACACGCTGCGGCGATACCCTTTCCACACGTAATGAGGTTTCACCAGATGACAAGTGTCTGGGAAACCACGTGCGGCCTGTGCGGAGAGTGCCAAACACTCCCGCGGTGAAACAACACTGGGGTGCATGCTTGCTGTGACGACCCTCTCGTTTCCCAAAGCTAGTCGTGTGTGCAGAGGTGCGCGGAGCCAGGCTGCAAGGAGCCACAGAGGGAACCCTGTGACACAGCACGGTGGGGAAGCCTTCTTTCGGCTCAGCAACCCCTGGTTTCCCCAGGTTGGCAGGCTTTGGAGACCCCCGCGGGCAAGTCGCAGGGCCATGCCACGGACTCCATTCTGTGAAACCTCAGTGTGGGACCACCCTCTTTCCTCCTACCTTCACGACGGAAGAAGCCTTGGAAATAGTCTGCCGTGCCTGCCTTGAAAGTCCCAGGGACTGAACTCTGCCAGAGAAACTCCAGTTGGGGAAAGCTAGCTTTCCACCAACACGTTGTCCCACTAAGGAGGACGTGCTCCCTGGAGAGCACTGCGGGGCCGACAGCGCCCGTCTCCTCGACTCAGCTCCGGGAAGCACACTCTCGCGGAGGGCCTCTTTCAACTGACACCCCCGTTTCCCTAAGCACGAAATGTCTGCTGAGAAGCCCCGCGGCGCCGACGAGACGACCCCGTGCCCTCTACGCTGTGCAGCCAACAGGGGGTGGGATCCAGTTTTCGACCAAATTCGTCCCCGAAAGGTCCAAGGGTTGGAAATGCTTGCGGGGCCTCACAGGGTTTCGCCCCAACTGCATCTCCCAAAGCAAGGGTGTGACGTAACAGACCTCACCTGGCCTCAGTGGACTCCGGGAAGTCAGAAGTGTGGGAGTAGGTGTACCGGCCCTAGGCGTTAGACTGTCCTAAGCTCACCTGGGGAAACCACACTATGGTGACTCCACCTGTCCCACGGACGGACACCTCGTTTCACACAGTCGGTGGGGAATGCGACGACAGTACCGGATGCAGAATTCGCTCGAACGACACTAAGGGCAACCCTTCACCAAGAACCCATCTTGTTTCCCTCGCGTCAGTAGTGTGTGCAGCGGCCTGCGGGGCTCGAAAAGGTCAGGCCAGTGCTGTCTCCGCGCCTCTCGGAAGCATCAAGGTGGGGACAGCGTCTCGCCACTGACATCTGATGGCGCTCACGTACACAAGTGTTGGAAAACTGACGCTGGCCGACGAGGGATGCTCCCTGGGCTGATGTGCAGGAAAGAAACCGTGGGAGTGTGCTTGTGGGGCGGTGGCGGAGTGGGGCGATAAGAACCCTCTTGGAACGAACATCCCGTTTCCCACCGTTAGAAGCCTTGGACCCACCGCGACGGTGGTGCTGAACGCGAGGTGTCCACCATGGGAGCTGCGTGGAAACACGCTGCGGCGATACCCTTTCCACACGTAATGAGGTTTCCCCAGATGACAATGTGTGGGAAACCACGCGCGGCCTGTGCGGAGAGTGCCACACACTCCTGTGGCGAAACAACACTGGGGTGCAGGCTTGCTGTGACGACCCTCTCGTTTCCCAAAGCTAGACGTGTGTGCATAGTTACGCGGAGCCAGGCTGCAAGGAGCCAGAGAGGGAACCCTGTGACACAGCACGGTGCGGAAGCCTCCTTTCGGCTCAGCAACCCCTGGTTTCCCCAGGTTGGCAGGCTTTGGAGACCCCCGCGGTCGACTCGCAGGGCAATGCCACGGACTCCATTCTGTGAACCTCAGTGTGGGACCACCCTCTTTCCTCCTACCTTCACGACGGAAGAAGCCTTGGAAATAGTCTGCCGTGCCTGCCTTGAAAGTCCCAGGGACTGAACTCTGCCAGAGAAACTCCAGTTGGGAAAACTAGCTTTCCACCAATACGTTGTTCCACTGAGGAAGTGCTCCCTGGAGAGCACTGCGGGGCCGACAGGGCCCGTCCCCTCGACTCAGCTCCGGGAAGCACACTCTCGCAGAGGGCCTCTTTCAACTGACACCCCGTTTCCCTAAGCACGAAATGTCTGCTGAGAAGCCCGGCGGGGCCGACGAGACGACCCCGTGCCCTCAACGCTGTGCAGCCAACAGGGGGCGGGATCCAGTTGTCGACCAACTTCTCCTTCCCCTAAATTTCCAAGGGTTGCAAATGCTTGCGGGGCCTCACAGGGATTCGCCCCAAGTGCATCTCCCTAAAGAAGGCTGTGACGTAACCGACCTCACCTGTCCTCAGTGGACTCCGGGAAGTCAGAAGTGTGGGAGTAGGTGTACCGGCCCTAGGTGTTAGGATGTCCTAAGCTCACCTGGAGAAACCACACTATGGTGACTCCACCTGTCCCACGGACGGACACCTCGTTCACACAGTCGGTGGGGAATACGACGACAGTACCGGATGCAGAACTCGCTCGAACGACACTAAGGGCAATCCTTCACCAAGAACCCATCTTGTTTCCCTCGCGTCAGTAGTGTCTGCAGAGGGCCGTCGGGCTCGAAAACGTCAGGCCAGTGCTGTCTCCGCGCCTCTCGGAAGCATCAAGGTGGGGACAGCGTCTCGCCACTGACATCTGATGGCGCTCACGTACACAAGTGTTGGAAAACGGACGCTGGCCCACGAGGAAGCTCCCTGGGCTGATGTGCAGGAAAGAACACCGTGGGAGTGTGCTTGTGGGGCGGTGGCGGAGTGGGGCCATAAGAACCCTCTTGGAACGAAGATCCCGTTTCCTACAGTTAGAAGCCTTGGACCCACCGCGACCGTGGTGCTGAACGCGAGGTGTCCAGCATGGGAGCTGCGTGGAAACACGCTGCGGCGATACCCTTTCCACACGTAATGAGGTTTCACTAGATGACAAGTGTCTGGGAAACCACGCGCGGCCTGTGCGGAGAGTGCCACACACTCCTGCGGCGAAACAACACTGGGGTGCATGCTTGCTGTGACGACCCTCTCGTTTCCCAAAGCTAGACGTGTGTGCAGAGTTACGCGGAGCCAGGCTGCAAGGAGCCAGAGAGGGAACCCTGTGACACAGCACGGTGCGGAAGCCTCCTTTCGGCTCAGCAACCCCTGGTTTCCCCAGGTTGGCAGGCTTTGGAGACCCCCGCGGTCGACTCGCAGGGCAATGCCACGGACTCCATTCTGTGAACCTCAGTGTGGGACCACCCTCTTTCCTCCTACCTTCACGACGGAAGAAGCCTTGGAAATAGTCTGCCGTGCCTGCATTGAAAGTCCCAGGGACTGAACTCTGCCAGAGAAACTCCAGTTGGGGAAAGCTAGCTTTCCACCAACACGTTGTTCCACCAAGGAGGAAGTGCTCCCTGGAGAGCACTGCGGGGCCGACAGCGCCCGTCCCCTCGACTCAGCTCCGGGAAGCACACTCTCGCGGAGGGCCTCTTTCAACTGACACCCCCGTTTCCCTAAGCACGAAATGTCTGCTGAGAAGCCCCGCGGGGCCGACGAGACGACCCCGTGCCCTCAACGCTGTGCAGCCAACAGGGGGCGGGATCCAGTTGTCGACCAACTTCTCCTTCCCCTAAATTTCCAAGGGTTGCAAGTGCTTGCGGGGCCTCACAGGGTTGCGCCCCAAGTGCATCTCCCAAAGCAAGGCTGTGACGTAACCGACATCACCTGGCCTCAGTGGACTCCGGGAAGTCAGAAGTGTTGGAGTAGGTGTACCGGTCCTAGGCGTTAGACTGTCCTAAGCTCACCTGGAGAAACCACACTATGGTGACTCCACCTGTCCCACGCACGGACTCCTCGTTTCACACATTCGGTGGGGACTACGACGACAGTACCGGATGCAGAACTCGCTCGAACGACACTAAGGGCAATCCTTCACCAAGAACCCATCTTGTTTCCCTCGCGTCAGTAGCGTGTGCAGTGGCCCGCGGGGCTCGAAAAGGTCAGGCCAGTGCTGTCTCCGCGCCTCTCGGAAGCATCAAGGTGGGGACAGCGTCTCGCCACTGATATATGATGGCGCTCACGTACACAAGTGTTGGAAATCGGACGCTGGCCCACGAGGGAAGCTCCTTGGGCTGATGTGCAGGAAAGTACACCGTGGGAGAGTGCTTGTGGGGCGGTGGCGGAGTGGGGCCATAAGAACCCTCTTGGAACGAACATCCCTTTTCCCACAGTTAGAAGCCTTGGAACCACCGCGACGGTGGTGCTGAACGCGAGGTGTCCACCATGGGAGCTGCGTGGAAACACGCTGCGGCGATACCCTTTCCACACGTAATGAGGTTTCACCAGATGACATGTGTCTGGGAAACCACGTGCGGCCTGTGCGGAGAGTGCCAAACACTCCCGCGGTGAAACAACACTGGGGTGCATGCTTGCTGTGACGACCCTCTCGTTTCCCAAAGCTAGTCGTGTGTGCAGAGGTGCGCGGAGCCAGGCTGCAAGGAGCCACAGAGGGAACCCTGTGACACAGCACGGTGGGGAAGCCTTCTTTCGGCTCAGCAACCCCTGGTTTCCCCAGGTTGGCAGGCTTTGGAGACCCCCGCGGGCAAGTCGCAGGGCCATGCCACGGACTCCATTCTGTGAAACCTCAGTGTGGGACCACCCTCTTTCCTCCTACCTTCACGACGGAAGAAGCCTTGGAAATAGTCTGCCGTGCCTGCCTTGAAAGTCCCAGGGACTGAACTCTGCCAGAGAAACTCCAGTTGGGGAAAGCTAGCTTTCCACCAACACGTTGTTCCACTAAGGAGGACGTGCTCCCTGGAGAGCACTGCGGGGCCGACAGGGCCCGTCTCCTCGACTCAGCTCCGGGAAGCACACTCTCGCGGAGGGCCTCTTTCAACTGACACCCCCGTTTCCCTAAGCACGAAATGTCTGCTGAGAAGCCCGGCGGCGCCGACGAGACGACCCCGTGCCCTCTACGCTGTGCAGCCAACAGGGGGTGGGATCCAGTTTTCGACCAAATTCGTCCCCGAAAGGTCCAAGGGTTGGAAATGCTTGCGGGGCCTCACAGGGTTTCGCCCCAACTGCATCTCCCAAAGCAAGGGTGTGACGTAACAGACCTCACCTGGCCTCAGTGGACTCCGGGAAGTCAGAAGTGTGGGAGTAGGTGTACCGGCCCTAGGCGTTAGACTGTCCTAAGCTCACCTGGAGAAACCACACTATGGTGACTCCACCTGTCCCACGGACGGACACCTCGTTTCACACAGTCGGTGGGGAATGCGACGACAGTACCGGATGCAGAATTCGCTCGAACGACACTAAGGCAACCCTTCACCAAGAACCCATCTTTTTTCCCTCGCGTCAGTAGTGTGTGCAGCGGCCCGCGGGGCTCGAAAAGGTCAGGCCAGTGCTGTCTCCGCGCCTCTCGGAAGCATCAAGGTGGGGACAGCGTCTCGCCACTGACATCTGATGGCGCTCACGTACACAAGTGTTGGAAAACGGACGCTGGCCCGCGAGGGAAGCTCCCTGGGCTGATGTGCAGGAAAGAACACCGTGGGAGTGTGCTTGTGGGGCGGTGGCGGAGTGGGGCCATAAGAACCCTCTTGGAACGAACATCCCGTTTCCTACAGTT
This sequence comes from Lynx rufus, assembly GCF_022079265.1. Lineage (NCBI taxonomy): Eukaryota > Metazoa > Chordata > Mammalia > Carnivora > Felidae > Lynx > Lynx rufus. The sequence continues at coordinate 224,474 of NW_025814838.1, read as the reverse complement.
AGAAGCCTTGGACCCACCGCGACGGTGGTGCTGAACGCGAGGTGTCCACCATGGGAGCTGCGTGGAAACACGCTGCGGCGATACCCTTTCCACACGTAATGAGGTTTCCCCAGATGACAGTGTGTGGGAAACCACGCGCGGCCTGTGCGGAGAGTGCCACACACTCCTGTGGCGAAACAACACTGGGGTGCATGCTTGCTGTGACGACCCTCTCGTTTCCCAAAGCCAGACGTGTGTGCAGAGTTACGCGGAGCCAGGCTGCAAGGAGCCAGAGAGGGAACCCTGTGACACAGCACGGTGCGGAAGCCTCCTTTCGGCTCAGCAACCCCTGGTTTCCCCAGGTTGGCAGGCTTTGGAGACCCCCGCGGTCGACTCGCAGGGCAATGCCACGGACTCCATTCTGTGAACCTCAGTGTGGGACCACCCTCTTTCCTCCTACCTTCACGACGGAAGAAGCCTTGGAAATAGTCTGCCGTGCCTGCCTTGAAAGTCCCAGGGACTGAACTCTGCCAGAGAAACTCCAGTTGGGGAAAGCTAGCTTTCCACCAACACGTTGTTCCACCAAGGAGGAAGTGCTCCCTGGAGAGCACTGCGGGGCCGACAGCGCCCGTCCCCTCGACTCAGCTCCGGGAAGCACACTCTCGCGGAGGGCCTCTTTCAACTGACACCCCCGTTTCCCTAAGCACGAAATGTCTGCTGAGAAGCCCCGCGGGGCCGACGAGACGACCCCGTGCCCTCAACGCTGTGCAGCCAACAGGGGGCGGGATCCAGTTGTCGACCAACTTCTCCTTCCCCTAAATTTCCAAGGGTTGCAAGTGCTTGCGGGGCCTCACAGGGTTGCGCCCCAAGTGCATCTCCCAAAGCAAGGCTGTGACGTAACCGACCTCACCTGGCCTCAGTGGACTCCGGGAAGTCAGAAGTGTTGGAGTAGGTGTACCGGTCCTAGGCGTTAGACTGTCCTAAGCTCACCTGGAGAAACCACACTATGGTGACTCCACCTGTCCCACGCACGGATACCTCGTTTCACACATTCGGTGGGGACTACGACGACAGTACCGGATGCAGAACTCGCTCGAACGACACTAAGGGCAATCCTTCACCAAGAACCCATCTTGTTTCCCTCGCGTCAGTAGCGTGTGCAGCGGCCCGCGGGGCTCGAAAAGGTCAGGCCAGTGCTGTCTCCGCGCCTCTCGGAAGCATCAAGGTGGGGACAGCGTCTCGCCACTGATATCTGATGGCGCTCACGTACACAAGTGTTGGAAATCTGACGCTGGCCCACGAGGGAAGCTCCTTGGGCTGATGTGCAGGAAAGTACACCGTGGGAGAGTGCTTGTGGGGCGGTGGCGGAGTGGGGCCATAAGAACCCTCTTGGAACGAACATCCCTTTTCCCACAGTTAGAAGCCTTGGAACCACCGCGATGGTGGTGCTGAACGCGAGGTGTCCACCATGGGAGCTGCGTGGAAACACGCTGCGGCGATACCCTTTCCACACGTAATGAGGTTTCACCAGATGACAAGTGTCTGGGAAACCACGTGCGGCCTGTGCGGAGAGTGCCAAACACTCCCGCGGTGAAACAACACTGGGGTGCATGCTTGCTGTGACGACCCTCTCGTTTCCCAAAGCTAGTCGTGTGTGCAGAGGTGCGCGGAGCCAGGCTGCAAGGAGCCACAGAGGGAACCCTGTGACACAGCACGGTGGGGAAGCCTTCTTTCGGCTCAGCAACCCCTGGTTTCCCCAGGTTGGCAGGCTTTGGAGACCCCCGCGGGCAAGTCGCAGGGCCATGCCACGGACTCCATTCTGTGAAACCTCAGTGTGGGACCACCCTCTTTCCTCCTACCTTCACGACGGAAGAAGCCTTGGAAATAGTCTGCCGTGCCTGCCTTGAAAGTCCCAGGGACTGAACTCTGCCAGAGAAACTCCAGTTGGGGAAAGCTAGCTTTCCAACAACACGTTGTCCCACTAAGGAGGACGTGCTCCCTGGAGAGCACTGCGGGGCCGACAGGGCCCGTCTCCTCGACTCAGCTCCGGGAAGCACACTCTCGCGGAGGGCCTCTTTCAACTGACACCCCGTTTCCCTAAGCACGAAATGTCTGCTGAGAAGCCCCGCGGCGCCGACGAGACGACCCCGTGCCCTCTACGCTGTGCAGCCAACAGGGGGTGGGATCCAGTTTTCGACCAAATTCGTCCCCGAAAGGTCCAAGGGTTGGAAATGCTTGCGGGGCCTCACAGGGTTTCGCCCCAACTGCATCTCCCAAAGCAAGGGTGTGACGTAACAGACCTCACCTGGCCTCAGTGGACTCCGGGAAGTCAGAAGTGTGGGAGTAGGTGTACCGGCCCTAGGCGTTAGACTGTCCTAAGCTCACCTGGGGAAACCACACTATGGTGACTCCACCTGTCCCACGGACGGACACCTCGTTTCACACAGTCGGTGGGGAATGCGACGACAGTACCGGATGCAGAATTCGCTCGAACGACACTAAGGGCAACCCTTCACCAAGAACCCATCTTGTTTCCCTCGCGTCAGTAGTGTGTGCAGCGGCCTGCGGGGCTCGAAAAGGTCAGGCCAGTGCTGTCTCCGCGCCTCTCGGAAGCATCAAGGTGGGGACAGCGTCTCGCCACTGACATCTGATGGCGCTCACGTACACAAGTGTTGGAAAACTGACGCTGGCCGACGAGGGATGCTCCCTGGGCTGATGTGCAGGAAAGAAACCGTGGGAGTGTGCTTGTGGGGCGGTGGCGGAGTGGGGCGATAAGAACCCTCTTGGAACGAACATCCCGTTTCCCACCGTTAGAAGCCTTGGACCCACCGCGACGGTGGTGCTGAACGCGAGGTGTCCACCATGGGAGCTGCGTGGAAACACGCTGCGGCGATACCCTTTCCACACGTAATGAGGTTTCCCCAGATGACAATGTGTGGGAAACCACGCGCGGCCTGTGCGGAGAGTGCCACACACTCCTGTGGCGAAACAACACTGGGGTGCATGCTTGCTGTGACGACCCTCTCGTTTCCCAAAGCTAGACGTGTGTGCATAGTTACGCGGAGCCAGGCTGCAAGGAGCCAGAGAGGGAACCCTGTGACACAGCACGGTGCGGAAGCCTCCTTTCGGCTCAGCAACCCCTGGTTTCCCCAGGTTGGCAGGCTTTGGAGACCCCCGCGGTCGACTCGCAGGGCAATGCCACGGACTCCATTCTGTGAACCTCAGTGTGGGACCACCCTCTTTCCTCCTACCTTCACGACGGAAGAAGCCTTGGAAATAGTCTGCCGTGCCTGCCTTGAAAGTCCCAGGGACTGAACTCTGCCAGAGAAACTCCAGTTGGGGAAAGCTAGCTTTCCACCAACACGTTGTTCCACCAAGGAGGAAGTGCTCCCTGGAGAGCACTGCGGGGCCGACAGGGCCCGTCTCCTCGACTCAGCTCCGGGAAGCACACTCTCGCGGAGGGCCTCTTTCAACTGACACCCCGTTTCCCTAAGCACGAAATGTCTGCTGAGAAGCCCCGCGGGGCCGACGAGACGACCCCGTGCCCTCAACGCTGTGCAGCCAACAGGGGGCGGGATCCAGTTGTCGACCAACTTCTCCTTCCCCTAAATTTCCAAGGGTTGCAAGTGCTTGCGGGGCCTCACAGGGTTGCGCCCCAAGTGCATCTCCCAAAGCAAGGCTGTGACGTAACCGACCTCACCTGGCCTCAGTGGACTCCGGGAAGTCAGAAGTGTTGGAGTAGGTGTACCGGTCCTAGGCGTTAGACTGTCCTAAGCTCACCTGGAGAAACCACACTATGGTGACTCCACCTGTCCCACGCACGGACACCTCGTTTCACACATTCGGTGGGGACTACGACGACAGTACCGGATGCAGAACTCGCTCGAACGACACTAAGGGCAATCCTTCACCAAGAACCCATCTTGTTTCCCTCGCGTCAGTAGCGTGTGCAGCGGCCCGCGGGGCTCGAAAAGGTCAGGCCAGTGCTGTCTCCGCGCCTCTCGGAAGCATCAAGGTGGGGACAGCGTCTCACCACTGATATCTGATGGCGCTCACGTACACAAGTGTTGGAAATCTGACGCTGGCCCACGAGGGAAGCTCCTTGGGCTGATGTGCAGGAAAGTACACCGTGGGAGAGTGCTTGTGGGGCGGTGGCGGAGTGGGGCCATAAGAACCCTCTTGGAACGAACATCCCTTTTCCCACAGTTAGAAGCCTTGGAACCACCGCGACGGTGGTGCTGAACGCGAGGTGTCCACCATGGGAGCTGCGTGGAAACACGCTGCGGCGATACCCTTTCCACACGTAATGAGGTTTCACCAGATGACAAGTGTCTGGGAAACCACGTGCGGCCTGTGCGGAGAGTGCCAAACACTCCCGCGGTGAAACAACACTGGGGTGCATGCTTGCTGTGACGACCCTCTCGTTTCCCAAAGCTAGTCGTGTGTGCAGAGGTGCGCGGAGCCAGGCTGCAAGGAGCCACAGAGGGAACCCTGTGACACAGCACGGTGGGGAAGCCTTCTTTCGGCTCAGCAACCCCTGGTTTCCCCAGGTTGGCAGGCTTTGGAGACCGCCGCGGGCAAGTCGCAGGGCCATGCCACGGACTCCATTCTGTGAAACCTCAGTGTGGGACCACCCTCTTTCCTCCTACCTTCACGACGGAAGAAGCCTTGGAAATAGTCTGCCGTGCCTGCCTTGAAAGTCCCAGGGACTGAACTCTGCCAGAGAAACTCCAGTTGGGGAAAGCTAGCTTTCCACCAACACGTTGTTCCACTAAGGAGGACGTGCTCCCTGGAGAGCACTGCGGGGCCGACAGGGCCCGTCTCCTCGACTCAGCTCCGGGAAGCACACTCTCGCGGAGGGCCTCTTTCAACTGACACCCCGTTTCCCTAAGCACGAAATGTCTGCTGAGAAGCCCCGCGGCGCCGACGAGACGACCCCGTGCCCTCTACGCTGTGCAGCCAACAGGGGGTGGGATCCAGTTTTCGACCAAATTCGTCCCCGAAAGGTCCAAGGGTTGGAAATGCTTGCGGGGCCTCACAGGGTTTCGCCCCAACTGCATCTCCCAAAGCAAGGGTGTGACGTAACAGACCTCACCTGGCCTCAGTGGACTCCGGGAAGTCAGAAGTGTGGGAGTAGGTGTACCGGCCCTAGGCGTTAGACTGTCCTAAGCTCACCTGGAGAAACCACACTATGGTGACTCCACCTGTCCCACGGACGGACACCTCGTTTCACACAGTCGGTGGGGAATGCGACGACAGTACCGGATGCAGAATTCGCTCGAACGACACTAAGGGCAACCCTTCACCAAGAACCCATCTTGTTTCCCTCGCGTCAGTAGTGTGTGCAGCGGCCCGCGGGGCTCGAAAAGGTCAGGCCAGTGCTGTCTCCGCGCCTCTCGGAAGCATCAAGGTGGGGACAGCGTCTCGCCACTGACATCTGATGGCGCTCACGTACACAAGTGTTGGAAAACTGACGCTGGCCGACGAGGGATGCTCCCTGGGCTGATGTGCAGGAAAGAAACCGTGGGAGTGTGCTTGTGGGGTGGTGGCGGAGTGGGGCGATAAGAACCCTCTTGGAACGAACATCCCGTTTCCCACCGTTAGAAGCCTTGGACCCACCGCGACGGTGGTGCTGAACGCGAGGTGTCCACCATGGGAGCTGCGTGGAAACACGCTGCGGCGATACCCTTTCCACACGTAATGAGGTTTCCCCAGATGACAATGTGTGGGAAACCACGCGCGGCCTGTGCGGAGAGTGCCACACACTCCTGTGGCGAAACAACACTGGGGTGCAGGCTTGCTGTGACGACCCTCTCGTTTCCCAAAGCTAGACGTGTGTGCATAGTTACGCGGAGCCAGGCTGCAAGGAGCCAGAGAGGGAACCCTGTGACACAGCACGGGGTGGAAGCCTCCTTTCGGCTCAGCAACCCCTGGTTTCCCCAGGTTGGCAGGCTTTGGAGACCCCCGCGGTCGACTCGCAGGGCAATGCCACGGACTCCATTCTGTGAACCTCAGTGTGGGACCACCCTCTTTCCTCCTACCTTCACGACGGAAGAAGCCTTGGAAATAGTCTGCCGTGCCTGCCTTGAAAGTCCCAGGGACTGAACTCTGCCAGAGAAACTCCAGTTGGGGAAAGCTAGCTTTCCACCAACACGTTGTTCCACCAAGGAGGAAGTGCTCCCTGGAGAGCACTGCGGGGCCGACAGCGCCCGTCCCCTCGACTCAGCTCCGGGAAGCACACTCTCGCGGAGGGCCTCTTTCAACTGACACCCCGTTTCCCTAAGCACGAAATGTCTGCTGAGAAGCCCCGCGGGGCCGACGAGACGACCCCGTGCCCTCAACGCTGTGCAGCCAACAGGGGGCGGGATCCAGTTGTCGACCAACTTCTCCTTCCCCTAAATTTCCAAGGGTTGCAAGTGCTTGCGGGGCCTCACAGGGTTGCGCCCCAAGTGCATCTCCCAAAGCAAGGCTGTGACGTAACCGACCTCACCTGGCCTCAGTGGACTCCGGGAAGTCAGAAGTGTTGGAGTAGGTGTACCGGTCCTAGGCGTTAGACTGTCCTAAGCTCACCTGGAGAAACCACACTATGGTGACTCCACCTGTCCCACGCACGGACACCTCGTTTCACACATTCGGTGGGGACTACGACGACAGTACCGGATGCAGAACTCGCTCGAACGACACTAAGGGCAATCCTTCACCAAGAACCCATCTTGTTTCCCTCGCGTCAGTAGCGTGTGCAGCGGCCCGCGGGGCTCGAAAAGGTCAGGCCAGTGCTGTCTCCGCGCCTCTCGGAAGCATCAAGGTGGGGACAGCGTCTCGCCACTGATATCTGATGGCGCTCACGTACACAAGTGTTGGAAATCTGACGCTGGCCCACGAGGGAAGCTCCTTGGGCTGATGTGCAGGAAAGTACACCGTGGGAGAGTGCTTGTGGGGCGGTGGCGGAGTGGGGCCATAAGAACCCTCTTGGAACGAACATCCCTTTTCCCACAGTTAGAAGCTGGAACCACCGCGACGGTGGTGCTGAACGCGAGGTGTCCACCATGGGAGCTGCGTGGAAACACGCTGCGGCGATACCCTTTCCACACGTAATGAGGTTTCACCAGATGACAAGTGTCTGGGAAACCACGTGCGGCCTGTGCGGAGAGTGCCAAACACTCCCGCGGTGAAACAACACTGGGGTGCATGCTTGCTGTGACGACCCTCTCGTTTCCCAAAGCTAGTCGTGTGTGCAGAGGTGCGCGGAGCCAGGCTGCAAGGAGCCACAGAGGGAACCCTGTGACACAGCACGGTGGGGAAGCCTTCTTTCGGCTCAGCTACCCCTGGTTTCCCCAGGTTGGCAGGCTTTGGAGACCCCCGCGGGCAAGTCGCAGGGCCATGCCACGGACTCCATTCTGTGAAACCTCAGTGTGGGACCACCCTCTTTCCTCCTACCTTCACGACGGAAGAAGCCTTGGAAATAGTCTGCCGTGCCTGCCTTGAAAGTCCCAGGGACTGAACTCTGCCAGAGAAACTCCAGTTGGGGAAAGCTAGCTTTCCACCAACACGTTGTTCCACTAAGGAGGACGTGCTCCCTGGAGAGCACTGCGGGGCCGACAGGGCCCGTCTCCTCGACTCAGCTCCGGGAAGCACACTCTCGCGGAGGGCCTCTTTCAACTGACACCCCGTTTCCCTAAGCACGAAATGTCTGCTGAGAAGCCCGGCGGCGCCGACGAGACGACCCCGTGCCCTCTACGCTGTGCAGCCAACAGGGGGTGGGATCCAGTTTTCGACCAAATTCGTCCCCGAAAGGTCCAAGGGTTGGAAATGCTTGCGGGGCCTCACAGGGTTTCGCCCCAACTGCATCTCCCAAAGCAAGGGTGTGACGTAACAGACCTCACCTGGCCTCAGTGGACTCCGGGAAGTCAGAAGTGTGGGAGTAGGTGTACCGGCCCTAGGCGTTAGACTGTCCTAAGCTCACCTGGAGAAACCACACTATGGTGACTCCACCTGTCCCACGGACGGACACCTCGTTTCACACAGTCGGTGGGGAATGCGACGACAGTACCGGATGCAGAATTCGCTCGAACGACACTAAGGGCAACCCTTCACCAAGAACCCATCTTTTTTCCCTCGCGTCAGTAGTGTGTGCAGCGGCCCGCGGGGCTCGAAAAGGTCAGGCCAGTGCTGTCTCCGCGCCTCTCGGAAGCATCAAGGTGGGGACAGCGTCTCGCCACTGACATCTGATGGCGCTCACGTACACAAGTGTTGGAAAACTGACGCTGGCCGACGAGGGATGCTCCCTGGGCTGATGTGCAGGAAAGAACACCGTGGGAGTGTGCTTGTGGGGCGGTGGCGGAGTGGGGCCATAAGAACCCTCTTGGAACGAACATCCCGTTTCCTACAGTTAGAAGCCTTGGACCCACCGCGACGGTGGTGCTGAACGCGAGGTGTCCACCATGGGAGCTGCGTGGAAACACGCTGCGGTGATACCCTTTCCACACGTAATGAGGTTTCCCCAGATGACAGTGTGTGGGAAACCACGCGCGGCCTGTGCGGAGAGTGCCACACACTCCTGTGGCGAAACAACACTGGGGTGCATGCTTGCTGTGACGACCCTCTCGTTTCCCAAAGCTAGACGTGTGTGCAGAGTTACGCGGAGCCAGGCTGCAAGGAGCCAGAGAGGGAACCCTGTGACACAGCACGGTGCGGAAGCCTCCTTTCGGCTCAGCAACCCCTGGTTTCCCCAGGTTGGCAGGCTTTGGAGACCCCCGCGGTCGACTCGCAGGGCAATGCCACGGACTCCATTCTGTGAACCTCAGTGTGGGACCACCCTCTTTCCTCCTACCTTCACGACGGAAGAAGCCTTGGAAATAGTCTGCCGTGCCTGCCTTGAAAGTCCCAGGGACTGAACTCTGCCAGAGAAACTCCAGTTGGGGAAAGCTAGCTTTCCACCAACACGTTGTTCCACCAAGGAGGAAGTGCTCCCTGGAGAGCACTGCGGGGCCGACAGCGCCCGTCCCCTCGACTCAGCTCCGGGAAGCACACTCTCGCGGAGGGCCTCTTTCAACTGACACCCCGTTTCCCTAAGCACGAAATGTCTGCTGAGAAGCCCCGCGGGGCCGACGAGACGACCCCGTGCCCTCAACGCTGTGCAGCCAACAGGGGGCGGGATCCAGTTGTCGACCAACTTCTCCTTCCCCTAAATTTCCAAGGGTTGCAAGTGCTTGCGGGGCCTCACAGGGTTGCGCCCCAAGTGCATCTCCCAAAGCAAGGCTGTGACGTAACCGACCTCACCTGGCCTCAGTGGACTCCGGGAAGTCAGAAGTGTTGGAGTAGGTGTACCGGTCCTAGGCGTTAGACTGTCCTAAGCTCACCTGGAGAAACCACACTATGGTGACTCCACCTGTCCCACGCACGGACACCTCGTTTCACACATTCGGTGGGGACTACGACGACAGTACCGGATGCAGAACTCGCTCGAACGACACTAAGGGCAATCCTTCACCAAGAACCCATCTTGTTTCCCTCGCGTCAGTAGCGTGTGCAGCGGCCCGCGGGGCTCGAAAAGGTCAGGCCAGTGCTGTCTCCGCGCCTCTCGGAAGCATCAAGGTGGGGACAGCGTCTCGCCACTGATATCTGATGGCGCTCACGTACACAAGTGTTGGAAATCTGACGCTGGCCCACGAGGGAAGCTCCTTGGGCTGATGTGCAGGAAAGTACACCGTGGGAGAGTGCTTGTGGGGCGGTGGCGGAGTGGGGCCATAAGAACCCTCTTGGAACGAACATCCCTTTTCCCACAGTTAGAAGCCTTGGAACCACCGCGACGGTGGTGCTGAACGCGAGGTGTCCACCATGGGAGCTGCGTGGAAACACGCTGCGGCGATACCCTTTCCACACGTAATGAGGTTTCACCAGATGACAAGTGTCTGGGAAACCACGTGCGGCCTGTGCGGAGAGTGCCAAACACTCCCGCGGTGAAACAACACTGGGGTGCATGCTTGCTGTGACGACCCTCTCGTTTCCCAAAGCTAGTCGTGTGTGCAGAGGTGCGCGGAGCCAGGCTGCAAGGAGCCACAGAGGGAACCCTGTGACACAGCACGGTGGGGAAGCCTTCTTTCGGCTCAGCTACCCCTGGTTTCCCCAGGTTGGCAGGCTTTGGAGACCCCCGCGGGCAAGTCGCAGGGCCATGCCACGGACTCCATTCTGTGAAACCTCAGTGTGGGACCACCCTCTTTCCTCCTACCTTCACGACGGAAGAAGCCTTGGAAATAGTCTGCCGTGCCTGCCTTGAAAGTCCCAGGGACTGAACTCTGCCAGAGAAACTCCAGTTGGGGAAAGCTAGCTTTCCACCAACACGTTGTTCCACTAAGGAGGACGTGCTCCCTGGAGAGCACTGCGGGGCCGACAGGGCCCGTCTCCTCGACTCAGCTCCGGGAAGCACACTCTCGCGGAGGGCCTCTTTCAACTGACACCCCGTTTCCCTAAGCACGAAATGTCTGCTGAGAAGCCCGGCGGCGCCGACGAGACGACCCCGTGCCCTCTACGCTGTGCAGCCAACAGGGGGTGGGATCCAGTTTTCGACCAAATTCGTCCCCGAAAGGTCCAAGGGTTGGAAATGCTTGCGGGGCCTCACAGGGTTTCGCCCCAACTGCATCTCCCAAAGCAAGGGTGTGACGTAACAGACCTCACCTGGCCTCAGTGGACTCCGGGAAGTCAGAAGTGTGGGAGTAGGTGTACCGGCCCTAGGCGTTAGACTGTCCTAAGCTCACCTGGAGAAACCACACTATGGTGACTCCACCTGTCCCACGGACGGACACCTCGTTTCACACAGTCGGTGGGGAATGCGACGACAGTACCGGATGCAGAATTCGCTCGAACGACACTAAGGGCAACCCTTCACCAAGAACCCATCTTTTTTCCCTCGCGTCAGTAGTGTGTGCAGCGGCCCGCGGGGCTCGAAAAGGTCAGGCCAGTGCTGTCTCCGCGCCTCTCGGAAGCATCAAGGTGGGGACAGCGTCTCGCCACTGACATCTGATGGCGCTCACGTACACAAGTGTTGGAAAACTGACGCTGGCCGACGAGGGATGCTCCCTGGGCTGATGTGCAGGAAAGAACACCGTGGGAGTGTGCTTGTGGGGCGGTGGCGGAGTGGGGCCATAAGAACCCTCTTGGAACGAACATCCCGTTTCCTACAGTTAGAAGCCTTGGACCCACCGCGACGGTGGTGCTGAACGCGAGGTGTCCACCATGGGAGCTGCGTGGAAACACGCTGCGGCGATACCCTTTCCACACGTAATGAGGTTTCCCCAGATGACAGTGTGTGGGAAACCACGCGCGGCCTGTGCGGAGAGTGCCACACACTCCTGTGGCGAAACAACACTGGGGTGCATGCTTGCTGTGACGACCCTCTCGTTTCCCAAAGCTAGACGTGTGTGCAGAGTTACGCGGAGCCAGGCTGCAAGGAGCCAGAGAGGGAACCCTGTGACACAGCACGGTGCGGAAGCCTCCTTTCGGCTCAGCAACCCCTGGTTTCCCCAGGTTGGCAGGCTTTGGAGACCCCCGCGGTCGACTCGCAGGGCAATGCCACGGACTCCATTCTGTGAACCTCAGTGTGGGACCACCCTCTTTCCTCCTACCTTCACGACGGAAGAAGCCTTGGAAATAGTCTGCCGTGCCTGCCTTGAAAGTCCCAGGGACTGAACTCTGCCAGAGAAACTCCAGTTGGGGAAAGCTAGCTTTCCACCAACACGTTGTTCCACCAAGGAGGAAGTGCTCCCTGGAGAGCACTGCGGGGCCGACAGCGCCCGTCCCCTCGACTCAGCTCCGGGAAGCACACTCTCGCGGAGGGCCTCTTTCAACTGACACCCCGTTTCCCTAAGCACGAAATGTCTGCTGAGAAGCCCCGCGGGGCCGACGAGACGACCCCGTGCCCTCAACGCTGTGCAGCCAACAGGGGGCGGGATCCAGTTGTCGACCAACTTCTCCTTCCCCTAAATTTCCAAGGGTTGCAAGTGCTTGCGGGGCCTCACAGGGTTGCGCCCCAAGTGCATCTCCCAAAGCAAGGCTGTGACGTAACCCACCTCACCTGGCCTCAGTGGACTCCGGGAAGTCAGAAGTGTTGGAGTAGGTGTACCGGTCCTAGGCGTTAGACTGTCCTAAGCTCACCTGGAGAAACCACACTATGGTGACTCCACCTGTCCCACGCACGGACACCTCGTTTCACACATTCGGTGGGGACTACGACGACAGTACCGGATGCAGAACTCGCTCGAACGACACTAAGGGCAATCCTTCACCAAGAACCCATCTTGTTTCCCTCGCGTCAGTAGCGTGTGCAGCGGCCCGCGGGGCTCGAAAAGGTCAGGCCAGTGCTGTCTCCGCGCCTCTCGGAAGCATCAAGGTGGGGACAGCGTCTCGCCACTGATATCTGATGGCGCTCACGTACACAAGTGTTGGAAATCGGACGCTGGCCCACGAGGGAAGCTCCTTGGGCTGATGTGCAGGAAAGTACACCGTGGGAGAGTGCTTGTGGGGCGGTGGCGGAGTGGGGCCATAAGAACCCTCTTGGAACGAACATCCCGTTTCCCACAGTTAGAAGCCTTGGAACCACCGCGACGGTGGTGCTGAACGCGAGGTGTCCACCATGGGAGCTGCGTGGAAACACGCTGCGGCGATACCCTTTCCACACGTAATGAGGTTTCACCAGATGACAAGTGTCTGGGAAACCACGTGCGGCCTGTGCGGAGAGTGCCAAACACTCCCGCGGTGAAACAACACTGGGGTGCATGCTTGCTGTGACGACCCTCTCGTTTCCCAAAGCTAGTCGTGTGTGCAGAGGTGCGCGGAGCCAGGCTGCAAGGAGCCACAGAGGGAACCCTGTGACACAGCACGGTGGGGAAGCCTTCTTTCGGCTCAGCAACCCCTGGTTTCCCCAGGTTGGCAGGCTTTGGAGACCCCCGCGGGCAACTCGCAGGGCCATGCCACGGACTCCATTCTGTGAAACCTCAGTGTGGGACCACCCACTTTCCTCCTACCTTCACGACGGAAGAAGCCTTGGAAATAGTCTGCCGTGCCTGCCTTGAAAGTCCCAGGGACTGAACTCTGCCAGAGAAACTCCAGTTGGGGAAAGCTAGCTTTCCACCAACACGTTGTTCCACTAAGGAGGACGTGCTCCCTGGAGAGCACTGCGGGGCTGACAGGGCCTGTCTCCTCGACTCAGCTCCGGGAAGCACACTCTCGCGGAGGGCCTCTTTCAACTGACACCCCGTTTCCCTAAGCACGAAATGTCTGCTGAGAAGCCCGGCGGCGCCGACGAGACGACCCCGTGCCCTCTACGCTGTGCAGCCAACAGGGGGTGGGATCCAGTTTTCGACCAAATTCGTCCCCGAAAGGTCCAAGGGTTGGAAATGCTTGCGGGGCCTCACAGGGTTTCGCCCCAACTGCATCTCCCAAAGCAAGGGTGTGACGTAACAGACCTCACCTGGCCTCAGTGGACTCCGGGAAGTCAGAAGTGTGGGAGTAGGTGTACCGGCCCTAGGCGTTAGACTGTCCTAAGCTCACCTGGAGAAACCACACTATGGTGACTCCACCTGTCCCACGGACGGACACCTCGTTTCACACAGTCGGTGGGGAATGCGACGACAGTACCGGATGCAGAATTCGCTCGAACGACACTAAGGGCAACCCTTCACCAAGAACCCATCTTGTTTCCCTCGCGTCAGTAGTGTGTGCAGCGGCCCGCGGGGCTCGAAAAGGTCAGGCCAGTGCTGTCTCCGCGCCTCTCGGAAGCATCAAGGTGGGGACAGCGTCTCGCCACTGACATCTGATGGCGCTCACGTACACAAGTGTTGGAAAACGGACGCTGGCCCGCGAGGGAAGCTCCCTGGGCTGATGTGCAGGAAAGAACACCGTGGGAGTGTGCTTGTGGGGCGGTGGCGGAGTGGGGCCATAAGAACCCTCTTGGAACGAACATCCCGTTTCCTACAGTTAGAAGCCTTGGACCCACCGCGACGGTGGTGCTGAACGCGAGGTGTCCACCATGGGAGCTGCGTGGAAACACGCTGCGGCGATACCCTTTCCACACGTAATGAGGTTTCCCCAGATGACAGTGTGTGGGAAACCACGCGCGGCCTGTGCGGAGAGTCCACACACTCCTGTGGCGAAACAACACTGGGGTGCATGCTTGCTGTGACGACCCTCTCGTTTCCCAAAGCTAGACGTGTGTGCAGAGTTACGCGGAGCCAGGCTGCAAGGAGCCAGAGAGGGAACCCTGTGACACAGCACGGTGCGGAAGCCTCCTTTCGCTCAGCAACCCCTGGTTTCCCCAGGTTGGCAGGCTTTGGAGACCCCCGCGGTCGACTCGCAGGGCAATGCCACGGACTCCATTCTGTGAACCTCAGTGTGGGACCACCCTCTTTCCTCCTACCTTCACGACGGAAGAAGCCTTGGAAATAGTCTGCCGTGCCTGCCTTGAAAGTCCCAGGGACTGAACTCTGCCAGAGAAACTCCAGTTGGGGAAAGCTAGCTTTCCACCAACACGTTGTTCCACCAAGGAGGAAGTGCTCCCTGGAGAGCACTGCGGGGCCGACAGGGCCCGTCCCCTCGACTCAGCTCCGGGAAGCACACTCTCGCGGAGGGCCTCTTTCAACTGACACCCCGTTTCCCTAAGCACGAAATGTCTGCTGAGAAGCCCCGCGGGGCCGACGAGACGACCCCGTGCCCTCAACGCTGTGCAGCCAACAGGGGGCGGGATCCAGTTGTCGACCAACTTCTCCTTCCCCTAAATTTCCAAGGGTTGCAAGTGCTTGCGGGGCCTCACAGGGTTGCGCCCCAAGTGCATCTCCCAAAGCAGGGCTGTGACGTAACCGACCTCACCTGGCCTCAGTGGACTCCGGGAAGTCAGAAGTGTTGGAGTAGGTGTACCGGTCCTAGGCGTTAGACTGTCCTAAGCTCACCTGGAGAAACCACACTATGGTGACTCCACCTGTCCCACGCACGGACACCTCGTTTCACACATTCGGTGGGGACTACGACGACAGTACCCGATGCAGAACTCGCTCGAACGACACTAAGGGCAATCCTTCACCACGAACCCATCTTGTTTCCCTCGCGTCAGTAGCGTGTGCAGCGGCCCGCGGGGCTCGAAAAGGTCAGGCCAGTGCCGTCTCCGCGCCTCTCGGAAGCATCAAGGTGGGGACAGCGTCTCGCCACTGATATCTGATGGCGCTCACGTACACAAGTGTTGGAAATCTGACGCTGGCCCACGAGGGAAGCTCCTTGGGCTGATGTGCAGGAAAGTACACCGTGGGAGAGTGCTTGTGGGGCGGTGGCGGAGTGGGGCCATAAGAACCCTCTTGGAACGAACATCCCTTTTCCCACAGTTAGAAGCCTTGGAACCACCGCGACGGTGGTGCTGAACGCGAGGTGTCCACCATGGGAGCTGCGTGGAAACACGCTGCGGCGATACCCTTTCCACACGTAATGAGGTTTCACCAGATGACAAGTGTCTGGGAAACCACGTGCGGCCTGTGCGGAGAGTGCCAAACACTCCCGCGGTGAAACAACACTGGGGTGCATGCTTGCTGTGACGACCCTCTCGTTTCCCAAAGCTAGTCGTGTGTGCAGAGGTGCGCGGAGCCAGGCTGCAAGGAGCCACAGAGGGAACCCTGTGACACAGCACGGTGGGGAAGCCTTCTTTCGGCTCAGCAACCCCTGGTTTCCCCAGGTTGGCAGGCTTTGGAGACCCCCGCGGGCAACTCGCAGGGCCATGCCACGGACTCCATTCTGTGAAACCTCAGTGTGGGACCACCCTCTTTCCTCCTACCTTCACGACGGAAGAAGCCTTGGAAATAGTCTGCCGTGCCTGCCTTGAAAGTCCCAGGGACTGAACTCTGCCAGAGAAACTCCAGTTGGGGAAAGCTAGCTTTCCACCAACACGTTGTTCCACTAAGGAGGACGTGCTCCCTGGAGAGCACTGCGGGGATCGACAGGGCCCGTCTCCTCGACTCAGCTCCGGGAAGCACACTCTCGCGGAGGGCCTCTTTCAACTGACACCCCGTTTCCCTAAGCACGAAATGTCTGCTGAGAAGCCCGGCGGCGCCGACGAGACGACCCCGTGCCCTCTACGCTGTGCAGCCAACAGGGGGTGGGATCCAGTTTTCGACCAAATTCGTCCCCGAAAGGTCCAAGGGTTGGAAATGCTTGCGGGGCCTCACAGGGTTTCGCCCCAACTGCATCTCCCAAAGCAAGGGTGTGACGTAACAGACCTCACCTGGCCTCAGTGGACTCCGGGAAGTCAGAAGTGTGGGAGTAGGTGTACCGGCCCTAGGCGTTAGACTGTCCTAAGCTCACCTGGAGAAACCACACTATGGTGACTCCACCTGTCCCACGGACGGACACCTCGTTTCACACAGTCGGTGGGGAATGCGACGACAGTACCGGATGCAGAATTCGCTCGAACGACACTAAGGGCAACCCTTCACCAAGAACCCATCTTGTTTCCCTCGCGTCAGTAGTGTGTGCAGCGGCCCGCGGGGCTCGAAAAGGTCAGGCCAGTGCTGTCTCCGCGCCTCTCGGAAGCATCAAGGTGGGGACAGCGTCTCGCCACTGACATCTGATGGCGCTCACGTACACAAGTGTTGGAAAACGGACGCTGGCCCGCGAGGGAAGCTCCCTGGGCTGATGTGCAGGAAAGAACACCGTGGGAGTGTGCTTGTGGGGCGGTGGCGGAGTGGGGCCATAAGAACCCTCTTGGAACGAACATCCCGTTTCCTACAGTTAGAAGCCTTGGACCCACCGCGACGGTGGTGCTGAACGCGAGGTGTCCACCATGGGAGCTGCGTGGAAACACGCTGCGGCGATACCCTTTCCACACGTAATGAGGTTTCCCCAGATGACAGTGTGTGGGAAACCACGCGCGGCCTGTGCGGAGAGTCCACACACTCCTGTGGCGAAACAACACTGGGGTGCATGCTTGCTGTGACGACCCTCTCGTTTCCCAAAGCTAGACGTGTGTGCAGAGTTACGCGGAGCCAGGCTGCAAGGAGCCAGAGAGGGAACCCTGTGACACAGCACGGTGCGGAAGCCTCCTTTCGGCTCAGCAACCCCTGGTTTCCCCAGGTTGGCAGGCTTTGGAGACCCCCGCGGTCGACTCGCAGGGCAATGCCACGGACTCCATTCTGTGAACCTCAGTGTGGGACCACCCTCTTTCCTCCTACCTTCACGACGGAAGAAGCCTTGGAAATAGTCTGCCGTGCCTGCCTTGAAAGTCCCAGG
The DNA here is from genome assembly GCF_022079265.1 of Lynx rufus. Classification (NCBI taxonomy): domain Eukaryota; kingdom Metazoa; phylum Chordata; class Mammalia; order Carnivora; family Felidae; genus Lynx; species Lynx rufus. Next base: position 207,236 of record NW_025814838.1, on the reverse strand, counting down.
GACTGAACTCTGCCAGAGAAACTCCAGTTGGGGAAAGCTAGCTTTCCACCAACACGTTGTTCCACCAAGGAGGAAGTGCTCCCTGGAGAGCACTGCGGGGCCGACAGCGCCCGTCCCCTCGACTCAGCTCCGGGAAGCACACTCTCGCGGAGGGCCTCTTTCAACTGACACCCCGTTTCCCTAAGCACGAAATGTCTGCTGAGAAGCCCCGCGGGGCCGACGAGACGACCCCGTGCCCTCAACGCTGTGCAGCCAACAGGGGGCGGGATCCAGTTGTCGACCAACTTCTCCTTCCCCTAAATTTCCAAGGGTTGCAAGTGCTTGCGGGGCCTCACAGGGTTGCGCCCCAAGTGCATCTCCCAAAGCAGGGCTGTGACGTAACCGACCTCACCTGGCCTCAGTGGACTCCGGGAAGTCAGAAGTGTTGGAGTAGGTGTACCGGTCCTAGGCGTTAGACTGTCCTAAGCTCACCTGGAGAAACCACACTATGGTGACTCCACCTGTCCCACGCACGGACACCTCGTTTCACACATTCGGTGGGGACTACGACGACAGTACCCGATGCAGAACTCGCTCGAACGACACTAAGGGCAATCCTTCACCACGAACCCATCTTGTTTCCCTCGCGTCAGTAGCGTGTGCAGCGGCCCGCGGGGCTCGAAAAGGTCAGGCCAGTGCCGTCTCCGCGCCTCTCGGAAGCATCAAGGTGGGGACAGCGTCTCGCCACTGATATCTGATGGCGCTCACGTACACAAGTGTTGGAAATCTGACGCTGGCCCACGAGGGAAGCTCCTTGGGCTGATGTGCAGGAAAGTACACCGTGGGAGAGTGCTTGTGGGGCGGTGGCGGAGTGGGGCCATAAGAACCCTCTTGGAACGAACATCCCTTTTCCCACAGTTAGAAGCCTTGGAACCACCGCGACGGTGGTGCTGAACGCGAGGTGTCCACCATGGGAGCTGCGTGGAAACACGCTGCGGCGATACCCTTTCCACACGTAATGAGGTTTCACCAGATGACAAGTGTCTGGGAAACCACGTGCGGCCTGTGCGGAGAGTGCCAAACACTCCCGCGGTGAAACAACACTGGGGTGCATGCTTGCTGTGACGACCCTCTCGTTTCCCAAAGCTAGTCGTGTGTGCAGAGGTGCGCGGAGCCAGGCTGCAAGGAGCCACAGAGGGAACCCTGTGACACAGCACGGTGGGGAAGCCTTCTTTCGGCTCAGCAACCCCTGGTTTCCCCAGGTTGGCAGGCTTTGGAGACCCCCGCGGGCAACTCGCAGGGCCATGCCACGGACTCCATTCTGTGAAACCTCAGTGTGGGACCACCCTCTTTCCTCCTACCTTCACGACGGAAGAAGCCTTGGAAATAGTCTGCCGTGCCTGCCTTGAAAGTCCCAGGGACTGAACTCTGCCAGAGAAACTCCAGTTGGGGAAAGCTAGCTTTCCACCAACACGTTGTTCCACTAAGGAGGACGTGCTCCCTGGAGAGCACTGCGGGGATCGACAGGGCCCGTCTCCTCGACTCAGCTCCGGGAAGCACACTCTCGCGGAGGGCCTCTTTCAACTGACACCCCGTTTCCCTAAGCACGAAATGTCTGCTGAGAAGCCCGGCGGCGCCGACGAGACGACCCCGTGCCCTCTACGCTGTGCAGCCAACAGGGGGTGGGATCCAGTTTTCGACCAAATTCGTCCCCGAAAGGTCCAAGGGTTGGAAATGCTTGCGGGGCCTCACAGGGTTTCGCCCCAACTGCATCTCCCAAAGCAAGGGTGTGACGTAACAGACCTCACCTGGCCTCAGTGGACTCCGGGAAGTCAGAAGTGTGGGAGTAGGTGTACCGGCCCTAGGCGTTAGACTGTCCTAAGCTCACCTGGAGAAACCACACTATGGTGACTCCACCTGTCCCACGGACGGACACCTCGTTTCACACAGTCGGTGGGGAATGCGACGACAGTACCGGATGCAGAATTCGCTCGAACGACACTAAGGGCAACCCTTCACCAAGAACCCATCTTGTTTCCCTCGCGTCAGTAGTGTGTGCAGCGGCCCGCGGGGCTCGAAAAGGTCAGGCCAGTGCTGTCTCCGCGCCTCTCGGAAGCATCAAGGTGGGGACAGCGTCTCGCCACTGACATCTGATGGCGCTCACGTACACAAGTGTTGGAAAACGGACGCTGGCCCGCGAGGGAAGCTCCCTGGGCTGATGTGCAGGAAAGAACACCGTGGGAGTGTGCTTGTGGGGCGGTGGCGGAGTGGGGCCATAAGAACCCTCTTGGAACGAACATCCCGTTTCCTACAGTTAGAAGCCTTGGACCCACCGCGACGGTGGTGCTGAACGCGAGGTGTCCACCATGGGAGCTGCGTGGAAACACGCTGCGGCGATACCCTTTCCACACGTAATGAGGTTTCCCCAGATGACAGTGTGTGGGAAACCACGCGCGGCCTGTGCGGAGAGTCCACACACTCCTGTGGCGAAACAACACTGGGGTGCATGCTTGCTGTGACGACCCTCTCGTTTCCCAAAGCTAGACGTGTGTGCAGAGTTACGCGGAGCCAGGCTGCAAGGAGCCAGAGAGGGAACCCTGTGACACAGCACGGTGCGGAAGCCTCCTTTCGGCTCAGCAACCCCTGGTTTCCCCAGGTTGGCAGGCTTTGGAGACCCCCGCGGTCGACTCGCAGGGCAATGCCACGGACTCCATTCTGTGAACCTCAGTGTGGGACCACCCTCTTTCCTCCTACCTTCACGACGGAAGAAGCCTTGGAAATAGTCTGCCGTGCCTGCCTTGAAAGTCCCAGGGACTGAACTCTGCCAGAGAAACTCCAGTTGGGGAAAGCTAGCTTTCCACCAACACGTTGTTCCACCAAGGAGGAAGTGCTCCCTGGAGAGCACTGCGGGGCCGACAGCGCCCGTCCCCTCGACTCAGCTCCGGGAAGCACACTCTCGCGGAGGGCCTCTTTCAACTGACACCCCGTTTCCCTAAGCACGAAATGTCTGCTGAGAAGCCCCGCGGGGCCGACGAGACGACCCCGTGCCCTCAACGCTGTGCAGCCAACAGGGGGCGGGATCCAGTTGTCGACCAACTTCTCCTTCCCCTAAATTTCCAAGGGTTGCAAGTGCTTGCGGGGCCTCACAGGGTTGCGCCCCAAGTGCATCTCCCAAAGCAGGGCTGTGACGTAACCGACCTCACCTGGCCTCAGTGGACTCCGGGAAGTCAGAAGTGTTGGAGTAGGTGTACCGGTCCTAGGCGTTAGACTGTCCTAAGCTCACCTGGAGAAACCACACTATGGTGACTCCACCTGTCCCACGCACGGACACCTCGTTTCACACATTCGGTGGGGACTACGACGACAGTACCCGATGCAGAACTCGCTCGAACGACACTAAGGGCAATCCTTCACCACGAACCCATCTTGTTTCCCTCGCGTCAGTAGCGTGTGCAGCGGCCCGCGGGGCTCGAAAAGGTCAGGCCAGTGCCGTCTCCGCGCCTCTCGGAAGCATCAAGGTGGGGACAGCGTCTCGCCACTGATATCTGATGGCGCTCACGTACACAAGTGTTGGAAATCTGACGCTGGCCCACGAGGGAAGCTCCTTGGGCTGATGTGCAGGAAAGTACACCGTGGGAGAGTGCTTGTGGGGCGGTGGCGGAGTGGGGCCATAAGAACCCTCTTGGAACGAACATCCCTTTTCCCACAGTTAGAAGCCTTGGAACCACCGCGACGGTGGTGCTGAACGCGAGGTGTCCACCATGGGAGCTGCGTGGAAACACGCTGCGGCGATACCCTTTCCACACGTAATGAGGTTTCACCAGATGACAAGTGTCTGGGAAACCACGTGCGGCCTGTGCGGAGAGTGCCAAACACTCCCGCGGTGAAACAACACTGGGGTGCATGCTTGCTGTGACGACCCTCTCGTTTCCCAAAGCTAGTCGTGTGTGCAGAGGTGCGCGGAGCCAGGCTGCAAGGAGCCACAGAGGGAACCCTGTGACACAGCACGGTGGGGAAGCCTTCTTTCGGCTCAGCAACCCCTGGTTTCCCCAGGTTGGCAGGCTTTGGAGACCCCCGCGGGCAACTCGCAGGGCCATGCCACGGACTCCATTCTGTGAAACCTCAGTGTGGGACCACCCTCTTTCCTCCTACCTTCACGACGGAAGAAGCCTTGGAAATAGTCTGCCGTGCCTGCCTTGAAAGTCCCAGGGACTGAACTCTGCCAGAGAAACTCCAGTTGGGGAAAGCTAGCTTTCCACCAACACGTTGTTCCACTAAGGAGGACGTGCTCCCTGGAGAGCACTGCGGGGATCGACAGGGCCCGTCTCCTCGACTCAGCTCCGGGAAGCACACTCTCGCGGAGGGCCTCTTTCAACTGACACCCCGTTTCCCTAAGCACGAAATGTCTGCTGAGAAGCCCGGCGGCGCCGACGAGACGACCCCGTGCCCTCTACGCTGTGCAGCCAACAGGGGGTGGGATCCAGTTTTCGACCAAATTCGTCCCCGAAAGGTCCAAGGGTTGGAAATGCTTGCGGGGCCTCACAGGGTTTCGCCCCAACTGCATCTCCCAAAGCAAGGGTGTGACGTAACAGACCTCACCTGGCCTCAGTGGACTCCGGGAAGTCAGAAGTGTGGGAGTAGGTGTACCGGCCCTAGGCGTTAGACTGTCCTAAGCTCACCTGGAGAAACCACACTATGGTGACTCCACCTGTCCCACGGACGGACACCTCGTTTCACACAGTCGGTGGGGAATGCGACGACAGTACCGGATGCAGAATTCGCTCGAACGACACTAAGGGCAACCCTTCACCAAGAACCCATCTTGTTTCCCTCGCGTCAGTAGTGTGTGCAGCGGCCCGCGGGGCTCGAAAAGGTCAGGCCAGTGCTGTCTCCGCGCCTCTCGGAAGCATCAAGGTGGGGACAGCGTCTCGCCACTGACATCTGATGGCGCTCACGTACACAAGTGTTGGAAAACGGACGCTGGCCCGCGAGGGAAGCTCCCTGGGCTGATGTGCAGGAAAGAACACCGTGGGAGTGTGCTTGTGGGGCGGTGGCGGAGTGGGGCCATAAGAACCCTCTTGGAACGAACATCCCGTTTCCTACAGTTAGAAGCCTTGGACCCACCGCGACGGTGGTGCTGAACGCGAGGTGTCCACCATGGGAGCTGCGTGGAAACACGCTGCGGCGATACCCTTTCCACACGTAATGAGGTTTCCCCAGATGACAGTGTGTGGGAAACCACGCGCGGCCTGTGCGGAGAGTCCACACACTCCTGTGGCGAAACAACACTGGGGTGCATGCTTGCTGTGACGACCCTCTCGTTTCCCAAAGCTAGACGTGTGTGCAGAGTTACGCGGAGCCAGGCTGCAAGGAGCCAGAGAGGGAACCCTGTGACACAGCACGGTGCGGAAGCCTCCTTTCGGCTCAGCAACCCCTGGTTTCCCCAGGTTGGCAGGCTTTGGAGACCCCCGCGGTCGACTCGCAGGGCAATGCCACGGACTCCATTCTGTGAACCTCAGTGTGGGACCACCCTCTTTCCTCCTACCTTCACGACGGAAGAAGCCTTGGAAATAGTCTGCCGTGCCTGCCTTGAAAGTCCCAGGGACTGAACTCTGCCAGAGAAACTCCAGTTGGGGAAAGCTAGCTTTCCACCAACACGTTGTTCCACCAAGGAGGAAGTGCTCCCTGGAGAGCACTGCGGGGCCGACAGCGCCCGTCCCCTCGACTCAGCTCCGGGAAGCACACTCTCGCGGAGGGCCTCTTTCAACTGACACCCCGTTTCCCTAAGCACGAAATGTCTGCTGAGAAGCCCCGCGGGGCCGACGAGACGACCCCGTGCCCTCAACGCTGTGCAGCCAACAGGGGGCGGGATCCAGTTGTCGACCAACTTCTCCTTCCCCTAAATTTCGAAGGGTTGCAAGTGCTTGCGGGGCCTCACAGGGTTGCGCCCCAAGTGCATCTCCCAAAGCAAGGCTGTGACGTAACCGACCTCACCTGGCCTCAGTGGACTCCGGGAAGTCAGAAGTGTTGGAGTAGGTGTACCGGTCCTAGGCGTTAGACTGTCCTAAGCTCACCTGGAGAAACCACACTATGGTGACTCCACCTGTCCCACGCACGGACACCTCGTTTCACACATTCGGTGGGGACTACGACGACAGTACCGGATGCAGAACTCGCTCGAACGACACTAAGGGCAATCCTTCACCAAGAACCCATCTTGTTTCCCTCGCGTCAGTAGCGTGTGCAGCGGCCCGCGGGGCTCGAAAAGGTCAGGCCAGTGCTGTCTCCGCGCCTCTCGGAAGCATCAAGGTGGGGACAGCGTCTCGCCACTGATATCTGATGGCGCTCACGTACACAAGTGTTGGAAATCTGACGCTGGCCCACGAGGGAAGCTCCTTGGGCTGATGTGCAGGAAAGTACACCGTGGGAGAGTGCTTGTGGGGCGGTGGCGGAGTGGGGCCATAAGAACCCTCTTGGAACGAACATCCCTTTTCCCACAGTTAGAAGCCTTGGAACCACCGCGACGGTGGTGCTGAACGCGAGGTGTCCACCATGGGAGCTGCGTGGAAACACGCTGCGGCGATACCCTTTCCACACGTAATGAGGTTTCACCAGATGACATGTGTCTGGGAAACCACGTGCGGCCTGTGCGGAGAGTGCCAAACACTCCCGCGGTGAAACAACACTGGGGTGCATGCTTGCTGTGACGACCCTCTCGTTTCCCAAAGCTAGTCGTGTGTGCAGAGGTGCGCGGAGCCAGGCTGCAAGGAGCCACAGAGGGAACCCTGTGACACAGCACGGTGGGGAAGCCTTCTTTCGGCTCAGCAACCCCTGGTTTCCCCAGGTTGGCAGGCTTTGGAGACCCCCGCGGGCAACTCGCAGGGCCATGCCACGGACTCCATTCTGTGAAACCTCAGTGTGGGACCACCCTCTTTCCTCCTACCTTCACGACGGAAGAAGCCTTGGAAACAGTCTGCCGTGCCTGCCTTGAAAGTCCCAGGGACTGAACTCTGCCAGAGAAACTCCAGTTGGGGAAAGCTAGCTTTCCACCAACACGTTGTTCCACTAAGGAGGACGTGCTCCCTGGAGAGCACTGCGGGGCCGACAGGGCCCGTCTCCTCGACTCAGCTCCGGGAAGCACACTCTCGCGGAGGGCCTCTTTCAACTGACACCCCGTTTCCCTAAGCACGAAATGTCTGCTGAGAAGCCCGGCGGCGCCGACGAGACGACCCCGTGCCCTCTACGCTGTGCAGCCAACAGGGGGTGGGATCCAGTTTTCGACCAAATTCGTCCCCGAAAGGTCCAAGGGTTGGAAATGCTTGCGGGGCCTCACAGGGTTTCGCCCCAACTGCATCTCCCAAAGCAAGGGTGTGACGTAACAGACCTCACCTGGCCTCAGTGGACTCCGGGAAGTCAGAAGTGTGGGAGTAGGTGTACCGGCCCTAGGCGTTAGACTGTCCTAAGCTCACCTGGAGAAACCACACTATGGTGACTCCACCTGTCCCACGGACGGACACCTCGTTTCACACAGTCGGTGGGGAATGCGACGACAGTACCGGATGCAGAATTCGCTCGAACGACACTAAGGGCAACCCTTCACCAAGAACCCATCTTGTTTCCCTCGCGTCAGTAGTGTGTGCAGCGGCCCGCGGGGCTCGAAAAGGTCAGGCCAGTGCTGTCTCCGCGCCTCTCGGAAGCATCAAGGTGGGGACAGCGTCTCGCCACTGACATCTGATGGCGCTCACGTACACAAGTGTTGGAAAACGGACGCTGGCCCGCGAGGGAAGCTCCCTGGGCTGATGTGCAGGAAAGAACACCGTGGGAGTGTGCTTGTGGGGCGGTGGCGGAGTGGGGCCATAAGAACCCTCTTGGAACGAACATCCCGTTTCCTACAGTTAGAAGCCTTGGACCCACCGCGACGGTGGTGCTGAACGCGAGGTGTCCACCATGGGAGCTGCGTGGAAACACGCTGCGGCGATACCCTTTCCACACGTAATGAGGTTTCCCCAGATGACAGTGTGTGGGAAACCACGCGCGGCCTGTGCGGAGAGTGCCACACACTCCTGTGGCGAAACAACACTGGGGTGCATGCTTGCTGTGACGACCCTCTCGTTTCCCAAAGCCAGACGTGTGTGCAGAGTTACGCGGAGCCAGGCTGCAAGGAGTCAGAGAGGGAACCCTGTGACACAGCACGGTGCGGAAGCCTCCTTTCGGCTCAGCAACCCCTGGTTTCCCCAGGTTGGCAGGCTTTGGAGACCCCCGCGGTCGACTCGCAGGGCAATGCCACGGACTCCATTCTGTGAACCTCAGTGTGGGACCACCCTCTTTCCTCCTACCTTCACGACGGAAGAAGCCTTGGAAATAGTCTGCCGTGCCTGCCTTGAAAGTCCCAGGGACTGAACTCTGCCAGAGAAACTCCAGTTGGGGAAAGCTAGCTTTCCACCAACACGTTGTTCCACCAAGGAGGAAGTGCTCCCTGGAGAGCACTGCGGGGCCGACAGCGCCCGTCCCCTCGACTCAGCTCCGGGAAGCACACTCTCGCGGAGGGCCTCTTTCAACTGACACCCCGTTTCCCTAAGCACGAAATGTCTGCTGAGAAGCCCGGCGGCGCCGACGAGACGCCCCGTGCCCTCAACGCTGTGCAGCCAACAGGGGGCGGGATCCAGTTGTCGACCAACTTCTCCTTCCCCTAAATTTCCAAGGGTTGCAAGTGCTTGCGGGGCCTCACAGGGTTTCGCCCCAACTGCATCTCCCAAAGCAAGGGTGTGACGTAACAGACCTCACCTGGCCTCAGTGGACTCCGGGAAGTCAGAAGTGTGGGAGTAGGTGTACCGGCCCTAGGCGTTAGACTGTCCTAAGCTCACCTGGAGAAACCACACTATGGTGACTCCACCTGTCCCACGGACGGACACCTCGTTTCACACAGTCGGTGGGGAATGCGACGACAGTACCGGATGCAGAATTCGCTCGAACGACACTAAGGGCAACCCTTCACCAAGAACCCATCTTGTTTCCCTCGCGTCAGTAGTGTGTGCAGCGGCCCGCGGGGCTCGAAAAGGTCAGGCCAGTGCTGTCTCCGCGCCTCTCGGAAGCATCAAGGTGGGGACAGCGTCTCGCCACTGACATCTGATGGCGCTCACGTACACAAGTGTTGGAAAACTGACGCTGGCCGACGAGGGATGCTCCCTGGGCTGATGTGCAGGAAAGAAACCGTGGGAGTGTGCTTGTGGGGTGGTGGCGGAGTGGGGCGATAAGAACCCTCTTGGAACGAACATCCCGTTTCCCACCGTTAGAAGCCTTGGACCCACCGCGACGGTGGTGCTGAACGCGAGGTGTCCACCATGGGAGCTGCGTGGAAACACGCTGCGGCGATACCCTTTCCACACGTAATGAGGTTTCCCCAGATGACAGTGTGTGGGAAACCACGCGCGGCCTGTGCGGAGAGTGCCACACACTCCTGTGGCGAAACAACACTGGGGTGCATGCTTGCTGTGACGACCCTCTCGTTTCCCAAAGCTAGACGTGTGTGCAGAGTTACGCGGAGCCAGGCTGCAAGGAGCCAGAGAGGGAACCCTGTGACACAGCACGGTGCGGAAGCCTCCTTTCGGCTCAGCAACCCCTGGTTTCCCCAGGTTGGCAGGCTTTGGAGACCCCCGCGGTCGACTCGCAGGGCAATGCCACGGACTCCATTCTGTGAACCTCAGTGTGGGACCACCCTCTTTCCTCCTACCTTCACGACGGAAGAAGCCTTGGAAATAGTCTGCCGTGCCTGCCTTGAAAGTCCCAGGGACTGAACTCTGCCAGAGAAACTCCAGTTGGGGAAAGCTAGCTTTCCACCAACACGTTGTTCCACCAAGGAGGAAGTGCTCCCTGGAGAGCACTGCGGGGGCCGACAGCGCCCGTCCCCTCGACTCAGCTCCGGGAAGCACACTCTCGCGGAGGGCCTCTTTCAACTGACACCCCGTTTCCCTAAGCACGAAATGTCTGCTGAGAAGCCCCGCGGGGCCGACGAGACGACCCCGTGCCCTCAACGCTGTGCAGCCAACAGGGGGCGGGATCCAGTTGTCGACCAACTTCTCCTTCCCCTAAATTTCCAAGGGTTGCAAGTGCTTGCGGGGCCTCACAGGGTTGCGCCCCAAGTGCATCTCCCAAAGCAAGGCTGTGACGTAACCGACCTCACCTGGCCTCAGTGGACTCCGGGAAGTCAGAAGTGTTGGAGTAGGTGTACCGGTCCTAGGCGTTAGACTGTCCTAAGCTCACCTGGAGAAACCACACTATGGTGACTCCACCTGTCCCACGCACGGACACCTCGTTTCACACATTCGGTGGGGACTACGACGACAGTACCGGATGCAGAACTCGCTCGAACGACACTAAGGGCAATCCTTCACCAAGAACCCATCTTGTTTCCCTCGCGTCAGTAGCGTGTGCAGCGGCCCGCGGGGCTCGAAAAGGTCAGGCCAGTGCTGTCTCCGCGCCTCTCGGAAGCATCAAGGTGGGGACAGCGTCTCGCCACTGATATCTGATGGCGCTCACGTACACAAGTGTTGGAAATCGGACGCTGGCCCACGAGGGAAGCTCCTTGGGCTGATGTGCAGGAAAGTACACCGTGGGAGAGTGCTTGTGGGGCGGTGGCGGAGTGGGGCCATAAGAACCCTCTTGGAACGAACATCCCTTTTCCCACAGTTAGAAGCCTTGGAACCACCGCGACGGTGGTGCTGAACGCGAGGTGTCCACCATGGGAGCTGCGTGGAAACACGCTGCGGCGATACCCTTTCCACACGTAATGAGGTTTCACCAGATGACATGTGTCTGGGAAACCACGTGCGGCCTGTGCGGAGAGTGCCAAACACTCCCGCGGTGAAACAACACTGGGGTGCATGCTTGCTGTGACGACCCTCTCGTTTCCCAAAGCTAGTCGTGTGTGCAGAGGTGCGCGGAGCCAGGCTGCAAGGAGCCACAGAGGGAACCCTGTGACACAGCACGGTGGGGAAGCCTTCTTTCGGCTCAGCAACCCCTGGTTTCCCCAGGTTGGCAGGCTTTGGAGACCCCCGCGGGCAACTCGCAGGGCCATGCCACGGACTCCATTCTGTGAAACCTCAGTGTGGGACCACCCTCTTTCCTCCTACCTTCACGACGGAAGAAGCCTTGGAAACAGTCTGCCGTGCCTGCCTTGAAAGTCCCAGGGACTGAACTCTGCCAGAGAAACTCCAGTTGGGGAAAGCTAGCTTTCCACCAACACGTTGTTCCACTAAGGAGGACGTGCTCCCTGGAGAGCACTGCGGGGCCGACAGGGCCCGTCTCCTCGACTCAGCTCCGGGAAGCACACTCTCGCGGAGGGCCTCTTTCAACTGACACCCCGTTTCCCTAAGCACGAAATGTCTGCTGAGAAGCCCGGCGGCGCCGACGAGACGACCCCGTGCCCTCTACGCTGTGCAGCCAACAGGGGGTGGGATCCAGTTTTCGACCAAATTCGTCCCCGAAAGGTCCAAGGGTTGGAAATGCTTGCGGGGCCTCACAGGGTTTCGCCCCAACTGCATCTCCCAAAGCAAGGGTGTGACGTAACAGACCTCACCTGGCCTCAGTGGACTCCGGGAAGTCAGAAGTGTGGGAGTAGGTGTACCGGCCCTAGGCGTTAGACTGTCCTAAGCTCACCTGGAGAAACCACACTATGGTGACTCCACCTGTCCCACGGACGGACACCTCGTTTCACACAGTCGGTGGGGAATGCGACGACAGTACCGGATGCAGAATTCGCTCGAACGACACTAAGGGCAACCCTTCACCAAGAACCCATCTTGTTTCCCTCGCGTCAGTAGTGTGTGCAGCGGCCCGCGGGGCTCGAAAAGGTCAGGCCAGTGCTGTCTCCGCGCCTCTCGGAAGCATCAAGGTGGGGACAGCGTCTCGCCACTGACATCTGATGGCGCTCACGTACACAAGTGTTGGAAAACGGACGCTGGCCCGCGAGGGAAGCTCCCTGGGCTGATGTGCAGGAAAGAACACCGTGGGAGTGTGCTTGTGGGGCGGTGGCGGAGTGGGGCCATAAGAACCCTCTTGGAACGAACATCCCGTTTCCTACAGTTAGAAGCCTTGGACCCACCGCGACGGTGGTGCTGAACGCGAGGTGTCCACCATGGGAGCTGCGTGGAAACACGCTGCGGCGATACCCTTTCCACACGTAATGAGGTTTCCCCAGATGACAGTGTGTGGGAAACCACGCGCGGCCTGTGCGGAGAGTGCCACACACTCCTGTGGCGAAACAACACTGGGGTGCATGCTTGCTGTGACGACCCTCTCGTTTCCCAAAGCCAGACGTGTGTGCAGAGTTACGCGGAGCCAGGCTGCAAGGAGTCAGAGAGGGAACCCTGTGACACAGCACGGTGCGGAAGCCTCCTTTCGGCTCAGCAACCCCTGGTTTCCCCAGGTTGGCAGGCTTTGGAGACCCCCGCGGTCGACTCGCAGGGCAATGCCACGGACTCCATTCTGTGAACCTCAGTGTGGGACCACCCTCTTTCCTCCTACCTTCACGACGGAAGAAGCCTTGGAAATAGTCTGCCGTGCCTGCCTTGAAAGTCCCAGGGACTGAACTCTGCCAGAGAAACTCCAGTTGGGGAAAGCTAGCTTTCCACCAACACGTTGTTCCACCAAGGAGGAAGTGCTCCCTGGAGAGCACTGCGGGGCCGACAGCGCCCGTCCCCTCGACTCAGCTCCGGGAAGCACACTCTCGCGGAGGGCCTCTTTCAACTGACACCCCGTTTCCCTAAGCACGAAATGTCTGCTGAGAAGCCCGGCGGCGCCGACGAGACGCCCCGTGCCCTCAACGCTGTGCAGCCAACAGGGGGCGGGATCCAGTTGTCGACCAACTTCTCCTTCCCCTAAATTTCCAAGGGTTGCAAGTGCTTGCGGGGCCTCACAGGGTTTCGCCCCAACTGCATCTCCCAAAGCAAGGGTGTGACGTAACAGACCTCACCTGGCCTCAGTGGACTCCGGGAAGTCAGAAGTGTGGGAGTAGGTGTACCGGCCCTAGGCGTTAGACTGTCCTAAGCTCACCTGGAGAAACCACACTATGGTGACTCCACCTGTCCCACGGACGGACACCTCGTTTCACACAGTCGGTGGGGAATGCGACGACAGTACCGGATGCAGAATTCGCTCGAACGACACTAAGGGCAACCCTTCACCAAGAACCCATCTTGTTTCCCTCGCGTCAGTAGTGTGTGCAGCGGCCCGCGGGGCTCGAAAAGGTCAGGCCAGTGCTGTCTCCGCGCCTCTCGGAAGCATCAAGGTGGGGACAGCGTCTCGCCACTGACATCTGATGGGGCTCACGTACACAAGTGTTGGAAAACTGACGCTGGCCGACGAGGGATGCTCCCTGGGCTGATGTGCAGGAAAGAAACCGTGGGAGTGTGCTTGTGGGGTGGTGGCGGAGTGGGGCCATAAGAACCCTCTTGGAACGAACATCCCGTTTCCTACAGTTAGAAGCCTTGGACCCACCGCGACGGTGGTGCTGAACGCGAGGTGTCCACCATGGGAGCTGCGTGGAAACACGCTGCGGCGATACCCTTTCCACACGTAATGAGGTTTCCCCAGATGACAGTGTGTGGGAAACCACGCGCGGCCTGTGCGGAGAGTGCCACACACTCCTGTGGCGAAACAACACTGGGGTGCATGCTTGCTGTGACGACCCTCTCGTTTCCCAAAGCTAGACGTGTGTGCAGAGTTACGCGGAGCCAGGCTGCAAGGAGCCAGAGAGGGAACCCTGTGACACAGCACGGTGCGGAAGCCTCCTTTCGGCTCAGCAACCCCTGGTTTCCCCAGGTTGGCAGGCTTTGGAGACCCCCGCGGTCGACTCGCAGGGCAATGCCACGGACTCCATTCTGTGAACCTCAGTGTGGGACCACCCTCTTTCCTCCTACCTTCACGACGGAAGAAGCCTTGGAAATAGTCTGCCGTGCCTGCCTTGAAAGTCCCAGGGACTGAACTCTGCCAGAGAAACTCCAGTTGGGGAAAGCTAGCTTTCCACCAACACGTTGTTCCACCAAGGAGGAAGTGCTCCCTGGAGAGCACTGCGGGGCCGACAGCGCCCGTCCCCTCGACTCAGCTCCGGGAAGCACACTCTCGCGGAGGGCCTCTTTCAACTGACACCCCGTTTCCCTAAGCACGAAATGTCTGCTGAGAAGCCCCGCGGGGCCGACGAGACGACCCCGTGCCCTCAACGCTGTGCAGCCAACAGGGGGCGGGATCCAGTTGTCGACCAACTTCTCCTTCCCCTAAATTTCCAAGGGTTGCAAGTGCTTGCGGGGCCTCACAGGGCTGCGCCCCAAGTGCATCTCCCAAAGCAAGGCTGTGACGTAACCGACCTCACCTGGCCTCAGTGGACTCCGGGAAGTCAGAAGTGTTGGAGTAGGTGTACCGGTCCTAGGCGTTAGACTGTCCTAAGCTCACCTGGAGAAACCACACTATGGTGACTCCACCTGTCCCACGCACGGACACCTCGTTTCACACATTCGGTGGGGACTACGACGACAGTACCGGATGCAGAACTCGCTCGAACGACACTAAGGGCAATCCTTCACCAAGAACCCATCTTGTTTCCCTCGCGTCAGTAGCGTGTGCAGCGGCCCGCGGGGCTCGAAAAGGTCAGGCCAGTGCTGTCTCCGCGCCTCTCGGAAGCATCAAGGTGGGGACAGCGTCTCGCCACTGATATCTGATGGCGCTCACGTACACAAGTGTTGGAAATCGGACGCTGGCCCACGAGGGAAGCTCCTTGGGCTGATGTGCAGGAAAGTACACCGTGGGAGAGTGCTTGTGGGGCGGTGGCGGAGTGGGGCCATAAGAACCCTCTTGGAACGAACATCCCGTTTCCCACAGTTAGAAGCCTTGGAACCACCGCGACGGTGGTGCTGAACGCGAGGTGTCCACCATGGGAGCTGCGTGGAAACACGCTGCGGCGATACCCTTTCCACACGTAATGAGGTTTCACCAGATGACAAGTGTCTGGGAAACCACGCGCGGCCTGTGCGGAGAGTGCCAAACACTCCCGCGGTGAAACAACACTGGGGTGCATGCTTGCTGTGACGACCCTCTCGTTTCCCAAAGCTAGTCGTGTGTGCAGAGGTGCGCGGAGCCAGGCTGCAAGGAGCCACAGAGGGAACCCTGTGACACAGCACGGTGGGGAAGCCTTCTTTCGGCTCAGCAACCCCTGGTTTCCCCAGGTTGGCAGGCTTTGGAGACCCCCGCGGGCAACTCGCAGGGCCATGCCACGGACTCCATTCTGTGAAACCTCAGTGTGGGACCACCCTCTTTCCTCCTACCTTCACGACGGAAGAAGCCTTGGAAATAGTCTGCCGTGCCTGCCTTGAAAGTCCCAGGGACTGAACTCTGCCAGAGAAACTCCAGTTGGGGAAAGCTAGCTTTCCACCAACACGTTGTTCCACTAAGGAGGACGTGCTCCCTGGAGAGCACTGCGGGGCCGACAGGGCCCGTCTCCTCGACTCAGCTCCGGGAAGCACACTCTCGCGGAGGGCCTCTTTCAACTGACACCCCGTTTCCCTAAGCACGAAATGTCTGCTGAGAAGCCCGGCGGCGCCGACGAGACGACCCCGTGCCCTCTACGCTGTGCAGCCAACAGGGGGTGGGATCCAGTTTTCGACCAAATTCGTCCCCGAAAGGTCCAAGGGTTGGAAATGCTTGCGGGGCCTCACAGGGTTTCGCCCCAACTGCATCTCCCAAAGCAAGGGTGTGACGTAACAGACCTCACCTGGCCTCAGTGGACTCCGGGAAGTCAGAAGTGTGGGAGTAGGTGTACCGGCCCTAGGCGTTAGACTGTCCTAAGCTCACCTGGAGAAACCACACTATGGTGACTCCACCTGTCCCACGGACGGACACCTCGTTTCACACAGTCGGTGGGGACTGCGACGACAGTACCGGATGCAGAATTCGCTCGAACGACACTAAGGGCAACCCTTCACCAAGAACCCATCTTGTTTCCCTCGCGTCAGTAGTGTGTGCAGCGGCCCGCGGGGCTCGAAAAGGTCAGGCCAGTGCTGTCTCCGCGCCTCTCGGAAGCATCAAGGTGGGGACAGCGTCTCGCCACTGACATCTGATGGCGCTCACGTACACAAGTGTTGGAAAACGGACGCTGGCCCGCGAGGGAAGCTCCCTGGGCTGATGTGCAGGAAAGAACACCGTGGGAGTGTGCTTGTGGGGCGGTGGCGGAGTGGGGCCATAAGAACCCTCTTGGAACGAACATCCCGTTTCCTACAGTTAGAAGCCTTGGACCCACCGCGACGGTGGTGCTGAACGCGAGGTGTCCACCATGGGAGCTGCGTGGAAACACGCTGCGGCGATACCCTTTCCACACGTAATGAGGTTTCCCCAGATGACAGTGTGTGGGAAACCACGCGCGGCCTGTGCGGAGAGTGCCACACACTCCTGTGGCGAAACAACACTGGGGTGCATGCTTGCTGTGACGACCCTCTCGTTTCCCAAAGCTAGACGTGTGTGCAGAGTTACGCGGAGCCAGGCTGCAAGGAGCCAGAGAGGGAACCCTGTGACACAGCACGGTGCGGAAGCCTCCTTTCGGCTCAGCAACCCCTGGTTTCCCCAGGTTGGCAGGCTTTGGAGACCCCCGCGGTCGACTCGCAGGGCAATGCCACGGACTCCATTCTGTGAACCTCAGTGTGGGACCACCCTCTTTCCTCCTACCTTCACGACGGAAGAAGCCTTGGAAATAGTCTGCCGTGCCTGCCTTGAAAGTCCCAGGGACTGAACTCTGCCAGAGAAACTCCAGTTGGGGAAAGCTAGCTTTCCACCAACACGTTGTTCCACCAAGGAGGAAGTGCTCCCTGGAGAGCACTGCGGGGCCGACAGCGCCCGTCCCCTCGACTCAGCTCCGGGAAGCACACTCTCGCGGAGGGCCTCTTTCAACTGACACCCCGTTTCCCTAAGCACGAAATGTCTGCTGAGAAGCCCCGCGGGGCCGACGAGACGACCCCGTGCCCTCAACGCTGTGCAGCCAACAGGGGGCGGGATCCAGTTGTCGACCAACTTCTCCTTCCCCTAAATTTCCAAGGGTTGCAAGTGCTTGCGGGGCCTCACAGGGCTGCGCCCCAAGTGCATCTCCCAAAGCAAGGCTGTGACGTAACCGACCTCACCTGGCCTCAGTGGACTCCGGGAAGTCAGAAGTGTTGGAGTAGGTGTACCGGTCCTAGGCGTTAGACTGTCCTAAGCTCACCTGGAGAAACCACACTATGGTGACTCCACCTGTCCCACGCACGGACACCTCGTTTCACACATTCGGTGGGGACTACGACGACAGTACCGGATGCAGAACTCGCTCGAACGACACTAAGGGCAATCCTTCACCAAGAACCCATCTTGTTTCCCTCGCGTCAGTAGCGTGTGCAGCGGCCCGCGGGGCTCGAAAAGGTCAGGCCAGTGCTGTCTCCGCGCCTCTCGGAAGCATCAAGGTGGGGACAGCGTCTCGCCACTGATATCTGATGGCGCTCACGTACACAAGTGTTGGAAATCGGACGCTGGCCCACGAGGGAAGCTCCTTGGGCTGATGTGCAGGAAAGTACACCGTGGGAGAGTGCTTGTGGGGCGGTGGCGGAGTGGGGCCATAAGAACCCTCTTGGAACGAACATCCCTTTTCCCACAGTTAGAAGCCTTGGAACCACCGCGACGGTGGTGCTGAACGCGAGGTGTCCACCATGGGAGCTGCGTGGAAACACGCTGCGGCGATACCCTTTCCACACGTAAGGAGGTTTCCCCAGATGACAAGTGTCTGGGAAACCACGTGCGGCCTGTGCGGAGAGTGCCAAACACTCCCGCGGTGAAACAACACTGGGGTGCATGCTTGCTGTGACGACCCTCTCGTTTCCCAAAGCTAGTCGTGTGTGCAGAGGTGCGCGGAGCCAGGCTGCAAGGAGCCACAGAGGGAACCCTGTGACACAGCACGGTGGGGAAGCCTTCTTTCGGCTCAGCAACCCCTGGTTTCCCCAGGTTGGCAGGCTTTGGAGACCCCCGCGGGCAACTCGCAGGGCCATGCCACGGACTCCATTCTGTGAAACCTCAGTGTGGGACCACCCTCTTTCCTCCTACCTTCACGACGGAAGAAGCCTTGGAAATAGTCTGCCGTGCCTGCCTTGAAAGTCCCAGGGACTGAACTCTGCCAGAGAAACTCCAGTTGGGGAAAGCTAGCTTTCCACCAACACGTTGTTCCACTAAGGAGGACGTGCTCCCTGGAGAGCACTGCGGGGCCGACAGGGCCCGTCTCCTCGACTCAGCTCCGGGAAGCACACTCTCGCGGAGGGCCTCTTTCAACTGACACCCCGTTTCCCTAAGCACGAAATGTCTGCTGAGAAGCCCGGCGGCGCCGACGAGACGACCCCGTGCCCTCTACGCTGTGCAGCCAACAGGGGGTGGGATCCAGTTTTCGACCAAATTCGTCCCCGAAAGGTCCAAGGGTTGGAAATGCTTGCGGGGCCTCACAGGGTTTCGCCCCAACTGCATCTCCCAAAGCAAGGGTGTGACGTAACAGACCTCACCTGGCCTCAGTGGACTCCGGGAAGTCAGAAGTGTGGGAGTAGGTGTACCGGCCCTAGGCGTTAGACTGTCCTAAGCTCACCTGGAGAAACCACACTATGGTGACTCCACCTGTCCCACGGACGGACACCTCGTTTCACACAGTCGGTGGGGACTGCGACGACAGTACCGGATGCAGAATTCGCTCGAACGACACTAAGGGCAACCCTTCACCAAGAACCCATCTTGTTTCCCTCGCGTCAGTAGTGTGTGCAGCGGCCCGCGGGGCTCGAAAAGGTCAGGCCAGTGCTGTCTCCGCGCCTCTCGGAAGCATCAAGGTGGGGACAGCGTCTCGCCACTGACATCTGATGGCGCTCACGTACACAAGTGTTGGAAAACGGACGCTGGCCCGCGAGGGAAGCTCCCTGGGCTGATGTGCAGGAAAGAACACCGTGGGAGTGTGCTTGTGGGGCGGTGGCGGAGTGGGGCCATAAGAACCCTCTTGGAACGAACATCCCG
This sequence comes from Lynx rufus, assembly GCF_022079265.1. NCBI lineage: Eukaryota > Metazoa > Chordata > Mammalia > Carnivora > Felidae > Lynx > Lynx rufus. Next base: position 188,210 of record NW_025814838.1, on the reverse strand, counting down.
TTTCCTACAGTTAGAAGCCTTGGACCCACCGCGACGGTGGTGCTGAACGCGAGGTGTCCACCATGGGAGCTGCGTGGAAACACGCTGCGGCGATACCCTTTCCACACGTAATGAGGTTTCCCCAGATGACAGTGTGTGGGAAACCACGCGCGGCCTGTGCGGAGAGTGCCACACACTCCTGTGGCGAAACAACACTGGGGTGCATGCTTGCTGTGACGACCCTCTCGTTTCCCAAAGCTAGACGTGTGTGCAGAGTTACGCGGAGCCAGGCTGCAAGGAGCCAGAGAGGGAACCCTGTGACACAGCACGGTGCGGAAGCCTCCTTTCGGCTCAGCAACCCCTGGTTTCCCCAGGTTGGCAGGCTTTGGAGACCCCCGCGGTCGACTCGCAGGGCAATGCCACGGACTCCATTCTGTGAACCTCAGTGTGGGACCACCCTCTTTCCTCCTACCTTCACGACGGAAGAAGCCTTGGAAATAGTCTGCCGTGCCTGCCTTGAAAGTCCCAGGGACTGAACTCTGCCAGAGAAACTCCAGTTGGGGAAAGCTAGCTTTCCACCAACACGTTGTTCCACCAAGGAGGAAGTGCTCCCTGGAGAGCACTGCGGGGCCGACAGCGCCCGTCCCCTCGACTCAGCTCCGGGAAGCACACTCTCGCGGAGGGCCTCTTTCAACTGACACCCCGTTTCCCTAAGCACGAAATGTCTGCTGAGAAGCCCCGCGGGGCCGACGAGACGACCCCGTGCCCTCAACGCTGTGCAGCCAACAGGGGGCGGGATCCAGTTGTCGACCAACTTCTCCTTCCCCTAAATTTCCAAGGGTTGCAAGTGCTTGCGGGGCCTCACAGGGCTGCGCCCCAAGTGCATCTCCCAAAGCAAGGCTGTGACGTAACCGACCTCACCTGGCCTCAGTGGACTCCGGGAAGTCAGAAGTGTTGGAGTAGGTGTACCGGTCCTAGGCGTTAGACTGTCCTAAGCTCACCTGGAGAAACCACACTATGGTGACTCCACCTGTCCCACGCACGGACACCTCGTTTCACACATTCGGTGGGGACTACGACGACAGTACCGGATGCAGAACTCGCTCGAACGACACTAAGGGCAATCCTTCACCAAGAACCCATCTTGTTTCCCTCGCGTCAGTAGCGTGTGCAGCGGCCCGCGGGGCTCGAAAAGGTCAGGCCAGTGCTGTCTCCGCGCCTCTCGGAAGCATCAAGGTGGGGACAGCGTCTCGCCACTGATATCTGATGGCGCTCACGTACACAAGTGTTGGAAATCGGACGCTGGCCCACGAGGGAAGCTCCTTGGGCTGATGTGCAGGAAAGTACACCGTGGGAGAGTGCTTGTGGGGCGGTGGCGGAGTGGGGCCATAAGAACCCTCTTGGAACGAACATCCCTTTTCCCACAGTTAGAAGCCTTGGAACCACCGCGACGGTGGTGCTGAACGCGAGGTGTCCACCATGGGAGCTGCGTGGAAACACGCTGCGGCGATACCCTTTCCACACGTAATGAGGTTTCCCCAGATGACAAGTGTCTGGGAAACCACGCGCGGCCTGTGCGGAGAGTGCCAAACACTCCCGCGGTGAAACAACACTGGGGTGCATGCTTGCTGTGACGACCCTCTCGTTTCCCAAAGCTAGTCGTGTGTGCAGAGGTGCGCGGAGCCAGGCTGCAAGGAGCCACAGAGGGAACCCTGTGACACAGCACGGTGGGGAAGCCTTCTTTCGGCTCAGCAACCCCTGGTTTCCCCAGGTTGGCAGGCTTTGGAGACCCCCGCGGGCAACTCGCAGGGCCATGCCACGGACTCCATTCTGTGAAACCTCAGTGTGGGACCACCCTCTTTCCTCCTACCTTCACGACGGAAGAAGCCTTGGAAATAGTCTGCCGTGCCTGCCTTGAAAGTCCCAGGGACTGAACTCTGCCAGAGAAACTCCAGTTGGGGAAAGCTAGCTTTCCACCAACACGTTGTTCCACTAAGGAGGACGTGCTCCCTGGAGAGCACTGCGGGGCCGACAGGGCCCGTCTCCTCGACTCAGCTCCGGGAAGCACACTCTCGCGGAGGGCCTCTTTCAACTGACACCCCGTTTCCCTAAGCACGAAATGTCTGCTGAGAAGCCCGGCGGCGCCGACGAGACGACCCCGTGCCCTCTACGCTGTGCAGCCAACAGGGGGTGGGATCCAGTTTTCGACCAAATTCGTCCCCGAAAGGTCCAAGGGTTGGAAATGCTTGCGGGGCCTCACAGGGTTTCGCCCCAACTGCATCTCCCAAAGCAAGGGTGTGACGTAACAGACCTCACCTGGCCTCAGTGGACTCCGGGAAGTCAGAAGTGTGGGAGTAGGTGTACCGGCCCTAGGCGTTAGACTGTCCTAAGCTCACCTGGAGAAACCACACTATGGTGACTCCACCTGTCCCACGGACGGACACCTCGTTTCACACAGTCGGTGGGGACTGCGACGACAGTACCGGATGCAGAATTCGCTCGAACGACACTAAGGGCAACCCTTCACCAAGAACCCATCTTGTTTCCCTCGCGTCAGTAGTGTGTGCAGCGGCCCGCGGGGCTCGAAAAGGTCAGGCCAGTGCTGTCTCCGCGCCTCTCGGAAGCATCAAGGTGGGGACAGCGTCTCGCCACTGACATCTGATGGCGCTCACGTACACAAGTGTTGGAAAACGGACGCTGGCCCGCGAGGGAAGCTCCCTGGGCTGATGTGCAGGAAAGAACACCGTGGGAGTGTGCTTGTGGGGCGGTGGCGGAGTGGGGCCATAAGAACCCTCTTGGAACGAACATCCCGTTTCCTACAGTTAGAAGCCTTGGACCCACCGCGACGGTGGTGCTGAACGCGAGGTGTCCACCATGGGAGCTGCGTGGAAACACGCTGCGGCGATACCCTTTCCACACGTAATGAGGTTTCCCCAGATGACAGTGTGTGGGAAACCACGCGCGGCCTGTGCGGAGAGTGCCACACACTCCTGTGGCGAAACAACACTGGGGTGCATGCTTGCTGTGACGACCCTCTCGTTTCCCAAAGCTAGACGTGTGTGCAGAGTTACGCGGAGCCAGGCTGCAAGGAGCCAGAGAGGGAACCCTGTGACACAGCACGGTGCGGAAGCCTCCTTTCGGCTCAGCAACCCCTGGTTTCCCCAGGTTGGCAGGCTTTGGAGACCCCCGCGGTCGACTCGCAGGGCAATGCCACGGACTCCATTCTGTGAACCTCAGTGTGGGACCACCCTCTTTCCTCCTACCTTCACGACGGAAGAAGCCTTGGAAATAGTCTGCCGTGCCTGCCTTGAAAGTCCCAGGGACTGAACTCTGCCAGAGAAACTCCAGTTGGGGAAAGCTAGCTTTCCACCAACACGTTGTTCCACCAAGGAGGAAGTGCTCCCTGGAGAGCACTGCGGGGCCGACAGCGCCCGTCCCCTCGACTCAGCTCCGGGAAGCACACTCTCGCGGAGGGCCTCTTTCAACTGACACCCCGTTTCCCTAAGCACGAAATGTCTGCTGAGAAGCCCCGCGGGGCCGACGAGACGACCCCGTGCCCTCAACGCTGTGCAGCCAACAGGGGGCGGGATCCAGTTGTCGACCAACTTCTCCTTCCCCTAAATTTCCAAGGGTTGCAAGTGCTTGCGGGGCCTCACAGGGCTGCGCCCCAAGTGCATCTCCCAAAGCAAGGCTGTGACGTAACCGACCTCACCTGGCCTCAGTGGACTCCGGGAAGTCAGAAGTGTTGGAGTAGGTGTACCGGTCCTAGGCGTTAGACTGTCCTAAGCTCACCTGGAGAAACCACACTATGGTGACTCCACCTGTCCCACGCACGGACACCTCGTTTCACACAGTCGGTGGGGACTACGACGACAGTACCGGATGCAGAACTCGCTCGAACGACACTAAGGGCAATCCTTCACCAAGAACCCATCTTGTTTCCCTCGCGTCAGTAGCGTGTGCAGCGGCCCGCGGGGCTCGAAAAGGTCAGGCCAGTGCTGTCTCCGCGCCTCTCGGAAGCATCAAGGTGGGGACAGCGTCTCGCCACTGATATCTGATGGCGCTCACGTACACAAGTGTTGGAAATCGGACGCTGGCCCACGAGGGAAGCTCCTTGGGCTGATGTGCAGGAAAGTACACCGTGGGAGAGTGCTTGTGGGGCGGTGGCGGAGTGGGGCCATAAGAACCCTCTTGGAACGAACATCCCTTTTCCCACAGTTAGAAGCCTTGGAACCACCGCGACGGTGGTGCTGAACGCGAGGTGTCCACCATGGGAGCTGCGTGGAAACACGCTGCGGCGATACCCTTTCCACACGTAATGAGGTTTCCCCAGATGACAAGTGTCTGGGAAACCACGCGCGGCCTGTGCGGAGAGTGCCAAACACTCCCGCGGTGAAACAACACTGGGGTGCATGCTTGCTGTGACGACCCTCTCGTTTCCCAAAGCTAGTCGTGTGTGCAGAGGTGCGCGGAGCCAGGCTGCAAGGAGCCACAGAGGGAACCCTGTGACACAGCACGGTGGGGAAGCCTTCTTTCGGCTCAGCAACCCCTGGTTTCCCCAGGTTGGCAGGCTTTGGAGACCCCCGCGGGCAACTCGCAGGGCCATGCCACGGACTCCATTCTGTGAAACCTCAGTGTGGGACCACCCTCTTTCCTCCTACCTTCACGACGGAAGAAGCCTTGGAAATAGTCTGCCGTGCCTGCCTTGAAAGTCCCAGGGACTGAACTCTGCCAGAGAAACTCCAGTTGGGGAAAGCTAGCTTTCCACCAACACGTTGTTCCACTAAGGAGGACGTGCTCCCTGGAGAGCACTGCGGGGCCGACAGGGCCCGTCTCCTCGACTCAGCTCCGGGAAGCACACTCTCGCGGAGGGCCTCTTTCAACTGACACCCCGTTTCCCTAAGCACGAAATGTCTGCTGAGAAGCCCGGCGGCGCCGACGAGACGACCCCGTGCCCTCTACGCTGTGCAGCCAACAGGGGGTGGGATCCAGTTTTCGACCAAATTCGTCCCCGAAAGGTCCAAGGGTTGGAAATGCTTGCGGGGCCTCACAGGGTTTCGCCCCAACTGCATCTCCCAAAGCAAGGGTGTGACGTAACAGACCTCACCTGGCCTCAGTGGACTCCGGGAAGTCAGAAGTGTGGGAGTAGGTGTACCGGCCCTAGGCGTTAGACTGTCCTAAGCTCACCTGGAGAAACCACACTATGGTGACTCCACCTGTCCCACGGACGGACACCTCGTTTCACACAGTCGGTGGGGACTGCGACGACAGTACCGGATGCAGAATTCGCTCGAACGACACTAAGGGCAACCCTTCACCAAGAACCCATCTTGTTTCCCTCGCGTCAGTAGTGTGTGCAGCGGCCCGCGGGGCTCGAAAAGGTCAGGCCAGTGCTGTCTCCGCGCCTCTCGGAAGCATCAAGGTGGGGACAGCGTCTCGCCACTGACATCTGATGGCGCTCACGTACACAAGTGTTGGCAAACGGACGCTGGCCCGCGAGGGAAGCTCCCTGGGCTGATGTGCAGGAAAGAACACCGTGGGAGTGTGCTTGTGGGGCGGTGGCGGAGTGGGGCCATAAGAACCCTCTTGGAACGAACATCCCGTTTCCTACAGTTAGAAGCCTTGGACCCACCGCGACGGTGGTGCTGAACGCGAGGTGTCCACCATGGGAGCTGCGTGGAAACACGCTGCGGCGATACCCTTTCCACACGTAATGAGGTTTCCCCAGATGACAGTGTGTGGGAAACCACGCGCGGCCTGTGCGGAGAGTGCCACACACTCCTGTGGCGAAACAACACTGGGGTGCATGCTTGCTGTGACGACCCTCTCGTTTCCCAAAGCTAGACGTGTGTGCAGAGTTACGCGGAGCCAGGCTGCAAGGAGCCAGAGAGGGAACCCTGTGACACAGCACGGTGCGGAAGCCTCCTTTCGGCTCAGCAACCCCTGGTTTCCCCAGGTTGGCAGGCTTTGGAGACCCCCGCGGTCGACTCGCAGGGCAATGCCACGGACTCCATTCTGTGAACCTCAGTGTGGGACCACCCTCTTTCCTCCTACCTTCACGACGGAAGAAGCCTTGGAAATAGTCTGCCGTGCCTGCCTTGAAAGTCCCAGGGACTGAACTCTGCCAGAGAAACTCCAGTTGGGGAAAGCTAGCTTTCCACCAACACGTTGTTCCACCAAGGAGGAAGTGCTCCCTGGAGAGCACTGCGGGGCCGACAGCGCCCGTCCCCTCGACTCAGCTCCGGGAAGCACACTCTCGCGGAGGGCCTCTTTCAACTGACACCCCGTTTCCCTAAGCACGAAATGTCTGCTGAGAAGCCCCGCGGGGCCGACGAGACGACCCCGTGCCCTCAACGCTGTGCAGCCAACAGGGGGCGGGATCCAGTTGTCGACCAACTTCTCCTTCCCCTAAATTTCCAAGGGTTGCAAGTGCTTGCGGGGCCTCACAGGGTTGCGCCCCAAGTGCATCTCCCAAAGCAAGGCTGTGACGTAACCGACCTCACCTGGCCTCAGTGGACTCCGGGAAGTCAGAAGTGTTGGAGTAGGTGTACCGGTCCTAGGCGTTAGACTGTCCTAAGCTCACCTGGAGAAACCACACTATGGTGACTCCACCTGTCCCACGCACGGACACCTCGTTTCACACATTCGGTGGGGACTACGACGACAGTACCGGATGCAGAACTCGCTCGAACGACACTAAGGGCAATCCTTCACCAAGAACCCATCTTGTTTCCCTCGCGTCAGTAGCGTGTGCAGCGGCCCGCGGGGCTCGAAAAGGTCAGGCCAGTGCTGTCTCCGCGCCTCTCGGAAGCATCAAGGTGGGGACAGCGTCTCGCCACTGATATCTGATGGCGCTCACGTACACAAGTGTTGGAAATCGGACGCTGGCCCACGAGGGAAGCTCCTTGGGCTGATGTGCAGGAAAGTACACCGTGGGAGAGTGCTTGTGGGGCGGTGGCGGAGTGGGGCCATAAGAACCCTCTTGGAACGAACATCCCTTTTCCCACAGTTAGAAGCCTTGGAACCACCGCGACGGTGGTGCTGAACGCGAGGTGTCCACCATGGGAGCTGCGTGGAAACACGCTGCGGCGATACCCTTTCCACACGTAAGGAGGTTTCCCCAGATGACAAGTGTCTGGGAAACCACGTGCGGCCTGTGCGGAGAGTGCCAAACACTCCCGCGGTGAAACAACACTGGGGTGCATGCTTGCTGTGACGACCCTCTCGTTTCCCAAAGCTAGTCGTGTGTGCAGAGGTGCGCGGAGCCAGGCTGCAAGGAGCCACAGAGGGAACCCTGTGACACAGCACGGTGGGGAAGCCTTCTTTCGGCTCAGCAACCCCTGGTTTCCCCAGGTTGGCAGGCTTTGGAGACCCCCGCGGGCAACTCGCAGGGCCATGCCACGGACTCCATTCTGTGAAACCTCAGTGTGGGACCACCCTCTTTCCTCCTACCTTCACGACGGAAGAAGCCTTGGAAATAGTCTGCCGTGCCTGCCTTGAAAGTCCCAGGGACTGAACTCTGCCAGAGAAACTCCAGTTGGGGAAAGCTAGCTTTCCACCAACACGTTGTTCCACTAAGGAGGACGTGCTCCCTGGAGAGCACTGCGGGGCCGACAGGGCCCGTCTCCTCGACTCAGCTCCGGGAAGCACACTCTCGCGGAGGGCCTCTTTCAACTGACACCCCGTTTCCCTAAGCACGAAATGTCTGCTGAGAAGCCCGGCGGCGCCGACGAGACGACCCCGTGCCCTCTACGCTGTGCAGCCAACAGGGGGTGGGATCCAGTTTTCGACCAAATTCGTCCCCGAAAGGTCCAAGGGTTGGAAATGCTTGCGGGGCCTCACAGGGTTTCGCCCCAACTGCATCTCCCAAAGCAAGGGTGTGACGTAACAGACCTCACCTGGCCTCAGTGGACTCCGGGAAGTCAGAAGTGTGGGAGTAGGTGTACCGGCCCTAGGCGTTAGACTGTCCTAAGCTCACCTGGAGAAACCACACTATGGTGACTCCACCTGTCCCACGGACGGACACCTCGTTTCACACAGTCGGTGGGGACTGCGACGACAGTACCGGATGCAGAATTCGCTCGAACGACACTAAGGGCAACCCTTCACCAAGAACCCATCTTGTTTCCCTCGCGTCAGTAGTGTGTGCAGCGGCCCGCGGGGCTCGAAAAGGTCAGGCCAGTGCTGTCTCCGCGCCTCTCGGAAGCATCAAGGTGGGGACAGCGTCTCGCCACTGACATCTGATGGCGCTCACGTACACAAGTGTTGGAAAACGGACGCTGGCCCGCGAGGGAAGCTCCCTGGGCTGATGTGCAGGAAAGAACACCGTGGGAGTGTGCTTGTGGGGCGGTGGCGGAGTGGGGCCATAAGAACCCTCTTGGAACGAACATCCCGTTTCCTACAGTTAGAAGCCTTGGACCCACCGCGACGGTGGTGCTGAACGCGAGGTGTCCACCATGGGAGCTGCGTGGAAACACGCTGCGGCGATACCCTTTCCACACGTAATGAGGTTTCCCCAGATGACAGTGTGTGGGAAACCACGCGCGGCCTGTGCGGAGAGTGCCACACACTCCTGTGGCGAAACAACACTGGGGTGCATGCTTGCTGTGACGACCCTCTCGTTTCCCAAAGCTAGACGTGTGTGCAGAGTTACGCGGAGCCAGGCTGCAAGGAGCCAGAGAGGGAACCCTGTGACACAGCACGGTGCGGAAGCCTCCTTTCGGCTCAGCAACCCCTGGTTTCCCCAGGTTGGCAGGCTTTGGAGACCCCCGCGGTCGACTCGCAGGGCAATGCCACGGACTCCATTCTGTGAACCTCAGTGTGGGACCACCCTCTTTCCTCCTACCTTCACGACGGAAGAAGCCTTGGAAATAGTCTGCCGTGCCTGCCTTGAAAGTCCCAGGGACTGAACTCTGCCAGAGAAACTCCAGTTGGGGAAAGCTAGCTTTCCACCAACACGTTGTTCCACCAAGGAGGAAGTGCTCCCTGGAGAGCACTGCGGGGCCGACAGCGCCCGTCCCCTCGACTCAGCTCCGGGAAGCACACTCTCGCGGAGGGCCTCTTTCAACTGACACCCCGTTTCCCTAAGCACGAAATGTCTGCTGAGAAGCCCCGCGGGGCCGACGAGACGACCCCGTGCCCTCAACGCTGTGCAGCCAACAGGGGGCGGGATCCAGTTGTCGACCAACTTCTCCTTCCCCTAAATTTCCAAGGGTTGCAAGTGCTTGCGGGGCCTCACAGGGCTGCGCCCCAAGTGCATCTCCCAAAGCAAGGCTGTGACGTAACCGACCTCACCTGGCCTCAGTGGACTCCGGGAAGTCAGAAGTGTTGGAGTAGGTGTACCGGTCCTAGGCGTTAGACTGTCCTAAGCTCACCTGGAGAAACCACACTATGGTGACTCCACCTGTCCCACGCACGGACACCTCGTTTCACACATTCGGTGGGGACTACGACGACAGTACCGGATGCAGAACTCGCTCGAACGACACTAAGGGCAATCCTTCACCAAGAACCCATCTTGTTTCCCTCGCGTCAGTAGCGTGTGCAGCGGCCCGCGGGGCTCGAAAAGGTCAGGCCAGTGCTGTCTCCGCGCCTCTCGGAAGCATCAAGGTGGGGACAGCGTCTCGCCACTGATATCTGATGGCGCTCACGTACACAAGTGTTGGAAATCGGACGCTGGCCCACGAGGGAAGCTCCTTGGGCTGATGTGCAGGAAAGTACACCGTGGGAGAGTGCTTGTGGGGCGGTGGCGGAGTGGGGCCATAAGAACCCTCTTGGAACGAACATCCCTTTTCCCACAGTTAGAAGCCTTGGAACCACCGCGACGGTGGTGCTGAACGCGAGGTGTCCACCATGGGAGCTGCGTGGAAACACGCTGCGGCGATACCCTTTCCACACGTAATGAGGTTTCCCCAGATGACAAGTGTCTGGGAAACCACGCGCGGCCTGTGCGGAGAGTGCCAAACACTCCCGCGGTGAAACAACACTGGGGTGCATGCTTGCTGTGACGACCCTCTCGTTTCCCAAAGCTAGTCGTGTGTGCAGAGGTGCGCGGAGCCAGGCTGCAAGGAGCCACAGAGGGAACCCTGTGACACAGCACGGTGGGGAAGCCTTCTTTCGGCTCAGCAACCCCTGGTTTCCCCAGGTTGGCAGGCTTTGGAGACCCCCGCGGGCAACTCGCAGGGCCATGCCACGGACTCCATTCTGTGAAACCTCAGTGTGGGACCACCCTCTTTCCTCCTACCTTCACGACGGAAGAAGCCTTGGAAATAGTCTGCCGTGCCTGCCTTGAAAGTCCCAGGGACTGAACTCTGCCAGAGAAACTCCAGTTGGGGAAAGCTAGCTTTCCACCAACACGTTGTTCCACTAAGGAGGACGTGCTCCCTGGAGAGCACTGCGGGGCCGACAGGGCCCGTCTCCTCGACTCAGCTCCGGGAAGCACACTCTCGCGGAGGGCCTCTTTCAACTGACACCCCGTTTCCCTAAGCACGAAATGTCTGCTGAGAAGCCCGGCGGCGCCGACGAGACGACCCCGTGCCCTCTACGCTGTGCAGCCAACAGGGGGTGGGATCCAGTTTTCGACCAAATTCGTCCCCGAAAGGTCCAAGGGTTGGAAATGCTTGCGGGGCCTCACAGGGTTTCGCCCCAACTGCATCTCCCAAAGCAAGGGTGTGACGTAACAGACCTCACCTGGCCTCAGTGGACTCCGGGAAGTCAGAAGTGTGGGAGTAGGTGTACCGGCCCTAGGCGTTAGACTGTCCTAAGCTCACCTGGAGAAACCACACTATGGTGACTCCACCTGTCCCACGGACGGACACCTCGTTTCACACAGTCGGTGGGGACTGCGACGACAGTACCGGATGCAGAATTCGCTCGAACGACACTAAGGGCAACCCTTCACCAAGAACCCATCTTGTTTCCCTCGCGTCAGTAGTGTGTGCAGCGGCCCGCGGGGCTCGAAAAGGTCAGGCCAGTGCTGTCTCCGCGCCTCTCGGAAGCATCAAGGTGGGGACAGCGTCTCGCCACTGACATCTGATGGCGCTCACGTACACAAGTGTTGGAAAACGGACGCTGGCCCGCGAGGGAAGCTCCCTGGGCTGATGTGCAGGAAAGAACACCGTGGGAGTGTGCTTGTGGGGCGGTGGCGGAGTGGGGCCATAAGAACCCTCTTGGAACGAACATCCCGTTTCCTACAGTTAGAAGCCTTGGACCCACCGCGACGGTGGTGCTGAACGCGAGGTGTCCACCATGGGAGCTGCGTGGAAACACGCTGCGGCGATACCCTTTCCACACGTAATGAGGTTTCCCCAGATGACAGTGTGTGGGAAACCACGCGCGGCCTGTGCGGAGAGTGCCACACACTCCTGTGGCGAAACAACACTGGGGTGCATGCTTGCTGTGACGACCCTCTCGTTTCCCAAAGCTAGACGTGTGTGCAGAGTTACGCGGAGCCAGGCTGCAAGGAGCCAGAGAGGGAACCCTGTGACACAGCACGGTGCGGAAGCCTCCTTTCGGCTCAGCAACCCCTGGTTTCCCCAGGTTGGCAGGCTTTGGAGACCCCCGCGGTCGACTCGCAGGGCAATGCCACGGACTCCATTCTGTGAACCTCAGTGTGGGACCACCCTCTTTCCTCCTACCTTCACGACGGAAGAAGCCTTGGAAATAGTCTGCCGTGCCTGCCTTGAAAGTCCCAGGGACTGAACTCTGCCAGAGAAACTCCAGTTGGGGAAAGCTAGCTTTCCACCAACACGTTGTTCCACCAAGGAGGAAGTGCTCCCTGGAGAGCACTGCGGGGCCGACAGCGCCCGTCCCCTCGACTCAGCTCCGGGAAGCACACTCTCGCGGAGGGCCTCTTTCAACTGACACCCCGTTTCCCTAAGCACGAAATGTCTGCTGAGAAGCCCCGCGGGGCCGACGAGACGACCCCGTGCCCTCAACGCTGTGCAGCCAACAGGGGGCGGGATCCAGTTGTCGACCAACTTCTCCTTCCCCTAAATTTCCAAGGGTTGCAAGTGCTTGCGGGGCCTCACAGGGCTGCGCCCCAAGTGCATCTCCCAAAGCAAGGCTGTGACGTAACCGACCTCACCTGGCCTCAGTGGACTCCGGGAAGTCAGAAGTGTTGGAGTAGGTGTACCGGTCCTAGGCGTTAGACTGTCCTAAGCTCACCTGGAGAAACCACACTATGGTGACTCCACCTGTCCCACGCACGGACACCTCGTTTCACACATTCGGTGGGGACTACGACGACAGTACCGGATGCAGAACTCGCTCGAACGACACTAAGGGCAATCCTTCACCAAGAACCCATCTTGTTTCCCTCGCGTCAGTAGCGTGTGCAGCGGCCCGCGGGGCTCGAAAAGGTCAGGCCAGTGCTGTCTCCGCGCCTCTCGGAAGCATCAAGGTGGGGACAGCGTCTCGCCACTGATATCTGATGGCGCTCACGTACACAAGTGTTGGAAATCGGACGCTGGCCCACGAGGGAAGCTCCTTGGGCTGATGTGCAGGAAAGTACACCGTGGGAGAGTGCTTGTGGGGCGGTGGCGGAGTGGGGCCATAAGAACCCTCTTGGAACGAACATCCCTTTTCCCACAGTTAGAAGCCTTGGAACCACCGCGACGGTGGTGCTGAACGCGAGGTGTCCACCATGGGAGCTGCGTGGAAACACGCTGCGGCGATACCCTTTCCACACGTAATGAGGTTTCCCCAGATGACAAGTGTCTGGGAAACCACGCGCGGCCTGTGCGGAGAGTGCCAAACACTCCCGCGGTGAAACAACACTGGGGTGCATGCTTGCTGTGACGACCCTCTCGTTTCCCAAAGCTAGTCGTGTGTGCAGAGGTGCGCGGAGCCAGGCTGCAAGGAGCCACAGAGGGAACCCTGTGACACAGCACGGTGGGGAAGCCTTCTTTCGGCTCAGCAACCCCTGGTTTCCCCAGGTTGGCAGGCTTTGGAGACCCCCGCGGGCAACTCGCAGGGCCATGCCACGGACTCCATTCTGTGAAACCTCAGTGTGGGACCACCCTCTTTCCTCCTACCTTCACGACGGAAGAAGCCTTGGAAATAGTCTGCCGTGCCTGCCTTGAAAGTCCCAGGGACTGAACTCTGCCAGAGAAACTCCAGTTGGGGAAAGCTAGCTTTCCACCAACACGTTGTTCCACTAAGGAGGACGTGCTCCCTGGAGAGCACTGCGGGGCCGACAGGGCCCGTCTCCTCGACTCAGCTCCGGGAAGCACACTCTCGCGGAGGGCCTCTTTCAACTGACACCCCGTTTCCCTAAGCACGAAATGTCTGCTGAGAAGCCCGGCGGCGCCGACGAGACGACCCCGTGCCCTCTACGCTGTGCAGCCAACAGGGGGTGGGATCCAGTTTTCGACCAAATTCGTCCCCGAAAGGTCCAAGGGTTGGAAATGCTTGCGGGGCCTCACAGGGTTTCGCCCCAACTGCATCTCCCAAAGCAAGGGTGTGACGTAACAGACCTCACCTGGCCTCAGTGGACTCCGGGAAGTCAGAAGTGTGGGAGTAGGTGTACCGGCCCTAGGCGTTAGACTGTCCTAAGCTCACCTGGAGAAACCACACTATGGTGACTCCACCTGTCCCACGGACGGACACCTCGTTTCACACAGTCGGTGGGGACTGCGACGACAGTACCGGATGCAGAATTCGCTCGAACGACACTAAGGGCAACCCTTCACCAAGAACCCATCTTGTTTCCCTCGCGTCAGTAGTGTGTGCAGCGGCCCGCGGGGCTCGAAAAGGTCAGGCCAGTGCTGTCTCCGCGCCTCTCGGAAGCATCAAGGTGGGGACAGCGTCTCGCCACTGACATCTGATGGCGCTCACGTACACAAGTGTTGGCAAACGGACGCTGGCCCGCGAGGGAAGCTCCCTGGGCTGATGTGCAGGAAAGAACACCGTGGGAGTGTGCTTGTGGGGCGGTGGCGGAGTGGGGCCATAAGAACCCTCTTGGAACGAACATCCCGTTTCCTACAGTTAGAAGCCTTGGACCCACCGCGACGGTGGTGCTGAACGCGAGGTGTCCACCATGGGAGCTGCGTGGAAACACGCTGCGGCGATACCCTTTCCACACGTAATGAGGTTTCCCCAGATGACAGTGTGTGGGAAACCACGCGCGGCCTGTGCGGAGAGTGCCACACACTCCTGTGGCGAAACAACACTGGGGTGCATGCTTGCTGTGACGACCCTCTCGTTTCCCAAAGCTAGACGTGTGTGCAGAGTTACGCGGAGCCAGGCTGCAAGGAGCCAGAGAGGGAACCCTGTGACACAGCACGGTGCGGAAGCCTCCTTTCGGCTCAGCAACCCCTGGTTTCCCCAGGTTGGCAGGCTTTGGAGACCCCCGCGGTCGACTCGCAGGGCAATGCCACGGACTCCATTCTGTGAACCTCAGTGTGGGACCACCCTCTTTCCTCCTACCTTCACGACGGAAGAAGCCTTGGAAATAGTCTGCCGTGCCTGCCTTGAAAGTCCCAGGGACTGAACTCTGCCAGAGAAACTCCAGTTGGGGAAAGCTAGCTTTCCACCAACACGTTGTTCCACCAAGGAGGAAGTGCTCCCTGGAGAGCACTGCGGGGCCGACAGCGCCCGTCCCCTCGACTCAGCTCCGGGAAGCACACTCTCGCGGAGGGCCTCTTTCAACTGACACCCCGTTTCCCTAAGCACGAAATGTCTGCTGAGAAGCCCCGCGGGGCCGACGAGACGACCCCGTGCCCTCAACGCTGTGCAGCCAACAGGGGGCGGGATCCAGTTGTCGACCAACTTCTCCTTCCCCTAAATTTCCAAGGGTTGCAAGTGCTTGCGGGGCCTCACAGGGTTGCGCCCCAAGTGCATCTCCCAAAGCAAGGCTGTGACGTAACCGACCTCACCTGGCCTCAGTGGACTCCGGGAAGTCAGAAGTGTTGGAGTAGGTGTACCGGTCCTAGGCGTTAGACTGTCCTAAGCTCACCTGGAGAAACCACACTATGGTGACTCCACCTGTCCCACGCACGGACACCTCGTTTCACACATTCGGTGGGGACTACGACGACAGTACCGGATGCAGAACTCGCTCGAACGACACTAAGGGCAATCCTTCACCAAGAACCCATCTTGTTTCCCTCGCGTCAGTAGCGTGTGCAGCGGCCCGCGGGGCTCGAAAAGGTCAGGCCAGTGCTGTCTCCGCGCCTCTCGGAAGCATCAAGGTGGGGACAGCGTCTCGCCACTGATATCTGATGGCGCTCACGTACACAAGTGTTGGAAATCGGACGCTGGCCCACGAGGGAAGCTCCTTGGGCTGATGTGCAGGAAAGTACACCGTGGGAGAGTGCTTGTGGGGCGGTGGCGGAGTGGGGCCATAAGAACCCTCTTGGAACGAACATCCCTTTTCCCACAGTTAGAAGCCTTGGAACCACCGCGACGGTGGTGCTGAACGCGAGGTGTCCACCATGGGAGCTGCGTGGAAACACGCTGCGGCGATACCCTTTCCACACGTAAGGAGGTTTCCCCAGATGACAAGTGTCTGGGAAACCACGTGCGGCCTGTGCGGAGAGTGCCAAACACTCCCGCGGTGAAACAACACTGGGGTGCATGCTTGCTGTGACGACCCTCTCGTTTCCCAAAGCTAGTCGTGTGTGCAGAGGTGCGCGGAGCCAGGCTGCAAGGAGCCACAGAGGGAACCCTGTGACACAGCACGGTGGGGAAGCCTTCTTTCGGCTCAGCAACCCCTGGTTTCCCCAGGTTGGCAGGCTTTGGAGACCCCCGCGGGCAACTCGCAGGGCCATGCCACGGACTCCATTCTGTGAAACCTCAGTGTGGGACCACCCTCTTTCCTCCTACCTTCACGACGGAAGAAGCCTTGGAAATAGTCTGCCGTGCCTGCCTTGAAAGTCCCAGGGACTGAACTCTGCCAGAGAAACTCCAGTTGGGGAAAGCTAGCTTTCCACCAACACGTTGTTCCACTAAGGAGGACGTGCTCCCTGGAGAGCACTGCGGGGCCGACAGGGCCCGTCTCCTCGACTCAGCTCCGGGAAGCACACTCTCGCGGAGGGCCTCTTTCAACTGACACCCCGTTTCCCTAAGCACGAAATGTCTGCTGAGAAGCCCGGCGGCGCCGACGAGACGACCCCGTGCCCTCTACGCTGTGCAGCCAACAGGGGGTGGGATCCAGTTTTCGACCAAATTCGTCCCCGAAAGGTCCAAGGGTTGGAAATGCTTGCGGGGCCTCACAGGGTTTCGCCCCAACTGCATCTCCCAAAGCAAGGGTGTGACGTAACAGACCTCACCTGGCCTCAGTGGACTCCGGGAAGTCAGAAGTGTGGGAGTAGGTGTACCGGCCCTAGGCGTTAGACTGTCCTAAGCTCACCTGGAGAAACCACACTATGGTGACTCCACCTGTCCCACGGACGGACACCTCGTTTCACACAGTCGGTGGGGACTGCGACGACAGTACCGGATGCAGAATTCGCTCGAACGACACTAAGGGCAACCCTTCACCAAGAACCCATCTTGTTTCCCTCGCGTCAGTAGTGTGTGCAGCGGCCCGCGGGGCTCGAAAAGGTCAGGCCAGTGCTGTCTCCGCGCCTCTCGGAAGCATCAAGGTGGGGACAGCGTCTCGCCACTGACATCTGATGGCGCTCACGTACACAAGTGTTGGAAAACGGACGCTGGCCCGCGAGGGAAGCTCCCTGGGCTGATGTGCAGGAAAGAACACCGTGGGAGTGTGCTTGTGGGGCGGTGGCGGAGTGGGGCCATAAGAACCCTCTTGGAACGAACATCCCGTTTCCTACAGTTAGAAGCCTTGGACCCACCGCGACGGTGGTGCTGAACGCGAGGTGTCCACCATGGGAGCTGCGTGGAAACACGCTGCGGCGATACCCTTTCCACACGTAATGAGGTTTCCCCAGATGACAGTGTGTGGGAAACCACGCGCGGCCTGTGCGGAGAGTGCCACACACTCCTGTGGCGAAACAACACTGGGGTGCATGCTTGCTGTGACGACCCTCTCGTTTCCCAAAGCTAGACGTGTGTGCAGAGTTACGCGGAGCCAGGCTGCAAGGAGCCAGAGAGGGAACCCTGTGACACAGCACGGTGCGGAAGCCTCCTTTCGGCTCAGCAACCCCTGGTTTCCCCAGGTTGGCAGGCTTTGGAGACCCCCGCGGTCGACTCGCAGGGCAATGCCACGGACTCCATTCTGTGAACCTCAGTGTGGGACCACCCTCTTTCCTCCTACCTTCACGACGGAAGAAGCCTTGGAAATAGTCTGCCGTGCCTGCCTTGAAAGTCCCAGGGACTGAACTCTGCCAGAGAAACTCCAGTTGGGGAAAGCTAGCTTTCCACCAACACGTTGTTCCACCAAGGAGGAAGTGCTCCCTGGAGAGCACTGCGGGGCCGACAGCGCCCGTCCCCTCGACTCAGCTCCGGGAAGCACACTCTCGCGGAGGGCCTCTTTCAACTGACACCCCGTTTCCCTAAGCACGAAATGTCTGCTGAGAAGCCCCGCGGGGCCGACGAGACGACCCCGTGCCCTCAACGCTGTGCAGCCAACAGGGGGCGGGATCCAGTTGTCGACCAACTTCTCCTTCCCCTAAATTTCCAAGGGTTGCAAGTGCTTGCGGGGCCTCACAGGGCTGCGCCCCAAGTGCATCTCCCAAAGCAAGGCTGTGACGTAACCGACCTCACCTGGCCTCAGTGGACTCCGGGAAGTCAGAAGTGTTGGAGTAGGTGTACCGGTCCTAGGCGTTAGACTGTCCTAAGCTCACCTGGAGAAACCACACTATGGTGACTCCACCTGTCCCACGCACGGACACCTCGTTTCACACATTCGGTGGGGACTACGACGACAGTACCGGATGCAGAACTCGCTCGAACGACACTAAGGGCAATCCTTCACCAAGAACCCATCTTGTTTCCCTCGCGTCAGTAGCGTGTGCAGCGGCCCGCGGGGCTCGAAAAGGTCAGGCCAGTGCTGTCTCCGCGCCTCTCGGAAGCATCAAGGTGGGGACAGCGTCTCGCCACTGATATCTGATGGCGCTCACGTACACAAGTGTTGGAAATCGGACGCTGGCCCACGAGGGAAGCTCCTTGGGCTGATGTGCAGGAAAGTACACCGTGGGAGAGTGCTTGTGGGGCGGTGGCGGAGTGGGGCCATAAGAACCCTCTTGGAACGAACATCCCGTTTCCCACAGTTAGAAGCCTTGGAACCACCGCGACGGTGGTGCTGAACGCGAGGTGTCCACCATGGGAGCTGCGTGGAAACACGCTGCGGCGATACCCTTTCCACACGTAATGAGGTTTCACCAGATGACAAGTGTCTGGGAAACCACGTGCGGCCTGTGCGGAGAGTGCCAAACACTCCCGCGGTGAAACAACACTGGGGTGCATGCTTGCTGTGACGACCCTCTCGTTTCCCAAAGCTAGTCGTGTGTGCAGAGGTGCGCGGAGCCAGGCTGCAAGGAGCCACAGAGGGAACCCTGTGACACAGCACGGTGGGGAAGCCTTCTTTCGGCTCAGCAACCCCTGGTTTCCCCAGGTTGGCAGGCTTTGGAGACCCCCGCGGGCAACTCGCAGGGCCATGCCACGGACTCCATTCTGTGAAACCTCAGTGTGGGACCACCCTCTTTCCTCCTACCTTCACGACGGAAGAAGCCTTGGAAATAGTCTGCCGTGCCTGCCTTGAAAGTCCCAGGGACTGAACTCTGCCAGAGAAACTCCAGTTGGGGAAAGCTAGCTTTCCACCAACACGTTGTTCCACTAAGGAGGACGTGCTCCCTGGAGAGCACTGCGGGGCCGACAGGGCCCGTCTCCTCGACTCAGCTCCGGGAAGCACACTCTCGCGGAGGGCCTCTTTCAACTGACACCCCGTTTCCCTAAGCACGAAATGTCTGCTGAGAAGCCCGGCGGCGCCGACGAGACGACCCCGTGCCCTCTACGCTGTGCAGCCAACAGGGGGTGGGATCCAGTTTTCGACCAAATTCGTCCCCGAAAGGTCCAAGGGTTGGAAATGCTTGCGGGGCCTCACAGGGTTTCGCCCCAACTGCATCTCCCAAAGCAAGGGTGTGACGTAACAGACCTCACCTGGCCTCAGTGGACTCCGGGAAGTCAGAAGTGTGGGAGTAGGTGTACCGGCCCTAGGCGTTAGACTGTCCTAAGCTCACCTGGAGAAACCACACTATGGTGACTCCACCTGTCCCACGGACGGACACCTCGTTTCACACAGTCGGTGGGGACTGCGACGACAGTACCGGATGCAGAATTCGCTCGAACGACACTAAGGGCAACCCTTCACCAAGAACCCATCTTGTTTCCCTCGCGTCAGTAGTGTGTGCAGCGGCCCGCGGGGCTCGAAAAGGTCAGGCCAGTGCTGTCTCCGCGCCTCTCGGAAGCATCAAGGTGGGGACAGCGTCTCGCCACTGACATCTGATGGCGCTCACGTACACAAGTGTTGGAAAACGGACGCTGGCCCGCGAGGGAAGCTCCCTGGGCTGATGTGCAGGAAAGAACACCGTGGGAGTGTGCTTGTGGGGCGGTGGCGGAGTGGGGCCATAAGAACCCTCTTGGAACGAACATCCCGTTTCCTACAGTTAGAAGCCTTGGACCCACCGCGACGGTGGTGCTGAACGCGAGGTGTCCACCATGGGAGCTGCGTGGAAACACGCTGCGGCGATACCCTTTCCACACGTAATGAGGTTTCCCCAGATGACAGTGTGTGGGAAACCACGCGCGGCCTGTGCGGAGAGTGCCACACACTCCTGTGGCGAAACAACACTGGGGTGCATGCTTGCTGTGACGACCCTCTCGTTTCCCAAAGCTAGACGTGTGTGCAGAGTTACGCGGAGCCAGGCTGCAAGGAGCCAGAGAGGGAACCCTGTGACACAGCACGGTGCGGAAGCCTCCTTTCGGCTCAGCAACCCCTGGTTTCCCCAGGTTGGCAGGCTTTGGAGACCCCCGCGGTCGACTCGCAGGGCAATGCCACGGACTCCATTCTGTGAACCTCAGTGTGGGACCACCCTCTTTCCTCCTACCTTCACGACGGAAGAAGCCTTGGAAATAGTCTGCCGTGCCTGCCTTGAAAGTCCCAGGGACTGAACTCTGCCAGAGAAACTCCAGTTGGGGAAAGCTAGCTTTCCACCAACACGTTGTTCCACCAAGGAGGAAGTGCTCCCTGGAGAGCACTGCGGGGCCGACAGCGCCCGTCCCCTCGACTCAGCTCCGGGAAGCACACTCTCGCGGAGGGCCTCTTTCAACTGACACCCCGTTTCCCTAAGCACGAAATGTCTGCTGAGAAGCCCCGCGGGGCCGACGAGACGACCCCGTGCCCTCAACGCTGTGCAGCCAACAGGGGGCGGGATCCAGTTGTCGACCAACTTCTCCTTCCCCTAAATTTCCAAGGGTTGCAAGTGCTTGCGGGGCCTCACAGGGCTGCGCCCCAAGTGCATCTCCCAAAGCAAGGCTGTGACGTAACCGACCTCACCTGGCCTCAGTGGACTCCGGGAAGTCAGAAGTGTTGGAGTAGGTGTACCGGTCCTAGGCGTTAGACTGTCCTAAGCTCACCTGGAGAAACCACACTATGGTGACTCCACCTGTCCCACGCACGGACACCTCGTTTCACACATTCGGTGGGGACTACGACGACAGTACCGGATGCAGAACTCGCTCGAACGACACTAAGGGCAATCCTTCACCAAGAACCCATCTTGTTTCCCTCGCGTCAGTAGCGTGTGCAGCGGCCCGCGGGGCTCGAAAAGGTCAGGCCAGTGCTGTCTCCGCGCCTCTCGGAAGCATCAAGGTGGGGACAGCGTCTCGCCACTGATATCTGATGGCGCTCACGTACACAAGTGTTGGAAATCGGACGCTGGCCCACGAGGGAAGCTCCTTGGGCTGATGTGCAGGAAAGTACACCGTGGGAGAGTGCTTGTGGGGCGGTGGCGGAGTGGGGCCATAAGAACCCTCTTGGAACGAACATCCCTTTTCCCACAGTTAGAAGCCTTGGAACCACCGCGACGGTGGTGCTGAACGCGAGGTGTCCACCATGGGAGCTGCGTGGAAACACGCTGCGGCGATACCCTTTCCACACGTAATGAGGTTTCCCCAGATGACAAGTGTCTGGGAAACCACGCGCGGCCTGTGCGGAGAGTGCCAAACACTCCCGCGGTGAAACAACACTGGGGTGCATGCTTGCTGTGACGACCCTCTCGTTTCCCAAAGCTAGTCGTGTGTGCAGAGGTGCGCGGAGCCAGGCTGCAAGGAGCCACAGAGGGAACCCTGTGACACAGCACGGTGGGGAAGCCTTCTTTCGGCTCAGCAACCCCTGGTTTCCCCAGGTTGGCAGGCTTTGGAGACCCCCGCGGGCAACTCGCAGGGCCATGCCACGGACTCCATTCTGTGAAACCTCAGTGTGGGACCACCCTCTTTCCTCCTACCTTCACGACGGAAGAAGCCTTGGAAATAGTCTGCCGTGCCTGCCTTGAAAGTCCCAGGGACTGAACTCTGCCAGAGAAACTCCAGTTGGGGAAAGCTAGCTTTCCACCAACACGTTGTTCCACTAAGGAGGACGTGCTCCCTGGAGAGCACTGCGGGGCCGACAGGGCCCGTCTCCTCGACTCAGCTCCGGGAAGCACACTCTCGCGGAGGGCCTCTTTCAACTGACACCCCGTTTCCCTAAGCACGAAATGTCTGCTGAGAAGCCCGGCGGCGCCGACGAGACGACCCCGTGCCCTCTACGCTGTGCAGCCAACAGGGGGTGGGATCCAGTTTTCGACCAAATTCGTCCCCGAAAGGTCCAAGGGTTGGAAATGCTTGCGGGGCCTCACAGGGTTTCGCCCCAACTGCATCTCCCAAAGCAAGGGTGTGACGTAACAGACCTCACCTGGCCTCAGTGGACTCCGGGAAGTCAGAAGTGTGGGAGTAGGTGTACCGGCCCTAGGCGTTAGACTGTCCTAAGCTCACCTGGAGAAACCACACTATGGTGACTCCACCTGTCCCACGGACGGACACCTCGTTTCACACAGTCGGTGGGGACTGCGACGACAGTACCGGATGCAGAATTCGCTCGAACGACACTAAGGGCAACCCTTCACCAAGAACCCATCTTGTTTCCCTCGCGTCAGTAGTGTGTGCAGCGGCCCGCGGGGCTCGAAAAGGTCAGGCCAGTGCTGTCTCCGCGCCTCTCGGAAGCATCAAGGTGGGGACAGCGTCTCGCCACTGACATCTGATGGCGCTCACGTACACAAGTGTTGGCAAACGGACGCTGGCCCGCGAGGGAAGCTCCCTGGGCTGATGTGCAGGAAAGAACACCGTGGGAGTGTGCTTGTGGGGCGGTGGCGGAGTGGGGCCATAAGAACCCTCTTGGAACGAACATCCCGTTTCCTACAGTTAGAAGCCTTGGACCCACCGCGACGGTGGTGCTGAACGCGAGGTGTCCACCATGGGAGCTGCGTGGAAACACGCTGCGGCGATACCCTTTCCACACGTAATGAGGTTTCCCCAGATGACAGTGTGTGGGAAACCACGCGCGGCCTGTGCGGAGAGTGCCACACACTCCTGTGGCGAAACAACACTGGGGTGCATGCTTGCTGTGACGACCCTCTCGTTTCCCAAAGCTAGACGTGTGTGCAGAGTTACGCGGAGCCAGGCTGCAAGGAGCCAGAGAGGGAACCCTGTGACACAGCACGGTGCGGAAGCCTCCTTTCGGCTCAGCAACCCCTGGTTTCCCCAGGTTGGCAGGCTTTGGAGACCCCCGCGGTCGACTCGCAGGGCAATGCCACGGACTCCATTCTGTGAACCTCAGTGTGGGACCACCCTCTTTCCTCCTACCTTCACGACGGAAGAAGCCTTGGAAATAGTCTGCCGTGCCTGCCTTGAAAGTCCCAGGGACTGAACTCTGCCAGAGAAACTCCAGTTGGGGAAAGCTAGCTTTCCACCAACACGTTGTTCCACCAAGGAGGAAGTGCTCCCTGGAGAGCACTGCGGGGCCGACAGCGCCCGTCCCCTCGACTCAGCTCCGGGAAGCACACTCTCGCGGAGGGCCTCTTTCAACTGACACCCCGTTTCCCTAAGCACGAAATGTCTGCTGAGAAGCCCCGCGGGGCCGACGAGACGACCCCGTGCCCTCAACGCTGTGCAGCCAACAGGGGGCGGGATCCAGTTGTCGACCAACTTCTCCTTCCCCTAAATTTCCAAGGGTTGCAAGTGCTTGCGGGGCCTCACAGGGTTGCGCCCCAAGTGCATCTCCCAAAGCAAGGCTGTGACGTAACCGACCTCACCTGGCCTCAGTGGACTCCGGGAAGTCAGAAGTGTTGGAGTAGGTGTACCGGTCCTAGGCGTTAGACTGTCCTAAGCTCACCTGGAGAAACCACACTATGGTGACTCCACCTGTCCCACGCACGGACACCTCGTTTCACACATTCGGTGGGGACTACGACGACAGTACCGGATGCAGAACTCGCTCGAACGACACTAAGGGCAATCCTTCACCAAGAACCCATCTTGTTTCCCTCGCGTCAGTAGCGTGTGCAGCGGCCCGCGGGGCTCGAAAAGGTCAGGCCAGTGCTGTCTCCGCGCCTCTCGGAAGCATCAAGGTGGGGACAGCGTCTCGCCACTGATATCTGATGGCGCTCACGTACACAAGTGTTGGAAATCGGACGCTGGCCCACGAGGGAAGCTCCTTGGGCTGATGTGCAGGAAAGTACACCGTGGGAGAGTGCTTGTGGGGCGGTGGCGGAGTGGGGCCATAAGAACCCTCTTGGAACGAACATCCCTTTTCCCACAGTTAGAAGCCTTGGAACCACCGCGACGGTGGTGCTGAACGCGAGGTGTCCACCATGGGAGCTGCGTGGAAACACGCTGCGGCGATACCCTTTCCACACGTAAGGAGGTTTCCCCAGATGACAAGTGTCTGGGAAACCACGTGCGGCCTGTGCGGAGAGTGCCAAACACTCCCGCGGTGAAACAACACTGGGGTGCATGCTTGCTGTGACGACCCTCTCGTTTCCCAAAGCTAGTCGTGTGTGCAGAGGTGCGCGGAGCCAGGCTGCAAGGAGCCACAGAGGGAACCCTGTGACACAGCACGGTGGGGAAGCCTTCTTTCGGCTCAGCAACCCCTGGTTTCCCCAGGTTGGCAGGCTTTGGAGACCCCCGCGGGCAACTCGCAGGGCCATGCCACTGACTCCATTCTGTGAAACCTCAGTGTGGGACCACCCTCTTTCCTCCTACCTTCACGACGGAAGAAGCCTTGGAAATAGTCTGCCGTGCCTGCCTTGAAAGTCCCAGGGACTGAACTCTGCCAGAGAAACTCCAGTTGGGGAAAGCTAGCTTTCCACCAACACGTTGTTCCACTAAGGAGGACGTGCTCCCTGGAGAGCACTGCGGGGCCGACAGGGCCCGTCTCCTCGACTCAGCTCCGGGAAGCACACTCTCGCGGAGGGCCTCTTTCAACTGACACCCCGTTTCCCTAAGCACGAAATGTCTGCTGAGAAGCCCGGCGGCGCCGACGAGACGACCCCGTGCCCTCTACGCTGTGCAGCCAACAGGGGGTGGGATCCAGTTTTCGACCAAATTCGTCCCCGAAAGGTCCAAGGGTTGGAAATGCTTGCGGGGCCTCACAGGGTTTCGCCCCAACTGCATCTCCCAAAGCAAGGGTGTGACGTAACAGACCTCACCTGGCCTCAGTGGACTCCGGGAAGTCAGAAGTGTGGGAGTAGGTGTACCGGCCCTAGGCGTTAGACTGTCCTAAGCTCACCTGGAGAAACCACACTATGGTGACTCCACCTGTCCCACGGACGGACACCTCGTTTCACACAGTCGGTGGGGACTGCGACGACAGTACCGGATGCAGAATTCGCTCGAACGACACTAAGGGCAACCCTTCACCAAGAACCCATCTTGTTTCCCTCGCGTCAGTAGTGTGTGCAGCGGCCCGCGGGGCTCGAAAAGGTCAGGCCAGTGCTGTCTCCGCGCCTCTCGGAAGCATCAAGGTGGGGACAGCGTCTCGCCACTGACATCTGATGGCGCTCACGTACACAAGTGTTGGAAAACGGACGCTGGCCCGCGAGGGAAGCTCCCTGGGCTGATGTGCAGGAAAGAACACCGTGGGAGTGTGCTTGTGGGGCGGTGGCGGAGTGGGGCCATAAGAACCCTCTTGGAACGAACATCCCGTTTCCTACAGTTAGAAGCCTTGGACCCACCGCGACGGTGGTGCTGAACGCGAGGTGTCCACCATGGGAGCTGCGTGGAAACACGCTGCGGCGATACCCTTTCCACACGTAATGAGGTTTCCCCAGATGACAGTGTGTGGGAAACCACGCGCGGCCTGTGCGGAGAGTGCCACACACTCCTGTGGCGAAACAACACTGGGGTGCATGCTTGCTGTGACGACCCTCTCGTTTCCCAAAGCTAGACGTGTGTGCAGAGTTACGCGGAGCCAGGCTGCAAGGAGCCAGAGAGGGAACCCTGTGACACAGCACGGTGCGGAAGCCTCCTTTCGGCTCAGCAACCCCTGGTTTCCCCAGGTTGGCAGGCTTTGGAGACCCCCGCGGTCGACTCGCAGGGCAATGCCACGGACTCCATTCTGTGAACCTCAGTGTGGGACCACCCTCTTTCCTCCTACCTTCACGACGGAAGAAGCCTTGGAAATAGTCTGCCGTGCCTGCCTTGAAAGTCCCAGGGACTGAACTCTGCCAGAGAAACTCCAGTTGGGGAAAGCTAGCTTTCCACCAACACGTTGTTCCACCAAGGAGGAAGTGCTCCCTGGAGAGCACTGCGGGGCCGACAGCGCCCGTCCCCTCGACTCAGCTCCGGGAAGCACACTCTCGCGGAGGGCCTCTTTCAACTGACACCCCGTTTCCCTAAGCACGAAATGTCTGCTGAGAAGCCCCGCGGGGCCGACGAGACGACCCCGTGCCCTCAACGCTGTGCAGCCAACAGGGGGCGGGATCCAGTTGTCGACCAACTTCTCCTTCCCCTAAATTTCCAAGGGTTGCAAGTGCTTGCGGGGCCTCACAGGGCTGCGCCCCAAGTGCATCTCCCAAAGCAAGGCTGTGACGTAACCGACCTCACCTGGCCTCAGTGGACTCCGGGAAGTCAGAAGTGTTGGAGTAGGTGTACCGGTCCTAGGCGTTAGACTGTCCTAAGCTCACCTGGAGAAACCACACTATGGTGACTCCACCTGTCCCACGCACGGACACCTCGTTTCACACATTCGGTGGGGACTACGACGACAGTACCGGATGCAGAACTCGCTCGAACGACACTAAGGGCAATCCTTCACCAAGAACCCATCTTGTTTCCCTCGCGTCAGTAGCGTGTGCAGCGGCCCGCGGGGCTCGAAAAGGTCAGGCCAGTGCTGTCTCCGCGCCTCTCGGAAGCATCAAGGTGGGGACAGCGTCTCGCCACTGATATCTGATGGCGCTCACGTACACAAGTGTTGGAAATCGGACGCTGGCCCACGAGGGAAGCTCCTTGGGCTGATGTGCAGGAAAGTACACCGTGGGAGAGTGCTTGTGGGGCGGTGGCGGAGTGGGGCCATAAGAACCCTCTTGGAACGAACATCCCTTTTCCCACAGTTAGAAGCCTTGGACCCACCGCGACGGTGGTGCTGAACGCGAGGTGTCCACCATGGGAGCTGCGTGGAAACACGCTGCGGCGATACCCTTTCCACACGTAATGAGGTTTCACCAGATGACAAGTGTCTGGGAAACCACGTGCGGCCTGTGCGGAGAGTGCCAAACACTCCCGCGGTGAAACAACACTGGGGTGCATGCTTGCTGTGACGACCCTCTCGTTTCCCAAAGCTAGTCGTGTGTGCAGAGGTGCGCGGAGCCAGGCTGCAAGGAGCCACAGAGGGAACCCTGTGACACAGCACGGTGGGGAAGCCTTCTTTCGGCTCAGCAACCCCTGGTTTCCCCAGGTTGGCAGGCTTTGGAGACCCCCGCGGGCAACTCGCAGGGCCATGCCACGGACTCCATTCTGTGAAACCTCAGTGTGGGACCACCCTCTTTCCTCCTACCTTCACGACGGAAGAAGCCTTGGAAATAGTCTGCCGTGCCTGCCTTGAAAGTCCCAGGGACTGAACTCTGCCAGAGAAACTCCAGTTGGGGAAAGCTAGCTTTCCACCAACACGTTGTTCCACTAAGGAGGACGTGCTCCCTGGAGAGCACTGCGGGGCCGACAGGGCCCGTCTCCTCGACTCAGCTCCGGGAAGCACACTCTCGCGGAGGGCCTCTTTCAACTGACACCCCGTTTCCCTAAGCACGAAATGTCTGCTGAGAAGCCCGGCGGCGCCGACGAGACGACCCCGTGCCCTCTACGCTGTGCAGCCAACAGGGGGTGGGATCCAGTTTTCGACCAAATTCGTCCCCGAAAGGTCCAAGGGTTGGAAATGCTTGCGGGGCCTCACAGGGTTTCGCCCCAACTGCATCTCCCAAAGCAAGGGTGTGACGTAACAGACCTCACCTGGCCTCAGTGGACTCCGGGAAGTCAGAAGTGTGGGAGTAGGTGTACCGGCCCTAGGCGTTAGACTGTCCTAAGCTCACCTGGAGAAACCACACTATGGTGACTCCACCTGTCCCACGGACGGACACCTCGTTTCACACAGTCGGTGGGGACTGCGACGACAGTACCGGATGCAGAATTCGCTCGAACGACACTAAGGGCAACCCTTCACCAAGAACCCATCTTGTTTCCCTCGCGTCAGTAGTGTGTGCAGCGGCCCGCGGGGCTCGAAAAGGTCAGGCCAGTGCTGTCTCCGCGCCTCTCGGAAGCATCAAGGTGGGGACAGCGTCTCGCCACTGACATCTGATGGCGCTCACGTACACAAGTGTTGGAAAACGGACGCTGGCCCGCGAGGGAAGCTCCCTGGGCTGATGTGCAGGAAAGAACACCGTGGGAGTGTGCTTGTGGGGCGGTGGCGGAGTGGGGCCATAAGAACCCTCTTGGAACGAACATCCCGTTTCCTACAGTTAGAAGCCTTGGACCCACCGCGACGGTGGTGCTGAACGCGAGGTGTCCACCATGGGAGCTGCGTGGAAACACGCTGCGGCGATACCCTTTCCACACGTAATGAGGTTTCCCCAGATGACAGTGTGTGGGAAACCACGCGCGGCCTGTGCGGAGAGTGCCACACACTCCTGTGGCGAAACAACACTGGGGTGCATGCTTGCTGTGACGACCCTCTCGTTTCCCAAAGCTAGACGTGTGTGCAGAGTTACGCGGAGCCAGGCTGCAAGGAGCCAGAGAGGGAACCCTGTGACACAGCACGGGTGCGGAAGCCTCCTTTCGGCTCAGCAACCCCTGGTTTCCCCAGGTTGTCAGGCTTTGGAGACCCCCGCGGTCGACTCGCAGGGCAATGCCACGGACTCCATTCTGTGAACCTCAGTGTGGGACCACCCTCTTTCCTCCTACCTTCACGACGGAAGAAGCCTTGGAAATAGTCTGCCGTGCCTGCCTTGAAAGTCCCAGGGACTGAACTCTGCCAGAGAAAGTCCAGTTGGGGAAAGCTAGCTTTCCACCAACACGTTGTTCCACCAAGGAGGAAGTGCTCCCTGGAGAGCACTGCGGGGCCGACAGCGCCCGTCCCCTCGACTCAGCTCCGGGAAGCACACTCTCGCGGAGGGCCTCTTTCAACTGACACCCCGTTTCCCTAAGCACGAAATGTCTGCTGAGAAGCCCCGCGGGGCCGACGAGACGACCCCGTGCCCTCAACGCTGTGCAGCCAACAGGGGGCGGGATCCAGTTGTCGACCAACTTCTCCTTCCCCTAAATTTCCAAGGGTTGCAAGTGCTTGCGGGGCCTCACAGGGCTGCGCCCCAAGTGCATCTCCCAAAGCAAGGCTGTGACGTAACCGACCTCACCTGGCCTCAGTGGACTCCGGGAAGTCAGAAGTGTTGGAGTAGGTGTACCGGTCCTAGGCGTTAGACTGTCCTAAGCTCACCTGGAGAAACCACACTATGGTGACTCCACCTGTCCCACGCACGGACACCTCGTTTCACACATTCGGTGGGGACTACGACGACAGTACCGGATGCAGAACTCGCTCGAACGACACTAAGGGCAATCCTTCACCAAGAACCCATCTTGTTTCCCTCGCGTCAGTAGCGTGTGCAGCGGCCCGCGGGGCTCGAAAAGGTCAGGCCAGTGCTGTCTCCGCGCCTCTCGGAAGCATCAAGGTGGGGACAGCGTCTCGCCACTGATATCTGATGGCGCTCACGTACACAAGTGTTGGAAATCGGACGCTGGCCCACGAGGGAAGCTCCTTGGGCTGATGTGCAGGAAAGTACACCGTGGGAGAGTGCTTGTGGGGCGGTGGCGGAGTGGGGCCATAAGAACCCTCTTGGAACGAACATCCCTTTTCCCACAGTTAGAAGCCTTGGACCCACCGCGACGGTGGTGCTGAACGCGAGGTGTCCACCATGGGAGCTGCGTGGAAACACGCTGCGGCGATACCCTTTCCACACGTAATGAGGTTTCACCAGATGACAAGTGTCTGGGAAACCACGTGCGGCCTGTGCGGAGAGTGCCAAACACTCCCGCGGTGAAACAACACTGGGGTGCATGCTTGCTGTGACGACCCTCTCGTTTCCCAAAGCTAGTCGTGTGTGCAGAGGTGCGCGGAGCCAGGCTGCAAGGAGCCACAGAGGGAACCCTGTGACACAGCACGGTGGGGAAGCCTTCTTTCGGCTCAGCAACCCCTGGTTTCCCCAGGTTGGCAGGCTTTGGAGACCCCCGCGGGCAACTCGCAGGGCCATGCCACGGACTCCATTCTGTGAAACCTCAGTGTGGGACCACCCTCTTTCCTCCTACCTTCACGACGGAAGAAGCCTTGGAAATAGTCTGCCGTGCCTGCCTTGAAAGTCCCAGGGACTGAACTCTGCCAGAGAAACTCCAGTTGGGGAAAGCTAGCTTTCCACCAACACGTTGTTCCACTAAGGAGGACGTGCTCCCTGGAGAGCACTGCGGGGCCGACAGGGCCCGTCTCCTCGACTCAGCTCCGGGAAGCACACTCTCGCGGAGGGCCTCTTTCAACTGACACCCCGTTTCCCTAAGCACGAAATGTCTGCTGAGAAGCCCGGCGGCGCCGACGAGACGACCCCGTGCCCTCTACGCTGTGCAGCCAACAGGGGGTGGGATCCAGTTTTCGACCAAATTCGTCCCCGAAAGGTCCAAGGGTTGGAAATGCTTGCGGGGCCTCACAGGGTTTCGCCCCAACTGCATCTCCCAAAGCAAGGGTGTGACGTAACAGACCTCACCTGGCCTCAGTGGACTCCGGGAAGTCAGAAGTGTGGGAGTAGGTGTACCGGCCCTAGGCGTTAGACTGTCCTAAGCTCACCTGGAGAAACCACACTATGGTGACTCCACCTGTCCCACGGACGGACACCTCGTTTCACACAGTCGGTGGGGAATGCGACGACAGTACCGGATGCAGAATTCGCTCGAACGACACTAAGGGCAACCCTTCACCAAGAACCCATCTTGTTTCCCTCGCGTCAGTAGTGTGTGCAGCGGCCCGCGGGGCTCGAAAAGGTCAGGCCAGTGCTGTCTCCGCGCCTCTCGGAAGCATCAAGGTGGGGACAGCGTCTCGCCACTGACATCTGATGGCGCTCACGTACACAAGTGTTGGAAAACGGACGCTGGCCCGCGAGGGAAGCTCCCTGGGCTGATGTGCAGGAAAGAACACCGTGGGAGTGTGCTTGTGGGGCGGTGGCGGAGTGGGGCCATAAGAACCCTCTTGGAACGAACATCCCGTTTCCTACAGTTAGAAGCCTTGGACCCACCGCGACGGTGGTGCTGAACGCGAGGTGTCCACCATGGGAGCTGCGTGGAAACACGCTGCGGCGATACCCTTTCCACACGTAATGAGGTTTCCCCAGATGACAGTGTGTGGGAAACCACGCGCGGCCTGTGCGGAGAGTGCCACACACTCCTGTGGCGAAACAACACTGGGGTGCATGCTTGCTGTGACGACCCTCTCGTTTCCCAAAGCTAGACGTGTGTGCAGAGTTACGCGGAGCCAGGCTGCAAGGAGCCAGAGAGGGAACCCTGTGACACAGCACGGGTGCGGAAGCCTCCTTTCGGCTCAGCAACCCCTGGTTTCCCCAGGTTGGCAGGCTTTGGAGACCCCCGCGGTCGACTCGCAGGGCAATGCCACGGACTCCATTCTGTGAACCTCAGTGTGGGACCACCCTCTTTCCTCCTACCTTCACGACGGAAGAAGCCTTGGAAATAGTCTGCCGTGCCTGCCTTGAAAGTCCCAGGGACTGAACTCTGCCAGAGAAACTCCAGTTGGGGAAAGCTAGCTTTCCACCAACACGTTGTTCCACCAAGGAGGAAGTGCTCCCTGGAGAGCACTGCGGGGCCGACAGCGCCCGTCCCCTCGACTCAGCTCCGGGAAGCACACTCTCGCGGAGGGCCTCTTTCAACTGACACCCCGTTTCCCTAAGCACGAAATGTCTGCTGAGAAGCCCCGCGGGGCCGACGAGACGACCCCGTGCCCTCAACGCTGTGCAGCCAACAGGGGGCGGGATCCAGTTGTCGACCAACTTCTCCTTCCCCTAAATTTCCAAGGGTTGCAAGTGCTTGCGGGGCCTCACAGGGCTGCGCCCCAAGTGCATCTCCCAAAGCAAGGCTGTGACGTAACCGACCTCACCTGGCCTCAGTGGACTCCGGGAAGTCAGAAGTGTTGGAGTAGGTGTACCGGTCCTAGGCGTTAGACTGTCCTAAGCTCACCTGGAGAAACCACACTATGGTGACTCCACCTGTCCCACGCACGGACACCTCGTTTCACACATTCGGTGGGGACTACGACGACAGTACCGGATGCAGAACTCGCTCGAACGACACTAAGGGCAATCCTTCACCAAGAACCCATCTTGTTTCCCTCGCGTCAGTAGCGTGTGCAGCGGCCCGCGGGGCTCGAAAAGGTCAGGCCAGTGCTGTCTCCGCGCCTCTCGGAAGCATCAAGGTGGGGACAGCGTCTCGCCACTGATATCTGATGGCGCTCACGTACACAAGTGTTGGAAATCGGACGCTGGCCCACGAGGGAAGCTCCTTGGGCTGATGTGCAGGAAAGTACACCGTGGGAGAGTGCTTGTGGGGCGGTGGCGGAGTGGGGCCATAAGAACCCTCTTGGAACGAACATCCCTTTTCCCACAGTTAGAAGCCTTGGAACCACCGCGACGGTGGTGCTGAACGCGAGGTGTCCACCATGGGAGCTGCGTGGAAACACGCTGCGGCGATACCCTTTCCACACGTAATGAGGTTTCACCAGATGACAAGTGTCTGGGAAACCACGTGCGGCCTGTGCGGAGAGTGCCAAACACTCCCGCGGTGAAACAACACTGGGGTGCATGCTTGCTGTGACGACCCTCTCGTTTCCCAAAGCTAGTCGTGTGTGCAGAGGTGCGCGGAGCCAGGCTGCAAGGAGCCACAGAGGGAACCCTGTGACACAGCACGGTGGGGAAGCCTTCTTTCGGCTCAGCAACCCCTGGTTTCCCCAGGTTGGCAGGCTTTGGAGACCCCCGCGGGCAACTCGCAGGGCCATGCCACGGACTCCATTCTGTGAAACCTCAGTGTGGGACCACCCTCTTTCCTCCTACCTTCACGACGGAAGAAGCCTTGGAAATAGTCTGCCGTGCCTGCCTTGAAAGTCCCAGGGACTGAACTCTGCCAGAGAAACTCCAGTTGGGGAAAGCTAGCTTTCCACCAACACGTTGTTCCACTAAGGAGGACGTGCTCCCTGGAGAGCACTGCGGGGCCGACAGGGCCCGTCTCCTCGACTCAGCTCCGGGAAGCACACTCTCGCGGAGGGCCTCTTTCAACTGACACCCCGTTTCCCTAAGCACGAAATGTCTGCTGAGAAGCCCGGCGGCGCCGACGAGACGACCCCGTGCCCTCTACGCTGTGCAGCCAACAGGGGGTGGGATCCAGTTTTCGACCAAATTCGTCCCCGAAAGGTCCAAGGGTTGGAAATGCTTGCGGGGCCTCACAGGGTTTCGCCCCAACTGCATCTCCCAAAGCAAGGGTGTGACGTAACAGACCTCACCTGGCCTCAGTGGACTCCGGGAAGTCAGAAGTGTGGGAGTAGGTGTACCGGCCCTAGGCGTTAGACTGTCCTAAGCTCACCTGGAGAAACCACACTATGGTGACTCCACCTGTCCCACGGACGGACACCTCGTTTCACACAGTCGGTGGGGACTGCGACGACAGTACCGGATGCAGAATTCGCTCGAACGACACTAAGGGCAACCCTTCACCAAGAACCCATCTTGTTTCCCTCGCGTCAGTAGTGTGTGCAGCGGCCCGCGGGGCTCGAAAAGGTCAGGCCAGTGCTGTCTCCGCGCCTCTCGGAAGCATCAAGGTGGGGACAGCGTCTCGCCACTGACATCTGATGGCGCTCACGTACACAAGTGTTGGCAAACGGACGCTGGCCCGCGAGGGAAGCTCCCTGGGCTGATGTGCAGGAAAGAACACCGTGGGAGTGTGCTTGTGGGGCGGTGGCGGAGTGGGGCCATAAGAACCCTCTTGGAACGAACATCCCGTTTCCTACAGTTAGAAGCCTTGGACCCACCGCGACGGTGGTGCTGAACGCGAGGTGTCCACCATGGGAGCTGCGTGGAAACACGCTGCGGCGATACCCTTTCCACACGTAATGAGGTTTCCCCAGATGACAGTGTGTGGGAAACCACGCGCGGCCTGTGCGGAGAGTGCCACACACTCCTGTGGCGAAACAACACTGGGGTGCATGCTTGCTGTGACGACCCTCTCGTTTCCCAAAGCTAGACGTGTGTGCAGAGTTACGCGGAGCCAGGCTGCAAGGAGCCAGAGAGGGAACCCTGTGACACAGCACGGGTGCGGAAGCCTCCTTTCGGCTCAGCAACCCCTGGTTTCCCCAGGTTGGCAGGCTTTGGAGACCCCCGCGGTCGACTCGCAGGGCAATGCCACGGACTCCATTCTGTGAACCTCAGTGTGGGACCACCCTCTTTCCTCCTACCTTCACGACGGAAGAAGCCTTGGAAATAGTCTGCCGTGCCTGCCTTGAAAGTCCCAGGGACTGAACTCTGCCAGAGAAACTCCAGTTGGGGAAAGCTAGCTTTCCACCAACACGTTGTTCCACCAAGGAGGAAGTGCTCCCTGGAGAGCACTGCGGGGCCGACAGCGCCCGTCCCCTCGACTCAGCTCCGGGAAGCACACTCTCGCGGAGGGCCTCTTTCAACTGACACCCCGTTTCCCTAAGCACGAAATGTCTGCTGAGAAGCCCCGCGGGGCCGACGAGACGACCCCGTGCCCTCAACGCTGTGCAGCCAACAGGGGGCGGGATCCAGTTGTCGACCAACTTCTCCTTCCCCTAAATTTCCAAGGGTTGCAAGTGCTTGCGGGGCCTCACAGGGCTGCGCCCCAAGTGCATCTCCCAAAGCAAGGCTGTGACGTAACCGACCTCACCTGGCCTCAGTGGACTCCGGGAAGTCAGAAGTGTTGGAGTAGGTGTACCGGTCCTAGGCGTTAGACTGTCCTAAGCTCACCTGGAGAAACCACACTATGGTGACTCCACCTGTCCCACGCACGGACACCTCGTTTCACACATTCGGTGGGGACTACGACGACAGTACCGGATGCAGAACTCGCTCGAACGACACTAAGGGCAATCCTTCACCAAGAACCCATCTTGTTTCCCTCGCGTCAGTAGCGTGTGCAGCGGCCCGCGGGGCTCGAAAAGGTCAGGCCAGTGCTGTCTCCGCGCCTCTCGGAAGCATCAAGGTGGGGACAGCGTCTCGCCACTGATATCTGATGGCGCTCACGTACACAAGTGTTGGAAATCGGACGCTGGCCCACGAGGGAAGCTCCTTGGGCTGATGTGCAGGAAAGTACACCGTGGGAGAGTGCTTGTGGGGCGGTGGCGGAGTGGGGCCATAAGAACCCTCTTGGAACGAACATCCCTTTTCCCACAGTTAGAAGCCTTGGAACCACCGCGACGGTGGTGCTGAACGCGAGGTGTCCACCATGGGAGCTGCGTGGAAACACGCTGCGGCGATACCCTTTCCACACGTAATGAGGTTTCCCCAGATGACAAGTGTCTGGGAAACCACGCGCGGCCTGTGCGGAGAGTGCCAAACACTCCCGCGGTGAAACAACACTGGGGTGCATGCTTGCTGTGACGACCCTCTCGTTTCCCAAAGCTAGTCGTGTGTGCAGAGGTGCGCGGAGCCAGGCTGCAAGGAGCCACAGAGGGAACCCTGTGACACAGCACGGTGGGGAAGCCTTCTTTCGGCTCAGCAACCCCTGGTTTCCCCAGGTTGGCAGGCTTTGGAGACCCCCGCGGGCAACTCGCAGGGCCATGCCACGGACTCCATTCTGTGAAACCTCAGTGTGGGACCACCCTCTTTCCTCCTACCTTCACGACGGAAGAAGCCTTGGAAATAGTCTGCCGTGCCTGCCTTGAAAGTCCCAGGGACTGAACTCTGCCAGAGAAACTCCAGTTGGGGAAAGCTAGCTTTCCACCAACACGTTGTTCCACTAAGGAGGACGTGCTCCCTGGAGAGCACTGCGGGGCCGACAGGGCCCGTCTCCTCGACTCAGCTCCGGGAAGCACACTCTCGCGGAGGGCCTCTTTCAACTGACACCCCGTTTCCCTAAGCACGAAATGTCTGCTGAGAAGCCCGGCGGCGCCGACGAGACGACCCCGTGCCCTCTACGCTGTGCAGCCAACAGGGGGTGGGATCCAGTTTTCGACCAAATTCGTCCCCGAAAGGTCCAAGGGTTGGAAATGCTTGCGGGGCCTCACAGGGTTTCGCCCCAACTGCATCTCCCAAAGCAAGGGTGTGACGTAACAGACCTCACCTGGCCTCAGTGGACTCCGGGAAGTCAGAAGTGTGGGAGTAGGTGTACCGGCCCTAGGCGTTAGACTGTCCTAAGCTCACCTGGAGAAACCACACTATGGTGACTCCACCTGTCCCACGGACGGACACCTCGTTTCACACAGTCGGTGGGGACTGCGACGACAGTACCGGATGCAGAATTCGCTCGAACGACACTAAGGGCAACCCTTCACCAAGAACCCATCTTGTTTCCCTCGCGTCAGTAGTGTGTGCAGCGGCCCGCGGGGCTCGAAAAGGTCAGGCCAGTGCTGTCTCCGCGCCTCTCGGAAGCATCAAGGTGGGGACAGCGTCTCGCCACTGACATCTGATGGCGCTCACGTACACAAGTGTTGGCAAACGGACGCTGGCCCGCGAGGGAAGCTCCCTGGGCTGATGTGCAGGAAAGAACACCGTGGGAGTGTGCTTGTGGGGCGGTGGCGGAGTGGGGCCATAAGAACCCTCTTGGAACGAACATCCCGTTTCCTACAGTTAGAAGCCTTGGACCCACCGCGACGGTGGTGCTGAACGCGAGGTGTCCACCATGGGAGCTGCGTGGAAACACGCTGCGGCGATACCCTTTCCACACGTAATGAGGTTTCCCCAGATGACAGTGTGTGGGAAACCACGCGCGGCCTGTGCGGAGAGTGCCACACACTCCTGTGGCGAAACAACACTGGGGTGCATGCTTGCTGTGACGACCCTCTCGTTTCCCAAAGCTAGACGTGTGTGCAGAGTTACGCGGAGCCAGGCTGCAAGGAGCCAGAGAGGGAACCCTGTGACACAGCACGGGTGCGGAAGCCTCCTTTCGGCTCAGCAACCCCTGGTTTCCCCAGGTTGGCAGGCTTTGGAGACCCCCGCGGTCGACTCGCAGGGCAATGCCACGGACTCCATTCTGTGAACCTCAGTGTGGGACCACCCTCTTTCCTCCTACCTTCACGACGGAAGAAGCCTTGGAAATAGTCTGCCGTGCCTGCCTTGAAAGTCCCAGGGACTGAACTCTGCCAGAGAAACTCCAGTTGGGGAAAGCTAGCTTTCCACCAACACGTTGTTCCACCAAGGAGGAAGTGCTCCCTGGAGAGCACTGCGGGGCCGACAGCGCCCGTCCCCTCGACTCAGCTCCGGGAAGCACACTCTCGCGGAGGGCCTCTTTCAACTGACACCCCGTTTCCCTAAGCACGAAATGTCTGCTGAGAAGCCCCGCGGGGCCGACGAGACGACCCCGTGCCCTCAACGCTGTGCAGCCAACAGGGGGCGGGATCCAGTTGTCGACCAACTTCTCCTTCCCCTAAATTTCCAAGGGTTGCAAGTGCTTGCGGGGCCTCACAGGGCTGCGCCCCAAGTGCATCTCCCAAAGCAAGGCTGTGACGTAACCGACCTCACCTGGCCTCAGTGGACTCCGGGAAGTCAGAAGTGTTGGAGTAGGTGTACCGGTCCTAGGCGTTAGACTGTCCTAAGCTCACCTGGAGAAACCACACTATGGTGACTCCACCTGTCCCACGCACGGACACCTCGTTTCACACATTCGGTGGGGACTACGACGACAGTACCGGATGCAGAACTCGCTCGAACGACACTAAGGGCAATCCTTCACCAAGAACCCATCTTGTTTCCCTCGCGTCAGTAGCGTGTGCAGCGGCCCGCGGGGCTCGAAAAGGTCAGGCCAGTGCTGTCTCCGCGCCTCTCGGAAGCATCAAGGTGGGGACAGCGTCTCGCCACTGATATCTGATGGCGCTCACGTACACAAGTGTTGGAAATCGGACGCTGGCCCACGAGGGAAGCTCCTTGGGCTGATGTGCAGGAAAGTACACCGTGGGAGAGTGCTTGTGGGGCGGTGGCGGAGTGGGGCCATAAGAACCCTCTTGGAACGAACATCCCTTTTCCCACAGTTAGAAGCCTTGGAACCACCGCGACGGTGGTGCTGAACGCGAGGTGTCCACCATGGGAGCTGCGTGGAAACACGCTGCGGCGATACCCTTTCCACACGTAATGAGGTTTCACCAGATGACAAGTGTCTGGGAAACCACGTGCGGCCTGTGCGGAGAGTGCCAAACACTCCCGCGGTGAAACAACACTGGGGTGCATGCTTGCTGTGACGACCCTCTCGTTTCCCAAAGCTAGTCGTGTGTGCAGAGGTGCGCGGAGCCAGGCTGCAAGGAGCCACAGAGGGAACCCTGTGACACAGCACGGTGGGGAAGCCTTCTTTCGGCTCAGCAACCCCTGGTTTCCCCAGGTTGGCAGGCTTTGGAGACCCCCGCGGGCAACTCGCAGGGCCATGCCACGGACTCCATTCTGTGAAACCTCAGTGTGGGACCACCCTCTTTCCTCCTACCTTCACGACGGAAGAAGCCTTGGAAATA
Organism: Lynx rufus; assembly: GCF_022079265.1. NCBI lineage: Eukaryota > Metazoa > Chordata > Mammalia > Carnivora > Felidae > Lynx > Lynx rufus. Next base: position 150,046 of record NW_025814838.1, on the reverse strand, counting down.
GTCTGCCGTGCCTGCCTTGAAAGTCCCAGGGACTGAACTCTGCCAGAGAAACTCCAGTTGGGGAAAGCTAGCTTTCCACCAACACGTTGTTCCACTAAGGAGGACGTGCTCCCTGGAGAGCACTGCGGGGCCGACAGGGCCCGTCTCCTCGACTCAGCTCCGGGAAGCACACTCTCGCGGAGGGCCTCTTTCAACTGACACCCCGTTTCCCTAAGCACGAAATGTCTGCTGAGAAGCCCGGCGGCGCCGACGAGACGACCCCGTGCCCTCTACGCTGTGCAGCCAACAGGGGGTGGGATCCAGTTTTCGACCAAATTCGTCCCCGAAAGGTCCAAGGGTTGGAAATGCTTGCGGGGCCTCACAGGGTTTCGCCCCAACTGCATCTCCCAAAGCAAGGGTGTGACGTAACAGACCTCACCTGGCCTCAGTGGACTCCGGGAAGTCAGAAGTGTGGGAGTAGGTGTACCGGCCCTAGGCGTTAGACTGTCCTAAGCTCACCTGGAGAAACCACACTATGGTGACTCCACCTGTCCCACGGACGGACACCTCGTTTCACACAGTCGGTGGGGAATGCGACGACAGTACCGGATGCAGAATTCGCTCGAACGACACTAAGGGCAACCCTTCACCAAGAACCCATCTTGTTTCCCTCGCGTCAGTAGTGTGTGCAGCGGCCCGCGGGGCTCGAAAAGGTCAGGCCAGTGCTGTCTCCGCGCCTCTCGGAAGCATCAAGGTGGGGACAGCGTCTCGCCACTGACATCTGATGGCGCTCACGTACACAAGTGTTGGCAAACGGACGCTGGCCCGCGAGGGAAGCTCCCTGGGCTGATGTGCAGGAAAGAACACCGTGGGAGTGTGCTTGTGGGGCGGTGGCGGAGTGGGGCCATAAGAACCCTCTTGGAACGAACATCCCGTTTCCTACAGTTAGAAGCCTTGGACCCACCGCGACGGTGGTGCTGAACGCGAGGTGTCCACCATGGGAGCTGCGTGGAAACACGCTGCGGCGATACCCTTTCCACACGTAATGAGGTTTCCCCAGATGACAGTGTGTGGGAAACCACGCGCGGCCTGTGCGGAGAGTGCCACACACTCCTGTGGCGAAACAACACTGGGGTGCATGCTTGCTGTGACGACCCTCTCGTTTCCCAAAGCTAGACGTGTGTGCAGAGTTACGCGGAGCCAGGCTGCAAGGAGCCAGAGAGGGAACCCTGTGACACAGCACGGGTGCGGAAGCCTCCTTTCGGCTCAGCAACCCCTGGTTTCCCCAGGTTGGCAGGCTTTGGAGACCCCCGCGGTCGACTCGCAGGGCAATGCCACGGACTCCATTCTGTGAACCTCAGTGTGGGACCACCCTCTTTCCTCCTACCTTCACGACGGAAGAAGCCTTGGAAATAGTCTGCCGTGCCTGCCTTGAAAGTCCCAGGGACTGAACTCTGCCAGAGAAACTCCAGTTGGGGAAAGCTAGCTTTCCACCAACACGTTGTTCCACCAAGGAGGAAGTGCTCCCTGGAGAGCACTGCGGGGCCGACAGCGCCCGTCCCCTCGACTCAGCTCCGGGAAGCACACTCTCGCGGAGGGCCTCTTTCAACTGACACCCCGTTTCCCTAAGCACGAAATGTCTGCTGAGAAGCCCCGCGGGGCCGACGAGACGACCCCGTGCCCTCAACGCTGTGCAGCCAACAGGGGGCGGGATCCAGTTGTCGACCAACTTCTCCTTCCCCTAAATTTCCAAGGGTTGCAAGTGCTTGCGGGGCCTCACAGGGCTGCGCCCCAAGTGCATCTCCCAAAGCAAGGCTGTGACGTAACCGACCTCACCTGGCCTCAGTGGACTCCGGGAAGTCAGAAGTGTTGGAGTAGGTGTACCGGTCCTAGGCGTTAGACTGTCCTAAGCTCACCTGGAGAAACCACACTATGGTGACTCCACCTGTCCCACGGACGGACACCTCGTTTCACACAGTCGGTGGGGACTGCGACGACAGTACCGGATGCAGAATTCGCTCGAACGACACTAAGGGCAACCCTTCACCAAGAACCCATCTTGTTTCCCTCGCGTCAGTAGCGTGTGCAGCGGCCCGCGGGGCTCGAAAAGGTCAGGCCAGTGCTGTCTCCGCGCCTCTCGGAAGCATCAAGGTGGGGACAGCGTCTCGCCACTGATATCTGATGGCGCTCACGTACACAAGTGTTGGAAATCGGACGCTGGCCCACGAGGGAAGCTCCTTGGGCTGATGGGCAGGAAAGTACACCGTGGGAGAGTGCTTGTGGGGCGGTGGCGGAGTGGGGCCATAAGAACCCTCTTGGAACGAACATCCCTTTTCCCACAGTTAGAAGCCTTGGAACCACCGCGACGGTGGTGCTGAACGCGAGGTGTCCACCATGGGAGCTGCGTGGAAACACGCTGCGGCGATACCCTTTCCACACGTAATGAGGTTTCACCAGATGACAAGTGTCTGGGAAACCACGTGCGGCCTGTGCGGAGAGTGCCAAACACTCCCGCGGTGAAACAACACTGGGGTGCATGCTTGCTGTGACGACCCTCTCGTTTCCCAAAGCTAGTCGTGTGTGCAGAGGTGCGCGGAGCCAGGCTGCAAGGAGCCACAGAGGGAACCCTGTGACACAGCACGGTGGGGAAGCCTTCTTTCGGCTCAGCAACCCCTGGTTTCCCCAGGTTGGCAGGCTTTGGAGACCCCCGCGGGCAACTCGCAGGGCCATGCCACGGACTCCATTCTGTGAAACCTCAGTGTGGGACCACCCTCTTTCCTCCTACCTTCACGACGGAAGAAGCCTTGGAAATAGTCTGCCGTGCCTGCCTTGAAAGTCCCAGGGACTGAACTCTGCCAGAGAAACTCCAGTTGGGGAAAGCTAGCTTTCCACCAACACGTTGTTCCACTAAGGAGGACGTGCTCCCTGGAGAGCACTGCGGGGCCGACAGGGCCCGTCTCCTCGACTCAGCTCCGGGAAGCACACTCTCGCGGAGGGCCTCTTTCAACTGACACCCCGTTTCCCTAAGCACGAAATGTCTGCTGAGAAGCCCGGCGGCGCCGACGAGACGACCCCGTGCCCTCTACGCTGTGCAGCCAACAGGGGGTGGGATCCAGTTTTCGACCAAATTCGTCCCCGAAAGGTCCAAGGGTTGGAAATGCTTGCGGGGCCTCACAGGGTTTCGCCCCAACTGCATCTCCCAAAGCAAGGGTGTGACGTAACAGACCTCACCTGGCCTCAGTGGACTCCGGGAAGTCAGAAGTGTGGGAGTAGGTGTACCGGCCCTAGGCGTTAGACTGTCCTAAGCTCACCTGGAGAAACCACACTATGGTGACTCCACCTGTCCCACGGACGGACACCTCGTTTCACACAGTCGGTGGGGACTGCGACGACAGTACCGGATGCAGAATTCGCTCGAACGACACTAAGGGCAACCCTTCACCAAGAACCCATCTTGTTTCCCTCGCGTCAGTAGTGTGTGCAGCGGCCCGCGGGGCTCGAAAAGGTCAGGCCAGTGCTGTCTCCGCGCCTCTCGGAAGCATCAAGGTGGGGACAGCGTCTCGCCACTGACATCTGATGGCGCTCACGTACACAAGTGTTGGAAAACGGACGCTGGCCCGCGAGGGAAGCTCCCTGGGCTGATGTGCAGGAAAGAACACCGTGGGAGTGTGCTTGTGGGGCGGTGGCGGAGTGGGGCCATAAGAACCCTCTTGGAACGAACATCCCGTTTCCTACAGTTAGAAGCCTTGGACCCACCGCGACGGTGGTGCTGAACGCGAGGTGTCCACCATGGGAGCTGCGTGGAAACACGCTGCGGCGATACCCTTTCCACACGTAATGAGGTTTCCCCAGATGACAGTGAGTGGGAAACCACGCGCGGCCTGTGCGGAGAGTGCCACACACTCCTGTGGCGAAACAACACTGGGGTGCATGCTTGCTGTGACGACCCTCTCGTTTCCCAAAGCTAGACGTGTGTGCAGAGTTACGCGGAGCCAGGCTGCAAGGAGCCAGAGAGGGAACCCTGTGACACAGCACGGTGCGGAAGCCTCCTTTCGGCTCAGCAACCCCTGGTTTCCCCAGGTTGGCAGGCTTTGGAGACCCCCGCGGTCGACTCGCAGGGCAATGCCACGGACTCCATTCTGTGAACCTCAGTGTGGGACCACCCTCTTTCCTCCTACCTTCACGACGGAAGAAGCCTTGGAAATAGTCTGCCGTGCCTGCCTTGAAAGTCCCAGGGACTGAACTCTGCCAGAGAAACTCCAGTTGGGGAAAGCTAGCTTTCCACCAACACGTTGTTCCACCAAGGAGGAAGTGCTCCCTGGAGAGCACTGCGGGGCCGACAGCGCCCGTCCCCTCGACTCAGCTCCGGGAAGCACACTCTCGCGGAGGGCCTCTTTCAACTGACACCCCGTTTCCCTAAGCACGAAATGTCTGCTGAGAAGCCCCGCGGGGCCGACGAGACGACCCCGTGCCCTCAACGCTGTGCAGCCAACAGGGGGCGGGATCCAGTTGTCGACCAACTTCTCCTTCCCCTAAATTTCCAAGGGTTGCAAGTGCTTGCGGGGCCTCACAGGGCTGCGCCCCAAGTGCATCTCCCAAAGCAAGGCTGTGACGTAACCGACCTCACCTGGCCTCAGTGGACTCCGGGAAGTCAGAAGTGTTGGAGTAGGTGTACCGGTCCTAGGCGTTAGACTGTCCTAAGCTCACCTGGAGAAACCACACTATGGTGACTCCACCTGTCCCACGCACGGACACCTCGTTTCACACATTCGGTGGGGACTACGACGACAGTACCGGATGCAGAACTCGCTCGAACGACACTAAGGGCAATCCTTCACCAAGAACCCATCTTGTTTCCCTCGCGTCAGTAGCGTGTGCAGCGGCCCGCGGGGCTCGAAAAGGTCAGGCCAGTGCTGTCTCCGCGCCTCTCGGAAGCATCAAGGTGGGGACAGCGTCTCGCCACTGATATCTGATGGCGCTCACGTACACAAGTGTTGGAAATCGGACGCTGGCCCACGAGGGAAGCTCCTTGGGCTGATGTGCAGGAAAGTACACCGTGGGAGAGTGCTTGTGGGGCGGTGGCGGAGTGGGGCCATAAGAACCCTCTTGGAACGAACATCCCGTTTCCCACAGTTAGAAGCCTTGGAACCACCGCGACGGTGGTGCTGAACGCGAGGTGTCCACCATGGGAGCTGCGTGGAAACACGCTGCGGCGATACCCTTTCCACACGTAATGAGGTTTCCCCAGATGACAAGTGTCTGGGAAACCACGCGCGGCCTGTGCGGAGAGTGCCAAACACTCCCGCGGTGAAACAACACTGGGGTGCATGCTTGCTGTGACGACCCTCTCGTTTCCCAAAGCTAGTCGTGTGTGCAGAGGTGCGCGGAGCCAGGCTGCAAGGAGCCACAGAGGGAACCCTGTGACACAGCACGGTGGGGAAGCCTTCTTTCGGCTCAGCAACCCCTGGTTTCCCCAGGTTGGCAGGCTTTGGAGACCCCCGCGGGCAACTCGCAGGGCCATGCCACGGACTCCATTCTGTGAAACCTCAGTGTGGGACCACCCTCTTTCCTCCTACCTTCACGACGGAAGAAGCCTTGGAAATAGTCTGCCGTGCCTGCCTTGAAAGTCCCAGGGACTGAACTCTGCCAGAGAAACTCCAGTTGGGGAAAGCTAGCTTTCCACCAACACGTTGTTCCACTAAGGAGGACGTGCTCCCTGGAGAGCACTGCGGGGCCGACAGGGCCCGTCTCCTCGACTCAGCTCCGGGAAGCACACTCTCGCGGAGGGCCTCTTTCAACTGACACCCCCGTTTCCCTAAGCACGAAATGTCTGCTGAGAAGCCCGGCGGCGCCGACGAGACGACCCCGTGCCCTCTACGCTGTGCAGCCAACAGGGGGTGGGATCCAGTTTTCGACCAAATTCGTCCCCGAAAGGTCCAAGGGTTGGAAATGCTTGCGGGGCCTCACAGGGTTTCGCCCCAACTGCATCTCCCAAAGCAAGGGTGTGACGTAACAGACCTCACCTGGCCTCAGTGGACTCCGGGAAGTCAGAAGTGTGGGAGTAGGTGTACCGGCCCTAGGCGTTAGACTGTCCTAAGCTCACCTGGAGAAACCACACTATGGTGACTCCACCTGTCCCACGGACGGACACCTCGTTTCACACAGTCGGTGGGGACTGCGACGACAGTACCGGATGCAGAATTCGCTCGAACGACACTAAGGGCAACCCTTCACCAAGAACCCATCTTGTTTCCCTCGCGTCAGTAGTGTGTGCAGCGGCCCGCGGGGCTCGAAAAGGTCAGGCCAGTGCTGTCTCCGCGCCTCTCGGAAGCATCAAGGTGGGGACAGCGTCTCGCCACTGACATCTGATGGCGCTCACGTACACAAGTGTTGGAAAACGGACGCTGGCCCGCGAGGGAAGCTCCCTGGGCTGATGTGCAGGAAAGAACACCGTGGGAGTGTGCTTGTGGGGCGGTGGCGGAGTGGGGCCATAAGAACCCTCTTGGAACGAACATCCCGTTTCCTACAGTTAGAAGCCTTGGACCCACCGCGACGGTGGTGCTGAACGCGAGGTGTCCACCATGGGAGCTGCGTGGAAACACGCTGCGGCGATACCCTTTCCACACGTAATGAGGTTTCCCCAGATGACAGTGTGTGGGAAACCACGCGCGGCCTGTGCGGAGAGTGCCACACACTCCTGTGGCGAAACAACACTGGGGTGCATGCTTGCTGTGACGACCCTCTCGTTTCCCAAAGCTAGACGTGTGTGCAGAGTTACGCGGAGCCAGGCTGCAAGGAGCCAGAGAGGGAACCCTGTGACACAGCACGGTGCGGAAGCCTCCTTTCGGCTCAGCAACCCCTGGTTTCCCCAGGTTGGCAGGCTTTGGAGACCCCCGCGGTCGACTCGCAGGGCAATGCCACGGACTCCATTCTGTGAACCTCAGTGTGGGACCACCCTCTTTCCTCCTACCTTCACGACGGAAGAAGCCTTGGAAATAGTCTGCCGTGCCTGCCTTGAAAGTCCCAGGGACTGAACTCTGCCAGAGAAACTCCAGTTGGGGAAAGCTAGCTTTCCACCAACACGTTGTTCCACCAAGGAGGAAGTGCTCCCTGGAGAGCACTGCGGGGCCGACAGCGCCCGTCCCCTCGACTCAGCTCCGGGAAGCACACTCTCGCGGAGGGCCTCTTTCAACTGACACCCCGTTTCCCTAAGCACGAAATGTCTGCTGAGAAGCCCCGCGGGGCCGACGAGACGACCCCGTGCCCTCAACGCTGTGCAGCCAACAGGGGGCGGGATCCAGTTGTCGACCAACTTCTCCTTCCCCTAAATTTCCAAGGGTTGCAAGTGCTTGCGGGGCCTCACAGGGCTGCGCCCCAAGTGCATCTCCCAAAGCAAGGCTGTGACGTAACCGACCTCACCTGGCCTCAGTGGACTCCGGGAAGTCAGAAGTGTTGGAGTAGGTGTACCGGTCCTAGGCGTTAGACTGTCCTAAGCTCACCTGGAGAAACCACACTATGGTGACTCCACCTGTCCCACGGACGGACACCTCGTTTCACACAGTCGGTGGGGACTGCGACGACAGTACCGGATGCAGAATTCGCTCGAACGACACTAAGGGCAACCCTTCACCAAGAACCCATCTTGTTTCCCTCGCGTCAGTAGCGTGTGCAGCGGCCCGCGGGGCTCGAAAAGGTCAGGCCAGTGCTGTCTCCGCGCCTCTCGGAAGCATCAAGGTGGGGACAGCGTCTCGCCACTGATATCTGATGGCGCTCACGTACACAAGTGTTGGAAATCGGACGCTGGCCCACGAGGGAAGCTCCTTGGGCTGATGTGCAGGAAAGTACACCGTGGGAGAGTGCTTGTGGGGCGGTGGCGGAGTGGGGCCATAAGAACCCTCTTGGAACGAACATCCCTTTTCCCACAGTTAGAAGCCTTGGAACCACCGCGACGGTGGTGCTGAACGCGAGGTGTCCACCATGGGAGCTGCGTGGAAACACGCTGCGGCGATACCCTTTCCACACGTAATGAGGTTTCACCAGATGACAAGTGTCTGGGAAACCACGTGCGGCCTGTGCGGAGAGTGCCAAACACTCCCGCGGTGAAACAACACTGGGGTGCATGCTTGCTGTGACGACCCTCTCGTTTCCCAAAGCTAGTCGTGTGTGCAGAGGTGCGCGGAGCCAGGCTGCAAGGAGCCACAGAGGGAACCCTGTGACACAGCACGGTGGGGAAGCCTTCTTTCGGCTCAGCAACCCCTGGTTTCCCCAGGTTGGCAGGCTTTGGAGACCCCCGCGGGCAACTCGCAGGGCCATGCCACGGACTCCATTCTGTGAAACCTCAGTGTGGGACCACCCTCTTTCCTCCTACCTTCACGACGGAAGAAGCCTTGGAAATAGTCTGCCGTGCCTGCCTTGAAAGTCCCAGGGACTGAACTCTGCCAGAGAAACTCCAGTTGGGGAAAGCTAGCTTTCCACCAACACGTTGTTCCACTAAGGAGGACGTGCTCCCTGGAGAGCACTGCGGGGCCGACAGGGCCCGTCTCCTCGACTCAGCTCCGGGAAGCACACTCTCGCGGAGGGCCTCTTTCAACTGACACCCCCGTTTCCCTAAGCACGAAATGTCTGCTGAGAAGCCCGGCGGCGCCGACGAGACGACCCCGTGCCCTCTACGCTGTGCAGCCAACAGGGGGTGGGATCCAGTTTTCGACCAAATTCGTCCCCGAAAGGTCCAAGGGTTGGAAATGCTTGCGGGGCCTCACAGGGTTTCGCCCCAACTGCATCTCCCAAAGCAAGGGTGTGACGTAACAGACCTCACCTGGCCTCAGTGGACTCCGGGAAGTCAGAAGTGTGGGAGTAGGTGTACCGGCCCTAGGCGTTAGACTGTCCTAAGCTCACCTGGAGAAACCACACTATGGTGACTCCACCTGTCCCACGGACGGACACCTCGTTTCACACAGTCGGTGGGGACTGCGACGACAGTACCGGATGCAGAATTCGCTCGAACGACACTAAGGGCAACCCTTCACCAAGAACCCATCTTGTTTCCCTCGCGTCAGTAGTGTGTGCAGCGGCCCGCGGGGCTCGAAAAGGTCAGGCCAGTGCTGTCTCCGCGCCTCTCGGAAGCATCAAGGTGGGGACAGCGTCTCGCCACTGACATCTGATGGCGCTCACGTACACAAGTGTTGGAAAACGGACGCTGGCCCGCGAGGGAAGCTCCCTGGGCTGATGTGCAGGAAAGAACACCGTGGGAGTGTGCTTGTGGGGCGGTGGCGGAGTGGGGCCATAAGAACCCTCTTGGAACGAACATCCCGTTTCCTACAGTTAGAAGCCTTGGACCCACCGCGACGGTGGTGCTGAACGCGAGGTGTCCACCATGGGAGCTGCGTGGAAACACGCTGCGGCGATACCCTTTCCACACGTAATGAGGTTTCCCCAGATGACAGTGAGTGGGAAACCACGCGCGGCCTGTGCGGAGAGTGCCACACACTCCTGTGGCGAAACAACACTGGGGTGCATGCTTGCTGTGACGACCCTCTCGTTTCCCAAAGCTAGACGTGTGTGCAGAGTTACGCGGAGCCAGGCTGCAAGGAGCCAGAGAGGGAACCCTGTGACACAGCACGGTGCGGAAGCCTCCTTTCGGCTCAGCAACCCCTGGTTTCCCCAGGTTGGCAGGCTTTGGAGACCCCCGCGGTCGACTCGCAGGGCAATGCCACGGACTCCATTCTGTGAACCTCAGTGTGGGACCACCCTCTTTCCTCCTACCTTCACGACGGAAGAAGCCTTGGAAATAGTCTGCCGTGCCTGCCTTGAAAGTCCCAGGGACTGAACTCTGCCAGAGAAACTCCAGTTGGGGAAAGCTAGCTTTCCACCAACACGTTGTTCCACCAAGGAGGAAGTGCTCCCTGGAGAGCACTGCGGGGCCGACAGCGCCCGTCCCCTCGACTCAGCTCCGGGAAGCACACTCTCGCGGAGGGCCTCTTTCAACTGACACCCCCGTTTCCCTAAGCACGAAATGTCTGCTGAGAAGCCCCGCGGGGCCGACGAGACGACCCCGTGCCCTCAACGCTGTGCAGCCAACAGGGGGCGGGATCCAGTTGTCGACCAACTTCTCCTTCCCCTAAATTTCCAAGGGTTGCAAGTGCTTGCGGGGCCTCACAGGGCTGCGCCCCAAGTGCATCTCCCAAAGCAAGGCTGTGACGTAACCGACCTCACCTGGCCTCAGTGGACTCCGGGAAGTCAGAAGTGTTGGAGTAGGTGTACCGGTCCTAGGCGTTAGACTGTCCTAAGCTCACCTGGAGAAACCACACTATGGTGACTCCACCTGTCCCACGCACGGACACCTCGTTTCACACATTCGGTGGGGACTACGACGACAGTACCGGATGCAGAACTCGCTCGAACGACACTAAGGGCAATCCTTCACCAAGAACCCATCTTGTTTCCCTCGCGTCAGTAGCGTGTGCAGCGGCCCGCGGGGCTCGAAAAGGTCAGGCCAGTGCTGTCTCCGCGCCTCTCGGAAGCATCAAGGTGGGGACAGCGTCTCGCCACTGATATCTGATGGCGCTCACGTACACAAGTGTTGGAAATCGGACGCTGGCCCACGAGGGAAGCTCCTTGGGCTGATGTGCAGGAAAGTACACCGTGGGAGAGTGCTTGTGGGGCGGTGGCGGAGTGGGGCCATAAGAACCCTCTTGGAACGAACATCCCGTTTCCCACAGTTAGAAGCCTTGGAACCACCGCGACGGTGGTGCTGAACGCGAGGTGTCCACCATGGGAGCTGCGTGGAAACACGCTGCGGCGATACCCTTTCCACACGTAATGAGGTTTCCCCAGATGACAAGTGTCTGGGAAACCACGCGCGGCCTGTGCGGAGAGTGCCAAACACTCCCGCGGTGAAACAACACTGGGGTGCATGCTTGCTGTGACGACCCTCTCGTTTCCCAAAGCTAGTCGTGTGTGCAGAGGTGCGCGGAGCCAGGCTGCAAGGAGCCACAGAGGGAACCCTGTGACACAGCACGGTGGGGAAGCCTTCTTTCGGCTCAGCAACCCCTGGTTTCCCCAGGTTGGCAGGCTTTGGAGACCCCCGCGGGCAACTCGCAGGGCCATGCCACGGACTCCATTCTGTGAAACCTCAGTGTGGGACCACCCTCTTTCCTCCTACCTTCACGACGGAAGAAGCCTTGGAAATAGTCTGCCGTGCCTGCCTTGAAAGTCCCAGGGACTGAACTCTGCCAGAGAAACTCCAGTTGGGGAAAGCTAGCTTTCCACCAACACGTTGTTCCACTAAGGAGGACGTGCTCCCTGGAGAGCACTGCGGGGCCGACAGGGCCCGTCTCCTCGACTCAGCTCCGGGAAGCACACTCTCGCGGAGGGCCTCTTTCAACTGACACCCCGTTTCCCTAAGCACGAAATGTCTGCTGAGAAGCCCGGCGGCGCCGACGAGACGACCCCGTGCCCTCTACGCTGTGCAGCCAACAGGGGGTGGGATCCAGTTTTCGACCAAATTCGTCCCCGAAAGGTCCAAGGGTTGGAAATGCTTGCGGGGCCTCACAGGGTTTCGCCCCAACTGCATCTCCCAAAGCAAGGGTGTGACGTAACAGACCTCACCTGGCCTCAGTGGACTCCGGGAAGTCAGAAGTGTGGGAGTAGGTGTACCGGCCCTAGGCGTTAGACTGTCCTAAGCTCACCTGGAGAAACCACACTATGGTGACTCCACCTGTCCCACGGACGGACACCTCGTTTCACACAGTCGGTGGGGACTGCGACGACAGTACCGGATGCAGAATTCGCTCGAACGACACTAAGGGCAACCCTTCACCAAGAACCCATCTTGTTTCCCTCGCGTCAGTAGTGTGTGCAGCGGCCCGCGGGGCTCGAAAAGGTCAGGCCAGTGCTGTCTCCGCGCCTCTCGGAAGCATCAAGGTGGGGACAGCGTCTCGCCACTGACATCTGATGGCGCTCACGTACACAAGTGTTGGAAAACGGACGCTGGCCCGCGAGGGAAGCTCCCTGGGCTGATGTGCAGGAAAGAACACCGTGGGAGTGTGCTTGTGGGGCGGTGGCGGAGTGGGGCCATAAGAACCCTCTTGGAACGAACATCCCGTTTCCTACAGTTAGAAGCCTTGGACCCACCGCGACGGTGGTGCTGAACGCGAGGTGTCCACCATGGGAGCTGCGTGGAAACACGCTGCGGCGATACCCTTTCCACACGTAATGAGGTTTCCCCAGATGACAGTGTGTGGGAAACCACGCGCGGCCTGTGCGGAGAGTGCCACACACTCCTGTGGCGAAACAACACTGGGGTGCATGCTTGCTGTGACGACCCTCTCGTTTCCCAAAGCTAGACGTGTGTGCAGAGTTACGCGGAGCCAGGCTGCAAGGAGCCAGAGAGGGAACCCTGTGACACAGCACGGTGCGGAAGCCTCCTTTCGGCTCAGCAACCCCTGGTTTCCCCAGGTTGGCAGGCTTTGGAGACCCCCGCGGTCGACTCGCAGGGCAATGCCACGGACTCCATTCTGTGAACCTCAGTGTGGGACCACCCTCTTTCCTCCTACCTTCACGACGGAAGAAGCCTTGGAAATAGTCTGCCGTGCCTGCCTTGAAAGTCCCAGGGACTGAACTCTGCCAGAGAAACTCCAGTTGGGGAAAGCTAGCTTTCCACCAACACGTTGTTCCACCAAGGAGGAAGTGCTCCCTGGAGAGCACTGCGGGGCCGACAGCGCCCGTCCCCTCGACTCAGCTCCGGGAAGCACACTCTCGCGGAGGGCCTCTTTCAACTGACACCCCCGTTTCCCTAAGCACGAAATGTCTGCTGAGAAGCCCCGCGGGGCCGACGAGACGACCCCGTGCCCTCAACGCTGTGCAGCCAACAGGGGGCGGGATCCAGTTGTCGACCAACTTCTCCTTCCCCTAAATTTCCAAGGGTTGCAAGTGCTTGCGGGGCCTCACAGGGCTGCGCCCCAAGTGCATCTCCCAAAGCAAGGCTGTGACGTAACCGACCTCACCTGGCCTCAGTGGACTCCGGGAAGTCAGAAGTGTTGGAGTAGGTGTACCGGTCCTAGGCGTTAGACTGTCCTAAGCTCACCTGGAGAAACCACACTATGGTGACTCCACCTGTCCCACGGACGGACACCTCGTTTCACACAGTCGGTGGGGACTGCGACGACAGTACCGGATGCAGAATTCGCTCGAACGACACTAAGGGCAACCCTTCACCAAGAACCCATCTTGTTTCCCTCGCGTCAGTAGCGTGTGCAGCGGCCCGCGGGGCTCGAAAAGGTCAGGCCAGTGCTGTCTCCGCGCCTCTCGGAAGCATCAAGGTGGGGACAGCGTCTCGCCACTGATATCTGATGGCGCTCACGTACACAAGTGTTGGAAATCGGACGCTGGCCCACGAGGGAAGCTCCTTGGGCTGATGTGCAGGAAAGTACACCGTGGGAGAGTGCTTGTGGGGCGGTGGCGGAGTGGGGCCATAAGAACCCTCTTGGAACGAACATCCCTTTTCCCACAGTTAGAAGCCTTGGAACCACCGCGACGGTGGTGCTGAACGCGAGGTGTCCACCATGGGAGCTGCGTGGAAACACGCTGCGGCGATACCCTTTCCACACGTAATGAGGTTTCACCAGATGACAAGTGTCTGGGAAACCACGTGCGGCCTGTGCGGAGAGTGCCAAACACTCCCGCGGTGAAACAACACTGGGGTGCATGCTTGCTGTGACGACCCTCTCGTTTCCCAAAGCTAGTCGTGTGTGCAGAGGTGCGCGGAGCCAGGCTGCAAGGAGCCACAGAGGGAACCCTGTGACACAGCACGGTGGGGAAGCCTTCTTTCGGCTCAGCAACCCCTGGTTTCCCCAGGTTGGCAGGCTTTGGAGACCCCCGCGGGCAACTCGCAGGGCCATGCCACGGACTCCATTCTGTGAAACCTCAGTGTGGGACCACCCTCTTTCCTCCTACCTTCACGACGGAAGAAGCCTTGGAAATAGTCTGCCGTGCCTGCCTTGAAAGTCCCAGGGACTGAACTCTGCCAGAGAAACTCCAGTTGGGGAAAGCTAGCTTTCCACCAACACGTTGTTCCACTAAGGAGGACGTGCTCCCTGGAGAGCACTGCGGGGCCGACAGGGCCCGTCTCCTCGACTCAGCTCCGGGAAGCACACTCTCGCGGAGGGCCTCTTTCAACTGACACCCCCGTTTCCCTAAGCACGAAATGTCTGCTGAGAAGCCCGGCGGCGCCGACGAGACGACCCCGTGCCCTCTACGCTGTGCAGCCAACAGGGGGTGGGATCCAGTTTTCGACCAAATTCGTCCCCGAAAGGTCCAAGGGTTGGAAATGCTTGCGGGGCCTCACAGGGTTTCGCCCCAACTGCATCTCCCAAAGCAAGGGTGTGACGTAACAGACCTCACCTGGCCTCAGTGGACTCCGGGAAGTCAGAAGTGTGGGAGTAGGTGTACCGGCCCTAGGCGTTAGACTGTCCTAAGCTCACCTGGAGAAACCACACTATGGTGACTCCACCTGTCCCACGGACGGACACCTCGTTTCACACAGTCGGTGGGGACTGCGACGACAGTACCGGATGCAGAATTCGCTCGAACGACACTAAGGGCAACCCTTCACCAAGAACCCATCTTGTTTCCCTCGCGTCAGTAGTGTGTGCAGCGGCCCGCGGGGCTCGAAAAGGTCAGGCCAGTGCTGTCTCCGCGCCTCTCGGAAGCATCAAGGTGGGGACAGCGTCTCGCCACTGACATCTGATGGCGCTCACGTACACAAGTGTTGGAAAACGGACGCTGGCCCGCGAGGGAAGCTCCCTGGGCTGATGTGCAGGAAAGAACACCGTGGGAGTGTGCTTGTGGGGCGGTGGCGGAGTGGGGCCATAAGAACCCTCTTGGAACGAACATCCCGTTTCCTACAGTTAGAAGCCTTGGACCCACCGCGACGGTGGTGCTGAACGCGAGGTGTCCACCATGGGAGCTGCGTGGAAACACGCTGCGGCGATACCCTTTCCACACGTAATGAGGTTTCCCCAGATGACAGTGTGTGGGAAACCACGCGCGGCCTGTGCGGAGAGTGCCACACACTCCTGTGGCGAAACAACACTGGGGTGCATGCTTGCTGTGACGACCCTCTCGTTTCCCAAAGCTAGACGTGTGTGCAGAGTTACGCGGAGCCAGGCTGCAAGGAGCCAGAGAGGGAACCCTGTGACACAGCACGGTGCGGAAGCCTCCTTTCGGCTCAGCAACCCCTGGTTTCCCCAGGTTGGCAGGCTTTGGAGACCCCCGCGGTCGACTCGCAGGGCAATGCCACGGACTCCATTCTGTGAACCTCAGTGTGGGACCACCCTCTTTCCTCCTACCTTCACGACGGAAGAAGCCTTGGAAATAGTCTGCCGTGCCTGCCTTGAAAGTCCCAGGGACTGAACTCTGCCAGAGAAACTCCAGTTGGGGAAAGCTAGCTTTCCACCAACACGTTGTTCCACCAAGGAGGAAGTGCTCCCTGGAGAGCACTGCGGGGCCGACAGCGCCCGTCCCCTCGACTCAGCTCCGGGAAGCACACTCTCGCGGAGGGCCTCTTTCAACTGACACCCCGTTTCCCTAAGCACGAAATGTCTGCTGAGAAGCCCCGCGGGGCCGACGAGACGACCCCGTGCCCTCAACGCTGTGCAGCCAACAGGGGGCGGGATCCAGTTGTCGACCAACTTCTCCTTCCCCTAAATTTCCAAGGGTTGCAAGTGCTTGCGGGGCCTCACAGGGCTGCGCCCCAAGTGCATCTCCCAAAGCAAGGCTGTGACGTAACCGACCTCACCTGGCCTCAGTGGACTCCGGGAAGTCAGAAGTGTTGGAGTAGGTGTACCGGTCCTAGGCGTTAGACTGTCCTAAGCTCACCTGGAGAAACCACACTATGGTGACTCCACCTGTCCCACGGACGGACACCTCGTTTCACACAGTCGGTGGGGACTGCGACGACAGTACCGGATGCAGAATTCGCTCGAACGACACTAAGGGCAACCCTTCACCAAGAACCCATCTTGTTTCCCTCGCGTCAGTAGCGTGTGCAGCGGCCCGCGGGGCTCGAAAAGGTCAGGCCAGTGCTGTCTCCGCGCCTCTCGGAAGCATCAAGGTGGGGACAGCGTCTCGCCACTGACATCTGATGGCGCTCACGTACACAAGTGTTGGAAAACGGACGCTGGCCCACGAGGGAAGCTCCTTGGGCTGATGTGCAGGAAAGTACACCGTGGGAGAGTGCTTGTGGGGCGGTGGCGGAGTGGGGCCATAAGAACCCTCTTGGAACGAACATCCCGTTTCCCACAGTTAGAAGCCTTGGAACCACCGCGACGGTGGTGCTGAACGCGAGGTGTCCACCATGGGAGCTGCGTGGAAACACGCTGCGGCGATACCCTTTCCACACGTAATGAGGTTTCACCAGATGACAAGTGTCTGGGAAACCACGTGCGGCCTGTGCGGAGAGTGCCAAACACTCCCGCGGTGAAACAACACTGGGGTGCATGCTTGCTGTGACGACCCTCTCGTTTCCCAAAGCTAGTCGTGTGTGCAGAGGTGCGCGGAGCCAGGCTGCAAGGAGCCACAGAGGGAACCCTGTGACACAGCACGGTGGGGAAGCCTTCTTTCGGCTCAGCAACCCCTGGTTTCCCCAGGTTGGCAGGCTTTGGAGACCCCCGCGGGCAACTCGCAGGGCCATGCCACGGACTCCATTCTGTGAAACCTCAGTGTGGGACCACCCTCTTTCCTCCTACCTTCACGACGGAAGAAGCCTTGGAAATAGTCTGCCGTGCCTGCCTTGAAAGTCCCAGGGACTGAACTCTGCCAGAGAAACTCCAGTTGGGGAAAGCTAGCTTTCCACCAACACGTTGTTCCACTAAGGAGGACGTGCTCCCTGGAGAGCACTGCGGGGCCGACAGGGCCCGTCTCCTCGACTCAGCTCCGGGAAGCACACTCTCGCGGAGGGCCTCTTTCAACTGACACCCCGTTTCCCTAAGCACGAAATGTCTGCTGAGAAGCCCGGCGGCGCCGACGAGACGACCCCGTGCCCTCTACGCTGTGCAGCCAACAGGGGGTGGGATCCAGTTTTCGACCAAATTCGTCCCCGAAAGGTCCAAGGGTTGGAAATGCTTGCGGGGCCTCACAGGGTTTCGCCCCAACTGCATCTCCCAAAGCAAGGGTGTGACGTAACAGACCTCACCTGGCCTCAGTGGACTCCGGGAAGTCAGAAGTGTGGGAGTAGGTGTACCGGCCCTAGGCGTTAGACTGTCCTAAGCTCACCTGGAGAAACCACACTATGGTGACTCCACCTGTCCCACGGACGGACACCTCGTTTCACACAGTCGGTGGGGACTGCGACGACAGTACCGGATGCAGAATTCGCTCGAACGACACTAAGGGCAACCCTTCACCAAGAACCCATCTTGTTTCCCTCGCGTCAGTAGTGTGTGCAGCGGCCCGCGGGGCTCGAAAAGGTCAGGCCAGTGCTGTCTCCGCGCCTCTCGGAAGCATCAAGGTGGGGACAGCGTCTCGCCACTGACATCTGATGGCGCTCACGTACACAAGTGTTGGAAAACGGACGCTGGCCCGCGAGGGAAGCTCCCTGGGCTGATGTGCAGGAAAGAACACCGTGGGAGTGTGCTTGTGGGGCGGTGGCGGAGTGGGGCCATAAGAACCCTCTTGGAACGAACATCCCGTTTCCTACAGTTAGAAGCCTTGGACCCACCGCGACGGTGGTGCTGAACGCGAGGTGTCCACCATGGGAGCTGCGTGGAAACACGCTGCGGCGATACCCTTTCCACACGTAATGAGGTTTCCCCAGATGACAGTGTGTGGGAAACCACGCGCGGCCTGTGCGGAGAGTGCCACACACTCCTGTGGCGAAACAACACTGGGGTGCATGCTTGCTGTGACGACCCTCTCGTTTCCCAAAGCTAGACGTGTGTGCAGAGTTACGCGGAGCCAGGCTGCAAGGAGCCAGAGAGGGAACCCTGTGACACAGCACGGTGCGGAAGCCTCCTTTCGGCTCAGCAACCCCTGGTTTCCCCAGGTTGGCAGGCTTTGGAGACCCCCGCGGTCGACTCGCAGGGCAATGCCACGGACTCCATTCTGTGAACCTCAGTGTGGGACCACCCTCTTTCCTCCTACCTTCACGACGGAAGAAGCCTTGGAAATAGTCTGCCGTGCCTGCCTTGAAAGTCCCAGGGACTGAACTCTGCCAGAGAAACTCCAGTTGGGGAAAGCTAGCTTTCCACCAACACGTTGTTCCACCAAGGAGGAAGTGCTCCCTGGAGAGCACTGCGGGGCCGACAGCGCCCGTCCCCTCGACTCAGCTCCGGGAAGCACACTCTCGCGGAGGGCCTCTTTCAACTGACACCCCGTTTCCCTAAGCACGAAATGTCTGCTGAGAAGCCCCGCGGGGCCGACGAGACGACCCCGTGCCCTCAACGCTGTGCAGCCAACAGGGGGCGGGATCCAGTTGTCGACCAACTTCTCCTTCCCCTAAATTTCCAAGGGTTGCAAGTGCTTGCGGGGCCTCACAGGGCTGCGCCCCAAGTGCATCTCCCAAAGCAAGGCTGTGACGTAACCGACCTCACCTGGCCTCAGTGGACTCCGGGAAGTCAGAAGTGTTGGAGTAGGTGTACCGGTCCTAGGCGTTAGACTGTCCTAAGCTCACCTGGAGAAACCACACTATGGTGACTCCACCTGTCCCACGCACGGACACCTCGTTTCACACATTCGGTGGGGACTACGACGACAGTACCGGATGCAGAACTCGCTCGAACGACACTAAGGGCAATCCTTCACCAAGAACCCATCTTGTTTCCCTCGCGTCAGTAGCGTGTGCAGCGGCCCGCGGGGCTCGAAAAGGTCAGGCCAGTGCTGTCTCCGCGCCTCTCGGAAGCATCAAGGTGGGGACAGCGTCTCGCCACTGATATCTGATGGCGCTCACGTACACAAGTGTTGGAAATCGGACGCTGGCCCACGAGGGAAGCTCCTTGGGCTGATGTGCAGGAAAGTACACCGTGGGAGAGTGCTTGTGGGGCGGTGGTGGAGTGGGGCCATAAGAACCCTCTTGGAACGAACATCCCTTTTCCCACAGTTAGAAGCCTTGGAACCACCGCGACGGTGGTGCTGAACGCGAGGTGTCCACCATGGGAGCTGCGTGGAAACACGCTGCGGCGATACCCTTTCCACACGTAATGAGGTTTCACCAGATGACAAGTGTCTGGGAAACCACGTGCGGCCTGTGCGGAGAGTGCCAAACACTCCCGCGGTGAAACAACACTGGGGTGCATGCTTGCTGTGACGACCCTCTCGTTTCCCAAAGCTAGTCGTGTGTGCAGAGGTGCGCGGAGCCAGGCTGCAAGGAGCCACAGAGGGAACCCTGTGACACAGCACGGTGGGGAAGCCTTCTTTCGGCTCAGCAACCCCTGGTTTCCCCAGGTTGGCAGGCTTTGGAGACCCCCGCGGGCAACTCGCAGGGCCATGCCACGGACTCCATTCTGTGAAACCTCAGTGTGGGACCACCCTCTTTCCTCCTACCTTCACGACGGAAGAAGCCTTGGAAATAGTCTGCCGTGCCTGCCTTGAAAGTCCCAGGGACTGAACTCTGCCAGAGAAACTCCAGTTGGGGAAAGCTAGCTTTCCACCAACACGTTGTTCCACTAAGGAGGACGTGCTCCCTGGAGAGCACTGCGGGGCCGACAGGGCCCGTCTCCTCGACTCAGCTCCGGGAAGCACACTCTCGCGGAGGGCCTCTTTCAACTGACACCCCGTTTCCCTAAGCACGAAATGTCTGCTGAGAAGCCCGGCGGCGCCGACGAGACGACCCCGTGCCCTCTACGCTGTGCAGCCAACAGGGGGTGGGATCCAGTTTTCGACCAAATTCGTCCCCGAAAGGTCCAAGGGTTGGAAATGCTTGCGGGGCCTCACAGGGTTTCGCCCCAACTGCATCTCCCAAAGCAAGGGTGTGACGTAACAGACCTCACCTGGCCTCAGTGGACTCCGGGAAGTCAGAAGTGTGGGAGTAGGTGTACCGGCCCTAGGCGTTAGACTGTCCTAAGCTCACCTGGAGAAACCACACTATGGTGACTCCACCTGTCCCACGGACGGACACCTCGTTTCACACAGTCGGTGGGGACTGCGACGACAGTACCGGATGCAGAATTCGCTCGAACGACACTAAGGGCAACCCTTCACCAAGAACCCATCTTGTTTCCCTCGCGTCAGTAGTGTGTGCAGCGGCCCGCGGGGCTCGAAAAGGTCAGGCCAGTGCTGTCTCCGCGCCTCTCGGAAGCATCAAGGTGGGGACAGCGTCTCGCCACTGACATCTGATGGCGCTCACGTACACAAGTGTTGGAAAACGGACGCTGGCCCGCGAGGGAAGCTCCCTGGGCTGATGTGCAGGAAAGAACACCGTGGGAGTGTGCTTGTGGGGCGGTGGCGGAGTGGGGCCATAAGAACCCTCTTGGAACGAACATCCCGTTTCCTACAGTTAGAAGCCTTGGACCCACCGCGACGGTGGTGCTGAACGCGAGGTGTCCACCATGGGAGCTGCGTGGAAACACGCTGCGGCGATACCCTTTCCACACGTAATGAGGTTTCCCCAGATGACAGTGTGTGGGAAACCACGCGCGGCCTGTGCGGAGAGTGCCACACACTCCTGTGGCGAAACAACACTGGGGTGCATGCTTGCTGTGACGACCCTCTCGTTTCCCAAAGCTAGACGTGTGTGCAGAGTTACGCGGAGCCAGGCTGCAAGGAGCCAGAGAGGGAACCCTGTGACACAGCACGGTGCGGAAGCCTCCTTTCGGCTCAGCAACCCCTGGTTTCCCCAGGTTGGCAGGCTTTGGAGACCCCCGCGGTCGACTCGCAGGGCAATGCCACGGACTCCATTCTGTGAACCTCAGTGTGGGACCACCCTCTTTCCTCCTACCTTCACGACGGAAGAAGCCTTGGAAATAGTCTGCCGTGCCTGCCTTGAAAGTCCCAGGGACTGAACTCTGCCAGAGAAACTCCAGTTGGGGAAAGCTAGCTTTCCACCAACACGTTGTTCCACCAAGGAGGAAGTGCTCCCTGGAGAGCACTGCGGGGCCGACAGCGCCCGTCCCCTCGACTCAGCTCCGGGAAGCACACTCTCGCGGAGGGCCTCTTTCAACTGACACCCCGTTTCCCTAAGCACGAAATGTCTGCTGAGAAGCCCCGCGGGGCCGACGAGACGACCCCGTGCCCTCAACGCTGTGCAGCCAACAGGGGGCGGGATCCAGTTGTCGACCAACTTCTCCTTCCCCTAAATTTCCAAGGGTTGCAAGTGCTTGCGGGGCCTCACAGGGCTGCGCCCCAAGTGCATCTCCCAAAGCAAGGCTGTGACGTAACCGACCTCACCTGGCCTCAGTGGACTCCGGGAAGTCAGAAGTGTTGGAGTAGGTGTACCGGTCCTAGGCGTTAGACTGTCCTAAGCTCACCTGGAGAAACCACACTATGGTGACTCCACCTGTCCCACGCACGGACACCTCGTTTCACACATTCGGTGGGGACTACGACGACAGTACCGGATGCAGAACTCGCTCGAACGACACTAAGGGCAATCCTTCACCAAGAACCCATCTTGTTTCCCTCGCGTCAGTAGCGTGTGCAGCGGCCCGCGGGGCTCGAAAAGGTCAGGCCAGTGCTGTCTCCGCGGCTCTCGGAAGCATCAAGGTGGGGACAGCGTCTCGCCACTGATATCTGATGGCGCTCACGTACACAAGTGTTGGAAATCGGACGCTGGCCCACGAGGGAAGCTCCTTGGGCTGATGTGCAGGAAAGTACACCGTGGGAGAGTGCTTGTGGGGCGGTGGCGGAGTGGGGCCATAAGAACCCTCTTGGAACGAACATCCCGTTTCCCACAGTTAGAAGCCTTGGAACCACCGCGACGGTGGTGCTGAACGCGAGGTGTCCACCATGGGAGCTGCGTGGAAACACGCTGCGGCGATACCCTTTCCACACGTAATGAGGTTTCACCAGATGACAAGTGTCTGGGAAACCACGTGCGGCCTGTGCGGAGAGTGCCAAACACTCCCGCGGTGAAACAACACTGGGGTGCATGCTTGCTGTGACGACCCTCTCGTTTCCCAAAGCTAGTCGTGTGTGCAGAGGTGCGCGGAGCCAGGCTGCAAGGAGCCACAGAGGGAACCCTGTGACACAGCACGGTGGGGAAGCCTTCTTTCGGCTCAGCAACCCCTGGTTTCCCCAGGTTGGCAGGCTTTGGAGACCCCCGCGGGCAACTCGCAGGGCCATGCCACGGACTCCATTCTGTGAAACCTCAGTGTGGGACCACCCTCTTTCCTCCTACCTTCACGACGGAAGAAGCCTTGGAAATAGTCTGCCGTGCCTGCCTTGAAAGTCCCAGGGACTGAACTCTGCCAGAGAAACTCCAGTTGGGGAAAGCTAGCTTTCCACCAACACGTTGTTCCACTAAGGAGGACGTGCTCCCTGGAGAGCACTGCGGGGCCGACAGGGCCCGTCTCCTCGACTCAGCTCCGGGAAGCACACTCTCGCGGAGGGCCTCTTTCAACTGACACCCCGTTTCCCTAAGCACGAAATGTCTGCTGAGAAGCCCGGCGGCGCCGACGAGACGACCCCGTGCCCTCTACGCTGTGCAGCCAACAGGGGGTGGGATCCAGTTTTCGACCAAATTCGTCCCCGAAAGGTCCAAGGGTTGGAAATGCTTGCGGGGCCTCACAGGGTTTCGCCCCAACTGCATCTCCCAAAGCAAGGGTGTGACGTAACAGACCTCACCTGGCCTCAGTGGACTCCGGGAAGTCAGAAGTGTGGGAGTAGGTGTACCGGCCCTAGGCGTTAGACTGTCCTAAGCTCACCTGGAGAAACCACACTATGGTGACTCCACCTGTCCCACGGACGGACACCTCGTTTCACACAGTCGGTGGGGACTGCGACGACAGTACCGGATGCAGAATTCGCTCGAACGACACTAAGGGCAACCCTTCACCAAGAACCCATCTTGTTTCCCTCGCGTCAGTAGTGTGTGCAGCGGCCCGCGGGGCTCGAAAAGGTCAGGCCAGTGCTGTCTCCGCGCCTCTCGGAAGCATCAAGGTGGGGACAGCGTCTCGCCACTGACATCTGATGGCGCTCACGTACACAAGTGTTGGAAAACGGACGCTGGCCCGCGAGGGAAGCTCCCTGGGCTGATGTGCAGGAAAGAACACCGTGGGAGTGTGCTTGTGGGGCGGTGGCGGAGTGGGGCCATAAGAACCCTCTTGGAACGAACATCCCGTTTCCTACAGTTAGAAGCCTTGGACCCACCGCGACGGTGGTGCTGAACGCGAGGTGTCCACCATGGGAGCTGCGTGGAAACACGCTGCGGCGATACCCTTTCCACACGTAATGAGGTTTCCCCAGATGACAGTGTGTGGGAAACCACGCGCGGCCTGTGCGGAGAGTGCCACACACTCCTGTGGCGAAACAACACTGGGGTGCATGCTTGCTGTGACGACCCTCTCGTTTCCCAAAGCTAGACGTGTGTGCAGAGTTACGCGGAGCCAGGCTGCAAGGAGCCAGAGAGGGAACCCTGTGACACAGCACGGTGCGGAAGCCTCCTTTCGGCTCAGCAACCCCTGGTTTCCCCAGGTTGGCAGGCTTTGGAGACCCCCGCGGTCGACTCGCAGGGCAATGCCACGGACTCCATTCTGTGAACCTCAGTGTGGGACCACCCTCTTTCCTCCTACCTTCACGACGGAAGAAGCCTTGGAAATAGTCTGCCGTGCCTGCCTTGAAAGTCCCAGGGACTGAACTCTGCCAGAGAAACTCCAGTTGGGGAAAGCTAGCTTTCCACCAACACGTTGTTCCACCAAGGAGGAAGTGCTCCCTGGAGAGCACTGCGGGGCCGACAGCGCCCGTCCCCTCGACTCAGCTCCGGGAAGCACACTCTCGCGGAGGGCCTCTTTCAACTGACACCCCGTTTCCCTAAGCACGAAATGTCTGCTGAGAAGCCCCGCGGGGCCGACGAGACGACCCCGTGCCCTCAACGCTGTGCAGCCAACAGGGGGCGGGATCCAGTTGTCGACCAACTTCTCCTTCCCCTAAATTTCCAAGGGTTGCAAGTGCTTGCGGGGCCTCACAGGGCTGCGCCCCAAGTGCATCTCCCAAAGCAAGGCTGTGACGTAACCGACCTCACCTGGCCTCAGTGGACTCCGGGAAGTCAGAAGTGTTGGAGTAGGTGTACCGGTCCTAGGCGTTAGACTGTCCTAAGCTCACCTGGAGAAACCACACTATGGTGACTCCACCTGTCCCACGCACGGACACCTCGTTTCACACATTCGGTGGGGACTACGACGACAGTACCGGATGCAGAACTCGCTCGAACGACACTAAGGGCAATCCTTCACCAAGAACCCATCTTGTTTCCCTCGCGTCAGTAGCGTGTGCAGCGGCCCGCGGGGCTCGAAAAGGTCAGGCCAGTGCTGTCTCCGCGGCTCTCGGAAGCATCAAGGTGGGGACAGCGTCTCGCCACTGATATCTGATGGCGCTCACGTACACAAGTGTTGGAAATCGGACGCTGGCCCACGAGGGAAGCTCCTTGGGCTGATGTGCAGGAAAGTACACCGTGGGAGAGTGCTTGTGGGGCGGTGGCGGAGTGGGGCCATAAGAACCCTCTTGGAACGAACATCCCGTTTCCCACAGTTAGAAGCCTTGGAACCACCGCGACGGTGGTGCTGAACGCGAGGTGTCCACCATGGGAGCTGCGTGGAAACACGCTGCGGCGATACCCTTTCCACACGTAATGAGGTTTCACCAGATGACAAGTGTCTGGGAAACCACGTGCGGCCTGTGCGGAGAGTGCCAAACACTCCCGCGGTGAAACAACACTGGGGTGCATGCTTGCTGTGACGACCCTCTCGTTTCCCAAAGCTAGTCGTGTGTGCAGAGGTGCGCGGAGCCAGGCTGCAAGGAGCCACAGAGGGAACCCTGTGACACAGCACGGTGGGGAAGCCTTCTTTCGGCTCAGCAACCCCTGGTTTCCCCAGGTTGGCAGGCTTTGGAGACCCCCGCGGGCAACTCGCAGGGCCATGCCACGGACTCCATTCTGTGAAACCTCAGTGTGGGACCACCCTCTTTCCTCCTACCTTCACGACGGAAGAAGCCTTGGAAATAGTCTGCCGTGCCTGCCTTGAAAGTCCCAGGGACTGAACTCTGCCAGAGAAACTCCAGTTGGGGAAAGCTAGCTTTCCACCAACACGTTGTTCCACTAAGGAGGACGTGCTCCCTGGAGAGCACTGCGGGGCCGACAGGGCCCGTCTCCTCGACTCAGCTCCGGGAAGCACACTCTCGCGGAGGGCCTCTTTCAACTGACACCCCGTTTCCCTAAGCACGAAATGTCTGCTGAGAAGCCCGGCGGCGCCGACGAGACGACCCCGTGCCCTCTACGCTGTGCAGCCAACAGGGGGTGGGATCCAGTTTTCGACCAAATTCGTCCCCGAAAGGTCCAAGGGTTGGAAATGCTTGCGGGGCCTCACAGGGTTTCGCCCCAACTGCATCTCCCAAAGCAAGGGTGTGACGTAACAGACCTCACCTGGCCTCAGTGGACTCCGGGAAGTCAGAAGTGTGGGAGTAGGTGTACCGGCCCTAGGCGTTAGACTGTCCTAAGCTCACCTGGAGAAACCACACTATGGTGACTCCACCTGTCCCACGGACGGACACCTCGTTTCACACAGTCGGTGGGGACTGCGACGACAGTACCGGATGCAGAATTCGCTCGAACGACACTAAGGGCAACCCTTCACCAAGAACCCATCTTGTTTCCCTCGCGTCAGTAGTGTGTGCAGCGGCCCGCGGGGCTCGAAAAGGTCAGGCCAGTGCTGTCTCCGCGCCTCTCGGAAGCATCAAGGTGGGGACAGCGTCTCGCCACTGACATCTGATGGCGCTCACGTACACAAGTGTTGGAAAACGGACGCTGGCCCGCGAGGGAAGCTCCCTGGGCTGATGTGCAGGAAAGAACACCGTGGGAGTGTGCTTGTGGGGCGGTGGCGGAGTGGGGCCATAAGAACCCTCTTGGAACGAACATCCCGTTTCCTACAGTTAGAAGCCTTGGACCCACCGCGACGGTGGTGCTGAACGCGAGGTGTCCACCATGGGAGCTGCGTGGAAACACGCTGCGGCGATACCCTTTCCACACGTAATGAGGTTTCCCCAGATGACAGTGTGTGGGAAACCACGCGCGGCCTGTGCGGAGAGTGCCACACACTCCTGTGGCGAAACAACACTGGGGTGCATGCTTGCTGTGACGACCCTCTCGTTTCCCAAAGCTAGACGTGTGTGCAGAGTTACGCGGAGCCAGGCTGCAAGGAGCCAGAGAGGGAACCCTGTGACACAGCACGGTGCGGAAGCCTCCTTTCGGCTCAGCAACCCCTGGTTTCCCCAGGTTGGCAGGCTTTGGAGACCCCCGCGGTCGACTCGCAGGGCAATGCCACGGACTCCATTCTGTGAACCTCAGTGTGGGACCACCCTCTTTCCTCCTACCTTCACGACGGAAGAAGCCTTGGAAATAGTCTGCCGTGCCTGCCTTGAAAGTCCCAGGGACTGAACTCTGCCAGAGAAACTCCAGTTGGGGAAAGCTAGCTTTCCACCAACACGTTGTTCCACCAAGGAGGAAGTGCTCCCTGGAGAGCACTGCGGGGCCGACAGCGCCCGTCCCCTCGACTCAGCTCCGGGAAGCACACTCTCGCGGAGGGCCTCTTTCAACTGACACCCCGTTTCCCTAAGCACGAAATGTCTGCTGAGAAGCCCCGCGGGGCCGACGAGACGACCCCGTGCCCTCAACGCTGTGCAGCCAACAGGGGGCGGGATCCAGTTGTCGACCAACTTCTCCTTCCCCTAAATTTCCAAGGGTTGCAAGTGCTTGCGGGGCCTCACAGGGCTGCGCCCCAAGTGCATCTCCCAAAGCAAGGCTGTGACGTAACCGACCTCACCTGGCCTCAGTGGACTCCGGGAAGTCAGAAGTGTTGGAGTAGGTGTACCGGTCCTAGGCGTTAGACTGTCCTAAGCTCACCTGGAGAAACCACACTATGGTGACTCCACCTGTCCCACGCACGGACACCTCGTTTCACACATTCGGTGGGGACTACGACGACAGTACCGGATGCAGAACTCGCTCGAACGACACTAAGGGCAATCCTTCACCAAGAACCCATCTTGTTTCACTCGCGTCAGTAGCGTGTGCAGCGGCCCGCGGGGCTCGAAAAGGTCAGGCCAGTGCTGTCTCCGCGGCTCTCGGAAGCATCAAGGTGGGGACAGCGTCTCGCCACTGATATCTGATGGCGCTCACGTACACAAGTGTTGGAAATCGGACGCTGGCCCACGAGGGAAGCTCCTTGGGCTGATGTGCAGGAAAGTACACCGTGGGAGAGTGCTTGTGGGGCGGTGGCGGAGTGGGGCCATAAGAACCCTCTTGGAACGAACATCCCGTTTCCCACAGTTAGAAGCCTTGGAACCACCGCGACGGTGGTGCTGAACGCGAGGTGTCCACCATGGGAGCTGCGTGGAAACACGCTGCGGCGATACCCTTTCCACACGTAATGAGGTTTCACCAGATGACAAGTGTCTGGGAAACCACGTGCGGCCTGTGCGGAGAGTGCCAAACACTCCCGCGGTGAAACAACACTGGGGTGCATGCTTGCTGTGACGACCCTCTCGTTTCCCAAAGCTAGTCGTGTGTGCAGAGGTGCGCGGAGCCAGGCTGCAAGGAGCCACAGAGGGAACCCTGTGACACAGCACGGTGGGGAAGCCTTCTTTCGGCTCAGCAACCCCTGGTTTCCCCAGGTTGGCAGGCTTTGGAGACCCCCGCGGGCAACTCGCAGGGCCATGCCACGGACTCCATTCTGTGAAACCTCAGTGTGGGACCACCCTCTTTCCTCCTACCTTCACGACGGAAGAAGCCTTGGAAATAGTCTGCCGTGCCTGCCTTGAAAGTCCCAGGGACTGAACTCTGCCAGAGAAACTCCAGTTGGGGAAAGCTAGCTTTCCACCAACACGTTGTTCCACTAAGGAGGACGTGCTCCCTGGAGAGCACTGCGGGGCCGACAGGGCCCGTCTCCTCGACTCAGCTCCGGGAAGCACACTCTCGCGGAGGGCCTCTTTCAACTGACACCCCGTTTCCCTAAGCACGAAATGTCTGCTGAGAAGCCCGGCGGCGCCGACGAGACGACCCCGTGCCCTCTACGCTGTGCAGCCAACAGGGGGTGGGATCCAGTTTTCGACCAAATTCGTCCCCGAAAGGTCCAAGGGTTGGAAATGCTTGCGGGGCCTCACAGGGTTTCGCCCCAACTGCATCTCCCAAAGCAAGGGTGTGACGTAACAGACCTCACCTGGCCTCAGTGGACTCCGGGAAGTCAGAAGTGTGGGAGTAGGTGTACCGGCCCTAGGCGTTAGACTGTCCTAAGCTCACCTGGAGAAACCACACTATGGTGACTCCACCTGTCCCACGGACGGACACCTCGTTTCACACAGTCGGTGGGGACTGCGACGACAGTACCGGATGCAGAATTCGCTCGAACGACACTAAGGGCAACCCTTCACCAAGAACCCATCTTGTTTCCCTCGCGTCAGTAGTGTGTGCAGCGGCCCGCGGGGCTCGAAAAGGTCAGGCCAGTGCTGTCTCCGCGCCTCTCGGAAGCATCAAGGTGGGGACAGCGTCTCGCCACTGACATCTGATGGCGCTCACGTACACAAGTGTTGGAAAACGGACGCTGGCCCGCGAGGGAAGCTCCCTGGGCTGATGTGCAGGAAAGAACACCGTGGGAGTGTGCTTGTGGGGCGGTGGCGGAGTGGGGCCATAAGAACCCTCTTGGAACGAACATCCCGTTTCCTACAGTTAGAAGCCTTGGACCCACCGCGACGGTGGTGCTGAACGCGAGGTGTCCACCATGGGAGCTGCGTGGAAACACGCTGCGGCGATACCCTTTCCACACGTAATGAGGTTTCCCCAGATGACAGTGTGTGGGAAACCACGCGCGGCCTGTGCGGAGAGTGCCACACACTCCTGTGGCGAAACAACACTGGGGTGCATGCTTGCTGTGACGACCCTCTCGTTTCCCAAAGCTAGACGTGTGTGCAGAGTTACGCGGAGCCAGGCTGCAAGGAGCCAGAGAGGGAACCCTGTGACACAGCACGGTGCGGAAGCCTCCTTTCGGCTCAGCAACCCCTGGTTTCCCCAGGTTGGCAGGCTTTGGAGACCCCCGCGGTCGACTCGCAGGGCAATGCCACGGACTCCATTCTGTGAACCTCAGTGTGGGACCACCCTCTTTCCTCCTACCTTCACGACGGAAGAAGCCTTGGAAATAGTCTGCCGTGCCTGCCTTGAAAGTCCCAGGGAC
Organism: Lynx rufus; assembly: GCF_022079265.1. Classification (NCBI taxonomy): domain Eukaryota; kingdom Metazoa; phylum Chordata; class Mammalia; order Carnivora; family Felidae; genus Lynx; species Lynx rufus. Next base: position 120,704 of record NW_025814838.1, on the reverse strand, counting down.
TGAACTCTGCCAGAGAAACTCCAGTTGGGGAAAGCTAGCTTTCCACCAACACGTTGTTCCACCAAGGAGGAAGTGCTCCCTGGAGAGCACTGCGGGGCCGACAGCGCCCGTCCCCTCGACTCAGCTCCGGGAAGCACACTCTCGCGGAGGGCCTCTTTCAACTGACACCCCGTTTCCCTAAGCACGAAATGTCTGCTGAGAAGCCCCGCGGGGCCGACGAGACGACCCCGTGCCCTCAACGCTGTGCAGCCAACAGGGGGCGGGATCCAGTTGTCGACCAACTTCTCCTTCCCCTAAATTTCCAAGGGTTGCAAGTGCTTGCGGGGCCTCACAGGGCTGCGCCCCAAGTGCATCTCCCAAAGCAAGGCTGTGACGTAACCGACCTCACCTGGCCTCAGTGGACTCCGGGAAGTCAGAAGTGTTGGAGTAGGTGTACCGGTCCTAGGCGTTAGACTGTCCTAAGCTCACCTGGAGAAACCACACTATGGTGACTCCACCTGTCCCACGCACGGACACCTCGTTTCACACATTCGGTGGGGACTACGACGACAGTACCGGATGCAGAACTCGCTCGAACGACACTAAGGGCAATCCTTCACCAAGAACCCATCTTGTTTCCCTCGCGTCAGTAGCGTGTGCAGCGGCCCGCGGGGCTCGAAAAGGTCAGGCCAGTGCTGTCTCCGCGGCTCTCGGAAGCATCAAGGTGGGGACAGCGTCTCGCCACTGATATCTGATGGCGCTCACGTACACAAGTGTTGGAAATCGGACGCTGGCCCACGAGGGAAGCTCCTTGGGCTGATGTGCAGGAAAGTACACCGTGGGAGAGTGCTTGTGGGGCGGTGGCGGAGTGGGGCCATAAGAACCCTCTTGGAACGAACATCCCGTTTCCCACAGTTAGAAGCCTTGGAACCACCGCGACGGTGGTGCTGAACGCGAGGTGTCCACCATGGGAGCTGCGTGGAAACACGCTGCGGCGATACCCTTTCCACACGTAATGAGGTTTCACCAGATGACAAGTGTCTGGGAAACCACGTGCGGCCTGTGCGGAGAGTGCCAAACACTCCCGCGGTGAAACAACACTGGGGTGCATGCTTGCTGTGACGACCCTCTCGTTTCCCAAAGCTAGTCGTGTGTGCAGAGGTGCGCGGAGCCAGGCTGCAAGGAGCCACAGAGGGAACCCTGTGACACAGCACGGTGGGGAAGCCTTCTTTCGGCTCAGCAACCCCTGGTTTCCCCAGGTTGGCAGGCTTTGGAGACCCCCGCGGGCAACTCGCAGGGCCATGCCACGGACTCCATTCTGTGAAACCTCAGTGTGGGACCACCCTCTTTCCTCCTACCTTCACGACGGAAGAAGCCTTGGAAATAGTCTGCCGTGCCTGCCTTGAAAGTCCCAGGGACTGAACTCTGCCAGAGAAACTCCAGTTGGGGAAAGCTAGCTTTCCACCAACACGTTGTTCCACTAAGGAGGACGTGCTCCCTGGAGAGCACTGCGGGGCCGACAGGGCCCGTCTCCTCGACTCAGCTCCGGGAAGCACACTCTCGCGGAGGGCCTCTTTCAACTGACACCCCGTTTCCCTAAGCACGAAATGTCTGCTGAGAAGCCCGGCGGCGCCGACGAGACGACCCCGTGCCCTCTACGCTGTGCAGCCAACAGGGGGTGGGATCCAGTTTTCGACCAAATTCGTCCCCGAAAGGTCCAAGGGTTGGAAATGCTTGCGGGGCCTCACAGGGTTTCGCCCCAACTGCATCTCCCAAAGCAAGGGTGTGACGTAACAGACCTCACCTGGCCTCAGTGGACTCCGGGAAGTCAGAAGTGTGGGAGTAGGTGTACCGGCCCTAGGCGTTAGACTGTCCTAAGCTCACCTGGAGAAACCACACTATGGTGACTCCACCTGTCCCACGGACGGACACCTCGTTTCACACAGTCGGTGGGGACTGCGACGACAGTACCGGATGCAGAATTCGCTCGAACGACACTAAGGGCAACCCTTCACCAAGAACCCATCTTGTTTCCCTCGCGTCAGTAGTGTGTGCAGCGGCCCGCGGGGCTCGAAAAGGTCAGGCCAGTGCTGTCTCCGCGCCTCTCGGAAGCATCAAGGTGGGGACAGCGTCTCGCCACTGACATCTGATGGCGCTCACGTACACAAGTGTTGGAAAACGGACGCTGGCCCGCGAGGGAAGCTCCCTGGGCTGATGTGCAGGAAAGAACACCGTGGGAGTGTGCTTGTGGGGCGGTGGCGGAGTGGGGCCATAAGAACCCTCTTGGAACGAACATCCCGTTTCCCACAGTTAGAAGCCTTGGACCCACCGCGACGGTGGTGCTGAACGCGAGGTGTCCACCATGGGAGCTGCGTGGAAACACGCTGCGGCGATACCCTTTCCACACGTAATGAGGTTTCCCCAGATGACAGTGTGTGGGAAACCACGCGCGGCCTGTGCGGAGAGTGCCACACACTCCTGTGGCGAAACAACACTGGGGTGCATGCTTGCTGTGACGACCCTCTCGTTTCCCAAAGCTAGACGTGTGTGCAGAGTTACGCGGAGCCAGGCTGCAAGGAGCCAGAGAGGGAACCCTGTGACACAGCACGGTGCGGAAGCCTCCTTTCGGCTCAGCAACCCCTGGTTTCCCCAGGTTGGCAGGCTTTGGAGACCCCCGCGGTCGACTCGCAGGGCAATGCCACGGACTCCATTCTGTGAACCTCAGTGTGGGACCACCCTCTTTCCTCCTACCTTCACGACGGAAGAAGCCTTGGAAATAGTCTGCCGTGCCTGCCTTGAAAGTCCCAGGGACTGAACTCTGCCAGAGAAACTCCAGTTGGGGAAAGCTAGCTTTCCACCAACACGTTGTTCCACCAAGGAGGAAGTGCTCCCTGGAGAGCACTGCGGGGCCGACAGCGCCCGTCCCCTCGACTCAGCTCCGGGAAGCACACTCTCGCGGAGGGCCTCTTTCAACTGACACCCCGTTTCCCTAAGCACGAAATGTCTGCTGAGAAGCCCCGCGGGGCCGACGAGACGACCCCGTGCCCTCAACGCTGTGCAGCCAACAGGGGGCGGGATCCAGTTGTCGACCAACTTCTCCTTCCCCTAAATTTCCAAGGGTTGCAAGTGCTTGCGGGGCCTCACAGGGCTGCGCCCCAAGTGCATCTCCCAAAGCAAGGCTGTGACGTAACCGACCTCACCTGGCCTCAGTGGACTCCGGGAAGTCAGAAGTGTTGGAGTAGGTGTACCGGTCCTAGGCGTTAGACTGTCCTAAGCTCACCTGGAGAAACCACACTATGGTGACTCCACCTGTCCCACGCACGGACACCTCGTTTCACACATTCGGTGGGGACTACGACGACAGTACCGGATGCAGAACTCGCTCGAACGACACTAAGGGCAATCCTTCACCAAGAACCCATCTTGTTTCCCTCGCGTCAGTAGCGTGTGCAGCGGCCCGCGGGGCTCGAAAAGGTCAGGCCAGTGCTGTCTCCGCGCCTCTCGGAAGCATCAAGGTGGGGACAGCGTCTCGCCACTGATATCTGATGGCGCTCACGTACACAAGTGTTGGAAATCGGACGCTGGCCCACGAGGGAAGCTCCTTGGGCTGATGTGCAGGAAAGTACACCGTGGGAGAGTGCTTGTGGGGCGGTGGCGGAGTGGGGCCATAAGAACCCTCTTGGAACGAACATCCCGTTTCCCACAGTTAGAAGCCTTGGAACCACCGCGACGGTGGTGCTGAACGCGAGGTGTCCACCATGGGAGCTGCGTGGAAACACGCTGCGGCGATACCCTTTCCACACGTAATGAGGTTTCACCAGATGACAAGTGTCTGGGAAACCACGTGCGGCCTGTGCAGAGAGTGCCAAACACTCCCGCGGTGAAACAACACTGGGGTGCATGCTTGCTGTGACGACCCTCTCGTTTCCCAAAGCTAGTCGTGTGTGCAGAGGTGCGCGGAGCCAGGCTGCAAGGAGCCACAGAGGGAACCCTGTGACACAGCACGGTGGGGAAGCCTTCTTTCGGCTCAGCAACCCCTGGTTTCCCCAGGTTGGCAGGCTTTGGAGACCCCCGCGGGCAACTCGCAGGGCCATGCCACGGACTCCATTCTGTGAAACCTCAGTGTGGGACCACCCTCTTTCCTCCTACCTTCACGACGGAAGAAGCCTTGGAAATAGTCTGCCGTGCCTGCCTTGAAAGTCCCAGGGACTGAACTCTGCCAGAGAAACTCCAGTTGGGGAAAGCTAGCTTTCCACCAACACGTTGTTCCACTAAGGAGGACGTGCTCCCTGGAGAGCACTGCGGGGCCGACAGGGCCCGTCTCCTCGACTCAGCTCCGGGAAGCACACTCTCGCGGAGGGCCTCTTTCAACTGACACCCCGTTTCCCTAAGCACGAAATGTCTGCTGAGAAGCCCGGCGGCGCCGACGAGACGACCCCGTGCCCTCTACGCTGTGCAGCCAACAGGGGGTGGGATCCAGTTTTCGACCAAATTCGTCCCCGAAAGGTCCAAGGGTTGGAAATGCTTGCGGGGCCTCACAGGGTTTCGCCCCAACTGCATCTCCCAAAGCAAGGGTGTGACGTAACAGACCTCACCTGGCCTCAGTGGACTCCGGGAAGTCAGAAGTGTGGGAGTAGGTGTACCGGCCCTAGGCGTTAGACTGTCCTAAGCTCACCTGGAGAAACCACACTATGGTGACTCCACCTGTCCCACGGACGGACACCTCGTTTCACACAGTCGGTGGGGACTGCGACGACAGTACCGGATGCAGAATTCGCTCGAACGACACTAAGGGCAACCCTTCACCAAGAACCCATCTTGTTTCCCTCGCGTCAGTAGTGTGTGCAGCGGCCCGCGGGGCTCGAAAAGGTCAGGCCAGTGCTGTCTCCGCGCCTCTCGGAAGCATCAAGGTGGGGACAGCGTCTCGCCACTGACATCTGATGGCGCTCACGTACACAAGTGTTGGAAAACGGACGCTGGCCCGCGAGGGAAGCTCCCTGGGCTGATGTGCAGGAAAGAACACCGTGGGAGTGTGCTTGTGGGGCGGTGGCGGAGTGGGGCCATAAGAACCCTCTTGGAACGAACATCCCGTTTCCTACAGTTAGAAGCCTTGGACCCACCGCGACGGTGGTGCTGAACGCGAGGTGTCCACCATGGGAGCTGCGTGGAAACACGCTGCGGCGATACCCTTTCCACACGTAATGAGGTTTCCCCAGATGACAGTGTGTGGGAAACCACGCGCGGCCTGTGCGGAGAGTGCCACACACTCCTGTGGCGAAACAACACTGGGGTGCATGCTTGCTGTGACGACCCTCTCGTTTCCCAAAGCTAGACGTGTGTGCAGAGTTACGCGGAGCCAGGCTGCAAGGAGCCAGAGAGGGAACCCTGTGACACAGCACGGTGCGGAAGCCTCCTTTCGGCTCAGCAACCCCTGGTTTCCCCAGGTTGGCAGGCTTTGGAGACCCCCGCGGTCGACTCGCAGGGCAATGCCACGGACTCCATTCTGTGAACCTCAGTGTGGGACCACCCTCTTTCCTCCTACCTTCACGACGGAAGAAGCCTTGGAAATAGTCTGCCGTGCCTGCCTTGAAAGTCCCAGGGACTGAACTCTGCCAGAGAAACTCCAGTTGGGGAAAGCTAGCTTTCCACCAACACGTTGTTCCACCAAGGAGGAAGTGCTCCCTGGAGAGCACTGCGGGGCCGACAGCGCCCGTCCCCTCGACTCAGCTCCGGGAAGCACACTCTCGCGGAGGGCCTCTTTCAACTGACACCCCGTTTCCCTAAGCACGAAATGTCTGCTGAGAAGCCCCGCGGGGCCGACGAGACGACCCCGTGCCCTCAACGCTGTGCAGCCAACAGGGGGCGGGATCCAGTTGTCGACCAACTTCTCCTTCCCCTAAATTTCCAAGGGTTGCAAGTGCTTGCGGGGCCTCACAGGGCTGCGCCCCAAGTGCATCTCCCAAAGCAAGGCTGTGACGTAACCGACCTCACCTGGCCTCAGTGGACTCCGGGAAGTCAGAAGTGTTGGAGTAGGTGTACCGGTCCTAGGCGTTAGACTGTCCTAAGCTCACCTGGAGAAACCACACTATGGTGACTCCACCTGTCCCACGCACGGACACCTCGTTTCACACATTCGGTGGGGACTACGACGACAGTACCGGATGCAGAACTCGCTCGAACGACACTAAGGGCAATCCTTCACCAAGAACCCATCTTGTTTCCCTCGCGTCAGTAGCGTGTGCAGCGGCCCGCGGGGCTCGAAAAGGTCAGGCCAGTGCTGTCTCCGCGGCTCTCGGAAGCATCAAGGTGGGGACAGCGTCTCGCCACTGATATCTGATGGCGCTCACGTACACAAGTGTTGGAAATCGGACGCTGGCCCACGAGGGAAGCTCCTTGGGCTGATGTGCAGGAAAGTACACCGTGGGAGAGTGCTTGTGGGGCGGTGGCGGAGTGGGGCCATAAGAACCCTCTTGGAACGAACATCCCGTTTCCCACAGTTAGAAGCCTTGGAACCACCGCGACGGTGGTGCTGAACGCGAGGTGTCCACCATGGGAGCTGCGTGGAAACACGCTGCGGCGATACCCTTTCCACACGTAATGAGGTTTCACCAGATGACAAGTGTCTGGGAAACCACGTGCGGCCTGTGCGGAGAGTGCCAAACACTCCCGCGGTGAAACAACACTGGGGTGCATGCTTGCTGTGACGACCCTCTCGTTTCCCAAAGCTAGTCGTGTGTGCAGAGGTGCGCGGAGCCAGGCTGCAAGGAGCCACAGAGGGAACCCTGTGACACAGCACGGTGGGGAAGCCTTCTTTCGGCTCAGCAACCCCTGGTTTCCCCAGGTTGGCAGGCTTTGGAGACCCCCGCGGGCAACTCGCAGGGCCATGCCACGGACTCCATTCTGTGAAACCTCAGTGTGGGACCACCCTCTTTCCTCCTACCTTCACGACGGAAGAAGCCTTGGAAATAGTCTGCCGTGCCTGCCTTGAAAGTCCCAGGGACTGAACTCTGCCAGAGAAACTCCAGTTGGGGAAAGCTAGCTTTCCACCAACACGTTGTTCCACTAAGGAGGACGTGCTCCCTGGAGAGCACTGCGGGGCCGACAGGGCCCGTCTCCTCGACTCAGCTCCGGGAAGCACACTCTCGCGGAGGGCCTCTTTCAACTGACACCCCGTTTCCCTAAGCACGAAATGTCTGCTGAGAAGCCCGGCGGCGCCGACGAGACGACCCCGTGCCCTCTACGCTGTGCAGCCAACAGGGGGTGGGATCCAGTTTTCGACCAAATTCGTCCCCGAAAGGTCCAAGGGTTGGAAATGCTTGCGGGGCCTCACAGGGTTTCGCCCCAACTGCATCTCCCAAAGCAAGGGTGTGACGTAACAGACCTCACCTGGCCTCAGTGGACTCCGGGAAGTCAGAAGTGTGGGAGTAGGTGTACCGGCCCTAGGCGTTAGACTGTCCTAAGCTCACCTGGAGAAACCACACTATGGTGACTCCACCTGTCCCACGGACGGACACCTCGTTTCACACAGTCGGTGGGGACTGCGACGACAGTACCGGATGCAGAATTCGCTCGAACGACACTAAGGGCAACCCTTCACCAAGAACCCATCTTGTTTCCCTCGCGTCAGTAGTGTGTGCAGCGGCCCGCGGGGCTCGAAAAGGTCAGGCCAGTGCTGTCTCCGCGCCTCTCGGAAGCATCAAGGTGGGGACAGCGTCTCGCCACTGACATCTGATGGCGCTCACGTACACAAGTGTTGGAAAACGGACGCTGGCCCGCGAGGGAAGCTCCCTGGGCTGATGTGCAGGAAAGAACACCGTGGGAGTGTGCTTGTGGGGCGGTGGCGGAGTGGGGCCATAAGAACCCTCTTGGAACGAACATCCCGTTTCCTACAGTTAGAAGCCTTGGACCCACCGCGACGGTGGTGCTGAACGCGAGGTGTCCACCATGGGAGCTGCGTGGAAACACGCTGCGGCGATACCCTTTCCACACGTAATGAGGTTTCCCCAGATGACAGTGTGTGGGAAACCACGCGCGGCCTGTGCGGAGAGTGCCACACACTCCTGTGGCGAAACAACACTGGGGTGCATGCTTGCTGTGACGACCCTCTCGTTTCCCAAAGCTAGACGTGTGTGCAGAGTTACGCGGAGCCAGGCTGCAAGGAGCCAGAGAGGGAACCCTGTGACACAGCACGGTGCGGAAGCCTCCTTTCGGCTCAGCAACCCCTGGTTTCCCCAGGTTGGCAGGCTTTGGAGACCCCCGCGGTCGACTCGCAGGGCAATGCCACGGACTCCATTCTGTGAACCTCAGTGTGGGACCACCCTCTTTCCTCCTACCTTCACGACGGAAGAAGCCTTGGAAATAGTCTGCCGTGCCTGCCTTGAAAGTCCCAGGGACTGAACTCTGCCAGAGAAACTCCAGTTGGGGAAAGCTAGCTTTCCACCAACACGTTGTTCCACCAAGGAGGAAGTGCTCCCTGGAGAGCACTGCGGGGCCGACAGCGCCCGTCCCCTCGACTCAGCTCCGGGAAGCACACTCTCGCGGAGGGCCTCTTTCAACTGACACCCCGTTTCCCTAAGCACGAAATGTCTGCTGAGAAGCCCCGCGGGGCCGACGAGACGACCCCGTGCCCTCAACGCTGTGCAGCCAACAGGGGGCGGGATCCAGTTGTCGACCAACTTCTCCTTCCCCTAAATTTCCAAGGGTTGCAAGTGCTTGCGGGGCCTCACAGGGCTGCGCCCCAAGTGCATCTCCCAAAGCAAGGCTGTGACGTAACCGACCTCACCTGGCCTCAGTGGACTCCGGGAAGTCAGAAGTGTTGGAGTAGGTGTACCGGTCCTAGGCGTTAGACTGTCCTAAGCTCACCTGGAGAAACCACACTATGGTGACTCCACCTGTCCCACGCACGGACACCTCGTTTCACACATTCGGTGGGGACTACGACGACAGTACCGGATGCAGAACTCGCTCGAACGACACTAAGGGCAATCCTTCACCAAGAACCCATCTTGTTTCCCTCGCGTCAGTAGCGTGTGCAGCGGCCCGCGGGGCTTGAAAAGGTCAGGCCAGTGCTGTCTCCGCGGCTCTCGGAAGCATCAAGGTGGGGACAGCGTCTCGCCACTGATATCTGATGGCGCTCACGTACACAAGTGTTGGAAATCGGACGCTGGCCCACGAGGGAAGCTCCTTGGGCTGATGTGCAGGAAAGTACACCGTGGGAGAGTGCTTGTGGGGCGGTGGCGGAGTGGGGCCATAAGAACCCTCTTGGAACGAACATCCCGTTTCCCACAGTTAGAAGCCTTGGAACCACCGCGACGGTGGTGCTGAACGCGAGGTGTCCACCATGGGAGCTGCGTGGAAACACGCTGCGGCGATACCCTTTCCACACGTAATGAGGTTTCACCAGATGACAAGTGTCTGGGAAACCACGTGCGGCCTGTGCGGAGAGTGCCAAACACTCCCGCGGTGAAACAACACTGGGGTGCATGCTTGCTGTGACGACCCTCTCGTTTCCCAAAGCTAGTCGTGTGTGCAGAGGTGCGCGGAGCCAGGCTGCAAGGAGCCACAGAGGGAACCCTGTGACACAGCACGGTGGGGAAGCCTTCTTTCGGCTCAGCAACCCCTGGTTTCCCCAGGTTGGCAGGCTTTGGAGACCCCCGCGGGCAACTCGCAGGGCCATGCCACGGACTCCATTCTGTGAAACCTCAGTGTGGGACCACCCTCTTTCCTCCTACCTTCACGACGGAAGAAGCCTTGGAAATAGTCTGCCGTGCCTGCCTTGAAAGTCCCAGGGACTGAACTCTGCCAGAGAAACTCCAGTTGGGGAAAGCTAGCTTTCCACCAACACGTTGTTCCACTAAGGAGGACGTGCTCCCTGGAGAGCACTGCGGGGCCGACAGGGCCCGTCTCCTCGACTCAGCTCCGGGAAGCACACTCTCGCGGAGGGCCTCTTTCAACTGACACCCCGTTTCCCTAAGCACGAAATGTCTGCTGAGAAGCCCGGCGGCGCCGACGAGACGACCCCGTGCCCTCTACGCTGTGCAGCCAACAGGGGGTGGGATCCAGTTTTCGACCAAATTCGTCCCCGAAAGGTCCAAGGGTTGGAAATGCTTGCGGGGCCTCACAGGGTTTCGCCCCAACTGCATCTCCCAAAGCAAGGGTGTGACGTAACAGACCTCACCTGGCCTCAGTGGACTCCGGGAAGTCAGAAGTGTGGGAGTAGGTGTACCGGCCCTAGGCGTTAGACTGTCCTAAGCTCACCTGGAGAAACCACACTATGGTGACTCCACCTGTCCCACGGACGGACACCTCGTTTCACACAGTCGGTGGGGACTGCGACGACAGTACCGGATGCAGAATTCGCTCGAACGACACTAAGGGCAACCCTTCACCAAGAACCCATCTTGTTTCCCTCGCGTCAGTAGTGTGTGCAGCGGCCCGCGGGGCTCGAAAAGGTCAGGCCAGTGCTGTCTCCGCGCCTCTCGGAAGCATCAAGGTGGGGACAGCGTCTCGCCACTGACATCTGATGGCGCTCACGTACACAAGTGTTGGAAAACGGACGCTGGCCCGCGAGGGAAGCTCCCTGGGCTGATGTGCAGGAAAGAACACCGTGGGAGTGTGCTTGTGGGGCGGTGGCGGAGTGGGGCCATAAGAACCCTCTTGGAACGAACATCCCGTTTCCTACAGTTAGAAGCCTTGGACCCACCGCGACGGTGGTGCTGAACGCGAGGTGTCCACCATGGGAGCTGCGTGGAAACACGCTGCGGCGATACCCTTTCCACACGTAATGAGGTTTCCCCAGATGACAGTGTGTGGGAAACCACGCGCGGCCTGTGCGGAGAGTGCCACACACTCCTGTGGCGAAACAACACTGGGGTGCATGCTTGCTGTGACGACCCTCTCGTTTCCCAAAGCTAGACGTGTGTGCAGAGTTACGCGGAGCCAGGCTGCAAGGAGCCAGAGAGGGAACCCTGTGACACAGCACGGTGCGGAAGCCTCCTTTCGGCTCAGCAACCCCTGGTTTCCCCAGGTTGGCAGGCTTTGGAGACCCCCGCGGTCGACTCGCAGGGCAATGCCACGGACTCCATTCTGTGAACCTCAGTGTGGGACCACCCTCTTTCCTCCTACCTTCACGACGGAAGAAGCCTTGGAAATAGTCTGCCGTGCCTGCCTTGAAAGTCCCAGGGACTGAACTCTGCCAGAGAAACTCCAGTTGGGGAAAGCTAGCTTTCCACCAACACGTTGTTCCACCAAGGAGGAAGTGCTCCCTGGAGAGCACTGCGGGGCCGACAGCGCCCGTCCCCTCGACTCAGCTCCGGGAAGCACACTCTCGCGGAGGGCCTCTTTCAACTGACACCCCGTTTCCCTAAGCACGAAATGTCTGCTGAGAAGCCCCGCGGGGCCGACGAGACGACCCCGTGCCCTCAACGCTGTGCAGCCAACAGGGGGCGGGATCCAGTTGTCGACCAACTTCTCCTTCCCCTAAATTTCCAAGGGTTGCAAGTGCTTGCGGGGCCTCACAGGGCTGCGCCCCAAGTGCATCTCCCAAAGCAAGGCTGTGACGTAACCGACCTCACCTGGCCTCAGTGGACTCCGGGAAGTCAGAAGTGTTGGAGTAGGTGTACCGGTCCTAGGCGTTAGACTGTCCTAAGCTCACCTGGAGAAACCACACTATGGTGACTCCACCTGTCCCACGCACGGACACCTCGTTTCACACATTCGGTGGGGACTACGACGACAGTACCGGATGCAGAACTCGCTCGAACGACACTAAGGGCAATCCTTCACCAAGAACCCATCTTGTTTCCCTCGCGTCAGTAGCGTGTGCAGCGGCCCGCGGGGCTCGAAAAGGTCAGGCCAGTGCTGTCTCCGCGGCTCTCGGAAGCATCAAGGTGGGGACAGCGTCTCGCCACTGATATCTGATGGCGCTCACGTACACAAGTGTTGGAAATCGGACGCTGGCCCACGAGGGAAGCTCCTTGGGCTGATGTGCAGGAAAGTACACCGTGGGAGAGTGCTTGTGGGGCGGTGGCGGAGTGGGGCCATAAGAACCCTCTTGGAACGAACATCCCGTTTCCCACAGTTAGAAGCCTTGGACCCACCGCGACGGTGGTGCTGAACGCGAGGTGTCCACCATGGGAGCTGCGTGGAAACACGCTGCGGCGATACCCTTTCCACACGTAATGAGGTTTCACCAGATGACAAGTGTCTGGGAAACCACGTGCGGCCTGTGCGGAGAGTGCCAAACACTCCCGCGGTGAAACAACACTGGGGTGCATGCTTGCTGTGACGACCCTCTCGTTTCCCAAAGCTAGTCGTGTGTGCAGAGGTGCGCGGAGCCAGGCTGCAAGGAGCCACAGAGGGAACCCTGTGACACAGCACGGTGGGGAAGCCTTCTTTCGGCTCAGCAACCCCTGGTTTCCCCAGGTTGGCAGGCTTTGGAGACCCCCGCGGGCAACTCGCAGGGCCATGCCACGGACTCCATTCTGTGAAACCTCAGTGTGGGACCACCCTCTTTCCTCCTACCTTCACGACGGAAGAAGCCTTGGAAATAGTCTGCCGTGCCTGCCTTGAAAGTCCCAGGGACTGAACTCTGCCAGAGAAACTCCAGTTGGGGAAAGCTAGCTTTCCACCAACACGTTGTTCCACTAAGGAGGACGTGCTCCCTGGAGAGCACTGCGGGGCCGACAGGGCCCGTCTCCTCGACTCAGCTCCGGGAAGCACACTCTCGCGGAGGGCCTCTTTCAACTGACACCCCGTTTCCCTAAGCACGAAATGTCTGCTGAGAAGCCCGGCGGCGCCGACGAGACGACCCCGTGCCCTCTACGCTGTGCAGCCAACAGGGGGTGGGATCCAGTTTTCGACCAAATTCGTCCCCGAAAGGTCCAAGGGTTGGAAATGCTTGCGGGGCCTCACAGGGTTTCGCCCCAACTGCATCTCCCAAAGCAAGGGTGTGACGTAACAGACCTCACCTGGCCTCAGTGGACTCCGGGAAGTCAGAAGTGTGGGAGTAGGTGTACCGGCCCTAGGCGTTAGACTGTCCTAAGCTCACCTGGAGAAACCACACTATGGTGACTCCACCTGTCCCACGGACGGACACCTCGTTTCACACAGTCGGTGGGGACTGCGACGACAGTACCGGATGCAGAATTCGCTCGAACGACACTAAGGGCAACCCTTCACCAAGAACCCATCTTGTTTCCCTCGCGTCAGTAGTGTGTGCAGCGGCCCGCGGGGCTCGAAAAGGTCAGGCCAGTGCTGTCTCCGCGCCTCTCGGAAGCATCAAGGTGGGGACAGCGTCTCGCCACTGACATCTGATGGCGCTCACGTACACAAGTGTTGGAAAACGGACGCTGGCCCGCGAGGGAAGCTCCCTGGGCTGATGTGCAGGAAAGAACACCGTGGGAGTGTGCTTGTGGGGCGGTGGCGGAGTGGGGCCATAAGAACCCTCTTGGAACGAACATCCCGTTTCCTACAGTTAGAAGCCTTGGACCCACCGCGACGGTGGTGCTGAACGCGAGGTGTCCACCATGGGAGCTGCGTGGAAACACGCTGCGGCGATACCCTTTCCACACGTAATGAGGTTTCCCCAGATGACAGTGTGTGGGAAACCACGCGCGGCCTGTGCGGAGAGTGCCACACACTCCTGTGGCGAAACAACACTGGGGTGCATGCTTGCTGTGACGACCCTCTCGTTTCCCAAAGCTAGACGTGTGTGCAGAGTTACGCGGAGCCAGGCTGCAAGGAGCCAGAGAGGGAACCCTGTGACACAGCACGGTGCGGAAGCCTCCTTTCGGCTCAGCAACCCCTGGTTTCCCCAGGTTGGCAGGCTTTGGAGACCCCCGCGGTCGACTCGCAGGGCAATGCCACGGACTCCATTCTGTGAACCTCAGTGTGGGACCACCCTCTTTCCTCCTACCTTCACGACGGAAGAAGCCTTGGAAATAGTCTGCCGTGCCTGCCTTGAAAGTCCCAGGGACTGAACTCTGCCAGAGAAACTCCAGTTGGGGAAAGCTAGCTTTCCACCAACACGTTGTTCCACCAAGGAGGAAGTGCTCCCTGGAGAGCACTGCGGGGCCGACAGCGCCCGTCCCCTCGACTCAGCTCCGGGAAGCACACTCTCGCGGAGGGCCTCTTTCAACTGACACCCCGTTTCCCTAAGCACGAAATGTCTGCTGAGAAGCCCCGCGGGGCCGACGAGACGACCCCGTGCCCTCAACGCTGTGCAGCCAACAGGGGGCGGGATCCAGTTGTCGACCAACTTCTCCTTCCCCTAAATTTCCAAGGGTTGCAAGTGCTTGCGGGGCCTCACAGGGCTGCGCCCCAAGTGCATCTCCCAAAGCAAGGCTGTGACGTAACCGACCTCACCTGGCCTCAGTGGACTCCGGGAAGTCAGAAGTGTTGGAGTAGGTGTACCGGTCCTAGGCGTTAGACTGTCCTAAGCTCACCTGGAGAAACCACACTATGGTGACTCCACCTGTCCCACGCACGGACACCTCGTTTCACACATTCGGTGGGGACTACGACGACAGTACCGGATGCAGAACTCGCTCGAACGACACTAAGGGCAATCCTTCACCAAGAACCCATCTTGTTTCCCTCGCGTCAGTAGCGTGTGCAGCGGCCCGCGGGGCTCGAAAAGGTCAGGCCAGTGCTGTCTCCGCGCCTCTCGGAAGCATCAAGGTGGGGACAGCGTCTCGCCACTGATATCTGATGGCGCTCACGTACACAAGTGTTGGAAATCGGACGCTGGCCCACGAGGGAAGCTCCTTGGGCTGATGTGCAGGAAAGTACACCGTGGGAGAGTGCTTGTGGGGCGGTGGCGGAGTGGGGCCATAAGAACCCTCTTGGAACGAACATCCCGTTTCCCACAGTTAGAAGCCTTGGAACCACCGCGACGGTGGTGCTGAACGCGAGGTGTCCACCATGGGAGCTGCGTGGAAACACGCTGCGGCGATACCCTTTCCACACGTAATGAGGTTTCACCAGATGACAAGTGTCTGGGAAACCACGTGCGGCCTGTGCGGAGAGTGCCAAACACTCCCGCGGTGAAACAACACTGGGGTGCATGCTTGCTGTGACGACCCTCTCGTTTCCCAAAGCTAGTCGTGTGTGCAGAGGTGCGCGGAGCCAGGCTGCAAGGAGCCACAGAGGGAACCCTGTGACACAGCACGGTGGGGAAGCCTTCTTTCGGCTCAGCAACCCCTGGTTTCCCCAGGTTGGCAGGCTTTGGAGACCCCCGCGGGCAACTCGCAGGGCCATGCCACGGACTCCATTCTGTGAAACCTCAGTGTGGGACCACCCTCTTTCCTCCTACCTTCACGACGGAAGAAGCCTTGGAAATAGTCTGCCGTGCCTGCCTTGAAAGTCCCAGGGACTGAACTCTGCCAGAGAAACTCCAGTTGGGGAAAGCTAGCTTTCCACCAACACGTTGTTCCACTAAGGAGGACGTGCTCCCTGGAGAGCACTGCGGGGCCGACAGGGCCCGTCTCCTCGACTCAGCTCCGGGAAGCACACTCTCGCGGAGGGCCTCTTTCAACTGACACCCCGTTTCCCTAAGCACGAAATGTCTGCTGAGAAGCCCGGCGGCGCCGACGAGACGACCCCGTGCCCTCTACGCTGTGCAGCCAACAGGGGGTGGGATCCAGTTTTCGACCAAATTCGTCCCCGAAAGGTCCAAGGGTTGGAAATGCTTGCGGGGCCTCACAGGGTTTCGCCCCAACTGCATCTCCCAAAGCAAGGGTGTGACGTAACAGACCTCACCTGGCCTCAGTGGACTCCGGGAAGTCAGAAGTGTGGGAGTAGGTGTACCGGCCCTAGGCGTTAGACTGTCCTAAGCTCACCTGGAGAAACCACACTATGGTGACTCCACCTGTCCCACGGACGGACACCTCGTTTCACACAGTCGGTGGGGACTGCGACGACAGTACCGGATGCAGAATTCGCTCGAACGACACTAAGGGCAACCCTTCACCAAGAACCCATCTTGTTTCCCTCGCGTCAGTAGTGTGTGCAGCGGCCCGCGGGGCTCGAAAAGGTCAGGCCAGTGCTGTCTCCGCGGCTCTCGGAAGCATCAAGGTGGGGACAGCGTCTCGCCACTGACATCTGATGGCGCTCACGTACACAAGTGTTGGAAAACGGACGCTGGCCCGCGAGGGAAGCTCCCTGGGCTGATGTGCAGGAAAGAACACCGTGGGAGTGTGCTTGTGGGGCGGTGGCGGAGTGGGGCCATAAGAACCCTCTTGGAACGAACATCCCGTTTCCTACAGTTAGAAGCCTTGGACCCACCGCGACGGTGGTGCTGAACGCGAGGTGTCCACCATGGGAGCTGCGTGGAAACACGCTGCGGCGATACCCTTTCCACACGTAATGAGGTTTCCCCAGATGACAGTGTGTGGGAAACCACGCGCGGCCTGTGCGGAGAGTGCCACACACTCCTGTGGCGAAACAACACTGGGGTGCATGCTTGCTGTGACGACCCTCTCGTTTCCCAAAGCTAGACGTGTGTGCAGAGTTACGCGGAGCCAGGCTGCAAGGAGCCAGAGAGGGAACCCTGTGACACAGCACGGTGCGGAAGCCTCCTTTCGGCTCAGCAACCCCTGGTTTCCCCAGGTTGGCAGGCTTTGGAGACCCCCGCGGTCGACTCGCAGGGCAATGCCACGGACTCCATTCTGTGAACCTCAGTGTGGGACCACCCTCTTTCCTCCTACCTTCACGACGGAAGAAGCCTTGGAAATAGTCTGCCGTGCCTGCCTTGAAAGTCCCAGGGACTGAACTCTGCCAGAGAAACTCCAGTTGGGGAAAGCTAGCTTTCCACCAACACGTTGTTCCACCAAGGAGGAAGTGCTCCCTGGAGAGCACTGCGGGGCCGACAGCGCCCGTCCCCTCGACTCAGCTCCGGGAAGCACACTCTCGCGGAGGGCCTCTTTCAACTGACACCCCCGTTTCCCTAAGCACGAAATGTCTGCTGAGAAGCCCCGCGGGGCCGACGAGACGACCCCGTGCCCTCAACGCTGTGCAGCCAACAGGGGGCGGGATCCAGTTGTCGACCAACTTCTCCTTCCCCTAAATTTCCAAGGGTTGCAAGTGCTTGCGGGGCCTCACAGGGCTGCGCCCCAAGTGCATCTCCCAAAGCAAGGCTGTGACGTAACCGACCTCACCTGGCCTCAGTGGACTCCGGGAAGTCAGAAGTGTTGGAGTAGGTGTACCGGTCCTAGGCGTTAGACTGTCCTAAGCTCACCTGGAGAAACCACACTATGGTGACTCCACCTGTCCCACGCACGGACACCTCGTTTCACACATTCGGTGGGGACTACGACGACAGTACCGGATGCAGAACTCGCTCGAACGACACTAAGGGCAATCCTTCACCAAGAACCCATCTTGTTTCCCTCGCGTCAGTAGCGTGTGCAGCGGCCCGCGGGGCTCGAAAAGGTCAGGCCAGTGCTGTCTCCGCGCCTCTCGGAAGCATCAAGGTGGGGACAGCGTCTCGCCACTGATATCTGATGGCGTTCACGTACACAAGTGTTGGAAATCGGACGCTGGCCCACGAGGGAAGCTCCTTGGGCTGATGTGCAGGAAAGTACACCGTGGGAGAGTGCTTGTGGGGCGGTGGCGGAGTGGGGCCATAAGAACCCTCTTGGAACGAACATCCCTTTTCCCACAGTTAGAAGCCTTGGAACCACCGCGACGGTGGTGCTGAACGCGAGGTGTCCACCATGGGAGCTGCGTGGAAACACGCTGCGGCGATACCCTTTCCACACGTAATGAGGTTTCACCAGATGACAAGTGTCTGGGAAACCACGTGCGGCCTGTGCGGAGAGTGCCAAACACTCCCGCGGTGAAACAACACTGGGGTGCATGCTTGCTGTGACGACCCTCTCGTTTCCCAAAGCTAGTCGTGTGTGCAGAGGTGCGCGGAGCCAGGCTGCAAGGAGCCACAGAGGGAACCCTGTGACACAGCACGGTGGGGAAGCCTTCTTTCGGCTCAGCAACCCCTGGTTTCCCCAGGTTGGCAGGCTTTGGAGACCCCCGCGGGCAACTCGCAGGGCCATGCCACGGACTCCATTCTGTGAAACCTCAGTGTGGGACCACCCTCTTTCCTCCTACCTTCACGACGGAAGAAGCCTTGGAAATAGTCTGCCGTGCCTGCCTTGAAAGTCCCAG
Organism: Lynx rufus; assembly: GCF_022079265.1. Classification (NCBI taxonomy): domain Eukaryota; kingdom Metazoa; phylum Chordata; class Mammalia; order Carnivora; family Felidae; genus Lynx; species Lynx rufus. The sequence goes on along the minus strand of NW_025814838.1, from coordinate 102,563 downwards.
GGACTGAACTCTGCCAGAGAAACTCCAGTTGGGGAAAGCTAGCTTTCCACCAACACGTTGTTCCACTAAGGAGGACCTGCTCCCTGGAGAGCACTGCGGGGCCGACAGGGCCCGTCTCCTCGACTCAGCTCCGGGAAGCACACTCTCGCGGAGGGCCTCTTTCAACTGACACCCCCGTTTCCCTAAGCACGAAATGTCTGCTGAGAAGCCCGGCGGCGCCGACGAGACGACCCCGTGCCCTCTACGCTGTGCAGCCAACAGGGGGTGGGATCCAGTTTTCGACCAAATTCGTCCCCGAAAGGTCCAAGGGTTGGAAATGCTTGCGGGGCCTCACAGGGTTTCGCCCCAACTGCATCTCCCAAAGCAAGGGTGTGACGTAACAGACCTCACCTGGCCTCAGTGGACTCCGGGAAGTCAGAAGTGTGGGAGTAGGTGTACCGGCCCTAGGCGTTAGACTGTCCTAAGCTCACCTGGAGAAACCACACTATGGTGACTCCACCTGTCCCACGGACGGACACCTCGTTTCACACAGTCGGTGGGGACTGCGACGACAGTACCGGATGCAGAATTCGCTCGAACGACACTAAGGGCAACCCTTCACCAAGAACCCATCTTGTTTCCCTCGCGTCAGTAGTGTGTGCAGCGGCCCGCGGGGCTCGAAAAGGTCAGGCCAGTGCTGTCTCCGCGCCTCTCGGAAGCATCAAGGTGGGGACAGCGTCTCGCCACTGACATCTGATGGCGCTCACGTACACAAGTGTTGGAAAACGGACGCTGGCCCGCGAGGGAAGCTCCCTGGGCTGATGTGCAGGAAAGAACACCGTGGGAGTGTGCTTGTGGGGCGGTGGCGGAGTGGGGCCATAAGAACCCTCTTGGAACGAACATCCCGTTTCCTACAGTTAGAAGCCTTGGACCCACCGCGACGGTGGTGCTGAACGCGAGGTGTCCACCATGGGAGCTGCGTGGAAACACGCTGCGGCGATACCCTTTCCACACGTAATGAGGTTTCCCCAGATGACAGTGTGTGGGAAACCACGCGCGGCCTGTGCGGAGAGTGCCACACACTCCTGTGGCGAAACAACACTGGGGTGCATGCTTGCTGTGACGACCCTCTCGTTTCCCAAAGCTAGACGTGTGTGCAGAGTTACGCGGAGCCAGGCTGCAAGGAGCCAGAGAGGGAACCCTGTGACACAGCACGGTGCGGAAGCCTCCTTTCGGCTCAGCAACCCCTGGTTTCCCCAGGTTGGCAGGCTTTGGAGACCCCCGCGGTCGACTCGCAGGGCAATGCCACGGACTCCATTCTGTGAACCTCAGTGTGGGACCACCCTCTTTCCTCCTACCTTCACGACGGAAGAAGCCTTGGAAATAGTCTGCCGTGCCTGCCTTGAAAGTCCCAGGGACTGAACTCTGCCAGAGAAACTCCAGTTGGGGAAAGCTAGCTTTCCACCAACACGTTGTTCCACCAAGGAGGAAGTGCTCCCTGGAGAGCACTGCGGGGCCGACAGCGCCCGTCCCCTCGACTCAGCTCCGGGAAGCACACTCTCGCGGAGGGCCTCTTTCAACTGACACCCCGTTTCCCTAAGCACGAAATGTCTGCTGAGAAGCCCCGCGGGGCCGACGAGACGACCCCGTGCCCTCAACGCTGTGCAGCCAACAGGGGGTGGGATCCAGTTGTCGACCAACTTCTCCTTCCCCTAAATTTCCAAGGGTTGCAAGTGCTTGCGGGGCCTCACAGGGCTGCGCCCCAAGTGCATCTCCCAAAGCAAGGCTGTGACGTAACCGACCTCACCTGGCCTCAGTGGACTCCGGGAAGTCAGAAGTGTTGGAGTAGGTGTACCGGTCCTAGGCGTTAGACTGTCCTAAGCTCACCTGGAGAAACCACACTATGGTGACTCCACCTGTCCCACGCACGGACACCTCGTTTCACACATTCGGTGGGGACTACGACGACAGTACCGGATGCAGAACTCGCTCGAACGACACTAAGGGCAATCCTTCACCAAGAACCCATCTTGTTTCCCTCGCGTCAGTAGCGTGTGCAGCGGCCCGCGGGGCTCGAAAAGGTCAGGCCAGTGCTGTCTCCGCGCCTCTCGGAAGCATCAAGGTGGGGACAGCGTCTCGCCACTGATATCTGATGGCGCTCACGTACACAAGTGTTGGAAATCGGACGCTGGCCCACGAGGGAAGCTCCTTGGGCTGATGTGCAGGAAAGTACACCGTGGGAGAGTGCTTGTGGGGCGGTGGCGGAGTGGGGCCATAAGAACCCTCTTGGAACGAACATCCCGTTTCCCACAGTTAGAAGCCTTGGAACCACCGCGACGGTGGTGCTGAACGCGAGGTGTCCACCATGGGAGCTGCGTGGAAACACGCTGCGGCGATACCCTTTCCACACGTAATGAGGTTTCACCAGATGACAAGTGTCTGGGAAACCACGTGCGGCCTGTGCGGAGAGTGCCAAACACTCCCGCGGTGAAACAACACTGGGGTGCATGCTTGCTGTGACGACCCTCTCGTTTCCCAAAGCTAGTCGTGTGTGCAGAGGTGCGCGGAGCCAGGCTGCAAGGAGCCACAGAGGGAACCCTGTGACACAGCACGGTGGGGAAGCCTTCTTTCGGCTCAGCAACCCCTGGTTTCCCCAGGTTGGCAGGCTTTGGAGACCCCCGCGGGCAACTCGCAGGGCCATGCCACGGACTCCATTCTGTGAAACCTCAGTGTGGGACCACCCTCTTTCCTCCTACCTTCACGACGGAAGAAGCCTTGGAAATAGTCTGCCGTGCCTGCCTTGAAAGTCCCAGGGACTGAACTCTGCCAGAGAAACTCCAGTTGGGGAAAGCTAGCTTTCCACCAACACGTTGTTCCACTAAGGAGGACGTGCTCCCTGGAGAGCACTGCGGGGCCGACAGGGCCCGTCTCCTCGACTCAGCTCCGGGAAGCACACTCTCGCGGAGGGCCTCTTTCAACTGACACCCCCGTTTCCCTAAGCACGAAATGTCTGCTGAGAAGCCCGGCGGCGCCGACGAGACGACCCCGTGCCCTCTACGCTGTGCAGCCAACAGGGGGTGGGATCCAGTTTTCGACCAAATTCGTCCCCGAAAGGTCCAAGGGTTGGAAATGCTTGCGGGGCCTCACAGGGTTTCGCCCCAACTGCATCTCCCAAAGCAAGGGTGTGACGTAACAGACCTCACCTGGCCTCAGTGGACTCCGGGAAGTCAGAAGTGTGGGAGTAGGTGTACCGGCCCTAGGCGTTAGACTGTCCTAAGCTCACCTGGAGAAACCACACTATGGTGACTCCACCTGTCCCACGGACGGACACCTCGTTTCACACAGTCGGTGGGGACTGCGACGACAGTACCGGATGCAGAATTCGCTCGAACGACACTAAGGGCAACCCTTCACCAAGAACCCATCTTGTTTCCCTCGCGTCAGTAGTGTGTGCAGCGGCCCGCGGGGCTCGAAAAGGTCAGGCCAGTGCTGTCTCCGCGCCTCTCGGAAGCATCAAGGTGGGGACAGCGTCTCGCCACTGACATCTGATGGCGCTCACGTACACAAGTGTTGGAAAACGGACGCTGGCCCGCGAGGGAAGCTCCCTGGGCTGATGTGCAGGAAAGAACACCGTGGGAGTGTGCTTGTGGGGCGGTGGCGGAGTGGGGCCATAAGAACCCTCTTGGAACGAACATCCCGTTTCCTACAGTTAGAAGCCTTGGACCCACCGCGACGGTGGTGCTGAACGCGAGGTGTCCACCATGGGAGCTGCGTGGAAACACGCTGCGGCGATACCCTTTCCACACGTAATGAGGTTTCCCCAGATGACAGTGTGTGGGAAACCACGCGCGGCCTGTGCGGAGAGTGCCACACACTCCTGTGGCGAAACAACACTGGGGTGCATGCTTGCTGTGACGACCCTCTCGTTTCCCAAAGCTAGACGTGTGTGCAGAGTTACGCGGAGCCAGGCTGCAAGGAGCCAGAGAGGGAACCCTGTGACACAGCACGGTGGGGAAGCCTCCTTTCGGCTCAGCAACCCCTGGTTTCCCCAGGTTGGCAGGCTTTGGAGACCCCCGCGGTCGACTCGCAGGGCAATGCCACGGACTCCATTCTGTGAACCTCAGTGTGGGACCACCCTCTTTCCTCCTACCTTCACGACGGAAGAAGCCTTGGAAATAGTCTGCCGTGCCTGCCTTGAAAGTCCCAGGGACTGAACTCTGCCAGAGAAACTCCAGTTGGGGAAAGCTAGCTTTCCACCAACACGTTGTTCCACCAAGGAGGAAGTGCTCCCTGGAGAGCACTGCGGGGCCGACAGCGCCCGTCCCCTCGACTCAGCTCCGGGAAGCACACTCTCGCGGAGGGCCTCTTTCAACTGACACCCCGTTTCCCTAAGCACGAAATGTCTGCTGAGAAGCCCCGCGGGGCCGACGAGACGACCCCGTGCCCTCAACGCTGTGCAGCCAACAGGGGGCGGGATCCAGTTGTCGACCAACTTCTCCTTCCCCTAAATTTCCAAGGGTTGCAAGTGCTTGCGGGGCCTCACAGGGCTGCGCCCCAAGTGCATCTCCCAAAGCAAGGCTGTGACGTAACCGACCTCACCTGGCCTCAGTGGACTCCGGGAAGTCACAAGTGTTGGAGTAGGTGTACCGGTCCTAGGCGTTAGACTGTCCTAAGCTCACCTGGAGAAACCACACTATGGTGACTCCACCTGTCCCACGGACGGACACCTCGTTTCACACAGTCGGTGGGGACTGCGACGACAGTACCGGATGCAGAACTCGCTCGAACGACACTAAGGGCAACCCTTCACCAAGAACCCATCTTGTTTCCCTCGCGTCAGTAGTGTGTGCAGCGGCCCGCGGGGCTCGAAAAGGTCAGGCCAGTGCTGTCTCCGCGCCTCTCGGAAGCATCAAGGTGGGGACAGCGTCTCGCCACTGACATCTGATGGCGCTCACGTACACAAGTGTTGGAAAACGGACGCTGGCCCGCGAGGGAAGCTCCCTGGGCTGATGTGCAGGAAAGAACACCGTGGGAGTGTGCTTGTGGGGCGGTGGCGGAGTGGGGCCATAAGAACCCTCTTGGAACGAACATCCCGTTTCCTACAGTTAGAAGCCTTGGACCCACCGCGACGGTGGTGCTGAACGCGAGGTGTCCACCATGGGAGCTGCGTGGAAACACGCTGCGGCGATACCCTTTCCACACGTAATGAGGTTTCCCCAGATGACAGTGTGTGGGAAACCACGCGCGGCCTGTGCGGAGAGTGCCACACACTCCTGTGGCGAAACAACACTGGGGTGCATGCTTGCTGTGACGACCCTCTCGTTTCCCAAAGCTAGACGTGTGTGCAGAGTTACGCGGAGCCAGGCTGCAAGGAGCCAGAGAGGGAACCCTGTGACACAGCACGGTGCGGAAGCCTCCTTTCGGCTCAGCAACCCCTGGTTTCCCCAGGTTGGCAGGCTTTGGAGACCCCCGCGGTCGACTCGCAGGGCAATGCCACGGACTCCATTCTGTGAACCTCAGTGTGGGACCACCCTCTTTCCTCCTACCTTCACGACGGAAGAAGCCTTGGAAATAGTCTGCCGTGCCTGCCTTGAAAGTCCCAGGGACTGAACTCTGCCAGAGAAACTCCAGTTGGGGAAAGCTAGCTTTCCACCAACACGTTGTTCCACCAAGGAGGAAGTGCTCCCTGGAGAGCACTGCGGGGCCGACAGCGCCCGTCCCCTCGACTCAGCTCCGGGAAGCACACTCTCGCGGAGGGCCTCTTTCAACTGACACCCCGTTTCCCTAAGCACGAAATGTCTGCTGAGAAGCCCCGCGGGGCCGACGAGACGACCCCGTGCCCTCAACGCTGTGCAGCCAACAGGGGGCGGGATCCAGTTGTCGACCAACTTCTCCTTCCCCTAAATTTCCAAGGGTTGCAAGTGCTTGCGGGGCCTCACAGGGCTGCGCCCCAAGTGCATCTCCCAAAGCAAGGCTGTGACGTAACCGACCTCACCTGGCCTCAGTGGACTCCGGGAAGTCAGAAGTGTTGGAGTAGGTGTACCGGTCCTAGGCGTTAGACTGTCCTAAGCTCACCTGGAGAAACCACACTATGGTGACTCCACCTGTCCCACGCACGGACACCTCGTTTCACACATTCGGTGGGGACTACGACGACAGTACCGGATGCAGAACTCGCTCGAACGACACTAAGGGCAATCCTTCACCAAGAACCCATCTTGTTTCCCTCGCGTCAGTAGCGTGTGCAGCGGCCCGCGGGGCTCGAAAAGGTCAGGCCAGTGCTGTCTCCGCGCCTCTCGGAAGCATCAAGGTGGGGACAGCGTCTCGCCACTGATATCTGATGGCGCTCACGTACACAAGTGTTGGAAATCGGACGCTGGCCCACGAGGGAAGCTCCTTGGGCTGATGTGCAGGAAAGTACACCGTGGGAGAGTGCTTGTGGGGCGGTGGCGGAGTGGGGCCATAAGAACCCTCTTGGAACGAACATCCCTTTTCCCACAGTTAGAAGCCTTGGAACCACCGCGACGGTGGTGCTGAACGCGAGGTGTCCACCATGGGAGCTGCGTGGAAACACGCTGCGGCGATACCCTTTCCACACGTAATGAGGTTTCACCAGATGACAAGTGTCTGGGAAACCACGCGCGGCCTGTGCGGAGAGTGCCAAACACTCCCGCGGTGAAACAACACTGGGGTGCATGCTTGCTGTGACGACCCTCTCGTTTCCCAAAGCTAGTCGTGTGTGCAGAGGTGCGCGGAGCCAGGCTGCAAGGAGCCACAGAGGGAACCCTGTGACACAGCACGGTGGGGAAGCCTTCTTTCGGCTCAGCAACCCCTGGTTTCCCCAGGTTGGCAGGCTTTGGAGACCCCCGCGGGCAACTCGCAGGGCCATGCCACGGACTCCATTCTGTGAAACCTCAGTGTGGGACCACCCTCTTTCCTCCTACCTTCACGACGGAAGAAGCCTTGGAAATAGTCTGCCGTGCCTGCCTTGAAAGTCCCAGGGACTGAACTCTGCCAGAGAAACTCCAGTTGGGGAAAGCTAGCTTTCCACCAACACGTTGTTCCACTAAGGAGGACGTGCTCCCTGGAGAGCACTGCGGGGCCGACAGGGCCCGTCTCCTCGACTCAGCTCCGGGAAGCACACTCTCGCGGAGGGCCTCTTTCAACTGACACCCCCGTTTCCCTAAGCACGAAATGTCTGCTGAGAAGCCCGGCGGCGCCGACGAGACGACCCCGTGCCCTCTACGCTGTGCAGCCAACAGGGGGTGGGATCCAGTTTTCGACCAAATTCGTCCCCGAAAGGTCCAAGGGTTGGAAATGCTTGCGGGGCCTCACAGGGTTTCGCCCCAACTGCATCTCCCAAAGCAAGGGTGTGACGTAACAGACCTCACCTGGCCTCAGTGGACTCCGGGAAGTCAGAAGTGTGGGAGTAGGTGTACCGGCCCTAGGCGTTAGACTGTCCTAAGCTCACCTGGAGAAACCACACTATGGTGACTCCACCTGTCCCACGGACGGACACCTCGTTTCACACAGTCGGTGGGGAATGCGACGACAGTACCGGATGCAGAATTCGCTCGAACGACACTAAGGGCAACCCTTCACCAAGAACCCATCTTGTTTCCCTCGCGTCAGTAGTGTGTGCAGCGGCCCGCGGGGCTCGAAAAGGTCAGGCCAGTGCTGTCTCCGCGCCTCTCGGAAGCATCAAGGTGGGGACAGCGTCTCGCCACTGACATCTGATGGCGCTCACGTACACAAGTGTTGGCAAACGGACGCTGGCCCGCGAGGGAAGCTCCCTGGGCTGATGTGCAGGAAAGAACACCGTGGGAGTGTGCTTGTGGGGCGGTGGCGGAGTGGGGCCATAAGAACCCTCTTGGAACGAACATCCCGTTTCCTACAGTTAGAAGCCTTGGACCCACCGCGACGGTGGTGCTGAACGCGAGGTGTCCACCATGGGAGCTGCGTGGAAACACGCTGCGGCGATACCCTTTCCACACGTAATGAGGTTTCCCCAGATGACAGTGTGTGGGAAACCACGCGCGGCCTGTGCGGAGAGTGCCACACACTCCTGTGGCGAAACAACACTGGGGTGCATGCTTGCTGTGACGACCCTCTCGTTTCCCAAAGCTAGACGTGTGTGCAGAGTTACGCGGAGCCAGGCTGCAAGGAGCCAGAGAGGGAACCCTGTGACACAGCACGGGTGCGGAAGCCTCCTTTCGGCTCAGCAACCCCTGGTTTCCCCAGGTTGGCAGGCTTTGGAGACCCCCGCGGTCGACTCGCAGGGCAATGCCACGGACTCCATTCTGTGAACCTCAGTGTGGGACCACCCTCTTTCCTCCTACCTTCACGACGGAAGAAGCCTTGGAAATAGTCTGCCGTGCCTGCCTTGAAAGTCCCAGGGACTGAACTCTGCCAGAGAAACTCCAGTTGGGGAAAGCTAGCTTTCCACCAACACGTTGTTCCACCAAGGAGGAAGTGCTCCCTGGAGAGCACTGCGGGGCCGACAGCGCCCGTCCCCTCGACTCAGCTCCGGGAAGCACACTCTCGCGGAGGGCCTCTTTCAACTGACACCCCGTTTCCCTAAGCACGAAATGTCTGCTGAGAAGCCCCGCGGGGCCGACGAGACGACCCCGTGCCCTCAACGCTGTGCAGCCAACAGGGGGCGGGATCCAGTTGTCGACCAACTTCTCCTTCCCCTAAATTTCCAAGGGTTGCAAGTGCTTGCGGGGCCTCACAGGGCTGCGCCCCAAGTGCATCTCCCAAAGCAAGGCTGTGACGTAACCGACCTCACCTGGCCTCAGTGGACTCCGGGAAGTCAGAAGTGTTGGAGTAGGTGTACCGGTCCTAGGCGTTAGACTGTCCTAAGCTCACCTGGAGAAACCACACTATGGTGACTCCACCTGTCCCACGCACGGACACCTCGTTTCACACATTCGGTGGGGACTACGACGACAGTACCGGATGCAGAACTCGCTCGAACGACACTAAGGGCAATCCTTCACCAAGAACCCATCTTGTTTCCCTCGCGTCAGTAGCGTGTGCAGCGGCCCGCGGGGCTCGAAAAGGTCAGGCCAGTGCTGTCTCCGCGGCTCTCGGAAGCATCAAGGTGGGGACAGCGTCTCGCCACTGATATCTGATGGCGCTCACGTACACAAGTGTTGGAAATCGGACGCTGGCCCACGAGGGAAGCTCCTTGGGCTGATGTGCAGGAAAGTACACCGTGGGAGAGTGCTTGTGGGGCGGTGGCGGAGTGGGGCCATAAGAACCCTCTTGGAACGAACATCCCGTTTCCCACAGTTAGAAGCCTTGGAACCACCGCGACGGTGGTGCTGAACGCGAGGTGTCCACCATGGGAGCTGCGTGGAAACACGCTGCGGCGATACCCTTTCCACACGTAATGAGGTTTCACCAGATGACAAGTGTCTGGGAAACCACGTGCGGCCTGTGCGGAGAGTGCCAAACACTCCCGCGGTGAAACAACACTGGGGTGCATGCTTGCTGTGACGACCCTCTCGTTTCCCAAAGCTAGTCGTGTGTGCAGAGGTGCGCGGAGCCAGGCTGCAAGGAGCCACAGAGGGAACCCTGTGACACAGCACGGTGGGGAAGCCTTCTTTCGGCTCAGCAACCCCTGGTTTCCCCAGGTTGGCAGGCTTTGGAGACCCCCGCGGGCAACTCGCAGGGCCATGCCACGGACTCCATTCTGTGAAACCTCAGTGTGGGACCACCCTCTTTCCTCCTACCTTCACGACGGAAGAAGCCTTGGAAATAGTCTGCCGTGCCTGCCTTGAAAGTCCCAGGGACTGAACTCTGCCAGAGAAACTCCAGTTGGGGAAAGCTAGCTTTCCACCAACACGTTGTTCCACTAAGGAGGACGTGCTCCCTGGAGAGCACTGCGGGGCCGACAGGGCCCGTCTCCTCGACTCAGCTCCGGGAAGCACACTCTCGCGGAGGGCCTCTTTCAACTGACACCCCGTTTCCCTAAGCACGAAATGTCTGCTGAGAAGCCCGGCGGCGCCGACGAGACGACCCCGTGCCCTCTACGCTGTGCAGCCAACAGGGGGTGGGATCCAGTTTTCGACCAAATTCGTCCCCGAAAGGTCCAAGGGTTGGAAATGCTTGCGGGGCCTCACAGGGTTTCGCCCCAACTGCATCTCCCAAAGCAAGGGTGTGACGTAACAGACCTCACCTGGCCTCAGTGGACTCCGGGAAGTCAGAAGTGTGGGAGTAGGTGTACCGGCCCTAGGCGTTAGACTGTCCTAAGCTCACCTGGAGAAACCACACTATGGTGACTCCACCTGTCCCACGGACGGACACCTCGTTTCACACAGTCGGTGGGGACTGCGACGACAGTACCGGATGCAGAATTCGCTCGAACGACACTAAGGGCAACCCTTCACCAAGAACCCATCTTGTTTCCCTCGCGTCAGTAGTGTGTGCAGCGGCCCGCGGGGCTCGAAAAGGTCAGGCCAGTGCTGTCTCCGCGCCTCTCGGAAGCATCAAGGTGGGGACAGCGTCTCGCCACTGACATCTGATGGCGCTCACGTACACAAGTGTTGGAAAACGGACGCTGGCCCGCGAGGGAAGCTCCCTGGGCTGATGTGCAGGAAAGAACACCGTGGGAGTGTGCTTGTGGGGCGGTGGCGGAGTGGGGCCATAAGAACCCTCTTGGAACGAACATCCCGTTTCCTACAGTTAGAAGCCTTGGACCCACCGCGACGGTGGTGCTGAACGCGAGGTGTCCACCATGGGAGCTGCGTGGAAACACGCTGCGGCGATACCCTTTCCACACGTAATGAGGTTTCCCCAGATGACAGTGTGTGGGAAACCACGCGCGGCCTGTGCGGAGAGTGCCACACACTCCTGTGGCGAAACAACACTGGGGTGCATGCTTGCTGTGACGACCCTCTCGTTTCCCAAAGCTAGACGTGTGTGCAGAGTTACGCGGAGCCAGGCTGCAAGGAGCCAGAGAGGGAACCCTGTGACACAGCACGGTGGGGAAGCCTCCTTTCGGCTCAGCAACCCCTGGTTTCCCCAGGTTGGCAGGCTTTGGAGACCCCCGCGGTCGACTCGCAGGGCAATGCCACGGACTCCATTCTGTGAACCTCAGTGTGGGACCACCCTCTTTCCTCCTACCTTCACGACGGAAGAAGCCTTGGAAATAGTCTGCCGTGCCTGCCTTGAAAGTCCCAGGGACTGAACTCTGCCAGAGAAACTCCAGTTGGGGAAAGCTAGCTTTCCACCAACACGTTGTTCCACCAAGGAGGAAGTGCTCCCTGGAGAGCACTGCGGGGCCGACAGCGCCCGTCCCCTCGACTCAGCTCCGGGAAGCACACTCTCGCGGAGGGCCTCTTTCAACTGACACCCCGTTTCCCTAAGCACGAAATGTCTGCTGAGAAGCCCCGCGGGGCCGACGAGACGACCCCGTGCCCTCAACGCTGTGCAGCCAACAGGGGGCGGGATCCAGTTGTCGACCAACTTCTCCTTCCCCTAAATTTCCAAGGGTTGCAAGTGCTTGCGGGGCCTCACAGGGCTGCGCCCCAAGTGCATCTCCCAAAGCAAGGCTGTGACGTAACCGACCTCACCTGGCCTCAGTGGACTCTGGGAAGTCAGAAGTGTTGGAGTAGGTGTACCGGTCCTAGGCGTTAGACTGTCCTAAGCTCACCTGGAGAAACCACACTATGGTGACTCCACCTGTCCCACGGACGGACACCTCGTTTCACACAGTCGGTGGGGACTGCGACGACAGTACCGGATGCAGAACTCGCTCGAACGACACTAAGGGCAACCCTTCACCAAGAACCCATCTTGTTTCCCTCGCGTCAGTAGTGTGTGCAGCGGCCCGCGGGGCTCGAAAAGGTCAGGCCAGTGCTGTCTCCGCGCCTCTCGGAAGCATCAAGGTGGGGACAGCGTCTCGCCACTGACATCTGATGGCGCTCACGTACACAAGTGTTGGAAAACGGACGCTGGCCCGCGAGGGAAGCTCCCTGGGCTGATGTGCAGGAAAGAACACCGTGGGAGTGTGCTTGTGGGGCGGTGGCGGAGTGGGGCCATAAGAACCCTCTTGGAACGAACATCCCGTTTCCTACAGTTAGAAGCCTTGGACCCACCGCGACGGTGGTGCTGAACGCGAGGTGTCCACCATGGGAGCTGCGTGGAAACACGCTGCGGCGATACCCTTTCCACACGTAATGAGGTTTCCCCAGATGACAGTGTGTGGGAAACCACGCGCGGCCTGTGCGGAGAGTGCCACACACTCCTGTGGCGAAACAACACTGGGGTGCATGCTTGCTGTGACGACCCTCTCGTTTCCCAAAGCTAGACGTGTGTGCAGAGTTACGCGGAGCCAGGCTGCAAGGAGCCAGAGAGGGAACCCTGTGACACAGCACGGTGCGGAAGCCTCCTTTCGGCTCAGCAACCCCTGGTTTCCCCAGGTTGGCAGGCTTTGGAGACCCCCGCGGTCGACTCGCAGGGCAATGCCACGGACTCCATTCTGTGAACCTCAGTGTGGGACCACCCTCTTTCCTCCTACCTTCACGACGGAAGAAGCCTTGGAAATAGTCTGCCGTGCCTGCCTTGAAAGTCCCAGGGACTGAACTCTGCCAGAGAAACTCCAGTTGGGGAAAGCTAGCTTTCCACCAACACGTTGTTCCACCAAGGAGGAAGTGCTCCCTGGAGAGCACTGCGGGGCCGACAGCGCCCGTCCCCTCGACTCAGCTCCGGGAAGCACACTCTCGCGGAGGGCCTCTTTCAACTGACACCCCGTTTCCCTAAGCACGAAATGTCTGCTGAGAAGCCCCGCGGGGCCGACGAGACGACCCCGTGCCCTCAACGCTGTGCAGCCAACAGGGGGCGGGATCCAGTTGTCGACCAACTTCTCCTTCCCCTAAATTTCCAAGGGTTGCAAGTGCTTGCGGGGCCTCACAGGGCTGCGCCCCAAGTGCATCTCCCAAAGCAAGGCTGTGACGTAACCGACCTCACCTGGCCTCAGTGGACTCCGGGAAGTCAGAAGTGTTGGAGTAGGTGTACCGGTCCTAGGCGTTAGACTGTCCTAAGCTCACCTGGAGAAACCACACTATGGTGACTCCACCTGTCCCACGCACGGACACCTCGTTTCACACATTCGGTGGGGACTACGACGACAGTACCGGATGCAGAACTCGCTCGAACGACACTAAGGGCAATCCTTCACCAAGAACCCATCTTGTTTCCCTCGCGTCAGTAGCGTGTGCAGCGGCCCGCGGGGCTCGAAAAGGTCAGGCCAGTGCTGTCTCCGCGCCTCTCGGAAGCATCAAGGTGGGGACAGCGTCTCGCCACTGATATCTGATGGCGCTCACGTACACAAGTGTTGGAAATCGGACGCTGGCCCACGAGGGAAGCTCCTTGGGCTGATGTGCAGGAAAGTACACCGTGGGAGAGTGCTTGTGGGGCGGTGGCGGAGTGGGGCCATAAGAACCCTCTTGGAACGAACATCCCTTTTCCCACAGTTAGAAGCCTTGGAACCACCGCGACGGTGGTGCTGAACGCGAGGTGTCCACCATGGGAGCTGCGTGGAAACACGCTGCGGCGATACCCTTTCCACACGTAATGAGGTTTCACCAGATGACAAGTGTCTGGGAAACCACGTGCGGCCTGTGCGGAGAGTGCCAAACACTCCCGCGGTGAAACAACACTGGGGTGCATGCTTGCTGTGACGACCCTCTCGTTTCCCAAAGCTAGTCGTGTGTGCAGAGGTGCGCGGAGCCAGGCTGCAAGGAGCCACAGAGGGAACCCTGTGACACAGCACGGTGGGGAAGCCTTCTTTCGGCTCAGCAACCCCTGGTTTCCCCAGGTTGGCAGGCTTTGGAGACCCCCGCGGGCAACTCGCAGGGCCATGCCACGGACTCCATTCTGTGAAACCTCAGTGTGGGACCACCCTCTTTCCTCCTACCTTCACGACGGAAGAAGCCTTGGAAATAGTCTGCCGTGCCTGCCTTGAAAGTCCCAGGGACTGAACTCTGCCAGAGAAACTCCAGTTGGGGAAAGCTAGCTTTCCACCAACACGTTGTTCCACTAAGGAGGACGTGCTCCCTGGAGAGCACTGCGGGGCCGACAGGGCCCGTCTCCTCGACTCAGCTCCGGGAAGCACACTCTCGCGGAGGGCCTCTTTCAACTGACACCCCGTTTCCCTAAGCACGAAATGTCTGCTGAGAAGCCCGGCGGCGCCGACGAGACGACCCCGTGCCCTCTACGCTGTGCAGCCAACAGGGGGTGGGATCCAGTTTTCGACCAAATTCGTCCCCGAAAGGTCCAAGGGTTGGAAATGCTTGCGGGGCCTCACAGGGTTTCGCCCCAACTGCATCTCCCAAAGCAAGGGTGTGACGTAACAGACCTCACCTGGCCTCAGTGGACTCCGGGAAGTCAGAAGTGTGGGAGTAGGTGTACCGGCCCTAGGCGTTAGACTGTCCTAAGCTCACCTGGAGAAACCACACTATGGTGACTCCACCTGTCCCACGGACGGACACCTCGTTTCACACAGTCGGTGGGGAATGCGACGACAGTACCGGATGCAGAATTCGCTCGAACGACACTAAGGGCAACCCTTCACCAAGAACCCATCTTGTTTCCCTCGCGTCAGTAGTGTGTGCAGCGGCCCGCGGGGCTCGAAAAGGTCAGGCCAGTGCTGTCTCCGCGCCTCTCGGAAGCATCAAGGTGGGGACAGCGTCTCGCCACTGACATCTGATGGCGCTCACGTACACAAGTGTTGGCAAACGGACGCTGGCCCGCGAGGGAAGCTCCCTGGGCTGATGTGCAGGAAAGAACACCGTGGGAGTGTGCTTGTGGGGCGGTGGCGGAGTGGGGCCATAAGAACCCTCTTGGAACGAACATCCCGTTTCCTACAGTTAGAAGCCTTGGACCCACCGCGACGGTGGTGCTGAACGCGAGGTGTCCACCATGGGAGCTGCGTGGAAACACGCTGCGGCGATACCCTTTCCACACGTAATGAGGTTTCCCCAGATGACAGTGTGTGGGAAACCACGCGCGGCCTGTGCGGAGAGTGCCACACACTCCTGTGGCGAAACAACACTGGGGTGCATGCTTGCTGTGACGACCCTCTCGTTTCCCAAAGCTAGACGTGTGTGCAGAGTTACGCGGAGCCAGGCTGCAAGGAGCCAGAGAGGGAACCCTGTGACACAGCACGGGTGCGGAAGCCTCCTTTCGGCTCAGCAACCCCTGGTTTCCCCAGGTTGGCAGGCTTTGGAGACCCCCGCGGTCGACTCGCAGGGCAATGCCACGGACTCCATTCTGTGAACCTCAGTGTGGGACCACCCTCTTTCCTCCTACCTTCACGACGGAAGAAGCCTTGGAAATAGTCTGCCGTGCCTGCCTTGAAAGTCCCAGGGACTGAACTCTGCCAGAGAAACTCCAGTTGGGGAAAGCTAGCTTTCCACCAACACGTTGTTCCACCAAGGAGGAAGTGCTCCCTGGAGAGCACTGCGGGGCCGACAGCGCCCGTCCCCTCGACTCAGCTCCGGGAAGCACACTCTCGCGGAGGGCCTCTTTCAACTGACACCCCGTTTCCCTAAGCACGAAATGTCTGCTGAGAAGCCCCGCGGGGCCGACGAGACGACCCCGTGCCCTCAACGCTGTGCAGCCAACAGGGGGCGGGATCCAGTTGTCGACCAACTTCTCCTTCCCCTAAATTTCCAAGGGTTGCAAGTGCTTGCGGGGCCTCACAGGGCTGCGCCCCAAGTGCATCTCCCAAAGCAAGGCTGTGACGTAACCGACCTCACCTGGCCTCAGTGGACTCCGGGAAGTCAGAAGTGTTGGAGTAGGTGTACCGGTCCTAGGCGTTAGACTGTCCTAAGCTCACCTGGAGAAACCACACTATGGTGACTCCACCTGTCCCACGCACGGACACCTCGTTTCACACATTCGGTGGGGACTACGACGACAGTACCGGATGCAGAACTCGCTCGAACGACACTAAGGGCAATCCTTCACCAAGAACCCATCTTGTTTCCCTCGCGTCAGTAGCGTGTGCAGCGGCCCGCGGGGCTCGAAAAGGTCAGGCCAGTGCTGTCTCCGCGGCTCTCGGAAGCATCAAGGTGGGGACAGCGTCTCGCCACTGATATCTGATGGCGCTCACGTACACAAGTGTTGGAAATCGGACGCTGGCCCACGAGGGAAGCTCCTTGGGCTGATGTGCAGGAAAGTACACCGTGGGAGAGTGCTTGTGGGGCGGTGGCGGAGTGGGGCCATAAGAACCCTCTTGGAACGAACATCCCGTTTCCCACAGTTAGAAGCCTTGGAACCACCGCGACGGTGGTGCTGAACGCGAGGTGTCCACCATGGGAGCTGCGTGGAAACACGCTGCGGCGATACCCTTTCCACACGTAATGAGGTTTCACCAGATGACAAGTGTCTGGGAAACCACGTGCGGCCTGTGCGGAGAGTGCCAAACACTCCCGCGGTGAAACAACACTGGGGTGCATGCTTGCTGTGACGACCCTCTCGTTTCCCAAAGCTAGTCGTGTGTGCAGAGGTGCGCGGAGCCAGGCTGCAAGGAGCCACAGAGGGAACCCTGTGACACAGCACGGTGGGGAAGCCTTCTTTCGGCTCAGCAACCCCTGGTTTCCCCAGGTTGGCAGGCTTTGGAGACCCCCGCGGGCAACTCGCAGGGCCATGCCACGGACTCCATTCTGTGAAACCTCAGTGTGGGACCACCCTCTTTCCTCCTACCTTCACGACGGAAGAAGCCTTGGAAATAGTCTGCCGTGCCTGCCTTGAAAGTCCCAGGGACTGAACTCTGCCAGAGAAACTCCAGTTGGGGAAAGCTAGCTTTCCACCAACACGTTGTTCCACTAAGGAGGACGTGCTCCCTGGAGAGCACTGCGGGGCCGACAGGGCCCGTCTCCTCGACTCAGCTCCGGGAAGCACACTCTCGCGGAGGGCCTCTTTCAACTGACACCCCGTTTCCCTAAGCACGAAATGTCTGCTGAGAAGCCCGGCGGCGCCGACGAGACGACCCCGTGCCCTCTACGCTGTGCAGCCAACAGGGGGTGGGATCCAGTTTTCGACCAAATTCGTCCCCGAAAGGTCCAAGGGTTGGAAATGCTTGCGGGGCCTCACAGGGTTTCGCCCCAACTGCATCTCCCAAAGCAAGGGTGTGACGTAACAGACCTCACCTGGCCTCAGTGGACTCCGGGAAGTCAGAAGTGTGGGAGTAGGTGTACCGGCCCTAGGCGTTAGACTGTCCTAAGCTCACCTGGAGAAACCACACTATGGTGACTCCACCTGTCCCACGGACGGACACCTCGTTTCACACAGTCGGTGGGGACTGCGACGACAGTACCGGATGCAGAATTCGCTCGAACGACACTAAGGGCAACCCTTCACCAAGAACCCATCTTGTTTCCCTCGCGTCAGTAGTGTGTGCAGCGGCCCGCGGGGCTCGAAAAGGTCAGGCCAGTGCTGTCTCCGCGCCTCTCGGAAGCATCAAGGTGGGGACAGCGTCTCGCCACTGACATCTGATGGCGCTCACGTACACAAGTGTTGGCAAACGGACGCTGGCCCGCGAGGGAAGCTCCCTGGGCTGATGTGCAGGAAAGAACACCGTGGGAGTGTGCTTGTGGGGCGGTGGCGGAGTGGGGCCATAAGAACCCTCTTGGAACGAACATCCCGTTTCCTACAGTTAGAAGCCTTGGACCCACCGCGACGGTGGTGCTGAACGCGAGGTGTCCACCATGGGAGCTGCGTGGAAACACGCTGCGGCGATACCCTTTCCACACGTAATGAGGTTTCCCCAGATGACAGTGTGTGGGAAACCACGCGCGGCCTGTGCGGAGAGTGCCACACACTCCTGTGGCGAAACAACACTGGGGTGCATGCTTGCTGTGACGACCCTCTCGTTTCCCAAAGCTAGACGTGTGTGCAGAGTTACGCGGAGCCAGGCTGCAAGGAGCCAGAGAGGGAACCCTGTGACACAGCACGGGTGCGGAAGCCTCCTTTCGGCTCAGCAACCCCTGGTTTCCCCAGGTTGGCAGGCTTTGGAGACCCCCGCGGTCGACTCGCAGGGCAATGCCACGGACTCCATTCTGTGAACCTCAGTGTGGGACCACCCTCTTTCCTCCTACCTTCACGACGGAAGAAGCCTTGGAAATAGTCTGCCGTGCCTGCCTTGAAAGTCCCAGGGACTGAACTCTGCCAGAGAAACTCCAGTTGGGGAAAGCTAGCTTTCCACCAACACGTTGTTCCACCAAGGAGGAAGTGCTCCCTGGAGAGCACTGCGGGGCCGACAGCGCCCGTCCCCTCGACTCAGCTCCGGGAAGCACACTCTCGCGGAGGGCCTCTTTCAACTGACACCCCGTTTCCCTAAGCACGAAATGTCTGCTGAGAAGCCCCGCGGGGCCGACGAGACGACCCCGTGCCCTCAACGCTGTGCAGCCAACAGGGGGCGGGATCCAGTTGTCGACCAACTTCTCCTTCCCCTAAATTTCCAAGGGTTGCAAGTGCTTGCGGGGCCTCACAGGGCTGCGCCCCAAGTGCATCTCCCAAAGCAAGGCTGTGACGTAACCGACCTCACCTGGCCTCAGTGGACTCCGGGAAGTCAGAAGTGTTGGAGTAGGTGTACCGGTCCTAGGCGTTAGACTGTCCTAAGCTCACCTGGAGAAACCACACTATGGTGACTCCACCTGTCCCACGCACGGACACCTCGTTTCACACATTCGGTGGGGACTACGACGACAGTACCGGATGCAGAACTCGCTCGAACGACACTAAGGGCAATCCTTCACCAAGAACCCATCTTGTTTCCCTCGCGTCAGTAGCGTGTGCAGCGGCCCGCGGGGCTCGAAAAGGTCAGGCCAGTGCTGTCTCCGCGCCTCTCGGAAGCATCAAGGTGGGGACAGCGTCTCGCCACTGATATCTGATGGCGCTCACGTACACAAGTGTTGGAAATCGGACGCTGGCCCACGAGGGAAGCTCCTTGGGCTGATGTGCAGGAAAGTACACCGTGGGAGAGTGCTTGTGGGGCGGTGGCGGAGTGGGGCCATAAGAACCCTCTTGGAACGAACATCCCGTTTCCCACAGTTAGAAGCCTTGGAACCACCGCGACGGTGGTGCTGAACGCGAGGTGTCCACCATGGGAGCTGCGTGGAAACACGCTGCGGCGATACCCTTTCCACACGTAATGAGGTTTCACCAGATGACAAGTGTCTGGGAAACCACGTGCGGCCTGTGCGGAGAGTGCCAAACACTCCCGCGGTGAAACAACACTGGGGTGCATGCTTGCTGTGACGACCCTCTCGTTTCCCAAAGCTAGTCGTGTGTGCAGAGGTGCGCGGAGCCAGGCTGCAAGGAGCCACAGAGGGAACCCTGTGACACAGCACGGTGGGGAAGCCTTCTTTCGGCTCAGCAACCCCTGGTTTCCCCAGGTTGGCAGGCTTTGGAGACCCCCGCGGGCAACTCGCAGGGCCATGCCACGGACTCCATTCTGTGAAACCTCAGTGTGGGACCACCCTCTTTCCTCCTACCTTCACGACGGAAGAAGCCTTGGAAATAGTCTGCCGTGCCTGCCTTGAAAGTCCCAGGGACTGAACTCTGCCAGAGAAACTCCAGTTGGGGAAAGCTAGCTTTCCACCAACACGTTGTTCCACTAAGGAGGACGTGCTCCCTGGAGAGCACTGCGGGGCCGACAGGGCCCGTCTCCTCGACTCAGCTCCGGGAAGCACACTCTCGCGGAGGGCCTCTTTCAACTGACACCCCGTTTCCCTAAGCACGAAATGTCTGCTGAGAAGCCCGGCGGCGCCGACGAGACGACCCCGTGCCCTCTACGCTGTGCAGCCAACAGGGGGTGGGATCCAGTTTTCGACCAAATTCGTCCCCGAAAGGTCCAAGGGTTGGAAATGCTTGCGGGGCCTCACAGGGTTTCGCCCCAACTGCATCTCCCAAAGCAAGGGTGTGACGTAACAGACCTCACCTGGCCTCAGTGGACTCCGGGAAGTCAGAAGTGTGGGAGTAGGTGTACCGGCCCTAGGCGTTAGACTGTCCTAAGCTCACCTGGAGAAACCACACTATGGTGACTCCACCTGTCCCACGGACGGACACCTCGTTTCACACAGTCGGTGGGGACTGCGACGACAGTACCGGATGCAGAATTCGCTCGAACGACACTAAGGGCAACCCTTCACCAAGAACCCATCTTGTTTCCCTCGCGTCAGTAGTGTGTGCAGCGGCCCGCGGGGCTCGAAAAGGTCAGGCCAGTGCTGTCTCCGCGCCTCTCGGAAGCATCAAGGTGGGGACAGCGTCTCGCCACTGACATCTGATGGCGCTCACGTACACAAGTGTTGGAAAACGGACGCTGGCCCGCGAGGGAAGCTCCCTGGGCTGATGTGCAGGAAAGAACACCGTGGGAGTGTGCTTGTGGGGCGGTGGCGGAGTGGGGCCATAAGAACCCTCTTGGAACGAACATCCCGTTTCCTACAGTTAGAAGCCTTGGACCCACCGCGACGGTGGTGCTGAACGCGAGGTGTCCACCATGGGAGCTGCGTGGAAACACGCTGCGGCGATACCCTTTCCACACGTAATGAGGTTTCCCCAGATGACAGTGTGTGGGAAACCACGCGCGGCCTGTGCGGAGAGTGCCACACACTCCTGTGGCGAAACAACACTGGGGTGCATGCTTGCTGTGACGACCCTCTCGTTTCCCAAAGCTAGACGTGTGTGCAGAGTTACGCGGAGCCAGGCTGCAAGGAGCCAGAGAGGGAACCCTGTGACACAGCACGGTGCGGAAGCCTCCTTTCGGCTCAGCAACCCCTGGTTTCCCCAGGTTGGCAGGCTTTGGAGACCCCCGCGGTCGACTCGCAGGGCAATGCCACGGACTCCATTCTGTGAACCTCAGTGTGGGACCACCCTCTTTCCTCCTACCTTCACGACGGAAGAAGCCTTGGAAATAGTCTGCCGTGCCTGCCTTGAAAGTCCCAGGGACTGAACTCTGCCAGAGAAACTCCAGTTGGGGAAAGCTAGCTTTCCACCAACACGTTGTTCCACCAAGGAGGAAGTGCTCCCTGGAGAGCACTGCGGGGCCGACAGCGCCCGTCCCCTCGACTCAGCTCCGGGAAGCACACTCTCGCGGAGGGCCTCTTTCAACTGACACCCCGTTTCCCTAAGCACGAAATGTCTGCTGAGAAGCCCCGCGGGGCCGACGAGACGACCCCGTGCCCTCAACGCTGTGCAGCCAACAGGGGGCGGGATCCAGTTGTCGACCAACTTCTCCTTCCCCTAAATTTCCAAGGGTTGCAAGTGCTTGCGGGGCCTCACAGGGCTGCGCCCCAAGTGCATCTCCCAAAGCAAGGCTGTGACGTAACCGACCTCACCTGGCCTCAGTGGACTCCGGGAAGTCAGAAGTGTTGGAGTAGGTGTACCGGTCCTAGGCGTTAGACTGTCCTAAGCTCACCTGGAGAAACCACACTATGGTGACTCCACCTGTCCCACGCACGGACACCTCGTTTCACACATTCGGTGGGGACTACGACGACAGTACCGGATGCAGAACTCGCTCGAACGACACTAAGGGCAATCCTTCACCAAGAACCCATCTTGTTTCCCTCGCGTCAGTAGCGTGTGCAGCGGCCCGCGGGGCTCGAAAAGGTCAGGCCAGTGCTGTCTCCGCGCCTCTCGGAAGCATCAAGGTGGGGACAGCGTCTCGCCACTGATATCTGATGGCGTTCACGTACACAAGTGTTGGAAATCGGACGCTGGCCCACGAGGGAAGCTCCTTGGGCTGATGTGCAGGAAAGTACACCGTGGGAGAGTGCTTGTGGGGCGGTGGCGGAGTGGGGCCATAAGAACCCTCTTGGAACGAACATCCCTTTTCCCACAGTTAGAAGCCTTGGAACCACCGCGACGGTGGTGCTGAACGCGAGGTGTCCACCATGGGAGCTGCGTGGAAACACGCTGCGGCGATACCCTTTCCACACGTAATGAGGTTTCACCAGATGACAAGTGTCTGGGAAACCACGTGCGGCCTGTGCGGAGAGTGCCAAACACTCCCGCGGTGAAACAACACTGGGGTGCATGCTTGCTGTGACGACCCTCTCGTTTCCCAAAGCTAGTCGTGTGTGCAGAGGTGCGCGGAGCCAGGCTGCAAGGAGCCACAGAGGGAACCCTGTGACACAGCACGGTGGGGAAGCCTTCTTTCGGCTCAGCAACCCCTGGTTTCCCCAGGTTGGCAGGCTTTGGAGACCCCCGCGGGCAACTCGCAGGGCCATGCCACGGACTCCATTCTGTGAAACCTCAGTGTGGGACCACCCTCTTTCCTCCTACCTTCACGACGGAAGAAGCCTTGGAAATAGTCTGCCGTGCCTGCCTTGAAAGTCCCAGGGACTGAACTCTGCCAGAGAAACTCCAGTTGGGGAAAGCTAGCTTTCCACCAACACGTTGTTCCACTAAGGAGGACGTGCTCCCTGGAGAGCACTGCGGGGCCGACAGGGCCCGTCTCCTCGACTCAGCTCCGGGAAGCACACTCTCGCGGAGGGCCTCTTTCAACTGACACCCCGTTTCCCTAAGCACGAAATGTCTGCTGAGAAGCCCGGCGGCGCCGACGAGACGACCCCGTGCCCTCTACGCTGTGCAGCCAACAGGGGGTGGGATCCAGTTTTCGACCAAATTCGTCCCCGAAAGGTCCAAGGGTTGGAAATGCTTGCGGGGCCTCACAGGGTTTCGCCCCAACTGCATCTCCCAAAGCAAGGGTGTGACGTAACAGACCTCACCTGGCCTCAGTGGACTCCGGGAAGTCAGAAGTGTGGGAGTAGGTGTACCGGCCCTAGGCGTTAGACTGTCCTAAGCTCACCTGGAGAAACCACACTATGGTGACTCCACCTGTCCCACGGACGGACACCTCGTTTCACACAGTCGGTGGGGACTGCGACGACAGTACCGGATGCAGAATTCGCTCGAACGACACTAAGGGCAACCCTTCACCAAGAACCCATCTTGTTTCCCTCGCATCAGTAGTGTGTGCAGCGGCCCGCGGGGCTCGAAAAGGTCAGGCCAGTGCTGTCTCCGCGCCTCTCGGAAGCATCAAGGTGGGGACAGCGTCTCGCCACTGACATCTGATGGCGCTCACGTACACAAGTGTTGGAAAACGGACGCTGGCCCGCGAGGGAAGCTCCCTGGGCTGATGTGCAGGAAAGAACACCGTGGGAGTGTGCTTGTGGGGCGGTGGCGGAGTGGGGCCATAAGAACCCTCTTGGAACGAACATCCCGTTTCCTACAGTTAGAAGCCTTGGACCCACCGCGACGGTGGTGCTGAACGCGAGGTGTCCACCATGGGAGCTGCGTGGAAACACGCTGCGGCGATACCCTTTCCACACGTAATGAGGTTTCCCCAGATGACAGTGTGTGGGAAACCACGCGCGGCCTGTGCGGAGAGTGCCACACACTCCTGTGGCGAAACAACACTGGGGTGCATGCTTGCTGTGACGACCCTCTCGTTTCCCAAAGCTAGACGTGTGTGCAGAGTTACGCGGAGCCAGGCTGCAAGGAGCCAGAGAGGGAACCCTGTGACACAGCACGGTGCGGAAGCCTCCTTTCGGCTCAGCAACCCCTGGTTTCCCCAGGTTGGCAGGCTTTGGAGACCCCCGCGGTCGACTCGCAGGGCAATGCCACGGACTCCATTCTGTGAACCTCAGTGTGGGACCACCCTCTTTCCTCCTACCTTCACGACGGAAGAAGCCTTGGAAATAGTCTGCCGTGCCTGCCTTGAAAGTCCCAGGGACTGAACTCTGCCAGAGAAACTCCAGTTGGGGAAAGCTAGCTTTCCACCAACACGTTGTTCCACCAAGGAGGAAGTGCTCCCTGGAGAGCACTGCGGGGCCGACAGCGCCCGTCCCCTCGACTCAGCTCCGGGAAGCACACTCTCGCGGAGGGCCTCTTTCAACTGACACCCCGTTTCCCTAAGCACGAAATGTCTGCTGAGAAGCCCCGCGGGGCCGACGAGACGACCCCGTGCCCTCAACGCTGTGCAGCCAACAGGGGGCGGGATCCAGTTGTCGACCAACTTCTCCTTCCCCTAAATTTCCAAGGGTTGCAAGTGCTTGCGGGGCCTCACAGGGCTGCGCCCCAAGTGCATCTCCCAAAGCAAGGCTGTGACGTAACCGACCTCACCTGGCCTCAGTGGACTCCGGGAAGTCAGAAGTGTTGGAGTAGGTGTACCGGTCCTAGGCGTTAGACTGTCCTAAGCTCACCTGGAGAAACCACACTATGGTGACTCCACCTGTCCCACGCACGGACACCTCGTTTCACACATTCGGTGGGGACTACGACGACAGTACCGGATGCAGAACTCGCTCGAACGACACTAAGGGCAATCCTTCACCAAGAACCCATCTTGTTTCCCTCGCGTCAGTAGCGTGTGCAGCGGCCCGCGGGGCTCGAAAAGGTCAGGCCAGTGCTGTCTCCGCGCCTCTCGGAAGCATCAAGGTGGGGACAGCGTCTCGCCACTGATATCTGATGGCGCTCACGTACACAAGTGTTGGAAATCGGACGCTGGCCCACGAGGGAAGCTCCTTGGGCTGATGTGCAGGAAAGTACACCGTGGGAGAGTGCTTGTGGGGCGGTGGCGGAGTGGGGCCATAAGAACCCTCTTGGAACGAACATCCCTTTTCCCACAGTTAGAAGCCTTGGAACCACCGCGACGGTGGTGCTGAACGCGAGGTGTCCACCATGGGAGCTGCGTGGAAACACGCTGCGGCGATACCCTTTCCACACGTAATGAGGTTTCACCAGATGACAAGTGTCTGGGAAACCACGTGCGGCCTGTGCGGAGAGTGCCAAACACTCCCGCGGTGAAACAACACTGGGGTGCATGCTTGCTGTGACGACCCTCTCGTTTCCCAAAGCTAGTCGTGTGTGCAGAGGTGCGCGGAGCCAGGCTGCAAGGAGCCACAGAGGGAACCCTGTGACACAGCACGGTGGGGAAGCCTTCTTTCGGCTCAGCAACCCCTGGTTTCCCCAGGTTGGCAGGCTTTGGAGACCCCCGCGGGCAACTCGCAGGGCCATGCCACGGACTCCATTCTGTGAAACCTCAGTGTGGGACCACCCTCTTTCCTCCTACCTTCACGACGGAAGAAGCCTTGGAAATAGTCTGCCGTGCCTGCCTTGAAAGTCCCAGGGACTGAACTCTGCCAGAGAAACTCCAGTTGGGGAAAGCTAGCTTTCCACCAACACGTTGTTCCACTAAGGAGGACGTGCTCCCTGGAGAGCACTGCGGGGCCGACAGGGCCCGTCTCCTCGACTCAGCTCCGGGAAGCACACTCTCGCGGAGGGCCTCTTTCAACTGACACCCCGTTTCCCTAAGCACGAAATGTCTGCTGAGAAGCCCGGCGGCGCCGACGAGACGACCCCGTGCCCTCTACGCTGTGCAGCCAACAGGGGGTGGGATCCAGTTTTCGACCAAATTCGTCCCCGAAAGGTCCAAGGGTTGGAAATGCTTGCGGGGCCTCACAGGGTTTCGCCCCAACTGCATCTCCCAAAGCAAGGGTGTGACGTAACAGACCTCACCTGGCCTCAGTGGACTCCGGGAAGTCAGAAGTGTGGGAGTAGGTGTACCGGCCCTAGGCGTTAGACTGTCCTAAGCTCACCTGGAGAAACCACACTATGGTGACTCCACCTGTCCCACGGACGGACACCTCGTTTCACACAGTCGGTGGGGACTGCGACGACAGTACCGGATGCAGAATTCGCTCGAACGACACTAAGGGCAACCCTTCACCAAGAACCCATCTTGTTTCCCTCGCGTCAGTAGTGTGTGCAGCGGCCCGCGGGGCTCGAAAAGGTCAGGCCAGTGCTGTCTCCGCGCCTCTCGGAAGCATCAAGGTGGGGACAGCGTCTCGCCACTGACATCTGATGGCGCTCACGTACACAAGTGTTGGAAAACGGACGCTGGCCCGCGAGGGAAGCTCCCTGGGCTGATGTGCAGGAAAGAACACCGTGGGAGTGTGCTTGTGGGGCGGTGGCGGAGTGGGGCCATAAGAACCCTCTTGGAACGAACATCCCGTTTCCTACAGTTAGAAGCCTTGGACCCACCGCGACGGTGGTGCTGAACGCGAGGTGTCCACCATGGGAGCTGCGTGGAAACACGCTGCGGCGATACCCTTTCCACACGTAATGAGGTTTCCCCAGATGACAGTGTGTGGGAAACCACGCGCGGCCTGTGCGGAGAGTGCCACACACTCCTGTGGCGAAACAACACTGGGGTGCATGCTTGCTGTGACGACCCTCTCGTTTCCCAAAGCTAGACGTGTGTGCAGAGTTACGCGGAGCCAGGCTGCAAGGAGCCAGAGAGGGAACCCTGTGACACAGCACGGTGCGGAAGCCTCCTTTCGGCTCAGCAACCCCTGGTTTCCCCAGGTTGGCAGGCTTTGGAGACCCCCGCGGTCGACTCGCAGGGCAATGCCACGGACTCCATTCTGTGAACCTCAGTGTGGGACCACCCTCTTTCCTCCTACCTTCACGACGGAAGAAGCCTTGGAAATAGTCTGCCGTGCCTGCCTTGAAAGTCCCAGGGACTGAACTCTGCCAGAGAAACTCCAGTTGGGGAAAGCTAGCTTTCCACCAACACGTTGTTCCACCAAGGAGGAAGTGCTCCCTGGAGAGCACTGCGGGGCCGACAGCGCCCGTCCCCTCGACTCAGCTCCGGGAAGCACACTCTCGCGGAGGGCCTCTTTCAACTGACACCCCGTTTCCCTAAGCACGAAATGTCTGCTGAGAAGCCCCGCGGGGCCGACGAGACGACCCCGTGCCCTCAACGCTGTGCAGCCAACAGGGGGCGGGATCCAGTTGTCGACCAACTTCTCCTTCCCCTAAATTTCCAAGGGTTGCAAGTGCTTGCGGGGCCTCACAGGGCTGCGCCCCAAGTGCATCTCCCAAAGCAAGGCTGTGACGTAACCGACCTCACCTGGCCTCAGTGGACTCCGGGAAGTCAGAAGTGTTGGAGTAGGTGTACCGGTCCTAGGCGTTAGACTGTCCTAAGCTCACCTGGAGAAACCACACTATGGTGACTCCACCTGTCCCACGCACGGACACCTCGTTTCACACATTCGGTGGGGACTACGACGACAGTACCGGATGCAGAACTCGCTCGAACGACACTAAGGGCAATCCTTCACCAAGAACCCATCTTGTTTCCCTCGCGTCAGTAGCGTGTGCAGCGGCCCGCGGGGCTCGAAAAGGTCAGGCCAGTGCTGTCTCCGCGGCTCTCGGAAGCATCAAGGTGGGGACAGCGTCTCGCCACTGATATCTGATGGCGCTCACGTACACAAGTGTTGGAAATCGGACGCTGGCCCACGAGGGAAGCTCCTTGGGCTGATGTGCAGGAAAGTACACCGTGGGAGAGTGCTTGTGGGGCGGTGGCGGAGTGGGGCCATAAGAACCCTCTTGGAACGAACATCCCGTTTCCCACAGTTAGAAGCCTTGGAACCACCGCGACGGTGGTGCTGAACGCGAGGTGTCCACCATGGGAGCTGCGTGGAAACACGCTGCGGCGATACCCTTTCCACACGTAATGAGGTTTCACCAGATGACAAGTGTCTGGGAAACCACGTGCGGCCTGTGCGGAGAGTGCCAAACACTCCCGCGGTGAAACAACACTGGGGTGCATGCTTGCTGTGACGACCCTCTCGTTTCCCAAAGCTAGTCGTGTGTGCAGAGGTGCGCGGAGCCAGGCTGCAAGGAGCCACAGAGGGAACCCTGTGACACAGCACGGTGGGGAAGCCTTCTTTCGGCTCAGCAACCCCTGGTTTCCCCAGGTTGGCAGGCTTTGGAGACCCCCGCGGGCAACTCGCAGGGCCATGCCACGGACTCCATTCTGTGAAACCTCAGTGTGGGACCACCCTCTTTCCTCCTACCTTCACGACGGAAGAAGCCTTGGAAATAGTCTGCCGTGCCTGCCTTGAAAGTCCCAGGGACTGAACTCTGCCAGAGAAACTCCAGTTGGGGAAAGCTAGCTTTCCACCAACACGTTGTTCCACTAAGGAGGACGTGCTCCCTGGAGAGCACTGCGGGGCCGACAGGGCCCGTCTCCTCGACTCAGCTCCGGGAAGCACACTCTCGCGGAGGGCCTCTTTCAACTGACACCCCGTTTCCCTAAGCACGAAATGTCTGCTGAGAAGCCCGGCGGCGCCGACGAGACGACCCCGTGCCCTCTACGCTGTGCAGCCAACAGGGGGTGGGATCCAGTTTTCGACCAAATTCGTCCCCGAAAGGTCCAAGGGTTGGAAATGCTTGCGGGGCCTCACAGGGTTTCGCCCCAACTGCATCTCCCAAAGCAAGGGTGTGACGTAACAGACCTCACCTGGCCTCAGTGGACTCCGGGAAGTCAGAAGTGTGGGAGTAGGTGTACCGGCCCTAGGCGTTAGACTGTCCTAAGCTCACCTGGAGAAACCACACTATGGTGACTCCACCTGTCCCACGGACGGACACCTCGTTTCACACAGTCGGTGGGGACTGCGACGACAGTACCGGATGCAGAATTCGCTCGAACGACACTAAGGGCAACCCTTCACCAAGAACCCATCTTGTTTCCCTCGCGTCAGTAGTGTGTGCAGCGGCCCGCGGGGCTCGAAAAGGTCAGGCCAGTGCTGTCTCCGCGCCTCTCGGAAGCATCAAGGTGGGGACAGCGTCTCGCCACTGACATCTGATGGCGCTCACGTACACAAGTGTTGGCAAACGGACGCTGGCCCGCGAGGGAAGCTCCCTGGGCTGATGTGCAGGAAAGAACACCGTGGGAGTGTGCTTGTGGGGCGGTGGCGGAGTGGGGCCATAAGAACCCTCTTGGAACGAACATCCCGTTTCCTACAGTTAGAAGCCTTGGACCCACCGCGACGGTGGTGCTGAACGCGAGGTGTCCACCATGGGAGCTGCGTGGAAACACGCTGCGGCGATACCCTTTCCACACGTAATGAGGTTTCCCCAGATGACAGTGTGTGGGAAACCACGCGCGGCCTGTGCGGAGAGTGCCACACACTCCTGTGGCGAAACAACACTGGGGTGCATGCTTGCTGTGACGACCCTCTCGTTTCCCAAAGCTAGACGTGTGTGCAGAGTTACGCGGAGCCAGGCTGCAAGGAGCCAGAGAGGGAACCCTGTGACACAGCACGGTGCGGAAGCCTCCTTTCGGCTCAGCAACCCCTGGTTTCCCCAGGTTGGCAGGCTTTGGAGACCCCCGCGGTCGACTCGCAGGGCAATGCCACGGACTCCATTCTGTGAACCTCAGTGTGGGACCACCCTCTTTCCTCCTACCTTCACGACGGAAGAAGCCTTGGAAATAGTCTGCCGTGCCTGCCTTGAAAGTCCCAGGGACTGAACTCTGCCAGAGAAACTCCAGTTGGGGAAAGCTAGCTTTCCACCAACACGTTGTTCCACCAAGGAGGAAGTGCTCCCTGGAGAGCACTGCGGGGCCGACAGCGCCCGTCCCCTCGACTCAGCTCCGGGAAGCACACTCTCGCGGAGGGCCTCTTTCAACTGACACCCCGTTTCCCTAAGCACGAAATGTCTGCTGAGAAGCCCCGCGGGGCCGACGAGACGACCCCGTGCCCTCAACGCTGTGCAGCCAACAGGGGGCGGGATCCAGTTGTCGACCAACTTCTCCTTCCCCTAAATTTCCAAGGGTTGCAAGTGCTTGCGGGGCCTCACAGGGCTGCGCCCCAAGTGCATCTCCCAAAGCAAGGCTGTGACGTAACCGACCTCACCTGGCCTCAGTGGACTCCGGGAAGTCAGAAGTGTTGGAGTAGGTGTACCGGTCCTAGGCGTTAGACTGTCCTAAGCTCACCTGGAGAAACCACACTATGGTGACTCCACCTGTCCCACGCACGGACACCTCGTTTCACACATTCGGTGGGGACTACGACGACAGTACCGGATGCAGAACTCGCTCGAACGACACTAAGGGCAATCCTTCACCAAGAACCCATCTTGTTTCCCTCGCGTCAGTAGCGTGTGCAGCGGCCCGCGGGGCTCGAAAAGGTCAGGCCAGTGCTGTCTCCGCGCCTCTCGGAAGCATCAAGGTGGGGACAGCGTCTCGCCACTGATATCTGATGGCGCTCACGTACACAAGTGTTGGAAATCGGACGCTGGCCCACGAGGGAAGCTCCTTGGGCTGATGTGCAGGAAAGTACACCGTGGGAGAGTGCTTGTGGGGCGGTGGCGGAGTGGGGCCATAAGAACCCTCTTGGAACGAACATCCCGTTTCCCACAGTTAGAAGCCTTGGAACCACCGCGACGGTGGTGCTGAACGCGAGGTGTCCACCATGGGAGCTGCGTGGAAACACGCTGCGGCGATACCCTTTCCACACGTAATGAGGTTTCACCAGATGACAAGTGTCTGGGAAACCACGTGCGGCCTGTGCGGAGAGTGCCAAACACTCCCGCGGTGAAACAACACTGGGGTGCATGCTTGCTGTGACGACCCTCTCGTTTCCCAAAGCTAGTCGTGTGTGCAGAGGTGCGCGGAGCCAGGCTGCAAGGAGCCACAGAGGGAACCCTGTGACACAGCACGGTGGGGAAGCCTTCTTTCGGCTCAGCAACCCCTGGTTTCCCCAGGTTGGCAGGCTTTGGAGACCCCCGCGGGCAACTCGCAGGGCCATGCCACGGACTCCATTCTGTGAAACCTCAGTGTGGGACCACCCTCTTTCCTCCTACCTTCACGACGGAAGAAGCCTTGGAAATAGTCTGCCGTGCCTGCCTTGAAAGTCCCAGGGACTGAACTCTGCCAGAGAAACTCCAGTTGGGGAAAGCTAGCTTTCCACCAACACGTTGTTCCACTAAGGAGGACGTGCTCCCTGGAGAGCACTGCGGGGCCGACAGGGCCCGTCTCCTCGACTCAGCTCCGGGAAGCACACTCTCGCGGAGGGCCTCTTTCAACTGACACCCCCGTTTCCCTAAGCACGAAATGTCTGCTGAGAAGCCCGGCGGCGCCGACGAGACGACCCCGTGCCCTCTACGCTGTGCAGCCAACAGGGGGTGGGATCCAGTTTTCGACCAAATTCGTCCCCGAAAGGTCCAAGGGTTGGAAATGCTTGCGGGGCCTCACAGGGTTTCGCCCCAACTGCATCTCCCAAAGCAAGGGTGTGACGTAACAGACCTCACCTGGCCTCAGTGGACTCCGGGAAGTCAGAAGTGTGGGAGTAGGTGTACCGGCCCTAGGCGTTAGACTGTCCTAAGCTCACCTGGAGAAACCACACTATGGTGACTCCACCTGTCCCACGGACGGACACCTCGTTTCACACAGTCGGTGGGGACTGCGACGACAGTACCGGATGCAGAATTCGCTCGAACGACACTAAGGGCAACCCTTCACCAAGAACCCATCTTGTTTCCCTCGCGTCAGTAGTGTGTGCAGCGGCCCGCGGGGCTCGAAAAGGTCAGGCCAGTGCTGTCTCCGCGCCTCTCGGAAGCATCAAGGTGGGGACAGCGTCTCGCCACTGACATCTGATGGCGCTCACGTACACAAGTGTTGGAAAACGGACGCTGGCCCGCGAGGGAAGCTCCCTGGGCTGATGTGCAGGAAAGAACACCGTGGGAGTGTGCTTGTGGGGCGGTGGCGGAGTGGGGCCATAAGAACCCTCTTGGAACGAACATCCCGTTTCCTACAGTTAGAAGCCTTGGACCCACCGCGACGGTGGTGCTGAACGCGAGGTGTCCACCATGGGAGCTGCGTGGAAACACGCTGCGGCGATACCCTTTCCACACGTAATGAGGTTTCCCCAGATGACAGTGTGTGGGAAACCACGCGCGGCCTGTGCGGAGAGTGCCACACACTCCTGTGGCGAAACAACACTGGGGTGCATGCTTGCTGTGACGACCCTCTCGTTTCCCAAAGCTAGACGTGTGTGCAGAGTTACGCGGAGCCAGGCTGCAAGGAGCCAGAGAGGGAACCCTGTGACACAGCACGGTGCGGAAGCCTCCTTTCGGCTCAGCAACCCCTGGTTTCCCCAGGTTGGCAGGCTTTGGAGACCCCCGCGGTCGACTCGCAGGGCAATGCCACGGACTCCATTCTGTGAACCTCAGTGTGGGACCACCCTCTTTCCTCCTACCTTCACGACGGAAGAAGCCTTGGAAATAGTCTGCCGTGCCTGCCTTGAAAGTCCCAGGGACTGAACTCTGCCAGAGAAACTCCAGTTGGGGAAAGCTAGCTTTCCACCAACACGTTGTTCCACCAAGGAGGAAGTGCTCCCTGGAGAGCACTGCGGGGCCGACAGCGCCCGTCCCCTCGACTCAGCTCCGGGAAGCACACTCTCGCGGAGGGCCTCTTTCAACTGACACCCCGTTTCCCTAAGCACGAAATGTCTGCTGAGAAGCCCCGCGGGGCCGACGAGACGACCCCGTGCCCTCAACGCTGTGCAGCCAACAGGGGGCGGGATCCAGTTGTCGACCAACTTCTCCTTCCCCTAAATTTCCAAGGGTTGCAAGTGCTTGCGGGGCCTCACAGGGCTGCGCCCCAAGTGCATCTCCCAAAGCAAGGCTGTGA
Source organism: Lynx rufus (assembly GCF_022079265.1). Classification (NCBI taxonomy): domain Eukaryota; kingdom Metazoa; phylum Chordata; class Mammalia; order Carnivora; family Felidae; genus Lynx; species Lynx rufus. The sequence goes on along the minus strand of NW_025814838.1, from coordinate 70,084 downwards.
CGTAACCGACCTCACCTGGCCTCAGTGGACTCCGGGAAGTCAGAAGTGTTGGAGTAGGTGTACCGGTCCTAGGCGTTAGACTGTCCTAAGCTCACCTGGAGAAACCACACTATGGTGACTCCACCTGTCCCACGCACGGACACCTCGTTTCACACATTCGGTGGGGACTACGACGACAGTACCGGATGCAGAACTCGCTCGAACGACACTAAGGGCAATCCTTCACCAAGAACCCATCTTGTTTCCCTCGCGTCAGTAGCGTGTGCAGCGGCCCGCGGGGCTCGAAAAGGTCAGGCCAGTGCTGTCTCCGCGCCTCTCGGAAGCATCAAGGTGGGGACAGCGTCTCGCCACTGATATCTGATGGCGCTCACGTACACAAGTGTTGGAAATCGGACGCTGGCCCACGAGGGAAGCTCCTTGGGCTGATGTGCAGGAAAGTACACCGTGGGAGAGTGCTTGTGGGGCGGTGGCGGAGTGGGGCCATAAGAACCCTCTTGGAACGAACATCCCGTTTCCCACAGTTAGAAGCCTTGGAACCACCGCGACGGTGGTGCTGAACGCGAGGTGTCCACCATGGGAGCTGCGTGGAAACACGCTGCGGCGATACCCTTTCCACACGTAATGAGGTTTCACCAGATGACAAGTGTCTGGGAAACCACGTGCGGCCTGTGCGGAGAGTGCCAAACACTCCCGCGGTGAAACAACACTGGGGTGCATGCTTGCTGTGACGACCCTCTCGTTTCCCAAAGCTAGTCGTGTGTGCAGAGGTGCGCGGAGCCAGGCTGCAAGGAGCCACAGAGGGAACCCTGTGACACAGCACGGTGGGGAAGCCTTCTTTCGGCTCAGCAACCCCTGGTTTCCCCAGGTTGGCAGGCTTTGGAGACCCCCGCGGGCAACTCGCAGGGCCATGCCACGGACTCCATTCTGTGAAACCTCAGTGTGGGACCACCCTCTTTCCTCCTACCTTCACGACGGAAGAAGCCTTGGAAATAGTCTGCCGTGCCTGCCTTGAAAGTCCCAGGGACTGAACTCTGCCAGAGAAACTCCAGTTGGGGAAAGCTAGCTTTCCACCAACACGTTGTTCCACTAAGGAGGACGTGCTCCCTGGAGAGCACTGCGGGGCCGACAGGGCCCGTCTCCTCGACTCAGCTCCGGGAAGCACACTCTCGCGGAGGGCCTCTTTCAACTGACACCCCCGTTTCCCTAAGCACGAAATGTCTGCTGAGAAGCCCGGCGGCGCCGACGAGACGACCCCGTGCCCTCTACGCTGTGCAGCCAACAGGGGGTGGGATCCAGTTTTCGACCAAATTCGTCCCCGAAAGGTCCAAGGGTTGGAAATGCTTGCGGGGCCTCACAGGGTTTCGCCCCAACTGCATCTCCCAAAGCAAGGGTGTGACGTAACAGACCTCACCTGGCCTCAGTGGACTCCGGGAAGTCAGAAGTGTGGGAGTAGGTGTACCGGCCCTAGGCGTTAGACTGTCCTAAGCTCACCTGGAGAAACCACACTATGGTGACTCCACCTGTCCCACGGACGGACACCTCGTTTCACACAGTCGGTGGGGAATGCGACGACAGTACCGGATGCAGAATTCGCTCGAACGACACTAAGGGCAACCCTTCACCAAGAACCCATCTTGTTTCCCTCGCGTCAGTAGTGTGTGCAGCGGCCCGCGGGGCTCGAAAAGGTCAGGCCAGTGCTGTCTCCGCGCCTCTCGGAAGCATCAAGGTGGGGACAGCGTCTCGCCACTGATATCTGATGGCGCTCACGTACACAAGTGTTGGAAATCGGACGCTGGCCCACGAGGGAAGCTCCTTGGGCTGATGTGCAGGAAAGTACACCGTGGGAGAGTGCTTGTGGGGCGGTGGCGGAGTGGGGCCATAAGAACCCTCTTGGAACGAACATCCCTTTTCCCACAGTTAGAAGCCTTGGAACCACCGCGACGGTGGTGCTGAACGCGAGGTGTCCACCATGGGAGCTGCGTGGAAACACGCTGCGGCGATACCCTTTCCACACGTAATGAGGTTTCACCAGATGACAAGTGTCTGGGAAACCACGTGCGGCCTGTGCGGAGAGTGCCAAACACTCCCGCGGTGAAACAACACTGGGGTGCATGCTTGCTGTGACGACCCTCTCGTTTCCCAAAGCTAGTCGTGTGTGCAGAGGTGCGCGGAGCCAGGCTGCAAGGAGCCACAGAGGGAACCCTGTGACACAGCACGGTGGGGAAGCCTTCTTTCGGCTCAGCAACCCCTGGTTTCCCCAGGTTGGCAGGCTTTGGAGACCCCCGCGGGCAACTCGCAGGGCCATGCCACGGACTCCATTCTGTGAAACCTCAGTGTGGGACCACCCTCTTTCCTCCTACCTTCACGACGGAAGAAGCCTTGGAAATAGTCTGCCGTGCCTGCCTTGAAAGTCCCAGGGACTGAACTCTGCCAGAGAAACTCCAGTTGGGGAAAGCTAGCTTTCCACCAACACGTTGTTCCACTAAGGAGGACGTGCTCCCTGGAGAGCACTGCGGGGCCGACAGGGCCCGTCTCCTCGACTCAGCTCCGGGAAGCACACTCTCGCGGAGGGCCTCTTTCAACTGACACCCCGTTTCCCTAAGCACGAAATGTCTGCTGAGAAGCCCGGCGGCGCCGACGAGACGACCCCGTGCCCTCTACGCTGTGCAGCCAACAGGGGGTGGGATCCAGTTTTCGACCAAATTCGTCCCCGAAAGGTCCAAGGGTTGGAAATGCTTGCGGGGCCTCACAGGGTTTCGCCCCAACTGCATCTCCCAAAGCAAGGGTGTGACGTAACAGACCTCACCTGGCCTCAGTGGACTCCGGGAAGTCAGAAGTGTGGGAGTAGGTGTACCGGCCCTAGGCGTTAGACTGTCCTAAGCTCACCTGGAGAAACCACACTATGGTGACTCCACCTGTCCCACGGACGGACACCTCGTTTCACACAGTCGGTGGGGACTGCGACGACAGTACCGGATGCAGAATTCGCTCGAACGACACTAAGGGCAACCCTTCACCAAGAACCCATCTTGTTTCCCTCGCGTCAGTAGTGTGTGCAGCGGCCCGCGGGGCTCGAAAAGGTCAGGCCAGTGCTGTCTCCGCGCCTCTCGGAAGCATCAAGGTGGGGACAGCGTCTCGCCACTGACATCTGATGGCGCTCACGTACACAAGTGTTGGCAAACGGACGCTGGCCCGCGAGGGAAGCTCCCTGGGCTGATGTGCAGGAAAGAACACCGTGGGAGTGTGCTTGTGGGGCGGTGGCGGAGTGGGGCCATAAGAACCCTCTTGGAACGAACATCCCGTTTCCTACAGTTAGAAGCCTTGGACCCACCGCGACGGTGGTGCTGAACGCGAGGTGTCCACCATGGGAGCTGCGTGGAAACACGCTGCGGCGATACCCTTTCCACACGTAATGAGGTTTCCCCAGATGACAGTGTGTGGGAAACCACGCGCGGCCTGTGCGGAGAGTGCCACACACTCCTGTGGCGAAACAACACTGGGGTGCATGCTTGCTGTGACGACCCTCTCGTTTCCCAAAGCTAGACGTGTGTGCAGAGTTACGCGGAGCCAGGCTGCAAGGAGCCAGAGAGGGAACCCTGTGACACAGCACGGGTGCGGAAGCCTCCTTTCGGCTCAGCAACCCCTGGTTTCCCCAGGTTGGCAGGCTTTGGAGACCCCCGCGGTCGACTCGCAGGGCAATGCCACGGACTCCATTCTGTGAACCTCAGTGTGGGACCACCCTCTTTCCTCCTACCTTCACGACGGAAGAAGCCTTGGAAATAGTCTGCCGTGCCTGCCTTGAAAGTCCCAGGGACTGAACTCTGCCAGAGAAACTCCAGTTGGGGAAAGCTAGCTTTCCACCAACACGTTGTTCCACCAAGGAGGAAGTGCTCCCTGGAGAGCACTGCGGGGCCGACAGCGCCCGTCCCCTCGACTCAGCTCCGGGAAGCACACTCTCGCGGAGGGCCTCTTTCAACTGACACCCCGTTTCCCTAAGCACGAAATGTCTGCTGAGAAGCCCCGCGGGGCCGACGAGACGACCCCGTGCCCTCAACGCTGTGCAGCCAACAGGGGGCGGGATCCAGTTGTCGACCAACTTCTCCTTCCCCTAAATTTCCAAGGGTTGCAAGTGCTTGCGGGGCCTCACAGGGCTGCGCCCCAAGTGCATCTCCCAAAGCAAGGCTGTGACGTAACCGACCTCACCTGGCCTCAGTGGACTCCGGGAAGTCAGAAGTGTTGGAGTAGGTGTACCGGTCCTAGGCGTTAGACTGTCCTAAGCTCACCTGGAGAAACCACACTATGGTGACTCCACCTGTCCCACGCACGGACACCTCGTTTCACACATTCGGTGGGGACTACGACGACAGTACCGGATGCAGAACTCGCTCGAACGACACTAAGGGCAATCCTTCACCAAGAACCCATCTTGTTTCCCTCGCGTCAGTAGCGTGTGCAGCGGCCCGCGGGGCTCGAAAAGGTCAGGCCAGTGCTGTCTCCGCGCCTCTCGGAAGCATCAAGGTGGGGACAGCGTCTCGCCACTGATATCTGATGGCGCTCACGTACACAAGTGTTGGAAATCGGACGCTGGCCCACGAGGGAAGCTCCTTGGGCTGATGTGCAGGAAAGTACACCGTGGGAGAGTGCTTGTGGGGCGGTGGCGGAGTGGGGCCATAAGAACCCTCTTGGAACGAACATCCCTTTTCCCACAGTTAGAAGCCTTGGAACCACCGCGACGGTGGTGCTGAACGCGAGGTGTCCACCATGGGAGCTGCGTGGAAACACGCTGCGGCGATACCCTTTCCACACGTAATGAGGTTTCACCAGATGACAAGTGTCTGGGAAACCACGTGCGGCCTGTGCGGAGAGTGCCAAACACTCCCGCGGTGAAACAACACTGGGGTGCATGCTTGCTGTGACGACCCTCTCGTTTCCCAAAGCTAGTCGTGTGTGCAGAGGTGCGCGGAGCCAGGCTGCAAGGAGCCACAGAGGGAACCCTGTGACACAGCACGGTGGGGAAGCCTTCTTTCGGCTCAGCAACCCCTGGTTTCCCCAGGTTGGCAGGCTTTGGAGACCCCCGCGGGCAACTCGCAGGGCCATGCCACGGACTCCATTCTGTGAAACCTCAGTGTGGGACCACCCTCTTTCCTCCTACCTTCACGACGGAAGAAGCCTTGGAAATAGTCTGCCGTGCCTGCCTTGAAAGTCCCAGGGACTGAACTCTGCCAGAGAAACTCCAGTTGGGGAAAGCTAGCTTTCCACCAACACGTTGTTCCACTAAGGAGGACGTGCTCCCTGGAGAGCACTGCGGGGCCGACAGGGCCCGTCTCCTCGACTCAGCTCCGGGAAGCACACTCTCGCGGAGGGCCTCTTTCAACTGACACCCCGTTTCCCTAAGCACGAAATGTCTGCTGAGAAGCCCGGCGGCGCCGACGAGACGACCCCGTGCCCTCTACGCTGTGCAGCCAACAGGGGGTGGGATCCAGTTTTCGACCAAATTCGTCCCCGAAAGGTCCAAGGGTTGGAAATGCTTGCGGGGCCTCACAGGGTTTCGCCCCAACTGCATCTCCCAAAGCAAGGGTGTGACGTAACAGACCTCACCTGGCCTCAGTGGACTCCGGGAAGTCAGAAGTGTGGGAGTAGGTGTACCGGCCCTAGGCGTTAGACTGTCCTAAGCTCACCTGGAGAAACCACACTATGGTGACTCCACCTGTCCCACGGACGGACACCTCGTTTCACACAGTCGGTGGGGACTGCGACGACAGTACCGGATGCAGAATTCGCTCGAACGACACTAAGGGCAACCCTTCACCAAGAACCCATCTTGTTTCCCTCGCGTCAGTAGTGTGTGCAGCGGCCCGCGGGGCTCGAAAAGGTCAGGCCAGTGCTGTCTCCGCGCCTCTCGGAAGCATCAAGGTGGGGACAGCGTCTCGCCACTGACATCTGATGGCGCTCACGTACACAAGTGTTGGCAAACGGACGCTGGCCCGCGAGGGAAGCTCCCTGGGCTGATGTGCAGGAAAGAACACCGTGGGAGTGTGCTTGTGGGGCGGTGGCGGAGTGGGGCCATAAGAACCCTCTTGGAACGAACATCCCGTTTCCTACAGTTAGAAGCCTTGGACCCACCGCGACGGTGGTGCTGAACGCGAGGTGTCCACCATGGGAGCTGCGTGGAAACACGCTGCGGCGATACCCTTTCCACACGTAATGAGGTTTCCCCAGATGACAGTGTGTGGGAAACCACGCGCGGCCTGTGCGGAGAGTGCCACACACTCCTGTGGCGAAACAACACTGGGGTGCATGCTTGCTGTGACGACCCTCTCGTTTCCCAAAGCTAGACGTGTGTGCAGAGTTACGCGGAGCCAGGCTGCAAGGAGCCAGAGAGGGAACCCTGTGACACAGCACGGTGCGGAAGCCTCCTTTCGGCTCAGCAACCCCTGGTTTCCCCAGGTTGGCAGGCTTTGGAGACCCCCGCGGTCGACTCGCAGGGCAATGCCACGGACTCCATTCTGTGAACCTCAGTGTGGGACCACCCTCTTTCCTCCTACCTTCACGACGGAAGAAGCCTTGGAAATAGTCTGCCGTGCCTGCCTTGAAAGTCCCAGGGACTGAACTCTGCCAGAGAAACTCCAGTTGGGGAAAGCTAGCTTTCCACCAACACGTTGTTCCACCAAGGAGGAAGTGCTCCCTGGAGAGCACTGCGGGGCCGACAGCGCCCGTCCCCTCGACTCAGCTCCGGGAAGCACACTCTCGCGGAGGGCCTCTTTCAACTGACACCCCGTTTCCCTAAGCACGAAATGTCTGCTGAGAAGCCCCGCGGGGCCGACGAGACGACCCCGTGCCCTCAACGCTGTGCAGCCAACAGGGGGCGGGATCCAGTTGTCGACCAACTTCTCCTTCCCCTAAATTTCCAAGGGTTGCAAGTGCTTGCGGGGCCTCACAGGGCTGCGCCCCAAGTGCATCTCCCAAAGCAAGGCTGTGACGTAACCGACCTCACCTGGCCTCAGTGGACTCCGGGAAGTCAGAAGTGTTGGAGTAGGTGTACCGGTCCTAGGCGTTAGACTGTCCTAAGCTCACCTGGAGAAACCACACTATGGTGACTCCACCTGTCCCACGCACGGACACCTCGTTTCACACATTCGGTGGGGACTACGACGACAGTACCGGATGCAGAACTCGCTCGAACGACACTAAGGGCAATCCTTCACCAAGAACCCATCTTGTTTCCCTCGCGTCAGTAGCGTGTGCAGCGGCCCGCGGGGCTCGAAAAGGTCAGGCCAGTGCTGTCTCCGCGGCTCTCGGAAGCATCAAGGTGGGGACAGCGTCTCGCCACTGATATCTGATGGCGCTCACGTACACAAGTGTTGGAAATCGGACGCTGGCCCACGAGGGAAGCTCCTTGGGCTGATGTGCAGGAAAGTACACCGTGGGAGAGTGCTTGTGGGGCGGTGGCGGAGTGGGGCCATAAGAACCCTCTTGGAACGAACATCCCGTTTCCCACAGTTAGAAGCCTTGGAACCACCGCGACGGTGGTGCTGAACGCGAGGTGTCCACCATGGGAGCTGCGTGGAAACACGCTGCGGCGATACCCTTTCCACACGTAATGAGGTTTCACCAGATGACAAGTGTCTGGGAAACCACGTGCGGCCTGTGCGGAGAGTGCCAAACACTCCCGCGGTGAAACAACACTGGGGTGCATGCTTGCTGTGACGACCCTCTCGTTTCCCAAAGCTAGTCGTGTGTGCAGAGGTGCGCGGAGCCAGGCTGCAAGGAGCCACAGAGGGAACCCTGTGACACAGCACGGTGGGGAAGCCTTCTTTCGGCTCAGCAACCCCTGGTTTCCCCAGGTTGGCAGGCTTTGGAGACCCCCGCGGGCAACTCGCAGGGCCATGCCACGGACTCCATTCTGTGAAACCTCAGTGTGGGACCACCCTCTTTCCTCCTACCTTCACGACGGAAGAAGCCTTGGAAATAGTCTGCCGTGCCTGCCTTGAAAGTCCCAGGGACTGAACTCTGCCAGAGAAACTCCAGTTGGGGAAAGCTAGCTTTCCACCAACACGTTGTTCCACTAAGGAGGACGTGCTCCCTGGAGAGCACTGCGGGGCCGACAGGGCCCGTCTCCTCGACTCAGCTCCGGGAAGCACACTCTCGCGGAGGGCCTCTTTCAACTGACACCCCGTTTCCCTAAGCACGAAATGTCTGCTGAGAAGCCCGGCGGCGCCGACGAGACGACCCCGTGCCCTCTACGCTGTGCAGCCAACAGGGGGTGGGATCCAGTTTTCGACCAAATTCGTCCCCGAAAGGTCCAAGGGTTGGAAATGCTTGCGGGGCCTCACAGGGTTTCGCCCCAACTGCATCTCCCAAAGCAAGGGTGTGACGTAACAGACCTCACCTGGCCTCAGTGGACTCCGGGAAGTCAGAAGTGTGGGAGTAGGTGTACCGGCCCTAGGCGTTAGACTGTCCTAAGCTCACCTGGAGAAACCACACTATGGTGACTCCACCTGTCCCACGGACGGACACCTCGTTTCACACAGTCGGTGGGGACTGCGACGACAGTACCGGATGCAGAATTCGCTCGAACGACACTAAGGGCAACCCTTCACCAAGAACCCATCTTGTTTCCCTCGCGTCAGTAGTGTGTGCAGCGGCCCGCGGGGCTCGAAAAGGTCAGGCCAGTGCTGTCTCCGCGCCTCTCGGAAGCATCAAGGTGGGGACAGCGTCTCGCCACTGACATCTGATGGCGCTCACGTACACAAGTGTTGGAAAACGGACGCTGGCCCGCGAGGGAAGCTCCCTGGGCTGATGTGCAGGAAAGAACACCGTGGGAGTGTGCTTGTGGGGCGGTGGCGGAGTGGGGCCATAAGAACCCTCTTGGAACGAACATCCCGTTTCCTACAGTTAGAAGCCTTGGACCCACCGCGACGGTGGTGCTGAACGCGAGGTGTCCACCATGGGAGCTGCGTGGAAACACGCTGCGGCGATACCCTTTCCACACGTAATGAGGTTTCCCCAGATGACAGTGTGTGGGAAACCACGCGCGGCCTGTGCGGAGAGTGCCACACACTCCTGTGGCGAAACAACACTGGGGTGCATGCTTGCTGTGACGACCCTCTCGTTTCCCAAAGCTAGACGTGTGTGCAGAGTTACGCGGAGCCAGGCTGCAAGGAGCCAGAGAGGGAACCCTGTGACACAGCACGGTGCGGAAGCCTCCTTTCGGCTCAGCAACCCCTGGTTTCCCCAGGTTGGCAGGCTTTGGAGACCCCCGCGGTCGACTCGCAGGGCAATGCCACGGACTCCATTCTGTGAACCTCAGTGTGGGACCACCCTCTTTCCTCCTACCTTCACGACGGAAGAAGCCTTGGAAATAGTCTGCCGTGCCTGCCTTGAAAGTCCCAGGGACTGAACTCTGCCAGAGAAACTCCAGTTGGGGAAAGCTAGCTTTCCACCAACACGTTGTTCCACCAAGGAGGAAGTGCTCCCTGGAGAGCACTGCGGGGCCGACAGCGCCCGTCCCCTCGACTCAGCTCCGGGAAGCACACTCTCGCGGAGGGCCTCTTTCAACTGACACCCCGTTTCCCTAAGCACGAAATGTCTGCTGAGAAGCCCCGCGGGGCCGACGAGACGACCCCGTGCCCTCAACGCTGTGCAGCCAACAGGGGGCGGGATCCAGTTGTCGACCAACTTCTCCTTCCCCTAAATTTCCAAGGGTTGCAAGTGCTTGCGGGGCCTCACAGGGCTGCGCCCCAAGTGCATCTCCCAAAGCAAGGCTGTGACGTAACCGACCTCACCTGGCCTCAGTGGACTCCGGGAAGTCAGAAGTGTTGGAGTAGGTGTACCGGTCCTAGGCGTTAGACTGTCCTAAGCTCACCTGGAGAAACCACACTATGGTGACTCCACCTGTCCCACGCACGGACACCTCGTTTCACACATTCGGTGGGGACTACGACGACAGTACCGGATGCAGAACTCGCTCGAACGACACTAAGGGCAATCCTTCACCAAGAACCCATCTTGTTTCCCTCGCGTCAGTAGCGTGTGCAGCGGCCCGCGGGGCTCGAAAAGGTCAGGCCAGTGCTGTCTCCGCGCCTCTCGGAAGCATCAAGGTGGGGACAGCGTCTCGCCACTGATATCTGATGGCGCTCACGTACACAAGTGTTGGAAATCGGACGCTGGCCCACGAGGGAAGCTCCTTGGGCTGATGTGCAGGAAAGTACACCGTGGGAGAGTGCTTGTGGGGCGGTGGCGGAGTGGGGCCATAAGAACCCTCTTGGAACGAACATCCCGTTTCCCACAGTTAGAAGCCTTGGAACCACCGCGACGGTGGTGCTGAACGCGAGGTGTCCACCATGGGAGCTGCGTGGAAACACGCTGCGGCGATACCCTTTCCACACGTAATGAGGTTTCACCAGATGACAAGTGTCTGGGAAACCACGTGCGGCCTGTGCGGAGAGTGCCAAACACTCCCGCGGTGAAACAACACTGGGGTGCATGCTTGCTGTGACGACCCTCTCGTTTCCCAAAGCTAGTCGTGTGTGCAGAGGTGCGCGGAGCCAGGCTGCAAGGAGCCACAGAGGGAACCCTGTGACACAGCACGGTGGGGAAGCCTTCTTTCGGCTCAGCAACCCCTGGTTTCCCCAGGTTGGCAGGCTTTGGAGACCCCCGCGGGCAACTCGCAGGGCCATGCCACGGACTCCATTCTGTGAAACCTCAGTGTGGGACCACCCTCTTTCCTCCTACCTTCACGACGGAAGAAGCCTTGGAAATAGTCTGCCGTGCCTGCCTTGAAAGTCCCAGGGACTGAACTCTGCCAGAGAAACTCCAGTTGGGGAAAGCTAGCTTTCCACCAACACGTTGTTCCACTAAGGAGGACGTGCTCCCTGGAGAGCACTGCGGGGCCGACAGGGCCCGTCTCCTCGACTCAGCTCCGGGAAGCACACTCTCGCGGAGGGCCTCTTTCAACTGACACCCCGTTTCCCTAAGCACGAAATGTCTGCTGAGAAGCCCGGCGGCGCCGACGAGACGACCCCGTGCCCTCTACGCTGTGCAGCCAACAGGGGGTGGGATCCAGTTTTCGACCAAATTCGTCCCCGAAAGGTCCAAGGGTTGGAAATGCTTGCGGGGCCTCACAGGGTTTCGCCCCAACTGCATCTCCCAAAGCAAGGGTGTGACGTAACAGACCTCACCTGGCCTCAGTGGACTCCGGGAAGTCAGAAGTGTGGGAGTAGGTGTACCGGCCCTAGGCGTTAGACTGTCCTAAGCTCACCTGGAGAAACCACACTATGGTGACTCCACCTGTCCCACGGACGGACACCTCGTTTCACACAGTCGGTGGGGACTGCGACGACAGTACCGGATGCAGAATTCGCTCGAACGACACTAAGGGCAACCCTTCACCAAGAACCCATCTTGTTTCCCTCGCGTCAGTAGTGTGTGCAGCGGCCCGCGGGGCTCGAAAAGGTCAGGCCAGTGCTGTCTCCGCGCCTCTCGGAAGCATCAAGGTGGGGACAGCGTCTCGCCACTGACATCTGATGGCGCTCACGTACACAAGTGTTGGCAAACGGACGCTGGCCCGCGAGGGAAGCTCCCTGGGCTGATGTGCAGGAAAGAACACCGTGGGAGTGTGCTTGTGGGGCGGTGGCGGAGTGGGGCCATAAGAACCCTCTTGGAACGAACATCCCGTTTCCTACAGTTAGAAGCCTTGGACCCACCGCGACGGTGGTGCTGAACGCGAGGTGTCCACCATGGGAGCTGCGTGGAAACACGCTGCGGCGATACCCTTTCCACACGTAATGAGGTTTCCCCAGATGACAGTGTGTGGGAAACCACGCGCGGCCTGTGCGGAGAGTGCCACACACTCCTGTGGCGAAACAACACTGGGGTGCATGCTTGCTGTGACGACCCTCTCGTTTCCCAAAGCTAGACGTGTGTGCAGAGTTACGCGGAGCCAGGCTGCAAGGAGCCAGAGAGGGAACCCTGTGACACAGCACGGTGCGGAAGCCTCCTTTCGGCTCAGCAACCCCTGGTTTCCCCAGGTTGGCAGGCTTTGGAGACCCCCGCGGTCGACTCGCAGGGCAATGCCACGGACTCCATTCTGTGAACCTCAGTGTGGGACCACCCTCTTTCCTCCTACCTTCACGACGGAAGAAGCCTTGGAAATAGTCTGCCGTGCCTGCCTTGAAAGTCCCAGGGACTGAACTCTGCCAGAGAAACTCCAGTTGGGGAAAGCTAGCTTTCCACCAACACGTTGTTCCACCAAGGAGGAAGTGCTCCCTGGAGAGCACTGCGGGGCCGACAGCGCCCGTCCCCTCGACTCAGCTCCGGGAAGCACACTCTCGCGGAGGGCCTCTTTCAACTGACACCCCGTTTCCCTAAGCACGAAATGTCTGCTGAGAAGCCCCGCGGGGCCGACGAGACGACCCCGTGCCCTCAACGCTGTGCAGCCAACAGGGGGCGGGATCCAGTTGTCGACCAACTTCTCCTTCCCCTAAATTTCCAAGGGTTGCAAGTGCTTGCGGGGCCTCACAGGGCTGCGCCCCAAGTGCATCTCCCAAAGCAAGGCTGTGACGTAACCGACCTCACCTGGCCTCAGTGGACTCCGGGAAGTCAGAAGTGTTGGAGTAGGTGTACCGGTCCTAGGCGTTAGACTGTCCTAAGCTCACCTGGAGAAACCACACTATGGTGACTCCACCTGTCCCACGCACGGACACCTCGTCACACACATTCGGTGGGGACTACGACGACAGTACCGGATGCAGAATTCGCTCGAACGACACTAAGGGCAATCCTTCACCAAGAACCCATCTTGTTTCCCTCGCGTCAGTAGCGTGTGCAGCGGCCCGCGGGGCTCGAAAAGGTCAGGCCAGTGCTGTCTCCGCGCCTCTCGGAAGCATCAAGGTGGGGACAGCGTCTCGCCACTGACATCTGATGGCGCTCACGTACACAAGTGTTGGAAATCGGACGCTGGCCCACGAGGGAAGCTCCTTGGGCTGATGTGCAGGAAAGTACACCGTGGGAGAGTGCTTGTGGGGCGGTGGCGGAGTGGGGCCATAAGAACCCTCTTGGAACGAACATCCCGTTTCCCACAGTTAGAAGCCTTGGAACCACCGCGACGGTGGTGCTGAACGCGAGGTGTCCACCATGGGAGCTGCGTGGAAACACGCTGCGGCGATACCCTTTCCACACGTAATGAGGTTTCACCAGATGACAAGTGTCTGGGAAACCACGTGCGGCCTGTGCGGAGAGTGCCAAACACTCCCGCGGTGAAACAACACTGGGGTGCATGCTTGCTGTGACGACCCTCTCGTTTCCCAAAGCTAGTCGTGTGTGCAGAGGTGCGCGGAGCCAGGCTGCAAGGAGCCACAGAGGGAACCCTGTGACACAGCACGGTGGGGAAGCCTTCTTTCGGCTCAGCAACCCCTGGTTTCCCCAGGTTGGCAGGCTTTGGAGACCCCCGCGGGCAACTCGCAGGGCCATGCCACGGACTCCATTCTGTGAAACCTCAGTGTGGGACCACCCTCTTTCCTCCTACCTTCACGACGGAAGAAGCCTTGGAAATAGTCTGCCGTGCCTGCCTTGAAAGTCCCAGGGACTGAACTCTGCCAGAGAAACTCCAGTTGGGGAAAGCTAGCTTTCCACCAACACGTTGTTCCACTAAGGAGGACGTGCTCCCTGGAGAGCACTGCGGGGCCGACAGGGCCCGTCTCCTCGACTCAGCTCCGGGAAGCACACTCTCGCGGAGGGCCTCTTTCAACTGACACCCCGTTTCCCTAAGCACGAAATGTCTGCTGAGAAGCCCGGCGGCGCCGACGAGACGACCCCGTGCCCTCTACGCTGTGCAGCCAACAGGGGGTGGGATCCAGTTTTCGACCAAATTCGTCCCCGAAAGGTCCAAGGGTTGGAAATGCTTGCGGGGCCTCACAGGGTTTCGCCCCAACTGCATCTCCCAAAGCAAGGGTGTGACGTAACAGACCTCACCTGGCCTCAGTGGACTCCGGGAAGTCAGAAGTGTGGGAGTAGGTGTACCGGCCCTAGGCGTTAGACTGTCCTAAGCTCACCTGGAGAAACCACACTATGGTGACTCCACCTGTCCCACGGACGGACACCTCGTTTCACACAGTCGGTGGGGACTGCGACGACAGTACCGGATGCAGAATTCGCTCGAACGACACTAAGGGCAACCCTTCACCAAGAACCCATCTTGTTTCCCTCGCGTCAGTAGTGTGTGCAGCGGCCCGCGGGGCTCGAAAAGGTCAGGCCAGTGCTGTCTCCGCGCCTCTCGGAAGCATCAAGGTGGGGACAGCGTCTCGCCACTGACATCTGATGGCGCTCACGTACACAAGTGTTGGCAAACGGACGCTGGCCCGCGAGGGAAGCTCCCTGGGCTGATGTGCAGGAAAGAACACCGTGGGAGTGTGCTTGTGGGGCGGTGGCGGAGTGGGGCCATAAGAACCCTCTTGGAACGAACATCCCTTTTCCCACAGTTAGAAGCCTTGGAACCACCGCGACGGTGGTGCTGAACGCGAGGTGTCCACCATGGGAGCTGCGTGGAAACACGCTGCGGCGATACCCTTTCCACACGTAATGAGGTTTCACCAGATGACAAGTGTCTGGGAAACCACGTGCGGCCTGTGCGGAGAGTGCCAAACACTCCCGCGGTGAAACAACACTGGGGTGCATGCTTGCTGTGACGACCCTCTCGTTTCCCAAAGCTAGTCGTGTGTGCAGAGGTGCGCGGAGCCAGGCTGCAAGGAGCCACAGAGGGAACCCTGTGACACAGCACGGTGGGGAAGCCTTCTTTCGGCTCAGCAACCCCTGGTTTCCCCAGGTTGGCAGGCTTTGGAGACCCCCGCGGGCAACTCGCAGGGCCATGCCACGGACTCCATTCTGTGAAACCTCAGTGTGGGACCACCCTCTTTCCTCCTACCTTCACGACGGAAGAAGCCTTGGAAATAGTCTGCCGTGCCTGCCTTGAAAGTCCCAGGGACTGAACTCTGCCAGAGAAACTCCAGTTGGGGAAAGCTAGCTTTCCACCAACACGTTGTTCCACTAAGGAGGACGTGCTCCCTGGAGAGCACTGCGGGGCCGACAGGGCCCGTCTCCTCGACTCAGCTCCGGGAAGCACACTCTCGCGGAGGGCCTCTTTCAACTGACACCCCGTTTCCCTAAGCACGAAATGTCTGCTGAGAAGCCCGGCGGCGCCGACGAGACGACCCCGTGCCCTCTACGCTGTGCAGCCAACAGGGGGTGGGATCCAGTTTTCGACCAAATTCGTCCCCGAAAGGTCCAAGGGTTGGAAATGCTTGCGGGGCCTCACAGGGTTTCGCCCCAACTGCATCTCCCAAAGCAAGGGTGTGACGTAACAGACCTCACCTGGCCTCAGTGGACTCCGGGAAGTCAGAAGTGTGGGAGTAGGTGTACCGGCCCTAGGCGTTAGACTGTCCTAAGCTCACCTGGAGAAACCACACTATGGTGACTCCACCTGTCCCACGGACGGACACCTCGTTTCACACAGTCGGTGGGGACTGCGACGACAGTACCGGATGCAGAATTCGCTCGAACGACACTAAGGGCAACCCTTCACCAAGAACCCATCTTGTTTCCCTCGCGTCAGTAGTGTGTGCAGCGGCCCGCGGGGCTCGAAAAGGTCAGGCCAGTGCTGTCTCCGCGCCTCTCGGAAGCATCAAGGTGGGGACAGCGTCTCGCCACTGACATCTGATGGCGCTCACGTACACAAGTGTTGGCAAACGGACGCTGGCCCGCGAGGGAAGCTCCCTGGGCTGATGTGCAGGAAAGAACACCGTGGGAGTGTGCTTGTGGGGCGGTGGCGGAGTGGGGCCATAAGAACCCTCTTGGAACGAACATCCCGTTTCCTACAGTTAGAAGCCTTGGACCCACCGCGACGGTGGTGCTGAACGCGAGGTGTCCACCATGGGAGCTGCGTGGAAACACGCTGCGGCGATACCCTTTCCACACGTAATGAGGTTTCCCCAGATGACAGTGTGTGGGAAACCACGCGCGGCCTGTGCGGAGAGTGCCACACACTCCTGTGGCGAAACAACACTGGGGTGCATGCTTGCTGTGACGACCCTCTCGTTTCCCAAAGCTAGACGTGTGTGCAGAGTTACGCGGAGCCAGGCTGCAAGGAGCCAGAGAGGGAACCCTGTGACACAGCACGGTGCGGAAGCCTCCTTTCGGCTCAGCAACCCCTGGTTTCCCCAGGTTGGCAGGCTTTGGAGACCCCCGCGGTCGACTCGCAGGGCAATGCCACGGACTCCATTCTGTGAACCTCAGTGTGGGACCACCCTCTTTCCTCCTACCTTCACGACGGAAGAAGCCTTGGAAATAGTCTGCCGTGCCTGCCTTGAAAGTCCCAGGGACTGAACTCTGCCAGAGAAACTCCAGTTGGGGAAAGCTAGCTTTCCACCAACACGTTGTTCCACCAAGGAGGAAGTGCTCCCTGGAGAGCACTGCGGGGCCGACAGCGCCCGTCCCCTCGACTCAGCTCCGGGAAGCACACTCTCGCGGAGGGCCTCTTTCAACTGACACCCCGTTTCCCTAAGCACGAAATGTCTGCTGAGAAGCCCCGCGGGGCCGACGAGACGACCCCGTGCCCTCAACGCTGTGCAGCCAACAGGGGGCGGGATCCAGTTGTCGACCAACTTCTCCTTCCCCTAAATTTCCAAGGGTTGCAAGTGCTTGCGGGGCCTCACAGGGCTGCGCCCCAAGTGCATCTCCCAAAGCAAGGCTGTGACGTAACCGACCTCACCTGGCCTCAGTGGACTCCGGGAAGTCAGAAGTGTTGGAGTAGGTGTACCGGTCCTAGGCGTTAGACTGTCCTAAGCTCACCTGGAGAAACCACACTATGGTGACTCCACCTGTCCCACGCACGGACACCTCGTTTCACACATTCGGTGGGGACTACGACGACAGTACCGGATGCAGAATTCGCTCGAACGACACTAAGGGCAATCCTTCACCAAGAACCCATCTTGTTTCCCTCGCGTCAGTAGCGTGTGCAGCGGCCCGCGGGGCTCGAAAAGGTCAGGCCAGTGCTGTCTCCGCGCCTCTCGGAAGCATCAAGGTGGGGACAGCGTCTCGCCACTGATATCTGATGGCGCTCACGTACACAAGTGTTGGAAATCGGACGCTGGCCCACGAGGGAAGCTCCTTGGGCTGATGTGCAGGAAAGTACACCGTGGGAGAGTGCTTGTGGGGCGGTGGCGGAGTGGGGCCATAAGAACCCTCTTGGAACGAACATCCCTTTTCCCACAGTTAGAAGCCTTGGAACCACCGCGACGGTGGTGCTGAACGCGAGGTGTCCACCATGGGAGCTGCGTGGAAACACGCTGCGGCGATACCCTTTCCACACGTAATGAGGTTTCACCAGATGACAAGTGTCTGGGAAACCACGTGCGGCCTGTGCGGAGAGTGCCAAACACTCCCGCGGTGAAACAACACTGGGGTGCATGCTTGCTGTGACGACCCTCTCGTTTCCCAAAGCTAGTCGTGTGTGCAGAGGTGCGCGGAGCCAGGCTGCAAGGAGCCACAGAGGGAACCCTGTGACACAGCACGGTGGGGAAGCCTTCTTTCGGCTCAGCAACCCCTGGTTTCCCCAGGTTGGCAGGCTTTGGAGACCCCCGCGGGCAACTCGCAGGGCCATGCCACGGACTCCATTCTGTGAAACCTCAGTGTGGGACCACCCTCTTTCCTCCTACCTTCACGACGGAAAAGCCTTGGAAATAGTCTGCCGTGCCTGCCTTGAAAGTCCCAGGGACTGAACTCTGCCAGAGAAACTCCAGTTGGGGAAAGCTAGCTTTCCACCAACACGTTGTTCCACTAAGGAGGACGTGCTCCCTGGAGAGCACTGCGGGGCCGACAGGGCCCGTCTCCTCGACTCAGCTCCGGGAAGCACACTCTCGCGGAGGGCCTCTTTCAACTGACACCCCCGTTTCCCTAAGCACGAAATGTCTGCTGAGAAGCCCGGCGGCGCCGACGAGACGACCCCGTGCCCTCTACGCTGTGCAGCCAACAGGGGGTGGGATCCAGTTTTCGACCAAATTCGTCCCCGAAAGGTCCAAGGGTTGGAAATGCTTGCGGGGCCTCACAGGGTTTCGCCCCAACTGCATCTCCCAAAGCAAGGGTGTGACGTAACAGACCTCACCTGGCCTCAGTGGACTCCGGGAAGTCAGAAGTGTGGGAGTAGGTGTACCGGCCCTAGGCGTTAGACTGTCCTAAGCTCACCTGGAGAAACCACACTATGGTGACTCCACCTGTCCCACGGACGGACACCTCGTTTCACACAGTCGGTGGGGACTGCGACGACAGTACCGGATGCAGAATTCGCTCGAACGACACTAAGGGCAACCCTTCACCAAGAACCCATCTTGTTTCCCTCGCGTCAGTAGTGTGTGCAGCGGCCCGCGGGGCTCGAAAAGGTCAGGCCAGTGCTGTCTCCGCGCCTCTCGGAAGCATCAAGGTGGGGACAGCGTCTCGCCACTGACATCTGATGGCGCTCACGTACACAAGTGTTGGCAAACGGACGCTGGCCCGCGAGGGAAGCTCCCTGGGCTGATGTGCAGGAAAGAACACCGTGGGAGTGTGCTTGTGGGGCGGTGGCGGAGTGGGGCCATAAGAACCCTCTTGGAACGAACATCCCGTTTCCTACAGTTAGAAGCCTTGGACCCACCGCGACGGTGGTGCTGAACGCGAGGTGTCCACCATGGGAGCTGCGTGGAAACACGCTGCGGCGATACCCTTTCCACACGTAATGAGGTTTCCCCAGATGACAGTGTGTGGGAAACCACGCGCGGCCTGTGCGGAGAGTGCCACACACTCCTGTGGCGAAACAACACTGGGGTGCATGCTTGCTGTGACGACCCTCTCGTTTCCCAAAGCTAGACGTGTGTGCAGAGTTACGCGGAGCCAGGCTGCAAGGAGCCAGAGAGGGAACCCTGTGACACAGCACGGTGCGGAAGCCTCCTTTCGGCTCAGCAACCCCTGGTTTCCCCAGGTTGGCAGGCTTTGGAGACCCCCGCGGTCGACTCGCAGGGCAATGCCACGGACTCCATTCTGTGAACCTCAGTGTGGGACCACCCTCTTTCCTCCTACCTTCACGACGGAAGAAGCCTTGGAAATAGTCTGCCGTGCCTGCCTTGAAAGTCCCAGGGACTGAACTCTGCCAGAGAAACTCCAGTTGGGGAAAGCTAGCTTTCCACCAACACGTTGTTCCACCAAGGAGGAAGTGCTCCCTGGAGAGCACTGCGGGGCCGACAGCGCCCGTCCCCTCGACTCAGCTCCGGGAAGCACACTCTCGCGGAGGGCCTCTTTCAACTGACACCCCGTTTCCCTAAGCACGAAATGTCTGCTGAGAAGCCCCGCGGGGCCGACGAGACGACCCCGTGCCCTCAACGCTGTGCAGCCAACAGGGGGCGGGATCCAGTTGTCGACCAACTTCTCCTTCCCCTAAATTTCCAAGGGTTGCAAGTGCTTGCGGGGCCTCACAGGGTTGCGCCCCAAGTGCATCTCCCAAAGCAAGGCTGTGACGTAACCGACCTCACCTGGCCTCAGTGGACTCCGGGAAGTCAGAAGTGTTGGAGTAGGTGTACCGGTCCTAGGCGTTAGACTGTCCTAAGCTCACCTGGAGAAACCACACTATGGTGACTCCACCTGTCCCACGCACGGACACCTCGTTTCACACATTCGGTGGGGACTACGACGACAGTACCGGATGCAGAACTCGCTCGAACGACACTAAGGGCAATCCTTCACCAAGAACCCATCTTGTTTCCCTCGCGTCAGTAGCGTGTGCAGCGGCCCGCGGGGCTCGAAAAGGTCAGGCCAGTGCTGTCTCCGCGGCTCTCGGAAGCATCAAGGTGGGGACAGCGTCTCGCCACTGATATCTGATGGCGCTCACGTACACAAGTGTTGGAAATCGGACGCTGGCCCACGAGGGAAGCTCCTTGGGCTGATGTGCAGGAAAGTACACCGTGGGAGAGTGCTTGTGGGGCGGTGGCGGAGTGGGGCCATAAGAACCCTCTTGGAACGAACATCCCGTTTCCCACAGTTAGAAGCCTTGGAACCACCGCGACGGTGGTGCTGAACGCGAGGTGTCCACCATGGGAGCTGCGTGGAAACACGCTGCGGCGATACCCTTTCCACACGTAATGAGGTTTCACCAGATGACAAGTGTCTGGGAAACCACGTGCGGCCTGTGCGGAGAGTGCCAAACACTCCCGCGGTGAAACAACACTGGGGTGCATGCTTGCTGTGACGACCCTCTCGTTTCCCAAAGCTAGTCGTGTGTGCAGAGGTGCGCGGAGCCAGGCTGCAAGGAGCCACAGAGGGAACCCTGTGACACAGCACGGTGGGGAAGCCTTCTTTCGGCTCAGCAACCCCTGGTTTCCCCAGGTTGGCAGGCTTTGGAGACCCCCGCGGGCAACTCGCAGGGCCATGCCACGGACTCCATTCTGTGAAACCTCAGTGTGGGACCACCCTCTTTCCTCCTACCTTCACGACGGAAGAAGCCTTGGAAATAGTCTGCCGTGCCTGCCTTGAAAGTCCCAGGGACTGAACTCTGCCAGAGAAACTCCAGTTGGGGAAAGCTAGCTTTCCACCAACACGTTGTTCCACTAAGGAGGACGTGCTCCCTGGAGAGCACTGCGGGGCCGACAGGGCCCGTCTCCTCGACTCAGCTCCGGGAAGCACACTCTCGCGGAGGGCCTCTTTCAACTGACACCCCGTTTCCCTAAGCACGAAATGTCTGCTGAGAAGCCCGGCGGCGCCGACGAGACGACCCCGTGCCCTCTACGCTGTGCAGCCAACAGGGGGTGGGATCCAGTTTTCGACCAAATTCGTCCCCGAAAGGTCCAAGGGTTGGAAATGCTTGCGGGGCCTCACAGGGTTTCGCCCCAACTGCATCTCCCAAAGCAAGGGTGTGACGTAACAGACCTCACCTGGCCTCAGTGGACTCCGGGAAGTCAGAAGTGTGGGAGTAGGTGTACCGGCCCTAGGCGTTAGACTGTCCTAAGCTCACCTGGAGAAACCACACTATGGTGACTCCACCTGTCCCACGGACGGACACCTCGTTTCACACAGTCGGTGGGGACTGCGACGACAGTACCGGATGCAGAATTCGCTCGAACGACACTAAGGGCAACCCTTCACCAAGAACCCATCTTGTTTCCCTCGCGTCAGTAGTGTGTGCAGCGGCCCGCGGGGCTCGAAAAGGTCAGGCCAGTGCTGTCTCCGCGCCTCTCGGAAGCATCAAGGTGGGGACAGCGTCTCGCCACTGACATCTGATGGCGCTCACGTACACAAGTGTTGGAAAACGGACGCTGGCCCGCGAGGGAAGCTCCCTGGGCTGATGTGCAGGAAAGAACACCGTGGGAGTGTGCTTGTGGGGCGGTGGCGGAGTGGGGCCATAAGAACCCTCTTGGAACGAACATCCCGTTTCCTACAGTTAGAAGCCTTGGACCCACCGCGACGGTGGTGCTGAACGCGAGGTGTCCACCATGGGAGCTGCGTGGAAACACGCTGCGGCGATACCCTTTCCACACGTAATGAGGTTTCCCCAGATGACAGTGTGTGGGAAACCACGCGCGGCCTGTGCGGAGAGTGCCACACACTCCTGTGGCGAAACAACACTGGGGTGCATGCTTGCTGTGACGACCCTCTCGTTTCCCAAAGCTAGACGTGTGTGCAGAGTTACGCGGAGCCAGGCTGCAAGGAGCCAGAGAGGGAACCCTGTGACACAGCACGGTGCGGAAGCCTCCTTTCGGCTCAGCAACCCCTGGTTTCCCCAGGTTGGCAGGCTTTGGAGACCCCCGCGGTCGACTCGCAGGGCAATGCCACGGACTCCATTCTGTGAACCTCAGTGTGGGACCACCCTCTTTCCTCCTACCTTCACGACGGAAGAAGCCTTGGAAATAGTCTGCCGTGCCTGCCTTGAAAGTCCCAGGGACTGAACTCTGCCAGAGAAACTCCAGTTGGGGAAAGCTAGCTTTCCACCAACACGTTGTTCCACCAAGGAGGAAGTGCTCCCTGGAGAGCACTGCGGGGCCGACAGCGCCCGTCCCCTCGACTCAGCTCCGGGAAGCACACTCTCGCGGAGGGCCTCTTTCAACTGACACCCCGTTTCCCTAAGCACGAAATGTCTGCTGAGAAGCCCCGCGGGGCCGACGAGACGACCCCGTGCCCTCAACGCTGTGCAGCCAACAGGGGGCGGGATCCAGTTGTCGACCAACTTCTCCTTCCCCTAAATTTCCAAGGGTTGCAAGTGCTTGCGGGGCCTCACAGGGCTGCGCCCCAAGTGCATCTCCCAAAGCAAGGCTGTGACGTAACCGACCTCACCTGGCCTCAGTGGACTCCGGGAAGTCAGAAGTGTTGGAGTAGGTGTACCGGTCCTAGGCGTTAGACTGTCCTAAGCTCACCTGGAGAAACCACACTATGGTGACTCCACCTGTCCCACGCACGGACACCTCGTTTCACACATTCGGTGGGGACTACGACGACAGTACCGGATGCAGAACTCGCTCGAACGACACTAAGGGCAATCCTTCACCAAGAACCCATCTTGTTTCCCTCGCGTCAGTAGCGTGTGCAGCGGCCCGCGGGGCTCGAAAAGGTCAGGCCAGTGCTGTCTCCGCGCCTCTCGGAAGCATCAAGGTGGGGACAGCGTCTCGCCACTGATATCTGATGGCGCTCACGTACACAAGTGTTGGAAATCGGACGCTGGCCCACGAGGGAAGCTCCTTGGGCTGATGTGCAGGAAAGTACACCGTGGGAGAGTGCTTGTGGGGCGGTGGCGGAGTGGGGCCATAAGAACCCTCTTGGAACGAACATCCCTTTTCCCACAGTTAGAAGCCTTGGAACCACCGCGACGGTGGTGCTGAACGCGAGGTGTCCACCATGGGAGCTGCGTGGAAACACGCTGCGGCGATACCCTTTCCACACGTAATGAGGTTTCACCAGATGACAAGTGTCTGGGAAACCACGTGCGGCCTGTGCGGAGAGTGCCAAACACTCCCGCGGTGAAACAACACTGGGGTGCATGCTTGCTGTGACGACCCTCTCGTTTCCCAAAGCTAGTCGTGTGTGCAGAGGTGCGCGGAGCCAGGCTGCAAGGAGCCACAGAGGGAACCCTGTGACACAGCACGGTGGGGAAGCCTTCTTTCGGCTCAGCAACCCCTGGTTTCCCCAGGTTGGCAGGCTTTGGAGACCCCCGCGGGCAACTCGCAGGGCCATGCCACGGACTCCATTCTGTGAAACCTCAGTGTGGGACCACCCTCTTTCCTCCTACCTTCACGACGGAAGAAGCCTTGGAAATAGTCTGCCGTGCCTGCCTTGAAAGTCCCAGGGACTGAACTCTGCCAGAGAAACTCCAGTTGGGGAAAGCTAGCTTTCCACCAACACGTTGTTCCACTAAGGAGGACGTGCTCCCTGGAGAGCACTGCGGGGCCGACAGGGCCCGTCTCCTCGACTCAGCTCCGGGAAGCACACTCTCGCGGAGGGCCTCTTTCAACTGACACCCCGTTTCCCTAAGCACGAAATGTCTGCTGAGAAGCCCGGCGGCGCCGACGAGACGACCCCGTGCCCTCTACGCTGTGCAGCCAACAGGGGGTGGGATCCAGTTTTCGACCAAATTCGTCCCCGAAAGGTCCAAGGGTTGGAAATGCTTGCGGGGCCTCACAGGGTTTCGCCCCAACTGCATCTCCCAAAGCAAGGGTGTGACGTAACAGACCTCACCTGGCCTCAGTGGACTCCGGGAAGTCAGAAGTGTGGGAGTAGGTGTACCGGCCCTAGGCGTTAGACTGTCCTAAGCTCACCTGGAGAAACCACACTATGGTGACTCCACCTGTCCCACGGACGGACACCTCGTTTCACACAGTCGGTGGGGACTGCGACGACAGTACCGGATGCAGAATTCGCTCGAACGACACTAAGGGCAACCCTTCACCAAGAACCCATCTTGTTTCCCTCGCGTCAGTAGTGTGTGCAGCGGCCCGCGGGGCTCGAAAAGGTCAGGCCAGTGCTGTCTCCGCGCCTCTCGGAAGCATCAAGGTGGGGACAGCGTCTCGCCACTGACATCTGATGGCGCTCACGTACACAAGTGTTGGAAAACGGACGCTGGCCCGCGAGGGAAGCTCCCTGGGCTGATGTGCAGGAAAGAACACCGTGGGAGTGTGCTTGTGGGGCGGTGGCGGAGTGGGGCCATAAGAACCCTCTTGGAACGAACATCCCGTTTCCTACAGTTAGAAGCCTTGGACCCACCGCGACGGTGGTGCTGAACGCGAGGTGTCCACCATGGGAGCTGCGTGGAAACACGCTGCGGCGATACCCTTTCCACACGTAATGAGGTTTCCCCAGATGACAGTGTGTGGGAAACCACGCGCGGCCTGTGCGGAGAGTGCCACACACTCCTGTGGCGAAACAACACTGGGGTGCATGCTTGCTGTGACGACCCTCTCGTTTCCCAAAGCTAGACGTGTGTGCAGAGTTACGCGGAGCCAGGCTGCAAGGAGCCAGAGAGGGAACCCTGTGACACAGCACGGTGCGGAAGCCTCCTTTCGGCTCAGCAACCCCTGGTTTCCCCAGGTTGGCAGGCTTTGGAGACCCCCGCGGTCGACTCGCAGGGCAATGCCACGGACTCCATTCTGTGAACCTCAGTGTGGGACCACCCTCTTTCCTCCTACCTTCACGACGGAAGAAGCCTTGGAAATAGTCTGCCGTGCCTGCCTTGAAAGTCCCAGGGACTGAACTCTGCCAGAGAAACTCCAGTTGGGGAAAGCTAGCTTTCCACCAACACGTTGTTCCACCAAGGAGGAAGTGCTCCCTGGAGAGCACTGCGGGGCCGACAGCGCCCGTCCCCTCGACTCAGCTCCGGGAAGCACACTCTCGCGGAGGGCCTCTTTCAACTGACACCCCGTTTCCCTAAGCACGAAATGTCTGCTGAGAAGCCCCGCGGGGCCGACGAGACGACCCCGTGCCCTCAACGCTGTGCAGCCAACAGGGGGCGGGATCCAGTTGTCGACCAACTTCTCCTTCCCCTAAATTTCCAAGGGTTGCAAGTGCTTGCGGGGCCTCACAGGGCTGCGCCCCAAGTGCATCTCCCAAAGCAAGGCTGTGACGTAACCGACCTCACCTGGCCTCAGTGGACTCCGGGAAGTCAGAAGTGTTGGAGTAGGTGTACCGGTCCTAGGCGTTAGACTGTCCTAAGCTCACCTGGAGAAACCACACTATGGTGACTCCACCTGTCCCACGCACGGACACCTCGTTTCACACATTCGGTGGGGACTACGACGACAGTACCGGATGCAGAATTCGCTCGAACGACACTAAGGGCAATCCTTCACCAAGAACCCATCTTGTTTCCCTCGCGTCAGTAGCGTGTGCAGCGGCCCGCGGGGCTCGAAAAGGTCAGGCCAGTGCTGTCTCCGCGCCTCTCGGAAGCATCAAGGTGGGGACAGCGTCTCGCCACTGACATCTGATGGCGCTCACGTACACAAGTGTTGGAAATCGGACGCTGGCCCACGAGGGAAGCTCCTTGGGCTGATGTGCAGGAAAGTACACCGTGGGAGAGTGCTTGTGGGGCGGTGGCGGAGTGGGGCCATAAGAACCCTCTTGGAACGAACATCCCGTTTCCCACAGTTAGAAGCCTTGGAACCACCGCGACGGTGGTGCTGAACGCGAGGTGTCCACCATGGGAGCTGCGTGGAAACACGCTGCGGCGATACCCTTTCCACACGTAATGAGGTTTCACCAGATGACAAGTGTCTGGGAAACCACGTGCGGCCTGTGCGGAGAGTGCCAAACACTCCCGCGGTGAAACAACACTGGGGTGCATGCTTGCTGTGACGACCCTCTCGTTTCCCAAAGCTAGTCGTGTGTGCAGAGGTGCGCGGAGCCAGGCTGCAAGGAGCCACAGAGGGAACCCTGTGACACAGCACGGTGGGGAAGCCTTCTTTCGGCTCAGCAACCCCTGGTTTCCCCAGGTTGGCAGGCTTTGGAGACCCCCGCGGGCAACTCGCAGGGCCATGCCACGGACTCCATTCTGTGAAACCTCAGTGTGGGACCACCCTCTTTCCTCCTACCTTCACGACGGAAGAAGCCTTGGAAATAGTCTGCCGTGCCTGCCTTGAAAGTCCCAGGGACTGAACTCTGCCAGAGAAACTCCAGTTGGGGAAAGCTAGCTTTCCACCAACACGTTGTTCCACTAAGGAGGACGTGCTCCCTGGAGAGCACTGCGGGGCCGACAGGGCCCGTCTCCTCGACTCAGCTCCGGGAAGCACACTCTCGCGGAGGGCCTCTTTCAACTGACACCCCGTTTCCCTAAGCACGAAATGTCTGCTGAGAAGCCCGGCGGCGCCGACGAGACGACCCCGTGCCCTCTACGCTGTGCAGCCAACAGGGGGTGGGATCCAGTTTTCGACCAAATTCGTCCCCGAAAGGTCCAAGGGTTGGAAATGCTTGCGGGGCCTCACAGGGTTTCGCCCCAACTGCATCTCCCAAAGCAAGGGTGTGACGTAACAGACCTCACCTGGCCTCAGTGGACTCCGGGAAGTCAGAAGTGTGGGAGTAGGTGTACCGGCCCTAGGCGTTAGACTGTCCTAAGCTCACCTGGAGAAACCACACTATGGTGACTCCACCTGTCCCACGGACGGACACCTCGTTTCACACAGTCGGTGGGGACTGCGACGACAGTACCGGATGCAGAATTCGCTCGAACGACACTAAGGGCAACCCTTCACCAAGAACCCATCTTGTTTCCCTCGCGTCAGTAGTGTGTGCAGCGGCCCGCGGGGCTCGAAAAGGTCAGGCCAGTGCTGTCTCCGCGCCTCTCGGAAGCATCAAGGTGGGGACAGCGTCTCGCCACTGACATCTGATGGCGCTCACGTACACAAGTGTTGGCAAACGGACGCTGGCCCGCGAGGGAAGCTCCCTGGGCTGATGTGCAGGAAAGAACACCGTGGGAGTGTGCTTGTGGGGCGGTGGCGGAGTGGGGCCATAAGAACCCTCTTGGAACGAACATCCCTTTTCCCACAGTTAGAAGCCTTGGAACCACCGCGACGGTGGTGCTGAACGCGAGGTGTCCACCATGGGAGCTGCGTGGAAACACGCTGCGGCGATACCCTTTCCACACGTAATGAGGTTTCACCAGATGACAAGTGTCTGGGAAACCACGTGCGGCCTGTGCGGAGAGTGCCAAACACTCCCGCGGTGAAACAACACTGGGGTGCATGCTTGCTGTGACGACCCTCTCGTTTCCCAAAGCTAGTCGTGTGTGCAGAGGTGCGCGGAGCCAGGCTGCAAGGAGCCACAGAGGGAACCCTGTGACACAGCACGGTGGGGAAGCCTTCTTTCGGCTCAGCAACCCCTGGTTTCCCCAGGTTGGCAGGCTTTGGAGACCCCCGCGGGCAACTCGCAGGGCCATGCCACGGACTCCATTCTGTGAAACCTCAGTGTGGGACCACCCTCTTTCCTCCTACCTTCACGACGGAAGAAGCCTTGGAAATAGTCTGCCGTGCCTGCCTTGAAAGTCCCAGGGACTGAACTCTGCCAGAGAAACTCCAGTTGGGGAAAGCTAGCTTTCCACCAACACGTTGTTCCACTAAGGAGGACGTGCTCCCTGGAGAGCACTGCGGGGCCGACAGGGCCCGTCTCCTCGACTCAGCTCCGGGAAGCACACTCTCGCGGAGGGCCTCTTTCAACTGACACCCCGTTTCCCTAAGCACGAAATGTCTGCTGAGAAGCCCGGCGGCGCCGACGAGACGACCCCGTGCCCTCTACGCTGTGCAGCCAACAGGGGGTGGGATCCAGTTTTCGACCAAATTCGTCCCCGAAAGGTCCAAGGGTTGGAAATGCTTGCGGGGCCTCACAGGGTTTCGCCCCAACTGCATCTCCCAAAGCAAGGGTGTGACGTAACAGACCTCACCTGGCCTCAGTGGACTCCGGGAAGTCAGAAGTGTGGGAGTAGGTGTACCGGCCCTAGGCGTTAGACTGTCCTAAGCTCACCTGGAGAAACCACACTATGGTGACTCCACCTGTCCCACGGACGGACACCTCGTTTCACACAGTCGGTGGGGACTGCGACGACAGTACCGGATGCAGAATTCGCTCGAACGACACTAAGGGCAACCCTTCACCAAGAACCCATCTTGTTTCCCTCGCGTCAGTAGTGTGTGCAGCGGCCCGCGGGGCTCGAAAAGGTCAGGCCAGTGCTGTCTCCGCGCCTCTCGGAAGCATCAAGGTGGGGACAGCGTCTCGCCACTGACATCTGATGGCGCTCACGTACACAAGTGTTGGAAAACGGACGCTGGCCCGCGAGGGAAGCTCCCTGGGCTGATGTGCAGGAAAGAACACCGTGGGAGTGTGCTTGTGGGGCGGTGGCGGAGTGGGGCCATAAGAACCCTCTTGGAACGAACATCCCGTTTCCTACAGTTAGAAGCCTTGGACCCACCGCGACGGTGGTGCTGAACGCGAGGTGTCCACCATGGGAGCTGCGTGGAAACACGCTGCGGCGATACCCTTTCCACACGTAATGAGGTTTCCCCAGATGACAGTGTGTGGGAAACCACGCGCGGCCTGTGCGGAGAGTGCCACACACTCCTGTGGCGAAACAACACTGGGGTGCATGCTTGCTGTGACGACCCTCTCGTTTCCCAAAGCTAGACGTGTGTGCAGAGTTACGCGGAGCCAGGCTGCAAGGAGCCAGAGAGGGAACCCTGTGACACAGCACGGTGCGGAAGCCTCCTTTCGGCTCAGCAACCCCTGGTTTCCCCAGGTTGGCAGGCTTTGGAGACCCCCGCGGTCGACTCGCAGGGCAATGCCACGGACTCCATTCTGTGAACCTCAGTGTGGGACCACCCTCTTTCCTCCTACCTTCACGACGGAAGAAGCCTTGGAAATAGTCTGCCGTGCCTGCCTTGAAAGTCCCAGGGACTGAACTCTGCCAGAGAAACTCCAGTTGGGGAAAGCTAGCTTTCCACCAACACGTTGTTCCACCAAGGAGGAAGTGCTCCCTGGAGAGCACTGCGGGGCCGACAGCGCCCGTCCCCTCGACTCAGCTCCGGGAAGCACACTCTCGCGGAGGGCCTCTTTCAACTGACACCCCGTTTCCCTAAGCACGAAATGTCTGCTGAGAAGCCCCGCGGGGCCGACGAGACGACCCCGTGCCCTCAACGCTGTGCAGCCAACAGGGGGCGGGATCCAGTTGTCGACCAACTTCTCCTTCCCCTAAATTTCCAAGGGTTGCAAGTGCTTGCGGGGCCTCACAGGGCTGCGCCCCAAGTGCATCTCCCAAAGCAAGGCTGTGACGTAACCGACCTCACCTGGCCTCAGTGGACTCCGGGAAGTCAGAAGTGTTGGAGTAGGTGTACCGGTCCTAGGCGTTAGACTGTCCTAAGCTCACCTGGAGAAACCACACTATGGTGACTCCACCTGTCCCACGCACGGACACCTCGTTTCACACATTCGGTGGGGACTACGACGACAGTACCGGATGCAGAATTCGCTCGAACGACACTAAGGGCAATCCTTCACCAAGAACCCATCTTGTTTCCCTCGCGTCAGTAGCGTGTGCAGCGGCCCGCGGGGCTCGAAAAGGTCAGGCCAGTGCTGTCTCCGCGCCTCTCGGAAGCATCAAGGTGGGGACAGCGTCTCGCCACTGACATCTGATGGCGCTCACGTACACAAGTGTTGGAAATCGGACGCTGGCCCACGAGGGAAGCTCCTTGGGCTGATGTGCAGGAAAGTACACCGTGGGAGAGTGCTTGTGGGGCGGTGGCGGAGTGGGGCCATAAGAACCCTCTTGGAACGAACATCCCGTTTCCCACAGTTAGAAGCCTTGGAACCACCGCGACGGTGGTGCTGAACGCGAGGTGTCCACCATGGGAGCTGCGTGGAAACACGCTGCGGCGATACCCTTTCCACACGTAATGAGGTTTCACCAGATGACAAGTGTCTGGGAAACCACGTGCGGCCTGTGCGGAGAGTGCCAAACACTCCCGCGGTGAAACAACACTGGGGTGCATGCTTGCTGTGACGACCCTCTCGTTTCCCAAAGCTAGTCGTGTGTGCAGAGGTGCGCGGAGCCAGGCTGCAAGGAGCCACAGAGGGAACCCTGTGACACAGCACGGTGGGGAAGCCTTCTTTCGGCTCAGCAACCCCTGGTTTCCCCAGGTTGGCAGGCTTTGGAGACCCCCGCGGGCAACTCGCAGGGCCATGCCACGGACTCCATTCTGTGAAACCTCAGTGTGGGACCACCCTCTTTCCTCCTACCTTCACGACGGAAGAAGCCTTGGAAATAGTCTGCCGTGCCTGCCTTGAAAGTCCCAGGGACTGAACTCTGCCAGAGAAACTCCAGTTGGGGAAAGCTAGCTTTCCACCAACACGTTGTTCCACTAAGGAGGACGTGCTCCCTGGAGAGCACTGCGGGGCCGACAGGGCCCGTCTCCTCGACTCAGCTCCGGGAAGCACACTCTCGCGGAGGGCCTCTTTCAACTGACACCCCGTTTCCCTAAGCACGAAATGTCTGCTGAGAAGCCCGGCGGCGCCGACGAGACGACCCCGTGCCCTCTACGCTGTGCAGCCAACAGGGGGTGGGATCCAGTTTTCGACCAAATTCGTCCCCGAAAGGTCCAAGGGTTGGAAATGCTTGCGGGGCCTCACAGGGTTTCGCCCCAACTGCATCTCCCAAAGCAAGGGTGTGACGTAACAGACCTCACCTGGCCTCAGTGGACTCCGGGAAGTCAGAAGTGTGGGAGTAGGTGTACCGGCCCTAGGCGTTAGACTGTCCTAAGCTCACCTGGAGAAACCACACTATGGTGACTCCACCTGTCCCACGGACGGACACCTCGTTTCACACAGTCGGTGGGGACTGCGACGACAGTACCGGATGCAGAATTCGCTCGAACGACACTAAGGGCAACCCTTCACCAAGAACCCATCTTGTTTCCCTCGCGTCAGTAGTGTGTGCAGCGGCCCGCGGGGCTCGAAAAGGTCAGGCCAGTGCTGTCTCCGCGCCTCTCGGAAGCATCAAGGTGGGGACAGCGTCTCGCCACTGACATCTGATGGCGCTCACGTACACAAGTGTTGGCAAACGGACGCTGGCCCGCGAGGGAAGCTCCCTGGGCTGATGTGCAGGAAAGAACACCGTGGGAGTGTGCTTGTGGGGCGGTGGCGGAGTGGGGCCATAAGAACCCTCTTGGAACGAACATCCCTTTTCCCACAGTTAGAAGCCTTGGAACCACCGCGACGGTGGTGCTGAACGCGAGGTGTCCACCATGGGAGCTGCGTGGAAACACGCTGCGGCGATACCCTTTCCACACGTAATGAGGTTTCACCAGATGACAAGTGTCTGGGAAACCACGTGCGGCCTGTGCGGAGAGTGCCAAACACTCCCGCGGTGAAACAACACTGGGGTGCATGCTTGCTGTGACGACCCTCTCGTTTCCCAAAGCTAGTCGTGTGTGCAGAGGTGCGCGGAGCCAGGCTGCAAGGAGCCACAGAGGGAACCCTGTGACACAGCACGGTGGGGAAGCCTTCTTTCGGCTCAGCAACCCCTGGTTTCCCCAGGTTGGCAGGCTTTGGAGACCCCCGCGGGCAACTCGCAGGGCCATGCCACGGACTCCATTCTGTGAAACCTCAGTGTGGGACCACCCTCTTTCCTCCTACCTTCACGACGGAAGAAGCCTTGGAAATAGTCTGCCGTGCCTGCCTTGAAAGTCCCAGGGACTGAACTCTGCCAGAGAAACTCCAGTTGGGGAAAGCTAGCTTTCCACCAACACGTTGTTCCACTAAGGAGGACGTGCTCCCTGGAGAGCACTGCGGGGCCGACAGGGCCCGTCTCCTCGACTCAGCTCCGGGAAGCACACTCTCGCGGAGGGCCTCTTTCAACTGACACCCCGTTTCCCTAAGCACGAAATGTCTGCTGAGAAGCCCGGCGGCGCCGACGAGACGACCCCGTGCCCTCTACGCTGTGCAGCCAACAGGGGGTGGGATCCAGTTTTCGACCAAATTCGTCCCCGAAAGGTCCAAGGGTTGGAAATGCTTGCGGGGCCTCACAGGGTTTCGCCCCAACTGCATCTCCCAAAGCAAGGGTGTGACGTAACAGACCTCACCTGGCCTCAGTGGACTCCGGGAAGTCAGAAGTGTGGGAGTAGGTGTACCGGCCCTAGGCGTTAGACTGTCCTAAGCTCACCTGGAGAAACCACACTATGGTGACTCCACCTGTCCCACGGACGGACACCTCGTTTCACACAGTCGGTGGGGACTGCGACGACAGTACCGGATGCAGAATTCGCTCGAACGACACTAAGGGCAACCCTTCACCAAGAACCCATCTTGTTTCCCTCGCGTCAGTAGTGTGTGCAGCGGCCCGCGGGGCTCGAAAAGGTCAGGCCAGTGCTGTCTCCGCGCCTCTCGGAAGCATCAAGGTGGGGACAGCGTCTCGCCACTGACATCTGATGGCGCTCACGTACACAAGTGTTGGAAAACGGACGCTGGCCCGCGAGGGAAGCTCCCTGGGCTGATGTGCAGGAAAGAACACCGTGGGAGTGTGCTTGTGGGGCGGTGGCGGAGTGGGGCCATAAGAACCCTCTTGGAACGAACATCCCGTTTCCTACAGTTAGAAGCCTTGGACCCACCGCGACGGTGGTGCTGAACGCGAGGTGTCCACCATGGGAGCTGCGTGGAAACACGCTGCGGCGATACCCTTTCCACACGTAATGAGGTTTCCCCAGATGACAGTGTGTGGGAAACCACGCGCGGCCTGTGCGGAGAGTGCCACACACTCCTGTGGCGAAACAACACTGGGGTGCATGCTTGCTGTGACGACCCTCTCGTTTCCCAAAGCTAGACGTGTGTGCAGAGTTACGCGGAGCCAGGCTGCAAGGAGCCAGAGAGGGAACCCTGTGACACAGCACGGTGCGGAAGCCTCCTTTCGGCTCAGCAACCCCTGGTTTCCCCAGGTTGGCAGGCTTTGGAGACCCCCGCGGTCGACTCGCAGGGCAATGCCACGGACTCCATTCTGTGAACCTCAGTGTGGGACCACCCTCTTTCCTCCTACCTTCACGACGGAAGAAGCCTTGGAAATAGTCTGCCGTGCCTGCCTTGAAAGTCCCAGGGACTGAACTCTGCCAGAGAAACTCCAGTTGGGGAAAGCTAGCTTTCCACCAACACGTTGTTCCACCAAGGAGGAAGTGCTCCCTGGAGAGCACTGCGGGGCCGACAGCGCCCGTCCCCTCGACTCAGCTCCGGGAAGCACACTCTCGCGGAGGGCCTCTTTCAACTGACACCCCGTTTCCCTAAGCACGAAATGTCTGCTGAGAAGCCCCGCGGGGCCGACGAGACGACCCCGTGCCCTCAACGCTGTGCAGCCAACAGGGGGCGGGATCCAGTTGTCGACCAACTTCTCCTTCCCCTAAATTTCCAAGGGTTGCAAGTGCTTGCGGGGCCTCACAGGGCTGCGCCCCAAGTGCATCTCCCAAAGCAAGGCTGTGACGTAACCGACCTCACCTGGCCTCAGTGGACTCCGGGAAGTCAGAAGTGTTGGAGTAGGTGTACCGGTCCTAGGCGTTAGACTGTCCTAAGCTCACCTGGAGAAACCACACTATGGTGACTCCACCTGTCCCACGGACGGACACCTCGTTTCACACAGTTGGTGGGGACTGCGACGACAGTACCGGATGCAGAATTCGCTCGAACGACACTAAGGGCAACCCTTCACCAAGAACCCATCTTGTTTCCCTCGCGTCAGTAGCGTGTGCAGCGGCCCGCGGGGCTCGAAAAGGTCAGGCCAGTGCTGTCTCCGCGCCTCTCGGAAGCATCAAGGTGGGGACAGCGTCTCGCCACTGACATCTGATGGCGCTCACGTACACAAGTGTTGGAAAACGGACGCTGGCCCACGAGGGAAGCTCCTTGGGCTGATGTGCAGGAAAGTACACCGTGGGAGAGTGCTTGTGGGGCGGTGGCGGAGTGGGGCCATAAGAACCCTCTTGGAACGAACATCCCGTTTCCCACAGGTAGAAGCCTTGGAACCACCGCGACGGTGGTGCTGAACGCGAGGTGTCCACCATGGGAGCTGCGTGGAAACACGCTGCGGCGATACCCTTTCCACACGTAATGAGGTTTCACCAGATGACAAGTGTCTGGGACACCACGCGCGGCCTGTGCGGAGAGTGCCAAACACTCCCGCGGTGAAACAACACTGGGGTGCATGCTTGCTGTGACGACCCTCTCGTTTCCCAAAGCTAGTCGTGTGTGCAGAGGTGCGCGGAGCCAGGCTGCAAGGAGCCACAGAGGGAACCCTGTGACACAGCACGGTGGGGAAGCCTTCTTTCGGCTCAGCAACCCCTGGTTTCCCCAGGTTGGCAGGCTTTGGAGACCCCCGCGGGCAACTCGCAGGGCCATGCCACGGACTCCATTCTGTGAAACCTCAGTGTGGGACCACCCTCTTTCCTCCTACCTTCACGACGGAAGAAGCCTTGGAAATAGTCTGCCGTGCCTGCCTTGAAAGTCCCAGGGACTGAACTCTGCCAGAGAAACTCCAGTTGGGGAAAGCTAGCTTTCCACCAACACGTTGTTCCACTAAGGAGGACGTGCTCCCTGGAGAGCACTGCGGGGCCGACAGGGCCCGTCTCCTCGACTCAGCTCCGGGAAGCACACTCTCGCGGAGGGCCTCTTTCAACTGACACCCCGTTTCCCTAAGCACGAAATGTCTGCTGAGAAGCCCGGCGGCGCCGACGAGACGACCCCGTGCCCTCTACGCTGTGCAGCCAACAGGGGGTGGGATCCAGTTTTCGACCAAATTCGTCCCCGAAAGGTCCAAGGGTTGGAAATGCTTGCGGGGCCTCACAGGGTTTCGCCCCAACTGCATCTCCCAAAGCAAGGGTGTGACGTAACAGACCTCACCTGGCCTCAGTGGACTCCGGGAAGTCAGAAGTGTGGGAGTAGGTGTACCGGCCCTAGGCGTTAGACTGTCCTAAGCTCACCTGGAGAAACCACACTATGGTGACTCCACCTGTCCCACGGACGGACACCTCGTTTCACACAGTCGGTGGGGACTGCGACGACAGTACCGGATGCAGAATTCGCTCGAACGACACTAAGGGCAACCCTTCACCAAGAACCCATCTTGTTTCCCTCGCGTCAGTAGTGTGTGCAGCGGCCCGCGGGGCTCGAAAAGGTCAGGCCAGTGCTGTCTCCGCGCCTCTCGGAAGCATCAAGGTGGGGACAGCGTCTCGCCACTGACATCTGATGGCGCTCACGTACACAAGTGTTGGCAAACGGACGCTGGCCCGCGAGGGAAGCTCCCTGGGCTGATGTGCAGGAAAGAACACCGTGGGAGTGTGCTTGTGGGGCGGTGGCGGAGTGGGGCCATAAGAACCCTCTTGGAACGAACATCCCGTTTCCTACAGTTAGAAGCCTTGGACCCACCGCGACGGTGGTGCTGAACGCGAGGTGTCCACCATGGGAGCTGCGTGGAAACACGCTGCGGCGATACCCTTTCCACACGTAATGAGGTTTCCCCAGATGACAGTGTGTGGGAAACCACGCGCGGCCTGTGCGGAGAGTGCCACACACTCCTGTGGCGAAACAACACTGGGGTGCATGCTTGCTGTGACGACCCTCTCGTTTCCCAAAGCTAGACGTGTGTGCAGAGTTACGCGGAGCCAGGCTGCAAGGAGCCAGAGAGGGAACCCTGTGACACAGCACGGTGCGGAAGCCTCCTTTCGGCTCAGCAACCCCTGGTTTCCCCAGGTTGGCAGGCTTTGGAGACCCCCGCGGTCGACTCGCAGGGCAATGCCACGGACTCCATTCTGTGAACCTCAGTGTGGGACCACCCTCTTTCCTCCTACCTTCACGACGGAAGAAGCCTTGGAAATAGTCTGCCGTGCCTGCCTTGAAAGTCCCAGGGACTGAACTCTGCCAGAGAAACTCCAGTTGGGGAAAGCTAGCTTTCCACCAACACGTTGTTCCACCAAGGAGGAAGTGCTCCCTGGAGAGCACTGCGGGGCCGACAGCGCCCGTCCCCTCGACTCAGCTCCGGGAAGCACACTCTCGCGGAGGGCCTCTTTCAACTGACACCCCGTTTCCCTAAGCACGAAATGTCTGCTGAGAAGCCCCGCGGGGCCGACGAGACGACCCCGTGCCCTCAACGCTGTGCAGCCAACAGGGGGCGGGATCCAGTTGTCGACCAACTTCTCCTTCCCCTAAATTTCCAAGGGTTGCAAGTGCTTGCGGGGCCTCACAGGGCTGCGCCCCAAGTGCATCTCCCAAAGCAAGGCTGTGACGTAACCGACCTCACCTGGCCTCAGTGGACTCCGGGAAGTCAGAAGTGTTGGAGTAGGTGTACCGGTCCTAGGCGTTAGACTGTCCTAAGCTCACCTGGAGAAACCACACTATGGTGACTCCACCTGTCCCACGCACGGACACCTCGTTTCACACATTCGGTGGGGACTACGACGACAGTACCGGATGCAGAACTCGCTCGAACGACACTAAGGGCAATCCTTCACCAAGAACCCATCTTGTTTCCCTCGCGTCAGTAGCGTGTGCAGCGGCCCGCGGGGCTCGAAAAGGTCAGGCCAGTGCTGTCTCCGCGGCTCTCGGAAGCATCAAGGTGGGGACAGCGTCTCGCCACTGACATCTGATGGCGCTCACGTACACAAGTGTTGGAAATCGGACGCTGGCCCACGAGGGAAGCTCCTTGGGCTGATGTGCAGGAAAGTACACCGTGGGAGAGTGCTTGTGGGGCGGTGGCGGAGTGGGGCCATAAGAACCCTCTTGGAACGAACATCCCGTTTCCCACAGTTAGAAGCCTTGGAACCACCGCGACGGTGGTGCTGAACGCGAGGTGTCCACCATGGGAGCTGCGTGGAAACACGCTGCGGCGATACCCTTTCCACACGTAATGAGGTTTCACCAGATGACAAGTGTCTGGGAAACCACGCGCGGCCTGTGCGGAGAGTGCCAAACACTCCCGCGGTGAAACAACACTGGGGTGCATGCTTGCTGTGACGACCCTCTCGTTTCCCAAAGCTAGTCGTGTGTGCAGAGGTGCGCGGAGCCAGGCTGCAAGGAGCCACAGAGGGAACCCTGTGACACAGCACGGTGGGGAAGCCTTCTTTCGGCTCAGCAACCCCTGGTTTCCCCAGGTTGGCAGGCTTTGGAGACCCCCGCGGGCAACTCGCAGGGCCATGCCACGGACTCCATTCTGTGAAACCTCAGTGTGGGACCACCCTCTTTCCTCCTACCTTCACGACGGAAGAAGCCTTGGAAATAGTCTGCCGTGCCTGCCTTGAAAGTCCCAGGGACTGAACTCTGCCAGAGAAACTCCAGTTGGGGAAAGCTAGCTTTCCACCAACACGTTGTTCCACTAAGGAGGACGTGCTCCCTGGAGAGCACTGCGGGGCCGACAGGGCCCGTCTCCTCGACTCAGCTCCGGGAAGCACACTCTCGCGGAGGGCCTCTTTCAACTGACACCCCGTTTCCCTAAGCACGAAATGTCTGCTGAGAAGCCCGGCGGCGCCGACGAGACGACCCCGTGCCCTCTACGCTGTGCAGCCAACAGGGGGTGGGATCCAGTTTTCGACCAAATTCGTCCCCGAAAGGTCCAAGGGTTGGAAATGCTTGCGGGGCCTCACAGGGTTTCGCCCCAACTGCATCTCCCAAAGCAAGGGTGTGACGTAACAGACCTCACCTGGCCTCAGTGGACTCCGGGAAGTCAGAAGTGTGGGAGTAGGTGTACCGGCCCTAGGCGTTAGACTGTCCTAAGCTCACCTGGAGAAACCACACTATGGTGACTCCACCTGTCCCACGGACGGACACCTCGTTTCACACAGTCGGTGGGGACTGCGACGACAGTACCGGATGCAGAATTCGCTCGAACGACACTAAGGGCAACCCTTCACCAAGAACCCATCTTGTTTCCCTCGCGTCAGTAGTGTGTGCAGCGGCCCGCGGGGCTCGAAAAGGTCAGGCCAGTGCTGTCTCCGCGCCTCTCGGAAGCATCAAGGTGGGGACAGCGTCTCGCCACTGACATCTGATGGCGCTCACGTACACAAGTGTTGGAAAACGGACGCTGGCCCGCGAGGGAAGCTCCCTGGGCTGATGTGCAGGAAAGAACACCGTGGGAGTGTGCTTGTGGGGCGGTGGCGGAGTGGGGCCATAAGAACCCTCTTGGAACGAACATCCCGTTTCCTACAGTTAGAAGCCTTGGACCCACCGCGACGGTGGTGCTGAACGCGAGGTGTCCACCATGGGAGCTGCGTGGAAACACGCTGCGGCGATACCCTTTCCACACGTAATGAGGTTTCCCCAGATGACAGTGTGTGGGAAACCACGCGCGGCCTGTGCGGAGAGTGCCACACACTCCTGTGGCGAAACAACACTGGGGTGCATGCTTGCTGTGACGACCCTCTCGTTTCCCAAAGCTAGACGTGTGTGCAGAGTTACGCGGAGCCAGGCTGCAAGGAGCCAGAGAGGGAACCCTGTGACACAGCACGGTGCGGAAGCCTCCTTTCGGCTCAGCAACCCCTGGTTTCCCCAGGTTGGCAGGCTTTGGAGACCCCCGCGGTCGACTCGCAGGGCAATGCCACGGACTCCATTCTGTGAACCTCAGTGTGGGACCACCCTCTTTCCTCCTACCTTCACGACGGAAGAAGCCTTGGAAATAGTCTGCCGTGCCTGCCTTGAAAGTCCCAGGGACTGAACTCTGCCAGAGAAACTCCAGTTGGGGAAAGCTAGCTTTCCACCAACACGTTGTTCCACCAAGGAGGAAGTGCTCCCTGGAGAGCACTGCGGGGCCGACAGCGCCCGTCCCCTCGACTCAGCTCCGGGAAGCACACTCTCGCGGAGGGCCTCTTTCAACTGACACCCCGTTTCCCTAAGCACGAAATGTCTGCTGAGAAGCCCCGCGGGGCCGACGAGACGACCCCGTGCCCTCAACGCTGTGCAGCCAACAGGGGGCGGGATCCAGTTGTCGACCAACTTCTCCTTCCCCTAAATTTCCAAGGGTTGCAAGTGCTTGCGGGGCCTCACAGGGCTGCGCCCCAAGTGCATCTCCCAAAGCAAGGCTGTGACGTAACCGACCTCACCTGGCCTCAGTGGACTCCGGGAAGTCAGAAGTGTTGGAGTAGGTGTACCGGTCCTAGGCGTTAGACTGTCCTAAGCTCACCTGGAGAAACCACACTATGGTGACTCCACCTGTCCCACGCACGGACACCTCGTTTCACACATTCGGTGGGGACTACGACGACAGTACCGGATGCAGAACTCGCTCGAACGACACTAAGGGCAATCCTTCACCAAGAACCCATCTTGTTTCCCTCGCGTCAGTAGCGTGTGCAGCGGCCCGCGGGGCTCGAAAAGGTCAGGCCAGTGCTGTCTCCGCGCCTCTCGGAAGCATCAAGGTGGGGACAGCGTCTCGCCACTGATATCTGATGGCGCTCACGTACACAAGTGTTGGAAATCGGACGCTGGCCCACGAGGGAAGCTCCTTGGGCTGATGTGCAGGAAAGTACACCGTGGGAGAGTGCTTGTGGGGCGGTGGCGGAGTGGGGCCATAAGAACCCTCTTGGAACGAACATCCCGTTTCCCACAGTTAGAAGCCTTGGAACCACCGCGACGGTGGTGCTGAACGCGAGGTGTCCACCATGGGAGCTGCGTGG
Source organism: Lynx rufus (assembly GCF_022079265.1). Lineage (NCBI taxonomy): Eukaryota > Metazoa > Chordata > Mammalia > Carnivora > Felidae > Lynx > Lynx rufus. The sequence goes on along the minus strand of NW_025814838.1, from coordinate 30,422 downwards.
AAACACGCTGCGGCGATACCCTTTCCACACGTAATGAGGTTTCACCAGATGACAAGTGTCTGGGAAACCACGTGCGGCCTGTGCGGAGAGTGCCAAACACTCCCGCGGTGAAACAACACTGGGGTGCATGCTTGCTGTGACGACCCTCTCGTTTCCCAAAGCTAGTCGTGTGTGCAGAGGTGCGCGGAGCCAGGCTGCAAGGAGCCACAGAGGGAACCCTGTGACACAGCACGGTGGGGAAGCCTTCTTTCGGCTCAGCAACCCCTGGTTTCCCCAGGTTGGCAGGCTTTGGAGACCCCCGCGGGCAACTCGCAGGGCCATGCCACGGACTCCATTCTGTGAAACCTCAGTGTGGGACCACCCTCTTTCCTCCTACCTTCACGACGGAAGAAGCCTTGGAAATAGTCTGCCGTGCCTGCCTTGAAAGTCCCAGGGACTGAACTCTGCCAGAGAAACTCCAGTTGGGGAAAGCTAGCTTTCCACCAACACGTTGTTCCACTAAGGAGGACGTGCTCCCTGGAGAGCACTGCGGGGCCGACAGGGCCCGTCTCCTCGACTCAGCTCCGGGAAGCACACTCTCGCGGAGGGCCTCTTTCAACTGACACCCCGTTTCCCTAAGCACGAAATGTCTGCTGAGAAGCCCGGCGGCGCCGACGAGACGACCCCGTGCCCTCTACGCTGTGCAGCCAACAGGGGGTGGGATCCAGTTTTCGACCAAATTCGTCCCCGAAAGGTCCAAGGGTTGGAAATGCTTGCGGGGCCTCACAGGGTTTCGCCCCAACTGCATCTCCCAAAGCAAGGGTGTGACGTAACAGACCTCACCTGGCCTCAGTGGACTCCGGGAAGTCAGAAGTGTGGGAGTAGGTGTACCGGCCCTAGGCGTTAGACTGTCCTAAGCTCACCTGGAGAAACCACACTATGGTGACTCCACCTGTCCCACGGACGGACACCTCGTTTCACACAGTCGGTGGGGACTGCGACGACAGTACCGGATGCAGAATTCGCTCGAACGACACTAAGGGCAACCCTTCACCAAGAACCCATCTTGTTTCCCTCGCGTCAGTAGTGTGTGCAGCGGCCCGCGGGGCTCGAAAAGGTCAGGCCAGTGCTGTCTCCGCGCCTCTCGGAAGCATCAAGGTGGGGACAGCGTCTCGCCACTGACATCTGATGGCGCTCACGTACACAAGTGTTGGAAAACGGACGCTGGCCCGCGAGGGAAGCTCCCTGGGCTGATGTGCAGGAAAGAACACCGTGGGAGTGTGCTTGTGGGGCGGTGGCGGAGTGGGGCCATAAGAACCCTCTTGGAACGAACATCCCGTTTCCTACAGTTAGAAGCCTTGGACCCACCGCGACGGTGGTGCTGAACGCGAGGTGTCCACCATGGGAGCTGCGTGGAAACACGCTGCGGCGATACCCTTTCCACACGTAATGAGGTTTCCCCAGATGACAGTGTGTGGGAAACCACGCGCGGCCTGTGCGGAGAGTGCCACACACTCCTGTGGCGAAACAACACTGGGGTGCATGCTTGCTGTGACGACCCTCTCGTTTCCCAAAGCTAGACGTGTGTGCAGAGTTACGCGGAGCCAGGCTGCAAGGAGCCAGAGAGGGAACCCTGTGACACAGCACGGTGCGGAAGCCTCCTTTCGGCTCAGCAACCCCTGGTTTCCCCAGGTTGGCAGGCTTTGGAGACCCCCGCGGTCGACTCGCAGGGCAATGCCACGGACTCCATTCTGTGAACCTCAGTGTGGGACCACCCTCTTTCCTCCTACCTTCACGACGGAAGAAGCCTTGGAAATAGTCTGCCGTGCCTGCCTTGAAAGTCCCAGGGACTGAACTCTGCCAGAGAAACTCCAGTTGGGGAAAGCTAGCTTTCCACCAACACGTTGTTCCACCAAGGAGGAAGTGCTCCCTGGAGAGCACTGCGGGGCCGACAGCGCCCGTCCCCTCGACTCAGCTCCGGGAAGCACACTCTCGCGGAGGGCCTCTTTCAACTGACACCCCGTTTCCCTAAGCACGAAATGTCTGCTGAGAAGCCCCGCGGGGCCGACGAGACGACCCCGTGCCCTCAACGCTGTGCAGCCAACAGGGGGCGGGATCCAGTTGTCGACCAACTTCTCCTTCCCCTAAATTTCCAAGGGTTGCAAGTGCTTGCGGGGCCTCACAGGGCTGCGCCCCAAGTGCATCTCCCAAAGCAAGGCTGTGACGTAACCGACCTCACCTGGCCTCAGTGGACTCCGGGAAGTCAGAAGTGTTGGAGTAGGTGTACCGGTCCTAGGCGTTAGACTGTCCTAAGCTCACCTGGAGAAACCACACTATGGTGACTCCACCTGTCCCACGCACGGACACCTCGTTTCACACATTCGGTGGGGACTACGACGACAGTACCGGATGCAGAACTCGCTCGAACGACACTAAGGGCAATCCTTCACCAAGAACCCATCTTGTTTCCCTCGCGTCAGTAGCGTGTGCAGCGGCCCGCGGGGCTCGAAAAGGTCAGGCCAGTGCTGTCTCCGCGGCTCTCGGAAGCATCAAGGTGGGGACAGCGTCTCGCCACTGATATCTGATGGCGCTCACGTACACAAGTGTTGGAAATCGGACGCTGGCCCACGAGGGAAGCTCCTTGGGCTGATGTGCAGGAAAGTACACCGTGGGAGAGTGCTTGTGGGGCGGTGGCGGAGTGGGGCCATAAGAACCCTCTTGGAACGAACATCCCGTTTCCCACAGTTAGAAGCCTTGGAACCACCGCGACGGTGGTGCTGAACGCGAGGTGTCCACCATGGGAGCTGCGTGGAAACACGCTGCGGCGATACCCTTTCCACACGTAATGAGGTTTCACCAGATGACAAGTGTCTGGGACACCACGCGCGGCCTGTGCGGAGAGTGCCAAACACTCCCGCGGTGAAACAACACTGGGGTGCATGCTTGCTGTGACGACCCTCTCGTTTCCCAAAGCTAGTCGTGTGTGCAGAGGTGCGCGGAGCCAGGCTGCAAGGAGCCACAGAGGGAACCCTGTGACACAGCACGGTGGGGAAGCCTTCTTTCGGCTCAGCAACCCCTGGTTTCCCCAGGTTGGCAGGCTTTGGAGACCCCCGCGGGCAACTCGCAGGGCCATGCCACGGACTCCATTCTGTGAAACCTCAGTGTGGGACCACCCTCTTTCCTCCTACCTTCACGACGGAAGAAGCCTTGGAAATAGTCTGCCGTGCCTGCCTTGAAAGTCCCAGGGACTGAACTCTGCCAGAGAAACTCCAGTTGGGGAAAGCTAGCTTTCCACCAACACGTTGTTCCACTAAGGAGGACGTGCTCCCTGGAGAGCACTGCGGGGCCGACAGGGCCCGTCTCCTCGACTCAGCTCCGGGAAGCACACTCTCGCGGAGGGCCTCTTTCAACTGACACCCCGTTTCCCTAAGCACGAAATGTCTGCTGAGAAGCCCGGCGGCGCCGACGAGACGACCCCGTGCCCTCTACGCTGTGCAGCCAACAGGGGGTGGGATCCAGTTTTCGACCAAATTCGTCCCCGAAAGGTCCAAGGGTTGGAAATGCTTGCGGGGCCTCACAGGGTTTCGCCCCAACTGCATCTCCCAAAGCAAGGGTGTGACGTAACAGACCTCACCTGGCCTCAGTGGACTCCGGGAAGTCAGAAGTGTGGGAGTAGGTGTACCGGCCCTAGGCGTTAGACTGTCCTAAGCTCACCTGGAGAAACCACACTATGGTGACTCCACCTGTCCCACGGACGGACACCTCGTTTCACACAGTCGGTGGGGACTGCGACGACAGTACCGGATGCAGAATTCGCTCGAACGACACTAAGGGCAACCCTTCACCAAGAACCCATCTTGTTTCCCTCGCGTCAGTAGTGTGTGCAGCGGCCCGCGGGGCTCGAAAAGGTCAGGCCAGTGCTGTCTCCGCGCCTCTCGGAAGCATCAAGGTGGGGACAGCGTCTCGCCACTGACATCTGATGGCGCTCACGTACACAAGTGTTGGCAAACGGACGCTGGCCCGCGAGGGAAGCTCCCTGGGCTGATGTGCAGGAAAGAACACCGTGGGAGTGTGCTTGTGGGGCGGTGGCGGAGTGGGGCCATAAGAACCCTCTTGGAACGAACATCCCGTTTCCTACAGTTAGAAGCCTTGGACCCACCGCGACGGTGGTGCTGAACGCGAGGTGTCCACCATGGGAGCTGCGTGGAAACACGCTGCGGCGATACCCTTTCCACACGTAATGAGGTTTCCCCAGATGACAGTGTGTGGGAAACCACGCGCGGCCTGTGCGGAGAGTGCCACACACTCCTGTGGCGAAACAACACTGGGGTGCATGCTTGCTGTGACGACCCTCTCGTTTCCCAAAGCTAGACGTGTGTGCAGAGTTACGCGGAGCCAGGCTGCAAGGAGCCAGAGAGGGAACCCTGTGACACAGCACGGTGCGGAAGCCTCCTTTCGGCTCAGCAACCCCTGGTTTCCCCAGGTTGGCAGGCTTTGGAGACCCCCGCGGTCGACTCGCAGGGCAATGCCACGGACTCCATTCTGTGAACCTCAGTGTGGGACCACCCTCTTTCCTCCTACCTTCACGACGGAAGAAGCCTTGGAAATAGTCTGCCGTGCCTGCCTTGAAAGTCCCAGGGACTGAACTCTGCCAGAGAAACTCCAGTTGGGGAAAGCTAGCTTTCCACCAACACGTTGTTCCACCAAGGAGGAAGTGCTCCCTGGAGAGCACTGCGGGGCCGACAGCGCCCGTCCCCTCGACTCAGCTCCGGGAAGCACACTCTCGCGGAGGGCCTCTTTCAACTGACACCCCGTTTCCCTAAGCACGAAATGTCTGCTGAGAAGCCCCGCGGGGCCGACGAGACGACCCCGTGCCCTCAACGCTGTGCAGCCAACAGGGGGCGGGATCCAGTTGTCGACCAACTTCTCCTTCCCCTAAATTTCCAAGGGTTGCAAGTGCTTGCGGGGCCTCACAGGGCTGCGCCCCAAGTGCATCTCCCAAAGCAAGGCTGTGACGTAACCGACCTCACCTGGCCTCAGTGGACTCCGGGAAGTCAGAAGTGTTGGAGTAGGTGTACCGGTCCTAGGCGTTAGACTGTCCTAAGCTCACCTGGAGAAACCACACTATGGTGACTCCACCTGTCCCACGCACGGACACCTCGTTTCACACATTCGGTGGGGACTACGACGACAGTACCGGATGCAGAACTCGCTCGAACGACACTAAGGGCAACCCTTCACCAAGAACCCATCTTGTTTCCCTCGCGTCAGTAGCGTGTGCAGCGGCCCGCGGGGCTCGAAAAGGTCAGGCCAGTGCTGTCTCCGCGCCTCTCGGAAGCATCAAGGTGGGGACAGCGTCTCGCCACTGACATCTGATGGCGCTCACGTACACAAGTGTTGGAAATCGGACGCTGGCCCACGAGGGAAGCTCCTTGGGCTGATGTGCAGGAAAGTACACCGTGGGAGAGTGCTTGTGGGGCGGTGGCGGAGTGGGGCCATAAGAACCCTCTTGGAACGAACATCCCGTTTCCCACAGTTAGAAGCCTTGGAACCACCGCGACGGTGGTGCTGAACGCGAGGTGTCCACCATGGGAGCTGCGTGGAAACACGCTGCGGCGATACCCTTTCCACACGTAATGAGGTTTCACCAGATGACAAGTGTCTGGGACACCACGCGCGGCCTGTGCGGAGAGTGCCAAACACTCCCGCGGTGAAACAACACTGGGGTGCATGCTTGCTGTGACGACCCTCTCGTTTCCCAAAGCTAGTCGTGTGTGCAGAGGTGCGCGGAGCCAGGCTGCAAGGAGCCACAGAGGGAACCCTGTGACACAGCACGGTGGGGAAGCCTTCTTTCGGCTCAGCAACCCCTGGTTTCCCCAGGTTGGCAGGCTTTGGAGACCCCCGCGGGCAACTCGCAGGGCCATGCCACGGACTCCATTCTGTGAAACCTCAGTGTGGGACCACCCTCTTTCCTCCTACCTTCACGACGGAAGAAGCCTTGGAAATAGTCTGCCGTGCCTGCCTTGAAAGTCCCAGGGACTGAACTCTGCCAGAGAAACTCCAGTTGGGGAAAGCTAGCTTTCCACCAACACGTTGTTCCACTAAGGAGGACGTGCTCCCTGGAGAGCACTGCGGGGCCGACAGGGCCCGTCTCCTCGACTCAGCTCCGGGAAGCACACTCTCGCGGAGGGCCTCTTTCAACTGACACCCCGTTTCCCTAAGCACGAAATGTCTGCTGAGAAGCCCGGCGGCGCCGACGAGACGACCCCGTGCCCTCTACGCTGTGCAGCCAACAGGGGGTGGGATCCAGTTTTCGACCAAATTCGTCCCCGAAAGGTCCAAGGGTTGGAAATGCTTGCGGGGCCTCACAGGGTTTCGCCCCAACTGCATCTCCCAAAGCAAGGGTGTGACGTAACAGACCTCACCTGGCCTCAGTGGACTCCGGGAAGTCAGAAGTGTGGGAGTAGGTGTACCGGCCCTAGGCGTTAGACTGTCCTAAGCTCACCTGGAGAAACCACACTATGGTGACTCCACCTGTCCCACGGACGGACACCTCGTTTCACACAGTCGGTGGGGACTGCGACGACAGTACCGGATGCAGAATTCGCTCGAACGACACTAAGGGCAACCCTTCACCAAGAACCCATCTTGTTTCCCTCGCGTCAGTAGTGTGTGCAGCGGCCCGCGGGGCTCGAAAAGGTCAGGCCAGTGCTGTCTCCGCGCCTCTCGGAAGCATCAAGGTGGGGACAGCGTCTCGCCACTGACATCTGATGGCGCTCACGTACACAAGTGTTGGCAAACGGACGCTGGCCCGCGAGGGAAGCTCCCTGGGCTGATGTGCAGGAAAGAACACCGTGGGAGTGTGCTTGTGGGGCGGTGGCGGAGTGGGGCCATAAGAACCCTCTTGGAACGAACATCCCGTTTCCTACAGTTAGAAGCCTTGGACCCACCGCGACGGTGGTGCTGAACGCGAGGTGTCCACCATGGGAGCTGCGTGGAAACACGCTGCGGCGATACCCTTTCCACACGTAATGAGGTTTCCCCAGATGACAGTGTGTGGGAAACCACGCGCGGCCTGTGCGGAGAGTGCCACACACTCCTGTGGCGAAACAACACTGGGGTGCATGCTTGCTGTGACGACCCTCTCGTTTCCCAAAGCTAGACGTGTGTGCAGAGTTACGCGGAGCCAGGCTGCAAGGAGCCAGAGAGGGAACCCTGTGACACAGCACGGTGCGGAAGCCTCCTTTCGGCTCAGCAACCCCTGGTTTCCCCAGGTTGGCAGGCTTTGGAGACCCCCGCGGTCGACTCGCAGGGCAATGCCACGGACTCCATTCTGTGAACCTCAGTGTGGGACCACCCTCTTTCCTCCTACCTTCACGACGGAAGAAGCCTTGGAAATAGTCTGCCGTGCCTGCCTTGAAAGTCCCAGGGACTGAACTCTGCCAGAGAAACTCCAGTTGGGGAAAGCTAGCTTTCCACCAACACGTTGTTCCACCAAGGAGGAAGTGCTCCCTGGAGAGCACTGCGGGGCCGACAGCGCCCGTCCCCTCGACTCAGCTCCGGGAAGCACACTCTCGCGGAGGGCCTCTTTCAACTGACACCCCGTTTCCCTAAGCACGAAATGTCTGCTGAGAAGCCCCGCGGGGCCGACGAGACGACCCCGTGCCCTCAACGCTGTGCAGCCAACAGGGGGCGGGATCCAGTTGTCGACCAACTTCTCCTTCCCCTAAATTTCCAAGGGTTGCAAGTGCTTGCGGGGCCTCACAGGGCTGCGCCCCAAGTGCATCTCCCAAAGCAAGGCTGTGACGTAACCGACCTCACCTGGCCTCAGTGGACTCCGGGAAGTCAGAAGTGTTGGAGTAGGTGTACCGGTCCTAGGCGTTAGACTGTCCTAAGCTCACCTGGAGAAACCACACTATGGTGACTCCACCTGTCCCACGCACGGACACCTCGTTTCACACATTCGGTGGGGACTACGACGACAGTACCGGATGCAGAACTCGCTCGAACGACACTAAGGGCAATCCTTCACCAAGAACCCATCTTGTTTCCCTCGCGTCAGTAGCGTGTGCAGCGGCCCGCGGGGCTCGAAAAGGTCAGGCCAGTGCTGTCTCCGCGGCTCTCGGAAGCATCAAGGTGGGGACAGCGTCTCGCCACTGACATCTGATGGCGCTCACGTACACAAGTGTTGGAAATCGGACGCTGGCCCACGAGGGAAGCTCCTTGGGCTGATGTGCAGGAAAGTACACCGTGGGAGAGTGCTTGTGGGGCGGTGGCGGAGTGGGGCCATAAGAACCCTCTTGGAACGAACATCCCGTTTCCCACAGTTAGAAGCCTTGGAACCACCGCGACGGTGGTGCTGAACGCGAGGTGTCCACCATGGGAGCTGCGTGGAAACACGCTGCGGCGATACCCTTTCCACACGTAATGAGGTTTCACCAGATGACAAGTGTCTGGGAAACCACGCGCGGCCTGTGCGGAGAGTGCCAAACACTCCCGCGGTGAAACAACACTGGGGTGCATGCTTGCTGTGACGACCCTCTCGTTTCCCAAAGCTAGTCGTGTGTGCAGAGGTGCGCGGAGCCAGGCTGCAAGGAGCCACAGAGGGAACCCTGTGACACAGCACGGTGGGGAAGCCTTCTTTCGGCTCAGCAACCCCTGGTTTCCCCAGGTTGGCAGGCTTTGGAGACCCCCGCGGGCAACTCGCAGGGCCATGCCACGGACTCCATTCTGTGAAACCTCAGTGTGGGACCACCCTCTTTCCTCCTACCTTCACGACGGAAGAAGCCTTGGAAATAGTCTGCCGTGCCTGCCTTGAAAGTCCCAGGGACTGAACTCTGCCAGAGAAACTCCAGTTGGGGAAAGCTAGCTTTCCACCAACACGTTGTTCCACTAAGGAGGACGTGCTCCCTGGAGAGCACTGCGGGGCCGACAGGGCCCGTCTCCTCGACTCAGCTCCGGGAAGCACACTCTCGCGGAGGGCCTCTTTCAACTGACACCCCGTTTCCCTAAGCACGAAATGTCTGCTGAGAAGCCCGGCGGCGCCGACGAGACGACCCCGTGCCCTCTACGCTGTGCAGCCAACAGGGGGTGGGATCCAGTTTTCGACCAAATTCGTCCCCGAAAGGTCCAAGGGTTGGAAATGCTTGCGGGGCCTCACAGGGTTTCGCCCCAACTGCATCTCCCAAAGCAAGGGTGTGACGTAACAGACCTCACCTGGCCTCAGTGGACTCCGGGAAGTCAGAAGTGTGGGAGTAGGTGTACCGGCCCTAGGCGTTAGACTGTCCTAAGCTCACCTGGAGAAACCACACTATGGTGACTCCACCTGTCCCACGGACGGACACCTCGTTTCACACAGTCGGTGGGGACTGCGACGACAGTACCGGATGCAGAATTCGCTCGAACGACACTAAGGGCAACCCTTCACCAAGAACCCATCTTGTTTCCCTCGCGTCAGTAGTGTGTGCAGCGGCCCGCGGGGCTCGAAAAGGTCAGGCCAGTGCTGTCTCCGCGCCTCTCGGAAGCATCAAGGTGGGGACAGCGTCTCGCCACTGACATCTGATGGCGCTCACGTACACAAGTGTTGGAAAACGGACGCTGGCCCGCGAGGGAAGCTCCCTGGGCTGATGTGCAGGAAAGAACACCGTGGGAGTGTGCTTGTGGGGCGGTGGCGGAGTGGGGCCATAAGAACCCTCTTGGAACGAACATCCCGTTTCCTACAGTTAGAAGCCTTGGACCCACCGCGACGGTGGTGCTGAACGCGAGGTGTCCACCATGGGAGCTGCGTGGAAACACGCTGCGGCGATACCCTTTCCACACGTAATGAGGTTTCCCCAGATGACAGTGTGTGGGAAACCACGCGCGGCCTGTGCGGAGAGTGCCACACACTCCTGTGGCGAAACAACACTGGGGTGCATGCTTGCTGTGACGACCCTCTCGTTTCCCAAAGCTAGACGTGTGTGCAGAGTTACGCGGAGCCAGGCTGCAAGGAGCCAGAGAGGGAACCCTGTGACACAGCACGGTGCGGAAGCCTCCTTTCGGCTCAGCAACCCCTGGTTTCCCCAGGTTGGCAGGCTTTGGAGACCCCCGCGGTCGACTCGCAGGGCAATGCCACGGACTCCATTCTGTGAACCTCAGTGTGGGACCACCCTCTTTCCTCCTACCTTCACGACGGAAGAAGCCTTGGAAATAGTCTGCCGTGCCTGCCTTGAAAGTCCCAGGGACTGAACTCTGCCAGAGAAACTCCAGTTGGGGAAAGCTAGCTTTCCACCAACACGTTGTTCCACCAAGGAGGAAGTGCTCCCTGGAGAGCACTGCGGGGCCGACAGCGCCCGTCCCCTCGACTCAGCTCCGGGAAGCACACTCTCGCGGAGGGCCTCTTTCAACTGACACCCCCGTTTCCCTAAGCACGAAATGTCTGCTGAGAAGCCCCGCGGGGCCGACGAGACGACCCCGTGCCCTCAACGCTGTGCAGCCAACAGGGGGCGGGATCCAGTTGTCGACCAACTTCTCCTTCCCCTAAATTTCCAAGGGTTGCAAGTGCTTGCGGGGCCTCACAGGGCTGCGCCCCAAGTGCATCTCCCAAAGCAAGGCTGTGACGTAACCGACCTCACCTGGCCTCAGTGGACTCCGGGAAGTCAGAAGTGTTGGAGTAGGTGTACCGGTCCTAGGCGTTAGACTGTCCTAAGCTCACCTGGAGAAACCACACTATGGTGACTCCACCTGTCCCACGCACGGACACCTCGTTTCACACATTCGGTGGGGACTACGACGACAGTACCGGATGCAGAACTCGCTCGAACGACACTAAGGGCAATCCTTCACCAAGAACCCATCTTGTTTCCCTCGCGTCAGTAGCGTGTGCAGCGGCCCGCGGGGCTCGAAAAGGTCAGGCCAGTGCTGTCTCCGCGCCTCTCGGAAGCATCAAGGTGGGGACAGCGTCTCGCCACTGATATCTGATGGCGCTCACGTACACAAGTGTTGGAAATCGGACGCTGGCCCACGAGGGAAGCTCCTTGGGCTGATGTGCAGGAAAGTACACCGTGGGAGAGTGCTTGTGGGGCGGTGGCGGAGTGGGGCCATAAGAACCCTCTTGGAACGAACATCCCGTTTCCCACAGTTAGAAGCCTTGGAACCACCGCGACGGTGGTGCTGAACGCGAGGTGTCCACCATGGGAGCTGCGTGGAAACACGCTGCGGCGATACCCTTTCCACACGTAATGAGGTTTCACCAGATGACAAGTGTCTGGGAAACCACGTGCGGCCTGTGCGGAGAGTGCCAAACACTCCCGCGGTGAAACAACACTGGGGTGCATGCTTGCTGTGACGACCCTCTCGTTTCCCAAAGCTAGTCGTGTGTGCAGAGGTGCGCGGAGCCAGGCTGCAAGGAGCCACAGAGGGAACCCTGTGACACAGCACGGTGGGGAAGCCTTCTTTCGGCTCAGCAACCCCTGGTTTCCCCAGGTTGGCAGGCTTTGGAGACCCCCGCGGGCAACTCGCAGGGCCATGCCACGGACTCCATTCTGTGAAACCTCAGTGTGGGACCACCCTCTTTCCTCCTACCTTCACGACGGAAGAAGCCTTGGAAATAGTCTGCCGTGCCTGCCTTGAAAGTCCCAGGGACTGAACTCTGCCAGAGAAACTCCAGTTGGGGAAAGCTAGCTTTCCACCAACACGTTGTTCCACTAAGGAGGACGTGCTCCCTGGAGAGCACTGCGGGGCCGACAGGGCCCGTCTCCTCGACTCAGCTCCGGGAAGCACACTCTCGCGGAGGGCCTCTTTCAACTGACACCCCGTTTCCCTAAGCACGAAATGTCTGCTGAGAAGCCCGGCGGCGCCGACGAGACGACCCCGTGCCCTCTACGCTGTGCAGCCAACAGGGGGTGGGATCCAGTTTTCGACCAAATTCGTCCCCGAAAGGTCCAAGGGTTGGAAATGCTTGCGGGGCCTCACAGGGTTTCGCCCCAACTGCATCTCCCAAAGCAAGGGTGTGACGTAACAGACCTCACCTGGCCTCAGTGGACTCCGGGAAGTCAGAAGTGTGGGAGTAGGTGTACCGGCCCTAGGCGTTAGACTGTCCTAAGCTCACCTGGAGAAACCACACTATGGTGACTCCACCTGTCCCACGGACGGACACCTCGTTTCACACAGTCGGTGGGGACTGCGACGACAGTACCGGATGCAGAATTCGCTCGAACGACACTAAGGGCAACCCTTCACCAAGAACCCATCTTGTTTCCCTCGCGTCAGTAGTGTGTGCAGCGGCCCGCGGGGCTCGAAAAGGTCAGGCCAGTGCTGTCTCCGCGCCTCTCGGAAGCATCAAGGTGGGGACAGCGTCTCGCCACTGACATCTGATGGCGCTCACGTACACAAGTGTTGGAAAACGGACGCTGGCCCGCGAGGGAAGCTCCCTGGGCTGATGTGCAGGAAAGAACACCGTGGGAGTGTGCTTGTGGGGCGGTGGCGGAGTGGGGCCATAAGAACCCTCTTGGAACGAACATCCCGTTTCCTACAGTTAGAAGCCTTGGACCCACCGCGACGGTGGTGCTGAACGCGAGGTGTCCACCATGGGAGCTGCGTGGAAACACGCTGCGGCGATACCCTTTCCACACGTAATGAGGTTTCCCCAGATGACAGTGTGTGGGAAACCACGCGCGGCCTGTGCGGAGAGTGCCACACACTCCTGTGGCGAAACAACACTGGGGTGCATGCTTGCTGTGACGACCCTCTCGTTTCCCAAAGCTAGACGTGTGTGCAGAGTTACGCGGAGCCAGGCTGCAAGGAGCCAGAGAGGGAACCCTGTGACACAGCACGGTGCGGAAGCCTCCTTTCGGCTCAGCAACCCCTGGTTTCCCCAGGTTGGCAGGCTTTGGAGACCCCCGCGGTCGACTCGCAGGGCAATGCCACGGACTCCATTCTGTGAACCTCAGTGTGGGACCACCCTCTTTCCTCCTACCTTCACGACGGAAGAAGCCTTGGAAATAGTCTGCCGTGCCTGCCTTGAAAGTCCCAGGGACTGAACTCTGCCAGAGAAACTCCAGTTGGGGAAAGCTAGCTTTCCACCAACACGTTGTTCCACCAAGGAGGAAGTGCTCCCTGGAGAGCACTGCGGGGCCGACAGCGCCCGTCCCCTCGACTCAGCTCCGGGAAGCACACTCTCGCGGAGGGCCTCTTTCAACTGACACCCCGTTTCCCTAAGCACGAAATGTCTGCTGAGAAGCCCCGCGGGGCCGACGAGACGACCCCGTGCCCTCAACGCTGTGCAGCCAACAGGGGGCGGGATCCAGTTGTCGACCAACTTCTCCTTCCCCTAAATTTCCAAGGGTTGCAAGTGCTTGCGGGGCCTCACAGGGCTGCGCCCCAAGTGCATCTCCCAAAGCAAGGCTGTGACGTAACCGACCTCACCTGGCCTCAGTGGACTCCGGGAAGTCAGAAGTGTTGGAGTAGGTGTACCGGTCCTAGGCGTTAGACTGTCCTAAGCTCACCTGGAGAAACCACACTATGGTGACTCCACCTGTCCCACGCACGGACACCTCGTTTCACACATTCGGTGGGGACTACGACGACAGTACCGGATGCAGAACTCGCTCGAACGACACTAAGGGCAATCCTTCACCAAGAACCCATCTTGTTTCCCTCGCGTCAGTAGCGTGTGCAGCGGCCCGCGGGGCTCGAAAAGGTCAGGCCAGTGCTGTCTCCGCGCCTCTCGGAAGCATCAAGGTGGGGACAGCGTCTCGCCACTGATATCTGATGGCGCTCACGTACACAAGTGTTGGAAATCGGACGCTGGCCCACGAGGGAAGCTCCTTGGGCTGATGTGCAGGAAAGTACACCGTGGGAGAGTGCTTGTGGGGCGGTGGCGGAGTGGGGCCATAAGAACCCTCTTGGAACGAACATCCCGTTTCCCACAGTTAGAAGCCTTGGAACCACCGCGACGGTGGTGCTGAACGCGAGGTGTCCACCATGGGAGCTGCGTGGAAACACGCTGCGGCGATACCCTTTCCACACGTAATGAGGTTTCACCAGATGACAAGTGTCTGGGACACCACGCGCGGCCTGTGCGGAGAGTGCCAAACACTCCCGCGGTGAAACAACACTGGGGTGCATGCTTGCTGTGACGACCCTCTCGTTTCCCAAAGCTAGTCGTGTGTGCAGAGGTGCGCGGAGCCAGGCTGCAAGGAGCCACAGAGGGAACCCTGTGACACAGCACGGTGGGGAAGCCTTCTTTCGGCTCAGCAACCCCTGGTTTCCCCAGGTTGGCAGGCTTTGGAGACCCCCGCGGGCAACTCGCAGGGCCATGCCACGGACTCCATTCTGTGAAACCTCAGTGTGGGACCACCCTCTTTCCTCCTACCTTCACGACGGAAGAAGCCTTGGAAATAGTCTGCCGTGCCTGCCTTGAAAGTCCCAGGGACTGAACTCTGCCAGAGAAACTCCAGTTGGGGAAAGCTAGCTTTCCACCAACACGTTGTTCCACTAAGGAGGACGTGCTCCCTGGAGAGCACTGCGGGGCCGACAGGGCCCGTCTCCTCGACTCAGCTCCGGGAAGCACACTCTCGCGGAGGGCCTCTTTCAACTGACACCCCGTTTCCCTAAGCACGAAATGTCTGCTGAGAAGCCCGGCGGCGCCGACGAGACGACCCCGTGCCCTCTACGCTGTGCAGCCAACAGGGGGTGGGATCCAGTTTTCGACCAAATTCGTCCCCGAAAGGTCCAAGGGTTGGAAATGCTTGCGGGGCCTCACAGGGTTTCGCCCCAACTGCATCTCCCAAAGCAAGGGTGTGACGTAACAGACCTCACCTGGCCTCAGTGGACTCCGGGAAGTCAGAAGTGTGGGAGTAGGTGTACCGGCCCTAGGCGTTAGACTGTCCTAAGCTCACCTGGAGAAACCACACTATGGTGACTCCACCTGTCCCACGGACGGACACCTCGTTTCACACAGTCGGTGGGGACTGCGACGACAGTACCGGATGCAGAATTCGCTCGAACGACACTAAGGGCAACCCTTCACCAAGAACCCATCTTGTTTCCCTCGCGTCAGTAGTGTGTGCAGCGGCCCGCGGGGCTCGAAAAGGTCAGGCCAGTGCTGTCTCCGCGCCTCTCGGAAGCATCAAGGTGGGGACAGCGTCTCGCCACTGACATCTGATGGCGCTCACGTACACAAGTGTTGGCAAACGGACGCTGGCCCGCGAGGGAAGCTCCCTGGGCTGATGTGCAGGAAAGAACACCGTGGGAGTGTGCTTGTGGGGCGGTGGCGGAGTGGGGCCATAAGAACCCTCTTGGAACGAACATCCCGTTTCCTACAGTTAGAAGCCTTGGACCCACCGCGACGGTGGTGCTGAACGCGAGGTGTCCACCATGGGAGCTGCGTGGAAACACGCTGCGGCGATACCCTTTCCACACGTAATGAGGTTTCCCCAGATGACAGTGTGTGGGAAACCACGCGCGGCCTGTGCGGAGAGTGCCACACACTCCTGTGGCGAAACAACACTGGGGTGCATGCTTGCTGTGACGACCCTCTCGTTTCCCAAAGCTAGACGTGTGTGCAGAGTTACGCGGAGCCAGGCTGCAAGGAGCCAGAGAGGGAACCCTGTGACACAGCACGGTGCGGAAGCCTCCTTTCGGCTCAGCAACCCCTGGTTTCCCCAGGTTGGCAGGCTTTGGAGACCCCCGCGGTCGACTCGCAGGGCAATGCCACGGACTCCATTCTGTGAACCTCAGTGTGGGACCACCCTCTTTCCTCCTACCTTCACGACGGAAGAAGCCTTGGAAATAGTCTGCCGTGCCTGCCTTGAAAGTCCCAGGGACTGAACTCTGCCAGAGAAACTCCAGTTGGGGAAAGCTAGCTTTCCACCAACACGTTGTTCCACCAAGGAGGAAGTGCTCCCTGGAGAGCACTGCGGGGCCGACAGCGCCCGTCCCCTCGACTCAGCTCCGGGAAGCACACTCTCGCGGAGGGCCTCTTTCAACTGACACCCCGTTTCCCTAAGCACGAAATGTCTGCTGAGAAGCCCCGCGGGGCCGACGAGACGACCCCGTGCCCTCAACGCTGTGCAGCCAACAGGGGGCGGGATCCAGTTGTCGACCAACTTCTCCTTCCCCTAAATTTCCAAGGGTTGCAAGTGCTTGCGGGGCCTCACAGGGCTGCGCCCCAAGTGCATCTCCCAAAGCAAGGCTGTGACGTAACCGACCTCACCTGGCCTCAGTGGACTCCGGGAAGTCAGAAGTGTTGGAGTAGGTGTACCGGTCCTAGGCGTTAGACTGTCCTAAGCTCACCTGGAGAAACCACACTATGGTGACTCCACCTGTCCCACGCACGGACACCTCGTTTCACACATTCGGTGGGGACTACGACGACAGTACCGGATGCAGAACTCGCTCGAACGACACTAAGGGCAATCCTTCACCAAGAACCCATCTTGTTTCCCTCGCGTCAGTAGCGTGTGCAGCGGCCCGCGGGGCTCGAAAAGGTCAGGCCAGTGCTGTCTCCGCGCCTCTCGGAAGCATCAAGGTGGGGACAGCGTCTCGCCACTGATATCTGATGGCGCTCACGTACACAAGTGTTGGAAATCGGACGCTGGCCCACGAGGGAAGCTCCTTGGGCTGATGTGCAGGAAAGTACACCGTGGGAGAGTGCTTGTGGGGCGGTGGCGGAGTGGGGCCATAAGAACCCTCTTGGAACGAACATCCCGTTTCCCACAGTTAGAAGCCTTGGAACCACCGCGACGGTGGTGCTGAACGCGAGGTGTCCACCATGGGAGCTGCGTGGAAACACGCTGCGGCGATACCCTTTCCACACGTAATGAGGTTTCACCAGATGACAAGTGTCTGGGACACCACGCGCGGCCTGTGCGGAGAGTGCCAAACACTCCCGCGGTGAAACAACACTGGGGTGCATGCTTGCTGTGACGACCCTCTCGTTTCCCAAAGCTAGTCGTGTGTGCAGAGGTGCGCGGAGCCAGGCTGCAAGGAGCCACAGAGGGAACCCTGTGACACAGCACGGTGGGGAAGCCTTCTTTCGGCTCAGCAACCCCTGGTTTCCCCAGGTTGGCAGGCTTTGGAGACCCCCGCGGGCAACTCGCAGGGCCATGCCACGGACTCCATTCTGTGAAACCTCAGTGTGGGACCACCCTCTTTCCTCCTACCTTCACGACGGAAGAAGCCTTGGAAATAGTCTGCCGTGCCTGCCTTGAAAGTCCCAGGGACTGAACTCTGCCAGAGAAACTCCAGTTGGGGAAAGCTAGCTTTCCACCAACACGTTGTTCCACTAAGGAGGACGTGCTCCCTGGAGAGCACTGCGGGGCCGACAGGGCCCGTCTCCTCGACTCAGCTCCGGGAAGCACACTCTCGCGGAGGGCCTCTTTCAACTGACACCCCGTTTCCCTAAGCACGAAATGTCTGCTGAGAAGCCCGGCGGCGCCGACGAGACGACCCCGTGCCCTCTACGCTGTGCAGCCAACAGGGGGTGGGATCCAGTTTTCGACCAAATTCGTCCCCGAAAGGTCCAAGGGTTGGAAATGCTTGCGGGGCCTCACAGGGTTTCGCCCCAACTGCATCTCCCAAAGCAAGGGTGTGACGTAACAGACCTCACCTGGCCTCAGTGGACTCCGGGAAGTCAGAAGTGTGGGAGTAGGTGTACCGGCCCTAGGCGTTAGACTGTCCTAAGCTCACCTGGAGAAACCACACTATGGTGACTCCACCTGTCCCACGGACGGACACCTCGTTTCACACAGTCGGTGGGGACTGCGACGACAGTACCGGATGCAGAATTCGCTCGAACGACACTAAGGGCAACCCTTCACCAAGAACCCATCTTGTTTCCCTCGCGTCAGTAGTGTGTGCAGCGGCCCGCGGGGCTCGAAAAGGTCAGGCCAGTGCTGTCTCCGCGCCTCTCGGAAGCATCAAGGTGGGGACAGCGTCTCGCCACTGACATCTGATGGCGCTCACGTACACAAGTGTTGGAAAACGGACGCTGGCCCGCGAGGGAAGCTCCCTGGGCTGATGTGCAGGAAAGAACACCGTGGGAGTGTGCTTGTGGGGCGGTGGCGGAGTGGGGCCATAAGAACCCTCTTGGAACGAACATCCCGTTTCCTACAGTTAGAAGCCTTGGACCCACCGCGACGGTGGTGCTGAACGCGAGGTGTCCACCATGGGAGCTGCGTGGAAACACGCTGCGGCGATACCCTTTCCACACGTAATGAGGTTTCCCCAGATGACAGTGTGTGGGAAACCACGCGCGGCCTGTGCGGAGAGTGCCACACACTCCTGTGGCGAAACAACACTGGGGTGCATGCTTGCTGTGACGACCCTCTCGTTTCCCAAAGCTAGACGTGTGTGCAGAGTTACGCGGAGCCAGGCTGCAAGGAGCCAGAGAGGGAACCCTGTGACACAGCACGGTGCGGAAGCCTCCTTTCGGCTCAGCAACCCCTGGTTTCCCCAGGTTGGCAGGCTTTGGAGACCCCCGCGGTCGACTCGCAGGGCAATGCCACGGACTCCATTCTGTGAACCTCAGTGTGGGACCACCCTCTTTCCTCCTACCTTCACGACGGAAGAAGCCTTGGAAATAGTCTGCCGTGCCTGCCTTGAAAGTCCCAGGGACTGAACTCTGCCAGAGAAACTCCAGTTGGGGAAAGCTAGCTTTCCACCAACACGTTGTTCCACCAAGGAGGAAGTGCTCCCTGGAGAGCACTGCGGGGCCGACAGCGCCCGTCCCCTCGACTCAGCTCCGGGAAGCACACTCTCGCGGAGGGCCTCTTTCAACTGACACCCCGTTTCCCTAAGCACGAAATGTCTGCTGAGAAGCCCCGCGGGGCCGACGAGACGACCCCGTGCCCTCAACGCTGTGCAGCCAACAGGGGGCGGGATCCAGTTGTCGACCAACTTCTCCTTCCCCTAAATTTCCAAGGGTTGCAAGTGCTTGCGGGGCCTCACAGGGCTGCGCCCCAAGTGCATCTCCCAAAGCAAGGCTGTGACGTAACCGACCTCACCTGGCCTCAGTGGACTCCGGGAAGTCAGAAGTGTTGGAGTAGGTGTACCGGTCCTAGGCGTTAGACTGTCCTAAGCTCACCTGGAGAAACCACACTATGGTGACTCCACCTGTCCCACGCACGGACACCTCGTTTCACACATTCGGTGGGGACTACGACGACAGTACCGGATGCAGAACTCGCTCGAACGACACTAAGGGCAATCCTTCACCAAGAACCCATCTTGTTTCCCTCGCGTCAGTAGCGTGTGCAGCGGCCCGCGGGGCTCGAAAAGGTCAGGCCAGTGCTGTCTCCGCGCCTCTCGGAAGCATCAAGGTGGGGACAGCGTCTCGCCACTGATATCTGATGGCGCTCACGTACACAAGTGTTGGAAATCGGACGCTGGCCCACGAGGGAAGCTCCTTGGGCTGATGTGCAGGAAAGTACACCGTGGGAGAGTGCTTGTGGGGCGGTGGCGGAGTGGGGCCATAAGAACCCTCTTGGAACGAACATCCCGTTTCCCACAGTTAGAAGCCTTGGAACCACCGCGACGGTGGTGCTGAACGCGAGGTGTCCACCATGGGAGCTGCGTGGAAACACGCTGCGGCGATACCCTTTCCACACGTAATGAGGTTTCACCAGATGACAAGTGTCTGGGAAACCACGTGCGGCCTGTGCGGAGAGTGCCAAACACTCCCGCGGTGAAACAACACTGGGGTGCATGCTTGCTGTGACGACCCTCTCGTTTCCCAAAGCTAGTCGTGTGTGCAGAGGTGCGCGGAGCCAGGCTGCAAGGAGCCACAGAGGGAACCCTGTGACACAGCACGGTGGGGAAGCCTTCTTTCGGCTCAGCAACCCCTGGTTTCCCCAGGTTGGCAGGCTTTGGAGACCCCCGCGGGCAACTCGCAGGGCCATGCCACGGACTCCATTCTGTGAAACCTCAGTGTGGGACCACCCTCTTTCCTCCTACCTTCACGACGGAAGAAGCCTTGGAAATAGTCTGCCGTGCCTGCCTTGAAAGTCCCAGGGACTGAACTCTGCCAGAGAAACTCCAGTTGGGGAAAGCTAGCTTTCCACCAACACGTTGTTCCACTAAGGAGGACGTGCTCCCTGGAGAGCACTGCGGGGCCGACAGGGCCCGTCTCCTCGACTCAGCTCCGGGAAGCACACTCTCGCGGAGGGCCTCTTTCAACTGACACCCCGTTTCCCTAAGCACGAAATGTCTGCTGAGAAGCCCGGCGGCGCCGACGAGACGACCCCGTGCCCTCTACGCTGTGCAGCCAACAGGGGGTGGGATCCAGTTTTCGACCAAATTCGTCCCCGAAAGGTCCAAGGGTTGGAAATGCTTGCGGGGCCTCACAGGGTTTCGCCCCAACTGCATCTCCCAAAGCAAGGGTGTGACGTAACAGACCTCACCTGGCCTCAGTGGACTCCGGGAAGTCAGAAGTGTGGGAGTAGGTGTACCGGCCCTAGGCGTTAGACTGTCCTAAGCTCACCTGGAGAAACCACACTATGGTGACTCCACCTGTCCCACGGACGGACACCTCGTTTCACACAGTCGGTGGGGACTGCGACGACAGTACCGGATGCAGAATTCGCTCGAACGACACTAAGGGCAACCCTTCACCAAGAACCCATCTTGTTTCCCTCGCGTCAGTAGTGTGTGCAGCGGCCCGCGGGGCTCGAAAAGGTCAGGCCAGTGCTGTCTCCGCGCCTCTCGGAAGCATCAAGGTGGGGACAGCGTCTCGCCACTGACATCTGATGGCGCTCACGTACACAAGTGTTGGAAAACGGACGCTGGCCCGCGAGGGAAGCTCCCTGGGCTGATGTGCAGGAAAGAACACCGTGGGAGTGTGCTTGTGGGGCGGTGGCGGAGTGGGGCCATAAGAACCCTCTTGGAACGAACATCCCGTTTCCTACAGTTAGAAGCCTTGGACCCACCGCGACGGTGGTGCTGAACGCGAGGTGTCCACCATGGGAGCTGCGTGGAAACACGCTGCGGCGATACCCTTTCCACACGTAATGAGGTTTCCCCAGATGACAGTGTGTGGGAAACCACGCGCGGCCTGTGCGGAGAGTGCCACACACTCCTGTGGCGAAACAACACTGGGGTGCATGCTTGCTGTGACGACCCTCTCGTTTCCCAAAGCTAGACGTGTGTGCAGAGTTACGCGGAGCCAGGCTGCAAGGAGCCAGAGAGGGAACCCTGTGACACAGCACGGTGCGGAAGCCTCCTTTCGGCTCAGCAACCCCTGGTTTCCCCAGGTTGGCAGGCTTTGGAGACCCCCGCGGTCGACTCGCAGGGCAATGCCACGGACTCCATTCTGTGAACCTCAGTGTGGGACCACCCTCTTTCCTCCTACCTTCACGACGGAAGAAGCCTTGGAAATAGTCTGCCGTGCCTGCCTTGAAAGTCCCAGGGACTGAACTCTGCCAGAGAAACTCCAGTTGGGGAAAGCTAGCTTTCCACCAACACGTTGTTCCACCAAGGAGGAAGTGCTCCCTGGAGAGCACTGCGGGGCCGACAGCGCCCGTCCCCTCGACTCAGCTCCGGGAAGCACACTCTCGCGGAGGGCCTCTTTCAACTGACACCCCGTTTCCCTAAGCACGAAATGTCTGCTGAGAAGCCCCGCGGGGCCGACGAGACGACCCCGTGCCCTCAACGCTGTGCAGCCAACAGGGGGCGGGATCCAGTTGTCGACCAACTTCTCCTTCCCCTAAATTTCCAAGGGTTGCAAGTGCTTGCGGGGCCTCACAGGGCTGCGCCCCAAGTGCATCTCCCAAAGCAAGGCTGTGACGTAACCGACCTCACCTGGCCTCAGTGGACTCCGGGAAGTCAGAAGTGTTGGAGTAGGTGTACCGGTCCTAGGCGTTAGACTGTCCTAAGCTCACCTGGAGAAACCACACTATGGTGACTCCACCTGTCCCACGCACGGACACCTCGTTTCACACATTCGGTGGGGACTACGACGACAGTACCGGATGCAGAACTCGCTCGAACGACACTAAGGGCAATCCTTCACCAAGAACCCATCTTGTTTCCCTCGCGTCAGTAGCGTGTGCAGCGGCCCGCGGGGCTCGAAAAGGTCAGGCCAGTGCTGTCTCCGCGCCTCTCGGAAGCATCAAGGTGGGGACAGCGTCTCGCCACTGATATCTGATGGCGCTCACGTACACAAGTGTTGGAAATCGGACGCTGGCCCACGAGGGAAGCTCCTTGGGCTGATGTGCAGGAAAGTACACCGTGGGAGAGTGCTTGTGGGGCGGTGGCGGAGTGGGGCCATAAGAACCCTCTTGGAACGAACATCCCGTTTCCCACAGTTAGAAGCCTTGGAACCACCGCGACGGTGGTGCTGAACGCGAGGTGTCCACCATGGGAGCTGCGTGGAAACACGCTGCGGCGATACCCTTTCCACACGTAATGAGGTTTCACCAGATGACAAGTGTCTGGGAAACCACGTGCGGCCTGTGCGGAGAGTGCCAAACACTCCCGCGGTGAAACAACACTGGGGTGCATGCTTGCTGTGACGACCCTCTCGTTTCCCAAAGCTAGTCGTGTGTGCAGAGGTGCGCGGAGCCAGGCTGCAAGGAGCCACAGAGGGAACCCTGTGACACAGCACGGTGGGGAAGCCTTCTTTCGGCTCAGCAACCCCTGGTTTCCCCAGGTTGGCAGGCTTTGGAGACCCCCGCGGGCAACTCGCAGGGCCATGCCACGGACTCCATTCTGTGAAACCTCAGTGTGGGACCACCCTCTTTCCTCCTACCTTCACGACGGAAGAAGCCTTGGAAATAGTCTGCCGTGCCTGCCTTGAAAGTCCCAGGGACTGAACTCTGCCAGAGAAACTCCAGTTGGGGAAAGCTAGCTTTCCACCAACACGTTGTTCCACTAAGGAGGACGTGCTCCCTGGAGAGCACTGCGGGGCCGACAGGGCCCGTCTCCTCGACTCAGCTCCGGGAAGCACACTCTCGCGGAGGGCCTCTTTCAACTGACACCCCGTTTCCCTAAGCACGAAATGTCTGCTGAGAAGCCCGGCGGCGCCGACGAGACGACCCCGTGCCCTCTACGCTGTGCAGCCAACAGGGGGTGGGATCCAGTTTTCGACCAAATTCGTCCCCGAAAGGTCCAAGGGTTGGAAATGCTTGCGGGGCCTCACAGGGTTTCGCCCCAACTGCATCTCCCAAAGCAAGGGTGTGACGTAACAGACCTCACCTGGCCTCAGTGGACTCCGGGAAGTCAGAAGTGTGGGAGTAGGTGTACCGGCCCTAGGCGTTAGACTGTCCTAAGCTCACCTGGAGAAACCACACTATGGTGACTCCACCTGTCCCACGGACGGACACCTCGTTTCACACAGTCGGTGGGGACTGCGACGACAGTACCGGATGCAGAATTCGCTCGAACGACACTAAGGGCAACCCTTCACCAAGAACCCATCTTGTTTCCCTCGCGTCAGTAGTGTGTGCAGCGGCCCGCGGGGCTCGAAAAGGTCAGGCCAGTGCTGTCTCCGCGCCTCTCGGAAGCATCAAGGTGGGGACAGCGTCTCGCCACTGACATCTGATGGCGCTCACGTACACAAGTGTTGGAAAACGGACGCTGGCCCGCGAGGGAAGCTCCCTGGGCTGATGTGCAGGAAAGAACACCGTGGGAGTGTGCTTGTGGGGCGGTGGCGGAGTGGGGCCATAAGAACCCTCTTGGAACGAACATCCCGTTTCCTACAGTTAGAAGCCTTGGACCCACCGCGACGGTGGTGCTGAACGCGAGGTGTCCACCATGGGAGCTGCGTGGAAACACGCTGCGGCGATACCCTTTCCACACGTAATGAGGTTTCCCCAGATGACAGTGTGTGGGAAACCACGCGCGGCCTGTGCGGAGAGTGCCACACACTCCTGTGGCGAAACAACACTGGGGTGCATGCTTGCTGTGACGACCCTCTCGTTTCCCAAAGCTAGACGTGTGTGCAGAGTTACGCGGAGCCAGGCTGCAAGGAGCCAGAGAGGGAACCCTGTGACACAGCACGGTGCGGAAGCCTCCTTTCGGCTCAGCAACCCCTGGTTTCCCCAGGTTGGCAGGCTTTGGAGACCCCCGCGGTCGACTCGCAGGGCAATGCCACGGACTCCATTCTGTGAACCTCAGTGTGGGACCACCCTCTTTCCTCCTACCTTCACGACGGAAGAAGCCTTGGAAATAGTCTGCCGTGCCTGCCTTGAAAGTCCCAGGGACTGAACTCTGCCAGAGAAACTCCAGTTGGGGAAAGCTAGCTTTCCACCAACACGTTGTTCCACCAAGGAGGAAGTGCTCCCTGGAGAGCACTGCGGGGCCGACAGCGCCCGTCCCCTCGACTCAGCTCCGGGAAGCACACTCTCGCGGAGGGCCTCTTTCAACTGACACCCCGTTTCCCTAAGCACGAAATGTCTGCTGAGAAGCCCCGCGGGGCCGACGAGACGACCCCGTGCCCTCAACGCTGTGCAGCCAACAGGGGGCGGGATCCAGTTGTCGACCAACTTCTCCTTCCCCTAAATTTCCAAGGGTTGCAAGTGCTTGCGGGGCCTCACAGGGCTGCGCCCCAAGTGCATCTCCCAAAGCAAGGCTGTGACGTAACCGACCTCACCTGGCCTCAGTGGACTCCGGGAAGTCAGAAGTGTTGGAGTAGGTGTACCGGTCCTAGGCGTTAGACTGTCCTAAGCTCACCTGGAGAAACCACACTATGGTGACTCCACCTGTCCCACGCACGGACACCTCGTTTCACACATTCGGTGGGGACTACGACGACAGTACCGGATGCAGAACTCGCTCGAACGACACTAAGGGCAATCCTTCACCAAGAACCCATCTTGTTTCCCTCGCGTCAGTAGCGTGTGCAGCGGCCCGCGGGGCTCGAAAAGGTCAGGCCAGTGCTGTCTCCGCGCCTCTCGGAAGCATCAAGGTGGGGACAGCGTCTCGCCACTGATATCTGATGGCGCTCACGTACACAAGTGTTGGAAATCGGACGCTGGCCCACGAGGGAAGCTCCTTGGGCTGATGTGCAGGAAAGTACACCGTGGGAGAGTGCTTGTGGGGCGGTGGCGGAGTGGGGCCATAAGAACCCTCTTGGAACGAACATCCCGTTTCCCACAGTTAGAAGCCTTGGAACCACCGCGACGGTGGTGCTGAACGCGAGGTGTCCACCATGGGAGCTGCGTGGAAACACGCTGCGGCGATACCCTTTCCACACGTAATGAGGTTTCACCAGATGACAAGTGTCTGGGAAACCACGTGCGGCCTGTGCGGAGAGTGCCAAACACTCCCGCGGTGAAACAACACTGGGGTGCATGCTTGCTGTGACGACCCTCTCGTTTCCCAAAGCTAGTCGTGTGTGCAGAGGTGCGCGGAGCCAGGCTGCAAGGAGCCACAGAGGGAACCCTGTGACACAGCACGGTGGGGAAGCCTTCTTTCGGCTCAGCAACCCCTGGTTTCCCCAGGTTGGCAGGCTTTGGAGACCCCCGCGGGCAACTCGCAGGGCCATGCCACGGACTCCATTCTGTGAAACCTCAGTGTGGGACCACCCTCTTTCCTCCTACCTTCACGACGGAAGAAGCCTTGGAAATAGTCTGCCGTGCCTGCCTTGAAAGTCCCAGGGACTGAACTCTGCCAGAGAAACTCCAGTTGGGGAAAGCTAGCTTTCCACCAACACGTTGTTCCACTAAGGAGGACGTGCTCCCTGGAGAGCACTGCGGGGCCGACAGGGCCCGTCTCCTCGACTCAGCTCCGGGAAGCACACTCTCGCGGAGGGCCTCTTTCAACTGACACCCCGTTTCCCTAAGCACGAAATGTCTGCTGAGAAGCCCGGCGGCGCCGACGAGACGACCCCGTGCCCTCTACGCTGTGCAGCCAACAGGGGGTGGGATCCAGTTTTCGACCAAATTCGTCCCCGAAAGGTCCAAGGGTTGGAAATGCTTGCGGGGCCTCACAGGGTTTCGCCCCAACTGCATCTCCCAAAGCAAGGGTGTGACGTAACAGACCTCACCTGGCCTCAGTGGACTCCGGGAAGTCAGAAGTGTGGGAGTAGGTGTACCGGCCCTAGGCGTTAGACTGTCCTAAGCTCACCTGGAGAAACCACACTATGGTGACTCCACCTGTCCCACGGACGGACACCTCGTTTCACACAGTCGGTGGGGACTGCGACGACAGTACCGGATGCAGAATTCGCTCGAACGACACTAAGGGCAACCCTTCACCAAGAACCCATCTTGTTTCCCTCGCGTCAGTAGTGTGTGCAGCGGCCCGCGGGGCTCGAAAAGGTCAGGCCAGTGCTGTCTCCGCGCCTCTCGGAAGCATCAAGGTGGGGACAGCGTCTCGCCACTGACATCTGATGGCGCTCACGTACACAAGTGTTGGCAAACGGACGCTGGCCCGCGAGGGAAGCTCCCTGGGCTGATGTGCAGGAAAGAACACCGTGGGAGTGTGCTTGTGGGGCGGTGGCGGAGTGGGGCCATAAGAACCCTCTTGGAACGAACATCCCGTTTCCTACAGTTAGAAGCCTTGGACCCACCGCGACGGTGGTGCTGAACGCGAGGTGTCCACCATGGGAGCTGCGTGGAAACACGCTGCGGCGATACCCTTTCCACACGTAATGAGGTTTCCCCAGATGACAGTGTGTGGGAAACCACGCGCGGCCTGTGCGGAGAGTGCCACACACTCCTGTGGCGAAACAACACTGGGGTGCATGCTTGCTGTGACGACCCTCTCGTTTCCCAAAGCTAGACGTGTGTGCAGAGTTACGCGGAGCCAGGCTGCAAGGAGCCAGAGAGGGAACCCTGTGACACAGCACGGTGCGGAAGCCTCCTTTCGGCTCAGCAACCCCTGGTTTCCCCAGGTTGGCAGGCTTTGGAGACCCCCGCGGTCGACTCGCAGGGCAATGCCACGGACTCCATTCTGTGAACCTCAGTGTGGGACCACCCTCTTTCCTCCTACCTTCACGACGGAAGAAGCCTTGGAAATAGTCTGCCGTGCCTGCCTTGAAAGTCCCAGGGACTGAACTCTGCCAGAGAAACTCCAGTTGGGGAAAGCTAGCTTTCCACCAACACGTTGTTCCACCAAGGAGGAAGTGCTCCCTGGAGAGCACTGCGGGGCCGACAGCGCCCGTCCCCTCGACTCAGCTCCGGGAAGCACACTCTCGCGGAGGGCCTCTTTCAACTGACACCCCGTTTCCCTAAGCACGAAATGTCTGCTGAGAAGCCCCGCGGGGCCGACGAGACGACCCCGTGCCCTCAACGCTGTGCAGCCAACAGGGGGCGGGATCCAGTTGTCGACCAACTTCTCCTTCCCCTAAATTTCCAAGGGTTGCAAGTGCTTGCGGGGCCTCACAGGGCTGCGCCCCAAGTGCATCTCCCAAAGCAAGGCTGTGACGTAACCGACCTCACCTGGCCTCAGTGGACTCCGGGAAGTCAGAAGTGTTGGAGTAGGTGTACCGGTCCTAGGCGTTAGACTGTCCTAAGCTCACCTGGAGAAACCACACTATGGTGACTCCACCTGTCCCACGCACGGACACCTCGTTTCACACATTCGGTGGGGACTACGACGACAGTACCGGATGCAGAACTCGCTCGAACGACACTAAGGGCAATCCTTCACCAAGAACCCATCTTGTTTCCCTCGCGTCAGTAGCGTGTGCAGCGGCCCGCGGGGCTCGAAAAGGTCAGGCCAGTGCTGTCTCCGCGGCTCTCGGAAGCATCAAGGTGGGGACAGCGTCTCGCCACTGATATCTGATGGCGCTCACGTACACAAGTGTTGGAAATCGGACGCTGGCCCACGAGGGAAGCTCCTTGGGCTGATGTGCAGGAAAGTACACCGTGGGAGAGTGCTTGTGGGGCGGTGGCGGAGTGGGGCCATAAGAACCCTCTTGGAACGAACATCCCGTTTCCCACAGTTAGAAGCCTTGGAACCACCGCGACGGTGGTGCTGAACGCGAGGTGTCCACCATGGGAGCTGCGTGGAAACACGCTGCGGCGATACCCTTTCCACACGTAATGAGGTTTCACCAGATGACAAGTGTCTGGGAAACCACGTGCGGCCTGTGCGGAGAGTGCCAAACACTCCCGCGGTGAAACAACACTGGGGTGCATGCTTGCTGTGACGACCCTCTCGTTTCCCAAAGCTAGTCGTGTGTGCAGAGGTGCGCGGAGCCAGGCTGCAAGGAGCCACAGAGGGAACCCTGTGACACAGCACGGTGGGGAAGCCTTCTTTCGGCTCAGCAACCCCTGGTTTCCCCAGGTTGGCAGGCTTTGGAGACCCCCGCGGGCAACTCGCAGGGCCATGCCACGGACTCCATTCTGTGAAACCTCAGTGTGGGACCACCCTCTTTCCTCCTACCTTCACGACGGAAGAAGCCTTGGAAATAGTCTGCCGTGCCTGCCTTGAAAGTCCCAGGGACTGAACTCTGCCAGAGAAACTCCAGTTGGGGAAAGCTAGCTTTCCACCAACACGTTGTTCCACTAAGGAGGACGTGCTCCCTGGAGAGCACTGCGGGGCCGACAGGGCCCGTCTCCTCGACTCAGCTCCGGGAAGCACACTCTCGCGGAGGGCCTCTTTCAACTGACACCCCGTTTCCCTAAGCACGAAATGTCTGCTGAGAAGCCCGGCGGCGCCGACGAGACGACCCCGTGCCCTCTACGCTGTGCAGCCAACAGGGGGTGGGATCCAGTTTTCGACCAAATTCGTCCCCGAAAGGTCCAAGGGTTGGAAATGCTTGCGGGGCCTCACAGGGTTTCGCCCCAACTGCATCTCCCAAAGCAAGGGTGTGACGTAACAGACCTCACCTGGCCTCAGTGGACTCCGGGAAGTCAGAAGTGTGGGAGTAGGTGTACCGGCCCTAGGCGTTAGACTGTCCTAAGCTCACCTGGAGAAACCACACTATGGTGACTCCACCTGTCCCACGGACGGACACCTCGTTTCACACAGTCGGTGGGGACTGCGACGACAGTACCGGATGCAGAATTCGCTCGAACGACACTAAGGGCAACCCTTCACCAAGAACCCATCTTGTTTCCCTCGCGTCAGTAGTGTGTGCAGCGGCCCGCGGGGCTCGAAAAGGTCAGGCCAGTGCTGTCTCCGCGCCTCTCGGAAGCATCAAGGTGGGGACAGCGTCTCGCCACTGACATCTGATGGCGCTCACGTACACAAGTGTTGGAAAACGGACGCTGGCCCGCGAGGGAAGCTCCCTGGGCTGATGTGCAGGAAAGAACACCGTGGGAGTGTGCTTGTGGGGCGGTGGCGGAGTGGGGCCATAAGAACCCTCTTGGAACGAACATCCCGTTTCCTACAGTTAGAAGCCTTGGACCCACCGCGACGGTGGTGCTGAACGCGAGGTGTCCACCATGGGAGCTGCGTGGAAACACGCTGCGGCGATACCCTTTCCACACGTAATGAGGTTTCCCCAGATGACAGTGTGTGGGAAACCACGCGCGGCCTGTGCGGAGAGTGCCACACACTCCTGTGGCGAAACAACACTGGGGTGCATGCTTGCTGTGACGACC
Source organism: Lynx rufus (assembly GCF_022079265.1). NCBI lineage: Eukaryota > Metazoa > Chordata > Mammalia > Carnivora > Felidae > Lynx > Lynx rufus. The sequence goes on along the minus strand of NW_025814838.1, from coordinate 972 downwards.
CTCTCGTTTCCCAAAGCTAGACGTGTGTGCAGAGTTACGCGGAGCCAGGCTGCAAGGAGCCAGAGAGGGAACCCTGTGACACAGCACGGTGCGGAAGCCTCCTTTCGGCTCAGCAACCCCTGGTTTCCCCAGGTTGGCAGGCTTTGGAGACCCCCGCGGTCGACTCGCAGGGCAATGCCACGGACTCCATTCTGTGAACCTCAGTGTGGGACCACCCTCTTTCCTCCTACCTTCACGACGGAAGAAGCCTTGGAAATAGTCTGCCGTGCCTGCCTTGAAAGTCCCAGGGACTGAACTCTGCCAGAGAAACTCCAGTTGGGGAAAGCTAGCTTTCCACCAACACGTTGTTCCACCAAGGAGGAAGTGCTCCCTGGAGAGCACTGCGGGGCCGACAGCGCCCGTCCCCTCGACTCAGCTCCGGGAAGCACACTCTCGCGGAGGGCCTCTTTCAACTGACACCCCGTTTCCCTAAGCACGAAATGTCTGCTGAGAAGCCCCGCGGGGCCGACGAGACGACCCCGTGCCCTCAACGCTGTGCAGCCAACAGGGGGCGGGATCCAGTTGTCGACCAACTTCTCCTTCCCCTAAATTTCCAAGGGTTGCAAGTGCTTGCGGGGCCTCACAGGGCTGCGCCCCAAGTGCATCTCCCAAAGCAAGGCTGTGACGTAACCGACCTCACCTGGCCTCAGTGGACTCCGGGAAGTCAGAAGTGTTGGAGTAGGTGTACCGGTCCTAGGCGTTAGACTGTCCTAAGCTCACCTGGAGAAACCACACTATGGTGACTCCACCTGTCCCACGCACGGACACCTCGTTTCACACATTCGGTGGGGACTACGACGACAGTACCGGATGCAGAACTCGCTCGAACGACACTAAGGGCAATCCTTCACCAAGAACCCATCTTGTTTCCCTCGCGTCAGTAGCGTGTGCAGCGGCCCGCGGGGCTCGAAAAGGTCAGGCCAGTGCTGTCTC